>NC_141147.1:42484575-44984575 GCF_053477565.2 Lygodium microphyllum
CTTTTAGTCAAGTCCAAACATTTAGTCTTCAACTCATGAACCTTATGAACCAATGCTTTTTTTTTCTACAATAATGAATAATTATCTACTGGGACAAACAAATCCTTGAGCATGGTATATGGCCGAGATATAACATCAATAAATCTCTCAACTACTATGTCCCATGCATTTTTTACATCAATCAGTAAAGCATTTCTTATATCTTGAAGTTTAGATTTCAACACCATGGATGCATCAATATCAACCTCAATGTTTTTCAAAATTTGCTTCTCAACCTCTTGTAGAGGCTAAAACCTCTCAAGCAAGAGCTTATGGTCAACTTGCAACTTGACATACATCTCCATAAAGCTATCCATTTGAGCCTCGTTTTCCCAAATTGTATTACAAGTCATTAAATTGTTTGTTGTAACGTAGACAAGATGGAAAACGAAGGTCTTGTTCAAGATCGCGAGGCGTATCTTAATCAATATGTCCCATGTCCTTGCTCTCAATGCAAGTTGGCAATTAGACGAAAACGCCGATTGTCTATAGAACGCATACGACGATTTGACGAGTTTCAATCTGAGATCATTGATCAGGCGATTGCGGATTTTCAGCAAACGGTAATTTGAAGTTAATATCAATCATGCATTGTACTTGCAAGCTAATTGAATACCATATACAATAAGATTGGGTCTTGCTGGCAAATTTTCTATCCAGGGAGGTGATGTCTTGTCCCAAGGGGGAGTGCACCCTTTGCGGCCAATTAGAAGAGTTCGTGGGCGTGCGATGGATGGAGTGCAGGAGCCAATCCACCACTCACAAGGCCAATCTATACCGTCAATTCCAAAGGAGACAAACAACCTTCCAGACCTACCTACAATCTTGGAGCCTGAGATGGAGGCAATGATCGATGCATTGATTCCCATGGATGTCAAGACTTCTAATTTGCTTAGAGAGGAAGCATCCATACCATTATATGATGGGTGCTGAGTATCGAAGACACTGCTTGCACTCTTAAGTGTGCAAGCAAAATACGGGTGGAACGATACAAGTGTGACCGAGTTGTTCAAGTACCTTGCACATAGGCTTCATTGATTTTTTTTTTGACACTATTATTACAAACATTTGTGCTTTTTTAAGGTGTTTTATGAGTTTTTTCAAGTTATTGAAATATCATATATTACCACCTGCAAATACCATGCTTGAGTCTCGTGATGATGCACGACATGTTTTACGGAAGCTTGGCATGGACTACAATAACATCCATGCATGTATCAACGATTACATACTGTTTCGAGGAGAATACGAGACTATGGAGACATGTCCAAAGTGTGGTGCTCACAGGTATCGACAGGACTTGCAAGGGCAAACCATCCCTCAAAAAGTTCTCAGACACTTTCCACTCATCCCCCGCATAAACCACATGTTTCTACGTCCGGCATGGCGAGCTTGACAATGTGACATGCACAGAATAGGTCCACAGATGGAGTTCAATGAATATTAGCAGATTCGCGTGCATGGAGCCACATTGACTCTACCTTCCCAGGCTTTGCGCGAGAGCCAAGGAATCTTCGGCTCGATCTCACAATGGATGGCGTGAATCCATTCGGTCTGCGGTCAACTTCTTACAGTGTGTGGCCTATAGTCCTTGTCAACTACAACATCCCTCCATGGCTTTCTACGAAGAAAGGACATCTCATCCTTAGCTTGCTCGTCCCAGGCCGCTACAAAGTAAAAAATATGGACGTGTATCTTCGTCCATTAGTTGATGAGCTTAAGATTTTGTGGGAGGAGGGGGTCACTGTGCAAGATATGAGCAGGCGCGATGGTCGGTGGTCAGCCAATATTCGAGCCATTGTCATGTGGACGATGCATGACTTTTCGGGATTGGGAGAGTGCTCAGGTGAGCAGGCCTTCGTTCTCGCTGGTAATATCTATATTTTATCTCATTCAATCAAGTATTCACTAGATCGTGGTGTTAGAACAGGTCTGGTTACCTCAGGTTATCATGCATGTCCATTGCGCGGGCCACAATTAGACTCAGGAAGGTCATGAACCATGAAGAACATGGTATATCAAGGACACGTTGCTTTCTTGCCAGAGGATCATGAACTCTAGGAAGGTTTCCTTGAACGACCTCCAACACGTATGAACGCTGCAAGTTGGTACGAGCTGAAAATGGTCCACGCGGAATCACATCCAAATGGAATGCGGCGGTTCTCAGTTTTCTATGAGTTGCCATATTGGACCCATTTACAGGTCAACCACTTGTTGGATCCCATGCATATTTTCAAGAATGTGGGCAGCTTGCTATGGGACCACATCACATGAAAGAGAGACACTATAGGGGCACGAATGGATTTGAAGGAGGTAGGTAAGATGGAGGCGCTTTGGCCGCAGTCGAGTGCTGATGGTCGCGTGCAGCTTCCTCGCACTCCTTGGGTTTTGTCTACTAAAGAAGAGCGCATTGTGAAGCAAGTAATCAAGTCTATCCGCACTCCGACGGGTATGATGTGTTCTCTCAGGTCCCCATTTTCTAAAGACGACCAATTGTCGGGGCTAAAATCCCATGATTGGCATAAGATATGTCAGGCTTGTGCTACGAATGGATTGTAATTAGCATGGGCATTTTGCTATTTGGAATGTGGCCATTATTCATAATGCTTTCTCATTTGTGGCAGTTTGTACTACCGATCGCGATCGCAGGATGCCTTACTCTAAAAATTCGCGGGGCCATTTACAAGTTGTTGACTTTGGTGCAATGGATCTCACAGAAAGAGATTAAGACGTCCTCTATTGAATCCGCGAGGCAGAGAGCAGTGGAGACGGTCTGTCTCTTTGAGAAATGCCTACCCACTAGCATGCTCACGATACAAATCCACCTTCTTGTGCATCTTGTGGACGAAGTGGAGATTGTTGGACCTGTCCATACGTGATGGATGTTCTTCTTGGAGCACTTCATGAAAACCCTGAAAGGCTTTGTGTGACAACGAGCTCGGCCAGAAGGTAGCATGGCCGAAGGTTCGTTGGTGTCTTAGGCGCTAGTGCATATTTCACAATGGCTACCAACGGTGGAACCAGATAATGAAATGCTATGGTCGCTGAAGGACAATGATAGACTGACTAGAGATGTGGTGGTTGGAGATGGGGTAGAAAAAAGAATGGATGCCTCAATGGAAGAGAAGGTGAATTACTTTTGTATGTTGCACCATGCCTCCGTGGAGACATGGCTTGCCAAGTACCAGATTGCAAGGCAAGATCAAGTGGAAGCGCGAGCTGAATTCTGACGTAGTACGCGTCATCGACCAATTCGATATCCCGAAGGCATGGAGGAGATGCCGCAGTTTATGTCAACGTGATGGTTGCATGGAGCCTTAACCGCAGCATCTCGCGAAGGGACAGAGGTCTCAATGGAGGAGTGGGAATTCTCGAGGGGATGTAGTCCAAAGGTGATGAGGGGTTTAGAATCTATCGTATCTAAATTTTATATGTGACATCTAATTTGAGTGTTTCAATGTACAGTACAAAATATATAGTGCAGCGTGGTCGCGCGGACGGCATTTTCGCATGGAGCGTATTGACAAAATGCCCTCCACAATGGACTGTGGTGTCATGGCAAGTTTCGAGAAAGAGAGCCGGCGACGAGCAACGGATCCAAACACGATTGTGGATGAGATGGAATATTTTGGGAACTTGCAAAGTATTGTTACGGTGGATTACCGTAGCTTCTCCATGATACTATTCAATGTGCAGTGGTTCAAAGTGGTACTTGGAGGAGCTGGAGCAACAGTTTGACGAGGCCCATCTGGATTTCTTGAAATAGATTCCGAAAAAAAATGGACGGATTTGCGCGACACCTTTGTGTTGCTGGCTCATTGTGAACAGGTGCATGGAGTCATTTGCTTGCTAATTGTATTACGACATGGTTTATGTCACAATGGTTTGAACTCTCTTGTACGTGTTTGTGAACAGGTAATCTTCTATCCAAACCCCCGACAACCTCGATGGTGGTATGTTATACCTTCAACTCCCCAAAGTGTGAGAGTATATAATCAAAGTGATGTTTTGAGCATAGATGAAGATAATATGCAAATAGAGGGGTCGATATTGCAAGGGGTGGAGGCCATCGAAAGCTTGGAGCCAGCATCGGCTAACAATGATGGAAATATAGGAGTCCAAGAATTTTTTGAGAATGAGGCGGACTTATTCTTTTGTGGTGACATGTCTATCGACCTTCCAGTGTATGCGGAGTTGTGTCACGAGATTAACATGGGACCATAGGATACTTCATACTTGGAGCATCCACTTACTCAATTCGTTGACCAATCTCTTATAAAGGTACATAAGATATGCATTTTAAGTGAGATTTTTTTAAAATGATTTATATTACTGTGCTTTGTATGATTTAAATTGATTATTCTAACATCATTTTTTGTCTGTGCAGGTGACATTTTCAAGATGAGTCGACGGATGAGCGATGAGGAGTTACAGGACATCTGTGCACACATGTCTCCAAACGAGCTCGCGAGATTCAGAGAGATGGCAGACCAGGAGTTGTCTCCTTCTTCGTCAGGACGCTCTTCTAGATCTGCTTCAGCACGATCGGATGCTTCAGCTTCGAGCAGATGATCTCGACGCTCACGACTTGGGCTAGAGGGAGGGAGTGCATCGGGATCAGGGGGATGCTACTGTGGAGACATGGATGTGGTGTCTCCGTCTTGTCGTTCAGCTGGAGCTGCATCACCTCCAGGATTTATCACACCTATGGGGACGTCTACTCCAGTTACTCTGGCTTTGGTGCAGCCATCCAGGTGGCACCCCTTTGGGTGCCACTCAGAGAGAGATTACCCCCGTCGGTACACTGGATGCAGAGGGGTCTCCTAGATATGCCCAGGAGCATGGATGCAGATGGAAGAGGACCCTCTTAGGCAGACTCCTAGGGGTTATGGATATCTGGTTAATAGTAGGTCAGGAGCCATCATCATGAATGATGAGGGGAGGAGGGTGATGGCTCGCATGAGAGAGTTGTGCCAACAAGTTTTTCGGCACAACGTCTTGGATCATTGGAAGAACATACCGGAGGGGAGCAAGGACTACATAGTAGCATCCTGCACGAGGATTTTCCGGTGCCAGCCGCCACAATAGATAGATTCTCTACGGGCTGAATGATGGATTGCATGTGTGCATATATGTCACATAGACGATCCGACGCACGCAAGGCAATCAAGAGTGGGGCTGCAAAGCTCGAGTGGTTAGATACAGACAACTGGCACCGACTGAGGGAGGAGGCTATAGATTCTCCGGGACGTTGGAGTCAGTAGCGCGAGGTGGCGAGGGCACGACTCAAGGCCGGAGTGGTCCATCATCTTGGGAGTGGCGGCCACATGACATATTTGGAGGACTTTGTAAATTTTTTTTTTGTTTTGCTTGTTTGTTTTTTTGAAATATTCTTTGTACTGACAATCATGTTTCTAACAGTTAGCATTTTGTTTTCTTTGCAACACTCCATTACAAATCGTGATCCGACCGGCCTTGAGACTCGATATGCAGAGAGACACGGTCTCAATGCATTGATTGATCGATTATATAGACGCAGCGACCCTGTAAGTCACTCATCTTTCTTGTCCATAGTTACCATGAGATATTTGAATGCATTATTGTATGGTGGATTGATGTGTTGTTTCTTTTTCTGCAGAGTCCGTTCGATGCTTCTTTGCGGTGGGACGAGCTTTCGAGGGACGAGGATTTGTAGCTCGCCCTTGGATCCCTGGAGCTCACACACCTTCATTTTTGAGTCGCCTGATCTATGTAGACATTTTCTATGTATTAGTGATATCCTATCATGATTGTACCAATCGCTTTTTATGCGATCGTGTATTTATTTCATGTATCAGCTTTATGATTTCAGTATACATTCTTTTTGTTTGCAAGCGTTTTGTACACAGTAGTGCAGAAACTAGTTGCCCTGCCACAAATTTTTTTTTATCCCTGTTACCATCGCTATTAGTGTCGCAAATTTTACTGCTCGCGTCGCTATTGCCGTTGCTATGCGCGTCACAAAACGTCGGTATTAGCGTCGCTATTGGCGTCGCAAATGCGATGCTGATAGCGACGCCAATAGCGACGCTAATAGCGATGCCAATACCGACAGTCTCTCTCTCTCTCTCTCTCTCTTTCTCTCTCTCTCTCTCTCTCTCTCAATAATACATCATCTCCTCACTACAATACTCAATAATGACTCAATAATCATTCTTAGGTCGTGGATGCACCTTCCAAGAGGTATGTCTGTGTCAAAGAGGCACCAGAGCCACTATAGTGTCTCTTCATAGCTCACTTCTGTCTCTGTCACTCCAGTCTTCTCTTCAGTCTTCAACAACTACTTCTTCCATTTGTTTTAGCTCTTTTGAACTTAGATTCATCCTTTCCAAAAGTTAGAAAACTTTCCCAAAGTCACACATACATTCTAGAGAACACTTATTATAGAAGATCTACAGAACAGAACATGAATAGGAATAGAGCAAAGACCGAACAGGGACAGAGGCTCTACAGCAGATTTACAGAGGGTTACAGAAGGTCATCAGAGAACAGTAGAACCTCATAACTCATACTAAAACCATTCCAAATTATCAAAAACTATTCAATAAGCTTTCAAAAGATTTCAACCTTCATCAATCATCAATCAATGCTTCATACATAAGAAAATCAAAACAAAACAGAAGCTATATAGAAGGTATTTGAACTAATCAGAACCTCAACAGAACCTATCAGAACATAATCAGTGAATAATGGATTATCAGCAATATGATGCAATAGTTGAGTTTGCAAAGGCTGGATATCAAATTTGTGGAATACACCCCTGAGACGACGAGGCTCCAAAGCAACATCCTCCAAAGGTAGATGCCAAGCATGTCCTCTACACCAAGATGTCTTCTCATGATAACACTTCAAACTATCTGCTAGCAAGAGCTCAATTGAGTGCACATACATCACTGCTTGTAAAATCACATCTCCCACATAAACATTCAAATCCTCCTCATCAGGAATCTGCAAATGCCTTATAAGATACATGAATGACAGCAATTGTGCTTCATGCGAAATCAGCTCATCAACAAATCTATCAAACACAGACTTCAGCAAATCTGCAGACCACAAATTCTGCCACCCATCCTCTGGAGGTTCTAAATCCACATTGCTCAAAGAGATATACAAGGCAAAATGCTACTAATTATACTTGATCCAGAAAGAGGGTGGGGGTGACACCAGCTCAGCATAACTAGTTAAATCATCATGCACACAATTCATATGTTGTTGAAGGCGTTCTACCTTAGTAGAAAAACCATTACACAACTTTGCCTTTTGTTGTAACTGGTCAAGCTCCTCGTTGGAAGATACTACAGAAGAAACCACAGGAGGTGGAGGAACAGAAAGAGTAACAATCTTCTGATTAAGGTCTGTAATCATCTTCTTCTGTGACTCAGCAATTTCCTAAGAAGATTGTAGCTGACCCTCACAAGTACCCAGCCTACTGGCTAAGTCGATCATCTCCTCAAGGGTAGAATTCTTCTCTTTAGTCAAAGAAGAATTCTCTACTTCCAAGGTAACTACTTGAGCTTCTAACTTCTGAATGGTGGCCTTCTGGGAATCCCTCAGGGTAGTAGCTTCAGTCATTTGTTTATGAATATCCGTGAGGGTGGCTTTCGCAGATGCTAGATTCTCCATAGCCTTACTCAATTGACTAGTCATGGAATCCACTTTGTCCTGCAAGGAAGTATACACCCCTGTGTAAATGGACTAAAGACAAGTTGTCAGTGAAGTCTCCAATGTAGCCTGGACACCAAAAACTAGCTGAGGAAGCAAAGGTCCAGCTAACATTTTTTGTAAGAAAGCAGGGATCTATTTATCCAATTGCCCCTCCCTTTGTGCTGCAAATAGATTAGGACATGACAAGAATGAAGGAAGGGAACTGGTAGAAACAGGAGGAATGGAGTCCTGTGCAGGAGAATCAAAAACTGAAATAGAAATAGGACTAAGGGGCCCTTTAGTACGTAATCTTTTACTACGAGAGAATCTGGCAGGGGACTCATCCTCCGAATCAGAATTGGGCTATAATGGAGGAGGAGTTGGAACAGAAGGTGGAGGCTACTTCGGAAGAGGAGCAAGATCAGGAACTGGCACACCACCAGGAGGAGATGCAAGGGAGATAATCTTCTGAAGAAAAACACCGTAGGAGACATTACTGCCCTGACCTTTCCAAACTCTCTGAAAATGATGATCCATCTTCACGAGCATGAATACTGCCCAATTGACCTTGGCTCCCTCCAAGATCCTAACAGAAGTAGTGAACAGCTCTCCTTGGAGAGACATTTGGAAGCAAGCTTCCCTGACATGAACCTGTCTTGTAGAAACTGGCAAAGTTGTTTCCATACCGAGGAGGAGATGTGAGCTACAGAAACCCCAGAACTGGTGATAACTTTGCTGGAGACCAAAGGAGTAGAGGTTTCTTTCTGCAGGAGAGAAAGGATCTCCTCAGCTCTGTCAATAATTGATTTTCACTAGGGGCGAAGGACGCTGAAAGAGGCAAACACAATGCATCACTGATATTGGATGTGGATAAGCAAAAGCGTCGATTATAAACCAAGCCAGACTGGCTCTTGTAGGATGCCAGGAAGGAGTAGCAAATCGTGTCGTCCACTGGCGGAAACTTCAAAGCCACAAAAGAACAAAGACTAGTACGACAAATGCAATCCACCTCCAGGAGAAGAGCATAGTCATGCATTGGCGATGGCACATGCTAGATGACAATAGGAGGAATAGAGGTAGATGCCATTCATACTACACAAAATACCCACACACACAACCAAGGAAAAAGACGAAACATTTCCTGCAAAACCCAAACAAATCAACACTGAGAAGAATGTCAAAACAAAGGACAAATGACCAGACCAGACTGGACCAGACTTCCCCAAATAATCCACATCCTACGAAAAAAAATTTAACATGACCTACGTACTCATGTGACCGAAAGCTTCATGCTATGCAACAAGCAGGCACCCAACACCCCGTGTAATCAAGCAATCAATTAAAAAAACTCAAACACACCGTACCCCAGGCAATAACTAGACTCAAATAGAATCCAAGACTTGGACCAACAGAATAAAGAGAGCTGAACAAGACCGACATCTCGGACTTAACAAATCCCAATCCCCATAAATGCATTGCGTAAACCTATGGTGCAATGAATGTGCATGGGTGAACACTATCGAATTCATTTTAACCATGTACAAATTAGATTGCATTTTGTTATTAATTAACCATTAATGCATAATGAGTCGATTCCGCAATCCCAACCCCTACTTAGACTAACTTGATTGGCTGGGGGTCTCTAAAAATGCAATTCATTGTTACAACTTACGTGATCTGTGGCGCAAAGTGCATGCATGTGTAATGGTGGGGGTTCATTTTAATTACAAATCAATTGTGTCTGTAGCGAGTGTGCATGTGCACTATGGATTTATTTTAGAAAATTATGTGGGTTATTGTGCCATGTGCTCGTGCAACGCCGACAGGGTTTCTTTTAAATGAAAATTTAATGAAATGCAATTTGTTTATTGGTGGGTGCAATGGTCGGGTGATTTTATTACAATTACATGTGTGTTACGGTGCAATGTGAGAGAGGGAAAAAGAAAAAAAACCTGGCAATGGGTGGGGCTGTCTGCAAAGTCTGATACCACGTCCTCAAAAAAAAAAAAAGGGTGCAATCCACAAATATTCCACACAACAGACAAAAGGTCGACTAAAACTAGTCGTCTTATCATATAGAAAAACAAAAAAACAACTAACACATTGACCAAAAATAAGAAAACAAATTATATGTATGACCCAAACAAAAACATGGATATGTTGGAATGTTGAATTGATTGGGATTTATGGTTATGCTTTTTATTTTTTTTAAATAATAGGTTTTGGTGTCATTGTTCAGCTCATTTTTGAGATTTAAAATGAATTTTGCATTAATTTGGGCATCAAAATTAGGGTTTTGTCTTCAAATAATATTTTGGCCACTTAAGGAAGCATTTTCAATTGGTCAAATATTCTCAACATGTACAAGGGAGTTTATAGAAAAAAAAATTGAAATTATGTCGATATTTTCATAAATTTTTAATGAATTTTATCCAGCTTTTTTATGTTTTTAAAAAGAATTTTCAATTTTTAAATTTTTTGCAAAAAAAATTCTGAGATTTCCAATTTGAAAAATATTTCAATTGTTTGCAGAAATATTGGATATTTTTGAAGAATTTTTATGTTTTTTTATTTTAATTGAATTTTGATGAATTTTTGGATTTGTTAATGTGTTTTTAGAGTTTTCGTGATTTGAAGTACACGTGACTGCATATGAATGGCTGCTGATGACTGTGACTACGTACAAATGGCTACAAGACCCTATCGCATGAACAAGTCGGATGCACATCCTCGTGTGTGAATGCACTCGAACATCCACCGACACCAAAAGGTCGACCACAGCGCGCGAAGGGGGCGAACAATGGTGGAGGGGTAAAGGGCGGAGGTAGGGGGTGGGACAGGGGGCTTAGGTGGGGGGTGAGGTAAATTAAGAGAAGGGGAGGGGTAAATGTGGGGAGGGGGTCGAATTAGGGGGGGAGGGTCAAATTTAGGGGGAGGGGGTTAAATTTGGGGGGAAGGGCCAAAATTACGGGGAGGGGATCAAGGTTGGGAGTGGGGGTTAAATTTGGGGGAAAGGGCCAAAATTAGGGAAAGGGGGTCAAATTTGGGGGTGGGGGTTAAATTTAGGGGAAGAGGGGTTAAATTTGGGAGAAAAGGACAAAATTAGGGGGAGGGGGTCAAATTTGAGGGTGGGGGTTAAATTTGGAGGGAAGGGGTTAAATTTGGGGGGGAGGGGTTTGGGGGTGGGCAAGGGGGCAATGGGGGGTGGGCAGGGTGGAGGAGGAGGAGATGAAGAGGAGTAGGAGAGGAGGAGAAGAAAAAGTGGTGGAGGAGGAGGAGTGGAAGAGGAGGAGGAGTGGTGGGAGAGGAGGGCGCAGGTGGTGCACAACGGGCGGGCGAAGTGCAGCCGAGCAGGCAGAGCACAGTGGGCGGCAGCCCAGGCGGGCACACAGCGAGCGGGCAGAGGCAGCGAGGACCGGGGGCTGCGGAGGAAGGGAAGGAAAAGAAGGGGAGGGAGGAGGAGGAGGGGAAGGAAGAGAGAAGAAGAAGGGAGGAGGGGGAGAGGGAGAGGGAGAGGGAGGAATAAGAAAGAATGGAGGAGGGGGGGAGGGAGGAAGGAGGAGGAGGAAGGAGGAAGAATGGGGGAGGGGGAAAGACAGGGAGAGAGAGAGAAAGAAGAAGAGAGGGAAGGGAAACCGTCCGGGGGGGGGTTTCATTCTTTTTTTTTCTTTTTTTTCTTTTTTTTCTTTTTTTCTTTTTTTCTTTTTTTCTTTTTGGCTTTTTTTCTTGTTTTCTCTTTTTTGTTTTTTGCTTTTTTTTTTGTCTTCTTATTTGGGTTTTGTTCTTTTGTTTACGTTGTTTTGTGGGTTTTTTTTTGTTTTTTAAATTAAACATTTTGTTTCTTTTTTTTTCTTTTATTTGCTTTGTTTGGTTTTTTTGTGTTTTTTGTTGTTGTTTTTGTTTTTGTTGTTCGACACTATACAGAACGTGGTTTTGTTGCTTGTTTTTTTTTTTAATGTTTTTTTTTTTGAAAATAAAGAAAAAGAAAGAATGGGGAGCCAGGCCTATCCCGCACACATGCGCGGGGCGGGGTTAAAAAAAATTTGCAGGGATGGGAAGCAACAGGGGCTAGGACATCAGGACAAAAGGGAGCGAAGAGAATGAGGCATGCCAAGGTGCGTAAATTCAAAAACACGCGCATTCATGCGCAAGGCAAGGCGCACGGGGACAAGGCAAAACAAAGAAAATTTAATAACTTGCAAACCATTTGTCGGAATGCAATGTGGTAAAAAGGAAAACTGGGGCGAAAGGTAAGGGGGAGACTGCGAAAAAGTGGAATGGGGTGGCCGGGATCAAATCAAGGCGTTCCCCTAGGAAAAACACAAAAAACGACGCAAAAAATACATACGGGGATTAATATTGGAAAATCATCACGCCGCAACGCGGGATGGAAAGAAGGAAAATTGTGCCAAATAATGTGCCCAACAAACCTATCATGTCAGAACACGGGTCTGACCAAAAGAGGATGCGTTCACATGAAAAAAACCCAAAAAATGAATCCGAAAATGGGCTCAAAGATGAACACAGAAAGAATCGAGCAGTGAAATGAAGGGCATTAAAAAGAGAAAATGTCCGCGCAAAGGGGATGCACAGGGGTATCATGTCAAAAATCACTTCCGGTGAAGTTAGAAGGGGTTCACATGATGAGAAAAACACAAACAACAGAACTGAAAATATATTGAAAAATTAATAACGAAAAATACAACAGTCAAAATAGGGTGGAGAAAAAAGAAAAAATATGGGGAAAGATTGGCAAGACACAACAGTCAAATGAAACTAGAATTCCGGTGAAATTAAGACATGTTCACATGGAAAAACATTAAAAATATGCACAAAAATGGCCCAAAAACGCGTAAAAATTAATAGCGGATGAACCATGCATCAGAAGGAAATGGAGCAAAAAGGAAAAATATCAAGAAGAAGATGGAGGACAGGATTGCCATGTCAGATTGTTGTTCGAAAGTAATAAACGTGCGCTCACATGGAAAACCGGCCAATTAACAAGAAATACGTCAAAAATTAATAATGCAAGAACCGTCGACCGGAATAGGGGTTGGTAAAAAGGAAAAATAGACAAGTCAAAGGGACAAACAGGGCTGTAAGGTGGGATGTGAGTTTTGGTGAATGTAGGATGCGTTCTCATGGAAAATCATGACAATAAGGGATAAAGGGAAAAAGAGAAGGAATGGCCCCAAGGGTGGGTTGAACAGGGAGGGGTGGATGGGGAAGGGACCTCATCAGGGTAAAATCAGGTCACGGCATACATGTAGGATTTAAAGTAAGGCATAGGCAGGGGGTATGCATCATATACGCACACGGACACATCCCCACACTTAAAATCTTAACGAATAGGGTTAAATGTAGCAACACAACCTAAGAATCGTCAACTGACTGGACTCTGGCGTCCCCACACTTAAAACATAACATATACTTGCAATCATAAGAATAAGGTTAGAAAAACTTGGCCCGTTTCACGTATGGTCGAAGGAACCGTCATTGCTATAGAAGGGTTGGAGTCGGCTGCAAGAGGTACCACAGTTCGCTCCAACATTCATCCAACATATCAGGGACCATACAGCAACACCCAGGGAGGTAGTTGGTTGATGAAACCCATCAAGGGAGGTGTCGTTGACGAAGGATAGTCACTCAGCTCCACTGGCACTCAGATGGGATGAGAGAATAGTCACTCACCCCATAACTTACATCACTCAAGGTAATATTGATGGAAACCCAGATCTCACACCTGGTTTAGGAATCGACAAGGGAATGGGGAAGAGGGAGTATGCCAGGATACACAATTGATGGTGCATCAGTGTGTCCAATCCGTCTGGCATAGGTGCAACCACGAAGGCCAGGAAGCCTTGCAGTACCGTGTACAGAACAGGGTGACGTGTCCTATGCTGATGGCAGAGACCCACCCTGTGGGTGCATAGGGAAACAGAAACGTGCCTGAGGCCAATTGTCGTAACATTCCTCAATCCTCACCTCTCAATACTTCATTGAAGAAACATTCGTCACACTCAACCCACCCTCTGTCTCACACTCTGTTGAAAGATACAGAGGGCAGCCCATTCTTGAAACCCATTGATGTAGTCCTCATTGTCACTTGTGCAAAGGTTGTATGCCTTGTGCGCATTTGATGGTGCAACTATGCATCCCGCCCTTGTGCCGGTGGCATATAGTGCAAGAAGGAAGGCCAGGGAGCCTTATCGTGCAGTGCACAGGAACAGATCGTGCATTGTACATTGAGAGGCCCAACCCATGCATGTAGCACTCCGTTTGTTGAGATATCGAGCTCCACTCGTGATACGCCAGGGTGACCGTTGTGTATTTATGTCACCGACTTATCAGTTGCAGACGCGGTTGGTACACCGCCCATGAATAATAGCTACATGATAGCTATCCTTATCTACTCTAGTTCGTGGCTCAGTTAGTATGCCACCTTAGTTAGTTGAGTTTGGTTTGAGACCCATATATAGGGTTCTTCTATTTCTTTGTACTAGAGTTCTTTTGGCTTACACAACTAAGAAGAGGAAAACTGTTTTCAGCCTCCACCCTTGTATGTATTCCCCCATTGTGCAAGAAAGAAAGCTTCAAGTGAGACTCCTTTCTTCTCTCCCAAAATCTTGACATGGTATCAGAGCCTTGTTCGTGGTAAGGAGCTCAAGAAAGCAAGCCAAGCTCACTGTGTTCTGGTAAGAGGAGCAGTGTTGCTTTCATTTTATGTTTTGGGAGCAGATCTCTGCAGGTAGCACAGCCGGAAAGTGCAGGAGTGCATTGTCTCAGGTTGAGACGCCCTTCGCGGTGAAGCAAGAGGGCAATATATGCTGCGGGCAAGGGCTTTAGCCCTTGGCGACCTTGTTTTTTTTATTTGAGGCCATTTCGGGGCCTGTTTTGGAGGCGGAAGTTTTATGCACGCACTCAGGAAAAGGCCCAGTTTTATGCTGTGCGACCACTGTTCTACAGGTCGGTGAAAAGTTACCACAGAAATTGCATCATATGCTTATGTGCAGAGACATTGGGAGTTACAGAATCATCCTTGGCTCCTGTTTATGCAAAATCGTCACTAGGAAGTGACTGTATGGTCAAATACCACTTTCGCCAGTTTTGCAGATTTGCCCTTGTGAGGGTGAAGCTGTGTTCTTTGCAGTGATAGAATTTTTTGCAGTGTTCTGTAATGGCGTCTGATTCTCTTTCACAGATTGTCACTGAAAAGCTTGACAAGAACAACTTCCAAGCATGGAAGTTTAGAATGACAAATTTCCTTATGGGAAAAGGATATTGGGAATTTGTTGCAGGAAATGAAGAAGAACCAGTTCTTCCTGATGTTCCCAATCAACAGCAAATGCAGGCATTCAAAGCATGGCATGAGAGAGCCAAGAAAGTTATGTACTGGCTGTCTATCAGTATTTCAGACTCTATGATTGTGCATATTTAGGATGCAAGCACGCCAAAGGAGGCATGGGATACTTTGTCAAAAATGTATAGCACAATATGCAAGCTAGGAAAATGCAGCTCAAGCAAGAGTTGCATAATGTGCAAAGAGAAAGTATGAGCATCAATGACTACCACATGAAGGTGAAGAAGATTGCAGATGCACTTGCTTCCATTGGGTCGCCAGTGAAAGATGATGATTTAGTTTCTGTGACCTTGAATGGTCTAGGAAAGGATTATGCACAGTTTCGGACATCCATTTCAGTTCGTGAAAGATTTCCTGATTTTGAGGAGTTGATTGCTCTTCTAATTTCGGAGGAGCAGAGAAATGGTGGTGCATCTTCTTCAGGAGGAACTTCAAAAGAAGTTGCCTTCTACTCAAATGCTGGAAGAGGTAGAGGCAGAGGTAGAGGAGGCCGTTTTGGAGGCCGTGGTAGAAATCAGAATATGCAGCAAACTCAAGAAAACCAGTCCTATGGAGGAGAACGTGGTAACTCTAGAGGCAGGGGGAGCCAAAGAGGTCGTGGTGGATGGCAAAGAGGCCAAAATGCAAACAGTAATGTTGAATGCTACTACTGTGGTAAAATGGGTCATATGGCTAAAGATTGCTATAAAAAGCAGAATGACATCATGAATGGAAAACTGCAACAAGGAAATTATGCATCTTCTAGTAGACAGGGTGATGACAGAAATGAGCATTTGTTTATGGTACAACACATGAACAATTCTGTGATAAGTGCAGAAGAAAGCAACGATGTATGGTATGTTGACTCAGGTGCATCAAACCACATGACAGGTCATGCAGAATGGATGGAGGATGCAAGGAAAATGGAAAAACTAGGATTTGTGGAGACTGGTGATGATACTGCACATCCTATTGTGCAGATTGGAAAAATTCCCTTGTCTATGCAGGATGGGAAAAAGAAATACCTGTCGGATGTATTTCATGTTCCGAATATCACCAAGAATTTGGTTTCTATTGGTCAAATGGTTGAGCAAGGCTTGCAGGTCAGATTTAATCCTCATGGATGCTTTGTTGAGGATATGAAAAATAAAGGTCGCTTGATAGCAAAAGGAAAGAAGAAGGGCAGAATGTTTACATTGGATGCAGACATGTCTGAATTGAGTGCAGCAATGTTTGCTCATGGGACTGGTGTAGTTGCAGATATTGATATCTGGCATAAACGCATTGGTCATGTTAATGTACAGCGACTTAAATCAATGCAGGCCCAAAATATTGTTGCAGGATTGCCTAAATTCAAGGTTGCAGAAATGCATAAGGTATGTGAAGCCTGTCAGTTTGGAAAACAGGCAAGGAAACCATTTCCTAGACATGTTCAAGAGAGTAAGAAGCCATTGGAATTAATCCACTCTGATGTGTGGACTACTAAAGCAGCATCTCTTGGAGGCTGTCATTATTTTGTCAGTTTTATTGATGACTATAGCAGAAAAGTTTGGGTGTATTTTATGAAAAAGAAAATTGAAGTTTTTGGACATTTCAAAACTCTTAAAGCTATGGTTGAAAAAGAAACAGGCTTGCAAATAAAATGCCTAAGGTCAGATGGAGAGTGAGAGTACCTCTCAAATGAGTTTGCAAGGTTCCTTCAGGAGCATGGCATAAAGCAGTAATATTCATGCAGTCATATCCCACAACAAAATGGAATTGCAAAAAGGAAAAACAGGCATATTGGAGAGGTATCTCGTGCCATGCTCAATGAAAAAGACTTGCCAGATTTTTATTGGACTGAAACAGTTGCTACAGCAGTCTACATAATGAACAGGACTCCCACTGCAGCAATACATGGAATGGCTCCAGAGGAGAGGTATACTGGTAGGAAACCAGATATTTCTCATTTGAAAATTTTTTATTGCATTGCCTATGTACATGTGCCAGATGAGTTGAGATCCAAGTTGGATCCAAAAGCTGAGAAGTGCATCTTTATTGGTTACTCTCTGCAGCAAAAAGGGTATAGATGCTATAACCCTTCTACTCGTAAGTTTACAGTGAGTAGAGATGTTGTTTTTAATGAGATGAGTAGCTGGTATAAACTAGTAAATGTGATTGATGATGTAGATGCACAAAATGGTAATGCTGCACAGAATTCACAGCAGCAGTCACAAAATATTAGTGGACCTGGAGCGTCCTCTAGCAGTGGTTCACATTCTTCGCCATGGACAGGCAGATTGAGATCAGGAGAATCTTCTCAAAGTAATGCAGATAGTGGTATGCAGGTATCACGAAAAGGAAAAGAGAAGGTTGATCAGCCCATGTTTGATGTGAATGCAGGTCACTCTTATGTGGATGGTGAATCCAGTGGCTCAGAACAGAGCATTGATGATGAGTTGGGTATTCCTTCTATTGTTACACCTGGAGTAAGGAAGACCAGGGATGTTTTGAGAGCACCTGGGAGTGAACCTACTTTGCGCAGGTCTACGAGAGCTAGGTATCCTGTGGATAGGCTGAAATATGATGGATTTACAGCCATTCACTATGCATATATGGTCAAAGTGATACAGGAACCAGAACCCACTTCTTTTGAGCAAGCCATGGGAAAAGAAAAATGAGAGAAAGCCATGGATGAAGAAATTGATGCCTTGGAAGAAAATGCTACATGGGAATTGGTACCTTTGCCTAAAGGTAAGAATGCAATTGGCTGTAAGTGGGTTTATAAGGTGAAGCACAATGCAGATGGTTCTGTGAATAGATACAAGGCAAGATTAGTAGTCAAGGGGTATGCACAAACATATGGCATTGATTATGAAGAAACATTCAGTCCGGTTGCAAGGATGGCAACCATAAGAGCAGTCACTGCTATGGCTGCGTCAAAGGAATGGTCTTTACATCATATGGATGTAAAGAATGCCTTCTTGCATGGTGATTTGCAAGAAGAGGTATATATGGAGCAGCCACCAGGTTATGTGCATGTTGTTCATCCTGAGTTTGTTTGCAGGTTGAAGAAAGCCTTGTATGGCTTGAAGCAAGTACCTAGAGCATGGTCTGACAAGATAGGACAGTATCTTGTCACTATTGGCTTTCAGATTTCCAAGGCAGATTTCTCACTTTATGTGAGAAAAACAGAGAAAGGTATTATGCTGCTTGTCATTTATGTTGATGATTTGATTATGACAGGTGACAGTGATGAAGATATCCTTCATGTGAAAATGCTATTGAAGCAAAAGTTTGAGATGAAGGATTTGGGAGAGCTGCGTTATTTCTTGGGCATTGAGGTGATTAGATCACCAAGTGGGATACAGCTCTTGCAGAGGCAGTATGGATTGGACATGCTGTCCAAATATGGGATGACAGGCTGTAAACCTATTTCAGTTCCTTTGGAGCAGAATGTGAAGCTGAGCGCAGATGCAGGTGAGCTTCTGGAAGACCCTACTATGTACAGACGCATAGTAGGAAGCTTGATTTATATGACTATTACCAGGCCAGATTTGAGCTATGCTGTTGGATTGGTAAGTCAGTTTATGCAGGCTCCAAGGAAACCGCATTTGGATGCGGCTAGACGCATACTCAAGTATGTGAAGTCCACATTGCAGTATGGACTATTTTATGAGATTGGGGTTCAGATACAATTGCATGGATACACTGATGCTGATTGGGCTGGTAGTATTTCTGATAGACGATCTACTAGTGGATATGTGTTCTCTTTTGGGAGTGCTGCAATCACTTGGAGCAGCAAGAAACAGCCTACAGTTGCCTTGTTGAGCACAGAGGCTGAGTACAGGGGTGCAGCAATGGCTGCATGTGAGGTAGCTTGGTTGTATAAGCTACTTTATGATATGCATCAGTCTACAGATGGGCCAGTTGTCATTTATTGTGACAACATGAGTAGTATACACTTGGCAAATAACCCAGTCTATCATGCTAGAACAAAGCACATTGAGGTGCATTATCACTATGTGCGAGAGAGGGTTTTACTAGGTCTTATTGATCTAGTTGATGTCAGCGCAGAGGATCAGGTAGCTGACATATTCACGAAGGCATTGGGCGCAGAGAAGCTGCGCAAGTTCAGAGACCTACTTGGTGTGCAGGAATTGGGATTGAGCTCGAGGGGGAGTATTGAGATATCGAGCTCCACTCGTGATACGCCAGGGTGACCATTGTGTATTTATGTCACCGACTTGTCAGTTGCAGACGCGGTTGGTACACCGCCCATGAATAATAGCTACATGATAGCTATCCTTATCTACTCTAGTTCGTGGCTCACTTAGTATGCCACCTTAGTTAGTTGAGTTTGGTTTGAGACCCATATATAGGGTTCTTATATTTCTTTGTACTAGAGTTCTTTTGGCTTACACAACTAAGAAGAGGAAAACTGTTTTCAACCTCCACCCTTGTATGTATTCCCCCATTGTGCAAGCAAGAAAGCTTCAAGTGAGACTCCTTCCTTCTCTCCCAAAATCTTAACACCGTTCACACATCTCACCTCTCATTTGATTTGGAGGAAAAGATTGGTCACTCAGCCCACCCTCTATATTGAGCCCACATGTTTTGAGGATGCTGTTGGTCATACTCATTGGGATGCAGCAATGGATGAGGAGATGGCTGCATTAGAGGCCAATAAGACTTGGGATCTAGTATCATTGCCAAAGGGCAAGAAATCTATTGGATGTAAGTGAGTTTATAAGATTAAGCACAATGCATATGGTTCTATTAGTAGGTACAAAGCTAGGCTTGTTGCAAAAGGCTATGCCCAGACATATGGCATAGATTATGATGAAACCTTCATTCTAGTTGCTAGGATGGCAACTGTCAGATGTGTGATTGCTTTGACAGCAGCCAAAGGTTGGAGGTTGCAGCAAATGGATGTGAAGAATTCCTTCTTGCATGGTGATTTGCAGGAAGAAGTGTATATGGATCAGCCAGCAGGTTATGAAGATTTAGAGCATCCCATGTATGTGTGCAGGTTGAAGAAGGCGCTCTATGGGCTCAAGCAAGTACCTAGAGCATGGTCTGACAAGATCAGAGAGTATCTTGTCAATATTGGCTTTTATGTTTCTGATGCTGATCACTCACTTTATGTGAGAAAGGGAGATGCAGGTTTGGTCATCATAGTCATCTATGTGGATGACTTGATTATTACAGGCGATAGTGATAGTGGGATTAATGAAGTCAAGGATTTTTTGAAGAAGAAGTTTGAGATGAGGGATTTAGGTGAGCTAAGGTACTTCCTTGGCATTGAGGTGATCAGATGTGATGATGGTATATGGCTATCCCAAAGATAGTATGGCTTGGATATGTTGTCCAAGTATGGTATGACTGCATGCAAACCACTTTCAGTCCCATTGAAGCGGAATGTAAAGTTGAGTGCTGATGTTGGGGATGAGATAGAAGACCCTACTATGTTCAGGAGGATAGTGGGGAGTTTGATCTACATGACCATTACAAGGCCAGACTTGAGCTACGCTGTTGGTCTTATGAGTCAGTTTATGCAAGTACCTAGAAAGCCACATTTGGATGCACTCAGATGCATATTGAGATATGTGAAGTCCACATTACATTATGGACTTTTCTATGAGGCAGGTACAAATATACATGTGTTTGGATACATAGATACAGATTAGGCTGGTAGTATGTCTGATAGAAGATCTACCAGCGGATACATGTTCTCTCTTGGTAGTGTAGCAGTTGCTTGGAGCAGCAAAAAGCAATCTACAGTTGCTTTGTCGAGTACAGAGGCTAAGTATAGAGGTGCTACTATTGTAGCATGTGAGGTAGTATGGCTACAAAAGTTAATGGCTGATTTGGATGTGCAGGTGGAAGGTCCAGTTGTCATTTATTGTGACAATATGAGCAGTATACAGTTGGCTAGGAACCCTGTGTTCCATGCCAGGACAAAACATATTGAGGTACACATGATCAGATAGCTGACATCTTCACGAAGGCATTGGGTATAGAGAAGCTTCAAAAGTTTCGAAGCTTACTTGGAGTTGCAGAGATGCAGTTGAGCTTGAGGGGGAGTGTTGAGATGACAAGCTCAACACATGTGGACATTGATGATGGACCGCCTGATTAGATGGGTCCACACATCTACACTTAGCACGTCGGTGGTCATTATGACTCTCACATGGCCACTGACTCATTACTTATTAAATTCAGGTTGTTACACCTATTTACAACTGGCATAGTTATAGCGCCAGTCGACTAGTGTAGTCGGTTATGCATTGTTTGACTTAGTAGGCCACCTTCTTTTATGTTGTATCTTATCTATACTTGGTGTACATTAAAAAGTGTGTGGAAGAAGAAGAAGAAATCAGTAAGAAAACGTTTTGGCCTCCATCTCTCTTCTTATTTCTTGAGTGAGCTTCTCCTTGTGCATTCTATGTGTGTTTGGCGCAGCATCTTGAGCAAGTCCCTCCACCACACGATTCTTGACAGCAATCATTAGGAATTGAGAGAAATTTGAGCAAAGTCTCGATTCTATAGGGAAGTGAAGGTAGAAGAGATGGGATTCAATTTCAAGAGCTAGCGGAGTATCCTCCTTTTCTTTGCAACAAGAATTTCCTCTCTCGTGCTCCCCTTGCCTCTCTCCCTCTTGTTCTTCTCTCTTGGTTTGAGAAGAGTCTCTTCTCTTGGTTCACGCTAATGTCCTCAACGGCTCCTCATGCCCCATATTTATAGTAAATTTCAAGGGGGGGAGGGGGTCTCATGGGTTGTGGCCAAGAAGAGGAGTTCTTTATGGAGGGTATCTTGTCAATCCAACTATTTGGAAGCTTTCAAGATACAATCTGATGTTGGCAATCTGATCTTTGAGGTCCAAAGGGGCTGTGAGAGATGCATGTCTGATTCGCCTGGCTATTGGGTGATCTTGCTTCAATCTAGGCATGTTGTCAAATTGAGAAAAGGGGGAGATTGTTGGAGCTTTTTGCTGAGATTGAAGGGAAAGATCTCAAGCTTTTTCTTTTTCTTGCAGTTCTTCAAATTGAGAGGGGAGAAGATGATGGCGATGATTTTCCAAAAAGTAAGGGGAGAGGGTGGCACAAACTATCAACATCTCCTCTTCTTCATAATATTTTTCTTTTTAAAAATTTTAAATCTTTTACTTTTCTAAGGCTTTGATTCCCATCAAGTCAAGCCTTGACTTTCTTGACTTGGTTAAGTTTTAAATACATTTAGTTTGTCCCAGAGACTTACTGTCATAACTGTCATATACATGACAATTCTCGTTTAGAGATGTTTGCACCCTTATTGTCTCAGAAGTTGTCGAGGTTCGAGATATGGATTATTTTATTTGAGATCCTAATTTTAATAGTCTAACTCTCCAAACCTTAATTATGAGAAGTGAAAAAGTCAAAACATCACATCCTCTTCCCCTTAGAGGAAATCGAGATGTCCTCCTCTCGGGTGAAACTGGGGATATTGGTTACATAGTGATGTTTCATCAACCTAAGTAGCATCCTCTTCAAATATTCTTTCCACTGGATGATATATTCCCTAAGGGTTTTTCTTCTTAAAACCTTCTCTTGCATGTCAAATATCTTATTTGGCTGAAGCTCGAGGACTCCTTGACTTGGCATGATAATTTGTTGGTCGTTTAAGTACACGATCAGGGTTGGGAACATAGGATTTCAATAGACTGACATGGAATACATTATGCACTTCCAAGTTATCAGGGAGTTGCAAATTGTAAGCATTAGGCCCTAGACACTTTAGCACCTTATATGGCCCACAATATCTGGGACTTAGCTTCTTGAATTCTCCCAAAGATAAGGAACTTTTCTTTGGGTGAACTTGAATAAAAACCATGTCACCTTCTTTGGAAATGTGTTCTTGTCTTCGTTGATCCGCATACGCCTTATGTCAATCCTTGGTAGCTTGAATATATTGCCTTATAGCCTTTACTTTACTGATTCATTTCTTCCAACATTTTCTTAGTTGCTTCTACCCATAAGGTAGGATCACAAAAATTTAATGGCATAAGACAACCTTGTCCATACAATGCCTAAAATGGAGTCATTTGAATACTTTGATGGTATGATTCATTGTAGGCAAATTCAACTAAGGGTATGTATTGGATCCACCGCTTAGGTTCCTTGTTGCAATAAGCTCTAAGTATATCCTCAATAACTTGATTGATCTACTATGTTTGACCATTGGTTTGGGGATAGTAAACTATAATGAAGTAAAACTCGGTTCCTAGAGCTTCAAAAAAACTCTTCCAAAAGTTTGACGTGAAGAGAGAATCGCAATCATCACTGATGATTCTCTAGAGTAGTCCATGTAATCTAGAAATTTCCTTAACAAAAAGTCTGGTGATATTGAAAGCCTTGTAATTGGTCTTTACAAGATCAAGGTATATAACGTTTTTTAGCATATCAATGACTACCATAATTGAGTTATATCCTCCTTGTACCAAGGGTAATCCAACTATGAAGTCCATGCTAATATATTCACATTTCATTTGAGGCATGTCAAGCATACTTGCATATGTCATTCTTAGTCTCTCCCAATAGAAGCTTTTTTTTACTACATTAAGAGTCTTAGCATATCAGGATGAACCAAAAATGGAGAATTACGAGCTTTCCATATTATTTTCTTCTTGAGTTCTTGGCTTGCAGGAATACATAGTCTTGTCTTTACATAGGCAAGCTCTTAGTTTATGGAAAAATATTGATACTTAGGCTTGAGTTTTGGACTCGTATCTGTTGGGAGCTCATGCTTGACCACCAAGACCCACGGACTGCTTGTTGTTCAATTGTTTCAATCCGAGCACTAATGGCTACCTCTCTCACATAGCCGATACGTTATGCACCTCTATGAGTGTAGTGAGCTTACCTCGATGCCCAATTGAGTACCCTCCTCCTTCAAGCACACTGGTAGCTCCATGATTTGTGATGGAAGCTCAAGCAACCTCATGTCTCCACCTTCAAGCTCCATCCTCCATAGCCACACACAAGAAAAGAATAGAGAAGAGAAAAAAAGAGAAGAAGAGAGGATATGATGGAGAGCTTCTTCACCTTGATCCCTCTCCTGCCACACTCACTCCCTCACACTCTCACACTCCCTCTCTCAAGCACACACAAGAAAGAAAGAAGCAGAGAAGAAGAGAAGAATAGGATTCCACTTTGCCACACACCAAAGAATGAGCTTCTCATTCACTTTTTGAGTTTATATACAAAACCCTTATCCCTTTGTGCACCCATCCCCTTTTTTACATGACTAGCCATTATGGCAAGGTCCTCTTTTCCCTTCCCTTCTACTTGCCCTTTCTCTTTACCTATGAATGTCTACCCTTTATAATTTGCACAGGAGGGAGCCTAGATCTCTTTTACAAAAGTTTAATGGATTCCTTGTATTTAAAAATATTTTTTGCCTTTGACTTAGCTTTGGAGGCCTCCATTGCGCTTTTGGCCATTTCCCTTCATGCTTCTTTCTTTGTTTCCTCATTTGGAGTTTTCTTCGACTTCTTTGGACTTATTTTTCTCCATCTCAAACTGTGGTTAACATTACCCCCCTCCTAGATGAGTGCTAGTCCCATGGCACTTCTGTGTCTATGTGGATGAGGGTTCGGTGATTTGAAGGGTGGTTGGTGAGTTGATGATGATGGGGCCTCACGGGGATTAGTAATTGGAGAGAAGCTGATCAAAATGTTGAGGGGTGGTGGAGGCTGAGAATGGTTGGAATGGATGAATGGGGCCTCCAAAGTTAGTGGTTTACCACCTTTGTTTGTTCTTGAAAAGAAAAGAAGTGCACTACCTAGGGGCAGTGTCTACCTTGCCGTGTGGTGTATTGTACTCGTGCTAGTGAAACTAGGAGCTGGGTCAAAGGTGTTGTCCCATAGTTGAGGACCTAGTTTATGCATCATTGTGGGTAAAGTGCAAGGCTTAGGGACAAAGGTCTAGAAGTCCTACCATTGAGGTGCCATAAGTGTGAAGCGAGGGATGGGGCTAGGTAAATAATCCTAGGTGCAGTGATTGTGGCACTCGAATGATTTCAGGGGCTTAGTATTCTTCTTTTCTTTAATTTTCTTCTCTTTTTAAAAAAATGGATAAACACAATTGACATCATAGATACATGGTGCTCTTAGGCTGTACCTAGGTCTTCTTCTGATGATGCATCATGGGGTGGGCTAAGGGATGTTCTCACAAAGGCACGGCTTTGCATGTAGCTCTTGAGATTAGCCCTAATGTTTAGAGGTGTCATTGACAAAAAGGGGTGTCCACACCTCATAAACCAGTTATCATTCATGTCTTTGAGTAGCTTTATAAAAAAAGAGGGTAACAATGTAGCCCTCATCATTAGCGGCAGACCATGGCACAACTATCTATTCCTAGGTCGAGATAAAAAAAGAGTGGAAGTAGGTGGGCCTCCTTGATGGCTAGCTTTTGCTTTAGTAGAAACCTAATGGTCCTAAGATAATTACAAGTTGTGATGAAGGCAAGGTCTGGATAGGATGAGAAATCCTCAAGGATGGGCGTGATTGAAGGATAGATGTCTCTTGCCTTGAAGGTTAGGCACTCCTTGAGATTCTCTGCATTGGCATTGTAGATCTTGGGAAAGTCATACCTACCATGCCCCTCCCTATTGTAATCCACTCCATGCTTGCGAGGGTAGGTCATGTAGATAGGATTGCTCCTTTCTTCAGGGAGTGTGCCACAGATTTCCATCCATGCATCAAGGTTCGTATCCCAAATCCTTTTCCTCCACTTGGGTTGTGCTTCATAGCCCTGGACCATCTTGGAATCTGGTACACCTTGTCCTGCCAGTAGTTTGGGACCTTCCGCCTCCATCGAGTAATAACTATGCTCCGCTCCGCAACCCATCAATTTGCCAAGTTGTTGGCCATTCGAATTATGTTTTCCACTACTTCCACTAGATAGGACTCGGTCCAGGGCCCATGGGTAGAGGAATGATAGCTTGGAGGGATGGGTTTGGAGTTCTCCTTGCTCCAAAATACTCAGTTCTTGGGGCTAGTTGACAGGATAGCAATCCTCACATTGTGGCACACGCTCTCCATGAAGCTGTTGGGGTTGCACTCTAGCTCTTTGCTCGGCGCTTGCTCCACCAATTCTTGTCTTTTTCTCTTTGTTGCAATGATGTACTTGGCTACCTTTTGGATCTTCTTGGGGTACATCATGTAGTGGTGGGCTAAGCTCTCGGGCATGTTGCTCTTCTCCTAGCTCCTGCTCGAAGTCCGGCCCTTCCTTTGGCAGTTGCTCTTGTGGGATTAGAGTTGGGGGTGGATATGATTGCTCCTACTCTTCAAAAGCTATCTCCTTCAGCTCATTAGTGGAGAGGTTGGCTTGCCTCAAATACAGGCATTGTTCTTTTCTTGCTAGGCCAATAGCATGCTCCTACAGGCTGTACTTTAGGGCTCTGGAGGTCAATTCTAACTTCCTTCTCATCCTCTCCATGGAATCCTCGTTGTCCACTTACATTACATGGAGCATTGTACTTAAGAAGGCTTTTCGTTGTGCCTCTGAACTTGCTTCATGTGGCTTCATCTTTGGCCTCTGCCAACACCCGATCGCATTCTGCTATGTCCAAGCGCTCCAAGTTCTTGCACCCATTCAAAGTTGTGCTCTTCCCACTATTTGGCTCTCCCTTTCAACTCATCCTTGCCCTTCTCCATGCTTTGAGATAGCATCATTACCACCTTCTATTGTTCATTCCATACTTTTAGCATGTGTGTTTTTTCCTTGTTCTAGCGGTTCAACTGTTGGGCTATCTTTTGGGCTTGTTGTGCCATGGAGAGCTATGTGGAAGTTTTTGACAGCCTTTTGGATAGACCTTTGTTCTTCTGCATGTGGGCTTCTCAGTTTCCTTCTATATTTCACATTTAGTCATAGTTTTTATCTCCTCCACCTCCCGTTCTAGGTTCTTTAGCTGCTCTTGCAGCCCTTGGGTTCCTTCTCTTTCTCCAAGCATTTGATTTTCCTTTTTAGTCTCCCTTGTTCCTCCAACTCTAGGGAAATCCTCTTTTTCAAGTATTCTATTTCTTTTTTATATCTTCATGCCCTCTCTTCTATTGTAGCCTCTAGCTCCTCCGTAGCCTCTAGGATGTTTTTCATATTCCCTTGCAGCTCTTCACTCAACTTTGCTAGCTCCTCATTAAGTTGATGCATGCTTAGGAGGTTCTATTTCTCCTTGGCCCACCTTGCTTTCCACTTTCCTTCTTCTCCTTCCTTGGCTTTGTGCTACTCTTTTAGCTCTCGGATTTCTCATTGATGCTTTTCTCCTTGGCGGATAGCTTCCAACCTAAGTGTTGATGAGGCTTTTCTTTCAATCTCCAACTCAGCTGTTGCCACTCTCCTCTCTTCCTTGACCTTTTCTAGTTGGGCTAGAAGCTCTTTGACATACTCATTGTATGTTGTGGCCGTAGGCGTCGTGGGGGATGCTATAGTTGTGGAGGCCTCTAGCTTCTGCCTCTTAGGATCCTACCTCGATTTGTCGTCGATTGCAACCGGTCTTTTAGCTCCTTTAGTGGGGACACCTGCTTCTAAATCTGGAGCTATCTCATGCATCTTCGTTAGTAAAAACTACATCATGGAAATTAACTTGCTAGTGTCCATGACAATTGTAGTGTCTTGGGGGTAGTCAAGGTAGTCGTGGCATGGGACGTGAAAATTGATGGGAGGGGGTGCATTTGGGCCTTGCCCTTGCCTGATACTATTGGGATTGCTTCAATTTTTGAGGCCCTAGCACTACTGCTTGGCTCTCCTTCCCTCAAGGGCCTCATGGGTGGCTAGCTCTTCCATACCCAAAGTCTCCTCCACTGACCTATGCATGGCCTCGGCTATGTCTTCATATTCCTTTCTCCTCAACTCTTCTGCCTCTTGCTCTGCTTTTCTTTTTCTCTCTTCTTTGGTCCTCTTGGACTCTCTTTGGGCCCTCTTCAACTTGGCCCATTCCTCCTTTGTCATTGTTTATTTCATTTCCTTTTGTGGCTTTGATGGGGTTCTCTTCTTTGGTGCCTTGGGCTCTCTCTAGCTAGATTGTGTCTCTTGCTCTTCCTTATCACTTATAGTCCTCTTGTTAGACTGCTCCTACTTGGGGTTTGAAAATTGGTCAAGGGACTCCCCTACTTTCTCTTCACCTCCTTCTATGTCCTTCAAGGCCTCCTAGATTATGATCGTCAGTAATCCACCAAACCTGATGGTGGATGCCTTGGAGGAGGACTTTTTTCGGGCTAACCTTGCTGTGGAGGCTAGGGACTCCCCTCCTACTGTTGTTGTGTCTATGGTGGTCAAGGATTTTGTTGAGCTTTTGATGGTCTTTTGCATGAAGGTGTTCCAACCCACCTCATCTAGGGATCCAATTGCAATGCTTTCTAGCAATGGTACCCCAATTCTGTTCATAAGGGCATTGTATCTTTGTTTGGAGAAGAGGGTATGAACCATCTTTGTATGCAGTTTGATTTCAGGATTTGGGATGTCCACCAAGGTTATCCCATCCACTGTGCACACAATAGCCTTGCTCATCCCCAGCATGCTATACACTCCCTCTTTGGGAGTCTCTCTGTCCTGCTAGCCAAACCCAATGCCTTCTCCACCATCATAGGTCTCAAATCCACCTCTACTTGGTGGGTTTATTCCCCTTTTCTTCTCATCACCATGCCAGAGTTTCTTTCAATATTGAAACTTTCACAAATTCTACGCACTTGCTGTAATCGATCACCTACCCAGCCTTCTCTACGCACTTCTTTAGGCTACACTGGTCCATGAGTTATTTTATGGGTAGGCTTAGGGTGTGCTTGAACATGAACTAGTTGTAACCCCTCGTTTCTACCATCAAGTCATACTTTGCTTGCTTTTCATCCGTGAATGGGAGCTTGCCACCTTTATCTTGCCCTACCATTTTAGGTTCCTGTCATATATCATGGCCGACCATTAGTTTTCTTGAGTCAACTTCCACGAAGAGTTAGATAAAACATACATGAAAAGTTCTTGACAAGGTGAAATGCTTAAGTATAGAGTAAAATTTCCACTTCGAGAAATCAACACAATTCAAAAGTATCCATGATCATTTTTCCACATTCTAAGTCTTGTCATTTCAACATTGATTGATACTTAAGGCATGTTTGTTTTCTTGTTTTCTAGTTTTCTTTTTATGCTTATATTGTTTAGGATATCTCTTGATGGTCTACTAAGAATGTGCCAGCAAGGAATTGGTTCGGGTGGGCACGTCAGAGTTGGTATCAGAGCCTACGTTAATATAGGATATGATATAAGTATAAAAACTAGTAAAGATTTGTAACTATAGCATAAGATATCTTTTCCTTAAGTTGTGAATTCTTCTCTTGTTAATATATGTTCTTGATTTTTGTCAGAGGAACAAACCTTGGGAATGATTCTTGATTTTCCAAGTCATGTTTACGTCAGCCATGCACTCATCTAGTTTTAATTGGAGAAACCAAATGACGCAAATATTAGATCAGTTATACAATCATTTGCCCTTGTATTATGAAAGATGATGGGTGTTAAGCTAAGGGAACTGTTACATTGACACAAACTGTCTCACTTACCTCTGGAACAATTTAAAGAGGCTAAGATGGATGGGAATCCTTAAGGTTACCAAGATTTATCTATTCTATGAGGCTAGAGTAAACTCAAACATGTTCACCAGAGGGCAAGAAATGAAATGAAATCGATACATCTATGAGGAGGTCACAAAGGTTATACCAATTGACTGACTGATGGTTGTAGGTCGCTCCAATTGCCACATTTACAAAAAAGATAGATTACCTAATCTTACCCTAAAATATAGATTATTCGATATCCATTTCCGAACCCTAATTACTATGTAATGGATATATCACAATGCCATGCCTAGGTTGTAGTACGGAATCCTCTTCCAAGAATAATATAAGCCTTTGAACTAGTCGAATAATGTATTCCCTTTCTATTGGCGTAAGGAATTATTTTTGTCCATCTGTTGTGATCACAACTTGTTGTCATCTTAGCAATCAAGAATAATGAAAAAATATTATTAGTTTTGTTGATTTTTTTAAAAAAAATTTAATGAAGTTTGGATTGGTTAAACCCTAGTGGAAATAGGGCTAGCTTATAGCAAATTATTTCAAGGTGACGAAGTCGGAAGAAATTCCTTGCACTACAATAGAAACGAGGCATAGACGCGCATGTTAGACGTGCAAAGTTGGGCGCGTCTATCATCGCGTCTGTATGTGTGTGTAAAAAAGCGTGTAAATAGACGCGAATTTTACGTCTATATATCCGCGCAAATAGACGCGAATATAGACACGTTTTCAGATGCGTACACTACAACAAGCAGTAATTACAGATGCACGCACAGATGCGCACTAAAATTTTAAAAAATATAGAAGCAATTGCGTGTCTATATTTGCGTCTAATTTGCAGGTGAAATCGCATCTATGTGCGCATGTATATGCACATCTATAAGGGCATGTATATGCGCATCTATAAGAGTGTGTATATGCGCATCTATATGTGCATCTATAAGTGCGTTTAACTGTGCGTATATAAGCGTGTCTATAAGCAATTCATGCTCTATATACACGCGCTTATAGACGCGCGCACAGACGCGCACTAAAATTTTAAAAAATATTGCTGGTGTGTCATTCTTTTCAAAGTAGTCCCGTCTTGCATTTCTTTTGGGTTTTTTTGACAGGCGCACGACACAAAGAGAGGAGAAAGGAAGGGGCAAAGAAGAAAGGGTAAAGAGAGGAGGAAGCAATAGGAAAAGAGAAAGGAGAGGGAGGAGAAGGAGTTTGTAGCTCTCTCGTTGCCCATCACAACACCAATTCAAGGTGAGTCCTTCTTCTTGTCTCTCTCACTCACCCACTCACTCACTCACTCTCTCCCTCTCCCTCCCTCCCTCCCTCCCTCCCTCCCTCCCTCCCTCTCTCTTTCTCTCTCTATCTTTGCTTTGAGTTGTATTTTGCTTTCTTAGCTTTTGGTATGTTTGTTGCGACGAGGAGAACAGCGAAAGAGCAAGGAGATGGAGGAGAAGAAGGAGTTTGTAGTTGTGTCGTTGCCCATCACAACAAATATTCAAGGTGAGTCCTTCTTGATCTCTTCTCTCTCTCTTTCTCTCTCTCTCTCTCTCTCTCTCTTTGTGTGTGTTTACTCTGAGTTGTATTTTGGTTCCTTCTTAGCTTTGGGTATGTTAGTTGTTGCTTGCTTTTCCTAGTTTTATTTTGTGCTTCATTGCTAATTCGCGTCTACAAGCACGTCTGATATACAGAGTAGACGCTCTCGTAGACGCGCAAGTGTTGAAGATCCATAAAACCTCCTAGCTTTTTTTGAGCTTTGTGGACCTGGCGCATGTAAGAGTGCGTCTCATCCACAGAGTAGACATGCCTGTAGACGCGCTCGCATTAAACAACCACATCTCCTTTGAGGTTTTTTTTTTCATATACTGTTTTCGGCGTCTATAATCGCATCTATGTGCGCATGTATATGCGCGTGTATATGTGCATGTATATGCACGTGTATATGCGCATGTATGTGCGCATGTATATGTGCGTGTATATGCGCATCTATAAGTGTGTCTATCTTCGGGTGTATATGCGCATCTATATGCGCGTGTAGTTTTCACTATAAGCACGCTTGTAGACGCGAAATTGTAGACGCGCTAGTAGACGCGGTAATAAATGCGCTCGACATTTTTAAACACAATTCAAATATTGCATCTACAAGCGCGTCTATGGAGCCTTTTTGTTGTAGTGTTGCATTTCAAGCCATGTATATATCCTCTATGCATTCACTGGATTACAAATGGCAAAATAATGCTATAACTATCTTGTAGTGAATGTAAGGTCCTTATCCCTCATATCTAGAATGGCCATATGGGAAAGATTGATACGTAGAGGTTGATCATCCCCACTATATCAAGATTGACCTTAGGTGAATCCAACAGATAGAGAAATCAAAAGTTTGTTAAACTATCTCTCCTTGATGACCCTGAAAAAGATTCCATTCTTCATATTAACAAATGACTAGATTCCCAAAATCATTACGTATGTAAAGAACCAACCAAGTTCATCCCATTTGATAGAATTGCTATTGTAGGGAGTAACACTTGTCATAACTTCTGCAAATAAGGATATCTAGACCTTCCCACTAAATACCAAAATATGGATATACATGCCACAACTCTAGCCAATAGGATCTATTGTTAAGTTACCTGAGACCCATGGGTAAGTCAAAAGATAGAAGTAATTTTTTATTGAAATTAAAACTCTATTTTAATGCATAAACCTTGATCATTATCAAGGTTAGGAGACTAAATAGTACGTACTTTCCTTCCAAAATTAACAAGATCAATTAAGCAAGTTAACATCTTTCTTGAATACTATTATTTTAAAAAAAACATGAGAATTGTTTGAATTCCCAAGATGTTTCCTCGAACCTCAATATCTTAGAAGCTCAAGAGAAGAAATTTCTTCTCAAGAAATATAAGCCACTGGAATTCGATGGAATTCGATGGTAAAGGAAAGGATACTCCAACTGAGGCGAAAACATGGATAGAATCTATGGAAGATTGTTTCATTACTACAGGGACTACACTATCAAATCAAGCAATGATTGCAAATTTGAAACTAACAGGAGATGCCCGTCTTTGGTGGAAATAGTGGTGCAAGGACCAAGGAATATCCAAAACCGCTATCACTTGGGACAAGCTTAAGGACGCTATGCGTTGGAGATACCTTCCACCCATGTATCAAGCCCAAAAGATGAATGAGTTTTTCAACTTAAAGCAGTTACACCTAAGCCTAGAAGGTTACTACTCCAAATTTGTAATACTTCTAGAATATGCACATATGATGGATATTTCACAGCAAGTATCCAAATTTTGCAATGGTCTAAATCCACCCTTGAATATGCATCGTGAGTCAATGTAACCATCAGATTTACAAGATGCATTGATTTTAGTATCTCCAATAGTTCAGGAGATGGAACAAAGGCCAAGAAATACTAAAGTTTGGAACATAAACCATCAGAATAAGGGCAACTTCCAAGGATATGCAAAAAGAGCCCAAGGACATTATCAACCAAATAGGACAAAGAGAGCCAAGTCAAACATTGTGGGAAACTTCATACCCAGAGGAAAAGACAATGAGGCTCGAAGGTGCATTTATTGCAAGAAACCAAGACATTTCAAAAGGCAATGCTCAAAGCTTGGCCCAAACAATCACCAAGGTCAGTTTCGTGGGCAGAACCAAGCAGTTAGGGGCAAAGTTGCTGGAGTATCCCCGAAAGAGATCAGTAATGATAAAGATCCTATGATGGAAACTGATATGGAAAGAGCAAGAGTACATGCCACTCTCAATAATAAGGGTCCAAATAGCCGATTCTCGGTGATCCAAACACCAGCAAATTATCAAGGTAAACCCTTTTGCATTCTCATTGACTATGGAAGTACCCACTCTTTTATATCACCAAGATGTGGCAAAAAGCTACGCATAAATACTACTCCTACACCTACATTTCTTGTGGAGTTAGTGAATGGTAAAGAAGTTTTTTTGGGGCAACAAATTTGCAAGGTAGAATTTAGCTTGGGTGGCAATACTTCCAAAATGAGTTTTCAGATTATGAACCTCGAGGCTTATGAATGCATGCTAGGTATGGATTGGTTAATTCAAAATAACGCCCATATCCGTTGGCGAAAAGGGCCAAATTACATTTCAAAACTTAAAAGGAGAACAAGTAACCACTAATGAGGGAAAAACAAGAAAATCTAAGGTTCAGCTGGCTAAAGCTTCCCAAATAGTGAAAGGATTGAAGAAAGGATTACACCTCTATCTAATTGCAGGATAGAGAAACCAAGGACCAACCATCTTGGCTAAAAGATTATATGGATGTTTTTCCAAAAGACCTAACAGATCTTCCACCGATAAGAGAGGTAGTTCACTAGATCCAACTCATTCAAGGCAGTGCTCCTGTAGCCAAGCGACCCTACCGGATGTCAAATCCCGAAGCCATCAAGCTAAATAAACAACTCAAATAGCTATTAAACCAAGGATACATCCATCCAAGTAATTCACCATGCCATGGTACTATTCTAGAAAAAGAAAGGTGGAACACTCAGCCTTTGTATTGATTACCATGGATTGAACGAAGTGAAAGTGAAAAATAAATATCCAATCCCTAGGTCAGACAAGTTTCTTGAATGACTATATGGAGAAAAGATGTTTTCAAAGATCCGTTGGGCTACTATCAAATAAGAATCAAGGAGGAAGATATCCCTAAGATTGCCTTTAAGACAAGGTATGGTCATTATGAATTTATTGTGATGTCATTCAAATTAACGAATGCTCCTGCCACCTTCAACAAGTTGATACAAGACATTTTCAAACCCTATCTTGATGACTTCATCCTTGTCTTCTTTGATGATATCTTAACATATTCCAAGAATGAAGAAGGCCATGAACCACAGCTACGAATAGTTCTTGAAATAATGACAACCCACAAGTTGTATGCTAAAAAAAAGAAATGTGATTTCTTCAAAATGTAGATTGAATATCTAGGGTTCATAGTGTTAGCAAATGGCATTTTAGTGGATCTATCCAAGGTCAAAGAGGTACAAGATTGGCCACCCCCAACAACGATCAAAGAAGTGTGAAGCTCTCTAGGGCTAACAGGTTGATATAGAGTCTTCATTAAAGACTATGTCTCAATCATTGTGCCTCTCATTGACCTTCTCAAGAAGTAGGTCTCCATTATATGGATATCCACCAAACAATCTAGCTTTGAAAAGCTTAAGCATAGTTTGGTAACTACCTGTATTTTAAGGATACTTGACCTAAGCAAGGAGTTCAAAGTCATAATTGATGCAAGCTCTCTTGCATTGGGATGTGTGCTTATGCACGAAGGACATCTAGTAGCCTATGCTTCAAGGAAATTAAAAATCGATGAAAGAAACTATGCCACACATGATGTAGAATTACTTGTTGCAATTCATGCCTTTAAATTATGGAGACATTACCTGCTTGGTAACAAGTTTTTCTTAGTCACTGATCACAAAAGCTTGAAGTAGATTTTCACTCAGCTAGACCTCAAACAACGTCGATGGATTGAGATTTTGCAAGAATTTTATTTTGAAATTAAATATAGACTAGGTAAAGAGAATGTGGTTGCGGATGCCCTAAGCTGTGAATAATTTATTAATACTCTAATTCTAGAGGAAGCCTTTAGGAAAAAAACTCTTTCTACAATGTATTCAATGCCTAGTAACCCGTGAATCATTTCTTAATGCTTTAATCCTAGAGGAACCCTTTAGGGAAAAAAACTCTTGCTACAATGATTTCAATGCCTAGTAACCTTATCATAGAAATGGCCAAAAAAGAAGTAGTGAAGGATCCAAGTTATCAAAGAATGCTAAGAGAAATTCCCATTAAGGATACTATTAAACCTAGTTTGAGATGGAGAAAAACAAGCATACATTTTTAAATGCAAGGCACCCATTGAATTTTGTAAAAGAGTGCCAGGCTCCCTCCAATGCAAATTCTAAAGGGTAGATGGGCATAGGTAAAGAGAAAGGGAGACTAGAAGGGAAGGGAAAAGAGGACCTTGCCATAATGGTCGGTCATGTAAAAAAGGGGATGGGTTTTCAAAGGGATAAGTGTTTTTTATATAAAATCAAAAAGTGAATGAGAAACTCATTCTTTGTTGTGTGGCAAAGTGGACTCCTCTTCTCTTCTTCTCCCATTTTTGCTTGCTTGTGTATGCTTGAGAGAGGCAGTGTGAGAGTGTGAGGGAGTGAGTGTGGTAGGGTAAGGGATCAAGGAGAAGAAGCTCTGCATCATCTCCTCTCTTCTTCTCTTCTTTTCTCTTCTCTTCTCTTGTCTCGTGTGCGGCTATGGAGGATGGAGCTTGAAGGTGGAGGCTTGAGGTTGCTTGAGCTCGCATCACGAATCGTGGAGCTACCAGTGTGCTTGAAGAAGGGTACTCAATCGAGCATCGAGGTAAGATCACTACATTTGTAGAGACGAATAGTGCATCGGCTATGTGAGAGGTAGCCATTAGTGCTCGGCTTGAAATGCTTAAACAATAAGTGGTCCATGGGTCTTGGCGGTCGAGTGTGAGCTCCTAGCATTTTGGTTCCATTGCCGGGACCAATGGATTTGAGCCTTGAGAGCTTGCGCACTTCAAATCGAGCATTGAAGTAGAGTTTCACCCCCAAACTGGTGCTTGATATAGGTAAATCTCAGATTTAGGCACTTTGATCTTTGAAACAAGTAAGTGTTTGGAGTTTTTGATGAGTAGACAAGTAGATTACTTCAGCCCAGGGATTGCTTTGTGATTTTTGGTTGCATATAGGTAGATTAGGACCAAGAACTTGCAGGGAAACAATAGGGTTTTTTTACTGTGAAACATGTAGAACAAGGAAAAGAAAATGAAAAAAATGAGTTTTGGGGTTTAACGCATGCAAGACATGGAGTTGGAAGGTTAAGGATGGCTAGACAAGACCCTAAAAGCCCAAAACCAATAGGAAAGAGCTCATTTATGCACTTCACTATGAGAGAGAGAGAGAGAGAGAGAGAGCTGCAGGTACAAAATGAATTGAGTGTGTTGATTTTGAGTCCAATCTTTCATTCCAGGTACCTGCACGCCTTCCCAGTGCTGTAATTGCTTGTTTTGGAAGGTTACAAGTTAGGCGATAACACTAGGGACCTCTAGCATCGATCGTGCCGGCATTTGTGTTTGCACTCATCGTAGTCACCAACTGTCGGTGTCTGACTCCTTGATTCGGGACCATTTGATTGGTAGAATCGGACCGTTTGACTAGTCAATTAGACCATGACTAGTCGGGCTAATGCCATTTAGATGACCTTCTATCCAGTTGGACAACCCCAACCAAACACGCAATTCAGACCACTTTGTGTCCAATCGAACATATCCAATCCAAATCGGACCATTCGACTCACAGAGTCGGACCACCCACAGTCGGTGTGAGTTGCATTTTCCATTTTGCATTCACACCCCACATTGGTTTTATCACTTGAAGTGCACTGAAAAGCCAAGAGCCTGATTTCGCATAGTTCACGGAAGAGAGCATGCACTTACATACGCTGAGTGAGTTTAAGTTAAGGAGTGTTTGTAGATAATAAGGAACTCACTCTGACCTAATCATTAGAACAAACCCACTAGTAGGAGAAAACCCTAAAACATAGTTGGGTGATTGAGAACCCCAAGCATAGGACCAATCAAGAATGGATACCATTGGAGGAGTGGATTTACCCGACTTGGTCAACCTCATCGACACCTTGGTGGAACAAGAGATCACAACCATGGCAAAGTCAAGAACCAACCATAGGCATAGCAAAGAGCTTGATCTAGGTGGGTTCCCTTGATAAAAACCAACGACTAGTTGCCAATTATGACCTACAGACCCGGATAGACCACCATGGTAGGACATCCAAGGATATCATAGTCGATCTCAAAGAGGAGAGGAGAGTAGTGTGGGAAGCTTTGCAGGGCATAATGACTTACAATCAGGAGCAGCAAGCCACGAGCTTGTGATAGAACATAGAAATGCGTGAGATTCAGTGAGTGCTAGCCCTAACAAGCCAAAATAGGATAGGACCTGATGTAGAAAGGGAATGAGTGCTAGAAAGAGATCTCACGCCGAGCAAGCTTCTAATGAAGTGACTGCTAGACAATGCTTCTACTGAGCAAAGCATGGCTACAATGGCAACCTCGTTGCTTGCAAGATTATGGGTCAACCAGGGCTCTAAGAGCCAATCAAGAATCCCTATTGTGGCTAAGCAACTAGACAAGTACCAGTTGAATGGTGACCCATATAGCTTCATGGAGCAGTTCAAGCAAGTTTGCAAGGCCAATGGCCTCACTGATCTTACTTTGCACTCACAAGATTTCGTTCTATGCTTAGGAGATAAGGGTAGGACTTGGTACACAAGTCTAAAAGAGTTTCAAGTTAAGCACCCAAGTACTCAGGATAAAGGAAAGGGCATGGACGCAAGTCAAGAGCTAGCGGAGATGAAGATGGAGTTTGCCAAATTACAAGAAATGATGAGACGACTTACATGCCCTCATGTCCAATGTGTGTATTGTGGCGAAAACCACCTGCCCACCGTGTGTCAGGACCCAAGGGTGGTAGGTTTGGTCACAATCTCATGCATTGCTCAGACTGCCGAGAAGATTCTTGTACTCACAACCATACGGATAGCCTTACCTAGAGAATAGGTCACAAAACTTCTTCAGAAGGGGAGTCCCATTGGGTCTCTTGGCATCTAATGATGCCAAACCAACCATTCCAAGGATGTAGATAAACCCCATAGGCATATCTAGACCACCTAGACCCTATGTAACCCATCCACCAAGTGACCCTCCTATCCACTACGTGGAGGACTACGTGGAGGAGCTAAATGATGAGGACCCTTATGTGCATTCCTATGTATCGTATGATGAAGAGGGAAATGCAATCCTTATGGATTACCAACCTGTACCGACCGATGGTGATGGCGCTAGGAAGAGGTAGAGGCAGAGGATTTGGAGGGCAGACCCAAGAACCAATCTCATGTTGGACTTGTGGACACCTAGGACATATCTCCTCACGCTGCCCCAAACGGAGGTAGGCTAATCAGGAAAAGGTTGATCTTAGATGTCCAAAGTGTGGAATCACTCACCTATTTTCCAAATTCCCTAGATGAAGACTACCCTCTAGTGGGGCAAATGAGTCATCTGTACCATTGGGGCTATTCAGAGTTGAGACATTTAATGGAGAGGACACACCCATCCCGTTGCATGTCATGACCCGCGTAGACCTACCAACTTAGATGCAACCTTAATCGAAAAGAAAAGTTGAAGGCAAAGGAGAAAGAAAGCTACCACAAAGGTTATGCTAAAAACCGAGAGTGTTATGATGCTACCTACTGAAAAAAAGGTGATAGATGCAAGGCACAAATGTCAGCTCCAAAGACGGTTGAGAAGGGGAGTGCAAAGGTCAGCAAGTACCCCAACTTGAAGCACCAACTCGAGGCCATCAAAAAGGTCAAGGACTGGGTAAAAGAAGCTTAGGAGCACCTAAAGGATGCTGAGCCCATATTGGAAGATAAGCTAGATGATCCCATAAGCGTAAGCACACCAGTCTTGCCTCCACGACCAAAGTCATGGAACACAGCTATACCACAAGCAGTTCTTCTTAAACAGAGCCTACATGCTACAGGCCAACAAACTAGTCAATGCTATTGGCCAAGAAACACAAAGTTAGGAGAGAGGCAAGCGAGTAACAGCCTCCTCACCATGCTAGTAACCACCCTGGTGACTCTGAGCCTAGGAGATTTGCTTAGGCAGCATCTGACACTATGGTAAGAATTAAGTAGATGATTGAAGGACCAATGGAGCAAGTGATAGCTAATCTACATGATCATGATGTGGTAACTCAGATACCCAACCTGACGCTACACTCAATGTCAAAGTCCTTACACGTGAATGCATTTTGGGCAGGCACCAAAATGCATGCAGTCTTACCGGTCCTAGCACTAGGAGACACCACAAGAAAAGGAATTGTGAATATGTGATGGTACCTAAAATGGGCCGGCACTGGATATGGCACTAGCCGGACCTCATGCATATGACAGACAACCCCACCACACAGCCTCGCGGACCCAGGAGCGTCTAAAATTCACTTTGCACTAAATGCTTATGACAATTTTGCATTTGTATCCAATATGTAGTCCAACATTCACCTTCCCTTCTCCTCAGAGGGAGATCCCATAACATATAGGCATAATGCCTCGTAATACACACATAAGGAAGCACCTCTCGGCTGATTGCTGCGGCTCCATTGCGGCTCTCCTACACCTCAGGGATTGGCCCCAAGATGCATCACTAACACATATAACATTCGCACAAACTCCACTCTTTCATAATTCAGCGTTCCAGGAGATTTTGATTTGCCTCACAAAACTTTCCCTAAATGGAAGCACCCGTCTAAACCTACAGCTTGGGTTTCCTGTCCTCTCAACGTTGGTCAAAGTTTATCAATCAATTGCAATGCATTCCAGCAGATACCACGTGACATGCTTGATGCAAGGTGTATGACAATTGTGCATAACCATTTTATGATTTAAAAAAACCAGCCATGTGAGGTGCGAAAAACAGCCCTTTTAGGAATTTTAACTAAGTTTTACGTGCTGCGCTGCTTTAGAGACTAGCACCGGCACTTCCATGCTACTAGTCGCCTATATTTAATTATGAAACGATCCCTAAATGCTATGCACAAAGAAGAAAACCAAAATTTTTATCTTTTCAACAATTAGATCATCGCACAAACTTCCTTCCCCCCCCCTTACCATTTAGGTGTTGCCGCGGTGCATATGTGTAAATGATTATTTAGTATCATTTTTATATGTTAAAAATAATAAACACGTACTATAGCACAAAGGACGAGGTCAAACTGAAGCTTAACCTCATGCTTTAACCTTGCCAAACATTCACGCACATAAATCTTATTTTTCTATATTTTTTGAGTGCGAAAATCCCAATTTTCTTCATTTTTCAATATTTTTTTCTATTTATTATTCATAGAAAATAGGTATTTTCTGATTTATTTGTGTTGGCTTATTATTTTACTAAAACTTAACATTTTCTTTGAGTTTATCCCATTTCCACTTCTTTCTCCCAACTCAAAAATTTAAAAAACCACTAATTTCCATTAAAAATGACATTTTACGGGTTTTAAAGAATTAATAATGGCTCTAAATCATTGCGGGTTCTGTATTTTTGTAGTTATAGCCCTCAAACATGATGCAAATAAGGTTCAAACAAAAATTCATCACATATGAACAACATTTGTGTAAAATTGGAGCATACCGCGTTTCTTGCGTGTTGCGGGTTTTCTAATAATTATTCTGGGAAGCCCACAGACCGATCAGCAACCATTCTTCAGTGCTAAACCTCTTTCCTCAACCTCCTCTTCATCTTGAAGCAATCCGAAGCATTCTTCAGCCCCTCTTCTTCTTGATTTCTTGCACAGGAATTGCCTCTATGCACGAGAGAGAGGGAGGAGAGAGAAAGATTGGTTTTTTATCTCTTTGCTCCGTGCATCATTCCTTGATCCGTTTGTGGCAATGGAGAGTGAAGGATAGAAGCATCTCAAGGCCTGGAGGATTCCTCTTGCCTCCACCGATCAGACACTGATGAAGAATGGGGGAAAAAATGGGGCGCAAAAAACAGACCCCCCCCAACATTTCATTTCGTGAGCATTAAGCTCTTTGTTAAGAGCTTTTAAGCTCTTAATCAAATTATCTAGTTCATGCCTTTTGCATTCACACTTTTGGAAAGTGGTTTTTTTGCTTTTGGAGGGGCAAGCAACATTGGATTCGAGATCCGTCTGGACAGGTAGTTCCGTGGCATCAAAATATATCTTCCTGACTTCCAAATCCAGTAGCCACTTCACAACAGGAGCACAACTAGAACCACTCATAGAATGCTCATCTAAGCTTGTAGACCTAATGGTTCTATCAATTTCACTGTCACAACTACCTCTCATGGGAGTGTTGCAAGCCTTGATGGGACTTACTGGGCTTGGAATCTTTTTATCCCCAGAGGGTATATTATCCCTACTCTTGCCATTTTCTAGCTTGGAGATTTTGGCTACCAAGGTTCCTCTCATAGGCTGCCTTGGTATCAACAAGAAAGCTGTCTCCTGGTAGAAATGGTTGGAAGTTAGGATGAACTTGTACTGAGTGGGGAAAACTCCAAAAGTTTTCCCAACATCTCTGAATATGTCCCTTATAATCAATGGTATGCATCTTTGCTTCCCTTAACGACTTAGGATTCCGCAGTCCCACTTGGATTTTCATATTAATCTCTAAGCCACTCAAAAAGAGCTCACATAGCATATCACCTAGAAATATAGTAGCTCTTCTTGGCCAAAGCCTCAGAATATCATCAAAGGATCTAACGTATTCTTTAATAGAAGGATAGGACTCTTGCCTAATTTGCATCAGCTGCCCTAAAACTTGGGTCATAGGCACCTTCTTTTCATATTCATCTAAAAATCGATCACTCAACTCCTCAAAGTATTTAATAGACCCCCTTGAGAGGCTCCAATACCATTTTCTAGCCTCTAACTTTAGGGTACTTAAGAATACGAGCATCCAATGAATATCATTGAACCCACTTGCAGGGCAAGTTAGGTCATATTCTCGTAAATGCACCATCAGATCCTCATTAACCAGCCCATGAAACACTGGGAGATCCTTATAAGGAGGAGGGCATTTAGTCATTTCCTTCAAGATCAGCACTCGGGCATTAAAATCCTCATATTCATAACCTAACTCTAGTGTCTTGGGGTCTCCAACCTCTTCCATTTCCACCTTTACTGGTGTAGGAAGGTTAATATCATCCTTGCTATCCCTTTCTGCCAACTCACAGAGTGGTCTAGGGAGTCCTATGCTACGCACTAAGGAGTCCACCCCATCGCTTGATGTTGGTGTTTTAGTAATTCTATCCTCATTTGCTATTGTTTCCCTAGAATCGGAGGTAGGTCCTAATAGAACCTTCCTTTCTAATAAGGGTTTTCCACATATGTAGATATCGTCTAATGCTTTATAGATCTGCAATATTGCGCTTTGGAACCCAATTGCATCAGGCCCTAGCATCGGAGGTATCTCCTGCTCATAGGTATATATTACTTTGACTAATGGCATCACGGTCTTTTCGGTCAAAAACTTATCGCTTTTGAAGATCACAAACGACTATGCTATCCTAACATCACTTTTGCTCCCTAATCTTTCCTCTAGCTCCCATTGACTATCTCTCATGATTACTCCATGTGTATTTCCCCATAGTGACTCAAACTCCATCATGGTGTCACTTTCAGGGCAAAGGGTAAAGTAATCGATCACATTTCTAGCCAAATATCCCACCAAACCATTTAGAATGGACAAGGTATCTTTAGGGTTATGGGGATTCCTTGGTTTCATCGTCATGCTCATGGCGGAAACTTCAATCCACCTATTTTAGCATCCACTGCTTTAAGGCGGCTATCAACTATATAATAAAGCAAACATGTCCCTTATAAGACCAAGATTCAAAAACCACCATTTATAGGCAGCTCCCGGCAAACGCACCACTGATGGGACCTAAAATGGACCGGCACTGGCTATGGCACTAGTCGGACCTCATGCATATGATAGACAACCCCACCACATGGCCTCATGGGCCAGGAGTGTCTAAAACTCACTTTGCACTAAATGCTTATGATGATTTTGCATTTGTATCCAATATGTAGTCCAACTTTCACCTTCCCTTCTCCTCAGAGGGAGATCCCATAACATATAGGCATAATGCCTCATAATACACACATAGGGAAGCACCTCTCGCCTGATTGCCGGGACTCCATTGCAACTCTCCTACACCTCGGGGATTGGCCCCAAGATGCGTCGCTAACACATATAACATTCGCACAAACTCCACTCTTTCATAATTCAACGTTCCAGGAGATTTCGATTTGCCTCACAAAACTTTCCCCAACGAAAGCACCCGTCTAAACCTACAACTTGGGTTTCCTGTCCTCTCAACATTGGTCAAAGTTTATCAATCAATTGTAATGCATTCCAAGAGATACCACGTGACATGCTTGATGCAAGATGTATGCCGATTGTGCACAACCATTTTATGATTAAAAAACCCAACCATGTGAGGTGCGGAAAATAACCCTTTCATGAATTTTAACTAAGCGTTACGTATTGCGTTGCTTTAGGGACTAGCATCGGAACTTCCATGCTACTAGTCACCTATATTTAATTATGAAACAATCCCTAAATGCTATGCACAAAGAGGGAAATCAGAATTTGTATCTTTTCAGCAATTACATCGTCGCACAAACTTCCTCCCCCCTCCCCCCCCTCTACCGTTTAGGTGTTGTTGCAATGCATAAGTGTAAATGGTTGTTTTGTATCATTTTTATATGTAAAAAACAATAAACATGTACTATAACACAAAGGACACTGAGGTTTAACCTCATGCTTTAACCTTGCCAAACATTCACGCTGTCGAAGGGTTTCGAAAACAATGTGACAACTTCAGAAGTCCTTGATAAATTTCAGGATAGAAAATCAAGCAAGAGAACGAAGTCAAATCTGTTATGACAACAAATACTTCCTGTGATGTTGATCAGTTGGGAAGATAAAAAATGTACATGATCATATAGAATTCTTTGTATTGAATGAACCATCTTCAAAAAAAACATAGAAAAGTTCTGATAATATATATCATGTGTGTCTCTCTTTTCTGCATTACTGTCAGAATAATCAATGTGCTTTGGTGATGGAGTAGATGGAATGAAAAAGTGGCATATGGAGAGCCCTTGTAGAGTTGAGATACTTGTACCAAAAATAGGAGATGTAAAGCTTCGACCAGTAGAACTTAAGAATGATCAATAACTGTTTGTATTGGTACCAATGACAGGGCTCAAGCAACTAAATACCCTCAAAAATGATACTTAGCATGCTACTGTTCCACCTACTAACAAAGATCTTATTTGTTGAAGCAATCAGACCCATATGACTATGAAGCTTTCCATATAATGCTGAAGTACTCCTGATTCCTGGCCATCATTATCAGTGCCAGGACCATAATCGTTTGTTAAATACATTGATCAGTAGATATGCCTTAAAACTTTCTTAATAACATATGCACAAATGCGCATGTCCAACATGGAGTGTTGATGTAGTAGGCATGGGCTCACCTCAGATTCCAAAACTGTTCACATATTTATGCGTCTGATTCCAAACTGTATTTTGAGGGCTTTAAGACACCAATGTAGGGCAGAGAACGATAGCGCTCAGCAAAATCCATTCCATAACCCACAACAAAATCATCAGCACACTCAAACCCTCGATAAAATCTACCACCACTTGGAAGCTGTAGTGAAATCTTTCTGCGAGAAACTTTGTCAAGAAGTGCACAGACTGAAATCGATTCTGTCCCTTTTTCACTCAAGTATGTTACCAAGCGTGAAAGTGTGGTGCCAGTATCAATGATATCCTCTACCACTAGGACGTGCTTGCCAGTAATGTCAATTTGGATATTATCAACAATTACAGCAACTCCACTAGACTCTGTCTTACTGCCATATGATTGAACTCGGATAAATTCTACTGTAACTGGCAAAGTAATTTCCCTTACAAGATCAGCCAGGAACATATATGCACTAGTGGCAACCCCGATGACGGCAAGAGGATTCGTGAGAGCAAACTCGCGAGATATGGTGAAGCCGAGCTCTTTCACGTGCTCCTGGATGTGCAAGGGGCTCCATAGGATCCGTTGTATGTGTCCGTCCTCCTCGCGGTCGCCATTCTTCCTTAATCGATCCTCTCTCCTTCCAGTTCAAGCATACTGTTCATCGAAGTCGCAGAGAAAACGAGTTCCCCCCCCACTGTTCAGCCGCAGAGTACCCCTTTTCTCCCTCTCTCGTCTCTCCAATGTTGGGATTTGACAACTAATTTAGCTTATGTCTCAAACCCACTGATCTGTACTCTGGATTGCGGGCGGAGACTCCACGGCTGCAGAGCAGAAGACTGTGGGAAGGATGAAAGATGTTGGTAAGCTCATCAATAGAAGAAATCTTCCCAGCGAGGCACCTGATCAAGCTTCACGACTGAATCAATGAAAGCTCCTGTACTCATACACGAATACATTTCTTGTGGCCTTCGACCATCCCTCTGTTCCTCTCTCTGGCCCGTTTTTCCGTGCATGGATCAGAAGAAGAAAAGCTCGCAGCTTACATGAAGGCTTCTCATGGCTGTCTCTGGGTCCTCTGAATCTCCGACTGCAGATGTCGATCGATTTCAATAATTAGCGAGGCCAATCCTCCTATTCCTTTGGTGACATGGATTGGCTTTTTCTTCTGCGCTCCTCCCCTGCCATCCGACCTTTTTTCCATGCTTCCTTTCTTTTTTTTTTTCTTTCGAATCTGCTTTTTCCCCCCTTGTCTGATTCAAAAAAAGCTCCTCCTTTTTTTCCCAAAAAAACCTCTTTTTCCTTCCTTTTCGTTCCACACCAAATTAGCGTCCCTGAGATTTGGCCTCATATTTAGCAGGTTCCCAGTATGCGACCCTTGAATAAGTCTGGTCTCATATTTAGCACAGCACCAATCAACAGACCACCTGCACTTCTCCCATGGATACATAGCTTGTCCTTAGCACCAAAATTGTGTGCCAATAGATGTTCTGCTGAGGCAATAAAGTCAGTAAACGTGTTCTTCTTTTTCAATAGCTTTCCATCTTCATACCATTTTCTTCCCATCTCTTCCCCTCCGCGTATGTGTGCAACAGCATACACAAATCCTCTATCAACCAGCGCTAATCTATTTGATCGAAATTCTGGCTCAATTGGATACTCATATGATCCATATCCATACAACAGCATGGGATCTGTACCATCTAGTTTCACAAGATCCTTCCTGTAGAGAATAGAAATCGGTAGTTTTGTTCTATCAACTGCCGTTGCCCATTCACGAGTTGTCACATATTTCATACATGTCCACAAGCATGTCACCAACAACAGAGTCTCTTTCTAGGCCCCTTAGGATGATCTCAGCTTGTATCTCTTGGCCCATTGGGAATGCTCCTATGCTGCCATAGGCTTTCAAACGAACCCTTGGTCACAATCAAAGTGGTCCATGAGATTGCATCTTGAGTCACCAATCTACCAAAACTCCTTGTTCTTCTCCGTCTTCATTATAGAATGAAAGAGCAAACATAACAACTAAGTATGTACAAAGTATCAAATCACACACACGACTTTTGGGTGGTTTCACACCTCGAATGCGCAGCAATATGACAACGCATATAAATCTTATTTTTTCATATTTTTTGAGTACAAAAATCCCAATTTTCTTCATTTTTCACTATTTTTTTCTATTTATTATTCATGGAAAATAGGTATTTTCTGATTTCTTTGTGTTGGCTGATTATTTTGACTGAAACTTAACATTTCCTTTGATTTTATCCCATTTCCACTCTTTTCTTCCAACTCAAAATAAAAAAACCACTAATTTTCATTAAAAATGACATTTTACGGGTTTTAAAGAATTAATAACGGCTCTAAATCATTGCGGGTTCTGTATTTTTGTAGTTACAGCCCTCAAACGTGATGCAAACAAGGTCCAAACAAAAATTCATCGTATTTGAACAACATTTGGACCATGAAACAACAAAAACAATCAAATTTCTTTGTAAAATTGGAGCATATCATGTTTCTTGCGTGTTGGGGTTTTTTAATAATTATTCTGGGCAGCCCACAGACCTGACCAGCAACCATTCTTCAGTGTTGAACCTCTTTCCTCAGCCTCCTCTTCATCTTGAAGCAATTTGATCACAGCCGGAACAAGCATTCTTCAGTCCCTCTTCTTCTTGATTTCTTGCACACGAATTGCCACTATGCAACAGGAGAGAGAGGGAGGAGAGAGAAAGAATGGTTTTTTATCTCTTTGCCCAGTGCATCATTCCTTGATCCATTTGTGGCGATGGAGGGCAAAGGATAGAAGCATCTCAGGGCCAGGAGGATTCCTCCTGTCTCCACCAATCAGAAAATAATAAAGAATGGATTCTTGACGTCATTTTGCATCTAGGAAAACTCCAGCTCTGCCATCTGCCACCATTTGATTTCCATGAAAATAAGCACTAGCGCTTTAGGGACTTGCCGCTTAAAATCGTACTGATTGCTATTGCCGCCTTCGACAAAATCTATTTTTCCCCTGATATTCGTAAATTTTGGATATTTTTAAGCATTTCTCGGGATCAAAAATCATATGTCAATATGGGAGCAACAGTTAGTGTGTTGAGCCATGTAGTACCCCAGGACAAGGGTAACCAGCCTGTTGAGAATGCTAGGTTCAATATCACCCTAGCCAATGAAATGAAAGTGCGACCATTTGGAGTGTTAAAGAACTGGCCCTTTTGAGGATTGTGGGAATCCAATTCTCTATTGAGTTTGTAGTCATGAAGGGAGTGGACTATGACATCCTATTAGGCTAGCCTTGGATGCGCAATGCACGAGTCATAGAAGACTGGGGTAACGGTCTGATCTTCCTAAGAAATTGAATAGAGGCAGTAAGAGTAGAGATGGATACATGGAATACTACACCAGTTGACTTGGATGCCATCTCCACCATGTTGAAGGGTGATGCAACGGAGATTAGGAAATCTTACATGCCACTGACCAAATATATCCCCTGTCCTGAGAATGAGCGAGATTGGATGCATGTGCTCGCCATGATAGACTTGCCATTCTTAGACAGTGAGGAATATGAGCAAGCTGCTAAGATAGCTAATAAGCCTAAAGACGCACCCTCAGTGCCAATCTGCATGATGGCCAAAAGCTCGAATGGACGATCCAACTCCATCAAAATCCATGCCCCAAGTAACAATCAAGAACTCTTGGAGATCCTAGAATATATGACAAGAAAGCTAGCAGGCAACCTAGCCGCTAACCTTAAACCTCTCCAAGATCTCTTGGACTTGGCAATGGACCAAAGTGCATGACTCAAACTTAATGCAGTCAAAGGAGGATGGCTCTAGTGAGCAATAAGAGGATTGTTGTTCCTTCAGTGATGGAAGCCGGACATGATAGAATAGGACACTGAGGGAAAGATGATAGAGAAAATTTAAGCTGACTTCAAACTGTGTAGGAAGAATGCCTTTAGAATCAAGAGAGGAGTCATGCGCATAGGACTACAACCAAGCCTAGTTGGAGCACGTGAGGGCAATTGACTATGAACAAGTAGGCATCACTGAGCCAAACGCTTCGCCAATGCTTAGGACAGAGTTAGTGTCTGAGTTACGACCACCAAGAGAGACTCCCTCTTCTAGCAAAGACAAAGAGTTTGATTCTGAGTGGGGAGGTAAGTTCAGTCAGTGATCCTAAGGTTCCATAATCACCTAAGACTAGATGCACCAAAAGGGAACCTACCAATCCACCTGAGGTGCCGAAGGTTGAAGGAAGAACGTTAGAAGAAGCCTAGGGATACGCAGGCTGAAGAGAAAAGAAAACTGTAAGACCTGCCAAAGCAATTTAGTAAGTTTAAGAAAGGCGATATGGTAGTGATCTTGCTAGGAGCCAAATGACAAGGGCAAGCAAACAAACCAATAGAAGGACCAACCAAAGTCAAGGAGGTTAATCTAGCTAAGGAAGGGGAGACACCTCGACCTGTCTTTATTGCTGATGACTTGATCGAGAAGAAGAGGAAGCAATTCTCATGGCTCTCTTGTGAGAGTACATGGACATCTTTGCTTGGTCCTTCGATGAGTCATAACTGATAATATCCCCATGATCCCTAACACAACTCTAGCGAAGGAGCGACCGTAACCTATGAATCCCAAACATGCTCACATAGTCTAGGAAGAAATTGACAAGATCCTAAGGGTAGGATTCATTTATGAGATTGAGCACATAGACTGGGTCTTGCCCATAGTGATCGTAATGAAGAAGAACAGAAAGATCAGAGTGTGTGTCAACTACAAGAAAGTGAACACTGCTACCAAGAGAGGCAATTATCCATTGCCATATACCAAACATATGCTCAAGAAAGTAGCAGGCAAGGAGGCCTATAGGTCTCTGGATAGATTCTTAGGATACAATCAGGTGCTAGTGCACCCTGACAATAGACACAAGACCGCCTTCGCCATTGAGTGGGGTGTCTTCACTTACATAGTCATGCATTTTGGGTTGACTAATGTACCTGCTAATTTTCAGAGACTCATGTGCGCAATATTCAAAGACATGCTTAGGAAAGAGTTAGAGGTCTTCGTTGATGGCTTGTATGTCTACTCCAACTGGAAGGAACACTTAGACAAACTTCGAGCAGTCTTTGAGCAGTGCAGACTATATCGCCTCTCGTTGAACCCCTTAAAGTTTCGGTTCTGGGTAAAGCATGGATGCATCCTAGGGCACGTGGTGTCTAAGAACAACATTTCTATGGACTTCTCAAAATTCAAAGTTATCATCAATCTTCCACCCCCAATTGATTACGAGGGAGTTCCGTGCTTCCTAGGCCATATGGGGTATTATTGACAGTTTGTGCTAAACTATGCATTGATTTGCTAGACCCCTGTACAAACTAATGATAATATTCGAGTGGATCGAGGAATTCCAGTACACACACAAGGAATTGAGAAGGCTCTAATCACCGCGCCAATCTTAAGAGCCTCAAACTGGAACATAACCTTTCATGTTCACGTTGATGCTTCAAATTTTGTAGTGGGAGCTATGTTGTGCCAGCATGGTGACCACAATCTAGACTATCTAGTGAGCTTTGCTAGCAAACAACTCATGGATACAGAAATGAACTAATCCACAATTGAACGAGAGGGGTTAGTCATGGTGTTTGCTGCAAAGAAATTTTGGCATTATCTTTTGGCTACGCCTTTTATTTTCTTTGTTGACCATCAAGCCTTGTTGTATCTAGTAAAAAAAACCTTGTGCTACAGGACACATAGAGTGATGGTTACTTCTTCTTTTCAAATTTGACTTCTTCATTGTTGTGTGAAAGGGAAAACAACACTATATGGCTAATCATATGTCTCTCATACCCACGAGAGAAGCCACTCGATAGGGCATTGGAGACGAACTGTCAGATGCACATCTATTCGCTCTATCTAGCAAAAGAGATCTATTTAGAGCTGACTTGATGCCATACTGGGCAGACAACATAATCCAAGTGTTGGAGTAGGGACTGCCTGATTGACCCATAGAGAAGGCCCAACTGAGATGGCTCATTCTCAAAATCCAACCCTATCAATTAATAGCAGGCCAACTCTATAGGCTAGGGCAAGATGAGTTGCTACGGAGGTGCATGTGTGAACATGAGATGCATGATGTACTAGTTAAGGCGCACGACAGAATTGTAGGAGGAAACTTCAATGGAGATATGACAGCCCACAAGGTATTGTAGTCTCAACTATGGTGACCCACACTTTTTTGAGATGCGGCACAATTCGTGAAACACTGTGACGAGTGCCAATGGACCAAGGTGCCAGTTTGCAAGGAAAGAATGGAGCTCAGCCCCATTATAGCACAAGAACCATTCAAGAAATAGGGGATTGACTTTATTGGCCCTTCTCGTGGCTCAATATTCGCAAGCCAAATACATCATTGTTGCCCCATTGATTATCTCACGAAGCTCAAACCACCCAAAAGAATGATGCAAAACCACTGCTAAGTTTTTATTGGAGTAGGTAATCTCTCAATTTGAATGCCCCATCAAACCTTGTCAATTTGATCAAGGCACATGCTTCATCAATGAGTGATCGCTCATCTCCTATCCACCTTTCTGATCATCCATAAAAAATCCTCACCATATTACCCTTAGGTAAACAGCCAAGCAAAATCAACAAATAAGCTTTTGGTAAAAGTCTTGACCAAGGTAGTCTCTACTTCACGCAACGACTGGGATAACAAGCTAGCCTTATGGGCCTATTAGATAGCCTATAAAACGATTGTGGGGCAAACTCCCTTCAGGTTGACCTACGGAGATGAGGCAATTCTATTTGTAGAGTTCTTCATTCCTAGCTTGAGAATCACTATTTAAGAAATATGGGAGGGAAAGGAAGCATGACCGAAATGTTTAGCTGAGCTAGAACGCTTATCGAAAACTCGAATTCTAGCCACTCACACACTGATTTGCAAAAAGGCAAGATGCAAGAGCTGGTTTAACAAGCACATCAAGCAACACGATTTCACACAAGGTGACTTGGTACTATTGTACTCGATCAAGGGACATAAGAAGAAAATGAATTTTAGGGGGTTAGGACTCTTCCGAGTTTGCACCATAAGCTAGACCAATAATGTAGAACTCGAAACCCTAGAAGGTGAGGGCATAGGCTTTAATGGCAGCCGCATCAAGGAGTACTACCCTCCCATACATCCACTTCACAAACCCTTGATGCTAGAAGCCCCTGTCAATGTACAAGTAGCCACCATTACTGAGGTTGAAGATGAGGATGAGGAAGCCATAGGTCTGGCTTACCTGCGCATGACCATTACAGCCCAACATACACATGCCATTGAAGTATTGATCGATGAGGGCACTAACTTTAATGTCTTAACTTACATTCATTGGACTCAAATCAACAAACCATAGTTACAGGCCATTAACACCAAACTCAGCCCATTTGGTGCCTGTGCATTTGCACTTTTGGGAAAGTGCAAAGTTGCAGTCTCTATTGAGTCTAAGAGCTTTCCCATGGTCTTTTATGTGTTGCCAAATGCAAAAGATGCATGCATGGAATCATTGTTAGGACAAACCTTTAAGAAGTAGGCTCACTATAATGTCAACTACCAATCACAACATATTCACCTGGCCATCAGCAATGTACAAATCATTACAGCCTTCAGCAAGGGGGGCTGTGCGACCTCATCAAGTCTGGAGTGTGTTGTTTTTGCGAGCTTTTGATCTCGTGCTTTTGTAATTGAAATTGTTTTTTCGAGCTTTTTCAAGCTTGCAACAAGACATATACTATCCAGAATTGAGGAAGTTGTGGTACAAAATTCTAGAAATTTTCCAAGATTGCTACACCCAAAACTTCTACATCACACAAAAAGAGTGAAATGTCTAGAAAGAGTATGGGCAACCTTCGTCCAATGAGCAATGGAGAACTTTTGTATCTCCCAAAAATAGTACAATATCTAGAAAATTTCCAAGATTGCTACACCTTAATCTTCTTGCAATAAAAAAGGACATGCCACACCCTACTGATGAGCATGATGACAAGTAGGCCAAAATAATGAATGAGTTATGCTTATTTTTGGGCTTTCCACATGATAGGGCATATCTTACATGATTGCCCTAACACAAAGGCAAGGTCAGTGGGAGTTAGTGCAGGTTGATGTATAACCATGTGCTCCTTAGGTTGAAGGCTAAGTATGTGTACGTACACATAATACATACTTAGCCTTCAACCTAAGGAGCACATGGTTATACATCAACCTGCACTAACTCCCACTGACCTTGCCTTTGTGTTAGGGCAATCATCTAAGATATGCCCTATCATGTGGAAAGCCCAAGAATAAGCATAACTCATTCATTATTTTGGCCTACTTGTCATCATGCTCATCAGTAGGGTGTGGCATGTCCTTTTTTATTGCAAGAAGATTAAGGTGTAGCGATACTTGGAAATTTTCTGATATTGTACTATTTTTGGGAGATACAAAAGTTCTCCATTGCTCATTGGACGAAGGTGGTGTTGCAAAGCAGGAAAACTTGAAACCAACATGTTTTAGATATATTGCCACACTCTTCATTTAATATATTTGTCCCTATATTAACTGGCCACAAAAAAGGAACTATTGGTGATACTATCACCACTTTCTGCACAACGTTTGTATGCATGATGTCATGATTGCAAAACCATATCCATTGTGCAATGCTCTTGTCCTTATAGGCTCTCTCGGACCAAAAGCATGGTGTGACTAGCCCCACTTGCTGACTTTGTAACTTGTTGCTACAACTCTTTCTACCCTCCATACCAAAACATTTTCTCACACAGTTAGGTGTCATCCTTCGTAAAGCCCACTCCTCCAATGTCACTTCTGCCCCTTCTACATAAGTCAATGTTCTTGCATTTGGCACATTTACTCCACTTTCCAAGGGATTGACTGGTATCTCTTCATTATCCTGAGCATCCTGAATATATATCTCTTCCAACTCACCATCATCAAACTGAATACTTTGTGGCCTGCCCCTATTTTTATGTTGCCTGACTCAATCACATATCCTAGCTTGTGGAAACTTGTAGCTACTCCAATTTCCTTCTGTTTTCTATGCACAGTCTCCCTATCACCTTGCATTGTGGGCTCCTCATACAAAGGACTTCTAGCTACAACACCTCTTGCAATGCACATGTAATAGAGGTAGGATTTGGGGATTTCCTTTTGGTAGCATTAGCCATCAAAGAGTCCATTGAAGGCCCAGATCCATATACCTATCCGTGAACCTCTTTGCACATTGGATATATGCATTCAAAACATCAGTAGTAATGCATGCATCATAGAGTGATATCTTTCATTTTCCACCTTCACTTGCTAACCAACTAGCATGGATGCTTTCCGACAAGTTTATGCTTGGAATTTGAGCACATTCCCAGGGACTTTTGTTATCCTATAGCGTTAAATCCAAGGACACAGTTAGTAGCTCTCTTCATTAGTACATTGTGTAGCAATTCTTTTAACGAGCTACAAAAAACAATAGACCTACATGAGATTCAATTCCTCCCCAATGGGCAGTTCTTTTCTGCCACCATTTTAACCACCTATCCAAAGCCTTAATGTTATCCTTGTTTAAATTTTGTGCCCATAGATCTTGAATATAGCAAAGGCATGAAGCGATGCCTGTTGACTTGTCATTGCTAGCCTCCATGCTTCACACATTTCAATGTGATGCATTTGTTTATCTATAGTGACTAATTTCTTGGTATGCCTTAGTAAACTTTGCTCCCAATGAAAAAGACAAGAGTGCTCTCTCCCTTCCATTATGTTATGCAATCCTCCATTGTATACAACCCTTACTACCAACCAATTTGCACTTGCCTCATCAAACATGAATCCACATGAATCCAACAAAGTCAGGAGGATCAGGACCACATCGAACCATGAAAAAATTCAAATTTTTCCAAAAACAAGATTTGAGACTCTTCATCCTCCTCTTTAAATTCACATATTGCAATCACCTGCAATACTCTCATGCTAGTTGATGGTTGATACATTAGCATAGTATTTGCTAGCAACAATTCAATTTTAATGTAAGCTATAATAATGTTATCACATACCCAAGATCATAAACAGAACAAGACATTATTGCCCATCCATCAACCCTATGGGTGTGATCAAAGTGCACCCATGCACTTCGTAGATCTGGTTCCTGTTTGCCTCATACAATTCACTAAGTCCACCCCTGATGCTGGTCCCTTAGTGGACATTTTAAACAAGAAGCACTTCTCCTTGGCATCACCTTGCCTAGGAAATCTACTTCCATGGAAAAATGAAAAGACAGGACATCTTTGCAAAAGAAGTATGTTATCATACCCATCACTAATGACCTGAACTTGATTAGATCTCTCTTTTGAAACAATACCTTTGGACCTGTGTGTTTGCTAGATGGTTATTTCAAATGCAAGGCATACAACATTAGTACAAATGAATGATACACAAGCTTACCCTTTATTCTGAACTAGTGGCATCATTTCTTCTAAAAAATGATTAAGATCCACCTTAGTCACCTCTCATTCATCTTCTTTTGTCAAAGATTCAAACATCTGCCAAGCAACTAGCATCTGTATTTTTCGTGGGCCTCCCATTTTGATTTTTAGGACTGTGCTCACAAGGCTCCATACTTTTTCAATGGTTGCCCTCTTTGTACCCTGTTGAACATCGTGAGCATGCTCCCCAACATGGATCACCAACTGTGTCATTGTACGGTCTAGTGGCAACACATAATAGATTGAGCATCCACAAATGGCTATACAACCAACAACCTTTTGAAAATAGTGACATGTTATCTTTGAGTTTCCTTCACTCGCAGGATAGCCCATGCTCACCTGTCTATCTAAATGACAATGGAAAAAAACATCATTGTATCTTCTCTCAATTATGTAGTAAGGGCAAGCTACCCTGGGACATTGAGACTTCCAAGACAATAGCTCAAACACACTGTGCACTCTATTGCCATATTTGTTTGTGAGGGCCACGGCCAAAGGTGACCATCATATTTCTATTCCATACCCATCATTTGTTTCTTACTTTGTATAGCTGGAAGCTCAAAAGCAATCATACCATTATACTCACTTGGGAGCGCATCCACCTTTTGTGGAGATCCACAAAGTGCTAGTAATTTTTTAAATCTACGTGGCCTAGCTTTCTCCTCAATGAAGGCCACAATGGACTTATCATAGGAAGACACATCCTTTCTTTTTCTACCCACATGCAACTCCTCGTCAATATTTGTGTCATGCATCCATGTGTGCACACCTGTGTCATTGTATTTAGCTTTTGACATTATCACTTGGTCAACATCCTTGCTATCATTTGAGGGTATATCAAGATACATTGGAGTTCGCTTGCTACCACAACCACCTTTCATTGACTCAATACTATCAAATACATATACGCAATCGTTTGAGTGCATGATGGAGTAGGTGGTTGATAGTGTGCTACTAAACATGTAGTGTGCATGCCCTTCATGATCCCATCTTGGAGACATGTTGACCTTTTTTGCTCCACCTTCATGCTCTACGATGGCTTGAAACCCCTGAAAATTTTGTGTTGGAGTCAATAGATTCTGCAGGTAGTTCTCACTCAAAACAAGCTCTTCATTTCTTAATGAAACCTTGTGCTCTATGTAATCACCAGCTATTCTCCATGACAAAATGGAAAAGTGCTCTCTGTTGGGTTGGAAATTGATGAAAAACAAGACAACTCTATATTGAGCTTACAATGTGGATTTGTTAAAAAGAAGGAAAAAACTCTCGAATTAAGGAAAGTGCAAAGGAAAAATGGTGTAATAAAGCGTAAATGCCTTAGTCTAGGGTAGGCTAGCGTTAAGTATAAAAGGTGGAGATGTAACATGTGAAGTATATTTTTACCATTTTACAACATTACTTGTTTGAGGTCTCAACTTCCCACTATCTAAGAGGGTGAATACTCTTGGCCACCATAGCTTGGGGTGCATACCTTGCTGCAGCCACTCATCATTTGATTCTCAACCAACATTGGTAATATCATTTCATGCCTAGCCACCTTGGCTATGGTTTCTTGGCATTTTATGTCTATTTCTTGTATTTTCAATTTAATGGCTTCTTGTGGGAATTAGCTTCTTTACATTGGTATTAGAGCATTGACTTTGATCCATGGGAAGAGTCATTTTCAAGGTGAATCTGGTTATAGTTTAGGCACAAAGTAACTGGAGGACAAGAATTAGTCATAGGATTTGATTCAGTTAAAACCATGACTAGTTAAGGTCTCTGCAATAAACAGTGACTAAATTTGATGGTCTTGAAGAATGTCTTAAGAAAGAATGGTAGATTCATGGTCATTTTGGTGGTACATGGTCAATTTTGGGCCATTTTGAAGGATCATGGACTTAACTGAAGCCTAAACAGGGTTTGGAGAGGTTAAACCGTGGTTACTTTTTGAAACAAGCTTATTTCCTCTTTCTCAAGCTTTCTCTTCAAGCTGCCATGGAGGAAATTACTCAGCTCTCTCTCTCATTGTTTCTATAATCTATGTAGCCTATATAGGATCAAAGTAGGCATTCTTAGCTTGAGATTAAACACCTATTTTTTGGGATTTAATGAGGGATTCATCACGTGGTTGAAAGAGCATGCTGGTAGCATTTTGCGTCAATTTTCCTGCACCTAAATCTGCCATTTCATCAAACGTTTGGTTGATTGGAGGTCTTATGATCTGAAATCTTGGTCTATTGACGGTGGTTTATGTTGAATGTTGATTGGTTATATTCATCTACTAATTTCCATCAATATTAAAGAGGTAATTCTATTGCATTCATCTTAATCTCTCTTTCCATCCAATTGTTGATGAACCAGACCCATTGTTCATAAGAGAGATTGAGTGTAATAGAACCTATTAATTCCCATTGAAGGGCATGTAGAATTCAGCCCAAGATGACTGATTATGATTGCTTGATGAGTTTCTTTCATGCCCATTCAAATGTTGAAGCTCAATTGATTGCATAAATGCTACTCTCACTACCTACTTGACTTGGATTTTTGTTGGATGATTGAACGTTAATGCTATAGGACTAAAATAATGATGAAAATGGTAAGTGGGAACATTGTAAAAGCAATGAATCACTGCAAAAGGGTAATGCCCTATCCATAGCCCTTTCAATTTAGTCATTTCCCAATACCCACTTGCATTTCATTAAAGAATTTAAAGGCTTTTTCAGTCAATGCATAGAATCCTTGTTTGATTAGCCATTAGAATGTACTTGCCATGTTGGTTCCTGTGAGAAAAATCGGATGCCATGCAAATTGGGAAGAAAAAAGAGAGGTGACCCTCCCTTCCTAATTAAGACCTTGAAGGGGTGCACAACCCGGCTTGAGGTGGAACTTTGCACACCCCTCTTCTCTTGGAGCCCATGCAATTCTCAAATTTAGGTGCAGGTACATTTTCCATTATCAGAGTTTGGCATTAGTACAGCATTGATCAGCCATATTTAGGGTTCCATAAGTGGTTGAAGGACCATTGGAAGAGGTGCAAGGCATTTCCTATTTTCAGGGTACCTATAGGTGTTGGACAGAGTTTTTACAAATAAATCAGCAGGTATATACCAATCTACATGTTATTCTTAAGCCCTAGAGGTGCCCCATAACCCTATCCTAGTTGCTACACTGTTTTACAAGGGTTTCTTCTACCCAGGGTATTCCTACAAGGTCAAACAGGGTACTTACAGGTGGTGGACAGGGTGCAGGAAGTTCCTATTTAGACCTGAAGATTCAATCACAGAAAATTCTGTCCTAATCCAAATTATAAACTTGATAGATCCATTTGAAGAGGGGTCCTAAGCTCCAATTTGAATAAAAAAATTTGGTGATCCAACATCGGGATCTCAAGTTATTATTGATTTTCTAACACTAGGTATGTTGAGACAACACCTAGATGGCATACAGGGGGACACTGTTTGACATTGTTCAACCCAAAGTATCCAATCCATGTCCATATCTTTTGAAATCTATATATCCCCATACAATAAGCTTCCCATAGAGCTATTAAGTATTGGGATTGGTGCTATATTCTGAGAGAAATAGGGGATTAAGTGGCAAATTGTCTACTATTACATCATTGTTTCCTAATAGCTAGGAATAAGAAGAAAGATCCATTACTGAGGCATTGAATGATGGTGTCAAAGACTTCCAAGAGGATAAAAATTACACAATTTAAGCCCATAATGTTGATCAAATAGATGAAGAATTAAGCATTGGGATTTCTTATAGCACACATCAAGGATAACATGACATACATGAAGAGCATGCAGGGAATGATTATCTCTTACTGCCAAAAAAGTTGGAACATGTCAATGAAGGCCTTTCTAAGGATTTGAAGGCTTTGAATGAAGGTTTAACACATAGAATCAAGGTTGATTGCAAGGGATGGCACAAGTAAACCAAGGAATCTCTGATTTGCAGCAAAACAACAAATCTTTATTTCAAGAGCTCATCTCAACCATAAAGGAAATTGGAAGCAAGCCACAAAGAGAACCTCAAACTATTGAAGACTCCCATGAAATTCCCTTTGTTGGTAATCCTTCCCATCGAAGTAAAGAGAAATCTCAGTCAGTTATGCACACTTTTGAAAGGGAAGGACCATCTAGAGTGAGGGGCAACCATCATCCTTCACAAATTCATGGCATTCATATCCCAAGGCCTCAGTTTAGCAGCCTAAAAGATAATCATAGACATGAAGGGGAACAAGACAACACCCTATGGGATAATGATTATCATGGATGCGACTCCTTCTACAAACATTTTTATCATCAGCCCTCAAATGCACAAAAAGGAAATGTAGTAAACAATCAAGTTCATGAAGGTGGAAGGCATGATGAGTGAAGATCAGCTCATGACATCCCAAACCAAGAGTATGTTTCCAATGGACAACCTTCATCTCATGGTTTTGGGCCACCTACTTTTAGGCAAAATTCATGGAACAAAGATTCATGGAGACAACATTCTCATAGGCAACCATCTTACAATGAAAAAGAATATAAGGAAAGTATCAATGTCACTAATTTCAAAGGAGATAATGCTTCACCTTCGAAATGGGAGGAGTGGATCAATAAGCTTGAGTTATACTTCACCCTTTATCCTAGAAGTGAAGAAGCCAAGATATATTTTGCTACTCTTCATCTTGAATGTTACACCCATACTTGGTGGCATTACATGCACAAGATTGGGCAAAACTTTGTGACTCTTGGGAAGAGTTCAAGCAAGCAATGATTGATGTCTTTGTGTCTCCTTTGGGAAAAAAAAGGCTTCAAAGAAGATGGTATGCATGCGCTCGAAGAGGAATGTCTGTTAGAGACTATTCCAACACTTACTTAAATCTTTCCATGTATGTTGAAGGCATTTCAGATTTTGCTAAGCTAAATAGATACAATTTTGGTCTTGATCGTGCCCTATCATCGGAGATAGGAGCTTAACAACCAAAAATATTACATGGGGCCATACAATTGACTGAAAGATACTCCTTGAAGTACAAAAGAGATGCAAGAAATTTCCAACAAAGAAGTATGGGCAAGTTATTTCCAATCAACCTACAAAGTATGGACAAGTTCCAGCCAATCAAGAGACTCTTTTAGGCAAGAAAACAGAGGTTATAATAGTCAAAATAGTTATAACAGCAAAGTGCCAATATTTTCCACTGTTTATGCCTCTAAAAACAGGGGCAAACTTTTGGAAATGTGGCTGAGCCAAGAGGTACTTTTTCAAGAGCTGAAAATGCTCTTAAACTGCCCCAAAACAGTTCTAACAGCAACTTCCTTCCTCATGACAAGCTTATAGAAATGCATGCAAAAGGATTACGCTTCAAAAGTGGTCACAAGATCATAAGCTAAAGTGTAAAGCTAAGAACTCAAAAATCAACATGGTGATCACTCAAGAAGTGGAAGTTGAAGAAGAAGAAGAAGATCAAGATGGAAATTTATTGCATATTGATGCATACCCAATGGTTGAAGAGATTCATGAAGAAGAGCATGCCACCAACGAAGAATTCTATGATCCCATGGATGGATTTCCTTTTGATCCCATGATTCTCATGCTTCCTTGTGTACCATCTCACATGATGCATGGACCAGTTGCAAAGGGGAAAATACACTTAGACTCAAAGGTTTCATTAATGGCAAGGTTGCACATATTTTAGTGGATATGGAAAGCACTCATAGCTTTGTCAAAACCAAATCTTTGAATGGGCTGAAGTTGCTACCCATTAATATGGACTCTTCCTTGTGGATACAAGTTGCCAATGGTGCATAGGAGTCTAGTAAAGAAGTATGTCCATGCACTTCAATTGAGTTATCGCCCTCTTGCACAATACAAGTAGACTTGGTCATTTTGGACATGGGGTGCATTGACATTGTCATTGGATGTAATTAGCTGAAAACACTTGGGAAATTCACCTTAGACTTGGAGCAAATGCAAATGGGATTTAATTGGCAAGGACAATACACAGAGTTGAAAGGCATAGACTACAAACAAATAGAACTCATCTCCATGAAGAAATTGCGCAATGCCAAGTCATGCATCTTCACTCTTTTGCTTGCAAAAGTAGATGAAGGGCAATCGACAAATCAGCCATATCCTTCTTCAAAGAAAAGGGATCCGAGATTGGAAGAGCTATTGGAGGAATACAAGGATTTATTTCAGCCGCCATCATTTTTACCTCTAAATCAAGAGGTTCACCATCCTGTTGATTTGTTGCCTAACACAAGGCCCATCAAAAAACCTCCCTATCACTTGTCCAAGTTTAAAATGGAAGAAGTGGAGTGACAAGTCAAAGAATTGTAGCAAATGGGTTTAATTCAGCAAAGTCAATCACCGTTTGCCTCTCCCGTGCTCTTAGTAAAAAAAATGATGGATCATTTTGCATGTGTATTGCATGTGTATTGATTATCAGGATTTGAACAAGTCAACAGGGTCAAGAATAGGTATCCTATTCCCCGAATTGATGATCTTTTGGATGAGCTTAAAGATGCAAAGGTCTTCACCAAAATAGATCTTCGATTGGGTGGGTTATCGTCAAATTCAAATGAAGGAAGGAGATGAGTTCAAAACAACCTTTAGGACTGAAAGAGGGCTATACCAGTTCTTGGTTGTGCCATTTGGGCTTTCCAATACACCTGCTACTTTTCAAGCCCTCATGAATAAAATATTGTAGCCCTTCTTGTTCAAAATAGTCCTTGTTTTCTTTGATGATATCCTAATCCATACCAAATCCAAGGATGAGCATTTGAAGCATATGAGAGAGGTCTTTGACACGTTACAAAGAGACACACTCTTTGCCAAGATGACCAAGTGTTTTTTCATGGAAGATGAAGTTGAATACTTAGGTCATGTTGTGGGAGAACAAGGGGATTAGATTGGACCTCAATAAGGTAAAATGTGTTAAAGAATGGCCTAGTCCTATGAATGCAACCTCTTTGAGATGATTCCTTGGGTTATCATCCTTCTATAGAAGGTTCATCAAGAATTATGCTCATGTAGCAACTCCATTGACGGATAGACTAAAAAAGGAGGTTTTCTTTTGGGACTTCATCGCCGATCAAAGTTTCAATGAGATGAAATCTCTTCTAATTTCAGCACCCATCCTTGTATGCCCAGATTTCTATAAGGAGTTTATCATATGCGCGAATTCTAGTGGAAGAGGAATTGAGGTTGTTTTATGTCAAGATCATGGAGTCATAGCTTATGAGAGCCAAAATCTTGATGACAAGGAGCATCAATTACATGTTTATGAGCAAGAGATGTTAGCAATATTGCATGCTATCAAAAAGTGGCATCATTACATCTATGCCAGCCATTTCAAGGTCAAAACCGATCATCGTATGCTGAAATACTTCCTTTTACAACCAAATTTATCTCCCAAACAACAAAGATGGTTAGCTACTCTTCAAGGATATGACTTTGAGATATCTTATATGGTTGAAAAAGATAATGTGGTGGCAGAGGTCTTATCAAGAATGTGGGCATGTTCCATCTCTACCATTTCAACTGTGCATAAGGATTGGATCCATGACATTCAAGAGGAGTATTTGCTTGATGAGCAAGCATCAAAGATGATGAAGAAATTTCAGCAAGTCAAATGAGAAGAGTATCCAAGTTTCAAATGGCACAACGGTCTTTTATAGTATCGTGGTAGAGTATTCTTGACACCACAATCTTCTTGCACTTTTTAATGGGAGAGATAAGAACCTAAAGCTCATCGGATACACTAATGTAGATTGGGCAAGATGTTCTTATTATAGATGGTCTACTAGTGGCTATGCATTTAGCCTTGGTAGTTGGATGACTAGCTAGAGTACCAAGAAGCAACTAATAGTTGCACTATCTAGTACTGAGGCGGAGTACAGAGGTGCTGCATTAGCAGCATGTGAGATTGCTTGGTTACTAAAGTTGATGTGGCTAATTTGGATATGCATATAGACTTGCAGGAAAGGTGGATCTCCTACATGTCAAGATAGATGATCAAGTAGCTAATATCTTTACCAAGTCACTAGATAAAGATAAGTTCAATTTCTTCACACAACTACTTGGAGTACACTACCCTTCTTGACCTTGAGGGGGAGTGTTAAGAGAGTCTAGCTCATCACTAGTATTCTATCCCTGACATGATAGCTGTGTAGCTTAGCTATCACTAAGAGGTGTGTGTGTGTGGATTCTAAATAAGTTGGAAAATTAGACTGACTTGAGTTAGTTGATCATGGTTGATTTGTACAACCTAGGTTTTCTCACTAGTGTTATAAAGAGATAGTAAAGAGAGATGAAATGGTTGAAGAATAATGAAGAAGAGGAGAGCATGTAGCTCTTGACCTTTTCTTGCTTCATCTTTATCTTCCCCTACTTGAAATTTCATCATCCATTAGGCAAAGGAACCAAATACTACCTATCATTTTTCTACAATGAGTCATACTTTGACTACATGGCCCTCTCCCAAGAGTGACTATCATCTTTGCATACAGTCTCCTCATAAGTAAGAGGCTCACCAGAATTTGTCACCATAGCATAGTCCATGGAGAGAACAAACCGATCAGAGGCTGATTCCTATCTCAAGTAGACCATCTTAGAATATGCTATGGAGCCTGTACATCCTATGTAACATTATGGTCATGGACCACTAGAGCATTAGCTACAACTATCTAGATTGTTGTACAGGAGCACAAGGATCCTCTTGAAATATCATCATGCATATCTCAACTACCTTCTCAAGTTGCCTATGCATTTTCTCTTCATGGGAAATAATATCATTGTTGTGGATTACCTTTTGAGCCTAGGATCCCATAGGTGATAGCCATCTCATGTGCATCCCCATAACTAGGAAAGATGCATTTTACTGACTTGGAATCTAGCTTATTGCACTTGTCCTTGGGAATATGGCATAAAGCCTCATAACCAAACACACACGAATGAGTATATGATTTTCTATACCATACCTCCTCTGTAACCTGATACCCAATAAAAGTGCATGGGGATCTATTAATCAAATGTAGATCCTCAAACATTAGAATGAACAAGAGCCAAAGGCTCACACATGCATGTAATGCTAGACTTCTTATGCAAACTATATATCTACATGCCATAAAGACAATGATCACAATAATCAAAACATTTATAGTCAAGGGATGGAAGATAATGCAAATGGATAAGCATTTTCATTCCCTTTAATGTCATGTGCCCAAGGTGGTGATGCCATAATGATACATGTGATACTATAGCTATGGCTAAAACATGGTCAATAGACATAGATAAAAGCAAGGGATAAAGGGTGCTAGTTGTGGCACTTTGTGCAAGGACAAGATCCCCATGAGTAATCTTCCATGAGGAATCACCAAAAGATACAAAGTAACCTACATCATCCAATTAACTAGTAGAAATAAGACTTTTGGTTAAGGCCAGAACATGATTCATATCATGCAAGGTAAAGATGCTGCTTGAAGCAAAATTTAGTTGTACATCTCTAATACCAAAAATATCTAATGCCAAGTCATTATCCAATTTGCAATGCTGCGATATGACAAAACTACTCTTGATGAGAGATAACATGAAATGAAGCCCCTAAATCAATCAATCAACTAACGACACATAGACATATGCTAAATATTGCATATTTTTTTTACTACTTTGTATAATTTAACACATTATTACCACCTTTTTACATTAATTTAATGCAGATGTGGTGTTTATAGTTAGTGTCTTTGGAGGATGGTGTTTGCAGTCCAAGTAAGAGGAAAAAGAAACATGTTACACATTGAGCATAGTGTTATAGGATTTGTAGTAGGAAAACAAAAAGGGTAATTGCCAATCTCTAAGGAAATGATAAGTTGCAAGGAAAGTTAAGGGAAGAGGGAGGGATCAAAGCTCTTCTAGGAATGATAAGGTCAAGACATCCAGATGTTCTTGCACAAATTGCTAGGGGCATATCAAACTTTGCAAAGTGTGAATCTCATGGAGCAACACAAGGACAAAGAAAACGAAGATCCCTACTTATAGATGATTGCACATTACCATGGGTGGTTTCAAATGCCAGCAGATAGTAAGGCATTGCCAATTCGATGGCACATAAAGGCTACTCTTTGTCATCTTGTTTAGCATGAAGTAAATACTACAAATCTGGTTGTAGTTGGTGCACTTTGAGAGTTGTTATAGGCATCCAAAGACTGTTTTCAAGAGGACACCTTAAATGGTTATGATAAGGGATATAAAATGAAATGGAAAATAGAAAAACCTGTGATGAGGGGATGTTGTTGAGAGAAGAGGATGTAGAGGGTTTCCATCTTCTTTGGGGAAGGGTAGAGCTTTAAAAAGAAAAAAATTGAAAGGTAATAAAATAAAATAAGGAAAAAACAAATCAAAAAAACAGAAGAAAGAGGTCATTGCAATGCGAGAAGGCACTTAATGCATGTCATGAGGAAGGGGAAAGCCAAGAATGAGATCAGGAGCATGTTATCTTGTCAATGCAAGGGAGAGAAAGAAAGAAACCAATCATCATTGTCTCCAATCATGTCATCATCATCATCACCATTTGTCTCACTCACCTATAGCCTTTTCCATTTTAAGGCATTAAAAGATCATTGTCATTATGCCAAGAAGAGAGAAGGAGAGAGCGCCATATCCTATGGATTGATGGGAAGAAGAGGGAAGGATGATGCAAGGACTAGTGTGCCTAAAAAAGGGAGAGAGAGGTCATGAAGTGTGTGCTTGGCAGGGAGATATTTATCCTTGCTATCATCTTCTCCACCATAGACATCAATTGGAACATCCTCGCCATCATCTACTCGTGAATAATCATCCCTTCTAACATCATCCTTGGAAATTATCATTTCCCCTCTCCCAATCACCACCCCTTCCATAGCATTTGAAGCACAATTGAATTGATCTTCTTCTCATGCATTCATGGTGGTAGTCATCCATTGTCATTTCAAGAAGATAATGAGTTAATAGGTTAATTTTCCTTTCCAACCTTTGATTAAAAGGGTTAATCACAAAAACTATAAAGTCAATTCCTATATGAGAGGGAGGCAAGACCATTCTAGCACCAAAATGGAAATTCAAACTAATGCTAAGCAAAGGATTGGCTAGATTGACATACTTTGGGCTAGACTGCGAAGACACCGATTCCAAGGACACAACTACAAAACTTGAAACTTTCCAAGTAAGCACGATATTTATTTATGAATTTAGAATATATACATTGGTAATTATTCACACTTAAATTTTTATTTGTATGAATTAAACCCTATATTTTCATTTTCTATGTTCCATGTGAGTTATAAATCATGTTAGATAATTTTTAAAAATGAAACACTGATAAAAACTCATTGAATTAATAAAAAATAGATATTTGAAAAATCATTAAAAGTACAAAATGCATACTAGTACAAAAAAAATTTAAAATAAGTTTTTATGTTATGGGAAGTATATTGATTTTTTCTAGATTTTTCTAATAATTTTTGCTATATTTTAAAAGTAAAAGCTAATCATTTTGGATAAAAATAAGGGTTTGAAAAATGATGTATACTCATCAAAAAATTTATGATAATTGGCAAGAAAGTTAAAAATGTTATTTATAGTTTTTTTTTAAATTTTTGTGATTTTAGAGAAAGAGGCACTAGATTAAATGTATTTCTAAAGAAATTAGTTATATAAAACTTATTGTTTCCAATTATAGGCTACCTGAAAATATGTGTGTACTAATTTGATTTGTGACACGCAAGGATATTGGGACTGAGTGATATTTTTGAATGAACATTTAAGATGATATGAGTTTATCTTTTTCATGCAAAAGCAAAAGAAACAATCCAAATAGTTAAGTTGCAAATTTGGCGCTATATTCATAAATAGTTTCTTTATTTATAGGAATTAGTTATATAAAATGTGGAGAAGGAAAATAATTTAAAAAAACTTAAAAAAAGTGCACTAATCGATCTAGTAGATCTATATTCTGAAACCAAATTCTCAAAGTCAAATAAATAAATCAATAGATAAATCGCCACAAGTATGGCAGGAGCAAATTATGAGGAGCCGCCCCTGAAAGATGGAGGAAAACCATAGCTAGCTTAGGATGGAATTCTAGTGTCTAATCTAGATACCTGTATGTGAGTTACTATAAAAAGGGGGATAAACATAAATGAGTAAGCTTACTTAGTTTTAGACATTGTGTGATATTAGCTGGACTACTTCAACAAAAAAGTGTCATAAATATTGGGAAGGCTAGACAAAGTTATAGTAATCAATAATAAATCATTCCAATAAAATGCAACAACTCTCATTAATTGCCATGGAAACCTGGCTAAAATTGGCTTGGTCTTTAGCTAGTCACCAAAATTGAGCATAAGAAAATGAGGCTCACTTAATTGTGAAACATTAAGACAAAAAGCTACATGTATGTAATCATCATCCAAAGCATGTTGCACTATATTAATTTCTTCAATCTTGACATTGGACTTACTAGGGACAATGTTGCTCATTCTTTTCATGCACTTTGCCCTTTGTCTTTTCCTTGTGCTTGTCATCATGCATTTTATGGCACTATGGCTAAATATGACCTAGTTTTTTTCCACAATAATGACAAGTCAATGAGGAATTATAGCCACGAGACATACTGTAAGACTATCCACATGACTAAGTATGAGGCTTTTGAGAGTCTTTCCCATGTCCGTCATTACTACTCTTTTACACTCTAATGTCAGTGGCTTAATTTGTAATTTCTCCACCAAAACTTGCCATATTTGTACCTTCCAGTAGCTATAATTAGTGCCATCCAATTTTTCAATGTCAAAGGTAGCAATGTCATTTGATCCATATCCATCATATCAACAATTGAAAACACAATACATAAAAAACTAGAATGCTATAAATGACTATAAATCTGTCAGGACCAAAAATGGGCCTGACATTGGCTCTAAGGCTCTAGTCAGTCAGGCTCATGTGCTCACCAAACCACCCTCACGGCCTCACAGCTAGGAGATTTGTAGTCTGATTATTTTTTCCCTTCCCTCATCTCGAGGAACCTACCAGGCCTTCACAAGGTGATGAACATCTTCTCTTGGAATTTCTCTTTCTTTATTTTCTTATTTAAGGGGTTAGAATCCCTTTTTACATACCTCATATCTTATATATTTCAGATATATTCATAATAGTTTTGGCAGGCTTTCCTATCTACCTCACAACTAACAAGAATTCCTAGAAACAACTTCCTAGTAGGCTAACAAGACAAGGTCACTAGGACTACCCTAAAAAATAGCTCTTAGAGTGCACGACAATTTCTTTACAGGAGGCAAACAACTGCTCAAACCTCCCCAAACACACCTAGCTTAACCCTAGGACTTTATGCCTTAAATGCCGGTCCCCAATAAAGGAAAAATGCCCGACATATATATATATATATATATATATATATACATCATAAAGGGAAAGAACTCATAAATGAATGATATCACCTAGACTTGGCCGCAAGAAGCTTCTGTGCAACAAAAGGCTCCCTTCAAATGCTCTGTCAAATCTAGTTAGTGCAACACTAAAACAAAACCCATTAACTACACATGCACCAAAAATCAAATGGCCCTCTTAGCTTAATGAGATAAACCATGTCACTACAAAATAAATGGTCCTATGGGCCTAACAAAATATAACCCTAAAGCACACCATTCAGCAACCTACTGCTGAAAGCAAACCCTTGGTCCCCACATAAATCTTATTGAAGCACAAAGTAGACCAAGGGGATGGCCATTCATGTCCTACACCAAATGCATCAAATTATTAGCTAACCCCCTTGCGTAAATATTAAGGAATATTCAATGAATATACCACTGAACGATTCGATGTGTCCGCCATGATAGAATAGGAAGATGGTCAATCATTATATGACTCATAATCCATACTAACCATTGGTAGCGAAAACAAGACATGTCAGCAAGTACTCCCCATAATAGCCCTGAACTAACATCAAGAGGCAATTGTAAAAACCCCAGATGACCACAGCTAAGAAAGATATCTTCAACAAAGGCATAATTAGCTAGGGAGTTTGCAAAGTGATTCCACTATCGAAAAATCTGCTGAAAAGTTACTATCTCAAATATCTCAAGGGTGTCCAAGGCTACACGATGGTACATCCTTAGAATGGGATCCCTCACATTATAGGTGTGATTCAATTGGTTGATCACTAACTGCGAGTCACCTTTCACCAATAATTGGTGAATACCACCACGTCTGGCTAGATATAACCCCATAAGCAAGACCTTGTATTCCACCATGTTATTCATAAAAGAAATGCCTAAATACATCCCATTTTTAAAACCACTTGATGACGAAGGTTTTTTACGACACCCCCTACACTCACATACTTAGCAAGTCCTCAAGAAGCTTCATCGAAATATAATGTATAAACCAAGGCTTCATTGATGTAGCTACCAAAATGATCAACCTACTCATACTTGAGATAATCAATATATTTCTAAGAGAGAGTGTGTAAGACAGGTATAATCCCTTCTTCATCACTTAACTCAATAGGGATGCTAGTAAGAACCCTATGATAGTTGTGTTAATAGACATTAATATCCCACGTGCAAGAGCTGTCTTTCTACTCAGTAATGTATAACCCTTACTCCACCAGATCACTTTACCTTGTGCTACCATTGCTCTAAATATGAATTCTCAAGATAAGGAATGACTTTTCCCATCCAATAGTCTTGATACCCTTTGAAATTTTAAGCTAGATCCTAAAGGACTTGTAAAAACACCAAGTCCAATGTCAGTCCCTACACATAATAAGGATTCAGTTTGTTAAAATTTACTTTAGTTTTGAACTCTACCCCTTGCAAATCCACTAAAAGGGCTGTAGAGTCATTCTTTCCTATACGGACAGTTTTATAAGAACCATCCCATTTGGGCTTCAACTTTCTTGGGAAGAGCTCACAATGGACATCATAATATAGAACCAATTGATTCTTAACAAATTTTTACTTCTTAGCCCAAAGATCATAAAGCATTTTCATATGCTTCTTCCCTACCTCTTGATGTAACAAGGCTTGTAATCTAATCTCATCCAAATGTGCAAGGGAAGTGAGCCTTTCTTGCAATGTTTCCTCTTCACCTGAAGAATGGTTTAGAACAAACTTTTTTTTATAGGTAGCTCAATCTCCAACAATAAAATATACTCTTCCCTATATACTAATTTGAAAAGGGCGTGGCTTGTAGCTCTTTTGAATTTGGTTGTGCAGTTGGGGACTCAGAGGCATGTATCAAAAGGCTTGAGTTTATAAGCCAAGACACGGAAGATGAAGACATAGTGCCACTTGCTTATCTTAGGGTCAAACTCAGTGCAAAAAGAGAGCATAGTGTCGATGCATTGATCGATGAAGGAGCAGATTTTATATCTTGACCTATGAAGCATGGACCCTACTAGGGCAACCAAAGCTCACACCGACTAATGCAACTCTTAGTCCTTATGGGCGACACCCACGAGCACTTATAAGGAAGTGCAAAATCCTTGTAATTATTGAAATTGAAAGCTTTCCTATCCTATTCCATGTTCCTCCAAATAGTTCTCATTGTGGTAAGGAAACCCTCCTAGGAAGACCCTTCAAAAGGGAGATGAAGTGTGAGGCTGACTATTTTGCGCAGAGGATACACTTGACACTACCAAGTGTGAGGATAATCACAACCCTCCTAGGAAGACCTTTCAAAAGGGAGATGAAGTGTGAGGCCGACTATGTAGCATAGAGGATACACTTGACACTACCAAGTGTGAGGATAATCACAACCTTTAGTAAGGGTGACCTCATCAAGCCTCAAGGGAAAGACAAGGAAATTTTTGACATACCAGGCAAGCCTAGTAATGAGGGCAAGGACTTGTTGAAAGAGTTGATACAAGCGCATGTTGAACAGAGAGAGCTAGTGAGTGAGGCCATGATTGAAACAAGAATGTCAAGAGACAATACCAAGGATATGCTTTGGATTTACAAATATCATAGAAGACCACAAAAGAAGCCCAAGCCTTATAGACAAAGGTATAGATGGAGAGCCAGCACAACACCGTGATCGATATCCAAAGCATTGCTATGCGCTCAAGGGTATTACGCAAGTAACCAATGGATTTGGGTGCCAAAATCCCCTGCTAAACCACCTCTGTCAAGCTGAAGACCAAATCGTATCAAAAGTGAAGAAGCGCAGGAGGAAATCTAAACAAAAATCCAAGTCTCCACTCAACAAGGTTGGAGTGATTGAGCCCCTCATGATTGAAATCAAGAAACCAAACATGAGACTATTCAAAAGGTAGATCATCCACCTAGCATGCTTAGCAAGCGGATATCGGATGTAACTGTCAAGTGTGCACAAAGACCACTAGTGCCCAAGGAGCCTTTGACTTCCCAAGAGGATAATGAGCACCACAGGTGCAATGTTGCTCATGATAAGGCCGATTGCTCAACAAAGAAAATGGTAGAATCTTCAAACAACAATGAGCAAATCTTCCAGCCAGTGCCAAGTCCACCTAGGAGTCCCAAATCTCCTACACCCTCTTTCCCTAAACGGATACAGGAGGCACAACATTAGTTGTCAAGTGCAGCTACTCAATCCCAATCTCTATCTCCATTTGAGCTTCCAAACGTCCAAAAAGTGCGGGACATGACAACACCCCTAATTCTCAACCTAGGGATATGCCTGTGCAATCCATCGTGGCTAGCTCCGATCTGCACAAGTGAATGCTCAAAGGGCAACAAAAGACACGACCACTTCTGATTTGCCTAAGGACTTGACACTGTAGTCTACCAACAATAGCCAGTCCACTGAACTAGCCACTACGACTTCCAATCAAGAATCACGGTAGTCACAACCTTTGACCGTGAGACGATGCCCCTTGCGGAACGTGTCCTTAGCAATTCACCTACAGAAGAGATGTCGCAACCAACATACTTGACACCTCGAGCACTTCTAAAAGCACCTAAAGCCTAGGCTTGAGGAGAAATCTCTTGAAGATTTGGCCAAGGATATGGTGCATTTGACCAATGAACCAGAGATGAAGTACATGATGAAGCTTGATCACAAGCTAACAACCATCACATGTGCATACATCCATTTTGATATCAGAAAGCCAACAGGAAAGCACGCAAAGCTCATAGCCAAACCCCTAACTTGGGATGGGCAACAACATGTTTTCTCCCACTATATAGCTGTCACTGAAGAAGTCATAAAGGACATCCCAAAAGCCATAGCTAGAGAATTGCGCTTGATACCCTCACTCTATACTACTCAATGTGTTACAAACAAGGAAAAGCTCAAAGCAATCAAACAAAAAGGGGAAGGACAAGGTGAGTTTTTGCAGAAATGGTACTCCAATCAAAGTTTGATAGCCAAAATTGGCCACCAACTAATGACACTCGCAGAGCAAAGGAAAGCCCTTTGGACATCAATACATGATCCCACGTACGTTGCCCCAACCTCATTATGAGTATTGGTAGTGGTCCATAAGGTCCAACTTTCCACCATTGTCCAAAAACATTCCTTGTACGATAAATTGCTTCTAGAAGAAGATCTACACGTGGCTAGCAGGCTATGAGTAGGAAGCATGGTTCTTCATGTTAGTGCATATGTCTTTTGCCTCACTCAAGATCTTAGAATCCTAGATCTCTATGCTTCCCATCAATACAACCCTGACCTCTTCAACTAGTTCCGTCCAAGCCTATACATGACAAGAACCCTAAGCCATCTCTTGGTTCTACACTAGAGTCACCCAAACTTCCAAAGCAAGAGAAGAAAAGCTCTAAACACAACACCCGCTCTTATAAGAAGTAATGGAGGCATATTCCAATAGGTAAGGACAAGAGTCTAGAGCAAATACCTAACCAATAGTAACTGCCAATGCAATCATATGAGGAGCTAAATAGAGGGGAATTAGCTGAAGAGCTAGACTCTCCAAAAAAGGGAGGCAGTTGTACCCTCACAACCTGGCGAGGCTGTTCAGTAGGCCGCAGTTATGTCCCATGAGGACACACTAGAGAAAGAGAATGTTGAGGCCCAACCAAGCACATCAACGGTTGACCTAGTTCAAGGTCCCGAGTCTTCAAGGGATACACCACGATTGCCTAAGAAAAAGAGGAGAAAATAACAAAAACAACAATGCAATTGCAAGTGGTTGTAAGATTGAGACCAAGAGTGCTAAAGAGCTTAGTAATAAATCATGGAGTCCACCCACCAAGGAACCTATTGCCATCTCTCCTAACAACGATGAAAACTCAAACACATCCGTGTGTTCTAATAAATCAAAGCAACCATTACCATCAACGATTGCTTGCAACACTCAATCCACTTACATTGACCAATCAAGAGTGGATACAACACTGTCACAATAGGTTGACAAAACTATACTAGTCACATCCGAGGAGAATCATGACACAATAGCAGCAAAGCCTCAGGAGAAACGTGAAAACCCTGAGAATGTGAGAAATTCTAGCATTGACCAATCTTGCTCATCTAGGCTTAAGCCCCCAACTATGCTAAAGCCTAGGGAAACTCCCAGAACCTTTCATGAGATAGCAAACAAGCAAGCCTTCATAAAACATAGAAGTGTCACAGAGTGCTTGATTGAGTTGGATGCTAAACTCAAATTATTCGCACGTGCCTATGTCCTTGCAGACATGCACACATTCCCAAGGGAGCAGCTTGAGGAATACTTGGCATATTTGCTAACTTGGGAAGAGCAAGAATATCATAATGATCACTATGACAAGCTCTTACATGAAGGCATGCAACTCATCTCTGACGAGGAGGTCGACGAACTATGCTTAACTGTGATATTCAATGATGTGCTTGGCCAACCAAATCTCTTAGAGATACATCAACTAAAGTGACAATCAGAGGGTCGAAGTCAATTTGGAAAACATTGGTTTGAAAACTGCGCTACAATGGCCAAACTTGGAGCCCAGTCTCAGAGGAGCGATTGGCCAAATGGCGGTCTTAAAGAGACCCGACCTATGTGGCGACAACTTCCTTTCAAGTACCGACTGCCATTCAAAGTATGGACTTAGCTGGAACTAGCTAAGAAAACTCTTTGATTGATAAAATTCTCACTGAGGAGGAGCTACATGTTGCGAGTAGACTCGGACAAGGTACCATGCTACTCGATGTTGAAAAATATATGTTGATTGAGTAGGCTGTCATGAGTACTGGATGGGTGTGCCACACTCTAGTACAATCCTGAGTTCTACAATTGGTTTTTATCCTCACGAAGTGACATGGATTCATAAACATCTACATAAATAAACAATGAGTTTTGTGACTATGTATAGATAATACCAAAAAAAGAAAAGTTAGCACACACACAAGCAATGATAACCAAGCGCAGGTGATATGCATTGAAGTCAACACCATGGGATTCAGATAAGTGATGCCTCTTTGTTGAGTTGCACCTGCTCATTATGGTTGAAGCATATGACTTGTATGTACTCTCACCAATTTCCAAGTGAATGCAGGATGACACATGTCTCTATATGAAAGTGTTCAATGTCCAAGTCACCACAAAACCACCAACCTCACAAAGAACCATTATGAAGAAAGCGACAGAAATACCAAGAACAAAGATTCATGATGGAATCCCCACAAGAAGAGAAAATCGCCCCTACAGAAAGCATACATTGCATTTAGGCATGGCCCAAAGCATAGTCATCAGCTACTCTCTCTTTTTTGGCCAAATTTTACATCCAGGTAGAAGCCACACTCTCAGCAATGAGAAATGTTTCTTCATCAACCAAGATTCAATTCGCCAGATGCTTTGTTCCTTGTCCATCCATAGCTCACTCCAGTTACTACCTCAATTGTACCAATGTCTCACATGTTACAAAGAGGCTTGCAAAATCTCAAGTGTATCTCTCCATCTCAACAATCGTTCCTCTAGCATCGAGGCTAGTAAAACAATCATCTTTCTAATATCCATTTTTCACAACCTTTGGATCTCGACGTTTCTCAATCCAAATGAAAGGCTGATAGCCTCAATATATTGCATTGGTTGTATTCATTTTATCACAAAAAAAAGAAAATAAAAAGAAAATAAAATAAAAGGAAAAAAAAAGACACTCACGATCACAACTCAGCACCTAGGGGTCCTCAAATTAGGTACATCCAGTGACCTTGGTCAGCTAGCTCCGTCCCTAGTTCCCTAACCCTTTACACATCCCCCACAATTGTTCAAGGCATGTCAAGGGCAGGACATACCTAGGGATCTTGTCTTAGACCCTGTCACCATGAACCATTTGCACAATTCTTTTTCGCAATCCGTCTCAGTAGTACCATTGCAATCAATAGTGGTAAGCAAGGTACGAAAGACCATGGAAAGTACACCGTACTCTTCAAACACTACAAGTAGCCACCAGCCAAAAGCTAAGGCGTCAATTAGCTCAATTATGCCACATCGTGTTGTCAAAATCACAAATGATGTCTCAAGAAGCCTTCGAGTGTACTTCTCCTCAACATCGACAAATTTTTCCACCCCATTGAACCCTTGCTTCATCCACACATTGCTCTACAAGGAACTAGACCAACAGTCTTCTAACTACGTAATATCTACGTATACACGTGCACTCACATAATATCTACACCACAATCTATACACAATTTGGGTCCTCAAGTGCAGGACAATACTCTCAGCTTTCTTAGAGTTTGACCTATCTCCCAAACTAATCAAACTACATCTTGTGCACGATCAGAAGCACTATCAGAAGCACTATCCCCAGGGAGAGACCACATATGAGAGGTTTTAATTTGCAAGCATTTAAGACTCCAATGAAAGTGTCATCAGATCTTCATCAACACTCAACTCTAAATTCTTATCCTTTATCATCGTGCATGCCCACCAAAGAATCATCACACGCCGAATCCCTAGAACACCAACACCTGGACAGCCATGAGTACAACTCCGAACAAAGAACAACCCTATCACCATCAAATCCTACCAACACGGTATCCCCAATGACCTTCATCCACACCACCACCAAAACTCCTCCACAACAAACCACAACAATCCCTTTCAACCATGTCTTCGGTGCATGCCAAAGCCTACTACCTACGATGGAGAGTGCCATGGGACTGGCACTTGTCTAGGAGGGGGGTAATGTTAACCCTCATACGAACAAGGTGAAAAATCTAGAAAATGTAAATCAGAAGAGAAGGCCAAGACAAAAGTGAAATGGAAGACAAAGCGCGCCAAGAAAAACATGAAAATACAAGAAGTGCAGAAAAGTCCTAAATCAAGGAGAAAGGTGCAAAAGAAAAGCGCAAGTCAATACTTTTGTAAAAGAGTGCAAGGTGCACCATGATTTATTTTAAGAGCAATGCGCAAGCTCTTACCCGTACAAATTGTAAAGGTAGATGGGCAGTAGGAAGGAAGCTAGGAAGATAGGAGGACAATGGGAAAAAGGGCCTAGGCCACAGCCAACAACAGGCCACGGTCGGCCATGTAAAAAAGGGGATAAGGGGATGACCACCCAAAAGGGATTTAGGGTTTTGTATATAAAGTTGAAAAGTGAATGAGAAGCTCCTTCTTGTGTGTGGCCAAAAGTAGCTCTCTTATTCTTCTTCTTCTTCTTCTTCTTCTTCTTCTTCTTCTTCTTCTTCTTACTTGCTTGCTTGAGCTTGTGCTTGAGAGAGGGAGTGTGAGAGTGTGAGGGAGTGAGTGTGTGAGGGTGAGGGACAGTGGCGGAGAAGCTATCCAACTTCTCCTCTCTTCTTCTCTTCTCTTGTCTTGCTCGCGGGCAATGGAGCTTGGAGCATGGAGCTTGAGGATGGAGCTCGCTTGAAGCTTGCACTTGGATCGTGGAGCTACTGGAGTGCTCGGGAGAGGAGGCAACTCGATCAGGCATGGAGGTAATCTCACTACACTCATAGAGATAGATAGCGTGTCGGATTTGTGAGAGGTAGCCGGCTATTAGTGCTCGGCTTTGAATGCTTGAACCATAAGTGGTCTATGGGTCTTGGCAGTTGAGCTCACCTCTACAAGGATGGCATGTCAGATATGTGAGAGGTAGCCATTAGTGCTCGGCTCCAAACGCTTGAACAATAAATGGTCTGTGGATCTTGGCGGTTGAGGTCACCTCTACAAGGATGAAGGATGAAGGATGCTCGGCTCCGAAGGCTTGAACAATAAGTGGTCCATGGGTCTTGGCGTTTGAGCTCACCTCTACAAGGATGAAGGATGATTCCAACATTTGCTAATTTCCAAAATCATGGAAAAAAATGGGGCGCAAAAAAAAGTTTCCCTCGCCCCATCTCGACAACTTTTTGAAAATTTTCTTCTTTAAATCCACATTACTCTTTAACATTTAAAATAATCAATTCAATTTCTTGCATTCACACTCTCCCACAAGTGTTCGGGCCGAATGGAGAAGTAAGCAACCTTGGATTCACCATTCGACTAGACGATGGCTTCCTAGCATCGAAATCTATTACCTTGGCCTTCATCACTTGTGTTTTGGCTTCCAAATCCAGTAGCTACTTCATAATGCTAAACCTTGATGCTATTAAATGGGGAGTCAAACAAACCCTGATTGACGAATGGACACTTATGTTGGATTCCCAGTGTCAATGCATCTAGCTCGTTGATCCGTGATCGACATATATTTTGCCAAAAAAATTCTCTTTTATGGATCTTAGGCCACTTTTTCTCTTTAAATTCAGCTCTAAAATTTAGCTATCAAAATCGATTCCAAATCATAGCCAAGGCAATGTCTAAAATGAAGAAAACACTTAAATGTAGGCCTATCCACTAACTACCAATAAGGAATTGTCAAATCAAAGCATCTTTTCTCATAAATAATGCATAAGCCTACAATTATAGCACTACTATAATAAATGTAGCAATGAATCCAAGATTAACTAAGGGCAATCCAATGAGAAAAATTCAAGCTCATACTAGTAGGTATATCCTGCAAACAAATGAGATATGTAAGAGTAGCTAGCAGTGAAGATGCATAGAACTAATACCAAGATCGATCATCATAATCTCAATGTTTCAAGGAGAGCTACATCGAATGGGAAAGGAGGTGTTTCACAAATTGCAAGCCTCTGTTCCCATTCCTCCTGTTTCCCAACTATAATATTTTCTACATGGATTGGATTTCAACATCCAACTATAGTTGAGCAGTGTTCCTCTCACTAATATAGATACTACCATTACACGAGCAAAGGAGATAGAGTCATGATTACAAGCAGCCTACGCATCTAGGAAAAATATCTATTCAAGTCTAGGTCCTAATAATAATTTGGCATTACCTACAACTAATGGAGATCAAGGTGCGATAACTCCACCTATAATAAACCCTAATACAAGAGGAGGTGTTACAAAAATATACTTATGCTGCCAAATCCTCCTAATGTTGCCATGCCAATGGCTAGCCAAATCATGAACCTTAACATAATAACAGCTAATCAGCCCCCAATACCTAACCAAATGGTTAAGCCATTGGAATGCCAAGTGAATGATTATATTTATGGATCAAATGTTTTTGGGAAAGTCAAGGACATGATGAAGCATTATACTGGCATTATACAATATAGACAAATAGCTATAGATGTGAACTTCCTGAAGAAGTAGTAAAACTTAATAGGAAGTCGACGCCCTAAAGAGGGTGATCCATCAAGATTTAGTTATAAGTGGTGTGGTGGTTAGTACCTCCTGCGGAACTTCCCTCATGTGAAGTGTGATATATGTGGGAAGTCATGGCATATGGCCAATACATGTTGGAGTAGATTTAGTTTGCTCCAACAAGGTAGTCAACAACCCAGGCTAGTGAATCATTATTCATATGATGAAGATCCTTGAGAGGAGAACCCTAAGAAAAACTTACAAAGGGAAAAATCCACTCTAGACGAACTTCCCAATGGGGTTAGTCTGGTAAAGGTGCTTCCAATTGATGGGAATGTAGCCTCCAACAATGTGAGAGTGGTCACTAGGGGCCAAAAAATGAAAGAGGTTAAGAATGATGACCCAAGTACAAGTAAAGCTAACCCTAAGTCTATCATGGTTGACAAGAAGATTACAAATGCCAATACCTAAGTAGGTCCTCTTAAATCTGAAGGTGTCTTAGAGGAGCCAGTGGTTTAGAGCACAAGTCAAAAGTGAAGGACGTTGTTAAGGCTATCAAAAATCTAAAAGAGAAGATGGTGTGGCAAGGAAAAAAAGTTGTTGCAAACTTTCATGAGTTAGATCTATCAAATTCTCAATGTGAAGTGGACTTGCTACAATTAATGCAGTTTTCACCTAACATTCGCCAAGGAGTTCAAGATAATCCTAAGTACGGGTTATGTTGTAGAACTTGCTAATGTCAATCAAGTGGGCAACAAATGGTGGAAATATGTGGAGAAACACTGCCCTAGAGTTCAGGCATATATTCATGGCATCTTGATAGAAAGTGTTGTGATAGACCCGAGAGTCCATAAACATCATGAGTATGGACTTACTGGAGAGGCTTGATTTGCCAATTCAAAAGGATATTACAACTATCCTAAAAATGACCGATGATAGTTTAAGATAGCCAAAAGGAATAGTCTCGACTCTCTCAAGTACATGTAACAATAGTGCATATCGTGTGTTCTTGTTTTCCATGTTATCTAATTTGCTAGGAGACCAAGCTATAAGTTGTTGCTAGGATGACCATGGATATTACACTCTGATTTTTTGGTAGACATCCTAGCTAGTCGGTTGATTTTTGGCATGGGTCAAGGAGAACGATTTTGGATGTTTACTCTAAATGCCCACTGAATGAAAGGGCACCACCTCCCACTATAGAATGGGAGGCACTTGAGGGCACCACTGCTACTAGAACTTCAAGCTCTAGTGAGTTTGATGAGGGTTCCACAATGGAGAAAGTCTATCAAGTGTTTTTAAATGAGGCGATAGGGGCAAAATTTTGGATACACGATGCCGATGTAATAGAGTGGGATCTTTGGACTCTTGATTATCCCCATCCAATTAAACTCTGTACTATATTATCTAATGATGAGCATGCAAACTATGTATCACTCCCACACGAGTTTAGGGATATATTTGCATGGAGCCATGATGAATTCAAGGGGATTCCCCTTACTATTTCCATGCACACGATCCCATTGAAAGAAGGTAGAAAGCCAATAAGACAGAAGGTTACAGGAATGCCTTTTGAGCTAAGAGATCCTCTTTTTGAGAAATTGATGCAGTTAAGGAAGGTAGGTCTAATATTTCCTGCTAAACATACTGAATGGTGTTTTCCGATTGTGATAAGGAAGAAAAGAAATAATCAAATTTTCCTATGCATAGATTTTAAGAAGCTAAACAAGCAAACAATAAAGGACTACTACCCTTTACCTTTTATTATTGACCTGATTTTAGACCAATTGGCATGGCGAGAAATGTACTCCTTCATGGATTTTTTTGTGGATTATAATCACATGGCCATAGCTAAGGAGGATAATTTCAAAACAACATTCACTACTCTCTTTGGTAATTTTGCATACCATGTCATGCCTTTTGGTCTATGCAATGCTCATGGGTCTTGACAAAGAATGGTTGATAAGACGTTTGTTTATATTTTCCTTGAAAATACCATATTAGAGAATTTGGAAATTTCCCAAGTCCCAATTTCAAATAAGTGATAAATATTTGACCACCTGGCTAAATCTTTATCCATATTTGAAAGTGGAATTTGGGAAGATAGTATACATAGTATTTAGATTAGACTCTACCTTTAAGTAAGACAACAACATTTGACCCTTATGGTCAAATAATAAAGGTATTGGGGGTTCCCAAAGTGCATGGAAATTTCCAAATTTCCTAATATAGTGTTTGAAGAACTTAAGGTTTTTATAGATGATTTGGGGGTAGCTGCCACAACTCATGATAGACAACTCACCATTTTACGTAATTGCTTTAAGCCTTATCATGAGTATTACATAGAGTTAAATCTTCAAAAATGTGTGCTTGGGATCCCTTTACAAATTATTTCTTCGTCATGTTGTAAGTGTGGGTGGCATTGCCATTGATCCTGAGAAAGTAGCAATAATTGTGGCCATGAGCCCACCTACCATCCCTAAGGAGGTTCACAGCTTTTTTTCGTCTCTAGACTATTTTCTTCGGTTCATTAATGCATTGGCCATCATTCATTACCTTTGACGAATCTCTTGGCGCACAACCATGTTTTTGAATGGACTGAACTGTGTGCAGTGGCATTTGAGGATGTTAAGATGGAATGATCTAAAATGCTAGTGTTAAAAGCTTCAAAAAGGGGTGAGCTTTTCTATACCTTTACAATTGTAACAAGGTGTAGTATTAGTTATTGCCTATCCTAGATTTTGGATGTGTAGCTTTATCATTCGATTTCTTTTGCAAGCTGAAATTAGGAGTTTCGAAGCTCTCTTATAGTCATTTAGAACAAGTGTGTTTGGCTAAGGTATTTGCCACCAAGAAGTTTAGACATTAAATTCTTTATGAGAAGGTGGTGTTTTTCACCAAGGCTTAGGGTCTACGATTATTATTGAATAAGCTTCAAGCCCTTGATCGCCTAGCCCAGTGGTTAATCAATTTTGAAGGGTTTGACTATGAGATTCAAAGTACATTGAATGTTTACTAGATTTTGGTGAGCTTAAGGTAGAGTGGACTGATATTAGTGACTACAAGTATCTATGCAAGATTGATACAACCTCAATCCTATTGTGGTATGCATCAATTACGCATTATCTATCCACAAGCAACCCAATGAAAACTCTTTCTAAATTTGAGAAGAGGAAGACTAAGTAACAAGCACTTCACTTTTCCATTATAGCTGGTGTCTTGTACAAAAGGGGAGTGGATGAGGTGTATCGTCATTGTGTGATGACTAATGAGGTGCCATTTATTCTTGAGGAATGTCATGACTCAACATGCAAGGGTCATTTTACTAGATGGCTTACCACTGAGAAAGCTTTATGTGCTGGCTATTGGTGACGGATGGTTTTCTAGGATGCTTTTGCATATGTTAAGCATTGTTATATCTATCAGAGACATGATGTTAGGGAAAATCATAAGAGGTCATGAATTCCATTCTGGTTATCTTGCCCTTTGAGAGGTTCGGCATTGATTTCATTGGACATGTGCATCCTTTGTCTACTGCACGAAAGCATTATATTATTGTATCGACAAACTATTTTACGAAGTGGTCTGAAGCCCATGCTATGATGAAGGATAATACCAAGGATATGGCTAGTTTCAGTTTGGAGCAAATTGTTTGATGTTTTGGTTCGCTAAAGAGCTTGTGTCTAATCATGGGACACATTTTCTAAATAAAGTGATTGAGACTTTGATGGAAGCTCTAAAGATTAAACATAATAAGACCACGCCTTACAATCCTCGAGAAAATGGGCAAGTAGAGAGTACCAATAATAAACTTATGGGGATTTTATCTAAGATGGTATCCAAAGGTAAGTGTGATTGGGATAAGAAGACGGTATGTGGTTATTGTCAAGATTGTGGGAGAGAAGGAAGGAGTCTCGCTTGAAGCTTTCTTGCTTGCACAATGGGGGAAGACACACAAGGGTGGAGGCTGAAAACAGTTTTCCTCTTCTTAGTTGTGTAAGCCAAAAAGAACTCTGGTACACAGAAATAGAAGAACCCTATATATGGGTCTCAAACCAAACTCAACTAACTAAGGTGGCATACTAACTGAGCCACGAACTAGAGTAGATAAGGATAGCTATCATGTAGCTATTATTCATGGGCGGTGTACCAACCGCGTCTGCAACTGACAAGTCAGTGGCATAAATACACAACGGTCACCCTGGCGTATCACGAGTGGAGCTCGATATCTCAACACTCCCCCTCGAGCTCAATCCCAATTCCTGCACACCAAGCAGGTCTCTGAACTTGCGTAGCTTCTCTGCGCCCAATGCCTTCGTGAATATGTCAGCTACCTGATCCTCTGTGCTGACATAAACTAGATCAATAAGACCTAGTAAAACCCTCTCTCGCACATAGTGATAATGCACCTCAATGTGCTTTGTTCTAGCATGATAGACTGGGTTATTTGCCAAGTGTATACTACTCATGTTGTCACAATAAATGACAACTGGTCCATCTGTAGACTGATGCATATCATAAAGTAGCTTATGCAACCAAGCTACCTCACATGCAGCCATTGCTGCACCCCTGTACTCAGCCTCTGTGCTCGACAAGGCAACTGTAGGCTGTTTCTTGCTGTTCCAAGTGACTGCAGCACTCCCAAAAGAGAACACATATCCACTGGTAGATCGTCTATCAGAAATACTACCACCCCAATCAGCATCAGTGTATCCATGCAACTGTATCTGAATCCCAGTCTCATAAAATAGTCCATAGTGCAATGTGGACTTCACATACCTGAGTATGCATCTAGCCCCATCCAAATGTGGTTTCCTTGGAGCCTCCATAAACTGACTTACCAATCCAATAGCATAACTCAAATCTGGCTTGGTAATAGTCATATAAATCAAACTTCCTACTATGTGTCTGTACATAGTAGGGTCTTCTAGAAGCTCACCTGCATCTGTGCTCAGCTTCACATTCTGCTCCAAAGGAACTGAAATAGGCTTACAGCCTGTCATCCCATATTTGGACAGCATGTCCAATCCATACTGCCTTTGCAAGAGATGTATCCCACTTGGTGATCTAATCACCTCAATGCCCAAGAAATAACGCAGCTCTCCCAAATCCTTCATCTCAAACTTCTGCTTCAATAGCATTTTCACATGAAGGATATCTTCATCATTGTCACCTATCATAATCAAATCATCAACATAAATGACAAGTAGCAAAATACCTTTCTCTGTTTTTCTCACATAAAGTGAGAAATCTGCCTTGGAAATTTGAAAGCCAATAGTAACAAGATACTGTCCTATCTTGTCAGACCATGCTCTAGGTGCTTGCTTCAAGCCATACAAGGCTTTCTTCAACCTGCAAACAAACTCAGGATGAACAGCATGCACATAACCTGGTGGCTGCTCCATATAGACCTCTTCTTGCAAATCACCATGCAAGAAGGCATTCTTTACATCCATCTGATGTAAAGACCATCCCTTTGATGCAGCCATAGCAATGACTGCTCTTATGGTTGCCATCCTTGCAACTGGACTGAATGTTTCTTCATAGTCAATGCCATATGTTTGTGCATACCACTTGACTACTAATCTTGCCTTGTATCTATTCACAGAACCATCTGCATTGTGCTTCACCTTATAAACCCACTTATAGCCAATTGCATTTTTACCTTTAGGCAAAGGTACCAATTCCCATGTAGCATTTGCTTCCAAGGCATCCATTTCTTCATCCATGGCTTTCTCCCATTTTTCTTTTCCCATGGCTTCCTCAAAAGAAGTGGGTTCTGGTTCCTGTATCACTTTAACCATATATGCATAGTGAATGGCTGTAAATAAATCATATTTCAGCCTATCCACAAGATACCTAGCTCTCGTAGACCTGCGCAAAGTAGGTTCACTCCCAGGTGCTCTCAAAACATCCCTGGTCTTCCTTACTCCAGGTGTAACAATAGAAGGAATACCCAACTCATCATCAATGCTCTGTTCTGAGCCACTGGATTCACCATCCACATAAGAGTGACCTACATTCACATCAAACATGTGCTGATGAACCTTCTCTTTTCCTTTTCGTGATACCTGCATACCACTATCTGCATTACTTTGAGAAGATTCTCCTGATCTCAATCTGCCTGTCCATGGCGAAGAATGTGAACCACTACTAGAGGACGCTCCAGGTCCACTAATATTTTGTGACTGCTGCTGTGAATTTTGTGCAGCATTACCATTTTGTGCATCTACATCATCAATCACATTTACTGCTTTATACTAGCTACTCATCTCATCAAAAACAACATCTCTGCTCACTGTAAACTTACGAGTAGAAGGGTTATAGCATCTATACCCTTTTTGCTGTAGAGAGTAACCAATAAAGATGCACTTCTCAGCTTTTGGATCCAACTTGGATCTCAACTCATCTGGCACATGTACATAGGCAATGCAACCAAAAATTTTCAAATGAGAAATATCTGGTTTCCTACCTGTATACCTCTCCTCTGGAGTCATTCCATGTATTGCTACAGTGGGAGTCCTGTTCATTATGTAGACTGCTGTAGTAACTGCTTCAGCCCAATAAAAATCTGGCAAGTCTTTTTTATTGAGCATGGCACGAGATACCTCTCCAATATGCCTGTTTTTCCTTTCTGCAATTCCATTTTGTTGTGAGGTATGACTGCATGAATATTGCTGCTTTATGCCATGCTCCTGCAGGAACCTTGCAAACTCATTTGAGAGGTACTCTCCCCCTCCATCTGACCTTAGGCATTTTATCTGCAGGCCTGTTTCTTTTTCAACCATCGCTTTAAGAGTTTTGAAATGCCCAAAAACTTCACTTTTCTTTTTCATAAAATACACCCAAACTTTTCTGCTATAGTCATCAATAAAACTGACAAAATAATGACAGCCTCCAAGATATGCAGCTTTAGTTGTCCACACATCAGAGTGGATTAATTCCAATGGCTTCTTACTCTCTTGAACATGTCTAGGAAATGGTTTCCTTGCCTGTTTTCCAAATTGACAGGCTTCACATACCTTATGCATTTCTGCAACCTTGAATTTCGGCAAACCTGCAACAATATTTTGGGCCTGCATTGATTTAAGTCACTGTACATTAACATGACCAATGCGTTTATGCCAGATATCAATATCTGCAACTACACCGGTCCCATGTGAAAACATTGCTGCACTCAATTCAGACATGTCTGCATCCAATGTAAACATTCTGCCCTGCTTCTTTCCTTTTGCTATCAAGCGACCTTTATTTTTCATATCCTCAACAAAGCATCCATGAGGATTAAATCTGACCTGCAAGCCCTGTTCAACCATTTGACCAACAGAAACCAGATTCTTGGTGATATTTGGGACATGAAATACATCGGACAGGTATTTCTTTTTCCCATCCTGCATAGACAAGGGAATTTTTCCAATCTGCACAATAGGATGTGCAGTATCATCACCAGTCTCCACAAATCCTGGTTTTTCCATTTTCCTTGCATCCTCCATTCATTCTGCATGACCTGTCATGTGGTTTGATGCACCTGAGTCAACATACCATACATCGTTGCTTTCTTCTGCACTTGTCACAGAATTGTTCATGTGCTGCACCATAAACAGATGCTCATTTCTGTCATCACGTCTACTAGAGGATGCATAATTTCCTTGTTGCAGTTTTCCATTCATGATGTCATTTTGCTTTTTATAGCAGTCTTTAGCCATATGACCCATTTTACCACAATAGTAGCATTCAACATTACTGTTTGCATTTTGGCCTCTTTGCCATCCACCACGACCTCTTTGGCTCCCCCTACCTCTAGAGTTACCATGTTCTCCTCCATAGGACTGGTTTTCTTGAGTTTGCTGCATATTATGATTTCTACTACGGCCTCCATATCGGCCTCCTCTACCTCTGCCTCTACCTCTTCCAGCATTTGAGTAGAAGACAGCTTCTTTTGAAGTTCCTCCTGAAGAAGATGCACCACCATTTCTTTGCTCCTCAGAAATTAGAAGAGCAATCAGCTCCTCAAAATCAGGAAATCTTTCACAAACTGAAATGGATGTCCGAACTTGTGCATAATCCTTTCCTAAACCATTCAAGGTCACAGAAACTAAATCATCATCTTCCACTGGTGACCCAATGGAAGCAAGTGCATCTGCAATCTTCTTCACCTTCATGTGGTAGTCGTTGATGCTCATATTTTCTCTTTGCACATTGTGCAACTCTTGCTTGAGCTGCATTTTCCTGGCTTGCGTATTTGTGCTATACATTTTTGACAAAGTATCCCATGCCTCCTTTGGCGTACTTGCATCTTGAATATGCACAATCATAGAATCTGAAATGCTGATAGACAGCCAATACATAACTTTCCTGGCTCTCTCATGCCATGCTTTAAATGCCTGCATTTGCTGTTGATTGGGAACATCAGGAAGAACTGGTTCTTCTTCATTTCCTGCAACAAATTCCCAATATCCTTTTCCCATAAGGAAATTCGTCATTCTAAACTTCCATGCTTGGAAGTTGTTCTTGTCAAGCTTTTCAGTGACAATCTGTGAAAGAGAATCAGATGCCATTACAGAAGACTGCAAAAAATTCTGTCACTGCAAAAACCACAGCTTCACCCTCACAAGGAAAAATCTGCAAAACTGGCGAAAGTGGTATTTGACCACACAGTCACTTCCTAGTGACGATTTTGCATCAACAAGCAACAGGGATGATTCTGTAACTCCCAATGTCTCTGCGCACAAGCATACAATGCAATTCTTACAGTAACTATTCACCGACCTGTAGAACAGTGGCTGCACAGCATAAAACTGGGCCTTTTCCTGAGTGCATGCAGAAAACTTCCGCCTCCAAAACAGGCCCCGAAATGGCCTCAAATCAAAAAAACAAGGTTGCCATGGGCTAAAGCCCTCTCCCGCAGCATATACTGCCCTCTTGCTTCACCGCGAAGGGCGTCTCAACCTGAGACAATGCACTCCTGCACTTTCTGGCTGTGCTACCTGCAGATATCTGCTCCCGAAATAGAAAATGAAAGCAACACTGCTCCTCTTACCAGAACACCGCGAGCTTGGCTTGCTTTCTTGAGCTCCTTACCACGAACAAGGCTCTGATACCATGTCAAGATTGTGGGAGAGAAGGAAGGAGTCTCGCTTGAAGCTTTCTTGCTTGCACAATGGGGGAAGACACACAAGGGTGGAGGCTAAAAACAGTTTTCCTCTTCTTAGTTGTGTAAGCCAAAAAGAACTCTGGTACACAGAAATAGAAGAACCCTATATATGGGTCTCAAACCAAACTCAACTAACTAAGGTGGCATACTAACTGAGCCACGAACTAGAGTAGATAAGGATAGCTATCATGTAGCTATTATTCATGGGCGGTGTACCAACCGCGTCTGCAACTGACAAGTCGGTGACATAAATACACAACGGTCACCCTGGCGTATCACGAGTGGAGCTCGATATCTCAACAGTTATTTGGGCTTATAATACGACATTCAAAAGAGCTATATGACACACTCTTTTTAAATTACTATATAGGAAAGAGTGTGTTTTACCTTTGGAGATTGAGCTGCCTATAGTAAGGTTTGATCTAAACCATTCTTTGGGTGAAGAGGAAGCATTGCAAGATTGAGCTGCCTATAGTAAGGTTTTCTCTAAACCATTCTTTGGGTGAAGAGGAACCATTCTTTGGGTGAAGAGAAAGCATTGCAAGAAACGTTTACTTCCCTTGCACATTTGGACGAGATTAGATTACAAGCCTTGTTACATCATGAAGTAGAGAAGAAGCGAATGAAAATGCTTCACAATCATCAAGATAAAAAGTGTAAATTTGCTAAGGGTCGATTGGTCCTATATTACGATGCCCATTGTGAGCTCTTCCCAAGTAAGTTGGAACCCAAATGGGATGGTTTTTATAAGATTATTTGTATAGAAAAGAATGTCTCTGTAGCCCTTCTAGTGGATTTGCAAGGAGTAGAGTTCAAAACTAAAGTAAACTTCAATAAACTGAAGCCCTATTATGTACAGGGGCTAATGTCAAACTTGGTGCCTTTGCAAGTCCTTCATGATTCCGCTTAAACTTGCATAGGGTACCAATACTGTTGGATGGGAAAAGTCATTCCTTATCTTGAGCGGATATCCATATTTAAACCAAGGCAAAGTGATCTAGTGGAATAAGAGTTATCACATTATTGAGTGGCAAGATGGATCTTTCACGTGGGACATTCGAGTCTATTGCCACCATTGTCACCAATTTCTTGCTTGCATTTCCATTGAGGTTAGTGAGAAAGGAGGGATTGCATGTGTTTTACACCCCCTCTCTCAGCTAGACTTTAATTATCATAAGTACTAGTAGGTTGATTGTCATGGCATGTTCCTTCAATGAAGCCTTAATTTATACATTATATTTTGATGGATCTTCTCAAAGACCTACTAAGCATGCGAGTATAGGGGTTATCATGAAAGACCCCCATCGTCAAGTGATTTTCAAAATGGGAGTGTATTTAGGCACCTCTTTCACTAACAATATGTCAGAATACAAGGCTTTTCTTATGGGACTAAATTTAGCCAAACGTGGTGGTATTCGTTAGTTATTGGTAAAAGGCGACTCACAATTAATATTCATCAACCAATTGAATGGGACCTATAATGTGAGGGATCCCATTCTAAGGATATACCATTGTGCAGCCTCGGATATGCTTGAGATCTTTGAGGCAGTGACTTGCAATAGTTGATTCCCCACTAGTGGAATTAGGTCTTGGGGATTGAGCTTGAAGCTCCCTTCATTTTGGTTCCATTTTTGGGACCGACGGAATCGAGCCTTGAGCATTGCGCGCTTCAAATCGAGCATAGAGGTAGGGTTTTCAACCCGAACCGATGCTTGAGATAGATAGGAGATTTAGGTGGTTTGATCTTCGGAACAAGTAAGTGTGCATTGTTCGAGATGCACTAAAAGGGAGAAAGCCTGATTTGGCACTGTATTGGAAAGCACTAAGCACAAGCGTGAATAAAATTGATGGCTACTTTCAATAACAAGGAACTCACATAGAATCATAATAATTCAAAGAACCCACCAGTAGGAGAAAACCCTGAGACGTAGTTGGGTGCCACAACGCCCCATTAATAAGACCCCGAAGAGTTTGAAGACAACAGGATTGAGGGCCGCTACCCGAGCTGATTGGACTAATCAACAACCTGGTGGAGCGAGAGGCTACGAAAATGTCAGGATCAGACACGGACCGAGAGAATGACTAGCTAGACTTGGGAGAGTTCCCAATCGAATTGCAATGTATAGTCAACCAATACGACTGGCTAACAACGACCGCAATCCACGGCAGATTGATCGAGGAAGTAGTTACGAGCCTTGAGGAAGAGAGGAAGGCAGTTAGGAAAGCGCTACAGAGCATCACAACATATAACCGCGAGCAAAGGACGAGGAACTTGCGGCAAGACTTAGAGGTGCACGAGACACGATGCATTCTAGCCTTAGCTGGTAAGGCCACGACAGGCCAAAACGCAGAGAGGGAAAGGGAGCTAGAGGCAGACCTAACGCTGAGCGAGCTTGTCACCAAGCAGCTCGTAGACAACACAGCTGCAAAACAGAGTGCAATTGCGCTAGACATCAGCCCCTAACATGTAGGATAAGGGCAAGAGCACGGCACAAGACCAAGAGCTACCCAAAGTCAGGATGGAGCTAGCATGGTTGCAGGAGTTGGTAAAGAGACTCACTAGACCACATGTCTAGTGTGTGCACTGTGTGGAGGCAACCACATCCCTGCCGAGTGCCAGGATCCAAGATCCAGGACTTATGCAAATTGCGGAAGGTTTGGCCACCATGCAATGCATTGTCGATTGCCAAGAAGGTTTCCCTATGCACAGCAGTACAACTGACCATACTACGAGAATAGGCCGCCTAACTTCTTCGGAAGAGGAGCCCCATTGGCCCTTCCAGCACCTAATGATGCAAAACCGGCCATTCCTAGATTAGAGATCAATCCCACGAGCATACCGGAACCGCTTGGACCCTTCGTGACAAATTCACCAAGTGACGACGTCATGCCGCTACGCACACACCATGTGAAAAACTCTAAGTGCGGCTTTCTTATTGATCTAGAGAGCCAATGCCATTTTAGACATTAGTGTTAGTGTCCATGGTTCAAACATATTAGTTTTTTTGGACAAGTGTAGCCAAATTATGATATTTTAGATATTATCTCTTGTAAAAATCCAAAAACTATAGACAACTTCTAGATTAGGATGACTTGCAAAAGAAAGCATGTAGGTTTCAGCCATCTGTGAGGATTTTATGTAAAAAGAGAGATGGACAAAATCATGCGCATCGCAATCGCTATTTTCAAGCAGTGAACAGCACTCCGAAGTGGGAGATGAAGAAGGAGTGATTTGGCAGAATTATGGCTAGGTGTACTGGTATTTTACCTCCCTTTCGGAGTCAATGGAAGCATCAGATTGGCGATCTGAGCAGAATAGAGGAAGGTATTATTTTGTGTATGTTTTTGTGTACCCCCGCCTGAAGCACCAATTAGAAGCGATTGAAAAGGTCAATGAGGCGGTAAAGGAAGCCCAAGAGAACCTAAAGGATGTTGAGGCCATCATAGAAGACTGAACTGAGGACTTCTCTAGTATGAGCACCCTAGTCTCATCCTCTCGACGAAGGTCAAGAGATGTGCCTATGCCATGGGCAGCACCACCCAGGAGAAGCTTAGGAGCCACGGGCCAGCAAAACACCCAAGGCCAATGGCCTAGAAGTGTGGGAATGGAGGAGAGACAAATGACAAATAACCTCCTCACGACATTAGTAACCACCCCAATAACCCTAAGCCTAGGAGACCTACTTAGGCAGCATTCAACACTTTGGCTGGAACTGAAGCACTGGGTGGAGGAACCAACTGAGCAAATTGTTGTTGACCTACATGAGCATGATGCAGTCACACAGATATTGAGCTTGACGCTGCAGTCAGTGCCTAAATCTCTGCATGTAAATGCTTTTTGGGAGGGCACCGAGCTACACGCTGTGCTACCTATACTGGCCCTAGGAGACATGATGTGGAAAGGAATCGTAGACACGGGCGCAGGGGTTAGTGTCTTGAACCACACGGTCTTGAGGCTTGGGGAAACCCTCCCATCAAGACTGCTAGGTTCAATGTCACACTAGCAAATGGAATGAAGGTAAGGCCGTTCGGAGTTTTAAAGAATTGGCCAGTGAAGATTGCAGGTGTCCAATTCTCTGTACACTTCATTGGTATGAAGGGAGTGGACTATGACATCTTGCTAGGTTGACCTTGGATGAGGAATGCACGAGTCATCGAGGATTAGAAATGGTCTAATATTCTTAAAGAATCGGAAGGAAGCAGTAAGGGTGGAGATGGATACCAGGAAGACAACACCTGTTGATCTAGATGCCATCTCAGCCACATTGAGGCATGACACGCAACCAACCACATCATATGGGCCGCTGACCAAGTATATCCCCCGCCCTGAGGATGAGCAAGATTGGATGCATGTCCTTGCAACCATCAATCTCCCATTCTCAGACGATGAGGAGGAGTATAAGCAAGCCACACAAGCCATGTGCACACTAGATGAGGAACACTTAGTGCCACTATGCATGATGGCAAGGAGTGTATGTGGCCGACCCAAACCTGTCACTTTCCATGTCCCAAATAATAAGCTAGAACTCCAGGAGACCCTAGAGTATTTGACAGGCAGATTGGAGGGCAATCCTTTCGCTAATCTCTTGCCCCTCAGAGAGCTCCTAGGTGAGTACAAGTGGAAGTGGACCAAAGTTCATGACCTAAACTTGCTATACAATTGGGCTCTAGTCACTCACAAGAAAGAGGCTAGAAAGCAGGACCCAAGAGACGACGAGCCGTCATGGAGTGATGGTTCTAACAATGAATATGAGGATTGTTCCTCCATCAGTGAGGAGAGCAAGGAGGAAATGGATACCGTGGAGTACGATACTAATGGAAGGGTGATAGAGCATATAAGAGCAGACTCCAGGCCCCGAGAAAGGAATGCATATGAGATCAAGAGAGGAGTTATGAGATTGGATTGCGATTGCTCTTGGTTGGAATGCATAGGGGCAATGGATTATGAGCAGGCTAGAATTGACCAGCCACCAGTGGTACCTGTGTTTAGGATAGATGCACCTACTGAACTACGATCACCCGGGGAGACTCAGTGAGGGCTGTGAGTTCAACTCAGAGTCTGAAGTTAGTACGGAGAGTGACCCTAATACCCATGCCATCCAAAACCAAACGCACCAAGGGGAGTACGGAGAGTGACCCTAATACCCATGCCTTCCAAAACCAAATGCACCAAGGGGGACTTGCCAGTCCACCTAAAGCACAATCAACTAAAGGAGGAAAGAAAGAAGCAAACAAAAGAGTTAGACGCAGAACGATAGAAGAAACCGCATGACCTACCCAAACATTTCACTAAGTTCAAGAAGGGTGATAGAGTGGTGGTCCTGCTAGGAGCAAAGAGGCAGGGCCAAACCAACGAGCCTATCGAAGCACCCGCCAAGGTCAAGGACGTCAACCAAGGATCGACCTGTATTTATAGCAGGCGACCTAACCAAGGATGAGGAGGCTAACCTTGTTGCTCTCCTACGAGAGTACATGGATGTAATTGCCTGGTCTCTAGATGAACTTAAGGGAGTCGACCCCAGGGTTGCGACCCACAACATCCCTATGGTCCCTCACACTGTCCATGTAAAACAACGCCCTTATCCCATGAATCCAAAGCATGCCCGTGCAACAAAAGAGGAGATTGATAAACTCATGAGGGCAAGATTCATCTAGAAAATAGAGCACACAGACTGGGTATCAGCAATAGTTATCATTATGAAGAAAAACGGAAAGATTCGAGTGTGCGTCAACTACAAGAAAGTCAATGTCGCTACGAAGAGAGATAAATACCCATTGCCATACAATGAGCACATGCTTGAGAGGGCGGTAGGTAAAGAAGCCTACAGTTTTTTGGACGACTTCTCGGGCTACAATCAAGTGCAAGTACACCTCCACGACAAACACAAGACTGCCTTCGCTACAGAGTAGGGGGTATTCGCCTATATCGTTATGCCCTTTGGGCTAATGAACGTGCCTGCAACCTTCCAACACCTGATGTGCACGATCTTCAAAGACATGCTCAGATCTGAGCTAGAGGTGTTTGTGGACGATCTATGCATACACTCTAGCTAGGCGGAACACTTAGAGAAACTACCGGCACTCTTTGAGCAGTGGCAAATTTATAACCTCTCATTCAACCCCCTGAAGTGCCAATTTTTGGTGAAACACAGATGCATCCTAGGGCACATGGTGTCCAAGAATGGCATCGCCATTGATTTCTCAAAGATTAGGGTTATTATCGACTTGCCACCACCCAACAATTATAAGGGTATTCAATGCTTCTTAGGTCACACAAGGTACTATCTGCGCTTTGTACTGAATTATGCACTAATTGCAAGACTATTGTACAAGCTGTGAATTGTATTCAAGTGGACCAAATAATACCAACGTGCTTACAAAGAATTGAAAAAGGCTCTTACCACCGCACCCATCTTACGAGCCCCAAATTGGACTAGAGCATTCCATGTGCATATAGATGCATCTAAGTTTGCCATTGGAACTATTCTGTGCCAACCTGGCAAACACAACCTTGATTACCCAGTGAGCTTTGCTAGCAAGCAGCTCACTAACATAGAGATGAACTATTCCACTACGAAAAGGGAGGGGCTGGCCATGGTGTTTGCCATTAAGAAATTTAGACATTATCTTTTGGCCACACCCTTCACCTTTCTTGTTGACCATCAAGCATTGCTCTATCTAGTGAACAAACCTTGGGCTACAAGATGCATTGCAAGATGGTTATTGCTTCTTCTAGAGTTTGACTTCTCTATGGTTGTATGCAAAGGGAAATAGCATTACATGGCAGATCACATGTCTCACATACCCACAGGCGCATACCCACACAGCCGCTGGACAAGGCATAACGGTCCAAATGCGCATCTCTTTGGCCTGTCCAATGACAAGGAACTATTCAAGGTTGATTTAACGCCATATTGGGCTGACGATGTTGTCCACGTGCTCGAACATGGTCTACTCGAGAGACCTATCGAGAAGGCCAAGCTTAGGAGGCTTATTGTGAAGATCCAACCCTATCAACTGATTGCCAGCCAACTCTATAGGTTAGGGCAAGATGGGTTGCTACGCACGTGTGCGTGCGAACATGAGATGCATGACATGTTGAGAGAGGCACACGTCCGAATTGCTAGGGGGCATTTCAATGGAGATACGACAGTCCACAAGGTACTGTAGTCTCAACTATGATGGCCCACACTATTCCGTGATGCGACTAGATCTGTCAAGCACTGTGATGAGTGCCAAAGGACCAAGGTCCCCATGTGGAAGGACAAAATGGAATTGACCGCTATAATAGCACGACAACCTTTCGAGAAATGGGGCATTGACTTCATTGGACCCATTAGTCTTATGGCCCAGTATTCACAGGCTCGATATATCTTTCGTCGCAAAACTGACTATTTGACTAAATCGGTTGAAGCAAGAGCCACAAGGAAGAATGACACAAGGACCACAACGAAGTTCTTATGGGAGCAGGTCATCTCGAGATTTGGTTTCCCTATTGAAATAGTGAGCAAACAGGGCACCCACTTCATCAACGAGGTGATTGCCCACCTACTCTCAACCTTCTTGATCATCCATAGGAAGTCTTCACCGTACTATCCCCAAGCGAATGGCCAGGCAGAATCAACGAATAAGATCCTGGTCAACGTGCTCACAAAGGTGGTTTTCACTTCTCGGAGTGACTGGGATAACAAGCTCAGGGCAACCTTATGGGCCTATCCAACAGCCTATAAAACGGCTGTGGGCAAAAGCCCTTCAGGCTAACATACGGAATTGAGGCTATCCTGCCTTTGGAATTTTTTATTCCTAGCTTGAGGATAGCGGTGCAAGAGCATTGGGAAGGAAAAGAGGCTTGGACTACCCGTATTATCGAGTTGGAACGCCTCACTGAAACTAGACTCATCGCCACCCACGCTCTAATTTGTGAAAAGGTACAAAGGAAGATGTGGTTTGACAAGCACATCAAACAACGTGATTTTGACCAGGGCAACCTTGTGTTGTTGTACTCTGTGAAGGACCATAAGTAGAAAATGAAGTTCCAAGGGTTAGGACCTTTTAGAGTGCATGCTATCAGTATGACAAGCAATGTCAAACTTGAAACACTGAAAGGTGAGGGCATAGGCTTTTTCAATGGTAGTCGCATGAAGAAGTATCACCCTCCCACACATCCTTTACATGAGTCCCCTATGATAGAGGCCCCTATCAATGCCTGCATCGCAACCATCACTGAGATAGAGGATGATGAGGAAGCTATTGCTCCAGCTTATTTACGAATCATGGCCATAGCCCAAAAGACACATTCTTTTGATGCTTTGATCGATGAGGGAGCTAACATCAATATCCTAACCCATGCTCATTGGACCCTCATTGGTCAATCCTAGTTGCAACTAGCTAACGCTAAACTTAGCCCATTTGGGGGCGAATCCTATGCACTCTATTGAGTCTGAAAGTTTTCCAATCATCTTCTATGTGTTTCCCAACACGAAGGAGGCAGGCAAGGCATCGCTGCTAGGGCGCACTTTCAAAAAACAAACCCATTGTTACGTCGATTATGATCTGCAGCATATCCAACTCACCATAGGAAATGTGTGCATCATGACAACTTTCAGCAAGGGCAGTGCGGGTCCCTCCAAGACCGCCACCACTGAAGACCATTCCTAAGGCTAAGGAGGGGAGTCGTGATGCGTCACACCCCACTTAGCCCACAAAACACCACCCCACCAAACCCACTCCTAAGGTTAAGCAACCTACATTTCAATGGGTACCTAAACATCAAGGAAAGCTTTCCCACAATAAGCAAACGCGACCCCGCAGACCTAGGAACTCTCATGCAAAGCCTAGAAAGTAGCCTAGATGCCAAAGCCATAAATGCACCTTTAAGTCACGATGGGTCCCCATAACCCTACTACATGCTCAAGGATACTATGAGGGCAATAGCTAGATCTGGGTGCCCAAGACATCAATCCTTAAGAACAAACCTCTTACACTGCTTGCAGCCACACCTACTTCAAGCAGCGTATTCACTAAAAAACCAGCCATACCTAAGACCCAAGCTGTCAAATCTATGACAATCACAAAGGCCGAAGCCCCAAAACCTAATCCCATCTATCAACCAAAGCCGCAACCCGCTGGCTCTAAACCAACCACTGTTGATGGCAGAGCAAAGACTCGCGACCAATCAGTCCCGTGTAGCCTAAACCCACTATGTCTCTCGAGATCTCACAAACCCATCAACTTACGCAGCAGCTAGATGTCCCGCAATCATCTACTGCGACCGACTCTTGCATGATCAAAGCAACTCACGATGAAGGTTGCACGTCTTCCAAGTCGTAGGACACACAACTAACCTTCCAAGCGGATGCTCATCCCAAGGAGCAATCTAGCGGAACATCATTGCTAATGCATCCATCTAGTTCTGTTCCATCGCAGCCACTAGCAAGTCTTAGGCCTTCATATGAGCGATGCTCATTTCTTGCTATGGCCAAGGACCTTACTACCAATCTAGGTGATGACTTGGTTACTTGCCTTAAAATGTTGGACAGTACATTCACGACCTTCACCTGAAGTTATGAGTAGTTAGACCTTGGCCTTCTTGATGAGCCACTTGCTTCTGAAGTCTATGCTTTACCATGCACCTCTAGGAAGAGTATGAGCTCATGACCATCAAATTCCCCAAGGTTGCAGTTGATCTTATCGCTAGCGGTGAAGTCTCAAAGGAGCAAGCAATCATCGGCAGGATGCTGACCTCATACCGAAAGCATGCCGGCTCTGCACCAATCCAAGAGCTTGAAGAGCTCCTGAGTCTTGCAAACTCTACCTCTTCATTCTTACAACAATGGTACGCCTTACACCTCCAATGGGAGCAAAAAGGTTGCCAAATTATGATGAATGCCGAGCAGAGACACGCAATCAAAGCTGCGGAATATGACCCCGCGAACATAGCTCCTACTTCTTTTAGGGTTATGGCCATCCTGTGTAACAAACTTCTTGACGACCATTTATTGGCCCATCCTTACATCGACCAAGTCCTTACAGAAGAAGACCTAAACATTGCTAGTTGCCTCAAATTTGGTGATGTGCTACAGGATGTCCTAACATATATCACACAAGCATCCATTAGACCGCATGAACTTGACCGACATGCCCAATTGGAATACAACCCTAATTTCTACCAGTGGTGGCTGTTGTCAAATTAAACACATCACACTGTGCTTTAATGCCCTTGCCTCGTCCTATTCAATCCTAGGAAGGATTTTCATCTTTCCACGAGGGGGAGGGGGTAGCGTGATCAAGAAAACATAACACAAAGGAAAAACATAATGAAGAGTTGAACTACGCATAAAAACTTAAGAGCAAAGCGCACTTGGAAAAATGTCTTTTCTTTCAGTTTATTATTTCTCAAATTTCACGTTCTCGTGCATCTTTTCTAATTGTTCAATTCTTTCATAATGCCATAATTCAGTCTTGTCTACCCCATCAATACTAATTATGGGTACTGTTGCATGGCAAGTACCCACAATGGCAGGATAGGACAAAGGCAGTAAGCTTCCGTTCACAAAAGAAGAACAAGCCAAGTACGGGATAGGTGTGGAGACACGAGGATTTAATTAGTTCACCTTCAAGCACACTCTAAACCTAGACGAATTCATCCTAGAGGAGCCAGCAATAAAGTAGCTGGTGGACAAGTGTGCTCTCTTGAAGTATGTGGAGAAAGTGGGACAAGAGGTAGATTACAGCGCTTGTGCAGAGTTCTTGAGGAGTTTTGATGCTCGTAGGAACTGTGGCACAGTGACAGTAAGAAAAGGGGATGTTGCCCACCAGGTAGAGGTACGGCTTAATGTTGAAGTGGTGGAGAAGGCCCTTGGCTTGGCCCCCAAGGTGGTGAAGCATCATAGAAGAGACGTATATGCCATGATGGGGATGAACAGGAGTGAGGTGTGCACAGTGGATGGAGTAAGTTTGGCAGAGATTCCAAACTTGGAAGTGAAGATGCAAGCAAAGATGGTCCACGTCCTCTTCTCAAGACAGAGATACAATGCTTTGATGAACGGGACCAATGTCCCGGTGTTGGAAAGCATAGCGGGAGGGTCCCCTAAGGAAGTGGATTGAAACAGGTTTGTCATAAAGACCATCGAGACAGTAGAGCAAAGGCCCTTGCTACAAATGCAGCAGCAGCTAGAGGAGAGTCCCCAACCTCTACAACCAGATTAGCCCGCAAGAAGTCCTCTACCAAGGCTTCTACCATCAGATACAGTGGTGTACTGACGGCCATTATTCACGAGGCCACTAAGGAAGCAAGGGGAATTGAAGAGATATTAGCACCCTCCCAGCACTGCACCGTGAGGAAGGCAGATCTGGTGAACGCACCATTAGTGACAAAGAAGAGCCTGAAGCACCATCCACTCAAGCCAAAGCTAGGGCACAAGGAAAGGAGAAGACTGCCAAGATCCAAAAACAGAAGAATGAAAAGTTAAGCAAGGAAGAGAAAGATAAGTTGAAAAGGGCACAAGAAGAGTCCAAGAGAATGGAGGAGGAACGAAGGAGAAAAGAAGAGGAAGAACTTGAAAGGATCAGAGAAGAGTCAAGAAGAGTCAAGAAGAGCCAAGGAGAAGAGGAAGAGAAGAGCTAAAGATGAAGTTGAAGAAATGAGGAGGAAGGAAGCTATGGATTTGGCAGAGGCAACTCAGAGGTTCGTGGAAGAGACCCATGGAGGGGGAGAGATGAGCCCACTAAGCCCGCATCATGAGGCTAGAGTTAGTGGTAGTGTAGAAACAGTCCCAGTGGTTGCAGGAAAGGGCAAGGCCCCACTGGACCCCCTCCCCCCTCTTCCCTTGTGCCACTCCCAATTGAAACCACACCCATCACGACGCAGGAGTTGGTACCAGCTGTCGACACGGTTCAATTAATGGCAATGATATAGCTCCTAGCTAGCAAAGTGGCGGAGATTGCCCCTGAAGTAGGAACAAAGAGGCTAGTTGCAGCAGATGCAGAATCACGACAATACCCTAAGTGGCAGAAGCTGGAAGCATCAATCACTACGGCCCCTCTTACAGTGCCACCAGCAGCAAACTACGACGCATATGTGGCTGAACTCCTCACTCAATTGAGCAAGGCCAGAGAGGAAAAGAAAGTGGCCTCGGTAGAGTTGGATGTTGAAAAGGAAACCTCAAAAGCTTTGAGGCTCAACGTGTCCAAGCAAGCCACTGATCATAAAAAAGAGCTTAAGGCCCTAAAAGAGGAGTTGGATGCCAAGACCAAGGAAGCTCAAGAGAATGAGGATCGTTTGAGGCAAAGAATAGAGGAGGAAGAATAGAATTTACTAGCTCATCTAAAGAGTCAGAAAATGTTAATTCAGCAATATGATGAGCTAATGGAAAGGACCGCTTGCCTGGAGGAGCACCGACAAGAAGAAATCCAGGAGTTGGAAGAGCAACGTCAAGAGCAAGAGGACGCCCTGGTGTTCCGGCTGTGGTACGAAATAGAGGAGCAAGGAAGACTAGAAAGAGAGATCCAAGTCCTAGAGCAAGAAGGGCAGGATGCCACAAGAAGAAGCACACACAAGTTGAAAGATGACTTGGAAAACACAAAAAGTGATGTGGAAGCTCTCATGGCTATGGCAATAACAGAAAGAAGACTGCATTTTGTAGAGTTAGAAAGCCGTGAGCAGATCCGGGAAGAACTATCAAAAAGATTCGCAGAGGCACAACTGCAGTTTACCATTGAGGAATAAGGAAGGAAAATAGCAGAAGAGCAGCTGAACTGCCGCAACAAGAAGAAGACATAGATGCTAGACTTAGTGAATGAGCAGCAACAGGTGGTAGTGATGTTGTCTCGAGAAATGGACGAGGGAAGGAAAAAGATGGAAGAAAAGGCATGACAATGGGAGTAGCACAACTTCGAAAGAGTGCATGGACTAAGAGAACGCCTGGTGGTGAGTGAATGCGAAAGAATGTTTGCAGAATCAAGAGTAAAGGTTGCCGAAGTGTGTTCAGACACTTAGAGATAAGCCTTCTTAAGCACGGTGCTGAATGTCACCCAAGTTGAAGGCGAGGACTCAATGGAAAGGATGAAGAGGAAGTTAGAATTGACATCTCATGCCTTGAGATATGGCCTTCAAGAACACACCCTTCCAACTGGCATAGGTATTATTGTGGCACAACAATACAGTTACCTTCGGCAAGCCGGCCTTTCCATTGACGAGCTCAGGGAACTAGGGTTTGAAAGACAAGTGCAACAACCACCACCTGAAGACCAATTGGCGGTAGAGTAAGCCACGGAAGAGGGGCCAGACTTTGAGCAAGAATTCGAGGAAGAATAGCACAGAGAACCCAGTCCGCCCCTGCCTGAATTGCCACCGGAAGAGCCAGAAGGGGCACAAATTCCTGAACACATAATAGCAGCCCGAAGAAGAAGGCAAGAGCTTGCGGAGAAAGCCAAGAGGAGAGCGAGAGTATAGCCATAGCAACTCTCTGAAGAGGCCATGCCGATACACGAGGATCCCCATCCTATCAACTGGTCTCAGGAGTTGACTATATGGCAAACAGCAGGAGTTTCAGACACGACCATTTGAGCTATCATTTTCTTATCCACGAGCTTTGGATAGTGTTCTACCCCTGGAGATGGTGGCAAGAATCAACTGAATGGCTAATGACCTCGCCAACAGATGGATAGAGGAGAGAAACATTGCGGTTACTAGATAGAGGTAGGAAGGCAAGACAAGGTGAACCGGGTTCCCAAGACCGTCCAAGGCTACGAGGCACAACCGAAGTGGAGGAGGAGGATTTGGGATACCAACTTTGATGCATGGACTACTTTTCGCAACTCATTGCCTGAAGAGTGGAACGACCCCATCTACATGCCTTACCCCCGCAGACATGGAGTCGACCATGATAGGAACTTGCATGGGCCCCTTAACTTTCCAACAATCTACAATGTCAATGCATGGACTCCCAAGGAATGCTTGGTTTTTAGATTGGAGGATATCCTTCCATCCATCAACCTCTTCCTCGAGGATTTCTCCTCATGTCTAGACCCGGCATTTATAGTAACCTGTAATTACCTTAGGCTCATTAATTTCTTGCTTAAGCAAAAGCCTGTAGACTGAGGAAGCCCACATTCCCCCACTCTTTTTTTATATCAACTTAGGCATCGATAGTGGCTCATGATGAGGGTGACCTTACTCCCCTCTTTCTGCGCGCAAATCCTCAAGGACATGAGAGATACCTGCTTCATGATGTGTAACCATCCCTTTTTTTCATCAACACCTCTGAAGGTAAGAGCTAGCATCAAAGAATATCTGCAAAGCTGTGCATTTTTGACTAAGTGCCTAAGGCCGCCTCGTGGACCAGGATGATAGGAATACATCATAAGAACTCTTTTTGTATTCAATTCATAGCCATGATCAATAAGTCATCCAAAACAAACAAACAAACAAACAAAAAACAAAAACAAAAAAAGAGAAAACGAAAAAAGAGAGAGAGAGAGAGAGAAAGAAAGAGGAAAAAGAAAAAGAAAAGAGACCAGTACCAAGAATGAAAAGAAAGAGGGCACTAGAGGACAAAAAGATGCAAGAAAGAGAAAAACAAAGGTCCACATGAAACATCTGGAGTGCGACATTCACTGCACCTAAGGTTTCCACCTAGCCCCTTCCCCACCTCACACTTAGGGCACATCAAGGACAGGACTACCAGACCTGTCACCCTAAGCTTTGCACCGCACCCATGACGATGCACGAACTGGGTCCTCAAGTGTGGGACAACACCATGGGCTTACCCAAGGTTCGACCCAACTCCCAGTTCCACCGCCACGTGCACTACATGCACCATGGAGAGGTAGATACACCCCTTAGGAAGTGCACAACTTTGCCTTGCAGGTTAAGATCAGGCCGTATCAAGGAGAAAGCACATCAACCAATGGGTCCACCCCAACCCCATTTTCAATTTCAAGAGCAAAACACCTTTTCGGAGCACCATTTTCAATTTCAAGGATGAATCCCTCCAACACCATCCTCGACGAGGGCATGTATACAAACTCAAAAGGCCACCCGGCCACCAACACTACCACCTTCCAAGCTACCACCCATCAGTGCCATGGGACTAGCACTTGGCTAGGAGGGAGGTAATGTTTACTCCAACACCAGCAACAGGAAAAAAGAGGAAAAATAGAAAAATCTGAGAAGCAAGAAAAGGCATAGGGCAGGCATAGAGAAGGCGCCCAAAAGATAAGTCTGTGGAAAAAATCCAAAAGCATGGGAACAACCGCCAAAATTCCAAGGCGCAGCCGTCTAAGTCTAGAGGAGTTAAAAGCAAGAAAGCACACCTTTAAATGCAAAGGCACTCTCAAATCCTTGTAAAAGAGCACTAGGCTCCCTCCTGTGAAAATTGTAAACTTAGAAGGGCGGTAGGACTAGCTAGGAAGTGAAAGAATAGAGAAAAAGGACCTAGGCCATGGTCAACCATGTAAAAATTGAGGATGACCACCCGTGGGAAGTAGGGCATGTATATAAACTTGAAAATTGAATGAGAAGCTCATTTTTGTGTGTGGCAAAAATCTTCTTCTTCTTCTTCTCTTCTTCTTGCCTTCTTGCCTGTGCATGAGAGAGGGAGTGAGTGAGTGTGAGGGAGTGAGGGAATGAGTGTGTGAGAGTGAGGGATCGAGGAGAAGAAGCTCCCCATCTCCTCTCTTCATCTTCTTCTCTTCTCTACTCTTCTCTTGTCTCGCGTGGCTATGGAGGATTGAGCTTGTTGGAGAGGGATTGAGGTTGCTTAAGCTTGCCTCAAGGATCGTGGAGCTACCGGCATGCACAGGAGAGGAGGGTACTCAATCGGGCATCAAGGTAAGCTCACTATACCCCAAAGGTAGGGAGGGCATGTCGGCTATGTGAGAGGTAGCCATGGCTACTCGGCTTGAAATGCTTGACCAATAAGCGGTCCGCAGGTCTTAGGGGTTAAGCTTGAAGCTCCCTTCACGGGAGCTGGGTCAACCACAAGCAAGTCTGGTATTTTTCCACACTTGAGGACCCAGTTCGTGTGAGGGGGAGGTGCATCTTAGGGAGACAGGTCTAACCATAGGCGAGGTTGACCTCCCTAGGTGTTCCCTACCCTTGAAGTGCCCTAAGCATAAAGTGGGGGATCAAAATGGTCTAGCGGGTTAGGGACGGGAGTTGGTCGATCGAAGCCACCGAATGCACCTAATTTGAGGAACCCTAGGTGCGGTGACTGTGACACTTATGAGTTTCTTACTTTTTCTTTTGATTTTCTTCTCTATTTTCTTGTTCTTGTTTTTTCCTCATCTCTCTTCTCTTTTCTTTTGTTGTATTTCTTCTTGTTTTTCTCTCTCTTTTTTCTTTTTCTCTTTTCTTTTGGAAATAAATTATGACAAGAAGCTAGTCTTCATCATCATGGTCTCATGAGAGGGAGAAGTCAAGGGTTTAAGGGACCTACTAAGAAAGCTTTTTCCATGCATGTATCCTTTTTTAGGCTCATTCGAACATTGAGAGGGGTTGTGCACAAAAAGAGATGGTTGCAACTAGTGAAACAGTTGTCGCTCATGTTCTCTAGAGGGCTACACAAAAAGATGGCAAGAGGGCAGCGCGCATCATTAGCCTAGCCATTGCACAACTATCTATACTACCATTGAGATCAAAAAAGAGTGGCGGGAGGCGGTATTCTTACGAAGTAGGGTCTTTCCTTAATAACATTCTAAGGAGCCTAAGGTAATTACAAGTTGTGAGGAAGGCGAGGTCTGAGAAAGAGCTGAATTCATTGAGGAAATGGTCAATGAAGGCATACAAGTCCTGCTCAAAAAAGGTGAGCACTTCCTCACGCTTAGTGGCATTGACACTATAAATTTTTGGGAAGTCATATCGGCCATGGATGTCTTGATTGAAGTCCACTCCTACCCTTCTAGAATATGGCATGTAAGTGGGGTTATGCCACTCGAAGGGTAGGGTGCTGCAGAGCGACATCCAGGCATCCATGTTGCCATCCCAAATGCACCTTCTCCACCTTGGCTGATGGCACTCATAGCCCTTTACTATTCTGGGCACTTCCATGACCTTGTTCTCCCAATAGTCAGGTGCCTCTGTTCCTCATAAGGTAGGATCATCTCTGTTTCGGCCACCCACATGTCTCCCAATCTTCTTCCTACATCAATCACCTCTTGCACCACCTTGGTTGATAACACTCTACTCAATGTAGTGGGGAATTGGAAATTAAATTCGAAGGGGTCACGACCGTTCTCTTTCTGTTCCCATACTGTGAACTCTACATTCCAGTCTACTGGAAAATAGTCTTCCCTTGGAGGGATGGGTGCTTTTGGGGCCACTGCTAGCTGAGCTCTTAGCCTCCTCCCCGTGCTTGGTCTAGCATGCTCATTCTCTTCCTTCTAATCTCTACTTTTCTTTCAGCAGTGATGTCTACCTCCTACTGTACTTTGGGTCATGGAGAGGGAGGCTGTGGGACTAACTCCTCGTCTTACTGCCCCATTTCAAAGCTTGGCCATGCTTCTTCAGTCAGCCTTTGCATCTCCTTTCCCATGTACTCTTGTGGCTCTACTTCCTTGGGCCCTGCTGCTTGTTGGATGTGCAGCCTGTGTCTTAGAGCCCTACAGGTGATCTCTAGCTTTCTCCTTAATGATTCAATGGACTCCTCCTCTTCGAATTGTGTGGCATCTAAGAGAGTATTGAGGAAGGCATGTTGTCACCTCTTTCAACAAGGGCTAGTTAGCTCGTTAAGGCTCTTACCCTTCCTTCACTCCTACCCACCCATTCCTTTGCTCTTCTTTTCATTTCTTCCAAGCTTTCATTATGCCTTTGGCCTAGGGCCCTTATTCTACTTCTTGTTCCTCAATTTCTCTTTCTAGTCTCTTCTACTCTTCTAGTTCCACATCCACCCTCTTCTCCAACTTGTCCATTTTTTCATAATACCTTTGGGCCCTCTCTTCTTCTTTGGTTGGGAGCTCCTCCATGGCATGTTGGACCCTTTACATTTGTCCTTGCAGCTCTTCTTGTTGCATGATTAGGAACTTCTATTCCCTTTGAAGTCCCATTAGCTCCTAATTCTCGTCTTCAAGTTTCTTTTGCCAGTTGTCCTCTTGCTCCTCCTTAGCCAGCTCCCTCTAGCTCATTTATTTCTCGTTGATATCTAGCTACTTGGCAAGTTTTCTCAAGCAGAAAGGCTGATAATGTGTCTTTCTCCGCTTCTAGCTTGGCGAGAGCCATCTTCTTTTCCTCCTTTGCTCTCTCCACTTAGGAAAGGGGTTCCTTGACATAACCTTCATAATTTGTAGATGACGGCAGTGCTATAGGGATAGTCGTTGTAGATGCTTCTACCTTTTGTCTCTTAGGATCTTGTCATGATTACGCATCTGCAGTAGCTACTAGTCTCTTTGTTCCTATCATTGGGGTTCCTCCACTTGCATCTTGTGCTATCTCTTTGTTGACCAGAAACTACACCCAGGCCATAAGTTTATTGGCATCTACTATAGTTGAAGTGCCTTGGGTGGGTGTAGAGACTAAGGTGGTAGGCACTAGGACAGGTAAAATAGGGTCAATCAAACCCTTTCCCTTGCCTTCTACTACTGGGGGTGGCATGATTTTCAGCACTTGGGAACTTTTCCACGGGCCTTCTTCTCTGTACGGGCTCATGGCAGCCAGCTCCTTCTCTCTGGGAGGGTTGCTCCAGTGACAGGTGGATAGCCTTAGCTATGTCCTCTTCTTCTCTCCTTCTGAGCTCTTCAACCTCTTTGTCTACTTTTCTCTTCCTCTCTTGTTCCTTCTCCTTTGACTCCTTTTGGGCCTTGAGGTAGTCAGCTCTTTCTTTCTTCCTTCTCTCCTCTTCCACTCTCCTTTGGGGGATTTTCTTCTTGGACTTCCTGGCGACCATGTTTCCTCTTGTCCTTCTTTGTCACTCGGTTCTCTCACTAGACTGTTCGTGCTCTTGGTGGAGAGGGAACCTATCTGGTGTCTCGCCAACTCCTTCGTTGCCTTGTGCTTCCCCCAATGCCTCCCTAATGATGGCAGTCAAGACCCCACCAAATCCAATGTTCGAGGCCTTAGATGACAACTTCTTCCTTGCTTTGGATGCCGAGAACTCTCCACCGATAGGTCTTCCACCTATAGCTAATGCCTTAGTTGAAGTCTCGATGGTCTTCCACATGAAGCCGTTCAAGTTCACTTCATATAAAGATTTGGCTACAATGCTTTCTAGCATTGGCACATTGATTCTGCTCATTAACGCATTGTACCTTTGGCTGGAAAGCAAGACATGCACCATTTTGGCTTGTAGCTGGACTTCGGGGTCGGGGATATCAGCTAAGTTGATGCCATTGTTAGTGTGGACTAGCACTTCGTCCATTCCCAGCATGTTGTACACGTCCTTGTTTGGATGTCTTTCAACTTTGTTGGCCAAACCCAATGTTCCCTCCACCAACTACGAGATCAGCTCAATTTCTACTTGATGGGTGGCCTCTCCTTGGTGCACAATCAAGGTTCCATGGTTTCTGTTAAAGGTACAGAGGAACTTCATGCACTTTTTATAACCCACAACTTGGCCAACCTTCTCCACTACTTCTACAGCTTTCATTGATTCACAATTTGCCTTATGGCATGCTCCTCCATGACTATGTCTTCCAAATTCAGGATGTCTCTGAACTTGAATTGGTTGTAGGCCCTCATCTCCATTGAGAAGCCATACCTTGCTTGCTCTTCCACTAAGAATGGTAACTTGCTAGTTTTATCCTATCGTGCCATTGTAGGTGCCTATCATGAAATCATAGCTCACCATTAGTATTCTTCAAGTAATTTTGTGGAAAGACACATAGGAAATGGAGAAAATGCTTATGAAAAGTGAAATGTTTAAATACAAAAAGGGAATTTTCCTTTAAACATTCCATGCATTCCTCAAAAAATTTATGACACTTTTCGTCAATCATAAGTTGATTTTTATCCATTCTTTTCAGGTTTTGGGCGTTGATTGAGGTTTGGGGTCCACATCTCATCCCCTCCTCCCTTGGAGAAGAATTCTTCCTAGGATTAGAGGTTAATGGATTAAGGCCCTTTAGTGCATGCTCATGGTGTTTTACGTTCGCATGAGCCAAGTGTAAAAGTTCGAGTTGTACTCCATGTAAGCATAGTGGTCCATGTTGATGTGTTCGATGCTTACGTGGGTGAGGTAAGTGAGAACATCCATTAGGAAGTCACTGGAGTTGATTTGGTTAGCAATGTGTAACTCGTCCTCCATCAATATCCAATCTAAATAGGGATGGGTCATGATGTGCTCTTCTATGGGTCGGTTGCAAGTGGTGGTCAACACCTTATAGGAGGTTGGAGCTACATAAGTTAGATCGTAGTCTGAGGTTTTAATGGCATGTCTCTCTCAGCATTGGTCATGATTTGGCAATTGTCTAGTTCCCATTGAAGTCACAGAGCATACCATTTTCACAGGAAAGAGGAGTCGTTGTCAACAAGTTGTTTCAACTCTTCAATATCCTAGTGAGTACTAGGGACCGGGCTCTTATTATACGAGGAGTATACGAGGTGATGAGTTGTTGTTTGTATGCTTGCTCATGAAAAATCTCAATGGCAATCAGCTCTTCAAATGCCTAGGGAGCCTTAACGAATATGAATTCTGATTCTTCCCAAGAGCAAGGCAGCGTACATACCTCTGTGGCTAAAGGCTCTTCTAAAAGGCCTAAGTCTGATCGGTCATGGCTTTTAGCAAGTGTAGTAAATGTAGCATCCAAGCAGCAAAGGCAAAAAACCATGTCATCACCTATATTTTCAACCAAGTCCAAGGCCAAGGTAAGAATTGATCATCACTCATAAAAGGGTTTTAGGCCTCTACGGGAGGTTGAGGGATAAACGGATCTACAATTGGGGCTGTCAATTTTGGTTGCTTTTGAGGAAGTGGTGCGATCACTTGCACACAAGGTGAGGATTGTGATGTAGATGTTGTGCTGCTAGATGTTTTTAAGGCCTTTGGGACAATAGCAGTGCTAGGTTGAGGTGGTGTGGAGGCATCAAGCTGTAGTTTCGATTGGTAGACTTGTTGAGGCTTTGTAGGCAGAAAGCCTGTGATAGTTCTTTACTGATTTTGGTACTCTATGTAGATTACATGCTTTTAGCAAGGACAGCTCATGAGGAGTAAGATGCTCTTAAGGCTCAGCTCAAGAAGAGCTTTGAGATGAAAGAGCTGGGACATGCCTCTCATATACTTGGTATGCACATTACGCGCGACAGATCTCAGGGACTACTCTATCTGTCACAGAGAGAGTACATTCATAAAGTCCTTGAGCGCTTCCGCATGCAGCATGTTAAGCCTATTGACTGTCCATTACCTTCTCATGTGAAGGTTTCACAGGCCGATTGTCCGCAGACAGATGAGTAGAGAGCCGAGATGGCTAAGATTCCCTATGCATCAGCCGTGGGCAGTCTTATGTATGCCATGATAGCCACCCGTCCAGATATTGATTTTGCAGTTGGGATTGTGGCACGTTATATGGCTACACCTGGCAAGAAACATTAGGATGTCGTAGTGTGTAGTGGGTGTGGGTGTGGGTGTATATGTATGTATCTTGTACACTTAAGGGAGCCCACTCCTCCTATACTCCCCAATCTCTTCCTCCTTGCACAAGAGGAATTAAGGGAAGTAGGGTGGGATAGGCATGTGTGAAGCATGTCTATGTGTAGGTAGGGTGTATGTAAGTGTACTTACGCATGCAAAATGGGTGGCACATGAGTGTACCTCACATGTCTCTTTTCCTTCCTCCTCCCTCCCCTTGACGCTCCCTTGCTAATAAGGTGGTGCTAGGGTGAGTTAAGTAAGTGACAACAAGAGTGCACATGCATATCACTCTTGTGCATGTGCCAGCATTAAATCCCGAACTGCTATCATGTGACATGCTCTTAATGTGAGGTGCTTGTGCACATGTGGAAGGATTGTGTGCCAAGGTGTGTGTATATGTGTTATGTGTGAGTGTATAAATGTGTTGTGTGTGTGTGGTATGTGTGCCAAATAGGGTGTACATAATGTTAGTGTGTATTGGGTATGGAGTGCATGTGTGCATGTGAGTGTAGCCTATATGTGTGCTAATCATGTGTGGGGTGTGAATTATATGTGTGCATGCAAGGATTATTTTTGCAACTTGCCATGCCCTTCCAATGGCAATTTACCATGCTAGAAAAATGAGGGAAACAATCAAGAGTTCTTATGAAAGGCAAAATAGAAAAATTGCCCTTCTCAAAGAAAGGTAAAAATGTAATAACCGTGCATATAAAAGGCAAGTATCTTTTTGAAAAATTAATTTTATTATTATAATAATGATTATGTGATCCTCCTTTGATGGTGGATATGGACTCTCGTCTCTCGAGACTCGAAAGTTGAATCCTCATTAGGGATTCGTCAACAAGGCTCAAGTCCTTAGCCCACTGCCTACAGATTCCAAAAGCCTGCTGTCGCCACTGCCCAAAAGTGCCTCGCGAGTCACTATCAACGTTGAGCCCGTTGCCGCCACTGCTGCCCAGCGCCTCATGAGTCACTATCAACATTGAGCCCATTCAGTGCTCACAGAAAACCGACCTTTATTGTATTTTTTCCAAGAAAGATTCTCAAAAAACTGATTGAAATTGTAGCTCGTCTTGATGAAAACCTGCTATTTGTTAAGCATTTTAGTTATAAAACCAGATATTTCCCTCCCAAAACCAATTGGGGTTAGGCATGCTCCTTTTTTGGCATTGGATGGGAAAAATGTTTTTCGTGAGCACTGAGCCCGTTGCCGCCACTGCCCTATGCCTCGGTCTCGCGACTCGCAAGTTGCTGTCAACGCTGAGTCCGTTGCCACCATTGGCTAGGTGTCCAAGGGTCAGGGCCAGCTGCCAGCAGGGGTATCATGAGTCGTGACTTGTCAGTCAACGCTCAACTTCTCAAGCCTTGGCGTGCCACGTGACTCGTGAGCCTCTGACTGACGCGTGCCGCCACCGCCTGTGTGAGCCTGTGACTTGTGTGACTATGAGTCGTGCGACTCACACGGCACACGTCACTCTTCTGAAGCCTCACGGCTGACTCTTGAGTCATTGAGTACGCGTGTTGTAGCCTATCGTGTACCTACGTACGGTGATCGGTCACCCGACTCGACTCTTGAGTCTAGACTCTGGACTCTAGCCTCTCGAGTCCCGACTGAGTCCCCCACGACCCACGAGAGAAGCACGTGGTGTAGCAATGTGCTCACTGCTCTAGCCCCCACTACTCGAGAGTCGGTGCCACTCGTAGCTCTAGCGCCCTCCAGCCAACCTTCAGAATCCACTCCTCAGTGTCAAGTGAGTTGGTGCATGTGCTCTATGTTTATACATTTTCTTTTTTGCACACAGAGAGAGAGAGAGAGAGAGTGTGTGTGTGTACACTTAGCCTAGTGCCATTGTTGTGTGGTTTCATGTATTGATTAATGATAGCATATAAGCTATATGTTTTTCTCTACATTATGGGTCATGGTCGACCAAAGAGAGATACTCTATAATTGAGTATTTCTAGTGCATTCTCTCAAAAGAGAACTGCACAAAGGGACATTGTAGGATCATCATTTAATTTGATTAGTTCTCATGTAGGTCAAAATGATGATGTAGATATGTCAACCATGACATTGCATGCTAAAATATGCAATGCAAATGTCAAAAATTCAAGTGATGGTATGCATGGTGAATGGGTTATGGATACAAATATGCACTTGAAAATGTCGCACAATGCTAAATGTGAGGTTATTTTTCATGATGCAGGAAACAACCATGTATGGAATGCAAGCTCTTTACAAAATCCTAGAAGTGATGGTATGACATGTGATGATGCATTTAATGCTAATATATCAGCAATTTTGATTTGAATATGCCATTGCAAAGTGTGATTGATGATGGTGGAGATGGATTACCTCCAAGTCATGTGGATTTAGCTTCTCCTCTTGGAGGATGCATTAAAGAATCTTCATGAGATCCAAGTTCAATATTCTACCCATAGGCAAAGGACAAATGAAAACCCTCCCAAAAAGTCAAAGGGTATTCGAACTTATAAGGAGTACTAGAAGGTATATTATGAATGGAATTGTTCATCTTATGATGATGAAAGGCAACAAAGAGTACTTCTCACAGCTTGTCATAATGTGTATTATGATAAGATCAATATTGAACTAAAGGAAAGTCTGTACTTCTCAATAATGGTTAATGAAAGCACAGATGTATCACATAATCATAGAATGATTGTATGTATCACATATCCTACCAAAAAAGGGAATGGGTCCATTTGCAGTCGATTTATGAGACTATTAGAGACAGTAGATGGTTCTGCAAATGCTTTTTTTTGCAAGTCGCCAGTTTTGCAGATTTGCCCTTGTGAGGGTGAAGCTGTGTTTTTTGCAGTGACAGAATTTTTTGCAGTGTTCTGTAATAGCATCTGATTCTCTCTCACAGATTGTAACTGAAAAGCTTGACAAGAACAACTTCCAAGCATGGAAGTTTAGAATGACGAATTTCCTTATGGGAAAAGGATATTGGGAATTTGTTGCAGGAAATGAAGAAGAACCAGTTCTTCCTGATGTTCCCAATCAACAGCAAATGCATGCATTCAAATCATGGCATGAGAGAGCCAGGAAAGTTATGTACTGGCTGTCTATCAGTATTTCAAACTCTATGATTGTGCATATTCAGGATGCAAGTACACCAAAGGAGGCATGGGATACTTTGTCAAAAATGTATAGCACAAATACGCAAGCCAGGAAAATGCAGCTCAAGCAAGAGTTGCATAATGTGCAAAGAGAAAGTATAAGCATCAATGACTACCACATGAAGGTGAAGAAGATTGCAGATGCACTTGCTTCCATTGGGTCGCCAGTGGAAGATGATGATTTAGTTTCTGTGACCTTGAATGGTCTAGGAAAGGATTATGCACAGTTTCAGACATCCATTTCAGTTCGTGAAAGATTTCCTGATTTTGAGGAGTTAATTGCTCTTCTAATTTCTGAGGAGCAGAGAAATAGTGGTGCATCTGTTAACCCCAACACGACGAGAGCGAAAGAAAGCAGAGAAGACGCAGGGCAAAGGCGAAAAGAAGGTAGCCCAATGGAAGGAAAAGAAGGAGAAAAGCCCAAAAGCGCAAGGACAACCGTTAAAGACCAAGGCAACCATAAAAAGGGAAAGGCGCATAAAAAGCGCACTCTAAAATCTTGTAAAAGAGTGCCGGGCTCTCACCCGTGCTATTTGTAAAGATAGAAGGGTAGTGAAAAGAAAGCAAGGAAGAGAAAAGAACAATGGAAAACAGGGCCTGGGCTATGACCGACCATGTAAAAAAGGGAAAAAGGGAATGACCGCCCAAAAGGGAAGTAGGGTTTTGTATATAAAGTTGAAAAGTGAATGAAGAGCTCATTCTTTGGTGTGGCAAAACTAGTCTTCTTCTTCCTCTCTTCTTCTCTCCTTCTTCTTGCTTGTGTGTGCTCTTGAGAGAGGAAGTGGGAGAGTGTGAGGGAGTGAGCACGTGAGAGAGTGAGGAATCAAGAGGGTGAAGCTCTCCACCATCTCCTCTCCCCTTCTCCTCTTCTCCTTTCTTCTCTTCTCTTGCGCGCGTGGCTATGGAGGATGAGGCTTGGAGATGGAGAAGGCTTGAGGATGCTTGAGCTAGCATCAAGAATCGTGGAGCTACCGAAGTGTGAGAGAGAGGAGGGCACTCGATCAAACATCAAGGTAAGTTCACTACATTCATAGGATCGACGGCGCGTCGGCTAGGTGAGAGATAGCCATGAGAGCTCGCTTGGAACGCTTGAACAATAAGCGGTCCGTGGGTCTTGCCGGTTGAGTGAAAGCTCCCACATTTTGGTTCCGTTGTCGGGACTCATGGATTCAAGCTCGAGCACTCGCGCGCCCCATATCGAGCATCGAAGTAGGGCATTCACCCTGAAACGGAGCTTGAGATAGGTAGGAAGTCTGGTGTTTTTTATCTTCAGAACAGGTAAGTGTTTTGGAACAATCTGGTTATTAATGACTGGAAAACATGGAGAAATTGGTTCAGTGTTTTGTTTTCGATTCAGGATGTGTTTAGGATAGATTAGCAGTAGGAAATCACGCACGAAAAGGCAAAGGGCTGCTGCTGTGAGACAAGGGAGAAATCACATGAACAAGGGAAAAAATGGAGTAGATGCAAGGTAACGGCATAAGAAACACCAGGGAAGGAACCTGGAGGGTGTAGGGCAGAACTAGCAGAGTATAAAACTCTGGGGGGAGGGGGGGGCAGGAGGACCCCATTTCCAACCAACAGAGAGCGAAAGAGACAGAGAGTGAGAGAGTGAGCGAGCTGGGCAGCTATCCGATTGACTGGAGCTAGGAGGACATTGCATTCGGCGACTTCAGGTAATCGATCTCGCCCGCCCCACTCCAACTCTGTCGCGGGGTAATCGCACGACCAATGGGATAATACACCTAGTGAAAATCGAGCAATCGGTGTGCGCGACCCATCGGACTAGCGGAATCGGACGGCCGGCCCAGTGTCCGATTTCTAGAATCAGACACTCGGACAATCGTCCGATCGGAACCACCCGTTCAATCACTAAACTCGGACGAACTGGTCCGATCGAACGTGCCACGTGGCACTCGGACCAACCAATCCCTTTTGTTAAAATCGGATGCTCGGACCAACTCGTCCGACTCAACTACTCGGACCACTCGGATGCCCCGACTCGGACCCACCTGGTCCGATCGGACGGAGTAATACACATCACCAGTCGGACCATGTTCGATCGGACCTCCTAGAATCGGACCGATTCCTCGCACATTCGCCCATCCGATTCTTGAGAATCGGACAGGCGGACCCTAAGACCCCCACTTCGCCCTGACATACCTGGTCCGATCCCCACAATCGGACCATTGGTAAATCGGACCACTGGTAAATCGGACGTCCGATTCCCAGAGTCAAACCAGAACAAAACCTGACCCATCTAGGAGCACACTGGGGCACTCCCCCAATGGCCCACCCCCCACGTGCGCAACAGGAAGCAGCATAGGGCCCTGTGACCCATAAGGCGGCCAGGAATAGAGTAGTAAAGCCTGTTAGGCCCAAAAGGAACAAGAGTGAGCAAGACGCAGGGAAAGCACTCACAGCACTTTGATCGAATTTCCGCACTTGAAGAACACTTAGGAAAGTCGAAAGCCTGTTTGAGCACGAGTGCACGAGGATAACACAATTACGAGTGGCCCTAAGTTGAGCACAGCATTCAAAAATTAAAAAGAACTCACTCAGATAAATTGCCAAAAAAACCCACCACTAGGAGAAAACCCAAGCGTGACAGACGCACAAAGCGCAGGGCAGGATCAAGCAAGGAGCAACAACGACAAGGATTTGACTGACAACCAGGCGTGAGGATTTCACCATGACAGAGGGAGTTTCAGATCATCGGTTTGCGGGGGAGCTAGATGTTAGCACGTTTCTGGAAGCCATACAGCAAATGGTGAGCAGTTACGATGCGCACGCCCGGTACGAACACCATGGCAGGACAGTAGAGGCAATTATTGCAGACCTAGAGGAGGAGAGGAGGCTAGCCCGCAAGGCGTTGCAGGGCATAGCAGACTATAATAGGGACCAACAAGCCAGGAGCCTAAGGCAAAGCATGGAGCTGCATGAGGTGCAGCGAGTGTTGAACTTGGCTGGCCGAAACCGAACAGACCAGGAAAGAGCACTCGAGGGAGACCTGACGCTGGGCGAGCTCCTCATGAAACGGCTGCTCGATAACACCGCGACGGAACAAAATGCCGCTGCACTAGCAACCTCGCTACTTGCAGGACTAGGGGCAACCCAGGGCTCAAAGAGCCAAGCCAAAATACCTATTGTCGCTAAGCAACTCGACAAGTACCAACCACCGGACGACCCATACAGCTTTGTCGAGCAGTTCGAGTAGGTCTGCGAAGCCAATGGCCTCAATGACCAGACCCAGCGTTCGCAAGCATTCAGACTTTGCTTAAGCGATAAGGATAGAACGTGGTATACAAGTCTAGATAATGTAGAACGAGCCAACTTCAATAACCTCAAGGATCTCTTCGTCAAGAGATTTGCCGAACCCGGATACTCTGACAACCTGCTAGTGCGTCTGATGAACGTCAAGCAAAAGGAGGAGGGCATCCGCGACTACGTGGCCCACGTTAAAAGTCTCCTTAAGAGAATCCCCTTGGGCGAAAGACCGACCGACAGGGCAGTGTCAACCGTGTTCATTAGCGGGATTCGGGATGAAGAATTGTACAAAGCACTAGCGGGCAACTCGAGCTTGCAAAGGGACGTGGTGGCTAGGGTTTTTGAGGAGGCCATTAGGGTCGATGACCAGCTGAGGGAGCGGAGCTCCAGGAGCTCGAACCCGGAAGAAGTCAACCCACGGAGTTTAGAACGAACGCCAACCTCTAGCGAGCGATCCAACACGTCATCCCACGATAAGGGAAAGTCCGCCGAGGCAGACCATGGCTTGGCCGAGGTCAAGACAGAACTGGCCAAAATACAGGACATGTTAAGGCGGCCTACGCGTCAGCACACCCAGTGCGTGTACTACGGAGGAAACCACCTGCCAGCAGAATGTCAGGACCCTAGGTCGAGACCCTGCACCAACTGCGGAAGGTTCGGCCATGATGCCGCACACTGCAGACTACCACGAAGACTACCGTACACGCAGCCCTACGGCCAGCTCTATCCGGCTAACAGGCCATAGCCATTCTATGGAAGGGGAGCTCCTCTTGCCCTACCAGCACCTAAGGATACGAAGCCAGCGGTCCCTAGGCTGGACATAAACCCTACTGGTATCCCTAGGCCGCCTAGTCCCTATGTGACCCACCCACCGAGCGATGCTCCTGTGCATTACGTAGAGGAGCCCAGTGACGAAGAAACCTACATATACCCATACATCTCGCATGACGACGAGGGCAATGCAATCCTCATGGATTATCGACCAGTACCGGTGATGGCACTAGAACGAGGACGGGGTAGAGGCCTGGGAGGGCAGCCACTGGATCCAGTCACTTGTTGGACATGTGGACATCCCGGTCACGTCTCGTCATGGTGCCCAGAAAGAGAGCAGTAAAATAGGGACAAAGCCGACCAAAGGTGTGCAGAGTGCGAAATCACTCATCTTTTCATAGATTGCCCAAAGCGGAAGCCGCCTTCTGGGACGGCTAATTTTCCATCCATCCTGCTGGGACTGTTCGGTGTTGAAAACCCCAATGGGGAGGCCACACCTATCCCCCTACGAGTGATGACTCGAGCACAAACGAAGCAGGCCGACGTCTCTCTGCCAGGATCTAGCAACCTCGACGCTGCCTCTGTAGGAAAGAAAAGACGTAGGCGGAAAAAGAAGAGGTCAGAGGCTAAGGTCGCACTAAAAACCGACAGCATCACGACCTTGCCCCACGGCAAGAAAGTCTCAGACGCAGAGGCAGAAACTTTAGCCCCTAGAACTGCGCAACCGGAGAGCGCTAAGGTGGGGGAATACCCACACCCCAGGCGGCAATTGGAAGCCATAGAAAAGGTAAAGTAATGGGTGAGGGAGGCTCAACAGCACCTCAAGGACGTCGAGCCCATCACGGAGGATGAGATTGAGGACCTCTCCAGCATGAGTGCGCCGTCATCGCTACCCCACCCTAAGTCTGCCGAGGTGGCTACGCCACAAGCAGTACTGACAAGGACAAGGCCAGGCCTAGACATAACAGAACCACAGTACAGCCCTGGCCAGTGGCCCGGACAGTCTGAATATAGAGCAGGACAGGGGTTTAGCAATCTCCTAACCACACTCGTGACCACCCCTGTAACGGTTGTGCTGGGAGAGCTGCTCAGGCAGCACTCTACCCTATGGCAGGATCTCAAACGGTGGATCGACAGACCACATGAGCAAGCCCCAGGAAATGCTCAAGACCAGGATGTGGAAACGCACTTGCCAAGTTTGACGCTACACTCAAGCCCTAAGTCCTTGCACATCAACGCCTTCTAGGAGGGCTCAGAAATGCACGCAATCCTGCCAGTCCTAGCCCTAGGGGACACAACGAGAAGGGGAATCGTGGACACAGGCACAGGGGTCAGTGTGCTCAACTATGCAGTGCTACAGAAGTGGGGAAACCCGCCCGTCGAAGCTGCCCGGTTTAACATCACACCAGCAAATGGCATGCGAGTAAGACCATTCGGGGTCTTGAAGAATTGGCCAGTGAAGATTGCAGGAATCCAGTTCTCTATCGACTTCATCGTCATGAAGGGAGTAGACTATGACATCTTATTGGGTCGACCCTGGATGCGCAATGCCAGAGTTATCGAAGACTGGGGTAACAACCTGATCTTCTTGGGCAACCGAGCTAATGCTGTGAGAATAGAGATGGACACTTGGAAGACCTCACCAGTCGACCTAGATACCATCTCCACTCTACTCCAAGGAACCGACCAGAACAAGGAACCCCGCGGGTCCTTGACGAAGTATATCCCTTGCCCGGAGGACGAGCGGGATTGGATGCACGTTCTCGCTACGCTTGATTTGCCATTCTCAGATCATGAAGCGTACGAGCAGGCTGTCAAAACAGTTGGCAAGCCAAGAGAAACACAGCCCACACCTGTCTATATGATGGCAGCAAGCCTCCATGACGGACCTAAACATGTCGCCTTCCAAGTACCAACCAATAGGAGAGAACTTCAGGGAATACTGGGACACCTAACGAACCGACTGGAGTGCAACGTAGCTGCCAATCTCAAGCCGCTCCAAGACCACTTGGAACAACCCGAATGGAAGTGGACCAGAGTGCATGAACTAAATCTCAGATACAACTGGGTAGTGGTCCCTGACCAACAAAATGAGGCAGAACAGGCCTTGGAGAACAATGAGCAGTCCGGCGAGGCGGATTCCGGCGACGAATACGAAGATTGCCAACCCTTCGATGAAGAAAGTGAGGGTGAGATGGACACGGTAGAATATGATACCGAAGGGCGAGAGATTGAGCAAATTCGACCGGATGCAAAACCACAGCTGAGGCCGGCCCTTTGGATGGACCAAGGGGTCATGTGTGCGAAATGCGATCATGCGTGGTTGGAACAAATGGGGGCTGTGGATTTTAAGCAGGCCGGCCTGACGCAACCAAAAGCGGCAGCCCTGCTTAGAACCGAGTCGCCCTCCGAACTGCGGCCACCAGGAGAGACCACCTCCCCTAGTGAAAATGAGGAATTCGACTCTGAATCTGAAGTTACTTCGGAGGATGACCCAGAAATCCCTAGGCCACCCATGGCCAGACGCACCAGGGGAGATCTGCCCATCCACCTGAGGCACCGACGACTACGACAGAATAAAACAGAGCGCTCCAACGACGTGCGATCGAAAGAACAACGAAAGCCGCGAGACCTCCCTAAGCGCTTTTCGAAATTCAAAAAAGGGGACAGGGTGGTGGTTCTACTAAGTGCCAAACGCCAAGGGCAAATCCGCGAACCCATCGAAGGGCCAGCCAAGGTCAAGGAGATAAACCTAGCCCTGGAACAGGAAGCACCCCGATCGATGTTCATTGCCGAGGACCTGACCACAGAGGAAGAATCCAACCTCATCACTCTTCTGCGGGAGTACCGGGATGTGTTTGCTTGGTCCCTAGACGAGCTACGAGGGGTGGACCCGAGTGTTGTGACTCACAACATACCCATGACGACGGATGCAATGCCGGTCAAGCAGCGACCATACCCCATGAATCCCAAGCACGCCCATGCTGTCAAGGAGGAAATTGACAAGTTAATGCGAGCTGGGTTCATTTATGAAATTGAGCACACGGACTGGGTATCACCCATAGTCATTGTGATGAAGAAAAATGGCAAGATTCGAGTGTGCGTCAATTACAAGAAAGTAAATGCAGCGACAAAGAGAGACAACTACCCCTTACCGTACACCGAGCACATGCTTGAGAGGGTGGCAGGTGAGGAAGCCTATTGTTTCCTGGATGGCTTCTCGGGATACAATCAGGTGCAAGTGCACCGTGCAGATAGGCACAAGACCGCCTTCGCCACTGAGTGGGGCATCTTTGCCTATGTAGTCATGCCGTTCGGGCTAACCAATGCCCCCGCCACCTTTCAACGCCTCATGTGCACCATATTCAAGGATATGCTTCGCAAGGAGTTGGAGGTCTTCATCGATGACCTGTGTCTCCATTCGGCTTGGAACCAGCATCTCGAAAAACTCCGCGCGGTCTTTGAACGGTGCCGTTTATATCGTCTCTCTCTCAACCCCCTGAAATGTCAGTTTTGGGTAAAGCACGGTTGCATCCTGGGACACGTGGTGTCCAAGAACGGCATTGCCACGGACTTCTCAAAGGTCAAGGTTATCGTGGACCTCCCACCCCCAAGTAATTATAGGGGGGTTCAATGCTTCTTAGGTCACACAAGATACTACCGACGGTTTGTACTAAACTACGCGCTGATCGCTAGGCCATTGTACAAGCTGCTAATTGCCTTTGAGTGGACCGAAGCCTTCCAGTGAGCCTACGAGGAACTGAAAAAAGCCCTAACGACAGCACCTATCCTACGACCCCCAGATTGGACCATGCCGTTCCACGTACACATCAACGCTTCTAAGTTCGCCGTTGGGGCGGTGCTGTGCCAACCTGGTGAGCATAACTTAGATTACCCAGTGAGTTTTGCAAGTAGGCAGCTCACTGAAATAGAGATGAACTATTCAACAATAGAAAGGGAGGGATTAGCTATGGTGTTCGCCGTGAAGAAGTTTCGGCATTACCTGCTTGCCACCCCCTTCACCTTCTTTGTCGACCATCAAGCTCTGCTCTACCTAGTCAACAAACATTGCGCTACAGGACGTATAGCACGATGGATTCTCCTGCTCCTAGAGTTCGACTTCTCAGTGGTAGTACGGAAGGGAAAACAACACTACATGGCTAACCATCTGTCCCGAATACCCACAGGAGAAGCTGCTGGACAAGGCATAGTGGACGAATTACCAGACAGCCACTTATTCCGCATATCCAGCGAAAAAGACCTATTCAGGGCCGACCTGACACCATATTGGGCAGACGACATAGTCCAAGTACTCGAGCATGGGCTGCCCGAACGACCAATGGAACGGGCACGACTTAGGCGATTAATCCTGAAAATCCAGCCTTATCAGTTGATTGCAGGCCAGCTCTATAGGCTGGGGCAAGACGGTCTACTACGTAGATGCGTATGTGAGCATGAGATGCACGATGTACTCTCAGAGGCGCACAGCGGCATTGCAGGAGGACACTTTAGCGGGGATACGACAGCACGGAAGGTGTTGCAGTCCCAGCTATGGTGGCCCACGCTCTTCCGGGATGCCTCACAATTTGTCAAACGCTGCGATGCGTGCCAATGGACGAGGGTCCCAATCCGTAAAGATCAGATGGAGTTAACCCCGGTCATCACTTGCCAACCTTTCGAAAAGTGGGGTATTGACTTCATAGGACCCATCAGCCCTGCGGCACAATATTCACAGGCTAGATATATAGTGGTAGCCACGGACTACCTCACCAAATGGGCGGAGGCAAGGGCCACACGGAAAAACGACGCTAGGACAACTGCCAAGTTTTTATGGGAACAAGTGATCTCGCGTTTTGGGTGCCCCATCAAATTGGTCAGCGACCAGGGAACACATTTCATCAACGAATTGATAGCCCATCTCCTATCCACATTCCTCATCATCCATCGCAAATCCTCACCATACTACCCTCAGGCTAACGGCCAGGCTGAGTCAACCAACAAAATTCTCATCACTGTCCTGACCAAAGTTGTCTCAACCTCACGAAGTGACTGGGATAACAAGTTGATGGCGGCCCTGTGGGCCTACTGAACAGCTTATAAGACAGCCGTCAGACAAACGCCTTTCAGGCTAACCTATGGGACCGAAGCTATTCTCCCCCTAGAATTCCTTGTCCCTAGCCTGCGGATAGCACTACAAGAACGATGGGAGGGGAGGGAGGCATGGACGCAACGCTTAGTCGAGCTAGAACGCCTATCAGAGGTACGTCAACTAGCCACCCACGCGCTTATTTGTGAGAAAGCTAGATGCAAAACCTGGTTTGACAAGCACGTTAAGCAACGAGAGTTTGAGCCGAGTGACCTAGTGCTCCTCTATTCAGTTAAAGGACACAAACAGAAGATGAAATTCAGAGGTCTTGGGCCCTTTAAGGTCCGCGCAATCAGCCGTACTGGTAATGTCAAGCTGGAAACACTGGATGGAGAGAGAATCGGCTTCTTTAACGGCAGTCGAATCAAAAAGTATTATCCGCCCATGCACCCACTGTATGAACAACCAATGGTGGAAACGCTCGTTAAAATACGAGTAGCCACACTTACGGAAATCGAAGAAAATGAGGACGAGCTTGTAGAACCCGCCTACCTCTGCATCAGGGTCACGGCCAAGCAAACGTGCTCCTTCAACGCCCTGATCGACGAGGGGGCAGATTTTAACATCTTGACGCATGAGCATTGGACCCAACTTGGCGCACCAACACTTCATCCCACAACAGCCAGATTGAACCCATATGGGGCCCAATCCTACCTGCTCCTTGGCACATGCAGGGTTGCAGTTTCTATCGAGACTGAAACTATTCCCATACTGTTCTATATCCTACCCGATGCCAGCTAGGCAGGCGCAGAGTCACTGCTTGGGCGAACTTTTAAAAAGCAGACCCGCTGCAATGTTGATTATGAGTTACAACGCATCCACCTAACAATCGGAAATGTGGCAATTGTCACGACTTTCAACCAGCGCATCGTAACCCCAGCATTGCTCGACGGACCACCATTAGAAATAGTTGCACCAGATCCCCATGCACCGCAACCCGCCAAACCTAAGGCAAAACCCCAACAGACTCGCTTGCACTGGGTGTCGAAGAAGCCTCGGGATCAGTCTACAACTAGACGCACGGATCCGCGAAACACATACAAACCTAAACCTAGAAGACCAAAACGCCATCATCACAAGCGCCGCGTGGTTAAGAAAATATGGGTCCCCAAAACCCTGCTGTGTGCACAAGGCTACTATGAAGGGAATGCCTTGCTATGGATCCCTAAGGTCCCAACTGACACAGGCCCTGCTCCTACGTCAATCGCAAAGTGCGGTCCTCTGACACTTCAAGACCATGAACCGCACAATCCACCCCAGTCATCCGACTCCTTTGAGAGTCATCCCACAGGCGTCATACACGCCCAATGGCCCAAGCACCGGCCACTACTGCCGGCGGTATCACCCAACCACCCTAGCCCGCAACCTAGCAGCGCTGTCGACCGCCCTAGCACGGTCCCTAAGATCAACCCCGACCCGTCCATTCAACCGTTGGCCGAGCTGCTGACTCAAACAGGCCCCCAGCGGCGGCAGCTCTGTGCCAACCGAACCTCTAGCCCCAGCAAACCTCAACCACCCGACGGCCTTAAGTCTTCCTATGAACGGAAGTCATTCCTAACGCTGGTCGAGGACCTCGCCGAGGACACGGGGGTTGACGTTGTGGACTGCATCAAACAACTCGATGCCACTTTTGTGGCACTGGCCCTTAGCTATGACCGCCTAGACTTGGGACTATTAGCGGAACCCCTTGCAACGGACGTGCGCACTATGCCTTGCTCTTGGGAGATTTTCGAATTCGCCTTCGCACAAGCTTCACGCTCTGCCGCTGAGCTACTCGCTCGCGAGGTCTCCGAAGAGCAAGCCATTAAGCAATGCCTCATCCCATCGTTTGACCCGCACACGATGTCCAACCTCACTAACCAAGAAACAGCAAGGTTGTCCCACCTCGCGGACACCGGATCTCCCTTCTTGAAGCAATGGTACACTCTTCGATTAAAGTGGGCAACAGAAGGATGCCGCACAATGACCAACGCCGAACAACGCCGAGCCATCAAGACGGCCGAGTATGATCCCACATACGTCGCGCCCACCTCTTATCGAGTGTTAGCCACTCTTCGAGGTCGAACCATGGACGACCATATCTTAGGACACCCCTATCTCGATCGCATCCTGACAGAAGAAGAGCTCCACATTGCAAGTCGGATCAACTCTGGAGATTTCCTTACCGATGTCCTCACATACATCACCCACGCAGGCATCCGACCCTGTGACCTGGACCACGCTGCACACCTCAAATATAACACCAAATTCTACGATTGGCTCCTCCACAAAACAACCTGAACACCTGGAGCCCACACCCCAATCCTGGGACGGATTTTTCTTTTCCTCCAGGGAGAGGTGGGCAGTAAATCAGTGGGGCAGTAAATCAGTAAATCTAAAAAGCAAACCAAGCATGAAAGTTAAAACTAAAAGTGAACCACACATGAAAAAGCTCCAAATTAAAATGCCATGCAGGAACAGGTGATAGAAGTTGAAAAGGAAAAAATCATGATTATAAATGATGAAATCTGTTATGGTTGTCCTACAAATTGGTTGCCAAAAATACTAAGCAACGAATTGACTGGATGTACAAGTAGTGACCATGGCAGGCCAAGACAAAGCGGGCAAACTCCCTTTTTCGGAGGAGGAACAGGCATGGTACGGCCTCACGGTGGAAACCAGAGCATTCAATCAGCTGAAGTTCCGCCATATATTCAACTTAGAGGATGTGGTTATTGAGGAACCAGCGGTGCGACGAATCATGGAGCAATGCCACTTACAACGGTACCTGGAAGCAGTGGGCCAGAGAATAGACTATGCCCTGTGCGCAGAGTTCCTACGCACCTTCAACATAAACAGAGGCACCATCATAGTACGGGACGCAGGAGCCACCAAACAGGTGCAGGTTGAGCTGACCCCTGAACTGGTAGAACGAGCTCTGGAACTTCGGAACAAGGTGGAGAAGAAGCCGAAAAGGACGTCTGCGCCATGTTGGGAATGGACAAGGTGAAAGTCCACACCAATGACGGAGTCAACTTGGCAGACATCCCCGATCCAGAGATCCAGCTGCAGGCAAAAATGATGCATACCCTATTTTCGAGTCAACGGTACAATAACATCATGTCCAGGATAAATGTACCTTTACTCGAAAGCATCGCGGCTCAGGCACTGGATGAGGTAAACCTCAACGGCTTCGTGAGAAGGACGATCGAGGCCTCAGCAAAGGCCCTGGCAACAAGAGGAAGGGCCGAGGCAGGAGAATCCCCCTCGCCTCGATCGACCCGCAAGGCCTCGTCCCCCAAGGCCTCCACCGTAGGGCTTGGAGGTGTCCTCACTGCGATCCTCCACGAGGCAATAGGGCAGGGACGTGCTAAAGAGGACAAACAGGGAGGCGGCGGAAAAGGAGGCGAATTGCCGTCGCAGTCCCAGCCCCGGTCGGAGGAACAGTTGGATGAAACAGAGACGAACACCGACAAGGAGGAAGAGCGCCAGGCTGCACCAGAAAGGGAAGCGGAGCAACAGACCAAAGCCCTGCATGGAAAGAGAGAGGAGGAGCGAAGGAGAAAAGAGCAGGAGGAGCTCAAATGGGCCCTCGGTAAGAGAAGAATAGGAAAGAAGAAAAAGAGCTGAGGAAGAGCTGAGGAGGAGAGAAGAAGAAGAATTGGAGCTGGCAACGCGTCGCTCCATCGAGGAACAATGTAGGAAAGACATAGAGGGAGCGGGCAGGGCATATCAATCCGAATCTAAAGCACCCGACCCCAGCATTGGTGCGCCGGAACCTGTGCCGCCGCCTCCTACAGAAGGGAAGGGAAAAGACCCGGTCATGCAAAGAAATCATGAGCTTCATCTACATCTAGCTCACCCCTATCTGCTGTAATTTTTCCCACACAGCCATATCGACAAAAGATCTCTTCTAAGAGAAAAGTACATATGGCATTTGTCGTCTTAGTATGTAGAGCTCTCCCTTCCACTTGATTAGTCAAGTCTTCACGAGCAAGCACAATATACCTCATTTGCCAAAGACCTATAGGCATTGTGACCAAATCCACCACCCACTTAAAATGAAGAGACAATGGATATGTGGGTTGCAATCCATCCCGATGTCTCATAGTTGAATAAAAGCGGAGAAGACACAGGGCAAAGGCGAAAAGAAAGTAGCCCGACGGAAGGAAAAGAAGGAGAAAAGCCCAAAAGCACAAGGGCAACCATTAAAGACCAAGGCAACCATAAAAAGGGAAAGGCGCATAAAAAGCGCACTCTAAAATCTTGTAAAAGAGTGCCGGGCTCTCACCCGTGCTATTTGTAAAGATAGAAGGGTAGTGAAAAGAAAGCAAGAAAGAGAAAAGAACAATGGAAAACAGGTCCTGGGCTATGACCGGCCATGTAAAAAAGGGAAAAAGGGAATGACCGCCCAAAAGGGAAGTAGGGTTTTGTATATAAAGTTGAAAAGTGAATGAAGAGCTCATTCTTTGGTGTGGCAAAACTAGTCTTCTTCTTCCTCTCTTCTTCTCTCCTTCTTCTTGCTTGTGTGTGCTCTTGAGAGAGGGAGTGGGAGAGTGTGAGGGAGTGAGCACGTGAGAGAGTGAGGAATCAAGAGGGTGAAGCTCTCCACCATCTCCTCCCCCCTTCTCCTCTTCTCCTTTCTTCTCTTCTCTTGCGCGCGCGGCTATGGAGGATGAGGCTTGGAGATGGAGGAGGCTTGAGGATGCTTGAGCTAGCATCAAGAATCGTGGAGCTACTGAAGTGTGAGAGAGAGGAGGGCACTCGATCAAGCATCAAGGTAAGTTCACTGCATTCGTAGGATCGACGGCGCGTCGGCTAGGTGAGAGATAGCCATGAGAGCTCGCTTGGGACACTTGAAGAATAAGCGGTCCGTGGGTCTTGCCGGTTGAGTGAAAGCTCCCACAGCATCTTCTTCAGGAGGAACTTCAAAAGAAGCTGTCTTCTACTCAAATGCTAGAAGAGGTAGAGGCAGAGGTAGAGGAGGCCGATTTGGAGGCCGTGGTAGAAATCAGAATATGCAGCAAACTCAAGAAAACCAGTCCTATGGAGGAAGATGTGGTAACTCTAGAGGTAGGGGGAGCCAAAGAGGTCATGGTGGATGGCAAAGAGGCCAAAATGCAAACAGTAATGTTGAATGCTACTACTGTGGTAAAATGGGTCATATGGCTAAAGACTGCTATAAAAAGCAGAATGACATCATGAATGGAAAACTGCAACAAGGCAATTATGCACCTTCTAGTAGACAGGGTGATGACAGAAATGAGCATTTGTTTATGGTGCAACACATGAATAATTCTGTGACAAGTGCAAAAGAAAGCAATGATGTATGGTATGTTGACTCAGGTGCATCAAACCACATGACAGGTCATGCAGAATGGATGGAGGATGCAAGGAAAATGGAAAAACCAGGATTTGTGGAGACTGGTGATGATACTGCACATCCTATTATGCAGATTGGAAAATTTCCTTTGTCTATGCAGGATGGGAAAAAGAAATACCTGTCCGATGTATTTCATGTCCCGAATATCACCAAGAATCTGGTTTCTGTTGGTCAAATGGTTGAGCAGGGCTTGCAGGTCAGATTTAATCCTCATGGATGCTTTGTTGAGGATATAAAAAATAAAGGTCGCTTGATAGCAAAAGGAAAGAAGAAGGGCAGAATGTTTACGTTGGATGCAGACATGTCTGAATTGAGTGCAGCAATGTTTGCACATGGAACCGGTGTAGTTGCAGATATTGATATCTGGCATAAATGCATTGGTCATGTTAATGTACAGCGACTTAAATCAATGCAGGCCCAAAATATTGTTGCAGGATTGCCTAAATTCAAGGTTGCAGAAATGCATAAGGTATGTGAAGCATGTCAGTTTGGAAAACAGGCAAGGAAACCATTTCCTAGACATGTTCAAGAGAGTAAGAAACCATTGGAATTAATCCACTCTGATGTGTGGACTACTAAAGTTGCATCTCTTGGAGGCTGTCATTATTTTGTCACTTTTATTGATGACTATAGCAGAAAAGTTTGGGTGTATTTTATGAAAAAGAAAAGTGAATTTTTTGGGCATTTCAAAACTCTTAAAGCTATGGTTGAAAAAGAAACATGCCTGCAAATAAAATGCCTAAGGTCAGATGGAGGGGGAGAGTACCTCTCAAATGAGTTTGCAAGGTTCCTGCAGGAGCATGGCATAAAGCAGCAATATTCATGCAGTCATACCCCACAACAAAATGGAATTGCAGAAAGGAAAAACAGGCATATTGGAGAGGTATCTCGCGCCATGCTCAACGAAAAAGACTTGCCAGATTTTTACTGGGCTGAAGCAGTTGCTACAGCAGTCTATATAATGAACAGGACTCCCACTGCAACAATACATGGGATGACTCCAGAGGAGAGGTATACTGGTAGAAAACCAGATATTTCTCATTTAAAATTTTTTTGTTGCATTGCCTATGTACATGTGCCAGATGAGTTGAGATCCAAGTTGGATCCAAAAGCTGAGAAGTGCATCTTTATTGGTTACTCTCTGCAGCAAAAAGGGTATAGATGCTATAACCCTTCTACTCGTAAGTTTACAGTGAGCAGAGATGTTGTTTTTTATGAGATGAGTAGCTGGTATAAGCCAGTAAATGTGATTGATGATGTAGATGCACAAAACGGTAATGCTGCACAGAATTCTCAACAGCAGTCACAAGATATTAGTGGACCTGGAGCGTCCTCTAGCAGTGGTTCACATTCTTCGCCATGGACAGGCAGATTGAGATCAGGAGAATCTTCTCAAGGAAGTGCAAATAGTGGTATGCAGGTGTCACGAAAAGGAAAAGAGAAGGTAGATCAGCCCATGTTTGATGTGAATGCAGATCACTCTTATGTGGATGGTGAATCCAGTGGCTCAGAACAGAGCATTGATGATGAATTGGGTATTCCTTCTATTGTTACACCTGGAGTAAGGAAGACCAGGGATGTTTTGAGAGCACCTGGGAGTGAACCTACTTTACACAGGTCAACCAAAGTTAGGTATCCTGTGGATAGGCTGAAATATGATGGATTTACAGCCATTCACTATGCATATATAGTCAAAGTGATACAGGAACCAGAACCCACTTCTTTTGAGCAAGCCATGGGAAAAGAAAAATGGGAGAAAGCCATGGATGAAGAAATGGATGCCTTGGAAGCAAATGCTACATGGGAATTGGTACCTTTGCCTAAAGGTAAGAATGCAATTGGCTGTAAGTGGGTTTATAAGGTAAAGCACAATGCAGATGGTTGTGTGAACAGATACAAGGCAAGATTAGTAGTCAAGGGGTATGCACAAACATATGGCATTGACTATGAAGAAACATTCAGTCCGGTTGCAAGGATGGCAACCGTAAGAGCAGCCATTGCTATGGTTGCATCAAAGGAATGGTCTTTACATCAGATGGATGTAAAGAATGCCTTCTTGCATGGTGATTTGCAAGAAGAGGTATATATGGAGCAGCCACCAAGTTATGTGCATGCTATTCATCCTGAGTTTGTTTACAGGTTGAAGAAAGCATTGTATGGCTTGAAGCAAGCACCTAGAGCATGGTCTGACAAGATAGGACAGTATCTTGTCACTATTGGCTTTCAGATTTCCAAGGCAGATTTCTCACTTTATGTGAGAAAAACAGAGAAATGTATTATGCTACTTGTCATTTATGTTGATGATTTGATTATGACATGTGACAGTGATGAAGATATCCTTCATGTGAAAATGCTATTGAAGCAGAAGTTTGAGATGAAGGATTTGGGAGAGCTGCGTTATTTCTTGGGCATTGAGGTGATTAGATCACCAAGTGGGATATAGCTCTTGCAGAGGCAGTATGGATTGGACATGGTGTCCAAATATGGGATGATAGGCTGTAAGCCTATTTCAATTCCTTTGGAGCAGAATGTGAAGCTGAGCGCAGATGCAGGTGAGCTTTTGGAAGACCCTACTATGTACAGACGCATAGTGGGAAGTTTGATTTATATGACTATTACTAGGCGAGATTTGAGCTATGATGTTGGATTGGTAAGTCAGTTTATGCAGGCTCCAAGGAAACCGCATTTGGATGCGGCTAGACGCATACTCAGGTATATGAAGTCCACATTGCAGTATGGACTATTTTATGAGACTGGGGTTCAGATACAGTTGTATGGATACACTGATGCTGATTGGGCTGGTAGCATTTCTGATAGACGATCTACCAGTGGATATGTGTTCTCTTTTGGGAGTGTTGCAGTCACTTGGAGCAGCAAGAAACAGCCTACAGTTGCCTTATCCAGCACAGAGGCTAAGTACAGGGGCGCAGCAATGGCTGCATGTGAGGTAGCTTGGTTGCATAAGCTACTTTATGATATGCATCAGCCTACAGATGGGCCAGTTGTCATTTATTGTGACAACATGAGCAGTATACACTTGGCAAATAACCCAGTCTATCATGCTAGAACAAAGCACATTGAGGTGCATTATCACTATGTGCGGGAGAGGGTTTTACTAGGTCTTATTGATCTAGTTTATGTCAACACAGAGAATTAGGTAGCTGACATATTTACGAAGGCATTGGGCGCAGAGAAGCTGCGCAAGTTCAGAGACCTGCTTGGTGTGCAGGAATTGGGATTGAGCTCAAGGGGGAGTGTTGAGATATCGAGCTCCACTCGTGATATGCCAGGGTGACCGTTGTGCATTTATGTCACCGACTTGTCAGTTGTAGATGCGGTTGGTACACCGCCCATGAATAATAGCTAGATGACAGCTATCCTTATCTACTCTAGTTTGTGGCTCAGTTAGTATGCCACCTTAGTTAGTTGTCTTTGGTTTGAGACCCATATATAGGGTTCTTCTATTTCTTTGTAAGAGAGTTCTTTTGGCTTACACAACTAAGAAGAGGAAAACTGTTTTCAGCCTCCACCCTTGTGTGTATTCCCCCATTGTGCAAGCAAGAAAGCTACAAGTGAGACTCCTTCCTTCTCTCTCACAATCTTGACAGTTGTATATAGTAGTGAATGCACTATCAAACCAAGATATTTCAATACCAAAATCAACTCCAAATCCAATCCATAACACAGGCATAGCATTCCCATACATGTAGACATCACCGTAACATAACCAGGCATCATAAAACCAACAAAGTTGACCATAGAAGCATCAAATAGAGTGCTGCCCTGTATTTCCAGCTAGCAAACCTCAACCAAAATAGAGTAAATGAAGCGGTTAAATCAGTCCAAAATCAACTCCAAGAAATGTCATAGCATCCTCGAATATATAAACATCAATGGGGCATAACCGGGCATCATCCAACCTATGGCAATGAGTGTAGACACCAAAGATAAGTGTTTCCCTATTTTATGAAAATTTGTGGACTGTTATAGCAATCCAAAACTGAAGCTTAGCATTCAAATCGAGTGTCAAGAGTGGAAGGAACAATGCTAAGGTTCAAAACCAAGTGTATAAGTGCTTGTATAGCTGCCCAATGAAGAAGATATGTTGTAGGAAATGAAAAACATGAGTTGCTGCTAAAAAAAGGGCTTGTTTCACACAACATGATGCTGTATCAACAGGGTGAGGGCTATGGGTGGGCTACTCTAACTTGCTCGAGAAAGATGAAAGAGTGCTCAAGAAGGATGCAACCGATAGGAAGCTTGAATGGAGTGGCTATGGTTGCCAACAAAGAGATGAATGCTGTAGATATTCAAATGGAAGTTGACAGTGTGTCAGCTCAAGCTTGCAAAGAAGAAGGCTCTGATACTAGTTGAAGGGAGGTGAGCCCTGACGTGGAAGCTCCAGTGGGAGCAAGAGCTATGGTGGAAGGAGCAATAGCAAGAGAGAAAGACACACACAATGTGGAAACTCCAACAGTCACAATGTGTGACCAACCTTCCCTTTATTCAAATGTCACTGAAAGAATAAAGAATGAAGTGATAGTGATGGGGTGCTTCCTGCTTGCAATGTGCAAGTGCGGGTACTATAAGTGTAGTAATACGCGGGTGGCTAGGCAAACACGCCTTTACCCCCAACAAGTAGAACATGGACTCCCATGTTTAACTAAGTTCAACATTTCCTATGGGGGGATTTAGTGGCATTGTACATGGATATGAATTTCGGTTGATTATTAAAGGACTCCTTTGAACCTCATGGAGGAGGCATCTCATAGTAAATAACTAGGCCCGAAAGGCCTCCTTATTGAGTTTTTAAAGGCCATTTGGGATTCTTTGCTGAAGGATTAGTGTCAAACTTCATTATATAAGGAGTGCAAGCTCTATACTACACTCCAATAAGGGGATGATCAAGTTGATCTTGAAAACTTTAGTCAGGGAAAAAGTTTCTAGTTGGAGGCCACTTACCATACTTAATTTCACCTACAAAGTATTAACTAAAGTGTTGGCAATGAGAGTCTAAGTTCTTGTATACAAGGTTATTCATAAGAAATATTATGGTTTTGTCTTTTGGTAGAAAAATCCAAGATGGAATCCTAGATATGGTATTGTCAATGGACTATGCTCTTATTTTGCAGAGTCAAACTTTGTCATTGTTAATATAGACTTGGACAAAGCCTACGATCATGCCATGTTGGTAGTAAACAAGAGACTATGTTGTGAGGTTAGGCAAATTTTTCCATTTTTGTAAGACAATAGGTTTCTCCTTGGTCCCTTATACTTTCCTTCTTTATTTTGTATTAGCAAGGCAAGTACTACAAGTTGAGGTGTGAGTGTTACTTTATCAATTATCTACTCTCCCCTTGCCTAGTAGGCTAACAAGCTTGTTCTAGAGCTAGGCTCATAGTTGCAAATCAAGCTTAGGTATGTAATCAGGTGAGCTGGTTCATTGCAAAGTTTAACATAAAGTTGCAACCCACAATGTCCAACAAGGTCCTTAGCCATGCTATTGTCAATGAATAACTCCTCAAAGTTTTTAACCGAAATTTAAGATCCCCTAGGCCCCATGTGGTGGGTTGTAAGTTGTAATTTTTTACACTAATATATGGTAAGGAAAAGTTTTTCTTTATTTTTAGTTTTAGATTAGTATGTGAAATTTAGTGTTAGTCATTCTAATGGATGAATCTACAGTTTGTGTGATTTTCAACAACCAAGAAAGTTACGAGAACATAAGTAATGCCTTTAAAAAACCCTTTTTGAATACAAGCTCAACATACAAAAACTTTTTGAATGCAACTTAGCACACAATCCACTTTTTGAATACAACTTATTATAAAATCCAATGGTTCTCCTCCCTTTTCAATGATAAGAAGTAGCTTCCTAGTTGGAAAGGTGGTTGGTTTGTTGTGTGTTTGTTTGTTGAATGATTAGACATTATTTTTTTCCACAAGAGTGTAACCCATTAAGGAGTAGTCATTGAGATTGTCATTTATGGTAGCTACTAGTCGAAAAAATTGGGATTAAATTAGAGCTCAACAAGTGTATCCAAGTCAAATGGACAACATGGGAGTTTATAAAGATAGGTTAGTATGTTTGTTAACAAGTTTGGGCTATCAAGATGACTTGCTATGTGAAGTTCCTCTTCTAGAAGGACTTTATCAAATAAGGGGTCTGGCTCCATTTAGAAGGGTAAAACAAATTGCGAGCAATTAGAATTGCTCAAAGCAAAATCTAATGTAGTGGGTTGGATTATACTATAGGGTATTTATAGCATGTCACTCTTTTGTGTATCTCAAGCACTTTATGTAACTCCCAAAATTCTCTTCATATCTTTGAATTCCAAAAACTTATTAAAAGCCTCACTTTTATATTGAACAAACATTCATGGACCCCATATATTTGAACGTATCGTTTCCAAAGGATATGAGGTAACTCTTCTCCTCTTTGGAAATGGGAGTCTAAGGAATGCTACATGAAAAGAGCTTGCATGGTTTATAGGGCCAAAAAAAGAAATGATCCATGAATTTTGATTGTGTTGGACTTCTTTGGTGGTGTAGAGGTTATAGATTTCAAATCGGTAAGTTTTGAGGTTTTTATCAAGAATAAATACAAGGTTTATCTACAAATAGGTTGCAAATTGTATGCATTATTGAGCAATCAAAGAAAAAGGATACCCGGTTTATTACTGTGCACATTTTGTGAAAGGTTATAGAAGACTTGCTTGTTGTTTAGTACTCAACTTTGTCATAATGATTGAGAATAATCAAATCGTATCATTAAGAAGCTAGACAATAACAATTATCCATCATGAAAGTTATGTGTGACTATTAACTGCAAGAAATAAGCAGCGTGCAACGTGTAAGCAAACACAAAGAATGAGCCTGGTTTTTTGGATTATTAGCCACAACAAAAAGTGCATGAAGCATTTGTATATTTGAATTACCAAAATAATGTAACAATTGTATTAATTTATCATGGGCACAATCCCATGCAAGTTGAAATGATAGCATAAGCTCCCAAGGATAAACATCAAAGGTTCTAGTTTGTCCTCACCATAAGAAAAGCATGCAATAAGAGATGATTGGTCTTTTGGCCCAAAGGTGGGATGGATGCCCAAGAGGAATGGGAATATCCAAACCCTTAAAATTTTATATAAAAAGGATGAGAATGAATAGAATAAGCTATTCATATGTGTGTGAACTTTGCACATTTGCCTTCTTGGTTTCTTTGTGAAAGAGTGAGTGAGGGTGAGAGTGAGGGATTGAGAGCAAGAGAGTGAGAGAGTGAGGGCAAGAGGGTGAAGATCTACTATTCTCCTTTCCAAGCGCTCTCTCTTGCCATGCCCATGCTCATTCTTTTGCATGTGGAGATTGTAGAGGGTTGAGAGACAAAGGAACACTCACTTGAGATGCATAGCTTACACATGCGTCCATCATGGTTGATGGTATCCTGTGCAATGCTCACTACAAATGAGTTTTGGCAACTAGGTGAGAGTTAGCCTAAGGGTTTCATGCATTGAAGCTCCCAAAATTATAGGAGTGTGTCCAATGGTTCCAAGAAATTGAGCGTATGTTGCTCAACATTTTGGTCCATTGTCGGGACCAAGGACATATCAACCATGAACTCATTCGTGCATCGCATGTGTGGAATAAAAGGGTTGGGAAAGTATCAACTTCAAAATACAATTGCTTAGTTAGGGTTTTGTATTTGTAATAAAGCGATTAAAGTTTGTTGATAGAAAGATTGAAATTTTTGTTGAAAAGAAGTATCTATATTTTTCTTTTTATTTTATTTTATTTACAGATAAATTTTTTAAAGTTGGGATAGTTTTGGGGTTACTCATGATTGTGGTTGGTTTTGGAAATTGAGGCTTTTATCTACTTATTGGTATGCTTGGTGCTAGGTTGAGGTAGGAAGAACAATAAAAGAAAAATGAGTAAAAGAAGAAGAAGAAGGGAAAAAAATAGAGAGAAGAGAAAAGAAGAGAAGGAGAAAATGAAGAGGAGGAAAGAAAAGAAGAAGAAAAGAGAGAAAAGGGAGAAGTTGAGAAGAAGGAGAAAGAAATAAAAAGTAGAAGAAAGGGAGAAAAAAAAAAGAAAAAGGAAGAAGATGAGAAAGAAAGAAAGAAGAGAGAAAAAGAAGAAGGGAAGAGGAAGAAAAAAGATAAAGAAAAAGGGAAAAAGAAGAAGAAAGAGAAGAAAAAGAGGAAGAAGGGGAAGAAAGGGAGAACAAGAAAGAAAAGCCCCCTAAAGAAAAAATGAAAAAAAACTCTAACCTTACCTTTGGGGGGGGCCTTGTTGTTGAGATCTGCGCGCCACCCTTCTCCTCCTTCACTTGTCCCTTACACCTCCATCTCCTCCCTTCTAGCTACCTCCTCCTGGCATGCGGGTCACTGCTCTTGATCGTCGCTATCAAGCCATGGACAACAGCACCCCTGCCCATCGGAGGTGCCCCCCCTGAATCCACCACACCCTTGGGACCACTACCATGCCCGCCTCCACCGCAGAAGATCTTTTAATAGGGATTTTATATGCCTATTGCTTCTTGCCATGATTCGGGTGTTCTATATGCAATACTAACGTGTATCATTGATGCTAGTACTTTGGTATATCATATGCCCATGATTTGAGGTGGCTTTGAGCTTGATTTTGATGCCAGGAGGCATATTCCATGGTGGATTCCGTAAAATTTACCGGGGCTCATACACAAAGTGGATTCTTTGTGCGAGAAGTCGATGGGGATGCCTATCCTTTTCAGGCATTTTGTTAATTTTATGTGTACATGGGTGATTCCATAGCGGGTGATTCCGCAAAATACATATTTAAATTAATAAACCTTTATGAGTTTAGAGTGCGCACTCGTAATAAATTGAGGTTAGGATTGATTTCTAACCAATTTATTTATGTAGCTGAAGACTGCTAGGTATTTACTTTTGTCGGTTTAATTGTATTATTTTTCTAACAATTGTGAATGCTTCAGTTGATGTGTAGAGAGAGCAGTGGTGGCATTGGGAAGCATTGGAGGATAGCATGTATTCAAATTTTCGTCAATTTTTTATAGGCGTGTATCTTAGGCATGGCACCTATATTTTGTCGCGCTTATTTATCAAAGTGCTTGATATTTATTTATTATTTTTGTATGCGCATGGGTGCACGATTTAAATACTTGTATTGGACATTGTATTTGGGTACAGTCTGACTTCTTGGGCGCCCATTAGCTTTAATTCTTTATTGGCACAAAAGCAAACTCAAAAGTTAAAGCGTGCTATTTTGTAATTTGGGCTATTATTTGAGCTTGAAGATGAATAACATATGAAATACATGCTTTTGTGGAGCACTCACACAAGGCATAGGGGGAGATTGCACCCAATTGGTCTCTTGTTCATGTCGTGCAAGCTTTCTTCATTGGTTTTTGTGTAAAAAGTAGAGTTCTTTTGTTCTTGGGGACCTTCTGACGCTCACTACGCGCGCATACGGCGACTGATCTGTGCACCAGTGGTATCAGAGCGAAGCTAAGATCAAGAGCTTCCAATCGCTTACCATCTTGCGCGAACGCGGAGCTCCTGAAACGATCGAGCTCTACATTCAATCTCGTCGTGAATGGTCAATACCAGCATGTTCCTAGCAGTCAAGAACCCCCTTCTGCACCCTCTGATCACGAGAGACCAGCCTCTGGTGGCGGAGGACCACGCGGATATCTCCTTCATCAAGTCGTGAATATACAGATAAGATTCTTCACCATAGCTTAAAAGCTTACAAAGCTTAAAGGGTTAAGCCATAAGCTTCAAAGAATAAGCTTATTTAACAAATTCGTAAAATGGCGGCAACGGCATGTCCTGGACGGCGTCAAAACGGCCGCCAACATACTCATGTCCACGAAAATCAGCTTGGTCACTTAAGCTTTAAGTCCTCTAAGATTTCCAAGTTCTCTAAGACAACAAAGTCACAAAGGTCATCTCCAACCATTACCATAGCGGCAGTTCACACGCAGAAGCACACGAACAGTCTATTGCTCTCTGGAAGTCCCTATTCACACTTCAGACTTGCTGAACCAGTTTTAGCAAACGCAGAAGTTCATACGCAGTTTATATGCAACACTATTTTCTTGGAAGATGGTTGTGACAATGAATACCGCAATCGCAAAGGAGAAAGACTACAAAAGCCAAACAAAATATACAAGCCTTGTAAACCCTCCTTTGAGCTACGCTCATCCCGCTAATAAGATTTCGAGAGTGTGAGGTCTTTTGGAATTTTGCAGGATGATTGAACAAAACATGGATGATTTTATGGCTGAAGGAGATCTACCCGAACCAACGATGGAGCAAAAGTTGGATTTGATTATGATGCAGCTCGAAGAAGAACGAAGAGCCTGACTGTCAAGATTGTGGGAGAGAAGGAAGGAGTCTCACTTGTAGCTTTCTTGCTTGCACAATGGGGGAATACACACAAAGATGGAGGTTGAAAACAGTTTTCCTCTTCTTAGTTGTGTAAGCCAAAAAGAACTCTAGTACATAGAAATAGAAGAACCCTATATATGGGTCTCAAACCAAACTCAACTGACTAAGGTGGCATACTAACTGAGCCACGAACTAGAGTAGATAAGGATAGCTGTCATCTAGCTATTATTCATAGGCAGTGTACCAACCGCATCTGCAACTGACAAGTCGGTGACATAAATGCACAACAGTCACCCTGGCATATCACGAGTGGAGCTCGATATCTCAATACTCCCCCTCGAGCTCAATCCCAATTCCTGCACACCAAGCAGGTCTCTGAACTTGCGCAGCTTCTCTGCGCCCAATGCCTTCGTGAATATGTCAGCTACCTGATCCTCTGTGCTGACATAAACTAGATCAATAAGACCTAGTAAAACCCTCTCCCGCACATAGTGATAATGCACCTCAATGTGCTTTGTTCTAGCATGATAGACTGGGTTATTTGCCAAGTGTATACTACTCATGTTGTCACAATAAATGACAACTGGCCCATCTGTAGGCTGATGCATATCATAAAGTAGCTTATGCAACCAAGCTACCTCACATATAGCCATTGCTGCACCCCCGTACTCAGCCTCTATGCTCGACAAGGCAACTGTAGGCTGTTTCTTGCTGCTCCAAGTGACTGCAGCACTCCCAAAAGAGAACACATATCCACTGGTAGATCATCTATCAGAAATATAACCAGCCCAATCAGCATCAGTGTATCCATGCAACTGTATTTGAACCCCAGTCTCATAAAGTAGTCCATACTGCAATGTGGAATTCACATACCTGAGTATGCCTCTAGCCGCATCCAAATGCGGTTTCCTTGGAGCCTGCATAAACTGACTTACTAATCCAACAGCATAGCTCAAATCTGGCCTGGTAATAGTCATATAAATCAAACTTCCTACTATGCGTCTATACATAGTAGGGTCTTCCAGAAGCTCATCTGCATCTGCGCTCAACTTCACATTCTGCTCCAAAGGAACTGAAATAGGCTTACAGCCTATCATCCCATATTTGGACAACATGTCCAATCCATACTGCCTCTGCAAGAGTCGTATCCCACTTGGTGATCTAATCACCTCAATGCCCAAGAAATAACGCAGCTCTCCCAAATCCTTCATCTCAAACTTCTGCTTCAATAGCATTTTCACATGAAGGATATTTTCATCATTGTCACCTGTCATAATCAAATCATCAACATAAATGACAAGTAGCATAATACCTTTCTCTGTTTTTCTCACATAAAGTGAGAAATCTGCCTTGGAAATTTGAAAGCCAATAGTGACAAGATACTGTCCTATCTTGTCAGACCATGCTCTAGGTGCTTGCTTCAAGCCATACAAGGCTTTCTTCAACCTGCAAACAAACTCAGGGTGAACAGCATGCACATAACCTGGTGGCTGCTCCATATAGACCTCTTCTTGCAAATCACCATGCAAGAAGGCATTCTTTACATCCATCTGATGTAAAGACCATCCCTTTGATGCAACCATAGCAATGACTGCTCTTACAGTTGCCATCCTTGCAACCGGACTGAATGTTTCTTCATAGTCAATGCCATATGTTTGTGCATACCCCTTGACTACTAATCTTGCCTTGTATCTATTCACAGAACCATCTGCATTGTGTTTCACCTTATAAACCCACTTACAGCCAATTGCATTCTTACCTTTAGGCAAAGGTACCAATTCCCATGTAGCATTTGCTTCCAAGGCATCCATTTCTTCATCCATGGCTTTCTCCCATTTTTCTTTTCCCATGGCTTGCTCAAAAGAAGTGGGTTCTGGTTCCTGTATCACTTTGACCATATATGCATAGTGAATGGCTATAAATCCATCATATTTCAGCCTATCCACAGGATACCTAGCTCCGGTAGACCTGCACAAAGTAGATTCACTCCCAGGTGCTCTCAAAACATCCCTCGTCTTCCTTACTCCAGGTGTAACAATAGAAGGAATACCCAACTCATCATCAATGCTATGTTCTGAGCCACGGGATTCACCATCCACATAAGAATGACCTGCATTCACATCAAAAATGGGCTGATCTACCTTCTCTTTTCCTTTTCGTGACACCTGAATACCACTATCTGCATTGCTTTGAGAAGATTCTCCTGATCTCAATCTGCATGTCCATGGCGAAGAATGTGAACCACTACTAGAGGACGCTCCAGGTCGACTAATATTTTGTGACTGCTGCTATGAATTCTATGCAGCATTACCGTTTTGTGCATCTACATCATCAATCACATTTACTGGTTTATACCAGCTACTCATCTCATAAAAAACAACATCTCTGCTCACTGTAAACTTACGAGTAGAAGGGTTATAACATCTATACCCTTTCTGCTGCAGAGAGTAACCAATAAAGATGCACTTCTCAGCTTTTGGATCCAACTTGGATCTCAACTCATCTAGCACATGAACATAGGCAATGCAACCAAAAATCTTCAAATGAGAAATATCTAGTTTCCTAGCAGTATACCTCTCCTCTGGAGTCATTCCATGTACTGCTGCAGTGGGAGTCCTGTTCATTATGTAGACTGCTGTAGCAACTGCTTCGGCCCAATAAAAATCTGGCAGGTCTTTTTCATTGAGCATGGCACGAGATACCTCTCCAATATGTCTGTTTTTTCTTTCTGCAATTCCATTTTGCTATGGGGTATGACTGCATGAATATTGCTACTTTATGCCATGCTCCTGCAAGAACCTTGCAAACTCATTTGAGAGGTACTCTCCCCCTCCATCTGACCTTAGGCATTTTATTTGCAGGCATGTTTCTTTTTCAACCACAGCTGTAAGAGTTTTGAAATGCCCAAAAACTTCACTTTTCTTTTTCATAAAATACACCCAAACTTTTCTGCTATAGTCATCAATAAAAGTGACAAAATAATAACAGCCTCCAAGAGATGCAGCTTTAGTAGTCCACACATCAGAGTGGATTAATTCCAATGGCTTCTTACTCTCTTGAACATGTCTAGGAAATGGTTTCCTTGCCTGTTTTCCAAACTGACAGGCTTCACATACCTTATGCATTTCTGCAACCTTGAATTTAGGCAATCCTGCAACAATATTTTGGGCCTACATTGATTTAAGTCGTTGTACATTAACATGACCAATGCGTTTATGCCAGATATCAATATCTGAAACTACACCGGTCCCATGTGCAAACATTGCTGCACTCAATTCAGGCATGTCTGCATCCAATGTAAACATTCTGCCCTTCTTCTTTCCTTTTGCTATCGAGCGATCTTTATTTTTCATATCCTCAACAAAGCATCCATGGGAATTAAATCTGACTTGCAAGCCCCGCTCAACCATTTGACCAACAGAAACCAGGTTCTTGGTGATATTCGAAACATGAAATACATCCGACAGGTATTTCTTTTTCCCATCCTGCATAGACAAAGGAATATTTCCAATCTGCACAATAGGATGTGCAGTATCATCACCAGTCTCCACAAATCCTAGTTTTTCCATTTTCCTTGCATCCTGCATCCATTTTGCATGACATGTCATGTGGTTTGATGCACCTGAGTCAACATACCACACATCGTTACTTTCTTCTGCACTTGTCACAGAATTGGTCATGTGTTGCACCATAAACAAATGCTCATTTCTGTCATCACCCTGTCTACTAGAATATGCATAATTTCCTTGTTGCAGTTTTCCATTCATGATATCATTCTGCTTTTTATAGCAGTCTTTAGCCATATGACCCATTTTACCACAGTAGTAGCATTCAACATTGCTGTTTGCATTTTGCCCTCTTTGCCATCCACCACGACCTCTTTGACTCCCCCTGCCTCTAGAGTTACCACGTCCTCCTCCATAGGACTGGTTTTCTTGAGTTTGCTGCATATTCTGATTTCTACCACGGCCTCCAGATCGGTCTCCTCTACCTCTGTCTCTACCTCTTCCAGCATTTGAGTAGAAGACAGCTTCTTTTGAAGTTCCTCCTGAAGAAGATGCACCACCATTTCTCTGCTCCTCAGAAATTAGAAGAGCAATTAACTCCTCAAAATCAGGAAATCTTTCACGGACGAAAATGGATGTTCGAAACTGTGCATAATCCTTTCCTAGACCATTCAAGGTCACAGAAACTAAATCATCATCTTCCACTGGCGACCCAATGGAAGCAAGTGCATCTGCAAACTTCTTCACCTTCATGTCGTAGTCATTCATGCTCATATTTTCTCTTTGCACATTATGCAACTCTTGCTTGAGCTGCATTTTCCTGGCTTGCGTATTTGTGCTATACATTTTTGACAAAGTATCCCATGCCTCCTTTGGCGTACTTGCATCCTAAATATGCACAATCATAGAGTCTGAAATACTGATAGACAGCTAGTACATAACTTTCCTGGCTACCTGCATTTGCTGTTGATTGGGAACATCAGGAAGAATTGGTTCTTCTTCATTTCCTGCAACAAATTCCCAATATCCTTTTTCCATAAGGAAATTCGTCATTCTAAACTTCCATGCTTGGAAGTTGTTCTTGTCAAGCTTTTCAGTGACAATCTGTGAAAGAGAATCAAACGCCATTACAGAACACTGCAAAAAATTCTGTCACTGCAAAGAACACAACTTCAGCCTCACAAGGGCTAATCTACAAAACTGATGAAAGTGGTATTTGACTACACAGTCACTTCCTAGTGACGATTTTGCATCAACAAGCAACAGGGATGATTCTGTAACTCCCAATGTCTCTGCGCACAGGTATACGATGCAATTTCTACAGTAGCTTTTCACCGACCTGTAGAACAGTGGTCGCACAGCATAAAATAGGGCCTTTTCCTGAGTGCATGCAGAAAACTTCTGCCTCCAAAACAATGCACTCTTGCAATTTTCGGCTGTGCTACCTGCAGAGATCTGCTCCCAAAACAGAAAATGAAAGCAACACTGCTCCTCTTACCAGAACACCGCGAACTTGGTTTGCTTTCTTGAGCTCCTTACCACGAACAAGGCTCTGATACCATGTCAAGATTGTGGGAGAGAAGGAAGGAGTCTCACTTGTAGCTTTCTTACTTGCACAATGGGGGAATACACACAAAGGTGGAGGCTGAAAACAGTTTTCCTCTTCTTAGTTGTGTAAGCCAAAAAGAACTCTAGTACATAGAAATAGAAGAACCCTATATATGGGTCTCAAACCAAACTCAACTAACTAAGGTGGCATACTAACTGAGCCACGAACTAGAGTAGATAAGGATAGCTGTCATCTAGCTATTATTCATAGGCGGTGTACCAACCGCATCTGCAACTGACAAGTTGGTGACATAAATGCACAACGGTCACCCTGGCATATCACGAGTGGAGCTCAACACCGACAAGCTTTGCAAGTTCAATTGGCCAATTTGCAATGATCTACCACTGACCAAGATAGAATGCAAACCGAAGATCTTATACGACATACCATCGATGCAACACTTGAAGCCCAATCCATTCGCAAAGAAACAAAGATAAGTAAAAGAAATTTCAAATTTTGTACTTTCAATGGATCACACGATGGAAAGATTGTACTTGCTTTTATCAGTCAATTTGATGATTACTTCCATGAATAAACATATGCTGAGAAAGATAAAATTAAATGTGTCACTAACCATTTAGTTGACCGAGCATCCTTATGGTGGACTGTGGTCCGCAATAGTGTTAATTGTCCCACTACATGGGAGACTTTCCAAAAGAAATTTTTGCAGAATTTCCTTCCTCCTCAATTCCATGAAAAAGCCATCAAGCATTGGGATCTTCTACAACAAAGAGATCATGAACCTATTTCCCAATACACCGAACGTTTCTGGAATGCTTTACTGCAACTACGTATGCTTGAAGATGTACCTGAAGCAACTCATAAACGCAAGTTTATGTCTGGCCTACTTGGACATTTCTATGCGAAAGTCAATATGTTCAAGCCAATAACTCTTGAAGATGCAATTTCCTTGGCTCATGACACTGAAGACAAGATTTGCGGACGAGACAAGCGACCACAACAATTTCCAACTAATGGTAACTTTGGTTCCAAACAATTCAATTCAAATTTTCAAAGATTCAATCAAAGTTGTTTTCTTCCATCTTCATTCTGTAAATCTTGGACACTACCACCTGCCTTGCCATCAAACACCAATTTAAACCTTAAGCTATCCTCACAGTCAAATCCCAACATTCCTAAACATCCTGCCATTACCAATAATGTATCTAAAGCCAAACCCATAGTTTGTTACAAATGCCATCAACCTGGACATCTAGCAGCCAATTGTCAATCCAAAAAGCCACCTGTCCATATCAATTATCTGGGAGCACTAGAAGAAGAAGAACGTGAGGAAATGTCGGACTTTACAGAAGATGATGACGACATTGGTACTACTTCGGATACTTTGACAGATATGCCAACTCCCCATTCTTTATTAACAATGAAATGTTTTGTGCATGGTAAAGAAAAGACTATTTTACATGATGATAGGAGCACACGTGACTTTATCTCTGCATAGTTAGTCAAAGAATTGAATTTACAAACTGTTTCTACAAATTATCGCATCAAGGCTGCATTCCTAGGTATGAGATATAATGGAACACAAGAGGTGCATAATTTAGAAATTAAAATTGATGAATATACTGAACAAAGAAATTTCTTAGTTGTACCTTTGCAGTCTAGTGACATTATCTTAGGAATGCCTTGGCGTCATCAATATAATCCTGACATAGATTATTCTACGCATTCAATTAAAATATATTTTCAAGGAAAACAAATCACATTGCATGGTATGCACGCTTCCAATAATTTTTCAGTGCTTACTCATACTCACGCTAAACGTGCATTACGTAAAAGTAGCAAATCTTATTTAATATGGGTGAATGAAATTCAAGCTAAAGAAAAACAGATGCATCCTAGGCATACACAATTTCTTATCCAATTTTAAGATTGTTTTGCTGCTGATTTACCACCTGGACTACCACCTTCACGTCCTAAAGATCACAAAATAGATTTAATTCCTGGAACACAACCACCATGTAAAGCACCATATAAACATAACCAAATTGAACAGAAAGAAATTCAAAATCAAATAGAAGAATTACTTAACAGATGATTAATTAGACCTAGTAGTTCTCCATTTGGTGCACCTATCTTATTAGTGAAAAAGAAAAATAATACTTATCGTATGTGCATTGATTATTGTGCCCTAAATAAAATTACTGTTAAGAATAGATATCCAATTCCTAGGGTAGACGATCTTATGGATAAGCTACAAGGATCTGCCATATTTAGTAAGATAGATCTTAAATCTGGATATCATCAAGTAAGATTGGAAAAATTTGATATATTCAAAACTGCATTTAGAACACAATTTGGACACTATGAATTTCTAGTTATGCCTTTCGGTTTAACTAATGCACCAGCCACATTTAGTCGTATGATGAATCGCATATTCTTGAAACATCAGCATTGTGTCTTAGTTTTCTTTGACGACATATTAGTATTCAGTAAAAATGAGAATGAGCATTATGAACATTTGTCTTTAGTTTTTAAGTTGTTAAAAGACAATCAATTATATGCTAATCCAGAAAAGAGTGAATTCTTCCAAACAAAAATTGAATATCTAGGACATATTATTTCATCAGAAGGTATTAAAGTCGACCCTAAAAAGATAGAAGCAATTTTAAATTAGCCCATATCCAAAATGTGCATGAATTATGTTCTTTTGTAGGTCTTGCTAGTTTTTATAGAAAGTTTGTAAGGAATTTCTCATTACTTGCATTACCTTTGACAAAAATTTTAAAGAAGGGTATTGTGTATAACTGGTCTGACAATCAACAAAAATCCTTTGATTTATTGAAAAATGCTTTAACTCATGCTCCTGTATTACAACTACCTGACTTCAATAGACCATTCTTTTTAGTAGTTACTGACGGTAGTGGATCTGGAATAGGAGCCATCCTTATGCAAGATTCTCATCCCATAGCTTACTCTAGCTATAAACTCAAACCATCTGAACTTAAATATTCTACCTATGATAAAGAATTGCTAGCTGTAGTACAAGCCTTACGTCAATGGAAATATTATTTAATGAGATCTGAATTCATGATCAAAACTGACCAACAAAGCATTAGACATCTTCTTAGTCAACCACAAATATCTGACCGACACATTAAATGGGCAGCTTTTATTCAAAGTTTTCATCCCCTTATACAATATCAACCTGGAAAAGAGAATGTTGTAGCTGATGCTTTGAGTAGAAGACCGACAATTCAAAATATTTATGTGATATCATTTGATTCCCTTATCCCTATGAAAGATACTTATCATCAGGATCTTACTTTTCAAGCTGATTGGATTAAACTAGTTGCAAATAATTGGATTCCTATTGATTCACTATCTTATAATAATGGATTCATGTTTTATGAAAAAAGATTATATGTGACAGTTCCATTTTGATCATTTGTTTTGCATGAAATTCATTGTTCTCCATATCAAGGTCATAGAGGAATTATATCTACTTTGCATACATTGACTAAAGATTTTTATTGGCCACATATGGACACTGATGTATCTAAATTTGTCTCTGAATGTTTAGTTTGTCAACAAGTTAAAAGACACCATGGTAAACAATATGGTTTACTAATGCCATTATCTATTCCATCACGACCATGGGAACAGATTTCAATGTATTTTATCACTGGTTTACCTAACACTAAAGCTAATCATGATATGATTTGGACTGCTGTAGACAGGTTTAGCAAACAAGCATATTTTATTCCATACAAGAAAATTTTAAACGCATCCAAGCTGCTCAGTTGTTTTTTAAAACTGTTTTCACTAATCATGGTTTACCAAAATTCATTATTTCTTATCGTGATTCTAGATTTTGTAATGATTTTTGGATTACTTTGTTTGCTAACTTAGGAACAAAGATTGATTTTTCATTTGCATTTCATTCTGAAACAAACGGTCAAACATAAGCTACTAACAGTACTATTTTAGATCTTTTGCGTGCTTACACCATTTCAAAACCACACCCATGGGATACACATCTACATTTACTTCAATTTGCATATAATAACACACCACATATAGCTACAAAGAAAGCACCATTTGAAGTTATTTATGGATATCGATTGCCTACACCTATTGTATCATTATCAAACAAATTTCAAACTGCTGATGATATTGCTAACATACATACCACTATTTTTTATGAAGTTAAATATATGATTGCCAAAGCCTAGCAATCATACACAAAACAAGCAAATAAGAAAAGAAAGACTATGAATTTTAAAGTTGATGATTGTGTTTGGTTACAAATAGAAAAACGAAGACTACAAAGTGTCGATAAGCACCCAGTAGTGAAATTAGCACCTAGATTTTATGGACCATTCAAGATCATACACAAAATCAATGACAATGCATTTAAACTAGAACTACCACAACATTGGAAAATTCACAACACCTTCCATATCAGTTTATTACGACCCTTTAGAGACCAATTACCTGTACACCCTGTCTATGAAAACCCTCCTTTATTAGATGATAAAACTGAAATCCTTGAGCCTGAAACTATTATAGATACTGACTTTATGACCACTAGAACTGGCCGTAGATATTCTAGATATTTGGTCAAGTTTAAAAACCATCCTGTTGAAGAGGCCCAATGGATGCACGCTAGAGACTTAAATGTTTTTCCCACTCTGTTAGCTCCACATTAGCTAATAGCAATTGAGGACAATTGCTATCCCACCCTGGGGGTATGATGCCAGGAGGTATATTCCACGGTAGATTCCGTGAGGTTTTGCGGTGGATTCCGTAAAATTTTATTATCCGGGCTCATACACAAAGTGGATTCTTTGTGCGAGAAGTTGATGGGGACACCTATCCTTTTCGGGCGTTTTGTTAATTTTATGTGTACATGGGTGATTCCATAGCGGGTGATTCCGCAAAATACATATTTAAATTAATAAACATTTATGAGTTTAGAGTGCGCACTCGTAATAAATTAAGGTTAGGATTGATTTCTAACCAATTTATTTATGTAGTTGAAGACTGCTAGGTATTCACTTTTATCGGTTTAATTGTATTATTTTTCTAACAATTGTGAATGCTTCAATTGATGTGTAGAGCGAGCAGCGGTGGCATTGGGAAGCATTGGAGGATAGCGTGTATTCAAATTATCGTCAATTTTTTATGGGTGTGTATCTTAGGCATGGCGCCTATATTTTATCGCGCTTTTTATCAAAGTGCTTGATATTTATTTATTATTTTTGTATGCGCATGGGCGCACGATTTAAATACTTGTATTGGACATTGTATTTGGGTACTGCCTAACTTCTTGGGTGTCCATTAGCTTTAATTCTTTATTGGCACAAAAGCAAACTCAAAAGCTAAAGCATGCTATTTTGTAATTTGGGCTATTATTTGAGCTTGAAGATGAATAATATATGAAATACACGCTTTTGTGGAGCGCTCACACAAGGCATGGGGAGAGATTGCACCCAATTGGTCTCTTGTTCATGTCGTGCAAGCTTTCTTCATTGGTTTTTGTGTAAAAAGTAGAGTTCTTTTGTTCTTGGGGACCTTCTGACGCTCACTACGCGCCCATACGGCGACGATCTGTGCACCAAATTTGAGGACTGATTTACTCAATTTTGATTATGAATTTAGTGTTGAAATAACCAGGGCTGAAGCCTATTTGGTCAGTGTATGCTCTACCTATTGGTCACGGGTGCTTCTTCCTAGGTGACTCATATGACTACACTAATGTATATAGATGTTGGCACACATCTTGTATTGCTCTAAAATGCCATTTGAGGTTTGATCGAGCTCCGTCATGATTGGCATTTGATTGACATTGGTCTACAGTGGCATGCTTTGTGATGGTCATCTTGCCTATGGTCTATGATTGACCCTTTGGTACATGCTTTGATACATATGTCATAAATCACCTATAACATCCAGTACATCATGTTATAGGTGATGCTTGACCAATCCCTTGCTCTGGATGCTCCATTGATATATGGACTTGGCTCCATGATGCATTTTCACATGGTATCATTGAGCTTGGTTTCTCAATTAACATCGATCTTTCTACTAGTGGGAGCTTCATGCTATCTTTGGATATTGCAGAGCATGTGGTTTATGCAGTTGACCTTCTTGAGTAGATGAGATAGGGATCTCTTACATGTTTATGATCTTGATAGATACTTGTTTGCATTGGATGCTTTTGGGCTGATTTGATCCATCTTCTCTTTGAGTATACACCAACCTTTGTCAGCAGGTCCTATTGTTAGGCATACACCTAGATTGGCTTACTCTCTAAGTTCTTTATGCCAAGGTTTGTATCCTTCTACTGACATTGATTGCTCTAACACATTTGGATATTTGGCTCATGGTTCTTGGTTACTGCAATTTTTGTTACATGCCCACTTCATGTAGGATCTGACCTAGCAATCATACTTGACTTTGGATCACTAGTAGCTCATTGTTTGCTTTCTTTTTCTCACTACTGTGATTTATTACAACAAGCTATTTTTTGTGGATTGTGATGTATTTACTGACCTTAATCATGTCAGTTTGATGTACTTTTGATACTATTTTGTGGACAACTGGTCATTTTAGCAGTTTCTCTTATTTTCAGCTTGTTTTGGCAGTGGTTTTGGCCTGATTACTGCTAATTACAATAGCTTGTTCTCTACATAGTTTGCCTCTGTTTGTCTCATTATGGCTAGTCATCTCAAAGATAGGGCTTTGTTTAACATTGCCAAGTTGAATGGCACCAACTATGGCTACTGGAAGTCTCAAATATGGCAGGTTTTGATGCAAAAATTACAGATTAAGCCACTAAGAGACAAAGGTATTAAACCCAAGAACATGGATGATGATGATTTGGCTGATTTAGATGCACCATGCAAGTCCACTATCATTTTATCATTCTCTAAAGAGGTCCACAATAATGTTGTTGAAGATGAAGATTAGAGTGCATGGAATCTATGGGAAAAGATTCATGAACTTTATGCAAAGCAAAGCCCTACTTTGCAAATGTATTGGCTTAAACAGTTGATGGATCTCCACATGAAGGAAGGGACCCCATTGTCTACTCATCTTAGCCAATTTCATTCTATCATGAAGAATCTACTTCAACAGGGTATTGAGTTTCAAGATAATATGCATCCTTTTTTTTTTGCTTGGCACTACCTGAGTCTTGGGATGTATTTCGCATTGCGATCTGTACCAACGAACTTGATGGGCTGAAATTGAAAGATGTAGAGAGTGATCTTTTGACTGAAGAAATGAAGAGAAAAAACAATGATGCTTCCCATAGTTCATATGCTTTATCCATTAGAGGTGGCAAAAGTGGCAAGAGAGATAACGATCGTCATGGAAGTCCCGATCTAAGTCATGTGGGGACACAACAAATCCCGTGGATGTAAGTTTGATCTTACATACCATTATTGTGAAAAAGCAGGACACATACGGCCACAGTGCCATAAGATGTGGGATGACAAGCGCAAACAAAAGGGGAAATAAAAAGTGCAAGAGAAATCCAATGTTCATAGTATTATACCTACAAAGTCCAGCGTAAAGATTGAGGAGATAAATGTCATGCAGCCTGAGGAGTCCGATAGTGACTACATTACATCTTAACAATCTCTTCATGCGATGCCTCTCAACTCACCAAGGCTCAGTCTATGCATGCACAGTGTTAGCTCAACTCACCAAGGCTCAATCTATGCATGCGCAGTGTTAGATCTTATATTCATGTGCATCTTTTCATGTGACCCCCTATTATGAGGGGTTTCATACCTATTGCAGTGTATCTAGTACTATGCACTTAGGTGATGATCGATCTCTTGCTATTGTTGGCATTGGTGATATCACTCTACAGTTTCCCTTCGATAGCACTTTTATTCTACATAATGTACGTCATGTACCTACCTTGACTAAAATCCTTATGTCTGTTGGGTAGCTTGATGATGTCGGTTATCATATATACTTTGGTGATTCTACATGGAAGATAACTCATGGCAAGCTTGTTCTTCCAAGAGGTACCAAGTCTGGTAACCTCTACCCCTTAGTTGTATTTGGTACTATTGACTATGTTTTTTCAATGGGTTCTATCTCACATGTATCTCTCTGGCATGCTCGTCCTAGGCATATGTCACTTAAGGGAATGAAAATGCTCAGTGCTTTGTAGTATCTTCCATCTTTTGACTACTCGCATTTTGAGTCATGTGATCATTGTTTATATGGCATGCAGACTAAGAATTTACATAAAACGTCTAGTATTCCACACATGGATGAGCCTTTGGCTCTTGTGCATTTAGATGTATGTGGGCCCATGCCCTATCAGTCATTAGGGGGTGCGAAGTATTGTGTCGCATTTATTGACGATTATTCATGTACGGTTTGGTCTTATCCCATAAAGCAGAAATATGATATCTTGGGAGTCTTTCAACATTGGCTTGCTTTAGCAAAGAACCAGTTTGGGCATAGGCTGAAATGGGTAAGGACCGATAACAAGGGTAAGTATGTCTCACGTGCCTTTGAGTAGTTTTGTGATGAGTAAGGTATTAAGCGTCAATTGATCACCCCTTACACCCCTCCCCAAAATGGTATGGCTAAGCATATGAATAGGACTATCCAGGAGAGGGCTTGTTGTATGCTTAGCTAAGCAAGCTTACCACAACATTTTTGGGCTAAGGTAGTCTCTACTGCTATGCATCTCATTAACAAGTCACCTTGCAGTGCTATTGACTTCCAAGTTGTGCATGAAACTCTCTCTCATATGCTCATTTGTGTGTCCTTGGATGTAAGGCCTTCTGCCATATGCCCAAGGATAAATGCAATAAGCTGCATCCTAAAAGTGTGAAATTCATTTTCCTTGGCTATGGAGATGTAGGTGAGATGGGATATCATCTTTGGGATTCGCAAGTGCGGAAAGTGATCCACAGCCATGATGTTGTGTTCCATGGGGACAAACTACATATGCAGCCTAAGAAAGTTGTTGAGATAAGCAATGTTATCTTTCAAGAGGAGCCCCTTACTTTGGCACAACAGCTAGAGAGCCTACACTAGCAAGTGATCTTCATGGCTAGGATGTTAGAGACAAGATATTAGGCAGGATGTTGTATAGCCAGCACAGCTCTTACATTTAGGCATTCTACTAGAGATAGATGACCTCCTAACCATTATGAGCCCTCCATAAATTATGTCTTGTTGGTAACAGATGTAGGAGAGTCTCTCACCAATGATGCGGCTATGTGCAGGGGTGACAGTCACTCCTAGGAGAGGGCTATGCAATCTGAGATTGACTTGTTGCATAAGAATCCTACTTGGGATTTGGTTTCCTTGCCTAGTGGCCAAGTGGGCTTTGCCTTACAAGTGGCTATATAAGTTGAAAAGTACCCCTGGACAGCCCAAGCTAGCATACAAGGCCAGAATGGTAGTAAAGGGTTTTCAGCAAGAGCATGGTGTTGACTTTGATGAGTTCTTCTCTCCTGTGGTTAAAATGGCCACCCTACGCTTATTCTTGACTTTGGCTACATAGCTTGGACTTGTATCAATTGGATGTCAAGATAGCTTTTTGTTAACCCCAAGTCAAGATGGCGAAAAAAGGAAGGAAAAAGCAGAAAAATATATGGAAAAAGAGCAAAGACACACAGGCGACCTCCAAAACTAAGCCAGGGCAAAAAGCACAATTGTAAATGAAAGGCGCCTCAAAAAACTTGGAAAACTCTTGTAAAAGAGCGCCAGGCTCCCTCCTGTGCCAATTGTAAAATATTAGACGGGTGTAGGCTAGAGGCATAAGGCTAGAAGAGGGAAATGGAAAAAGAACCTTGCCACAATGGCCGGTCATGTAAAAAAGGGATGGGTGCCCATTGGGTTTTAGGGTTTGTATATATAAAGTTCAAAAAGTGAATGGAAGCTCATTCTTTGGTGTGTGGCTAACAAGAGCTCTCTTCTTCATCTCTTCTCTTCTTGCTTGTGTGTGCTCTTGAGAGAGGGAGTGTAAGAGTGTGCGGGAGTGAGTGTGTGAGAGTGAGGGATCAAGAGGGTGAACCTCTTCACCATCTCCTCTTCTCTTCTACTCTTCTCTTCCCTTTTCTCGCGCGCACGGCTATGGAGGATGGAGCTTGGAGATAGAGGAGGCTTAAGGCTGCTTGAGCTCGCATCTAGGATCATGGAGCAACTGGGGTGTGTGAGAGAGGAGGCAACTCGTATCGGCATCAAGGTAAGCTCACTACACTCATAGGATCGACGGCGCATCGGCTAGGTGAGAGATAGCCATTAGAGTTTGCTTGAAGCAATAAGCGGTCCGTGGGTCTTGGCGGTTGAGCGTGAGCTCCCACTACATTTTGGTTCCGTTACCAAGACCAACGGATTCAAGCTTGAGCACTTGCGCACCATATTGAGCTTCGAAGTAAGGGATTCATCCCCGAAACAGAGCTTGAGATAGGTAGGAAGTTTGGGTATTTTTTATCTTCAAAACAAGTAAGTAAGTATTTTGGGATATTTTGTTTGTTTGATGATTGGAAAATATGGAGAAATTATTTCAGTTTTTTGCTTTTGATTCTTGTTGCATTTAGCGTAGGTTAGGATTAGGAAATCGCACCGGACAAGGGTAGGGTTTACTGTTGCAAAACAAGGCAAAACAGGGCAAAAATCGTGCAAAAAATGATAAAAATATCACTTGTGATGCCTAAGATCGGCAAGTGAGTGATTGGGGGCATCAACACTATACCCGGGAAGGGGTATAAGAGCCAAGAGAACAAGGGAGAGCTCATTTGTGACCATTTCTGAGAGAGAGAGAGAGAGAGAGAGAGAGAGCCATCGCACGATTCGATTTGATCACATCATCGACGAGCCTACCTCTCTATTCAGGTATATGAATCCCTTCCCCTATCCCCCTAGATAGGTTCTGGAGGTTTATGCTTGCTATGATTGATTAAATCGCAAGAATCGAGCAAAATCGACCTCTCGCTGTCGTCGTCGCACCGTGTTCGGCCCGTCCGAGTGGTTGCTTTTGGGCCGAGTCCCAGAATCGGCCCTCGGCCCTCTTTCGTTCAGCCCACTCGGCTCGAAACCCTAATCGGCCCTCGGCCCAGACCTACTCGGCCCATCCGAGTCAACCATTCGGACCATCTACTAATTCGGCCCTCAACTCGGACCCTTGGCCTGTCCGAGCCATAGGATTCGGCCCTCGGCCACGTGTCATATTCGGCCCTCGGCCCAAGTGTCTCAGCCCATCCGAGTGACCTCATCCGAATTGACCATTCGGCCCGTTCGAGCCAACCTGTCCGAGCGACCTTGTCCAAGTCTGCACCTCGGCCCGTCCGAGACTACCCTATCCAACTCACAAATTCGGCCCTCGGTCCATGTACCTCGGCCCGTCCGATTGACCCACTCAGACCCTGCAATTTGGACCAGCTGGGCCGAGTATAAATTTTTATCAAATTCTCAAAAATTTGACCTGACCCGGCTAGAGCTCAGCAATGCAAACTATCAAAAGTCCTTCTGATGCTCAGAACTTGATTCTGGCACACGGAATAGACGAAATCGCAGGGAGCAGCCGCTTAGCAGCTTGAAGTAGGCAGCAGCGAAACCCAGAGACCTAGACGCAAAGTGCTGAGCAATTAAAACCTGATTGGCCAAAAACAAATGAGGCAACATATTAGAAAAACCATGAACCCTGTCAAGGCGGCCAAAAAATTGACCAACAAGCGTATCAGGCCCGAAACAAAGCGAGAGTACGTAAGACGCTTCAAGATTGTTTGCTGCACTCACCTTGAATTTCCGCACTCGAATGCACTTAAGGAAATTGAAAGCCTGATTGAGCACAAGTGCATGAGAAGCAACATGCACACTGAGTAACCATAAATTGATAATTGTATTCAATAACTGAAGGAGCTCACTCAAGGAACCCACCAGTAGGAGAGGACCCAAGATGTAGACAAACCATCAACGCGTGAAGTAGGACCAAGCAGGTGGCATCAACGATGTGGATTTGACAAATCTGCTCAACCTGATCGACAACTTGGTGGAGCACGACAACACGACTATGGCAGAAGGAGGCTCAGACCATAGATCTAATGAGGAACTCGACTTGAACGTCTTCCCGGAGGCTATTGAGAGCTGGTTAGCAACTACAATGCACACGTCTGATACGAGCACTGCGATAGGACAGCAGATGCTATCATCGCAGACCTAGAGGAAGAGAGAAAACTAGCCCACAAGGCTTTGCAAAGCATAGTCGAATACAATAGGGACCAGCAGGCTAGGAGCCAAAGGCAAAGCACGGAGTTGCGTGAGGTACAGCGAGTGTTGAACTTAGCAGGTAGAAACCGAACAGATCACGAGAGAGCCCTAGAAGGAGACTTAACGTTGAGCGAGCTTCTCATGAAGCGATTGCTAGATAACACGGCAGCATAGCAAAGTGCCGCGGCACTAGCAACATCACTACTCGCAAGATTAGGAGCGAACCAAGGCTCAAAGAGCCAGTCTAAAATCCCTATTGTTGCCAAGCAACTCGACAAATACCAACCCCACGACGATCCATACAGCTTTGTAAAGCAGTTTGAGCAAGTCTGCAAAGCCAACGACCTCAATGACCTGACTCAACATTCTCAAGCTTTCGGGCTCTGCTTAGGTGACAAGGGAAGGACTTGGTATACAAGCCTAGATGCCGTTGAACGAGCCAACTTCCGTGGCCTCAATGATCTCTTCATTAAGAGATTTGCCGAGCCTGGATACTCCGATAATCTGCTAGTACACTTGATGAACGTCAAGCAGAAAGAGAAGGAGGACATTCATGACTACATAACCCACGTGAGGAGTCTCTTCAAGAGAATCCCTATGGGTGAGCGACCGACTGAAAGAGCAATTTTGACTATATTCATCAACGGAATTCGAGACGAGAAGTTATATAAGGCTTTGACAGGCGATTCGAGCTTGCAGTGAGACGCGCTAACTAGAGTGTTTGAGAAAGCCATTAGAGTCGATGATTAGCTGAAAGAGCAGAGTTCCAGGAGCTCGAACCTAGAAGAGACCAACTCACGAAGCTCAGAGAGAGCGTCAGCCTCTAGTGAGTGATCAGCCCCATCATCCCAAGATAAGGGAAAGGCCACCGAGAAGACTTGGCTGATGTAAAGATGGAGTTAGCCAAGTTGCAAGACATGTTGAGACGACCAACGTCCCCACACGTCCATCAATGCGTGTACTGTGGCCGAAACCACTTGCTAGCCGAGTGTTGACACCAGACGCAACACCGATCAAGCAGTGACCGTACCCTATGAATCCAAAACACGCTCATGCTGTCAAAGAGGAGATTGATAAGCTGATGAGAGCGGGATTCATTTACAAAATTGAACAGACAGACTGGGTATCGCCCATAGTCATCGTGATGAAGAAGAATGGAAAAATCCGAGTGTGCATCAATTACAAGAAGATAAACGCTGCTACTAAGAGGGACAACTATCCATTGCCATACACCAAGCACATGCTTGAGAGAGTGGCAAGCAAGAAAGCCTATAGTTTTTTGGACGGATTCTCAGGGTACAACTAGGTGCAAGTGCATCCTGCGGACAGGCATAATACTGCCTTTGCCACTGAGTGGGGCATCTTTGCTTACATAGTCATGCCCTTCGGGTTGACAAATGCCCCTTCCACCTTCCAACGCCTCATGTGCACCATCTTTAAAGACATGCTTCGCAAGGAGTTGGAAGTCTTTGTCGACGACCTCTGTGTCCACTCGACTTGGATCGAACACTTAGACAAACTCCATGCAATCTTTGAGCGGTGTCGCTTATATCGTCTCTCCTTGAACCCCTTAAAGTGCCGGTTTTGGGTAAAGCATGGATGCATCTTAGGGCACCTGGTGTCAAAGAACGGCATTGCCACTGACTTCTCGAAAGTCAGGGTTATTGTTGACCTTTCACCCCCAATCAACAATAAGGGAGTTCAATGCTTCCTAGGCCATATGGGGTACTATCGACGGTTTGTACTGAACTATGCATTGATCGCCAAACCTTTGTACAAGCTGATGATCGTCTTCGAATGGACCGAGGCATGCCAACGAGCATATGAAGAGTTGAAAAAGGCTCTAACCACAGCACCAATTCTACGAGCCCTAGATTGGACCATTACTTTTCACGTGCATATCGATGCTTCTAAGTTTGCCATGGGGGCAGTGTTGTGCCAACCTGGCAAACACAACTTAGACTATCCAATGAGCTTTGCTAGCAGACAACTCATTGAGACGAAAATGAGCCACTTGACGACAGAAAGAGAAGGATTAGCCATGGTGTTTGCTATGAGAAAATTCCAGGACTATCTATTGGCCACACCTTTTACCTTTTTTGTGGACCATCAAGCCCTAATCTATCTAGTAAACAAACCTTGTGCTACAGGATGTATAGCTCGGTGGCTCCTTCTACTCTTGGAATTTGACTTCTTCGTGGTTGTAGGAAAAGGAAAATAGTACTACATCACTGACCATATGTCACGCATTCCAACGAGAGAAGCCATTGGACAAGGCATTGTTGACGAATTACCCGACGCCCATCTATTTAACCTGTCCAATCGAGAGAGATTTATTCAAGGTTGATCTAACGCTATATTGGGCGGATGACATAGTCCAAGTGCTTGAACACAGACTATCTGATTGAGCGATAGAAAAAGCCCGACTTAGGCGATTAATCCTTAAGATCCAGCCCTATCAGCTGATCGCAGGCCAACTCTATAGGCTGGGGCAAGACGGATTGCTGCGCAAATGTGTATGCAAACATGAGATACACGACATGCTCTCAGAGGCACACAGCGGCATTGTTGGAGGGCACTTTAGCAGAGATACGATAGCACGAAAGGTGTTGCAATCTCAACTATGGTGGCCCACGCTTTTTCGCGATGCGGCGCGACTCGTCAAGCATTGTAACGAGTACCAACGGACAAAAGTCCTGATTCGCAAGGATCAGATGGAGTTGACCCTAGTTATTGCACGAAAACCCTTCAAAAAATGGGGAATTGACTTCATAGGACCCATCAGTCCTGCAGCACAGTATTCACAGGCCAAGTACATCATTGTGGCCACGGACTACCTCAGGAAATGGGTAGAGGCAAGAGCGACACAAACAAACGACGTTAGGACGACTGCCAAGTTCTTATGGGAGCAAGTGATCTCGCGATTCGGCTGCCCCATCGAACTGGTTAGTGACCAAGGTACGCACTTCATCAACGAAGTGATAGCGCATCTCCTATCTACCTTTCTCATCATCCATCGCAAATCCTCACCATACTACCCTCAGGTAAATAGTCAGGCAAAATCCACGAATAAGATTCTTGTCAATGTCCTGAGACCAAGGTGATCTCAGCCTCACGCAGCGACTAGGACAACAAGCTGATGGCAGCTTTGTGGGCTTACCGCATAGCTTATAAAATGGTTGTCGGTCAAACCCCCTTCAGGCTGACCTATGGAACTGAAGCGATTTTACCATTAGAATTCTTCATTCCTAGCCTGAGAATAGCACTTCAAGAATGATGGAAAGGGAAGGAGACATGGACGCAACACCTAGTCGAACTCGAATGCCTCTCAGAGACTCGCCTTCTAGCCACCCATGCGCTTATATGTGAGAAGGCCCGACGCAAGAGTTGGTTTGACAAGCATGTCAAGCAGTGCGACTTTGAACAGGGTCACTTAGTGCTCCTCTACTCAATTAAGGGGCATAAGCAGAAAATGAAAGTTAGATGTCTTGGACCTTTCAAAGTTCGTGCGATCAGTCCCGCACAGGCAATGTCGAGCTCGAGACGTTAGACGATGAGGGCATAGGCTTCTTCAATGGCAATCGTGTCAAGAAGTACTACCCTCCCACCCATCCTTTGCACGAGTCCCTGATGTTAGAACCTCCTGTCAAGATACGAGTGGCCACAATCACTAAGATTGATGAAAAGGATGAGGAAGCCGTAGAGCTCGCATACCTCCATATCACGATCACTGCAAAACAAACATGCGCTTTCAATGCTTTGATCGACGAGAGAGCATACTTCAATGTCTTAACTCACGAACATTGGACTCAACTTGGCAGACCACCACTTCAACCCACTAATGCGAAATTAAGCCCATATGGGGCCCATTCTTATGCACTTCTCGGCAAGTGCAGAGCCACCGTTTCTATCGAGTCTGAGGCTGTCCCAATGATTTTTTAAGTATTTCCAAATGCTAAAAACGCAAGCATGGAGTCACTGCTGGGGCGAACTTTCAAAAAGTAGACTCGCTGCAATGTTGATTATGAGTCGCAGCGCATCCACCTTGCAATAGGCAACGTTCGCATTGTCACAGCTTTCAACAAGGGCTGCATGACCTCATCACCATCCGCAACGCCACCAGTAGAAATATCCGTAACCAAGTTCAAGGAGGGGGATAGTGTGCGGCCGCCACCTCCCAGATTTCATGAATCACAACCCACAACAGTAAAATCTAAGGCCCAACAACCTAGATTTCAATGGCAGTCTAAGCAGCCGCAACCGCCGCCTAGGACTCGACGCTCCTATCCTCATAAAACCAAAAACTCTAAACCTAGGAGGCCAAGATGCAGTCATAGAAAGCGCCACATGATCAAGCAAAGATGGGTCCCTAAAGCCCTCTTGCATGCGCAAGGCTACTACGTGGGCGACACCTGGCTATGGATCCCTAAGGCCTACACGGCCAAAGGCACTACTCATACGCCACCCTCAAGCTTGATCAACCCAAGTCCCATAAACCCTCCAAACCATAAGCCACAGTGCTCTCCAAAACCAGAGCCATCCGACTCATCCATGCCTAAACCCAAGAGAGTCACACAAGCCTATCGGCCCAAACAACAGACTCCGTCACAAGAGTCATCACCCACCCAAGTCAATCCGACTCCCCAAATCCAACCTAAATGCAGCAGTCCGTCCGTCATGGCTACTCCTAATCCACCCATAATCCAAGCAGCCCAACCGCAGACTCAAGAACACTCCCAATCGCAACTCTTCGTTGTCACAGGCTCTAGTTCTAGCAAACCTCGACCACCCGTCAGCCTTACACCCTCCTATGAACGCAAATCCTTTTTAGCCCTGGTCGTCGACCTCGCTGAGGACACCGGGGATGACGTGGTGGAATGCATTAAACGATCTCCAAGGAGCAAGCCATCAAACAGCGCCTCATCACGTCATACGATCAGCGAACCACTTCTGCTATCACTGATCAAGAAATCACAGCATTATCAAAGCTCGTTGATACTGACTCCCCGTTCTTGAGGCATTGGTACACTCTTAGGCTACAATGGGAAGTTGAAGGGTGCTGTATAATGACCAATGCTGAGCAGCACCACGCTATCAAAACAGCGGAATACGACCCCACATATGTCATGCTAACCTCGTATAGAGTGGTAACCACTCTTCGGGGCCGACCCATGGAAGAACACATCAAAGGACACCCCTACCTCGACCGCTTGTTGACTGAGGAAGAGTTACACATTGCTAGCCATGTCAACTCTAGTGACTTCCTAACAAATGTTCTCACATACATAACGCAAGTGGGGATTCGACCCTCTGATCTAGACCGCGAAGTTCACTTAGAATACAACCCCCAGTTCTATGATTGGCTCCTTCACAAGTAACTCCTACACCACCATGCCGAACGCCCTTGCCCTTCTGACCCTAAATCCTATGAAGGATTCTTCTCAAGCTGGAAGGGGAGGGGGTAAGGTGAATCAAATCAGGCCAATCAAATCAAAATTAGCGAAACACATAAACATATATTATGAAAAAGGATGGGGTAGGAAAAAGGGCATGGAAACTTTGAAGTAAAGGGGAAAAAGTCAAAGTCTGAAAAGGAAAATCTACATTGGTTCTTAATGAATTTATTCAAAAAGCATAGAGTTTTTCTTTTTCAGCAATCAGCAAATTACTATGTGGAAAGCACTAATGAAAATTACGGTTTATGACAAGAACATAAAATGTTACAACAAGACCGTGCCCACCGACTCCCGTTCACAGAGGAGGAAAGAGCGCAGTACGGCATATCCCTAGAAAACTGCGCCTACAATCAATTGAAGTTTCGAACCATTCAAAACATCGAAAATGTAGTGTCGAAGGAGGAATCAGCCAAGAGAGTCGTCGAGCAGTGCAACCTCACCAAGTACCTGGAGAAATTTGCGCAAGAGCCTGACCACACGAAGTGTGTGGAGTTTCTCAGGACATACGACCTCGACTAGGAGTGCGGCACTGTGACAGTGGAAAGGGGAGAAAATGCTAAACAGGTATAGGTGCACTTGAACCCAGCCTTGGTGGAGAAGGCGTTGGGATTGGAACCGAAGATAGAGAAAAAACAGAAAAGGGATGTCTACACCATGCTGAATATGAAAAGAGAGGAGGTGCTAACCAATGACAGTATCAGCATCCATGACATCCTTGATGCTGAAGCCAGGTTACAGGCAAAGCTAGTGCACGCGCTCTTCTCCAGCCAGTGCTACAACACCTTAATGCATCGAATCAACATGCATGTGTAGCAACCCAAACCTTAGATGAAGTCGAATGGAATGGGCATATCCGCAAAACCATCGACTAGGCGGCTAAAGCACTGGCTTTGGGAAGTACACCAGCAGGGGGAGAGTCTCCAGCTTCCAAGGCCACAGAAAGGAAGAAGGCCTCGTCCAATGCCTCATTTATCGGCTACGGAAGCATTTTGGCTGTGCTCATCCAGGAGGCAGTAAAGGAGACACAGAATGCAAAAGAAGGAGAATGAGAAACACCGGATAGGTCACCCCCTCACCAGGACAAAGAAGGGTCCACCGATAGAACCGAGACCGAGGAAGAAGGGGAAGAGCAGAAAAGCAAGAAGATGACCAAGAAACCCAAGAAGAAAACAGCACAAAGGAAGAAAAAGGATGACAAAGGTTGCAAGAAGGAGAAAGAGGACTTGAAAAGGGCCAAAAAAGAATCCCTTAAGGAGGCCAAGGAGAGGGAGAAGAAGAAGAAACATGAAGAAGAAAAGGAAAAGGAGGAATTATAGAAGGCAAAGAAGGCGTCAAAACAAGAGGCTGAGGAGAGAAAAAAGAAGAAAAAGGAAGAAAAAGACAAAAAGGACGAAGAACGCCGAAAAACAGAAGTGAAAAGGCAAAGAAAAGCCGCTGAGGAAGAAGAGGAACTAAGAAGAAAGGAGGAAGAAGACCTGGCTGAGGCTACACACCGGTCTATCGAACAACAAAGCAGGGCAGATGAATTGGGGAATCTGAGCTCGCAAAGAGAAGAAGGGCCTGGTTCTAGCACACAGGCGCCAAAAATCGTGCCGCCCGCTGTCATTGAGGGCAAGGGCAAAGCCCCAATTCACCCGATTCCTCCCCTCATGGTGCCTCCCACTGAACCAACCACCATCACTCCCAGCATCCCGACCAGTGCCGATGTTTCGAATTTTGTGGCATGGATGCAATACTTCATCAACAAAGAAATGGCCCAGGGACAAAGCACCGAAACTACAGCCACAGGGCAAAAGAGGCCAGCCACTGATGCAGAATCAAGGCAAGACCCTAAACGGCAGAAGGTGGAAGCCTCGACATCACCAATCCACACAACGATGATGCCATCAGCTAAGTATGATGAGTACGTCACCGAGCTAGTCTCCCAATTGGAGAAAGCTAAGGAGGAACGAAAGATAGTTGTGGCTGAGTTGGCGGCTGAAAAGGAGTCAGTAGCTTCCTTCCAACTCGACAAAACTAGAATGATAGCCATGCAGCAAAGGGAGATCTCGGATCTCAAGCAAGAAGTGAAGGCTAAGGACGATAGGAAAGAGCACTGGAGGCAGCCACTAGACAATGAAACACAGGAACTTGTGAAAATGTAGAGAGAACACAAGCTCCTGATCATGTAGTATGAGGAGCTCACTGCAAAAACCACCAAAGTCGAAGCTCTTATGGCTGAGCTCAATGCCAAGGACGAGGAAAGAAAATAGAACATGGAGCAGCAGCAGAATGAGATCGAGTCCCTGACCGATCAGCTGAACTCCAAAAAAGAAGAACAGGAGAAACTGGTCAGAGAACGGGAAGACCAAGAACAAAGGCTCATGACCCTGGCTCTAAGGCAAGGAGAGGGCCTAGAAGAGATGAACAAGAGAGCATAGGAGTGGGCCATGCAGAATGAAAGAAGGGTGAAGACACTGGCATGGCGCCCTGCTCTAGTGAAAAAAGAGAAGATCATCACAGAGAACAAGGCAGAAGCCGCCCAGGTGGCCTTCGGTGCCCAACAAAAGGCCTTCCTCAACACAATCATGGATACCACCTGCCCAAAGGAGGGAGAATCATTAGAGGTAGCACAAAAGAAGCTGAACATTGCACGCAGAGCCCTACATGCAGGACTGCAGATGCCACCCCAACCTGCGGAGGTTAGACTGAGCCTGGAAGAGCAAAGGAAATACCTACTATTGGCTGGCCTAACCCCCCAGGAAATAGATACCATAGGATTTGAAGAGGGAGCACAACAAGGAAACTAGCAGGGGGAGGAAGCAGAACTCGAACTCGACATGGGCAGATTCAGAGAGGATGTGGTCCCACAATCCCCCTTGCTGTAGTCTCAAGAGCAACAACAGGAGGACCCATCTGCGGAGAGATAAGCCGCACTTAAAGAGAGACGCGGGAAGTTAGTCAAAGAAGCTAGGAAGTAGTTAAGGGCCAAGCCAGCCATACAGCCATCTGCACCCCTCCCATCTTACCTTGATGACATCCCAGCCGGATTCCATGCAGAGCTAGTGGTTTGGGAGAGACAAGAAAAAGAAAATGATCCATTCACATTTAGCTTTCTCCTTCCCAACAGCCTGCGGAGGGTCTTGCCGCTTAAGGTGATGGAGGAGGTGATCGCGAGATCGGTGGCCGACTAGGGCAAAAGTGGCTAGAAGAGAGAGAGAAGACCCCCACCTCTTGGGGAACTGAAGAGGTCGACTACTTGAAAAACAAAGTTTTTGAAGTTCCACATACAGTACAGGGCTATAAAAGCTAACCCCTGTGGAGGAGGCAAGTATGCGACATTAGTATGCTTGCCTAGATGGCATTTTGTAACACGCTGCCCTTCGAGAGGAACAACCCAACATATATGGCATACCCTCGAAGAGTAGGTGTGGATTTTGATGCCACCCTCCACAGGCGTTACGACTTTCCCATTATCTATAACTCCAATGTAGTATCCTTTGAACATGCCCTCCTCTTTAACTCAGAAAGCCTAGATGACTCTATGACGCACTTCCTCACAGATTTCTCTTCATGCCCTGATCCAGCTTTTGTAACTACATGTAACTACCTTAGATTACTTAAGCTATTACTTAAGCAGGACCCGACTCCACAAGAGTGAGGCCTGCCTCCCCTCTTCTTCGATCCTAACGCCATTGACAACTGTGCCATGGCTCGTCTAATGATGAGGGCTAGTCTCCTCCCCTCTTTTTGCCTAGCCCTCCTAGAAGACATGAATGACAGCTAGTTTACTAGATGCAATCACCCTTTTCTCTCCACCACCTCTCTCCACGTCCTCATGAATCTGAAAGGATACATGCAAAGCTACCAATTTTTTAGCAAATCCATCCGACCCCCTTCCCCTCCTCATTCAAATGAAGAGAATTAGGCCATGGCTATCATTCCGCTACTGTAACTTCAAAAAAAAAAGAGAAAAAAAAGAAAAGTAAAGAAAAGTAAAAGCTAAGAAAAGAACAGCATGAAAGGAAAAGCACGAAAAACACTCTCCACTGAGACTGGACAACATAGCCCACTTTTTGTAGAAGCACTTACCACCACATAAAGCACGATCACTGCACCTAGGGGCTCTCAAGTTAGGCGTGCTCGCTGGCTTCGGTCGACCGGCTCCACTCCTAACCCCCTAGCCCTTTTGCTCCCCCACTTCACACTTAGGGCACATCAAGGGCAAGACATACCAAGGGAGGTAACACTCGCCTATGGTTAGATCTGTCACCCTAAGCCACTTGCACCGCACCTCCCTTGGCACAAATGGGGTCCTCAAGTGTGGGACATCACCCAGGCTATAGACCCACCTCCCCATTCCACTAGCATGAGCATAATGCACTAACACAATGAGGTAGGCACTCCCCTTAGGAACAGCACCGCACCTTCTCCTTTCAGGCATCACAAAAACCAACAAACCACCAACTTCGGAGGCCCCCATCAACCATGCAATATCCATTTGGCTTCTTCGAAAAAAATCATTTCATAGCTTCCACAAGCACCTGAGTCTCCAAGTAGCCCTCACTTTTACACCACTTGGCCAATTGCCTGCCAACCTACAACAACACAAAAGTGTCATGGGACTGGCACCTGTCTAGGAGGGGGATAATGTTAACCCCAAGTCGAGATGGCGAAAAAAGGAAGGAAAAAGCAAAAAAAAACATGAAAAAAGAGCAAAGACATGCAGGCGATCTCCAAAGCTAAGCCGGGGCAAAAAGCACAATTTTAAATGAAAGGCGCCTTAAAAAACTTGGAAAACTCTTGTAAAAGAGCGCTAGGCTCCCTCCTGTGCCAATTGTAAAATATTAGACGGGTGTATGCTAGAGGCATAAGGCTAGAAGAGGGAAATGGAAAAGGGACCTTGCCACAATGGCCGGTCATGTAAAAAAGGGATGGGTGCCCATCGGGTTTTAGGGTTTGTATATATAAAGTTCAAAAAGTGAATGGAAGCTCATTCTTTGGTGTGTGGCTAACAAGAGCTCTCTTCTTCTTCTCTTCTCCTCATCTTCTTGCTTGTGTGTGCTCTTGAGAGAGGGAGTGTGAGAGTGTGAGGGAATGAGTGTGTGAGAGTGAGGGATCAAGAGGGTGAAGCTCTTCACCATCTCCTCTTCTTTTCTTCTCTTCTCTTCCCTTTTCTCGCGTGCGCCGCCATGGAGGATGGACCTTGGAGATGGAGGAGGCTTGAGGATGCTTGAGCTCGCATCTAGGATCATGGAGCAACCGGGGTGTGCGAGAGAGGAGGCAACTCGTATCAGCATCAAGGTAAGCTCACTATACTCATAGGATTGACGGCGCATCAGCTAGGTGAGAGATAGCCATTAGAGCTCCCTTGAAACGCTTGAAGCAATAAGTGGTCCGTGGGTCTTGGCGGTTGAGCATGAGCTCCCACTACACTTTCCTACATGGGGACTTGCATGATGAGATATATATGGAGTAGCCTAAGGGCTTTTAGAGCTTGGCAAGGAACACCTAGTGTGCAAATTGAGGAAGCACCTTTATGGCTTGAAGTAGAACCTAGGAAATGGTACCACAAATGTGATGCATTCATGAGTCGCAGGGATTCAATCGGTAGTGCTATGGATCTATCCTTATATATAAAGAAAGCCTGTGATGGTTCATTATTGATTTTGGTACTCTATGTGGATGACATGCTTTCAGTAGGGAAAGCTCATGATGAGCTAGATGCTCTTAAGGCTCAACTCAAGAAGAGCTTTGAGATGAAAGATTTGGGACATGCTTCTCATTTACTTGGTATGCACTTTACACATGTGAAAGGTCTTAGGGACTACTCTATCTGTCTCACAGAAGGAGTATATCCATAAAGTCATTTGGTATGCAAGGTGTGAAGCCCATTGGTTATCCATTGCCTTCTCACGTGAAGGTATCATAGGCCAATTTTCCACAGACATATGAGAAAAGGGCCGATATGACCAAGATTCCCTATGCATCTGCAATGGGCAGTCTTATGTATGCCATGATAGCTACCCATCTAGATATTGCATTTGTAGTTGTTGGTGTTGTGGCACGTTATATGGCTACACCTAGCAAGAGGCATTGGGATTTCATGAAGGGTATCATGAGGTACGTGAAGAACACTATTGATATGTGCATATGTTATGGCAGCCAAGATTCAGGAATCGTGGGGTACACTAACTCTGACTATGCAGGACATGTAGATAGTAGGAAGCCCACTTCTGTCTATGTGTTCACTTTTGCTAGAGGTGTTGTTTCATGGATATCCACGGTGCAGAAATGCACTGCCCTTTCTATTAGAGAGGCCGAGTATATTGCAGCCACTAAGGCCTACAAGGAGGCCATTTGGTTGTTGACCTTGGTATTGAAGATGATATCCCTACATTGCATTTGGATTCTATGAGTGATATCTTATCTAGTTAGCCAAGAATCTGGTCTTCCGTGAAAAGACAAAACACATTGAGGTGAGGTATCACTTCATTTGTGAGGTCATTTTCTAGGACGGGTCTGTTGACCTTGTCAAGATCTCAATTGACCAGAATCTTACAAACTTGCTCATGAAAAGCCTCTCTATAGAGCACTTTGCCTTCCTTAGGAGGTTGACGGGTGTTGGATGAGATGATATCTTTCCTCATCCTATTGTATCTATGTATATGTACTATCTTTTCTTTTTTCTTTTCACTCCTCACTGAGGCAAATTTGCCTTTAAGTGGAGGTTGTTGGAGGTAAAGGTGCCTTTGCCTAGCTACCCATATATTACTACACTAATAGTACCCGCGCCTGCACACTGTAGGCAGCAGTGTGGGCACCCATCACTGTCACTTCATTCTTTATTCTTTCAATGACATTTGAATAAAGGGAAGGCCGGTCACACATTGTGACTATTGGAGTTCCCACATTACATGTGTCTCTCTCTCTTGCTCTTGCTCCTTCCACCATAGCTCTTGCTCCCACTCATGCTCCACTTAGGGCTCACCTCCCTTCACTACTATGCAAGGAAAGCATGGGTAGGTCACCCATAATATCAATCTATCATCCACCTAAGAATGATCACTTTGTAATCAATCAAAGATGAGAGCAGAGTTAGCACCACATTTGGTTCAAAAAGAGTGAGAAACGGGGAAGAGTGTAACTTGCCCCCCTACACAATAAGGTAAAATCTCAACATTGGTCCCCTACAATGGTGCTAGATCCAAAATTAGTCCTACCAACATTTTTAGGGGGGTAGGGCATCACAATCTAATCAACTCTATCTAATGTTGAAAATTTACTTAACTTATCAGGTCCACCCACCCACCCATAGGCATGCAATTCTCGTTGAAGATCGAACCCTCCCACTTTCCTTGGTTGGGTTTGCTTTTTAGTTTCTAATCAACAGAGCATACTACCATGCTATTTGGACACATAAAAGCAGGTTTCTTTTATTATTCCTTCAAATTGGATTCATTAAACTAAATATTTTGCACAACTAAACAAATTGAAAATTGACTTTTTTATTTCATAATAGTAATCAAAACCTCACTCTATAGAGTGCTACAAAACTATCTTTCTACAAAATAGACACTATCTAGCCTAGGATAGGGCCTTCCAATCCCACAGGATTTGGTTGTACGTGATCACACTCTATCTAACAACAGTCAACAAGAAATTTAATGGCTTAGAGCTCTAAGCTTCCCTAACCCCTAGAAGCCATGCTGCATAATAGGAGCACTTATTACTCGGCCCCTTGCCTTTTCAAGTGCCCGATTAATCAAAACAAAATGAACACCTACCTCCCTTGGGAGAATAGGAATCCCACCCACATGTGAGTATTTCCACACTATACAAACTACTCAAGAGCATTGCGTTGGGGATACAACATCCTAAACTACCATATTCCATAACACATCTCACTTTTATAAGCACAAATCCATAAGATATCTATCTCATCATTTTCATATCTAAAATTAGGCATAACCATAGAAACATTACACTTCTTAATATATGCAATTCATAGGGTCTATCCCTTTATATCCATATATCCTTTCCTAAAATAAAATCATGATACTAGTATGTTTTGTTTTCTAATAGTAAATTTGAATAATTCCAGCCATATATAGTTTATGAAGCAAAAGACTCATCGTACATGCTTTTCTAACATCCCAAGCTTCTTTCTTTGATTACAATGAAGTAATCACATATGTCAATCAAAGAATTTACGAACTTTTTTTAGATAAAGTTTAAGAACTATTTTTTCCTTCACCAAACTTGATTATTCTCCATGGGCCAATCATCTTTGTTATGGGGCATGACCACAACTGGAGGTTGTCGTGCAAGATAACTAATTCTATGGGTTGGATGAAATTGAGGATGACTTTAGGGTGTGCTTCAACTTCAAGTTGGACTTTAGCACCAACAATCCCTTTATCATGCATGGGACTCTACATAGCATATGCCGATCAAAGAATTTACGAACTTTTTTTAGATAAATTTTAAGAACTATTTTTTCCTTCGCCAAACTTGATTATTCTCCATGGGCCAATCATCTTTGTTATGGGGCATAACCACAACTGTAGGTTGTCATGCAAGATAACTAATTCTATGGGTTGGATGAAATTGAGGATGACTTTAGGGTGTGCTTCAACTTCAAGTTGGACTTTAGCACCAACGATCCCTTTATCGTGCATGGGACTCTACATAGCATCTCAACATCTCTTCGGAGCCATGGAATAGACTCAAGAAAATCTTATAAAGCTTCTACACCACGTGGGAAAGAGATGGAAGAGCTCAGAGCATTCTTGTAGGGATTTTTCATGACTACAAAAGAGAGAGAGGGTGAGAGTAGCTTCATCACACAGCAAGAGGGACTCTATGCAAGAGTTGTCTACTTTCAAGGCACTAATATTCATGTTTATACAGTACTTGAGGGGAAAGGGGGTTTTCCTTTAGCACTTTAGCCTTGGCATACTTCCCAACAGGCTATGAAGACTCCATTCACACCATTGGCTATCCACAAGAAGCCACCACTCACATATAGGAAAAACTTTTTGAGAGGTCATTTATCCTCTCGATGGTGTCATTACTCAAGTGCACTTAATAGCCAAGTGCCTATCCACTAGGTTAGTTCTTGTTTTTGTTTTATACTACAAATATAAATTTAATAAGCTTATCTTGGGAGGGTTTCTCAAGTACTTTCAATTATATATTGTCATATAACATGTCATTAATAGTAACAATTTTTATCATTATTGAAATGTGATTAGGACTAGTTTAAAATATATGGTCTTTATCATGTTATTATTTAATTTTTCCAAGCATGCATGTATTTAATAAAATATAGGTGTGCAAATGTAACAATCTTGCATAATACTTTACTTTTTCAACATAAAATAACTTGTTTTAAAAAGAAATACTTATCCACATTGCTTTGTTTTAAAAGAATATGCATACATATTGTTTATTAAGGTGAACTTAGTAATGATTGTTGAGAGTGTAAGCATGTGAATTCTCCTTATGATGGAGGGGATAAGGGTAGTTGAGTGTGAATGGTCTTGAGGAGAAGGGGAAACCCTAACCCTAGCCATCTAGGGCTATATAAATAGCCCATGGGTATACATCAAAAAACTGATGAGTGAGAATTACCCAAGTCATACTTTTATGATCAACTTAATAAGCAAGACTTGTTCTTGTACTTTTGAGCTCTTCTCTCCCTCTTGTGCACATCTCAATGCTACTTCGCTAGAGCCATCTCTAATCTCCTCAGCTTCCTTTAGCATCTTCCATCACTTAGTGCACATGAGCTTTCATCTTCTTCATCTTATCCCTTGACCTCCATAGCCACAACTTGAACCCCTGACCTTGGTGGACTTGGTGCGAGAAAAGGAGGCCATATTAGCTCTAGATTTCTTATAGAGGCTTCATCTTCAAGCTCAGGGTGCTTCAGCATGGTGCATCAAACACTGATGTTGGGCAACGAGGCAAGCGGCATTACTAAAAAATACAGAAGTGGCACAATCTGGAGAGCGTGAAACTTTGCGTTGTAGCATGGGCAATAGAGGGCACAATCCCTTGAGCCACCATAGGGCTTTTTTTAGTCCCCCCAAGTGGACTATCTCGATCTAAGAGGGTTTAACATAATTCTTTCCTTGTTGCTCACACAGAGAAAAACCCTAACTGTGTACCCCATGGCAACCATAGCCACAAGCTTGAAAGGTTAACTTTCTTGCTTTTTTCTCTTTACTATTATCATTAACTGTGATTTTAATCACTGATGCACTTCATCCAGATCCCATTCCATGTCTGGATACCCTCGGCTAAGCTCCATCGATGAAGTCGAGTGCATTGAGGCCGATTATTCTAGTTATGGTCAAGCATCACACTAAGCTTGCAACCAATGTCTGTTAACACTAATACTAAAGTGCTTTTTCATATTTTTAATTAACGATATTTGCTAGTCTGATTCTCTAAATCGGTAAGATTAAATCAATAAACCACTTCCTAGTAAGCTTCTTCCATTTTTGTACTATTTGTTGTCCACTTATAAGCACACAAATACTTGCCCACCTTGTCTAAAACATATTGTATTAAACTTGCTTGCATTGAGCAATTCCTTGCCTATTGTAAAGGATTGGACATCGCTACTTGCACTTATCAAGGAGAAGACCTTCTTATGGTCTTAGCCTATGCTGATATTCATCCACAAATCTAGAAATTTAGCCGAAATGACTTCCATCCATGGCAAGTGCTTATCAAATGCAAGATGATGGAAAGGGGTTATTGGCCTCTCATCATGGGGACCAATCATGTTAAGCCTTCCAACCCAAATGATGTGGAAGATGATCAACGAGCTCGAGCTGTCATCATGCTCCACCTTGATGAATCTTTAATACACCATGTAGATTAGCACTCTACTACCAAGGCCAAATGGGATGAGTTGGAACAACTCTATGGTGCCCATGGAAAAAATTCACAAAATTTTCTTAAAATTGTATTGTTCATCCTAGAATATAATGAAGGGGAGGATCTTGGAAAATTTATCTCCCATATGAAGGGCCTTATGGCCCAACTAGCTTCATACAAGCACCAGTAGCAGAACCTGATGTTATTGCTATCCTTTTGAAGGCTATTAAAAAGGTTTTTTCTACTCTTGTAACAACATTAAAAACATCCAAAATCCTAGCTTGAAAGGTACCATCCAGTCATGCCTAGATGAAGGGAAGAGGAACCATAACGAGGGCAATTTAGTATCTACTTTCAGTGAGAGCAAGTATTAGTTCATACAATTTCCACAAATTGTTCTTTCTGTCATAAAAAAGGGCATATTGTTAAGGGGGGGTATCCTCTCATGCTTTGTAATCCAATGCCACTTGGCATTGGGTGAGGTGTTGAGAGTGTAAGCATGTGAATCCTCCTTATGCTGGAGGGGATAAGGGTAGCTAAGTGTGAATGGTCTTGGGGAAGGGGAAACCCTAGTCTTAATGTTTCTATGGTTATATCTCAATTTGGATTTGAGAATGATGAGGTATGTATCTTATGGATCCATGCTTGTAACAATCATACATGTTATGGAATATGGTGGTTCAAGATGTTGGGATCCCCAACCCAATACTCCTTATCACTCTATGGAGTGTGGAAAAACTCACCTATGGGTGGGTGTCCTACGATTCTAAGGGAGGTAGGTATTTCGTTTTGATCACTCGAGCACCTGAGAAGGCAATGGACCGAGTAATAAGCACCCATGTTATGTAGGATGGCTCCTAAGGTTGATGGAAGCTTAGAGGGGCTCTAAGCCAGTTAATTCCCTACTGACCACAAATGTATTGTGATCACATATAGCCCAATCTTGTGGAATTGGAAGGTATTATCCAATATCTTTCTGTGGAAAGATAGTTTTGTACCACTTTACGGAGTGGAGGTTTTTATTACTATTACGAAATTAAAATTTTGATTTTCCAATTGTTTGTTATGTGTTAAAGATTGAGTTTGACAAACCTGAATTTAACGGAATAATAAAAGAAAGTTGCTTTTGTTCGAATTGTGTGGTAGTATGCTTTGTTAATTAGAAAATTAAAGCAAACCTAATTGAGAAAAGTGAGAGGCTTCGATCCCAACAGTCAAATGCTTATGGTTGGATAGACCTAATATGTCGAGTAACTTTTCCACACTAAATATAGTTGACTAGATTGTGACCCCCCCAAAATGTCAGTAGGACTAGATTTATGTCTACCACTATTAGGGGGTTAGACCTAAGATTTTACCTTATGGGTAGGGGGATCGAGTTACACTCTCCCCCATCTCTTGGATTCTTTGAACCAAATGTGATGTTTACCCTACTCTCATAGCTAATCAATTACAAAGTGAACTTTCTTAGGTGGTGTAGACTATTGTTAGGGGTGATCTATTCACATTTTCCTTGTGTAGTAGAACTGGGATTCCCATATTTAACTAAGGTCAATGTTTCCTACATGGAGATTGGGGGGCATTATGCATGGACACAACTTTCAGTCAGCTACTAAAGAACTCATATGGGCCTAATGGATAAGGCACCTCACATTTACCAAATTTCATCTTCATCACTAGTAGTTTAACTCATCAATAGTAAATGGCCTCTCCAATAGCAATGCTTTGTTAAATGGTATAGGTGCACAAATATATGCTTCAAGACAAGCATCATAATTTGCAGCTATGGGAGTCTTAGTACCTTCAAAAGTAGCAAAACAATGTTAAAACATACCAACCACTCCTTTCTCATCATTCACGTGATTTGCATTCGAATGAATCTTCAATGCAAGCAATGGATTCTCTTTGTTGCTTCAATTCAAAACCTTTAAAAAGAAGTCATTAGGTCCGTCACTTAAGCAGCCCTACTTACCCCTACTTTGAGCATGAGCCCCTTACATGCGTTTATACTCTTTGACCCTGAAGAAGTCCTTATCTCAATCAAAATCTTGTTATTGAACTTCTCCCATAGTTTTTAGTATAAATAGTGATTCCTCCAAGCATCTCTTAGGCAATTAAAATTGGGTGCAACATTTCTACTTCTTGCATCATCCAAAGCTTTAGAGATCCCTCTCATAAAGTGCTTATCATGAAGAATGAAATATTGAGAGAAAGGGACTTAATGGATAATCCATGTGTATGACATGGAGCTTGATGGATTAAATGAAAGCTAATCCATCAAGATCCATGTGATACACAAAATTATTCCAAGTGGCTAGCTCTCCACATGGAACTAGAATGTTTATTATGCTAGGTAAAGGGCATTGCGTTTGAAGAGAAGGCAATAAGAACAAAACCCTTTAAGTACATTAATCAGACCAAGTCATCTTAAGTTTCTTGCTTGCAAGTTAGCATGCACTTATGTCCATGGGAAATGAACTTCAAGCTCAAGGGACATGTTCTACTCATCAACTGGTAAGGTGGTTTGATCAATGTCTATTCTTTTAAGAATTCCCATTTTTTGACTCTAATAATTGAATTGTTAGAGGCATATACCATTTTTTGACTCTAATAGGTAAAGTATTATAATTCCTATTTTTTGACTCTAATAGCTAAAGTGTTAGAAGCATATACCAAACATATCAAGATAGTTACCCCACCACTCTTAAAGGAAATAGCCACACAACTTCCATCACCCACTTGAAAAGGAAGAGTGTGTTGAGCCACACAACTTCCATCACCCACTTGAAAAGGAAGTGTGTGTTGAGCAAGTATTTAATCAAAAGTAATACTCCATCTTTACCTCTGGTACAGGTATCAAAGAAGAGTGGGTTGAGTGAGTCTTTAATCAGAAGAAATACTCCACCTTCACCTCTAGTACAAGTATCAAAGAAGACAATGAAGCCTTGAAATCAAAAGGAAAATTATATGCAACTTCATCCATCTTGACCTCTTGAAGAGCCACAATCAATGGCTTATAGTGTTTGGTAAGCCCAAAACAAACTCGCTTCCGCAAGTCACTAGATAGGTTGCAAACATTCCAAGAACACACCTTGAGGGAGAGGGAACTCTTATGAAAGCAACAAAGTCACTTGATCCATGAGCTCATGGCCATCAATGGGAACAAAACAATTCTAATTAACCAAAGCAATACGAGCAAGTTTCTTGAGTGACATCTTCCCAAATTGTTTTTGCCACTACCTTTGGAGGAGGCCATTTGGAATTTTGATTATCCTTATCCCTACCTTCATCCCCATATCCTTAGCTTTCTACTTAGTTGGAGTAGGGGTCTAGCTAGGAACATCCTCCCTAGAAATGTTATGAGAAGGCTATTTGTTAGACATAGAAAGACTCAAGGAGAGGTGCTTTCCCTTTATCAATTCTTTGCTCTTATTTCTTAGCTATGCCTTCCACCAATATAGGGTCCTTCATCTACACTTTCTCCTATGATAGAGTAGTGGTTGCTATGCTAGGGAAAGCCCTTGCAAAATGAATACTCTCTTTGTTAAAAAAATACTATGTCGAGTTCTAAGATCTAAACTTTAAGGAAGTTAGGGTGGTTCAACTCTAAACCTTAATTGTTGAGAAGCCACTTGACTAATCGAGTCCACCCAACCATGGGACAATAGTGGTTGGGGAAGTCATCCTCCTACTTCCCACACATGTATCTAAAATATCTTTGCTTTTTAAATTAGGGTTCTAGCACCTTTAGTTTGGACATTCAAAATCAACTTTCTTAATTAACTCTTTAGCACAAGTTTGATTCATGCCTTTAGAGCACATACACAAAAATAAGTGAAGATAGTTCTTTATTTCAAACAATAATATTTATTTCAAACAAGGTAGACAAAATGGGCTCTAGGCAAAATTGCCCTATACCGAGCCAAAAACCACTCTAGATAGTGCATCTGATACTAACAACTACTCTAGATTAGAACTATTGGCACCAAGTGTTGCCCTAGATAGATAGTCCGCTAATACCAAGCAAACCCACTCAGGACTGGGACTATCAATACCATGACAAACACCATCCATATCTTGAATTGGGTCTTCTAACACCCACATATTTCAAGCCATAGAGATTTCTATCTCCATCCTAGGACTAGCTTAAGAGTGTCCATAGCCTCCCTCACTCTCAAACTTCCATAGGAGAAAACCTAGCTCCCATGGTGGCCTTTCCCCTGCTTGACCTTTGGCTAGCTCCATTACTTGTGACCTTTGGCTAGTGTATTAAATAATGCCCTTTTGGGTTCCTTACCTTTATCGGCAATTCTACGATGAAATCATCAAGGTGGTCTTGACCTGTACAACATTTCCTCGTATGGACTAGTCTCACAAGCCTTAGAACAAGAACAAATCCTCCCCTTAAGAAAATTTCACAAGTCAAGCATAAGTAAAGTAACCAATACTCACTTAAAAACATTACTTGCAAATGATCCTTTATGGATTGTACTTTCCTTAATTATATCTAAAGAACCAAAGCAAAAAAGCAAACAAATTTGAGCAAAGCAACCCTTTTTAACTTAAATGAAATGATTAAATTATGATAGAATAAGTTAAATTCAATGATTACAATCTACATTGTTGATGATGCCTTCTAAATTCCTTATAGAAACATCTTTCTCAAATTCCCTAGAAGTGCCTTCTTTGATGACCTCCTTTCCTTTTTGATGGTTCTTGAGGGGCATCATCTTGAAGTAAATTTGATAGAACTTCCACATGATTGTGGAGAAAAGAGAAAAAGCTTGAAAGATTTTGGTAGAGCTTTCGCAGAAGCTGTGAAGAAGGGCAGACAAGCTCAACAAATTTCAATAAAGCTTCCACACAAGTGTGGAAAAGACTCGGCCGGGGGGGGGGGTCACTCATGAATATATGTATATATAACGTGAGTTCAAAATAAGGGATTTTTAAAATAGCATTTTTATACATTTTTTACATACAGAAGGGTGTCATATAAAGGGGTTACTTACAGATTGAATAGAAAAGGGTTGTGTTTTATTCAAGAAAAATTCACAGATTAGGATATTTATAAATAGGCCATGAACCCACGTTATATATAGAATATATATATATAGTGAACCCCCCGAGGGAAAAGAGGGAAGAACCTCAATGGATTTTGGCAAAGCTTCCATGCAAGTACAGAGAAGAAAGGAAAAGCTCAGCAAATTTTGAAGAGCTTCCATGCAAGGTGTGAAGAAGAGTGGATAAGCTCAACGAATTTTAATAGAGCTTCATGCAAGCTTTAAAGAACAATAGACAAGCTCAATGGATTTCGGCAATGCTTCCGCACAAGTGTGGCGAAGAGGGGGGAAGCTAACAAAGAGAGATGCTCCCTCTAGCTTCACCCATGCTTGTAGAGTGTTGTCTCCATCCCAAAGAGTTGTGTGTCTATGTTGTGCCCTCCTCCCCTTTATATACTAGTTGGGGAGGAACGAAAGGGCAAGGGGTGGGTTGCTTTTCGCATTTGCAACTTACATAATTGATATTCAAATGCAAAAGCTACCTGATTTGACTATCTTTAAAGAGATTTTACTTAGTTCTGAGAGTATTCACATTCTTATGGATTTGGGACTCTAAAGAAAGTAAAAATGTGGCCTTTTCGCACTCACATGTAGCTTGTTCGTAAAAATTTGTGCACACTAAATAGAACTTAGCATAGCCATAACATTGGATTGTGAACTCGAAATTCAGATCTATTTGAACCATTGTGATCGTGGCAATGATTACGGTCTTATTCCTTTAATTTGTATGTTTGAGAAATTTTAAACATGCCAAAATTCAATCTCTGTGTTTTCCTATCTAGAATTCCTACTAATATCTCAACAACGTCAATAAAAGTAAGATCTTCAATACTTCTAAGCATTATTAATCTTGAAGCTCACTCATATGCAATATAATATGTAACATGCTTGATTTATTTTATAACTTCATTAAAAAACATCTAGGATACCAAGGTGGGTTACATCTTTCAACCTTGGATGCAATAAGAACAAGATAAAAGCCCTTTCCAATGAATCTAAATTGCATGAGTGCATTCTTTCTTTCATATGTTAATTTGAACCAACGACCAAACTCATCCTTAGTAGGTTGTCTCCCCAAGGATATAAGTAGATAGTATAAGATAGAAGACTAGCATAACATTGCCAAACTTGGTCAAGAGAAAGGTTTATAGAGGCCTTGTGGACTCATGCACCTTCAGTAACCTTTGCTTTGAATTCTTAGTTGTGACTATCATGATCATTGCACAGAGCTCGATCAATCTCTGTCGTGTTGTGAACATGGCCCTACACAATTGACTCTTGAAGTCAAGCAATCCATCTTTCTGGTGAGGCTACATGCCTTCACAACATTGTCTCTTCCCCAACAAACTTTACGTGCATGATTCAAGACCACATGGAGCATTATGGTGCCAACAATGAGCAACCCTTGCCAGATCAACATATCACGATTTGTCAAAGAGGTTATTAGCTACATTCACTATTATTAGATACATGCTCCATTACCATCGTAATCTTTTAAGCTTGAGCAACATCGCCACTTAGAACAACTTCTTTTTAATTTTCAAATGCAAGCAATGAGATAATGCAATAAAAATTCACCTAGAAACACATGACTAGATCCTTATGAAGGGGATATAGAGCTATGGATGAAAGATAGCCTTGGTAATTCATTACTTCCAAGTGGACACCAAAATTTAGCACCAATGGAAAATTTTGTGAGAGAGCATGAGCTATTTTTCTCTAAAATAATGACTCATGTGGTATTTTAGTGAAGAACAAAGGCTAAGGATGTCCCATTACACTATAAAATAATGACACCAAAATTTAGCACCAATGGAAAATTTTGTGAGAGAGCATGAGCTATTTTTCTCTAAAATAATGACTCATGTGGTATTTTAGTGAAGAACAAAGGCTAAGGATGTCCCATTGCACTATAAGCATGTCACCAACAATTGGGACACCACATGATCAAAGAGATTTAAAGGACAATTCCTCTATAAGAACAAGTGAAAATGTGTATAAGATTTTCCTTAATATGTAAGAAAGATTGGTAACTTGAACGATGAAACATGATTGATTTTAAAAGAACGAAATGATCATTATTATGGGCCATGTTTGTTGAAACCAAATGAAGTCTCTAGTCATGCATAGATTGTGATTTGGGAAGTTATAAACTTTTCCACTTAAAAGCTAATCATGTGATAATTATATTAATGCATCTTGTATTATTATAACTTAATGGTATATCAAGTTTTTATCTCTAGTTTTATAGATATAGATTGTGATCCAGAACATTGCACACGAATGAGACCAAATCATATTTGCTCAACATAAAATATCGAAAACTCTTCCCATAATATTCCAGAATGCCACCCTTTCTTGAGACATATTGCTAACGGTTTAAATGAGTGACTAATTTGGCATATCTAAGGATAAGTTAATTATTCTAGAGGACATCCTTAGCCTACAAGCCCAACCTTATTTTCAAAGAGGTCATACAATATTAAAGAATGAAAGCTATGAATGAGTGTTAAGTTTGGCCTTATGACAAAGTATGCTTTTAAAAACAAATGAATCTCACCAATTTCGTTTTCCCAAATGATTGAGCTTTTCCCACATTGTTGAAAGCCCTCTTAATATGGTAATCATACAAATGTATACATGACTTTAGATGGAAGGGGATCAACTACAAAAGCTTTTTAGAGCTCAATGCTTCTTAGGGCTCAATCTAAAGCTTCTAGATCCAATTTGTAAAGTGAATGTTCCAAATGGAAATTTAAACTAGATGATACAATAGTTTATCATGTGAGCTATGTGGATATTCTTTCAATTAAGCTTATAGGTTTTGAAAATGGGATTTGTCATCTCTCAATAAGCTCACTTGCACAATACAATCACTTGATTGCTACATTCATAAACTTACTTCCAAAACTCAATGGAACTAAAAGCTCCTCTTATGTAAGAAGGATAAAATATCAAAATAAAAAGATTTCGGCATGTATAACAATGCGTATATTTCCATATATAACATAAAGTGTGCTCACATTAGGAAAGATGGACCCACTCTCAATGGTTATAGGTAGAAAGAGAATCCCATTTGTACATGGATCTATTTTAGATGCATAAGAAACTTATAGAGCATATGTCCTAAGTAAGCATAAGAATTAAAAGAAGGTTCTTGAAATAAGAGGAGGATACATCTTCTTAAAAGTCTCCATAATAAGGACATTACATTGATTGTCAATGAGCCTTTTAGATGAATCTACGAATAGCCCAAATTGACTTTCATAAAATTATTTCATAAAGTTATGCTGAGCCTTTTACATGCCTTCTTTTTTTGGATTTTGTGTTCTTTGATAGAACTTTCTGGCTCTCAAAATGCCATTTAGGATTTTATATGTCATATTTGCATGAATAGTTTGCATACTAATGGAGGCTAGCTAGTGGATACTAGTAGAGCCTATTTACCCTTATAATTGCCAACATTGTAAGAGCATTGCATCATGCCATATAAGTGAATCATTATTACCTTTTAAGACATGAATTGATGTGGCACTTGTAGCTAAAGAAGGTGGAGGGATACTAGGAGAGATGGAGACATTTTAGGTGGATAATATTTCTAGGGCTTATGATTTGTTCAAATGTACAATATGCATAAGATGTAGATTTTCTAGTTATCGATCATCTTGCTTATTCTACCTCCCAATCTACTTTGATTAGTTTGGAATTTTGTTAATAATGTTAAATGAACTTCCTCAATAATGTTTTAAATGAATTCCTTGATCTACCTCAATCCGCCATAGCCATATGCATTCTTCCATATGCATGCAGGTTGAGTTGGCTTACCAATGCCTAATATGGCTAATTGAGAGGATGGAATTTTAGCAAGCCTTAAAAAATGATACCCAAATAAAATCCAAATGAATTGAGTTACACCATTGTGAGACCCTTTGCTCCATAATGTGACACCCAAACATTGTATTTATTCCTTCATCACTCATTGATCTCCATATGTGTAATAAAGCCATGACTAATAGCCTTTAAATTTGAATACCATGCTAATCAATTTATTTTAAAAAACTTGCTAAAATATGAGATATGTGGTACTTGTGCCACACACAACATTGTGCTTACAATTCAAAGCATCAAAGCTAGGCTATGATGCCCTTAGGAATAGTTGAAACTAAGGTTGGAAAGAAATTGATCCATCATAAGAGCATAGAGATAACGTGGATGGAGTTCAAGAGATATCAAATTATTACATATGTCATAGTAGTAACGAAGATTCATGGTCTACAATGTTAGATATGTGGTAATTGCTTCCATGTAACTGTGGCAAGGCGTGGCCTTGTGCTTACAACCCCACGCATCAAAACAAGGATCTACCATTTGCAATAGCAAGAACTAGGGTTGAAGAAGCTGATCCAACATAAAAGTATAAAGGTAACATGAATGGACTTCAAGAGACAACAAGTAAGACTTGTCTCATGATAGTAATGAAAAAACTCCTAGTCAAAACATATGAGAACAATGCAACCTTCCTTTAAGCACTTACAAGCCCAATTACACTATCCAAGCTTTAAGTTCAACTCTTAAATGATGAGAAGATCCTCATTACATAGGCAACCATCTTTTTATAGTTAGTTGAAGCCCCTTTCTTATATATTTTTTACAAAATGGAGGTTATTGTGCATGCTTAGTTGTAGAGAGAAAAGGATTTAACAAGGAGGGGAAATAGTATATGTGCTTAGTAGAGAGACATGGGGAGAGAAGTGTGAGGTTATGTAGAGATAAGGCAATTAGAGAGATATTGAACAAATAAATCATTTTTTGAGATCGATATATTGTTGCATGTAAAGGCACCTCTGCCTAGCCGCCCGTGTATTACTACACTGACAGTACCCGCCACTGCACACTGCAGGTGGCGAGCACCCGTCACAATCACTTATTCTTTATTCTTTTAGTGACAGTTTGAATAAAGGAAGGCCTGGCCACACATTGTGGTTGTTGGAGTTCCCACTTTTGAGTTTCTCTCTCTCTCTTGCTCTTGCTCTCCATCCACCATAGCTCTCACCGCCAAGCTTCTTCTCTCCTGGGTTCTACTTCCCTTTCAACTGGTATCAGAGCAAAGGCATTGGAGCTTGCCTGGCATTCTCTTTAGCCCTGGATTTGAAGAGCTTCAACTCGAGCTTCAATGGTAGCCATGGCACCTTCATTTGCAAGTATGTTTTGATCTTCTGCCTCCTCCCTGATCTTCCCACCTTCATTCGGCACCTTGTAGGGCTGCATTGGTCTAAAGCTCATTTAGTTGGTGTATGCATTGGTTCTTGGATACGGGGTGCTTACTGGAGATTTGAATTATCATACCGATGTATTTGGAGATTGTCAAATGCTTCTTTTTGGTTTCGGAATGCTCTTGAGCTTGGATTAGGCTCCATCTTGGTCGTCATTCACTCGCATTTGGATTGAGTTGGCATGCTTTGGACCGATTTATGCTTGTTGTCACTACTTGACATTTAGGCCTCTTGCATTTATGCTTTGGTCAAATATGGCTGTCACCTAGTTTACCCATGCATGACAGCCACTTAGAGCTTCGTCTTTGGATGTATTTGAGCATTTTGGACCTACTGGGCATTACATTTGGTTGTCACTTACATGCTATGTGAATGCTTTCAGGCTCATGCTTTACGGGTCTAAGATAGCTTGGGATTTATGCTCCGGATGTACCCTACTGGGATTTGGAATGTCTGATGTTATGTACTCGATGTATTTGAGCATTGCTTGCTCTATTTGCATCTGACTTTACTTCCAATGGGAGCCTCTTGGCATATTCGGATGTATGCAAAGTTTTACTTACACTTGAGCTTGAGCTTGTGGGACAGTTACATGCATTTTCTCTCTTGAGAGCTTTATGTCTACAGTTAGTCTGTAGTGGGCTGATTTGATATGCCTATTGGGGCAAGCACCTATCTATGTCACAGGTCTGTCCGTTTTGTATACATCTTGGATGGTTATGCATTGAGCTTCTTGTTGAGAGATCGAGCTCCACTCGTGATATGCCAGGGTGACCGTTGTGCATTTATGTCACCAACTTGTCAATTGCAGATGCGGTTGGTACACCGCCCATGAATAATAGCTAGATGACAACTATCCTTATCTACTCTAGTTCGTGGCTCAGTTAGTATGCCACCTTAGTTATTTGAGTTTGGTTTGAGACCCATATATAGGGTTCTTCTATTTCTTTGTATGAGAGTTCTTTTTGGCTTACACAACTAAGAAGAGGAAAACTGTTTTCAGCCTCCACCTCTGTGTGTATTCCCCCATTGTGCAAGCAAGAAAGCTACAAGTTAGACTCCTTCCTTCTCTCCCACAATCTTGACATGGTATCAGAGCCTTGTTCATGGTAAGGAGCTCAAGAAAGCAAGCCAAGCTCGCGGTGTTCTGGTAAGAGGAGCAGTGTTGCTTTCATTTTCTGTTTTGGGAGCAGATCTCTGCAGGTAGCACAGTCGAAAATTGCAAGAGTGCATTGTCTCAGGTTGAGACGCCCTTCGTGGTGAAGCAAGAGGGCAGTATATACTATGGTTGAGGGCTTTAGCCCACGGCGACCCTGTTTTTTTTATTTGAGGCCATTTCGAGGCCTGTTTTGGAGACGGAAGTTTTCTGCACGCACTCAGGAAAAGGCCCAGTTTTATGCTGTGCGACCACTGTTCTACAGGTCGGTGAAAAGTTACTGTAGAAATTGCATCGTATGCTTGTGTGCAGAGACATTGGGAGTTACAGAATCATCCTTGTTGCCTGTTGATGCAAAATCGTCACTAGGAAGTAACTATGTGGTCAAATACCACTTTCGTCAGTTTTGTAGATTAGCCCTTGTGAGGCTAAAGCTGTGTTCTTTGCAGTGACAGAACTTTTTGTAGTGTTCTGTAATGGCGTCTGATTCTCTCTCACAGATTGTCACTGAAAAGCTTGACAAGAACAACTTCTAAGCATGGAAGTTTAGAATGACGAATTTCCTTATGGGAAAAGGATATTGGGAATTTGTTGCAGGAAATGAAGAAGAATCAGTTCTTCCTGATGTTTCCAATCAACAGCAAATGCATGCATTTAAAGCATGGCATGAGAGAGTCAGGAAAGTTATGTACTGGCTGTCTATCAGTATTTCAGAATCTATGATTGTGCATATTCAGGATGCAAGTACGCCAAAGGAGGCATGGGATACTTTGTCAAAAATGTATAGCACAAATACTCAAGCCAAGAAAATGCAGCTCAAGCAAGAGTTGCATAATGTGCAAAGAGAAAATATGAGCATCAATGACTACCACATGAAGGTGAAGAAGATTGCAGATGCACTTGCTTCCATTGGGTCACTAGTGGAAGATGATGATTTAGTTTCTATGACCTTGAATGGTCTAGGAAAGGATTATGCACAGTTTCAAACATCCATTTCCGTCCGTGAAAGATTTCCTGATTTCGAGGAGTTGATTGCTCTTCTAATTTCTGAGGAGCAGAGAAATGGTGGTGCATCTTCTTCAGGAGGAACTTCAAAAGAAGCTGTCTTCTACTCAAATGCTGGAAGAGGTAGAGGCAGAGGTAGAGGAGGCCGATCTGGAGGCCGTGGTAGAAATCAGAATATGCAGCAAACTCAAGAAAACCAGTCCTATGGAGGAGGATGTGGTAACTCTAGAGGCAGGGGGAGCCAAAGAGGTCATGGTGGATGGCAAACAGAGCAAAATGCAAACAGCAATGTTGAATGCTACTACTGTGGTAAAATGGGTCATATGGCTAAAGACTACTATAAAAAGCAGAATGACATCATGAATGGAAAACTGCAACAAGGCAATTATGCATCTTCTAGTAGACAGGGTGATGACAGAAATGAGCATTTGTTTATGGTGCAGCACATGAACAATTCTGTGACAAGTGCAGAAGAAAGCAACGATGTATGGTATGTTGACTCAGGTGCATCAAACCACATGACAGGTCATGCAGAATGGATGGAGGATGCAAGAAAAATGGAAAAACCAGGATTTGTAGAGACTGGTGATGATACTGCATATCCTATTGTGCAGATTAGAAAATTTCCTTTGTCTATGCAGGATGGGAAAAAGAAATACCTATCCGATGTATTTCATGTCCCGAATATCACCAAGAATCTGGTTTCTGTTGGTCAAATGGTTGAGCACGGCTTGCAGGTCAGATTTAATCCTCATGGATGCTTTGTTGAGGATATGAAAAATAAAGGTCGCTTGATAGCAAAAGGAAAGAAGAAGGGCAGAATGTTTACGTTGGATGCAGACATGTCTGAATTGAGTGCAGCAATGTTTGCACATGGGACCGGTGTAGTTGCAGATATTGATATCTGGCATAAACGCATTGGTCATGTTAATGTACATCGACTTAAATCAATGCAGGCCCAAAATATTATTGCAGGATTGCCTAGATTTAAGGTTGCAGAAATGCATAAGGTATGTGAAGCCTGTTAGTTTGGAAAACAGGCAAGGAAACCATTTCCTAGACATGTTCAAGAGAGTAAGAAGCCATTGGAATTAATCCACTCTGATATGTGGACTACTAAAGCTGCATCTCTTGGAGGCTGTCATTATTTTGTCACTTTTATTGATGACTATAGCAGAAAAATTTGGATATATTTTATGAAAAAGAAAAGTGAAGTTTTTGGGCATTTCAAAACTCTTAAAGCTATGGTTGAAAAAGAAACAGGCCTGCAAATAAAATGCCTAAGGTCAGATGGAGGGGGAGAGTACCTCTCAAATGAGTTTGCAAGGTTCCTGCAGGAGCATGGCATAAAGCAGCAATATTTATGCAGTCATACCCCACAACAAAATGAAATTGCAGAAAGAAAAAGCATGCATATTTGAGAGGTATCTCGTGCCATGCTCAATGAAAAAGACCTGCCAGATTTTTATTGGCCTGAAGCAGTTGCTACAGCAGTCTACATAATAAACAGGACTCCCACTGCAGCAATACATGGAATGACTCCAGAGGAGAGGTATACTGGTAGGAAACCAGATATTTCTCATTTGAAAATCTTTGGTTGCATTGCCTATGTTCATGTGCCAGATGAGTTGAGATCCAAGTTGGATCCAAAAGCTGAGAAGTGCATCTTTATTGGTTACTCTCTACAGCAGAAAGGGTATAGATGCTATAACCCTTCTACTCGTAAGTTTACAGTGAGCAGAGATGTTGTTTTTGATTAGATGAGTAGCTGGTATAAACCAGCAAATGTGATTGATGATGTAGATGCACAAAATGGTAATGCTGCACAGAATTCACAGCCGCAGTCACAAAATATTAGTGGACCTGGAGTGTCCTCTAGTAGTGGTTCACATTCTTCGCCATGGACAGGCAGATTGAGATCGGGAGAATCTTCTCAAAGCAATGCAGATAGTGGTATGCAAGTTTCACGAAAAGGAAAAGAGAAGGTAGATCAGCCCATGTTTAATGTGAATGCAAGTCACTCTTATGTGGATGGTGAATCCAGTGGCTCAGAACAAAGCATTGATGATGAGTTGGGTATCCCCTCTATTGTTACACCTAGAGTAAGGAAGACCAGGGATGTTTTGAGAGCACCTGGAAGTGAGCCTACTTTGCGTAAGTCTACCAGAGCTAGGTATCCTGTGGATAGGCTAAAATATGATGGATTTACAGCCATCCACTATGCATATATGGTCAAAGTGATACAGGAACCAGAACCCACTTCTTTTGAGCAAGCCATGGGAAAAGAAAAATGGGAGAAAGCCATGGATGAAGAAATGGATGCCTTGGAAGCAAATGCTACATGGGAGTTGGTACCTTTGCCTAAAGGTAAGAATGCAATTGGCTGTACGTGGGTTTATAAGGTGAAGCACAATGCAACCGTAAGAGTAGTCATTGCTATGGTTGCATCAAAGGGATAGTCTTTACATTAGATGGATGTAAAGAATGCCTTCTTGCATGGTGATTTGCAAGAAGAGGTCTATATGGAGCAGCCACCAGGTTATGTGCATGCTGTTCATCCTGAGTTTGTTTGCAGATTGAAGAAAGCCTTGTATGGCTTGAAGCAAGCACCTAGAGCATGGTCTGACAAGATAGGACAGTATCTTGTCACTATTGGCTTTCAGATTTCCAAGGCAGATTTCTCACTTTATGTGAGAAAAACAGAGAAAGGTATTATGCTACTTGTCATTTATGTTGATGATTTGATTATGACAGGTGACAGTGATGAAGATATCCTTCATGTGAAAATGCTATTGAAGCAAAAGTTTGAGATGAAGGATTTGGGAGAGCTGCGTTATTTCTTGGGCATTGAGGTGATTAGATCTCCAAGTGGGATACAGCTCTTGCAGAGGTAGTATGGATTGGACATGCTGTCCAAATATGGGATGACAAGCTGTAAGCCTATTTCAGTTCTTTTGGAGCAGAATGTGAAGCTGAGCACAGATGCAGGTGAGCTTCTGGAAGACCCTACTATGTACAGACGCATAGTAGGAAGTTTGATTTATATGACTATTACCAGGCCAGATTTGAGCTATGCTGTTGGATTAGTAAGTCAGTTTATGCAGGCTCCAAGGAAATCGCATTTGGATGCGGCTAGACGCATACTCAGGTATGTGAAGTCCACATTGCAGTATGGACTATTTTATGAGACTGGGGTTCAGATACAGTTGCATGGATACACTGATGCTAATTGGGCTGGTAGTATTTCTGATAGGCGATCTACCAGTGGATATGTGTTCTCTTTTGGGAGTGCTGCAGTCACTTGGAGTAGCAAGAAACAGCCTACAGTTGCCTTGTCGAGCACAGAGGCTGAGTACAGGGGTGCAGCAATGGCTGCATGTGAGATAGCTTGGTTGCATAAGCTACTTTATGATATGCATTAGTCTACAGATGGGCTAGATGTCATTTATTGTGACAACATGAGTAGTATACACTTGGCAAATAACCCAGTCTATCATGCTAGAACAAAGCACATTGAGGTGCATTATCACTATGTGCGGGAGAGGGTTTTACTAGGTCTTATTGATCTAGTTTATGTCAGCACAGAGGATCGGGTAGCTGATATATTCACGAAGGCATTGGGCGCAGAGAAGCTGCGCAAGTTCAGAGACCTGCTTGGTGTGCAGGAATTGGGATTGAGCTCGAGGGGGAGTGTTGAGAGATCTAGCTCCACTCGTGATATGCCAGGGTGACCGTTGTGCATTTATGTCACCGACTTGTCAGTTGCAGATGCGGTTGGTACACCGCCCATGAATAATAGCTAGATGATAGCTATCCTTATCTACTCTAGTTCGTGGCTCAGTTAGTATGCCACCTTAGTTATTTGAGTTTGGTTTGAGACCCATATATAGGGTTCTTCTATTTCTTTGTATGAGAGTTCTTTTTGGCTTACACAACTAAGAAGAGGAAAACTGTTTTCAGCCTCCACCTCTGTGTGTATTCCCCCATTGTGCAAGCAAGAAAGCTACAAGTGAGACTCCTTCCTTCTCTCCCACAATCTTGACACTTCTTGCTCTATCAATTGTGCTTGTGCTTGGTCTCTTCTCTTACCCCGAGACCCATTACATGCATGACTTCTAGACCTACGAGATGTATCTTTCCTGACAGGTTATTGGTTTGACGGTTCTTGGTATCTTCTTGCCCCTTGACACTCACTGTTGGATGTATCTTGCTACCTGGCAATTGCAGTGGCATATATATTAGTGATTGCTTCACTTTGGGACAGTTTTACATATTGCTGTAATTTATTCCAGCAAGCTGAAATTTGCAGATTTCGAGCACTTGTATGAGGATAATGCTTACTGATTGATGTTTTCTTGGTCATATTTGGTGGATAGTTTGTTCTCTTGGTGATATCCACTCTTTCACCAATTTTAGCAATGGTTTTAGTGCATTTTCTACTAATTATAGCAGTGGTTTTGGTGCATTTTCTACTAATTATAGCAACCTGCATTTTTGCATTTTTGCTTTGATTTGGGGCACTATGGCTGGTCATTTGAAAGACACGGCTCTCTTTAACATTCCCAAGTTGGATGGTACCAACTATGGGTATTGGAAGTCTCAGATATGGCAGGTTTTGGTGCAGAAGTTGCAAATTAAACCCTTGCGTTTCAAGGGTGTTAAACCCGAGGATATGGATGATGATGTTTGGATGGAAGTTAATGAGCTATTCAAGTCTACCATTATCTTATCACTCTCAGAAGAGGTCCATCATAATGTTGTTGAAGATGAGAACGATAGTGCATGGGACTTATGGAGAAGATTCAGGAGCTTATGCACAACAGAGTCCTGCATCAAAAATGTATTAGCTGAAGCAATTAATGGACCTTTGCATGAAGGAGGGGACATCCCTATCATCTCATTTCAGCCAGTTTCATGCTATCATGAAGAATCTGTTGTCACTAGGTATTGAGTTCAAAGACAACTTGCACCCATTGTTTATGCTTGGCACCTTGCCTGAATCATGGGATGTCTTCCGTACTGCCATATGCATGAACAAGCTTGATGGGCTAAAAATCAAAGATGTTGAGAATGCTTTATTGATTGAGGAAATCAACATGAGAAACAATGATGCTTCCCACTCGTCACATGCATTAATCGTTAGAGGCGGCAGACATGGCAGGTATGATAATGATCCTAAGGGCACGGACTCTCAGAAGTCTAGGTCAAAGTCACGTGGGCGCAGTAAGTCCCGTGGATGAAAATCTGATCTTACATGTCATTGTTGTGGGAAAGCAAGACATATTAGGCCACAGTGCCATAAGATGTGCAATGATAAGTGTAAGGAAAAGGGCAAAGAGAAAGTGCAGGAAAAGTCTTCTGAGCACAGTATTGTACCTACAAAGTCCAGTGTGAAGATAAAAGAGGTTAATGTCATGTAGGCGACTGGTTCAGACGAGGATTACATACCTGCAGCTTCTTCATGTAGATTCTTGTGATCATTGTTTGTATGGATGGCTGGCCAGGAATACGCATAAAAAGTCTAGTAAAAAACTCATGGGTGAGCCCTTGGCTCTTGTGCACTCAGATATATGTGGGCCCATGCCCTGTCAGTCACTAGGTGGGGCAAAGTATTTTGTTACTTTCATAGATGATTGCTCACGTAAGGTTTGGGCTTATCCCATAAAGAGAAAATCTGATGTCTCAGACACATTTCAGCTTTGGCTTGCATTAGCAAAGAACCAGTCTGGGAATAGGATGAAATGCCTAAGGTCAAATAATGGGGGTGAGTATGTATCACGTGCTTTTGAGCAGTTTTGTGATGAGCGGGGTATTAACCATGAGTTGACCGCCCCTTACATCCCTCCCTAGAATGGTATAGTTGAAGGCATGAATAGGACCATTCAGGAAAGGGTCCGTAGCATGCTTAGCCAGGCTAGCTTACCGCAGCACTTTTGGGTTGAGGCAGTTACTATTGCAATGCATCTCAACAGGTCACCTAGTAGTGGCATTGACTTTCAGGTTGTAGAGGAGGTATGGGCAGGCAAGTCTCCCCTCTTATGATCATTTGCGTGTCTTTGGATGTGAGGCATTCTACCATGTGCCCAAGGACAAACGCAATAAGCTGGATCCTAAAAGTGTCAAAAGCATTTTCATTGGCTATGGAGATGCAAGAGAGATGGGTTACCATCTATGGAATCCACAGGCGCAAAAAGTGATCCATAACCATGATGTCATCTTTCATGAGGACAAAATGCATATGCAACCTGAGAAAGTGGTTGAGGTACGTAGAGTTATCTTTCAAGAGGTGCCACCTGCTCCCGTACAGCCCACTCCACGGCCAGCTAGACAACGTGCAGCATCACCTGATGCTCATGGCCTAGATGTTAGACAAGATGTTGGTCAGGCAGCAGAGCCTCGATTAAGGCGTTCTACTAGAGATAGACAACCTCCTGACTGTTTTGCGCCCTCTACGGATTATGTACTGGTTACAGATGTAGGAGAGCCTCTCACTTATGATGAGGCTATGTACAAGGGCGATTGTCACTCTTGGGAGAGGGCTATGCAGTCTGAGCTTGACTCATTTCATAAGAATTAGACTTGGGATTTGGTTTCCTTGCCGCAGGGTAAGAAGGCTTTGCCATGCAAGTGGGTGTACAAGCTGAAAAGTACCCCTAGATACCCCAAGCCGGCATACAAGGCTCGATTGGTTGCTAAGGGCTTTAAGCATGAGCATGGTGTTGACTTTGATGAAGTCTTTTCTCCTATGGTCAAGATGACCACCCTACGCTTAGTCTTGGCTTTGGTTGCACAACTTGACTTGGACTTATACCAGATGAATGTCAATATGGCTTTTTCACATGGGGACTTGCATGATGAGATTTACATGGAGCAGCCTAAGGGCTTTGCAAACCCTAGCAGGGAACACCTAGTGTGTAAGCTAAAGAAGAGTCTATATGGCTTGAAGCAGGCACCTAGGGAATGGTACCATAATTTTGATGCATTCATGAAGTCACAGGGCTATAGCCACAGTGCTATGGATCCGTGCTTGTACATGAAGAAAGCCCGTGACGGTTATTTACTGATTTTGGTACTCTATGTGGATGACATGCTTTTAGTAGGGGCAGCTCATGAGGAGCTAGATACTCTTAAGGCAGCTCAAGAAGAGCTTTGAGATGAAAGATCTGGGACAGGCCTCTCATATACTTGGTATGCGCATTATGCGCGACAGATCTCAAGGACTACTCTATCTGTCATAGATGAAGTACATTCATAAAGTCCTTGACCGCTTCCATATGCAGGATGTTAAGCCTATTGGTTGTCCATTACCTTCTCATGTGAAGGTTTCATAGACCGATTGTCTACAGACAAATGAGAAGAGGGCCGAGATAGCCAAGATTCCCTATGCATCAGCCATGGGAAGTCTTATGTATGCCATGATAGCCACCCATCCATATATTGCTTTTGCAGTTGGGGTTGTGGCACGTTATATGGCTAAACCTGGCAAGAAACATTGGGATGTCGTGAAGGGTATCATGAGGTACTTGAGGGGCACAGCAGATATATGTATTTGCTATGATAGCTAGGATACAAGAGTTGTGGGGTACACTGACTCTGATTATACAGGACATACAGATAGTAGGAAGTCCACTTCTGGCTATGTGTTCACTTATGCTGGAGGGGCTATCTCTTGGATGTCCAAGGCACAGAAGTGTACGACTCTTTCTACTACAGAGGCCAAGTATACTGCAACCATAGAGGCTTGCAAGAAGGCTATCTGGTTAGGCCGTTTGATTGCAGACCTTGGTATGACAGATGCTATGCCTACACTACATTCGGATTCTATGAGTGCCATTCAGTTGGCCAAGAATCTAGTCTTCCATGCGAAGACGAAACATATTGAGGTGAGGTATCACTTCATTCACGAGGTCGTTGAGGACAGGTCTGTTGACCTTGTCAAGATTTTGACTGAGCAGAATCCTGCAGACTTGCTCACGAAGAGCCTCACTATAGAGTGCTTTGCCTTCCTCAAGAGATGATGGGCGTTGGATGAGATGACGTCTTTTTTTCCTCATCGTGTTGTATATGTGTACATATTGTACTGTCTTTTCTTTTCTTTTCTCTCTCACTGGGGCAGATTCGCCTATATGGGAGGTTGTTGGGGGTAAAGGCACCTCCGCCTAGCTGCCCGTGTATTACTACACTGACAGTACCCGCCACTGCACACTGCAGGTGGCGAGCGTCCATCACAATCACTTATTCTTTATTCTTTTAGTGACAGTTTGAATAAAGGAAGGCCTGGCCACACATTGTGGTTGTTGGAGTTCCCACTTTTGAGTTTCTCTCTCTCTCTCTTGCTCTTGCTCTCCATCCGCCATAGCTCTCATCACCAAGCTTCTTCTCTCTTGGGTTCTACTTCCCTTTCATGCATAGTAGTCACCAAGAAAACAAGTTACGGTTCCTTCAATCATGAGATTTCTACAACTTTTCATATTATGCTTTTGTTATACTAGCACAATTGGTGTAATGCTAGTCATAATGGTTAATCTATTTAAAGTCAAGCCTTGAATCTCATTTGGATCATGGTATGAATATGGCTCGTTGTGAATGATCATGGTGTAAACAATACATTTTTTGTGAATGGTGTTTTTCATTTATCATCTTGTTTTGTAATTGATCACATTGTGAGCATGAATACTTTTTACTACACAACATATGTTTTGCAAGTATAGTGAACTTACATGCAATGCAATATCAATGTGAAAAGCTCCCCTTCATTATGCTTTCAATACTCTATCAAGAACCAGTCGACATTCATTTCAGCATAATCAATTTTATTGTTTTGTATGTTAGCCTAATGCTTGAGTTGATTTATTGTGAAGGTAAACCCACTCAAGGGGATAGTCATATTTGAGAGAGGACTTGCAAAACAACATAAAGTTTGAATTTGGGGCAGCATAGCATAAGGGGCTTTGCATCACATGTTCTCTCTCTCTCTCTCTCTCTCTCTCTCTCTCTCTCTCTCTCTCTCTCTCTCTCTCTCTCTCTCTCTCTCTCTCTCTCTCTCTCTCTCTCTCTCTCTCTCTCTCTCTCTCTCAGTAAACTAGAGTATATTTCTCTCTCCTCATGAAGGTTATGCCAACATGGAGTCCATGACAAGCTAAATTTTTGGGCGAGTAGGTTTATGTGACATTTCAGATCCCCCACCACAAGTCAAATTATTGCATGTCCATTTCCTTTCATTGTGGAAGGGCTCTAACTTTTATGTAAGTTGGAACTCCTACTATAAGCATTGGTATGAGTTGAGCCATGCATTGTCTGAATAGACTTGAAATCGCTATTGTGTGGCCAAGGATAGTGTTCACAAAAAATCAAGGTTTAGTGTTAAGTGAATTGTTAAATTTGATCCCAAAACAAAAAAGGAAATCTTTGTCCTCTTTTTCATTGGCTTTAGTCATTTTTACAACTAAGATATGTAAAAATAAATTGCCTTTTGTTAAGTCTACCCCAAAATTTGTTGGGCATTTCTCAAAATTTGCCTTGAAAAAAAGCATGAAAGGCCACTTTTTCATGAGCGCTGGACATGGCACACAATGCTTGTGTCTTTTGGCCACTTCCCCATCCCATTCTATGTTTGTCTACTAGGGTAGTGTGTAAGAAGCCATACTTTGATTAGCACGTGGAGACAATGTAACTCAAACTAGAGGACACATCTCTAGTAGACATATTCATGGCACATCAAAGGTAGATGAAATGTAAAGAGGACAATGGACATATCTATCCATCTAGTTATACTATAGAGACATTGATGATCATTTATAACACATCGAATGGTGGAAGCAATGTTTAGGAAAAATATTTTTGAGAAACACATACAATTTGTATTGGACTCTTCTTAATCCAACAAATCAACAAATTTGAACATATATTTTCAAAAATCCTTCTAGGTTGGAGTCTAATAGGAATTTCTCAAACCCAATTGGCTTTGTGATGAGCTGAGATAGCACTTTCCTAAATACAGGGTGGAACACAACATTGAAATTTGAAACCATGCCTTAACATTCTTTGAGGAGCCCTAATTTCAAGCTTGGCCTTCAACTTAGAAGTCAAAAAAATGAACTTGGACTTCATAAGAGAACCAAATTTTTATATGGGTCTAAGCATGGAAAAACTACTTTTTTATATGGGCCTTTATAAAGTTAGGTTTTCTAACTTGTAAAAAACAACATACTATAAATCCAATATTTTTGAAAGATCACCTACTTTGCTTCAATTAATCCGAAGTAAATAACAATATGATAAAATATATGATTTTCAAAATCGAAACATATCATATCAATAAAGATTGAAACATATGAGATCAATAAAGGTTGACAATGTCATGTCAAATAAAATTCATATGAGCCAAGCGTGCCACACAAAAAGCTAGCTGCCATATAATCAAGTATCTTCATTGTGAAGCTAAATTACAAGGATTACGAGGTTTCCTTATCTTCATCTCCTTCCAAGTCTCAAATACTTTGTCCCACATAACCTCATGCAAGTTTTGTGGAGCACTCAAAGATAAAAACATTAACATGTTGAGTGTCTCTATGCATAAGCAACTTCTTTCATCATCTTTAATCTGGTTTTGTTTTGAGAATCCACTCGCATGAGCAACTATGCTCATAAGAATATAAATCATTATTTGCCACAACCTCATTAGGTTAGGATATGCTTGTATCCATTCAGCTCGATATCCACACTTCGTCCATGCATCATGAAAACCAAAGCTTTTATAGCTTTATGAATTGTAAGCAAGCACTCCACCTCCACTTCACATTGAGCTACATCAACAAATATGTGACCAAACTTATTGCATAAGCATCCCACAAATGTTCTCATTTGAGTATCCCTAATGTCAAGGTCTATATCGTATGACCTTGGACAAAGAATTTTGGTAGAACTAAACAATGGAAGATCTTGAGATCTCATTTCAAGCTCTTGGACCACCCTCTCAATGAATGCATTTTCGATAACAACACAAGAACTTTGTGATCCATCCACACTACCATTTGGAAGAGTTGAGTAATGCAATGCATGTGCTATCCATCATCCATTCTTATCAATTGTGACATAATATCCATCCTTTGACATATCAAGGAACTTTTTAAGCCTGCATGATTTGAATCCAAAAGATGAGCATAGATAATGCTTCTTCAAAATTTCTACCTCAATTTGAACTGCAACTTTAGCAATATCTACATCTTCCTTTTGAATGTATAAGTTCAAATCATTTATCTCATGCAATACATTAGCTAGAAAATGAAGAAGAAACTGTACTTGATACGTGTTGACCATTGCATACATTGTATCATCATTCTTTTTGAAGTCTACAAGCAAGATAGGCATTACATCAACAAGCCTCTCCATAACATTACCTCGAGATAACCAAAAAACTTCTTATGCATAAAATCCCTAGAGGAGAGAGATCAAATGCTTTCATCAATCCACCAAATTCTTAGTTTCTTTTTGTAGAAACATTCACCCATGAGTATACCTTGTTTGAAAATTTGTCCTTATAAGTAAACTCTGTAAAGCCTTGGCATGCAATTGATATAGCAAGTGCCTCTCTATGAGCAATGTAATGCACACTCAGAAGATGTGGTACACATCTATGAAGTCCTGCAACCACTCCATTTGTGGTTCCCATCATTGTAGAAGCACCATCATAAGAAAATCCAATCAAGTTGGCCAATAACAAATTCGTCTTTTGCAACAACCCTATCAAGGCATCAAATTTACATTTTGCTGTCTTATTCTCCGAACATAGCAATGTCACAAACTTGCATGTAACTGGCCCCATTCCTTCTTCTATTAAGTACACCATGTACACAATCAAATGTTGTTCATATCTAATGTCAATGCTATCATCAATGAGCATGGAAAAGAAGGGACTATTTTGCACATCCCTTTGCAATTCCTCCCAATGCACAAATAATGTAGCCTTTAAAAACTCTATACCTAATGTTCTATTTGTGTAAGCAGAATACTCATCAATGACAAGCATAAAAGGTGTATTCGTGTACCACAAAAAGTCACATTGCCATCTGTATGACTCTAGTGACATATCATTGATGGCAACAAAGTATATCATTCGTATTACACTAACAATTCTCTGCTTTTCTACATCTACCATTACTTCTACATGCATTTCTATCAATAATGCCACTTGTTTCTCCTTCATATCCCATCTTTGCTTTGCAATTTTATGAGCTTTTGAGTTTGCATGCTTCATCAATGCGCTTCTTTGCAATGTAGTGCTTCCTTCCTTAGCAAAGGGATTATCCATTTTATATTATGTGCACCATGTGCATTTCACTCATAGCTTCTTTTTTGCATCTTTTACAATATTCACCCATGGAAAAGAAAGCTTCCAATCATCTCTAAAATTTCTAATGATCTCCTTTCCTTGGGCTACATTTTTTCTTGATTCCATATCATCAGCTTCTAGTTCCTCCCTCAACATTGGAAGTCACAATTTCCTCTAGTAATGCCTCATTGAGATTGATGCTCAAATTGCTTGATGCAATACCATAAGCATTCTTTATGGACTTTTGTCATGGGTCTTTTGGAGGATGATCTATGTTTGTCCTCTTTCTTGAAGCCTCCATTCTATTTAGGGAAGTCTATGCACAATAGAATAAGCCCACAAAAGTAGATCTAGTGTGGGATCTTTAAGTTAATCATAAGTCAAAGTAAATGTAAATTAAAGCTTAAGTTAATGATAGTTATCTAACTTGGCTTGCAACTTGTGATTGATGTCCTTGTACTTTTGTACTACAATCACTCAATGCCCCTTAGGTAGCTTTGCTCACTCTATAACGCACAACAAAAAATGTGCATAAGTTTGAGATGCTTGAGTTATGTTGCAACTTGTATCATGTGTGCACTTACTAGGAACTTCTAAGTTCCCATAATAATTTTAGTATACTTTTAAGTTCTCATCATATCTCTCTCTTAGTATACATAAGTTCCTGTCACAACTCAAATGTTACAACTTGTGATTTGTTGTAATAGCTATGCTTGGAATCAATACTACTCAACACAGTGACCCTTTCAATCCTTGGGTTTTTCCTTTTAAAATCTCCAATGGTCACAAATTTTTAAGCATCCTATAAGGTAACTTTCAAGCTTTCTTACTTCTTATTGTAGAAAGTATAAGAAAAAGTATTGTGTGATTATTTAATTTGTCTTTTAGCTCTCACTTATAAGCTCTTTGAATCATAACTATTCATAGACCCTACATTTCCAAACTCTAAACTATCATGATATTAGCTTTATATGCATCTAGGTAAGAATTCGAGCATGATAAGAAGTGAAAATTTCTAAGTCTATCATGTTGAGCAAGCATTGCTATTGTATTGTTTGTTTCTTCAAACCTAAATCCTAAGCCTATTATGTCCAACATGCATTGCTATTGTATTGTTTTGTCCTTCAAATCAAATCCTGTAGGCTATCTCCTAAGTTTATCATATCTAGCAAGCATTTCTGTTCTATTATTTTTTCTTCAAACCAAATTTAATCGAAGTAAATGAAACTATATAATGTATGAACTAAGGTCATGCAAGCACTTACTCATCTTAAATCTGAATTTTGTATTTAAAAACTAAGCAAGAGGCGTTCATGAGCTCGCAACAATTGCCAATAAAAGCCTAAATGCTCTAGAGTCCACAATCCCCTATAGAATTCCAGTTGTTTTGCAACAAGTCCAGTGTTCAATGTCCATTGATGAGCAGCCTCTTAGCCACCATAGGCTGGAGCACAAGCTAGAGAAGTGCCTAATGCATGCTAGAGGAGCACCTGAAAGGCGCCTAATAATGCAAGTTGGAGGAGGAATGCTATATCATGTTATCGCCCCATCGACTTGAGTTCACTCCTTAGTGCTTTGTTTGGTAGGGAGGAAGAAGTTAGCAGTCAGTCAGTGGAAGGTGCAAACCTGGCCTGAGTGATGTCAGCATGCTGCGTGAGCACCTGCCGGCTAGAGGAGCGCTGCCATGCCATACTGCCAGGTGTGACTCGCTGGCTTGAGCAACACTAGTGTGCAATGCTTCGTGAGCACCTGCGAGCTAAAGCAGTGGTGCCACACTACCAGCTTCCTGCACTCGTGAAGGCTGGAGGTTGCAGGTAGGTTGGAGGAGCCTGTAGCCTGTCGGAGTGCTGCCTCAAACGAGAGATGGCGGTGCAAGCGGATAGAGCACAGCCTAGGCCTAGGTCACGGCTCACGAGTCACCTCTCAAGACTCTGCATAGTGCACTCAGCACTGTACGTTGTACAACTTGCGAGAACTGTACGTTGTACAACTTGCGAGAGAGAGAGAGAGAGAGAGAGAGAGAGAGAGAGGGGAGAGTTGGCGGAGACTCGAGAGTGAGAGATTTAAGGCTAGCCGCAACTTGCAAGTACATAGATTAGTGTGGATTCTTGAGTGCATATGGTGGATGTAAACAGACTTTAAATAATTTAATGAATTATTTATTTAAAATAATAATAAGCTTGGGTCTAAAATTTAACATTTTGATTTTGACACCCGATTTTTATCAGGGGCATTTATATGAAACTCGAAGTCTAACTCAAACCTTCAGTCCCTTACACCCAAAATTTGCACTTGGCATTCTTTTCCCCACCAAATTTCATGAAAGACTTTTGTAGAAGCTCCAATATCCCTTTGATACCCTTTGAAGGCTTTAGATTTCGGTATTGGTGGATAGTACATAGAAAAGTGCATTCTAGTTTCTTACCAACACATTGTCAATTGGTCAAATACACGGCTCCTAGACAAAAAAGTGCATGAGACAAGCATGTGTATGAAAGATCTTTCAAAAATGTGTCATTATGGAGGATGATTGGATCTCTCAAGTTGCTCAAAGAAACAACATTCTTGGCCTTCTTTCAAAATGATTAAAGGAAATTGGGAGAGGAACTTTAGAACCTAAGTCGAATTTGTCAAAGATATAGTCGAATATGAATTATGCATAACACATGTGGCTAGAAAAGATATTGGCCTTTTAGAAAGTTAAAGGATGTTAAAGCTTTCAAGAAATGTGCTAATGAAGTTTGGAAGTGTACTCATTAAAGAAGCTTATTTTATTTCTATGGAATATCTTGATGGGTTAGCTACTTACTAGAATTAGACCTTTTACATGGGCTCTTCTACCTCCTAGTTGGCACTTTTGTTAACACCATGATGATGAACTGCCTATTGTGGAGTTGCTAGCAAGTTAAAACTGTTTGAAGAAAGTCGAAGAAACAAAATAACGAGTAGATTCATATATAGGATTGATTGGTGCCAAATCTTTGTTTGCTAGCAGGACGTCACTTGATTTTACAGAGTATTAGCATGCTATGGGAGCCATTAGCCTATCTGCTATTTGGAATTTGAGGAATAAAATTGATTGCAAAGGAATATCGAGAAACATGGGTAGACTTGAACTTCATTTTTAAGAATACAATATAGTATTTTAAAGCTCAATGTGGAATTGAAAGGTAGTGAAGTAGAAATAGTGTTATGTCTAGAATTAGAAGCTATTTTATGAGTGCATCATGCAATCCTCTCACATGAGTGGAGAATCCAAGTTGTAATAGGAAAGTCAATTGCATTGGCAATCTTTTCCCTATGAGCACATTGTGTTAGCTATGACAACAAATTTAAGTTACAATTTTCATATTCGTTGTAATCTAGGGTGTTGATAAAACATGTTAATTAGGTGTTTTGAATTTCTTATAAGCTTTAGCATGACTCTCAAGGTGCTCACCAACTCCTCATTCTTCTACCAAAAGTTTTGAATAGCTTATTATATGATTCCACACATCCTCCTTTTCTTGTTTGGAATTGCATACTAGGTTATGTCATGTTGCATAGTTTATGCATGCTCTTTTCCTTATATTATGTCAAAGGTGAATGCAACTTATACAATTATTGTTGTAGTTCTACATATCTTTATGTCATCATTGATGGATGCTAGTTCATATTTGGCCTCTCTCTTATGACATGTAGCGTGGATTGATAAGGAGGAAGTGGTATTCGTACATGTGGATAAGATGTCAATTAATTGCTAAGAAAACTAAGGTGGTGCTCCAAGCTCTTAGTGGACTTAGTGGACTTTTGTTGAGGACTTGAAATCTAAGTCAACATGATTTGGGATATTTATTTGCATGTCAAGTCAACATGGTGTTCTGTGGAAGCATGGCATCATGCGCTTTGTAAATTGTCACACCGCTTCTCTCTCTCTCTCTCTCTCTCTCTCTCTCTCTCTCTCTCTCTCTCTCTCTCTCTCTCTCTCTCTCTCTCTCTCTCTCTCTCTCTCTCTCTCTCTCTCTCTCTCTCTCTCTCTCAATTTAGCACTCACTATCTTTCTCTCTCCTCATGAAGGTTATGCTAACAAGGAGTCCATGATAATCTAAATTTTTGGGCGAGTAGGTTTCTATGACATTTCAAATCCCCCACCACAAGTCAAATTATTGCATGTCCATTTCCTTGCATGTGGAAGGACTCTAACTTTTATGTAAGTTGGAACTCCTATTGTAAAAAGCATTGATATGAGTTGAGCCATGCATTGTGTAAATAAACTTGAAATTGTTATTGTGTGGCCAAGGATAGTGTTCACTAAAAATCAAGATTTTGTATTAAGTGAATTGTTAAATTTGAAACCCCCCCCAAAAAAAAGGAAACCTTTGTCCTCTTTTTCATTGGTTTTAGTCATTTTTACAACTAAATTATGTCAAAATTGATTGTTTTTTATGAAGATTAAGTTAAAAATTATTGGGGACTTCTCAAAATTTGCCTTGAAAAAATACATGAAAGGCCACTTTTTCAAGAGCACTAGACATGGCACACAATGCTTGTAAGTTGTGTCTTTTGGCCACTTCCCCATCCCATTCATAGCATGTGGAGACAATGTAACTCAAAGTTGAGGACACATCTCTAGTAGACATATGCATGGCACATCGAAGGTAGATGAAATACAAAGGTGACAATGGACATATCCATCCATCTAGCTATATCTATATCTACTTATTATCTTGGCTGGAGGTTCGGTGTCTCCCGAACCTCCATTTTTCTCCCAAGCCTCCGTGGTTCTCCCAAGCCTCCATTTCTTTGAACATTTGAATTTGAATTGCATGTGCATGCATGGGGGTTGAGGTGGCTTTAATGCCCCCCACTTCCTCACGTCCTCCCTCTCTCATGATGAGAATGATTTTATACATAGATGTAAGAGAGAGAGAGAGAGAGAGAGAGAGAGAGAGAGAGAGAGAGAGAGAGAGAGAGAGAGAGTGAGTGAGTGAGTCAGTGAGTGAGTGAGTGAGTGGATACAGAGGGGGGAGGTGTAAATGGGATGAGAGATAGAGGGGTTGTGAGTAAAGTAGAGTAAAGCATGTGATGTTTTTGTGATAGCATTATCCCTTCTGTAATTCCACAACTCGGCTAAATCTATCTGGCCATGCCTTCCCACGAAACTTTTCTTCCATCCCTTTCGTAATTCCACAGATCTTCCGGCCATCTCTGTATATTCTCCTGATCCATCTGGTCATCATTAAAAAGAGGGAGCATAGCGAGGAGAAGGGATGCTTGTCCTGATTTTCCAATTGGTGGCCAAATTCTTGGCTCTCTTGGTATTATTAAGGCATACAGAAGTGGTAAAGATAGATTGACAATACAGGAGGTTGCTTTCGACCTGCTGGAAAATTCCTAGTGCTATTGCAGGGAGCATTTAGAGCGCATGATACCCATGACACAGCAGATGGGGGATCTGTTATATGGTCTTTAAAGTTGGATGAGTCATATCTGTAATAACTGATCAAGGTATAGACCTATGCAGAGACAATGGAGAGACAAGATGCAAGCCTGACCTCTTTGCATTTGGCATGTACTTAAAGCTGGTGCAGATATCAAGGAGATGAAGGATAAGAATCCTGTTGACATCTATATGTCCTCCTTTCCTTCAAGGTGAAATCATTGGAGATTTTTTAAAAAAATTAACTTCTTTTCTTTTGGGTTTTTGTTTTATACTTTCTTTTATATTTGTGCTTATGATGTATATACTTCTCTGAGGCCATAGAGTCTAGACCCATTAAGAGACATAAAAACCACTTCTATACATTTATTTTTTACTATTAAAAATTTAGATAAAAAATGTAGATTAAGTTTCTTAATGATAATAAAGGTTTTCATTTCTAAGGCATAAGAGAAGTAATTTAAAAAATTCCAAGAAAAACTTTGAAATAAAGATCCTTTCAAATAATAATAAAAAGGTGATTATCTTTTCATTATATATTTAAAAGGGAATTAGACCGGTTCAATTTGTAGGATAAAAAGATTTGGACCCGTTCAAGTTGAAACGTAAAAGTTTTGGATGGTTCAAATTTTCCCAAGCTAAGAGAAGAATGATCTATGTCAGGTTCACAAATTTTTTTTTCCCGAACACTGTCTGATAGGACTTTCTCAAACCTAACCAACCGGCTTTGTAGTGAGCTGAGACACCACTTTCCCAAACAGTGGGTGGCACGTGCCAGTAGACAGAAAAGTGCACACCGCATTAATTTCTTAGCAACACATTGCCGAGTCCCGAGTCCCGACTGGTCACCAAATACACGGCTCCTAGACACTGGTGACTGGACAGCGTATACTACTACAAGTTACAACGTTCATATTTAGTTTTAGTCAAAACGTATGTAAAACATCAGAAATTCCAGGTATTTGTACACTGGACGTAGCTCGTGACGATAAAAGCCATAAATTATCTCCGCCCGTGTCACTCTCGCTCTGGCTCTCATCACAGTCACACACCAGATACCAAGAAGGTATCTCTCCAGCTTCCCCTCCATGCTGCTGTCTTTGCACAGCCCCTGGAATCATCATGCTTGGACCGTCCTGGCAGCACTGTCTTTGACAGTCCTGGCGTGCTGTCAGGAGCAGCTCCCGATCGCTTCTTCGGCCTCCTTCACCCGAGAGCAGGAGAGAGCAGCCCTGCTCGCCTTCAAAGCCAGCATCTCTGCAGACCCCCTGCACGCCTTGGCCTCCTGGGATGCCTCCAACTCCTCCTCCGACCCCTGCACAGACAAATGGGCCGGCATCGCTTGCAACGGAGCTCCACGACATTTCCACATTGACAGGACCCATCCCCCCAGAGCTTGGAGACCTGTCAAATCTCACTTACCTCTACATGGGGGGCAACAGTCTTACAGGTACAATTCCACCGCAGCTTGGGAAATTGTTCAAGCTGAAAGAGCTCTATCTCATGATGAACAAGCTTGAAGGTGCCATTCCTCCAGAGCTCGGTCAGCTCCAAAGCCTTGAGTCCCTTGCCATCATCATTAACAACTTTGCAGGGGGGATTCCCTCGCAGCTCGGAAATCTCACGAACTTGAAATATTTTTGGGCCTTTTCTTGCAACTTGAGTGGCCCTATACCACCAGAATTGGGCAACCTTTCCAGCTTGATAGAGCTTGATCTTTCTCTGAATCACCTTTCAGGTAACATCCCAAAAGAGCTCGGCCAGCTTCAAAACCTTCAAATCTTGAAGCTCTTCCTAAATAACCTTAATGGCAGTATTCCAGTGCAATTCGGCAACCTCACGAGCCTCCAGCATGCCTTTATGTTCAGCAACAGTCTCTCAGGGGATATCCCTTCTGCTTTAGGAAAGCTGGAAAGACTACAAAACCTTCAGTTATATTTCAACAAGCTTACAGGGGTCTTACCAGCAGAGCTAGGGAATCTAAAAAACCTTCAAAACCTGCTGTTGTTCACCAACAAACTGCATGGTCCAATCCCCCCAGATCTTGGTAAATTGAGAAACCTGGCTGCTCTGTATCTGGGAGACAACAGCTTTTCAGGAACTATCCCTTCTACATTTGGAAACATGGCAAATCTTCAGTATTTGGAGATGAGCATTAACAAGTTGCATGGAGAGATCCCTGCCTTTCTTGGAAACCTCAGTAACTTGGTTTATCTTGACCTGTCCAACAACCAATTTTTTGGTGGCCTGCCTGCAGCCTTGGCTAACTGCACTGACTTACAATGGTTGAAGCTTGGGAATAATTCCTTGAGTGGAGACTTCCCCGCTACATACAGGTCACTCGGGCATTTGCACACACTCTCACTAGCAATCAACAACATTACCGGAGCGCTTCCAGCATCCTTTGCTGATCCCAGTAGCGTGGTTATTTTGGATTTACATCACAATCACTTCAGTGCAAGTTTACCAGATACTTGGGCTCAATGTGAGAATCTTAGGGTTCTCAGTTTAGGTAATAACAGACTCACTGGAGTTTTGCCATCTTGGATATGGACGCTCAACAAACTTCAGCTCCTGGACTTATCGAATAACAATATGTCAGGCTCCATCCCAGAGCAGATACAGCACATGGATGGTCTGAAGCGTCATGCGAATGTGTCTGACAACACTACTCTATGGCAGGATAGTGTATATCTCGAGGCAAAAGGTGTAGAAACGCAATACAAGTACCTATTGGCACTGGTCACATCTTTGGATTTATCAGGCAACAGAATTAGTGGAAACATACCTGAGGCGTTGGGTTTACTTAATGGGTTATATAATCTCAATTTGTCAAGGAATTTACTGACAGGGAAAATCCCAGCTAGTCTTGGAAATATACGCTCTTTGGAGTCGTTGGATCTTTCAAACAATGCACTCACAGGCTCAATACCAGCTCAGCTAACAAATTTGACATCTTTGGCAGTCTTGAATCTGTCTTATAACCACCTGTCTGGCCCAATACCCAGAGGTAAGCCTTGGTCGTTGTGCATAATGCACAGCATGTACATCAGCTCAGCTGACCTGAATCAAAATTTTAGCACATTAATGAGGTAGAGTAGTGCTGATTTGGCCGGGTGTGTAACAGGAAACCAATTTGCCTCGTTCAGCAATCAGTCATACCTGAACAATACAAACCTTTGTGGGTTTCCGTTGACATTGTCATGCTCAGAAGTCGATGTGGGAAATAGCACGGCAAGAAGTAATGATGGTACAGGAGCCAAATTCAAGGTTATTGTCAGTTGCATAGCTGTGACGGTGGGATTAGTTATCACTGTGCTCGTTGTGCTGGTGGCTATGAAAAGACTGGAGAGGAGCGAGGAAAAAGCGCATGTTCAAGTTTTTGTCAAGGGGCTTACTTTCAATTCTCGTGAACTCTTTGCTGCAACGAAGGGATACAGTGAAGGTAACATTATTGGCCAAGGTGGCTTCAGCACTGTTTACAAAGGCGTGCTGAAAGATGGAACAACAGTTGCTATAAAAAGACTAAAGATGCTTAGGCGTGATGAGGAAGAGAAAAGCTTCAATGCAGAGTGTACAATCTTGGGGCGAGTTCGCCATAGAAACCTTGTAAGAGTCATGGGTGCTTACGTGTCCAAGGATATCAAAGCCTTGGTGCTTGAGTATATAAGCAATGGAAATTTAGACACACGTCTGTATGAAAACCCTTGCAGCCTGGATTGGAACAGGCGTGTTAACATTGCATTTGGAGTGGCACAGGGGCTGTTCTACCTGCATAGTGAGACTGGATTTGGTCAAATACTTCATTGTGATCTTAAGCCAAGCAACATCCTTCTTGATGCAGATTTTGAACCGCACATAGGGGATTTTGGAATTGCCCGACTGATCACTCCAGAGGACGACGCTGGAGCATCAGCAACTTTCCTGCAAGGCTCATTTGGATATATGGCTCCAGGTGAGCATTATATTGGTTGTTTTGTAGGGTTTCAAAAATAACCATAAGTTTCTGCCTGTAGAACTAGTTAGCATATCTAATCACTTCGATGAAACTCACAAGATTGTAGAAACTGTGTATTCTCAGAGGCTTTACTTTCTCCCACTACCACTCCAACAAGCAAAAATGCTTTCTGAGTGGGTGGAAAGTTGAGCCATGCCTGGTAGTGGATGAATATCATTTACTATTTTGTTTCCCGGTGATGCTATGTAATAAACTCACATTTCCACAGGAAACCACAATGTCACAAGGCCTTAAAAATGAGGAACATATGATTTTATCATCTTATGTATATATGTTGACTTGTATGTTTGATCAGAGTATGCGTACGGGGAGAGGGTGACAGATAAAGGAGATGTATACAGTTTTGGAGTGGTGCTTCTAGAGATGCTGACAAGGAGGAAGCCAACTTCTCAGATGTTTGCTGAGAGTGGAAGTCTGCCAGGATGGGTTCAGTCAGCATATGCAAAAGATTGGAGGGAAGTGATCGATCCAGATTTGCTCCATGATGAAAAAGATTCAGCAGATGAGGAAGTTCGAAGTTTATTGGTTCTGGCTTTGTCCTGCGTCAACCAAATCCCAAAAGACCGCCCATCAATGAGGGACGTCCTAAATGTCCTGTGTATGCTGAATGGCGAAAAGCCTTACCCAATGGCTTCTCAGATAGATATCGTCTTAGCAACAGCAGATCCGGTATCGGAACATCTGCCTTTGGTCTTGAACACAGACTCATCTCCACCTTCCAGTTCATTTTTCGGTAGTGCTGAACTAGGATCCTCTACCTGATCACAGCAGTTCCATCTATCATTCATGCACAGCTTGGTGTACATTCACAGCAGAGTTACTGCTCCAGTCAATAAGCATATTGGGCTGGCTGGTGGAGACAAGTCAGCAGTGTACCAGTTGGGTACTTTATTTACGCTAAGGAATACTGGGCGGCCTCTCTCAACTGGAAGGAATCCGCCCGCTCAAGTGAGCTTCAATCTTCTTGTTATTCCTGCTTTGTCCTTGAATGACAAGAAGAAGGCTTCGACTCTTGTTCACTGATGTAATCCCTCATCACTCCTCTTCTACATTCACTTATTGAAGATGAGCAAGGCAAACAGACCATTTACTAAGAATCTCCTTGTGTCAGACCACCTAGAACACAGCTCATAACATACTGCACAACTAAACAAATAACTGTTAACCAAAATGCGCTCACCTCAACATAATCCAGAGCTTTTCGAGAATAATCCATGGTCAAAAATAGAATACTTGGATGTGGATAGCTCACCTGGGATGCGGTGTGCCCCTAGGCCAGCTATGGACCTCCTTGCATCAGCTCGAAGTCAAGACTGGGAAATACTCTTGAGAGAGATGGGAGGATAGTGTTGGAAGTGCAGTACACAACAGAATATACCAGATCATGATTCTTTGTGAATACTAAAGAGTACACAAATGAAAGGGACAAATGCACATAAATCTAAATTCAATATGCAAATACACAAAACGTGAATACCGAGAATACAATTATTGAGAGCAAGTTCACAGTTCATAGCTTCCCTCTCCATGAAAAAGCCAGTACAGTGCACACAGCTTTTATAGACAAAACTTGGGATGACTGACAACAACAGATAAACAATAATGAGATCATCCATAACTTAGTCATTATGTGCCCATAAGCTTGGGAAAGAACAACTTCCACATCCGCTTAGAGAAAGCGTGTGAACAAGGATAAGAACACCTGAGGTGCACCACGGATCCTCCAATCATGATCAAGATTGGTTCCACCATGACGATTACACCTTGTGAGTAGCAGTCCTCGAATGATACGATTCCTCTTTGAAATCACATTGACCAGGTAGCCATTGTTGCACTGTTTATAGACACATGAGCTGCATGGATAGCTTGTGATGACTTGTACGTACCTCCAGTAGAGGGTAAGCATCCCCTTTGAGTCCCTTCATGTGAGACCATACGAACTCATCATGTCCCACACAAAATCTGCAAAGAAAGAAGGGGCATCATGCCCTCTCGACTGTTGCATTTGCCCCTTTTTGACTGGGTGTGAGACTATGTAGCCTACCTCGAGTCTAGAGGAGATTTTTACGGAGAGCCTCAGGCCATTGTATGGAGTGGCAAAACGTCTAGTCTTGGGAAACTTCATCTTCTTCAGACGTGACAAGTGACACTATTCCATCTCGTCATCTTCCGAGCATGACTGCCATCTTGCCACATATTTGAGAAATAGGGGACTCTTGTAGAAACTAGAGTAATCCACCATCCTCCAAGTTTCGCATTAGTAATCAGCATATTACTGAACCAGAACGGCATGGATAGTGCCTAAAAATCATAGCGAATCTCTTGGAGGAAGGACACCATTGGATACAGAATGAACTGAACTGAGGAAAGAAATGATCACCTGCACATGGCCTGTGTAGAGGGGATGGAGATTGCAGCCGTCTTGAAAAAGAAGACAGAGTTCACAGGCATCAATGCAAAACACCCTACACTTAAGCCATAGGGCTATAGCCAGAAACTTCAAGGCCCCCTCGAGACCATAATTCCTCCAACCTTACGATCTTATGCCATTATAATAATAATCATCATCATAAGCAAGAGAATGCTTTTCAATTCTAAAGCACAAGAATGCAAGAGTGCAGGGGTAAAGGAATCCATTATGAGAAATAAAGAGAACTAGCCTACAGGCGACGAGTTCAGTGCCAAGTTCCAACTCTCTCGCATTTCAAAAGCTCCCTCTGCCCACACCCAGAATGTACGAGTGTCACAACCAAACATAGGTCGAGGAACAAACACACAAGGGCCGTTTCAGACCAATCCGACACCTTCCAATAAATGGGCAGAGACCTTTGGCAGCTAGCTATTACTCGGCCGCCAAGTGGCAATCGAGTCTCCCTTTCCTTTTTGAGCTCCACCCCTCCCCGCATTCTGCGGCGGCATTCTTGGCGCGAGAGCGAGACAGAGAGAGAGAGAGAGAGAGAGAGAGAGAGGGGGAGAGAGAGGGATTACCATTCGGTGCATCGGAAGAGCACTGCACGCCGCCACGAGGACGGGTGAAGGAGGTCGTCATGCATCTACTGCATTGTTGCGAGGAGCGAGCTCCCCCAACACTTCGCCCAGCAGCCCCATTTTCCTCGAATCTCCTAAGTAGACGATCTTGTGTGCCGGTTATCTGTGTTGTTTTCAACTGTGCACAAAAGCTAAAAATTATGACTATGTCTGAGTCTTTTAGCGTCCATCTGCGCATCGTTTGTGAGTGTAGGCTTTGTCTCTATCTCCCTCTGATCTCTCACTCTCTCCACGCCGCACCTTTCCTAAGAGTAGTTGTTTATTATAGAATTTTGGGCACATGTTTTGACCCCTTTCTTGGGTGAATGTTGCACAAAAACCTAAAACATGCTCCTCTTGCAGACATCTTCAGCCCTACAGCATTTCATTCCATTGTAATGACCATGTATGTGGGGAAATTGTGAAACTGGAACGAGTCTGTTCTCACAATGTTTCATGCCCTGCGCTTGATCCATGGATTCATGGACAATTCCCATAGCTCATCTGCATGCGAAGAATCCATTCAACAGCCTATCAGTATGGGCAATGATCTTTCTCTCTTTCTAGCCCTTTCTATTTGTTTCTTATGTTTAAATACCACACAATTTTCCATCACCAAAGTGTACATCTTCATAACTTTGCTTGATTGTTGTAACATGCCTTCTCAATTAAGCAACAACATACATGTGTACATTCCAAATTTAGAACAGTCTCTCTTATGGTGATTCCTTATGGAAAATTACATGGGGAAATCTTGTTATTGTACGTGGTGCTAACTCTAGTATCCTCTATCCTTTGCTTATATTTGGGTCAGGTGACCATGTTTTGGCTATGGTTATAGTTCCACATCTATTCCTCTGGTTGGCATCGTTGCCTTGGGCATATGTCTTTGAAAGGAATGAAAATGCTTAACAATTTGTAGTATCTTCTGTTCCTAGACTTTAAGTGTTTTGAATCTTGTGATTATTATTTATATAGCAGACAAACATGTAGTATACATAAGAAGTCTTGCATGAAGCGCATGGGTGAGCCTTTTGCTTTTGTTCTTTCGGATGTATGTAGTCCCATGCCTTGTCAGTCCTTGGGTGGTGTGAACTACTTTATCATTTTCATTGATGATTACTCACATAAGGTTGAGGCTTACTTTATTTAGTAGAAATCGAATGTCTTGGTATGTAGTTCCATGCCTTGTCAGTCCTTGGGTGGTGTGAACTACTTTATCATTTTCATTGATGATTACTCACATAAGGTTGAGGCTTACTTTATTTAGTAGAAATCGAATGTCTTGTCTACCTTTCAGTGTTGGCTTGCTCTTGTTGAGAACCAATTTGAGTATAGGTTGAAATGCCTAAGATTTGACAATGGGGGTGAGTATATTTTCCCAATCCACATGAGATACAAAATAGATAACCATCTACTTTATTTCAAACATATAAATTAGCCATCCCATCTCTACATCCCCAAGCTATCCAATAGGGATATATCCATTATTTTCGTTAATATCAGTTATTTGGACACTTGGGATTCCACAAAATATTAGAAAAAGTCAAGCAAAAGTACTACTTGCCAAAGATATTCCACCCAATTTCTTCAAGCATGCCCTATATGCCAAAGCTACAAAACTCTAAACTTTAAACAAGGACTATTGGAGTCGAAAGTTGTCACAACACAATTTGAATTGTTAGGATGGGATCTCATAGATCCATTCTTGGAATCTAGAGATAGAAACAAATGCATCATGGTACTTACCAATGTGACAAAGTGGTATGAGACACAAGTAGTGCTAGTTCTCTTTGTCAACATAGTCACAAATTTTCTAGTTGAGAATGACATACTCTAGCATTTTTGTTCAACAAAGACATTGTTGAATTAGGGCACCCAATTTACAAGTAAAGTCATGGAAACACTAAGCAAATGCTTAGACATAAAGTAGGCTTTTGCCTCTCCCTACCATTATTAAACGAATGGCCTCACCAAATGCCTCCAACAAAATAATAAAGTATGTTGTCAAAATCTGTGTCCACCACCTTTATCAAAATTGGAATGAAATCTTGTCATATGCAACTCATGCCTATAGAACATGACCCAAATTCCCACTTGACATAAACACTATCAAAATGAATCCAACCAAAATAAATGGAGTGGATTTGGTACCATCTATACACCAACAATCAAGCCCATAGAAAATCATTAAATACTTAAGGATCGACACATATCTTACCAAGCACCTACAATGTGAAACAAACACAAATGGTGGCACATGTTACCAAAATCAAACCTTACATCAAGCCATTTATGTTAGACATGATTCATTGACAAAGAGATTGGCAACAATAACCAACATTAGTAATTCTAGGTCTTAAGCACCCATATAAAGACCTACAAAAAACAACAACATCAACGCTATTCAACCACGTGTCAGTGACAACCATGAAGACATGGCCGCCACTTAATTGCTTACGGGGAGGTATTAGGTGTTGCCACTCATAGCACATGGAAGAAGACACATGTAGTTGAGAGAGGACCTTGAGAAGGATTGACACATCACCAAGCAGTTACATAGAAGATTCTTGGGAGCTAATTAGCGTTTTCTTAAAGAATAGTGTAACACATTAAATTAGTGGAAAGAGAGAAAGTAGTAGGTACACCACTCATAGCACATGGAAGAAGACACATGTAGTTGAGAGAGGACCTTGAGAAGGATTGACACATCACCAAGCAGTTACATAGAAGATTCTTGGGAGCTAATTAGCATTTTCTTGAAGAATAGTGTAACACATTAAATTAGAGGAAAGAGAGAAAGTAGTAGATACACTGCATTGTTAAAAGTCTTTTAACTTTGAGTGTTCTATTTGATAACCTTGAGTCTGCATACATTATAATTTCAATAATTTGGAGACTAGTTGGTTTGTTGTTTGAATTACGAGTTACATAGACTAATAGGTGTGAGAAGAGATCATATGAAGTAATCATTATCGTCATCATCACTTCTTCTTTGTATCTGCTATTGAAATAGCTATATACTTTATGATATAACTATAAAGTAAGATTTTTTATTTGTATATGCATTCACTTAAAATAATATTGTTTACATCTAGTGTATGGTGAAATATATATTCTACTAATTTTTTTCTTTATATAGTTAATGTATAATATATATAATATAATTTTTTATATATTGTACAATTATAGATTATCTACAACATATACAATAGGACATATATAAATAATGATAACGATGATGATGATGAGAGTTGTATATGATATAATATTCACAATTTATGTACTTATTATTACATCTATCTTTATACAATTAATATAGTCTGTAGAGCCATACTATTAAGTATTTAATACATTTTCTACATGAGTTTACAAGTAATGGATCACATTTGCATGTCTTATAAGTGAGCTTTGTGTGCCTAGTGAATGTATTATTAGTGTTTTTTTGTGTTTTTTATATGCCTTTTGGTGGATGAGGACAGCTTGATTTTTTGTTGTGATTCATTATGTTTTCCAATTTTATTACCACATACTCAAGTTTAAATTTTATAGCCTTTGTAACAAAGCCAAAGTTTGATTCAAAGAATTTAAATTTGCTACTATTGCATGTTTGATGATAGGCTACTTTATTATCTTGTTCGTAGTTTGGACACTTCACAAGCAATGCATCATAGAGGGAAAATATAGTTTACTTTTATATTGTTGCAAAGTTGGATACTCTTTTCAAATGACAATTTATATACTTGTCCAAAGCCATGTTTTTTTCCACTTCCAGCTTATAATGCCTTCCTTATCACTAAATTGAACAAATGGAACAGAGCTTGCTTCAACGAACACAATCTCATCCCTTAGTCAAGCAAGCCTTAGTGGTGAAGTAAACATACCTACCTCCACCTCAAATGTCAAAAGGTTTTCACAACATTATTCATGCAATTGCTCAATTAATTCTAAATGGTGGGGTTATTGCTCCCATGTCTTAACACGACCATGGGGATTATTACTTCCCATTGTGGTGACCTATGCTTTGAGGTAAGGGCGTCCACTCAACCAACTATTGGTAGTCATTCTATGCTTTCTATATTGGACAACAAAAAGAGATCTCATTGTAATCAATTGCCAAGGCAAGCATGTAAAAGACATAAAGTGAACATTGGATAATAAACATAATCTAATGAATGCTCAAAGAAGAAGAATGTATATAGAAAGGAAAATGATATAAAATGGCTTTAGCCCCTCATGCCTCAATGACCAAGGCAAAGTTGAGCCAAGAGACTTGTCAAAGTTATAGAGAAAAGCTCCAAGAGCGTGTTGTACCCAAGGTAGGTCCCAATTGCAACAATAGTCCATGTTGTGATACTAATAAGAGTGTTGCCATGTTACACAATGATGGAGAACTTTTCAAGACAATATAGTTGCCTTTTCCAAATGCATATGTTATCATGCTTTGCACAAGTCCACCTTGTGGATGTTGAAATGATATAAGGGCTTTGAGATATTCACTTATTGACTTGACGATTCATCTTCCAATGATGCATCTAGGAAGGTTGCATAACAAGGACTTGATTGATTACTCTTTTGTTGTTACAGTAGCAATGGAACTTATTGACATAGTGCATCATCATCATCATCCTTCCATGGAAAGGGTGGATTCATGCAACAATGGCCACTGATAAAGAAAATCTCCTTTGTCTAACCCCTTTTTTTACACAACTGTGGGAGCTTTCGCTCAACCGCCAAGACCCATTGACTGCTTATTGCTTCAAGTGTTCCAAGCCGAGCACTAATGGCTACCTATCAGATAGCCGACGCGCCACCCATATCTACGGGTGTAGTGAGCTTACCTCCATGCTGTTGGGGGTAAAGGCGCCTCTGCCTAGCCGCCCGTGTATTACTACACTGACAATCACCGCCATTGCACACTGCAGGTGGCGGACGCCTGTCACCATCACTTTATTCTTTATTCTTTTAGTGACAGTTTGAATAAAGGAAGGCCCGGTCACACATTGTGACTGTTGGAGTCCCCATTTCTAGTTTCTCCCTTTTCTGCTCTTGCTCTCCCGCCATAGCTCTCGAGTCCAACCTTCGATCCGTCGCTCCCTTTCAACTGGTATCAGAGCTTTGCTTTCCGACTCTTGAGCTTGGTTCGTGACATTTTGAGCATCCAATCAACTTCCTACTTGCATTGGGTCTCCTTCCCGGTAGCCATATCCGACTCCTTCGAGCTCCTGTCACTCCCCAGCTTTTTGAGCACCTTTTCGACATTGTTGGGCACCTTCAGGGCATTACATCAGAGGTATTTGATCATTTTCTTCAGGGTTTACTTCAGTTCTCAGGTCTCACAGGCTGTAAACAAGTTGTGGGCAACCATAGCTCACACCTCTTGGAGCTTCCTTCACCTGGATCTTCCTTCCAACCTATCAAGGTTTGCTGAGGCTTGGTGTAGGCATTCTTTGGTCCTCATTTGTGCCCCCTTTGGGCCCCATTGTTGACACGTGGGATAGCAAACCCCCCCAGCCAACTCACGTTTTTTTTTGCGTTTGTTTCAAAATCTAGCCCAAAAATCACTATTTTTGTCATATCTCGGGCATTCGGAACCCAATTCATGCAAGATAAGAGTCTAAATTGGGGTTTTGGCACGCTCCGGATGCGATAGTGATGTCGGATTTGCCAAATTTTGATGAAAAAATCTTCTACAATAGATTTCAGGCCTGAGACAACATGTATTTGTATGCCTATGCTCGTTTGGGCATGACTACAGAACCGGTTTGATGCCTATTGCATCCCGATTGATTGGGAGATTGAAGCTACATATAATGCTATGATTTTGGCCTGATTTTGGGGCTGGAAATACAAAGTTTATAACAATAAATATATGTTGAATACTCTTGGACTAAAGCTATCTTTCATGCTTTGACATATGCCTATTGGCTCCGGATGTATGTCTTGGGTTATGCTATGATGTATTGATCATCGAGGGACGACTTTGAGCTTGTCATTGAATCTGAGTACTTTTGGAAGCTTGAGCTTATTTCAGTCCGCACTTATTGACATTTGTATATGCTTTGACAGTGATGCTTCTTGGGTTTATGCATACCCGTTGCCTACGGCTTGATACTCATTGCACAGTTGATTACCCTATGCATACGTTGAGCTTGAGTGCTCATTGAAGCTCCACCTTAGATGCATTTTGGATTATCTGGAGTAGGCTTGGATATTACTTGGCTTGTCAGAGTTTAGATTGGGATGTATTTGATGTCTTACATGCTTACGGATGCTCTACCGCCTACATATTCGGGATGTACTATTGATGTATTGTCTTGGACTTATGTCATTGGCACTGTGTCTTGCCTTGGCTTAAGCTCTTGAGCTCTACATACGACTTTTGTGCCAATGGGAGCATTTTTGAATGCTTATTAGACATTGAGCAAGCGGTACTTTTATGCATTGAGCCATTACATGCCATTGAGCAGTTACAGACATTTGAGACTTTGGGACTTCTTACCTTTTGGGATGATACATCATATGTCTTGGTTCACTGTATGCTTATGAGCTAAGTCTCATTTTTCGATCTGTATATTTGTGAACTGACATCTACTTGTGTCAAGTTTTGGTAGTGGCAGGAACACTTTGCCCCGTTGACTGGGGGGTGTGCCTATTCACTGGCAGATGTTTGTATGACATACTTGGGTGTTGGATTCATGCTTATCGACCGTCATATGCCTATGCTATGCCTGCATAATGCCGGCTTTGGTCTTGGCAATATCTGATTGCCTTGGGATCCGATTTTGACACTATTAGCTCCCTTTTACTGAAATCTGAAATTTATTACAGCAAGCGTATATGTATGGATTGACATGGATTTTTCATACTGAAACACTCTGAAATGATTTACTTTCACTAGTACTTAGTGGGCAGCATCTCTGGTTCCACTTTCCTTGCCATTTTTCCTCGATTTTGGTGATTTTTTTGTCATTTTTTACAGTAAACAGCAAGCAGTTTTAAATTGTCTACAGTCTTCCAGCCTACATTATAGCGAGTTCCTCCTCTGATCATGTTATTTTTAACATCACTCAGCTTGATGGTACGAATTACTCTTATTGAAAGAGCCAGATTTGACAGGTGTTGATGCAGAAATCGCAGATCAAACCTTTGAGGTTAAGCAGACATCTGCCTGCAACTATGCCAGATGAGGAATGGCTTGAGCTTGATGAGTTATGCAAGTCTATCATTATTGTCTCTCATAGAACAGGCTCACTACAATGTATTTGAGGAAGAACAGAGTGCATGGCAGTTGTGGGATAAAATCAAGAATCTCTATGACAAGAAAAGTCTTGCGAGCCAAATGTATTGGCTGAAGCAGCTTATGGATCTACGGATGAAGGAGAATGTGACTATGTCTGCTCACTTGAGCCAGTTCCATGCTATACACAAGAACTTGACTTTGCAGGACATCACTTTTGTAGAGGATGTCACTCCTCTTTTCTTACTTGGTACTCTTAATGAGTCATGGGATGTATTCTGCACTGCATTATGTACCTCTACTGCTACCTTGAAATTATCCAATGTTGAGAGTGCTCTTCTGCAAGAAGAGATTAACCGTAAGAATTTAGATGTCTCTCGTGTATCGCATGCTATGATAGTTAGAGACAGGAATGATGGATATGGAAAGCATGGCAGTGGCAGTGGCCGTAGACGGGATTCTCAAAAATCTCGATCCAAGTCTTGTGGGAAGTCACGTAGCAAATCCCGTGGGCAGGAATGCAAATGTTACTTGTCACCATTGTGGGAAACAGGGCCATATTAGACCACAATGCCATGAATTGCGCAATGAAAGGTGCAAAGATAAGGGGAAAGACAAAGTGCAAGATAAGTCTTCTGATCGCAACATCGTGCCTGCAAAGTCTAGTGTTAAAATTGAAGAGATCAATGTTATGTAGCCTAAGAATGTTGATGATGATGATTATATCCTAGCAGCCTCTTCTAGTGCTTCGCAGATGATAGAGATACACTCTATGTATGCACAGTGTTGGCTTTTGGACTCAGGTGCGTCCTTTCATGTGACACTTTGTCAAGAGTGGTTTCATTCATACCGTACTGTGTCGGGTTCTGTGCGCTTGGGTGATGACAGCTCTCTTAATATTGTGGGCATTGGTGATGTTAGGCTGCAGTTTTTTTCTAGCAGCAGTTTTGTTATATATGATGTACATCATGTACCTGCTTTGACACACAGTCTTATGTCAACTGGACAGCTTGATGACGCAGGTTATCATGTATCTTTTGGAGACTCTGCATGGAAGATCACTCGTGGCAGACTTGTGATTGCGAGAGGTGCCAAGGCTGGCAATCTCTACCCCTTGATTGTATCAGCTTCTTTCCTTGATCATGTTTTGTATGTGGGTTCTATCCCACATGTATCTCTTTGGTATGCCCGTTTAGGCCATATGTCTTTGAAGGGAATAAAAATGCTTTATGGTTTGTAGTACTTACCGCCCCTTGATTATGCATGTTTTAATTCATGTGAGCATTGTCTTTATGGCAAGCAGACTAGGTCTACACATAAGAAGTTTGGTAGGCCACACATGAGTGAGCCCTTGGCATTGGTACATTCGGATATCTGTGGGTCCATGCCTTGTCAATCTATGGGCGGTGCAAAGTATTTTGTCACGTTCATAGATGATTTTTCACGGAAATTTTGGGCTTATCCCATTAAGCTGAAATCCAATGTCTTGGCTGTGTTTTAGAGATGGCTTGCATTGGTTGAGAACCAGTCTGGGTATAGGCTAAAATGCCTAAGGACAAATAATGGGGGTGAGTATGTCTCACGTGCTTTTGAGCAGTTATGTGATGAAAGGGATATTAAGTGTCAGTTGACTGCCCCCTACACCCCTCCCAAAATGGTTTGGCTGAGCGGATGAATAGAACTATCCAGGAGCGTGTACGCAGTATGCTTAGCCATGTAGGCCTACTACAGAGCTTTTGGGCTGAGGCAGTTAGTACAGCTATGCATGTCATAAATAGATCACCTTCTAGTGGTTTGGATTTTCAGGTTGGAGAGGAGGTATGGACTGGAAAACCTTCCTCTTATGCGTATTTCCATGTCTTTGGTTGTGAGGCATTTTTCCATGTGCCCAGGGACAAGAGACATAAGCTAGATCCCAAGAGTATCAAATGCATTTTCCTTAGTTATGGAGATGCAGGCAAGATGGGTTACCGTCTCTGGGATCTGCAGGCGTAGAAAGTCATCCGCAATCATGATGTAGTCTTCCATGAAGACAAGATATATAAGCAGCCTGAGAGAGTTGTTGAGATCCGCAGGATCATATTTCAGGAGGAGCCGAGAGCTCCCGCACAGCCACTTGGACAGCTTACAGCTGTAGTAGATGCTCATGGTCAGGGCATTGGACAGACAGCTAGGCAGGCAGTAGAGCTTGCCGTGAGACGGCGGTCTACTAGAGACAGACGTCCACCTGATCAATTTCAGCCCTCGATGCATTATGTCTCGGTTACAGATGCAGGAGAGCCTTTCACTTATGATAAGGCTATGCGCAGGGATGACAGTCACTCCTGGGAGAGGGCTATGTAGTCTGAGATAGACTCCCTGCATATGAATGACACTTGGGATTTGGTTTCCTTGCCTACGAGCAAGAAGGCTTTGCCATGCAAGTGGGTATACAAGCTAAAAAGTACCCCCGGACACCCCAAGCCGGCATACAAGGCTAGATTCATAGCAAAGGGTTTTAAGCAGGAGCATGGTGTGGACTTTGATGAGATCTTTTCTCATGTGGTTAAGATGACCACCGTGCGCTTAGTATTGGCTTTGGTTGCTCAGCTTGACTTGGATTTATACCAAATGGATGTCAAGACGGCTTTCTTACATGGGGACTTGCATGATGAGATTTATATGGAGTAGCCCAAGGGCTTTGCAGAACCTGGCAGGGAGCACCTAGTATACAAATTGAAGAAAAGTCTTTATGGCTTAAAACAGGCACCTAGGGAGTGGTACCATAAGTTTGATGCCTTTATGCAGTCACACGGCTACAGTCGAAGTGCTATGGATCCGTTTCTTTACTCGAAGAAAGCTCGTGATGGTTCTTTATTGATTTTGGTACTCTATGTGGATGATATGTTGATAGCAGGGAAAGCTCATGATGAGCTAGATGCTCTTAAGGCTCAACTCAAGAAAATCTTTGAGATGAAAGATCTGGGACATGCCGCTCATATACTTAGTATGCGCATTACATGCGACAGGTATCAAGACTCCTCTACTTCTCACAGAGAGAGTGCATTCATAAAGTCCTTGAGCACTTCCGCATGTAGGACGTAAAGCCTATTGGCTATCCATTGCCTTCTTATGTGAAGGTATCACAGGCTGATTTTTCGCAGACAGAAGAGCAAAAGGCCGAGATGGCCAAGATTCCCTATGCATCCATAGTGGACAGTCTTATGTATGCAATGATAGCCACTCATCCAGATATTGCCTTTGCAATTAGTGTTGTGGCACACTATATGGCTACACCTAGCAAGAAGCATTGGGATTCCGTAAAGGGTATCATGAGGTACCTGAAGGGCACTACAGATATGTGCATATGCTATGGTAGCCAGGATACAGGAGTCGTGGGATACACTGACTCTGATTATGCAGGACATGCAGATAGTAGGAAGTCCACTTCTAGTTATGTATTCACATATGCTGGAGGTGTTGTTTCTTGGATGTCCAAGGTGCAGAAATGCACAGCCCTTTCTACTACAGAGGCCGAGTATGTTGCAGCCACCACTGAGGCATGCAAGGAGGCCATTTGGTTGGGTCATTTGGTTGCTGACCTTGGTATTGATGCTATCCTTACACTACATTCGGATTCTATGAGTGCTATTCGGTTAGCCAAGAATCCGGTCTTCCATGCGAAGACGAAACCCATTGAGGTGAGGTATCACTTTATACGTGGGGTCGTTGAGGACAAGTCTGTTGATCTTGTCAATATCTTGACTGACCAGAATCCTACAGATCTGCTCATGAAAAGCCTCTCTACAGAGCGCTCTCAGGAGGTTGATGAGCGTGGGATGAGATGATGTCTTTCCTCATCCTGTTGTACATGTGTTGATCTTTTCAAGATCTCAACTGACCAGAATCCTGCAAATCTGCTCACAAAAAGTCTCTCTACAGAGCGCTTTGCCTTCCTCAGGAGGTTGATGGGCATGGGATGAGATGATGTCTTTCCTCATCCTATTGTACATGTGTACATGTTGTAATGTCTTTTTTTCTTTTTCTTTTCACTCCTCACTAGGGTAGATTCACCTTTAAGTGGGAGGTTGTTAGGGGTAAAGGTGCCTCTGCCTAGCCGCCCGTGTATTACTACACTAACAGTCACCGCCATTGCACACTGTAGGTGGCGGACGCCCATCACCGTCACTTTATTCTTTATTCTTTTAGTGACAATTTGAATAAAGGAAGGCCCGGTCACACATTGTGACTATTGGAGTTCCCATTTCTAGTCTCTCCCTTTCTTGCTCTTAATCTCTCGTCATAGCTCTCGAGTCCAACCTTCGATCCATCGCTCCCTTTCACATGCCGATCGAGTTACCTCCTCTCCCGCACACTCTAGTAGCTCCACGATCCAAGTGCAAGCTCCATCCTCAAAATCCACGCTCCAAGCTCCATTGCCACGAGAAAGACAAGAGAGGAGAAGAGAAGAGAAGAAGAGAGGAGAAAATGGAGTGCTTCTCTTCCCCGGTCCCTCACCCTCACACACTCACTCTCTCACACTCCCTCTCTCAAGCACAAGCTCAAGTAAGCAAGAAGAAGAAGAAGAAGAAGAAGAAGAAGAGGAGGAGGAGGAGAGCCACTTTTGGCCACACAAAAGAATGAGCTTCTCATTCACTTTTCAACTTTATATACAAAACCCTAAATCCATTTTGGGCGATCATCCCCTTATCCCCTTTTTTACATGGCCGGCCATGGCTTAGAGGCCCTTTTTTCCATTGTCCTCCTATCTTCCTAGCTTCCTTCCTACCGCCCATCTACCTTTACAAATTGCAGGTGAGAACCCAGCGCTCTTTAATTTAAATCATGCACTTGCGCTCTTTTATAAAAGTATTGACTTGCGCTTTTTCTTGTGCTCATTTTTCCTTTATTTAGGACTTTTCTGCACTTCTTATGTTTCCATATTTTTCTAAGCGCGCTTTCATCTTCCATTTCACTTTTGCCTTGGCCTTTGTCTTCTGCTTAAGATTTTTTGGATTTTCTACCTTGTTCATCTGAGGATTAACATTACCCCCCTCCTAGACGAGTGCGAGTCCCATAGCACTCACCGTCGTAGGTAGCAGGCTTTGGCGTGCACTGAAGACATGCGTGGAAGGGTCTATTGTGGTTGGCCTTAGAGGAGTTTTTGTGGTGGTGCGAAGGAAGGTCGTTGGGGGCACGTTGTTGGCTTGGGTGGTGGCTGGTGATAGGGTTGTTGAAGTGGGGGATAGGGCTGGATTTTGTTGGGAGTGGCACTCATGGGCATATGTTGATGTTCGGGGGATTCTGGGATGGGTGACGATTCATTGGTGGGATTGCACAATGATGAAGGATAAGAATTCAAAGTTGAGTGTTGATGAAGAGCTGATGGTACCTTTGTTGGAGTTTGCAATACCTAAAACCTCTCATATGTGGTCTCTCCCTGAGGTAGTGCTAGTCCTCTTATTGTGCACAAGACATAATTTGATTAGTTTGGGAGACATGTCGACCTCTAAGCATGCTGAGAGTAATGTCCTGCACTTGAGGACCCAAACTGTGTATATATTTTGGTGCAGATATTATGTGAGTGCTCGTGCATACTTAGATATTACATAGTTAGAAGATCGCAGGTCTGGTTCCTCATAACATGTGATGAAGCAAAGTTGTCCTTGTTGAGGAGAAGTAAACAGGAAGGTGTATGAGACATCCTTTGCATTGTGACAGCATGATGCAACATAATTGAACATAGGGACAGCGCACTTTTGGCAGCTGGTAGCTATTGGACTTGCTCGATGAGTACGATGTACTTTTCATGGCCATTCGTGTGGTGCTTACCACTATCTATTGCAATGGTTTTAAGGCAAAGTGCAAGAGAGAATCATGCAAATGGGTCAGGGTGATAGGTCTAACCATAGGCGAGACAAGCTCCCTAGGTATGTCCTATCCTTGATGTTCCTTGAACAATTGTAGGGATGTGTAGAGGGCTAGGGAACTAGGGACGGAGCCAATTGACCAAGGTCACTGGGCGTACCTAATTTAAGGATCCCTAGGTGTCGTGCTATGATTGTGAGTGCTTTTTTCTTTTCTTCTCTTTTCTTTTCTTTTTCTTCTTTCCTTTTCTTTTCCATACTTTTTTTTTTTAATTTTAAACAATAACATGAGTACAACCATTGCAATTTGTTGAGGCCACAGCCTTTCAATTGGATCGAGAAATGTCGAGATTCAAAGGCTACGAAACTAGATATTACGACGATGATTGTGTCCCAGCCTCGTTGCTTAGAGGAATAGTTGTTGAGATGGGGAGATACACTGGAGATTTTGTAGAACTTCTTTGTAACGTGCGATGTCGGTACAATTGAGGTAACAGCTTTCGTGAGTGCCAGGTATAGAGTTTGACCCAGAAGGAGAGAGTTGCCACTAATCATGCTGTGGACCATGCGATGTGGACAATCACAAGGGTGATTTTCGCTTCCGGCTATGAGGTTTCCGTCATGGCTCTTGTGGGGTTGGTGGTGTTGCGGTGACTTGGGCATTGAACACTTTCATACAAAGACCTATGTCATCCTGCATCCACTTGACACTTCGTGAGGGTATATGTAAATTACATGTGTCAATTATGATGAACAGCTGCAATGCAAAAATATATTACTTAATCTAAATCCTATTTGTTTGCGATGCATCTCATCCGAGCTTGTTAAAGACGTGGCATGCACTAGTAGTAAGGAAGGTTTGTACAGATGGGGGAGGCTTGCCCCTTTAACCACTTAAAGACAAAGTTATGGCAGGATGGCCTTTATTAAGCAACTTATACAACATAGGGGCTACTGTATTTCTACGAGGTAGGGTGAGTTTGGGTGGTTGGGCGACTGGGGCTGTGCCGGTGAGGGGCTCCTGTGAGGCTGCGTGGGGAAGATATCGGTCGGGACCCGAATGGTGTAGTCCTTGGCTGCAGCTGTTTCAAGAATTCTTTTAAACAATTCATCAAATTCCTACTTGTCTCTAGTTGCATTCTCCTCCTTTGAGCACCTAGTGCCCGAGCTTCTGGGGAGGGCCCGCACGGCCAGGATTGCCACTCCCCAGGCATTCCCCTAAGCTTTTGTTTTCCTGGCCTAGGAAGTTTTTGGCCTACGTCTAGGGCGGTGTCACTTGGGGCCTCATTTCTTTGCATACCTCTTAAGGGTAGGCACATAGCATTGCGGCGAAGGAGCTTGTGCCGCATGCTCCCTCCGACGGCAAATAGCGTCCTTGCAAGCCAGCTGCATTGGGTGCTTCATAACGGCTACTGTAGAGGAACCTGTAAAATGTGAACCAAGGTTAGGCTTTGAGGCACGGTAGAATTATTTGTATGGAAGGGATTAAACAGTGGATTATCAAGAACATATGAGGAGGAGTGCGGTGAGGTGAGTCATGCAATGTTTGTTGTAGAGGGACGCCCTCGTGATGATATTCGCTTTGCTTCAAATATGGGGCATATTCCAGCCATTAGCAGATCTTGGCTTATGCTAAGTTGCACAGACTGGTCGTGATGGAGTGGAGCAGCACTCGTCCCCGGAGAAGGACAGATCGAAAACGGGGGAAAAGCCTATAGAAAGGGACGACGCTCCATCTACGCCCATAGAGGTGTTGGTTAGGGCTTCCTATGGTGGTAATGAGAGTTGTATGCCCTCCACCTCGAGGCGGAAATGGTCACACAACCTCCAGATGTGTGGTGAGAGGAGGGTCTGAGGAGCTCAGCCTATCAAACCCAACTCATCTCCCTGCGCTTGACAATCATTGCTTGTGTGTGTTGATATTATCTATACACGGTCACAAAACTCATTGTTTATTTATGTACATATTTATGAATCCAAGTCACTTCATGAGGATAAATACCAATTGTAGAACTCAGGATTATACTGGAGTATGGCACATGCATCCAGTACTCGCAGTAGCTTGCTTAATAACAATAGATATTTTGCAACATCGAGTAGCATGGTACCTTGTCCAAGTCTACTGGCAATATGTAACTCCTCCTCAATGAGAACCTTATCAGCTAGTTCTCTTAGCTAGTTTCGGATAAGTCCATACCCCGAATGGTAGCCAGTACTCGAAAGGAAGTCGATGCCACATAGATTGGGTCTCTTTGAGACTGCCATTTGGCCAATCGCTCCTCTGAGACTGTCATAATCTGGGCTCCTAGTTCGGCCATTGCAACGCGGTTTTCAAACCAACGTTTTTCAAATTGACTTTGACCCTCTGATTATCGCTTTAGTTGCTCTATCTCTAAGAGATTTGGTTGGCATAGCACATCATTGAATGTTACAGTTAAGCGTAGTTCGTCGGTTTCCTCGTCAGAGGTGAGTCGCATGCATTCATGCAGAAGCCTGTCATAGTGCTCGTCAAGATGTTCTTGCTCTTCCCAAGATAGGAAAAATGGCAAGTATTCTTCAAGCTGCTCCCTAGGGAATACGCCCATGTCTACAAGGACGTAGACACGTGTGAACACTTTGAGCTTAGCATCCAACTCTGTTAAGCATTCTACGACACTTCTATATTCAATTAGGGCTTGCTCGGTTGCTATCTCATGCAAGGTTCTAGGAGTTTCCCTAAGCTTTAGCATAGCTGGGGGCTCAGGCCTAGATGAGCAAGATTGGTCAATGCTAGGATTGCTTATGCTCTCAAGGTTTCCATGTTTCTCTTGAGGCCTTACTGTTGTTGTGTCATGGTTCTCCTTGGATGTGACTGGTATAGTCTTGTCACCTTGTTGTGACAATGTTGTATCCACTCTTAATTGGTCAATGTGAGTTTTGTTGTCAATAGATTGAGTGTTGCAAGCAACTGTTGATGGTAATGGTTTCTCTGACTTATTAGAACACATGAATGTGTGTGAGGTTTCACCGTTGTTAGGAGAGATGGTGATGGGTTCATTGGTGGATGGGCTTGATGTTTTATTACTCAGCTCTTTAGTGCTCTTAGTCTCGATCTTATTGGCATCTACCACCACTTGCAACTGCCATTGTTTCCGTTGTTTTGTCCTCTTTTTCTTGGGAAATTGTGATGTCTCCTTTAAGAACTCAGAACCCTGAACTAGGTCAATTGTTGATGTGCTTGGTTGGGCCTTAGCACTCGCTTTCTCTAGTACGCTCTTATGGGACTTAGCTGCGACCTGCTGAATAGCCTTGCTAGGTTGATTGGTCGGATGCACCATCTCCTTGGCCACATCTTTGAGAGGTTTCTCCTTAAGCCTAGGGTTTGGGTGCTTCAAAAGTGCTGGAGGTATCAAGGATGTTGGTTGCAACACCTCTTCCATCGGTGAATGGCTAAGGACACATTCCACAATGGACATCATCACGGCCAACGACGGTGATTACTGTAGTTCTTGATTGGAAGTAGTAACGGCTAGTTTAGCGGACTGGCCATTATTGGTAGGCTGCAGTGTCAAGTCCTTAAGCAGATCAGAAGTGGTCGTGTCTTTTGTTGCCCTTTGCGCATTCACTTGTGCAGATTGATTTAGTCACATTAGGGTGCATATGCATATACTTGGGCCAAGAGTTATGGGTGGTGTCATGTCCCACCTCTTGGACATTTGAAAGCTTAGATGGAGATAGAGATTGGGATTGAGCAGATGCACTTGACTCGACTGGTGTTGTGCTTTCCGTGTCCGTTTTGGGAAAGAGGATGTAGGAGACTTGGGACTCATAAGTGGCTTTGACACTGGCTAGAAGATTTTCTCATGGCTGTTAGATGATTTTGCCATTTGCTTTGTTGAGCATTCAACCTTGCCATGAGCAATGTTGTGCCTATGATGCATGTTATCCTCTTGAGAAATCAAAGGCTCCTCTGGCACTAGTGGCTTTTTCTTACCCTCAACGATTACATCTAGTATCTGCTCATCAAGCACGCTAGGCTGAGGATCTACCCTTCAAATAGTCCCGTTTGGTTTTTTGATTTCGATCGTGAGGGGCTCGATCACTCCAATGTTTTTAACTCGAGACTTGGTTTTTCGTTTAGATTTCATCCTACGCTTCTTTGCTCTTAATACGATCTGGCCTTCAACTGATAGAGGAGGTTTAGCAGGGGTTTTGGTATCCAAATCCATCGGTTACCTGCGTAATACCCTTGAGCATGTAGCAATGCTTTGGATATCTATCTCGGCGTTTTGCTGGCTCTCCATCGATGCCTTCGTCTATAAGGCTTGGGCTTCTTTTGGGGTCTTCTATGATATTTGTAAATCCAAAGCCTGTCCTTGGCATTGTCTCCTAACCTTCTTATTTCAAGCATGGCCTCACTCACTGGTTCTCGTTGTTCAACGTGTGCTTGTATCAACCCTTTCAACAGGTCCTTGCTCTCATTACTAGGCTTGCCAGTTATGTCAGCACCTTCCTTGCCTTTCCCTTGAGGTTCGATGAGGTCACCCTTGCTAAAGGTTGTGATTATCCTCACACCTGGTAGTGTCAACTATATCCTCTGTGCTACATAATTGGCCTCACACTTAGTTGCCCTTTTGAAGGGTCTTCCTAAAAGGGTTTCCTTTTCACAATTAGCACTATTTGGAGGAACATGAAATAAGATAGATAAGCTTTCCATTTCAATTGTTGCGAGGATTTTGCACTTTCCTATAAGTGCTTGTGGGTGTCCCCCATAAGGACTAAGAGTTGCCTTAGTCGGTATGAGCTCAGGTTGGCCTGGTATGAGCTCAGGTTGGCCTAGTAGGGTCCATGCTTCATAGGTCAAGATATTAAAATATACTCCTTTATCAATCAGAGCATCGATAGTGTGCTCTCTTTTCGCGGTGAGTTTAACCCTAAGATAAGCAGGCAGTACTATGTCTTCATCATCCGACTCCTGGCTTATAAATTTAAGCCTTCTTACAAATGCCCTTGAGTCCCCAACTGCACGACCAGATGTGGATTCTCCACTGATGTCTTGGATTGTCTGTGTAGTGCTATTCAAGGTGCATCTATTGTTAGGATTGTCATATCTAGTCATCCTCACAATTGTAGCTTGATGTTGTTGATTTTCGCTTTGACTAGATGCAGTTTGAATGCAACACATATGTGTTTTTGCGGTGTGGCCTTTTTGCCCTTATTGGCTAGATTGGCCTATTGAGGTTCTAGGGTCTCTGTTTTGTTCGGGTATGGGCTTTTGGTTGCTCCCTTGCAAGTGAGAATCCATGCTTGTGTAGAGCCATTACTACACTAGGATCTAAATTGTAGGACCTGTCACGGTGTGTGTTTTCTCTCAAACCTACTTAGGGGAGATGCAAAGAGGGCAAAGGGGACAAAGCCCTCTCTGCGGGGATCCGAGGGGGGGAGTTTCCCCTAGCCTGCAGGGCCGTTACAGTAAACACCATGTGCGATTTGAATGACCATCCATAGCCAAGTTTTGAACTACTCGCTCTAGATTTCAACCCAGTGATAGATCTATGATATAGTTTTGGCTCTATATGGTCTCTTGATCAGTTTCAGGGTCTACATGTTAAAATTTGAAAGAATCTAAATTCGATTCAACATGTCCGAATTGCAGGGGCCGAATGCCTGACTCGGCCTGTCTGAATAGCCAAGAGCCGAATATAACTAATGCAAGTGTGGATATCCGAGGGCCAATCCGAGTGTGGGTGTCCAAGGGCCAAGTGGCCGAGTGGACCGAGGGCCGAGTCGACTTGGGCCAAGTCAAGTGGACCAAGAGCCGAATGTCAACTTGTCCGAGTGGGATTGGGCCGAGGGCTGAGGGTCGAATTTCAAAGTTGGTTTGAATGCTTCACTCGGATGGGTCGAGTAAAGGGTGTCCGAGTGTAGTTGGTCAAGAGCTGAATACTAAAGGGCCGAATGGCTGAGTGGTCTGAGGGTTGAATGGTCGAGCGATTCTGGAACTCGGCCCAGAATCACCGTCACTCGAATGAGCCAAGTGCGACGTGATTTTTTTCAAACTTCAAGGAATTCATCACGCTAAGCAATCGAGCTTCCTACCTACTGAGCACCTCCAAATCCAAGCTACTCATGTAAGAAAAGGTGTGGAATTACCTGGACTAGGCAAATAACTCCTAAATGACTAGATCGAAGCAAGTCCATGCGATGAAGCTCTCTTCCTCTCTCTTGCTCTCCTGAAACCCTGCAATGCAAAATGTGGCATTTGTTACCACTCCTGGCCCCTTATCACCCTGCCCAGGTGCAGCTGCACTCACCTTAGTCTTACTTCTTTCACCAACATTTAACCCAAAAAATCATTTTTTACCATTATTTTTCATGTTCAGCCTGTTATATAGCAGCAGAAAATCCTATTGTGAGCTCCAATGTTTTGCTCCTATCCTTCTTAAATACAGGAAAAAATCATAAGGAAAATACCTACACTTTCCCAAGTCCAAAACAACAAAAACCTACTTGCTAAGGAGATCAAATACCTATTCAAGCTCCCTCGCTTCCTACCTATCTACCTCAAGCACCGGTTCGGGGAAAACCCTACTTCAATGCTCGATTTGAAGCGCGCAAGCACTAAGGCTTAAATCCGTTGGTCCCGGCAACGGAACCAAAATGTGGGAGCTTTCGCTCAACTACCAAGACCCGCATGGATCGCTTATTACTTCAAGTGTTCTAAGTGGAGCACTAATGGCTACCTCTCACATAGCTGACACGCCATCCATATCTACGGGTATAGTGAGCTTACCTCCATGCTAATTGAGTTACCTCCTCTCCTGCGCACCCCGGTAGCTCCCCGATCCAAGTGCAAGCTTCAAGCAAGCTCCATCCTCAAACTCCACACTCCAAGCTCCATTGCCACAAGCAAGACAAGAGAAGAGAAGAGAAGAGAAGAAGAGAGGAGAATATGGAGAGCTTCTCCTCCTCGGTCTCTCACTCTCACATACTCACTCTCTCACACTCTCACACTCCCTCTCTTAAGCACAAGCTCAAGTAAACAACAACAAGAAGAAGAAGAAGAGGAGGAGGAGGAGGAGAGCCACTTTTGGCTACACACAATAATGAGCTTCTCATTCACTTTTCAACTTTATAAACAAAACCCTAAATCCCTTGTTAACCCCAAGAAGAAGAAGAGGAGGAGAGCCACTTTTGGCTACACACAAGAATGATCTTCTCATTCACTTTTCAACTTTATATATAAAACCCTAAATTCCTTATTAACCCCAAGTCAAGAAGGCGGAAAAATGAATGAAAAAGCGAAAAAATGATGAAAAAATAGCAAAGACACGTAGGCGGCCTCTAAAGCTAGGCTGGGGCCAAAAGCGTAATTTTAAATGAAATGCATCTCAAAAAACTCCAAAAACTCATGTAAAAGAGCGCCAGGCTCCCTCATGTGCCAAATGTAAAGTATTAGACGGGTGTAGGCTAGAGGCATAAGGCTAGAAGAGGGACATAGAGAAATGACCTTGCCACAACGGCTAGTCATGTAAAAAAGGGATGGGTGCCCATGGGATTTTAGGGCTTGTATATAAAGTTCAAAAAGTGAATGGAAGCTCATTCTTTGGTGTGTGGCTAACAAGAGCTCTCTTATTCTTCTCTTCTTCTTCTTATCTTCTTCTCTTCTCCTTGCTTGCGTGTGCTCTTGAGAGAGTGAGTGTGTGGGAGTGAGGGATCAAGAGGGTGAAGCTCTTCACCATCTCCTCTTCTCTTCTTCTCTTCTCTTCTCTTGCGCACACAGCTATGGTGGATGGAGCTTGGAGATGGAGGAGGCTTGAGGATGCTTGAGCTAGCATCTAGGATCGTGAAGCTACCGGTGTATGCGAGAGAGAATGCAACTCATATCGGCATCAAGGTAAGCTCACTACACTCGTAGGATCAATGGTGCGTCGGCTAGGTGAGAGATAGCCATTAGAGCTCGCTTGGAACGCTTGAAACAATAAGAGGTCCGTGGGTCTTGGCAGTTGACCAAAAGCTCCCACATTTTGGTTCCATTGCCGGGACCATGAATTCAAGCTTGAGCACTTGCACGCCTCATATCAGGCATCGAAGTAAGGGATTCATCCCTGAAACAGAGCTTGAGATAGGTAGGAAGTTTGGGTGTTTTGATCTTCAAAACAAGTAAGAATTTTGGGTTAGTTTGTTTATTTGATGATTGGAAAACATAGAGAAATCATTTTAGTTTGTTGCTTTTGATTCTTGTTGTATTTAGGGTAGGGTAGGGTTAGAAAATCGAATCGGGAAAGGGTAGGGTTTACTGTTGCAAAACAAGGCATAAATCATGCAAGAAATGGCAAAAAGCTTGCTTAGGGTGCTTAATGTCAACAAGTGAGTGATTGGGAGTATCAAAACCTTACCCGAGAGGGGGTTTAAGAGCCAAAAGGCCAAGGGAGAGTTCATTTGCAATCATTGCAGTGAGAGAGAGAGAGAGAGAGCCCATAAAGATTCGATTCGATCTCGTCATCGAAGAGCGTACTGCTCACCTCAGGTATATCAATCACTTCCCTTGGCACCTTAGTTAGGATCTAAAAGTTTGTGCTTGGAGTGATTATCTAAATTGTGAGATTTGATTGAAATCGTCGTCGCACGGCATTCGTCGCGTCGCATTCGGCCCGTCTAAGCGGCCGTTTTTTGGCCAGAGTCCCAGACTCGGCCCTCGACCCCTGCCATTTGGCTGGCTCGACCCAAAAACCCTAATCGGCCCTCGGCCCAAAGTCCACTCTGCCCCATTTACTAGTTCGGCCCTCAAACCAAGACCTGATGCGGCCCTTGGCCCAAGACCTAACTCGGTCGCGGTCCGAGTCACCCACTCAGCTCCTGCAATTCGGACCAGTTGGGTCGAGCGTGAATTTGTCTCAACTTTTTAGAAATTTGACCTAGTCCGGCTAGAGCTTAGCAATGCAAACTGTCGCAAGCCCTCTTGATGCTCAAAACTTGATTCTGGCACATGGAATAGACAAAACCGTAAGACGTAGTCGCTTAGCAACTTGAGTAGGTGATCGCAAGATCGAGAGACCTAGGGGCAACCTGCTGAGCCATAAAACCCTGATTGGACCCAAAAACGAGCAAGGCAATGTAACAGAAAAACCCTAAACCCCGTCAAGACAGCCAAAGAATTAATCGACAAAGCCTCTCAGGCCCAAGATGAAGCGACAGTGCATAAGACACTTAGAGATTGGTTGCCACACTCACCCTGAATTTTCGCCCTTGAAGTACACTTAAGGAAAACTGAAAGCCTGATTGAGCACAAGTGTACTGGAAAGAACGCACACACTGAGTGGAGATAATTTGAGGGCTGTATTTAATAAATTAAGGAACTCACTTAGATAAACCACTCAAGGAACCCACCAATAGGAGAGAACCCAAAGAGGTAAACAAACCATCAACACGTGAAGTAGGACCAAGCAAGCAGTGCCAACAAAGTGGATTTGACAAACCTACTCAACCTGATCGATAGCTTGGTGGAGAACTCGACTATGGCAAAAGAAAGCTTAGACCGCATGTCTAACGAGGAACTCAACTTAGGCGTCTTCCCCTAGAGGCTATTCAGCAGCTGGTCAGCAGCTACAATGCGCATGCCCGGTATGAGTACTGCGACCAGACCGTAGATGCTATCATCCCAGACTTAGAAGAAGAGAGAAAGCTAGCCCACGAGGCATTGCAAAGCGTAGTCGAATACAATAGAGACCAGCAGGCTAGGAGCCAAAGGCAAAGCACAGAGTTGTGTAAGGTGCAGCGGGTGCTAAACTTAGTCGGTAGAAATCGAACGAATCACAAGAGAACCCTAAAAGGAGACTTAACACCAAGCGAGCTTCTTATGAAGTGACTACTAGACAATACCGCAGCAGAGCAAAGTGTTGGAGCATTGGCGACATCACTATTGGCAGGATTAGAAGAAACCCAATGCTCTAAGAGCCAGTCTAAAATCCCAATAGTTAGAAAGCAACTCGACAAGTATCAACCCCACGACAATCCGTATATCTTTGTAGAGCAGTTCGAGCAAGTCTGCGAAGCCAACAGCCTCAGCGATCTGACTTAGCACTCTCAAGCCTTTGGGCTCTGCTTAGATTACAAGGGTAGGACTTGGTATACAAGCTTAGATGCCGCAGAGGGAGCCAATTTCAATGGCCTCAAGAATCTCTTCATCAAGAGATTTGCCGAGCCTGGATACTTCGATAATCTGCTAGTACGATTGATGAATATCAAGCAGAAATAGGAAGACATTCACGATTACGTAACCCACGTGTGGAGTCTATTCAAGAGAACCCCTACAGGTGAACGACTGACTAAAAGAGCAATTTTGACTATATTCATCACCGAAATTCGAAACGAGAAATTGTATAAGGCTTTGGTAGGTAACTCGAGCTTGCAGCAAGACGCACTAGCTAGGGTGTTTTAGGAAGCCATCAGAGTTGACAATCAGCTGAAAGAGCGAAGCTCCACGAGCTCTAACTCATAAGAAACCAACTCACGAAGTTCAAAGAGAGTGTCAGCCTCTAGTGAACGACCAGCCCCATCATCCCAAGATAAGGGGAAAGCCACCGAGACAAACCAAGACTTTGGCTGATGTCAAGTTGGAGATAGCCAAGCTGCAAGACATGTTGAGACGACCAACGCGCCCACACGTCCAATGTGTGTACTATGGCGGAAACCACTTGCTAGCTCAGTGTCAAGACCCTAGGTCGAGACCTTACGTAAACTGCCACAGGTTTGGTCACGACGTCGCACATTGCAGATTGCCAAGAATACTTCCATACTCGCAACCATACGGCTAGCCTTACCTAGCGAACATGCCATAGCTACTCTTCGAAAGGGAAGCCCCATTGGCCCTTCCTGTGCCTAACAACATTAAACCGGTTGTTCCTAGGATGGACATAAACCCTACATGCATGCCTAGACCGCCTGATCCCTATGTGACCCATCCACTCGAGAACCTCGATGGGGAGGCCACACCTATCCCATTGCTAGTCATGACCTAGGCCTAGACGAAGCAGGCCAACATATCACTACCAGGACCTAGCAACCTCGATGCAGCCTCGATAGGGAAGAAGAGCCGTAGACGGAGAAAGAAGAGGTCGAAAGCTAAGATTGCACTGGAAACTGAGAGTGCTACAACTCTGCCTGTTGGGAAGAAGGTCATGGATGCAGAGGCAAAAACTTCAACCCCTAAGACAGCCGAAAATGGAAGTGCCAAGGTAGGGGAATACCTGCATCCAAAGAGCCAACTCGAGGCCATAGAGAAAGTGAAGGACTGGCTGAAAAATGCCCAAGAGTACTTAAGGACGCTGAGCCCATCCTAGAGGACGAGATCAATGATCTCCCTAGCATAAGCACTCCAATCTCACCCCCTCGACCAAAGTCAAGAGATGTGACCGCACCACAAGCAGCACCGCTTAGGCCAAGCCTTGATGTTGTAGACCCACAAAAATCAGTCACGGCCATTGGCTAGGACAATCCGAGTTAGGAGAGAGATGAGCAACCAACGGTCTCCTTACTACATTAGTGACCACCACAGTGATGTTAAGCCTGGGAGACCTGCTTAAGTAGCATCCCACCCTATGGCAAGACATGAAGCAGTGGGTTGAGGGGTCATGAGAAGAAGCTATTGATCTGCATGACCATGGTGCAAAAACATAAATACCAAGTCTAACGCTGCACTCTATGCCAAAATCCTTGCACCTTAATGCTTTCTGGGAAGGCACCGAGATGCATGCAGTGTTACCGGTTCTAGCCTTATGTGACACAATGAGAAAGGGGATCGTAGACACAAGAGCTGGGGTTAGTGTGCTAAGCCACTCAGTACTTCAGACTTGGGAAAACCCACCTGTCGAGACTGCTCGATTTAATGTCACATTAGCAAACGGCATGAGAGTGAAGCTATTCGGGGTACTTAAAAACTGGCCAGTGAAAATCGCCAGTGTCCAATTCTCTGTCGACTTTATAGTCATGAAGGGGATGGACTATGATATCCTGTTAGGCCGACCCTAGATGCGCAATGCCAGAGTTATCGAAGATTGGGGTAACGGCTTGATCTTCTTAGGCAATAGAGCAGAGGTTGTGAGGGTAGAGATGGACACTTGGAAGACCTCACCAGTCGATTTGGATGCCATCTCCACAATGATCAAGGGTAATGCTCAAGTCAAGAAGTCTTATGGGCCCTTCACCAAGTATATCCCATGCCTAGAGGATGAGCGAGATTGGATGCATGTCCTTGCTACAATCGACCTGCCATTCTCAGATCATGAGGTATATGAGCAAGCCATCAAGATGATGGGCAAGTCTGACGGCACGCCCTCTATACTAGTTTACATGATGGCAGGAACCCTTCGTGGGAGACCTAAGCCCGTCACCTTCCAAGTGCCAAGCAACAAAAGAGAACTTCAGGAGGTTCTTGAATACTTAACGAACAAGCTACCTGACAATCCAGCAGCAAACTTCAAACCACTCTAGGATCTCTTAGGTGAATCCAAGTGGCAATGGACCAGGGTGCATGACTTAAACCTTATGTACAATTGGGCCCTAGTCCTTGATCTCAACGACAAGAGATATACCAAGCCCTAGAAGACGACGTGCAGTCTGACGTAGAAAACTCTAATAACGAGTACAAAGACTGCCAATCCTTCAGTGATGAAAGTGAGGGTGAGATAGACACAATAGAATATGACATTGAGGGACATGAAATAGAACAAATACAAGCAGACTCCAAGCCACAGAAAAAGAGTGTCTTCAGGATAGTGCGAGGGGTCATGCGCATGGATTGTGATCGCGCTTGGTTAGAACACATAGGAGCCATAGACCTTGAGCAAGCAGGGCTAACCCAACTGGGAGCGACACCAGTGCTTAGGACAAAATCACCATCTGAATTGCGACCACCAGGGGAGACCACCTCTTCTAGCAAAGACGGCGAGTTCGACTCTAACTCGGAGGTAAGTTCAAATAGCGACCCAGAAATACCTAGGCCGCCCAAGACCCGACTCACCAAGGGGGACCTATCCGTCCACCTGAGGCACAGACGATTGAAGCAGGAAAGGGAAAAACAACCCAGGGACACATGAACAGACGAACAACGAAAACCGTGGGACCTCCCTAAAAGATTTACAAAATTCAAGAAAGGAGATAGGGTAGTGATCCTATTGGGTGCCAAACGGCAAGGGCAAACGAGCAAACCAATCGAGGGACCAGCCAAGGTCAAGGAGGTGAACCTAGCCTAGGAAAGGGAGACACCCCAACCAGCCTTCATTGCCAATAACTTGACTGAGGAAGAAGAAACGAGTCTTGTCGCTCTCTTGCGAGAGTATGTAGACGTATTCGCTTGGTCCTTAGAAGAGCTTAAAGGGGTAGATTTGAGTGTAGTGACTCATAATATACCCATGACACCAGACGCAATGCCAGTGAAGCAGCGACTGTACCCAATGAATCCAAAGCACGCTCAAATTGTCAAGGGAGAGATTGATAAGCTGATGAGAGCGGGATTCATTTACGAAATTGAGCACACAGACTAGGTATCACCCATAGTCATTGTGATGAAGAAAAACAGAAAAATTAGAGTGTGCATCAATTACAAGAAGGTGAAGGTTGCTACTAAAAGGGATAATTACCCATTGTCATACACTGAGCACATGCTTGAAAGAGTGGTGGGCAAGGAGGCCTATGGTTTTTTGGATGGCTTCTCAAGATACAATCAGGTGCAAGTGCATCCTGTCGATAGGCATAAGACTGCCTTCACCACTAAGTGGGGTGTCTTTGCTTACATAGTCATGCCTTTCAAGTTGACTAATGCCCTTGCCACTTTCCAACACCTCATGTGCACCATATCTAAAGACATGCTTCGCAAAGAGTTGGAAGTCTTTGTGGATGACCTCTGCGTTCACTCAACCTGGATGGAACACTTAGACAAACTCCAAGCAGTCTTTGAGCGGTGTCACCTATATTGTCTCTCCTTGAACCCCTTGAAATGCCAGTTTTGGGTGAAGCATGGATGCATCCTAGGCCACGTGGTGTCGAAGAACGACATTGCCACTGACTTCTCAAAAGTCAGGGTTATTGTTGACCTTTCACCCCCAGTCAACTATAAGGGATTCCAATGCTTCTTAGGCCATACAAGATACTATCAACGATTCGTGCTGGATTACGCATTGATAGCCAGACCTTTATACAAGCTGTTGATTGTCTTTGAATGGACTGAAGCATGCCAATGAGCATATGAAGAGTTGAAGAAAGCTCTAACCATAGCACCAATTCTATGAGCCCCAGATTGGACCATTACCTTCCACATGCATATCGATGCTTCTAAATTTGTTGTGGGGGCAGTGTTGTGCCAACCTAGCGAGCACAACCAAGACTATCCGGTGAGCTTTGCTAGTAGACAACTCACTGAGACGGAAATAAACTACTCGATGATAGAAAGAGATGGCTTGGCCATAGTGTTTGCTGTGAAGAAGTTCTAGCATCATCTATTGGCTACACCCTTTACCTTTTTTGTGGGCCATCAAGCCTTGTTATATCTAGTGAATAAACCTTGCGCTACAGGACGCATAGCTCGGTGGCTCCTTCTGCTTTTGGAGTTTGACTTCGCCATGGTTGTACCGAAGGAAAAACAGCACTACATAGCTGAGCATATGTCACGCATCCCCACAGGAGAAGCCACTGGAGAAGGCATTTTCGATGACTTGCCAGACGCCCATCTCTTTAACCTTTCCAGCAAGAGATTTATTCAAGGCCGATCTAACGCCATATTGGGCAGATGACATAGTCCAAGTGCTTGAGCACGGACTACTTGAACGACCGTTAGAGAAGACAAGACTGAGGCGACTCATTATCAAGATCCAACCCTACCAATTGATAACAGGCCAACTGTATCGCCTAGGGCAAGATGGATTGCTGCACAGATGCGTGTGTGAGCATGAGATGCACGACATGCTCTCAGAGGTACACAACGGAATTATTGGTGGACACTTTAGCGGAGACACGATGGCCTGCAAGGTGCTGCAATCTCAACTATGGCGGCCAACAATGTTTCGTGATGCAGCACAATTTGTTAAGCATTGTGACGAGTGTCAACGAACAAAGGTCCCGATTCACAAGGATCAAATGGAGTTGATCCCAATCATTGCACGACAACCCTTCAAAAAATGGAAAATCAACTTCATAAGACCCATCAGCCCTACTACACAGTAGCAGGCCAAATACATCATTGTGGCCACAGACTACCTAACGAAATGGGCAGAGGAGGTGAGAGTAACACGAAAGAACAATGCTCGAATGACTACCAAGTTCTTGTGGGAGCAGGTAATCTCGCAAATCGGCTGCCCCATCAAACTAGTCAGTGACCATGGCACACACTTCATCAATGAAGTGATAGTGCATCTTCTATCCACCTTCCTAATTATCCATCGAAAGTCCTCTCCATACTACCCTCAAGCAAACGGCTAGGCAAAATCCACAAATAAGATTCTTGCCAACATCCTAACCGAGGTAGTCTCTGCCTCGTGCAGTGACTGGGATAACGAGATGATAGCAACCTTGTGGGCTTACTGCACAGCTTATAAAACGGCTGTCGGCCAGACCCCCTTTAGGTTGAACTACGAAACCGAAGCAATTCTCCCTGTAAAATTCTTCGTACCTAGCCTAAGAATTGCACTTCATGAGCGATGGAAAGGAAAGGAGGCATGGACGCAACGCCTAGTTGAACTCGAACGCCTCTCAGAGACTCATCTTTTAGCCACTCATGCGCTCATATGTGAGAAGGCATGATGCAAGAGTTGGTTTGATAAGCACGTCAAGCAATGCATCTTCGAACAAGGCGACTCAGTGCTCCTATAATCAGTTAAGGGGCATAAGCAAAAAATGAAGTTTAGGGGTCTTGGACCTTTCAAAGTTCGTGCAATCAGCCGAACAGACACCATCGAGCTCAAGACTCTGGGCGGTGAGGGAACAGGCTTCTTCAATGGCAGTCGTGTCAAGAAGTACTATCCTTCCACGCATCCTTTGCATGAGCCACCAATGTTGGAACCACCTGTCAAAGTACGAGTAGCCACAATCACTGAAGTCAATGACGTGGATGAGGAAGCCGTAGAGCCTGCATACCTGCACATCACGGTCACTGCCAAGTGAACATGCGCCTTCAATGCCTTGATCGACGAGGGAGCAGACTTCAATGTCTTGACTCACGATCACTGGACCCAACTTGGAAAACCACCACTACAACCCACTAATACCAAATTAAGCCCATATGGGTGCCGCTCATATGCACTTCTCGGCAAGTGCAGGGCCGCCATTTCTATCGAGTCTGAGACTGTACCAATGATCTTCTACGTATTGCCACACACCAAAGACGCAGCCACAGAATCGCTGCTAGGGCGAACCTTCAAAAAGAAAACTCGTTGGAACGTTGATTATGAGTTGCAATGCATCCACCTTACCATAGGCAACGTTCACATTATTACAGCTTTCAACAAGGGCTGTCCACAAGGCCACCAGCAAAAGTGTTAGCAGCCAAATCTATGTTGGGGGGTAGTGCTCGGCCACTACCCACCAACTCTCAAGAACCGCTGCTCATGGCAGCAAAAGCTAAGGCCTAACAGCCTAGGTTTCAATGGAAGCCTAAACAGCTGCAACCGCGGCCTAGGAGTCGACGCACATATCCTCACAAGACCCGAAGCTCTAAACCTAGGAAACTAAGGTGCATTCACAGAAATCGGCACATGATCAAGCAAAGGTGTGTCCCTAAAGCCCTCTTGCACGTCCAAGGCTACTATGAGGGGAATGCCTGGATATGGATCCCTAAAGCCCACATGGCCAAGGGCACCACTCGTACGCCACCCTCAAGCTTGATCACCCCAAGCCCCATAGAACCTCAAAACCATAAGCCGCAATGATTTCCATACCCACATCCATCAAGCTCATCCACGCACATGCCCAAGAGAGTCAAACAAGCCTATTGGCCCAAACGATAGACATCGTCACATGAGCCATCACCCACTAGAGCCAATCCAACTACAATGATCCATTCTAAAGGCAGTAGTCCATCAAATGTAGCTGCTACTTCCCCAACCCTAATCCAGGAGGTCCAATTGCAATCTCAAGAACAACCGTAACCGCAACTATTCATTGTCAAAGGATCTAGTGCTATCAAACCCCAACCACCAGCACGTCTTAAACCCTCCTATGAGCGAAAATCATTTTTGACATTGGCCTCAGATCTAGCCGAAGATACGGGGGATGACGTGGTTGATTGCATTAGATGACTAGATACCACTTTCAGAGAGGTAGCTCTGAGCTACGACCGCTTGGACTTAGACCTGTTGCCCGAACCTTTTGCAACCGAAGTTCGTACAATGCCTTATTCTTGGGAGACATTTAAACTTGCCTTCGCAAAAGCAGCTAACTCCGCTGCTGAATTGCTCAAAAGTGAGATCTCTAAAGAGCAAGCCCTCCAACAACGCCTCATCATGTCCTATGATCAGCGAACTACTTCTACCATCACCGACCAAGAAATTGCAGAATTATCAAAACTTACTGATATTGAATCCTCGTTCTTGAGGCACTGGTACACTCTTAGGTTGCAATGGGAAGTTGAAGGGTGCCAAATCATGACAAATGCTGAGTAGCGCCGCGCAATCAAAACAGCGGAGTACGACCCCACTTACATCGCACCAACCTCATATAGAGTGTTAACCACTCTTTGTGGCCGATGCCTGAAAGAGCACATCAAAGGACATCCTTACCTGGATCACCTATTGACTGAGGAAGATCTACATATTGCTAGTCACATCACTTCCGGTGACTTTCTTACATATGTTCTCACTTACATCACACATGCAGGCACTCGACCTTTTGATCTAGACCGCGAAGCTCAGTTAGAGTACAACCCTGAGTTCTACACTTGGTTCCTATGCCAATAACTTCTAGACCCATTGCAGAATGTCCCTGAACTCCTAACCTTCAATCCTAAGAAGGATTCTTCTCGAGCTGGAAGGGGAGGGGGTGAGGTGAAATGCATAAACATGTAAACAATGAGCGAGGTAGGAAAAATGGCACGAGAACTTTGAAATAAAGGGCAAAAAGTTAAAGCCTGAAGGGAAGATTCTACATTGGATTTGATTTTTATGTTTACATTCAATAAACATATAGAGCCTTTCTTTTTAATTATGACTTTTTCAGCAAATTATTAATTTGGAAGCACTAATGGAAACTTGGGATTGTGACAGGAACAAAAGATGTTGTAGCAAGATCGCGCCCACCGACTTTCGTTCACGGAGGAGGAAAGAACGCAATATCGCATCACTCTTGGAAGCCGCACCTACAACTAGCTCAAGTTTCGAACCATTCATAACGTAGAGGGTGTGGTGGCCAAGGAGGAAGCGGCCAAGAGAGTCATCGAGCAATGCAACCTCACTAAGTATCTCAAGAAATTTGTGTAAGAGCCTGACCACACAAAGTGTGTGGAGTTTCTCAGGACATACGACCCTGACAATGTGCGGCACCGTCACTGTGGAAAGGGGAGAAAATGCTAAACAGGTACAGGTTCACTTAAACCCAGCCTTGTGGAGAAGGCATTGGGACTGGAGCTGGAGATAGAGAAGAAGCAGAAGAGGGATGTGTATGCCATGCTGAAAATGAAAAAGGAGGATGTGCTAACTAATGATGGCATCAGCAATCCAAGACATTCCTGATGCGGAAGCCAGACTACAAGCGAAGCTAGTGCACACGCTCTTCTCTAACCAGCACTATAACGCCTTAATGCATCGAATCAGTGTTCCTATGCTAGAGAATGGAGCAGCTCACACCTTGCATGAAGTTGATTGGAACGGATATGTACGCAAAACCATTGACCAGGCGGCTAAAGCACTAGCTTTAGGAAGTACACCAGCAGGAGGGGAGTCCCTAGCTTTCAAGGCCACGAAAAGAAAGAAGGCCTCGTTTATTGTCTATGGAAGCATTTTGACGGCGCTCATCCAGGAGGCAGTGAAGGAGACACAACATGTAGAAGAAGGAGAAGAAGAAACGCCTAACAGGTCACCCCCTCACCAGGACCAAGAGAGGTCCAGTGACAGGACCGAGAGTGATAAGGAAGGGCAGGAATGAGAAGAACAATTAGGCAAAAAGCAGGCCAAGAAACCCAAGAAGAAGATGGCACAAAAGAAAAAGAAGCTAGATGAAGGCCGCAAGAAGGAGAAAGAGGATTTGGAAAAGGCAAAAAGAGAATACCTCAAGGAGGCCGAGGAGAGGGAGAAGAATAAGAAACAGGAAGAAGAAAAAGCAAAGGAAGAAATCAACAAGGCTAAAAAGGTGTCAAAATAAGAGGCGGAGAAGAGGAAAAGGAAAGAACATGAAGAAAAAGAGAAATTGAAGGAAGAGTATAGGAAAAGTGAAGAAGAAAGAAAAAGAAGAGCTGCTGAGGAAGAAGAGGAACTGAGAAGGAAGGAGGAGGAGGACTTGGCCGAAGCCACACGCCGGTCCATTGAGCAGTAAAGCAGAGCCGATGATCTGGGAGCCTGGAGCCTGCTGAGGGAAGAAGGGCCTGGTTCCAACACGCAGGTACGAGAAATCACACCACCTGTTGTCCTTGAAGGCAAAGGCAAGGCCCTTATCCATCCTATCCCTATCCTCATGGTGCCTCCCATCGAACCAACCACCCTCACCCCTAGCATCCCCACCAGCGTAGAGGTCTCCAACTTCGTGGCATGGATGCAATATTTTATCAATAAAGAAATAACCCAAGGAAAGAGCACGAAGACCATGCCCACAGGGCAAAAGAGACCAGCCACAGATACTAAGTCGAGACATGACCAGAAACATCAAAAAGTGGAGGCCTCGACCACTCCAATCCACATAACAGTGACACCACCAGCCAATTACGATGAGTACATCACCGAGTTGCTCTCCCAACTGGAGAAGGCTAAGGAGAAAAAGAAGATGGCTATGGCTGAGTTGGTGGTGGAAAAGGAGTCAATAGCTGCTTTCCAGCTCGAAAAGACCTGCACAATAGCTATGCAACAACAATGAGAGATATTTGATCTCAAACGAGAATTAAAGGCCAAGGAGGACATGGAGGAGACCTACAAGCAGTGGGCTGGAGGATGAGAATCAGGAGTTGGTGCAGATGTAGAGAGAGTATAAGCTCCTCCTGATGCAACATGGAAAATTGGAGGTGAAAACTGCCAATATCGAGCAAATGATGGAGAAATTCAATGCCAAAGAAGAGGAGAGAAAGCAGGAGAGGGAGCAGCAACAAAAGGGGATCGAGTCTATGACTGCGATCAACTACACTTGTTGGGAAAGAAAGAGCAAGAGAACATGAGCAGGGAACTAAAAGACCAAGAGCAGAAGCTCATAAACCTGGTACAGAAATAGGGAGAGAGCATGGAAGAAATGAACAAGAGAGCAGAGGAATGGGCAGTGCAGAACGAAAAAAGGGTGAAGACCCTGGCACGGCGCCTCGCTTTGGTGGAGAAAGAAAAAATCCTTGCAAAGAGTAAAGTAGAAGCTGCCCAGACAGCCTTCAGTGCCCATCAAAAGGCCTTCATTAACACACTAATGGACACCACCCGCCCATAGGAAAAGGAGTCTTTGAAGGTGGTACAAAAAAAACTCAACATCACACGCATAGCTCTGCATGTAGGGCTGCAGATGCCACCCCAACCTGTGGAGGTTAGGCTGAGCCTAGAAGAGAAACAAAAGTACCTGCTACTGGCTGGCCTAACGCCCCAGGAAATTGACACAATGGGCTTTGAAGAAGGAGCACAACAAGAAGACCAGCAAGGGGACAAGGCTGAGCTTGAATTCGATATGGGGAGATTCAGAGAAGAGGTGATCCCATAGCCCCCCTTGCCGCATGTCCAAGAGCAGCAACAGGTTGATCCATCTACGAAGAGACAAGCCACACTCAGAGAAAGATGGAGAAAGTGTAATGTGTCCACCTATTCCCTTTCAGGACATGTCTTATCAGTCCATCGGGAAGGGAGTCTAGAAAGCTCCGCCCAGCACTCCCTTAAAATGTTACGGGGTTTGCAATCTAGGACTTCGGAGTCTGCCACATAGTAGAAGTATTCCGATCATTCCCACTTAGGACCGACATGAATTAGGGTTTTCCCTAATGGCCACTTTCCTTAATGGCAACTAGCGTTGAATCCCAAGCGAACTACTTTACGCAAAAACTCCAGGGACGAAGCGGATTCATGCTGCTCTTGGTTCAAGGAGAATGGGAAACGAGAGGGATGCAAGGCTCAACCTCTCTACCCATAAGGCATAGTTCCATTCCGTTCCCCTAAAACAGCATAAATCGGGATTCTTGTAACCTAAACTCTAGGTCAGTGCCCTTGCTGTTCATTTCCCTCGAGAACAGCTCATTGCTGTCCATTTCGATTGAGAAAAGTTCCCGGCCAACCGGGACCACCCATCCGTAGGACGGACCCATGGCTACATCCACCGCACTTTCCTCAAAGTTGCTTTAGTTGTCTAATTACCTACCACATTTAGTTGGACATGCATCAAGCAACTTCCTTAATTAGCCAATTAGGCACTGGTTCCTTCACGTAATCTTAGCACTTGACATAGAAAAACAATCTCAAACAAGTTCCTTCTCAATAGGTTATCTTATTTATCTTTGGAATACATCCATAAAGTCGAGCCCGTAGGCTAATCCATAATCCGCCCGAAGGCAATCCATAATCCGCCTGAAGGCTATCCAGCAATCCACAGGGATTACTAATCCAAGATTCCGCCGATAGACTAGTATGTGGGCCTCGAGATCCAATCCCAAGTCATGTTGGCCTCTTCTGCAGGGCTCGGAAGGCAAGGGATTTATGGCCAAAGCCCCCCTGTACCCAAGCCTCCTCTTGCTCCAAGTAGTGCTCAAAGGAGAGACCTCATGCAGCTGGTTCGGTCCACATTCCCGGCGTAGCTAACAACCCCCTTGGTTAGGGTCAGGCAGACAGTCAGGGGTAACTAATGTTGCCTCTCCCTTCAGGCCTTCAACCTGAAGCATTAATTGCTTTCCATCATTTAGTTCATTGAGCAAACAATGCAAACAGTGCTCCTAAACGGTTACAAGCACAATCAAACTAGTGGTCGTTTATTTTTTGCCAACTGCTAAGGAGTGAATCCTTCTCTCCGAATGCATCCAGCATTCGATCCGGGATCAATTGCGACTTTGCAAGATCCCCAAGGGTTTATTTGTTCACCCTTTTGTCCTTGGGTTAGGGCCATGCCCTATTAACCCAAATTAACCAACACCTTAGTGCTTCTTAAACTAAGACAGTAAATTGTGGTGACCATGTCGCTCTAACTTGATTGATCCTTTTGCTTCCAAGCAAATACCTAACTTTCCTTAATCTTGGCAACTTTCCCCAAGAAAGGTGATGTAACAGGATGATTACTCGTCCTCTTGCAAGTTAAACTTATGCAAGAACCTGCCAACCTCATTCCAAGGAATGGCAAAACTCTCCTGTGATCAAACCACAAGACCATGCGACGTTGCAACTTGTTGCAAAGTGTCGCATCTATTCCATGGGATCATTTCACCCATTGAATGACTTTTTCTAGTCAAGGAATTATGATTAGACAAGAAGTAGGGTTTAGGGTGTCTTCTTACCCAACCCAATCCTAATTGTACTAGGCCGATAATGTACAGCCCTAGGGATCCCAACTCAATCCGAGTTTTAGCATTTGAACGAGTGATCCTTAGGGTAGAAACCTTAGATCGTTACTTGCATGAGCGTCCAATTGACCCAACATTGTGTGAATGTGGGTAGGACCTTTGGGTTTGAGGCTTTCGACTTAGCAACAAGTGCAAAACTAGGCCGAATCCATAACGTGCTAAACCCTAGTTAGCACTTCGGTTGTTTATAGTATTGACTAAACCATGCCTATACGAATCTCTTGCAGATTAGGTAATTTAGATAATTCGATCTACTTGTCTTGCGACAAGGATGAACCATTCCTATAGATGTTCACTTGATCTAAAGGAGAAAACTAGTTGCAACATGTCACAATTCACGTAAACACGTGTTTCATTGCTTCTACGTACCGCTAAATTCGCAATAACCCTAACTTTTCTTGTTAAAATCAAAACACATGATAAATTGCAAAATAACTTTCATTGAACCTACCAGGACTTACATTCAAGAATCATGCCCACAGTTCTTTTTCTAAGCTTTTAAAATTTCATGCTTTAATAAACCATGCAACCTTTCCCTAAATACAACTCTTGATGAATGAAATTTTGCGTACGACGAATGTGCAACATGCAATCCTTTCCTAACTACAACGTAGTTAAATGAAATTCATGCCAATTAAAGCTAGAGTTAACCTATTCCATGCAAGCTTGTAGAATCATTTCCATACTTTGCTATTTCCTACGGGTGTTAACGACTTTCCTTAATGAATCATTACAATGAAGATATTGCCTAAAAATGTGACATACGCTTAATCTTTCCATGTCTAGTCAAAGGTGCACTTAATAATTTCAACCTTATAATGATAGACAATAGGTGTTCTAGGCTCGTTACTTTAAGATACACGACAGGGCAACATACTATTAAGGACGTTAGATGGATAGACCATTTCTTTATATGGAAAATACCAATGACCCAATTTCATGTCATGAACTAATTCTAGTAATTGTTCAAATAGTCAATTTATTTCCAATTGCATTTAACTAGTCTAGGTGAATTTGACATGCATAGATGCTTCCTAGTCCATGAAGTTATCGTGCTTAATGCATTACTTTTGTGTGAAATCAAAATAGTAAAAACCTGGGTTTGTGGGCTCGGGGAGATGTCCACGTGAATGTTAGGAGAAGAACCTCCCGCAGCCGTGCCTTGTGACTTCTTAGGGGCCATCATAGGCAAGATTTCAAACTTTCCAATTGCCTTTACCCTTACGCAATCGATGAATCTCCTCAGCCTTGGTAAGTAGCCTCAAGATCTTGCCTTCTCCCTCGTACGTCGGAGATTCCTTCACCGACTTTCGAATCTTTAAAAGGCTGGGCTTGTTAGATTCGAGCTTAAGGGATTTGGGCTTATGGGATTTGGGCGTATGGGATTGGAGCTTTGTTTATGGAAATGGGGCTCTTACGAATGGAGCTGCGGGAATGGAGCTTTGCGAGGGCTTGCAAGAATTGGGGTTTTCACGAGCAGGCTTGTGGGGTTTGGGGCTTCTATGAACCCGGTTAAAAAACCCGGGGAGGTGTGTAGGAACAAGGCCAAGCCTTATTCTCTAGAAGCTTCTTAGAGAAGCTTCTTAGTAAGGAGAAGCTTCTGATTTCCCCAAGGACCACATGGAAGGCCCAATGATTGGAAAAAAATAGGATTGATGTGGGGGAGACGGCAGCAAATGATGGCGCTGCTGGCGAGGAGTAAGGCAGCAGTCAGCATAGGGCGCAGCAAGGCGGCGGCTCCAGGTGCTACTACTGCACGACAATGGCATCACGAGGACTCCCTCTTTCCTCCCTTTGTGCAGCACGGCATCGTCCTCTATTTCTCCTTCCCCCCTCCTTAGCTAATGGGGGTTTATATAGGGCTTAAGGGGTGGGGAGAGAAGCTCCCCACGTGGGCTCTACATGGCTTCCCCCCCCCCCCCCCTCCTCATGCAGCCCACAACTCCATCTAGCCCATCCCTCCCCACATTCCCTCTCCTCCAGCCATGCATCGGCTGGGGGAAAGGGATAAACATAAAAAAATTGCATTAATATTATTCATTTTTCCCCTCCCAAGAGGGTGTTTCCCCGTAGTTATGCGGATTTGAACCCCCGGGCTCGATTTGCCAATGCAGAGGTCCCATTTTCAAGCGTGCGGGTTACAGATTAAACTGCCGGCAATTACAATGCAAAAGCTAACCTTGCACGGGGAGTCAAGTTTGGTAATATTTCGAGCGGGAATATTACATTCTCTCCTCCTTGAAGAAATCGAGATGTCCTCATCTCGAGAAGAACTGGGGGTATTGTTGGTTGAGAGTGCTTTCATCCATCCAAGTGGCATCCTCATCGGGATAGTCTTTCCACTGGATGAGGCATTTTCTCAAGGTTTTGGATCTCAATTGTCTCTCCCTAACATCTAAAGTCCTGTCAAGTCATAGCTCAAGGACTCCTTGGCTAGGCATAACAACTTGTTGGTCATCAAGTACATGGCTAGGATTAGGTACATACTTCTTCAGTAGGCTGATATGGAATACATTATGAACCTTTAGATTCTCAAGGAGTTGCAGTCTATAAGCATTGGGTCCTAGGCACTTGAGGATCTTGTAGGGTCCACAATACCTTGGACTTAGCTTCTTGCAATCTCCTAAGGATAGGGAACTCTTCTTTGGGCATACGCGAATGAAGACCATGTCTCCTTCCTCAAAGGTTCTATCTTGACGTTTCAAATCCGCGTATGCCTTCTGTCTATCCTTGGCAGCTTGGATGTCCTATCTTATTGACTTCATTTGGTCATCCATATCTTCTAGCATCTGCCTTGAAGCTTCAACCCTCATGGTTGGATCTGAGAAGTTTAAAGGACTTCGACAGTCATGCCCATACAATGCTTGAAAAGGGGTCATCTGAATACTTTGTTGGTAAGAAGCATTGTAGGCAAACTCAACCAAGGGCAAGTATTGAATCCACCTTTTTGGTTCACGGTAGCAGTATGCCCTTAGCATATCCTCGATAACTTGGTTGACTCACTCCGTTTGACCATTGGTTTGGGGATGGTAAGCTGTACTAAAATAGAGTTGAGTCCCAATGGCTTCAAAGATAGCTCTCCAGAAGTGTGATGTGAAGAGAGAATCGCGGTCATTAATGATTCTTCTGGGCAACCCATGTAGCTTGAATATCTCCTTGAAAAACAACCTTGCAATGTCTAAGGCTTTATAGTGTGTCTTAACATGAATAAGGTATGCAACCTTTGTAAGCATATCAACCACAACCATAATGGAGTTGTATCCTCCCTTAACTTGGGGTAGGCTAACAACAAAGTCCATACTGATGAATTCCCATTTTATTTGGGAATGTCAAGCGATTGCAACTTTCCTGGCATTTTGACATGTTCAGCTTTAATACGTTGACAAGACAAACACTCGATGACATATTTGAGAACGTCACCTTTAAGCCTCTCCCAATAGTAGCTCTTTCTGACTGCATTGAGGGTCTTGGCATAGCCAGGATTTGAGAAAGGGGAATCATGAGCTTCCCAAAGTATCTTCTGCTTGAGTGACTGTCTTGCCGGTATACGTAATCTCATTCTATAGTAGACAAGTCCAGTATTGATAGAGAATTCATGATACTTAGCCTGTAGCTTTTGGTCCTAATCCTTGATAGGGATCTCCCTTAGCATCTTTTGATAGGATGGATCATGGCATGCTTCTTCTCTAGCTAGCTCAAGTATTGGGTTGATTGGCATGGATACCTTTGTGGCTAGAGATCTAGCTGTTGATGGATTTTGCAAGATTAGAGAATTAAGGAATGCCTTGCAGCTGAGTGCATTGGCAACTACATTCTCCTTTCCACGCCGGTATTTGATTTCAAAATCATACTCCTCCAGCACTTCAATCCACCGACGTTGCCTCATGTTCTGGGTAAAGATCCACTTGAGACATTTATAATCCGTCACTAGGGTAAACTTGTTACCCAACAAGTAGTGTCTCCAAAGATTGAGAGCTTGGATGACAGCTAACAGTTCTAGATCATGGGTGGCATGATTCTTCTCATGGCTCTTTAGTTTCCTTAAAGATTATGCTACAGGATGACCTTCTTGCATAAACACACATCCTAAGGCAAGCGTGCTAGCATTAGTTACTACTTCAAACTCTTTACAGAGGTCCGAAAGTTTTAGGATAGGTGCTGATACTAAACTTTGCTTTAATCTATCAAAGCTAGATTGTTTGGCAGTTGACCATGCAATGGATGTTTGCTTCTTCAGTAGATCCGTCAGAGGTGCTGCAGTCAAAGCATAGTCTTTGATAAATACCCTATACCATCCTGTCAATCCAAGAAGACTGTGTATTTCTTTGACAGTTGTTGGTATTGGCCATTCTAGAACATCTCTGACTTTGGACGGATCCACTGAGATTCCTTCCGATGGTACGATGAATCCCAGATATCCAATCTGACGTTTGAAGAATGCACACTTCTTCATCTTGGCATAAAGCTTGTGTACCCTCATTGTCTCAAGGACAATGCAAAGTTGGGATTCATGATCTTCTTCCTGTTTGGAGTAGACTAGGGTATCGTCGAAGAAGACAAGTACGAAGTCATCAAAATATGGCCTAAAGATATTCTGCATTAACCTGTTGAAGGTGGGAGCTGCATTCATCAGCCCGAATGACATGACTAGGAACTCAAAGTGTCCATATCTTGTGTTGAATGCCGTCTTTGGGATATCTTCTTCCTTGATTCTTATCTGATAGTACCTAGAACCGAGATCAATCTTGGAGAAGATCTTCGCACCTTGAAGACGGTCAAGAAGTTCATCTATTCTAAGAATAGGATACTTGTTCTTAATCGTTGATTGATTCAACCCTCTGTAATCAATACACAGTCGAAGCGTTCCATCTTTCTTCTTCTGGAATAGCACTGGAGCTCCCCATGGTGAACTACTAGGATGGATGTAGCCCTGATCTAACAATTGCTTGAGTTGCTCCCTCAACTCAATTGCTTTCGAGATGGACGTTCTATAAGGTATCTTTGCAATTGGTGCAACTCCCGGTACTAGCTTGATCTCATGATCAACTTCCCTTCGAGGCGGAAGTTCTATCAGCTCTTCAAGAAATACGTCTGTGTACTCCTTTAGCCATGAAGGTCCTTCACTAGACTCCTGCTTCTGATCTAGCTTATTAAGCTTAATCAAGTAGATGAGTAGTCCCTTTCTAACTCCCTTTATAATCCAAGATACTTTGGCCAATTGAATTTTCACCTTTCGAGCCTCTCCTTGAGTTGTAACTAATTCCCCTTCAGAGTTTTGAAAGGAAACTTGACCCTTTCCAAAATGAATGTGGTCGTCATTAGGTTTAAGCCAATCCATTCCGAGCAAACACTCATGGATACCTAGGTTCATGACTTTGAATTTGATTGAAGTCGACTTTTCTCCCAGAATGAATTTCACCTTAGCAGTTTGCCTGGTACAAGTGACCTCACGACCATTTGCTAATTCCACAAGCAAGGTAGGTGCTTCTACTATGGCTATTCCTAATCTTCTTGCACAAGCTAGTGAGATAAAGGAATGCGTACTGCCACAATCAATCAAGGTTTTGAAACATTTACCTTGATAGTCCGATGGTGTCTGAATCACCGAAAACTGGCGATTGGGGCCTTTCTTGTGAAGGGCGGCATGGACTGTTGCCCTCTCAAACTCTGCTTCCATGGTCGGGCCTTCTTCTTCGCACAATTCCCTATTGGCAACACAGGCAGTTCTTCCTCTGCCTCAAGTGGCGGCTCCTTGGCCACGGGCGATTCCTTGGAAAGGTCCTTGACATTGTCCTCTGCCAAGTTTGGGACATTGCCTTTTGAAATGACCGAGCTCATTGCAGTGGAAACAATGGAGATTGTGGCCATTACCTTGGGTAGGGACAAAGTTATTGAAATTGTTGGTCCTTGCTTTCTTTCTTTGTCCCTAGTTTTGACATTGAACTCTCTTTGCTTGGGGCCTATATGCTCCTCTGTTCTGATCATTATAAGACCAAGTCTTGTTACTTCTTGGCCTAGCCTGCACCTCCTGAATTATGGGTGCAGCTCAAATGAGTGCATCCTGTAGATCTGTTGGGCGCATAGATTCGAGGTGGGTATTCACTGGTGGGTTTAAAATGGCACAAAATTTTGACACTTGTTGTGTCATATCCATTTGTGGCGCATACTTCAGAAGTGAGACAAACTTTGAGTAGTATGCGTCAAGAGTCAAGCCTAGCTGTTTCAGCTCGTAGAACTCATTCATTTTCTGTGTGCGGTATGCATGTGGTAAGTATCTTCCTTGCACAGCCTTTTTTAGCTTTTTCCAAGTAACGGATCCCTCCGAGATCCCTTGATCTCTGCACCATTGCTTCCACCAAAGCCTGGCTTCGCGGTGAGCTTCAACTTGGCTTTTCAACCGTACTTGATACATGGGATTTGATCGAACCACTGCAAAACGATGTTTAATCTCACCCAGATGATTATCTAGTTATTTCTTTTATAATTAAAAAATAGTAAAAAGTATTTAGAAAGATCTTACCATTTGTATTTGACGAATCACACGTAGGGATATTGACAATACGCACAAAGCTAAGGGTATTTCGTAACTGATGGATTGAGCAGCAGCCCGTAGACCACCCAAAAAGGAATATTTATTATTTGATCCATAACCTGCCATCAAGAGGCCTAAGGGGGTAATACTTGATATGGCAATCCAGAAAAAGACACCTGTGCCAAGATTGGCTAAGATAACATCTTTCCCAAAAGGTATTATGGTGAAGCTTGTGAGGACTGGTACGACTACCATAGCTGGACCTGTATTAAATAACCAGGTATCCCCTCTGGATGGAATAGTATCTTCTTTTGTTAAAAGCTTAAATCCATCTGATAAGGATTGAAGAATCCCCAAAGGACTTGCATACTCGGGCCCGATACGCTGTTGTACTCCCGCAGATATTTTTCATTCGAGCCATACAATTACTAACGCTCTTATGGTTACTCCTGTAGCAAGTAATAAACTATCCAAAAAAAGGGGGGGTCAATTTCTTTTTAGATCATTCTGATGGTTTCACACTTCCTCCCCTTTTGCTCTTGTTCCGCCTATTTCTTTTTACGAATCTCTTGCGCATTTTTGTGTTTCTAGCTGTCCATCCAGGTCCGTTAAGGTAAATTCTGACTTCCTCCCTTGCTTTCAAACTATCATTGGTCCCTTTACATCAATGGACTCCCGATGTATATGAAGGAGTGTGATTCGTTGTATTACAAATTAATTGGTTTTTGTTCCAAAGTGCAGTTGCACCGCACTCGATCGGAAAGCTAATTGTAGGAAAAGCTTACAGACATATGAGGAGTTTTAAGTTCCTCCATATCGATTTGCAATTGAAGTTAGAACTCTTACCAAGCATAATGCAACCGATAATATCTTATGAAGGGTAAAGCAGAGTTGTATTGAAGATAATGTCGAAGTCTTTCGTTCATTCTGTATTCTCATAATGCCTAGTTGGCGGGTGCAGTACCAACCGCTTCAAAGTAATCTTCCATGGACTCTATCTAAACCTCAGCATCAACTTGGACATTCCTTCCTTTCCGTCAAATTCTGGCGGCTTAATCTACTTGAGAAGAAACTTCTTCTCCTGAATCACGGCCATACTTGGTGTAGGGGTTGGACTGGGAATATGTTCCTGGGGTTGTGCCTGGGCATTGAGATTCTTAACGTTAACACTCGCTAATCGTTACTATTATATTTCATACCCAATTCAGCTTTCAGCCAAGAACCTAACCTCTTAACTTTTTATCAATATTCATAGACAAGACAATCATTGATAAAAAGAAGTCTCATTTCATTCATATGGGCATAACCCTTTCGGAGTACAATATTTCTTGGGATGGTAGAGAAAACTGGTACACTAGTTCAGGGAGAATAATAGTGTGTTACATTTAGCCCACGGGAACTGGATAATAGTATGATTTTGGGTCATGGATCTTCAGGAATCGATAAGTCATCGGAAGATTAGGGTATCCTTTCCTTTGGTACCCATTCTTCTCGTAGGGTTCCAACACCTTGATCCTGTCGGCGAGGATTATGTGGGTCACCTCCTCATACACATATGAGTTCAGCTCGACCCTTCGACCTTCAACATGTAAAACTGTATTTACGTGAGCCTCAACAAAAATGAACAGCTTCGTGATCTTCAGATCCTCCAACCACTTGATTCTCTTTAGGTTGGTTCAAAGGTACGTAAACCGGTGGGCAGCTATGTAATAGATTCCTGAGTCACTCGTCCATCTCCGTTCCACGTACAAAGGCGATGGATTATAAATACAGTCTAGGATTGATGCCATGAGGCATTCCGTGCCACGGTGGATTCCATGAGGTTTTACGGTGGATTCCATAAACTTTTATGACCGGGGCTCATACACAAAGTGGATTCTTTGTGCGAGAAGTTGATGGGGACGCCTGTCCTTTTTGGGCGTTTCATTAATTTAGTGTGTACATGGGTGATTCCATAGCGAGTGATTCCGCAAAATGCATATTAAATCAATAAACGTTTATGAGTTTAGAGTGCGCACTCGTAATAAATTAAGGTTAGGATTTATTTCTAACCAGTTGATTTATTTATGTAGCTGAAGACTGCTAGGTATTCACTTTTGTCGGTTTAATTCTATTATTTTACTAACGATTGTGAATGCTTCAATTGATGTGTAGAGATAGCAACAGTGGCGGAGGAAAGCATTGGAGTTTAGCGAGTATTCGACCTATGGATTATATTTTGATAGGCGCCACGCCTGTATTTTGTTATGTCTATTGAGGCATCGATTATTTATTATTATTTTGTATGCGTCTATGCGCACGGATATGTTATTTCTATTTGGACATTGTGTTGGGCGTGCCAGACTCTTTGGGCACCGTCCATTAGCTTTATTTCTATTTTTGTAAAAGCAAACTCAAAAGCTAAAAGCTTGATATATTTTTGTAAATTGGGCTATTATTGAGCATGAAGATGGAATATACATAAAATACATGCTTTGTGAAGCGCTCACACAAGGCATGGGGGGAGATTGAACCCAATTGGTCTCTTGCTCTTGTCGTTCATACTTTTTACATTGTAATTTGTGCAAAAAGGTAGAGTTCATTATTCTTGGGGACCTTCCGGGATTCACTATGTGAGCATACAGCAACCGATCTGCGCACCAATGGTACCAGAGCGGAGCTGAGATCAAGAGCTTCCAATCGCTACCCATCTCGTGCGAAGGCGGAGCTCCTGGAACGATCGGGCTCTACGGTCAATCTCGTCGCAAAACGTCGATACAGGCAGACTTCTGGCGATCAAGAACCCCTGTTTCCATCATCAAATCGCGAAGGACTGGGCTGTACAGGCGGAGGACCACTCCTACATCTCCTTCATCAAGTCGTCAAACAGAGAGAGATAAGCTCTATTATTTTTATAATTCCTTCTTTCAAAAAGCTTAAGAATAAGCTTATAAGCTTGGTTAGAAGCTTTAAGCTTCACAAATCGATCCGCCTGGTCTCGGAGTATGTCCGAATTTTTCACGCGGCGAAAAAAACGGACCCCCCCCCCCACGAATTCGACGTTTTTTTTAATCAGCCCCCCCTCCCCACTAAGCTTAATCAAATCAAGTAAGACAAGTCATCTCCCAACTCTGCAAGTCAACAACTCCAGGTTCCGCACCTCAGAGATCAAGTTCTACAAGTTCACTAAGTCAGCTAAGTTTTGCAAGTCTGCAAGTCTACAAGTCACCTAAGTCTGCAACTCTGCAAGTCAGACTAGTCAACTGGAGTCAGAATTGACTTGTGCTCAAAACTCCTAGAAGGGCTATTCCTGCGCAGAAACTCCGAACTGCAAAGTTGTTCGTTGGAAGGTATTCTACCCATACCCAGGTTTGCTGAAGTATTTTCAGCATACAAAGAAGGAAAAATAGCAGATTTTCTGCAGATTGAGAAAGAAACACCCAAAAACACATAAGCCTTGTAACCCCGAATTTGAGCTACTCTCATCCCACTAACCTAATTTTAAGTGAGAAAGGTCTTTTGAGTTTTACAGGATGACGGAACCACATATGGATGATCTTATGGCTGAAGACGACTTACCTGAGCCTACGATGGAGCAAAAGCTGGACTTAATCATGATGCAATTGGAAGAAGAACGAAGGGCTAGGCAAGCATTGCAAGCGCAATTGGCAAAATTATAAAGAGCGTCTACCAACAAAGAAGAAGCTCAAGCTGAAGATTTGATTCAACGTACCATCGACGCCACTCTTGAAGCTCAAACCATTCGCAAGGAATCAAAGATAAGTAAACGAAGTTTCAAATTTCGCACTTTCAATGGCATACGAGAAGGAAAGACTGTTCTAGCATTCATTAGTCAGTTTGATGACTATTTTCATGAGGAAACCTATGTAGAAAAAGATAAAATCAAGTGTGTTACTAACCATTTGGTAGACATAGCATCACTTTGGTGGACTGTAGTACGCAAGAGCATAAAATGTCCTGCTACTTGGGAAGATTTCAAGAAGAAATTCATGCAGGATTTCCTTCCACCGCAATTTCATGAGAAGGCTATCAAGCAATGGGATCTACTCCAACAACGGGATCGTGAGCCTATTCCTCAGTATATAGAGCATTTTTGGAATGCACTCCTCCAGCTACGCATGCTTGAAGACGTACTAGAGACGACACATAAGCGAAAGTATATGTCTGGACTTCTTAGGCATTACTACGCTGAAGTTAACATGTTCAAGCCTGCTACTCTTGAAGACGCCATTTCACTAGCTCATGACACTGAAGATAAGCTACGCGGTAGAGACAGACGACCACAGCAATTCCAATTCAATGGTAATTATGGATCTAAACAATTCAATTCCAATTTTAGAATATTTAATCCAGGTCGTTTCTCTTCATCATCTTTCCGCAAGAATTGGGCTAAACCACCTGCATTACCATCCAATGTCAATCCAAACCTTAAGCCTATTCCACAGCCAAATCCAAATGTACCTAGACTTCCCGCCATTGCAAATAATGTAACCAAAGCCAAGCAAATAGTATGTTATAAATGCCACCAGCCTGGACATCTAGCAGCAAGTTGTCACTCAAAGAAGCAACCAGCTCATATCAACTATCTTGGAGCAATGGACGAAGACAAACATGAGGATATGCCTGATTTCACTGAAGATGAGGACGACACTACTACTACTTCCGATACTTTACTAGGTATGCCTACTCCGCGTTCTTTATTGACTATGAAATGTTTGGTGCATGGAAAGGAAAAGACAATTTTGCATGATGACGGTAGTACTCATGATTTTATTTCAGCAAAATTGGTAAAGGAATTGAAATTACAGACTATACCTACGCATTATCGCATAAAAGCTGCATTTTTAGGCATTAGGTATAATGGTACACAAGAAGTACAAGACTTAGAGATTCAAATTGGTTCATACACTAAAAGAAGAAATTTTCTAGTTGTTCCATTACAGTCGAGTAACATTATTTTAGGAATGCCTTGGCGACACCAGCATAACCCACATATAGATTATTCCACATACACAATGAATATTAATTTTCAAGGAAAATCTATTACATTATATGGTATGCATGCATCTAATGTTTTTCCATTGCTTTTGCATACTCAAGCTAAACGTGCATTACGCAAGAGTAGTAAATCCTATCTCATTTGGGTGAATGAATTGCAAGTAAAGGAAAATCATATGCACCCTAGGCATAAGGAATTTCTTCAATATTTTAAGGATTGTTTTGCAGAAGACCTACCACCAAGTTTACCTCCTTCACGTCTAGAAGACCATAAGATAGATTTGATCCCTGGCACACAACCACCTTGCAAAGCACCATATAGGCATAACCAGATAGAGCAAAAAGAAATCCAGAGTCAAGTTGAGGAATTACTAAATAGAGGTTTGATTAGACCTAGCAGTTCTCCATTCGGTGCACCTGTATTGTTAGTCAAGAAAAAGAATAATACCTATCGTATGTGTATTGATTATCGAGCTTTAAATAAGATCACTGTAAAGAATAGGTATCCTATTCCTAGAGTTGATGACCTTATGGACAAACTGCAAGGATCTTCTATATTTAGTAAAATTGACCTTAAGTCTGGTTATCATCAAGTGAGGCTAGATAAGTCTGACATATTCAAGACTGCATTCAGAACACAGTTTGGTCATTACGAATTTTTAGTCATGCCATTCGGATTGACTAATGCACCTACTACCTTTAGTAGAATGATGAATCGTATCTTTTTGAAATATCAGTATTGTGTAATTGTTTTCTTTGATGATATTTTGGTGTTTAGTCAAAATGAGAAAGAACATTATGAGCATTTGTCATTAGTTTTTCAATTATTGAAAGAAAACCAACTATATGCAAATCCTAAAAAGAGTGAATTCTTTAAGACAGAAATTGAGTATTTAGGTCATATTGTATCATCTAATGGAATTAAAGTTAATCCTAAGAAAATTGATGCAATATTGAATTGGCATGTTCCTAAAAACGTGCATGAGTTAAGCTCATTCCTTGGTCTTTCTAGTTTCTATAGGAAGTTTGTACGTAATTTTTCATTACTTGCTTTACCATTAACCAAACTTCTGAAGAAAGGAATTGTTTATCAATGGACCGAAAATCAACAAAAATCCTTTGACTTACTGAAACATGCATTGACCAATGCCCATGTTTTACAGTTGCCTGACTTTAATAGACCATTCTTTCTAGTAGTGAGACTAATGCTAGTGGATCAGGAATAGGAGCCGTACTTATGCAAGACAATCATCCTATAGCATATTCTAGTTGTAAGCTGAAACCCTCTGAGCTGAAATATTCCACATATGACAAAGAACTATTAGCAGTTGTACAAGCATTAAGACAGTGGAAACACTACTTAATGGGTTCAGAATTTATGATAAAGACCGATCAGCAAAGTATTAGACATTTACTTAGCCAACCTCAAATCTCTGACCGACATATCAAATGGGCTTCCTTTATTCAAAGTTTTCATCCTATCATTCAATACCGACCTGGAAAAGAAAATGTAGTGGCTGATGCATTGAGTAGAAGACCTGCCATTCATAATATTTATGTCATATCTTTTGATTATTTGATTGCTATGAAAGATACATATCACCAGGATATTACTTTTCATTCTGATTGGCAAAAATTAGTTCAAAATAATTTCATTCCTATTGATTCATTGTCATATAATGATGGATTTATGTTTTATGAAAAGAAACTGTGTGTTACCATTCCATTCCGATCTTTTGTTTTGAATGAAATTCATTGTCCTCCATATCAAGGTCATAGAGGTATCATATCTACTTTACGTATGTTAACTGAAGATTTTTACTGGCCGCATATGGATGCTGATGTATCTAATTTTGTTTCTGAATGTTTGATTTGTCAAAGAGTTAAGAGACATCATGGTAAACAGTATGGATTACTTATGCCTTTGTCTATTCCATCTAAACCTTGGGAACAAATTTCCATGGATTTTATTACTGGTTTACCAAATACTAAATCTAACCATGATATGATTTGGACAATTGTAGATAGATTTAGTAAACAAGCATATTTCATTCCATGTAAGAAAACTTTAACAGCATCACAAGCAGCACAGTTGTTTTTGAAAACTATTTTTACTAACCATGGATTGCCAAAACTTATCATTTCAGATCGTGATTCTAGATTTTGTAACAATTTTGGGATTACCATGTTTGCTAATCTAGGCACAAAAATTGATTTCTCATCTGCATTTCATCCAGAAACTAATGGACAAACAGAAGCCACAAACAGCACCATTCTAGATCTTTTACGTGCATATACTATCTCTAAACCTCAGACATGGGACACTCATTTGCATTTATTACAATTTGCATATAACAATACACCGCACACATCTACAAAGAAAGCACCGTTTGAAGTCATTTATGGATATAGATTATCTACACCTGTTGCATCTTTGTCAAATAGAATTCAGAGTGCTGATGATATTGCTAGTATGCATAACAGTATTTTCGATGAGGTTGACGATATGATTGCTAAAGCCCAGCAATTATATACCAAACAAGCCAACAAGAAAAGACAAGCCATGAATTTCAAAGTTGATGATTATGTTTGGCTAAGAGTAGAAAAACGTAGACTGCAAAGTGTAGATAGACATCCAGTTGTCAAATTAGCTCCCAGATTTTATGGACCATTTAGAATCATTCATAAAATTAATGACAATGCATTCAAGTTAGAATTACCATCTCATTAGAAAATTCACAATACATTTCACATTAGTTTATTGAGACCATTTAGAGGCCAATTACCTGTCCACCCTGTTTATGAAAACCCACCTTTATTAGAGGAAGAGACTGAAATACTTGAACCAGAAGCTATTATAGACACTGACTTTATGACCACTAGAACTGGCCGAAGGTATTCTAGATATCTAGTTAAATTTAAGAACCATCCTGTAGAGGAAGCACAATGGATGCACGCTAGAGACTTAAATGCTTTCCCCACTCTGTTAGCTCCACATTGAGCTAATAGCAATTGAGGTCAATTGTTATCCCACCCCAGGGGTATGATGCCAGGAGGCATATTTCATGGTGGATTCCGTGCCACGGTGGATTCCGTGAGGTTTTACGGTGGATTCCGTAAACTTTTATGACCGGGGCTCATACACAAAGTGGATTCTTTGTGCGAGAAGTTGATGGGGACGCCTGCCCTTTTCGGGCGTTTCATTAATTTAGTGTGTACATGGGTGATTCCATAGCCGGTGATTCCGCAAAATGCATATTAAATTAATAAACGTTTATGAGTTTAGAGTGCGCACTCGTAATAAATTAAGGTTAGGATTTATTTCTAACCAGTTGATTTATTTATGTAGCTGAAGACTGCTAGGTATTCACTTTTGTCGGTTTAATTGTATTATTTTACTAACGATTGTGAATGCTTCAATTGATGTGTAGAGATAGCAATAGTGGCGGAGGAAAGCATTGGAGTTTAGCGAGTATTCGACCTATGGATTATATTTTGATAGGCGCCACGCCTATATTTTGTTATGTCTATTGAGGCATCGATTATTTATTATTATTTTGTATGCGTCTATGCGCACGGATATGTTATTTCTATTTGGACATTGTGTTGGGCGTGCCAGACTCTTTGGGCACTGTCCATTAGCTTTATTTCTATTTTTGTAAAAGCAAACTCAAAAGCTAAAAGCTTGATATATTTTTGTAAATTGGGCTATTATTGAGCATGAAGATGGAATATACATAAAATACATGCTTTGTGAAGCGCTCACACAAGGCATGGGGGGAGATTGAACCCAATTGGTCTCTTGCTCTTGTCGTTCATGCTTTTTACATTGTAATTTGTGCAAAAAGGTAGAGTTCATTGTTCTTGGGGACCTTCCGGGATTCACTACGTGAGCATACAGTGACCGATCTGCACACCAAGCATGTTCATCATATCGATCCTTCGTCGATAATCTGAGGCATGCATCGTGGTCATAAACATGACTTGGAACATGAGAGCGGAGTTTTGATGCCGAGAAGTGCTTAAAAATAGCTAAACATTGCGAACATCAAGGGAAAAATATTCAACGTCGAAGGCGGCGGCTCCAGCTAGGACGATTTTAAGCGTCAAGTACTTTAAAGGCACCCAAGCAACACTTGTTGATTTTTGATAATTTTTCAGACTATCGGGCGGGTTATTAGGAGTTATCGGCCAATGCGGGATGTCAAGCCAGACGCGTAGAAATTTATAGCACTCTATTTAGACACCGGATGGGGAAATGGGCAAGATTTGAAGGGGTGGACCAAAGTTTGGCAAGTGGCCATGACCTTTGGGGAGGGGGGGTATATAGCATTTGAATATGGCATCAAATCGTGGCATTTTTTAGGAAGAAGAAAATGTGGAGAAGATCAGGCCAGAATGGCGCCGAAAATTGCACCCCATTGTTGATCATGGATTCCCCAGCCTGTGAGCAACCACCCCCAATGATTATGGGGCTTGGTTCCCTCCTGGACGCTAACTCTATCGCCACCTCTCACCCATCAAATGGTGGCTTGGATGGAGATCTCTGATTTTAATCTTTCTCTCTCCTCCCTCTCTCTCCCTTAAGGGGTTGTTCTTGTATAGAAGAAGACAATGAAGAATGATGGAGGAAAGCTTGTCCGGATGAGACCAGATTGCTTCCGGATGGATGGAGACATGAAGAGTGCTATTCTTGAAGATGTTGAGCATTAAATGCATGTTGGAAATCAGTCCCATAATCAAGACTAAGAAATCGAGACCTGAAAATAAGCGATAATGCTATTTTTATAAAGAAAAATGATCTTTTTATGCTATTTGCTTTATGAAACTTTGTTCATATGGGATGAAAGTTCATTATGATATTGTTTGCCATGAGTTTCAACTGTTTGAAACCTGAAAATCAGAAAATATAAGGCTACATGGCCGGAATTAGTGTTAAAATACATGAAAAACACGCGTTTTAAGGGTAAAATTGGATTTTTTACTATATAAATGAGAAATATGATATGTCACACCAACTAAATCTGAGTTTTTGCTGTCAATGAACCTAAGGGCCACAACCCACAATCAATTTTCATTTTTAATCATTATTTATTAAAGAAAAATAGAGAAAAACACCCAAAAAATGGAAAAAATTGATTTAAAATTAGGAAAAAATAGAAAATGAGCTTAGGAAAATTAGAAAAAATTATATCTATGTTTGTGCAATGTATAACGATGGCAAAGCACGAGGTTGGCCTTGATTTGTCCCCGTTTCTATGTTTTGTACGTATTTATCATTCTTTCAAAAGGGAAAAATGCATAGAAACCCTATCTAACTGATCAATGATGCAAAATGCTAAGAGTTGGATGAAAAGGGGCTGAAACATTGAAAGATAAAGAAAAGATTTGATTTATGCATTACACTTGGCATATAGGAATGGTTTAAAAATAAAGAGGATGTAGCATGAGCATATGGCTTGGTGCCTCCTTTCAACGCAGTACGCATTAGTGAAATTCATGGAAAGAATGCTTTATGCACTATACACGATGCTGATTTTTCTTTTGTCTGAGCACATAGCCATACATGATTTGCATTAAGTATAATAATTAAAAGCTATCAGAAAAACCTCCTAGATGCATGGCATATGTATTCCTTAGTTTGTGACCAACGATGAGTATGAGAGGATGTCCCAAGTTGTAGGTTAGTCGTTGGGTCCTAAAGGAAAATTGTTGTGAGGAATGGTACATCCTGGAACGTAAAATATTGGTACCTTGAGAGGAGTTTGTGCTCGTTTGTGTTATATATTTAGTAGCGCATCAAAGGGCCAATGCCTGCAATGTAGGAGAGCTGCAGTGGGGCTCCAACTATTAGTCGGTGGAGTGCCTCCTATATGTATGTGACGAGGCGTTATGCCTAAGTACTTTGGGATCTCCCTCTGAGGAGTTTTAGGGAAACGTTGGACTATAAACTATAAATGCAGGAATTAAGCTTTAGGGCAGTTTGTCCTTCAGCATTAGATTGACGCTCCTAGTCCGCGAGGCCATGAGGGTGTTTATGTGTCATGAGCATGAGGTCCGGCTAGTGCTATAGCCAGTGTCGGCCCATTTCAAGTCCCATCAGTGGTGCGTCTGCCAGGAGCCGCCTATAACTGGTGGTTTTTGGATCTAGGGTTTCTAGGGACCAAAAGGAAGTTGGTTTATGTCCTCTAACAAGGACCGTAGCCGAAATCTAGAAAGCAGAACATGCTGAGACGGCTAGACGGCGGTTAGAGATCGTAAGCCATTATTCTCCTCAAAGGAATAGCCCAGTACATATAAGAAGCAGTGGTCTTAGTCACCCAACCGCTCCACATAGTCTGTTAGGTGCAGGAGGAAGCGTAAGTTCTTCCCCTCCTCCACCAAGTCTACCCACTTCAAGTGGGGGTGTGAATCCGTCAGTTTAAGCTCCTACTGCTAATCCAATTGTCACTATGGCACAGCCTATTGCAATTCCTGCAGGGACGCCGGATTTACCAACCTTAGCAGTTCCCTTGCCCATTTTTACTGGGTTAGCGGAAGAGAATGCAGAATTTCACATTTGCGAATTTCAAAGATTGATGTTCAATTATCGCATCCAAGATGAGGGACATCTCATGATGTTCTTTAATATGAAGTTAAAAAGAAGGGCTGCGGTATAGTATCACAGCATAGAGTCTGGAACCATAACCACCATTGATCAATTCTATGCAGCTTTCCGAGCGGAATATGCCCCTGAAAGAGGTGGCCAATATTGGTTGTAGGTCTTGAATGTAACACGCCAAGATCCTCATGAGAATGTGAAAGCATATGCCAAGAAGTTGAAGGAAGTATTTCGTAAGTTGCAAACTTACATTCCCATTTCGCCAGCTGCCCAATTGCAATACTTTTTGCATGGGTTGGATTTTAATATCCAAGTACAATTGAGCAGCGTGGCCTTGGCAAACATAGACACCGCTATTACGCAAGCAGAGGGAGTAGAAGCACGATTATAAACGGTCTACTCCTCTTGAATGAATGTTAATGGGGGTTTAGTACCTGGCGGCAATCCATCATTGTCGAATGGAAGTCAAGGGATGCCTATGACTAACCCTAATGGGAGAGGGAGTGTGGTTTCGAATGTACCTTTACTACCGGCTCCTCCCAGTGTGACTATGCCTATGGCAAGTCAGTTGGCTCCACCAAATGTTGGAGGCCAAGTTTCAAATTCTAATGTTGTTCCTGTGGGTCAACAGCCAATGCCAAATCAGATTGTTAGGCCAATGGAACGACGGGTTGATGATCGAGGCTACGAGTCGAGTGCATCTAATGTCCTTGGCGAAATCAAGGATATGATGAAGCATTATACCGATATGATTTTCGAACAATATCAACAAATAGCTGTCGATGTTAATTTCTTGAAGAAGCAACAAAATTTGATAGGGAGTCGACGCCTTGAAGAGGGTGGACCCTCTAGATTCAGTTGTAAATGGTGTGGTGGACAGCACTTCCCCAGAAATTGTCCAAATGTGAAATGTGACATTTGTGGGAAGTCGGACCATTTAGCTGCTACCTGTTGGAGTAAGATTAGTTCTCTCCAACAAGGGAGTAAACAGCCGGGCCCAGTGAATCATAGAGCGCAAGGAAATAACTTGCAGCAGAGTGATGCACCAAGGCAAATATTGCAGAGGGGAAAAACAACTGTAGAAGAGTTGCCACAAGGCAACGGAGTCAGCCTTATTGAGGCTGTGCAAGTCAATGATACTGAAACCTCTAACTTAAGAGCCGTGACAAGAGGCCAAAAGGCTAAAGAGGTTGACAAAGATAATACAAAACCGATTGAGGCAAACCCTAAACAAGGGGATAAGGGGATGCAAGTCCAGAGTCCTAGCATGGAAGGGAGACCACTAAGGCCGGTTGATAGAAAAGGCGACCCTAAGAAGGATGAGGAAGTGCCAAGAAAGAAGGCAAGAGCCAAGAAAGAAGCATCAAAACCGGTCCAAAGACCAAAAGAGAGGATGGTTCGGCGAGAAAAGAGAGCTTTGGCTACTTATCATGACTTTGATTTAGCAAGTTCTATTTGTGAAGTTAAACCAGATGTGAACCTCTTGCAATTGATCAAATTATCTCCAGGAGTACGCAAGGAATTTAAGAAGATCCTGCGTATTGGGTATATTGTAGAACCTTTGGGCATAGCACGAGTGGGGGAAGATTGGTTTAACCATGCTGAAAAGAATTGCCCTAGGGTTCCAGCTTATGTAGATGGAATATTAGTGGAACATGCCATTGTAGACACTGGATCCTCCGTCAATATCATGAGTTTAGAATTGATGGAGAGGTTGGGTCTGGGCATCCAAAAAGACAGCTCCACCCTTCTTAGAATGGCTGATGATAGTCTAAGACAACCAGAAGGTTGCGCTACTAAGGTCCATGTTATAGTTGCAAGTGTAGAATGTTTCTTGGACTTTAGGGTGATAAGATTTGCAGGACGTCCTAGCTATCGAGTCTTGCTAGATAGGCCTTGGATCTTACAAACAGACTGTCGAGTTGATATACCCGTCGGTCGAGTGGTTTTAGGTAGAGGTGCTAATCGAGTAGTAGTCGATGCTTACCCAGAGTCTCCTCAAAGTGAGAGAGCTCCTTTATCTTCTACTGAATTAGAAACAACAGACGATCCATCTGGTAGTGAGACATCATCCAGTGATGAATCTAAAGAGGAGTCCAGTACAGAGGATATCTATCAGATAACTCTAAATGAGCCGATAGAGCTGCAAGATAGGATAAGAGATGCAGATGTGATTGAGTTAGACCTTGGCACGCCGAATGATTTGCGGCCAATTAAATTAGGTTCCATGCTTAGTTCAACAGAAAGGGAGGACTATGTGTCCTTGATTCAAGAGTTCCACGATATCTTTGCTTGGAGTTATGATGAGTTGAGAGGCATTCCTCCCAGCCTAGATGTTCATACTATTCCTATAAAAGATGGCAGTCGTCCTATGCGTCAAAAGGTAAGGCATATGCCTTTTGAACTGAGGACGGGCTGTTTGAGGAGTTGCAGAAGCTAAGGAAAGCTAGGTTAATCTTCCCTGTACAACACACAGAATGGTGTTCACCAGTTGTTATCAGGAAGAAGAAAAACAACCAGATCCGATTATGTGTGGATTTTAGAGAGCTGAATAAGCAGATAGTTAAGGATTACTACCCATTGCCATTTATTGACCAAATTTTGGATCAATTAGCGGGTAGGGAAATATATTCATTTATGGATTGCTTTGCAGGATATAACCAGATGGCAATTGCAGAAGAGGACAAGTTGAAAACGACTTTTATTACTATCTTTGGTACTTTTGCATACTATGTGATGGCCTTTGGTTTGTGCAATGCACCTGGATCATGGCAACGAACAGCAGATAGGACCTTTGGTGGCATCTCCCCAGATGAGTTGAAAGTATTTATTGATGACCCGAGGGCAGCCACTGTAAGGGAAAGGATGTTGATTATTTTGAGAAAGTGCTTTGAGCGCTGCAGACAATTTTGTATCGCTCTTAACCCACGAAAGTGTGTCTTTGGAGTGCCTTATGGGCTATTGCTAGGCCATGTGGTCAGTTCAGTAGGGATAGCAATTGACCCTGAAAAGATCAAAGTTATAGCTGCTATGAGTCCACCACGCACTCCGAAAGAGGTGCATAGCTTTCTGTCATCGATAGGGTACTATCAGAGGTCTATAAATGCCTTGGCAGAAAGAACGTTGCCATTAACAAATTTATTATTCTTTAGTTGTTCATTTGAATGGAGCAACCCTTATAAGGTAGCTTTCGAGGATGTGAAACAGGAGCTAGTAAAAGTACTTGTTTTAAAAGCACCTAAAAGAGGCGAGGTGTTCTACATATTTTCATCAGCCACCATGCATAGTATCAGCTGTGTTTAGCCTAGATTTGGGAGGAAAAGTGGTATCATCCGATAGCTTTTGCTAGTCAGAAATTGGGCATTTCAAAGATCAATTATACCTACATGGAGAAGTTGTGTATTGCGATGGTCTTTGGGACTAAGAAATTCAGGCACTACATCCTCTATGAAAAGGTAGTGTTCTATACGAAGGTAGAAGGGCTTAGATTGATGATGAACAAGCTGCAGCCGCCTGATCGTTTGGCAAAGTGGTTAATCACTTTACAGGAGTTCGATTATGAGATTAAGAGTAAGCCACTGTGGCTGCAAGGTATTATGGAATGCCTTGTAGATTTTAGGGAGCCGAAAGAGATTTTGGCTGAAGGAAGCGACATTGCAGAAATGTTTAAAATTGATACAGCTTCTATCCCATCTTGGTATGCTGCTATTACACACTATCTATCAACAGGAGAGACAGGAGCTGGTTTATCAAAGCCTAAAAAGAGGAAAATCAAGCAACGGGCTTTGAAGTTTTCCTTGATCGTAGGGACACTATATTGGCAGGGTGTTGATGATATATATCGCCGATGTGTGATGCCTGACGAGGTTCCTTTTATCTTGGAAGAGTGCCATGACTCTGCATATGGAGGGCACTTTGCGGGACGGTTGACGGCGCAAAAGCTTTAAGAGCTGGATATTGGTGGCCGTCCATCTTCCAAGATTCCTTTGAGTATGTTAAGAGATGTGATACCTGTCAAAAACATGACAGTAGAGAGAATAGGAAATGTCCACTTACGCCTATCATGGCTATCCTTCCATTTGAGAAGTGGGGCATTGACTTTGTGGGTCCTATTACCCTGTCGTCTACTACCCAGAAGAGGTATATTATAGTAGCAACTGATTATTTTACAAAATGGTCAGAAGCACGGGCGAGGCAGGACAATACAAAAGAGACTGCAAGTTTCCTTTTAGAGCAGATTATCTGCCGTTTTGGTCCACCGAAAGAATTAGTGTCGGACCGTGGAACCCATTTTCTGAATAAAGTGATCAAAAGCTTGACAGAAGCTTGGCAAATCAAGCATAATAAAATGACCCCTTATAATCCGCAAGCAAATGGGCAGGTGGAAAGTACTAATAAGTAGCTTGTGGGTATCTTGTCTAAAATAGTCTCTGAGAATAAACGAGACTGGGACAAGAAGTTGTATGTGGCAGTATGGGCGTATAATACCACGTTCAAGCGCGCTACCGACCATACTCCATTTAAATTAGTTTATGGGGAAGAGTGTGTGTTACCCCTTGAAATCGAATTGCCAACCATACGGTTTGCAATTAACCACTCCTTGGGAGATGAGGATTCCCTTTTTGAATGTTTCACGACCATAGCCCACCTGAATGAGCTGAAATTGCAGAGCTTATTACATCATGAGGTAGCTAAACGTCAAATGAAGTAGTTGCATGACCTTAAAGCGAAGAAATATACATTTACAAAAGGGCAATTAGTCCTCTATTATGATGCGCGTAGGGTGTTGTTTCCAGGGAAGCTGGAACCTAAATGGGATGGCCCCTACAAGATTGTGAGGTTAGTTAAAAATAGGTCTAGGGCCCTATTAGCTGATTTACAGGGAGTAGGGTTTAAAAATAAGGTTAATCTTAATAAGATTAAACCTTATTATTTATGTATGCTAATACAAAGAAAATGCATTGCAGGTCCATGCTGGGGATGATTTGAGACCTGCAAAAGAGCTTAAAAGTTGGTTGATGGGGTGGTTAATTCCTTATTTGGAGCACCCATATCTGGAGCAGAGATACCATCAGGGGAAACTCATCTAGTGGAACAAAGGTTACAAAGTGATTGAGCAAGAAGACGAAACCTTTGTGTGGGAGATCAAAGTCTTCTACCATCACTGCTTACGACTGTTGATGAGTATCCCTATTGAGTTTAATGAAGAAGGTGGGATGGAGCCGTCAGTTCATCCTCTCAACATGTTGAATTTCGACTATCATAATTACGAATAGAGGAGTTCGTGATGGCAGGCTGTGTAAACCCATTGTGGATGTATACATTATATTTTGACGGAGCGTCCAAGGGCCCTAATAAAAAAGGAAGTGTTGGAGTAGTAATCCGAGATCCTCGACGTAGAGTTATGATGAAATTAGCTGCTTATCTCGGGGTAGGATTCACTAACAATATGAGGGAGTATAAAGCCTTGATTATGGGACTGAATATTGCCAAGCAAGGTGGTATTCGTCGGTTGTTAGTAAAAGGGGATTCCTAGTTGATCCTGAATCAGCTAAATGGGACGTACACAGTGCAGAATCCCATTCTTTATATGTATCATCGGACTACTATGACCCTACTTGAGGAGTTTGAGAGAGTGTCTTTTCAGCTGATTCCACATTACTGGAATCAGTTTGCAGATTCACTGGCAAATCTTGCTTATGAAGAAGACCTTTTCTTTAATTGTGGTCCTAGTTTGGATATTGCTATCAATAATGAAATAGGACCCGGTCGCTTGTGGGGAATGTTATCAGAGCATGCAATTTATGGCAGACAATGGTTGATATGGGTGATGCAAAGAGTAGCCGAAACCAATCTACCGTTATTATCTTGGACCCATAGGTTGATTAGACAATATGTTATGCGTACGCCTCTTGCTATATATGCAGGAGGGATGGGTCATAACCTTATGCATTTAGTTTAGGGCTGGGAGCCCTGTGGTTTTCCTCCTTGGAAAGGAGCTTATTATTATATATTTGTGGTATTCCAAGGAGGAATATGTAGGTGCTATTCTGTTTGATCTCATTAGACCAAGAGAGCCCTGACTCAAGTTAGTTTTCTTCATATCCAATCTATGTTTTTGGAGCATGAGTCTACCTTGAGGCTATAGGGGAGGTTGACGCCTCTAGCCAAGATGCTCCACAAGTTCAAGATCTCAATTGCAAAGAGAGATGGCAAGAAGAAGCTGAAGTGCTGTGTTCTATACTTACAGCTTTGTGCACTAGATTGTATAGTTGGCCTTGAAACAGGCTTGGCTGCTAGATGCTGGACAAGAACTGAGTTGTGCTTTCATTGGCAAGTTAGGGTAGCACATATTTCAAGCTTAGCTCTTTTATATTGCGTTCAGGCACTCTAGAGGTTACATTTTGTGAATGTTTTATTTCATTAGGCCAAGAGGGCCAATTAAGTTTTGTGGTGAAGTGCTTTATTTCATTAGGCCAAGAGGGCCAGTTGTCTGTTTAGTGCAGGTGCGGTTAATGGTTTCTTGTTTTAGTTTTATGCTAGACAGGTTCGAAGAAGAGCTTGGAAGGAGCCTTTTGTTGCGTGGAAGCTTCTCATGGCCCTATCCAGGTGATATCTCTCCTTTATGAGTACCGTGTTTTATGCTATATGTGTCTGTCTACTTGTTGGGGGATTTTTCTTTTCTTATTGGGGACCGACATCCAAGGCATGAAGTCGCAGGTTTCGGTTAGGTATGTCTGAGGGAGGTCTGAGCAGTCATTGCCTCCTGTAAAGACATTGCCAGGCATCAAAAGACCTGTTTTAGAAGTAGTCCTAGTGACCCTGTTCTGCTAGCTTGCTAGGCAGCCGTTCTAGGAGTTCTTGTTAGTTGTGAGGCAGTTAGAGAAGCCTGCCAAAGAAGAAAGAAAATAACTATATACAGAGGTGTGTAAAAAGGGGTTCTAACCTCTATACAAATCAAAAAGGAAGAGAAAGGAAAATGTATAAGTAGTTGATCATCACCTAACGAAGGCCTGGTAGGTTCCTGGGGACGAGTCAAACCCAGGGCCGATGCCTTGCCTTCCTAGGGGTGGCTTCTTGCTGGAAAAGAAGAAAGTAAGGAAGGTTGGAGCGAAAATAAAAGTGAGCGTCAAAAAAAGATTAAGTGTCACCTTGCGAGGGCTTGGTAGGTTCTTGGATACCGAGACAGGACCTGAGGCCGATGCCCTGTTCTCCTTGGGTCACTACGCTCAACTCCCTCCTTTTTACATGCCCAAGTATGAAAATATACAAAACCCCAAAAGAAGAAATGTGTTAAAAGAAAATACTTCTTGATCAGGCTATAGGAGTCCTCGCCTAGTAGGAGCTCCTGGTTGTGGTGTCCTTAGTTAGGTAGGTAGTTCAGACCACCACTTAGGGCAACCTCTGTGACAGTTCTTTTTAGTTTGGCCGTGTTGGAGCACTTGGTTAATGACTAGCTTTGGACTTTCTATCAGATTATGCTAGGCCTACTCCTTGTGGATGTCATGCCTTGGTTTTGTCAGGGGGTAGGGTGAGCACTGTGTTATGTTTCTAGTATCTATTTTGTATCAGCTTGATGCTTCCTTTGGTTGTTTTGTGCAGATCTATTGTGGGATTCGATGAGCTGAGTCGCCCTATCCTGTGGTCGCCAATGAGAGCGGAGTTTTGATGCCGAGAAGTGCTTAAAAATAGCTAAAAATTGCGAATATCAAGGCAAAAATATTTAACGTCAAAGGCGGCCACTCCAGCTAGGACGATTTTAAGCGCCAAGTGCTTTAAAGGTGCTCGAGCGACACTTGTTGATTTTTGATAATTTTTCAGACTGCTGGGTGGATTGTCAGGAGTTATCGGCCAATGCGGGATGTCAAGCCAGACGCGTAGAAATTTATAGCACTCGATTTGGACACCGGACGGGGAAATGGCCAACAAATGGGCAAGATTTGAAGGGGTGGACCAAAGTTTGGACCAAAGTTTGGCAAGTGGTCATGACCTTTGGGGGGGGCATGTAGCATTTGAATGTGGCATCAAATCGTGGCATTTTTTAAGAAGAAGAAAACGTGGAGAAGATCACGCTAGAATGGCGCCGAAAATTGCGCCCCATTGTTGATCATGGATTCTCCAGCCTGTGAGCAACCACCCCCAATGATTATGGGGCTTGGTTCCCTCCTAAATGCTGACTCTATCGCTGCCTCTCGCCCGTCAAATGGTGGCCTGGATGGAGATCTCTGATTTTAATCTTTCTCTCTCCTCCCTCTCTCCCCCTTAAGGGGCTGTTCTTGTGTAGAAGAAGACAATGAAGAATCATGGAGGAAAGCTTGTCCGCATGAGACCAGATTGCTTCCGAATGGATGGAGACATGAAGAGTGCTATTCTTGATATGCTGAGCATTAAATGCATGCTGGAAATTAGTCCCGTAATCAAGACCAAGAAACCGAGACCTGAAAATAAGCCGTAATGCTATTTTTATAAAGAAAAATGATCTTTTTATGCTATTTGCTTTATGAAACTTTGTTCATATGGGATGAAAGTTCATTATGATATTGTTTTCCATGAGTTTCAACTGTTTGCAACTTGAAAATCAGAAAATATAACGCTACATGGCCGGAATTAGTGTTAAAATACATGAAAAACACGCGTTTTAAGGGTAAAATTGGGTTTTTTTGCTATATAAATGAGAAATATGATATGTCACACCAACTAAATCTGAGTTTTTGCTGTCAATGAACCTAAGGGCCACAGCCCACAATCAATTTTTATTTTCAATCATTATTTATTAAATAAAAATAGAAAAAAATACCCAAAATGGAAAAAATTGGTTTAAAATTAGGAAAAAATAGAAAATGAGCTGAGGAAAATTAGAAAAAATTATAGCTATGTTTGTGCAATGTATAACGATGGCAAAGCATGAGGTTGGCCTCGGTTTGTTCCCCTTTCTATGTTTTGTGCGTATTTATCGTTCTTTCAAAATGGAAAAATGCATAGAAACCCTATCTAACTGATCAATGATGCAAAATGCTAAGAGTTGGATGAAAAGGGGCTGAAACATTGAAAGATAAAGAAAATATTTGATTTATACATTACACTTGGCATATAGGAATGGTTTAAATAAAGAGAATGGTAGCATGAGCATATGGCTCGGTGCCTCCTTTCAACGCAGTACACGTTAGTGAAATTCATGGAAAGAATGCTTTATGCACTATGCATGATGCTGATTTTTCTTTTGTTTGAGCACATAGACATACACGATTTGCATTAAGTATAATAATTAAAAGGTATCAGAAAAACCTCATGGATGCATGGCACATGTCTTCCTTAGGTTGTGACCAACGATGAGTATGAGAGGATGTCCCAAGCTGTAGGTTAGTCGTTGGGTCCTAAAGGGAAATTGTTGTGAGGAATGGTACATCCTGGAACGTAAAATATTAGTACCTTGAGAGGAGTTTGTGCTCGTTTGTGTTATATGTTTAGCAGTGCATCAACGGGCCAATCCTTACGATGTAGGAGAGCTGCAGTGGGGCTCCGACTATTAGTCGATGGAGTGCCTCCTATATGTGTGTGACGAGGCGTTATGCCTAAGTACTTTGGGATCTCCCTCTGAGGAGTTTTAGGGAAATGTTGGACTATAAACTATAAACGCAGGAATTAAGCTTTAGGGCAGTTTGTCCTTCAGCACTAGATTGACACTCCTGGTCCGCGAGGCCGTGAGGGTGTTTGTGTGTCATGAGCATGAGGTTCGGCTAGTGCTACAGCCAGTGCCCGCCCATTTCAAGTCCCATCAGAGCACTAAGAATATGTTCCATGCTTCATAATTCTGCAAGACAGCATCGAAAGTAAGGAAATGTTCTTAACAACAACATTTACTTTACTTGTTCTTCTTAAGTTTTCTTATAAAGACAGATCCTTCGTTGGTTCGCTCAGATACCAACTGTAACGTGTCCACCTATTTCCTTCCAAGACACGTCTTAGAACTCCATCGGGAAGGGAGTCTAGAAAGCTCTGCCCGATGCTCCCTTGGAATGTTACGGGGTTTGCAATCCAGGACTTCCCGAGTCTGCCACATAGCGGAAGTATTCCGGCCGTTCCCACTTAGGACCGACCAGGGTTTCCCCTAATGGTCACTTTCCTAAACGGCAACTAGTCTCGAACCCCAAGCGAACTACTTTATGCAAAAATGTCAGGGACGAAGCGGATTCATGCTACTCTTGGTTCAAGGAGAATGCGAAACAAGAGGGATGCAAGGCTCAACCTCTCTGCCCATAAGGCATAATCCCATTCCGTTCCCCTAAAACAATATAAATCGGGATTCTTGTAACCTAAACTCTAGGTCAGTGCCCTTGCTGTTCATTTCCCTGGAGAAGAGCTCCTTGTTGTCCATTTCGATTGAGAAAAGTTCCCGGCCAACCAAGACCACCCATCCGTAGGATGGACCCATGGCCACATCCACCACACTTTTCTCAAGGTTACTTTAGTTGTCTAATTACCTACCACATTTAGTTGGACATGCATTAAGCAGCTTCCTTAATTAGCCAATTAGACACTGGTTCCTTCACGTAATCTTAGCATTTGACATAGAAAAACAATCTTAAACAAGTTCCTTCTCAACAGGCTATCTTATTTATCTTTGGAATGCATCCATAAAGTCGAGCCCGTAGGCTAATCCATAATCTGCCCGAAGGCTATCCAGCAATCCACAAGGATTACTAATCCAAGATTCCACCCATAGAGTAGTATGCGGGCCTCGAGATCCAATCTCGAGTCACGTTGGCCTCTTGTGCAAGGCCTGGAAGGCAAGGGATTTAAGGCCAGAGCCCCCCAAGCACCCAAGCATCCTCCTGCTCCAACTAGTACTCAACTGAGAGACCTCATGTAGTGGGTTCGGTCCATGTTCTCGGCGCGGCTAACCAGCCCCTTGGTTAGGGTCAAGTAGAAAGTCGGGGGTAACTGATGCTGCCTCTCCCTTCAGGCCTTCAACCTGAAGCATTAATTACTTTCCATCATTTAGTTCATTGATCAAACAATGAAAACAGTGCTGCTAAACTGTTACAAGCACAATCAAACCAGTGGTCGTTTATTTTTTGCCAATTGCTAAGGAGTGAATCCTTCTCTCTGAATGCATCCAGCATTCGATCCGGGATCAATTGCGACTTTGCAAGATCCCCAAGGGTTTGTTTCTTCACCCTTTTGTCCTTGGGTTAGGGCCATACCCTATTAACCCAAATTAACCAACACCTAAGTGCTTCTTAAACTAAGAAAGTAAATTGTGGCGACCATGTCGCTCTGACTTGATTGATCCTTTGCTTCCAAGCAAATACCTAACTTTTCTTAATCTTGGCAACTTTCCCCAAGAAAGGTGATGTAAGAGGATGATTACTCATCCTCTTGCAAGTTAAACTTGCGCAAGAACCTGCCAACCTCATTCCAAGGAATGGCAAAACTCTCTTGTGATCAAACCACAAGACCATGCGATGTTGCAACTTGTTGCACAAGTGTCGTATCTATTCCATGGGATCATTTCACCCATTGAACGACGTTTTCTGGTCAAGGAATTATGATTAGACAAGAAGCAGGGTTTAGGGTGTCTTCTTACCCAACCCAATCCTAATTGCACTAGGCTGATAACGTTCAGTCCTAGAGATTCCAACTCAATCCCAGTTTTAGCATTTGAATGAGTGATCCTTAGGGTAGAAACCCTAGATCGTTACTTGCATAAGCGTCCAATTGATCCAACATTGCGTGAATGTGGGTAGGACCTTTGGGTTTGAGGGTGTCGACTTAGCAACAAGTGCAAAACTAGGCCGAATCTATAACGTGCTAAGCCCTAGTTAGCACTTCGGTTGTTTATCGTATCGATTGAACCATGCCTATAGGAATCCCTTGCGGGTTAGGTGATTTAGATAATTTGATCTACTTGTCTTGCGACAAGGACGAACCATTCCTAGAGATGTTAACTTGATCTAAAGGAGAAAACTAGTTGCAACATGTCACAATTCACATAAACACACATTTCATTGTTTCTACGTATCGTAAATTCGCAATAACCCTAACTTTTCTTGTTAAAATCAAAACACATGATAAATTGCAGAATAACTTTCATTGAACCTACTAGGACTTACATTCAAGAATCATACCCACAATTCTTTTTCTAAGCTTTTAAAATTTCATGCTTTAATAAACCATGCAACCTTTCCCTAAATACAACTCTTGATGAATGAAAGTTTGCGTATGACGAATGTGCAACATGCAATCCTTTCCTAACTACAATGTAGTTAAATGAAATTCATGCCAATTAAAGCTACAGTTAACCTATTCCATGCAAGCTCATAGAATCAATTCCATACTCTGCTATTTCCTACGTGTGTTAACGACTTTCCTTAATGAATCATTACAATGAAGATATTGCCTAAAAATGTGATATATGCTTAAACTTTCCATGTCTAGTCAAAGGTGCACTTAATAATTTCAACCTTATAGTGATAGACAATAGGTGTTCTAGCCTCGTCACTTTAAGATGCACAACAGGGCAACATACTATTAAGGACATTCGATGGATAGACCGTTTCTTTATATGGAAAATACCAATGATCCAATTTCATGTCATGAACTAATTCTAGTAATTGTTCAAATAGTCAATTTATTTCCAATTGCATTTAACTAGGCTAGGTGAATTTGACATGCATAGGTGCTTCCTAGTCCATGAAGTTATCGTGCTTAATGTATTACTTTTGTGTGAAATCAAAATGGTAAAAACCTGGGTTTGTGGGCTCGGGGAGATGTCCACGTGAATGTTAGGAGAAAAACCTTTCGCATGCGTGCCTTGTGACTTCTTGGGGGCCATTGTAGGTGAGATTTCGGACTTTCGGATTGCCTTTACCCTTACGCGATCGATGAATCTCCTCAGCCTTGGTAAGTAGCCTCAAGATCTTGCCTTCTCCCTCGTACGTCGGAGATTCCTTCACCAACTTTCGGATCTTTAAAAGGCTGGGCTTGTGAGATTTGGGCTTATGGGATTTGGGCGTATGGGATTGGAGCTTTGTTTATGGAAATGGGGCTCTTACGAATAGAGCTGCGGGAATGGAGCTTTGCGAGGGCTTGCGGGAATTGGGGTTTTCACGAGCAGGCTTGTGGGGTTTGGGGCTTCTATGAGCCCGGTTAAAAAACCTTGGGAGGTGCGTAGAAACAAGGCCAAGCCTTATTCTCTAGAAGCTTCTTAGTAAGGAGAAGCTTCTTAGAGAAGCTTCTAAGAAGCTTTTGATTTCCCCAAGGACCACGTGGAAGGCCCAATGATTGGAAGAAAAGAGGATTGATGAGGGGAAGACGACAACGATTGATGGCGCTGCTGGCGAGGAGTAAGGTGGCAGTCAGCGTAGGGCGCAACAGGGCGGCGGCTCCGGCGGCTACAGCATGGCAATGGTGTGACGACGGCTCCCTCTTTCCTCCCTTTGTGCATCACGGCGTCGTCCTCTGCTTCTCCTTTCTCCCCTCCTTAGCTAGGGGGGGTTTTTATAGGGCTTAAGGGGTGGGGAGAGAAGCTCCCCATGTGGCCTCTGCATTGCTTCCCCCCCCCCCCCCCCCCCCCCCCCCCCCCCCCCCCCCCCCCCTCATGCAGCCCACAACTCCACCTAGCCCATTCCTCCCCACACTCCCTCTCCTCCAGCCATGCATCGGCTGGGGGAAAGGGATAAACATAAAAATTTTGCATTAGTATTATTTATTTTGCCCCTTCAAGAGGGTGTTTCCCCACAGTTATGCAGATTTGAACCCCGGGCTCGATTTGCCAATGCGGAGGTCCCGTTTTCACTCGTGCGGGGAGTCAAGTTTGGTAATATTTCGAGCAGGAATATTACAGAAAGTTAGTCGAAGAAACCAGGAAGCAACTAAGAGCCAAACCGGTCATGTAGCCATCTGCACCCCTCCCACCATGCCCTGATGACATTCCCGCTGGATTCCACGTAAAGTTGGTAATTTGGGAGCGGTAGGAAAGAGAAAAAGACCCTTTCACCTTTAGCTTCCTCATGCCCAATAGCCTGCGGAGGGTCCTACCACTCAAGGTGATGGAGGAGGTGATTGCAACTGGCAGCCAACTGGGACAGAAGTGGGTGGAGGAAAGGGAGAGGACCCCCACTCTTTGGGGAAATGAAGAAGCTGAGTTTTCGCAAAACAAGGTGTTTGAAGTACCACATGCTGTACAGGGATATAATTGCCAATCCCTATGGAGGAGGCGAGTGTGGACATCAACATGCTCACCTAGATGGCTTTTTGCAACACTTTACCTACGAGAGGAACGACCCCACGTTCATGGCATACCCTCGTAGGGTAGGTGTAGATTTTATTGCCATTCTCCATGGGCATTATGATTTCCCTATCATCTACAACTCCAATGCTGCCTCCTTCGAACATGTCCTCCTTTTCGACTTGGGAAGCCTAGATGATTCCATGGCGCGTTTCCTCACGGATTTCTCTTCATGCCCCGATCCAACCTTTGTAACTACATGTAATTATCTTAGGTTACTTAAGTTATTACTCAAGTAGGACCCGACCCCACAAAAACGTGGCATGCCTCCCCTCTTTTTTGACCCTAACACCATCGACAGTTGTGCCATGGTGCATCTGATGATGAGGGCTAGCCTTCTCCCCCTCTTTTTGCCTAACTCTCCTATAAGATATGAACGACAGCCAGTTCATTAGATGCAATCATCCTTTTCTCTCCACTACCTCCCTCCACGTCTGCATGAATCTGAAAGGATACATGCAAAGCTATTAATTTTTTAGCAAATCTATCCGACCCCCTTCTCTGTCTAAATCAGACAATGAGAATTAGGCACTGGCTGTCGTTCTACTAGTGCAATACTATTTATACAAAAAAAAAAAGAGAAGAGAAAAAGCATGAAAGGAAAAGCAAGAAGAACATTACATACGGAAAGGACAAAACAACTCACTTGCAAAAGCTCTTAGTACCATATAAAACACGATCACTACACCTAGGGGTCCTCAAGTTAGGTGTACTCGATGGCTTCGGTCGGCTGGCTCCGCTTCTAATCCCCTAGTCCTTTTTACTCCCCCACTTCACGCTTAGGGCCCATCAAGAACAGGACATACCTAGGGAGGTAACACTCGCCTATGGTTAGACCTGTTACCCTAAGCTACTGGCACCGCACCTCCCTTTGCACAAATGGGGTCCTTAAGTGCGGGACATCACCTAGGCTAGCCTGTGGTTAGACCCAACTACCCATTCCACCAGCACGAGCATAATACACTACACAATAAGGTAGACAACCCCCTTAGGTAGGGCACTGCACCTTTTCCTTCCAGGCGTCACAAAGGTGACAAACCACCGACTTCGGAGGCCCACATCATCCACTTACTATCCATTTGGTTTCTCCAACCAACCTCATTACCAAGCTTCCATGAGCACCCGAGTTTAGATGTGGCCCTACCCTTACACGACTACTTCACCAACTGCCTATTAAACCACAACAGCAGCTAAGAGTGCCACGGGATTGGCACCCGTCTCGGAGGGGGGTAATTTTAACCCCAAGTCAAGAAGGCGAAAAAATGAATGAAAAATTGAAAAAATGATGAAAAAAGAGCAAAGACACGTAGGCGGCCTCTAAAGCTAAGCTGGAGCTAAAAGCGTAATTTTAAATGAAAGGCGTCTCAAAAAACTCCAAAAACTCGTGTAAAAGAGCACCATGCTCCCTCTTGTGCCAAGTGTAAAGTATTAGACGGGTGTAGGCTAGAGGTATAAGGCTAGAAGAGGGAAATAGAGAAATGACCTTGCCACAACGGCTGGTCGTGTAAAAAAGGGATGGGTGCCCATGGGATTTTAGGGCTTGTATATAAAGTTCAAAAAGTGAATGGAAGCTCATTCTTTGGTGTGTGGCTAACAAGAGCTCTCTTCTTCTTCTTCTTCTTCTCTTCTCCTTACTTGTGTGTGCTCTTGAGAGAGTGAGTGTGTGGGAGTGAGGGATTAAGAGAGTGAAGCTCTTCACCATCTCCTCTTCTCTTATTCTCTTCTCTTCTCTTCTCTTCTCTTGCGCGCGCGGCTATGGTGGATGGAGCTTGGAGATGGAGGAGGCTTGAGGATGATTGAGGTAGCATCTAGGATCGTGGAGCTACCGGTGTGTGCGAGAGAGAATGCAACTCATATTGGTATCAAGGTAAGCTCACTACACTCGTAGGATCAATGGTGAGTCGGCTAGGTAAGAGATAGCCATTAGAGTCGCTTGGAACGCTTGAAACAATAAGCGGTTTGTGGGTCTTGGCGGTTGAGTGAAAGCTCCCACATCCCTTTTGGGCGGTCATTTCCTTATTCCCTTTTTAACATGGCCGGCCATGGCCTAGGCCCTTTTTCCCATTGTCCTCCTATCTTCCTAGCTTCCCTCCTACCACCCCATCTACCTTTACAAATTGCACGGGTGAGAGCTCGATGCTCTTTAAATTAAATCATGATGCGCTTGCGCTCTTTTATAAAAGTATTGACTTACATTTTTTCTTGTGCATTTTTTAAAATAAAATTTAGGACTTTTCTGTACTTCTTGTATTTCCATATTTTTCTTGGCGCGCCTTCGTCTTCCGTTTCACTTTTGCCTTGGCCTTTGTCTTTTGCTTAAGATTTTTTGGATTTTTCACCTTGTTTATCTGAGGGTTAACAACAACTTTTACGTATGATTGATCATCAATCTGAAGGGTACCATCGTCATTCCATCCAATAGTATGGGATCTTTAGCTTCAAAGATATCTAAAACTTCATTTTCATTTATATCCTCTTGTAATTTGATATGTTTTTCCTCTTGACTATCAAAATCTTAATTTTCACTTTCATAATCTTCCCTTTAGGATCTATTTCAGCTTTTATAGGGGCTTTGTAAGTGAAGAATATGCTCTCTATTACCTCTTTTGCTTCTATTTTGGACTTTGTTGTTACCGTATAACTAGGAGCAATACATCCATGCCTCTTTCTCGCTGTGGGAATTGATTTCAAAAGACCAAGAGGATAATAGTAATCTCCACAAAAAAACATACTCGAAATTTTTTAACTTTATTTGATGGTAAGTGCTTTGCAGCTAGTGCACATCTTTAAAATAAGTAATTTTTTAATTTGAGTTGCTTGTTATCAAGCAAAAGATTGTAAAGTGAATGTAGATGAAATATTCATGATCTTTTTTTTTTTGGGTGCTAAAAGCGTGATTGCACATTTCTTACTAGTTTGGTACCCTCACAACTCCGCCTATGGGTAGAGCAAGAAATCCACCAATTCATCCTTGGAATTGATGGAATCGAACTGAGCTTCTCATTCAACACAACCATATGCCTTATTGGCTGGTCTAAAAGGCTCTTAGGCAAGCCAAAGGTTTGTCCGTCGTTTTAATACGATAGTTTTGTGAAGTTTGTGAAGGGTAAGCTCGGCGACAGCTCTCCGAGGACCCTCCAAGGCAAAGGTTTATTATATGGACACATGGTTTAGAATTTATTATTCAACATATGCTTTAGAAATAAAGATTTAATGGCTCTGATAATCAAGGCCACCTTGTATGCACAGGGCATGGCGACCTCGATACGTTTTGGCGGCAGCGGCAGCTTCCTCGTTTCTCCTCCCGTTTGTTGGCGTCCTGGAACCATTTCACCTTTGTTTACTCGCATCTGCAGGATCAGAGCTTTCTCTGCGTCGTTATCGACGGACGCATCTTCTAACCATTACAAGGTACGTCTCTTAAATGTGTGTGAGAGAGAGAGAGACAGAGAGAGAGAGAGTCCGATTCTTGGCATTGGGGTACTCACTTCTTTCACCAGATATAAGGTCTGTTTCATAGCTGAGCCTCTTTCTTTGTAGATGGCTTGCTGGGTCGGCCTACTAATGCCAGATCACAATAGCCTCTTTTATTCTTGTGCAATATATAATCATGAGAAGGACAATGGACGACTGGTGGTTGTATTTTGGGCAATGCTTCAAAGCGGCCACGCAGCAGGCAGCCGATGAGCCACCTCTCCATAGAAACAGGCCTATAGGAATACGCCAAGGCATCTGTGCTGCAAAGATAGCCCATACATTAGGATTCACTCCTTAAGCACTAAAACTTTTAAGTAGCAATGTTTTCCCTTGACCAGCGGTTTCCCTCAAAGTGCACAAGAGATTGGCAGCCTCATAGGCAGCTTTGATATAGAAGAAAGAAGCTTAGTCAAATTTAAGTGCAAAGCTGCCATCTGGCGTTCTCAAAGCATGAGAAGGAGCTGCTTTGTTGCATGGTCTCTTTGCATTGGTGTACCAAAATGCATTAACTTTCACTTAATGCTCGTAAGGAAAATTCTTTTTAGTGATGTTGTAGTATGTGATTGGTCCAACAAGTAGCTCTTGTTCATTGCCCACAACCTTGATGCAAACTTTCTGTGTTTCTAGGAAGTATTGTATCAGGATGCATTAAAAAGTGATATTTTTGGATCCTTTGGTTGATTTGAACTTTGAAAATTTTCTCTTAGATATAGCTTTTTTAATTGCTTGAACTTGAGTTTGATGATACGGATATACACTCCACCTTTATGACTTGGATAGATGCTTGTCAGCCATAATCGAAAGATTACTAGGGATATAATTGCTCATCAAGAGGTAGCAGTTGAGAGGGGGTGATGATTCCATACCTTACAAAATGAATCTCCAAGTACTATTAGTTGATACCCATTGGTAATATGATATATGGACAATATCACCATAGTTGGAGTTTGTACCTCACACAAGTGTTGTAGTCTCTCATATAGTGCTCTTTGTGCATATCTCCAAGCTACCTATCAATCCCACTAACCAACTAGTAAAGGTCCACCCAAACCCTCCCTTATGGCCATCTAGTCCAACATAGTTGTGCCACACCTCTCGGGTATCAAACCATGATATCTTTCTATCGTAGAGACCTACAAGTAGGTTCGCTTGGTGTAGCCATAATTCCAGTGCCAAGATTAATCTTGTTGGTTTTAATTCTCTTTGATATTGATCAAGGCTTGAATTCATAAAGATAGATAATGTATGCTAATTATCTTGTACCTAGTTGGTTGTGAATTACATTTGGTGTACTAGCTTTGCCCACTAGGTTGAGCTATGTTCTTTGCTAAGGCAATTGTTGAAATCATTAACGAGACTACTAGCTTAGTCATTGTTCGAGGCAAATTACAACCTAATGTGCCTTCTCCTTATGTTCAAAGGGCTTTGAGTTTCTCTTGTTAATCAATCTCCTTTTGTTAGTGAGTGCTTGATAGGAATAGAGGCACAAAGGAAGGATGAAAAAGGGAAGGAGAATGAATGACGAAAATGGTAGGAATGATCAAGGTTTGTAGTTTGTGAACCCTAGACGCAACATAGTGAATAATAATTTTTCTATTTATAACAAGAGTGTTCTTTAAATAAGCACTGATGTGAAATTGAATAGCCTAATCATGAGAAAAAATGCGGTGCCAACCTAAACAAAATGGTAGGAATTAGCAAGGCTTGTGGTTTGTGAATCCTAGATGCAACATAGTGAATGAAAATTTTCGTTTTTAGAACAAGAGTGACCCAGAAATAAGCACAATGGTGAAATTGGCTAGTGTGATCATGAGTAAAAATGGGGTGCCAATCCAAACAAAATCGATCCAACTTGAAACTGACGTGCAGCATAATGCTACACAAGTTGTCCACGATCCTCTCAAATACATATTTGAAGAGAAAAACCAAGGAGAGTTGAGGGGTGCAAAAGACGTATGTATAATGAGACGAGGGGCAAAACATGGCTTGGCCCCCCCTTTGACTAAGAAATAATACAATTATAGACTTTGACTCAAGTATCAATAAAAAGGATCTCGAGGTTTGTTGATGTGAGAATAGTGTAGAGCAACAGAAGCAAAGAGATAGAGCTACTATAAACACAAAGAATTGAAAAAGAGAACAACAATACATGAACTTGAGAAGCAAAATCCATATATCAACGCACAAGAGTGTGTACAAAGGCATAGGTTGTGGGCATTTAGCAAATGCTCCTAGTCTCCCTCCCTCCAATATGATGCAGTGTGCATGTATTAGAGGAACCAATAATGAAGTGGGCAGAGGCAACCGATAAATAGGTTGTGTAAATACAAAGCAATGATTAGGTTGGCCAGCATTAAATGCGCCTACAGATCTAGTTTGGCAGGCATTTAATGTGCCACCTCAAAAATGAAATGCAATGTTGCTATGAGCCTTGCATCTTGACACCTAGGATATGTACATTGCTAACACCCTCTTTTAGATCATGGGTAATAAGTACAATAATATATACAATGATGAAAGACCCCATCATAATACAAAAACAATCACAATCAAATAAGACCATGAATAGCCAAACAATGGGTGATCAAACCATTGCCAAACAATGGGTGATCATGGATAGCCATCATAATATAATAACAATCACAATCAAATAGGACCATTGATAGCCAAACAATGGGTGATTAAACCAATGCCAACGTGTCTTAGAAAGACACTAATATTCATGTTAATCATATCAATTTCTAATCTTAGAGAGTAGAAACAGTTGAATCTCGATGCTTGTCATGAGCCAACTCCATCAAAAGTACTTCTGTGGATTCCCACATTAGGCCAGACTGCTAAAGTATATGCTCATGTGGGAATAGACTAGGAGCAAAAACCATAATCTTTCAAATATTCCATCATGAATGTGAAAGATAAACTAGCTCTAGGATTTGAATTGCATGGACTTAGACGGTGCCCTACCTACATATGGATGAGGCTTGGATGCTCCACCACCACCACTGATATATCTTGGACATGTCATCTTGATTTATAGCATCCGGATTGTCACGGAAATGTGAAATTTTGAGATGCTTTAATCTTGTTGATAATATTTGATTAAGTTATTAATCAAAATGTGCAAGGTTGTTTAGCATGTGTTGCACATGGCAATTATTTCATAGAACCTTTAGATACTAGTTGGTGCCAAAGACAAAAGTTGTAATAAGTTATGTCTGATAGGTACTAGGTAGTACCTGGTGTTAAATTCGGACTTAGACCAATTTATTGGCCACTAATGTCAGTGGCGACATTAGAGACTAGGCATTAATTAATTAATTAATGCCAGTCTAAGGGTTAATAACTGCTCAAGGATACTTAAAAGACAAATTGGCTCAGTCAATTCAATTATTGGCTGGTGAAATTAATTTTTTGAGCACTAGAGTAATTATTAAAATAATTTTAAAAATTAATGTTTTGAAAATTAATTTAATAAGCTGGATAATGCTGGAAAGTGGGATTAGAAGGTTGCCATTTGGCAAAACTTGCCCATGCAAGTGAGAAAAACATTTTTAGGGGCTGGTGGAAATCTATTTCAGCCATTGTGAGAGAGAAGAAGTAGTTAGAGAGGAAGGAGAGATTGTTGATGTGGTTTGCAGCCACCAGGGATTAATCCTACAGTATGAGACAATAGTTCAAAGCCCTCCAGGAGTAGGTGATAGGGCATTTGGATTAGCGGAAGAGCTGAAATGATTTCAGTTGTACGTTAGCTATTTGCAATAAAAGTTAAAGATACTGCAAGGGGCGCGAGTTTTGGGGCCAATAGGCTATCCATTGTCCAAGATTAAAGTGTGCATTTTCAATTTATGTGAATTTTATGCTTGTTGTAATTATTGTTAAATCAGGTTAGTATCACCCTTCTTAAGAAGGAAGGCTGGTTTTATGGATTGATCCCAAAAAGATTCGAATAGTGCTTGATTGGCCCATTTCAAGAACCATAAGGCAAGTAAAATCCTGCATAAGGATATCTAAAGCAAGAAAAAGCATGTTAATCTACCAATTGTTTGGATCAAACATTGAAATAGATGGTTATTATTACACCGATGTTGCAAATTATTGATTTGAATAGATCTTTTAGAGGTTTGTATGGATGCGAGTAATTATGCTATGGATGTTCTTTATCAAGACGGCTGATCCGTTGCATTTGAGAGTAGTAAACTTATCAATGCCCAAATATGTTACATCACCCAAGAGAAGGAACTGTAGGTGGTTATCGATGCGCTTAAAATATAGCATCATTATTTGTACAGTGCCCGGCTCATTATTTGGACTGACCACCACTTGTTAACATATCTTTGTGATTAGTTTGATTATTGTGGTTGTAAGGTGAGATAGACAGAGCTTATGCAAGAATTTGACTTCAAAGATTTGTTATTGAAAGGATGCAACTAATATGGTTACTGATATCTTAGTTGGATTCGCGAAGTTAATGTCTTATTCTTCTTTGAAATTTCAACTAATTTCCATTTTCTCTCAAAGGTCCTTGCTAAAATGATCTTCACATTGGTAAGATCTGCTAATTAGTTCAAGAGGGACCTAGTAGCGAGGAAGCTTTGGTAATCTGGATGCCTAAAAGCTGGCTATTAAGAGAAAGACGGTGGAGAAGTATTCCATTCGTAATGGATTACTTTTTTGTGTATGCTTGGTGATCATGATATCGGCAAGAAAATTTTATATGAGTGTCATGATGCACTGAGTGTTGGACACCTTGGAATACATTGAACTTTGGCCTTAGTTACTCATTACTTCTATTGGCTACACATTAAGACTATGGTTGAGTCTTCTGTGTGTGAGTACTCGTAGTGTCAGCTTAATAAAGCTAAATGGCACAAATAAGTGGGGATGTTATATTCTTGATAAATTTCTAATAGAACATGAAGTAGCATTTCTATGGGTTTTGTTGTAGGATTACCCCCTACAAATTGAGGCCATGAAACAATTTGGGTTGTGGTAAAAAATGGCTCAATTCATTCCTACAAAGACTACCGTGAAAAGTTACGAGTTGGTTGATCTCTTTGTTGAACATGTCTACAGATTTAATGGTTTGCTCGACGAAATAGTTAGTTGCTGGGATTGTAAATTCACTCACCATTTTTGGCAAATTGGTTTCCAAAAGTTGGAAACTAGATTGCCCATATCATCCTTGGAGCATCTTGAGATCAATGACAGATCGAGAGGAGAGATCAAACTATGGAGGATATACTGCGTGTATACGTCTCTTGTAGACAATTTGATTGGGAGCATTACCTTCCTTTGATTGAGTTTGCTTATAATAGTGCCAAGAATTTGGCTATTGGTTATCATCCATTTATATTTTTTGTATGATTATGAGCCGAAACCAGGGATTGTTGAGCTCAAGGGGATGAAAATGCAGTCCATGGTTGACTTTCTGCACGATTTATAGGAGATGCAGCAGATGATTGCTAAAGAAAGCATTAAAATGGCCTTAGGATCTCGCCATGTTTTATGCTAACTAACATCGTACTCCTCTAGAGCTCTAGGAGGGCATGTGGATGTACCTTAAAGTCCCAAAGGGCTTTGATTTGATGACTATTGGCAAGTGCTATAAATTATCTTCGAGGTATTGTGGTTCTTTTTAGATAATCTAGAAGATGAGTAGCATATCTTATGAGCTCGATTTGCCTTTAGGAATCCGATTTCACCTTGTGTTCCATATTAGTCATTTTAAAGAACAATTGGAACAAGGTGAAGTGATTGTTTCGATTGAGAAAGTCTTGTGACTCGAGGATACTGCTTGTTATGTTCCACTTGAACTCAAATTGATTCTTGGCCTTTAGGAATAAACAATCCCATGGGACCGTTTATCCCAAGTATTTGGTAAAGTGGGAAATCCAATTGGAGGCGGAGGCTGCTTGGGTCTTGTATGTTTGTTGAAGGGTTGTTTTCTCCACTTTGCCCTTGAGGATACTGCTGAGGACAACAATCATTCATAAGGGGGAAGTGATATATACTTGGACATTCGGATGGGTGCTTGTAGCATTGGTTTGTTAGAGATTAGTCATCCCTTGGACTAGCAATTCTCAAGATACAATTGGTGCAGTTAGTACTCTTGGAGGGACTAACGCACTTCCTGTTAGTTGTTTGGGATGCTTTTCAATAGTCACCAGTGTTTGAGTAGGTTTCATGGGCAGTTCAATGCCATGTAGGCAGGCAGGCTGAGTATATCGCATTTATTGCAGCTATCCAGGCAGTGCCATATTTCTCCCATTTTTTCATGGCTATTTGTTGGCCATTTCGGCCTGCACTCTTCACTTCTTCGTTTTAGGTTGGTGGGAAAGATCCAGCTCGAGGAGATACATTGATAGCCCTTGTACATTTGCCCTCTTCATTTCAACAATTGATTGCAGATTTTTGCGTTCTTCTGTCTTTTTTCTCTCTCCCTTTCTCTCGTTTTTATTGTCTTTCAATCTTGTCCATACGCTTCTGCATTTGCTGAACTTTGACATGGTATCAAAGTAGTGTAGAAGGGCTAATTGATAGTCAATAGACCTGATTGGGAGGATTCTTCGTGACACAAATTTGAGTCTTCAGCCTTTGGAGGCTGTGGTGAATAGGTTGTGTGTGGAGGAGTGAAGTTACTATTTTTTGTAGTTTCTTGCTGTTCGTGAAGGAGGAAAGGCTATGTTTTTAGCCTTTTGTTGTAAATTTTTGAGTTTTCATCGCCTTTGGCTGGTGAAACTCTTTGAGGACGAGCGGAGGAAGTCCTAGTAGGCACGGGCACCATGTAGGAGTTAGAAGGGGCTGCCCTTGCTTTTGTGTCGGTCATTCCATTTACAATGTGTATTGAAATTGATGTGGAGTTTCGGGCTATTATGGACTGTAAGGTCCTTGTGTTGCCGGCTTTTCCTTTGGATCAAAAGCTTGATGGGGAGAATTATTGCATTTGGCGCGTAATGATGCTTGCAATCTTGGAGTCTTATGATTTGGCGGAGCTCATGACCAAGGCTGTAGACCGTCTTACAACTTGTGATGCCTCGAAGCTTTTTGCAGATGAGAAAGCCGGGTTGATGAAGGTATAGAAACATTGGGACAAATTGAATGCCCATATACTCTCTTTCCTATCTCTCTCTCTCTCTCTCTCTCTCTCTCTCTCTCACATTCCAGCCGTCATTGTCACATCGAGCACTTGACCGTGGCTCGGGAGATATGGTTGGAGCTTGATTAACTGTACAATCGGATTACCGTGATGAAGTGGTGTCTTTGGAGATTCAGATGAGGATAGGTGCTCTATGCGCCAAATCTAGGATATGATCTCCTTTTAGTGCACAAAGATCTGTGCTGTTGGTTTGATAGTCTAGTTTGATAAGAACTCCTCTTGAGTTCTTGATGGTGTTTCTTGATAGGTTCTTTGTGCAAGACATGAGGAGAATGGAGTCTACAAGATGTGGTCTTCTTTTTTCTTTTTTTCTCTTCTTCTTTCTTCATAGACTCAAACCGAACTTGAGAATGTTCGGTTTGGTCACCTCAACTACGAGTGCCTTTAGAAGGCAGCTCGTGGTCAAGTGGTATGTGAGATTTGGGTGAGCCATCCACCATGTGTATCTTGTATTCATGGTAAGCATCATAGGGATGCTTGCTTTGATAGACATATGTAGATCCATAAGGATGGAGTCCCTTAAAGGGAGCTTGTATTTTATACTAATTGTTGATCATTTTAGTAGGATGACATGAGCATATTTCTTTAACCTTGAAGTTTGAAGCATTTTCACATTCTAAGGATTGGTTGATGTGTGAAGAGAACAGATCTGGTAGGAGACTCAAGACCTTGTGTTCCGACAAGGAAGGGGAGTTTGTCTTCCATGAGCTAACTCGTTTCTATGTCGTGGCATTCACGAAGGAGTTTGCCGACACGAATATCCCTCAAGGGAATGGCGTATTGAAGCGGAAGAATTGCAATGTGATTGAGATGGGGCGGACTATAATGGAGCATCAACAAATATCTCAATGTCTCTGGGCCGAAGCAGTGGTTGCCATTGTCCATATTCTTAATTGATCCCTTACTTCGGCCGTGGTTGGTATGACACCTTTTGAGGCTTATTTTGGACTGAAGCTAAATGAAATCAGCCTTCCTTCCGTGGATGGGTGGTAATTCCCTAATAACAACTTAGTTACAACAGTAACATTTATTACAAACTGAGAAATGCAAAATAACTTACAATCTTGGACAATGAACACCTTATTGGCCCCAAAATTGGTGCCCCTTTCGGTATTTCTTTAACTTAATTGAAGAAGAAGTTGATGTACAATAGGATTCTCCCAATCCCTTTTGGTATTCTAACTCCCCTTGCTGTTTAAAATGACCAATAAATCTTTAGTCTCAATCGGTAGATGAAAAATGCGCAAGAACGAGTATGATATTAAGTAAGTTAAGTATCAAAAAGTATGACATGACTTTATTTACTAGATAAGCCATGAAGTAATTAGGTCAAAAACCACCAAATGAAGTCGTTTTGAAGAAAAAAGACGTTTTTGAAAAAATAGGCCAAAATACATGACGTTTTTGATGCCTGGAGAGAGAGAAAGCATTAAAAAATCATCCCTATGCCACCATCCAATAGGTAAGCAATCAAAATGAATATTTAACAAAGCTCAATTAGCTTTTGATAAGTAGCCAAATGAATCGGTGGAATGCATGCTTTCTCTCATGCCTATAAATACATCCCCTATCCTTTACAAAAAAAGCAAGAAGGAAGATCTCTTGATGATGAAAAAACTTCTCTACTTCTCTTATCCATTGAAGCTCTGAGCTTTGAAATAGAAAAATATCTTTGTTCTTCTACCTCATTTTCATTTTCTCTACCCCCTGTTATGCTTTCGTCCCATACAACCATATCGCTAAGTGAAACGTCGGGGAAATTTTTCTGGACGACCACCAACTCTCCTTGAACTACCATGTCAATTTTGCTTGATATTTGATGGCTCTGTGAGGTTGCAGAAATTCAAAAAGCACATTTGAAGCAAGGGAAACAAGGAACGTGGGCGATGGAGAAAATGATGTACTAGGAATTAGCGAGATCTCGTCATAGTAAACTTGAGAGAGGTAATATCTCGTCGATTTGGAAAAAATTAATATTTTATAAGCTTATTGCTTTATTTGTCTTTAAATGATTATAAACACATTTTAATGAAAATGTATATGAAGTGTCACGCATGAAAATAATCTAAGTAATATAATAATTAAATATTCAGTGAATTTTTTTTCACTTGAAAAAGGATTATATGCTTGTCATTTAGAAAATATTTTAATTAAGGTTTATTTCGCGATATTTATTGTTATTTAGTTAAAGACGCATGTGATCATAATAACAAAAAAATGGTAGATGATAGGAAAGGAAATATTTTATTAAATTTCCTTGAAAGTGACTATCTCTATTTTATTTTGCTAATAATAAACAGACACATACGAATTTTATAATAATTTATGAAAAATCATTTAGATAATATCATGAAATAATCAATGCATTAAATCAACGAAAAATTATATAGGAAAATACATACTAGACACGCATAAATTAGGTGCGTGAAAATATACTTCGATGTCTGAAAGATGAAAAAAAAATTTGCACTTATGATTTTTGCATTGCTTGCAATAAAAATTTCAGAAAAATAATCAACATCGCACTAAGGACATAGCTAAAAGAAAATTAATCTTTCTAGATAACGTTGAAAGTTTGGCAGATGGTCAAACATCGTCGATTAAATCATAGAATATGAGTAGAATAAAATAAAAATTATTTTCTTGTTGAAAACACACGTAATGTATTAATTAATGATTATATTAGCAAGAGCGTTAATATCATGAGTTGACCCACGTATGAATCAACGAGATAACCTAACCCAAAATATTGAGAATGTTGAAGTGAAAACAACTGTGAAATACTGGACAACCATGAAACTATCAGTATCAAGAAATTAAATAAATATCGGAAGTTTGTAGGACTTATTGGACATTGATAAGAATTTGTTGATACAAATTCTAAAGTTTAAACAGATTTGGAAAAGCATTTGAAATCTTGCTAAGCGGCGCGGATTAGGGTAGGGCAGTGCATGAATTGTTTACCATAGGCATAAATGCCCATATTATCTTTTAGGGTAGAAATACCAAATTTTTCATAAGGATAAAATAGACTTCTTATACTCAATCAGATTCACAAAATAACTTGTGGATCCCGAAAAAGAGTTGTAAGTAGGAAGGGAAATCCTAAGAATAAGGTGAGACCTTAAAAGAGAAACCTTAGATTTGGGTGGGGCTACTTCCTATGCTAAAAACACTTGTTGCTGTTTCTTTTTGATTTGTGCACGCATTGATGATTGCACAAGAAAGATTGATTATGCTTGTAGTAGTTAGATGCGATTGTAAATATATAATCAGGATAATAAGAGGATGGAAATCTTGGAGGGTTTTTTTCTTTTGTGCAGATAGAAGGGATTTTCCGGTGAATGGAAGTTTATCTTTTGCGTAGGCAAAAGGGAAAAATAATTGTAAATAACTTTGTGAAATATGTTTTGCCAAAAGACTGTTTTCTTTGTCTTTGTGTTGTGTCCTAAAATTACGTGAAGGAACTTGTGATAACGGGTTAATTAATGAAGTTGCTTTTATATGTCATAACTTAATGTGATAGGTAATTAAAAAACTAAAGAAAACCATTCGTGGGAAGCGTGCGGACAAGACCCTTAACGGATCCATCCTACGGATGGGTGGTCTCGATAAGTTGGAAGCTTCTCTCAAGAGATTGAACGAAACGTTAATTAGGAAAAATTAGGCAGAGCTGAGTGTTGACTTACCTAGGGTCAGGTCTTAAAACCCTGATAAAAAATTATCTTAGGGAAAAGGTGCGGTGGTTGTGCTAGAACTCCGTTAGGGTTCCCTGAATCCTAACTAGTTACTGGAAAAAAACGTTGCACTCCATGAACCAAGGGTAACTACGATCGCTCCAGTTGGACGAGAAGCCCTTGTGAGATACCTCCGATGGAGCTAGCTAATGTATTGAGACTTCGGTTGTCAAATTAAGACCGCGAGCTTGCAGATTGATCCTCATGGGGATGGCCGGTATCTTCCATTACGGGGTGGACTCTAGGAAACCTAGATGATAGACCTTGTGCATTCTCGTGAGTGCAGGGCGAAGCTGTCTAGGATAGTTCTCCAATGAACCATAAAACATGTTGCCAGGGAATTGTTAGGCATGCACGTGACAGATTCATTCGCTTAGTCACACCATTAGATGACGGATTATAAGGAGTTGTAAGCTCCCGTTTAATCCCATTGATATCCCAAAACTTAGTGAAGTCTTTAGATACATACTCTCCCCCATTGTGTGTTTTTATGCATTTTAATTTTAAACCCTTTTGAGTAGTAATAAATGCATAAAACCTTTTAAAAGCGTCCAATAGCTTTCTAGAATGATGATTAAAAAATTACATAAAATAACAGAAATCACTATGAGTTTTTATTAGCATGGTACATACATTATAATGGACTAAATCCAAAATACATGCCTTTGTAGAGACTCCATGAGTATGAACTCTTTACATGTTTTCCCAAAACACAATTATCACAAAAGTCAAGCTTTGAGGTTTTTACATCAAATCTTCCAAGCGAAGAAAGTGCATGTAGACCCTTTTGGCTCATGTGTCCAAGACGCTTGTGCCATAACTCGATAAGTGATTGCACTTTTGAAACTGCAACAAACTTTTAGGAAGTGGCTTGCAGTGAAGATAATGTAGAGTTTCCTTTTTACCGCCTCTAGTAACTAGCATGGATCCTTTCTGTATCTTCCTCATTCCACCACCAAAGGTAGTGAAGTAACCCCTGCTGTTTGACTGCCCAACAGAAAGCAAGCTCTTTTTAATACCAAGTACATACCTAACATCACGAAGAATCAATTCTTGGCCATTTTCAAGACCCAGGTGTATGGTGTCCATTTCTTCAATATTACATGCATGGTTATTCCCGAGGTAGACTTTTCCAAGGTTACTTGTTGCATAAGAAGAAAAACACTCCAAAGATGGAGTTACATGAAATGAAGCACCACTGTCAATAATCCACGATTGTGAGAAATCATCATGAGCAGACGACAAGGTATCTATCACATCCCTTTTAGTGATATACATGTCTTTCGCTGTCATAGCATGTGGATTTGAAGATGCAACTAGCAAATCAACATCTTTATCTGCTTCTATCTCTTCAATAACAACATTAGATATCACATTTGCCTTCTTTGTTTCTTTAGGGATAGAGCTGCCATCTTCTCATTCTTTGTGCCTTTTGCATTAGCCTACTTCTCGTATTCTTACTCCTTTTTATAGTACCTGCAATCGGAAGGACTATGATGAAGGTGGCAAAGTGTGAAGTTTGAGCCTTTCAGTGGTGCACAAGATAGGTTGAAAGTACTTGTTATTCAGCAGTTTGATGCAGCATACTCTGGAGGCAACTTCACATAGTCATCTAAGATACGAAAGGCAGCCACATTTTTGAAGGGAAATGCATTGTACTGGTGGTCTACACTTCTTATTCAAGAGAAGTCACCTACCACTTGGATCCAGTTCAAGCAAATGTTTGCTTCAAATTGATTGACAAGTAGCTTTGAAGTAGACATTATGGTAGCTTGGAATTAGTCGAATTCCAAGGATTGTAACAACTTGGATTGGTACAATAAGAAGTTTTGGGATGCATTGCTGTTGGTTACTTCTTATCGCATAGTATCCCTCTATGAGTTGGTGGAGAAGTATATTTGTGGTTTGTCAAAGGGTATTTGAGATTTTTGCATTAAGTCCATTGTTTCGAGTATGCCAATCCACATGTCATTGAGGTCAAGATTGAGAAAAAGGGTAAATTTGAAAATAAAGCTGAAAATCAAAGCAGATTTTGGCACACAAAGAGCGGAAGATGAAGGGTAAGGTTTCCAGAAGGTACTTGGTGAACTTTCACAATTGTTCATCAATGGATACTCAATGGATGGAGGAGGATGACTTTGTAGACCATCCTCAGTTGTTGTAGCTTTATCTTGATGCTTTCTAGTTATAGCCTTGGGGTTAATCAGGTTCAGCAGAGTAGGGGTCTAGAGTATTACTTGATGCTTGTGAGGAAGTTAGCACCTCCGCTCCTTAGTGATAGACAGTTTTAGATGTAGTGGATCTCGGATGTATTTAGCATACATTTAGGATACTATAGCTAGCAATATGTTTGCTAGATCACTATTCAGTGTACTAGTGTCTATGTTTGGAATGCAGATGGATATGGTTTTCTCTGCAGCTCTAAAACTGTATATTTGCATTGATTAATGATCATCGTTGATTGATTAACGAATGCTGGTTTTTAGTGTACAATCATTAATATTCAGTGGGATTCAATTGGTTTTATAGCATATGTTATGATGCCATTGATATTTTAGCCATGGTTTATACTTGGTTTATGCTATGCTATGGTTTGGTTTTGCTAGTTGAGTTGAGCTCATGAGAAATAGACATGTCACATGATAATCTGGTAATGATTTTGAGATTCTTTGTGAGTCTTATGTTATATTATGTTGGTTGGTAATTTTTAGAACGTGTGTTGTGTTAATTATAATGCCTTGTGGAAATTTCAGTCCATTATTTTTCTTTTGATGCATTTGACAATGTAATCGAGGACGATGGCAAGGATTTTAAAGGGGAGGGATGTCATGAGGACATGTATTTTTGAAATCTCACTTTAATATGTGGATTAATTTTTAATTATATGGTTAAGTAAATGCTGCATAAATGAGGTGTAACTGGGTTTAGAGTAAATTTATGAGCGTGGGACCTAAGGAAATCATGGGATGTCAAAGGCAAAAGTTGCTATAAGTTATGTTGCATAAGTACTTGGTGGTATCTAATGCTAGTTGTTGGCCTAGGTCATTCATTTGGTCATAAGTGTCAATTGGTGACATTGGAGAAGTGGCGTTTAATAGTACTTAACACCAATTTGATGGTCAAAGATGGCTCAAAGACACTCCAGAATAGAAGTTGCCTAGCCAATTTAATTATTGGCCAATCAGATTTTTTTTTTGGGCTTCGAAATAATTATTAGATTAATTTTCAGTATTTAAAGACTGAAAATTAGTATTTAATTATGGATAATATTGAAAAAACCATTTGGGAAGGCTGCCATTTGGCAAACTTGCCCATGAAGGTTGATGGGAGGTTGAAGAAGAGGAAAAATGTGACCATTCTACTATTGTGAAATGTGGGAAGCTGTTGGAGCTGATTGGGACTGATTTTCCTCCATTTTTCAGTATGAAAGAGTAGGTTGGCTGTAAGTGACAACTCTTGGGGACCCCAAATTGTAGGTGATAATATTTGGGCTACTAGCGACAGCATTTATTGCACGTGACAACAAGGAGAGGGTTCCCAATAGCAAGTAACAACATCTACAGGCTATTGAGATAGGGCAATAGCAGTAAATGATTGATTTTCTTTAGTTCTTCGCGAAGAAAGTTTGAATTTTTTCTCTCCTTAGCATTCTCTCTTATTTCCCAGTCTTTTTATAGCTTTGCTTCAAAGATTACAGCATTGAGATTAGTAGAGGTTTAGAAATTTCAGATTTCTTTGCTGTAAATCCTAATTTGTAGTAGAATTTAGGGTCTAGCAATAACTTCGGGAAGTGTGTCAAAAATTGGATGCTCCAAGACTTGGATTCAACAAGGTTGCAGTTGTTTCAGTCAAATTCAAGTGGAGGGACCAACAAATCAATGAATTTGGGGGGTTTTTCATCTCTATCAAAGTGGGTGAAGGTCAATTGATAGCCTGAATCAAGGAGCAAATTAGATTGAAGACTTGGTGGTTATTTTGGATAGCAAGGGGAGTTGGAATACCGAAAGGGATTGGGAAAATCCCGTTGTGCATAAACTTATTCTTTAATTAAGTTAAAGAAATACCGAAGGGGGCCCCAGTTTTGGGGCCAACAAGGTGTCCATTGTCCAAGGTTGTGAGTTAATTTGCATTTCTCAGTTTTGTAGTAAATATTGCTTTAACTAAGTTGTAATTAGGGAATTACCATCTATGGAAGGAAGGTTGGTTTCACCTAATGTAATTTGTGTAGTGTGGATACTTATTAAAGTGCTAAAGTATAGTGTGCCTAGAATCTAGAGTTAAATTAACTCTAGTTGAGCTAGGGATAGATTTTACTTACTTAAGACCTATTGTACTTTCTCTCTATCATTCTAGTACTTTCATCTTTTGTGTGTGGGATTGATTGCACTCTCACTCTCCCTCTCTCTTCCTCCATTTCCAATAGAAATGACCCTGAGGGAACGTTTTGCCTCATCTAAAATGGCACCATGTGGCTTTTCTTGTGGGTTTGAAATGTTTTTCCTAGTGTTTGCCAAGTGGCAAAATTGTGGAAATGAATAGAGTTTTAGGCCATGCTTATATTTGCCTATCCCCTTAAGACACCCACAACCTTTCACTTTTCCTCCTCACAATGTCACCTTCCTTTCTCCCTTTGTACATTTTTCTCTTCTTGTTGTAAAACCTAATTTATAGTAGAAATTTGGGTTTGATAGGTACCTCGGAAAGCATGCTCAGAAATTAAAGGCCTAGAGACTTGAATTTTAGTAATTGAAGGGGCAATTTTAAGAGATTCAAGTGGCCATTTAGCTAGTAAACATTTGGGGCTGAACTTGTCACCAAGGAGCACGATTGAAGGCCAATCCCTGAGCAAGTTGAGGGGCAAATTGGTTTGAAGGCTTGTTGGTCATTTATGGCAGCAAGAAGCACTTGGATCAATGGAGAAGATTAAAGAATCTTAGTGTACTCTATCCATTTGCAATAAAAGATAAAGAAATACCACAAGGGGCGCCAAGTTTTGGGGCCAACAGCCCGTCCTCTGTCCAAGATTAAGCAGTAAAGTATGCATTTCAGTTTATATGCTTTATTTGTTGGTTGTAATTATTGATTAGTCAGATTATTACCACACTCTATGAGGAGGAAGGCTGGTTTCAAAGACGAGAGCACAATGGAGAATCAAAGGTTGATGCAAGTTGAAAATGTTTGGAATGAGTAGCAATTGAATAGAGCAATTAAAAGCAATGCGTGGGCTGCAAGTGAGGAGCAATTTGGAGGGAAAGAAGTTAGAATAAACTTATGAATCCCCTCTAAAGCGCCGCCCGCACACCACCCCTCCCCCACCCCCCCCCCCCCCCCCCCCCCCAATTTCGACGTTCCCATTTTGGGCTGCCAAACTGCAATTTCTTCCCCCTCCTCCCCTCCGTTTTCTTTTACTCTTTTCTTCTTTGTGCGTGTGTTTTCCTTTCTCTTTGTCTTGGTTCAGTTAATTATTATGCTTATGGATCTTGTGATGTTGTGGAATTTCTGTAAACAAGTCATGAAACCGAGAATAAGCACAATCACATTTTGTGATACAAAGTGGCAATAACATAGGTAAACAAAAGAGAGAGAATATGCCAATCAAGCTTTTATTCATGATAGTTTGAAAGTCAGCTCTCAAGATTTAAAACATCTTGGCAGATTAAGCATACTGAAACTTACATATTTTCTTCTAGAGATTTTAAACAATGTAATTTCATTAGTTTACATGTGGAAGGAAATTGTGATTTGTTTCATGCATTTGGAAATAAACTTAACTTTTAATTGACTTGAAGAGTTGCAACTACACGAGCTTTTTGTTTGTTGGATTATCAAACATAACTATTATGCTTCTTATCTTGTGTTTGGCGTTCTTGTGTATTGCAGGATCAACCTTGCAATAGTCAACTTGGTTTTGCTGATGGTACTTTGGGAAATTATGAACAAGATGCAATGCTAGAACCTGGAAAGTCATACCTTTTATTCTTGGGAACTGGTACTAGTGAGGGTATTCCAAGAGTTAGTTGTTTGACTGACCTGAATAAGAAATGCCCGGTACGTATGACACTGTTTTTACAGCATTTTTTGTTACATGTTATAATTTGGGGGATCTCTATGATACATGGTAGAATTTTCACCATTAATAACCATGTGTCTATGACCCTTGTTAATCTTGGCTGTCCAAAAGAATCATTTGAGAATCTTGTTGCTAGAAAGAATATTATTATTGACTATGTTAGCATTGTGCTCCTTTTCATACATGAAGACATTTCTTATGTGTTGTCCTATCTGTTGTTACCCATGTGTAAAAAGGTATTGGCACATTGACCTCTTTGAAACTCTCCATATCTTCTGGTTCTATTTACCAAAGTTTCCACCAAAGCTATCCCCAAGCTTTGAAGGTTGACTTTCTTGTTTTTCTCACTGGGCCTTTGGCTCTTTAGCATCACTCCCTACAGACCTCATCATGTCCTTTTTGTGCTTCTTTGATAGGCATTCCCCCTCACAAGATTAGATGACCATTGTAGCAATAAGACAACTTCGCAAACAAACACACCTTCATACTAGCTTCTCACCTTTCAAGGCATCCTTGAATTGAGTTCCACTAGCATTTTTGTGCTTTTCTAGCTTATTAGGCTCTATCGTCAAGCGTGTTCTTCATAGGTGCTATGCTCCATAGCAGCATTGTTATCCTTTGTCACCTTTTGTGGAGGTTCCTTCTGTCAGACATTTGGTGTGGACTACTCCTCTTGGCACCTCCTAGGCTACTTTTTAGCTCCCCTTCCTTTGCTCTCCTTAACGAGAGCTCTTCCTCAATGGCTTCTTGTTGATTCCTTCTTCACACCACTCCTTTCATGTGGGGGATTCTTCCCTTGTGTGATAAATGAGCTAGCTTGTATATAGGTGTTAGAGATGGGTGCAATGATGGAAGTGTAGAAGACTATTGTAATATAGTGCACAACACAAGAGAAGAGAGAAAAGAGAAAATACAAGAACAAAGGAATACTGCAAAGAGAAAACTCATAGATATGCTAGGGAAATGGAATCCATATACCAATCATGAGATAGTTGCATATAACATTGTCATTGGCTATGTGAGCATTGGCACCAGCTCCCTCTCTCCAGCAACACTTGCTTTGAATGATTGCAAGTGACTAACTGTGGAGGAGGGAGGCGAGAATAAATAGGCAAAAATAATTCCTAAGAATGCATCAGGTTGGCTAGCATCTTGATGACAAAAAAAAAAACCTTGGTTTCAATACTTGTCTTCGATATCAGCCTTCCTCTCCTTGTTATACCTTCACCTATGCATTGCATGATTTTATCATCTTTGTACTAGGGCACTCGGGCAAGTGAACAATTTTTCCACGAGAAACATTGTCCAAGTGGCACCTGCTGCATGAGCATTCTTTAGCATGTAGCATACTATGCATCCCATTGAGTAGAGCATCACTAGATGGATCTTAAGTAGCACCACCATTCTTCTTCACATGATATGCCATCACCTTTCCCTTGTCATCAATATTCTTGAGTGGTTGGGTAAGCTTGTAGTGTTTTGTGATGTGTTGGGTGTACCATTTCTACTCCTGTCTTTTGGGTCATTGTTACTTAATTGGCCGTCACCCCTAAAATTCACTTTTTATTAAAAAAAAAAAAGTTTAATGTGGTTTCATCCGCCTTTGTAGGGCTTGGTAGGCCATTGAGCAGCCGACAAGCATCCTTTGTTCGATGTCTTGTCCTCTTTGGGGTGACAACTTGGACTCCCTCGATAAGATAACTATCGCCTCTGTAGTCTTGGTAGGCCACCAGGTAGTCGACGTGGACCCTTTGTTTGATGCCCTTTGGCTGCTCTAGGGTGGGATGCCTTGAGGTAAACATTGCCGGCCTTTCCTTTTAGGCTTACTTTTAAGCGTGAGAGGGGGTGTTGAGCTAAAACATGCTTTATAGTTGATTAGCATTTTTAAATAGCCAAAAACACGCTTAATTAATGAAAAACACAAATTTGGTGTGCGGTTCAAGAGAGTTTCAATGCCTCCCCAAAATCTTAGATTTTTGGGCCACCCTTTAACATCTATAAATAGATAGGCTGTGCATCATTCAGCCTTGTTCTTTTGTGTAGGTTTCTCGCTCTACCGTATAGAATTCAGCCATCAGCCACCTACCATTTGCTGTCCAGCCATTGCCTTGCTGTTTGGAGGTCTCCATTTACTGCGTCATCATAGCACCTGATTTAGCTGCATTTTCAGCATTTGGTGCTAGGCGACAAGTTGTTGCCATCTCTCTCACCTAATGATTGCTGCAGTACCTACGTTTTTGTTGTCCAACAAGTTGTCTACATCAGCAAACACCTCTCTTGTTGTTGCCTCAGTTCCCTGACACTCTGGTGATCAACGTTTGGTGTTTTCCGCACTCCGACACTCTGATTGGTGGTCATAGCACTTCGGATCCATCTCCGGTGGATGTCACTCTCCGACACTACATTGCTATGCCCTTGGGCATTTTGTACACTCTTACATTCATTTACAACATTCATTCACTTTAGAGTTTCTTCTCTCTATGTTTGTCTTTGTGTTTCAGCTTTGAGTTTTGCTTTTTGCGTTTTGTGTTTAGGGCTTGAGTTTTGCTTGTCTCTGTCTGAGTCTTTGTGTTTCAGTCTCTTTCGTACATGCTGTGTCTCCTTAGTGTGTTTTGGTCTCTTTCAGTCTTTTGTGCATGTTGTATTTCCTCAGTGCAAACCCTAGTATATCTTCACACCGGGTCCTCATGTAGGTGATGATACCATGCGAGACTGCGCAATGGAAGGGAATCACGAACATGGAGAGAATGTTAGAGATCATAGCCTGTTTGGTGGGCAGGCAGCTGCACAGTCGGACCAGCAGGCTGCTGCACAGTCGGACTGCCACGTGGCAGTCCGACTGCCTGCAGCCGACTTATTCCAGGCTGCGCCCTATTTCTGGCGCCCCATTTCAGGTAGTTTTTTCGGCTATATATTGCCGACGTTTTCAGCAGTCTGGCCACTCTTCTCTGTCGCAGATTATAGACCGGTGCCGTGCAGATTTCTGTCTCTGTTCGCAGATTTCAGACAGCAGACAATGCAGACTGCAGCAGACTTCGAGGTGGACAGCAGGTCGCATCGTCGAGGTGGAGACACGCAGTCCAGCGCACTGCGCCCGTGTATATCTTTGTATTCAGCATTCTTTATACAGCAGATCTTCATTGTACACTGTCTCTTTCTCTCCCTTCTCTCTCTCTCAGTCCTACGCTTCCGCACCGCTGCACTCTGACATGGTATCAGAGTAGTGTTTGAGGGCTGACTGAGCGCAGAATCAACCTGAAGTGGAGTTTCCATCGCGACACAAATTTGCGTTTTTTGTGTTTAAGGGCAGACAGGAGGGCTGCGCCTTGGAACAAGGCTGAAACAAGTGTGGGCGCACAGGAAAGGAGTACAGGTGGTGGATTTCCTGCTGTTTACTGCTGTTTGACGCGGAGGAAGTTTGAGTTTTCAACCTAAAAGTGCAAGTTTTGCTTTTTCATCGCCTCCGGCGGGTGAAGAAGCTTTGGGACGCGGAAGAGCCTTAGGAGGCTGAGTTTTCCCAGTCAGAGGGGGCTGCTTTTGCGTTTGAGAAGGCATTGCAGGTGAAGATGTCTACAGAGATGGATCTGGAGTTCCAGGCGATTATGGACCGGAAGGTGCCTGTCTTACCGGCTCTTCCTACCGATCAGAAGCTCGACGGCGATAACTACCGCATTTGGCGCGTTATGATGTTGGCCATCCTTGAGTCCTATGATTTGGCGGAGTTGGTACAGGAGGATATTGACCGGCCGTCGGTAAGAGATGAGTCCAAACTCTTTTCCGATGCTTGTGCGGAGTTGGCCAGGGCCCAGTCTCATTGGGACAAACTGAATGCCAGGATTCGATCCTTTCTCTTTCTATCATGCACTACAGCCGTGATCGCTCACATCGAGCACTTGACGGTGGCTCGTGAGATATGGCTGGAGCTTGATCAAATGTACAATCGGATGACCCTGATGAAGAGGGTTTCTTTGGAGGTACAGATGCGGACCTTGTCCGTCAATAAGTCTTCTTCGCTAAGGGAACACATTAACAAGCTAAGGCAGCTACAGATGCAGGTTCAGAATGCGGGGAAGCCGATTTCCTCCGAAGACATGGCGATTACACTATTGTCCCAGTTGCCGCCACGATTCGGTACATTTTACTCTGCCCTTATTGCTTTGGGGCGAGAGTCTACTCTTTGCTGGGAAGAGTTGGTTCCTATGGTCTTGGACCAAGAGGAACAATTAAAGGGACAGAATGCTTCCAAGACGGAGGCGTTGACAGGTCAAGCCTCTCAGAAGAAGGGGAAGGACCAAAAGAAGAAGAAGGGGGATAACAAGTCCAAGAAGGACAAGGAGAAGGACAAGGACAAAGACTCCACATGTCATATTTGTGGAAAGACTGGCCATTGGAAGAAGGATTGCCCTGACAAAGACTCGAAGGACACCAAGAAGAAGGAAACCAAGGATTTTGAAGCAGTGGCTGCACCCTCATCGGCTGCATTTCTACATCTAGTTATCATTGAGGACGCTTCACCGAATGCTTTTGATGCTGCGATGACGGCTCCCCAAGCTCGAGAGTGGATTGTTGATAGTGGTGCCTCACGGCACATGACTCCTTCATCAGATGGTGTTGCCCAGCTGCGACCTTCGCATGGGCAGGTTCTCATTGGAGACAGCTCTTCAGTTTCTGTTGCAGGTCGGGGTAAGATGCAGCTTATTCCGGATGGACGAGGTGGCACCCATATCTCAGAGGTTTTGCATGTACTAGGATTAGGGTACCATCTCCTTTCAGTCCATAAGATTTGCTCCCTTGGTCTTTTGGTGGAGTTTGATAGTTCTACAGTGCGAGTCCTTGATCGTAAATCGAGGAAGGTTCTATCATCTGGATATGAGGAGAACGGCATTTACAGACTGAAGTCTTCCACTGCCCTCTCTACTCTTCTTTTTACCTCACAGTCACAGTCTGAGTTATGGCATGCTCGGTTTGGTCACCTGAACTATGACTATCTTCGGAGGGCGTCACGTGGACAGCTTGTTCGAGGGTTGCCGGATATAGTGGTGAGCCAGCAGCCATGTGTCTCCTGCATACGGGGGAAGCAGCATAGGGATGCCATTCCCCACACAGCTTTGCGGCGGTCTACTTCACCGATGGAGCTAGTATCTACGGATCTATGTGGCCCTATGAGGAATGAGTCCCTGCGTGGGAGCTCGTACTTCATGCTGATCGTGAATGACTACAGCAGGATGACATGGGCCTACTTTTTGGCACTAAAGTCAGAAGCTTTCTCGCACTTCAAGGATTGGCTTCTCTTTGAGGAGAACCGATCAGGCCGGAAGTTGAAGACCTTGCGATCCGACAAGGGAGGTGAATTTGTGTCTAATGAATTTGCTCGGTTTTGTGCAGATAGAGGAATTCACCAGGAGTTTGCCAATACCAATACTCCTCAAGAAAATGGTATTCTTGAACGGAAGAACCGCAGTGTGATCGAGATGGCGTGCACCATGATGGAGCACCGACAGACCCCTCAGGTTCTGTGGGCCGAGGCTGTGGCTACTGCAGTCCACATCCTTAATCGATCCCCTACTTCGGCCGTGGAAGGGATGACTCCATTTGAGGCTTATTTTGGGACGAAGCCAGATGTTTCTTACTTCCGAGTCTTTGGGTGTGATGCCTATGTTCACATTCCCAAGGCTCACCGTGATAAATTTGAAGCGGCTTCCCGAAAACAGGTATTTGTTGGCTACAGCTCCCAGTCCCAAGGCTACCGACTGTATGATCCCGTCAAGCGGGATGTATATACTAGCCGTGATGTACGGTTTGTGGAGGTTCCGGCTTCTTCAACGGGTGAGGAGCATCCCGTTCTTGGAGATCCAGGGGAAAGTTGGGCTCCTTCTTCAGTTCCACTGGAGCTCGTGCCTTATGAGTATGATTCTGTTTCTGACACAGAGTCTATAGTTCCACCGGACCCTACTGAGGAGTTACCACCGGTGGATATTCCGGAGTCTTCTACTGATGGAGAACGACGGGGGGAGGTTCGGCCTCCTCCTCGCTGGGTCCGTGACACACTCCGTGATTCAGGGATCGAGGGGGTTCTTGAGGAGTGGGGACCGCAGGATGGTCCGCGGCGGTCACGGAGGCACCAGGCGCATTCTTCGGAGCTTGTTTGCTCCAACTATTGTTTGATGTCCCGAGTTATGCAGGATCGTGAGCCCACCTCCGTGAAGGAGGCTTTACAGTCCGCCCCATGGAAGAAAGCTATGGAAGCTGAGTTGGAGGCTATTGAGAGGAATGACACTCGGTCACTCGTGCCACGCCCTCCGAAGAAGAAGGTGATTGGAGTCAAGTGGGTCTTCAAGACCAAATATCTCAGTGATGGTACTTTGGATAAGCACAAGGCTCGCCTTGTTGCTAAGGGTTTTGCACAACGCCCAGGCATTGACTGTCATGACACCTTTGCCCCCACAGCTCATATGGCAACCATTAGAGCTGTTCTTGCTTTGGCTGGCCATAGGAGATGGCCTGTTTATCAGCTGGATGTGAAGTCGGCCTTCCTGAATGGTGACTTGAAGGAGGAGATCTACGTTGAGCAGCCTCCTGGCTTTGGTTCTGCGGATGGGAAAGTCTACAGGTTGAAGAAGGCCCTGTATGGCCTCAAGCAGGTCCCGCGAGCTTGGAACGAGAAGATTGATTTGTTCCTCTAGTCTCAGTTGGGATATCGGCGGTCCAAGGCCGATCCGCAGCTGTATGTTCACACTTCCGGGGATGGTTGTGTGCTGTTTGTATTATATGTTAATGATTTGATTGTCATAGGTGATGATGCACAGCAGGTCCAGGAGACAAAGTCAGCTTTACATCGGACGTTCGAGATGACGGATTTGGGGCTACTCCATTTCTTTCTAGGACATGAGATTTTTCAGTCTTAGAGGGGGATTTTTCTCTCCCAACAGAGGTATGTACAGGAGCTCTTGGTGTCCTTTGAGATGGAAGATTGTAGGGCCCTCTCTACTCCTATGTATCCGAACTGGAAGGCCACTTCCCACTCAGCTTCTCCTTTGGCGGATGCTTCCCGCTATCGACAGTTGATAGGGTCTTTGATTTGGCTTCTCAACACCAGGGTTGATCTATGTTTTGCTGTTGGGCTCTTGGCAGGGTTCATGAGTGAACCTAAGACGGTGCATTGGCAGGCTGCTCAGAGGATACTTCGGTATCTGAGGGGGACGTTTGATTTGGGGATTCATTACCCCGCAGGGATAGATGGTTCAGATCTCGTACTTGCAGGTTGGAGCGACTCGGATTGGGCCGGTGACGTGGACCACAGGCGGTCTACAACAGGTTACTGCTTTACTTTGGGTGCCGGTGTTATTTCATGGAGTAGCAAGAAGCAGCCCACGGTAGCCCTTTCGTCTACTGAGGCGGAGTATCGGGCCGCGTCTTCCACCACATGCGAGGTAGTGTGGCTTCGGAGATTGTTGGAGGAGCTTGGGTGCCCCTAGACTCGTCCTACATTGCTGCGATGTGACAATGAGAGTTGCATTGCCTTGGCAAGGAACCCTGTTTTTCATGCCCGGACGAAGCACATTGAGATTCAGTACCACTTCATTCGAGAAAAGCTTCTGGATGAGACCATCACTGTGGAGTATTGCAAGACGGAGGATAATCTTGCGGATTTGTTTACGAAGGCGCTTCCTCAGGCTCTCCTTCGGCAACATTCCAGATCCCTCAGGCTTCTGCCCTGTCCAGGTTCTGAGAGGGGGTGTTAGAGATCATAGCCTGTTTGGTGGGCAGGCAGCTGCACAGTCGGACCAGCAGGCTGCTGCACAGTCGGACTGTGCAGTCGGACTGCCACGTGGCAGTCCGACTGCCTGCAGCCGACTTATTCCAGGCTGCGCCCTATTTCTGGCGTCCCATTTCAGGTAGTTTTTTCGGCTATATATTGCCGACGTTTTCAGCAGTCTGGCCACTCTTCTCTGTCGCAGATTACAGACCGGTGCCGTGCAGATTTCTGTCTCTGTTCGCAGATTTCAGACAGCAGACAATGGAGACTGCAGCAGACTTCGAGGTGGACAGCAGGTCGCATCGTCGAGGTGGAGACACGCAGTCCAGCGCACTGCGCCCGTGTATATCTTTGTATTCAGCATTCTTTATACAGCAGATCTTCATTGTACACTCTCTTTCTCTCCCTTCTCTCTTTGCGTTCTCTCTCTCTCAGTCCTACGCTTCCGCACCGCTGCACTCTGATAGAGAAAAGGAGAGAAGAAGAGAATGTAGGAAGAGAAGAATGCATTGAATAAAGATGAAAGTTGGATACAATGAAGATTGATCAATTCCTGCACACAGCCCAAGGCGCTAGTCAGGGCACCGAATCAGGCTGAATAATGATAACAGCACGTTCAACGGTGATGGAGATGGAGAGTGCGCAGTCTACTATCCACGATGGAGATGGAGAGGATTGCAACCACTTGATGGAGAACTTGGATGACAGAAAAGTGATTGATCTGCTCATTGTCTATGTTTGCTATATAGAAATGCACTTGGGCAGTCGGGAAAAAATTGCAGTCACCCTAAGGGGCTGGAAATCATTCAGCTGGGCAGCACAGCTGACAAACACACCGAAATTGAGAAGGAAGACACATTCAAAGCTCCAAATGTCCCTATTAGATTGTGACTAGGGCTCACAAATAGGAGATGACAGACTGATAAAATAATGCAGGCTAACAGTACCCACGAGTAGTAAGCATGCTCAACCTGCCATGTCGAGACATCACGTCAATTGCCTTGGTGTTTAGTTGAATGTGAAGGCATAGCTTCACAATAGTCACCCTACATTAGGCTCTCTCTCTCTCTTTCCACGACACTTTCTTTCTCTCTCTAGAATCTTCTCTTTCACACGATAGCTCTCTCTCTCTCTCTCTTTCCACGATGCAACCTCTCTCTCCACAATTCCTACGTCCTCTTTGTTTGATACATTACACAAAATTAATGTGGAAGGTAATGTCAATCAACATTAAGAATAACATTTATACTGCCATAATAGTAACTTTAAATACATCATCAATATTAAGTGTTAATGTAACAATAAATGTTAAATGTAAAATCGACATTAAATTTAATGATGACATTAAAATTAAATGTCATTGTCAAAGCAAAAATGTTGATGCTTAAATAGGCTACAAGAGTTCAACTACCAATTGTCTACCGTGGCCTTGGAGTGGCAACTCCTTGGACTCCAATCATTACAATCGTTAAAACTCTTGTGCACAAGCATTACCTCAACATAAAAAACTTGAGCACGAGTATTGGACAAGAAACATACCTTGTTGTATCCATTGCCCACAACGCATGTCCCTCGTGCACACCCCTCTTACTAGTAGTATCCCATACCACCCTAAACGAGATAAAAGCGTATTTGTTAGGCGTGAACCATCACAGTTTTGTGAGCAAAAGTGGTTTTATGCTCATAATTGGATCTCACACCAGATTGTAGATTGACGCTCTGATACCAATATAATGCACTCCTAGGATCCAACTTGCACACGAGACATGACACAAGGTATATCCACGAATATAAGGGACTAGACATCAAAATTCCAGACTCACCTCCTAGCCATAGAGCCAAATGGGCTAGTAGCACTCTGAGTCACAACGACGTCCGAAGAATTGGCGTCCCATATCTCCAGCCCATACCATCTTGGTGTATAGACGCATTGGCCAATGGGCCAAGTGTCCAAGAGTGGTGATCTCACACAATAATGTGCACAATAGGGCTTGGTCGCCCTAACCCCAAAGTGTCCTTAGTGCATATGCACCAAGTCATCTCATAATCAATGTGACCAATGCTGCTAGCGCAATTTGGATGTCCAAGGATGTAATTGTATTCTTCGATACCCATGTGATAGTTGGGTACCAGAGCTAGTGTGTGTGAAGTCTATTTCTCTTGAGACTCCACCTATAGATGAGGAGTTTTCTTTTCTAGTAGATTCCCCGCCAGTAGACATTCCAGAGACTTCAACAAAGGCATAGCAAGGATGGGACTACTGGCCTCCTCCTTGCTCATGAGACACTCCATGATGCAAGGATTGAGGGACTTCTTGAGGAGTGGTAGTGCTTTCTCGACCATGACAAATAGTGCCATGGTTGCTGTGTTTAATGTTTTTGAAACCGAGCTCCTTGAGGGTTGGAGGCACCATCCTGTCCAGGACAATCAGAGAGAGGACGATTAGACCATAGCAATTCTTTCACTTCACAAACATGGTATTAAGTATTAGGAAGAAGGAATAATTGAAATGGTTAAGTGTGTGGATGACAATAGGCCTGTAAATGCTTTTGCCAGCAGTTTGGGCAGCGATTTGGGTAGAACGGATGGTTTCGGCCAGGTGCACCAGTGGTTGGACTGCAGGCACTGCAGGCTAGTGCCACATCAGCTGTGGCAGCTTGTACAGTTATTACTGCAGTTGGCAGGTCATTTATTGCAGCCAGCCAGTTAGTACATTAGTCTGCTAGTTTTGAATGGCTGACCTGGTCATTTCTTGTCATTATTTCCTGCCTATTTAGGGCAGGCTTGCCCTCGGTCACATTCATCTTTGTTTTATGCAAATTGAGATTGTGTTCCGGATGTTCATACCCTTAGAGCCCTTTGTACATACTGCCTTCTATATTCAACATACATTTGCTGCAGTCTTCAGCATTCTTCTATCTCTTTCTCTCTTTGTTTTTTTTGTAAAAGATAATTGTATTAATTACAAATAAAGTACAAGATTATATGATTACGAAATGCAGGATGGCTCTCGGCCACGGTGCGTAGTCACGGTGAAGGTACAAAGAAAGCAGAGTGACTAAAGGGAGGCAGAAGGAACTCTCTCTCTCTCTCTCATTAGAGTGACTAAAGGGAGGCAGTAGAAACTCTCTCTCTCTCTCTCATTGTATGTATTGCTCTGGTCTCATATGCCACATTGGCCTTTTAGAGGTGTTAATATACTCTTTCTTTCTTTCTTGCTTTCTCTCTCTCCTCTCCATGTTCACTTCTTTCTTTCAGTCTGGTCATAAGCTTCTGCATTTGCTGCACTCAGACAGTATTACCTTATATATAAGCTTATCATTAAGCCATCATTCACATGTGTATTAAATTCATGAGTCCCGTCATGCTTCTCAATACAAAACACCCCAGTTCTATGTGACAAGAAGGAGGTTACTCTGTCCATTGCCTTACCTCCCAAAGTATGCTATCAATCCATACAATGAAGTTTCCTAAAGAATGCTTCTACACCACAACACAAGGAAAGATGTTGTCAATGCCTGTAAATTTAACTATTTGTCCATTAATCTATTGAATTTGAGTGTCTTGGCTTAAGACTTTGGCCCATTTCTAAATTTACGAAATTAAATGAAACTTTAATGTAGCTTTCACATTAAGGTTCATTTAAATTGAATAAGGTGTGTGCATGCACAAACCTACACATTACTGAATTCATTGTTCCTTCCTAGAGCCTCAACAACTGATGGACGTACCAATGTCCAGCCGGCAGCACAGCTCATGCAATGTCCTGGACCCACCCAAAGAGCCAGAGGTAAATCATGTCCTTGTGTCATTGGATAAGGTGTGTAACCTATCTAATGAAATATATAAAAAAAGGCCAGCATGACATAGTGTACCAACTGGTCTGAATTTAACCTAGCAAGTCAACGCCACTCTCCCTGCTAAGTTGCTACCTGAAATTTGGCTGTGCTCCATTTGAAGAAGCTTCTGTATGATGGTCAATAAAAGGGGGGCCAATTGATGCTTTGTAACATGAGAGCTGAAATATCTCTCTAAAGTTTCACAAGGAACTTAAGGTAAATGAACACAGGTCTCTAGTCATGCTACTGAATCCTGATATCGCAAACTGAGAAACTGAAAGACTTGTGCCAATTGATGAAGGCAGATCTGAACACAGGAACTTAAGGTAAATGAACACAGGTCTCTAGTCATGCTACTGAATCCTGATATCGCAAACTGAGAAACTGAAAGACTTGTGCCAATTGATGGAGGCAGATCTGATTGCTGCAACAAATGCTCTAAAGTTTTCCTCAATCCCCATTCATATAAATAGCCATGTCATCAGCAAAATGTACATCCGAATATTGTGATCATGGATGGGAAGTCCAATCCTTTCAATGCCTGGTTGTGAAAGAGCTTGTAGCCTCCACCACAAAGAAATAACGGCTAGAGGACGCCCTTCTAACTGATCTTTGCATGCTGGCAGCTGAACAATTGGCAAGCTTATTGCCCACATTCTGAGCTCGTTGTACTCTTGCATGAGAACTCCAAACTTCATATTGTACTCCTGTATGAAACCTCCATCTTAACTCTGAAATATTGTGCAACCATCAAGTAGAAGTTTGGCAGTACTTCTGTGTAACTTTTATTTAGCAGTTCCAACTCTGAATTCAAAATTATAAAAATCAACTGTAACTAACCTGTACAGGCTTGTACTGATACTTTTACTTCTATGAACTGGTGGGTTAGAGTATTTTCAGGTTTGTTGGTCTGCTGTTCAAATTGGGAACAAAAACAGACGACGGAACACTAGCATTGTGATTCGCCATTCAACATCATGTGGCATGCGAAATATTCTGGTAGATGCTGGCAAGTATGGCAAATTCTGTTTATATCTGTACTGCTGTGTTTGCATCATTGATTGCAGTATTGAATGAACAAGTTATTATCGATATTCACCAACTGCAAGAGTGCTTTGACAGCTGGTTTGAGCTGCTTATGTACATCTATGTTCTGCCTCAGCACATGATGGCTTGAAGTTACATCATTTTGAAAATGATGTCATGTGATAATCATGGCAGTTGTGGGTGTCTGACCTGTCTGCATAACTTAATTTTGGTAGATGGACCAAAAGTTGCTAATAAATACGTGGATCCATAACATGTTTGACCGCCCCTTGCAAAGGAATCACACACAAAACAAACGCAAAAGTAGCTTCAACAGCTGAACTTTTGAGGCTGCCCTTGGGGGGTAATGAGTATATACAAAATCAATAGAGTGGGGGGTACAATTTCATTAAGGAACTCTCTCATAAGTGTGAAGAAGACTCAATGATGGGCCTAGTGGAGGAGGAATCTATCAAGGTGTGAGCATTGAGCTACAGAGGCATCGTGTTTAAACCTTTTTTAGCTTCTCAAAGCTATTATGTGCTTGAGGACCTTATCTGCATTAGAGTGATACATGCCCTGCCTTTACATCTTGCATGATAGAGGAGAGGCCTCATCATCACCACTCCCACCTTCCCCACCCTCATCCTCTTTGGAGAAGTCGACAATGTATTTGCTACTTGTAGAGGGGGACTGAGTCACAAGGGAGTGAAAGGAGTTTCATGATGAGCAAGATGAGGAGGTTACTCAAGATCTTGCATTCGTAGTCTTATGCTTTTAAGTTGGAGGCTCTTGCACATGTGGAGGCATGCTATACATCAGAGGTCTAATTTCATTGAGACGAATCGCTTGGTTTTACCCTTAGCTCCTTATGGTTCGGGTAATCTCTTTGCCCCTTGTTGGTTGTTTGTTGTTGGGTGACTAGTTAGCTTCTTGGTTCTACCCTCTCCTACAGTATATGTAGCACTTGCTATACTACTAGCTAGCCCCAAGGTTCAAGCTTATCCTCCAATGTAAGGGTGGCTCCTCAACCGCTCGATCTTGTCCTCTCCTAGAGTGCACATGCCACTCACTAGTCCTAGCCTCATCCTATTCTACACTTATGAATGGTTCAGATTGAGATGATGGAGTCCCTATTTTTTGGACAACTGAATGGGTGCTAGCCGCTTTGGTCATAGTGGTCATATAGTGTCCCTAGTGTGATTTGCACTAGGCCAATTTACAACCACTGTGACCAATGCTGCTAGCTCCCATCCGGATGTCTATGGATGTAACAAAGAAGCTGTCAAGTTTGTTGCTTTGCAATGATGGTTGTTACTGGGGCCTACTCTTTCTCAAATTTTATTCAGCTCTTGGAGCCTCTTTGTTAGCTGCTCTCATATTGATCAGTTGCCTCTTTGTGGGCTTAGGATTGGGTAGGTCCGATAGCTTGTTTGACTTTTGTTAGAGAAGCTTGCATTAAAGGAGGGTGGTGGGTTTTGTCTATATCTCTGCTCCAGGAGGTTCCTTTTGGGGATAAGGGTTTCTACATTTGGGGAGGCTCCTATGCCTTGCAGACAAAGGAGTCACTTGAGAGACCTAAAAGATCACCTCTTTGGGTGATAAATCACCCCCTAGACAGTCTCATTATTTTCTCTAGAAAGCTGTCTAGATCCCTTTCAAGAATCACTCAAGATAAGGCATCCTGGGGACTGCCACTTTTGCTGATTGGGACTCCAATTATTCAACTGGATGGCCTATGGCAGGGAGTGGGTAAATACTCCTTCAAGAGTCTTGGGAAGCAGATGAAAAGTGGGGATCATTGAGACTACTGGGGTATCTGAACACTGGATCAACGCGTTGGGTGGTGTAGCAGCAGGCGAAGGGAATAGCATCTATTGGATATAAGACCTATTAGTGTATCCTTTCAGGCATTTATCCTTTGATGTTATCTTGTTTATAACTGGTTGAACCATAAAAATTGTTTGTATGCTTTGCTTGTGATCATGTTGATTCAAAGCTGTCAACTTCCTGCTCTTACTTGTTAAATTCTTGGAGATTTCGATGTTACAGTGTTATGGTGTGTTAGTAAAACTAGCTTCCTCATGGCTACATGCAGGTTCTTCTACCACAGTGCTTTGCAGTGGTTTCCTTATTATCAGTAAGTGAGATATTTTTAATGTTTGTTTACATATGCTTAAAGCTTTTGAGGAAAAGTTTTCAGAAATCTTTCTGACTTACTATTGTAAGAGATTTCTGTGTGTAAGATGCTCACGGCTCCTGCCTACCTGTTTCTGTTGTGCCTCATCCTTCCTTGACTTGTGCCACATTCTCCCCATTGCTGCTGCCAAATTCTGCCCTTTTGTCTTTTGCTGCCACCATATATTTGCTGCATCTGGGCAGTGCACACCGCCAACTTAGCAGTCCTCTCCTGTTGCGATCAGCAGCAGCCCTTTCTTGGTGTTGCCTCTTTAGTAGCCCATCCTTCCTCTTCTTCTCCTAGCAGCTTCTCTCCCTCTTGTGCATAGTTACCCAGAAATGTGTTTCTACTTGTAGGAAACATCTCAAATGTTTGCAACGCCTGAGTCAGATATTAAAAAACGTGATCAGGTTGGCTTAAAGAAACATGGTTGGTGAGTCTTCTTGGAGTGGCAAGATCAATGAGGATGATGCTGATGACATTGAGTTTGCAGATGAGATGGATGTGGATGAGAACTTGGATGCTGATGAGGCTGGCTTCTTGAGTCCTGTGTAGGACTCAAGAGTTATGGTTATAAGTTTAGGATTTCATTATCATTTGAACATGTTAATTAGCAGTTCTCATGTGAAATGAATTCATTTTGATGTCTGATAGAGAAGGATTGCTATTGCTATTTTGACAATTACATTTTACCAAACTCATATCAAACTTTTGAAACCCATTTCATACCTCCTATTGTTGAAACCATAGCAACTATGTCCTTGTGGCTATGATTTTTTGTTGCTCCTTTATATTGTAGTGACCTTCCTCAAGCCTCTCACTCATAAGCTCTTGGTGCAGGTTTACATCTTAAGCACACCTAATGGCAACCTTTGGCCCAATGCTAGGGCAACCTACCATTTAATCAAGCTCCAACCTTGTGTGCTGCTCTCTCAAAGGAGCAACTTTGGTTAATTTGGGCAATAGAGGAGGAATATGAGGAGAGTGTTTGTCTCAGACACTTCCCTTCTTGTGCCCAACATTGTGATTGTCAAGGTTGTTAGCTACAATTAATATGATATATGCTCAGTGCACGAATATGTACAATATGGAACATACACAAAACGTTTGCAGATTAAGTACATTGTTATGTACATTTGTTTAAGGATTACATATGAAATTATATATAAAAACAACTTTACTAGTAGGATACATTATACATATAAAACATGCAACTCAAAGGTACAAAGTTCAAAAATTGTGAACTCAAGCTAGAAAATAGTTGCAAGGCTATATAAGAGTTGACTATAGAATACTAATAACATACATTATACACATATAATACATACAATTTAAAGGTAGATGGTTCGAATATTGTCCCCCTCTGAAAGGGATGGGGGGTACGAGGAAACCATCAAAAGAGAGGGTAGGGGATGGGAAGAAACTTGTGGAAAAGATGGTGCACAAGCGGAGACAGGTGTAGCAAGAGATAGCTACCTTGGAGGACCCTGCATAAGAGAAGGGGAACGGAGCCTACAAAGGCTGCTCTCCTGCCAACCTGTCACGATAACAGCCCCTATAGTAGAATCCTAAATGCAAATGACCTGTGTGGTAAAGACAACTCGAGAATCAAGCCTAGTAAGGCTATAAACTGAGAGGAGTGGAAAGCCCAAATTTGGAACATGAAGGGCTTGAGAAAGGGAGCTCAACGCACGGTCGGGAAATAAAGACAAAGTGCCAACATCACAAATAGGCATCAAAACAATGTCACCAACAATGATGGAACCCTCAAAAGAGCATAGATCCTGCAACAAATCACCTCATGGAGTCATATGACTAGAAGCTCCACTATCAACTAGTCAAGGTCTCTTAGGAGATGAGGCAACCACTGAAGAAGGCTCCTCCAAGTCAACAATATGAAGAAACACTAACTCATGGGTAACCATTGGAGTAGAGGTAGAAAGCTCGGATGTTTGTCTAGAGTCTAGGAGACAATTGTAAGGCTATATAAGCTTCACTTCTCAAATCCCAAGGGGCAAGGCCCAAGTGTCATGTTCCATTTAAAAAAATTTCATACAAAAAGACGAGCATGTTATAAAAAGACTTGGGAGTTTCAAAACATGTGTGATTACTTAACGATTCATTTAGAATCCTTAGACTTAGATTGAGATATAATAGTATACGAAGAGGCTCGCCCTTAGTAGAAGAAGCCTTGGAAGGCTCATCAAAGTCACAATTTCTAATGACATCTACATCATCATCGTGCTCGGGCTCTCTAATTGGAGCAACCTCTTGAACAATTTTTGGCATAGTAGAGCAACTCTTAGAGCCTCATCTCACGTAAGTTGTAATGGTTGGTGTGGTGCTTGTGGTCTAAGTAAGGACTAAACGCCCCTTGTGGGTATGTAACACATGGCGGTCAATCTCTTCGAACTCCCTATAGAGGTTCCTAAAGATGGCCTCTTGCTCCTTGTTTTGCTCTTTGTTTACACTCTTTAGAGTTACCCCAGTCAACTTTAGCTTATCAACATTTTTCTCAACATCCCAAGATTATAATTTGTACCTTAGATCTTACTCATTATTTATTATAATTGCATTTAACAGGCTTGGAATTTTAAAACTTACTAAGTTACTTGTTTGGCTATGGGCATCTTATGCATGGTGCTCAACATATGTAAGTTAGAGCGACAATAAGTTAGTTGCTCTAACTATGAGTGCTTAGCCTATTGCGAATCTTGGTGTTTATGAGAGAATATATCGACCAAATTCTCTTACATACTCCTGATGAGCAATTCTACACGAAAACACAAACAGAAACTGTATGACAAAGCACAGACTAATAAAAGAACACAATTAGGGTTAGGGTAACTTAGAGACAATGAGCTCAAAAAATAAATGAAGTCACATGATTGCTGAATATATAATGCTCATGTAACAAACACACTATGCAGTGAATGAATATTGAACCTCGAACTCCTGTATCTCAAGGATTAGGGCAGGAGTAATGAGCTGGAGAGTGTGTCATACTCTGACAAACAGATCCTGAATCCCAACAAGGCAGCCTTCGGATGTCAAACAACAGTAAACGCAGTTTGAGTATGGTTGGATGTGAAGTAGACGACAGTCTAGAGAGAGAGTGTGTAGTAAACGCAGGCTGTAGAGAGAGAAAAACAAAAAACACAGGCTGTAAACAGCAAACTCAGGCTGTGGAGAGAAAATCAGTTGAACGTAGGTAGAGGAGAGAGAAAATTTGCAAACGCAAGCAGTGGAGAGAAAATCTGCTGCGACAGGCTGAGGAGAGAAAAGCAGTAGCGACAGTAGGGAGGAGAGAGAAAACTAAGCAAGCGGCAGTTGGAGAGTGATCAACAACAGTTGCTCGGCTGTAAATAGTTGCACACTGCGGCGGGTGGAAGGCTAGAAACATGCGCCAGATCATAGGTGACAGCAAGGGGCATTTGAGACTGTGATGTCCTCCGCGAAAGGGGTGTGGGCAGCAAGCTGAAAACACCTGAAACTTGCAAAAACGAGATGTTAAGCTAAATGGAGGGCAATATATCTATTTATAGAAGGTTTGGGCCCTCCCAAGTGGGTTTGTGCTCATGGGATATAGACACTCTCTAGGAACCCATTTCTTTTAAATGAACAAGGTTACTTGATTAATTAAGCATGTTTTGGGGCTGTTTAAGTAAAGCTAATGCATTTTTAGCTCAACACTCCCTCTCAGGCCCAACAACGGTGCTATGAGAATGAAGGCCAGGCAAGCCCTTTTTCTTTTCTTTTACCCCAAGGCGTTCCACCCCAAAGCGGCCAAAGCATCGGACAAAGGGTGTGCGTCGGCTGCCTAGTGGCCTACTAACACTATAGAGGCGATGGTTTTATTACCAAGGGAGCCCAAGTGATCACCCCAGAGAGGACAGGGCATCAGACAAAGGGCGCACGTTGGCTGCCCAGTGGCCTACAAAGCCCTACAAAGGCGGATGGAATTAGCTATGGACTTTTTTTTTTGAGGGCTTTTTAGATTTGATAGATTTAGCATTCAATGAGGGTTGTAAATCAATTTTCGTCCTATTGAGTATTCATGCCTCAATATGGGAGAGTGATAATGGATGGTTAGACCCAAGATCTTCACAAAACAAGCATACTATCCCTACCATTACTGGGTGTTGGTGAATAAGGAAAATGACTAAGGTGTGGGTATAGCAAATAAGTGAAGCAATGCAAGATAAGTAAAGCAAGTAAGGAAGCTAGGGAAAAATTGCCTTAGAGACTGCCATGTGCAATGCCACGAATATGGTGGATCTAGAGTTGACCACTTCAAAAGACCGAAAATGGATAAATGTGCATAGATGCATGCTTACATGAACAGAATGCCAATGCATGAGGTAATGCAAAGGGAGATGCAAGATGTCATGCTTACGCAAAATGCTATGCAATGGTGCCACTTGGACAGTGTCCTCGTGCAGGGGAATTGTTCATCTACCCAAGCACCCTTTTACAATCATATCATCTTGACAGTGCGGATGAAGTTACAAATGTCCATAATACAATACAAAAGAGTAAATGAATGTCTAAAAACTGTAAGCATCATCACTGTCACTATTAAGAGAAGAAGCCGTCCCCTCTCAAATTGGAAGGAAAAGCAAGAGGGAAGCACCCTCTCCCCGTCAATCTAAAGTAGAGAGGGTGTACCCAAGCCGTGATCCTTGGTAGGAGGTACTGAAGAATCGGCCGGTTGACTGCTTTGGTCAAGATGATTGCAAAATTATTTGATGAAGGCATAAACTCTAGGCAGATAGTGCCTTGCTCAACTTGCTCTCTGGAAAAGTAGAAGTGGACTCCCATATGCCACGCCCGTGGTGTGATGATCGAATTGCCCGCAAGGGCAATGGCACTCTGGTTATCACAATAGACAACGGTAGGAGAGTCGCAAGGAAAATGAAGCGCCGCCAGTAAACTCCTTAGGTAGATAGCTCGGTGGTGCCGTCAAAGCAAGCCCTATACTCGGTCTCGGCCGTGGAAGCCGCCACTGTCTCTTGTTTACGGCTAGACTAAAAAATGGGAGTTGTGCCCAAGGTAAAGAGGTAGCCGCCATGGGAATACCGGGTGTCAAGATCTCGTGCCTAATCAGAATCAGTATATCCCTACAAACATAAACCACAACCATATGTTAGGCCATAAGAATAAGTACACTGTAAATAACGCAATACACGAAGATATGCAATCCAATGTAACATCTTAGTTGTTGTGAAATACTGATTGAGTATGCTAACCAAGTAAGCTAAATCTGGCCTAGTATGAATTAACCAAAGAAGTTTCCCTACGACAGACCGATAGGTGTGTGCATCGAAGGGCTGACCTAGGGTATCCTTCGACAAGTGGATAGTAGGATCAAAAGGCGTAGCCACTGGTCGTGTTTGATTTGTAGTGTATTGTTCCACAAGTTGAAGTGTGTACTTCTACTGCAGTGACACAAAAATACAGCCCTGAGATTGAACTACCTCCATCCCCAAGAAATAAGATAACAAACCAAGGTCTGTCATCTCAAAGGTAGCACTAAGCTTTGCCTTAATTTCTATGATGGCAGCAAAATTTGAGCTTGTGATGAGTAAGTTATCAACGTACAGTAGGATATAGCTAACCCCCTCTGCAATAGATTGAATATATAAGCTCGGATCTTAAGGGGTAGAATGGTACTCCTGAGTCTATAAGAACTCATCCATCCTGTGGAATTGAGACTTCGGCGCTTGCTTCAGCCCATAAAGAGCTTTCTACAAGCGGAATATCTTATACCGCTATTTCCCAAAAGGAAATCTCGGTGGCTGCTCCACATAGACTTCCTCCTCGAGATAACCATTTAGCAAGGCACTCTTGACATCCATCTAATGTATCGGCCAACCGTGTTGAGCGGCTAGCGTGAGAAGCAACTGGAAATATGTCAACCACGCAATACAAGATAAGCCTTGTACTTGTCTAAAGTCCCATCAGCTTTTAGCTTGGTCTTAAAAATCCACTTTGTCCCGATGACTTTGTTGTGGCTCGGACGATCCATCAATGTCCAAGTCTCATTTCAGTCAATACTCTCTAGCTCCTCCTTCTCCATGGCCTCTCGCCATTAAGGGTTCTAAAGAGTCTCTTGCCATGTATTCGGCTTAGAATGCGCTATGTAATCAGTTGTAAACATTGACGCAAATGATGCTTGAAGAGCAAGCCGGGTAGATCTTCTAGGTCCCTTTGGATTGAAATTCGGTGGCAAGATCCCCGAATCCTGCATGATCTGCTGGTACCAATGAGGTAACAGGTCTCGCAGAGGGGACCTAGGAGCTGAAGAATCTGTAGGAATGTCAGGAGCGGGAAGTAGACCGGGCTCAGTAGGCACGATCTCTGATGTTGTGGAAGAAGGAATCGGATTGGAATCCGGTACAGAGGATTGCACAATGTCCCTCTCGTAAAAGATGATGTTCCTTCGAATGATCACCTTATTTGTTCGAGGATCGACTAGGCTTTTGCTTTAGAGGAATATTTGACAAAAATAAGGAGATCAGCTCAAGGAGTGAGCTTTTCTATCTTATTATCAGGTGTGTGTGTGTGTGTGTAGGCACGGTACCCAAAGACTTTGATGTGGAAAATAACAGGCCGAGAGCCAAAGAATGCATCATACAGGGTCTTTTGAGGAAACCTTGTTAGGAGGCAACTCACAGATATGGACGAGACTCGCATCTAAAGTCTCTACTGAGATGATGTGGGCTGTTGCAGACTATTCAGACAAACCCTCTAGAGTTGAGAATGTTGTTGACTGAGATGGCTGACCGGTGGCAGTGTGAGTTTGAGCTTTAAACTACCCTTTGCCATCACCCTGTCTCCCCTGTTGGGGGTTGCTCAACTGAGGGGCTGGGGTCTGAGACTTAGGTTTTGGTGCTGTGTCTCTTGTCTTTGATTTTGATACTTGTCGTCAAAATGGCCAATCTTTTGACAATGTTGATAATGTCTATTCTTTTTAGGTACATTCTGCCACCCTGGTTTGAGTTGTGATTGGGAGTTTCCTTGTGATTTCCCAGATTGATTTTGTTTTTGATTTTGATTGGAAGTTTGATTTTGTTTGCCCTTCCCTTGTTGCCTCTTCTGAGAATGGGCAACAAGAGCCCCCTTTGATCCTATAGGTTCTATGAGTTAAGAGTATGTCTCATCAAGTTCAACCAAGTGGTAAATTTTGACCCCGTTGAAACGAGTCTTGTCATTGAATGCATGCTTGGCTGAAGATGAGGTAGAACCATGAGGTGTCGGGAAAGTGAGGTAAGATGGATGGGTGGAATAAGATGGTGGTGGTGTTGGAGGGGTCTGATAAGGAGGGGGAAGAGATGGGTAGGCGGAAATGGGCTGTGAATGTCCAATGAGTGTCAATTGAGGCGAAGGCATTGGAACATGAATGTTTCCATAAGGTGCCGATGTAGGTGGAGGCATTGAGACATGGAAGCCTTGTCCAAAGTATGGTTGGGGCATAATAGGATGACCAAAAGGTCCACTAGGTAAGGCCATGGAGGCAAACTGTGGTACCAACTGATCCACACTTGGGAGAGATTGGGAGGGATACCCAGGTTGCAATGATCCCAAAAGTGTGTGAGAGGAAGGTGGAACACCACCAGATTGAGGCAAGGATGAGGTACTAAAAGGTGTGCCTATGTTTCCATAATCCCCCGGTGTAATGTGTGGTGCAACATGAGGTGTCAGAAATGGGAATGTGAATGGTGTGAATGGAAGTGGAGAAGCGGTGGAAGAAGATGGTGGGATGGGTGGGTTTTGAATTTGTGGAGTGAAAGGTGAAGATGCATTTTGTTCATTTTTCCCATTTAATGATTGAAAGGGAAAAGATGATGATGAAGATGCATGTAATGAAGGAATAGGAACACCAAGTTCATTCTGTTTTTGAGAAGTAAATTGAAAAGAAGAAAGGATAAAAGAAGAAGTACCTGACTTTTTCTTATAATCCCCACAACGTGTGTTAACATACTAGAATTGGTCCTCAAGAGAACCTTTTCCGTAGTCAGTAGAATGTACTTTTTCTTCCTCATGATTTCTACCAGTATATTGCAAAATAGAAGAAGAAAGTGGGGAAAAAGGTGGGTAGGCAGAAATGGGCTGTGAATGTCCAATGAGTGCCGATTGAGGCAAAGGCATTGGAACATGAATGTTTCCATAAGGTGCCGGTGTAGGTGGAGGCATTGGGACATGGAAGCCTTGTCCAAAGTTCAATTGGGGCACAATAGGATGACCAGAAGGTCCACTAGATAAGGCATGGAGGCAAACTGTGGTACCAACTGATCCGCACTTGGGAGAGACTGGGAGGGATACCTAGGTTGCAATGATCCGAAAAGTGTGTGAGAAAAAGGTGGAACACCACGAGATTGAGACAAGAATGAGGTACTAAAAGGTATGCCTATGTTTCCATAATCCCCCGGTGTGATGTGTGGTGCAACATGAGGTGCCTGAAATGGGAATGTGAATGGTGTGAATGGAAGTGGAGAAGCAGTGGAAGAAGATGGTGGGATGGGTGGGTTTTGAATTTGTGGAGTGAAAGGTGAAGATGCATTTTGTTCATTTTTCCCATTTAATGATTGAAAGGGAAAAGATGATGATGAAGATGCATGTAATGAAGGAATAGGAACACCAAGTTCATTCTGATTTTGAGAAGTAAATTGAAAAGAAGAAAGGGTAAAAGAAGAAATACCTGACTTTTTCTTATAATCCCCACAACGTGTGTTAATATACTAGAATTGGTCCTCAAGAGAACCTTTTCCATTGTCAATAGACCGTGCTCTTTCTTCCTCATGATTTCTACCAGTATATTGCAAAATAGAAGAGGTAAAAGACGAAGGAACAAAAGACGAATCTAAAGTACCTTACATCGGAGTAGACAAAAGAGAATGAAAGAATGGAATATACTCTGAATCTCTTTCTCTAATAAGGGCCCCATCCCTGATGGAAGCCTCAACGGCCTTGCAACATCATTAGGCTTATGCACAAAATTTGAAGAGAGAGAATCATGTATACCTTCATTGAGTAGCTTTTCTTGAAGGAAAATCCTTCGGTTAAGCTCCTCAATCTTCTTTTGTTTGTAAGCCATGATCATGTGATATTCTTCATAAGATAGCTTACATAACTTTGTTTCTTCCTTGTGGTCAAAAGTGTCTTCCACCATGTCGGAACTTTGTGGAGAAAGCTAATTGCCCACTCTTGCTCGGTTCTCAGCATATATGTTTTTGGAGATTGAATTGGTGTTGTTGTGTTCGAAGTCATTTGAACCTGCTATTGTTCTTGCTTCTGCAGAGAGCTTTCAGATCAAAGCCTAGGTTTCTCTCAGAGAATCTTGCTCTAATACTATGTGAAGAAATACCCTAACACAGAAACACAAACAGAAACCGTATGACAAACCATAGATTGATAAAAGAACACAGTTAGGGTTAGGGTAACTCAGAGACAACGAACACAGAAAATAAATGAAGTAACATGATTGCTAAATATACAATGCTCATGCAATAAACACACTATGCAACGAATGAATACTGAACCTCGAACTCCTGTATCTCAAGGACAAAGGCAGGGGTAATGAGCTGGAGAGTGTGTCGTACTCCGAATGGATCTGGAATCGCAGCAAGGCAGCCTCGGGATGTTGAACAACAATAAACGCAGCTTGAGTATGCTAGATGTGAAGTAGACGGCAGTCTAGAGAGAGAGAGTAGTAAATGTAGGCTGTAGAGAGAGAAAAACAGCAAACACAGGCTGTAAACAACAAACGTAGGCTGTGGAGAGAAGATAAGTTGAATGCAGGCTGTGGAGAGAAGATAAGCTGAATGCAGGGAGAGGAGAGAGAAAATTTGCAAACGCAAGCAGTGGAGAGAAAAAATCTGCTGCGACAAGCTGAGGAGAGAGGAAAACAGCAATGACAGTAGGGAGGAGAGAGAAAACTGAGCAAGCGGCAGGTAGAGAGTAATCAACAATAGTCGCTCTGTTGCAAACAGCTGCAAACCGCAGGTGGAAGGCTGGAAATAGGTGCCAGACTGTAGATGACAGCAAGGGGCAGCTGAGACTGTGATGTCCTCTGTGAAAGGGGTGTGGGCAGCAAGTTGAAAACACCTGAAACCTGCAAAAACGAGATGTTAAGCTGAATGGAGGGCAGCATATCTATTTATAGAAGGTTTGGGCCCTCCCAAGTGGGTTTGTGCTTATGGGACACAAACACTCTCTAGGAATGCATTTCTTTTAAATAAACAAGGTTACTTCATTAATCAAGCATGTTTTGGAGCTGTTTAAGTGAAGCTAATGCATTTTTAGCTCAATAGCTCTAACTATGAGTGCTTAGCCTATTGCAAATCTTGGTGTTCATGAGAGAATATATCGACCAACTTCTCTGACACACTCTTAACGAGCAATTCTACATTTATTGTGGACGCTTACACTCCAGAAGATTATAGAAGATTACTTGTGTTATCGCTTATGTAAGTGCTTATATCATATTACATATATCATTCTTGATATCATCAAGGCTTACGTCATTGCCTATGTCATCAATGCTGTGTCATTGCTTATGTCAATGCTACTCCTAGAAGCTTTCTTCTTAACCTCCCTCAGTCTTGTCAACACTAATTGTGAGGCTATTGCGAGGTAAGTCCTCTACTAGTTCAAGTCTTGTATCCAATCTAGGTATGCCTAGTCATGTCTTGTATTTAAAGTCAAGTCTTGTATCTAATTCCATAATCAATCTTGTTATAATAGAGGTTAAAGTTCTTGTTGAGTTATTGTCTTGAATTTTTGAGAGTGATGGTCCTTGCTCTTGAAGAGTACCTATTTTGCTCATAACAACACAAGGGAAAAAAGTTGGATTGTTTAAACTTTATTTATAACATGATTAAAGTTTCAATAGTCTTAAGTTCTAGGTTATAAGTTTAGACTTTAACTTACTTGTGCAAGAACTCTAAGGGCTATTTTTAAGACATTGGGTAATTGATATCAAAAGGACTTCCACCAAAACAATGGTTTGGCCCAAGAGAACCTCTTCTAGTATACAATGCTAGCAAAGATGGTTTCTCTTTGGTCACCATAATTGGTGAGCTTTTGCAAGATTGCACCATGTTGGTCTTAGAGAGTATCATGAGGATGTGAATTTTTTTTGTTTTGCTTAGTATTTGACTAAAAGTTAATCAAATGTGCTAATATAACTTGCACATGTGAGGTGCAAGTCAATTATTTCATAGTGTGGGACCTAGGATCTCAAGATATCAATTGGTGCCAAAGGCAAAAATTGTAATGACTGATAGGTACTAGATGATATCCGATGCTAGATTTTAGCCTAGACCAATTTATTGGCCACTAATATTAGTGGTGATATTAGAGATTAGAAATTAATGCTGTTCTAAGGGCTAATAACTGCTTACGGATACTTGGAAGACAAATTGGTGTAGCTAATTTAATTATTGGTTGGTGAAATTAATTTTTTGAACACTAGAATAATTATTAAATTAAATTTTAAAGTTAATATTTTAAAAGTTAATTTAATAAGTTGGATAATACTGAAAAATGGGATTAGAAGGCTGCCACTTGCCCATGCAAGTGGGAAAAACGTTTTTAGGAGCTGATGCAAGTCTATTCCAACCATTATGAGAGAGAATGAGGTTGTTAGAGAGTAAGGAGAGACTCTTGATGTGGTTTGCCTCCCACCAGGGATCAGTCATACAGCATGTGACAGTAATTTGGAGCCCTCTAGGAGCAGTTGATAGCAGGCCAAGGTCCTTCTGGTGTAGATGATAGCATACAGGAGGAGGCAACAAACTTTTTGATGGTCCTAAGTTGTAGATGATAGCTTCCATGACTGTTTGAGTAGGGCAGTAGTAGCTTTTCAGCGTTTCTCGCGATGAAATTGTGAACAACATTTTCTCTCATTTCCTAGTCATCTCTTAAGTTATATCAACATTTTCCTAGTTTGAGCCATCAGAGAAAGAGATTTTAGTTAATTTGTATTGTAAACCCTAATGTACAACAGAAATTAGGGTTTGATAGGCACCTCGGGATACATGCTTGGAATTGAGGGCCTAGGATTTGAATTCTAGTAGTTGAAATTGAGGAATTCAAGGAGATTGAAAAGGCCAATCAGCCAATATTAGATTTGGGGCTGTATTTGTCTCTCATTGAGCAGGGCAAAGGCCAATCCCCAAGCAAACCAAGGGGCAAATTGGTTTGGAGGCTTGCTAGTTAGTTTTGATAGCATGAGGCACTTGGATCAGCAAAGGAGATTAGAGAAAATCAATTGTACTTCTTCCCAATTGGCGAAACCATTGATGGCTTTGTTTTAGCAGGTGTGGGAAACGAGGATTATGCCTTCCTCATGGAAAGGAGGACTTATTAAATTGCTTCCAAAGGTTCCTTCGCCGTCTATGTTGAAACATTGGCGCCCAATTTCTTTAATGGGTTCTATGTACAAAATCTTTTCTAAAGTAATGGCGAATCGGCTCCACAAGCATCTCCCTGCCATCGTGCATCCTCTTCAGTATGGTTTCATTAAGGGCCGAAACATTCTGCACAATGTATTAAATGCGCAACTGGCGATTGATTATGCAAGGCATTCTAATTAGGAGGTCGTACTGATTCAATTGGACCTGGAAAAGGCTTTCGACTATCTGGAGTAGTCTTTTGTTGCAGAGCTTATGTCTGCTATGGGCTTTGGTGATCGGATGTCTGGAGACTGATCTACATCATCAGTGCAGCGGCGTCTTCGCGAGTCATGTTGAATGGAGGCGTTACCGAGCCATTTTGCCCTTGTCTGCTCTGTTAGACAGGGATGCCCATTGAGCCCTCTTTTCTTTGCCCTTGCGACTCATCCAGTTCTTTTGATGTTATCTCATATGGCAGCTTCCACTCAGTTGGTTGGATTGTCGCTTCCTTCTGGACAACATTTCATTACTCAATCCTTGGCTGATGATAGTTTTATGATTCTGCGGGCGGATAACTTTCGCAAAGCATTGGATGTTTGGGCTCTCTTTGGTCAGGCTTCCGGCCTTCGCATCAATGTGTTGAAATCAGCCATTCTCAGCTGCACGGAGTCGGATTTGCAGTCATTGAACTGGCAGGGTATCGTTGTGCCTCGTGGCTCCATTGTCAGGCATCTTGGCTACCCCTTGGGCGTTGATGTTCCCCCAAAGCAGCTTCTACAGTGGACTTCTCAGAAACTGGCGGCTAAGTTTCTGTATTGGAAGTCTCAGGCTTGGCCATTCCATGTTCGCCTCAAAGTAGCCCAGACAATTATGTTGCCGATGCTCACATATTTCTTGCCCTTGCTGCCCTGGACTACTACTACTCTGAATGCTCTGACTCAGTTTATTCGTTTTATGTTATGGAAGAAAGATTCCTTGCATGCAGGCATTTCCTGGATTTCTTGGTCGCATGCGTGCACCCCCAAACGCATGGGTGGCGGAGCTATATTTTGGATGCCCAAACTCACATGCTGGCCCTCCGTTGGTCTCTTTTCCGCGCCATGTGCTCAGATCATCATCCGTGGGTCGTTATAGCCCATTATTTCCTTGAGGAGCATGGGCTTCGGCATGGCAATACCCAAATCCAAAGTTCGTGGTGGCATGTTCTTAATGCTGATTCCCGATTCTCTTATTCCTCTTCATCACTGCTTGCCCATTTGGTATGTTCCTGGAAATTGGTCCTCCGGAAGGCTCAGTGGCATCCGGTGGAGGATCGCTTAGATGCTAATTCTTTTTAACTGGAATTGTTGGCAGTCTCACGGTTACTTTCATGGGAAGGTAAACAAGAGCTTTGACCACAATTCAACCGTATGGCACGTTTGGGCTTAGCTTCAGTCGCGGATGCCACCCTTGCCAGTCGCAATGTGTTAATATCATTTCGTATAGCCAGGAGGATCTTTAGGATCCCGCGTGGATACAGGCATTTATGGGAACAACTTTTGATGGTGCTCCAGAGCAGACAACCCTTTCCTGCCTTTGCTTCGGATCGTCCTTGGCAGGATTGGGACTTTGAAGGCCGGCTGAGTTTAGGCAAAGCTTCCGCTAACCAGGTCTATCATCTTCTGATTAAAGATCATCACTGGCTGGTCACTAAAGCTAATGCTCTATGGGGATTGCGTGAATCCCGGTCATGGTGGAGGGCAACTGTGATGGAAGGGTGGCTGAACAAGACACCCTTCAAATATAAGGTCTTTCTTTGGAGGGTGATGATTGGGGGTCTTCCGCTTGCTTCGGCTCTTTCCAAGCGACGAATATCCAATGGCAACTGTTTCTTTTGCACCACCAGTGTCGAATCTGCCCGTCACCGATTTATTTCTTGCCCTATCGCTAAGAAAATATGGTCGTTTTTGTGAGCCGTTTGGAGAGCGGTGGTTGGTTTCTCGCTAAGGCCCTTTGATTGGGTCTTTGTGCAGCCCAAATACCCAACACCGGCACAGCCACATATGAAGCTCGTGTTTCACTTTCTTCGATATTGGGGCTGTTGGCATAATTGGACCATTTGGAATGCTTTTCTTTTTGATTCCGCCTGTAATGTTCAGTGGCATATTGCTAGGCTTAAGGGTCTCTTGTATTGGCAGATAGATCTTCTTTAGCATTCTGACTTACTTTCTCGGGAGGACTTGCGTCCCTGGCATATGGCAATTTCCTCTACATCTTTGCCATGACCTTGTAACTCTTAGAACTAGAACCGTTTCACATGATGGCTTAGTGCCATCATGTATCTTGTAATCAAGTAAACTTGTACTTTTTTCGTAATTAATACAATTACCTTTTACGAAAAAAAAAAAGAGAGAGTTCTTGTTGGAAACACATCATGAGGAGTTGGAGTAGCCATCGAGAGCTAAGTTTCAGCCATTACCAACATGTGTTTGTAGAATTGGAGCAGCTAATAGTTGCACGAGATCCTAGGCAACTAGGTGACAGCCCTAGGCTGAATGCATCAGCAGATTTTGGGTCTCCAGGTGCAGGCGACAATATTTATTGCTGTTGGGATGTGGTAGCAGCTGCATTTGACCGATTTTTAGTCATTTCTCATGACAAAACTCTAAATTTTCTCTCTCCTCAGCATTCTCTCTCATTCCCTAGCCATCTCATAGCCTTGCTTCGAAGATCTTAGCATTTGGACACTTGGAGGTTGAGGAATTTTAGTTTCCTATGCTATAAACCCTAATTTACATCAGAAATTAGGGTTTATTAGTTGCCTCAGGAAGTGTATGAGACATTTAAGACTCCAAGACGTGAATTATTCAAGGATAAAGGTGATTTTTAGCTGAAATCAAGTGGACTAGAGAGCCATCAAATTTGGGGTATTTCCACTCTTCTTCAAGTGGGTGAAGGCCAATTGATTGCTTGAATCAAGGGGCAAATCAGATTAATGGTTACTTTGAACAGCAAGGAAAGTTTGGATTGTGAAGGGGGGTTGGAAGAATCCCATTGTAAATTAAGTTCTACTTCAATAAACCTAAAGAAGTATGGAAAGGGGCGTTAGTTTTGGGGCCAACAAAGTGTCCATTGTCCAAAGATTAGTAGGTAAATTTGTATTTTTAAGTTTTGCAATGGGGGTTTCCATCGAGTGGCCTCAATCTTTAAGTCAAAGAAGTTATCTACTCCGGCTGTAACTTGTTAGCTGATTTCTGAGTTTCATAAGAAAAAGGTCGGTAAGTATAAGGTTACTTGCAATGAGGATCGTTCGAAGGGCCATTGTTTCGCTTGCCATTCGACAAGTTATTTTTACAGTGATCGTGAATGTTCCCAGAGCAAAAAGACGAGGTCTACTTCCAAGAGTTAGATAAATACTCTTGAGACTCCGGGAATTTCTTTTGAAATTTTATTCAAAGAATGTGTTGTTAATGCTAGCGATAGGAATGTTAGTCCCATTAATAAAACTGTTTTTGGCTTGCATGATCTTTTAAAGGTTATAGGGCGAACAAATGGTCAAGACGTCAGAATTTTATTTGACAATGATTCTACTTATAATTTTATTTTTTCTTGCTTGACATATGTTAGATGGGAGAGGATCGAGGTGCAGCTGAAGTGCAATAGACAGTGTGAGAGTGAGAGACAGAGTTGAGCACGATACCCAATGCAATAGTACTGAATAGAGAGTTGTTAGCTGAAAGTACAAATGATAACCCTTATACCTTAGGGTTATAAGGGGCTGTTCACACCCGAACACTTACTTACCTTAGGGTTATAAGGGGCTGTTCACACCCGAACACAGTAAGTGCCCGTAAGTGTGCACCACAAGCACATACAAAATAGTACACATAATCTGGGGGAAAAAACCTCTCCTACCGAGAGTAAAAAGTGCCCCAGTGTCCTAGTGATCACCCGCACACTCCCATATGAGCGTAGGCGTAAGTAAGGCGTGTGAGATACCCAACAAACCCCCCTGGAGTGAAGAGTGATCAAGTGTACAAGGATCATCCGCCACCAAAGGGCGTCAAATTCAAAGCATCGCGAAATGCTTCAAATTTGTCTCGTGGAAGAGCTTTGGTGAAGATGTCTGCCACATTGCTGGTGGTAGGACAGTAGACAAGGTTGATATCACTTGCATGTAGCCTCTCTCTGACAAAGTGGTAGTGAATCTCTATGTGTTTCGTGCGAGCATGAAACACAGGGTTCCGTGCCACTGCAATGGCACTCTGACTGTCAGTATATAAAGGAGTAGGCTCCATAACAGATACATCCAAATCAGCAAGTAAGCGTCTAAGCCATACGCACTCAACTGCAGTAGTGAAGGCTGCCTTGTACTCAGCTTCACATGACGACGTGGCAACAGTGGATTGTTTCTTGCTAAGCCAAGAAATGCATGACGAGCCAAGAAAGAAACAATTGCCACTAGTGGAGTGACGAGTATCAAAATCACCAGCCCAATCAGAGTCACTGTAAGCATGTAACTGCAGTGGTGCCTCCTTGGCATAAAGCAATCCAAGAGATCTAGTACCCTGCAAGTAACGAAACACACGCTTCACAGCTTGCCAATGCGACATACGAGGCTGATGCATGTACCTGCTCAAAAGTGAAACGGCAAACTGTATGTCTGGCCGAGTGTGGCATAGATAGATGAGACATCCCACTGCTGGAGCATAAGTATGGATATCAAACAAATCACTGTCATCATGTAATGGCAGTTTCAGCCCAGGTGCCATGGGTGTACAAACTGGCTTGCAATCCTGTAAGCCAAACTTCTCTAGAAGTTGCCCAATGTACCGTGACTGACATAATCCAATGCCTCTAGCATTATGTACAAACTGGATGCCCAAGTAGTAGTGCAAAATGCCCAAGTCAGACATGTCAAAAGTTTGCTGTAAATTATTTTTGAATGCTGAAATCTGATCAGCATGTGTTCCAGTGAGCAAAAGGTCGTCTACATATAGACACAAAATCAGCATGGATCCCCCCTCTTTATGTACATAAAGGGTAGACTCAGATGGGCTGTTTACAAACCCCTGACTAAGCAAGAAAGCATCTATCTTTGCGTACCAAGCTCGTGGAGCTTGTTTCAAACCATATAGAGCTTTTTTCAGCTTGCATACTAAATTTTCTGAGCCTTCAACTGCAAAACCAATGGGCTGCTGTACATACACTTCTTCCTGAAGTTCCCCATGTAAGAATGCAGTCTTTATATCCAGCTGATGCACTTTCCAACCAAAATGTGCAGCCAAGGCAATCATAGACCGAATGGTCGTCATACGGGAGGTAGGAGCAAAGGTCTCCTCATAGTCAATGCCCTTTTTCTGTGCGTAGCCTTTAGCTACCAGCCGTGCCTTGTACTTATCTATGGATCCATCTGCATTCCTTTTCAATTTGTAGACCCATTTCGTACCAATGGCACGCTTGCCAACTGGCAAAGACACCAAATCCCAAGTATGATTCTTATGAATAGAATCCAATTCAGCTTGCATGGCTGCCATCCAATGCACACTATGTCGTGCATCCTCAAAACATTCAGGCTCCTCATTATCATGAGTACATGCTGCCATAACAAACTCCATGGAATGTGCTGAATCATGCAGTCGAGTTTGCCTTCGAGTACGACCAGCCAAGGGTGTTTCCAAATGACTATCTCTCATAGTCTGCGTGTACCATTTAGGCACCTGTCTTGCTTCTTGACTGTGTACAAGTTCCTGCTGAATTTCAGTTTCAGCAATGTGCTGATTTACTGCATGTGCCATAGGAGCAGCTGGCTGAACATTAGGTTCATTTGCTGAAGTACCAGCTGAATCACCAAATGTGATGGGCAGCAGCCCTTCAAAGACATCACGGGCAGCCTGATATGTATCAAAACCAGCCAAGGATAATTCTGATTTTTCATCAAATACAACATCCCTGTTGACAAAAACCTTCTTGGTCACGGGATCATAGAGTCTGTAGCCTTTGCTTTCGCTGCTATATCCCATAAAGATGCATTTTACAGCCTTGTTGTCCAACTTTTTTCGAAGTACCTGTGGAATATGGGCATATGCAAGACACCCAAAAGTACGGAAGTGGCCAACAGAAGGTTTGCGGCTGTGCCAAGCCTCAAAAGGTGTGACGGTTTTCAAGGCCTTGGTAGGGCATTTGTTCAAAATGTGGCAAGCGCACATGACGGCTTCCATCCAAAAACTATGAGGCAAACTCTTTGCCTTCAGCATACATCTGGCCATCTCCATGAGTGACCGATTTTTCCTCTCTGCTACCCCATTCTGCTATGGAGTATATGCAGTAGTGTACTGATGGATAATGCCCTTCTGCTGCAAATAAGAATTCAGCATAGAGGACATGTATTCCCCTCCTCGGTCCGAACGGAGAGTCTTAATCTTGCAACCAGACTGAGTTTCCACAAGTGCACTGAAAGCCAAAAATGCATCATACACTTCTGACTTCTTTTTCAAGCAGTAGACCCAGCAAAAACGTGTAAAGTCATCAATAAATGTTACAAAATAGTAACAACCACCCAATGACTGTGTCTGCATGGGCCCACAAACATCCGAATGCACAAGCTGCAATCTGGCTGTTGCTCTAAAAGCAACATCACGGGGAAAAGAGAAACGATGCATTTTCCCCAAAATGCAACCCTCGCATAAATGCGCAGGAGGTCTCTCCAAGAGAGGTAATCCATCCAACATCTGAGTACGCTGTAATAGCATCAAGCTGCCATAGTTTACATGCCCCAAACGAGCATGCCATAACTCTGCCTCTAACATAGCAGGAGTAAGAGTGGATGTCAAATATGCAGACTGATCTACCGAAAGAGCATCCAACTCATATAACCCATGACACAGAGAACCTGTCAAGACCAATGTCATGTGTTCCTTGTCACGGACCATGCAACGGTCATCATCAAAGGTGACCTGCAAACCACAACGTGCCATAGAAGAAATGGAAAGCAGATTCTTCTTAATGCCAGGCACATACAAAGCATCCTGTAGGCGGAGAATAGAGCCATCAATGGCTGTAAGCTGAATCTCCCCAATACCACGAACAGGGTATGATGCATTATTAGCACACTGAACAGACTTCCCAACGGGAGGTGCACCAAGAGAAGCAAACAAATCTCTACGAGATGTGATATGCCGTGAAGCACCACTGTCAAAGAACCAAGTGTCGGCATCCTCTGTAGAGCTAAATGCTCTATCAGCCCAAGAGACATCATAACTGCAAGTGTAAAAACAATAGTCCCTGTCTGCAACCAAGGACGCGGACTCACTAGCAGTGGAAGGAGCTGGAGAAATAGACATTCCTGACTCCTTCTTCTTCTCTTTGGCGATGCGCTTCTTGCACTCAGTGATATAGTGGCCAGGCTTCTTGCAGTAATGGCATTTTCCTTTCTTGGCTTGCGTGCTCCCCTGTTTCTGACTTGTCTGCGAAGTGCTACTACTACCAGAACTCTGCGAAGCATTTTTCCCTTGGCTGTTTTTACCCTTCTGCCTTGACATAAAAGCCTGCTCAGAGGCTATACCATCCACACCACTGTTCCGTCTAGTTTGTTCCTCCTCTAGAAGCAAACTGACAAGCTGAATGAAAGTGATGGGCTCTTTCGAAATTCTCATAGTGAGGTTCAAGGCAGTATGAAAAGCCAAGTAAGAGGGAGGCAGTGAATTCAATGTCGTAGAAATCAGCTGCGCATCTGAGTAGTACTCATCCACATTCATGAGTTGCTCCCGCAAGTCCTGAATTTTGTTGAGATGATCCTGCATAGAATCACCCTCATTCATCTTTAGAGTCTCTAGCTCTTTCTTCAAGAAAGAGATGCGAGTCTCATTCTTTCCTGCAAACATCTGCTCCAATGTCAACCAAGCTTCTCGTGAAGAAGCTGCTGAACGAATATGAGGAATGATGGTCCGCTGAACTGCCAATGCAATCAGCGACAAAGCCTGTGCATCCCGTGTATCCCAAGCTTTCTGAGCTGCAGTTCTTGGGGGAAGTGGCTGAGCGGGCTGAGGTGGAGGGGGCTGAGGTTGCCCTCTTGCACGTCCTCCTGGAGGAGGAGTAGCGGGAGCCACAACTCCTGGTCGTGCTTCCTCTCCACTGACATAATCCCACAAATTTTTGGCCACTAATACATTCTTCATCATGAAAGACCAAAGGGAATAATTGTTCCCATCCAATCGGTCTTCCTTGGACACATAGGTGAATACATCTCCTCCCTGATTTGCCATTATTTCCCAAAAGGCAATAGAGCAATGTCAATGCAGTATGGGCTGGAAATCTGCAAATTTCCAGAAATTGCAGCAAACACAAGTCTGCAATTAATGTGCAAAGGGTACTCTGTCAAAAAAACTGTCACTGATGCACGCTTCCCAAGGTGCAATTAGTGCTCAGCAGCACTAAAACATCAAAAGCCCCAAAATTTTCTGCCCAAAATTTCTGTCACAAATGTCTGCTACAAAAGCCCCAAAATGTGCATTCAATGTGTCACAGACAGACACAGCACGTTTCCCAATGCTGAAAACTGAACCTGCTGTTCAGCACGTTTCCCAATGCTGAACCTGAACCTGTTGCACGAACTCCAGTGTAAAAGAAAAGTGCAGAATGTTACCTCTGCGTGTTGACGACGGGCACGATTCCCGAGGTAATGACTGCTGGGTACAGTCGGACTGACGCACAGGTACAGGCGTGCAGGTCCAGTGACATGCGCAGGCAGGACTGGGCGCGCGCTGGGCAGAGGAGGCGGCACCCAGGACTGATACGTGCTGGGCAGATGGCGCGCTGTGCAGGACAGATGGCACGCTGTGCAGGGCGCATGCAGGTACAGGTGGCTGGGCAGACACAGGGCAGAGGACACGCTGGGCAGAGGTGGCAGCACGCAGGTACAGGTGGCGCGCTGGGCAGGGCGGTGCTGCGCGCTGATTGTTGGAGCTGCACGCTGGGCAGAGGAGTCGTCTGTTGCTGCGCGCTGACGGACTGACAGGCGCAGGCAGGACTGGGCAGGAACAGGCGGCTGGGGCAGAACTGGCGGGGGCTGGCTGAACTGGCGTGGGCTGCAGACTGTAGACTGAAGACTGCTCTGAGCTGAGCTCTGATACCAAATGTCAGATGGGAGAGGATCGAGGTGCAGCTGAAGTGCAGTAGACAGTGTGAGAGTGAGAGACAGAGTTGAGCACGATACCCAATGCAATAGTACTGAATAGAGAGTTGTTAGCTGAAAGTACAAATGATAACCCTTATACCTTAGGGTTATAAGGGGCTGTTCACACCCGAACACTTACTTACCTTAGGGTTATAAGGGGCTGTTCACACCCGAACACAGTAAGTGCCCGTAAGTGTGCACCACAAGCACATACAAAATAGTACACATAATCTGGGGGAAAAAACCTCTCCTACCGAGAGTAAAAAGTGCCCCAGTGTCCTAGTGATCACCCGCACACTCCCATATGAGCATAGGCGTAAGTAAGGCGTGTGAGATACCCAACAACATAGAGACAGTGACTCCACACAGTACTCCTTGAGTGAAATTATTGTGTCCGTGTTTGGGTCGTAGGCAATTGTGCACCATTTCAAATTGAGAATGTTTAGGGGAGCCCTTCTTTTCTGATAATAGACCATCATTCGAGCAAGATCCCGACTCTAGATTACTTGTAGGCATAGTGGAGTTAGGGAGATTTTCATAGATGGAAGTTGATTGCTAGTACCAGCGCTTGGTGATTTGGATTGTGAGGTGTAGCCATCTTATTGACCTTTAGGATGCTTCCTTTATAGAGACTCTAGGATTTGGATAGAGATCATTGATACTCTCCACAGGAGATGGGAGAGACTACGGGGTGGTTTTAAGTGGATGAGTAGGAGGATATATCCTTTTATACAGACATAAGACTCGGACACCTTTCACCTAGCCCTGCATATGGTGTGGCACTGTAGCCCACCAGATGGTTCATGAAAACATTGTACTTATGATGTAAGTCAGTTGCTCTTTACAGGAACTTCTTTTTACTTTGTATTTTTACCTGAGGGGGTTTTGTCTTCGAGGCGTCATTGACAGATTTTTCTTTTCTCTAGAAAAGGATGGGTGCTGTGTTTGTAGCTTGTGTTTGTGTTATTGTGACATTTTTTGGTTAATTCTTGCTTTAATGACTATCCCCTTTGGACATTGATGAATTAAAGAAGAGTGGTTTCACCCAGAATAGATGTGTATGTGCTCTAAAGCTGGTCACATCTCTATTTTACTGTCTTCTTGTACTTGAGTTTTCCTTTCTTTTTCCAACTTGATACTATCAGGTGAAAGTTATTACGTTGCCTTCTGGTTTTGAAGAATGGTAATTCTTTTGGTTGGTTTCAGTTTTTGAGCAGGAATATATTTCCCGAATGTATGCACTTACAAGTAGTTCGATACCATTAGGGAACTTCACTCTATCATAAACAGTTTCTCCTTTTAATGACTGATGCACTATCAGATATTCATGAAATTGAGTTCGCTGTTGCACTTGCCCCTGAGGTTGGATTATGTAAATATGTACTGCTCTGTACTTAATCTTTTGTCTAATCTCAGGATAAGAGAGCTAGATGCTGTACTTCTCACACATTCTCATGCAGATGCAATAGGCGGTAAGGACAGCCTCATTTTGAAAATAACTTGAAAATAAATCATCATCAAAGTTTTACCGGGCATAATCACACGTTACATCATGACATTTCTTGTTCAAAAGCAACTTCACAATTTTGCCCTAGATGTGTTTGGTTTTAAATGCATATTGTTCGCCTAACCCTTTTGCAACTTACATTGGTCTAATCCCCTTGGACCATACTTACCAATAGAATATTCATCCTGTATAAAGTAGCCATTTGTTGCTTTGACAGTTGTTGGATCAATGAACTTAAGGTTTGTTTTATCTGGTTGGCCCTCCATCATAAGTAGCAAAATAGTTAGTTTTCATATCTTTTTTTAAATAGGGACAGATTTCAAAACTTTGTTCATTGATAGAATATGAACTGATTGTAAAATGTTTGCTCATTGATGATTGTAAGAATAGCAGGATACATAACTAGAGTTAAGAGAGCTAGTCATTTGTTTTCTTAAAGTGCTGTCTTGTAATCAGCTGTCTTTTCCTGCGATGGTTAACTCTAGCATTTGTTTAATTAGATATTTATGGCTATAGGCATTCTTATGGAAATGAGAAGTTACACATATTCTAGTGGCATGTCTTGCTGCATAAAAGACTCTCCATTAGTGTACTTTTCATGTTTGCAGTTCAGACATGGTGCAAGCACAAGGGACTATTAATGGGTTCCTACTTCTTGATACTATAGATCATGGACTTTATCATCCACTTCCCTTGCTTTCTCTCTCACATGTTAGTACAAAATGGAGCCACCCATGTGTCCATGCTATTTGTAACACCAATTCATAAGGAAGACCTTGTTTCTGGTGCCCTCTCTGAGCTTGGTCTTTACGTTTCTTTGGAGGAGCTTACCACACAACTGTTAGCATTCTTACATGTCTGTTTCAACTTTCCACTACTTGCTTACAAATAGGTACCATAGAGTGTCAAGTGTTCAGAGCTTGCCAACACAGAGGTAGCTTTTGGGTTCGCAGACTGACAGGGACATGCTAGTCATATTCCTGTCGTTTATAGAATGGAAGAAATGCATGTAGAACCAAGGTTGAGCATGGCTCATACCTACTTTTCTTGGGACAAGATTGTAAGGTGGCTGGGAGGCTCTTCCATATTATTTCCAATTGACACCTAGTCACCTCACTTGACATGTTGACAGATGACACACATGCTACTTTACTCTGCTGCATCCCCATTGGGCCACTCTACCCCCATCCACTTGAACCGTGACTCCTACACCTCTTTGTTTAAAATGTAAGATGGTGAGAGTTATTGTAATAGGATGCAAAATAGAATGCAGAAGATGTAAAGGCCATAATGGGTCACTAACTCTTATTGTGGGAAGGATGCATTGGCTTTACTAGCTATTTCTTCATAGGATATAGAAGAGAAGGCACAACATCTTGATGGGTATAACTGAGCACTTCTCTAGACTCTTATACAAGGGATGTGTTTCCTTCCACTACTAACTCATATGTTCAACATGACCTTATGAGTGCTTCCCTCTGAGTTGTTCCTAAACTGCTGATTTACCAATCCTTGAAGTAGGAGATTCTATGAAGATCATTAACTAAAAGAGCAGCTTGGTTGGTTCTTTGATGGATATACGGGCCTACCTTTCAGCAGCGAGTTAATAGTCCAGCAAAGGAGCAATAACTGATCATTAGGGAAGGCAGCCTTTCAGAGGGACTATTCTACTCTAGGTGACATTGAGAAGCTGGCCAGAGGAGCAATGGCACTGATTATCAAGGCTATCATTGAGGAGGAGAGAAAGCTTAGGTCATTGCTGTGTTGTGGATTTTCAAAAGAGGCCCTTCAAATGGTCCTAAGGGCCAACTTGGTGAGGAGGTTTCAACATAGAAACAGGGGATGTCCATTCTCGTCCCCATGTAAGAGCTTGAGATGTGTGGTTCTGTCCAAGTGGGGACAGGGTGTGTCCCTAGGGGTGGTTCTTCTCGTAACAGCTGCTCCTTTGAGGTTGATGCCTGAGGAAACTGTTGATATGGAGGCTCTACAAATGATTTTCATGGTAAGGATGCCTCTTCCTTGGCAATGATGGGGCTTTTTGAGGGACCTAGGATTTTTTGGGGAGGGGACTATTTAGTGTGGATGTTTTTTCCAAAAGGCCCAGGTGGGGGGAGAAAGTGCAAGCTGCTGGCCAGGGTAGGCCTGACAAAAGAGCTCGGACAAGTCAAGTCATCGTTGATTGTGAGCAAGGAAGAGCAGCCCCCTGGGAGGTGGGGGACCTGTGAGCCTTTCAGCAGGGGGTGGGTTGGCTGTACTAATGCGGTGCTGCTGGTGACTTGAGTAGAAAATAAATCAAAACTCCAGGAAACTGTGCTTCAACAGTAGCTTGCTTTAGAAGTTCTAGAGTTTCTCGAAATTTTGTCTACATCATCACTCTGTTTTCCCCTTGTTCCAGAGAAAGTTTGAATGTTGTGCTGTCCCTTCATATTTTCCAATGTGCCTTTAGATATTAATTGTAATACTTCTTGTCATTTAGATTTTAGGGATGCCAAGCCTAAGAGGCCTATGGTGCGACAAAAGTTTAAATGATTTGAATTTGTATTCTTCATGAAAACTAAACCTGCAAAACAAGACATCTACATATGGTTATTTGCTTCCTCTTTTTGGGGATTGTATATGTGTTTGGGGGGGGGGGGGGGGGGGGCAGGGGGCATGAAGACGCGGGTCAGGGAGTATTGTTTCTCCAAGGTTTTTGTACAATGGACTCACTTAAATGGGACAGGAAAGGGGATGTGGGACAATGAACAGGTAGGAATTACCAGTATCCATGCTTAAATAGTTGAGTAGGACATGAATGGGAGGAAGCCAAAATCCTAAACATCCTTAAATTCAAAAAATGCCATTCCTTGTTACTGCAACAATGGGAGCTGTCAACCTGAGAGGACCTTCCAAATAATATACAGACAGAAATATGAAACAAACCTATTTGCCAGGGCTCAAAATGCTTGAGCACCATTTTCTCAACTGACAGGCTGGATGAATAACTGAAGTGATGATACTTATTGATTAATCAACTGTGGAAGCCCACTCCTTTCTTGCAGTTCAATTGATTGAAAGAAGCCCAAAGTTGTGTTCAAATGAAAAAGGAAATATGGTGAAGCAAAGTGGGTCTCTATTTGGACAGCTGGTTAGAGGCCATAGACAACAGATGGATTAACAGATTGAGCCCCAGAAATGCATAGGTTGCTGTCACCACAAGATCTAGGTACTGCAGCTGCTGCCCAGTTTCACAGGCAAGGGCTGTCTCGCTTATTCCACATAGATTTTAGGAGGAGATGGCATGAGAGTTTTAAGCCTAGAAGCCTAGTAATGGGCAGATGTCAGGCTTTGGCGGGATTGTCGTGGCTCGTTCAAGATGGAGAGAACAATGGAGACGCCCTTATCTAGAGGAGACCCTTGTGACTGATTTTAACTAGCATCAGAGGAGGATGATAAGGACTCAGGGCACTATAGGTTGGCTAAATGACAGGTTCTGCTCGTAGCTATCAGAATGTAGATGGGATTCTTTTCTTCTAGGTTAGATATTAGGGTGCTTAAGAGAGCTGATTTTTCCAAGTCAGAGTGGACAGCAGGACATTGCTACAACTTGGTGATGATAACCATCGCCACTGCTTGTTTCACATGGACAGCTACAACTAGACGAGCCATGGATCAACAGGCCACCCCAGCCTTGGAGCTTCCATCCATATATGAGCAGGTATAATTCATGCTCTCAGAGGTAGTAGATGGGAGACTGTAGAGAGACTTAGGTCATCCATAGTGTAGGTGTGATGCTGTCTTAGCTATCTGGTATATTTGGCACATTCTTCTATTGGGTGCCTTGGTTCATTTGCATGAAAAAGCTGCCAGATTAGCTCTTTATTCAGCCCATGTGCAGGTCATGTCCCTTTGAGAGCATCCTGCCTGAGGAAACTTTTCTTTCCTAAAGTTTTGCTGTGATGATGTGCACTTCACCTCAGTTGTTCAGCTGAAGTGTAAGAGCTAGTGCAAAGGTCATTTGAAAGGAAACGGGAGATGCTGCATTAAATGAAACAAAAATTTCCTTGAATTTGGCATGCAACATCTGAAGTTTTTTACAAATATTAATCTACATGTATACGCACATACACATGCACATATGGATAAAATCACATCAAGGTGTACTGTGATCGTGCTTCTTACAGTTGGAATTCAAAGCATCAGAGAAGACTTTTTGGGTTTGTGCAGGGTTGGATGATCTACGGGACTGGACAAATAATATCCAAGAGCATGTTCCTATCTATGTGGCAGGACGGGACTTTGATGTAAGCAGCCAAGGCAGTGTATAATGTTTTGATGTGTGTGTGGATACATATATAGACTATTTTCAGAATGACTATTTTGTTAGCTTCCAAATGCACTATTTTCTGTAGATTGAGTGAGAAAATATTTAAAGTATTCTGTAGGCGAAGATTGACTGAGCATTGGGTGTTTCATGACCTTTGAAGATAAAGGCTGAACTTCCAATATTTTGAGACCCTCTTTGTGGAGATGATCACAGGAAACTTCATCTATTGCCATTTCCAAGGAAAGGGAGTAAGGTCAAAAGCATTGGAAGGAATGACAAGATTGTCAAAACAGGATATCATTTTATATGCACTGTTATGCCTGTTGTTGCTGAATTGTTGATCCATCACAAGAAAATCTGCACCTCATTCTAACTGCCCTCGTCCAGCTGGGTCTGCCTCCTCTTCTGCCCTCTGCCTGCTCTTGCTTCTCAGGCCTCCTCCTGCAGCTTTGCTTGCCTCCTCCTGCCCCTGCCTGCTTCTGCTCTTCATCCTTTGCCTCCCCCCTCCCTTTCTGCTCCTGCCTGCCCGCCCTGCTCTTCCCATCTTGCCTTCTCCCTCCTTTCTATTCCTGCCTGCCTGCCTGTGCTGCCAGCCTGTCCTGCCTGCCTTCTCTTGCCATGGAATCAACTCAGTGGAGGAGGTGGGTAGGTAGAAACAGGCTGAAAATATCTAATGGGTGCAGATTGATGCAGAGGCACTGGAACGTGAATGTTTCCATGAAGTGCCGGTGGAGGTGGAGGCACCGGGACATGTAAGCCCTGTCCAATTATCAGTTGGGGCATAATAAAATGATGAGAATGCCCATGAGGTAATGCCATGGACGCAAATTGTGGTTCCGACTGATACACTCAGTAACTGTTAGGTGGCATGCCTAGGCCATGAAAAACCCAAAAGTGTGTATACAAGAGGATGAACCTCCATCATGGAGACACCACCCGAATGAGGAAAAAACGAGGTCCTAAAGGCTATACCTAAGGGTGAAGGACCCCCTGGTGTGATGTGTGAAGACATGAAAGGTGCACTTAATGGAGGGTGAAAGTGGTGGAACTAGTGGGTGGAATGGGTGGGAGATTATATGGATTTGTGATTGGTGCGGATGTGGAAAATGAATTAGGTTGCTTTTGTATATTAAATGCAAATGAAGAAAAAGGAGATCCACCGAAATCAAATTGACCATGAGATGTAAAAGCTGAAGAAAAAGATGGAGGAGCGCTCATCAATGAATCTTGTAACTTTTGCTTACTTTTTCTTGAGCTCAAATGGAAAAATCTATCCTCTTCAGGGCTTATGAACCAATACTTGGTACGAAGAGTTTGATCATCATGAGCATCACTAATATGTTGTGAAAAGGAGGAAGTAAATTCAAAAGATTGAGAAGTATTGATTTGCGTACTTGACATAGGAGTGAATGAAGGTGGAGATGTGTATGGAAAAGATGAAAGAGGTAGAGATGGAGATGATGGTGGTAGAGAGGAAAATGGTTTGTACTCCATATTAGTTTCCACATCTGGATGGCTAGTCCTTTGTGGAGTTTCCACCCTTCTTGCAAAATCATTAGACTGGTGCATTGAACCTAAAGGGAAAACTTGAATCAACCTTTGATTTGTTGTTGAGCTCGATACAGGAGGATGAGATTGTATTTGTCTTGTGAGATTTCGTATGGTCTATGGACTCCATGGTAGTCCAAAGTCTCTTCGGCCATGTTGGAAGTTGGAGAAGTAAGTTGTAAGGGCCACTTTGTCTTGTGCCTCGATGTGCTAAGCACGGGAGCATCATGATGATGTGGTGAAGATGTGTTCAAATTCATCTTGCCCTCCTATTGTTCGTGCTTCTTGCGAAGGGCTTTCAGATCAAAGGCCGAGGTTTGGTCGAAGAGAATCTTGCTTTGATACCATGTGAAGAAATATCCTAATGCAGAAACATAAATGAAAGCGTATGACAAAGCATAAACTCAATAGAACACAGTTAGGGTAAGGGTAACTCAGAGACAATGAACACAATGAAGATTTGAATGAATGAATAAATATCATACAATGCTCATGTAGCAAACAAACTGTGCGGGGAATGAAAATTGTACCCGGAACTCTCTTGTCTCAAGGGCCAAGGTAGAGATAATGAGCAGGAGGGTGTGCCATACTTGTGGCCTGTAGCAAGGCAGCATCCAAGTTGTCGGACAGCAGCAAATGTATCAGATGATATGCCGGATCAGTGTTGGATATATAAAACAAAGAGAAAAACAGTCAAGGCAGCAGTAGCTGATGACGTGGCAGCCTATATTGCAGCAAGCAGTGAAAACACAGCTGTGGATGATGATGTGGCAGCCTGTACAGCAGCCAGCAGAGGTAAATACAGAAAATCTGCTGTCAGTTGCGTTAGGCTGGCAGCCAGTAGATGTAAATGCAGCTGTAGATGCCACATGGCAGTGGGCAGCAGCAAGTGAGTGATCAGCAGCAGCAGTTGAGGCTGGACAAAAGTTGTAGGAGTTCAAGTTTTTCTGGAGAGATTTGTGGCAACTCATTTTTTTAAATTGGATCATTCTGGCAAGATCCAGTTTTGGGCAGATTTGTCCTCTAGTGCCTCCGTGGAATCTTAGTTATTTTCATTTAGATCTAGTACTTTTGGCCTGGTCTAGTGAGTATAGCCGGAGACAGATGCAACAGCACAATAGATCCATGAATGCTTGTATTAATTGATTCTTTACAAATGGTAAAGAAATACTGCAACATGTGCCATGCTCTGAGGCCAACAATTTTTTGTGCCTAGGTGTAGGAGCATTCTAGGTCCATAGGTGTGGGAGTGTTCTAGATCTACTAATTGTTTTGCTTTTCTGCTGCTGAATTTCCGTGTCTAGGATTGAGTGCTTGCAAAGCAAAGATCAGTATCTTTGATTTACAAAAGGCGAGTCTTACGGTTTTGTTATAAAATAATCACCCACTTCCTTGAGGGGGTTAAGTCCACAGTTTCTCAGTTGCAAGCATGTTTTAAATTCAGCTAAGCAGGACATCTAATGAAGAGCAGAGCAAGAATTTTTCTCAAGGACAAAGATCTCTTGGATGAGATGTTTCTCAATATGCTGTAATGTACAAGAGGAATTGAAGTTGGTCCTTCAAAACATTGGGATTAGCTAGATGCTGTTGCTTCAAAGTCTAGATGCTGTTGCAAATGATGATATGTTGTTCAAAGCATAATTGCTTAGTGCAGTTGATAGGTTTACTCAGCTCTCTAGTGCAGTGGAGACTCTTGCTTAGCTTGTGAAGAATCCTATGTTTATGGCATTGTTGGATTCATCAGACTGAGAAAAGGGGAAGCAAGAAAGTATAGTAATCTGGGATCCTAGTGTGACTGGGAGGCAACCCAATGGATTTCAATTTGTTATTGGACAAAAACAGTGATACCATTAGCGTAGAGATTGCTTCTCCTCCATGCTTTGCAAAAAAGGGGGGTACCTTTCAAATGGGCTGAAAGAGAGTTTGCAGTCTTCAATCTGTTGAAGCAAAAGCTTACTTTGGATCTGGTTTGATCCTACTCGATCTTCCAAAAGCTTTTGTGGTACAATGTGAATGGCATTAATGCAGCTCTTGTGCGAAATGGCCATGTGGTGGCCTATGAAAGTGTAGATTTCCAAGGTGCTGAAAAGGTTTTAAAGGTTCATTGGAAAGACTTGTTGGTCATTATTTATGTTCATTCTATGTGGAAGCGCCACCTGCTAGGTGCTGATTTTCTGGTTACACTGATCATTAGACTGTATTATATTTTCTCACTTAGACAAAGCTTTCTGAGAAGCATGCAAAATGGGCCTCTTATCCAAGTTCTACTTTCAAATCATTTGCGTGGATGGAAACAAGGATGTTTTGGCTGATGCTTTATCCAAGAAACCACAGGTTTTTGTTGTGTCTCTTGCTTGTCGTTTGTGTGAATAGAAAGAAGTTTGTTGTGGCTGACCAAGAAACCACAGGTTTTAGTTGTGTCTGTTACTTGTCATCAGAAATTGGATGAAATGATGACACAATGTGCACAAGATGAAGACTTTGGCAGGATTTGTGGTCACATGGTCAGTACCATGAGCATTATACTCCTAGGGATGGTTTTTTTATGATGCATAGTTGCCTATGGTAACAAAGTCCTTGAGGTCCAAAGTGATGATTAAAAGTAATGCTTCATCGTATACGAGGCATTGAGGAATTGATGCAGTGGTGAAAGTAGGGAGTCTTTCTTTTATTGGCGAGCTTTGAGGTGTGATGTTGAACTTTGTGTATACATGCATTGTGTGAATCCTAAGGTTTAGAGAAAGGCCATTAAAGGACCTAGTGAGTGGGCTCGAAGAGGGCTACAAGGGGCAAGGAAGGGGGTGGGGTAGAGAGATGCATTCTGAGGCAAGGAGAGGACGTGTACAGCTGGAGGGAGGTACTGAGGAGGGAGGCTGAGAAAGGGGAGAGGAGTTGAGGGGGGTGGGCGGTGGTGGTAGCAGCAGCAGCAGGCAGGGGGTGAAGGCAGGGCTCCAGTGAAGGGGGAGGAGGGTGGCAGGACTGCTGGTGGTGGAGTAGAAGGAGAAGACGCTGATGGTGGGGCTGGGAGAGGAGCTAATGGGCCTGGTGGGGCAGGCAGCACACCAGGAGGAAAGGCAGGTGGGGCTAAGATGGCAGAAATAGGAAACGGGGCTGTGGAGGGGGCGAAGCATGGGGGTGGGCTGAGTTGACAAGGAGTACTTTACCAGCTATCATCATTTGCTGTCATTCTTGTAAAAGAAGTGATAAAAATACATAAACTGGAATGGTGGATTTTCTTCCACCTTGCTTCACATTATAGATCCCCTGATTATTCATTCACTGAGAGGTTGTATTAGACACTCTCCCTTGAGGGACTATGGTAATGAATGTTTCTGTCCAGCTTGACTAATAAAGCACTCATGAATTTTCAGAATGATAAATAGCTTTAAATTAAATTTTGAGTGTTCTGCAAAGTAAAGCTTGTGTGGGTTGCTGAATGTCTGTCTTATATGTGTTTAGGTGATTAAAAAAACCCACTATTATCTTGTGGATACATCCGTTGTTACTCCTGGTGCTGCAGTTTCCAAGCTACAGTTCAAAATTATTGATGAGGAACCACTTTTTGTTTGTGGTCTGAAAGTAAGCAAGCCCTTTCTTGTACTTTTTTCCCTTGGATTGTGCTCTCCATTACAAGGGTCCTCTATGGACGCTCTATGAAGAATATGTGCATATAATCGAGTTTACCTTTGTCGTATATGACAAAAGTGGTTGGCCTCATTAGCTAATGCATTGAATAATAATTGCTTCACCAGATTGTGCTGCATATCCAGAAAGGCCAGGAGTTATCTTAATTTTATGCCAAATTTCATATTAGTTATTGACTTTACATTCATGGCTCATTGATCTTTTTGTACTGAAAGGAAGCAAGCATGTGGTGACTGCAGGCCTTCTGCAAGACTGACCCACCCACATGCACAGCTGCACCCACAACACATCAGCACTCACCGCCCCAAACACACTCCATCCCACGCACACCCCACACCACCCACCTCCACACCATCCCCACGCCACACACGCACCCACCACACAACAAGTCTTCAATCATACATAATCTTCGTCCAAACCTACTAAGAAACAGAGGAAATAAAGCCCATCTGCTTCAATGCTCTGAAGCAATCAGTATGTCATCAATAATTGCCATCTGAGATCCCTTCTTGGCTGTCTTGAAGAAATTACATGGAAACAGGCACTATAGGACAGACTCTGAGAAAGAAAGAAGAAGAAAGAAAGATATATTAACGTCTACATAAGGCCAATGTGGCCTATGAGACAAAATCCAGATTACATCCATGTCTAATGTCACTCATCAATAAGGTAAAGATAACATTACAAGTAAGTGGGTGGCCTGTGAAACAATACTGAAAATAACTATACGATGGGGCTATACTAGGGTTGAACCATGTGTAGAGTTGTTCCATCGATAGAAAAGAAAAGGAAAGGAAAGGAGAACCAGATCTGATTTAGCCATATACAAAAGTGTGGCGAAGACTATGGGTTGTAGCTGGTCTCAAGATATGCACATGATCTCAGCTATGATGCGGTCCCTAGCTGCTTCACTGATATGCTTGGTGGTGAGTCTACGGTGTCTTGTGATAATGGCTCTAATCCGACTGTGGTGTGGCCTCCTCGGACGTGGTCTTGGTAGACAGGGTCGTCATGCTCGACGAAGGGAAATGGCTCTATCCAATGTGACTCCACGGTGTGGCCTGTAAGGTGTCTGGCGGGGTGGCTCTGTCTCTGCTAGGCTAGTAGTGTCGGTAGGGTCGGCTTTGTAGAAGAAGTCTGTCACTGCTTTGTGTGTGTCCCTTTGGGTGAGCTAGCCTCTTGTTTTGCAGTAGTGCAATTCAGTGCCTCTCAAGCTCCAGGAGGAAGAGACCTAGGCATCTCTAGTCCTCGTACTCCATGACGTTATGAAGGGGTCCAAATCCATCCCGGAAGAGGCAGTGGTACCGTCCTCGTATGTCATAGTATACTGTGTATCTGCATATGTAGTGCACCTCTGTCTTAGACTCTCAACCACAAAGCTGGCAAGTTCTATCCTCTGCTAGGGTATTTGTCCATCTGCTTGTCTCCATCTGGAGCCTATGTGAGGAGGTGCGAATCTGTTCGATAGCAATCCGTACGTTATGGGAGAGATGGGTGTCCATATATGCTGGCGGAATAGTGAAACCATCATCAGAGAGGCACAAGAAATGACTCTTGTAGAACTCCATCCTCGATCCTAGAGGGAGTGGTGGGTGGATCCGTGTCCTTGCCATCTCAATCCTCAAGATATCAGCTCTGATCACCTGGTTCAACATTGATCGATTGAGAGAAAGTGTAGGGCAGTCAAGACTATAATCCAAAGGTGGAAGACGGTCAATATCCAAACCATGTAGGCTCATCCAAATAGCCATCTGTGAAAACCAACAGTTCTTCTCGCCTCCTATTGCTAGTTGTCTAGATGAGGTTAGTGCCAATCTAGAGTATCTATGGCGTGGAAGTTCCCATAGTTTGTGCCAAAAGGTCATTGCCTTGAAGAGTGCCTCCATGACTATGGGTGTTGCCCCTAGCTCTGCTTTGACAATGGGGTGTGGGGTGGAGGGCTTACTTCTAATCATGCGTGCTATCATCATGATCAATGGCCTTTCTATGCTATCCCAGCCATCATAATAATCCCTCTCTACTCCAACTTGATCAGTGAGTGGGCTAAGGCGCCTATGGTACAAGCTGCAACCCCATACCTCTGCTCCATATAGTAATGTAGGTGTGACTAGGGTGTCAAACAACCAAAGTTTGGTGCGGGGCTCCTGGAAGTGTATGTGAGCACATTGACTCTCAAGTGCCCCTAGTGCTGTGTATCTACATGCTAGACGTGCCTCTGATGCCCCTCTCAACGAAAAACGTGGACCAGAGAAAGTGACTCCCAAATAGACATATTCCCTCATATGCTCCAGTATGTCTCTCCAAATGTGAATTGGTACATAGATCTAGTCACCCATGTTGCTGAAGTATTGAAAACCATGGTTTTGGTCTTCCCAAGGTTCACTGTGAGGTTTTTATCTCTACAAAAGATGTGCAAAGCAACTAGATGGCACTGCAAACCCTCCGGTGAATCTGAAATGAGAACAATATCATCTGCATACAGTAATATCGGTATCAGCACCCCTGCCAGGTTGGCTCTAGCTCCTCCTCCTCAGTCTATGTAATCGGACATTTCATCTATGTATAGACCAAACAATGTGGCTGAAAGTGGACATCCTTGTTTCACTCCTGAATAAAGTGAAAACCCACCATGAAGGGCAAAACAAAAGAAATTATAAAACCCTTCTCCTTTCAGAGGTCAAGGGCTATGAATAAAAAGAAGAAATGTGTAAAACTTAAATTAAAAGAGTGTGTGGGTAAAAGCTGTCTTGTAGGAAATTTGACAAGTGCTCATAACTGCTTGGGTGCAAGTCTTGAACAATCATTTAAAAAGGAAAAAAAACATTCTCTACAATTTGGAGGCCGATAAGATAGAGCAAGTAGCTAGTCTGCCTAGCATTGCAAAAACCAAGTGTCGCATTTACTCATTATCACAAAGTTTTTGATGTACAATTGTGCAACAAGCTGTGTTACATGAGAAAGGTCCATGAAACCTTTTTCACCATAAGAATAAATCATTCTGGATGTTTATGCTGATGGGCCTCCTAGGAATAAGGTTTCTCATAACAAAATAAACTGACAATTCTTGTCCATCAGTTTTTCTTTTTAGGAAAAGAAAAATCTACTAATAACACTGTGGAGAAAACCCCCCTGAGGTAGAACACAAAGTACAGGGAACAGCGTAAAGAGTGTCTAGGTACATCACAAATACAACAATTGTGTGAGCAACCAATCTGAATAGCTATAATGCCAAATCTTCAGAGGGGCTGTATGAAAAAAGTGCCGAGTCACAAGTCTGCTGGGAGGCCTCTCTTCTCATCATCCTCTCAAAGCTTCCTTGCATCCTCTCCCATCTAGAGTGTGGATGATCTCTATACAAATCCTTGAAAGAGTTTGCTATGGATACATCTTGAAGGTCCTTAGGATGGCTACACCTTGCAGTCAAATGCACAAGGCTCAATCGGCTCCTATATGTGATCGTGTCCTTGGATCCATTGTGCATGTGAGTAAGTTGGAGTGGGGATCTTGCTTAGATTTTGTCCAAAGATGAGGAAAACAAGGCTCCCTTCAACATCCTCATAGCCACATGTTGGGCCTTAGTCTATAGCCCCCTGAGTTGCAACCATGGTCTTTGCTGAGCCGTGAAATATCATCCTAAGGGCTCTCCATACCTTTTGAGCTTGGGGTAGGCCCATAGATAGTGTTTCTAGGTCTCCTATGGCTCCCTACATCTCACGGATACCTTGGGTCCTTCTTGTATCCAAGCCAAGTGCCAACTACTAGTATCTTGTGAGGTAATAGCCATAGGAAGAGGGATATCTTCCTATGCTGAAAACTCTCATCTAGCCTCCTGCAAAAGTTTGGTAATAAATGGTCTTAGATGCATTGTTTGTGTGAATAGGAGATGGCTTTTTTTTGTGTCCTAATCTTGCTTATTTGAATCCTCCTCCCCAACCTTGTAGTATAGGTAAAGAAGGTAGTGTGGCTTTGCCTATCAAGAAATGAATCTCTCTATGCCCACTCTCTTGGATCCCATCATAATCTTTGTAGAAGCCTTCTGTGAAAATCTTTTATTTCGAGCATCTTGTGAACTTTATGTGGTCCAAATTCTCTCATTGGAGACCATGGCTTGGATACGGTAGGGACCCAATAGCATGCGTGAGATGTCGCGATCTAGCAAAGGCGTAGAGACATTGCCTATGGGACTGCCCTAGACCCCATGAGGTTTGGAGGAGAGCCCTCAGGATAGTATTTCACAACACAACAGAGACCTTGGTGGCTACTTGGGGGGTTGTAGCATGGGTCACAATAGAGGCCTAGCATGTGGCCATGAGGATGTCTAGGGGAGCTACTCATTTCTCATTATTTGATAGCATTTGAGTAGGATTCTCACTCGAGATTACTTAGAGGCACTTTGGACTCAGGGGGATTGCCACAAATGGGAGTTGATTGCCAGTATCATAGCTTGGTATATTTGGAATTCGAGATGTAGCCACGTTATTGACCTTCTGGATGTATCCATTGCAGAGAATCTATCAAGGATCTGGACAAAGATCATTCACACTCTCCACGGGAGATGGGAGAGGATGCAGGGCAGCTTTGAGAGGATGAGGAAGAGAAGAGAGGCTTTTTTGTGGACATGGGATTCAGGTACTTTCTTCCATACTGTCCCTCATACGGTTTGGCATTACAGCTCCCCGGGATTGGTTGTTCACACAACCGTCGTATTTGTGACGTACTTAGTTACTCTTCATAGAGTTCATTGTACTTTGTATTTTACCTTAGGTTATTTGTCGAGGTGTTACTAATAGAAATTTCTTTTCTTGGGAAAAAAGTCCTCTCATTGGAGGTGTTCATCCTCCTTGACAAAAGAAGTGAATGTCTTGTCTTTGCTAGTCATGATGACCGCTAGAGGAATATCCCCTTTGGAGAAGAGACCAACCCAAGTCTGAGAAGTTTCTACATCTGTCCGTCACTTAGGAGGTACTTCCTCTATCACAACCTTGATCATAGCCCGTACTCCCCTAAGACCTCGTAGTCTCTACCTCTGATTATCCCAGTGAAGCAGCAACTTGTATAGAGAATCTCACCAGATACATCCTTTGTCCAAGAGTGTGGTTGGACTCTGATCTCAAACAGTGATTGAAGAGAATGGGCTATCTCCTCTCTGGTTGTAGTGGGTGGTAGCTAATGAAGGACTAATGAAGATCTCCTTGCTCTGATAACAACAATTGCACATTCAACCTCAAAGCTCCTCCCTAAGTTGTTGGTCTTGATCTTGTGAAGAAAATCTAGTGAATGTTGGGCTGCCATGGTCCTCCATGTGTAGGTATGATAGATTGAAGCCCCTCCCTATCAAAAGTTTCTTCCAAGGCTCCTTGCGTGGAAGAAGACCCTTGAGAGTGAGCTTAGCCAATCAGGCTTTGCTCTAGTAGATAGAAAAATGGTACTTGCTTTTGAGAAAATGAGATTGTTTACTTCATCTGCAACTCCATATTTTTGTTGCAAGGACATAATCAACATGGCTTGGCTAGAAAATATTGTCATTTTAATAGTTGTGATAATTTTTGTACCGGCTTAAATTTTGTCAAGTGTGGTGATCTTTGTTAGACAGATTTTGCAACTACGTATTGGCAATACAACTTATTCTCTTGTCAAATGTGAAAAAGATGTTAGATTTGTTTATTCCCATGTGGGAACACAAATTATTGTGTAAAAGTGGGTGTTTAGGTGTGAACACCTTTTACACCACTTAGCATTTAATAAGGGTCAAAGGTGTAGGTGGATACCTCAGCTTATAGAGTTCTCCCTTCCCCCCCTGGGCCCCCTTCCCAACTCTATGAAGTTTCACCCTCCATAGCCTGCTGGTCCATCTCCATTAACTCCATACCTCAACAATGGTATCAGAGCAGGTTTCACTCAGCCATTGCTACTCTCGCGCCTCAACCAGCTCACATTGAATGCTGCCCTGAACTTTCTGCTTTTTTCTCTACCATTACTACTGACTCCTGAGGAAAAGCATCAGAAGTAGAAAAAGAAAGCGCTGACCTGTTTACTGTGTATGATAACAGCAGCAAAGAAGAAGAGGAGGAGGCGGCGCTGACCCGGCCATCATGCCTGCAGATCCATCAGTCCCGTTCTGTCCGTCTGCCCAGACATTGCCCCTTCCCAGCTCAGCTGTTCATGTGCTGCCTGACTGTCCTTCCTCCACGTTAACTGACTGTCTGATGACAGCTGCTTGTGTGCCTGCGTGTCACTGCTAGTTGCCACCTGACCGTGTGCCCACCACTTGCTGCGAGAAATCTGCTGCCTGTCTGTTGTGTTGGTGCTGCTCGTCCTGTCGCTGTCAAATCTTCCGTCATGTCACAGCCTGTCAAATCTGCCTCAACATGTTTGGCATTAAAATAAGGTATTTTCATTACATCTTATGCTATGAAGGTTAAGATTTTCTTTCTCCTTAAAGGAAGTTCATATGAAATTGGGGCTTTGCAATTCACTCAAAATTTCTTCAGATTTCATGAACAAAATTTGGGCCTTTTTCAAATTGAGCCCAAAATTTCAAAATTTATTCTTTGAACTAAGGGTCAATTCATAGAAATTGGGGATTTTTTATTTTTATCAAAATTTCTCTTCATCCACCCAATAAAATTGGAGCTTCATCCACACAATAAAATTGGAGCTTTTCAAATCTAACCATGCTTCATTCGAATTTCTTCATCCAAATTTTATGCTTATTTTCAATTTGAGCTGTCTCCATGGCATTTGCCATCGGGATATTGAGATATAGTATCACAATTGAAAAATTCGTGGGTGTCGGCTTCTACATCTAGAAGACAACGATTTAGCTCATACTTACATGAGAAGGTGCATGGAGAGTCATCTCCACTAACAAGCCAGAGAACATTTGGGGCAACACACAACTTCATCAAGAATGGCTCAAGAAGAATGAAAGTGCTTTTGCCATTATTGGGCTCGGCCTCTTTGACAACCTTCTTCATCACCTTGATCTTACAAAAATGGCAAAAGAGGTATGGCCTTTAAACCACATTTGGGGGAGATACTAATAATTCCAAATTATTGTTAAGGATGCAATTGTTTAGCATCTAAGATCTCCTATAATCCTTCGGAGACTCTTAAGCAACATCTCAATCATTGAAGTCTTCTTTACCAACAAGTGACTACTCTCAATTGCCGTTTAGATGATGATGATAAAAAGGCTATACTTCTTAATAGCCTGATGAAAGAAGCACAATGCCATGAAACTGTGACAACTCTCAAGGTGGCTCGAGAGATGAAATATGAAGAAATGCTTGCCATCCTTTTGGATGATGAAAGGTGCAACAAAGAAGCTAATATAGCACTGACAGCCTTCTACACCAATAAATAATCGCCCAAATGTTGATATTGCAAGCATATTGGCCACACTCTTGGCCAATGCTACAAGAAGAAAGATAAGGAGCAAGACAAGCAACATGCCTAATATGTCACTGTTAATAGCTTATCAGATAGTGAATTTAATGAGCCACCTACTAGTTTTGACAAGGCTTTGAATGTTTTTCCTCAATCATTCTCTTGGCAATGTTGAATCCTATCAATATGTCTTTTGAATCAAATCCTAAATAAATAAATAAGGTGTTTTGGAATTAGACACTGACCATGCCAATGTGTGTATTAAGATCTTGCCGAACACTTATTGTGCGTGTACTCTGCTATGATTTTTATTCCAAAAGATTTGTATTTTTCTTTCATGATTTTATTAGGAGCTATATTTGAGGGGCGATTGTAATCACTTATCTCATGACCTCTAAGTTGATCCTCCCTAAGCTTTTGGTAGACTATGTCATGATCTTTCTTATTGTACATCTCTTTCACTTACACATCTCCTTTCTAGAATCATTGTACGAGATTAGACGCTGCCTCTTAGAGGTAAGACTTTTCATTTTTCCTTTTCTTTTTTTCATATGTTTCGTGTCATAGGTTGAACCACCCATCACCTAAAGGGGGGATTTGTTAGATTTATTTATCTCTATGTGAACACACATTATTGTGTGTAAAAGTGCGTGTTTAGGTGTGAACACCTTTTACACCACTTAACATTTAATAAGGGTCAAAGGTGTAGGTGGATACCTCAGCCTATATATTCAAGCTGTCACGAGGACGCGAAAATTTGATGCTTTGCTTATGTTTAATTGACATTCGATTAAAGGATTAATCAAATGTGCAATTAAAAGATGCACATGTATTGCACATGTGAGGTGCAAGCTACTTTCTCACAGTTGAAGACTGAAGGACCCTGTGAAAAAGATGGGTGTCAAAGGCAAAAGTTGTAACAAGTTACACTTGTTAGATTCTAGGTGAATTTTGGTGTCAGTTTATCCCTAGGACCATTAATTGGCCATTAAGTGTCAGTGGTGACACTAGGGACTAGGCATTAATTAATGGATTAATGCTTGTTCAAGGGTCAATTAATGCATGGGACCACTTTGGGTTGCAAATGGCCTTGCCAATTAATTTTTGGATGGGCAAGGTTAATTTTTCGGGCATGGATTAAGGGCTGAATTAATTTTCAGAATTAATTAATTTTGAAAATGAATTAAATGGCTGGAAATTGTTGAAAATGAATTAAGAAAGCTGTCACTTGGCAAAACTTTTCCATGTAAGTGGGGGAAAGGCTAAATAGGGCTGAAGGGAGAGGAAAATTTCGTTTTTCATTTTGGAGCTATTGGATTATTGCTGCCAGCTTTTGGGGGCAATTCCCAGTCATTGGAGACCATTTTGGTGATGGAGATTGCATATTCTTGACCTTGGGAAGTTGACAATTGCTGCTGATGCACTTTCTCTTGAAGATCACAGTCTCTGATGCTCCTATTGTTGTTGGTGCATTTGTTTGGGGCTAGTATAGCAGGGCAGCAACTGATTTTGATTAGTTCTTCGCGACAAATCTCAAAATTTTCTCTCTCTTCAGCATTCTCTCATCTCCTTAAGCCTATGCTCAGCCATTCTCAGCAATTCTCAGCCATTCGGAGGAGATCTCAGCCATTTTTGGTGGGCTGATCTGTAATTTCTGTAGTAAACCCTAATTCACAGCAGAAATTAGGGTTTAGCAGCCACTTTCGGATCCGTGCCAGAGATTGAAGGCTCAAGGGACTGAAATCAGCAGCTGATAATTGAAGATTATCAAGGGATTTCAAGAGCCAGTCCATCCCGAATTGATTTGGGGCACCATTTGGCCAGCCAAGGGGCAAATTGGAGAAGAAGTCGTGGGTGAAACAAGGGGCAAATGACCCAAAAGGCTTGCTGGACATTTATGACAGCAAGAGCAATTGGTTAGCAGGAGGAGATTGAAGAATCGCAAGTTGTACTCTTTCCAATTGAATGAAAGCTAAAGAAATACCGCAAGGGGCGCCAATTTTGGGGCCAACAAGGTGCCTATTGTCCAATAATGTTATGGTAAAGTGTGTATTTCATTTTATGTGCATTTATTTATTGCTGTAATTAACTCTTAAATCAGGTTATCACCACCCATTCCAAGAAGAAAGGTTGGTTTCACAGGCCTTAGCACTTGTACTTTCATCACAAACTATCACATCAATCTACTTAGCTTGTTGTGTACTTGCAAGAGTTTTTTCTCTCTCACCCCAAATACATAGCATGCATATGCTACCTCATTATACCAGGTACATGGGCAGCCCCTATTGCCTTGACCATTGAAGGATAGACCCACGTCATCCGCGTTCTTCAGTACCATGAAGGTTTGCAATGCCATTGATAGGCTCTAGAATGGTCGGGCCGAGGACCATGATAGACTAGTAGCAGAGCACCTATCACATGCCAGAGATATCCTAGCACCCATCCGTTCTAGCCCACCTATTCAACAAGGCTATGTGTGAAGGCTTTCTTGCTAGTTGGTCAGCTAATACTATAGTACAAATCATGAAAGCTAGAGACCCCATGGTTTCTATGAACTATAGAATGGTCATGGTTGGGCCATGTGCTAGCCAAGCTTCATGGATCTATACTAGAGTATGAGTTGAGCAAATGGGTAGAGAAGCATCAACATTGGGCATGTGGACATGCATGGTTTAGAAGCATAGTTGCTAGAAACATCAGAAACGTTTAGAAACGAAACGTTAGAAACGTGTTTTGTAAGTTTCTTTCAAGAGGGGGTAAAATAAGAAACACAGGTTTTTTATATAGGGATTTTTAATAGTTTTGACTAGAAAAAGAGTTTCTAAACCTTTATGGAACTCTCTCTTAAACAAAGAATGGCCAATTGAGCTTGAGTGATAATAGATTTAATCGAGAATAATACGTTAGATATTCGTAATCCATTATTGACTTGTCGCTTATGTCAAAGTTAGCCTTTGGATAAGCTATACTATGGTTCAAAACTCAAACATTATGACTCATATTTATCATACAAAGAAAATTGCAATAAACATGTGAATAGCGTATCTACAATATGGAGTGAGTCAAGTTGCAACATCATGATTCTCATTTCAAAACAAAGTGATAAAATGTCGAAATCAAGAACAAATTATAATATAACATAAATAAATCATAAATAAGACTGAAGTCGTATAATAATCAACTCTCAAGATAGGAATAGATACTAGATTGACAAAGTCCAATAACTAAACAAAATCACAAAAAAATCAGTCTCTCATCCAAAACCTTGAGCGCTTACGAGTCATTACACATAATCATCATCATCTTTAACATTGTCCAACAGTTTTTGTCAAAAAAACCATGTTTTGGGTTCCAACTCACAAAAAAAAAAACCCTAGGTTTTTTACTCTAAAAAACATATCATACTTTAAGAAACGTTTCGTAAGTTTCAAATTGAAAGAAACGTGTTTCTTAACTGCTATGTTTAGAAGGGGTTACTCCACTCTTGATCATATCCTCACACTCTGAACCATCATGAGGGAGAGCAAGGCATAGGGAAGGTGGGTATATTGTTGCTTTGTGGATTTCCATAAGGCCTTTGACATAGTATCACGAGCTAGGCTTATGATGAGACTATAGGAGCTAGAGGTCCCAATGGAGATGAGATGGGGGATATTAGCATTGTATGCGTTTGTTAGAGCACGAGTACGAGTACCAGGAGGTCTATCATGGGAAATTACTAGCACCATTGGGATGAAACAGGGATGCCCACTCTTACCTACTCTCTTTGGCCTTTATATTGATGAGATATTAGACTATATTGATGGACTTGTAAGAGAGGGAGCTAACTTGGGGGGGCATTGATATCCATACTATTGTATGCCAATGATATAGGCCTCATCTCCCGCACATTGCGGAGGGATTGCAATGCCACGTGGATCCACTATAGGCCTTTTGTTAGGATAGGAATTTCACAGTGAACCTTGGTTTTGATATTCAATACTTCCTCCTAGTGGATTCGGTGATTATTACTCCAATTCACATACAAAGAGGAGATAGTGGAGGTGGTCTAGAGATATGTTTACTTAGAAATTACATTTTTAGGTCCAAGATTCACTTTGAGGAGAGTAGCGGAGGATAGATTGATACGAGGCTATGTGGCTCTAGGGTTGATGCAGAGCTAGTGTGTACGCATATAGTCCAAGAGCCTTGAATCCGATAATTTGGTCACACCAGCACTTTTGTATGGGGCCCCCTATATGGGGATTGAACTTCTACCACAAGGAGAGCCACACATGATTAGCCACTACCTAGGGGGAAGGAGATATATGAGGGGTGGGAGTTGATGGGGAGACCCTTGGTACTAATGATTTCACGGATGATTCGAAGATGCTTCTATTTCTCCATCTACCCTACACATTTGCCAATATGCATTGGGTATATTCAACAAAACCCAATAAAACCACTCGTCTTATCAAAGAGAAATCTTGGCAATGATCAAAGCTATTAAAGCTTTTTGCATATTTGTGGAATTTGTCCCTTTCGCTATATGGACAGATCTTCAGTATGTGCCAAGTTATCTCACTAAAAAGGCACTGAATGAGATCGATAATAAGAGATTACTAAGGTGGTCCCTCTTTTTTGATGCCCTTGATGTATTTCAACATATTCTGGGCGTCCATAACATAGCGGCAACCTTTTATCACACCAACCACCTTGACCCACTTTGTATACCTTTTCTTTTGTACAATATTCCATGCGCTCTATGTGCCAGCAAGCATGCACTACAAGATGTGCATTTACACCCCGCTAACATCAGTGATTGTTTTCACTATCACAGTCTATAAATACATCCCTTGTAACTCCGTTGAGGGCAGCAAAGTATTAAGAGCATTCTAGCACTCAAGCTTTGTATCCTCTCCTAGCTCTGTGAACAGCCTTGTAACACTTAGCAAGATAATATAAGTCTTATTTCTCATCTCTGCAGCATCTCTAAGGCAGTTATGTGTCAGTTCTGTGCCATCTCTCTTGCTTTGTTCCCATCTTTGTCGTCGTGTTTCTACACTCGCCGCACCTCTTTGTGTTTGGTATTAGAGCCATTAACATACCGCTATCTGAGGGAAGTAAGGTTGTTAGTGACATGTGTGAGGTGTTGCTCGTTGTTAAGTAGACTGTTGTGCCATTTGTGCCATTGTTTGAGCGTCTTATCCTCAAAGTCTAATAAATCCTTCATGGCTTCCTCAAAGATTGATGGCAATGTGTTCAACGCTATGTTCAAGATACTATCTGAGCGCTACAAGTCGTTGGGAAATTTGACTATCATTGTGGATGAAGCACCCCCCAGTTCCAAATGGATTTTGCGAGACATTGGTGTTGCACATATCTATGGTGAGAATCAACTTTTCAAGTTCAAGGCTTCAACAGTTTACATAGAAGATCAAGGAATTCTTATGGTGGGAGATACATTAGCAGAAGACTAATATGTTAATCTTTTGTCTCTCGTCCGTCCCAAGATACAAAAACATCAAGAGAAAAAAGATTATCCTTATTTGCATTTAGGATATACAACCATAGGTATAATCCCTTTGTTTCATAGAGGCCTTAATGTCTCTTGTATGACTACAATATTAGATACTAGGCATGTTGAGCTCATGGATATGATCGTAGGTGTTGCTCTGTCGCCTTTGTTAAACGATCCCATTTTCTTTGAGCTTCACTCGAATTATGTCATAGCTATGGATGATCCACACCTGCCTGAATTACTCATGTTTCATATTAGGACAATGGGCTTGAAGATGAAAACTTCTTCCGCTCATTTAGCTATTCAATATCTTATGGTATTTTGGTGCATGTCATTAGCCATTCCTAGAGGAGTGGATAGGGTCAAACCATAATTATGAGATCAGATAAAAGTACTGAGCACTTGCTTTCTGATTGTGTGAATTGGTCAGAGATTGAGCTACCCCATGAATGGCAACAGGATATCTCCTTCCTCAAGAGAAAATAACACTTATCCCCTAGAGTAATCGAAGTATAAAATATAAAAGGTAAAACTCTTCATCTTCCACAGCGTATGGCTCCTAAGCTACCGAAGGCAAAGCTTTACAAAACCCTCTTGTTCCAGTTCAGCCTTAGCTCAAAATATCGCCATCACAACGTGCAAATGTTTTAAAGTTTGACACCCAGTCGTGTGATCATGCTCACATCATACAAGGTATCTGCCAACATTGCAAGAAACTCATTGATTATGCTTCTTTCTCCTTTGTTAACGTCATTCAGGAGTTTGAGTATGAAAACAATAAGTACAAAGCTGCTTCTTACTTAAGGCCACAGAATTTTGCTTCCTGGACACACCTAGCCCTAATAGATCTGATCGAGAAGGTTGATAATTTACAACAAATCTGTGACAATATTGTTGTTTTACGTGAGCAGTTAGTTAAAGCACAAGTGCAATCTTCATCTGGGCCTAGTAGTGCTTCTTTGCCAATACATTCTACTTCCTCCATGAGGAGATTACAAAAAGGTTGGAGTTCCTACTTCTCTTCTCCTTTACCAGGCTCACTTAATATGCATCGGGTTATTCCTGTTTCAGCTAGAGGAAAAGGCAAAGTTGTTATTGAATCTGAACAAGGCATCAATACAATTCATGAAGGAGCTTCTACTTCTCATGATTTGCCTGATTTGAATCTAGAGCCGCAAGACTCTAATGATTCTGACGATCCAGATGGAATCTTTAAGGAGCTACAACAGATTTATTGCCTTCTCTCATGTCTGTCATGAAAGGTGAAACCAATATTCAGCAACCTAGCTTGTTTCAGCCTTCATTACAACTAGGAGATACTGTTGCAGAATTGGCAAAGTATCTTGAGCTCATGTTTCCCGAGTAGAATTGACAGAGTATCTTGAGCTCATGTTTCATGAGTGGTCAGATCATGACTATAAGATTCCTTTTGATCACATCGATGAGTATGTATTTGATAGAATCAGAAGAAAGAGAGAAGCAAATCAAGCCGTGGATCAAATGCCTTTATGTATTGACCCAGAAGATAAGCGGAAGGAAGACCCTCAATGCAAAATAGAATCACACATCAATTCGCGCATCATGGGTGAAAGTTTGGAATAACATCTGCCTACTAGCCCTCCTTATGAGCTGCGTGTATGGTACTAGCGAGATCAAGTTGTTTTTCAAAACCAAGTTGCTTATACTTTATTATCTTCTGATGAAGATGGGGACAGTATTATCGATGAGGATTTTATGCTCATCAATCCTCATAGAGCCAATGTTCCCCCAGATACATTACTACAGGCTCTACTCAATGCACATGCATCTACTACTATAAGTACTCTCCTTGTGAATGTTGCTACTAAAGCTACTGGTACTGTGAATGCTTCTTCTTTCTGTTCCAAATCCTCTTACACAAGCTTCTATAAGAAAATAGGCATCTCTAAAAAAGTTGGATCTTTTTCGATATGGTCAATAGATAGAAAGTCTCCAAAAGAAATCAAGCTGTTAATTTACATGATGTACGCCTATTTTGGCCAGAAAATTCTAGACAAACCACAGACCAGCTACATAGACATATTGAATGCCATGACCTATGGTTTTGTTGGCGGCTTGAAACATTGGTGGATCTCTATACATCTCCAAGTCAAGTTAGCTATTGTCCAACATCAAGATCGAGTCCAGTTATTTTTTGATTTGCTTCTCGGTGAATTAGTAGACAATACACTGGATGATGTGCTCTAAGCTCGTGAAGCATTTTTCACGTCAAAGCTATGCGATCCCAGGCAATACAAGGTGTACACGATTTATATGAGAGATCTATTGTATAAAGGATTGGGTGCTCAGGAGAACAACATGAAAGAACACTTGGTATGTTCTTTACCAAAACCCATTTCCTTCTACTCTAAATAGAAAATGAAGAATGAAAATAGAGATTTCTCAGATAGTGTGGGTCAAATCTTGCAAACAATAGAACAAACTATCAAAGAAGTTTGCTAGCATCGGAACATGACAATGGTTAATTAGAAATTTCCTCAGTTTGTCTGTAAATCTGCAGCCAAATATGATGTTGACTTTGGATGCAAGGAATGTGCTTGTTTCACTTCATATGGTAATGGCTAGTCTAGCAAACATCACTACTACCGCTCTTCAAGAAATCACAGAGGTTGCTATCTGAGGGAAGTAAGGTTTCTAGTGATGTTTATAAGGTGATGCTTGTTGTTAGGCAGGCTCTTGTGCTGTTTGTCCCATTGGTTGAGCATCTTATTCTCAAAGTCCAATAAATCCTTCATGGCTTCCTCAAAGACCGGTGGCAATGTGTTCAGCTTTGCATTCAAGACACTGTTGGAGTGCTACAAGTCGTTGGAAAATTTGACTATCATTTTGGATGAAGCACACCCCAGTTCCAAATGGATTTTGCGAGACATTGGCGTTGAACATATCTATGGTGAGAAGCAACTTTTCAAGTTAAGGCTTCAACAATTTACATAGAAAATCAAGGAATTCTTACCATGGAGATACATTAGCAGAAGATCAACATGTTAATCTTTTGTCTCTAGTCCTTTCCAAGATACAAAAACATTAACAGAAAAAAGATTAACCTTACTTGCATTTAGGCTATATAGCCATACATATAATCCCTTTGTTTCATAGAGGTCTTAATGTCTATTGTATGGTTGCAATATTAGATACTAGGCATGTTGAGCTCATGGATACGATTGTAGGTGCGGTTGTGTCACCTTTGTCAAATGGTCCCATTTTCTTTGAGCTTCACCCCAATTATGTCATAGTTATGGATGATCCATACTTGCATGAATTACTCATGCTTCATGTTAGGACTATGGGTTTGCAGATGAAAACTTCTTCTACTCATTTAGTTATTCAATATCGTAGGGTATTTCAGTGCATGTCATTAGCCATTCCTAGAGTAGTCGAAGGCATCCATTCCTCTAAATATAGAAGTCAAACCATATTTATATGATCAGATGAAAGTACTCAACGCTTTCTTCTTGATTGTGTGAATTGGTTGAAGATTGAGCTACCCCATGAATGGCAACTGGATATCTTCTCCCTCAAGAAAAAAGAACTCTTATCCCCTAGAGTAATTAAAGTATAAAATATAAAAGGTAAACCTCTTCATCTTCCATGGCATATGGCTCCTGAAGCTGCAGAAGACAAAGCTTTACAAAACCGTCCTGTTCTAGTTCAACCTCAGCTTAAAATATCCTTATCACAACGTGCAAATGTTTTAAAGTTTCACACCTAGCCGTGTGATCCTGCTCGCATCATACATGGTATCTGCCAGCATTGCAAGAAACTCATTGATTGTGCTTTCTTTCTCCCTTGTTAATGTCATTTAGGAGTTTGAGTATGAAAGCAATAAGTACAAAGCTGCTCCTTACTTAATGCCAAAGGCTTCTGCTTCCTGGACAGCAGAATGGCAAGCTTCTAATTGAACACACCTAGCCCTTACAAGTCTGATCCAGAAGGTTGATAATTTACAATAAATCTGTGATAATATTGTCGTCTTATGTTAGCAGTTAGTTAATGCACAAGTGCAATCATCATCTATGCCTAGTATTGCTTCTTTGTCAACACATCCTCCTCCATACACACTTTTGTCCATCTCTCCTACTCCTACTACTACTGATTGAAATACTTTCTCTACGAGGAGATTACAAAAAGGTTGGAGTTCCTACTTCTCTTCTCCTTCACCAGCCTCACTTAATATGCATCACGTTATTCTTGTTTCAGCCAAAGGAAAAGGCAAAGTTGTTATTGAATTTGAACAAATCATCAATACAATTCATGAAGGAGCATCTACTTCTTATGATTTGCTTAATTTGAATCTAGAGTCGCAAGACTCTAATGATTCTAACGATCGAGATGGAATCTTTAAGGAGCTACAATAGATTTATTGCCTTTCTCTCATGCCCGTCATGAAAGGTGAAACCAATATTCAGCAACCTAGCTTGTTTCAGCCTTCATTACAAGTAGGAGATAGTGCCAAAGAATTGTCATAGTATCTTGAGCTCATGTTTCCTAAGTGGTCAGATCATGACTATAAGATTCCTTTTGATCACATTGATGAGTATGTATTTGACAGAATTAGAAGAAAGAGAGAAGCAAATCAAGTCCTGGATCAAATGCCTTTATGTATTGACCTAGAAGATAAGTAGAAGGAAGACCCTCAGCGCAAAATGGAATGATGCATCAATTCGTGCATCATGGGTGAAAGTTTGGAACAACATTCACCTATTGGCCCTCCTAATGAGCTGCCTACATGGTACCAGCGAGATCACGCTGCTTTTCAAAACCAAGCTTCTTATACTTTATCATCTTCTAATGAAGATGGTGACAGTATTGTCGATGAGGATTTTATGCCCACCAATTCTCATAGGGCCAATGTTTCCCCAAATACATTAGTATAGGCTGTACTCAATGCACATGCATCTACTACTGTAAGTACTCTCCCTGTGAATATTGCTACTAAAGCTAATGGTACTGTGAATGGTTCTTTTTCCTATTCCAAATCCTCTTACACAAATTTTTATAAGAAAGTAGTTGTCCCTGAAAAGTTGGATCTTTCCGTATATGGTCAATATATAAAAAGTATACACAAGAAATCAAGTTGTTAATTTACATGATGTACTTATTGTTTTCATACTCAAACTCTTGAGTGACATTAACAATGGAGGAAGAAGCTTGTTCAATGAGTTTGTTGCAATACTGCCAGATACCATATATAATGTGAGCATGATCACATGAGTGGGTGTGAAACTTTAACACATTTGCATATTGTGACGGGGATATTTTGACCTAAGGTTGAACTCAAACATGAGGGTTTTGTTAAGCTTTGTCTTCTGTAGCTTCAAGAGACATACACTATGGGAGATGAAGAGTTTTACCTTTTATATTTTGTACTTTAATTACTCTAGGGGATAAGAGCTCTTTTTTCTTGAGGGAGGAGATATCCTATTGCCATTCATGGGGTGGCTCAATCTCTGACCACTTCACATAATCAGGAAGAAAGCGTTGAGTACTTTCATCTGATTTCATAATTGTGATTTGACCTCCATCTTTTGAGGAATTGATACCTTCGGCTACTCTAGGAATGGCTAATGACATGCATTGAAATACCATACAATATTGAATAGCTAAATGAGCAGAAGAAGCTTTCATATGCAAACTTATAGTCCTAATATGAAGCATGAGTAATTTAGGTATTTATGGATCATCCATAGCTATGATATAATTAGGGTGAAGCTCAAAGAAAATGGGACCATTTGACAAAGGCGACACAACATCACCTACGATCATATCCATGAGCTCAACATGCCTAGTATCTAATATTGCAGCCATACAAGAGACATTAAGACCTCTATGAAAGAAAGTGATTATACCTATGGCCATATATCCTAAATGCAAATAAGGATAATTTTTTTTCTGTTGATGTTTTTGTAACTTGGGAAGGACTAGAGACAAAAGATTAACATGTTGGTGTTTTGCTAATGTATCTCCCATTGTAAGAATTTCATGATCTTCTATGTTAACTATTGAAGCCTTGAACTTGAAAAGTTCATTCTTACCGTAGATATGTGTAGTACCAATGTCTGGCAAAACCCATTTGGAACTGGGGTGTGCTTCGTCCACAATGATAGTCAAATTTTCCAACGACTTGTAACACTCGGACAATGTCTTGAATGCAGAGCTGAACACATTACCACCGACCTTTGAGGAAGTCATGAAGGATTTACTGGACTTTGAGGATAAGACGCTCAAACAACGGCACAAATGGCACAACAACCTGCCTACCAACGAGCAACACCTCACACACGTCACTAACAACCTTACTTTCCTCAGATAGCAGTATGTTAATGTCTCTAATACCAAACATAGAGAAGCGCGGTGGACCTGGGAACATAGTGACAAAGATGGGAACACAGCAAGAGAGATGGCACAGAACTGACACAGAATTGACTTAGAGATGCTGCAGAGATGAGAAATGAGACTTATATTATCTTGTTGAGTGTTACAAGGCTGTTCAGAGAGGTGGGAGAGGATACAAAGGTTGTGTGCTAGAATGCTCTTGATGCTTCGTTGCCCTCAAAGAAGTTACAAGGGATGTATTTATAGGCTGTGGTAGTGGAAAAAATCATTGATGTTAGTGGGGTGGGAACAGTGTGTGCATGGAATATTGTACAAAAGATAAGGTATACAAAGTGGGTCAAGGTGGTTGGCGTGACAAAAGGTCTACCATCGTGTTGTGGACACCTAGAATATGCTGAAAAGTTATATCAAGGGCATAAAAAAAGAGGGACCACCTTAGTAATGTCTTTTGCCGATCTCATTCAATGCTTTTTAAGCGAGATAACTTGGCATGTGCTGAAGATCTGTCTGTATAGTGAAATGGACAAATTCTACAAATATTCCACAAGCCTTAATATCTTTGATCATTGCCAAGATTTCTCTTTGATAGGATGGTTAGTTTTGTTGGGTTTTGTTGAATATACCTGATGCATGTTAGTAAATGTGTAGGGTAGGTGGAGAAATAGAAGTATCTTTTTCACATGAGCAAGCAACCCACTCGGAATCGGAGACATTTGTGTAAAAAAGGATGCATGGCAGGCCAGTGGGTAGCTTGAGAGGTGGTAGATGGCGAATTAAATTTTTAATATTTTGTATAGCTACTGTATGGAGAGGTTTCCATTGAAATTGATCTTTTTGCAAGAGAGGGTATAGGTCTTTGGAGTAAAGTGCCAAATTTGGTGTGACCGAATTTATCCAATTTAGACATCCAAGCAGTTGGTTGTAATTGCTTCACATTTATTAGTTCATCTGGCATATCTGAAACCTTTGTCATCACATGTTCTTGTAACTTGATAGTGCCATGTTGAATTTCTAATTACAAAAATTCAACTGTAGTTGTGAACATGATAGACTTCGTAGGGGAGAGCACCATTCCTGCATCCTCTACTACCTTAGCAAACTAATATAGATGATCTATGTGTTCATTAATGGTTGCAAAGAACACTAAAGTATCATCAATGTACACTAAACAAAATGGAAATTTAGAAAAAACTGAATCAGTCCACCCTTGAAAGAGTGTTGGAGCTATTTTGATACCGAAGGGTAGTACCGTCCATTGTTAGTGTCCTTGAGGGATACAAAAATCTGTTTTATGCCTGTCTTCTTTCTTCAAGGGAAGCTGCTAAAATCGTGATTTTAAGTCAAATTTGCTGAAAATATTGGCTTTCTTTAGCTTCTTTATCAGGAGGTCCTTGAGTGGAATAGGGTGACCATGGCCAATGAGATAAGTGTTTAAAGGCTTATAGTTGATCACCATTCTCTTTTTTGTTCAGAAAGTTTATCTACATAGAATGCTTGGCACGCCCAAGGTGAGTTGGTAGGCTCTATGAAACCTTTCTCTAGGAGAGAGTTTGAATTTCTTCTTTACACAAAAGTAAATCTTCTTTCATCCCAGAATGTACAGCTTTGGTTGGGACGGCATTGGGCTTTAGCGGAAGAGGAATAGCATAAGAGACTCTTTTTTCTTTATACATAAGAGGATTTTCATGCATAAAAGACTTTAGATGGTTTGCTACCTTTTGAATGTCTTTGGCTTATTTTTGCTTTTTTGTATTAATTCATTGTTCCTTGGCAGCATTCTTTTGTTGAGAAGGGGGTTCTAAAATAGAGTATATGCTGCGGTCAATTTTGGGCAGAAGAGGAATATCTGCTTTTTTTCCAAGATAGGAAATAGTAAAATGTTCCGACCAAAAACTATATGGGGCAAGGTGTTGGAGGATGTCTGTCCCAATGAGCAAATCATAGCACATTTGCTTCATTAGTTGTATTTCAATAGGAACTTTGATATGTCCCAGCTGTAGATATGCTTGTGTCACATGAATAAGAGTCACCTTTTTATTGTTAGACAATTCTACTATGATTGGAGTGGTTACTTTTATACAATTTGGAGAGAAAAGCTCACAAGGGGCTATGACTAGACTGGAACCAGTGTCTAAAAGGGCATCTACATACAATGAAAATTGAGGCATGTTTTTTAGTTGTACACAAATCATGGGGATAGGACCACCGGTAGTAAGAGCATTAATTGTGTGGACCTTTGCTTTTGCTAACCTGATCTGATTGACAGGCTTGACAGGGATGTCTGTTGCAGAATTTTGAAGTTCTGTGAGGATAGTTGTTGTTCCCTGCACAAGCTGTCTTTGTCCCCTGAGGAGCCTTTTGAAGACTTTACACAAAGTGTGCAAATCTTGTTGCATTTCAGTAAAGGCCTGTAACATTTCTGTTCCTTCTCTTTGGGTTGATTGGGACGTTGCAGAAACTGATAGGAGGAGTTGGGTTGCTGTCCTTGGATGATGCATTTGTTCTAAATTATGTGGAATAAACATATTTGCTTTTCCTTTAGTTTCTGGACTCAGTGTACCTAGCTTGGGAAGGCCATAAGGATTATTGAAAAATTATTGGCTCACTTTATCCTTAGCCTTCTTATCTGATGATCCTGTTTTGGTAGATGAATCATCATCATTGGAGTCGGACTGCTTTGCCTTGCCTTTAGATCTGCGAGAAGAAGATCCACCACCAGTAGATGCAGCACCAATGAATTTTTTTTCTTTTTCCCAGAGAAATAGACAGCATGGGCATTGACAGGCACAAAGGTATGAGAATGGATGGAGTGATCATCATCTGAGTCTTCTGAGACTGTTGAAACTTCTGAAATTGAGCTAGCAAGACTGGATTCAGTATACAACAGGTCTAATTCAGACTCACTATTTTTTGATTCTGAAGCAATAGTCAGAGATTCAGTATCAGAATGAGACACAGAAGTTGATTCAATGGTGTACCAAGAAGTGTCACTTTCTGACTCACTAGAACTAGGAGAATCATAAGAACAATCATTGGCTGAGGAAGAATCTTCACTAAGATAATGAAGGTTAACCTCAGCTGCATTATTTCTTCTTTGGACAATTGTTTGCCAAATGAGAAGAACTTTCACATAAATAGCATTTAAAATCCTTTTTCAGTTCTTGAGAAGGGGGATTATGAGAAGACTTGTGAGAATAGTTTCAATGAGAAGCTTTTGGTGATTTACCATTACCATGTTTGTATGAATGTTGTTGAGATCTTCTCGAATGGTAGTCTTGGTCTAGCTTGTCCTGCTTATTGAAGTAGTAATGACTGCTACCTCTGTGATTTCTTGAAGAGTGGTAGTAGCGATGTTTGCTAGGCTGGCCATTACCATGTGAAGTGGAACAAGCACATTGCTTGCATCCAAAGTCAACATCATATTTGGTTAGAGATTTACAGACAGACTAAGGAAATTTCTGATTAAGCATTGTCATTTTCTGATGCTAGCAAACTTCTTTGATAGTTTGTTCTATTGTTTGCAGGATTTGTCCCACACTACCTGAGAAATCTCTATTTTCATTCTTTATTTTGTGTTTAGAGTAGAAGGGAATGGGTTCTGGTAAAGAATATACTAAGTGTTCTTTCATGTTGTTGTCCTGAGCTCCCAATCCTTCATACAATAGATCTCTCATATAAATCATGTATTCCTTGTATTACCTGGGATCGCATAGTTTTGATGTGAAAAATGCTTGACGAGCTTCAAGTACATCATCTAGTCTATTGCCTACTAATTCATGAGAAGAAATTCAAAAAATAACTGGACTCGATCTTGATATTGGACAATAGCTATCTTGACTTGGGGATGCATAGAGATCCACCATTGTTTCAAGCTGCCAACGAAACCATGGGTCATGGCATTCAATATGTCTATGCGACTGGTCTGTGATTTGTTGTCCAAAATTTTCTGGCCAACATAGGCGTACATAATCTAAATTAACAACTTGATTTCTTCTGGAGACTTTCCATCTATTGACCATGTAGGGAAAGATCCAACTTTTTCAGGGACACCTATTTTCTTGTAGAAGTTTGTGTAAGAGGATTTGGAATAGAAAGAAGAAGCATTCACAGTACCAATAGCTTTAGTAGCAGTATTTATAGGGAGAGTACTTACAGTAGCAGATGCATGTGCATTGAGTAGAACCTGTAGTAATGTATTTGGGGGAACATTGGCTCTATGAGGATTGATGGGCATAAAATTCTCATTCACAATACTGTCACCATCATCATCAGAAGATGATAAAGTATAAGCAGCTTGGTTTTAAAAAGCAGCTTGATCTTGCTAGTACCATGCAGGCAGCTCGTTAGGAGGGCCAGTAGGTGAATGCTGTTCCAAACTTTAACCCATGATGCGCGAATTGATGCATCATTCCATTTTGTGTTGAGGGTCTTCTTTCTGCTTATCTTGTGGGTCAATACATAAAGGCATTTGATCCAGGACTTGATTTGCTTCTCTCTTTCTTCTGATTCTGTCAAATACATACTCATCAATGTGATTAAGGAATCTTATAGTCATGATCTGACCACTCAGGAAACATGAGATCAAGATACTTTGCCAATTCTACAACAGTATCTCCTAGTTGTAATGAAGGCTGAAACAAGCTAGGTTGCTGAATATTGGTTTCACCTTTCATGACAGACATGAGAGAATGCAATAAATCTATTGTAGCTCCTTAAAGATTCCATCTAGATCGTCAGAATCATTAGAGTCTTGTGACTTTAGATTCAAATCAGGCAAATCATAAGAAGTAGAAGCTCCTTCATGAATTATATTGATGCCTTGTTCAGATTCAATAACAACTTTGCCTTTTTCTTTGGCTGAAACAAGAATAACGTGATGCATATTAAGCAAGGCTGGTGAAGGAGAAGAGAAGTAGGAACTCCAACCTTTTTGTAATCTCCTCGTGGAGAAAGTATTTCAATCAGTAGTAGTAGGAGTAGGAGAGATGGACAAAAGTGTATATGGAGAAGGATGTGTTGACAAAGAAGCAGTACTAGGCACAGATGAAGATTGCACTTGTGCTTTAACCAACTGCTAACATAAGACGACAATATTATCATAGATTTATTGTAAATTATCAACCTTCTCGATCAGACTTGTAAGGGCTAGGCGTGTTCAATTAGAAGCTTGCCATTCTGTTGTCTAGGAAGCAGAAGCCTTTGGCATTAAGTAAGGAGCAGCTTTGTACTTATTGCTTTTATACTCAAACTCCTGAATGACATTAACAATGGCGAAAGAAGCCTGTTCAATGAGTTTCTTGCAATGTTAGCAAATACCGTGTATGATGTGAGCATGATCACACGGCTAGGTGTGGAACTTAAAACATTTGCACGTTGTGATGGGGATATTCTGAGTTGAGGCTGAACTTGAACAGGAGGGTTTTGTAAAGCTCTGTTGTCTGCAGCTTGAGGAGCCATACGCCATGGAAGATGAAAAGCTTTACCTTTTATATTTTGTACTTTAATTACTCTAGGGATAAGAGTTCTTTTTTCTCAAGGGAGGAGATTTCATTTGATCACGTAATTATGGTTTGACTTCTATATTTAGAGGAATTGATGCCTTCCACTACTTTAGGAATGTTTAATGACATGCACCTAAATACCATACAAGATTGAATAGCTAAATGAGCGGAAGAAGTTTTCATATGCAAATCCATAGTCCTAATATGAAGCATGAGTAATTCATGCAGGTATGGATCATCCATAGCTATGATATAATTCGGGCGAAGCTCAAAGAAAATGGGACCGTTTGACAAAGGCGACATAGCAGCACCTACGATCATATCCATGAGCTCAACATGCCTAGTATCTAATATTGCAACCATACAAGAGACGTTAAGACCTCTACGAAACAAAGGGATTATACCTATGGCTATATATCCTAAATGCAAATAAGGATAATCTTTTTTTTGTTGATGTTTTTGTATCTTGGGAAGGACTAGAGACAAAAGATTAACATGTAGGTCTTCTGCTAATGTATCTCCTACGGTAAGAATTCCTTGATCTTCTACGTAAATTGTTGAAGCCTAGAACTTGAAAAGTTCATTCTCACCATAGATATGTGCAGCACCAATGTTTGGAAAAATCCATTTGGAACTGGGGTGTACTTCCGTCCACAATCATAGTCCAATTTCCCAACGCGTTGTAGCGCTTGGACAATGTCTTGAATGTAGAGAACACATTGCCATTGGTCTTTGAGGAAGCCATGAAGGATTTACTGGACTTTGAGGATAAGACGCTGAAACAACGGCACAACTGCTTGCCTAACAACGAGCAACACCTCACACATGTGAGTAATAACCTTACTTTCCTCAAATAGCAGTATGTTAATGGCTCTAATACCAAACACAGAGAGGCGTGGCGGATGTGGGAACACAGTGACAGAGATAGCACCCCTTGGTATCACATGAGGTCATTAGAGTAGAGATGGGAGTACTACCCATAGTGGCAGAGGCCCTCTTCCAAACAATGACTTTCTTGCATAAGCTCTGGATCTTGATGAGACAGAGATAGGGTGGCACTAGAGTCATCTAGACAACTAGCATTACAGGGAGATACTAAGTGCTCGTATTCTCCGATAGAGACATGGTTACAGCTACATGGATTACACATGGATCACCTCCCACCACCACTACAATACAGCTTGGATTGCTCTCACTTGGATCTCAGCCAAGAGGAGCTGAACTGCATCGTTAGGATGGATCCTCATTTACACAACCATGACATGGGTGACACCTACTGAAGATTTGGGGATGAAGATGGTTTTTTATTAGAAGGATTGTCTACACATAACCTGATGGCTTTGTTGTCCGCCCAGGAAACATGGATGCACATGTCTCACGGTGTATGATGTGTCATTGAATAGCTCTGTACATCGTCACACTAGCTCCAGATCAAACATGCCATAGTTGTCTCTCTACGTAGTACGGTACGGTACGATACATATTACTACGATTTTGTGCGAAAGAATAGGGTGCTTTTGGCCACACACCCCAACCTCTTTTATTTAAAGCATCAACCGCATCCGCCGGGTCACAAAACCCCCCTCCGCCAACAACCACCACCACCACAAGCTTACATTTCTCTTATTTGTATGATCATTTATGTATGATGTATCCAATCCCATCTATCTACTTGTTATTTGTATGTTGTAGCGCATATTGCACATGAGGCATATACCATATAGGTTTTGGCATGTTACTCTCAAGTAATCATCTTATATACTTTAATGGCATTGCTCTTTAGACTTTACACACTTATTCTCTCATCTTTAGTCCAAAATACCCAAGATGATTTTTTTTTTTGTACTAATATCAGACCGTACCTTATAAAATCTTAAGGTACCATTTAGTACCATATTTTATCGTATTGTATGGTATTGTACCTTTCATACATGACAACTACGGAACAGGTAGATACGACACAGATTCCCTCCCCCCGAAGGATAGGAGACCAGCTTTGTTAGCTCAAGTGAGAGACGGAGCACTACTTATGCAGATGCCCAGTGTACTACGAGATTCGAGGGCGCTTCCATTGCTTGTGCCACTATCTAGGGTTATGGATTTCCAAGATTAGAGATGTCACGGGCTCTTCTTAGTGGAGCTTTGGTGCCACAGAGAGCACCTCTTACAGGCCTAACAATAGTGACATGGAGTTACACACCAACGTGCACTCATAGAGTTATGGATTTCCCAGATTAGAGATGTCACGGGCTCTTCTTAGTGGAGCTCTGGTGCCACAGAGAGCACCTCTTACAGACCCAACAATAGTGACATGGAGTTACACACCAACGTGCACTCAGAGAGTTCTATAGAGCATCGACTACTTCCTCTAGTACAAAGCCCTCATCAGTTCAACCGACACCCGCACCATGGGGAACCATCCTAGACATAGCCATGGAGAGTTGCAAAGCTTGTTGCCCATGCCTAGCTGGTCCATGCCCTGATAGGAGGCATCATTTGCAGATATAGAGGATATTCCACCGCCATCGGGGGACCTAACTCGCCACCTTAGCCTCTCTATGCTAGATAGCCCCATGAGAGACATCCTAGGATGAGTGCTTCTTGAGCAGTTCCATATTATATCTGGCTTAGACATCATTTTGTACTCATTAGCTAGGTATTGTTCTATGTTTCTTTTATCTCCATTTAGTTAGTCATAGCATTAGATGACAACTTTCTTGGGACATGGGAAATTCCTAGACTTCTTAGATGTAACAGTTTGGTCACATAGGCCAATTTGGCCTTTTGTAGACGTTAATATAACTTTCTTTCTTTCTCTTCTCTCTTTCTCCCCCGCCCTCCTCCCCTTCTCTCTCTCTCTCCCACCCCCAAAAAAAAAACCTCCAAAACCATGGAGCTTCACCCTCCATAGCCTGCTGGTCCATCTTCATTAGCTCCATGCCCAGCAAAAGAAATGTAAATGTGCAGATTGGATTCTGTCCATGTTGGAATATTTGGACCAACAGCATGGCAGATAAAGGTTTTACTTCCCATCACAATGCAGCCCTGCAATATTGAGCTAGTTTAAATGCTCATCCATGTGACTCATTCACATGTAAAATGTGAATTGACAAAGGGCTCCTCCTTTCTGGTCATGCTCTGTTATGGCTGAAACTACATGTTGCCATGTCAGTTGATGATGTCCATTATCTCATACACGTGGCCATGTCAGTTGATGTCCACTTGAATTTCAATTCTCTTTTATTGGAGCTCAACAAAGTTCTCATTAGCAAGTAGAGTGGTGGTTGCCAACTAAGATCTTCCTGCAACCATGTGGTACATCGCTTCTTATCGGGCATTCTCCAAGTAATGCATTGGCCATGTAAAACACATTATGAGGAACTTTATTTGGTTGGGAGGAGATGGGAGCCTGGCTCAAGCAAAGTTGCCTTGGATGTCATCATACAGCCCAAATCTAAAAGACGCTTGGGGGTCATAGACCAGTCTGGTGGCAACTCTCGGGGATGAGTCAATCTGTGATCCTGAGGTCCTGGATGAAGAATGATGCCTTGCCATGAAAAATGATAACACGTAGGTCTTAACCTATCCAACCAGTCTGATAGCATGCAAGTTGGAACTGAAGTTCCACGAAAACTTCAAAGTTGGAAGAAAGTAGTACAAATCATGGTACATTAACTCAAATCCCTATATCATCTTTAATGACCATAGAGGACCACTTTGAACAAAACGACAGGTGTGAGGTATATCATGAGATCACAATAAAGTGTGCATGATAGCATGAGATGCTTAATACAAAGCCAAAACATCAGTCACATTGATATTTGTTTCTCATTTATCATGAAAATGTAACTTATCTATACATAAATGATGACTTTATGAAACTCTTCCAAGTGTAAGCATAACTTTATGAAACTTCTCGAAGTGGAAGTTTTACCGTGAAATAGCATAGTAGCATGAGATTTTGAATACAAAGTCAAAATACCAAATGCCGTAGGCAAGGGTTTTTAATTTACATGAACATGAAAGCCACCAATACGGGGCTTCCTTTGGTACTGAAGATTACTCTATAAGCATCAAACATGTCTGGCAAGACTAGCTATATCAGCAGCAACTGAGCAACTCGCTGTCATGGTTTTTCCAAATTTGCTGTTGAATGACATGCTACAGCTATGACAAGTATACTGTAAGGCACACGTGTAGCTGTTATTACTGGCTTTAATTATTTCGGCTTTGGATATCTTCTAGTTAAATCATGAGTGAAAGAATGGCCAAAGACTCTTATCAGCAGAGAAACTGTGCTTTATAAGATGTATGGTGTTCTTGAATTTACTCAACTTACAAAACCATAGTCAACTTAACTTACACAACCATGCTTTGTAAGATGCATGGTGTTCTTGGATTTACTTAACTTACACAACCTACCAAGAAAATTTTTAGTGGTAAGGCCTCTCAGTGTATGCCACCTTGATGGAGCTCTAGCCATCCGTGAATCACTCCCTCCTTGGCCACTAGGAGCAACTACAGGAAGACTCTCAAGCTTGATGAGAGCCTCGGCAGCAGATCCTTCATACTTGGGGTGGACATGGCATTTTCTTTACCTTACAGGATGGCATCTATGGTGTTATACTCCATGGTGTCTCTCCCCTATCCTCCCCTAGACCATCCTGAGAGGCCTTTTATATATGATTTAATTTGGTTTGTAGACAGCTCCAGCTTGTGTATCAAGCATTTGTAGTTTGTTTTACTTCTTTTCTTAGTAATTAATTAGACAAATTTTCTTGTAAAAAAGGACTGACCAAGAAAGGACATTAATGTTAGCAGTACTATATACGAAGATTGGCAATTAAGCTTGAACATATTGCAAGTAAACGATCAGTCACAATAGTGTCTCAATTTTCTTTGCAGGTTGAGTTGGCTAGTATCTTAACCTATTACTGCCAATTATTGTTAATTGTTACTATATGTTTTTTCACATTTTAAGCCTTAAAGTTTGTAGAAATTGTACACATATGGTAACATGTGCTTATTTCGAGAATTTCAGGTTACACCCCTGCCTGTCTGGCATGGAACAGGATATCGATCACTTGGTTTTCGGTTTGGAAACATTTGCTACATAAGGTATTGTGCTGACTTCTATAACCAGTTGAAGAGTTGCCTTTTTTTTTCAAGTATAGTAGATGCTATATAAGATTGTTGGATGGCAGTGATGTGAGTGAGATACCAGAAGACACTTACCCACTGTTGGAAAACTGTGAACTTCTTATTTTGGTATGTTATTTCAGCTTTCCTACATAAATTCTGAGAATAAAATGTTGTAACCACAATATACAAGCCCCATTTTCTTGTGGTTAGATAAAAGGCCTTTTCAAGAACATCTACCATCCTGGCTTGTAAAAACCCATTTTCTTGTGTAGATAAAAGGTTTTGTCAACAAGATCTACTATCCTAGCTAGCTCTGTATAGCTTCTTGTTATGCCAGTCCTTTAGGTACCGTATCTTATGTATTAGTACCATAAGGTACCAACTTAATGGATGCTTCTTTTCTAGCATGATCGGCACTTAGGGATGAGTTAAATGCTTGTTGTACTGATATGATTCTCTCATGAGATTATGTTGTTTGAGATTCAGACAATTTCTCTACCCTTTTTTGTTTTAAACAAAAGGTTTTAGTAGCTTTCAAGAGAGAATAGCATATTTTTATTGTATTGTACCTTTAAACATCTTAAGGTACCATTTAGGACTGTATTTTATCATACCATACTATATCATACTTTTCCTACTTGACAACCATGCGACCTTTCTAGAGCTCAAACTCTGATGTGCTCTCTTGAACTAGTACTTGAGATTAGCATCTGGCCACATCCTTGGATAGAAGACCCATCTTTCTTGGGGGAGATTTTTCATACATACCGCTTTCTCAGTGGGAGATTAGTCTGTTTTTCATGAGTTACTGCATGAGATTGTAAGGCAGAGAATATAGGGACTTAACAGTGCCAAAGTTATGGTAGAGGCAATCCAACACCTGCACGAAAGCATCTCTCCTCTCTTCATCTGTACATAACCACCTTGTAGCCTCTGCCATCTTCAGTGAAGAGTATGGATGATCCCGGTCTAAATCCTAGAAAGAGTTTTTGCAGTAGAAACATCCTGAAGGTCAATAGGATGGTTACACCTTGCAATCCAAAATAAACCAAGCAATGATACTAGCAATTAGCTTCCATCTTTAACAATGCTCCTAAGTCCAGTATCACTACAAGTAATCTCGAGTGGGAATCCTACGCAAATGCTGGCCTATGATGAGAACAGATTGGCTCCTCTTGAAATCTGCACATACACATGTCGGGTGTCTGTTTGCAAGATAAGCTACTGCCCCCTAAGTTGTTACCATAGTCTATGATGTGCCATGAAAGACAATCCTGAGGACTCTCCTCCACACGTCCTAAGGTCTGGGCAGTCCCATAGATAGTGCCTTTGAGTTACCTTTGACTTTCCAGCCTTGCACCAACTGTCAAACTTCTATAAGGTACTAGGTATAGGAAAAGAGAGATCATCCTTGGCCCAAAGCTATGATCCAATCTCCTCACAAGGGATTTGAATTACCTTATTTGTGACAGCTGTTGGCCTTTCTTTGATCATGCTCATCTGTATCCTCCTCCTCAACATGGTGGTGTAGCTAAAGAATGCTACATCGCATGGTCTATCTTTAGGTTCACTGTTCTGGATACCACTAAAATCCCTCAAGGCCTTCTTTGATATGTCCATCAATCAAGCAAGCAATTGGGTCTGTGCCAATGCACCATCTCCTGTCACAGTTTGTCACTTCTCTCATTCGCTGACTAGAACTGCCTGTGAACTTTGCGTAATCCAAGTCCTCTGTCTAAAGCAGGCCATGATTTTCCACCATGAAAGTGAAAATTCTATCTCTGCCAGTCTCAATAACCCCAAGTAGGATGTTCCCTTTGGAGAATATCCAGGTCTTAGAGTTGGTTGTATCTTTTCTCCACTTGGGAGGGACTCCCTACGGCATTTTCTTTTTCACCTGGCTCCTCATATGGTTTGGCATAATCTCTTCACACAACCATTGCCTCAGAGGAGAAGGGGAGGATGCTCCCCTCTAGGGTGTCATTACTAGATTTTTTTTTTTCTCTGGAAAAATAGAATGCCCTCTATAGATGACAATTTAAGAAGCTCTATTGCATATGCACGTTCCTGCTGCTTACCCCACTGCTTCCCATTTTCAAGGCTCAACCAATTAGTTCTCCAGGATATTAGGTTGTATTCATGCTGTTCTTGTCATAAATCCTAAGAAATCGGATGTTGTTCTTGTCATACCTCTTGATAAATTCTCTCGTGTAATCTTCCATAAGGTTTTCAATTTGGATTACGTATTCCGTATTTTCTTTTTCCTTTTGAAACGACATATTATAATGAAAAGGGAGCGTGTGTTTATCAGATGGATTTGACATAGGATATTTGTGATTGGCCACTGGTTGTGAATCCATGAGGTGGATTAGTACCTTGTGAACCTCATACTGATTCAAACTTGTATAAATAAATAAATGAAGCCCTAGAGTGGGGGCTAGATCTGTAGAGCAAACATCCTCAGGGTTTCAGACATGGATGCATAACTATTTGGTTTTTAGCTCCAGTATGTTGGGTACCATGGATAAGGAAGCCCATTTTGCTTATTTTGTGAATGGCTTTTATCCTTTTGAAGATGGCTTGTACACACTGATCAGTTCTGTCAGGTCTGGACTATCCTTTGGATTGTAGGATTTTTCTTGTGACTTTCAACTGGAGTATAATCAGTTAAATATCATAAATGTCCCAAGCAAAGCATCAGAATGTACTGTATGTACAACTGCCAAGTCTTCATGGTCCATCTGGATTTTGAGCCTTCACTACAAAAGTGCAAGGAAATCACATCATCCCGGAAAGCATAGTCACTGTTAAATTCACTTTTTTCATGAGACTGCTGGAAAGTCCAAGCCATAGCAGATGAGGTCCTTGTAAACATCTGCACAATTTCCATATACTATCCCTCCTTCAGAAAAGGTCCTGTTTTGGACTGATAAGATAAATTGAAGACCATGCTCTAATCTCTTGTTGAGAATGCCTTTATTTGAGTAAAGCCCTCTTCCATGTTCCAGAACGGCCTCTGAGTGAGAGATGAGCTTGGTCTGTGTACATCAAGATGGGTGCAAAAGATTGGGTTTTTATCATGCATATGCAGCTGAAATCCATCTACCATGTAAAAAGAGCTTGTGTTTGGACGTGCTGAAGCCGTAAGTTGAGTCCATGTGAATAACAGGGTATTAATGCAAGACCAATCGAACTGAAATTTTGAATCAAAGGAGCTTTTGTTAGAAACCCGGTCAAAGACGAGTGAATGAGACTGTAGCACTGAAAGATTGCTTGCGAACTTTTCAATAGTCTCTCAAGGGTTTCTCATGTGGATGCTGAGGTTTGCTTGACCATTATGTAGGATGCTCTAAGACCAGATCGATCAAGTGCAACCCATTTTGGCCTTCCTCAGGTATTGTTGTGGATTTCTGCTCTAACTGAGTACTGCAACTTGGTTTTTGAAAGCATCATTCGAATGTTGTCTCTTTGTGGAATAGGCCCTCACCGAAGTTCGCAAAATTCGGCCCAATCGGACATTGTTTATAGGTGAAATACAAACTACCTCCTCTCTAGTGCTAAAATTTGATGGGTAAACTACACAAGTTCTGTTCACAGTTATGCATTCTATCTTTCATATCAGCCATGATCACTTTTTTCTCTGTAGCTGGTCCTAAACTTTGATGGATAAAATACATTATACAAGTTCTGTTTACAGTTAATATCTTTCTTATCAGGCATGATGCATACTATGGACCACGACAGCATAAACAATGAGCTAGCGCAACTTCAGTCAGAAGGCTTGGATGCTCGGTTGAGTTATGATGGCTTGCACATACCGATAGAACTTTAAATCACTATTGAGGGTATATATATCTATACATTTTTTGAAGGAATAAATCAGGAATGAGGTGCTTATTGTGTGACAGACCTGCCACACGAGAGTCCACATAACTAGGATTGCCATTTTGAGAGTCTGAATGCATCTCCTGTATCAGGACATGTGCCCAATCACGGAAAGACATCAATTCTTTGCTTAGCGAGAAGCATGGACATCAGATTGCTACGAAGCTTGTCCACCTATTAACTAAATGAGATTATAGGATTATTCATTGAGACCTTTTGCTGACGTCCTCGGAATAGCTATGAGAGGCGTGCCAATGGGTATTGCACGAGGTACTTTAATTTTGCAAAATTCACAAATGGACAACTCATCATGCCAGATATGCAGGTTGTGGCTACTTTCAAGGAGCTGATTCTTTGAAGGACTTAATTCTTGAGATAGAAACAAAATTGACAAAGACTTACAGCCATTGTCCAATAAAAGAGCAATGCATTTCGTTTCTCAGTTGTCGTATTCCTGTTGTACTTCATTGCAGCTTGATTATCTATTTATGTTGTCTTTGGTACCATGCAGTAACGAGATACTAGAGTGCTTGCGTCCATCTTGAGTAGTCCTCTTAGAAATGAACCACCTAGATCCGTAAGTCCAATTCTGTCGTACATTATTATACAAATGATTTCTCTCAAGGGCAATTTGAAACATCCATGTCAAGCACAAAACTTTCATGTTGGTTCTTATTAATCGTATGACACATAAATATTAGAAAGATTAATTTGGAAGTTCGATATAGCCGAATATGCAAAAGAATTCCCCCAAGGTTTAGGGTGGACTTAGCTAAGCATGCAAAGAAGGGGGGATTGCGAGAGGCGATATTGGTATGGTGGAGATTGAGTAGAAACTAGATAAGGAGCTTACCTTGCACAAGAAAGCGAGATGCTCCTAGTTTGTTGATGGTACGAAAATTCTCAATGCCTTAATGGCCTTGTCACTTCGAAGTTTTACCGCTCTTAATAATAGCATTGAGCGGTCTAGGGGCTAAAGACATGCATAAACATGTTGATAGAGATCTAGGCCTACCTCTTTGCCATGGGAATCTTTATGATAGAAAACACTAATAAGCAATTGACATCTAAGTCAAACCATCACTATCATTGATCTATTTGCATGACCATCACTTGGAAAACATGACATCATCTCATTTGTGGAGGATAGGGAAATTGCTACCAATGCTGCAGAGATTAATCAATGAGGAAACTTGATTAGCAAGGACCAAAAACTACCTTTAGGGAAAGCCTCTAGAAGCACTAGAAATAGAGGTTGAGTTTGCAAAGCTAATAACATGGTCTAAAAATAAGAGGACAATCTACAACTAGGGAAACACTATACCCAAGTATGCTTTCAACTTGAAGGGTAAAGTCTCAAAGTAGATTAGGCCATGGTGAGAGAACCACAAATCCATCAATAGAGAAATCATAATAGAATTTGTTAATCTTACAAGGCAATATGCTACAAAATGCCACTCAGAGATAAAAGGATAATAAGCAAAAAAGGCCACTTAGTGGTGTTGAAATTATTTTTTGAAAAATAGATTTAAGGAACTCCTTTGGATTTTTTAGGCATTGCATGTTCACAAGGTAAATATATAATTTTCCATCCATTACATGGATATTGGCATGTTATGGTTTTAACATTTGAGAATGGGGCTCACTCTTGTGAAGTTGTAAAATCACTAGAGGTGGGATGAGAAGACCTACGATGGTGGTTTGGGTTGTGGGCAAGTTTATTTATTCTTTCATTTAGTGTCCACAAGGCTCAAAGTGGAATGAAAAGAAAGGATGATCACATTTGGAAAGGATAAGGTTTGCACAACCTTGATATGAAATCCTAATGTATATAATGTGTAAAAGTGAATAGGGTTGTCATTCTTATGATCTTATCTTCAATAAAGCTTATATCCTCTATAGATTGAGAGTGAGGGGGAGAGAGTGTGTGTGTGATTGTGTATTGAGTCTTCATTGGGATAAAATGTGCTACCATATGGGAGAGGGATTATTGACAAGTAAGCTCTATCTTCACTCCTTGCTTCCATGTCTTCTTCTCCTCTTATGTCCATAGCTTGAGGTGATAAGAGATTGAGTGATAGAGTGTGTGTGAGGGAGAAGAGTTTGAGAGAGTGAGGGATCGGTGGGGAGAACTCCATTTTCTTATTCTCCTCCTAAATCTTCTTCTCTAAGCTTGGAATGGGTGTGGCTTATAGTTGGAAGGAGTGCTAACAACGTGAGGAGCACCACATGGATCATGAGGCCACCAATGGTTTCTCTTCCACTCCCAAGTGTTTGCCTCCATCAATGCTCTATATATCTTGAGCAAATGTGTGGTCCACCATGATGGCCTTTTAGTTATCAAGATCTAGAGGATCTATAGAATTGTCTATACATAGTCCACTCGTTTCGGAAGCCTTATGTTGGGGCCCTATTAAACCTAAAAGCAAGGAGAGGAACCAAATTTTTCATTGCATAAATGAAGTGCTCACCTTGCATTATTGTGTGATCCATCGATCGTCTATGCTAGTGTTCTATTGTTCTCCTCACCATATAATGTGGGAAGAAAGTGGATGTAGCACGGTGAGGCTCCAAGGAGAAATCAATGGGTTGGTGTGGTACATCATATAGTCTCTCTATAGGAGTATCATATCTTCGGTTTGCTGATGGGTATAGGGTAGCATGGCTTGTGTAGTCTATGCAATGTTGTGATCGTATCTCTACTCTGTGGCATATATCCCTATACTATGTCTCCTTGTATGCCAACCATTAACGAGGAGTTCGGGTCCTCCCTACGAGCCTTCCTCTTTGTAATAGACCCTAACCCTCTCTAGATGTGGAGGTGTTTGTATAGCTCCTTGCACTCATCATCATACCACAACTATTCTAGGGCATAGTCACATGTGCGATTCTACTAGTGTTTGTCGAGTGTGGAGAGCTCTAGAGAAACTACTAGAAGAAGATGAACTCACAATATTGTATGTCACTTATGACAAAGAGGGGAGTATACTCCTTGTGTAATATACATCCGTTCTATTGTGATGCTAGTGTGCAATTGAGGGCAAGGAATGATCCCAACTTGAGAAACCATTGTATGTTGGGATTGCAATCAAGTTAGACATTGCATTAGAGCTCCAATTGCTTGGTGAAACTCCCTTGTCCAACGAATTTAACTCTGAATTTGAGGCAAAATGCTCAATAGGAACCAAAACAAAATGGATTAGAAGGTGCTGAATGTGAAATCACACATATTTACCAAGGTTGCCCAAAGAGAAATGAAAATATTAGAAGGATATCATCTCGTAATTATGGGAGTTGTAATGATCAAAGATAAATAGATAATCCCAATTTCTTTAAATAAAATAGCCAAAGAGAGCACATGTATAATAAAAGGCATTAGCATTATTGGTCTTTCTACAACTAATGGATAGTGATTGGAGAGAAAAGCTCATAAGAAAAAAAGCAGCATGTTGTGAAAATGTGAGAGAGTAATGAAACCAAAAGAGTCAATACTATCACAACAATGACAATGATGAATAGTGAAAGAGAGAACACACATGCACTCAAAATAGTGAATTGATGAGCAATGGAATCTGTAACACAATACATGATATATGTTGTACAAACCACAAAAGTGAATGTCACACATGATGACCAATAGTATGTCTAGTCTCTTCTTTAGTGGATGAGATCCAACACAACAACAATAGAGGAGTTGAGTTAATATAGTCTCTAGGGCGAGGCTTGAGACAAATGAGAAAGCCCTAAAAGGGATGCCCAATTGCTCACAACAACACCCAATACAAATCCTAATAAAGAGCCTAATATCCATGAAATGTGTAGTGTTAGCATTATCTCTCAAATTGTGGATAGCCAATCAATCTACTAGAAACCTCTATCATTATAGTGCATTGAACAAGGACAAGGGATACTTGAAGAAGATGCTTGAAACACCCAAATGCATCATCAAAAAATAATCCAAGACTATAGCACATGGTCATGATTCCTAGTTCAGAAGATATATAAAATGGAAATAGTCGAATCCATGGCTGGAGATTATCTTTGTTTAATGTGTACAGACTTCTTGTAGTAGTTCCTCCCATGTTTTTGTGTGCACTAGAATATCTTCTAAATAGCCTGTTAGTACTTCCCGTTTGATCATATTTGTGAAGATGTTGTTGCCCATGCACTTGAAAGTTCCACCTACATCTAACGATTTGAAAGGCAATAGGTAAATTGGTATAGGCCTATTGTCATGCGAAATGTTGTTTTATGGGAGTCTTCTCGATGTGTGTGTGTGTGTGTGTGTGTGTGTGTGTGTGTGTGTTGTGGGCGGGGGGGGGGGGGGGGGGGGGGATTGGTTGCCAATAGCTAGATGCTAGGTCTAGAGAGGTAAAGTAGGTTCATTGACCCAAATTGTCTAGAGGTCATCTAATCTATGGAGTGGAAATAAGTCATGGTATGTGGTTTTGCTTAATGGATGAAAATTGATGCAAAAGCAATATGTCCCATCATGTTTCTTTACAAGGTGGTGTTGTGATCACTGTCAATTTAGTGATGACTCCCTTTGGAGCCTTTATTTGACTGCTTGATTGATTTACTAGATTTACTATAAGAATCTTCATTGCATGGGCATGGGGATCATTTCATGGAAGATTGGTAAGGTTATTATGTTTGTGAAATTGTGTTTTCTAAATAGAGCAACATATCTTTGTAACAATGCTCTAATGTATTGGTGTCTTGTGTGCCTATCTATTATTGAATTGTGCATTGTATGCTATCTAATCTATTGTTCTTATTGAATGGGACTAAATTTGCATTTGGTAGAGCTAAATTCTTTAAGGGAAATCTAATGATATTTGTGCAACTTCTAACCAATCATACCCTTGTATAAATGCAAAAGCTGTATTGAGAAAAGTTTTGTGTGTATGTTTGTGTGCCAATTTGGAATCGGAAAGTTATTGTTTTATTAGTGTAGTATCTATGTTTGTTACTGTGAAGATTACTAATATTGGATGTGACTGTGTGAATACTAGATATAGGGATTGTGATGTGTGCAAGTCTATTGAGGAAATGATGCTTCTTATATCTAAAAGGGCCTTATATGCATTCATGTAGACTTTCAATTCAATTGTGTAGAGGTTTCTTCTGGAGGGTTGGTTGATGTCACTTGTTGGAAATGTGTGGCTCCCATCATCATTTCGTCATGAGTTTTCATGGTTTGATGCCAAGGTGGTTGTTTTTGTTATGGTATTAGGAATTGGTAGTTTGATGTATGATGTGATAGCTACTTGGCTAGACATTGCCTTTGGAGTGGGAGTTTTGCCAATAGATTCCTAGCAAGAAGCATTGGAAAATATAGAAGGGAATCTTGTGCCACTTGAATGATACAAAATACATGTGCATTTGCTTTGAGAGGAAAGATGAATCAATTGTTGGGTAGCTAGATGTAGGCTTTGTAGCAAATGTAGATACCAATAAGTCTAACATAGAATACTTGTTTAATATTATTGGAGGTGCAATTTTCTGGGTCCCTCATCTATAGTAGTGTACAAACTTATCTACTATGGAAACTAAGTATGTTGCAACTATAAAAGTGTGCAAGGAAGCTATATGGATTGCTCATCTAGTGGGAAATTTGGGTCTTGTTGAGGTTGCTATTTTGCATAGAGGTAGTTAGAGTGCTATCCAACTAGTATGGAATCTAGACTTGCATACGAAGACAAAGCATGTGGATGTAAAGTATCATTTATGAAGGAGGTGTTTGAGGACAAGATCATACTACTTGTGAAGCTATACATGGATGAAAGCCTTGCAAATCTTCTCATGAAGAGCCTAATGGTCACACATTACTATGAGTCAACAAGCATTGGATGAGGTTATCCTCATATCTTGTTCTCCCTTGAAGGCACATTGGCCTTTAAGTGACAAGTTATTGGATTAAAGGCCATTGCACCTACTTGCACATGTACTAGCACCCATCCATTAGTGAGTACAAATAGATAGAGGTATGGATAGTAGAGAATAAGGAATACAATAGCTTGCACCTTCTTCCAACATGAGTGCTTGTTCTCTCCCACTCATTTTTTCTCTAATTCTCTATTACTTAAATTTCTTCAAAGGTTAATGAAGGTATATACACTTGCTTATCAACATTGCTTCCTTTGCTTGGTTGTCCCAATCTTTCCCTAGTCGGTTGAAGTTGAGGAGTGATGATTTTCTTCATGCTTAGATCTTAAACACACCTTAATGCTTGTGACCTTGCCATGGATTCTTCAAGAGAGCTTAATGCGATCATGCTAGTGCTCATTTCTTCCATATTGTTGTCAAGTAGTTTGGCATGTGTGAAGCCTTGCCAAATCTTTACAACAAGCGAAAGATCACTAGAAAAGAGAGATTTAATTGGGCTTGTACTTCAAGTATTATATCTAAAAAACATATGTATTTAAGCATTGTAGTTATGATATATCTGAGGTGTAGACTAGCTCCCACACAAGCCTAACATCCATAGCCATATTTAGCCAATTCCACTAAAGAGATTCAAATGCATAAATAATGAAAGGAAATAACCTAAATGCCTTGGATACCTTTACGTAGCAAGAGGTCCCAAAGATGGCCCCAAAGCGAGCCTACTTCTATAGAGAAGGATACATGTGTAATTCTTGTTTAGTTATAGGGTGATAAAGGAGGCTTAGTGTGGACATGATCATCCTATTTTTTAGAAACCTAATACCAATTTTGAGAATGATGAATGTGGACCACTCATAGTTTGGGGGAGGTTGTACCTAATTTTGCGACATGCATTTTCTTCTCTAATTTTTACTAGTTTTTCCTATTCGGATAGAGGAGAGAGAAATAGATAGAAAGGCTTTGGTTGCTATGAGTTAAAAGATTAGCAATCTCTATGTTGGTAAAATTTGTGCAATGTTAATATCAAAGCACATTTAGAGGTAAAAATTATAGGGCATCCAAATCTTTTCTCTTGTTTCCTCATCACTATGTCTCTCCAAAGGAGACAAACATGGACCAAATAATGCATGAAAAACATTACGTACAAGTTCCCCCAAGCATGTGGTCCATACTCCCTTATGCTTGTAAATCTATGTTTTTATAATGCGATATATATATTTATGTGCATGTTGAAAATTGAAAATATTTATAGGGTAGACTATAGGCATTCTATCCTTTTAAGCTCTACTTAATAGCTTGAAAGCAGTTTTAAATACACATGTGCTTTCCCTCTCAAAACCCTAAATATGGTTAAGCTATCATTCCTAACCACAGAGAAATATCCATGACTAAACTTCTCTTTTCTTTCTTCACATGAGAACTTTGTTCTTCTTCTACCAAACATGCCTAATCACCAAGGCAGCACATTCCAAAATTTTAGGGTTTCTTCATCCAATTTTTCATGGTCTCCAAAAAGTCATGTTTTCATATTCAAGAGATCACTCAAGCTAGTAGCTTTGAACCAGCTCCTAAGCTTCTTTCAAAAGACCATGTTATCCCTACAAGACCAAGATAGGTGCTTGAGAGATTCCCTCTTGGTATAGCACAAAGGGGGCAATACATATTGACAGTGAACATCTTGCCAATTCTATCTTTCATAGGTAATTTCATTGCTCCCACCTTTTGTAATAGCAAGTTGAGCTACCTACTTGGCATGGACCTCCATGCTTTGACAAGCCTCCTTCTCCACAAGCCCATCGAGGTGTGTGGAAAGGAGGCCTTCCATTTTCTCTGAACCTTGATGGGGATATCTAGTTTCCTTACTTGAAAATATCTCCTTAGCTTTATCTTGCAAGCAGGTTCACCCTTGTGATTAGTCAGGGATCTCCACATCTTCATGGGTCCAATGCTTGTAACACTATTTTAAATATCTTAGTATAGATAGCTATTATTAAAAAAGTTTCCCTTTCCCCCCTTTTTTGAGCCCTTGACCTAAACCAACATGTAGACTTTAGCACTAGGTTTTAATATAAGAACTAGGATTCAATTACAAAATATTTTTGTTGATTATTATCTATACAAAGTAACTACTTTCATCGGAACCAAATCAACAAAATACTTGTATGGATGTAGTTGGATCTTACATTTTCCATGAAGATATTGCTACCTACTATTGAGTGGCCATCATTACCTTGGCCTTGGCCTTGGCCCTGTCTACCACCACCTTGGCCTCGAGTGCCCTCGTGTAATGTGTCCACCTGTTCACTCGTAGGACACGTCTTAGCAGCCCATCGGGAAGAGAGTCCAGAAAGCGCCGCCCGACACTCCTATGGAATGTCACGAGGTTTGCGATCTAGGTCTTCCCGAGTCTGCCACGAAGCGAAAGCATTTCGACCGTTCCCACTTAGGATCGACCTGAATGAGGGTTTCTCTAATGGTCAAGTTCCTCGGAGATAACTATCGTCAAGCCCCAGACGAACTACTTTACGCAGAAACATCAGGGTCGAAGCGGATTTATACTGCACTTGGTTCAAGGAGAATGGGAAACGAGAGAGATGCAAAGCTTGACCTCTCTGCCCATAAGGCATAGTTCCATTCCGTTCCCCTAAAACAGTATAAATCAGGATTCTAACTTCCTAGATTCTAGGTCATTGTTACCTCATTGTCGATTTCGTTGAGAAAAGTTCCTAGCCAACTGGGACCACCCATCCGTAGGATGGACCCATGGCCACATCCACCGCACTTTCCTCAGGTTGCTTTAGTTATCTAATTACCTACCACATTTAGTTTGAAAAGCAAAAAACAGCTTTCTTAATTAGCCAATTAATCACCGATTCCTTCACGTAACTTAAGCAAACAAGTTCCTTTTCAACAATTGATCTTATTTATCCGTCTTTGGAATACATCATATAATCCAGCCCGAAGGCTATTCCATAATCCGCCCAAAGGCTTATCCATAATCCGCTCGAAGGCAATTCCAACAATCCTCAGGGATCGCTATTCCAAGTTTCCACCTGTAGACTAGTATGGAGGCCTCGAGATCCAATCTCGAGTCACATCGGCCTCTTGTGCAAGACCCGGAGGCAAGGGATTTACGGCTAGAGCCCCTCCTGGCACCCAAGTGTCCTCCTGCTCCAAGTAGCACCCACGGAGAGACCTCTTGCGAGGGGGGGTTTCAGTCCACGTACCCGGCGCGGCTAACAACCCCCTTGGATACGATCACGCAGATAGTCGGGGGTTACTGATGCTGTCTCTCCCTCCATGCCTTCAACCTGAAGCATTAATTATTTTTCCATCTTTAGTTCATTGAGCAAAGAAGTACAAACAGTGCTCCTAACTGTACAAACACAATCAATCCAGTGGTCGTTTATTCGGACAACTGCTAAGGTGTGAATTCCTTCTCTCCAAATGCATCCAACATTTCGATCCGGGATCAATTGTAACTTGGCAAAAGCTGTGTTGTGAGTTTACCATTTTTCCTTGGGCTAGGGTTTATACCCTGTTTCCCCAAATTAACAAACACCTTAGGTCCCTTATATTAAGGTCAATAAATCTTGACAACCCCGTTGTCCTCACTTGATTGGTCAATTTCTTGCTAGGTAACACATAAATTCCCTAACTTGGCAAATCAGCCTCAAGGAAGGGTGATGTAGCAGGGTGATGTAGCAGGATGACTACTCACCCTCTTGCAAATTAGACTTGCACTTAGAACCTGCCAACCCTTGTTCTAAGGAGTGGCAATACTATTTTGTGGTTTAGACACAAACCCATGCGACGTTGCAACTTGTTGCATAGCAGTCGCATCTGACTTGCGGGATTAGTTCTCTCATCAAATAGTATTCCTTGGTCAAGAATACCTTTGGTCAAGATGTAGGGTTTGGGAGTCCTCTTGACCCAACCCAACCCCTAACCCTACTAGGCCGATAACGCTTTAGCCCTTAGGGTTCCTAGTTTCCTTTCGGAAGTCTAACATTTGGTCATCCGGTCACTAGGGTGAGAACCCTAGATCATTCTTGCATGGACGTTTAACTAACCTAACATTCCGTGAATGTGGGTAGGATCTTTGGGATCAAAACTATTGCGTCGGTGACTTAAGTGAGATACTAGGCAGAATTTTATCGCGGCTTAGCTCTTCCTAGCGCATTGAGGTGATCATCATTTGAGTTATACCATTACAAGCGGTTTACCTAATTGATTCTAATTTGTCTTGTGACAAGAGGTGATCTTTTCTTAGAGATGTAAATAATTTCAAGATACAACATTCCATGCAAATATGCGATTCGTAGTCTTTTTTCTTCTATGCAACTATAAGATGTACAATGACCATTTCTTTTACTTGCCTAAACTTTAATGATTGACAATCTAGGGCTAACTTGTATAAAAACCTACGTTGAATTTCATCAGGAACTATGGCTATAAACCCTTTGTTTAATGCATTGAATTCAAGCTTTAATATGAAAATGCATCTTTTTCTAGATACAAACTTTGATAAAAGAATTCCATGCATGAGCGAAATGCCATGAGACCATTAATGATTTATCTCATCCTTTAGCACTTAACGGACCTAAAATGCAAGCATCCTCACATGCAACTGGCAAAGTTCATAGTTTCCTTTCCATGCATTGCAATTCTTTGGACAACATTCAATGGGCATCTAAGATTATCTCATACGAATCACAACTAGGAAATTATTACCTAAATGCATTATGCGCTGTTCTTTTTGGTGAGGTAATCAAGGATGCATTTAGACAAATCCACCTTTTATGCAATATGCGTTTAGGATTGCAACTTGGAAGTGCAAGCAATTTCAAATGCACATAATGTAACTAAAATCTTTGAAAATCGAGCGATCAATTAAAATTTCCAAGTGCAATTTAACTTGCTTACGAGAATTGGACATGCCTATGCATTCTTTTCATGCGGATTCAATTTTTAAGAACCTGGGCATTGAGGTTCGGGGTGTTATCCACACGTGAACTTGGAGTGGAAGCTCCCGCATGTGTGCCTCTCGCCATTTTCCTGGAAGTCATTGACGAATCAAATCCCAGTTCAGCAACTTCCTCTTGGGTCCTTTACGTGTTACGAATCCTCTCTGACTGAGTTCTTCTCCTCTGCGTAGGACACGGCCCTTACAGAATGTGGTTTTAAGGAAAACCCGCAATGCACGAGAGAAGAGGGCTTATGGAGGCTCTAATTTAGAAGCTTCCAAAGAAGCTTCTAATGCTTCTGTTCCACAGATTGACGTGGAGAGAGAAAGAAATGATGGAGGAGATGATGATGGGGATAATGATTATGATGTTGATGATGATGATGTGGAGGTGGCCATGAAGGCGGCGTGGTGCCTGGCGGCAACGGGCTAGTGGCAGCAGCGTAGTGTATAGCAGATAGCAGGTCACGATCACCTCTCTCCCCTTCCCCCCTCAAGCCTAAGGGGGGTTCTTATAGGAGGAAGGGGGAGGGATAGCCATACACATGGCTAATTGCATGCTTCCTCCTCCCCCCGTGCTCTCTGACTCTTCTCACACTCCCTCTCCCTGCCATGCATTGGATGGGGGGAGGGGGTTAATAATAAAAAAATTTACCTCAATTTTAACCATTATCCCCTTTTTTCCCTTTGAAGAGATGTTCCCCTGTGGCCTACGGGTTTTTAGCCTCGGCCTCTTTTGCATAACGCGGCTAGAGTTTATTAATGCGCGAGGGTGGAGCATTTAGCCAAAGGTTCTTCTAGTCGCGGGGAGAATATTTTAAACTACTCTTGCGCGGGGCATATAGGATAAAAAATCATTAATATTTCGTGCGGGAATATTACACCTCGGATGTCCACAACTCGAACACTTGCAGCCCTTCTTGGTCCACGACCCACTCCATAAAGCACTCAACCATTATGACTTATTCGGACCTCATGCACCAAAATCTCTTGGGCATGGTCTAAGCCAGTAGCCATAATTGCCATCCCCACTACCAAGTTAGGTTCAAATGGCTACCACTACAACCCTTAGATGGCACTCCTGGCACTTGGCCACCCCAACAATCCCCTTGGCCTTGGATTGAACAACCATGGCCTCATATGACCGGCCTACTCGAACAACAAGTACTTGACCCCCCATCGAGATGAAGGCCCATGTGGGTTTTGACTCACCCACCCTAGCACATGGCTACAGAAAAGCGCCAAGCATAGCCATAATTATGCCATTTTATTTGAGAGCTATTGACTCTAAAACCTCCCGTTAGTATGGACACTCTATTGGTTTGGGCCATTGGACATAATAGGATTTTTCCTAAAGGAAACCCATAGAATCAATAGCAATTGTATCGTGGCCTAAGTGATTAGAACCCTGCAACCCATGACTATAACCATATGCATCTTGAGCATATCAAGTAGTGTCTTCAAGTCTACAAGGGGACAATCTTGGCCAAAGGTTTTTGGAAACTGAATATGTGTTGATGACCTACTATTAGGACCAAAAACGCTTCAAAAAATGCACTTTTGTTAATCACAAGATTAAGGAAATGGCCAAAGAGAGTCTGCCACGTGTACAAGAATATGGTATTCTTGTCTCCTCCTTTTTGGAGGTGGTAGAGTCCACTTTGTGATTATCTTCTCTCTTTTAGCCAAAATCTCCAAACACTGATATGTTTTGGTAGTCTTGAAGTCCTTATTTACTTATAAAATTCGACAAAACTGGCTATGATAAAGATATTGTGAAATTAATAATGAATTTTTTAAAAGTCCGGAGTTTTTGGTGCCCCCAATATATTTTCATTAGTCTTTTTAGTATTTCTTCTTTGTTCATTCGCCTTTCTCAGTGAGCTTCTGTTTTTTCCCATTTTCCTTTTCTCAATGAACTCTTTTCTCTGTGAATTCAATCTAAGTATTGCATCCAAAAGGTGCTCGTCTCGTTTAATAAACTCATGCACTATCTATAGCCAATGAGTAGACGAAAATTGGGAGCCCAAAACATTTTGCATAAACGATTGGGTGACCATGTTTCCCTCTTGCAAAGGCTCTCACATGGTCAAAAGAAGAAAAAGAGAGGATATAAAACATCACTGGAAAGGGCGTATCATTGCTTTCAAAATTACGCATGAAGGGTGGTTAGTTAAAGTGCAACATGTTTACATGGCCAAGGATATGCACTTGTCTCCTAACGAACGTGTTTGCTATCAGACACGTTGTAAGTCTTAAGTTGATAACATATATGATATCATTTTCATTTAAGCAAGTATTAATATCGAACTTTGGTTGTAGATACATTTCCATCAACAAGTACTGAATGGCAACCTGTGGAGAGTTTGAGTGGAACTTTCAATGCGATTCATAAGGCGTTTGTGGACATTATATATGATGATGAGACGGTCAGTTCTTTTAGTGATAGAAGAATTTTTATATATTATATACACTATGTGGTTCCATGTCTAAATAGGGTACAATATGGGCATATCAAGGATTTGCCATTGCCAAGTCTCTCATCTCTAATTTGGGAGGTTCATGATAAGGAAACCATGTATAGTTTTAAATTGAAAATATGTCAAGATATTCAAAAGTCCATGACAAACTGGAAGGATCTCAAGAAGAATACACCTGCCATGATTTATCCCCTTATATATATTTGTGGGTTGCTTCAAAATTGCAAACTTATAGAGAATAAAAGTATCTTGGCTAAGTAGAAATTTTGTAGAAGCAGAACTAGATAACATTATAGGAAAGCTTTGAAAATATAGAGAGGTTGAGACCATAAGGGCGACACCATGAGGTGTAGTGTATGCCCCCAATCCTTGTCTTTGTGTTATAATATACCACGACAAACTCTTACTTTGGGTTTTGATTATAGGAGATACAAACTTAAACCAAGCATTTGGATTCCCTTGGATTCTAATACAGATTGGGTGCCCTTCAATTTTAAGGTGTAAGTTATAGGAAAGGAGATAAATATCACTTCCAATTGGAATCTTAAAGATGTAAGGGATACCTTGGAGATGCTAGACTGTACATCCCCAGAATATAAGTTCAAAGTAAACGGCAAAATAGTCAGGAAAAGAGTTGAAAGGAATTTCTCTTGTATGAGTTGCTTGCCTCCCACAATTGTAAGCTTCAAGCCATAAATATGAAAATGTTGATGACATTTACATTTGACAAAAAACTTTTCATTAAATGAAGAGTTATAAAATTGAAGTGTAGATGTACAAAGATCTTGCTTCATTTACATCTATTTATCTTCTTTTAGCTTTGTAACTTCTTTATCACTTTCTCAAAAGATATCTAATCTCCTTGCAATGGCTTTTTTCTTTGGTTGGTCGAAGAATTTGACTTGGACACGGGGTCTCTTCTCTTTAGGTGGTTGATGAGGAGATGGATTAGAAAGTATTGGCATTTTTGTCTTTTCGGAGCTTACCTTACTTATCTTTCCAATGATTTGCCTTTTGCCTTACTCTTAGTTAAGGATTTAAGTGGAGGAGAGTCAGGGTCGACAGGCATGATTGCCCTATCCAAGATTAACTCAATATATCTCTCTCTTATCCACCATGTATATGAATTGAGGTAATCTTGGAACTACAAGGAAAGTTGTAATAAGTTGTAAGGGCAGTGATAGTTCGTACTTGTAGGGAAGTAAAACAAAGAAATGAAATGATTATAAAAAATTTGATGATAATGTAGCAATTGTTAAAACTGAAAACTGAAAGGCATGTTGCTCAAAAAAGAATGTGAAAGATACTTACATTAACCCCATCTATCTTGAGAATCTTTGAATCTATTGTCCTATAAACTTTTGAAATCACTCTCCATCCACAAGAACACGCACCATTTTGCAAGGACACTTCTTGTAAGAGAAAGCTATATGGTTTTTGAGGATCAATAAGATCCTCATATGAGGTGTCCAAAAAGGCAACCACCAACCTGCTAGCACTGTAAATGGAAACATATTACTTAAAAAAACAATCAAATAAAATAAACAATAAACCAAAAAGTGAGGATTATTGTATTCAATGCACATTTTTTCTTGGCCATGGATACCAGTAAGAGAGTTCATAAGGATAATTTCTCTAGTGAGAATATCAATATATATTAAGCTCCAATGTCCTCTGCAAAGTAAAATGTTAGTAGGGAACACATACTAATAAAAAGAAGTATACATTAAGCCATTTGCAAAATTGCATACCTTTCGACGTAAGGAAAAAAACTATTATAGTTTGTGATTGGATCGAATGTTCTCAAAAATAATTCTATGTTTGAACGAGATCTTGAAAACAATTCCACTAATAACAATTGATCAACGGTAAATATAGTTTTAGAGATTTCTTGGCTCAAAGAAGCAATCAATGCCCTTAAACCAGTAGTGTTTTAAAACAAAGGAATGTCAGTTTTGCAGTGAACAACACTATCATTCCATTAAATAAAAAAAGAGTCAAAAAGCCTTACCTCATGCAACAAAAGACTACAAAATCTGACAATTGAATACCTTTCTCAACAAACATGGATTTGTTCTCAGGGGAAATACTAAGATAGTCTTCTTCTGAAGAAGTGCAAGAGTCATTCACAACCATTTACCCGTATACCTCCCCCATTCTCTTCAAATTGATAGGACTAGGGACAACGATTTTCCTCTTGCAAACTTCATCCTTTGACTCTTTTGGTTGTTCTCGATGGGCAGACACTTGTTCGGGTTCTTGATGGGCAGACACTTGTTTGGGGGTTGTCTTTGGAGGGTATAAATGTTCACCTCCTCAATCACTAGCCGTTTCACTCTCGTAGACAATTTCGGAGGAACATTAAGGATCTCAAATGCTTTTTGATTAGTAGTGGGCAAGGGCCTCAATACCTTGTCGAACCTATAGTTGATTCTGATAATCATACTAAAGTCTTTGTTCATCAAAGTCACTTTATGAGCTTGGGCAGCAACGATGTAAACATCATTCATAAAATCAATAACGAAGTCTTCAACAGCCTCCTGAAGGCAAAGAATCACTTCTTGTAAGAGAAAGCACTTCTTTGGAATCACATGCTGGGTAGCTATTTGTGCCTTCCTTATCTCACTAAAACATTTGTGAACATAATAAATCTAGACTTATTCTTTCTCTTGGACTTGGAAGGGTCTTCTTCTACATGGGCATAAGAGGGTCCAGGTTGCTTTGTCTGTTGAATAGGGGCTCTAAGAGAGGTTGGAAAGTTGGCAATTGTAGGGGAGGACTGTATATGATGAAGCTTACTATGGGTAGGAGAAGATGCTGTCTCTGCACTTGATTTTTTAGTTTCCATGAAAGGAGACTCAGGGCAACTAGGGGTAGGTGGGATCTCAAGAGGGAAAGATTGAGGAGCTGATGGTCTTGTATCTTCCTCACCCTCTTTGCTGTCTAAATACACATTTCTTGTAGTCTGCTTTGTCCTAGCCATGAGTTACTGGAAAATAAGACAAAGTTCAAGTTAGAACATTTTAAAACCATATTAAAGAAATCTTAAACCCAAAACAAAAACTATAAATACAGTGTGATAGGAGTGAAGCACGCGTTTAAAATCAAGCTACTCACATCGTATTTGCAAATGAAAAATATAGTGTGAGAGGAGTGTTGGGGGTAAAGGCGCCTCTACCTAGCCGCCCGTGTATTACTACACTGACAGTCACCGCCACTGCACACTGCAGGTGGCGGGCGCCCGTCATCGTCACTTTATTCTTTATTCTTTTAGTGACAGTTTGAATAAAGGAAGACCCAGTTACACATTGTGACTGTTGGAGTTCCCATTTCTAGTCTCTCCCTTTCTTGCAATTGCTCTCTCGCCATAGCTTTCGAGTCCAACCTTCGATCCGTCGCTCCCTTTCAATTGGTATCAGAGCTTTGCTTTCCGACTCTTGAGCTTGGTTCATGGCATTCTCAGCATCCCATCGATTCCCTACTTGCATTGGGTCTCCTTCCCGGCAGCCATATCCGACTCCTTCGAGCTCCCATCACTCCCCGGTTTCCCGAGCACCTTCCCGGCATTGTTGGGCACCTTCATGGCATTACATCAGAGGTATTTGATCATTTTCTTCAGGGTTTACTTTAGTTCTCAGGTCTCACTAGTTGTAAACAAGATTGGGGCAGCCACATTGAAGCTCCCTTGCTTCATATCTCACTTGCCTTTGAACAAGACTTGCTAGAGCTTGTTTGAGGCCTTATATCCTGTAGATCTGCTCACGAAAAGCCTCTCTACAAAGTGCTTTGCCTTCCTCAGGAGGTTGATGGGCATGGGATGAGATGACGTCTTTCCTCATCCTGTTGTACATGTGTACATGTTGTACTATCTTTTTTCTTTTTCTTTTCACTCCTCACTGGGGCAGATTCGCCTTTAAGTGGGAGGTTGTTGGGGGTAAAGGCGCCTCTGCCTAGCCGCTCGTGTATTCCTACACTGACAGTCACCGCCACTGCACACTGCAGGTGGCGAGCGCCTGTCACCGTCACTTTATTCTTTATTATTTTAGTGACAGTTTGAATAAAGGAAGGCCCAGTCACACATTGTGACTGTTGGAGTTCCCATTTCTAGTCTCTCCCTTTCTTGCTCTTGCTCTCCCTCCATAGCTCTCGAGTCCAACCTTCAATCCATCGCTCCCTTTCAAGGAATGCAACCCACGTTTATAATCAAGCTACTCACACCATATTTGCGGGGCGCGAGAGGAGTGAAGCGCACGATTGGAATCATGTGGATGACGATACGATGCGATTGGAATCATAGGGATGACGATACATCGCGATAGGTGAAAAGCTAAGGTTGAATATGAAGCTTCTCGTGCCATATCTACAGAATACTGATACGGCACAATGAGAGAAAAGCACTAGTTGCAATAAAATCTCCTTGCACCATATTTGCGGATTACCGATATGGCGTGAATGCAGTGGAGTGCAGGATTAAAAATCACCTTTTCACGTCGTATTTGCGAATGGGTGATATAGGTCGATGCGGCAATTGTTGATCTCAATGCTTGTAGATTTGAAAAGTGAGCCACATAAGCTCGCATTGATCTTTTATACTTGCGAGAATGGTGACACATGGCACTGTTTAATTGGTTAGGGTTTGCATGGGCCATCCACATGGCTGTCTACATGGCTTTCCACGTGGCATATATTTTCCCGTCTATATAAACAAGTAATTAGGCTATTATGATTTTTTTTGCAAATTATCAAGCCTAGCTAGAATTCAGGTCCACTTTTAGTGTTTCATATGTCAATTTGCACACTTTCGTGTAATATCCCTTGATTTAGTGCCATATCGTAGATCTACAAATATGAAGTGAGGAGGTATCGTCCTTGAGGTCACTTGCCGAATTTCGTGTCATATCTTAGATTTGCAAATATGAAGTCGGATGCACACTTTTGCGACGTATCTTGCTTTCATTCATGTCTGAATCTAAGGATGTTGTAGGCTTCCAAGAGGACGTAACCCCTAATAAGAAAAGAAGAAGATTATCATCAGGGTCAACAAGGGCTTTTGGTTGTGTTGCCTTCTCTCCTAAAATTCCCATAGCTTCTTCCCCTTGTTCAGCAGCAAGTGTGGGAATGCCTAGGAAGTCTCCAGTCAAAGGCAAGTCACCATTGAGGGTTTCTAGATTGTCTCACATCAGAGAGGTTTCTCCATTAGAAAGGCTCCTAGACTTTCTTCTTTAGAATGGCATGGAGTTATCTTATTACGGAACTGCAAATGATATTTTCAACCCTGATTGGGATTTAGACCATATATTAAACTCATGCAATAAGTTTCTCTTGGAGGAGTTTGATGAGTTTGAAAGTCTTGCATTTCCAGTAGTTGAAAAGAATGCAAAGGAATATGTTCACATACCTATTGGAAGCTCACCTTCAAAGAAGGTTTTGTTTTTAAGAAAGTGTTCATCTCATTCGCTTGAGCAGTTTTGTAGCTCAGATTTGTTTTGTTCTACTCATTCTAGGAAATGCAGGCTAATGTCCAAAACAACTGCATTCACTGCGTATACTCTTGTTAAATATCCTGTTAAATTTGATGAACACCAATTAAAGGGTCCAAAATGATCTATCTTTTGCCTTTTGGACTAGGTAGCAAATGGCAAGGATAGAGAGGAATGTTTGGACCCTGAGCAAGAAGCATATATTGCTGGCAAACTAGATGTTGCCCAATTCAAAGCTCAGATCATTATTGAAGAAGACCATGGAAATGCAAATCTTCTATATGTGAATCTTATTTTTATATATTTGCTTCACTTCCAACTTTCCCTATTAAGGACAAGGAATACATACTACTAGTAGACATCCAAAGGCTTAGGGAGGATTACTGTCTAGCCATCATTGTAGAGGCTTCTGATGCTGCAAATGGCATTGTTAACGTCGAAAATAAATCGAAAGAAGAGTTACTTAAACTTGACGCTAAAATTATGGATGACAAGTTTATTGAAGCACGGGATGCTCTTTCTCTTTGTTTTCATAAGGCAAAGAATGCTAAGAAAGAGTATGGGATTATTGAAGAGGAGTTCCATGGCCTTCAAGATCGACTTGGAATTTCCCATTTTGAAAGAGAAGAGTTGTAGTATGTTAAAGAATTGGAAGATATCAATGAGGCACAATCATGAATTAACATACGAAATCCAACTAAGCTAGAGAATGATGAAAATTAATTGGTACTATTATTTCGATTTTTGTAAGATATGCATTAATATATTTGATTTCAACATTCATTTGACATTTATCTTTTTTTATAGTTGGAGATTGAAGATTTCGATAACTTCTTGGGAAGGGTTAAAGGGACAAGAGTTTGTATTAGTTCACTGAAAGATGTTGCACTTAGCCATTACTTAGCAAGGATTGATCCACATGTTTTCTTGGTATTTCATAACATCTTCTCAAAGGAAGCAACATGGCCTATACTATGTATCAAGACACTTACAAGGCTACTTGGTTTTTTGGGTTACAGTACAATGCACACAAGGTGATGTTTTTGGAGAAGATTGCAGTGATTAGGATTTTTGCTTATGCTCTTGGTTTCTCTGCTTCTAGAGTAGGCTACTTTCTAGCCCTCTCATCTTATGCTTTGGCAGCAAACCGAACTGATATAAAATCGATAGTTGGCTACAAGAGAAGAAAATTTTTGCATTATAGAGGAAATATGCTAGAGAGGGAGGATGATGTAAAGGCTCCTTAGAGCTGGCTTTGTACTTTTCTTTCTTGAAAAATACTATGAATTCTCAAGTTGAAGTATTCATTCTTTGAAGCTATCGTTGAAAAAACCAATTGAATAGCTCCTCAAGAGCATTGCTTTTTGTCTCGAAATATCCATCCTTAGAAACGCAAGTCGTGGTGTGATTGTAATGTTTGTTGTTATCCCACACAGCTCTCTCCAATGCTCCCAAGTAATGCTCACCTGTTTTCCTATATGGTTATCTAAAAAATGTCTAGCTTTTGAGCATCCCATTGAGACACCAACCAAGACATCTCTTGTTTTCCTTGAAAGTGTTAGATATTTTCTTAAGTGAACTTGACCTCCATGAAAACCCATTTTGGAGAGTAATGCCTCACATTTGTCAATACACTCATCTGATAAAGACAAAGGTTTAGTTGAGTATGCATAGTCAAGATGCAACCTGAGAAGTTTATCAATAATTCTAATCTTTGTATGCAAACTACATATATGAACATTTGTAAGAGGAATTGAAAGAATAGGATCCCATATATGTTCCTTGTTTTTTTTGAAAACTTAGATCTATAGAGTCTCTAGTTGGGGCTCTTCTTACAAGGTGCAAGTTGCTCCAATCTTTAGACCCAACACTTTCCATGCAATAAATACAAGGATATTTTGCATTTGTCCCATTACATATTCCAAGCATACATTTGACTGTTTTCAAGTCGACACTCATGTGCCATTCCACATTAAAATTACCAACCCCATCAACAACCAATATTTCTCCTTTACTTTGAGACTTAATAATGTTTGGAATGCCTATATGAGTAAACAAATATTTCAGTGTTTGATGATTCTCAATTGGTACCTGAGCTGCATCAACCTACCAAATCTCCATCTTAGACTGGAACTTATGCACTGGTGCTTGACTCCCACCATTGTTGTATTCCAATACCGTGTTCATGATGCAAATGTTGACTCTTTTCATCTTTGCAAATGCTGACTCTTTTCATCTTTTGTTCTTTTTGAATCTGTGCTTCATCTAACTTCAAGGCAAACTTCAAAACACCGTGACATTCCTCTAACGTGAATCTATACATCTGAACCATTGCAATTTGCACTCTTCTTAGATCAACCCATATATTGTTAAATACATTATATTCAAAACTAGATTTTCTTTTTGACTTTTCATATGGCATAGATGCTTCAATATGAATGTATTCCTCGAAAACTTGTGGAATCTTACGATTCATGGGAGTCCTTGACCGATACTCTTAGGGCTCTAGGTAACCCAAATGCAGTAATTCTATTACATTTTAGATTTTTAAACCATAATCTTGAGATAGCTCGATAACCTTTTCGACTAATGCCCATAGTATCACATGTCTCTATAATTTCATTTGGTTTTACTGTGTCCTTTAAGTCCTTGACCAATTCTTTGAGAGTTGGGCCTCTCAAATCTATATTTTGAGGTAACCTAAGAATCCTCAAAATATCATTCTTATTCATGGTCTCTTTTAAAAAACTGATTCTCTCCTCACTCTCTCAAATATTAATACTTAACATGTTAGAGACATATTTCTTTGCAAGATTCCAATCTTCATTTCTTTACTCTCTCACACAAGCTAGCTATATTTTTTAATGGTCTCTTTCTCTCTTTGAATCCTATTGGAGTTTTCTTCAAGTGTGCTAGCTTTTCTTGTAATAACTTATTAGCATTTTTCAAAATGTCAATCTTATTTGTTAGCTCGAAAATGCTTGTTTGTGCAATAAATAATGCTTTTCTCATTTCATTCATCTGAGCCATGTATGTGTAAGATGTAGAGTATAACCTTTTACAATAGCCAAGCATCCCATTATAACCTTCCCCTACATATCTCACGTAGTTGTGAATATTAAAAAAATTAAGAGGCTTACCTATTGAAGGATCCTTCAGATAAATATTTCCATCCACCCACAAATCTATATGTTTCTTTTCTTGAGTTCGCAATCTATTGGCCTCCATCTCATCTGTTAGTACTCGATGATGTATACTTCTCCAAGATGAATAAATTGGATCTAGTTGGATGGTAAGTGTGTACTTGCATGTGCTCACATCTGTATTACTTGCAGAGGTATTGTTAAACATTTTAGCAGATCAACGATCACAATGATAAGAAAGTGAGAACAAAGAAGAGAATGGCGATAGAGCATCAAGAAAGAGCGTGTGAAAAGAAGAAGCGGGAGTAGACAAACCACGATATAGGTGGATATTTCTCGAAAATACAAATTATCCCAAGTTTCAAGACAAAAAAGACTGAAAAGGTGACCTTGACATAAAGTAAAGATTAGGGACAATTAATGACTGAGATTCTTAATGAATTCAATATTCTCTCATTAATCACATCTGAGCAACCAAATTTGGTGTTTTCATTCTTCCAAAATCTCAACTAATTACCAACTCAATCATTTTCTTACAAGTGCCTTTTTTGAAGAGTTTTTGGCCCTAATGGGAAGGGAAGGAACACTAAGGCTATTCAGCTACAACATACATTATCACCATACATAGTGAAAGATCTACTCTGACATGTAAGACAAAGGGAAAGGTGTATATCCCACACAAGAAATGTTTGGCCTTAAGTTAGATATCAAAACTTTAGGACTCATTGAAATGATCCATGAGGCCACAAGTGGAATGCATTTATTGTGGGTAGTAACCACCTTTTGATAAAATGCCCCGATTCCTAACTATGTACTTGCACAAATTACAAATATTCAAACATGAGGCCATGCATTGTCAATTGCCTAGGAGGTTTCCATATCCTCAATCCTACCCACAAGCATTCTATGAGATGAATAGCTAGCTCAACTATGGAAGGGAAGCTTTGTTGGCATTACCAACACCAAATGAGTAAAGACCAACACCTTGGGTAGATGTTGTGAAGAGGTTGAGGAATGGGGAGCCTCTCCCTTGATGAACTTGTGCCTACCCATGGCATATTTCATCAGGATTTCTTGTGAGAAATATAAAGCAATTAAAGACAAAGCTAATTTAATATATCTAAAGTGTGGCATCATACATCTATATGCCAGTTGTTCCAGATAGAAATCCTTCACTAGCTCAACAATTTTACCTTTAGTGCCACTTTGACTTTTGAATGTGGAAGCACCAAACAATGATGCCACTCCAATACCCTTGAATGAGATGACTAGAGTCCAAGAAAAGTAAGATGTGCATCTTAGTGCTAGAGCATAGCAATCTAGATGCATCATTGACCAAAGGATGAGAAAAAAACAATTGATTGAAATTCACTTTGAAGATGGACAATGCCACAATGTCAACTAATAGAAAAAAACTCCCTAACACAAAAGAAAAAACGTCTATTCTGAAGAAGAAGAAAAAATAAAGTGCAAAAGTTGAAGAGTACCCTAACACAAAGCAACAAATGGAAATAGCAAAAAATGCCAAAAGTTAGGTGAGAGAAGTGCAAATCTCATATACAAGATGTAGAATAGATAGTGGAAAATGAACAACAAGATCTTACAAGCATGGACCCACTTTCATCACCCACATACATCGGGTCTAGGGTCTTATTTTAAGAACGTGAAGGTTTCTTTCTTGAATAATATATGTGTTGCTCAAACCATTGATGCTAGAAATACCTTTAAACATCTAGTGTACACATAGTCTTTGCTTGGGAGAAGTGCCAAAACTCTTCTCAAGTAAAACACTTGGTTCCAAACTCAAGCAACCCCTGCATTAATCCCCTAGACGCACACTATGTTGAATGGTTTGGAGACATGCATGATTTACAAAATCCAAGTTATGTGTAAACGAGTGATGATTCATGCCACCTAGTTTCACACATTGGAAAGTTTCCTTGTCCTTGCATGATGGTCAACTAGATAAAGAGTCTATTAGATGTATTACATGTACCGTTAATCACAAAGAATGTAGTGTTTGTTGGCCAAAATGGTAAAGAAAGGGTTGCAGCTTCGATTTAATGCAAAAAGTTATTTTGTGGAAGACTTTAATGATAAGTGTAAGCTAGCCGCAGCTTGATCTAAAGACTAAAAATTTCATTTTTATTTGATAGTCTTTAGAGTAGAAAGAGTATCGTTGTTATAACCCCGTCACATGTGGGTTTAGAGTAAGCAAGGATGTTATTTTTTATGAGATAACAGTTGTTGGTATATATCTAGTGGTGATGCATTAGATGATGACAATAATAATGATAGTTATATATAGAAAGAAAAGTAAGAATCAGAGAGCCTTACTTGAGTAGAAACATCATCTAGTACTATATCTAGAGTTAGTAGCCCTTAGTTTAGGAGACTTAGTAGTCCCACATCTTTGCATATACTAGTGTCGCATGTAAAGACAAAGTGAAGAAGAAAGTGTCGGATAGTAATGATGTATCTACTAGTTATTTGGGATATGATGGAGATTCTAGTTGTTCAAAGAGTTTGAATGGTGAACTTGGTATTGCTTTAGTTAGGACACCAGGGTACAAAGAACACATGGTAATCTAAAGGCTCCGCTAAGTGATCTAGTGGTACACATGTCTAGTAGGATCAGATACCCTGTTAAAAGATTTGGTTTTGAAGGTTATGCAGCTCACCATTATGCTTATATGGTAAAGGTGGTTGAGGATGTTGAGTCCACTTGCTTTGAGGATGCTATTTGTCATGCTCATTTGGGATGCAACAATAGATGAGAAGATGGCTACATTAAAAACTAATAAGATTTGGGATCTAGTATTGTTGCCTAAGGATAAGAAAGCTATTGGCTATAAGTGGGTCTAAAGCATAATATAGATGATTCTATTAACAAGTATAAAGGTTAAGCCACTTACAAAAGGCTATGCTCAAACATATGGCATAGATTATGAAGAGACATTCAGTCTAGTTTTTAGGATAGCAACTATTAGATATGTGATTGCTTTGATAGTAGCATGTGAGAAAGAGAGATGCAGATTTAGTATCATAGTCATCTATGTGGATGGCTTGATCATTAGAGGTGATGGTGACAGTGGGATCACTAGAAGTCAAAAACCATCTGAAGAAAAAATTTGAGATGAAGGATTTTGATAACCTAAGATACTTTCTTGGTATTGAGGTGATTAAATGTGATGGTGATATATGGTTATCCCAAAGGCAGTATGGCATGGATATATTGTCCAAGTATGGTATGATAGTATGTAAGCCTCTTTCAATGCCATTGGAGCAAAATGTGAAGTTGAGTGTTGATGTTGGGGATGAGATAGAAGACTCTATTATGTTCATGAGGATAGTAGGAAGTCTAATTTACATGACTATTACAAGGCTAGACTTGAGTTATGTTGTTGGCCTTGTCACCAATTAGATGCATATTGAGGTATGTGAATTCCACTTTGCATTATTGAGTTTTTTATGAGACAAGTAAGGATATACAAGTGTTTGGATACATAGATGTAGATTGGACCGATAGCATGTCAGACAAAAGATATATCAAGGGATTCATGTTTTCCCTTTATAGAGTAATAGTTACGTGGAGTAGCAAAAAGCAACCTATGGTTGCTTTATCTAGTACAAAGGCTAAGTACAGAGGCACTGCTATGGCAGTACGTGAGGTGGTATGTTTGCAAAAGTTATTGGGTGATTTAGGTATGCATGGAGATGGTCTAGTTGTCATTCATTGTGATAGCATGATCATCATGCAGCTAGTTAGGAAGCCAGTATTCCATGCTAGGACAAAACACATTGAGGTGCTTTACCACTTTGTGAGAGATAAGGTATTTGAAAGTGAGATTTACTTGGTATATGTCAACACACATAATGAGATAGTTGATATTTTCACAAAGAAATTGGGTGTAGAGAAGCTTCCAAAAATTTGAAGCTTACTTGGAGTTGTAGAGATACAATTGAGCTTGAGGGAGAGTGTTGAGATGCCAAGCTCAATATGTGCATACATTGTTAGATGGATATGCACATCTACACTTACTATGTCGATGGTCATTATGATCCTCATATGGCCACTAACTTATCACTTATTATATTTAGTTTGTTGCACTTACCTAAAGCTAGCATACTTATAGTGCTAGTCGATTAGTATCGACAAGTATACACTATTTGACTTAGTAGGCCACTTTCCTTTATGTTGTATCTTATTTATACTTTGTGTACAATGTATAGTGTGTGAAATAAGAAGAAGAAGCCAATAAGAAAATTATTTTGCCTCCATCTCCCTTATTGTGTTCTTGAGTGAGCTTCCTTTTGTGTATACGACGTGTTTTTGGTATGGTAGCTTGAGCAACTCCCTCCACCATGCAATTCTTGATAGTAAGAGATAAACGGTGAAGCCTCCTTCTCTTCTTGGGTACTCTCTCATGCCTATTCCATGTTCATATCTTGCATGATGAAGGTCATAGAGGGTGTGGGAGCCTAGGGAGTACCTTGGATTGTGGGATGCATGAGAGTGTTCTTTGTGCATGGAGATTCACTTTGTGCATTCACTACAAGCAAATTCAGATTTGAGTGCAAGAAACTATGTGAGAGGTAGTCATTGACTAAGTGGTTGAAGCTCTTGAAATAATAGGAGTGTATCCAAATATCCCAAATACATTACATGTGTGGTACCCAATAGAGATCATGTTGGGAGCTCTTTCGATACTTCTTGCCATGATACATATCGAAATTGATAGCATGTGGTGGTCTATGACATTCATTTTTTTTCTTCACTCTTTGATATGAGAAACTATGGTGGATTCTTGTTGCTTATAATCATCCTAGTCAACTGAGAAGGGCAAGTCAATGGTAGTAAGGGTATGCATCCAATCTTGCTCATTATTAGGAGAGGGAATGTAGTTTGTGAGTGGACCATAGTTTGATGCAGTTTTGGTATTTCCCTTTAGCAATGTAGAGATGGCATCCCAGTCGACGAGTGAGGCCTTCCAAGTATCCATCTCAATCGTGAAAACGTCTGTCCAATTCTCGAATATTAAGCTATTATGCTAACCCTTGATTGTTTCATACATCTTCTCATCTAGGATCAACTAAGTAGGATATCGTAGTTGACACTCTTCATGACAATACATTTCACCAAGAATATGATACATGTTATTTTAATGGGAAAATCCTTCAATACACCAAATGGTCCCACCTTTGTTCTATTGGCCAATGTGACATTAAATTGTACAGTTTTCATAGGTGGGTGCCCCAGCTTGTCACACTATGACCAAGGATGTTGACCCCTACTCTTGTGTTCACAATCCCCTTTTTGGTGGAATCTTTCAATGTAACGATTGAAAGTACTGTATGCATCTTCGTTTCTTCCCATAAGGCATTTAGTTGTAGGCTCCTAGTCATGGGATTTGGGACTAGATTAGATATGTGTGTGGCAATGGTGTCGCCTTTGGGGTTGATATTTTTGGCTACCTTGATCTTTCATCCACTTTTTCAATGCATTTCAAAGTGAAGGGCTTTGCTTCATTAACTATCCTATTGGTAGGGATACTAGCGATGAGGTCAAAGTAGCTAACAAACTAGAACTTGATTTCTCCTATACATATCTTGGTATATTGTTTCCAATGGACATGTTGTGGTTGATGTTGAGTTGAAGCTCCACTTGTCTCTAAAGGAGATGTATCAAGCATGGGGTCTTCCTCTAGTCCCCTATAGGTAAAAAAAGCAGATAGACTCATTGTTGACAAGTCGTATAGCTCCCCTTCCATTATGGGTTCAATGTCCTAGTGATGTCATTGAGCCTCCTTTACCCACAACTTCTCACTTGATCAAGTATATCCTCTTATTGCTTGGGGCCTAGGTATTTCTCAGCTTTAGCCCTTCCTTTCTCATTTGTTTTTGGAGATGATATCTCTGCTTTCATATTAGAAACTTGTTTTCATTTCACTAACATTGTGAAGTTATTGGTCTTAACCATTAGTTTCCCTTCAGTTCTCTTGTTCCTTTTCTTTCAATTGTTTTTGTCTGCGACATTCATCAATAGCCTTTTGTCCATCAACGGGGTTTTGAAAAATAATGGAAAAGGCTATTGATGTGTGTCTTTTCCTTTTCTTTCGATTGTTTTTGTCTGTGACACATATCAATAGCCTTTTCCATTATTTTTCAACCTTTTTATACAAAAAAGTAGGGTTAGGGTTTCCCCTATGCCCTTCAACATCCTACCTATCTTTTGGACCAAAGATCAGTCTTCTCCCATTGTATGCACTTAAATCCATATTCCTATGCTGAGTGCTACCAAATTTGATTACAACTTACATAGGAGGGAGCCCATGGCTCTCATTTAGAACAAATGATTTCTTTTGATCAAGCATAAAAATTCCCAAAAATTTTGAGGCTTCCATGTTCTTCTCCTTCTTCTAGAAGTAGAGTTCCAGTCCCGTGACACTTATACTAAAGGAGCATGATGTGGTAGGTGAAAAGTGTTGGGTTACTTGATGAAGAGATCCTCGAGGGCCAAGTTTCTGTGATAGGATAAGGAAAAGATGCAATGCGTGATGAAGATGAAAATGGTGGTTGCTAGAGGTGGAGGAAGTCATAGGAGGTGGGAAGTATGGGCCACTGATGCCGATGGTTCTTCATGTGCTCCATGTATCTATCATGGTGCTCTGCTTGTGAGTGTGTCTAAGGTGCCATGGTGATGTGAGATGCTCATGTAATGTAACTACGAGATAGGTCAAGTTCCAAGGAACATTGTTCCGCACTTGAGGACCTAGTTTGTGAATAGTTAGTATTGTTGTGCTATCCCTAGTGTGATAGGTCTGTTGAGCAAGCTTGAGGTGTCCTACCCTTGATGGGACCTGAGTTTATAATGTAGGGGAATGGGCTAGGTTGGACCCTAGATGCTGTGAGAGCCTCATGTGCTTCTCTCTTTTTCTTTTCTTTTTATTTTTTCTCTCTTTCTTTTGAATAATTTTGACATGCATTTCAACTGCTCAAGGATTGGTCTAAGTGCATATTAGAGGCATCCTTTATTGAGCATGTACTTTTTTAGTGACCTGTAGAATTGTAGGTGCAATTTTGGATAGAGTGGATGTGTGCACATAGAAAATATATTATCTATCATATCTATTAAGAGCTTAGTACAAGAGGTAGGTAGAAGTATGGCCTAAGCCATATCATAACCACATGGGCGATTCCATCATTTATATTTAGGAAGAGTGGGAGTAGTCTTTCCTCATAGGCTGTGATGAGCTATCAGAGAAAGGATGATGAGGAGATAGAGTTGATTGCATGTTGAAAGAGGAAATGAGGTTGAAGGGATAGAATAGGTAGAATTGTTTCCTCTCAAGGACCCTTATATTTAGGATTTTTGGAAAGTTCTACCTCTCATGGTCTTTTTTATCATACTCACAGCCATGTCAATGAGGATAGGGACATTAGAGGAGGATTTTCTCATTCAATATCATTGGATTACATAAATGCATTCCATGATGCTTTGTCTTGGTCCAAGAGTGGGTACTTCAATTCTAGCTGTCCTAGCCAGGTTTTCCAAGGATTCATAGTGAGTGTGGTGCAAGGGTTTTACTTGAATTGGACTGGATGATGTAGCAGATGGGACCGGTCTTCTAAAGGAGGTTGTAGATGGTACAAGAGTTGTTGATCTATGGGTGCACATGCCAAATCTTGCATCGGCCCTCATAATATCCTTGTACCTCTAGCAAGAGTTTAAGGATCCAGTGCTACGTGATGCATGGGTTATAGCATGGTCAACAACGTCTATATGTTTGTCTTCACTTGGGCCTCTAGGAGGTGTTATGCTTAGAAGCATGTAGGCAATCTTTTGGTCTCCATTGCCATTGTGCTGCTATACTGAAAGGGGGTTTTTGGTGGGCTTGATCTAGCAAGATTTGGGTCACAATTATTGTGGTCCCAAGGAAAGGATTGAATTGTGGGTTATGGATGGTCTAAATGGTGATTCCTATTAGAAGACATGAGAGAAATGGAGAAAGAGAGGTGGAGTAGGAATAGAGAGCATTGTGCTCTCATCTTCTTCCATTATTCATTTTTAGTAGCACACAACACTTAGTCTACATAAAGTGTATTGAGATAGGTCTAACTGCTAACCATAGTTAAACTACCTAACTTATTTAAGAAGTCGGACATGGTTAATGGTGACATCTAGCCTATAGTTGTTAATGTCGGGATAAGATGAGCTTGACTCTCAAGCAACACTCCCTCTCAAGATTGAGAAAGACAATGTATCCCAAGAAGCACTCTAAAGTGAATGAACTTATCTTTACCTAGTGACTTGGTAAAGATATTAGCTACTTGGTCTTCGGTTCTAACACACAGGAGATCTATTTGCCTTGCAAGTACCATCTATTGTATGAAGTGATAGTGTACCTCTACATGTTTACTTTTGGCATGATGAAAAAGATTCTAACATGCAGGAGATCTATTTGCCCTGCAAGTACCATCTCTTGTATGAAGTGATAGTGTACCTCTACATGTTTACTTTGGCATGGTGAAAAAGATTCGTAGCTAGAAGTACACTGCTCATATTGTCACAATATAGTGTGACTAGAGCATCTACTTGCATATCCAAATCCGTCAATAACTTTAGCAACCAAGCAATCTCACATGCTACTAATGCACCACCTCTATACTCTACCTCAGTACTAGAGAGTGCAACTGTCAATTGCTTCTTGGTGCTTCAACTAATCATTCCACTGCCAAGGCTGAAAATGCATATCCACTAGTAGACCATCTATCATATGGATAACCAACCCAATTTGCATCAGTAAATCCCATGAGTTTCAAGTGCTTACCACTCTCATAGAGTCTATTGTAGCCTTGACATAACACATAATTCTCCTCATTGCATCCAAGTGGGGTTTTCTAGGCTTCTGCATGAACTAACTGATAAGTCCAACTAAGTAACTAAGATCAAGCCTAGTGATGGTAAGGTAGATGAGACTTTCTACCATCTGCATGTACATAGTAATATCTAAAATCTCAAATCTAGTATTCACATTCAACTTAGTATTCTAATCCAATGGAGTATCCAAGAATTTTCAATTTGTCATTTCTTTAGCATCTCAAATGCATGTATTTGCATCAACCAAAGTCCATTGGTTGAATTTACAATCTCAATGCCTAGAAAGAACTTCAGTTCTCCCAAATCCTTCATATTAAATTCAATTTTTATCATGGTCATAACATCCAATATCCTAATATCATCATCTCCTATAATGATCAAGTCATCTATATAGATGAGTAGTACCACAAGTCATGCATCTGTTTTCTTTGTAAAGAGACTATGATCAACCTTGCCAACTGCAAATCTAAGACTCTGCAAGTAAGTACTAATCTGTGCATGCCATGTTCTTGGAGCTTGTTTCAGTCCATAGAGTGCTTTTTTCAACTTGCAAACATAATTTAGATACTGCAGGTTCACATATTCTTTCGACTGATCCATAAACACCTCTTCTACTAAGTCTCCATTCAGAAACGCATTCTTAACATCCATTTGCTGTAATTTCTAGCCCTTTGCTACAATCAATGCAATCACTATTGTGATAGTTGCCATTTTGGCAATAGGGCTAAATGTCACTTCATAATCCAGACTATATTGTTGTGCATAGCCTTTTTCCACTAAACTAGCTTCATACCTTCAATGTTGCCTCATGCTTAACTTTATAAACCCATTTATAACCAATTGACTTTTTACTGTCAAGCAATGCAACCAATTCCCAAGTCCAATTTTCAACCAGTGCATTCATCTCCATATCCATTTCTTTACACCAATTCTTGTCCATGACAGCTTCATTGAATGTAGAGAATGCTCTTTGTATTCCATAATCTTTGTCATATATGCATAATGCTTTACTGAAAAACCACTATAAGTAAGCTTGTCAACATGATATCTCACCCTCTGTGATGATCTCACTTGTGGTGGAATGCTTGATTCTCCTCTTTCTTGAGGTGGCACATAACTAGTCTACCTAAATGTAGGAGTATAAATAGATAGAGATAGAAGTCCAAGCTCACTATTAAGCTATTGGTTGAATCATATCCACAAGTCAAAAACCTAGGAGCATAATTGAGAACTCTCTCTTTGCATTGGCCCTTTTGCTTCATTTCTCCCTCTCATTGACATAACACTATTGGTGGATGGTGATGGATAACTACATAGCCTACCAGTCCAATGAGAAACATCAAAGATACATCACCTATAGGCCCAGACATAGTAGTACTTTGTTTTGCAAAATATCAGTAGATACATTATCTGAAGGTACATCATGTGGAATAGCAACAAATAAACTATACCACGATACCAACTCATCAAAGATAACATTTCTGCTGATTACCATTTTCCATATAGATGGATCAAAGCATTTATAAGATTTTCACCCCTGAGCATAGCCAATGAACACACACTTCTAGCTTTAGGATCCAACTTCTCTTCTCATTTGGAATGTGTACATATGCAATGAAACTAAAGGCTTTTAAATGGTTGATGTTGGTGTATAACTTGTGATGTGGTGTCATGTTATGAATCCTTGTTGTAGGAGTACGATTCAACACATACATAACTATCATGATAGCTTCAACCCAATAATACAGTGGCATATTCTTCTCGTCAAGCATTGCACGAGCAATTTTCATAAGAACCCTATTCTTCCTTTCTAGTACTCCATTCCATTGTGGAGTGTAGTTGCAAAGTAAGTTGCTTGCAAATGCCATTCTTTGCCAAGAATCTATCAAACTCATTTGATATATATTCACTACCACTGTCAAATCTCAAACAAGAGATCAAGAAAACAAATTCTTTCTCAACGTGCCCCTGAAAATTCTTAAAAACAACAAATACCTCATCCTTATGCTTCAAGATGTACACCCATGTATACCTGTTGAAATCATCAATAAAAGTGACATAATATTTGAAATCGACCAAGAGTAGCATTATGGGCTGGTCCCCAAACATTAGAGTGAATAAAATCTAGTGGTCTAGATCTATTCCAAATATGTTTCATAAATGGAAATTGAGATTTCTTATTGAATTGACATGCATCACAAGCATGACCTGAATCTATGTATGTAAACTTTGGCAAGCCTGTAACCAGCTTCCTCTTCTGCATAGCATGCACCTTTGAATATTAAATTGACCAATCCTCGTATGCAAAATCTCATGATCTCTAACTGCACCTTGTGCATGTGCAAACATATTTGATTTTAGCTAGGGAAGACTAGTATCCATATGGTAAACATCCATCCATGTCTTTTGCCCTTAGCAATCAGCTTACAACCATTGCCAAACTCCTCAATAAAATAGCGATGTTTATTGGACCAAACTTGCAAATTTTGCTTCGTCATCTATCCAACTAATAGAAAATTCTTATTGATGGAAGGAACATATAAGACATCATGCAAATTCTTATTTTGACCATCATGTGTAACCAAGGAAACCACACCCTTATTCTCAATGTCATGCTAAGTAGCATTGCCTATACAAACATAACCATGCTTATCATGAACCATATTAGTAAACCATTCAGCATGTGGAGTCATGTGATTAAAAGCTCATGAATCAATGTACCATACATCATCTGACTTATAAACCTTAGTGACATTCCTATGAACATAGGTCATAGCAAATAACCTATCAATAGTAGCATCCTCAGCATGACTAGACAAAGCATAATGACCCTATTGCTTGTCTCTCTGATTTTCTTGCTTCTTCAAGCATTCCTTTAGCATATGCCCATACTTCCCACAGTAGTGGCAGTCCTTATCCTTATTTGCATTCTCATGTGCATTTTGAGATTTCCATGAACCTCTCTACCTCTAGAGTTGGATCTCCCCCTTACTCGGAAGTATATGCCACTTCTAACATTCTGTACATACCAAGCATTCACATTTTGAGATGCATTCGGATTAGTCCCTTGACCACAAGATGACCCTCTACCACGGCTGCCATGGTCTCTTTTGATTCAAGTAAAAAACTTCATCTCTACCTTTTGAGCTACTTGAGCCAGTAGCTAATCCAATCTTAATCTCTTCATGAACAAGCAAAGTAACGAGCTCATTAAAATGAGGCAAATATGATCACACTAATATAGATGCATCAAATGACTTATATTTAGGTTATAGACAATTCAAAGTCACTGCAACCAAGTGTTCATTTTCTATTTCAGCTCCAATAGATGCTACCTGATTTTACAATGGTCTTAATCTCAATTACATAGTCCAGTATAGACTGTCCTTTCCTATCCATGGTGTTAAACTTTTGTTTCAGTTGGATTTTTTGTGCAATAGTAGTAGTGCTATAATACCGCATCAAGATTTCCCATGCAACTTTTGGTGAGCTATTGTTCATGATTTGCATGACCATTGCATCTGAAATACATAGTGAGAGCCAATGCATGACTCTATGGGCTTGTTCAAGCCAAGTACAATGTGCTCTCTACTGATTAGTAGTTGGATTATTTTATGGAAGCTTGGGTTCAGCTTCAACACATGTAACAAGATCTAATATCCTTTTCCAATCAGAAAATTCTCCATGCAAAATTTCCATATTGCGTAATTGTTGTTATCTAGCTTTTCACCCACTATCAGTGTGATATTGTCTGTCTTATCAGCATTTGCCATGTTTTCATCTCTATGTCTTTATTGCAATATTCAAGCTGTCAATGCCTAGTTCCGTGTAGACCAAGTTATCTTTTCATTGATAAAATGCTTGCATAACATTCAAGAAACACATGTACATCTATAGGTACTCAGTATTCAGTTCAGTCCACATGTAGCAGGCATTAGTTCATTCTGGCTAACTCATTTTGGCCACTCATTCTGGCCAACTAATTCTTGGCCATGTAGTAGACATCAATTCTTCAATGAGAACCCCACAAAATTCAATTAAATAGCATAGATATGCCACTGTCAGATATGGAAGTTTTAGTCCTACATTAGACTACAACAATATCTTTGAAGTAACTAGTGATATTTTAGCTCAAAAACACATCTCCAAATGTCTACCAAAAAACTTATATGAATATTAACACTTCATGTAGATATGCAATTGACAGACAAGAAATATGAAGCAACTAGCAACAAAACCTCTACTATAATCAAGGTATTCTCTTGTCATAATAGACTCAAAGCATATTAGACATGTGTCATTACCTCTCGAAGTTGATACATGGACATATGAGCATCAATGCTTGTACATACATCAAGTAGCAATGACAAAGGAGCTTGTCATATGTTGTAACTAACCACAAAACCTATTAACCAGTTGTAAGTAAGTCTAGAACTGAGCATTCAATGCTCATAACCATTCATAAACCATCCACGAGTCACGTGGCATCATCCAAGAATTAATGGCCAACAACTCAAGCTTTAGTGAGCCCAAACTAACAAGTACAACAATCACATACTTTATGAGGACACAGTTTGTCATATACATCTAGCAGGTGACTTTCAGTCCACTCCAAGGATGCCTAGATGTATGGAAATGATGCTATGATGATTGCCAAACATCTCATTGATGTTTGAGTATGCCATTGTCAAGCATTAAATGGTTGGAAACTTTTGAAGTTATTGATTGGAACATGTGTAGTTTTCATGTTGATTTCAGATGTTCTTTGACTACTGCTTATGATGGCCATGGTGAGCACTCCATTGATCTAAATATGCTCCAACACATTTAGGCAATATACCCATAAAGCTAAGGATTAATGTACTTACCTTGTTAGCTATGGTGTTCCCTCAACTAATTGGAAATTTCAGGCACAAGTCTGTCAAGATTCATGTTAAATGCTAATGTCAATGTTGGCCATAATGATCTCTTCCCAAGCTCCAATACATGCAAATGAGTTACTTCTTAAAGCCTCAATAGGCTTTGTCAAGAGTAGAGGTAAAAAACACATTGATACATACCACTTCAAATGTAGGCTATGGCTACCAATGAACCTCTACATGGTTCTTCTTAGGCTGAAGACTTGGTTAAGCTCCATTGCTCCTATGCACCATGAAGTCGAGCTTTGATACCATGTTAGAAGATAGGAGAGAAATGGAGGCAACGAGGTGGAACAAGAATAGAGAGTAGTGTGCTCTCATATTCTTCCATTATTCATCTTCAATAACACATGCCACTTAGTCTACATGTCTAATTGTTGACCATAGTTAACCAACTAAAGTTAACCTACACGACTTATTTATAAGAAGTCACACATGGCTAGTGACATCTAGCCTACATCTATCAATGTCGAGATAAGATGAGCTTGAATCTCAAGACTTTCTTGGAGCAAAAAGCTATTATTACATCAGTTTCTACAATTTGGAGGTGGATATGTTTGTCCACCTAGTTGATATTGCAATTTTTTGTGATAAACTTGAATGTTATCAGTTTCTACAATTTGGAGGTGGATATGTTTGTCCACCTAGTTGATATTGCAATTTTTTGTGATAAACTTGAATGTTCAACCTAGGAGAATTTTGGTGCCAATACCCTTAGTGTTTGAGATAACTTAGAAGAGGAGTGGGATACTCTCAGTCTCAATAATGACCCATCAACGTATATTTGCCTAGCAAGAAATAAGGGTGTCCCCCATATGGGTTCAACTTTGCATCTCTTTGCTACAATTGTGGTTGTCCTAGGTTGCTCTAGTAGCAATAAGGAAGAATGTTGTCATTGAAGCTCTCATCTATCAGTGCATCAACTGTAAAGGTTCTAGCTATGGTGAGGTGAAGAGAAGATATGCAGCTAGGATTCACAATAAGGGGTTGTTTAGATTCACCATGGATGGTTCATGTGAGGGGTACTAGATGGATAGTATTTCTTAATCCTGCTACCATGGAAATGGCATCCAGAGTTTCTAGATCAATATCCCCTACCCTACTGATGATACAAACATGAAATGGTCTGAGGCCTCTAAACTTAAATTTTTGCTTATGAACTCTAATTGAATAGATTAAAACAAGGTCCCCCTAATTGAAGGATCTTTATTTTATATGCTTGTAAAACTAGGCCATATGTCGAGCTTTCTTTGCAAGTAGGGCATGAGTAGCTAGTAGCCAGGCTTTTCTTAAAATTCTCCAACTCTACTAGGTAATGTTGCCATGCTTTAATGCATATGCTTAGTCATGAACAGAAGCTCCAATGGTCCCAAACCACAAAGTTGTGAAGCCTCTACTGATGAACCACATTGTTTGGTACTATTAGATGTCAACACTCACCAAGGAAGTCAATGAAGATCGATGATCACCAAAGTGAAGAAGAGGTCAACGTAAATATGCACCCATTTTAGAATTGCCTATGCCACTACTTGCTCTGATACCAAATGTTGAAGGTGGAGATGGCAACTATCAACTCAAAATAGAGTGAATAGTAGAGAGTGTGTGTGAGTGTAGACACAGCTCGACACATGATTCAATTCCCAAGTGTGTAAGTGAAAGTACAAAGTACAACCCTTAGACCTTAGGGCTATGTAAGTGCCCTAAGGTGCATTCACACTCGAAAGTGTGTAAACTGCGATAAGTGACCAAATTGTGTAACATAAACACACAAATAGAGAATAATGTGACTGGAAAAAAAAAACCTCTCTTACCGACAGTAAAAAGTGTCCTAGTGTCCTACTGCATATCATTGACACTCCTCCTAATATGGATGCATGCATCACTTTTCCTAACTCCAAGCTCTTGACCATGGAGCTATAGCCCGATTGTTTGGAGTGTGAGTTGTGGGAGGTCAACTTTTCAAAAAACACGGTTGGACAATTTTATAGCACCTTACCCTTTGGCTCCTATTGGAGGTGGGGGAATAGGGGTGTTTTACACATTAATAAATACTATTAAAAGGCACAAAATAAAAACTCCCAAGTTTCTTATGTTCTCACACAACTCTTTAAGTGTCTATATCTCATTTATAGTATTGCACTCTCTTTCTACTTCCTACTTTTTTTACATTGTCTTGACCTATCACTTTCAACCTCTCTTTTCTAGTGTTTATATCTCTATATTATTTTGATATCTCACCTCTTCACATCTTTAAATCGTGCCTTTTTGTGTGATCCCCTTTGTCAAACCCAAGGCACTTAAAAAAATTCTTCCAATTCACATTGTATGATCCATCTTCCTCCCTTATACTTTGCTAACGTCACTTAATTCTCTTTTAGCTCTTTAGAGGACGTATCTTATCTCTCTAGACTCATACATTCACAAGTTCAAGTGCATTAGAATTAAGCTTAAAGTTATTTCTTCAACTCTCGAAAAGAGCTAAACCTAATTGGGTTCTTGAATCCTATGTACACCCACACAATAAAATTGTACTTACAAAAAGCTTTTAAAAGGTTCAAATCATACACACACACACACACTCTCTCTCTCTCTCTCTCTCTCTCTCTCTCTCTCTCTCGGCACCTAGGGATAATTCTTACCATGTAAAAAATCGTACTTACAAAACCTTTTAGAAGGCTTAAATCTTACACAAACACACACACACTCTCTCTCGGCACCTTGGGATAGTTTCTACCATGTAAAAAAATCGTGTTCCTCTCTCTCTCTCCCCTCCCCCGCGTGTCTGCGAATCCCTCGTCGACGCGCAAATCACGAGCTCAAAAAAGGAATTGGTTCAAAAAATGATAAAAAAGAACAAGTAAATTGAATTGAGATTAAAAAACAGGGGTAAGTAGGATTATTGCTTAGACAGAGAGAACGTGTGACGAAGGCCTTTCAGGGAAGATGAGCTGCAGCTCTTGGAGGTAAAGCCAAGGCAGCCTAACAAGCCATGCTTGTAGGGGAGGAAGGTCCTCTTCTTGTTCAATTGCTCAGAGTCTTGTGTCTTTTGAGCTCTCTGCTGCTGCGGACCTCCATAGCTCAAGTTATAAGGATTGGGCGAGGCCTCTTGTTTTATCGACAGCAATCTGGCTGGTTTCTTGCCTGAAGCAGGACTTACATGGCCACACTTGGCCCATCTTTGGTCCACTGCTTTGGCCATGCCCCTCTCTGCTGCTGTATGATGGTGAGCACAAGATGAGGCCATGCAAGAGGATTGGTGTACCCTGTTATCCCCCATGTACAGCAGCTCTTTCAGAGTCCAGCTCTTCTTTGCCCTCCTCTTCGTCTGGCCCTCATACGAGTTCTCATATGTGCTTTGCCTTGCTTGGGCATTGCCATCGTCCATATGGAACACCCTCAACGGAGATAAGGACCTTGCCCTCCTCACAGCAGAGACGCTCTTTGATTGGCCCAGCCTCCTCATATCCATGCCTTCCTCATCCCCATGCTTGCTCTTCTTCCATTCCTCCAAAGCACTTGTTGCAGGAGCCTTGCTTATGTAGTAGCTGAAGCCAAACCTTTGCCTCCTCTGCTCCATGGGCTTCTCTGCAGGCAGTCCTTGGGGGGTGGAAAAAGGGGTCAGGGGAGCCGACAAGGACCGGTAATCGTAGTCGGCGGAGCTGCGGAAATCAAAGTAGCCATCATTATCAGGTGAAGCCCTAAGCTGCATCCATGATGCTGCGTGATGGCAGCTGGCTGCAGAGTGGCTTCCCACATCAGAGCAACAATAGGGTCTGCTGTCCAAGGGCCTGATTTTGCCATTGTAGAAAAGCTCCTCTGCAGTGGACATGGGGGCAGGGGACCAAGGAGGGCCATCCACCTCAGAGAATCTGGCACTGAAGTCAAACTCAGAGGCTCCCAGCTGCTGATGAGGCTCTAACTCATGGGCTGATTTATCACTAGTGCAATCAATGGTGGTGGAAGATGAGGAGGCAGGCGGGGGCGTGAGGACTTCTGTACAGACCCATTGGGGGATGATATGGGACATGACAGTTTTACTCACGTCAATGCTAAAGGCTGTGCTAGGGCTGGAGGGGGATTGTGAAAGGTAGAAGGCAAGGGTGGAGGGATTGTCTCTAGGGCTGGAAGGAGCACTGACGAAGGGGGTGGAAGAGGAGCTTGAGGCATTGTCGGGGTAGGGATCGGCCATAGCCATTCTATCTTGCTATCCTTGTGATACTTGCAAAGAGGCAGGGGTCTAAGGGGTGGCGGGCCGCGGCCTCTCTCTCTCTCTCTCTCTCTCTCTCGCTGTGTGTCTCTGTCGAATGCGTTGATTGAGTACTGACTCCTTCCATTATTTTTATCCATGCTCTCCCATGACAGTAAATGTAGAACTACACGAAGTCATGGCGCCATGTCCCCTTTCTGTTGACAACCTTAATACGGGAAGGGTAGGGGAGGGCAAAAAAGGAGGGGGGGAAAAAGACATGGGCAAAAATCAGATTGGCAAATTGCAATGCCCCATTACTCTGGTGTAGCGGTGGTGGGCCGCACCTTTCACCGGGTAACAGAGGCTCCGAGAGAGAGAGAGAGAGAGAGAGAGGCGGGGGGGGGTCCTGGATCCTGATTCCTGAGTCCTGAGGGCAGATGCTCTGTGGGCGCTGGCGCCGTCCTTTTGACGGTCGGAATTACACGTATTTTCTTTCTTTCCGTCGCATTTTCCACGCATTTTTCAGAAACGAGGGCAACCCAAAGGCTGCTGCCCCGGTGGGTCCCGTCAATCCTGCTGCCTAAAATCAAGGTTCCGACAATCAGCCTGCACGTAAGCAGCCGACACGGCTGCAGAAGCTCTCTCCTTCACACCCTTTTTCCTCCTTCACCCTTCGGATTTCTCACCCTCTCAAGTCTTCACCATCGCTGGATTGAAGAATGTAGTGTCCCAAACCCCCTCCTCCTATCCATGATATGTGCTATCAACATCAAGCCACCATCTCCAAGCCTACCTTGCCAACATCAAGATAGCATCGAATCCTAACTAGACACGCAAGCCGTACGAGTATGACACTAGGTGCTTCCATCTCTGCAAGCTCATGCTATAGTGATATGTCCCTATAATGAATGACATCATCGAGGTTGATGGAGGTCCATCAAAGTAGATAAGCTTGCAAATAATGAAGAGGAGTTTGAAAGACATTACCAATTGGTTCCAAAGGTGATGGGGTAAGTGGACACAAGTCTTGTTGGACATGTTGTACATGTAAGCCCAAGCTTGCCCACTTAGACACTTTATTAGTGAGGTAGGGTCATCCAAGAGGCTCCTTGCTCGATCAAGCTCCACTAATAATTTAGCTTGTGAGCTATCATATCTATACACAACAATGTAGCTCTTGCTTGATCTCTCAATTAATAGTGGGAGGGGAAGCATTCCTTGTGATTGATGAGGTATTAGGCTCATCTCAAAAGTAAAAGCGTCCATTGTTATTCTAGTAATTTCTATTTTGCACAAACAAGAAAATGGTTCGGTCATGGTGTTATTGATTGGAAGACTTAACATTGATAATTCATTTATGTTGACTTCAATGCTTGTCAATGCAAGCTCTTATCCTTGAATAGGCTAGTGAATTATTGATGACTCATTTATGAGGACTTCTTGGCACTTTCTAAGGAAGAAGCAATGGTTCATTTATGTTGACTCCTTTATGCATTTTTTTGCTCAAGCCAAGAAGATTTGGAAATCGCCATTGCATTGGTTGACCTTAAACTCATTACACTAAAGTGACCATTAAATGGATATGCATAATATAATTGAAAAGCCAAGTTTATAAGATAGTATTTTTGCATCTATATTTTTCTTTTGCTTTAAAGCTAGTTGAATCCACAAAACCCTAATAGGATTTCAAATTAGCATCACATTATCATCCAACCATCCTCTATCTCCAAACAAAAATGGACTTCATGTTAACATTGCACTCCACTAAGCATAGACCGCTTTTCTAGTGGCCTTCCAAAAGTCTTAGCCTCCGTACACTCCCTTATAAGTGATACTAAATTGATTCATCAATCTTTTTGAAGGGATACAAGGGGCTATATACTTCTATGTTATAGAAATTACTTTGGGTAATGTATGGAGGACATAGCTTGTGCTGTTCTTGGAAACCTTGAATGCTTCACAAGATCCGTAAAGTAATAGCATGTAGCATTACTTGCCTCCAACCTCATATATCAAAATGCCCTTGATGGAGGCAAAAAGCACTTTCGAGAAGCTAAAGCCTAAAAGAGTAGGAGAGAGAGCACTTTTTGCATTACTAGACTATTTCTAAGGGGGGAATTATTGGAAAAACCATGGGCATGAAGGAAGTATGGCAAAGGTCTTAGCCAACTAGAGGAACCATGGCAAAAGCACACCCCTGTGTTTCTCTTTTGCCTCCATTTGTTTAAACCTAGCTCGATCTTAATAGCATTATTCTAGCTAACACTTGTTAGTGTTACCTTGAGTGTAAAAGGGTAAAAGTGGTTACCTTACTATTTCTACCATTTTTAACCTTACTCTTTCAAGCACTTAACTTCATATTTATTTTGAATGTAAAGGGTAAATGCACTTTACCTTACTCTTTCTAACATTTAGCTTCATGCATGTTTAATATGTTTGTTATAACATTATAGTCATAAAGCCTAGCTTTAAAGCAAAACCATAACTTTTTCTACAAAACTTTATCCTAATTGTATGTAAGTTGTATTAGAGAATTTGTTTTCTAATCCTTGTTATATTGAAGGCTAAAATTTCCCCAAGTTAGTTGATAAATTTAATTTATGCATTTTCGTGTGGACGCATGACTTTTTGTCAGTTTTGACTACTATTCTACATAAACTCAGTTTTAAAGATATATGAATATTATATGTAATGTAGAAATTTATCGATATGCCAATTGTACTTACTATATGTCTTGTAAGTTCATTTTGGTTAGAAAGAAATTTTTGCTTGAAGGTGATCTTCAAGGTTCTTTTTTCTTTTTCTAAGGAAACTTTAAGATATCTGTATAAAAAAGAGAAACTGTTTAGACACAACTAGCTTTTGAAGTTGGGAAACCTAACCCATCAACATATAAACAATTAGGAACATTGAGAATCTTGCTATCACAATCCAAGGGTAGAGGAAAGTGAAAAGGGGGGGGGGGGGTCGGTTTCCTTTCATCTCAAAATAACTATAGGCCGATTTTTGTCATTTTAGCTCCATGATGATTTTTGCAACAACTTGTTAAGAAGATGGAAAGCTAAGGAATTTCTAGTTGCTTGGTCCCACCGCGGATTCACTAGTAGTACTAAGGAGATGTCACATGCGTGCAAATCTATGTTCCTAATTTTGATACTAAGGTCACCTAATAGCTTAACTAGCATCAGCCTTTGAGTCACTACATTTGCAAGTCAACTCAAACCAAAGTAGACCAATCCTGCACTTGGTTCATAGTGAGCGAGAAACAAGGGGGAGTGATATGTGTCGACCCCTCTATCCATAGGGTATAGTCTTAACTCTCGCCCCCCAAAACAACATTGATTGGGGTCTAGACAATGCATTAGGTAGCCATGCATTTGGCGACCTCCTAATTCTAGTGCCTTGAAGGAAAAGACTTGGTTCACTAAGACCACTATTCGTAGGACATGACCCATCAAGGATCTTGTCCTCCCACTTTCCTTTGGGGGGGGATATTTTAGTTATCTAATTATCCTAACATATTTTAGTTTAAACACATAAAGACAACATCCTTAATTAATCATTTAGGATTTAGGTTTGTTCACGTAAGTTAACCCACAATACAAAGACAATATCAAATATTCTTTTGAAAAAGTCACAAAATAATGATATTTATTTCACACGTAAGTTAACCCACAATACAAAGACAATATCAAACATTCTTTTGAAAAAAGTCACAAAATAATGATATTTATTTCACACCTTCTCCAAGGCACAATGCCAACATAGCATTCCATCCCTTAATTTAGAACTCATCCAAATCTCATGGCATACAATCCACCAATCCTCCCTTATCTAGCATCAGGGCCTTCCAAGAACTCTATCATGGGCTCATAAGGGTTAGACTGATCCTTGACAGATCTAAGGGATTTATGGCCAGAGTCCCCCTCACATCATTGTTGCCTCTTAGTCTAACATCCTCCTATGAATATACCTCTCACATCTGGGGCCAGTCCTAGCCTCTCGAGTAGACAAAATGGCCTCCCTTGGTGAAGGGCTCCTACCATTAACCTTGGGGAGGTTTAGTGCATAACCAGAAATCCGCCCATGGGGGGACATAAGGACTTTTATACAAATACACAACCAAGTAATTAGCCTACCATCATTAGCTAAGAAAACATTTCTTTTCCATAATATCAATCCAAACAATCACTTTGAATATCCCATACAAATCAACCAACTTAACTTGGGTGGTTAGGAAGGTTATTTCTTTCCCAAAACAGTAAGCCTTAGCTTAAAAAGACCAATTCAACAAGCCAAAAAATGCCTTGAATACTTCACAAGAGGATACAATCCACAATTTATAATTCCTTAGAGCATAATCACATAAATATCTTCATCAAGTAAATCATGCTATTCAAGCAAATTGTGCTACTAATTATATTAGCTTAATCTTTACTTTTACCAAATCATAGCTTATCTTCAACTACTGCATCACTTATCCTTCTAAGCTAGTAGCAATGCTTAGAAGGATAAGTGATGCAGTAGTTGTGGATCAATAGCTAGTAGCAATTGAAGTAATTGATCTCCTCCTATTGAAGTGCCTTTCCCAGCTTGCATTCCCAATGGATATATTGGCACTTGGTAAAGGTTTAGAAGAGGAGAAAGGTGCAAGTGACTTAGGGAGATAGGTCAAACCACCAAATATACCTAACTTGAAGATTCCTAAGTACTGTGCAATTCCTATGAGTGCATATTTCTTTTATTTTCTTGCTATTTATTGTGGATTTAATAAATACAATATTGTGCAATTAGTCTTGCATCCTCTCATAGATTGAAATGGAAGTGTAAGGCATTGGCAAGTCAACCCTCAAAATGGTTGGTGTACTCAAGTGTGTACAATGAACAATGAACCATAATAATTGAAGAACAATGCCTTATTGTTGATGCAATTATTGTTGAAGAATATTCTAGTCGTGTTGGTGAAGACTTTTGTCGGCACCAACTACAACTCATTTTGAGAGAGACAATAGTAGTTTGAGATCGAAGTTAAGGTGCATCTTGCTTGAAGAAGCTTGGGCCTTGTAGTTGTAGGTTCTTGCATATCTTGGACTCTTATTGAGGCTCCATAATGGTGTTGTGTCTTGATGGTTTTGCATCTTAGGATCTTCAAGGAGAGCTTTAGTATCTATGACGTTGTCTTAAAGCCTTGATTTTTCATTGCTTGTCTCCCATTTTTTCTTGCATTAGATTAGTGAAAATTTGATAGTAACATCTAGTTGGTTCTATCTCAAAAGATTGGAAAATTTGATGACAACTTGAGCTTCTTACCACAATATCATTGCTTGTCTCCCATTTTTTCCTACATTTGATTAGTGAAAATGTGAGAGTAACATCTACTTGGTTCTAGCTCAAAAGATTGGAAAATTTGATGACAACTTGAGCTTCTTACCACAATACCTTATGCAATAGCTTTGAGCTCATACACTATATCCCCCACACAATAAACATGGCAATGTTTTTTAGCATTACAAGGGTTGAGCTCTTGTGTATGAATGGTTTTTCAATTTTTAGAACAACTATTTATACAAAAGTGCAATGAGGTGCTTATTTGTTTGTAGGTGAGGTTAATTGGGTCATGGTACATTGTTAGTTGGCCTTGAAATAAACCATTTAGAGAAGTTTGGATTGTATTGGAATGAGGCATATGTATCAACAAGGTGAGGCATCATGGCTAGGAATGACATGTATATCCTCTTGGCATATTCTACTTACAATATACATAACTTCATCCTTGAGAAGTAGACAATGGTTTAGGAATACTTTAGGTAGCTTGAAATTTTGGTACCATTATAACTACCTCACAGAATCAGATTGTTCATAGATTTCCATATAGCATGTCTTTGCTTGACGATGGTCCTTTCAACTTTGGCTATTGAACCTTGCATGGTAAACCATTGCTTGTTGAATCATTTTCTTCTTCTACTTGACATTCAAGAACTTGTATTTCCTCTATGATTTTCTCATATTGCTTAGTAGAGCTAAGACTCTAAGTGGAGCTCCTCAAATAAATCCTTGGCACTACTTTGTGAGGACATCTATGATCTTGGGTATAGTGCTTGCAAAAATGTTCTTGCTCTTTCCATGTCAATGTCCATTCTAGGAACTGCTCATACTCTACAGAGCTAGGCATCCAATGTTGGCACAAATAGATACATAAGCAAGTAATTTCATCCTATTATCAAGTTTCTTTTGGCACTCAATTTTTAGTTGATTCTAATTTTATAGATTTATTCTATAATTTTCATGATAGATCTCTCAACGAACTTGGGTTTTAAGTGTGCTAGAGGTTTTAGTTAGACAAAATAAACTTTTAAGACAACTTGATTGATTGTGTCCTCAAATTTTGAGTCTCTTCTATATTGGTTGTGGTACAAAGGTTTTGTCCCTTAGATGAGATGAAAATTTGGTCATAGGTAGGGCTGTGACTATTGGGGTTTTACTTTGCATTTGGAAGTAGTAACCATTGATTATGTGGATTTACCAATTTTGACAGTCAAGAAAGACTACTTACCTATATTATAGGATTGATTGGAAGTAATTTGAGGCCTACAAGTTTTGGATGTGATTTTGATAACGCTCTTAGATGGAGGTTATTTGTTCTTTGATGCTTCCTTGGCTATCATGGGAATCCAATTCCTTAGATTGGATAGTGACATGAAGTTTCTGCTACTATTAGATTTTCCATCTTAGCTTGGCATTAGGGGGTTTTGAGGTCTCAAAAATACCTTGTAAGTGATCCTAGAGAGAGAAAATATTTTAAGAAATAAAATATTTTTTAATATTTTTTAAAAAATTATATTTTGGTAAGTAAATATATAAAAAATTGTTAATAAGTCATTGATGTGATATTCTCGTGGTGGTCACATCAAACCTAGAAATCTAGGACACCATAAAGGTGACAAAGATTGTCATAATGAACATTTTACTCATCCTCATTAAAGTGAAAACTAGTATTCAATTTGAATTTTGTTCAACGTTTGATTACTTCTCTCCATTATCACTCTCTTCTTTCTTTCCCATCCTTACTAGTTTCTTTTTCATTTTCTTTCTTATTTCTAATTCGCATAGTTTTTCAATCCAACCTTCTAATCACATCCTTAGCTATGGATCAGTCATCCAATGATCTTTGTAGTTCTAGTAAAAGACCTCTCTATCATCTTCATATTGAGTTAGATAGTGAGTATGAACCAATAAGGAAGAGAAAAAAACCCATTACTATTATAGAGTCTACGAAACATATACTTAGGTTTGAAGGAAAGAAGAATCTTGATCTTTGGTTAGATGGCATGCTATATCCCAAAGATCCTAGCAAAAATAACACTTCCACCTTACTATAATAGCTATTCATTGTTGAGGTTCATTGGTGATGGATATAATGGGTTTCTAGGTTATACACTTAACTTGGTTGCAAAAAAGGATGTCTTGGAATTGGAGAACCATATTTTATCAAAACATAACAACGAGAAACACATCAAATCTTATCAATGAAAGTAAACTATTTTATGCCTTTGAAATTGACAATATGCTCTCAGAAATATTGAGAGTCTCGGACGAAGAGGAGGTGGTTGTAGTAGTAGTAAAAGAATCCAAGCAACAATGTATATTTTTTTTCACTTTAAAAATATGAAATGTGACTTTGTTTATAATTAATTGTATTGATTTGTGATGTTTATTTTGTTTAGGTCTCTTCTTCAACTAAAGGCAAGTGAAAGAGATTCTTTGAAAGCATCTTAGTTTTATTATCATCTTATTCTTTCACTAGTTTCAAAAGATATTTTAGAGAAGAAAAAAATTAAAAAGGCAAAGAAACGATGCTTGGAGTCATTTATAAAGGATCATTCTTTGGATATTGAGTTAGTGCAGAAGACACTAGATAATATTGGTATCAGTCGAGATGCTTATATAGAACTTTTCAAGGTTTTACAGTCAAATATGAAGCAATGACAAGTACATAATTGCATACTTCCAAGGCCATCCATGGTTAGAACTATTAGAGAGAGAGTGAATAACAAAGTGATGGAGATTCTGGGTGAGCCTTTCCATATCAAGGCTAGCTTCAAGGGCAAGAAAAATGAAGTTGTATTCAATGAATTTAACAATATTTTCCTTGACATGCCCACCCTACAATGTTTAATGATTAGATTCTATGACTTGTCACTAGAAGAGACACAAGGAGTGGCTAGATTTGTGGTTAAACTTGATGAAAGTGAGATTCTAAAATCTACAAAACTAGAGAGGGTCTCTATTACCTTGATGAATACAACACTTTTATCATACCATTGCAATCACTCAATGTCATTTAGTGTTCAATCGAAACACAACATCTTGGTGGCTAGGAGCATTCAAAGTACATACAAAGGATTTTGATATATTGTATTGGGCTTTTCATCGAACACCAATATCTAATGTTATCAAGAGACAACAAGTATGAGAGGAGCTATTTGTTGAAGGATTTGGGAACTATAAGTTTGAGTGGCACATATCTGGTGACTTAAAGACACTTAAATGTATGTACAATGTATCAAAGGGAGTCAACTCTAGATCTCATTGGCTATATTGCATGTCCCTAGCCATAGAGTTGAACTCAAGCAATTGGAATAGAGCTCCCTCTAGGCACAACAAGGATCCACAATTTCAGCTAGTCTTAGATATTCCTTTAGTGAATGCCCATATCTGTACACTTCATGTGCTTTGTAGGATAATTGAAAAGCTTATTCATCTTTATATTGTTGGGGGTAAAGGCGCCTCTGCCTAGCCGCTTGTGTATTACTACACTGACAGTCACCGCCACTGCACACTACAGGTGGCGGGTGCTCGTCACCGTCACTTTATTCTTTATTCTTTTAGAGACAGTTTGAATAAAGAAAGGCTCGGTCACACATTGTGACTGTTGGAGTTCCCATTTTTAGTCTCTCCCTTTCTTGCTCTTGCTCTCCCGCCATAGCTCTCGAGTCCAACCTTCGATTCGTCGCTCCCTTTCAACTAGTATCAGAGCTTTGCTTTCTGACTCTTGAGCTTGGTTCATGGCATTCTCAGCATCCCATCGACTCCCTACTTGCATTGGGTCTCCTTCTCGGCAGCCATATTCGACTCCTTCGAGCTCCCGTCACTCCCCGACTTCCCGAGCACCTTCTCGGTATTGTTGAGCACCTTCAGGGCATTACATTAGAGATATTTAATCATTTTCTTCAGGGTTTACTTCAGTTCTCAGGTCTCACAGGCTGTAAACAAGATTGGGGCAGCCACCATTGAAGCTCCCTTGCTTCATATCTCACTTGCCTTTGAACAAGACTTGCTGGAGCTTTTTTGAGGCCTTCCTTGGCTTTAATCGGACCCCTCCAAAGCTTGGCCACCATTTTTTGCAGCCCCAGTACCAGCATTTACACTTGGTGGAATCACGTAGCCCTCCCATATGTGTCTTCAGCATTGACAGTCACAACAATAGCTCTCCCCCTCCTTTGGCACTTGGAAAGGCTCCATTTCGGACATATGAACATGCTTTGATGCTTGGTTTTGATGGTTGATGTGTTGGCATAGCATTTGGACTAATTTAACACTATTTTGGGACTGTCATAATAGTCCACATGCAGTTTATGATAGTGTTACACTGACATTTGATGCTATAGCTTGTTTGGCATTGTCATTTGATGCCCAGTTGGTCCCGTTTGATGCCCGGATGTTAGGGGAATGTATGCCTATTGTTTGGCAAACATTTGGAGCTGATTTTGGTGCTAAAATTCTTAGTTTTGAATAGTAAATCACTGTTGCACACAGTTGGGCTGAAGTCATTTTACTCATGTATACTTATGTCTATGCTTTTCAGGCTATGTTTCGGGCATATATGGTGATGTATTGACACTTGGGGCTCGACATAGAGCTTGGTTTTGATTCGGGATCATTGGTTGAGATTGAGCTTACTTTGTTCTTGGATGTACTTATGGCATGTATGTTGCTTATGTCTGATCGGTCTTCACATGCTTAGCCAATGCCATTACTACATGCTAGTTACATTGTTTGGAGCCTATTGCTACTGGAGCTTAGTCTTGGCTTGACTTTGGATTCCCGGAGCTTACTTGAGCTATTTATTGGCTTACCAGAGTTGTATCTTGGGATGTACTTGATGTCTTACATGCTTATGGATGCTACATACGGATGCTCTACCGCCTATATGTTCGGGATGTACTATTGATGTATTGTCTTGGACTTATGTCGTTGGCACTGTGTCTTGCCTTGGTTTGAGCTCTTGAGCTCGTACATACGGCTTTTGTGCCAGTGGGAGCATTCTTGAATGCTTATCAGACATTGAGTAGGCGGTGCCTTTATGTATTGAGCAGTTACATGCTATTGAGCAATTACAGACACTTGAGACTTTGGGATTTCTTACCATTTAGGATGATACATTATATGTCTTGGTTCACTGTATGCTTATCAGCTGAGTCTCAGATTTGGATCCATATCTTTGTGAGCTGACACCTACTTGTGTTAAGTTTTGGTAGTGGCAAGAACACTTTGCCACATTGACTAGGGGGTGTGCCAGTAGCAGATGTTTGTATGACATGTTTGGGTGTTGGATTCATGCTTATTGACCGTCATATACTTATGTTATGTCTGCATGATGTCAGCTTTGGTCTTGGCAGTATCTGATTGCCTTGGGATCCAATTTTGACACTGTTAGCTCTCTTTTACTGAAATCTGAAATTTATTACAAGCATATATGTATGGACTGACATGGATTTTTCATGCTGAAACGCTCTGAAATGACGTACTTTCACTAGTACTTGGTGGGCAGCAGCTTTGGTTCCACTTTCTTCGCCATTTTTCCTCGATTTTGGTGATTTTTTGGTCATTTTCTACAGTAAACAACAAGCAGTTTTGAACTGTCTATGGTCTTCCAGCCTGCATTATGGCGAATTCATCCACTGATCATGCTATTTTCAACATCACTAAGCTTGATGATACGAATTACTCTTATTGGAAGAGCCAGATTTGGCAGGTGTTGGTGCAGAAATCGCAGATCAAACCTTTGAGGTTAAGCGGGCATCCGCATGCAACTATGCCAGATGAGGAATGGCTTGAGCTTGATGAGTTATGCAAGTCCACCATTGTATTGTCTCTCATAGAACAGGTTCACTAGGAAGAACAGAGTGCGTGGCAGTTGTGGGATAAAATCGAGAATCTCTATGACAAGAAAAGTCCAATGAGTCAAATGTATTGGCGAAAGCAGCTTATGGATCTGCGCATGAAGGAGAATGTGACTATGTCTGCTCACTTGAGCCAGTTCCATGCTATACTCAAGAACTTGACTTCACAGGACATCACTTTTGCAAAGGATGTCACTCCTCTTTTCTTGCTTGGTACTCTTAATGAGTCATGGGATGTATTCTGCAGTGCATTATGTGCCTCTACTACTACCTTGAAATTATCTGATGTTGAGAGTGCTCTTCTGCAAGAAGAGGTTAACCGTAAGAATTTGGATGCCTCTTTGTGTTGCATGCTATGAAAATTAGAGGTAGGAATGATGGATATGGCAAGCATGGCAATGGCAGTGGTCGTGGATGGGGTTCTCAAAAATCTCGGTCCAAGTCTCGGAAGTCACGTAGCAAATCCCATGGCAGGAATGCGAATGTTACTTGTCACCATTGTGGGAAAAAGGGCCATATTAGGCCACAATGCCATGAATTGTGTAATGAAAGGCACAAAGATAAGGGGAAAGACAAAGTGCAGGATAAGTCTTCTGATCACAGCATAGTGCCTGCAAAGTCCAGTGTTAAAATTGAAGAGATCAATGTTATGCAACCTGAGGATGTTGACGATGATGATTATATTCTTGCAGCTTCTTCTAGTGCTTCGCAGATGACAGAGATACACTCTATGTATGCACAGTGTTGGCTCTTGGACTCAGGTGTATCCTTTCATGTGACACCTTACCGAGAGTGGTTTCATTCATACCATACTGTTTCGGGTACTGTGCACTTGGGTGATGACAACTCTCTTGATATTGTGGGCATTGGTGATGTTAGGCTGCAGTTTCCTTCTAGCAGCAGGTTTGTTATGCAGGATGTACGTCATGTATCTTCTTTGACACGCAGTCTCATGTCAGCTGGACAGCTTGATGATGCAGGATATCATGTATGTTTTGGAGACTCTGCATGGAAGATCACTCTTGGCAGACTTTTGATTCCGAGAGATGCCAAGGAGGCTGGCAGTCTCTACCCCTTGATAGTATCAGCTTATTCCCTTGATCATGTTTTGTCTCTGGGTTCTATCCCACATGTATCTCTTTGGCATGTCCGTTTGGGCCATATGTCTTTGAAGGGAACGAAAATTCTTTCTGGTTTAGAGTACTTACCGCCCCTTGATTATGCATGTTTTGATTCATGTGAGCATTGTCTTTATGGCAGGCAGACTAGGTCTATGCATAAGAAGTCTGGTAAGCCACGCATGAGTGAGCCCTTGGCATTGGTACATTCGGATATCTGTGGGTCCATGCCTTGTTAGTCTATGGGTGGTGCAAAGTATTTTGTTACGTTCATAGATGATTTTTCACGGAAAGTTTAAGCTTATCCCATTAAGCTGAAATCCGATGTCTTGGTTGGGTTTCAAAGATGGCTTGAATTGGTTGAGAACCAGTCTGGGTATAGGCTAAAATGCCTAAGGACAGATAATGGGGGTGAGTATTTCTCACGTGCTTTTGAGCAGTTATGTGATGAGAGGGGTATTAAGCTTCAGTTGACCGCCCCCTACACCCCCCCCAGAATGGTTTGGCTAAGCGGATGAATAGAACCATCCAGGAGCGTGTATGCAGTATGCTTAGTCATGCAGGCCTACCACAAAGCTTTTGGACTGAGGTAGTTAGTATAGCTGTGCATGTCATAAACAGATCACCTTCTAGTGTTTTGGATTTGCAGGTTGCAGAGGAGGTATTGACTAGAAAACCCCCCTCTTATGCGCATCTCCGTGTCTTTGGATGTGAGGCATTTTTCCATGTGCCCAGGGACAAGAGAAGTAAGCTGGATCCCAAGAGTGTCAAATGCATTTTCCTTGGTTATGGGGATGCAGGCGAGATGGGTTATCGTCTCTGGGATCCGCAGGCGCAGAAAGTCATCCGCGGTCATGATGTAGTCTTCCATGAAGACAAGATGCATAGGCAGCTTGAAAGAGCTTTTGAGATCCGTAGAGTCATATTTCAGGAGGAGCTGAGAGCTCCCGCACAGCCAGTTGGACAACCTACAGCTGCAGCAGATGCTCATGGTCAGGGCGTTGGACAGGCAACTGGGTAGGCAGCAGAGCCTACCGTGAGACAGTCTACTAGAGACAGATGTCCAAATGATAGATTTTAGCCCTTGATGCATTATGTCTTGGTTACAGATGAAGGAGAGCCTTTCATCTATGATGAGGCTATGCGCAGGGGTGATAGTCACTCCTAGGAGAGGGCTATGCAGTTTGAGATAGACTCACTACATAAGAATGACACTTGGGATTTGTTTTCCCTGCCTACGGGCAAGAAGGCTTTGCCATGCAAGTGGGTGTACAAGCTGAAAAGTACCCCTGGACATCCCAAGCCGGCATATAAGGCTAGATTGGTAGCAAAGGGTTTTAAGTAGGAGCATGGTGTGGACTTTGATGAGCTATTTTCTCCTGTGGTTAAGATGACCACCTTGCGCTTAGTCTTGGCTTTGGTTGCTTAGCTTGACTTGGATTTTATACCAGATGGATGTCAAGATGGTGTCAAGCGTTTTTCTGAAAACTGAAATCCCCTAGTCAAATCGTAGTTAGGTTTGATTTTTGCTAGTTTAGTTGTTTGTGTGACAGTTTGTTTTGTTGTTTCGTAATTCAATTTATTGTGATTGTTTAGCTTAGAATTTGATTCTGTCATTTTGTTTGAATTGTTGAGTGTGAAACTTGATAGCCTTGGTTGAGCTTGGTATTTTTTTGAACAACATAAAGTTGGAGTTTTCCAATAGCTACAAAACATTGTGGAGTTAGGTATGTTTTCTTGTCAAGACTCTTGCACATCACCGGGGATAATGGATTCACGAGCACTTCATGTTGCACTTGTTGATGCACTGCGCTCAGGGGTCGTCTCCTGTTCTTATCAAATACTTCCACGCCATGGGTTGGGATTATGCACGCTTTGCACCATCGTTAAGCACTAGCACGTCATGAGGTCCGCTGCAACTATATATAGTAAATTTTAGATGCACGCGCACATGAGAGAGAACCTTCATCGAGCACACACACGATATTTGGGATGCTCATCACAAAGTTAGGAACCTCTGGTTGACTGTATAAGGAGGTTGGGTGAGTTCGAGGGTCATAAAGGATGCCACCAATTGTGAGATGGGTTGTTCTTATCTGGTCAACATCTTGAGGACCATCCTTTTCTTGAGAGATTGTGAGATTTTGGATGGGTGGAGCGGAGTATATCATATCTTCTTTATGAGAGTTGAGAGGTGATGATAAGGAATTTTAAATTAATAAGAAATTTTGTTTGCATTTTGCATGACGTACGATCACATGTAGATAGACTAGGCGCAATTTCTTCAATGCATACATTATTTTTGTGTATAACATCGATTGATTGGTTGCATATCATGGATCCAACATTGCATATTTTTTCAAATCATGAATGATTGGGCACGGAGTTCATTTCAAAAAACCATATTCTTGCTAGGGCACACTGCATAAAAAACAGGTTCATATCCAGAGGATATTTATTTTAAAGACCCAAGGATCAAAGGAAAAAGGTCATACGTTTTACATCGTCAGCGAGTATTTCTTGAAGAAAAAAAGGACATGTGTACTGAAAGTGTATGCAATCACAATAACAATAGGCCAAGGAAGGGAATAAGTCGTCCAAGATAAAAGATGGAGAAAAATGATGTAATTTACGAATATCGATATTTTTGCCCATTTTTGATGGATTTTTGTAATTTTTCCCGCGTTGGCTTGTCGACCAGATGCGTTCCAATCGTTTTGAGTATCTGAACTATATTTAGAGTTCAAGTGACGAAGTTATGATCCAAACAATTTACAAACATGCATAGGGCAGAAAAAACAAAAATAGTGAAAAGCAGCAGAAAAGTAAAAGCCAAAAGCTAAAAGCAAAAAGCCTAATGTGTGTGAGTGTGGATAGAAAACTATATAAGGAGATGAGAATGGAGAGTTAAGGGCCTTTCCCCTTGATTACAATTGTACTATGTGAGAGAGGAGAGTGGATGGTCGCATGCTAGAGTGAACTCTTGTCATGCTAATTCGAAAGTTGAAGCTTTTGGGTGTCAAAGCACCGAGCTTCAGATCACGGTTGTTAAGGTACGAGAATATTTTCACTTGGTTTGTTTTCAAATTGTTGGATTTTTTTTGTTGAGTTGTGGTTGTGTGATGCTCTACTCGAATTAGGGTTTTAGTTGTTTGAGCTACAAGAGGCAATTCTTTATTGTTTTGTTTTTTGTATCTGGTTCGTGTGGTATCTATCAAAACATTTAAATTTTTGTGTTGTATTGTGTATCCGACAAAGTCAATTACCCTAACTGGCACTCCTTAACATCTCGTTATCGGGCTGTGAGTGAGGCTTGCTCTCGATTACCGCTCACGTAACATCTCTTTTTTGGTGCCCCCACTGAGGAGTGCCGAAATTGACATTGTTGTGATTTTGAATGTGAGTTTGTTTTGATTTCTTGTGATTGTTGAAAATGGTTGATAATTTTTCTGAGTTCCATGGTAATCATACTAAAGATCCCAAAAGATTTTTAGAAAAAATAGAGCTATGTTGTTTGATAGAGAGAGTGACTAATCTTGAGGATAAACTCCAGATTTTTAGATATCAATTGTAGGGAGAAGCAGGAAATTGGTTGCTTGACTTTGAGAGAAGCTTGAAATTTAGGAGACAAAATTTGGACTATGAGACTATTAAAAATTGCATTTCTATCTAGGCTTAAAAAAAGAGAAAATCAAAGTGAGATTTGGGCGAAAATAGAAACTTGTGTTCAAAAAGATGATCAGTGTATTGAGGATTTTGCTAGGGAGTTTGAAAGATTGTGGAATCGATGAAGTTTAACATTGTTAGAAGGTGAGATAGCCCCAGTTATGTTGAATATAATGTATTTTGTAAATGGGTTGAAATTAGAAGATTGGAGAGTGAAAATAGAGGTAAAAAATCCTAAGACTTTTGAGGAAGCGGTGAAGATAGCTCAATATCAAGAGAGGAAGACCAAAAGAAAAAAGGAGTTAGGAATTGATGAACCAAGGGAAAGGTTGAGTTCAAGGCGAGTTGAGAGAAAGGTTTTTGAGGAGAAGAGAGTTAGTTATGCCTATCCTGAGAGAGGTATACTATATTCTCTATTTAGGAGAGATGAGTTGACTTGTGAGAAATCAATTGAAGTATGTGAGGAGAAACTCCCTAGGGTGGTTGAGAAGAAAAATACTTGTTTGACTGATTGGAGTGAAGAGTCTAGGAGTGTGAATTCATACCCATTGACCATGGATACTTCTAGTTCAGTGATTTAACTAAAGAAGAGGGATCAACTGATGATACTTTGGAGCTTGAGGACTATAGAGATGAGCTAGAGTTGGATCTGAGTTGTAAAGAAGAAAATGAGAGACCATATTGTTTTAAGGACCAAGAGTTTTCATGTTCTTTGGGAGAGGATGAGAGTCAAGAAAGTTTTGATATTTTTGATGAGGGAAGGTGTGATGAAACTTCTAATAGTCATGGCAGTGTTGCAAAGAGTAAAGACAATTTAGAGTGTGAGCTTGTTTGCCTTGGTGATAGTATAGATGGATCTAATTGCTTGAAAGATGAAGAGAGAATTGAGGATGAATTTTTGAGTTTGTTAGAAGACCATGAGGGGGAGGGCTTAGAAACTGTAAGTTTTCAAGATGAAGTTAAGGGTTCGAATTTTTTGCCTAATGAGTTTGTTGAGATTTTTTGTGAGTTTGATGATCAAGAGAGTATTGAGGTTTTGGGTTTTGACTCTTGTTGTGATTCTGGTATTGGTGTTGTTGACTCAGTTGAGTCTTGTGAGTTGATTGTTGATGGTTTGAGTAGCCTTGGAGAGGCTTTTATTTGTGGTGTTGATGATGTTATTTTGAGTAGACATAATCTCTTACTCCTTGATAGTTGTGTAAATAATTGTTTGGTTGATTTTGGCAACAATGACGAAGAGAAAACTTCATTTGATAGTCTTTTAGTTTCTTGAGAGTGACATTGATGAGGATGTGAGAGAGAATTTGAGTAAGGCTTTAAAAAGGATTGAGAATTTGAGGGAAATCAAGAAAATAGAGTTGAAAGGTATTTGTGAGGAGGTAGTTGGGGATTTGGTAGTTAAGGAGTCTTTGGTTGAGGTTTTAGACCCAAAATTGTTGTATTGTGAAGATGTTATTTCTGATGATGTAGAGGTGAAAGTTTCTTCAGTTTCTTGTAAGGATACTATAGAAGGTGTTTACCACTCTTTGCGTGTGAAAGACTCCATGGAGTCTTGTATTATTGATGAGTTAGGTGATGTGGTTGGGTGTCCTGGAGTGACCCCATTTGTAGATGTTGTTGGTTCTTGTGCCGTTATGAGTCCGGACTTGACTCCTTTTGATACTGTGTTTGATTTGGATATTGAGTTGGGAGATCCTTGCATAGTATCTTTAGGAGAAGTTGTAAATGAATCAGTAGATGAATTTGAGATTGGCAACAAAGAAAGGGTCAAAACTTTATTTAGAGACTCTAAAAGTAACATGGTTTTTCCTAGGGAGGATGGGTGGGATATGAAGATTTTGGATTATGGTTGGGATTTGAAGAATTTGGAGGATGATGTATTTTCCTTAGATAGAGAGGATTGTCTCAAGGATTTTGATGAGAATTTCATGGATGAGTTTTGTCTAGCTGTAAAGGAGTTGTTTGAGAGAAATGTGCCATTTGTGTTTGTTGAGAAGATTGTGGATAGATCGTTGGATTTGATTTTTGATTGGCTCATGAATGTTGCATTGTTATATGAAAGCAACTATTGCACATGAATGTTTGCAGACTAGGGGGAGGGCTAAATATGTCAAGCGTTTTTCTGAAAACTGAAATCTCCTAGTCAAATCATAGTTAGGTTTGATTTTTGCTAGTTTAGTTATTTGTGTGACAGTTTGTTTTTTTGTTTTGTAATTCGATTTATTGTGATTGTTTAGCTTATGATTTGATTCTGTCATTTTGTTTGAACTATTGAGTGTGAAACTTGATAGCCTTGGTCGAGCTTGGTATTTTTTTGGACAGGATAAAGTTGGAGTTTGCTAATAGCTACAGAACATTATGGAGTTAGGTATGTTTTCTTGTCAAGACTCTTGCACATCACAGGGGATAATGGGTTCACAAGCACTTCACGTCGCACTTGTTGATGCACTGCACTTGGGGGTCGTCTCCTATTCTTATCAAATACTTCCATGCCATGGGTTGGGATTATGCACGCTTTGCACCATCGTTAAGCACTAGCATGGCATGAGGTCCGCTGCAACTATATGCAGTAAATTTTAGATGCACACGCACATGAGAAAGCACCATCATTGAGCACACACAATTTTTGCACACACGATATTTGGGATGCTCATCACAAAGTTAGGAACCTTTGGTTGAGTGTGTAAGGAGGTTGGGTGAGTTCGAGGGTCATGAAGGATGCCACCAATTGTGAGATGGGTTGTTCTTATCTGGTCAACATCTTGAGGACCATCCTTTTCTTGAGAGATTGTGAGATTTTGGATGGGTGGAGCGGAGTATATCATATCTTATTTATAAGAGTTGAGAGGTGAGGATAAGGAATTTTAAATTAATAAGGAATTTTGTTTGCATTTTGCATGATGCACGATCACATGTAGATAGACTAGGCACAATTTCTTCAATGCATACATTATTTTTGTGTGTAGTATCGATTGATTGGTTGCATATCATGGATCCAACATTGCATATTTTTTCAAATCATGAATGATTGGGCACGGAGTGCATTTCAAAAAACCATATTCCTGCTAGGACACACTACATGAAAAACAAGTTCATATCCAGAGGATATTTATTTTGAAGACCCAAGGATCAAAGGAAAAAGGTCGTAGGTTTTACATCATCAGTGAGTATTTCTTGAAGAAAAAAAGGACATGTGTGCTGAAAGTGTATGCAATCACAATAACAATAGGCTAAGGAAGAGAATAAATCATCCAAAGATAAAAGATGGAGAAAAATGATGCAATTTACGAATATCGGTATTTTTGCCCATTTTTGATGGATTTTCGTAATTCTGCCCACGTTGGCTTATCGATCAGATGTGTTCCAATTGTTTTAAGTATCCGAACAACTATACTCGGAGTTCAAATGACGAAGTTATGATCCAAACAATTTGCAAACAAGCATAGGGCAGAAAAAACGAAAATAGTGAAAAGCAGTAGAAAAGCAAAACCCAAAAGCTAAAAGCAAAAATCCTAATGTGTGTGAGTGTGGATAGAAAACTATATAAGGAGATGAGAATGGAGAGTTAAGGGCCTTCCCCCTTGATTACAATTGTACTATGTGAGAGAGGAGAGTGGAGGGTCGCATGCTAGAGTGAGCTCTTGTCATGCCAATTCGGAAGTTGGAGCTTTTGGTGTCAAAGTATCGAGCTTCGAATCATAGTTGTTAAGGTACAAGAATATTTTCACTTGGTTTGTTTTCAAATTGTTGGATTTTTTTTGTTGAGTTGTGGTTGTGTGATGCTCTACCCGAATTAGGGTTTTAGTGTTTGAGCTACAAGAGGCAATCTTTATTGTTTTGTTTTTCGTATCTGGTTCGTGTGATATCTATCAAAACATTTAAATTTTTGTGTTGTATTGTGTATTCGACAAAGTCAATTACCCTAACCGGCACTCCTTAACATCTCGTTATCGGGTTGTGAGTGAGGCTTGCTCTTGATCACCGCTCGCATAACAACAGCTTTTTTACATGGGGACTTGCATGATGAGATTTATATGGAGCAGCCTAAGGGCTTTGCAGAACTTGGTAGTGAGCACCTAGTGTACAAATTGAAGAAAAGTCTTTATGGCTTGAAACAGGCACCTAGGGAGTGGTATCATAAGTTAGATGCCTTTATGCAATCACAGGGCTACAACTGGAGTGCTATGGATCCGTGTCTTTATACGAAGAAAGCTTGTGATGGTTCTTTATTGATTTTGATACTCTATGTGGATGATATATTGATAGCAGGGAAAGCTCATGATGAGCTAGATGCTCTTAAGGCTCAGCTTAAGAAGAGCTTTGAGATGAAAGATTTGGGACAAGCCGCTCACATACTTGGTATGCGCATTACACACGACAGGCATCAGGGACTCCTCTACTTGTCACAGAGGGACTACATTCATAAAGTCCTTGAGCGCTTCCGCATGCAAGACATAAAGCCTATTGGCTGTCCATTGCCTTCTTATGTGAAGGTATCACATGCTAATTGTCCGCTGATAGAAGAGCAGAAGGCTGAGATGGCCAAGATTCCCTATGCACCTGCAGTGGGTAGTCTTATGTATGCCATGATAGCCACTCGTCCTGATATTTCCTTTGCAGTTGGTGTTGTGGCACGCTATATGGCTACAACTGGCAAGAAGCATTGAGATGCCGTGAAGGGTATCATGAGGTACCTGAAGGGCACTGCAGATATGTGCATATGCTATGGCAACGAGGATATAGGAGTCATGGGGTACACTGACTCTGATTATGCAGGACATGCAGATAGTAGGAAGTCCACTTCCGGCTATGTATTCACCTATGCTGAAGGTGTTGTTTCTTGGATATCCAGGGTGCAGAAATGCATGGCCCTTTCTACCACAGAGGCCGAGTATGTTGCAGCCATTGAGGCTTGCAAAGAGGCCATTTGGTTGGGCCGTTTAGTTGCTGACCTTGGTATTGATGCTATCCCTACACTGCATTCGGATTCTATGAGTGCTATTCAGTTACCCAAGAATCCGGTCTTCCATGCGAAGACGAAACACATTGAGGTAAGGTATCACTTCATACGTGGGGTTGTTGAGGACAAGTCTGTTGATCTTGTCAAGATCTTGACTGACCAGAATCCTGTAGATCTGCTCACGAAAAGCCTCTCTACAGAGCGCTTTGCCTTCCTCAGGAGGTTGATGGGCGTGGGATGAGATGACGTCTTTCCTCATCTTGGTGTACATGTGTACATGTTGTACTGTCTTTTTTCTTTTTCTTTTCACTCCTCACTGGGGCAAATTCGTCTTTAAGTGGGAGGTTGTTGGGGGTAAAGGCGCCTCTGCCTAGCCGCCCGTGTATTACTACACTAACAGTCACCGCCACTGCACACTGCAGGTGGTGGGCGCCGTCACTGTCACTTTATTCTTTATTCTTTTAGTGACAGTTTGAATAAAGGAAGGCCCAGTCACACATTGTGACTGCTGGAGTTCCCATTCTAGTCTCTCCCTTTCTTGCTCTTGCTCTCCCGCCATAGCTCTCGAGTCCAACCTTCGATCTGTCACTCCCTTTCAGGCCATTTTTCCCATTGTCCTACTATCTTCCTAGCTTCCTTCTTACCGCCCATCTACCTTTACGCTCTTAAAATAAATCATGGTTTGCCTTGCGCTCTTTTACAAAAGTATTGACTTGTGCTTTTTCTTGTGTGCCTCTCTCCTTGATTTAGGACTTTTTCACACTTGCATTTCCAAATTTTTCTTGGCACACCTTCGTCTTCCATTCCACTTTTGCCTTGGCCTTGTCTTTTGCTTTAGATTTTCTGGATTTTTCACCTTGTTCATTTGAGGGTTAAAATTACCCCCTTCTAAATGAGTGTCAGTCCCATGGCACTATCGGGTGGTCAGTCAGACGATGTTGCTGGGGTAGCTAGGCGGCTTTTTGAGTTTGTATACAAGTTGTGTTGGAGGGATTTATGGTTCTAGAGAGCCCTTGTACGAGCCCTAGTGAAAGGTGTATTGGAGGCATTTATGCCTTTGAAATTGAAGATAAAGTTGGAAGAATCCTTGTGTAGAGGGGGGCGAATGTGTGGATCCATCTTTGAAATTGAAGATAGAGTTGGACCGATCCATCATTTGGCCCTCCGTGGATGCCTTCTCCTGCGCTATTCCAAATGAGCTTATTCATTCACTTTTTGACTGGGGCTATTGCATTCGCTCCTTGCTTTGTTGTGCCGGCATTGTGACATGTCTCATAAGATAGGGAGTGCATTGCATGGGGCCTTTGAAGCTAGTGGTTGGGGTTTTTTTTTGTACTTGGAAAGAAAAGAAGGTGCACCACTTGGGGGTGTTTCTACCTTACTGTGGAGTGCATGGTGCCCGTGCTTGTGGAACTGGGAGATGGGTCTAACCTTGGGCAAGCCCTCGGCGGTGTCCCATACTTGAGGACCCGGTTTGCACATAAGGGAGGTGCAGTGCAAGGGGTTTAGGGTGACAGGTCTAACCATAGGCAAGTGTTACCTCCCTAGGTGTGTCCTGCCCTTGATATGTCTTAAGCATGTGTCGTGGGGACGGGGTAGGGTATGGAAACCCTAGGTGTAGTGATTGTGGCACTCAAGGTGCTTTTGGGTGTGTTTTTGTTTTTTCGAGTAGAGGATTATAGCTGGCACTTTGATGCAAGGGGTGCTCTTAGGCTCTACCCAGATCTTCCTCAGAAAATTCGTGAGGTGGTCTTAGGGATTAGTCAAAAAGGTGCGGCTCTATAGGTATTCCTTGATACTAGCCTTTGCATTAAGAGGTGTAGTTGACAAGAAAGGATGATTGCACTTCGTAAAGTGACTACCGCTCATATCTTCAAGGATCCTCATACAAAATGAGGGAAGTAGGGTTGCCCTCATCATGAGCCTAGCCATAGTGCAGATATCTAATCCTAGATTAATGTCAAAAAAGTGTGGGGGAAGGTGGGCTTCCTCAGCTGCTGGCTTTTGTTTAAGCAAACACCTGGTCCTAAGGTAATTGTAAGTAGTTATGAAGGCTGTGTGTCCGAGCAGGAGGAAAAATCCTCGAGGAAGCAGTTGATGGATGGACGCAAGCCCCCTGCTCTAAAAGTCATGCATTCCTCAGGAGTTTCTGCGTTGACATTGTAGATCTTCGAAAAGTCGTACCTGCCATGCACCCCCATCGTAATCCACTCCGTGTCTGCGAGGGTAGAGCATGTAGATAGGATCATTCTGTACTTCCTATAGCGTACCGCAAAAGGCCATCCATATATTAAAATTGGTGTCCCAAATCCTTCTTTGCCACTTTGGTTGCACCTCATAACCTCGGATGGTTTTGATAACCTGATAGACCTTATCTTTCTAGTAGTCTACGAGTTCCCACCTCCATTGTGTGATTACAATGCTTCGATCCTCAATCCATCCGTTTGCTAAAGTATTGCCCAAATGAATGATCCTTTCCACTACCTCTAGGGGTAAGACTCGGTCCAAGGCTCATGGGTAGAGGAAGGAGAGCTCAAAGGGTTGCGATTGGATCTCCCGTTATTGCCAAATAGTCAGCTCCTGCAACCAGTTGACGAGATGGTGATCCTCACGTAGTGGCATGGGCTCGTCAGGCAACTATTGTGGTCGTGCTCGCACTCTTTGTTGGGTTTGCTCCACAAGTTCTCATCTTCTTCTTCTTCTTGCAGCAATAACATGCTCAGGAACCTAGGCACCCTCTGGCTCTTCTAGGGGTAGATCAAGCAAGGGCAGAATTTCCTACAACAACTGGGGCTGCTTCAGTGTTGCCGCTTGGTTCGCCTTCATGCTGTGGGCTCAAGGTGGCCATTTCTCTAGGGCCACGGGTCTCCTCTATAGACCTATGTATGGCCTCCACCATGTCTTCATCCTTCTTTCTCCGTAGCTCCTCCGCCTCTTCTTCCACTCTCCTTCTCCTCTCCTCCTCAACTCTTTCTGATTCTTCTCTCACTTTCTTCATTTCTTCCTCCTCTTTTCACCTTCATTCTTTTTCTACCCTTTTGGATTCTTTTTTAGCTCTTTTCAACTCCACGCATTCTTCCTATGTGAACTCCACACGTTCTTCCTTTGTCATCTCCTCTCTCCTTTGTTGTTGGGGCTTCGTGGCCTTCTTATTCTCTTGCGCCTTGGCCTCCTTCTGGGTAGTATGTACTTCCTGCCCTCCCTGCCCTCCCCTGGAAATTGATTTTACTTTCACGAAGAGAATGAACAAGCTGAATTAAAGACATGAAATTTTTAGAGCAGCAGCCTATTTATTCCAAAACATTTTCGACTGTGGGAGCTTTCACTCAACCGCCAAGACCCTCGGACCGCTTATTGTTTCAAGCGTTCCAAGCTGAGCACTAATGGCTACCTCTCACATAGCCGACGCACCATCCATATCTACGGGTGTAGTGAGCTTACCTCCGTGCCGTTCGAGTTACCTCCTCTCCCGCACACTCCGGTAGCTCCACGATCCAAGTGCAAGCTTCAAGCAAGCTCAATCCTCCCGCTCCAAGCTCCAAGCTCCATTGCCGCGAGCAAGACAAGAGAAGAGAAGAGAAGAGAAGAAGAGAGGAGAAGGTGGAGAGCTTCTCCTCCTCGGTCCCTCACCCTCACACACTCACTCCCTCTCTCAAGCATAAGCTCAAGCAAGCAAGAAGAAGAAGAAGAAGAAGAAGAGGAGAGCTACTTTTGGCCACACACAAGAATGAGCTTCTCATTCACTTTTCAACTTTATATACAAAACCCTAAATCCCTTTTGGGCGGTCATCCCCTTTTTCCCCTTTTTACATGGCCGGCCATAGCCTAGGCCCTTTTTCCCATTGTCCTTCTATCTTCCTAGCTTCCTTTCCACCGCCCGTCTACATTTACAAATTGCACGGGTGAGAGCGGCGCTCTTTTACAAGATTTCCGGGTGCGCCTTTTTACTTTAAAATGCGCCTTTCCCCTTTTGCCTTTGTCTTGGACTTTTAAGGTTGCCCTTGCGCTTTTGGCCTTTTCTCTTTTTCTTTCTTCAATCGGGCTACCTTTTTTCCGCCTTTGCCCTGCGTCTTTTCCACTTCTTTTTGCTTTCTTCGTGTTGGGGTTAACATTACTCCCCTCCTAGACGAGTGCCAGTCCCATGGCACTCACCGTCGTAGGTAGCAGGCTGTAGCATGCACCGAAGACGTGGGTGACAAGGTCACCTGTGGTTTCCATGGAGAAGTGTTGGTGGTGGTGTGGCAGAAGGTCCTGGGGGCCTGTTGGTGGCCAAGGTGACTGGTGGAAGGTTGTTGAAGTTGGTGGTAGGGCTATGCTGTGTTGGGGATTGCATTGATGGCCAGCACAAGTGTTGGTTTTTTGGGGATTCTGCACATGACGATTCTTTGCGGGCTTGTTGGAGGGTAAGGGACAAGTATCGCAGTTGAGTGTTGATGAAGAGCAAACAACACCTTATACTTGCAATTGGAAAACCTCACATGTGATCTCTCCTTAAGGGGTAGTGCTAGGCTTCTCATCGTGCACAAGACATATTTTGATTAGTTTGGGAGACAGGTCGAACTCTAAGCAAGCCTAGACTATTGTCCTGCACTTGAGGACCCAAACTGTGGATATACTTCGGTACAAATATTATGTGAGTGCTCGTGCATACTTAGATAGTACATAGTTAGAAGACCGTGGGCTAGTTTCTCATAACAATGCGTGGATGAAGCAAAGTTGTCCATATGGAGAAGGACTACACGTGAAAGTATATGAGACATCCTTTGCATTGTGACTGCGCGATGTAGCATAATTGATTACAAGGACACCGCACTTTCAGTAGCTGGAAACCATTGGACTTGCTTGATGAGTACGGTGTACTTTTCACGGCCAATCGTGCAGTGCTTATCACCACTGATTGCAATGGTACGAAGGCAGAGTGCAAAAGAAAATTGTGCAAGTGGGTCAGGGTGACAGGTCTAACCCTAGGCGAGACAAGCTCCCCAGGTATGTCCTGCCCTTGATGTGCCCTGAACAATTGTGGGTGATTGTAGGGGGCTAGGGGACTAGGGACGAAGCCGGTCGACCAAGGTCACCAGACATACCTAATTTGAGGACCCCTAGGTGCTGTGCTGTGATCGTGGGTGCTTCTTATTTTTCCATTCATTTCTTTTCCTTTTCTTTTCCTTTCTTTTCGTTTCTTTTTATTTTTTCTTTTTCTTTTTCTTTCTTTCTTTTTTTCTTTCTTTTTCTTTTTCTTCTCTTTTTTTTTTTTTTTGCCTGAGTACAACCATTACAATATGTTGAGGCTATCAGCCTTTCAATGGGTTGGAAAATGTCAAGCTTCGAAGGCTCAGGAAACGGATAGTACAATGACGATTGTGCCCTAGTCTCGTTGTTAGAGAAGCAGTTGGCGAAAGGGGGAGATACACTTGAGATATTGCAACCCTCCTTGCGGCGCATGCGATGTGGGTACGATTGAGGTAACGATTGCTGTGAGCCAACTATAGAGCTTGACCCAGAAAGGGGGCGTGGCCCAGGAATGTGTTTTGGGCCATGCAATGTGGGCGGTTGGCAAGGGTGATTCGTGATTTCGGCAGGGTGGCTTTGCCGCGGCTCCTTGGGGGGTCGATGGTCTTGCGGTGATCGAGCATTGAACACCTTCGCCCAAAGATCTGTCCCATCCTGTATCCACTTGTCACTTCATGAGAGTACATGCATTGTATATGCCGCAACTATAATAAACCAGTGCAATGCAAGGAGACCTCACTTATCGGAATTCTATGGTGTTGACTTAGATATTTATCACCTGCGCTTGATTAGTTTTTTTTTCTTTTGCTAAAGACATGATATATATTAAACGCAAATATGAAAAGTTCATACAATTCGGGAACATGTCAACACTTAACAAGTCGGGAACACTTAACCATTTAAAAACCAAAAGTCCTGGTCAGTTATCATTTGATAAGCCATTTATGCCTTATGGGCTACTCGATTTGTACGAGGCGGGGCGAGTCTGGATGGCCGGGTGATTGGGGCTCTGCTGGTGTGGGGCTCCCGTGGGGGTGAGCAGGGAACATGTCGGCCGGGACATGAATGGTGTAATCCCGGCCCGCTACCGTCTCCAGAATATCTTTAAATAATTCATTAAATTCTTCTCTTTCCCGAGCTGCCCTTTCTACCTTTGAGTGTCTGGGACCCGAGCGGGAGCTGGGAGTGCGTACCACTAGTGCTGCCACCTGTTGTGTGTTTCGAGTCTCGACTTTCTTGACTCGAGGATTCTTCGGCCTTCGCCCTGGGTAGTGTCGCTTTGGGCCTCGCTTCTTGACATACCTCTTGATGGTGGGCACATAGTGCTCCGGTGGAGGGGCGCGTGTCACATGCTCCCGTCTTCTGCGAAGAGCATCTTTGCATGCTAGATCTCCATGATCCTCCATGTGTTCCGTCGCAAAATGAAACCTGCAAGACGCACTTCAAGGGTTAAACCTTGATACAGGGTACAATTGTTTGCATGGAAGGGATTTTAGTGTGGTTTATGAAGCGCATATGACAAGAAGGGGAGGGGTGAGGCATGCAGTGTTTGTTGTAGGGGAATGGTCCCCATGCTAATGTTCGCGTTGCCTCCAGTTAGTAGCAGATATTAGTTTATGCTAAGTCGCATGGACTGGTTGCCGTGGAGTGGGACAGGGTACTTCCTCGGGAGGATAGACCAAAAGGGAAGAAGGTGTATAGGAAGGGACTACACCCTGTCTACACCATCAGAGTTGTTGGTCAAGGTCTCCTATGGCGGCAATATGGGTTGCATGCCCTTCACTTGGAGGTGGGGCTGGTCACCCGACTTTCAAAAGTGTGATGAGAGGAGGACCTGAGGAGCTTAGCCTGTCAGACCCAACTCTTCTGCCTGCGCTTGACTATCATTGCTTGTGTGTGTTGATATTGGTTATACAAGGTGACACAAGAATCAGTGTTTATTTATATATATATTTATGAATCCATGTCACTTTACGAGGATAAGAACCAAGTGTAGAACTCGGGGTTGTACCGGAGCGTGGCACACGCATCTAGTATTCGTGGCAGCTGACTTAATACTGATAGATATTTTGCCACGTCGAGTAGCATGGAACCTTGACTGAGTCTACTGGCAATATGTAACTCCTCCTCAGTGAGAACCTTATCAATCAAAGGGCCCTGTAGCCTAGTCCCAGCTAAGTTCGTACCCCGAATGTCAGTGAGCACTCGAAGGGAAGTTGGTGCCACGTAGGTTGGGTCTCTTTGAGACTGCCATTTGGCCAATCGCTCTTCTGAGACCGTCATGATCTGAGCCCCTAGTTTAGCCATTACAATGCGGCTTTCGCACCAACGCTGCTCAAATTGACTCTGGCCTGCTGACAGTCGCTTTAGTAGCTCTATGTCTATGAGATTCGGTCGGCAGAGCACTTCATTGAAAGTGACGGTTAAGGGCAGTTCGTCAGCCTCCTCGTCAGGGATGAGTCGCATATGTTCATGCAGGAGCCTGTCATAGTGCCCGTTAAGATGTTCTTGCTCTTCCCATGATAGAGGAAAGGTCAAGTAATCTCCAAAGCTGCTCCTTGGGGATCTTGCCCATGTCCGCAAGGACATAGACATGGGCGACCACTTTGAGCTTAGCCTCCAACTCAGTTAAGCATTCTGCGACACTTCTATGTTCAACGAGGGCTTGCTCGGTTGCTATCTCATGCAAAGTTCTAAGAGTCTCCTTAGGCTTCAGCATGGTTGGGGGCTCAGGCCTAGATGAGCAAGATTGGTCAATGCTAGGATTTCTTATGCTCTTGGGGTTCTCACGTTTCTCCTGAGGTTTTGCTGCTATTTTGTCATGGTTCTTCTCGGATGTGACTGGTATAGATTTGTCACCCTATTGTGACAGCGTTGTATCCACTCTTGATTGATCAATATGAGTTCTATTGTCAGTGGATAGAGTGTTGCAAGCAACTGTTGATGGCAACTGTTGCTTTGGTTTGTCAGAGCACATAGATGTGTCTGAGGTTTCACCGCTATTAGGAGAGGCATCAGTGGGTTCATTGATGGATGGACTCGATGCTTTATTCATTAGCTCTCCAGCGCCCTTCGTCTCAATGTTCTTGGGGTCCACAACCACCTGCATCTGTTGTTGTTTTCTCTACTTTCTCCTCTTTTTCTTGGTCAATGAAGGTGCCTCTCTCAGCGACTCAAGACCCTGGGCTATATCGACCGTTGATGTGCTTGGTCGGGCCTCAGCATTTCCCTTCTCTAGTGTGTCCTTATGGGACATAGCCGTGGGTTGCTGAATAGCCTTGCCCGATTGTGAGGGAACAACTGCCGCTCTTTTCGGAGAGTCTGGCTTTTCAACCAACTCCCGTGCGTTTAACTCCCCCGTCGTAGGCTTTAGGCACTTTGAAAGTGCTGGAGTTGTTGAGGGATTTGGTTGCGAGACCTCCTCCACAGGTAAACTACTAAGGACACGTTCCATAAGGGGCATTGTCATGGCCAAGGGCTCTGACTGCTGTGATCCCCGATTGGAAGTAGTAGCGACTAGTTCAGTGGGATGGCTACCCTTGGTGGATTGTGGTGTCAAGTCCCTAGGGTGATCAGAAGTGGTTGCGTCTTTCGTTGGCCTTTGAGCACTCATTTGTGTAGATCGAACGCGAGCTGATCTAGTCGCTTTAGGTGGCTTAGGCATATCCTTGGGTCGAGAGCTACAGATGGCATCATGTCCCACTTCTTTGACGATTGGAAGCTTAGATGGAGATAGAGATTGGAATTGAGCAGTAGCCCTTGACAACTGCTGTGGTGCTTCCTGTGTCTGTTTGGGAGAAGAGGGGGTAGGAGATCCAGGACTCCTAGGTGGACGTGGCACTAGCTGAATGATTTTCTCAAGGCTATTAGATGATTGTGCCATTTGCTTTGTTGAGCGAGTAGCCTTGCCATGAGCAATGTTGTGCCTATGATGTTTGTTCTCCCCTTGGGAAATCAAAGGCTTATTGGGCACTAATGGCTTTTGTGCACGCTCAATGGTTACATATGACATCTGCTTATCAAGCATGCTAGGTTGAGGCTCTTTCTTTCGAACACTCATGTCCGGCTTCTTACATCCTTTTGGATTGGTAGACCTAGCCTCTCCAATAAATCCATACTCATGATATTTACAAATGAGCCACCACTGCATTATCTATTAGGATTTCATTGACATATGCATGCACCCTAGGACAGTGCTTGTCTACATGATCCCACCATTCACTCCCCACTCGATGGACACCAAAAGGTTCTTTGACATACCCCATTTGTAGGCTTTTCTTGAACTCCTCATGAATGTTCTATAATAGTTGGATTAGTTGTAGTAGATTCACATATGGTTTGACTTCACAAAGTGTGTTTTCTAGGGCAAACTCACAAAAATTTGCCATTACTCTCTTCGCTTTCCACACCAGCTACTCTTTTGGCTTCTTGATAATCTTAGTACTCTCCTTTTCTTTAAATTTGCATTTTCTTTTGACCATAGACTCCTCTAAAACACCCTCATTTTTAAGAGGACCCACCTGGGCATCCAACACCTTCTTGTCATCCCTACTAGATTTAGGGTTAACTTTGCTTGTACTAGGATCATCTTTCTGAGCGTCTTTCATTTTCTTACCCTTAGTCACCACCCTAACATTGTTAGGAGATAAACTCTCACTGATTGGCAAAGTTTCAATCAATCTTACCCCATTGGACATTTCCTCCAGTGTGGCTTTACCCCTTTGTAGAATTTTCTTATGGCCCTCTTTAGTATTCTCATTATTTGCATAATGGTTCACAGGCCCAGGTTGTTGACTACCTTGCTGGAGAGAACTAACCCTACTCCAACATATACTGGATAAGTGACCAGACTTCCTGCATATATTACATTTGACATTAGGACAATTATGAGGGAAATGCTACCCACCATCACACCACTTATAGTGTAATCATGATGGGCCTCCATCATCATGCTTTCTAGTACCCATCAAATATTGCTGATGCTTTAAGAAATTAACATCCTGAGAAATCTAATGGTATTGCTTAGTGATCATTTTTGTATAATGTTTCATCATATCTTTTACTTCTTCTACAATGTTTAATGGAGAGGAGTCATAACCAATGGTTTCAAGAACTACCCTCTTACTAGGTTGCACAACTTGCAAAGGGGGTGCTATTTGTACTGACCCTTGGTTTACAAAAGGAGCTATTTGACTAGCTATTGGCTTAACGACAGTAAACGAGCTAGCAACAAAGGCACATTCCTAAATTATTTCCAATGACTAAGGCTTAAATTTAGATTTTTCCTCAAGGAAGAGTAGGCCACTTGTAAGCAGGATTCTACTTTATCTGCTTGGGTTATAGCAATATCTATATCCACTAGAGGGACACTACTCAACTGCACTTGGATATTGAAGTCCAATCCATGCAATAAACATTTCATCTGTGTAGCAGGTGGGATATGGATAGAGGCTTGCAACTTGTGAAAGTTCTCTTTCATCTTCTTGGCATATGCTCGGGAATTTTCATGAGACTCTTGATGTGTCACATTTAGAACACGTAGCCAATATTGTCCACCTCTCTCAAGGACAAATTCCCTTCAAAAGGGCTACAAAGAATAAATCGATTGTGGTTATGGTACCAGCTTCCAAGTCGTGATACCACATTGCAGTCCTCCCTTTTAGGGTCATATTAAAGAACATTATTAGATGTCCCTTGTCTTGAATTTGGTAATTAAATATAAGTTTTTGGAACTCATTGATGTGAAGCTCCACATCCTCCTGTGTTAACCCATTAAAGATGGGCAGAGGGTAACCTAAAGCTGGCAAATCTTGCATTCTTGTAGGAATTGTAATAGGTTGCACCATAACAACAACCAGATTTGTTGTAGGAGTTTGTAATGATGTGATTCCACTTGAAATGGGTCAACTTAGTGGGAGAAGGGGAGCACTAGAGCTTCCTCCTCCTCCTAATGGACTGTTTGTGGCACTAGGGTCACTAAGAGGTCTCCCTTGTAGGGGTATCGGGCTGATACATTGAGGGGAATACCTCTTAAAGTTTTTAGCCCACCGTCTAGTCCTTTCAGCTCTTTCTTGTTTTTTAATCTTAGCTTGATGGTGTCTATTGGGAAATAACAGGTCTATCTCAATGCTCTTTGGCATAAACGGACTAACTAGCTCCTAATCAACCAAGATTCAGAATTGTCACTTATTAGTGGCTCATAGCAAATGCACCACTTGTTGGGACCAAAAATGGGCCCAATACTGCCTCTAGGGCTCTAGCTACGATCCTCCTAAACTCACCTAAACAACCCCACAACCTCATGGCCAGGAGCATACAAACACTACGAATTGGTTTATCCTAAGAATGTGTTTGTAGATACAGTCTCTAGATCGTAGTTCAACAACGTGATGCCCTTTTGGACTCCAAGTAAAAGGACTACCCAAACATATCGATGGCTAGCACCTCATAACACAAACAAATGGGAGCACCTCCCAGCTTATCGTTGTGGCCCCACTACGACTCTCCTATACCCCAAGCATTAGCCCCACGACGTGCCGTCTCAACATATAACACATATGCAACATAGTCCTCGCTTTTGATGAAACATTCCAGGAGATAATGCAATCCTTACCTAATCATTCCCTAAAGAAAATGATTACACTAAACCTACAACTTCGAGAACCTAACACTCAATGTGGGTCAATAGTTCAAAATCAAGTGCTATGTATCCAAGAGATAATTCTCTTGATACTATGTATGAAAATATGGATGTAAAGTGAATGACATATGTGCTCAAACAAGTAATTTTATAAATCAATCAGTGTGACTATGCACAAGCAGTCCTTTCATGATTTCAGTCTAGCATATTTCTTCATTGCTAAGGCAACACCGAAACAATTTGTGTTACTACCCTTTTTAAGACTTAAATCAAACGGATCCTATATGCTAGAATATGCATAAAATTATAATTTAACTAATACTTAACTTTCACAATCCCCTTCCCCCTAGTGTTTATGATTTTGCATTTGATGCGTAGGTTAAAAGGGATTTCATGTAAATTTTCTTTATGTAGAAAGTGGTTAATACACAATATGGCATGCAAACGAGGGTCCTCATGATTTACCATCTTTATACCTACACAAACATGATTCTAATTTTCTATAATTTTTTGGATACAAAGCCTTTTTTTTTCATTTTTTCTTGGTCAAAATTGCATTTTTGTATTTTCCCTTATTTTCTTCATATAAATTGTTGTACTCTTTGATTTTTTTTGAGTCAATAAATTAATTCACACTTTGATTTATTATCACATTTAATTTTATCCCATATGAACACGATTCAATTACATCATTTTTTCACTTAAAACATGCATTTCAAGTTTCAAAAAGTTAATTTCTCAAAGACACAGACACGAGTTCTACATTTTATGATACACAGCCCTCAAACATATGACAACCAAGTCCCGACCAAATTTTCATGCATATGAACAAGATTTGCACCATGAATTATAAAAAAGAACCCAAATTTCCATTAAAAAGAGGCTTACCACTGTTCCTCGGGCTTTGGGTCTCAAAAAATGAATTTACAAACAACCAGCAAACCTACCATTGATCTCCAAATAGTGTTGGTCATCACTCCTCAATGTCAGCATGATTCCATATCAATCTGGTTCAAGCTAGACAATAGATCTTCATCTCGATGGCATCCAAATTATTCCCGCATGAATTGCCTTCAAGAGGAGAGGGAGGGAGGGAGGAGAGAGAAAGACTGAAATTCCATCTCTGTAATCAAGCCATCAATTCCAAAGATGAGAGTAGCAATAAGGAGCAAAAAAATCGAGCATCGGGCTTATAAGATTTGATTATAGCCTTCTTTGTAACCTCCATAGCCCCCCCTCCCCAAATCATGTTGATGTGCAAGTGGTGTCCCCCCTCTTTTCTTTTTAGAAAAAACACCCCCCTCGTTGTGTCAATTTTCAGGGGGACTGGGGTCCTTCGAGGATCACACCCCTTTATTTCTCCCCTAAAGTCATTTTCACATTGCTTTTTTCTTTTGTCTCTTTGATCCAATCTTTGGCAACTTTGATGTCTAGTATCCAATTCGTAATCTGAAAATTTTCACATGTTTGTCTTGAAGTCCCACACTACTTGGAGCTTGTTTCACTTCATTCTAGGACCTAGAAAAATTATGAAAAATCCACAATCACTGCAAGATCCATCTTCAAAATTTATTTGAAATCCCACCTTCCACGACCGCCTAAAATTATCGTATCTGCATCCGTTGCTTCTAACAAGCTTCAAGTTCCACCTCAAATTGATGAAATTTGACACATTTTCACAGATTGTAAAACCCCACTCTCATGCTAAGGTCAATGGGGCATAATGGGAGCTTAGGGGGAGCTCAATGAAGTCCTGGAACATACCAAAATAAGCTAGGAAGCATGTGAATGACAATACATACCACTTCAAGTTAAGGACGTGATTGCCATGAGACCTCTGAGCTATAGGTATTCTCCACAAGCTAAAGTAATGCAGATTGAGCTCCTCAATGACAATGCAATGGATCTGATACCAGTTGAAGGGAGCGAGCCTGGAGTGGAAGCATGTGAGTGGAAGCAAGAGCTATGGTGAGAGAGAGAGAGAGAGAGAGAGAGAGAGAGAGAGAGAGAGAGAGAGAGAGAGAGAGAGAGAGAGAGATACAAGATGTGGGAACTCTAACAGTCACAATGTGTAACCAGCCTTTCCTTATTCAAATGTCATTGAAAGAATAAATAATGAAGTGATAGTGATGGGTGCTCACCACCTCGAGTGTACAGGTGTGCGGATACTATCAATGTAACTAATACACATATGGCTAAGCATAGGCGCCTTTATCCCCAACAATAGGGTTGTAATATTCCCACTACAGCACTTCATATTAAGAAATGAATTCGAGCACGAGGCATTTTAAAAAAATTACTCTTGAGCTATCGCATAAGTGACCGCATGTAATTTTCTCAATATCGAGTCTTACATTAAATCAATTTTGCAATCTGACACGAGAAGACGCCTTAATGTTCCTAGCCAACAAGAAGCAAAGACGCCTCGTAAATAATATTACGATGGCTTGATCATAATTTTATCTGCATTATATTTAATTCAGCATTCCAGATTCCATTTAATGCATCAAAGATCGCATTGATTTTGTAATTGCAAGGACAAATCGCAAAAGCCTTAATCGGTAGACAAAGAACGTGCAAGAACGAGCATGATATTGAGTAAGTTAAGTATCAAAGAGTATGGCATGACTTTATAAACTAGATCTAGATTCGTGAAATAACTTGCGGATCCTGGAAAAGAGTTGCAAGTAGAAAGTGAAACCCTAAAAATAAGGTGGGACCTTAAAAGAGAAACCCTAGATTTGGGTGGGACTGCTTCCTATGCTAAAAACACATGTTGTTGTTTCTTTTTTATTTGTGCATGCATTGATGGCTGCACAGGAAAGATTGATTGTGCAGTTAGATTTGATTGTAAATATATAATCAAGATAATAAGAGGAAAGATCGCGCTATACCTCCCCCATGGCTAGATGTGGAACCCTGCTCCAACGGGGATTGTTTTGTACCACTGCGAGGAGCTTTGGACTGGCCCTACAGCAAGAGGTCGCTCGGGGAGAAATTCGTTAGGCAGGAGGAGGTGGAAGTGCCAGGAGGGCTTTGGTCGTAAATCTCTCGATCGCTCCTAGGAATTGCTTGACCCTCACAAGAATCAAGATGGGATCTTGGAGTCCCTGGTACTAGTGAAGGGACGGAAATCTTAGAGGGTTTCTTTTCTTCTACACAAACAGAAGGGATTTTTTGGTGAACGGAGGTTTATCTTCTGCGTAGGCAAAAGGGGAAAAGCATTGTAAATAACTTTGCGAAATATGTTTTGCCAAAAGACTATCGTCTATGTCTTTGTGTTGTGCCGTAAAATTACATGAAGGAACCTATGATAACAGGTTAATTAATGAAGTTGCTTTTATATGCCATGACTTAATGTGATAGGTAATTACAAAACTAAAGAAAACCATTTGTGGAAAGTGGGTGGGCAAGATCCCTAAGACGGATCCGTCCTATGGATGGGTGGTCCCGGTAAGTTGGGAGCCTCTCTCAAGAGATTGAACAAAATGTTAATTAGGAGAAATTAGGTAGAGCCAAGCATTGACTTACCTAGGGTCAGGTCTTAAAACCTTGATCAGAAATTATCTTAGGAGAAAGGTGCGACAGTTGTGGCAAAACTCTGTTAAGGTTCCTTGAATCCTAACCAGTTACTGGAAAAAAGCATTGCATTCAATGAACCAAGGGTAACTATGATCGCTCTAGTCGCGGACGAGAAGCCCTTGTGGGACACCTCTAATAGAGCTAGCTGATGTATTGAGACCTTAGTTGTCAAATTAGGACCGTGGGGATGGACAGTACCTTCCGTTAGGGGATGGGCTCTGGGAAACCTAGACGATAGACCCTATGCATTCTCGCGAGTGCCGGGCGAAGCTATTTAGGATAGTTCCTCGATGGACCACTAAAACGTGCTGCCAGGGAATTTTTAGGCAAGCACATGACAAGGGCCCAAAATGATGCCATAATTTATCCAAAATTAATATTTTAAGGGATTCAAAGAGAGTTGATACTATCATGTGGACGCCTTTCAAATACCAATCATAGTTTCTCGATATGCTCCCCCAACTCGAGTGGACATAAATGTCATATCAATGAACGTCTTGAGGCAAAGTTTCAACATATTCTTAAAAATAGTACAAATGAGATGTTGGAAAGTGGTCCCACAAGACAAACGGTATGGAAATGTAAGTAAACACTCCCCATTCCATAGCAAAGGCAGTCTCAAACATATGATCCATGTAGGGTAGCAAGTATTTGTCTCCTTGTGTTGCAGCATTGAGTTTTTTTGTAGTTAATGCATACTCAAATTTAAACTTTTTTTTGAGTTCCATGACAATGGGTATTTTGTGTTGACTCTTGCATATACTCTTGATTATTTACCCTCTCATCATCTAAGTACAACTAAATCTCCTACTACTCTTTTATTGATTTGGCCTTAATTAGCCTAAGTCCCTCACATAGCTTTTCAAGGGTAGTGACACTCTTTGGGATATAGGTCATTTTTCTAGGTTGTTTCCAATAATCATTGGTTTGATTCAATGGGTTGCCACATCTAAGATGTGACAACAACTTTCTCCATTATCTTACTTGCATTTAACTTGGTCATTGCATTTTGGATTTCTTATGCCATGGTCAATAGTTTTTGAAGCTTGCTTTGGGCAACTAATGGGGATAATTCTACCACTAAATTCTCCTCACCTTTGATGGAGCTTTCACCTTGTTTGTCTTACCAATCACTTTTGATGTAGACACTACTTTTGTAATTTTATGCACAAACAACTATTAGTGAAACTAGGGAGAAATCACTTCTATTTGTGAGTTGATGCATACAAATGATTTGTGCTTGTAAATGAAATGTGTAAGTACTTGACTTAATTCAATGCTACTCAAATGGATGAATAATTGTGTTTAATGCATGGAGTATGCAAAAAAAAAAAATGTATTTATTACAAATGAAAGTAATTCATTAATAGATTCTCAAGAGGCTTATGTATAAGGTGATACCCAACACATGATAACTACTCCCCAACTTTTTTATGCTCTTTATACCTTTGATTGTTGTATCAATAACGATCCAATTATTAAGTTATTGTCCAAATCAAAGTAGAACAAAATCCCAATGTCTCTTGTCTTGATTGCAATTAGCCAAAAGCAATTGGAAGTGCAAAAGTTTGACTAGAATCTCAACTTCATCCTATTAACAGGTGGCATAAAACACATAGATAACCATGATGGCAAGACATGCTTTTAGATGTATACATGGGATCATATATCCTCTTACAACCAAATTGAAATGAAAAGCACAAAGAGATATACAACAACACAAAGAGATAGAATAACATTTTGATGCATCCTTAAGGCCATATATAATACATGATCAACAACACAAATAGATCAAAGAACATTTAGATGTATCCACAAGGCCATATGTTCCCTCATCAATGAATGCAATGGAACACATAATGATAATTTACTAAAAGAAAATATTTTTTTGCTTTCTCGTCCCGTACATATTGGATTTTGGTATCTTAGGATTCTCTCATCTCTTGTTTTCTCTCTCTCTCTCTCTCTCTCTGAATAATTGTTCTAATCCCAAACTAATAAAATACAAAATGAAATTCAAAAGATTCAAAAAGTGGCTTGGATGTTCAAGAAGGGGTGGAAAGTTTGGACAAAGCTATGGTGCAAATGTTGCACATATCATAGATTGAATGAAATACATATTTATTCAAAACGAATAGAAAATATTTACATTTTCAATGTGTCTTCTCCATGTTTTCTTTTGTAATTTGTGTTGCACGTTCTCACTTCTTTCAAATAAAGAAATGTAATGAGATCCATTAGACATGATAATAAGTAGTAGAAGAAGAGGCAAAGATTGGCTATGGTCTTGCAATATATAGGAAGAGAAAAATAAAGAGAAGACAACATAATGGGAACAAGCCCTAGGTTCCTTTAAAATGTGAAAATAAAATGTCATAGTTGAATATAAATAAAAGGAGAAAATTAGAAAAAAGCATTAATTGCATTAGGATGTGCACAAGAGGACAGAGAATATGTCTATATATAAGAGCATTCAATGGTAGATCTTATATTATGTAAAAATAACAATCATAGATTTGTTTTATAATTTATAAAATAACATGGAAATTCAAGGAAAACCCACAAAATAAGGATCCAAAAATTGTAATAAGTACTAATAATTTTCCTCAACACCTTATCGAATATTACCATATAAGCATTTAACTATTAGCCCTAAAGCCTTTAACTCATTTAGGACCATGCTATGCCTATGGCTTGCCTATTTGGTAGGACTAAAAAGTATGGAGGTCAATGCTTTTCCATAAAGGAGTGCTCATTGCTATCCAATAAAAAAGAGACATAACATTAAACTTACAAATTACCATCTTTATGCACCACATGCCCTTAAGAGTGTTCATTAAAGGTACATTACAAGAACTAAGACCACAACTTTGAAGAAGTTTGAGGAGCGTCTATGTGGTTACATGTTAGGACATGTTTTTTCTTGTCAAAAAACATTTAAGAGTCATGCCCCTCTGTTTTCACCACTCTTTATTACTCTCTTAAATGGTAAATAGACTCTTTAAGATTTTGATGAAAATTCATGAATTTTTGGCATGTCAATTTTTTGGGTTACACCAAAAGGTAGGACATAAGCACCACAACATGCTACAATATTGAAAATCATCAATCGAATCATGATTACAGATTGAACACTTATGGGGCAATGCATGTTTGGATGAAAGGTGAGTCTAAAGGTAGTTAAACCACATGCCCACTCTTTTTGGGTTCCTCAAGTCTTTCTATTAACTTTTTATTTTTCTAAACTTACATCAGCATCGTGTGATAAGGTTATGAGATTAACTTGATGCAACTAGGTAGCTCCATTCACTTTCAAAGAATTGAATGTATGAAAGTCTTTTATGATTGTAGTCTTTTCCAAATTCCATTATGATCGAACTAAAAAATAGAAAAGTAGGCAAGGGAGGAAGACATTTGGCTAGAAAAAGAAAAGCCAAAGATTGACTAGTAAGGGAGTATGCTCCTACAAATACATGTTAGGAACTCCTTGAGTTCTAGCTCCCATGACTCCATGGCAGGAGGAAGAACACCACAAATAGAGACATCAATTAATAACTTGCAAAATGGGTGTTTGTCAGTTGGTGCAAAACTAGCCTAAGAAGACGTGAAAGGGTGTCTCTCTCTCACTCTCTCACATAGATCAAATCATGATTGTGAGAGAGACTAAGTGTAAGCAAGCTTTATTTGTCAAGGAATCCCCTCTTCTATCAACTCTAGATGCAATTTCTCATACTTTGATGTGCTACTTCATTACTACTATGATCAATACGATGATTTTGCACCATCATACCATAAATAAATGATGATCCCAAGTAATACTAGCTCACCTCTAAGTGGTGAATTGCTAAAATTAGGATCACTTAATACATCATCTTTAGCTAATTTTGTCAAATGTTTCTTCCACAATTCTTTCTACCCTAATGAGTCTCATAGAGCAACTACAACTCATCATAAGTTCTTCAACTTTACACATCATCATCATCAACATAAGGAATTGTCCTTTTATGCTTATGGTATAACCAATAATTCTATCTTTAGTAGTAATATTTCTCCTATGGCTCCTTATATTGATGTAGCCCCTCCTTCTAGGACAATAATTAAGAAAGGTGCCATGTGATTTTTAGTGCACTTATAGTAAACATATTCATGGTTATATTGACAAACTCTACATTGCTAAGACCACTTCCCTCATCCATGGATGCTTCTTCTCTTCAACATTAACCCCACATATCATTCAAAAACTTAAAAATGTACTCAATTTGAATACTTCTAAACTTTTTGACTCTAGAATGTTCACGTTTGTACATATTTTTTGCAACTAATGGACAATGTGTCTATCAAAATAAAAAAGCTAATCAATGTGTGTCTTTGGAGTTAATATTGTAATGAAATTTGAATTTGAAAGTGTTTCTATTTAATACACACATACATGAATTAAAATATAACTTTGGAAAATATCATAATGTTCATGGGAGTGAGTTGACCACTTACTTTCATACAAAAGTACTCAACTAACTATAATGTCATGCCTAAAAGATTTTGTTGTCAAAGATAAATTTGAACTTTTCAAAAAATAATTTTATCATTTTTCAATATCTACATGGTCCTTCTTAGTTGTTTTAACTTTAGGTTTACTTGTCTTTGACTAATTGGCCTCTATTAGACTACTTTGACCTACGAATTTGACCACTTTTGGCTAACTTCCTCTTCTTGGACTTGCAACTTTTGTTGTTTTGGATTAACACACAAGAACATCCAAGAACTCTAGTTGCTCCTAATCTAATTTCATCTCAACTACTCTAGCATGGACATGGAGTAATAATTAGGTTTCCTCTTTTGGATTCGAATCGACTATGTGATTAATACATCACTATTGTAGTTTATTGCCTCTTTCAGAGTCAAATCGACTCTGTGATTAATCCATCAATATTGTATTTTATGGTTTCTAATTATCCTTTTAAGGATTCTTCCCCTACTTCATTGTTATAATATTCTTCTTCTAAATCTTCATCAAAAGACTCCTCATCTGGCATCACATATATCCTCTCAAGATTTTAGAAAGTTAATAATGCATGATCGTAAATGAAGTTCAAGTCATGCAACTTGGTCCATCTCCATTCTATTATTTCTAAGAGCTCCTTTAAGATTTGGTAAGGAGTTGTATTTTAATATTTTTCTTAGAAATTATTGTCACAAATCATGTGATGGGGGGACTTTCTTGAGCTATTGCATCAAACACACACATACACACAAGAGAAAACTCACTCAAGAATACAAGAAGATAGATGTAGACTCAAGTGTTTTCTTGTTGCTTTCTTCTTCTTCTTACACACACTTTTCAATGTACACAAAGTATAGATAAGGAAAAATTATAAAGAAAAGTGACCTACTAAGTCAAATAGGACATAGCAAGCTATATTAATTGACTGGTGATATAACTATGCTAGCTATAGATATGTGTAACAAACCAAATATAATAAGTGATAGGTCACACACCATGTAAAAGTCATAATGACCATTGACATACTAAGTGTAGATCATGTGGATCTATCTAACTAGGTGGTCCACCATAATATTCATACGTGTTGAGCTTGCCACCTCAACACTCCCCCTCAAGTCCAACTACATCTCTACAACTCCAAGTAAGATTTGAAACTTTCAAAGCTTCTCTCCACCCAATGCCTTTGTGAAGATATCAACTATCTGACCAAGTCAATCTCACTTGCAAGTGCCTTCTGTCTCACAAAGTGGTAATACACTTGAATGTGTTTTGTTCTAGCATCGAGCATAGGGTTCCTAGCCAATTGTATGCTACTCATGTTGTTACAATGAATGGCAATTGGACCATCTATCTACAAACCTAAATCATCCAATAGCTTTTACAACCATACCATGTCACATGCTACCATAGCAGCACCTCTGTACTTAGCTTATGTACTCGATATAAAGCAATTGCAAGTTGATTTTTACTGTTCTATGTAACTTTTACACTACGAAGGGAAAAACATGAATCCACTAGTAGATCTTCTATCAAATATGCTAATAACCTCATCTTTATCTGTATATCCAAGCTTTTGTATATCCTTAATTGCCTCATTAAAAAATCCATAATGCAAAGTGGACTTCACATACCTCATTATGCATTTAACTATATCCAAATGAGGCTTTCTAGGTATTTGTATAAATTGATTGATAAGGCCAACAACATAGCTCAAGTTGGCCTTGTGATAATCATGTAAATCAAACTCCCTACTATCCTCTTGAACATAGTAGAATCTTCTATTTCATCCCCAATATTAGCACTCAACTTCACAATTTGCTCCAATTGCACCAAAAGAGGCTTACACGTTGTCATACTATACTTGGACAATGTATCCAAGCCACATTGCCTTTGGGATAGCCATATACCATCATCACATCTAATCACTACAATACCAAGAAAGCACTTTAGCTCACCCAAATCCTTGATCTCAAACTTCTTCTTCAAAAGGTCCTTGACTTCAACAATCACACTATCATTGTCACACATGTAATAATCAAGTCATCCACAAATATGACTATGATTACCAAACCTACATCTCCCTTTCTCACATAAATTGAGTGATAAGTATGAGAAATATAAAAGCTAATGTTGATAAGATACTCTCTAATCTTGTCATACAATGCTCTAGGTGCTTGTGTTAGCCCATAGAGCACCTTCTTTAACCCACACACATATGTGGGATGCTCTAAATTCTCATAACATGCTAGTTGCTCCATATGTACCTCTTCTTGCAATTCACCATGCAAGAACGCATTCTTGACATCCATCTATTGCAAACTCTAACCTTTGGCTACTGTCAAAGCAATCACACATCTAAGAATTTCCATCCTAGCAATTAGACTGAATTTTTCTTCATAATCTATGCTATATGTTTAAGCATAGCCTTTTGTAACCAATCTAACCTTATACCCCTAATAAAACTATCTACATTATGCTTAATTTTGTAGATCCACTTATAAGCAATAGCCTTCTTGCCCTTAGGCAATGGTATTAGATCCCAAGTCTTGTTGGCCTCTAATGCAACCATCTTGTCATCCATTGCTACATTCCAATGAGCATGACCAACAACATCCTCAAAATAAGTGGGCTCAACATTCTCAACCACCTTTATCATATAATCATAATGATGAGCTATTTAACCTTCAAAATAAAATTTTTTAATAGGGTATATGACCCTATTGGACCTATGTACCATTGGATCACTTAGTGGAGCCTTTATATTACCATGTGCTATATGTACACTTGCTATCCTAACTGAAGGAATATTAAGCTCACTATTCAAACTCTTTGAACCACGAGAATCTCCATTAAATCACAAATAACTAGAAAATGCATCATTATCATTTGACAATTTCTTCTTCCCTTTGTCTTTACCTATAGTACTAGTAGATGCACTAAAGATATGCAACTGCTCCTTACTGACCAAGAGCTAACTATAGATATAGTACTAGATTATGTTTTTGGTCTAGTAAGGCTCCATGGTTATTGCTTTTCTTTCTACACATAATAATCATAATCATCATTGTCATCCAATGCATCACCACTAGACTCATACCAATTGCTCATCTCATAAAAAATAGCATCCTTGCTTACTTTGGCCTCACCTGTGATGATAGGGTTATAAACAACAATATCCTTTCTGCTCTAAAGAGGATCCAATGAAAATAATTTTTCATCCTTTAGATCAAGCTTCTTTTATAGCTCATCTGACACATGAATATATGCAATACAACCAAACACTTTCAAGTGTGAGATATCGGGCTTCTTACTTGTAAAGATTTTTTTAAGGATCATTCCATAAATTGCAGCTATGGAAGTTTTATTTATAATATATATGACAATATGAATAGCATTAAACAAAAAAAGAAATGATAAATTTCTTCAACTATCAATGTCGATGCAACTTGCAATATCCCTATTTTTTCTTTCTGTAACCCCATTTTTCTATGGGGTATATCTACAAATAAGCTCTCTTTATTCCACAAGACCTCAAGAAGTCACAAAACTCATTAGAGGGAGACTCTCTCCCTCCATCTAACATCAAGCACTTAACTTTCCAATTTATTTCCTTTTTAGTAGTAGCCTTGAAATTTTTAAAGTGCTCAAGCATATCACTCTTTTTCTTCATAAAATATACCCACAACTTTCTTGAATAATCATCAATAAATATGAAAAAATATTTACTACCACCGAGATATATGTTTTATGTAGGCTCCCAAAATATCTATATGGACAACATCAATCAAGTATATTCATGCCCTTATCTCTATCATGCAAAAAAGGTTACCTTATCTACTTACCAAACTAACATGCTTCATACACTTTATGAAATTTTGCAACTCTAAAAGTAGGCAACCCTATGAATGCATTAATTTCAACCTTTACACATTTGTATATCCAATATATTTGTGCCATTTTCAATGTCTACAACCACTCCTTTGCCTTTAGTGTACATAGCAATATTTATAGTAAGAATTCCAACATCTAAAGTAAACATGCAACCAACTCTACTTCCTTTTGTGACCAACCTACACTTATCATTAAAATCTTCCACAAAACATGATTTTGTATTAATTTGGACTTATAGCCCTTGCTCTACCATCTAACTAATAGATACCAAAATCTTCGTTATGGATGGCACATGTAATACATCTTATAAAAATTGTTTAACCATCATGCAAGGACAAGGGAATATTTGAAATTGGGTGGCATGATCATCACCCACCTACACATAACCTAAATTTTTTAAATCCATCTTTCCAAACTATGTAGCATGACTCAATATACCATACATTATCATGTGTCCCCTTTCTTGTAACAACATTCATCATATGTTTCATAACAAACAGACACTCATTTTTGTCTTCATTCACTCATGAAGACAATGCATAGTTTCCTTGTTGCAATTTACCATTGCAAATATCATCCTTCTTTGTAATATTCCCCCTCCCCCCCCCCCCCCCCCCCCCCCCCTTCTTCGCATAAGGAACCCCCCTACAATTTTTAATAAAAATTAATTGAGGATATTATATTCCCCCTCTTCGCATAGGAATCCCCCTTACAATTTTTAATCAAATTAGTTGTTTTTTTTAAATCCTACCCCCCATCATCACCGAACAGGTGCGAGGGAAGGAAGAAGGAGACGACGCCGACGAGGGAGGGGAAGTGAGATAGAAGTTGACGACGGCAAAGCTAGAGATGAGTAGGAGATGACGGGGATGACAACAACGGTGCTGAAGATAAAGATGACAATGATGTTCATGGGGAGGAGGGGAACACGTGTGCCACCTCTCCCTACTCCCCCACTATCTCTTCCCCCCCAACGGAGACTGCATGGCGGCAGGCCAAATTTGGCCGCCCAGGTGGAGGGGAGGGCCTACGTCATGCCTCCCCCATAATAATCCTCCTTCCCCCATAATAATAACCCACCTTCCCCCCTTATAACCCCCCCTCCCCCCATCGTAAGGGGAAGTAGAGGAACGACACATTGCAAGGAGAGAGAGAGAGAGAGAGAGAGAGAGAGAGAGAGAGAGAGAGAGAGAGAACCTTCTAGAGGATTCTCCTTCTTTTCCCCTCCTTAGAGGGTGACCACACGTAATTACCCTTATCCTCTTCTCCATGAACTTATTCCCCCCCTCTCTGTCACAATAGAAGAGAGTCGCCTCGGAAGCTACCTCTCCAATATATATATATATATATTTGTAAGTGGGTAAGGATAATGCATCCCCGAGTACCCAGGTACTAATTGCCATCTCCTCTATTCATTGAGACATAGATTATATCACTTTGGCATGCACATGAATATGAGTAGCTTGAAATTATTTTCCAATCATTATGTGTTTGTAGAAAATCATAGGATAATTCTTTCTGCATTAGGTTCACCATAACCATAAATGACCATGCATAGATTTATGCATATGGTGCATTGAAATTCGCACAAATCCTTGTACCCAAATAAGATCATTGAAAATTGATAAAATTCTAAATATTCACAAGACTGAGTCTTCAAAGTGCATGTATCAAGAGAAGTAAATTGCATCTAGATGCTATGCGATGAATTCATATGTAGTATGAAAAGCATATAAGGTTCCAAGGTATTGTCGACTCCCTTTTCTTGTTAATAATAGATATGTTTTTCACCATACTGAAAGTATGTTGTAGCTTGCACTCTTGACGGATTATATGGTAAGAGATCTAGCCTAAAGGAAATTCATCCTAGGAACTTTAGGTCTTTGCCCAAGCTCTTGCTAATATCACGAACTGATAGCTCATGATAGATTGGGATCTTGATGATGTGCGTAGTTAGTACAAACAATGATCCTAAGGATTAAAACTAAGATGCCTTGAGATCCGTCTGATAACTACTATGTTTATCAGTCCAATTCAAGGTTAGGCTAGATAGAACAACTCCAGGCCTCAAAGGCAAGTAGAGAGCTCAAGGATTAGGAAACCCTAAGTCAAAGTAAAGGCCAATACTTTTACACTTGTTGGGAAGAATGTTGGGTTGTCATTCAATGGAAGTGATCAATAGAACTTACATCTTGTATAGTTGCATGAGACCTTCACATATGCCTTAGCCAAAATAAGGAAGTATTAAGTAAAATTTTGCATAATATCACTCTTAGATCGTAAGGGGGAGAGCGAATATGCAGATGGAAATGTTATCACATCTATTCTTGCATCGTTTGAAAAAATACAATTGGTTTTTGTTAGTTGATCAAACAACATCCTAAATGCTTTTACATTCAACTGATTGCTGGATTGATTATTCCAAGTGCTTGTGTTTGATGGTAAATTCATGGCGGAGATATGTGACGACAAATTGCCATGGGAATAAAGTAATGTTTTCTTGGAAAATGATATTAGGGTTGACTGCCTTGATTGTGCTTGATTCTTAATTGGATTAATTAAGAAAATGATATTTTGCATAAGTGGATCACCTCCAAGATCGCACCGTGGATTAATCCGAGAAGGCCACTGCTCGATTCACAGGCCCAAGGTCGAGTAGTGAAAAGGCCAACCACAGGAATGATGTTTCACTCCTAGGCAGCTTGTGGGTCAGGTGGAGCTCTAGACACCCCTTGCCAAGTCCGAAATGGAGTTGAGAGACCTCCATGGCCCCAACATCTCTAGCATTGGAAGATCCTATTCTAGATAAAGGATAGAAATTATGGTGCCATGTGATTTGGACTAGTTACTTCTATAGGGCAAAAGGGATATATAATTTCTCCTATATGGGTAGGAGACAAAGATTAACTTGAAGATAAGTTAAGGAACTTGTTTGTCAAAAGGACTGCTTGCTCTGTTTTCATATCTGTGCTATAAATTATGTGAATGAACCCTGTTCCCTAAAAGCCTTAATTAAGGAAGTTGATTTTAAATGTCACTCATAAATGTGATAGGACCTAATTAGATAACTAAAGAATGCCTATTGAGGGAAGCGGGTGGGCGGAACCCCTGACGGGTTTGTCCTACAGCAGGGTGGTTCCAGAAAACTGGGAGGCTTCTTGCAAGATTTTACCGACATATCAACCCTTAGGAAATGTTAGGTTAAAACCCCGATTCATGCCATTTTAGGGAACCGGAATGGGACTATAACCTATGGGTAGAAAGGTTGAGCAGTGCATCCCTCTCGTTTCCCATTCTCTTTGAACCAAGTATGGCATGGATCTACTTTGGATTGGGTATCTTTGTGTAGAGTAGGATGTCTAGGACTTGACGCTAGAATGCTATCATGAGACCTTGACCACCAGAAACCCAAATTTAGGTCGATCCCAGTGGGTTCACCTGGGAACATTCCATTGCGAGGTGGACTCAAGAAACCCCAGGTGACAAGCCCTGAAAAATTCCATGGGAGTGCCAAGCAGCGTCGCTTAGATTCGTCTCTCAATGGACTGCTAAAAACGTGCCCTAGACAATTGATAGGTGGGCACATTACATTTTTAGCATAATAGTGGGCTATAAGGACTTGTTTTACCACAATAATGATAAACAATACTAGAATTGTTAAAACCTCTATATTTTGTCATCCATCTCCCCCTTTGGAGCACCTCTAAAGTTGCCATGGCCTCCTAAAACCTATATATCACCAAACTATTGATTAAACATGTTCTGGTAGGTATCACCAATACATCCCATATTGTAAAAAAGTCAAATCTAGAGTATGGCTATGGAGGTTGAAAGAGGAAGAGTGAGCTCATAAGGTAACAGACATCAAGATCAAATGTCACACAAGTGAATTAGGTTCCAAGATAGAAGCTTGGACTCATAAACACAATCTTGTGTGTTGACAATGACACAGACACTTTGCTAAAAGTACAAAAGTACTATGACATTGCATTTAAAATGAGAGCAAGTACAATGCTTTATAGGAATAGACTAGGCTACACTTTCCACCACTGTGCATATGGGATTCTACATCTTGAGCCCACACTGCTCCATACAAAGAGGCTAAGCTAGGTGTGATTTGCCAATATCTCAACATCCCTCCTCAATCACAACCAAAAAAGTACAAAGTGTGTAGAGGCTTTAGTGAGCAACCACGTGCAAAGTGTGGGCACACCACAAACATGGTAAACACCAGAGGCTATCGCAAAAAAGGCTAACTGTGGGTAACAAATACATGGTGGACATCCAGAGGTTGTAACAAGGGCCTCACAAAGTGTATAGAGGTTGTAGTACAAGGTGTACATGAGGAGTTTACAAGCCAAAAGCATTAGGACTAGGAAATATAATAAAAAAGTCTAGTAAAATTTTGCATCAAGGACCCATAGGCCCTTGTGGTTTTTAGCATTTTTAGATATGTCATTATGAATTTTATTTTCCTTCTTCATGTAGTCCACTTTGCTCTTTTTGATCTTGTACTTGTCCTTCACTTTGCTTGCAGCTTTAGGGTCCTCATGGTTGATCTTGTTCTTCTTCTTCTCTACTTAGCTTGCACCTTTCATCTTTTGGTCCTCTTCTTCATATTCTTCTTCTTTATTGGCTTTTCTTGCATTAGTCTTCATGTCCCCCTCAAGCAAAGATATCATCATCTTTGAGGCAATAGGAATGTGTTCAGAGTTTTTTAATAAGGTCATTGATTGTTCTTTGATGTTGGCAACTCCATGTATTTCTACAAGTGGGTCAAATAGGTCTTCCATATAGTGCAAATGGGCAACAAGAAGAATGTTTCTTTTCATGAGCAGTAAGCACTCAAGATACTTCATACTTGTCTTAGAATTTGTGTCCAAAAAACAAGTGAAAGTAGTGTGAAATATACACTATGTAGTATCAAGAGATACTAATAAAACTTAATGTTGTTTGCTTGAGCTTTGAGTTCTCAAGATCTTCAAATTTTCATCGATCTTCTCAGCTTCAAAATGGCTTCACTTTTTTGAGTTTGATCAATAACCAAGTTGACTTGCAGTGTGTTGAAAAACACTAGCAATGGTAGCATAAAACTTCACTATGCTTGATGCTTGTCCTTTAGTGAAAGCTTCAAATCTTCAAAAGATTTCCAAGGTTTGCTTATTGGATACTAAAATCTTGCTGGATTTTTTATAACTTAGTGGATCTGAAGGTCAGAACCTTGCTTGAGTTCAGTTGGTGAAGAAAAAAAACAAAAATATGAGCTAGATGAAGCTTGGCTATGGCTGCCAATTACGATTTCAGGACAACAGCCTGATATTTTGGCTATAGCAGCTCACGGAATGGACCATTTGAGTTGAAATTTTGTAGTAGGTAGCCCATATTATAAAATTCAAAAGCCCTATGGTAGCCCTTGACATTATGAGGCATGATGATGGAGCCATCAGTTGAACAACAGTAGGCTGGCTATGGCTTCCCACAGTATGACCTCTGAGTAATCTTCTAATATCTCTCTACTGGAGTGGAATTTTCTCAAGACCTCTTAGCTAAAGTAAGTCACCTATATGACAACAAATCACCTGTGATAACTTATGGAAGAATGCTCATAGTAGTAGGGAGAGAGAATAGGTCTAATTTATAACAGTGAAATTTGTGCCAGATCTGTGTTTTTCAACAATGTCGAGTTGTATGTTACACAATCTCAAGTAATTTTGGGCTGGAAAGATGCAGCTTGACCTAAGGAACAACTGTTGAGAAGAAATCTTGAAGAGATATGGCTACTGCAACAAAGGTAGGTAGGTGTTGTCTATTGGTAGCCAAGAGAGATAGAGTGAAGATGGAGGTGGAAGATGAAGGGTTTATGTCAAGCTGAGCTTACCAAAGATTGAGAGGAGCCGAAGAGTGATTTGTAGAGCTGAGCCATGCCCAAATAGGCTCTTATACCATGTAAAAATATCAGATCTAGAGCATGGCTATGGAGGTTGAAAGAGAAAGAGTGAGCTCATGAGGTAACAGACATCAAGACCAAATGTCACACAAGTGAATTAAGTTCCAAGATGGAAGCTTGGACTCATAAACACAATCTTATGTGTTGACAATGACACAGATACTTTGTTGAAAGTACAAAAGTACTATGGCATTGCATTCAAAATGAGAGCAAGTACAATGCTTTATAGGAATAGACTAGGCTGCACTTTCCACCACTGTGCATATGGGATTCTGCATCCTGAGCCCACACTGCTCCATACAAAGAGGCTAAGCTAGGTGTGATTGCCATATCTCAACACATATCATAACCTCTTGAAGAAGACCTACCATGTCCCATTCCTAAACTGGAGTAGAATGCTTGGACCTGTTCACCACTTTTTTCGATGATTCATCTTGCATCTCAATCTCCTCAATGATCATGAGAGAGACCAACTCATCAAAATCTAGAAATTGCTTTTGTACATACATAGAAATAACAAACAATTCCCAAGAATTTTCATTATTAAGACCACCCAAAGTAGATGATACAAAATCACCATCATCATGCATTGTATCAATTGCTACCAAAGCATCTGCAATGCTCCTCACCTTCAAAACATGATTTTTGACTGACATTTTTCCTTTATTCAAATTATTCAATTCTTGCTTAAGCTAAATCTTATGTACTTTGTATTCTTAGAGAAACTAGGCTCAATAAATTCCATATCTAAAAGCTCTATGATATTCTTGGCCACTTTTTTATTGTGACGTGTCTACCTACTGTCCAAGCACGTTTTAAGTGTCACTGCCCGGCACTCCCATGGAATGTTTTGAGGTTTGTCACCTAGGGTTTCCCAAGTCCGCCTTGCAACAAAATGTTCATGGCCGAACCCACTAGGATTGACCTGAAACTTAGGTTCCTCGTGGTCAAGGTCTCCTAACAGCATTCTAGCGTCAGGTTCTGGACATCCTACTTTACACAGAGATACCCAAGCCAAAGCAGACCCATACGACACTTGGTTCAAAGAGAATGAGAAATGAGAGGGATGCATTGCTCAACCTCTCTACCCGTAGGGCATAGTCCCATTCTGGTCCCCTAAAACGGCATGAATCGAGGTTCTAACCCAACAATTCCTAAGGGTGACGTTGGTAAAACCTTGTGAGAAGCCTCCCAGTTCTTTGGGACCACCCTGCCCATAGGACAGACTCGTTGAGGTTCTGCCCACCCACTTCCCTTGATAGCTTTAGTTTTCTAATCCTAGTCCTATCACATTTATGTGTGATTTTCAAAATCAACTTCCTTAATTAGGCCTTTAGGGAACATGGTTTATTCACGTAATTTACAGCACTGACACGAAAACAAAACAAGCAATCCTTTTGACAAACAAGTTCCTTAACTTATCTTCAAGTTAATCTTTGTCTCCTGCCCATACAAGAGAAATTCTATATCCCCTTTTGTCCAACAGAAGTACCCCTTCTGCCATGCAGAAGTAACTGGTCCAAATCACATGGCACCACAAATTCCATCTAGTATCTAGAATAGGATCTTCCAATGCCCTAGATGTTGGCCTCACGGTAATCTACAACTCCATTTCGAACTAGGCAAGGGGTGTCCAGAGCTCCATTGACCCCAAGCAACCTAGGAGTGAGACACAACTTCCGTGGTTGGCCTTTTTACACCACTCGACCTTCAACGCGTGAATCGAGTAGTGCCCTCTTGGGTTGAAATGTGACATGGCCTTGGAGATGATCCACCCATGCAAAATATCCTTCCTTAATTAATCCAATTAAGAATCAAGTACAATCAAGGCAATCAGCCTAATATCATCTTCCAAGAAAACATTCCTTTATTCCCATGGCAACTTGTCATCACCAGACCCCTGCCATGCATTTACCATCAAACACGAGCACTTGGAATAATCATCCAAATCACATCCCAACAATCAGTTTAATGCAAAAGTGTTGTTTGATCAATCAACAAAACAATGGTATCCTTTTTCGAACATTGCAAAAATAGTTGTGATAACCTTTCCATCATGTATTTTCTCTTCCCCTTAGGATCTAAGCAATTCCATGTAAAATTTACTTAGCACACCCTTCTTTTGGTCCGATGGCATATGTTAGGGTTTCAAATACTATGCAAGACATAAGCCCTAGTAGTCACTTACGTTGATCGATAACCTATCCTTCTTCCCAACAAGTACTTAGGGTTTCCTAATCCATGAGCTCTTCGCTTGCCCTAGAGTTGTTGTTGCATCTAGCCCAACCCCGAATAGGATTGATAAATATAGTAGCTATCAAGTAGATCTCAAGGCATCTTAACTCTAATCCTCATGGTCGTTGTTTGTATTATCTACACACAATATCAAGATCTCAATGGACTAACAGATTCGTGATATTAGCGAGGGCTTGGGCAAATATCTTAAAGATTCAAGATTGAGTTTCCCCTAAGCTAGACTACTTACCATGCAATCCATCAAGCATGCAGGCTACAACATACTTTAATGTGGGAAAATATGTGTCTATTATTTTCATGAAAAGGAGAGTCGATAATACCTTGGAACCTTGTATGTCGTTCATGCTACCTATGGATTTGTCACATAGCATCTAGATGTGATTTGCTTCTCTTGATGCAAGCACTTCGCAAACTCCACCTTTCAAATGTTTGCGGTGAATTCATCCTTTTCAATCAACCATTCTTGTGTAGGTCTAATGCATCTTATGCGTGAATCAAAGCAAGCATTCATCAACCTAGAAATACATTACTTACAACTGGTGCCGCAATTTGATTGGTGATGATGTCCTCGCCCACCTGCATTTGATGTTGTTTGCTTGGGGGCCATTTCCTAGTCTTCTTTGCTTTAAACGTGATCCCACAAGACTTCAGCTACCTCTTTCTTGAATAGCGCGGCCAATTGGGGGTAAAATTAGGCTGCATATAACCAAGCGAAACAAGGGGAAAAGAAGAACACCGTGTGTGATCACCCTCTAAGGAGGGGAAAAGAAGGAGAACCTTCTTGGGGGGGTTCTCTCTCTTTCTCTCTGTCACTCCCTCTCTCTCCCTCTTCTTCTTCTTCTTCTTCTTCTTCTTCTTCTTCTTCTTCTTCTTCTTCTTTTTCATATATATCTCTCTCTCTCTCTCTCTCTCTCTCTCTCTCTCTCTCTCTCTCTCTCTCTCTCTCTCTTCGAAGATGGCACATTATTATACACAGTTCTTGAGCATATCAGAGCAGGGATTCATAGAGATTCCGAGATATATGCAGATCTATATGCCACATCGATTGAGAGTTCTTATTGGACATCGCAAGGTATCATCACATCAGCTTATGATTGAGAGTGGCAGAGCCAGTGGCATCCCACGGGAGGAGAGGATATGCCCCCTTTGCAGATCAGAGGTGGAGAGCGAGGAGCATTTTGTTCTCAGATGCCCGGCATACTCAGAGTTGAGATCTAGATACACATTGAGCAGCTCACTTCAGGGATGTATAACTGATATGGATCAGAGATCATTTGGCCATTTTCTGGGAGAGGCATGGCACATCAGAGAGCAGAGCACACAGCGGGTCCCAGTCAGAGAGGGGCCCACCCAGACGACTATTACACAGTTCTTTCAGACAGACAAAGTGAGAGCTACTGTACCAGCCTCCAGCCAGACCTCCGGGCTCACACTACAGCAGGCTGAGGACCAGCGTACCTGACGCCGCACGAGGATCTGTGGGTTTCGGACCCCACGTCCACACCGACAGGTGATCCGGAGGATTCTTGATCTACATTGACAACAGACTGAGATCCGACGACACTCGACACATTGGATCTCAGATCTCCAATTTGCTCTTTCTCCACCGCCGATGTACCACATCCTGCATCCAAGAGGAATCACCTGCTATTAGCGACTTCGACGACTGCTACTACATCCTAGGATAGTATATCTCCCTGTATCTATTACATATACACATCGCACCACTTTATCACAGCCGACAGTTGTGCCCCTCGCTTAAGGAGGGTCTCTCTCTCTCTCTCTCTCTCTCTCTCTCTCTCTCTCTCTCTCTCTCTCTCTCTCTCTCTCTCTCTCTCTCTCTCTCTCTCTCTCTCTCTCTCTCTCTCTCTCTCTCTCTCTCTCTCTCTCTCTCTCTCTCTCTCTCTCTCTCTCCCCCCTTGACAGCAAAGGGGGGGCAAGAGATGCTCTATATCCCCTCGCTTAAGGAAGGAGGGGCAGTTTATAAGGGTTTGGGGTTGTATTATTGGGGTGGAGGAATAGCATGATAAGGAGGTCCTTCCCTCCACCTGGGTGGCTAGGTTTTGCCTACCACCATGCAGTTTATTAGTGGGGGAAAAGAATAGTGGAGGGGAGGAATACCATCATCTGCCTTGACTCCATCTTCTTCCATATTGTGATCACCTTCCATGTCATCATTGACATCTTTGCCTACTCCTCGTCCCGCCGTCTTTCCCCTATGGCATCTGCCACTCACTCCTTTGATCGTCGATGACAGGGGGAGCAGAATTAACAAAAATTTGAAATAATTGAGTTAGTTTTTTTGCTTGGATTGTGGCTCTAGGTCTATAGGATAATCCATTACCTCTTGGGAGGTAATGACATAGGCACCTCAAAAAAAATCCCTATACTTCTCAAGTAGAGCTTTTAATGTTGAATTATCAACTAAATGCTTGGATTGATCTTCAACCTCTTTATTTGTGTGTAAAACAACAATTTGAGAGTACTTCTTATATTTATTCTTGAGTTTCTTAAATGGTGATAAGCTAAAAATCTAATTTACTATGGATTTCCTATAAATGGATAGGCTGCCCATCAATGGAAAAATCCATGTACAATTGTACAAAATCCATAGCAATCCTCCCTAAAGACATTAGCCAATCCCACCCAAATACTATATCTATGGGTCATACTTCCAAGATAATCAAGTTTACCTTTACTTTGTAATTTTTAGCCAATTGTATGGGATCCTGTGGACACATTTGGGTATTGATTTCCTCTTTACCATTGGCTACATGAACTCTTAAGGGCTATTGTAAATCACTGGGAAAACAATTTAGCCTATCAACAACTAACTTATTTGCAAAACTATGTATACTGCCACTGTCTATCCAGATGAGCATATCCTTTTTGTGAATGGTATCCTTCATACAGAGAGAGTATTAAGACTCCTAGAACCTATCCAAGCATCCATGGAAATAGAACAAAGGGTAATGGTAGCACTATTCAAATATGTCCCACATGGATCAAACAAAACATGCTCACTAAGGTCAAATGGAAATCCATCTAATAGGTTATAAGACTAATCATATGCAAGATCCTCATCATGACCTTCAAATTTAGCTTGTACACCCACAATTGGTTCCTTAATGACTTCTTCTTCAACATTCTCAAGTGCTATCATGCTATAATTCTTAGCTTCGGTATTCTTATAAGTATATAGATGCATGGTCAGTCATATAGTCTTCACCACACTTGAAACATAGCCCTTCTTTTTGTGCTCTCTAAAAATATACATAGGTATAATTTTTTTACTATTTGCTAATTTATTTTTGGGTCTATTATCACATTGTTTAGGCTCAATTCTATGGTTGACTACTGCCTTTGAAGCCCTTTACTGCCTTGAAGTAGTAAATGTGGGATATGTGGGGACTTTGGGGCTACCAAATGAAGTGCAAGACCCACCATAATTACCATCAAAATTTCCATGTCTAATAGACATTTTCTATCCCAAAAAAGCTTGCATAGGGATATCCTTCATGTACTTATAAGCATACATCTCAGCTAACTCAATAGCGTGGAATAGTGTGGCAGGTTTCTAGGCCATAATATCAGCTAACACATTAGGATCCAAACCATAAATGCACTTATGCAATTTTACATCATCGCTCATACTCTCTACATACATGGTAAGGTTTAAGAACTGGTTAGTATACTCTCTTGACTGATAGGATTATTTGGTACAACTGATACCATCTCATGTCCAATTTCTATTTCTCTATTGGGGATACAAACACCTGAGCTGTCTTTGCTTTGAAATATCCCAATTATCAACCTATCGGTTTTCTCTTTTTATGCACCTCCACCATATTTTGGGGATACAAACACTTGAGTTGTCTTTGCTTTGAAATCATCCCAAATATCAACCTATTGGTTTTCTCTTTTTATGTACTCTCTACATGCATGGTAAGGTTTAAGAATTGGTTGGTATACTCTCTTGACCGATAGGCTTCTTTGGTACAATCCATACCATCTCCTGTCCAATTTCTATTTCTCTATTGGGGATACAAACACGATCTATCTTTGCTTTGAAATCATCCCAACTATCAACCTATTGGCTTTCTCTTTTTATGTACCTCCACCATATATGTGCAAGCCCTCACAAGGTGAAGTGTAGCAAAGTGGATCTTTTGGTTGTCAAACCTAGGAAAGATGTCAAAGTAAGACTCTAACATTGAGGTCCACTCCTCCAATTTAGTGTGTGAAGATGAATGGCCACTATACTTAGTCATCATTATCTTATCATGAAGCTCCCTTTCTAAAAACCCTTACTACTCATTTGATTCTTAGGAATACATGTCCATATAGCTACCAATAGGGGCTAATTGATTATAAGCACTCCTATGCTAATTAGTTTGAAATCTCCTTGGAAGAGTAGATGGCTGACTCCTAGATCTTGGAGGAGGATTAGACATATTAATGCTCAAAATTGGCTCATCAACCCTATAAGAGGTCTCCTCAATCTCATAAGTAGTAAATGGTATACCCTTCTTCCCAATGCTACTAGGCTGTGGATTAGGATTCATAGGCTGAAATTATTGCTTATCTCTACTCTCTTTGTTTGCCATTTGTGCTGCCACAAGCATGGAAATCTAAGCAGTGAGCAGCCTATCAAAAGATTCTTTAATGGAAGAGGCAGATTTCTCCAAGAAGTCCTTAGTAGAGTGGGCCATCTACTCTATGAGCTCCTTGGTTTGGATGCTTGACTAAACCATTTTCTCTACCACTTGATCCAACTTAGAAACTAACTCAATGTGCTTGATGGTATGTCCAGTATCATGGTTACAAAGTGTGGCATTTAGAGTGCTATATGCAACATATTCTTGTAATTCTTCTTCATCATGATGTGGCTTTGGTAATACTTCATTTCCCTCTATGATTTTTTGCCAAATATCCTAATTAGCTTTGTTCTTTCCCTTGTTTCCAACCATTTTTGCTCACTATCAAAGTGCTATCCAAGTATACCTCCTGTCACAAAAATGGCTATAATATTTCACCCATGATATTCAAATGATGAACTTTTTGGCCCAAAAAAAAACTTACAAATATCTCTTCAGGATGAGCTATTCTACTTCACTTTATATTTGAATCAAAATATTCTGGGAATATTATTTTCCAGCTATATAGAATAATCCAACACCCTAAAAATTCATTGTTTTGGCCTTTCCACTACCCCTAGGTCCAAAGTAAGGTCTCTAAATCCTATAGCACCCTCGATAGGACCTATAGGTATTGAGAACCACATGCAGTATCCTATATAAGCCCTATATAAGCTGTCAAATACCTTGCAACACTTATAACCAAGTGGATAATACCCCAAAAATGACTCCTAGTACCTTGTTTCTTTGTAACAAAATGGTTGAATATCTATCCCAATAAGTGCTTAAGTACCTTGTTGCTCTTCCAAGTACTTGTACCCTACTAATAAAGGCCTAAAGGACCTAAAAACCACCTGTAATCCTTGTAATTTGATCAAATAAGGCCCTATTTGAATGCTCTTGAACTAAGATCTTCAAGTCTTCAATTTCTCCACTCATGGTACCTGTGTGAGGGATAAAAAATTGAATAGGCTCCCTAAACGAGCTTTAAATCACTGAGAGATGGCCCTTTGAGACCTTCAATAATAAGGGAGGGTCACCTCTCTTTTTCCCATTATCTCCCCTAGCATCCACCTTTTCCCTTGGTGGATATCTCAACATGGAAAGAGCATTCTACTCTATGAAAACAAGGATAAAATGCATTACTGAAATAAGTCTTTTAGCCTTTAATGATATGCATGGATTGATCAATCAAAAGAGAATCGAAAAACAGGATTTGGCTGAAGGTCCTACCACTGCATATCAATGACTCATAGATTGCAATAAGTATCCTTTACAATTCATTTCTTGGATAAGAGAATCAAATGGTCAAATCAAGGTTATGTATTAAAGCATGCAAAATTGGAACCATGATTGAAATGGAATAGAATCAATGTTGAAATTCAATTTAGAACCTCTGATTTTCTCAAAGAGGTATTAATCCTTATCTTATGGTTCATTAGAGAGCTCAGTAAACCAAAATCTCTCATCAATAAGTGGATAAGCTTGAGCAAGTGGATTAAGAGAGATTCTAGAGATTAAAAGTAGATGAAATACCTCTTATAATCTTGAAGAAGATGGAAGATTCAAATAGAATCAAGCTTTAGCCATTACTAGAAGAAGAATGCCCCATTCAATCCGTAATGTTTCATAATCCTCATGAATTAGCATATACTTTACTTGAAGACCATAAAGCCTTTGAAAAATAAGTGCCTTGAGCCTCTTTGAAAGATTGAATACAATAAATTCAAGCTCTTCGACCCAAATCCCCAAAATATAACTCCATTATGGTTGAAGTGTTAAAATCTCCTTCAATGTCTTCAATCTTGATGCCAAAGTTGCATGGCAATGGCAGTAGAAGAGCCTTGAAGGTCAAGAAAATGACCAAAGCTTGAAGAAATTTGGAGCTTCAAGGTTAAAGCTATGGCTACTCTGCTTGATAAAAAGGATGAATATCAGAGGTCAAATCTTGCCAAAGCTTACTAAGAAGGCTTGGAAGTATGTGTTCATTGAACCATAGAGAAGAGATCAAAGGCAACAATAATGAAGTGTTAAATGAGCATGTAATTCAACGCAATTTGCATCATAAATTTAGGGAGATCAGAGAGTGTGAGGTGGATTCAAGAGAGCAAGAGGTGAAGATCTCTGGATTTCCTCCATGAAAGTTTCAAAAGAGCTTGATAGGAGAAGAGAGAAAGCTCTTTCAAAAAAAAATAACTGAAGTTCTAGCCCTAACTAACTCTATTTCCCCTTTCTTTAACCATTTTACCACCAGAATGGCTTATTTCTTGGGAACACGACCTACTATTTTGTCCATCATGCATCTAACTTGGTCTCCATGTCCTCCATTTAGCTTTAACTAAGCTATCATCTGCACTTGAAAGATCCTTGGTCTCTACACCTATCCACTTCAAGAGCTAAACACCCTCTCCTTGAGTAGCTTGAATGTAATTAGTCTGAGAATAAAATCTAATATAAGATTGTGACCAAATGGGTCAAGGACCAATGCTCTGATACCACTTGTCAAGGAGAGGACTAAGAGGTGAGAGAAGAGAGTGCAAAAGAGAGAGAAAAGAGGAGAGAGAATGGTGATGAGAAGAGAGAAAGACTAGAAAGATAGGATTGAAGAGAGAAAAGCCATGAAAGGTGTGAATAAGAAGGTAAGATGAAGAGACTATAATTGTATTTTTACAAAGTGATAAAAAAAATTACAAGTCTTAGCATCTTATATACCTATGCTAATGTGACAATGTATTATTAATACAACCATCTTAAATAACATATCTTCCGATTCTTACATAATTGAGAATAGAATAGAACAATAAAATAATAGAGATAAGAGTGTACAATAAGAGAATTCATACAATCTCCCCCCCATGCAACAAGAGTGGGTATCTCCCTTCAAAAAGCATGAAAAGTATCATTTTGGATTTTTTCTTTTCTTACTTGAATGACTTCCTTTTCTCTACTAATTTCTAGAACCTATCTAAATATTTCTTAAGGCTTCTAACCTTACAAAAATAATTGCTTACTATAAGGCCATAATATAATGTTACAATAGTAATCATTAATCCTTTATAAGCATGCAAATAGTTCTACATAATAATAGTACCCAAAATAATAATTTTGTGTATCAAAGGTTCTCCATTAGTAAATTAAAAAATCATTATGGTTGCATTACTTTAAATAGCAATAACCTACTTACCAAAAACACAAAATGCATTAATTCCATAATCATGTGCCTAGCACAAAGTGACCATGCTATACACATCTATGTGCAATAAGTCACTATTATGTGGCAAATAAAAACAAAAATATGATAAATAAATACCACCTTATTTTCATAGAAATAAACCAAATACCATAACATTGCTTAAGTTAAAAAAGAAACTACCCTCCATTGATTAAAAGCAAAACAAATAGTATATGTTGGTAGTGTTGCCTTATGAAATGAATTTGCATTAAATCAATGAGAACAAACTAAAAGGAAATTAGTATGTGACACCTCACATGGTAAATCAATGAGAAAAAACCAAAAGGCAATTAGTATGTACTAGTTTGTGTAGTGAATCTACAAATTCACTCTAAAAATAAGGCACCATAGATTTTTCAAACATTACTCATATGGCAAATATGTGTTTAACATGAAACTTAAACAATTGTGAGTGGTATGTACAGATCAGATAATGATAATTTGACTAAAAGATGACTTATAAATCCATTGGGAGACCTCAATATAATGAGTTTTATGCTTAACCAAGATATATATGATACTCAATGCATGAAGTAGTCTTATCATCCTTAAGAAAAATCTTAGATACTAAATATTTTATATCATACTCAAGCAATAGAGGATCATGTATAATTGGTGTGATAAGTGGTATTCCTTTCAAAGGATTTTAGCAAGCTAATATGGAATGAATTCTACATTTGCTAATGGCAAGGATGCCTAATCAAAATGAATTATCATTAATCTTCTATGCAATATAAAATGCCCAATTGAAATGCATTATCATTAATCTTTTGTGCAATATGAAATGGTCCATAATATACTAGAACTAATTTGATCTTTGGATGCCATTAAATGGATTTTAGTACTCTCTTTTTAATATGAATCCACATTAAATCATTTTCTTTAAGCACCATAGCCTCACATTTCTTGTTAGGTTGAGCAACATATTTAAGTTGAGATTATTTGATCTCATTGGTGACCTCTTCTAGAAGTCTGATATAGTCAATGGCTAGAGCACCAATTGTTGGAACACAATAGCTATAGTAGTCATAGGATAGACACTTTCTAACCATAGAGTGTCTTTAAAGATACCCTTATTAGGATGAAGTCTAGATAAGATAAGGATATCCAAACATGTGGATAAAAGGATCCCATAGTTATTCTCATTGTAAATGTCCTAGATATTCAGAATAGGAGCTCACCTATCTCATTTAATGTACCATGTATATATATAGCTACTAGCCATGAAATCAACAACTACAGTTCACTCTACTTTTCCACATTGTCTTTATCTCTCTCTCTCATTGTGCACAATGTCTTCTCATCTACTTATCCTCTGGCTCCTGCTTTTCAACATGTGGTATCAAAGTCCTAGGTTTGAGTTTTCTAGCTTATCGTATCTTCTCCAAAATCACAACTCTCATTAGTCCAATGGCTCTTGTCAATGCCACTACCTCTTATAATTGACACATCAAGATCAACAAACCCTTCGAAACACACAATTAAATTATCATGCACTAATAAGTTTTCCTATCCCTCTAGCTCAAGGCAGCCAACTAGCAACCTGTTTTTGCACCATACTCAGCATAATCATCTCCTCCTTCCCTCACAAATGCTGCCCATTACTCCCCACCTGTAGCAACCACATCAAATCCCACTCCAATGTTGGCTCACAACCACGGACAAATTGAGCAGGAAATGGTACCCAAAAATCAGTGTGAACAGTCCATGACACTAGCAACCTGCATGTTTCCCACTATCTCAACAACCAATCCACTATCTCCTCCATTGCTCTATCTTATCCCTACAAACCCAACTCCTTAGCTATACCTTCATAGCTAACTCCACTTTAGCTACCCCACAATACTACAACTCCAACTATATCATGCCACAATACTAAAAAAATAGCAATAGTAGAAGCAATCAATCCACTCTCACTAGGCTCTGCTCCTCAACAGCCTCCTCTCTTATCTCCTAAGCAACTCCATTCAATTAGAACAACATGAACTTCAAGAGGGAAAGTACCTTCCAACTCCATCCCCACTCTTTGAAGGTCCACACAAATAGTTGTCATGTTTTCTGCTTCAAGCAACTCCCCTCCTCTTGCTACCCTCATTGACATTACTCTCAAATCTCCATCTCCAATCACCTCTTCCAAGACCATAATTCCCTTTAGCTCTTTTGACTCTCTAAAGATGATGAAGTCATGTCATTACCACATCCATGATATTTCACTAGCAAAATGAATAGAGATAGTAACTTTCAGTGGAAAATTATAAAATATTCTCTTCCCTAGCACCGTCTACCTTTTTTCTGTTATTATGATCACATGAATCATTAATGAAATAATAATAAATATCACGAAATAAATCATAATTACAATATTTTCTTAATGACAAGCATATAATCCTTTTCCAAGTGAAAGAGTCTTTTCACTGAATAGTTAACTATTATATTACTTAGGTTATTTTCCTGAGCAACAATTCATATGCATTTTCTTTAGAATGCATTTATAATCATTTAAAGCCAAATATATCGATAATCTTATAAAACATTAGTTTTTTCCAAATCGACGAGATGTTATCTCTATCAAGTTTGCAATAACGGGGGTTTCGCCAATTCCTACCATGTCATTTTCTCCATCAGTCGTGTTCCTTGCTTCCCTTACTTCAAATGGGCTTTTTGAATTTCTACAACTACGTGGAGTCATGGGTGTCATGTGAAATTGATGTGGTAGTTTAGGGAGAGATGGTGGTCATCGAAAAAAATTTCACCATCGTTTCACTTAACGATATGGTTGTATGGGACGAAGGCATAACAAGGGGTAGAGAAAATGAAAATGGGGTAGAAGGGGGGTATTTTTCTCTTTCAAGCTCAAAGCTTCAATGGATAAGAGAAGTAGAGAGAATTTTTCATCATCAAGAGGTCTTCCTTCTTGATTTCTTTGTGAAGGAGAGGGGGTGTATTTATAGGCATGATAGGGAGCATACAGTCGACTCATTCTTTTGACTACTTGTCAAGAGCCAAGTGAGCTTTATTAAAAATGCAATTTGATTGCCTGCCTGTTAGATGGTGGCATGGTGATGATTATTTTATGCTTTCTCTCCCTCCAGGTGTCAAATATATCATGAATTTTGGCCTATTTTTTAAAAAATGCCTTGTTTTCTTCAAAAAGACTTCATCTGATTGTTTTTGGCCAAGTTACCTCATGACTTATCTAGTTTATAAAGTCATGCCATACTCTTTGATGCTTAACTTACTCAATATCATGCTCGTTCTTGTGCATTCTTCATCTACCAATTAAGACTTTTGCGATTTGTCTTGCAGTTATAAAATCAATGCGATCTTTGACGCATTAAATGGAATCGAGAATGCTAAATCAAATATAATGCGAGAAAATTTATGATCAAGCCATCGTAATACTATTTACAAGGTGTCTTTGCTTTTTTATGGTTAGGAACATTGAGGTGTCTTCTCATGTTGGATTGCGGAATTGATTTCATGCAAGACTCGATATTAAGAAAATTACGTGTAGTCACTTATGTGATAGCTCGACAAGTACTTTTTTAAAATGCCTCAAGTCTGAATTCGTTTCTTGATATGAAGTGCTATGGTGGGAATTTTACATCCTCTCCTCCTTAGAGGAATCAAGATATCCTCATCTCAAAAAAGAATTGGGAAATTTTCTTTTCTAGAGCTATCTCTTCTATCCAGGTGGTATCCTCCTTAGGATAGTCTTTCCACCCCACTGGATAAGATACTCTCTAATAGTTCTGTTTCTCAAAGATTTCTCTTTTACATCTAGAATCTTATCGGGTTAGAGTTCAAGGGCTCATTGACTTATCATTACAATTTGCTGGTCGTCAAGAATATGATCTTGATTTGCCACATAAGCTTTCATAAGACTAACGTGAAATACATTGTGGACTTTCACATGATCAGGAAGTTGCAGTTTGTGGGCATTTGAGAACCTTGTATGGTTCACAATACCTTGAACTCAACTTTTTGAACTTTCCCAATGACATAGAACTCTTCTTTGGGCGTACAAGGATGAAAACCATGTCTCCCTCTTGGAAGATACACTCTTGCCGTGTCCTAGATCAGCATAAGCTTTCTAGCAGTCTTTGGCAACTTGGATGTCTTGTCTGATAGTTTTGACTTGATCATCCATGTCTTCTAGCATTTTCTTAGAAGCCTTAGCCTTTATGGTTGGATCAGAGAAATTCAATGGCATTAAACAATGTTTGAAATGGAGTCGTTTGAATACTCTAGTGATATGATGCATTGTAGGAAAATTCTACTAAGGGCAAATACTATATCCACATTGTTGGTTCTGTGGAATAGCAAGCTCTTCAGTATATCTTCAATGACCTGATTAACCTGCTCTGTTTGACCATCAGTTTGGGGATGGGAAGTTGTGCTTAAGCAAAGTTGGGTTCCAATTGCTTCAAACAGGCTTCTTCAAAAATGTGACATAAACAGAGAGTCACGATTCACTAACAATCTGTTTAGGCAATCCATGAAGCCTAAATATTTATTTCACAAATAGTCGTGCAATATCTGAAGCTTTGTAGTTGGTCTTGACTGGGATAAGTTGATTGGGATAAGATGAGTGACCTTTGTTAGTATATCCACAATCACCATGATTGAATTATACCCTCCTTGAACAGAAGGCAAGCCAATTTTGAAATCCATACTAATGAACTCCCATTTCATATATGGAATGTCAAGTGGCTAGAGCTTGCATGGCATTTTGACATGCTCAGCTTTCACCCCTGTTGGAAACTTAGGCATTCAGTAACATATTTGAGTACATCATGATTCAATCTTTCCCAATAGTAACTTTTCCTGATTGCATTAAGAATCTTTACATAGCTAGGGTGTCCTGAGAACGAGGAGTCATGGGCTTCCCATAATATCTTCTTTTTCAGTACTTGACTGAGGGAATGCAGAGCCTTGTCTCCTAAAATAGACAAGTCCATCATCCACATTGAAATTTTGGTATTTGACTCTAAGCTTAGGATCAGTGTCCTTAATTAGGATTTCTCTAAGCATTAGCTAATACTTAGGATCCTTGTCTACCTCTTCTTTGGCTAGCTCAATGTCTGGATTGCTAGGCATCAATATCATGGTAGCTAAAGTCTCTCCTTTAGATGGCTCTTCCATGATAAATGCATTCAAAAAATATTTACAACTTAATGCATCAACAATCACATTCTCTTTTCAAGTCTAAACTTGATTTCAAAATCAAATTCTTGCAATACTTCAATCCACCGATGTTGCCTCATGTTGAGGTCTAGTTGAGTAAAAATCCATTTGAGACTTTTGTGGTCAATGAACAAAGTAAACTTGCTTCCAAGCAAATAATGTTGCCATAATTTGAGAGCATGGATCACAGCTAATAGGTAGAGAGCATGGGTGGTGTAATTTCTCTCATGGATTTTCAGTTTCATTGAGGAATAGGCTATCAAATGACCTTGTTGCATAAGCACACAACCTAGTGCAAGAGAACTTGCATCTGTTACAACCTCAAACTCTTGACTTAGGTCAAGTAGCTTTCAAAAGGGTGTTGTTACCAAAATTTTCTTGAGCTCTTCAAAACTAGCTTGCTTAATGGGCGTCCACACAATAGCAGTTTGCTTTTTCAGTAAATTAGTGAGAGGTGCAGCTATTAGGGAGTAATTTTTTATGAAAATTATATACCATCCAGTCAGTCCTAAAAAAATTTCTCACTTTCTTAACTGTCATTGGAGATTGCCACTCTTGAACATCTCTAATTTTGGCTGGGTCTACAGAGATTCCTTCAGCAAATACTATGAATCCGAGATATTCCATCTGTCTTTTGAAATAGGCACACTTCTTTTTCTTCACATAGAGCTTGTGCGTCCTCATCCTGTCCAACACAATGCGCAATTGCAGCTCATGGTCTTTGTCTCTCTTGGAGTATGTTAGGATGTCATCAAAGAATACTAGGACAAACTCATCAAGATAAGGTTGAAAAATGTCTTGCATTAATATGTTAAATGTAGTAGGGGCATTAGTTAGACCGAAAGACATTACAAGAAATTCAAAATGACCATATCTGGTATTGAAGGTAGTTTTGGGGATATGTTCTTCCATCCTTATTTGGTAATAACTAGATCAGAGATCAATCTTGGAAACGATTTTTGCCCCTTGCAGCCTATCAAGTAGCTCATCTATTCTTGGGATCGAATACTTATTCTTGATTGTTACCTAGTTTAGACCTTGGTAATCAATGCAAAGGCAGAGAGTTCCGTTCTTTTTGCTTTGAGACAATACTGGGGCTCCCCATGGCAAATTCTAGGTTTGATGTATCCTTGATCCAATAACTACTTGAGTTGCTCTTTCAACTCAATTACTTCAGGTATAGACATTTTATACGAACTCTTAGCAATTAGAGCAGCTCCTGGTTCAAGTCTGATCTCGTGATCGATTTCTCTTTGAGGTGGTAATTCAGTTCTCTCTTCTGGGAAGATGTCGTCATATTCCTTCAACCAATATGGCTCTCCCTTGTCTTGTTTTCTCTACTCAACAATTTTATGAGATACACATGTAATCCTTTTCTTAACCCTTTTATTATGCGAGATGATTTGGCTAGTTGAACCTTCAGTTTTCATGCCTCACCTTGGGCCATCACTTTTTCCCCCTTTAGGTTTTGAAAAGTCACTTGGCCTTTTTTGCACTGAATATGTGTGTCATTGGGGATTAGCCAGTCCATACCCAATAAACATTCATAGGCCCCTAAATTCATGATTCTAAAACCCATTTCAGAGAGATTGCTTTCCAAGCTAAATGTCACATTGCAAGTTTGCTCAGTAGTAGACAGGATTTCCTTTCCATTGGCAAGTTCCACAAGCAACCTAGATGTAGGTATTGTGTCTATACCTGATTTCTTGGCCAACTTTGGTGACATGAACGAGTGTGTGCTTCCACAATCAATCAGAATTTCAAAGGACTTATCGTGATATTTTGCTAGTGTTTGAATCACCGAAAACTGGCGATTTGGGCCTTTCTTATGGAGGGTGGTGTGAACTAATGCCCTCTCCATATCGGCTTCCATAGTTGGGTTTCTCTCTTCTTCAAGCTCTTTAAGAATTACAGTAGATGTTTTTCCTTTTGCAATTGAAGCTTGGTTCTGACCTTTGTACTGTCCTTGGCAAGGAATTTGGCCAAGCTTTGGGCACTATCTGTTAAAGTGGCATGGCTCATTACAATGGAAACACCTAGGTACTCTTGAATTACTTCATGTATGTATGAAGTTCCTGACTGCATTTTTTTTGCCCTCTTTCCTTAACCAAGTGGACGTTGACCTTGGCCTCGCTTAACATAGCCCCGTAAAGTCCCTTTGTTTTGATTCTAGAGCCTATTATTCCTTGGCTTTGAGTAAATCTCCTAAACAAGAGGTGATGTGTGAATCAAAGCATCTTATAGATCAATTGGGCGCATAGATTCAATGTGTGTGTTCAGAGGAGCATTCAATCCATGACAAAACTTAGACACCTATTGAGCAATAGTCATGGAAGGTGCATATTTAAGCAACGAGATAAACTTTGAGTAATATGCCTCTAGGCTCATTCCCAGTTGTGTTAAGTTAAAGAACTCATTCATTTTTAGTGTGCGATAAGCTCGTGGCAAATATCGACCATGCACAGCTTCTTTCATCTTTTCCCAGGTAATATCTATCTCAGCAAGTCCCTGGTCTTTACACCACTGTTTCCACCACAGGCGTGCCTCACTAGTCAATTTCAACTTGGTGATCATAGCATGATTAGCAGGAGTAGTTCCCATGGCAGTAAAGTAGTCCTCCATGGTCTCAATCGAAATCTCTACCTCGGTTTCAATTTCTTTGCCCTTGCTATCGAATTTCAGTGGCTTAACTTGCTTAAGGAGATACTTCTTCTCCTAAATTTCAATCAGACTAGTGATAGTTGTATTACCCTGGGTTATCATAAGTTTCAAAAATTAGTTTAGCGCTTTAAACTTTTCAGCTTCGTTTCCACATTAAAATATCTTACTAGATTTGTAAAACAATGATAGGCCAAAGAGCATAATATTTTTGCAAAATCCAGCCGTTGTTATCTTTTATTATCAATAGCCATATGCTACGATCTTTACAAGTAAGGGATATTTACAAATGGAAGATGTTTACAAGTAGAGATACATCAGCATCTATAGGATAGACTAGATGCTATGTACAATTTTCAAAACAGGATATCATTATATCTTTCTTTTTCGAAGATGGATATCAATTACATTCATGTAGAAGAAAGTAGGCCAATTGTTGTCCATGTCCAAAAACCAATACGACAGATATGGAAAACCATGGATACGGTAATCTCGATACTTGCAACGTCCTTGGATTATAATCCTATCGGCTAGGGTTACCTTCAGTACCTTGTCATAGACATAACGGTCTAGACATATCTACTGACCACCACTGGTAATCATAAGTGGATTCCTTCCAGATGGACAAAAGACAAAGGCCTCAACTACTTTTAAATTTTCCATCCATTCAAGGCGTTTCAAATTAGTCTGCATGTTAAATAATCGATCGGCCTCAATGTAACAATAACGCTCATCCCAGAACCATCTTCTTTCGTGACTCACAGGGGATGGATCGTATAGGCGATCAAGTATCCTCATCATTTCTCTTCTCCACTAATCATCTATGGAGTTCACCGCTGCAGATGTGTACATTGCTCGAAAAACAAGGAATTGGTTCCAAGCTTGATTATTCTTCCAAAGTTTATCCCTTAACAATTAGCAAGTTGATTATTACTTAGAACAATTGGTCTTAAAAACCATAGATAATTTTAATTTCAGTTATGCTTTGATACCACATGTCATGTGACTACCTAACAATTCCCTGGCAGCACGTTTTAGTGGTCCCCATCTTAGATGGCTTCGCTCAGCACTCGCAAGAATACACGGGGTCTATCGTCTAGGTTTCCCAGAGCCCACCCTGTAATGGAAGGTACCGGTTGTCCCCACAAGGATCAACCTATAAGGCCTGGGGTCCTAATTTGACAAATGAGGATCCATTGGAGGTGTCCCAAAAGGGCTTCTCGTTCGACTGGAGCGATCATAGTTACTATTTGGTTCATGGAGTGTGACGCTTTCTTCTAGTAACTGGTTAGGATTCAGGGAACCTTAACGGAGTTCTAGCACAGCTGCCACACATTTCCCCTAAGATAATTACTAATCAAAGCTTTAATACCTGACCCTAGGTAAGTCAATGCTCGTCTTTACCTAATTTTTCCTAATTAACGTTTCATTCAATCTCTTGAGAGAAGCTTCCAGCTTACTAGGACCACCCATCCGTAGGATGGATCCGTTAAGGATCTTGCCCACCCGCTTCCCACAAATGGTTTTCTTTAGTTTTCCAATTACCTATCACATTAAGTTATGGCATATAAAAGCATATTCGTTAATTAACCTGTCATCACACGTTCCTTTGCGTAATTTTTAGGGCACAATACAAAGATAGAGAAAACAATATTTTGGCAAAACATATTTATTTATTATTTTGCAAAGTTATTTACAATGATTTTTCCCTTCTGCCTACACAGAAGATAAACCTCGGTTGACCAAAAAATCCCTTCTGTCTGGGCAGAGAAGAAAAGAAACCCTCCAAGATTTCTGTCCCTTCACTAGTATCGGGGACTCTAGGATCCCATCCTAATTCATGTGAGGGTCAAGCAGTTCCTAAGAGCGATCGAGAGATTTATGGCCAAAGTCCCCCTTGGCACTCCCGCCTCCTCCTGCCTAACGGATTCCTCACCGAGTGACCTCTCGCCGTTGGGGCTGGTCCAAAGCTCCTCGTGGTGGTACAAAACAATCCCCCTTGGATTAGGGTTTCACATCTAGCCGTGGGGGAGGCATAGCGCAATATTTCCTCTTATTATCATGATTATATATTTACAAGAAGATTTAACTGTTGTAAGCATCTTTCATGTGCAACCATCAATGCATGCACAAATCAAAAAGAAACAGCAGCAAGTGTTTTTAGCATAGGAAGCAGTCCCACCCAAACCTAGGGTTTCTCTCTTAAGGTCCCACCTTATTCTTAGGGTTTCACTTCCTACTTGCACCTCTTTTTCAAGATCCACAAGTTATTTCACAAATCTAAAGTCTATTTTATCCTTATGAAAAATTTGGTATTTTTGTCCTAAAAGATAATGTGGGCATTTATATCTATGGTAGGCAAGTCGTACATACTTCCAATATTTATTTAATTTCATGATACTGATAGTTTCAGGGTTGTCGAGTATTTCATAGTTGTTTTTGCTTCAACATTCTTGATATTTTAGGTTAGGTTTTCTTATTGATTCATACGTGGGTCAACTCATGATATTGATGCTCTCGCTAATATAATCATTAATATTAATATTACGTGTATTTTTAGCAAGAAAATAATTTTTATTTTATTATATTCATATTTTATGGTTTAATCAACGATGTCCAACCATTTGCCAAACTTTCAGCTTTATCTAGAAATAACAATTTTCATTTAGCTATGTCCTAAGTGTAATACTGATTGTTTTTCTAAAAAATTTATTCTAGGCAATGCAAATCATAAGCACAATTTTTCTTTCATCTTTCATACATTGAATTATATTACTAAGCACCTAATTTATGCGCATCTAGCATATATTTCCCTATACAATTTCTTGTTGATTTAATGCATTGATTATTTCATTATATTATCTAAATGGTTTTCTATAAATTATTATAAAACTCATATGCATATTTTTATTACTAGAAAAATAAAATAGAGATAGTCACTTTTAGGAGAAATTTTTAAAATATTCCCTTCTCTAACACCGTCTATCTTTTTTTTGTTATTATGATCACATGCGACATTAATGAAACAACAATAAATATCACAAAATAAACCATAATTACGATATTTTCTTAATGACAGGCATATAGTCCTTTTTCAAGTGAAAGTGTCTTTTCACTAAATAGTTAATTGTTATATTACTTAGGTTATTTTCCTAAGCGATAGCTCATATGCATTTTCTTTAGAATGTGTTTACAATCGTTTAAAGTCAAACATAGCGATAAGCTTATAAAAATTTAATTTTTCCCAAAATGACGAGATGTTACCTCTATCAAGTTTGCAGTGATGGGGGTCTTGCCAATTCCTACCGCATCATTTTCTACATCATCCACGTTCCTTGCTTCAAATGGGATTTTTGAATTTCTATGACCACGCGAAGCCATGGATGTCAGGTAAAATTGACGTAGTAGTTCCACTGAGAGTTTATGGTCATCCAAAAAAAAATTGCCAATGTTTCGCTTAGTGGTATGGTCATATGGGACGAAGGCGTAACAAGGGATAGAGAAAATGAAAATGAGTTGAAAGGGGGATACTTTCCTCTTTCAAGCTCAAAGCTTCAATGGATAAGAGAAGTAGAGAAACTTTTCCATCATCACAGGAGATCTTCCTTCTTGCTTTCTTTGTGAAGGAGAGGGGGTGTATTTAAAGGCATAAGGGGAAGCATGCAATTGACTCATTCTTTTGGCTACTTAATTATCAAGAGCCAAGTGAGCTTTATTAAAAATGTATTTTGATTGCCTACCTGTTGGATGGTGGCATGGGGATGATTATTTTATGCTCTCTCCCTTCAAGTGTCAAAAATGTCATGAATTTTGGTCTATTTTTTCAAAAACATCTTTTTTTTTTCTTCAAAACGACTTCATCTAGTGGTTTTTGGCCAAGTTATCTCATGACTTATCTACTTTATAAAGTCATGCCATACTCTTTGATACTTAACTTACTCAATATCAGTCTCGTTCTTGCACATTCTTTATCTACCAATTAAGGCTTTGGGATTTGTCTTGCGATTATGAAATCAATCCAATCTTTGATGCATTAAATGGAATCAGGAATGTAAATCAAATGTAATGCAGGAAAATTTATGATCAATCCATCATAATATTATTTAAGAGGTGTCTTTGCTTTTTGTTGGTCGGGAACATTGAGGTGTCTTCTCGTGTCAGATTGTGAAATTGATTTAATGCAAGACTCAATATTAAGAAAATTATGTGCGGTCAATTATGTGATAGCTCAACGAGTAATGTCTTAAAATGCCTCAAGCCCAAATTTGTTTCGTGATATGGAGCATTGTGGCAGGAATATTACAGTTCGTCTTTGAAATGGCACTCAGTATAAGTAGGAAAAGAGGGAGTTGGATGCAATTCGATCTCTCTTGTGGATTAGTTTAGGTTTAGAAAGCCTTGTGCGCATTGGTTAGAGTAGGAGAAGTGTATTTTGATTAGGTTTAAGACATTAAGGTTGGAGAATAAGGAGAAAAAAAAAAGGTTTCTGTGATAACAAGGAAAGAGGAGAAAAGAAGCTTCAATGCCCTAGGAAGGGAAAGAATAGGGATAGAGAAGAAAAATAAATTATTGATTTACTCGAGAAACAAGTTGCTATTATATGGACTCCCATTGGGTAGTCTAATTTTAAGAAGCTTAAGCAAAGCTTAGTGACAGCTCCTATCTTGAAACTCCCTAACTTAAACCAAGAGTTTGAAGTTGTGGCTGATGCAGGATCTCTTCTATTGGGTCGTGTACTCATGCAATAAGGTCACCTAGTAGCCTATTCTTCTAGAAAATTGAAAACTCATTGAGAAAAATTATGCTACTCATAATTTAGAGCTCCTTGTTGTCGTTGACCATAAAAGTCTCAAATGGATCTTCACTCAACCACATCTAAATATGAGGCAAATTTTTTTGATAGAATTCTTGCAAGAATATGATTTTGAAATCAAGTAAAAACCAAGCAAGGAAAATTCAATAATAGAAGCCCTAAGCTACAAAGAATTTCTTAATTCTCTCATGTAGAGAAACACTCTAAAGCATGATCTCTAGATGCCATGGTGTTAATGTCCAACAATCCAATCATAGAGATTTCCAAAGGGAAAGTGACTAAGGATCTAAAGTATCAATAGATGCTAAAGGAGATCCTAGCAAAGAGATTAGTTTCAAGATGAAATGTAAAATTGAAGTCAATTTTAGTACAAAGATTAGCAAACAAGGTAACCCAAAAGTCATCACAATAATGAAACCCACAATCATATGTAATAACCTTATATACACCATAATGTACACAAATAGTTTTATAAGCTACTTGAGAAGTTGTAAATTTTTTCTTTTATGTAATAAAACATACTTGTTTACTAAAATGGTCAAAAATACTCCAAATCTCATTCTTTTGAGAGGAAATATTAGGAAAATTAGTGATTAAATCCATGGTGATACTTATCAATACAAATAAGAAATGGGGAGACTTATAAATAAATCATACACATGATGTTCTTTTACCCTTTAAAATTTTGACATTGTTTTTTTTTTAAAAAAGCAACATCCTTATCTACATGAGGTCAATAAAAATCATCAAATAAATTGCAAAAAGTAGAAATAATACCTTGGTGGCCTATTCAAGAAATATTGTGAAGTTCTTGAAGAATACAATATAGGGAGAGAATGAGTCACACAAAGCAAATTTTTAAATAAAAGGAAACCATTAACATAGAAAAAAGTATTGCAAGAATCCAATTGTGATTAGAAAAATTAGAAGCCAAGATTCATAGAAATCAAGAGTATCTCAATAGATACCTTTCAAAAGAAATCAAGGAAATATTATGCACAAAAGATTGATAGCTCAAAGTGTCAATTACAACGTTTTTATGACTAGGTAGATATTGAATGAGTGGATGAAAATATTGAATAAAAGAAGCCCATAGAATTAAGTGATTGGAAATGTGAAGTTGGGTTAGCAAATCTTGTAAGCTTTGGTGGCCAACTTTTATCATTAAACTCATAGCTCATTAGATAAAGTTTCCATGTCAATGCATGAACTACAAGAAAAAATTATTTATCGTACCGTACAATACTTTCTTCAATAGGTTTAATTTTATGACTTGAAAAGAAAATTGGATGTGTGTCTTGCACTAAAACAACACTAGATGGTAACCACTTTCATTGATAACAACAAAAAAGAATGTGCAATTAAAATAAGACAATTGCAAAACAAGTGCATGGGTTAGTGCATACTTTAGTAGATAAAAGGACTTTTGTTGGTTTCTCCCCAATGAAAAATAATTTCATTCTTAAGCAACATTGTAAAAGGTAAAGCAAACAAAGGGAAATCACCCAAAAAAAAATCAATCAAAACTTCCAACCCTAAGCAAGACCTAGCTTTTTGGATATTCTTAGATTTTAATCAAGTTGAAATCACTTCAACCTCCTTTGGATCTACTTTGATTTCTTTTGCTAAAATAATATGACCTTGATATTCTATTTTAAATTGAATGAGATCAATTTTTTTAAAGGTTCACATTTAACTAATTTCATTCAAATGAATTTGAATCTTACCTAATAGTTTATTACTCAACATGATGAATATAATAGTACTTCTTAATAGTAATCTTATCGAGAGCTCTCTAATGAATACACATGTTATAAGGGTTTTTTTTGAACTAGAGGACAAAGAGTTCCAAAAAGTGAAGTACTCGGTCTAAGAAGTCCTTCATTGATTAAATCTTCAACTTGAGTTTGGATTTATTTTTTACTGATTTAGTTGTGCATACATGGAGCTTTATGAGGCAATCGACTTCTTATAATCAAACATATGGAATGGTCTTGAAGATTAGTTAGTGATAAAACCAAGTGGTATATTCCCAACAGAACAGTCAAAAAAATTAACATATTTTTATGCATGAGTTACTTTAAATTATTTGGTTTGGAAAGCATTTACAACAATCAAGTTATATGTAGATCCCTTCCTTGATGCATGCTTAGCAAGTATATGACTTGTCAAAAAATATCATTCTCTTTTATTAACTCCATTCAAAGAAATGCATCATCTTTTCTAGGTGTGGCATTGGCATTGACATGTGGATTTTGATTGGTGCCTCCAAAGCATACCCAAAATAAAAAACTAGAATACAAAGGTACAATAGGAAAATCTCTATTTTGAACATAATAATCCATTAAACTAAATTTAGATCCGTGACTTCTTTTGTGTCATTACTTCTTTTCTGTCATTATAATTGGTGTCCAAAAATGTCACTTTGCTTTTATAACTAAATGATTAAATTTCCAAATGAACTACAATCAAAAAAATATATTTATCATCATAAGTAGTATGATTAGTTTAGTGGAATTAAGTTTATAACTTGAAAAGAAAATTGGATGTGTGTCATTGCATTTAAACAACACTAAGACAAAAACCACTTGACAAAAAAAATTGGATGTGTGTCTTTGCATTTAAACAACACTAAGTCAAAAACCACATGCATTGATAAACAACAAAAAAGAGTGGGCAATTAAAATAATGCAATTGCAAAACAAGCACATGGATTTCATAAGTACTTTATTAAATTAAAAGACTTTTAATGGTTTCACCCAAATGAAAAAAGCAACATTGTCAAAGGTAAAGCAAACAAAGGGAAATTAGATAAAAATTTCAATAAAAATTTCCAGCCCTAAGCAAGACCTAACTTTATGAATATTATTAGGTTTCAACCAAGTTGAAATTGCTTCAACCTTCTTTGGATCTACTTTTTTTTTTGGTTAAAATAATGTGACCTTGATATTATATTTTACATTGAAAAAAATCAAAAGTTTTTGGATTCACATATAATTAATTCATGCCCTCCTTTATCTATAAGTCAAACAACTTTTTCATGAGATACACCCTACTAGAGGCAATTTCCTTTTCATAACTATCGCATAGCTTCTTCCATATATCATGTGCAGCGGTTTCATTCACTACTATAAAATATAAAAACTCTATCAAGTGCAACCTAATAGTGGATTTGACCAATGCATCAAACTCTAATCAATCCTCTCTAGGCATGTTTGCCACTTTTGCATCTATGCCTTGGTAACATATTATCATTGGATTGTCTCCACTTGTATGGGCCCTCACATGGTATCAGATGTCTAGGCCTCTAGATCATAGTGCTTTGTGTATGTTGTGTTTCTTCCTATGCATCACATAGTTCTAGGTGGCTTATTAATGCCTAGTAACCTATATGCAACATCTTTACAGTGAATGCCTATATGCAATGTCTTTACAATGAATACTATAAGCCTTGACATGTTTTGCAGATTTCAACAACATATATAGAATTACAAAAATAGAAAAAATAGTTCCCTTGACTCCAACTTCATGAGAAGGGGAGGAAGTCTCTGGGGAGGAGTGGAAGTTCTCAAGGAGATGCAGTCCAAAGGTAACAACATGGTTACTTTGTTGTCATATCTAGCAATTGTATGCAACAACTAACCTAGGCGTTTCTATGTACACTATAAAGTCCACAAAGCGGCATGGTCACGTGGACAACATTTTCGGGCTAAGCACATTGAAAATAATGAACTGATACTAACTATCTTAGCTTGCGATAACCTCACTCACCTGGCCATAGTCACTTAATTGCTAGGCATTGGGCAATGTTGCAAGTATAACTAAATGCTCAATAAGGTTCCAAATAACATGATTGTGCTCCACAAATATTAGAAAATCAGCCTAAAGATACACAAACATCTCTTTACTTATTCACGTAAAACTAGATATCAAAGTGGATATTGCTAGAGTACTAATAGTAGGCGTCCAAGTTCTTCCAGCAAGTTGACCATCAATTATAGGGACTTTTTCTTGAAGATCTAAAGTCTCAAATTCTATTTTGAAGATATTCAAATGGTGTACATAGCAAAGGCTTTTATTTATATCTTCATTTCAGCTTAAAATTTTTACCCTTTTCATTATTTTCCTATCATTTGTATAGGTGTAAACAGAGTAGTACTTTGTTCTATACAACCTTTTCAACCACTGTAAATATATTTTTATGGGCAAAACCCTTCGAGAAGGGATGAATTATAAGAATTTGGGAAGAGACATTATCTTAGATGAACTTATTTATAATACCTTGTCACACTAGCATAGGTATATAAGTGTGAGGTGTCCGCCAGGCTCAATCCAAGGCACACCTTTTAGTAGTTCATCAATAGGTTTTCCAAATGACACCACCTAGTGCTCCCTTGGAGTATCACAGGGTTTGTCACTTAATCCTATTGAGTCTACATCGCAACAGAAGAGTTCTGGCCAAGCCCACTAGGATCGTCCTAAATTTTTTAGCTCTTAAAATCAGTCGAGTCTCCTAACAGCCAGCTGGCGTCACTAATTTCAAGCTCGAACTGAAGCGGACTTGCCATTGCACTTGGTTCAAAGAGAATGTGAAACGAAGGGGAGTGCAGTACATCAACCCTCTTGCCCATAAGGCAAAATTTCATTCCGGCCCCCTAACAATGCAAGTCGGTTCTACCTAGCAATTAGTTGGTCAATTTATCATCTTCCTATTTCTATCGCCAATATTGAAAAGCTCCCAACTAATCGAGACCACCCTACCATTGGATGAGACGAGTCAAAGATCATGCTCGCCCACTTTCCTTTCATGATGCTATCATCTTTAGTTTTTTAATTACCTATAGCACATTTATTGAAACATATACAACCAACTTCCTTAATTAGTCCGTTAAATCACAGGTTCCTTCACGTAATTTATCTCACAGACACGCATACAATTCAAATAGCCCTTGAATAAAAACAATTTCCTTTATTATATTGGAAGTTTATTACAATCTCCACCTTTTCTCTCCTATGGAAGATATACAAAATTCCACGAGGGTATTCTGCCCACCAATACTCCTCCCTTCTAACTAGTATTAGAATAGGATTCCAAGATTCCATCATGGGTAATGAAGGGGCTCATTAGATTTTAGGAGTATTGTGAAATTTATGGCCAGAGCCCCCCCTGGCATCCATATATCCTACTACTCGAGACTATCCCTATAGAGAGATCTTTCCACTATGGAGCCGGTCTAAGCCTCTCGAAGCGATAATCATGACCCCCCTGGAGTAGGGTCTCACAGCTAGCTTAGGGGTAGCCTAGTGCAATCTTTCCTTTTATCTTGTTTGTCAATGTTTGTAATTAGAGATCTAGATTCTAGCAAACACAAACAATCCTTTCAAACATATATCAATGATGCAATGGCAATCATACCATCAATCATCTCACAACTTTACATAGCCAAGGTAGATCCCTAACCTAAGGTAACCTTACATTCTAACAAGGATTCTTCTCCCCATAAAGAAGTGTTGAGTACAAATCTTTCAACGTTGTTAAGCAAGACATGAATTATCCGTTTAGGGCTAACTTACCCAACATAAGCGAATTTCCTTTAGTTAGTACTTTAAAAAAAATATTGCGACAATAATTTAATGAGATGATTTACAAGACCTTCAAATAAACTTTCACTTTTTAAGCGTTAATCAACTCTTAACTTTTTGTCGTGCTTGGCAATAAATATGTCAAGTCATTTTACTAATCTTAAGAGCACAGCATAAAGTTCTTTACTCATTTCGTGCAATTATTTCCATCATGATTCTACAAATTATAATCTCAATTAATTTAACTACAAATCATAGGTAGCAGTTAATCATTTATGAATGTATCAATACGCTCATAGATGAAACTGTCATTTCGAGTAAGCGCAAATATTGAAGCTAATATTTTATGTACTTAATTTTTATATGGATGTTATCCATGTACTCTAACAAGTAGTTTTGTATCTTTTAATGCAAAAGCTAACACTTTATATAAAGTTTCGATAAAAACCTTATTATTTTATGAAGCAATATGAAAATAATAGCCTATTTTTTAGTTGTGAATGACGTGATTTGGCACGACGATATTGGAAATTTTATATTTGCTTGCACTTGCATTCGGCACACCCAATGTTCCATTGGTAGTGGCAAATCCGCCCACTCCACGTTAGCTTGTTATGCTACATAGATTTTCTCACATCTCTTATTCCCTGAGAGGTTTCAACTTGGGGTCATTTATGTGATATTGACATATTATGGGGAGCCATCTTGCTATAAAGAGAACATGAATCATGATGGCGAGCTTAATTGGGAATTAGCTATGTAGCCAAAAATGAATTTTATCATGAAGAATTAGACTTAAGAGTTAGTTCCTTTTCCAAAGAGCACGAATGCTTTGTCAAGTGGATTTACAAATTGAAGGTTGTATTTGATAATGTGAAAACAATGTACAAAAGGCATGTTTGGCAAACAATGGCTTTACCATTCACATTAGTATAACCACCACCTCAAGAAAGGGCCTACATGAAAACTTATGTCCTTCCACTAGTGTCTAGCTTATGTTCTAAAACTTGGCCCGATAACAACTAGAGTAGACTAGACTAGAAGTCAGCATAAGCCATTCCCCCTCTAAAAATTTACATCCAAACGTTTATGTTTTCTCCATTTCAAATGTTCCTTTCAGGACATCCAATGTCCTTGTCACTCCAGCACAAAACCATTGAGGACCTTAGTTTATTCATGTCCTTCCATCTCAATGGCAAAGTCTTTGAAGCCAGAGGCCACAAAAATGGTGATATTTTGGAAGATCTAGTAGTGTGGCCATGGAGATTAAACAAAATGTAGTATTACTCCCTTGGAGTTTCGTAGGTCTTTGCCTGTAGTAAAAGAAAATCTTGATTAGTTTAATTACAAACAGTATCATTTGGCAATTGCATCTGAAGGTCTCTTATATACCAAGGATTAGTGTTTGTGATTCATAGATTTCGTTTGATCAACACAAAAATCAAAAATATTAAATCTTTTAGGGACACGGTACCTTCCTTGTACTCGCTTAGGTTCATCTTGTACAAACCCAAGTTAACCCTTCGAATTCGCGGTTAAGAATTTCTCAAAGAGATTATATGCACGAATCAAATCAAATCTTCTTTTTCGTATGCAACTTCTGTTGCCTATTCATGAGATAAAGGTCTACTAGTTGTTTTTATTTAAGAAAATTAGTGCCTAAAGAACCATGACAGGTGCTTGGTTGATGGTATTTGCGGCTTTGTTTGTAATCCCCATACTCGCCATTTCATTTGTAGTAATTGTGTCCGCAACATTATTGGTAGCTCCTACCTCCAGGACTTTCATAGCTTTCTTCTTCGGGGCCATGGTCTTTAATCGTCGCGAGACCGCAAAAAAGGGGGATTTGGCGAAGGAGCTTGGGGGTAATTATATTGACGGAATTTTGATTGACCGAGGGGGGAAAGTGATCACCAAGAATTTCGAGAAATCGATAAGAGCCTTAATTCCATAGGGGGGAGAATAGGATAGAAGGGATGGAGACATTGAATTTGAGAGCTCGCGGAGTATCCTCCTTGTCTTCTTGACTAGAAATTCCTATGCTCATGTTTTTCTTGCCACACTCCCTCTTGTTCTATACTCCTAAGAAGGGCCTCTTCCCTCTTGCTCGGACTACTCTCAATGGCTCCCCATGCCTCCTATTTATAGCTAAATTGGAGAGGAAGGGTTGTGGCTAAGAAGAAGAGTTCTTTATGGAGGGGATCTTCGCAAAATCAGCTATCTGATGCTCAAACCACAAATATGATGGTTCTGTTGGCTCTGAAAGGGGGTAAAACCCTGGGATACTTGCTTGGAATTCTTTTGGGTCACTCCTTTTTCTTCTTCCTATTCGAAGTGTTGTTTGCTACATGTAACCTGCGATCGCAATGTGTGCGATTTCGCCAATCCTTCTTTTTGCATTAAATCTCCAAAACTGGCTAAAACCCCACTTGTTTTTTACATAACACCCTATTCTAGAATTTTCCATAGATTTTTAGGATATTTACAATAAATAATATCCAAAATATCACAAATATGCTAGTTTTTTTCAAAAATATGATATTTTTGGATCACTAATGACTAATATGGCTCATAACTCTCGTTCATGCAGTAACTTCTGTAATAGGTGGCTACAATCCTTGTCAATCTAAAAAATGTTGGGTTACGATCCTCTAGTCTTTTTGCTTGAGATCTTCTCTATTTAATGATTTTAGAGTTCTTGAATTCCAATTTGCGACGATGTTACGCGAGCAGTGATTGAGAGCAAGCCTCACTCACAACCCGATAATGAGACATTAAGGAGTGCCGACGGTTGGGATAATTGACTTTGTTGGATACACAACACAACTTGAAAAATTCAAATATTTGACAATACACCACGAAAAACAAAACAATAAAGAATTGCCTCTTGTAACTCAAACAACTAAAACCCTAATTCGGGTAGAGCATCACACAACCACAACTCAACAAAAAAAATCCAACAATTTGAAAACAAACCAAGTGAAAAAATATTCTCGTACCTTAACAATCATGATCCGATGCTCGGCGCTTTGACATCCAAAGGCTCCGACTTTCAAATTAGCATGACAAGAGCTCACTCTAGTATGCGCTCCTCCACTCTTCTCTCTCACAAAATACAATTGTAATCAAGAGGGAAGGCCCTTAACTCTCCATTCTCATCTCCTTATATAGTTTTCTATCCACACTCACACACATTAGGCTTTTTGCTTTTAGCTTTTGGCTTTTGCTTTTCTACTGCTTTTCACTATTTTCGTTTTTTCTGCTCTATGCCTATTTGCAACTTGTTTGGATTATAACTTCGTCATTTGAACTCTGAATATAGTTGTTTGGGTACTCAAAATGATTGGAATCTGGTCGACAAGCTTACGCGGGTAGAATTACAAAAATCCATCAAAAATGGGTAAAAATACCGATATTCATAAATTGCATCATTTTTCTCCATCTTTTATCTTGGACGACTTATTCTCTTCCTTGGCCTATTGTTCTTGTAATTGCACACACTTTCACCACACATGTCCTCTTTTCCTTCAAGAAATACTAGCTGACAATGTAAAACATACGATCTTTTCCTTTGATCCTTGAGTCTTCAAAGCAAACATTCTCTCGATATGAACCTGTTTTTTATGCAATGTGCCCTAGCAGGAATATGTTTTTTTTAAATGAACTTCATGCTCAATCATTCATGATTTGGAAAAATATGTAATGTTGGATCCATGATATGCAACCAATCAATCGATGCTACACACAAAAATAATGTATGCATTGAAGAAATTGTGCCTAGTCTATCTACATGTGATCGTGTGTCATGCAAAATACAAACAAAATTCCTTAATTAATTAAAAATTCATTATCCTCACCTCTCAACTCTCATCAAAAAGATATGACATACTCCGCTCCACCCATCCAAAATCTCACAATCACTCTAGAAAATTATGGTTCTCAAGATGTTGACCAAATATGAACAACCCTTCTCACAATTGGTAGCGTCCTTCATGACCCTCGAACTCTCCCAACCACCTTACACTCTCAACAAGAGGTTCCTAGCTTTGTGATGAGCATCCCAAATATCATGCAAAAAATGTGCATGCTCAATGGCAGGTGCTCTCTCATATGCGCATGTATCTAAGATTTACTGCATATAGTTGCAGCAGACCTCATGCCATGCTAGTGCTCAATGATGGTGCAAAACGTGCATAATTCCAACCCATGGCATGGAAATATTTGATAAGAACAAGAGACGACCCCCGAGTGCAGTGCATCAACAAGTGCAATGTTAAGTGCTCGTGAACCCATAGTCCCTGTGATGTGCAAGAGTCTCAATAAGAATACAAACCTTGCTCCTCAATGTTCAGTAGCTATTGACAAACACAAGCTTCATCATGTTCAAAAAAATACCAAGCTCGACCAAGGCTATCAAGTTTCACATTCAACAAATCAAACAAAATGACAGAAGTAAATCATATGCTAATCAAACACAAGAAATCCAAATACAAAATAACAAAATAAACTGTCACGTAAATAACTAAGCTAGCAAAAATCAAACCTAACTACAATTTGACTAGGGCTTTTCAGTTTTCAGAAAAACACTTAACAATGAGAAGTTGGAAATATCTTAAATTAAAGCCAAGATATCACAATGTCAATGACGACAATGATGATGATTAGGAGGGGGTGGCCTGTACAGCGGTCGTCAGTTCAACGGCCCCCCTTATTTTATTTCTAATTGTTAATTAATTTTATTAATGTTGGTTTAACATTAGTTTTCTAATTGTTGGTTAGTTAGTTAATAATACTAGTTAGTTTTTACTTTAGTTAGTCTTTAGTTAGTAACCTTACTAACTTACTAATTATTAACTTACTAACTTATTATATCTAACTTACTTACTAACTCTTAACAAACTTTACTAACTTACTTTTAATTGCGTGGAAATATTACATCATCCTCCTCTTAGAGAAATCGAGATGTCCTCATCTCAAGAGAAACTGTGGGTATTGTTGATAAAGAACATTCTCATCTATCCATGTCGCATCTTCTTCAAGATAATCCTTCCACTGGACAAGGTATTCTCTAAGGGTTCTACTCCTTAATTTTCTCTCCCTTACATCAATTACTATGTCAAGTTGTAGCTCAAGGACTCCTTGGCTAGGTATTACAACTTGTTGATCATCAAGGATATGGTTAGGGTTAGCTACGTATACTTTCAATAAGTTAACATGAAATATATTGTGGATTTTTATATTCTCACGGAGTTGTATCTTGTAAGTGTTTGGTCCTAAGCACTTGAGAACCTTATAGGGTCCACAATATCTTGGACTTAGCTTCTTAAATTCTCCTAAAGACAAATAACTCTTCTTTGGATGGACACGGACGACGACCATGTCTCCTTCTTTGAAGATTCATTCTTTCCTTTCCAAATTAGCATACGTCTTTTATAAATCCTTGGCAGCTTGAATATCTTGTCTAATAAACTTGATTTGATCATCCATTTCTTCTAAAAAAATTCTTGAAACTTCTACCCGTAGAGTATCGAAAAAATTAAGTGGCATATGGCAATCTTGACCATATAGTGCCTGAAATGGAGTCATCTGAGTACTTCGATGATAGAAGGCTTTATAAGAAAATTCCACTAAGGGTAGATATTGAATCCACCTTTTAGGTCCCTTGCTACAATATGCATGCAGAATATCCTCAATCACCTGGTTAACTCATTATGTCAACCCATCAATTTGTGGATGATAAGCAGTGATGAAACAAAGTTGGGTTTCAATGGCTTCAAATAAACTCTTCCAAAAATGTGATGTGAAAAGAGAACCACGATCACTAATGATCCTTTAAGGTAACCCATGTAACCTAAAAATCTCTTTTACAAAAATTCTTGCAATATCTGAAGCTTTGTAATTGGTTTTTGTTGGAATAAGATGAGCGACCTTTGTTAGCATGTCTACTATTACCATTATTGAGTTATACCATCCTTGCACAAAAGGTAACCCAACTACAAAATCCATGCTAATAAACTCCCATTTCATCTTGGGAATGTCAACTGTCTAGAGCTTTCTTGGTAACTTGACACGTTCAAACTTTACCCTTTGGCAATTTAGATATTCAATTACATACTTAAATACATCACCCTTGAGACTTTGCCAGTAATAGTTTTTTTAACAGCATTAAGAGTTTTTGCATATCCCAAGTGCCTTGAAAAAGGAGAGTCATGTGCTTCCCAAAGTATCCTTCTCTTGAGCATCTGAATTGAAGGAATGCATAGTCTCATTCTGAAATAAACCAAGTCTTTCTTTGTCTTCATCTATAGAGAATGCTTGATATTTAGTCTTGAATTTGGGATCTTGTTCCTTATTCTGAACTTTCCAAAATAATTCTTGATAGTTTGGGTCCTTATTTACTTCATTAGTTGACATTGATACCATTGTAGTCAGAGTTTCTACCCTAGATGGTTCTTTAGTGATAAGAGCACTAAGCAAGAATTTACGACTAAGCGCATCTACTACTACATTTTCTTTACTAGGTCTGAACTTAATTTCAAAGTCATACTCCTGTAAAATTTCGATCCACCATCATTGCCTCATATTAAGATTGGGCTGAGTGAAAATCCACTTATGACTTTTATGATTTGTGACTAAGGAAAACTTCTTTCCAAGCAAGTAATGTCTCCATAATTTGAGAGTGTGAATCACAACTAACAACTCTAGGTTGTGAGAGTAGCATGTCTCTTTTCATGGGCTTTCAACTTTCTCGAAGAGTAAGCTACAGGATGACCTTCGTACATTAGTACACATCCCAATGCAAGAGAGTTGGCATCTGTTACAACTTCAAATTCCTTCTTTGAGTTAAGTAGCCTTAAGATAGGAGCAATTATCAAACCATTCTTTAGTTTCTCAAAGCTAAATTGTTCAATTGGCATCCAGATAATAGCAACTTGATTTTTGAGTAGGTTTGTAAGAGAGGTGCTACAATTTGGGCATAGTTTCTTATGAATATACTATACCATCTTGTTAGACCTAGAAAACGTCTCACTTCCTTAATAGTGATCGGAGGTGGCCAATCTTGAACATCTTTGACCTTGGTAGGATTTACTAATATACCTTCAACAGACACTATGAATCCCAAGTATTCAATCTTCCTTTTCAAGAAGGCACACTCCTTCTTCTTGGCATACAATTTGTGTGTTCTCATTGTCTCCAGGACAATGCGAAGATATGGTTCATGATCTTATTCATCCTTAGAATAAGTTAGGACATCATCAAAGAATATAAGAATAAAATCATTAAGATGAAGTCTGAAAATGTCCTACATTAATCTGTTGAAGGTGGCTGGAGCATTTGTCAACCCAAATGACATCACAATGAATTCAAAATGACCATATCGTGTATTGAAGGCAGTTTTAGAAATATCTTCATCCTTGATTCTGATCTGATAATATCCTAATCAAAGATCCATCTTAGAAAATATCCTTGCTCCTTGCAAACAATCAAGAAGCTCGTCTATCCTAGAGATCAGATACTTATTCTTTAATGTTACTTGGTTTAGCCCTCTATAGTCGATACAAAGATGGAGAGTTTCATCTTTCTTCTTTGGAATAATACTAGGGCTCCCCATGGTGAACTACTTGGCCGAATATACCCTTGTTCTAGAAATTGTTTGAGTTGCTCTTTTAGTTTAATGGCTTCAGGAATAGACATTTTGTAAGGTCTTTTTGCAATTGGAGCGGCTCTTGGAACAAGTTTGATCTCATGATCGACTTCTCTTTCCAGATATAATTTAGTTAGCTCTTCAAGAAATACATCAGTGTATTATTTTAATCAGGATGGTTCTTCTTCTATCTGGCCATCTTGATTTACCTTGTTAAGCTTAATCAAGTAAACAGGTAATCCTTTCTTCAGGCCTTTCACAATTTGAGAAGCTTTTGCTAATTGAACCTTAGCTTTTCCCGTTTCACCTTGTGTTGTTGCTATTTCACTGTTCAAGTCCTAAAATGTGACGACCTTTTCCACAATGGATATAAGCATCATTGGAAATCAACCAATCCATTCCTAGTAAACATTCATAAGCTCCTAATTTCATTACTCTGAACCTCATACTTGAAAGTTTTCCTCCTAGGCTAAACTCTACCTTGGCAGTTTGCCGTGTAGAAAGTACTTTTTTTTCAATTTGCTAATTCCACAAGAAATTTTGATGCCTTTATTGTACCTATTCCTAACTTCTTAGCACACTTGGGTGAAATAAATGAGTGTGTAATTCCACAGTCAATCAAAACTTTAAATGATTTACCTTGGTGACTAGCTGGTGTCTATATTATTGAATAATGATGATTTGGACCCTTCTTGTGGAATGAAGCATGAACAGTTGCTTTTTCGATATCTTCCTCCATAGTAGGGTCTTCCTCCTTATTAATCTCTTTAAGGATAATATTTGACGTTCTTCCTCTTGCCAGTTATTTGACCATGGCCGCTTGGGTAGCTCTACCTTGTTCTCAAAATTGGCCTTGGCGATGGTTTCCACCAATATTTAGACAATATCTCCTTAAATGTCCTTACTCATTGCAGTAAAAGCATCTAAGACCATCCCTATTTCCCTAGGTAGGAATAAAATTTCCAATTGCATTGAATTTTGTCTTTTTCTTCTTGCCTTGGTGAGATTGACCTTGTGTTCTTTTTGCTTGACCTTTGAATCATCCTTTGTTCTAGTTATTGTAGCTCTAGAAGTTATTGTTTTTAGGTTTTGATTGTACTTCTCGCACAATAGGAGCAGTTTGAATCAAAGCATCTTGGAGGTCTATTGGGCGTATTGATTCCAAACGAGTGTTTAGAGGAGAATTTAGCCCATTGCAGAACTTGGACACTTGTTGAGCAGTATCCATGGAGGGTGCATATTTAAGAAGTGAAAAAAACTTAGAGTAATATGCCTCTAGGATCAGTCCCATTTGCTTCAAATTAAAGAACTCGTTCATCTTCTGGGTGCGATAAGCTAGAGGTAAATATCTTCCTCTTACAACTTCTTTTAGCAAATCCCAAGTAATGGTATTTTTAGGGACACCTTGATCTCGGCACCACTGCTTCCACCAGAGTCGAGCTTCACCAATTAATTTTAGCTTAGCTATCGTAGCTTGGTTGGCTGGGACAATTCCAACAACAGTAAAATAATCTTCCATGGATTTGATCTAAATTTTTATATCAGCTTCCACATTCTCGTCTCCCCCATCAAATTACAAAGATTTGACTTGCTTCAAAAGATTCCTTTTCTCTTAGGCTTCGTTAGGAATTATTGTGGGTGCAAGATTCTGGGAAAGTTTCAACAATTTCCAAGTCAAATTTTACAAAAATTATATAGTGTTAATGTTAGAGTTTGATACTCAAATTATTTCTCACTTAATTTATTGAAACTATTTCAAATAAAACTATTTTTCCGTTGCTAAAGTTAAATTGCAATTTCAAATATTCCAAGGGAAAATAAGGTTCCATTATTTCTTTGATTGATAAAGTATCAATCAATCTTTATTACAACAAATATACAAGATAATCAAATGGGAAGAGATACATTATTCAGATAGCTCACAAGTTCATCTTTTTTTAAAGAAAAGGATTCCCTACTACAATCTAAGCATGACACTCTGATACATCCTTTATGAAGTAACTTGGATTTTGAGAGTAGATATCTAGGAACCTATATTTTTCAGGTAGAGCAAGAAATCCATCATTTTTGTAGTTGCGGCAGCTAGAGTGGCCTATGACTTTTATTCTATCAGTTGGAAGAATCTTTGTAACTTCCTCATAGATATACATGTTTGGTTTGATCTTCTTGCCCCTAGTATATAAGGAGTTTACACTGGCTTTACAAAATAGATAGATCTTAACAACTTTAAGATCTTCCATCAATTTTACCCTTTTCAGATTATTCTGAAGATAAGCTAGACAACTTACATCGATATAGCAGTTGTACAACTAATCTAGTATTTGCATTATCTGATTCCTCTAGGTAAGACTGGATGAATGCATAGCTGACATAAACATTACTCGGAAGATCAAGAATTGTTTCCAAGATTCGTTACTCTACCATAATTCAAAAACATACATTAACTAAGAGAAGAAAACATATCCTAGGCTGTATTTACCATCCAAGAAAATTTTCTTAAACTTATGTTGTATTCTATTCTAATGATCACTCTGATATCAACTGTTAGGTGTCCACCAGCTTAATCCAAGGTGCACCTTTTAGCAGTCCATCAGTAGGTTTTCCAAATGACGCCGCCCAACGTTCCCTTGCAGTATCGCAAGGTTTGTCACTTATGTTCTATTGAGTCTACATCGAAATAGAAGAATTTTGATCGAACCCACTAGAATCGTCTTGAATTTTTGGGTTCCTAAAATCAGACAAGTCTCCTAACAGCCAGCTAGCATCAATAATTTTGAGCTCAAACTGAAGTGTACTTGCCATTATACTTGGTTCAAAGAGAATGGGAGATGAAGGGGAGTGCAGTATGTCAACCCTCCTACCCATAAGGCAAAATCCCATTCCGGCCCCCTAAAACAATGCAAGTCGATTCTACCTAGCGACTAGTTGGTCAATTTATCGTCTTCCTATTTCTATTGCCAACTTAGAAAAGCTCCCAGCTAGCTGGGACCACCCTACCTTTGGACGGACCCGTCGGAGGTCACGCTTACCCACTTTCTTTTCATGATGGTATCATCTTTAGTTTTTTAATTACCTATAGCACATTTATTGAAACATATACAACCAGCTTCCTTAATTAGTCCATTAAATCGGAAGTTTATTACAATTTCCATCTTTTTGTTCCTATGGAAGATATACAGAATTCCATGAGGGTATTCTATCCACCAGTTTCATCCCTTGTAACTAGTATCAGGGTTCCAAGATTCCATCCTAGGTCACGAAGGGGCTCGTCATATTCTAGGAGTGATGCAAAATTTACAGCCAAAGTCCCCCCTGGCATCCACATATCCTACTGCTTGAGACAATCCCTATGGACAACAGACCTTTCTAGTACAGAGCCAATCTAAACCTCTTGAAGCAATAATCATGACCCCCTTAGAGGAGGGTCTCGCCACTAGATTGGGGGTAGCCTAGCGTGATCTTTCCTTTTATCTTGTTTGTCAGTGTTTTTAATCAGAGATCTAGATTCTAGCAAACATAAACAATCCTTTTAAACATATATCAATGATGCAATGGCAATCATACCATCGAGCAGTTCACAGCTTTACATAGTCAAAGTAGATCCCTAACCTAAGGTAACCTTACATTCTAATGAGGATTCTTCTCCCCATAAAGAAGTGTTGAGTACAAATCTTTCAACGTTGTTAAGCAAGACATGAATGATCTATTTAGGGTTGACTTACCCAACATAAGCGAATTTCCTTTAGTTAGTACTTTGAAAAAAATATTGTGACAATAATTTAACGAGATGATTTACAAGACCTTCAAATAGACTTTCACTTTTTAAGCATTAATCAACTATTAACCATTGTCGTGCTTGGCAATAAATATATCAAGTCATTTTACTAATCTCAAGTGTGCATAAAGTCCTTTTCTCATTTCATGCAATTATTTCCATCATGGTTCTACAAATTATAATCTTGATTAATTTAACTACAAATCATAGGTAGTAGTTAATCGTTTATGTGTGTATCAATACGCTCTCTAGATGAAACTGTTATTTTGAGTAAGTGCAAATATGGAAGCTAATATTTTATGTACTTAATTTTTATATGGATGTTGTCCATGTACTACAACAAGTAGTTTTTGTATCTTTTAATGCAAAAGGTAACATTTTATGTAAAATTTCGGTAAAAACCTTATTATTTTATGTGGGGATATAAAAATAATAGCCTATTTCTAAGTTGTGACGACCGTTAGTCCCCCTTTTTTCATTTTTAATCATTAATTATTTTTTAACGTTAGTTTTTTAATCATTAGTTAGTTAGTTTTTACTTTAATTAGTCTTTAGTTAGTAACCTTACTAACTTACTAATTATTAACTTACTAACTTAACTAGCTTATTATCTAACTAACTTACTTACTTACTAACTCTTAACAAACTTTACTAACTTATTTTTAATTGCATGGAAATATTACAATAAGGCATTGAGACTTGTAACTTTTCATCACTTTAGAATAATACAATTACAGTCTCTTCGTCTTACCTTCTTACTCACAACTTTCATGGCTTGTCTCTCTTCTCTCCTATCTTTCTAGTCTTTCCCTCTCCTTGTCACTCATTCTCTCTCCTCTTTTCTCTTTCTTTTGTGCTCTCTTCTCTCACCTCCCAGTCCTCTTCTTGACATACATGCTTATCTTCTCTAATTTCTCATATATTCTTGGAGTTTCCCTTTTCAACTTCTCACCTCCTACCATGGCATGGCACCAATGGAAACTTTATCCCATACCACTCAACTTTGTCAAGGTTCAAAGAACACACTATCAAGATGAAGACATGTGGCACATTTATGTGGCCGATGATTGAAGATCGAATGAGATTATTGGGTTTACGGGGAGGCGCAAGGCCAAAAGAGCCAAAGGGGAGCGACCTTAGTCGACAACTTCCCCATGGATCCAGGTTATGCCAGTGCATGGTTTCTATTCGCATGCTTCATATTCAAATGTTTGGGATACTCGTCAAGATTTTTCTTCAAAATTCTACCAAAATTATAATCAATCTGGCATTTGCCAACAAAATGCATTGTCTCTCACTTCCAATCTTTTGTGCACATTGGGATTTGCAATACTTTCCTATCAAGGCACCATAGTGGGTTTAAGTCCTCCATGCATGCCATGTGTATGTGGGGGAAAGTTGAAGCATCACATGAATGTCTCCTATGGGGATATCAAGGGTCATGCCTAAAGGCCATAAAGATGTATCAATGCTATGCAAATTATGCATAACAATCATCAATCAATTTCTTCTTCATTCTTGTGCCTCTTTCCTTCTCCCTTGTGTCTATGCATTGCACCTTTGGGGGGTTGAAACACCCCCCTTACAATTGGCATATGGAAGGAGACAAGGGTTTAATGATGGATTTTTACCTCACTCTAATCATGCTACAAAATACAACTATACCAATGTGTTCTATCTTAGCACATCTTATTTTCTAATCCTAAACACATCAATGCAAGATGCAAGCAAACTAGCACCAAGGTGTTACTATTCTAATACATATTTATTCCTAATCCTTAAAAAATATATATAGAATGAAAGAAAAATAACACCAAGGTGTTATTAATACCTAATCCATATTCATTTATAACTATTGCATATTCATTCCTAACACTTAACCATGTTGGTGTAGATGTAACCAAAATAGCACCAAGGTACTCCTAATATCTAACATAATTTTTTATCTTTTTTCTCATTTTTTTAATCCTATAGAAGCAAACTCTCTATGATGCTACTATAGGCTATAAAGCTTTGGTAGGTATTTAATAGGTGGTTAGGTTAGGTTCTTTCATATGAACAGATTCTAAATTGTGAGCTCCTGTCTAAAAGGGGGAGTATATGATGCCAGGAGGCATATTTCATAGTGGATTCCGTGCCACGGTGGATTCCGTGAGGTTTTACGATGGATTCCGTAAACTTTGATGACCGGGGCTCATACACAAAGTGGATTCTTTGTGCAAGAAGTTGATGGGGACGCCTGTCCTTTTCGGGCGTTTCATTAATTTAGTGTGTACATGGGTGATTCCATAGCGGGTGATTCTGTAAAATGCATATTAAATTAATAAACGTTTATGAGTTTAGAGTGCGCACTCATAATAAATTAAGGTTAGGATTTATTTCTAACCAGTTGATTTATTTATGTAACTGAAGACTACTAGGTATTCACTTTTGTCAGTTTAACTGTATTATTTTACTAACGATTATGAATGCTTTAGTTGATGTGTAGAGATAGCAGCAGTGGCGGAGGAAAGCATTGGAGGATAGCGAGTATTCAAATTATGGATTATATTTTGATAGGCGCCATGCCTATATTTTTTTATGCATGTTTATTGAGGCATCGATTATTTATTATTATTTTGTATGCGCATGGGCGCACAATTATGTTATTTCTATTTGGACATTGTATTGGGCGTGCCAGACTCTTTGGGCACCGTCCATTAGCTTTATTCCTATTTTTGTGTAAAAGCAAACTCATAAGCTAAAAGCTTGCTATTTTGTAATTTGGGCTATTATTTGAGCATGAAGATGAATAATACATAAAATACATGCTTTGTGGAGCACTCACACAATGCATGGAGGGAGATTGCACCCAATTGGTCTCTTGCTCTTGTCGTTCATGCTTTTTACCTTGTAATTTGTGCAAAAAGTAGAGTTCAATTGTTCTTGGGGACCTTCCAGCATTCACTACGCGAGCATACAACGTCCGATCTGTGCACTAGTGGTATCAGAGTGAAGCTGAGATCAAGAGCTTCCAATCGCTACCCATCTCGTGCGAAGGCGGAGCTCCTCGAACGATCGGGCTCTACGGTCAATCTCATCGCGAACCGTCAATACAAGCAGACTTCTGGTGATCAAGAACCCCTATTTCCAATTGGATCGCGAGGGATTGGTTTGCAGAGGCGGAGGACCACTCCTACATCCTCTTCTACAAATCGTGGATAAACATAGATAAGCCATATCTTTTCTTAAGCTTCAAGGCTTAAGTTTTAAAGTTTTAAAGCTTAGCTTAGCTTGAAGCTTCAAAAAAAAGCTTTAAAATAAACAAATCATTGAAAAACGGCGTGAGGATCTTCAGCGTGGCGAAAATTCCGCCGAGGATATGAATATGTTCTAAAAATCATCAACTGGTTAAGAAGCTCAAAGCTTCTTAGTAAACCAAGTTTACTAAGGCTTCCCAACTACTCAAGTTCAAAGTTACTTATTCAGCAAGTCCTGCAAGTTCCTCAAGTCAAGTTCAGCAAGTCTCTCAAGTCTAAATCCTGCAAGTCACATAAGTCTACAACTCTGCAAGTCAGACAAGTCAACTGGAGTCAGAATTGACTTGTGCTCAAAACTCCTAGAAGGGCTGTTCCTGCGTAGAAACTCCAAACTGAAAAGTTGTTCATTGAAAGGTATTCTACCCATACGCAGGTTTGCTGAAGCATTTTCAGCATATGAAGAATGATAAAACACAGATTTTTTGAAGATTGTGAAAGCTATACCCAAAAATGCATAAGCCTTGTATTCCCGAACTTGAGCTACGCTCATCCCGCTAACTTGATTTTGAGTGAGAAAGGTCTTTTGAGTTTTGCAGGATGACGGAACCACATATGGATGATCTTATGGTGGCTGAAGGCGACCTACCTGAGCCTACGATGGAGCAAAAGCTGGACTTAATCATGATGCAATTGGAAGAAGAACGAAGGGCTAGGCAAGCATTGCAAGTTGAACTGGCAAATTTACAAAGAGCGACTACCGACAAAGAAGAACCTCAAGCTGAAGATCTTATTCGACGTACCATCGACGCAACTCTTGAAGCTCAAACCATCAACAATGAATCAAAGATAAGTAAAAGAAGTTTCAAATTCCGTACTTTCAATGGCATACGAGAAGGAAAAATTGTTCTAGCATTCATTAGTCAGTTTGACGACTATTTCCATGAGGAAACCTATGCAGAAAAAGATAAAATCAAGTGTGTCACTAATCATTTAGTGGACAGAGCATCTCGTTGGTGGACTGTAGTATGCAAGAGCATAGATTGTCCTGCTACTTGGGAGGATTTCAAGAAGAAGTTCATGCAAAATTTCCTTCCTCCACAATTTCATGAGAAAGCTATTAAGCAATGGGATCTTCTTCAGCAACGGGATCGTGAGCCTATTCCTCAGTATACATAGCATTTTTGGAATGCATTACTCTAGCTATGCATGCTTGAAGACGTACCTGAAGCGACACACAAGCGCAAGTATATGTCTGGACTCCTTGGGCATTACTACGCTAAAGTTAACATGTTCAAGCCTGCTTCTCTTAAAGACGCCATTTCACTAGCTCATGACACTGAAGATAAGCTACGAGGTAGAGACAGACGTCCACAGCAATTCCAACCCAATGGTTATTATGGATCTAAACAATTCAATTCCAATTTTAGAAGATTTAATCTAGGTCGTTTCTCTTCATCATCTTTCCGTAAAAATTGGGCAAAACCACATGCATTACCATCCAATGTCAATCAAAACCCTAAGCCTATTCCACAGCCAAATCCTAATGTCCCTAGACTTCCCGCTGAGGGTTGAAATGATGAACGGGTTGCCTCTTACCCATCTAACCTTCAATCCTCACTAAGATAACTAAAGAGGGGCACCACCTAGCCAAAGGGAGGATGGGCTAGGACATCCATTTTCTCAAAGAGAATCAAGAGAACCAATTCACAAATTTACAAGAGAGAACATATGTACTAGACACCATATTGGAATATAAGAGAGAGAGAGATGAGAGGAGAGGGAGAGAAGAGGAGAAGAGGTAGAAGAAGCTTGCCATTATGCTACATGGAATGAGAAGATGGGAGGAGAGGAAGATAATAGAAGAAGAGGTAGAGGAAGCTTGCCATTATGCTACATAATAAAAGAACTCACTCATAGCTCACCTCAAAGAGATGAGGGTATTCTAGAGTGCTCTCATGGGCTTGTCATTGTCCTTCCCCCCTTCTTCATTCTCCATGGGCTCTTTATATAGCCTCCATGAGGGATTAGATTAAGCTAATCTTCTTGATTAACATAATCCTAGATGATGTATGGCATCTTTGAAAATATAGAGCATAGTGGATGGGACAAGTCCCCACCTTGGTCATCATGCAAAAAGCCAAGGGTGGTCGTAGACAAAATAGAGAAATTGAGCTAGATTACAAGAGGTGGGTGCCCAAAGCACATTATTATAATATTTTTACAAGAAGAACAGAGTGGAAAGTTGGTGTGATGAAAGAGAGAAGAAAATTGCATGTAGCCAGCAGTCTGCGCCCTCGTAACTTCAAATCCGTGAGGAATTTGAAAAAAGTTTCATCTGCAACTTTGTAGACCAGGTAGAAACCGATCGGGTATCGCGAGAATTTTCTTGAAATTCGCTTTTTCTTGGGAGTTATTGAGATTATAAAAAATGTCTTCCAAAAGCTGCTTTGACTTTAGTCCCCCATATGTATATAAATACATATAAGCAAGTGACAAAAGGGGTCCATGCTTGTAAGCTTTTGTGCAAGATCCAAATGACACCATAATGTGGATATTGACTTGTGTGCTAGGGTGAGGTGTCCTCTAATAATGGTGATAGATTCCAAATCCTAGTGATGCAGACGGAGCCCATGTGTAGTTGGAGGCTAGTCCTTTGAAAAATCTATGCATTCACTCAACTCCTAGGTGTAATCCATTTTCATCTTCACTAAGATAACAATCCCTTTTACCCTTTACATTGACATGCCTTCTAAGAACTTGTTTCCCCCATTTGCTAGAGTTATCATAATCGAGAAGCAATGTAGCATACCTAGTGCTTGAAGAGTAAACCCAAAGTGATATGGTAAGCTCTTGATAGGGGCTTTGGCCAAATTTTGTGGTAATAATCCGGGTTGTAAAAAACCTGAATCATTAGCCCTCCCCTTAGGCTAGAGGTATTCATGCCTCTAGCTTGATAATGATGGTCCAATAGAGCAAGGAGGACTGCACCCCCTCATTGGTGGCTCTTCATTGAATGATTGCTCCAAAGTGTTCATATTTCTTTGAAAATAAGGCTTCAGTCGCCATCCATTTACCCTTGTCTTGTGAACCTTCCCATCCATGTCACCTAGCTTATAGCTACCATCACTTGAACACAAGTTTAGCATCCTTTTGGTTATCAAAGCGGTTATCATAACGTAGCACAAGTGATCCTTCCCTTATGTGTTTGCTAGCCAGCTTCTTATTAAAGGTCTTCCTCCTCTCTTCAGCCTGCATGGAATAGTGTTGGACTACTGCTTCTCTATCTAACTCTAGCCTCTCTAGATCCAAGATCCTTTCTTCTAACTTCTTATCTTGATTCTTCTCTTGACTGGCTACTAAAACACGCAAACTGGCCAGTTCCACCTCTATAGGAAGCAAAGCCTCTTGGCCATAAACGAGGTGAAATGGAGTATAGCCAAGTGAGGTTGTGAATGAAGTCCTGTAGGCCCAAAGAGCTGCACTCAATTTTTTATCCCAATGTTTGGGGTGCATGTGTACCTGCTTGGTAACTATCTTACAAATCAGCCCATTCACTTTTTCGACCAAACCATTACACTGTGGATAGTAGGGAGTAGAATGCCTGTGCTTGATTTTTAGCCTTTCCATTAGCTCCCCTACTAGGTTCGCCCTAAAATCAGGACCCCGATCAGAGATAATTTCCAAAGGTGTGCCAAACCTGCAACAAATATTTTCAAACACAAAGATGACTCTGCCTCCTCTTCCATATTTTCAACCTCCTTTGATGGTGTAGGCTCCATTTTCTCAATTCTCCGAGCTTTCTTCACCGGCATTGCTTCAACCTCTACTACTTTGGTCTTCCCTTTGACATCACTCTCATCTAAACTAATTATCCTAACATCATGATTCTCTGGCGGTTGGACAGGAAAGGGCGGCACCTCTGCAAGTGGTCGAGGATGCTGGAGAACTTGAACCGGTGGTGGAGGCCCTGGATTCGGTGGAACAAACCTTTCCCTAGGTGGTGTCACTTGTTGTCCCCTCCTTCTTGGTTGGAACCCATTTCCTGGAAAACACCTAGGATGAGGGCAAAAGTACATACCATGGCCAGTCTCCCCACAATTATAGCAAACATACTCTCTTTCGTGTCTTCTTGGACCTCGATTGCCTTCATTTATGAGGGGATGGGGCCGCACTCCTTGCACCAAATTTAATGAAAGGATTTCAAGTTGATTAGTAATGCGTTGCAGGAGCTCTTGCTGTGGTATCTCCGGTTCAGGTGGGGCCTATGCTATTTCTCTAGGCCTTGGCATGGTTGGTAAAACCTGTATGGGCTCGACTCCCCCCTTCAACTGGGCTTGATACTTCAATTTTCTATCTTTCTCCCTGGCATAAGTGACTGATTCTTCATAAGATGTGGGAAACCTTCCTTTGACCTTCTCCCTTAGTAGAGGATGGAGTTCGGCTAGAAAACAATCTTTCTTAAGGCAATCAGGTACTCTTTCTCCCTCGGCTAAAGAGGCTGTCCATTTATCCCACAATTTTATAAACATCCCTTCATATGCTTGGTACTCCCCTGGTAAGATTTGGCGAAGATCTAAGAGTTGTCTCCAAATATCTTCAGGTGGCTCTGTATCTTGGTACTTGTGCATGAATGCGGTCTTGAGATCCTCCCAATTACCCCTTGTAGCCTCCGGGAGAGCTTGATACCACACTCGAGCATCACCCTTTAGAACTAAAGAGAAGGCCCGTACTTTGGTTGCTTCATCATCCCGGCCTGTGACTAGGAAGGCCATTTCTAAGTCATCCAAAAAGTCTAGAGCTTTCTCCCCTTTGTGCCCAAAAAAACTTGGAAATGCCATGTTGCCTTAGTAGAGTATGAAGATGAAAACGTCTAGACTTAAGTTGTATTTTATAAGGGGAAGGATGAATGGGTTCACAGATGCATTGATTTCAGCAAGACGTCTAGGCCCCAGTATGCTTCTAATAATGCCTTGGAATCTAAGCTTTGTGCTAGCTACAATATGCACAGTTTGCATAGCAAGTGGATGGATAGATCCATACAACTCGTTCTGATTCATGAGAAACTATTATAATAGGATAAAGACATGTACATTGAAGGATACATTGTAGTCTAGCATTGGGAAGATTATAGGTTCTGGTGATACAAGAATCTCCATTAATCTTTCAGCCCCAAAGTACATGACAAGACGCTGCTGGAAGAAAATCTTCCTACTGATGCATACATTAACTCGGATGTTTTGTACAGAGTGGAAGGTGTAGAAATGTGGGCCATTGTTATTATTCATGAGTGGAGACTACTTAAGGGAGTAGAGGGAGTGCACTTTCTTGAATTATGAAGAATTTTTCCCAGAACGTTTCTTTTTGGAACCCACCAACTTTGCTATATGGAGAATTTGCTAACCAGTGATTGTTCTTGCCTTGGTATATCCATCCTCGGTGACATATATTTCATAAGGTGTGATGGCCACCTTTTCAACCACACCCAACCTTCGAGCTAAAACAGTTGAAGGTAGTCTCCATACTTTGCACTTCTACAAAACTCCACACCATTCATGCATAGTTGTCCTCCTTTGATATGGATTAGGCCACAGAGAGAGAGGGATTTGATGATTTGGAGATGAGGACCTCTCAGAAGGACCTTCACTTTGTTTGCAAAACACTCACCACAATTATGAGAGCCTAGCAATTGATGGCAACATAATTTTTTCCGTTGTGAGATAATGGAATTTCTAAAGTGAACACCTTTTACCCGCATGCGTGCCGTCATCCGATAGGCATACTCTCTTTCTTGAGCTTCTTTAGGAGACAATTCTGGGAGTCGTGGACTTCAACCAGCTTCAAAAATAGTTGGTGAAGGCGTTGAGGAAGAGCCACTTGGGGAACTTGTTGTAGAGGATGCACCACCATGTGTTCTATCATTCCACATAAGGAGGTAGAGAATTGTGGTTGAGAATGTTCTCAGTGGGGGCACCAAAAATGAGGGCTGAAATGATGAACGGGTTGCCTCTTACCCATCCAACCTCCAATCCTCACTAAGATAACTAAAGAGGGGCACCACCTAGCCAAAGGGAGGATGGGCTAGGACATCCATTTTCTCAAAGAGAATCAAGAGAACCAAGACACAAATTTACAAGAGAGAACATATGTACTAGACACCATATTGAAATATAAGAGAGAGAGAGATGAGAGGAGAGGGAGAGAAGAGGAGAAGAGGTAGAAGAAGCTTGCCATTATGCTACATGGAATGAGAAGATGAGAGGAGAGGGAGATAATAGAAGAAGAGGTAGAGGAAGCTTGCCATTATGCTACATAATAAAAGAACTCACTTATAGCTCACCTCAAAGAGATGAGGGTATTCTAGAGTGCTCTCATGGGCTTGTCATTGTCCTTCCCCCTTTCTTCATTCTCCATGGGCTCTTTATATAGCCTCCATGAGGGATTAGATTAAGCTAATCTTCTTGATTAACATAATCCTAGATGATGTATGGCATCTTTGAAAATATGGAGCATAGTGGATGGGACAAGTCCCCACCTTGGTCATCATGCAAAAAGCCAAGGGTGGTCGTAGACAAAATAGAGAAATTGAGCTAGATTACAAGAGGTGGGTGCCCAAAGCACATTATTATAATATTTTTACAAGAAGAATAGAGTGGAAAGTTGGTGTGATGAAAGAGAGAAGAAAATTGCATATAGCCAGCAGTCTGCGCCCTCGTAACTTCAAATCCGTGAGGAATTTGAAAAAAGTTTCATTTGCAACTTTGTAGACCAGGTAGAAACCGATCGGGTAACGCGAGAATTTTCTTGAAATTCGCTTTTTCTTGGGAGTTATTGAGATTATAAAAAATGTCTTCCAAAAGCTACTTTGACTTTAGTCCCCCATATGTATATAAATACATATAAGCAAGTGACAAAAGGGGTCCATGCTTGTAAGCTTTTGTGCAAGATCCAAATGACACCATACTGTGGATATTGACTTGTGTGCTAGGGTGAGGTGTCCTCTAATAATGGTGATAGATTCCAAATCTTAGTGATGCAAACGGAGCCCATGTGTAGTTGGAGGCTAGTCCTTTGAAAAATCTATGCATTCACTCAACTCCTAGGTGTAATCCATTTTCATCTTCACTAAGATAACAATCCCTTTTACCCTTTACATTGACATGCCTTCTAAGAACTTGTTCCCCCCATTTGCTAGAGTTATCATAATCGAGAAGCAATATAGCATACCTAGTACTTGAAGAGTAAACCCAAAGTGATATGGTAAGCTCTTGATAGGGGCTTTGGCCAAATTTTGTGGTAATAATCCATATTGTAAGAAACCCGGATCACCGCTATTGCAAACAATGTAACCAAAGCCAAGCCAATAGTATGCTATAAATGCCACCACCCTGGACATCTAGCAGCAAATTGTCATTCAAAGAAGCCACCTGCCCATATCAACTACCTTGGAGCAATGGACGAAGACAAACATGAAGATATGCCTGATTTTACAGAAGATGAGGACGACACTACTACTACTTCGGAAACTTTGCCAGGTATGCCAACTCCACATTCTTTATTGACTATGAAATGTTTGGTGCATGGAAAGGAAAAGATTATTTTGCATGATGACGGTAGCACTCATGATTTTATTTCAGCAAAATTAGTAAAAGAATTGAAGTTACAGACTGTACCTACACATTACCACATCAAAGCTGCATTCTTGGGCACTAGGTATAATGGTACATATGAAGTGCATGACTTAGAGATTCAAATTGGTCAATACACAGAAAGAAGAAATTTCCTAGTTGTTCCATTACAGTCGAGTGACATTATTTTAGGTATGCCTTGGCATCACCAGCATAACCCAAAGATAGATTATTCCACACACTCAATGAATATTAAATTTCAAGAAAAATCTATTACATTATATGGCATGCATGCATCTAATGTTTTTCCACTGCTTTTGCATACTCAAGCTAAACGTGCATTACGCAAGAGTAGTAAATCCTATCCCATTTGGGTGAATGAATTGCAACTAAAAGATAATCATATGCACCCTAGGCATAAAGAATTTCTTGCACATTTTAAGGATTGTTTTGCCAAAGACCTACCACCTGATTTACCTCCTTCACGTCCACAAGACCATAAGATAGATTTGATCCCTAGCACACAACCACCTTGCAAAGCACCATATAGGCATAACCAGATAGAGCAAAAAGAAATTCAGAGTCAAGTTGAGAAATTACTAAATAGAGGATTGATTAGACCTAGTAGTTCTCCATTTGGTGCACCTGTTCTGTTAGTCAAGAAAAAGAATAATACCTATCGTATGTGCATTGACTATCGAGCTTTAAATAAGATCACTGTAAAGAATAGGTATCCTATTCCTAGAGTTGATGACCTTATCGACAAACTACAAGGATCTGCTATATTTAGTAAAATAGACCTTAAGTCTAGTTATCATCAGGTGAGACTAGATACGTCAGACATATTCAAGACTGCATTTAGGACACAGTTTGGTCATTACGAATTTTTAGTGATGCCATTTGGATTGACTAATGCACTTGCTACGTTTAGTAGAATGATGAATCGTATATTTTTGAAATATCAGTATTGTGTAATTGTCTTCTTTGATGATATTTTGGTGTTTAGTCAAAATGAGAAAGAACATTATGAGCATTTGTCATTGGTTTTCCAATTATTAAAAGATAATCAATTGTATGCAAATCCTGAAAAGAGCGAATTCTTTAAAACAGAAATTGAGTATTTAGGTCATATAGTATCATCTCATGGAATTAAAGTTGATCCTAAGAAAATAGATGCAATATTGAATTGGCCTGTACCTAAAAACGTGCATGAGTTACGCTCATTCCTTGGTCTTGCTAGTTTCTATAGGAAGTTTGTACGTAATTTTTCATTACTTGCTTTACCATTAACCAAACTTCTGAAGAAAGGAATTGTCTATCATTGGTCCGAAAATCAACCGAAATCATTTGACTTATTGAAACATGCATTAACCCATGCCCCTGTCCTACAGTTGCCTGATTTTAATAGACCATTCTTTCTAGTAGTGACTGATGCTAGTGGATCAGGAATAGGAGCTATACTTATGCAAGACAATCATCCTATAGCCTATTCTAGTTGTAAGCTGAAACCTTCTAAACTGAAATATTCCACATATGACAAAGAACTATTAGCAGTTGTACAAGCATTAAGACAGTGGAAACACTACTTAATGGGTTCAGAATTTATGATTAAGACCAATCAGTAAAGTATTAGACATTTACTTAGCCAACCCCAAATCTCTGACCGTCATATCAAATGGGCCTCCTTTATTCAAAGTTTTCATCCTATCATTCAATACCAACCTGGAAAAGAAAATGTAGTGGCTGATGCATTAAGTAGAAGACTTTCCATTCATAATATTTCTGTTATATCTTTTGATTCTTTGATTGCTATGAAAGATACTTATCATCAGGACATTACTTTTCAAGCTGATTGGAATAAATTAGTTCAAAATAACTTGATTCCTATTGATTCATTGTCATATAATGATGGATTTATGTTTTATGAAAAGGGATTGTGTGTTACAATTACATTCCGATCTTTTGTTTTGAATGAGATTCATTGTCCTCCCTATCAAGGTCATGGAGGTATCATATCTACCTTACGTACGTTAACTGAAGATTTTTATTGGCTGCATATGGACACTGATGTATCTAACTTTGTTTCTAAATGTTTGATTTGTCAAAGAGTTAAGAGACATCATGGTAAACAGTATGGATTACTTATGCCTTTATCTATTCCATCTAAACCTTGGGAACAAATTTCTATGGATTTCATTACTGGTTTACCTAATACTAAATCTAACCATGATATGATTTGGACAGTCGTAGAAAGAATTAGTAAACAAGCATATTTCATTCCATGTAAGAAAACTTTAACAGCAGCACAATTGTTTTTGAAAACTGTTTTTACTAACCATGGATTGCCAAAAGTTATTATTTCAGATCGTGATTCTAGATTTTGTAACAACTTTTGGATTACTCTGTTTGCTAACCTAGGCACAAAGATTGATTTATCATCTGCATTTCATCCTGAAACTAATGGACAAACAGAAGCCACTAATAGCACTATTCTAGATCTCTTACGTGCATATACTATTTCTAAACCTCAGACATGGGACACACATTTGCATTTATTATAGTTTGCATATAACAATACACCACACACATCTACAAAGAAAGCACTATTTGAAGTGATTTATGGATATAGATTATCTACACCTATTGTATCTTTGTCAAATAGAATTCAAAGTGCTGATGATATTGCTAGTATGCATAATACTATTTTTGATGAGGTTAAAGATATGATTGCCAAAGCCCAGCAATCATATACCAAACAAGCCAACAAGAAAAGACAAGCAATGAATTTCAAAGTTGATGACTATGTTTGGTTGAGAATAGAAAAACGCGCTGTATGCTCGCGTAGTGAATGCCGAAAGGTCCCCAAGAATAATGGAACTCTACTTTTTGCACAAATTACAAGGTAAAAAGCATGAATAACAAGAGCAAGAGACCAATTGGGTGCAATCTCCCCCCATGCATTGTGTGTGAGTGCTCCACAAAGCATGAATTTTATGTATTATTCATCTTCATGCTCAAATAATAGCCCAAATTACAAAATAGCAAGCTTTTAGCTTTTGAGTTTGCTTTTACACAAAAATAGGAATAAAGCTAATGGACGGTGCCCAAAGAGTCTGGCATGCCCAATACAATGTCCAAATAGAAATAACATAACCGTGCGCCCATGCGCATACAAAATAATAATAAATAATCGATGCCTCAATAAATAGGCATGACAAAATATAGGCGTGGCACCTATCAAAATATAATCCATAATTCGAATACTCGCTATCCTCCAATGCTTTCCTCCGCCACTGCTGCTATCTCTACACATCAACTGAAGCATTCACAATCGTTAGTAAAATAATACAATTAAACCGACAAAAGTGAATACCTAGCAGTTTTCAGCTACATAAATAAATCAACTGGTTAGAAATAAATCCTAACCTTAATTTATTATGAGTGCGCACTCTAAAGTCATAAACGTTTATTAATTTAATATGCATTTTACGGAATCACCCGCTATGGAATCACCCATGTACACACTAAATTAATGAAACGCCCGAAAAGAACAGGCGTCCCCATCAACTTCTCGCACAAAGAATCCACTTTGTGTATAAGCCCCGATCATCAAAGTTTACGGAATCCACCCTAAAACCTCACGGAATCCACTGTGGCACGGAATCCACTGTGAAATATGCCTCCTGGCATCAGTATACCTTTCATGTAAAAGATTAGTGAAAATATTATAATTAAGGTATTAGATTTATATAGATGTATTCAACATATAAAACATATGTGTGCATAATACAACCGCATAAATGCAACTTAGATTGAGTGTTTAATGTCTTACATACAAAGTTCCAAAGTGCTTGTAACGAGCGGGGGACACGAGAACATGGCATGGGAACATACCAGTAACACTGACGGTATATAAGGTGTATGAGGGTATTCTGAGGTATCACGGAATTATCAAGAATCTCTCTTTTCACCTTCACAAGCTTTCATGGCTTCTTCTTCTTCTTTCTCTCTTTCCTCTCTTTCTCTCTCTTCTCCCTGCCTTTCTCTCTCCTCCCCCTCTTCTTCTGTAGTTTTTCCCCCTCTTCTCTCTCTTTGTTAGATTAGTTAGGTCTCCTTCATTACAATTGGTATCAAACCTTAGTTCTTGATCCTTCCTTTCTCTCTCCTTTCCCTCAAATCTAGTCTCATTTTCCAACAATAAACCCTACTTTTCAGGTACACGTGCAGAGATGGCAGCTTTCTTGGCAGACACACAGAAGTTGTTGGGAGGTTCCATGGCAGTATCAGAAGATTCTTTCATCTCGGTAAAGACTCACTTCTTCTTCCACATCTCCACAACCTTCTTTGCCCTCCATTGTACCTCTTGATGCTTTTGACTCCTCAAATGATTTATAGATTTCCACATGGCACAACTCTTCAAAGCCAGGAGATCTACAGGCATCCTCTCAATGGCCTGAACCAGGAGCAAGAGAAGATTCTCACAAGCCTCATCTTCCCCTTCTAGCGCAGATCTACCTGAGATCAGATCAAGTGTCTTAATTGCAGATTCCTCAGGGACAAAGTCCATACGCCTTTCATGCTCCTCCTCTTGAAGCTTCAATGAGATGCAGCGACAAGCGCAGATCTACCTAAGCTTAGATCAAGTGTCTTAATTGCAGATTCCTCAAGGAAAAATTCCATGTGCCTTTTACGCTCCTCCTCTTGAAGCTTCAATGAGATGCAACGACAAGCGCAGATCTATCTGAGATTAGATCAAGTGACTTAATTGCAAATTCCTCAAGGACAAAGTCCATGCGCCTTTCACGCTCAATGAGATGCCTCTGGTAGGGCCTCGTTGAATTCGCTTCATTAAGTGCATTGCGAACCCCGCAATCTTGTTTCGCAGGCGTTTGGACGGGATAGTGGCCACATCCTCAACAATCTTCTTGTTGGTCTAGAAATCTAGGGTCATCTGCGAGACGAAGATAGCCACAGATCAAGTGTCTTCCTACCGCCACTAGGAAGAAGCATAAGCAAAAGTGATGCTAGAACATCCAAAGGAAAACCTAAATGGGGCCTATTTGTCAGAGCTAGAGGCTTGGTTTCTGGTGTTTGGTTAGCGTAATTCTTTTGGATTGAATTCACCTACATACATCATGTTGGAGTAGAATTTGTTTCCACTAGAGATATTGGGATCCTTCCTAGTTGTTGGAACTTTACAAATGTTTTGAGCTCTTGAATGCTATACTGAATTGTGTTAGGTTTATGAATGGTCAAAGAGCATCACAATTCAAACAAGAATCCCATGAACCTTCAGTGACCCCTTTGTGATGATGCACTTCCGCATTTCTTCTTTTTTTTTATGAGGCGATGCATCTGAACACTAAGTGTAATGCACATGGAGAGATGAGCAGCAAGCTCTTAACTTCAATTTGCTGCCAGCACACTATGATTCGATGGCAATGCTCCTAATCAATGGCCTTAAGCAAAGCAACAAAAGGAGTGCATTGTCCTTGTGCAAGATGATGCTAGTGTGTTGTGTACATTGAGGATTGGAACATGGCTGCTGCCTTTCCAAAACCCCTCTCCTTCATTACAATAAGTGTCATTTGTCTCGAGGTCCATCCATGAAGAATGTAAAGTCACTTGAAGCTTGAGAGTGCCAATTGAATTCCCATCCCCATTCCACACTCTTGAAATGCATGCATGGCTGAATGCTTCTTACATTTCTTTCCCCATTGATCAAGAATTTACTCCTATCCTTAACCGTACTCTTGTCTTGATTCTGACCGATAAGAAAGAAATTTGTAAGAAGGGTAACTGATGCAATCAGTGAGTCACTGATTTGCAGAGGTAACCCTTTTCCCATCCCATTTTCCTTACTGATCATGCATATCATGAACGGCCCAATCCTCAATTTGTAAATGCATATCATGCTAGTTTCTTAATAATAAATGTCTGTATATTTCAGGTGAGGAAAAGCCCGATGCTAGGCAAGGTGGCAAGATAAAAGAGGGGTGACCCCCCCTTGCCATTAAAGACCCTGAAGGGGTGCACAACCTGACTCGGGGGGAACTTTGCCCACCTCCCGGTGATCCAGAGCCCAAAAAAAATTCTTGCACGTTCAGGTACACTTGAATGAATAGCCTGAGCCCCGATCATTTACATTCCACAACCTTGTAGATATATTGGTAATGAGATGTATTGCTTGGGAACGTATGGTGGATGTATATAGTGATGGGCAGGGTATGCAGTCAAGAAATGGTCTCAACAAGAGAACTATTGATGTAAATGATATATGGATCTATGTGGCATTGAGAACCACCATTGAGGCCTGGGATGTCTTGGAATAAGCACTTCAGCATTAGGATAATGTATTCTCATTGAAGGAGTTCTTGTAGGGTGTTGCAGACAGCCAGTCCCCACAGAGTCAGCCCGCAAAAGACAATTACAACACAGCCTTCTTGTGTGACTTACTGTAGACCCCATAGCTCAATTTGAAGAGTGCATTGTCTCCTTTTATCTGAACTAAAAATCTCCCCATTCCGCCCTACGGTTTGGGAGATACACCCAATTTTGTACTCAAAGGTACTATGGGACAGGCAGCAGTCCTACAGAGTCATCCCACAAAAGTCAATCACAGCAAAGCCCTGATCATTTAATGTCAGAGATATTTTTACACAGCCTTGTATAGGGGATTGAGTGCTTTAATTTGAATCAGAAAGTTTGGCAATCGGAGCTTCTTAGCTCACCATTTCTGTCATAGGGGGTCTAGTGGACTGCACTTAGGATGGCAGGCCATAAGGGAAAAAAGCAAAGGCCCAAGAGGACTTCCAGCGTAATAAGATCCCAAGAGGATCATGAAGACATGTTTGAAGATGGTGTCCTCGAGAATGACCACTTGGCTATGCTTAACCATACTCTATGCCAACATGAGACCCATCATGTCAACCGGCATCGAGAGTTGGAACAATGCCATAGGGAGATGGAAACCCACCAAGATCAGTGTCATACCAAGATGATGGCCAAGATGGACTTACTCATCAAGCACATGGATGCCCTCATCCCCACCATCGCACCCTCCTCGGCTCAACCCAAGAAGCATATTCCTCCCTATGAGGCCAACTGCCCTCCTCCCCTGGAGACCTAACGTAGCCCACAAGGTTTTGGTGGAACCCATGGCTTTCCCCATAGCACTTATGAGACGGGCAAGTCCTCCACTCAACATGATGAACCTATCCTTCCCTCCCCCATTACAAACCCTTCAAGCCCATCCTTGGGACAGCAGCTCCCCCGTAATGGAAGCTATATGCATACTCATGGGAAAGGCCAGCAAGGGCCTAATGCAAATTTTGGGCAACATGGAATGCAAGGTGTACATCGGCAGCATGCACATGGCAATGGGCAGCATGTACATGGCAATTTTGGGCAGCAAGGCCCCAATGTTCAGTCCTATTTGCATTTAATGCATGGGCAGCATGGCCATTTTGGATAGCAAGGTCCTAATGTGCAATTTGGTCCTCATGTAATGCATGGGCAGCATGGCCCACATGGAAATTTTGGATAGCCATGGTTTGGATAGCAAGGCATGTATGGGCAGCACAATATACATGGGCAGCATGTAGAACATGGCATACATGGGCAGCAAGGCCCAAATGAGCTGTGTGACAAGATTGTGTTTGCTAAGTTTAATGGGCAATCCTCATCCCCGATTGAATTAGAGGAATGGACCTCTAAATTGGAAGCCTATTTTCTCATTTATCCTAGTACCGACGAGGCAAATATTATTTTTGCCTCCCTTCCCCTGGAGGGTTTTTCCCACACATGGTGGAGATTTATTCAAAGAGAAAATCAGCAATGTCATGATTGGGAATATTTCAAGATGCATATGGTCCAAGTTTTTGTCTCCTCGATAGAGAAAGAATGTTTGGCTAGGCAATGGTATCAATTTGATCAGCATAATCTCACCATGAGGGAGTATACCAACCAGTTTATAAACCTATCCATGTATGTAGAGAGGCCAAATTGCATAAATACATTTATGGGCTAGATGTGCATCTTTCAGCTGATGTAATGGCTCAAAAGCCAGTCACTTTGTTTGCAGCCATAGAATTTACTGAACGGTATGGTCGAAAATACCGTCACAATGAGGGCATGCAGCCAATTTCAGGATAGCAAAGATACCCTACTAGGCAGCCCCCATATGCTGGTAATTACCGCAGTAACAATGTAGGGAATGGCAGCCCCAAAATCCCCACCTACCAAACTTTTAATGTTGAAAGGAAATGTGGCAATTTTGGGACAGCACCCCCTTCCAAAGGTGACTCAAAGTATGCTGAAAATAAGACGCGGAATGGCTTCAGTTCTAACAGTCAAAAATTCATCCCTCCCGAGGTTGTCAAGGATCGCAAGGCTAAGGTGACTCAAAGTATGCTGAAAATAAGACGCGGAATGGCTTCAGTTCTAACAGTCAAAAATTCATCCCTCCCGAGGTTGTCAAGGATCGCAAGGCTAAGGGCTTGTGCTTTAAATGTGGGGATAAGTACACTGCTGATCATGCATCCAAATGCCCCTTTAAGAATGCCATTATCAAGCTTAATAGCATGTATGTGTTAAAAGATAGTGACAAGTTGAAAGAGGACTCACATGACACCTCTCCCATGATGACACATGCTGAAAATGCTGAATACGAAGAGGATCTTGACCTCAATCAGTTTTATGACTCACTAAATGGGTTCCCTTTTGACCCCGGTGGCTGCCCCATAGATGGTATGCTTGGGAATGACCCTTTGCACCCCACACTTCCACTATATCAGCTTGCTCAATCTTCATGGATGAGGAAGGCCTTATTCAGTATATTCCTGAAGTGGTCATTGGGCAATGTAAAAAGCAACTTTGTACAGGTCCTATTCATGAATACTTCATCAAATGGCAAGGCCTACCAATAGAGGAAGCTTTTTGGTTCATGGCCTCTATCTTGGGTGAGTTTCCACACATCAAGGAGGCCGTATTGGCTGGAACTTAACCACACTTGACCCCTGTTTTGGGCTGCAGTCTGCTTCTTGGACAGCCAACTATTTTGCACCAGTTTTGGTCCTGACACATTTTCAGCCCCACTTCCCATACATGGGCTGAAAGTACACCTCAAGGGCTCCATGATGACACCTCACTTGCCCCAATCGGAGTTTCCTAGAGGAAGTTATGGCTGTTTTTCTCTAGCCATCCTGTCTTGGACAACACACTAGTTATTTCTGGACAGCCATCTATTCTGCAACAATTTTGGTTTTGAATTATTTTCAGCCCCCCTTCACCCACATGGGCACACCTCGTGGGCTCCATAACGACACCTCACTTGTCCCATTCGGAGTTTTTTACACAAAGTTATGGCTGATTTCCTACAGCATACCCCTACGGGACAACATGTTATCCACCCCATCCAAGGTCTTGTCTATCATGAAATGGTGGATTATAATGGGGACGAGACCCTCCCATATGGTCTCCCATGCCTCATGCCCTTGGTGCCCCATTTCTCTTCTCTATCCCGCCGCCCTTGCTTATTGCCATTGTATCATGCGCAGAGGAGTACTCTGTAGCTCCCACTTTTTCTTTTCCAGTTTGTCCCTTGTTTTTTAGGACAAAAACTCTATGAGATGGGATGGTTTGTAACAAGCCGAGGACACGGGAACATGCTAGTCACACTGACGCTATATAAGGTGTCAGAGGGTATTCTAAGGTATCACGAAATTGTTAAGAATCTCTCTTTTCACCTTCACAAGCTTTCATGGCTTCTTCTTCTTCTTCTTTCTCTCTTTCCTCTCCTTCTCTCTCTTCTCCCTGCCTTTCTCTCTCCTCCCCCTCTTCTTCTACAGTCTTTCTCCCTCTTCTCTCTCTTAGTTAGATTAGTTAGGTCTCCTTCATTACAGTGCTTAATTGACTATGGCTGAGTGAGTGAGGTTATCCTTACCAATACTCACTATGTTGTAAACCTTTGCATAAACAAGCCGGATTCTACAATCCACATGCATAGTCTTCACTCCCAACCTTACTTCTATTGTTGTCTACGCTTGAGAGGAGTTGCCAATGACAAGCTTGAGTAGATGAAGAGAAGAGAGATTTACATTCCATGTCCCTCACTTGCTAACACTCTCAACTTGACACACTCTTACATGCTTTCACAACTCACCAAGAGGATGGGATGGAAAGGGGAAAGAATGCAAGGAGCTCCATCCCCCTTAGGTATCTAAACCATTTTTATGACTATATGACCAGCACTCCCTCCTCTTGTGGCACCTAGGCCTTAGCTCTAATCAAAAAATAAATAAATTTACATCATAATCACATGTTGCTACTTAAGTTGTTAGAATTTCCATGGCAAGGAGCCCAAATCTCGATGAAATATCTAACTAATTTATGTAACCATCATCCTTTTCTAAAAAATTATGGGCTTTTTCTATTTGCAATTTACATTATGGCCTCTTCTAAACAAGTGCTAGTCCTATAGCGATCACATTGTAGGCTTGGGGGGTTTCACTATATGCAAACCCTCTATATCACATGCATTGAAGGCCGATTTAAAAATAAAATTATCTATGAATTTACTTGAAATAAAATATAGTCCTTTTCTATTCAATTTGTAAGTGATCCCTTTATATGCTATTGTTTTGTATGTAAAAAATGTGCAAAGATGGTATTTAAAATTCCCTTCTTTTGAACCCATATGATTTGCTTACATACTTGTGAGTGAGTCGCCCGAGACTATAAGTAGCTTGGTGTCACAAGCAAGGAATGTTGGGATAGTCAATAAGGAAGTTCTAGTAGAAGAGGAATGGTGGCTGATTTTCGGGACCTAAAATGGGCCTTCCAACACTGGCTCTAAGGCACTAGCCGGGCCTCACTACTCACCTAAAACCACCCCACACAACCTCGTGGCTAGGAGCATCTAAGACTGCATTTATATGGTTTTCGTAGTCCAACAAATAACTCTTTCCCCCACTCCTCAAAGGGAGTCCCTAAACATGCTAGTGTTATACACTACATAGCGCACACACAGGGAGCACCCCTTGGTTGATCACCGTAGCTCCACTAAGGCTCTCCTACACCTCAAGGATTGGCCCCAAGATGCGTTGTGACCCTAAAACACTTTTGAAACAAAGTCCACTCTTTTGATCAATCGATACAAGAGATGATATATACACCTCACCAAATAACTCCCAAGGAACCGAATATCTAGCCCTACGGTTTGGGATACCTCACACTCTTAGTGTCGAGTCATCACTCATACAAACAGGTGCTATGCATCTAGGATACGATACCATGAAGTGCATCAATGCAAAAGTGAATATGACCATCATGCTCAAATAAATATTCATTGAAAATCAGCAACCTGAAAGTGCGAAAACAATTCTTTTCATGATTTCCTTTTCTACGTGAGTGCTTCGTTGTGCTTAGGGCTAGCACAATGTTTCCTCGTGCTACTAGTCCCTTTAAATTTTAAACAATTGCAAACTCTATATGATATGCAACATCAATCATCATCATTTTAACGTACTTCAACCACTCAACAACCCCCTTTCCCCCTACCATTTAAGATTTTGAATGCATTGATAGGTGTAGGCATAGTTTTTTATGTGTTTTCCTTTATTGAAAGTGATAAAAACTCACTCTAACAAAGAAATGGGACTGAACTAAGGCTAAACCTCATGCTTCAACTCCATTATACAATCACACACATAAATCTTATTTTTTCTTATTTTCATGATGCAAAAAAACCACTTTTTCTTTTTTTCCTTTAATTTTCTCTATTTATTTATAGAAAAATGTATATAATTATTGATTTTCAGATGTAGATAGATCACTCTTACAGAAAATGATTTTATTAGCATATTTCACTCCATGGGAACGGCAAGTGCACACCAAAAATCCAAAAACTGCGTATTTTTCCTAAAACCTCCTAATATTGGGTTTTGCGTGTTTTACATACAATTATTATACAATTTATTTTTTCATGATTCTTTCAGCATGACTAATCAAATAGAGAATTGGCAATCAAATCCAAGCATTACTAATCATTTCAAACAAGAATCCATCATAGAATGGTAAAATCTACATTTTTCTCATAAAACCGCCCATTATGACAGGTGTTTTTCAACATTAGAAGCCCATTGATGCTCTTCCACGGCCACTAATGATCCATCCACTCTGATTCACGTGTCTTTCCACTCCCGCATCATCGTTTGACCAAAAACGTCCATCTCAACCCAAGAGCAAAAAAAATGGTGGAGATCACAGTCAGGAGCAATCCTCTCATGAGGTTGCTGATTATAAATTTGATTATTTTTTTCATGAAAGGGACGTCGAAAAAAATAGTGCCCCCCCCCCCCCCCCCCCGGTTTTTTTTCATGTGTCTCTTCATTCTTAAAATTCTAAACAAGCTTAATCCTAAGTTCCAAAAAACCTAGATCACTTTTGCATGTTCACACTTCCTGCCAAGTGGATTTTTCACTTTTGAGGGGGCAAATGCGCTCAGAATTGAGATCCATCTGGATGGCTACCGTCTGACATTGAAATCTATAAGGTTGGCCACCGTGACGCACTTTTCGACTTCCAAATCATGTAGTTTCTTCATAACATGAAACCTTACATGGATTAAATGGGGGGTCAACCAGGCTCCAATCATGAATCGAGACATGCATTGGGTTCCTAACATTGAACTCCATCTAGGAAAACTCCAGCTCATCGATCCGCAACTGTTTCATTTTGCATGAAAATTTGGTCTTTTACAGCCTCCCAAGCTCTTTTCTGCTTCAAAAATAAACTTTAAAATCTGCTCTCATTGATGCTAAAGATCTAGGAAAAGAGACTTGGGTTACCAAGATTGAAGGTTGCTCATGCTTTGACAAGCTAAATCAAAGAGTGGTGGAGTGGTGGCTATCTGGCAAGTGATAGGCCATGGTTGGCATAGGCCACCAATGTTGATGGATCTATAAGAAGTCCAATGTATTTATATATCACTTGTCCTCTCCCTAAGGGTTGTGTCTATCTTACTTGTGTAGTAAGTAATATGCATGCCTATGCAACTAGGCATGCAACTGGGAGCTAGGTCGAATTACAAAGTTATCCCGCACTTGAGGACCTAGTTGGTGTCAAGTTATTGTATTATGCTAATCTCAAGGTGACGGGTCATTTGAGCAAGCCAAGAATGTCCTATTCTTGATATACCCTAAGATTGTGATAGGGGGTTTTGGGTTAGGGAGTCACACATGAAGCTAGCCAAGAGAAGCCATCGCACGCTTATAACTTGAGGACCCCTAGGTGCAATGAAAGTATGATATAGTTTTTTCTTTTTATTTTTCTTTTCTTTTCTTTCTTTTGTTTTTAACTAAAATACAAGTGGGTACATAAAAGATGGCACGTTTCTCATAAAATGGCATGAGTATATGCTTAAAGCAATCCTTTACAGAGAAGATAATCCTTTATAGATTTGTGTAATTATAATGAGGACTCTAGTTAGAAGAGGTGTGTATGCATGGAAAACACAATGTCCACCATGTCTTCTAGTAACTGCACATAGAATTGGGTAATGATGTGCTATAAGATGAAGCTAAACTACTGCCATTCAATCAATACCTACATTTACATCAAAAAAATAATGGCAACAAGAGCCCATCTTTGTATGGGGTCATGGGTCTCTATAGCAACTTTATGAGGAGCCCAAGGTACTTACATGTTATGATGAAGGACAATTAGGCCAATTGGTAAAGTCTCTCACAAAGTGATCAAAATATGGAACTAAGTTTGTGAGCCACAACGTGTAGGTCTTATTAGTGTGGATGGCTCTTATGTTTAGAATTCATGGGAAGTTGTACCTACCATATTGACTTTTTTTATATTCTTCAGTATGCCTTATGGATAAGGGCAATAGAATGGATCCAACCCTTCTTTTTCATGTGAATCATAGAAGGTTTCCTAGGCCCTCTTGTTATTTTCCAAGATGGGATATTGCCATTCTAGTAGACGTTGCTATGCTTCCCTTGGCTTTAGCTTCTGCTCAATAGGATCTTTAATAGATAGTGAGACCTGTAGAATCTAACCACTTCATTGCTATATTCTCTATCGTTCGTATGAGTAGCCACATTGTATATAAGGAGATTTCCCTTCTAAACCTACTATCTTCATTGATGTTGAACTCAAAGACTACCAATGTGCTCAGTCCTTGTCTCTATTAGTATCTTTGCATAGTTTTCTCTAAGTTTTCCTCTTCTTCTTGTGGTAGGAGCTCAGGGAAAATAAGATACTCTATCACCCTCTCTAATTGTGCTCTTAGGGTCTATCTCATAGTGGTGTATACCTCCGTCTACTTTGGATATTCTTCTTCTATTATGCACACTTTTGATTTGTATGCATCAAACTCTAGTGGTTCTAGCAAGTCAATAGAGGGATGTCATGACTGTGGGTGGTTGTATGGAAATAGGGGATGTTGGATTGTATGTTTCAAAGTGTAGATGTAGTCTCTCTACTTCATGATCCCTATATCCTTTCGTTTCCAAATGACAAATCAAGTCTTCTTTGGTTTTCTTTCCAATCATCAAATTGATCTCTTAGATCCGTTCCATGCCCTTCAAGGTGCCAAAAATCAATTCTAGTCGAGCCTTGAGCTCTTTAGGGTCTTCCATTTGCAAGGTGTAGGCCAATATTGTTATGTCCCTAAACAATTATTACTACTTAGACAGAGACAAACCGGTTAGCTTCCGATTGGACTGTATGTTGGCTTTCACTATAGAGTGCTACTCCTAGGTCATTGACTAGCTTCATTGGTATAGTTTCATAAAATCTCTAAGTTTCACCTTCCACTAAGGTAATAGCCCCTATCAAGCTAGTAGCTATTGTGTCCTATTGGCATGCATATATTGTCTTCCATTAGCCCTATGCTTGTAGATAATCTTATGTTTGCCTTTTATGCATGTCTATTTTTGCCTTTTGTTGGGCCAACCTAGAGGGTGACCTCTGTTAGTGTGGTGATTTCTCATCAAGAAATTTTTTGCACAATTTGTCCAAGTCTTCCTCCTTAAGATGCATCTCTTTCTCAAAGCTCAAAAGTCTTTTCTTAAATCTCAAAGCTTTTTTCCATGCATTGTGTTTGGAGCTTCTCCACCTAGTCATCAAACTCCACACGGAACTTTTTATATACTTCTTGGGTCTCATCAAGTCATTTTCAAACTTCTTGTTTGTTTGCTATTACCTTAGCTTTGTTTCTCTTAAGTCCTTCATACAACCACTCTAGAGCTCCTACTTTACCTATTGTGCCCTACCCTCCTATGGGAGGTTCATGTGTAGTCTTGGATTATCTTGGATTATTCTTACTTCAAAGTTATGGTCTCATTTTCCCCGATGTGCTCACTAATCTACTCCTCCATGCTCTTTATCTATATTATCAACTCACATAAGGTTTCCAAATCAGAGGATTGTGATTCCTCCATTTTTTTTTTTCCCTTTTATTTAGAAGATTTTCCCTTTTTTTCCTAGAATCTAAACCACCTTTGGACTAAATGTAGGCCCTCATTACTTGCTCATGCTCTTCTTGGCTTTACTTCATCCTAGCTTCCAACTTCCTCCATACCTTCTTCGACCTCATTTTAGCAGCTCTTATAATCATGTGCTACTCTCTTGTTTCTCCCTCATCAAAGTCGCCTAATGATAAGCTCAAATTTATTTGTTCCCTTTACCCAACTCATTAGTGGGGTTGGGATTCTCATCACTTCTCTTGCTCTTGAGTGTTGTGTTCTCCAATGTGATCCTTTAGAAGTAGGGGTGGGGGCATGTACTAGAATGGCATAATTTCTTGTAGAGGGATTCCCATACTAATAGCTATGATATGAGTTAATGCACTACCATAGTTGACTATAATGTTTCATGCATCAGTGTAATTTAGCATCTATGTTGAAACACGTGAGAATGTATTTTTTGTGTTTGGCGGCATGTCCATGGAAATCAAAGTGATGTAGGGGTATCCATATCACGATGAGACTAGATGCACTAAGGCAATGCAACTAGTCCCATCTTACAACAAGTGGTCCTTCAAGAGAAATTTATATGCCTTTTCCAAGGATTCAGTTACACATTCTAGGCAGCTCAACCAAAGGACGTTCAAGTTCTACTTGACTATATTTCCTGTTATACTGACCTCTACTAGCCATTTCAAGACTTTGGCTCAAATGATGATGGCTTTGTTATAGGTGAATAGGTGATGGAACACTTGCATTGTGACCATGATTCTTCATGAATTATAGTACTTAATAGGTCTCCTTCACTATTTGTCACTAAGTCATCCCATGTCTCTATGACTTAAGGGTTTTTTGCATTCTAGTGTACTTCCTTGTTCCAACCTTTATTCCCAATATTTCTTCCATTAGATTTAGGTTGAGTTCAAATCTTGCTACCCTCTCTATGAAATAAATTTTAGGGCATACGAAAACCTGCTAGACCTAGTATCTAGGTTGTCTTGATAAGAGTTGAGTAAATCATGAGATGAACATTGGTGGTTGATATAGCTTGAACATAATTTGCTAAGCCACACCTAACTATGAGCTCTTCGGTGGTGTGGTACATGTTCACTAATATTTCAAGAGTAGTCAGGAGCCCAAACCATAGAAGTCCCACTCCCCAAATGTTTACCTATAAGTCAAAAGTGTAGCCTTTGTTGTGTGGTGAAGACCAATTTATCCTCATTGAGAAATGTTACAAATGTGGAGAAAAGGGTCATATCTCACCGAATTGTCCAAACCCTAGAAGATCTGTGGATTACAAGCCCTTATGTAGCCAATGCAAAGGAGAAGGCCACACTACAAAGGATTGTCCAAGTCCAACCCATGTAAAGGCCAATGCCACTGATAGGCACAAGAGCCTGCCTCCAATTTGGTAGAGTTGGAAGTTGCCGCTATCACGCGTGCCAAGAAGAAGGAACTAGTTGTCCAGAAAGAGAACAACTCCCCTGCCAATACTGAAGTTCAACTTGTCAATAAAGCGACAAAGCAGCACAGGACAGAACGGTGCAGTACAGAACACTACAGAGCCACAGAGAGCTACAGAGACAGAAGTAGAGATAGGACTCGAGGTCCAGGAAATAGAGGATGCAGAAGTCTCTCCTCATGACAAAGAAGCGCATACGTTGCCACTCTTGGAAGAAAAAGGGAAGATAAAAGTGGGTGTGGCCCCATTTCCCAGTCGATTGGAAAAGCCTATGGATCCTATCAAAGATTATGACTTGGTCAAAGACCTAGACACCTTTAAACCAAACCTAACCTTCCGACAGTTGCTGATGCTATCTCCCAGTTGCCAAAAAAGATTCAAAAGCATCTTGACAAGAAGAGCGGACTAAAGATGGCTCCCCCGACAACAACAGAGTCCAACAGAGCCTCAGAACCTGTGAAGGAAGTGGATGTGGCTAATGCCTTCCTAGATCCTGGAACCCCAGAGACTAGTGTATGGATAGAAGGATGCTTTATTTCAAATGCATTGATTGATGGAGGCTCATCAGTAAACATAATGACGGATGTGACAATGAAGGACTTAGGTTTGCAAGGAATTCAACCTACATAGCGGCTTATTAGACTGGCAGATCAGAACAAAATCAAGCCTTTGGGCCTTTTTCCGTATGTGAAGACAACAGTGGCAGGAAACGATTATGTTGGCTGACCTATCTAGTGGTGAAACCAAATTCTTATGGGACCTCATACCCTCTACTGCTGGGGAGACCATGGCTTTTTGAAGCTAGAGCAAAGACGGATTGGTTCAAAGGAACCCTGACCCTAGGCAAAGAACCCAAAAAAGTGGTGTTGAAGTTGTATGGCTCGCAGAAAGGTAATGGATCTACCTCTATCGAAGTCTTATCAGACTCCTCTAATGAAGATACAGATGGTACATCAGCAGAAGAAGAAGCTGTCCAACAGCTGTTTCCCAAGAAAATAGAGGCACAGTCCCTAACAGTGGGCACTATAATCCAACTCCCAAAAGATGCAAAGTCCTTGTCAATGGATGAATACTTCCTGCCTGAACTAAGAATGATCTCTGAAATTACCTCCGACAATGAGATAGAGGCATGGATGTACTACTTTCCCTCCTACATGGCCGAAGTAGAGCCAGAGACAGAGGCAGAAGATGAAGTAGAGAACATGTTCTTCTCTTACAGAGCTCCTACAAAGACAGAGACAGAGATAGAGACAAAGTTCGAAGAGGATGGAGATGATACTGAAGAAGAAGGTTATGAAAACAAGATGGAAGAATCTGTCCCACCTGAAGAGGATACATATGAAGAGGACGTCCCAGAAGCTTCAGAAGCAGAAGATCCCATGCTACTAGACAGAATGGCGATGGTACCGTTTGGTCTTGTAAATGGATCCTCTCATTTGCAAAATCTTTATAAGAAATAGATTAAGAAGAATAAGCCGTCCTTTAGAAGTGGCTCTTGTCGCCCTCAACCACTCTTGCCAAAGAAAGATGATGATGATGCCCCTTTCCAACAAGCACCAATCCCATGACTCCAGTAGACATCAGAGGGTCCCTGCTATGTGCAATTCCTAGGTGCATCATCAGAAGATGAGTCTTCAAGCCAAGAGGTAACTAATTTTCAAATCAAACCCAAAATGGCTCTAACTCCATGTCAACATCCCAAGGAGTAATCCAAGTCTCCACTAAAATAAGAAGTCAGTTCTAGTGGAACATCAGTTGAGGACACCACTCCCTTGAAGGAGTCAAACCTGTACCCAGAAGTGGTCCGTGGGACCTTCATCCATGAAGTAGAAGGAGAAAGACAATTGACTTTTCTGGATGCAGATGGATCTGAACACCGCCGCATGGTCATACAAGGACCTGAAGGGGATTGACCCCACAATATGTCAACATCACATTGATCTAGAGTCTGACGCCAAGCCAGTACTGCAACGACAGAGGTGAATGAATCCAAATTATTTGACCTTGGTGAAAGCAGAGCTGCTGAAGCTTATGGAAGTCGAGTTCATCTATTCAGTGGCCGCCAATAGTGAATGAGTCTTACCCATCGTGGTCATACCCAAGAAGAATGGAAAATTGCGAATCTGTGTGGATTTTTGCAATTTGAAGACAAAGAAGGACCACTTTCCTATCCCTTTCACAGACCAACTATTGGACACAGTGGCAGGCCATGAGCCTTATTCCCTTCTGGATGGATTCAGTGGATATAACCAAGTGCAAATAGCAAAAGAAGATCAGTCCAATATAACCTTCACCACAGAGTGGGGGACCTATGCTTACAAGGTGATGTCGTTTGGGCTTTGCAATGCCCCTACTACCTTCCAAAGAGTCATGATGGCTGCATGCCAAAATCATCTGCATGATTTCATTGAGGTATATTTGGATGATTTCTGTGTTTATAGTTTGATCCTTAAACATTGGGGATATTTGGAGCAATGCTTTGACCGATGTTGGGAGTATGGAATCTCCCTCAACCCTAACAAATGTATATTTGGAGTCTTTTCTAGTGTTTTGTTGGGCCACTTTGTCTTTGCACAAGGGATAGCAACAGATCCTGCAAAGATTGAGAAGATCGTAGCATTGACAGCACCAACTAACCTCAAACAGTTGAGGAGATTTCTTGGCCATGTGGAATACTATAGAAGGTTCATAGCCCATTTTGCAACAAAGGCATCCCCTTTGCATAAGCTTTTGTGGAAAGATGCGAAGTTTGTTTGGATAGAAGCTTGTGACCAGGCCTTCAACACTCTAAAGCAATGCCTAGAAAAGGCCCCCATCTTGCAACCTCCTGATTGGACGAAGGAGTTCCATGTGCACACTGATGCATCAATTGAAGGCTTAGGCGCAATCTTATGCCAGAAGGGCTCCTTGAAGCTTGATTAGCCCATTTACTATGCAAGCCAAAAAGTCACTAATAGAGAGCAAAACTACACAGTGATGTGACAGAGCTGGAGTGCTTGGCAATGGTGTTTGCCCTAGAGAAGTTCCACCACTACCTCTGTCTACTCACTTCAAATTTTATGTGGATCATGAGGCCCTATCTTCCTGATGAACAAAGCATATATGAAGGAAAGAATGATGAGATGGCTCCTTCTATTCCAAGAGTTTGACTTCGAGGTAATCGCCAAACCTAGTCGCTCCCATGTTTTGGCCGATCATCTGTTGCATATCCCGCAGACTGCAGAAGAGGAGCAGGATGATCCAGACCTCCCAGATGCTTCTCTGTTTCTGGTCAATGTTGTAACTCCCTGGTATGCAGGCATTGCTAATCTGCTGGCAACCCAACAGTACCCTCTTAGCATCTCTAGTTGGGAAAGGAAGACGCTTCTGTTAGAATCAGCTCGCTACACCCTGTTAGGTGGTGCACTGTATAAGACAGGCAAAGATGAAGTGCTGAGAATATGTATTGCAGGAGATGAGATTGGGATTGTTCTGAAGGCTTGCCATGATGAGCCATGTGGAGGCCATTTTGCAAGAGAATCCACAGCTCGGAAGGTTGTGTTAGCAGGATACTGGTGACCGACCCTTCACAAGGATGCCTATGAATACTGCAAACGATGTGATGCCTGTTAGAGAATGGGGAAACCCACCAAGATCAGCACCATACCACTACAACCTATTCTCCCCTTGAACCTGTTCGAGAAGTGGGGCATCGACTTCATGGGCCCAATCGATCCTCCCACCAGAAGGAAGCAGAACAGGTACATCCTGGTATGTACGGATTATGTCACAAAGTGGTGTGAAGCCAAAGCTCTAAAGTGGGATGATGGCAACAGTGTGGCCCTATTCATGTACAAGAATATCATCACCCGTTTTGGAAGTTCCCTAGAGCTCGTCAGTGATTGAGGTACTCATTTCCTTAACAAGATCATGGAAGAGTTGATGGAACTGTATAAAATCCACCATCGCAAGTCCACTCCTTACTACCCCAGAGCCAATAGCAAGTTGAAGTCACCAATCGCATCCTTTGCTCGATCTTGACAAGAACGATTATCGCACATCGTCGCGGTTGGGACAATCAACTTACAAAGGCCCTCTAGCCGTACAGAATCTTCCATAAGGCAGCTACTGGACAGACCCCTTTCCAGCTAGTGTATGGTACCGAACCCATCTTCCCTGTTGAACTAGAATTTCCCTCTTTGTGAGTGGTAGTTAAAGAATGCTTGGGAGATGATGAGTCACTTCAACGCTGCCTCCTGTACTTAGAATGTTTGGATGAGATTCGGCAGATGGCCCTACAATGCATGGAAACCACTCAAGCACGATGCAAGGCCTATCTCATGAGAGCTTTATCAAGCACAAGGAGTTCAAAGAAGGTGATCTTGTCCTAGCCTATGATTCAAGATTTGGTAAGTTTCCTAGCAAGCTTCAACAACAATGGATGGGCCCGTACAAGGTACTTGTTGTCAATCCTAATGGCTTTGTCCAAGTGCAGACTGTTGATGCCTCTAATGATCCCTTCCTTATTAATGGCTATCGCCTAAAGAAGTACCTCCCTTGATGCATTGTCTCTACAATATCAGTTTGTCTACCCTCCCTAATAGACGACATTTCATACAAATCATTGAAGTACCAGATGTGTTAGCTACCTCCCTGGGTATGCATCATCTTCAACACTTTGGTAACAACTATAGCCGATGTGATCTTCTTCACCAACCCCCTGAGCGATGCGAGCTTTCATCCTAACAGGATGGGGATGTGAGTATGGGCTGCCCTCTTTATCTTTCAACAAAGTGTGAGACAGAGGGTGGGGTGAGTGACTAGTCTTTCCCTTCAAATCAAATGAGAGGCGAGATGTGTGAATGGCATGTTGCATGCACGAGTCAGGCCTTTCAATCCACAATGCACAATCTGTTCCTACACACTACACCATAAGGCTCCCTGGCCTTCCTTCTTGCACTGTATGCCGGCGCAGGGTGGGATGCACTATTGCACCCTCAAATGTGCACAAGGTATACAATCTCTGCACAAGTGAATGTGAGGATTACATCAATGGGTTTCAGGAATGGGTTGCCCTCTGTATCTTTCAATAGAGTGTGAGACAGAGGGTGGGCTGAGTGTGACTGGTGTTTCTGCTCAATCAATTTCAAGAGGTGAGATTGAGGGACGTTACGACAATTGGAATTAAGTACGTTTCCATTTTCCTATGCACACATGGGACGAGTCTCTGCCATCAGCATAGGACACATCACCATGTTCTCTACACTGCACTACAAGGCTCCCTAGCCTTCCTCCTTACACCTATGCCATATGGGTGGAATGCATGGATACACCATCAATTGTGCACACTGGCGTACTGCCTCCAAATCAATTTCCCCTTGTTCAATTCTAAACCGGGTGTGAGTTATGGGATTTCATGCTTATTCATTGAGTGATGTGCATCATGGGGTGAGCGACTGTTCTACCATCCTCTTGAGTGCCCTTGAGCTGAGAGTTCTATTCTTCGTCATCGATACTTGAATCGACGGACTTTATTGCCAAAATTATCTCCCTGGGTGTTGTTGCATAGTCCCTGCCATGTTGGACGTGTTCTATGGTGCGCCCTGGCTCCTTGCTGCTCGACGACGGCTTTAATCTTTTTGCATCAACACCAGCGGTTCCCTTCAATCATCTACAAAATGGGCCAATTGTTCCTAACCCTAATTTTCTATTTGCAAGTGTATATTATGTCTTAAGTGTGGGGACCCTAGCGTCTAGTCGGTTGACAAGTCTATGGCCCTGACGATCAATCTACCCTAATCGATAAGGTATTAAGTGTGGGGACACGTCCCTACTTGTCTGATGTGTATACCCCCTGCATATGTCATTACCCAATCATGCAATTTTACCCCATACTAGGTCTGCCGTGATGGGGTCCCTTCCTCACCCACCCACCCTCGTACCCCCTGTCGTTGCAAGTGTTTCCCTTATGGTTGCTTTTCTTGCGCACTTTTTCCCTTTTCTCTAAGAACATTCCCTATGTTCACCAAACTCCCAATCCAACCTTATAGCCCTATTTGTCCCTTTGACTAACACACTTTTCCTTTTTACATCCCCCAATTCCGATTTACCATTTTTGCGTTATTAATTTTTGAAGCTTTTTCCACACAGTTGGATGTATTTCCATGCGAACGCACTCTGATCTCTTCGGAACAATGATCTAGCATACCAGTCCTCTCCTATGCCTTCCCTTAGAAAAATTTTCTTTTACCCGCCTATTATTTTGACCTACGGTTTGTCCATAATTACTTTTTGTATAGTTTCATGTTTTTTTCATGCGTATTTTTGACCTTTTTCCATGTGAGCCTACACTATTCTCCTCCGAATTCAATTTTGACTAGATAGCCTTGTCTGGCCACCCTTTCTGCACAATTCTCCTTTTTCCTCCGCCCTATTTCGACCTCTCAATTTTGTGTTATTAATTTTTATTGATGTTATCAAGCTCCATCTTATTGTTTTTTTCTAGGTGAACGCCTCCTAGCCCCATCCAAACTAAAATTTGATGTGACAGCCCTGAAAATTCTATATGTCCTGACATTCTTTCTTTTTCCCGCCCCCCCTTACGATGCACGGCTCATTCCGTATTAATTTTTGAATCCCATTTCGGATACTATTTTTGGTTTTTTTCCATGGGAATGGGTCTTACCTCCTTCGAAACTATGTTCTGACATGATAGGCATGTTTGATATTCCTTTTCTCACAATTTTCCTTTTTCTCGTGTTTCATTTCGGCGAATGGATTCTTTGATATTAATTATCGTATGGGTTTTCACACCTATTTTTTGCTTTTTTTCCATGGGAATGCCCTGCTTTGATCCCAAACACCCTGTTGTACTTTTTCACAGTCTCCTCCTTGTCTTTCGACCCAGTTTTTCTGTTTACGGCATTGCGTTCCGATGCACGGTTTGAGCGTTATTACTTTTTCTTTGTTTTGACGTGTTCCCGTGAGATGCACATAGAAACACGCTAGTCACACAACCCATCGCACGGAGTATGTATGTATGTTGCACATGTCGTAAGAATGACATGGTTTTAGAACACGGGTACATGTTCTAATGTCTTAGCATTACCCTTTTCTTATTTGCATCCTCTCCTAATTGAAGCCCCTTAACTCAAAGTTAATTGTTACCATTCTTCCTAACAGTAGGCTACTTAGCTCAAGTTAACTTGAGTAACCCTCCAACAAACAATCACCATGTCACCGTACCATTGTAATGACATATGCCATGCTAACAAACCTCCAAGATATGTTCTTACCAATTTAAGGACTAATTGATCATCGGACCCTGGCAATCCTTCACAATTAAACTACCATTTGATGTAACATTTGATATGGCCTTCCTTGTGCTCACCTATATTGAGGAAAATAAGGTCCATTGCAACATTGACACCACAAAGTTACCCAAGCCCTCAATATGACGTTGAAACTACGAGTACTTCATAAGGGCTTGAGTATTTGCGAACTAAGAGTGCTTGCTAGGAACACGACTAGAAATACCTAATATGTATTTCACACCACTAGTCTTGAACACTTGACATATGTTAACATGTTGATTGATGTTATCCAAAAAGAAAACAAAAAAAACTTTTTTTTTTAAAGAGAACTAACAAAACCCCACCCACAACACCAATCCTAACAAACCCCCACAACCATAAACATTTAAACACACAACATAATCACAACTCAAAAAACCCCAATACCCAAATACAACATTCACAAACCAAAAAATAAAAAATAAAAAATAAAAACACAAAAACCCAACCAAAAAATCCAAACAAAAAACAAAAACAAAAACAAAAAAACCAACCAACCAACCAAACACAACGCAAAAAAAAAACCAAAAAAACAACATACACACACAAAAATAAAGAATAATATTTTGTTAAGAAACACAAAAAAAATTAACAAAAACCAACCCACCAACCAAAAAAACAAAACAAAAAAAAACCAAAAAAAAAAACAAAGCACACAAACCACACAATAAAACAAAAACCAAAACAAAAAAAAAACAACAACAAACCCAAAAAAAAAAGTCAAAACAAAAAAACAAAAAAACAAAAAAAAAATGCATCATGAAAAAAAACCACTTACCCAACCGTCATCGTGTGCTTCCTCCCTCTCCCCCGCAGCCTCTCCATCGCCTGCGGCTCCTCCCTCACACCTCGACCTCCATCCCTCTCGCCCGCACCCTCCCTCCCCTCCTTCATGCTTCCTCCTCCTCTCCCTCCTCCTTCACGCTGCTTCCTCCTCTCCCTCCTCCTTCATACTTCCTCCTCCTCTCCTTCCTCCTTCCTGCCACTTCCTCCTCTCCACCCCGCCATTGCACCTTCCTCCTCTCCTTCACGCTTCCTCCTCCTTCTCGCCACTTCCTCCTCTCCACCCCACCGTTGTGCCTTCCTCCTCTCCTTCACGCTTCCTCCTCCTCTCCCTCCTCCTTCACGCCACTTCCCCCCCCCCACCTCGCCTGCCCGTTGTGCCCCCCCCCTCCTTTTTGGGCACCACCTCGCCCCCCCCGTTGTGCGCCCCCCCCCCCCCCTCCATTTTGACCCCACCCGCCCATTTTTTGAACCCACCCCCCTCCCTCCCCCCCCCCCCACCCCCACATTTAACCCCCCTTCCCTAAATTTATCCCACCCCCACATTTCACCCCCCTTCCCCAACTTTATCCCACCCCCACATTTAACCCCCCTTCCCCCAAATTTACCCCCCCCCCCCCAAACCACATTTGGCACCCCACCCTAAATTTGACCCTTCCCCCCCAATTTACCCCACCCCCTAATTTGGCCCCCACCCACTAACCTTGCCTCCTGCTCTACCTTTGGCCCCCTATTAGGCCCCTTTTCCCACCCCCTAGCTAAGCCCCTTTCCCACCCCCCTAACTAGCCCCCTTTCCCACCCCCCTAACTAGCCCCTTTACCCCACCCCATGTTAAGCCCCTTTCACGCACAGCAGTCGAGTTTGTGGTGCGCCTTGCGGGTCTTCATCGCGGTCGGTCACACACCGCTATGCGTGGTTGTGGTGTCAATGGTTGTTGCGAGATTCACGTGTGCGGACGCGCATATCAACGTGTTCGTGCTGTGGTGCGTGCTCAGCCGTTTCCATGTAGTTGTTCACACGCCCCGAGTGTCTATTTTCAATTTTAAAACCCAATTAAAAACTCGATACAACACCTAAAATCCTTAAAATTTCCTTAAAAATCATTAAAATTTCAATTTGAAAATAGAAAAATAGCTAAAAAATCATTTACTAGATTGAAAAAATTTTTAATTTATTTTCTTGGTTGAAATACAAAAAATAAATTGCATATATATATATATATATATATATATATATATAAACTTGGCCTAGGTGATAAGGGTAGGACATGGTACACCAACTTGGATGTGGCAGAGCACAACAACTTTAGCAACCTTAAGAATCTCTTCATCAGCATACAGTGGAGGAGGAGAAGGCAAGTTCTTCCACTTTATCATCAAGGGAAGAAGTAGTCCACTATGAACCTGTCCCGAGAGCTATCCCTATCCTTAAGGAGGAGGAAGCATCATCTTCAGATGATCAGGAAAAAGTTCACCAACCTGACATCACCCCACCGGAAAAGCCATTGCCGCACTGGGTGAAGCAGCTCTATGACCACAATATATATATATATATATATATATAATCCCTTGAAAATTGAATAAAATTCATTGAAAATCAATAAAAATCAAAGATAATTTCAAAAAAAAATTAAAAATTTCCACCAACTCATTTGAATATTTCTAAAATGTTTCATATGTTGAAAATGCTTTGTCAAATGGTCCAACTATTATTTTAAGGCAAAAATATTAATTTTAATACCTAAATTCGTGAAAATTTTATTTTCAATTAGGAAAATAAGTTGAAAATACTAGATAAATCCAGAAACATTGTTGAAACTTGATGGTCTAGTTTTCACTCACGGTGGACTGTTGAAACCTCACAATAAACATTTATAATATATTCATGTGTCCCATTTATCCCATTTTAATCATATTTAAAAAAATAAACAAACAAATAAAAAGTAAAATTAAAATTAAAAATAATAACCTAATAACACAATTAACAAAAATAAATAAATTACGTAGACCAAACAAATATACTTCGACTAACCTTGTCTTAATGTGTCATATCATTTTCAATTCGTAGTTTTTTTCCTTTTTTGGACTGCTGACTTGCATCTTAGGATTTGAGACGTATGCATATCATTTCATTGCATACACACATACCCACTTCTAGGTACTTTTTTTTTCCTTCCTATGTTTTATTTTTTGATACCCCAAAATTCATGATTAATTCTTAAAATGAATCCTAAACACCACCATGGTGTGTACGCTTGTGCCAAACCCACCTTTTTCTAATAAATTAAAATCAACTCGTCGTTCACTTTGCACGCACTACGTGTGCTTCAAATGCACCTTAATTTTAAATAAAAATGAATCATTCATCACAAAAATGCACGCACTGAAATATCAAATTTTTAATCAATGAATATGTATTTAGATACTTGAGTCTGGGTATCAAAGTCCGGGATTCATTAAAAGCACCATTTCACATTAATAAATTGTAACTAACAATTTAAAAATGAACTGTCATTTTCTTATTAAGGTTTACAACCTAATAAAATTTCAACCATTGTTAATAATTTACTAAAATGAACCCTTCACTAAAATCATTCCATTCACTACACTTTTTTTCATTTTCAATAAATATGCTTCGTGGGATGGGCACGTGTAGTCTTTCAAGTTGTTATTGCTTATAGAAGTTTTGGTTATGTCCTGAGAGGGTTATTGAGGTATTATGGTTTGATTGTATGATACGATTACAAGTGCAGTCTATACTTTTCTTTTCTGCCTGATACAGGGTCTCGGGTGCATGTTTGTTACATAGCATGAAGCTCTCAGTGGCATATGTGTAGGGGTCATGTCGAATTTTTTCTAGGATGTGAATTGTTTGGGGTGGTCAGTCGGTTAGTCACGTCTGTGTATGTTTATTCTGATCGATTTCTTTTTTATAGATATTATGTTATTTTGCAAGCATTCACTATGATTGTCTGTGTGTGGTGTGTGTGTGTATTCCATCTGCATGGAGCCTCAAGCTCCTCCTCCTATTCAGTATGTCCCATTAATCCAGTAGAAGGGATTATTCTTTCCTACTGACTTTTGAGCCTATTCCGAAAGCTGGCCTTGCATCTTTTGTGGTTGCTCCACTCCCTCTGATTCCAGACAATCCAGCCCTTTGTGATGAGTTTCTCGCGTCATACAGTAAGAAATCGGGCTTGGTTCGTGGTACTTCCATGGTCCTAACACCTAGAGGTTTAGGGAAGGCTTTGTCTCTTCCCTACAAAGGAGAACCCTTCGTCACAACCACACAGTTATTCTCAAATGAAGAGATCCTCAAGCTGTTACAGAGGCAGACTAAAGAGGTCCTCGATGTCAATAAGGTGATTAACACTTCAAGAGTGTCTTTCTCAATGATCACTGATCCTCTCTGGAAGCTAGTCTACCAATTTCTCCAGGACAGGTTTATGCCTGCCAAGACACCATCTCACTATTTGTTCAAGGAGCTCTTCATAGCCTCTAGGATGGTTTTAAAAGGGGTTGCCATTGACTGGAGTACTTATCTTCTTACGAAGATGGACTAGCATTTTGTCAAGGTGACTAGAGGGAATGTTACCAATGTGGCCTATGGTTCATATTTATATGCTTTCTTGACATATTCAAATCTTAAGAAGGGTGTTTTACCTCCTCCATTTGATCCATTCCCTCTCCCTCCACCTTCAGAAGATTCAAAACCCATTGGCATAGAGGATATTGACTCCCCTCCTCCATTGGTCATTTAGCGAAAGCGCTTGAAGTGCATAGCAGAGAAAATTCCACTAGTTATTCCTTCAATGTCAGTTCATTCTACCTCTGGAAGTGACCTCCCTACCTACCTCACATGCAACAACTTATTCAGGGCACATCGAGAGGGTTCTTTGGATATATCAGTTCCTTCGTTGAACAGCTTAGTGTCAGGGGATGCCATTCCTTTCCTTTGTAACGACATCGAGAGTTCTATTGAACTCTTAGTGACAACTTGTGTTCAATAGTTATATTCTTCTTTCTATGAAGATTATGTGCAATCCAAAGACCATATGCATAAGGCAACCACAGAGCTAGCCTCTACTAAAGACACTCTTTTCGATCTATTTAAGCAAATGAAGCAACATATACAAATGATTGAGATCCAGAAAGAAAAAATATTTTCTTTGAAAACTCAGTTAGCAGAAGCTCAGTCAAAAGTCACTAGAGTTTTGGAAGAGAAAGAGAAAATGTCCAAAGAAGCTCAGGAGTTTAAGACTCTTCTAGATATGAAATTGTTAGCTTTGCAGAGTGCTCATAATACAGTGGAATCCCAAGCTTCCCAAATTAAACAGTTGAATGACCAACTGGCACAATCACGCCAAGTCCCACTGTCCCCATGATTCCTTCTATATCTTAGTAGGACTTAGCAATTCTCTAGAGATAGACGACATTATGTCCGTTGTTTCAAGCTAAAGTGGAAAGATTGCAGTCTAGGATGGATTTATTATGGTCTACATCTGAGCAATTTCAGGACTATGCTCCTCCCAAGCATTCCTTTTTTGTCCACTATCACTTGAAATTAGCCTTCTATATTAAGCTCTCAACAATGGATCTCCCTCTTCTAGAGGATAGTTGGAGTGGAGCCTAGTCTTCTGATTTGCTGACACAAGTTGTCTATATGGTCTTTGAAGATTCTGTGATGACAGATACCATGTTGCTATCTTATATGTATCTAGAAGGTGATCTGTTAATTTCAGATGATGTAGATCTAGCTTGGTATGTAGGGGATATGGTCTTACAAGCTGCCTTGTATGTTAACCATTTTGAGTTGAGGATAGATGAAATATTTTAGTACTATTCTTCTAAAGTGTCTACTTGCCCTAACACTTTATGGCATTCAATGATTGATTCTGTAGTCCTAAACCAATGACAGAATACAACCTCTACTCGTGTGCAGAACACTAACCAATTGAGGGTGGATCTCCTAGCTTATCTTTCCAAGAACCATCCCTTTGATTCATCCTTCTTTGATGCCTATCATCAACTATCTATTTTAGGTCCCTCTGTTCCTAGCTTATTATATTATCAACAAATGGCCCATTGCTATGGTGCTTATTTTTTCATTTATCAATCCAACTCGCCATCTTACCTCTCCTTTTCCAACCTCACGGTTTTCCTCAAATTCCAATCTTTACCTATTGTTCTTTCATTGAAGATCAAGTCTTTTCCCCTTCTTCGCCTTGTCCTTTCCCATCTATCCATATACCTTCTACTTTTCATGCTTATCAATTAACACCTTTCCTAACCGATTTGCCCAAATTTTCAACTAATCTTTCTTTAGCTTATTCCCCATTTTATGATTTTACCTACCAATCTCTTCATCCTCTTTTACTCGTTCCTCTTCCATCTCCTACCACTTCTATTTCTCAACCCCCTCAGTTGGTTAGTGGGTATGAAGGATTTGATCAGCAGATTCCAAGAAGAAGACGATGGAGCTCAACTGATTCTCTCACAGGACCATAGCTTAATTGGCCATTAATTCCAGGGGACTGGACAACTACTAGTCAAGCATACCAAAAGTATCTCCATTTTTCCCAACAATATTCACACTCTCTCGATCCTTCAGTGAGATTGACAGCCCATTTTGCTTGGTACCTAGTATATATGCATAGGCATTCCCATAACGATCAAAAGGCCATTCCCGAGCTTTGTATGAATGTCAATATGAACATTGATTCCCAACAATTGGATATTCTATATTTTCATGCCCTTTGTTTACCTAGCAGATACCTTGTTTTGCTAGAACGGATATGATGCCTTCAATTCTTTCAGAATCCTCCAAAATCTTTTGTAGATGAGTCTTTATCCATGGATCGCTTTTGTAATCATCAAGCTTTCAAGAGGAATCATCTTCACTAATACCCCTGAATGTATTTTCTATGTTTCTTAATTATATATTTTTTGGAGGTGCCATTGAGATGGTTGTTTTGTGTTTGTGATGTATTAATTGGTATATGATGAGTTCGTGCTGGTTGAATAATTCGTTCAAGAACTCTCTTTTTGACTATTGGCACTCATGGTGATGGTGGATGGCAAGCCTGCAATGCAAAACTGAAAAACCTCTTATATCCTTTACAAATCTGTTATGACTTTCTATTGTTTATAAGATGTGTTAATACATAACGATGTTTTCCTTTAGTAGTATTCTTTCTTAGATACATGTGATAAGTCGAGGTCGTGGTTTGGGGTGATTATTGAAGATACTAAAGAAGATCGAATTGAGCTCTTTACTGAATTTACATTCTTCTTTTCCTTAGGTCGCAAGGACGCTGGTGCGCAGATCAGTCGCTATATGCTCACGTAGTGAATCCTGAAAGGTCCCCAAGAACAATGAACTCTACCTTTTTGCACAAAAAACAATGTAAAAAGCATGAACGGCAAGAGCAAGAGACCAATTGGGTGCAATCTCCCCCATGCCTTGTGTGAGCGCTTCACAAAGCATGTATTTTATGTATATTTCCATCTTCATGCTCAATAATAGCCCAATTTACAAAAATATGACAAGCTTTTAGCTTTTGAGTTTGCCTTTTACAAAAATAGAAAATAAAGCTAATGGACGGTGCCCATAGAGTCTGGCACGCCCAATCTCAATGTCCCAAATAGAAATAACATATCCGTGTGCATAGGCGCATACAAAATAATAATAAATAATCGATGCCTCAATAGACATGACAAAATATAGGCGTGGCGCCTATCAAAATATAATCCATAGGTCGAATACTCTCTAGACTCCAATGCTTTCCTCCGCCACTGCTGCTATCTCTACACATCAACTGAAGCATTCACAATCGTTAGTAAAATAATACAATTAAACCGACAAAAGTGAATACCTAGCAGTCTTCAGCTACATAAATAAATCAACTGGTTAGAAATAAATCCTACCCTTATTTTATTACAAGTGCGCACTCTAAACTCATAAATGTTTATTAATTTAATATGCATTTTGCTGAATCACCCGCTATGGAATCACCCATGTACACACTAAATTAATAAAACGCCCGAAAAGGACAGGCATCCCCATCAACTTCTCGCACAAAGAATCCACTTTGTGTATGAGCCCCGGTCATCTAAGTTTACGGAATCCACCATAAAACCTCACGAAATCCACCGTGAAATATACCTCCTGGCATCATACCCCCGGGGTGGGATAGCAATTGACCTCAATTGCTATTAGCTCAATGTGGAGCTAACAGAGTGGGGAAAGCATTTAAGTCTCTAGCGTGCATCCATTGTGCTTCTTCTACAGGATGGTTCTTAAATTTTACTAGATATCTAGAATACCTTCGGCCAGTTCTAATGGTCATAAAGTCAGTGTCTATGATAGCTTCTGGTTCAAGTATTTCAGTCTCTTCCTCTAATAAAGGTGGGTTTTCATAAACAGGGTGGATAGGTAATTGGCCTCTAAATGGTCTCAATAAGCTAATGTGAAATGTGTTGTGAATTTTCCAATGGGATGTAATTCTAACTTGAATGCATTATCATTAATTTTATGAATAATTCTAAATGGTCCATAAAATCTAGGAGCTAGTTTGACAACTGGATGTCTATCTACACTTTGCAGTCTACGTTTTTCTATTCTCAGCCAAACATAATCATCAACTTTGAAATTCATGGCTTGTCTTTTCTTGTTGGCTTGTTTGGTATATGATTGCTGGGCTTTAGCAATCATATCCTTAACCTCATCAAAAATACTGTTATGCATACTAGCAATATCATCAGCACTCTGAATTCTATTAGACAAAGATGCAACAGGTGTAGATAATCTATATCCGTAAATTACTTCAAACGGTGCTTTCTTTGTAGATGTGTGCGGTGTATTGTTATATGCAAACTGTAATAAATGCAAATGAGTGTCCCATGTCTGAGGTTTAGAGATAGTATATGCATGTAAAAGATCTAGAATGGTGCTGTTTGTGGCTTCTGTTTGTCCATTTGTTTCTGGATGAAATGCAGATGAGAAATCAATCTTTGTGCCTAGATTAGCAAAGAGAGTAATCCAAAAATTGTTACAAAATCTAGAATCACGATCTGAAATGATAATTTTAGGCAATCCATGGTTAGTAAAAACAGTTTTCAAAAACAATTGTGCTGCTTGTGATGCTGTTAAAGTTTTCTTACATGGAATGAAATAAACTTGCTTACTAAATCTATCTACAACTGTCCAAATCATGTCATGGTTAGATTTAGTATTTGGTAAACCAGTAATGAAATCCATAGAAATTTGTTCCCAAGGTTTAGATGGAATAGACAAAGGCATTAGTAATCCATACTATTTACCATGATGTCTCTTAATTCTTTGACAAATCAAACATTCAGAAACGAAATTAGATACATCTGCATCCATATGCGGCCAATAAAAATCTTCAGTTAACATACGTAATGTAGATATGATACCTCTATGTCCTTGATATGGGGGACAATGAATTTCATTCAAAACAAAAGATCGGAATGGAATAGTAACACACAGACTCTTTTCATAAAACATAAATCCATCATTATATGACAATGAATCAACAGGAATGAAATTATTTTGAACTAATTTATTCCAATCAGAATGAAAAGTAATATCCTGGTGATATGTATCTTTCATAGCAATCAAAGAATCAAAAGATATGACAGAAATATTATGAATTGCAGGTCTTCTACTCAATGCATCAGCAACTACATTTTCTTTTCCAGGTTGGTATTGAATGATAGGATGAAAACTTTGAATGAAGGAAGCCCATTTGATATGACGGTCAGAAATTTGGGGTTGGCTAAGTAAATGTCTAATGCTTTGCTGGTCGGTCTTTATCATAAATTCTGAACCCATTAAGTAGTGTTTCCACTGTCTTAATGCTTGTACTACTACTAATAGTTCTTTGTCATATGTGGAATATTTTAGCTCAGAGGGTTTCAGCTTACAACTAGAATATGCTATTGGATTATTGTCTTGCATTAGTATGGCTCCTATTCCTGATCCGCTAGCATCGATCACAACTAGAAAGAATGGTCTATTAAAGTCAGGCAACTGTAAAACAAGGGCATTGGTTAATGCATGTTTCAGTAAGTCAAAGGATTTCTGTTGAGTTTCGGTCCATTGATAAACAATTCCTTTCTTGAGAAGTTTGGTTAATGGTAAAGCAAGTAATGAAAAATTACGTACAAACTTCCTATAGAAACTAGCAAGACCAAGGAATGAGCGTAACTCATGCACGTTTTTAGGAACAGGCCAATTCAATATTGCATCAATTTTCTTAGGATCAACTTTAATTCCTTCAGATGATACAATATGACCTAAATACTCAATTTTTGTCTTAAAGAATTCACTCTTTTCAAGATTTGCAAACAATTGATTTTCTTTCAATAATTGAAAAACTAATGACAAATGCTCATAATGCTCTTTCTCATTTTGACTAAACACCAAAATATCATCAAAGAAAACAATCACACAGTACTGATATTTCAGAAAGATACGGTTCATCATTCTACTAAAAGTGGCAGGTGCATTAGTCAATCCGAATTGCATGACTAAGAATTCGTAATGGCCAAATTGTGTTCTGAATGTAGTCTTAAATATGTCAGATTTATCTAGCCTCACCTGATGATATCCAGACTTAAGGTCAATTTTACTAAATATAGAAGATCCTTGCAGTTTGTCCATAAGGTCATCAACTCTAGGTATAGGATACCTATTCTTTACAGTGATCTTATTTAAAGCTCGGTAGTCAATACACATACGATAAGTATTATTCTTTTTCTTGACTAAGAGTACAGGTGCACCGAATGGAGAACTGCTAGGTCGAATTAAACCTCTATTTAGTAATTCTTCAACTTGACTCTGGATTTCTTTTTGCTCTATTTGGTTGTGCCTATATGGTGCTTTGCAAGGTGGTTGTGTGCCAGGGATCAAATCAATCTTATGGTCTTCTGGACGTGAAGGAGGTAAACCTGGTGGTAGGTCTTCTGCAAAACAGTCCTTAAAATATGCAAGAAATTCTTTATGCCTAGGGTGCATATGATTTTCCTTTGCTTGCAATTCATTCACCCAAATGAGATATGATTTAGTACTCTTGCGTAATGCACGTTTTGCTTGAGTATGCGAAAGCAGTGGAAAAACATTAGATGCATGCATACCATATAATGTAATAGATCTTCCTTGAAAATTAATATTCATTGTGTATGTGGAATAATCTATATCAGGGTTATGCTGGTGTCGCCAAGGCATTCCTAAAATAATGTCACTTGACTGTAATGGAACAACTAAGAAATTTCTTCTTTCAATGTATGAACCAATTTGAATCTCTAAATCTTGGACTTCCTGTGTACCATTATACCTAGTGCCTAAAAATGCAGCTTTTATGCGATAATGCGTAGGTACAGTTTGTAATTTCAATTCCTTTACCAATTTTGCTGAAATAAAGTCATGAGTACTACCGTCATCATGCAAAATAGTCTTTTCCTTTCCATGCACCAAACATTTCATAGTCAATAATGAATGTGGAGTAGGCATACCTGGTAAAGTATCGGAAATAGTAGTAGTGTCGTCCTCATCTTCAGTGAAATCAGGCATATCCTCATGTTCGTCTTCGTCCATGGCTCCAAGATAGTTGATATGTGCTGGTGGCTTCTTTGAATGACAATTTGCTGCGAGATGTCCAGGTTGGTGACATTTATAGCATACTATTGGCTTGGCTTTGGTTACATTATTTGCAATGGCGGGGAGTCTGGGTACATTTGGATTTGCTTGTGGAATAGGCTTAGGATTTGGATTGACATTGGATGGTAATGCAGGTGGTTTAGCCCAATTTTTGCGAAAAGATGGTGAAGAGAAACGACCTGGATTAAACCTTCTAAAATTGGAATTGAATTGTTTAGATCCATAATTACCATTGGCTTGGAATTGCTGTGGTTGTCTGTCTCTACCTCGTAGCTTATCTTCAGTGTCGTGAGCTAGTGAAATGGCGTCTTCAAGAGTAGCAGGCTTGAACATGTTCACTTTAGCGTAGTAATGTCCAAGAAGTCCAGACATATACTTCCGCTTATGTGTCGTCTCTGGTACGTCTTCAAGCATGCGTAGCTGTAGGAGTGCATTCCAAAAACGCTCTGTATACTGTGGTATAGGCTCACGATCCCGTTGTTGAAGTAGATCCCATTGCTTGATAGCCTTCTCATGAAATTGCGGTGGAAGGAAATTCTGCATGAACTTCTTCTTGAAATCTTCCCAAGTAGCAGGACATTCTATGCTCTTGCGTACTACAGTCCACCAAAGTGATGCTCTGTCTACCAAATGATTAGTAACACACTTGATTTTATCTTTTTCTGGATAGGTTTCCTCATGGAAATAGTCATCAAACTGACTAATGAATGATAAAACAGTCTTTCCTTCTCGTATGCCATTGAAAGTGCGGAATTTGAAACTTCGTTTACTTATCTTTGATTCCTTGCGAATGGTTTGAGCTTCAAGAGTGGCGTCGATGGTACGTCGAATCAAGTCTTTAGCTTGAGGTTCTTCCTTGTCGGTAGATGCTCTTTGTAATTTTGTCAATTGCACTTGCAATGCTTGTCTAGCCTTTCGTTCTTCTTCCAATTGCATCATGATTAGATCCAGCTTTTGTTTCATGGTAGACTCAAGTGGGTCGTCTTCAGCCATAGGATCATCCATATGTGGTTCCGTCATCCTATAAAACTCAAAAGACCTTTCTCACTCAAAATCAGGTTAGCGGGATGAGCGTAGCTCAAATTCGGGGTTACAAGGCTATGTATTTTTGGGTATTTCTTTCTCAATTTTCAGAAAATCTGCGATATTTCCTTCTTCATATACTGAAAATACTTCAGTGAACCTGCGTATGGGTAGAATACCTTGCCACGAACAACTTTGCAGTTCAGAGTTTCTGCGCAGGAACAACCCTTCTAGGAGTTTTGAGCACTAGTCAGTTCTGACTCCAGTTGACTAGTCTGACTTGCAGAGTTGCAGACTTAGTCGACTTGCAGAGTTGCAGACTTAGCCGACTTAGTGAACTTGCAGGACTTGATCACAGTCGACTTGCAGGACTTGATTTCTGGAGTGCAGGACCTGAAGTTTGTTGACTTGCTGGAGTTAAGAGCTTTGAATGACTTGATTAAGCTTAATGTCTTAAGCTTAATAGCTTAAGTTTATGGAAGAGGGGGGTAATTGAGAAAAACGGCGCACATCGTGGAGGACGTGGGCAGCCATTTTCTGACGTCGCGGATTTTTCAGACGTCCTCTTACAGCTCGTTGAAGATTTTTGTGAAGCTTCTTAAATTCCTTAAGCCTTTAAGCTTTAAGATTAAGCTTTTTGAGAAGATAGATATGGAGCTTCTTACTGTATATCCACGACTTGTTTATGGAGATGAGGGAGTGGTCCTCCGCCTGTACACCCTGGTCCTTCGCGATCTGAGAGTAGAAACAGGGGTTCTTGATCGCCAGAAGTCTGCCTGTATCGATGGTTCGCGACAAGATTGACCGTAGAGCCCGATCGTTCCAGGAGCTCCGGCTTTGCACGAGATGGGTAGCGATTGGAAGCTATTGATCTCAGCTCCGCTCTGATACCACTGGTGCGCAGATCGGTCGCTGTATGCTCACGTAGTGAATCCCGGAAGGTCCCCAAGAACAATGAACTCTCCCTTTTTGCACAAAAAACAATGTAAAAAGCATGAACGACAAGAGCAAGAGACCAATTGGGTTCAATCTCCCCCATGCCTTGTGTGAGCGCTTCACAAAGCATGTATTTTATGTATATTTCCATCTTCATGCTCAATAATAGCCCAATTTACAAAAATATGACAAGCTTTTAGCTTTTGAGTTTACCTTTTACAAAAATAGGAAATAAAGCTAATGGACGGTGCCCATAGAGTCTGGCACGCCCAATCTCAATGTCCCAAATAGAAATAACATATCCGTGCGCATAGGCGCATACAAAATAATAATAAATAATCGATGCCTCAATAGACATGACAAAATATAGGCGTGGCGTCTATCAAAATATAATCCATAGGTCGAATACTCGCTAGACTCCAATGCTTTCCTCCGCCACTGCTGCTATCTCTACACATCAACTGAAGCATTCACAATCGTTAGTAAAATAATACAATTAAACCGACAAAAGTGAATACCTAGCAGTCTTCAGCTACATAAATAAATCAACTGGTTAGAAATAAATCCTAACCTTAATTTATTACGAGTGCGCACTCTAAACTCATAAATGTTTATTAATTTAATATGCATTTTACGGAATCACCCGCTATGGAATCACCCATGTACACACTAAATTAATAAAACGCCCGAAAAGGACAGGCGTCTCCATCAACTTCTCACACAAAGAATCCACTTTGTGTATGAGCCCCGGTCATCTAAGTTTACGGAATCCACCATAAAACCTCACGGAATCCACCGTGAAATATGCCTCCTGGCATCAGACGCTTCCTTTCTAAGTGTGGGAATATGTTGAGAGTGGAAAAAGATTGAATTTTTTATTGATTTTTGTTATTTTTAAGGTCTGGATGGTTGATTTTTTATGGATTTTGAGTGATGTTTGGTTGTTTTTGGAAGTGTTTGAGAGTGTTTTAGATGATATTGATTATGTTTTGGAAGCTCATGATGATTCTTAATGGAAATATGAAGCTCTGTGATGTTCTAATAGGTTCTGTTGAGGTTCTGATTGGTTCTGATACCTTCTATTTAGCTTCTGTTTTGTTCTGATTTTCTTATGTATGAAGCATGGATTGATGATTAATGAAGGTTGAGATCTTTTAAAAACCTTTTGAATAGTTTTTTATAGTTTGGAATGGTTTTAGTATGAGTTATGAGGATTTGTTGTTCTCTGATAACCTTTTGTAACCCTGTGTAGAGCCTCTGTCTCTGCTCTGTTCTTGTTCTATTCTGTTCTATAGATCTTCTGTAAGAGTTCTATAGAATGTATGTGTGACTCTAGGAAAGTTTATAACTTATGGAAAGGATGAATCTAAGTTCAAAAGAGCTAAAACAAATGGAAGAAGCAGTTGCTTGCTGAAGATTAAAGAGAAGACTAGAGTGATCGTAATAGTAGTGAGCTATGAAGAGACACTGTAGTGGCTCTAGTGCCCTTTCATACCTCCCATACCTCTTGGGAGGTGCATCCATTGCCTAAGAAGGATTATTAAGTGTCATTCTTGAGTATTTTAGTGAGGAGATGATGTACTATTGATAGATAGATAGAGAGAGAGAGAGAGAGAGAGAGAGAGAGAGAGTCAGAGTTAGTCAAATCTATCAAAACAATGTGTCTATCTATGAGAGATTGAGGGAGAAAACTATGAAGACATTGAAGATGAATACTATGTGATTGATTTCCATTCAAAAGTGGTGTATTCCTTTGTGTTTTCATTTTTTATTATGGATGTTATGAAGAAATTGAAGATTATGGTTAATTCTATCAAATCCGTGGGAGATATCTACTATGGTGCTGTGTGAAGATTTGTTGTTTTCCTTGTTTTGGTCATCAAAAGAATGAAATAAAAGCTTGTTGATGTTACAAGATAGATTTTCTTGAAATAGAATCCCCTTTTCCTTGGTGTTCCTCTTGGGGCTCCAGGGATCCACCAGTTGTAGAAATCTAGAGTTTACTCAATCTTGATGAGGGGATCTAGATCTATAGGTTGGACGATGATTACACACACATAGGACATAATGTCATTGATCAACCAAGTTCCATTAAAACAACTAGTAACATGGAGCTCTTCTTTAGTCATGGTCTAATCTAGTAATAGGTGATGTAGCAACTACATTGGTGTATCTAGTCTGCAAGATTCAATGATAGATCTTAAGGACATAGATTCATAGTGTGTAGGGTCTCTTCTTAGAAAATTGATTGTAGGACATTGTTCAACCAAGCTAGTGTCCATGTCATAGCATAATTGATACTAACCTTGTGTGAAGCGATTGGAGGAGATACATTGCTATTTGAGTGCTTCAACCTTGGATGGGTCTTTAAGCCTCGTAATGAGTGCATAGATAGGAGGAATTGGGAAACAACTCTGTGTAAAGTGATTGGACGAGGTACATTGCTATTTGAGTGCTTCACTCGGATGGGTCTTTAAGCCTCATAATGAGTGCATAGATAGGAAGAATTGGGCATTTTTGCAATTGATTTTCTAGAAGTTTGCATGAGAGCTACTCTTGGATAAGAATACTTTTATAGTACTACAAATGCTCTTGTTCCTACTATGTGGAGTGCCATGGGATTCAAACATAACCATATTGACATTAGCTAGACCTAAATTGATAATGGTTGGAAGTTTTGTGAAGGTGCGAAAAGTTGAGCCTAGTTTTCAAAATCATTCTATTGGTGATCACTTGGTTTGTTGGACCAACTCTTTTGCCATTTCATAGGTTGAGCAACAACAATAGTTCTTCTTTAATGGCCTAAAGATAGTGGCTTGTAGTCATTTCTTTTATCAATAGTAGCTTTGTAAACCATAATGATGTCAACCATTGTGACTGCAAACAATCGCAAATTTCTTCCTTGTCCTTCTAGGTCCTAGTCATGAGTTTGACTATTATATTATTTGCATACTCAGATTTTGAGAGTCTCTTGATAAAGAGGTCCTTAAGCACATTGAAATCATTGCATTCTACATCATCTAGGCTAGTAAACCAAGTTCTTTCCCTTTCTCCTAGACAGAGCTTGAAAGCTTGTGCTTGTTTGTTTAAATCTTGGAGGTTGTTAGCCTCATAGACCTAGTCAAAATGCTCCATGAAGCTATAGGGATCTTCTCTTGGTTTATCCTTCTTGATATTCTTTATGATTATAGGATTTTTTAATTGGTTATTGGTATTGAGCCCTACTCCTATCTGGTTAGGATTGAAGCTACTAATGCCATAGTACTTCTCACATTTGGTTAAGTTATCCAACAATCACTTGGTCAAGAGTTTGGTCATGGTGGGATTTGGTTTGAGGACTCTTTGCCTATTATGAGACTCATTAGGGTAGAAAGAGTTGTGGAAGAAGCATTTGACAAAAAATTATTGTGTATTAAGTTATCCTAATTTTAGCAATTCACCACTTAGAGGTGAGCTAGTATTACTCAAGATCATCATTTATTTATAGTATGATGGTGCAAAATCAATTGCTAATCATATTAGAACATCAAAGTAGGAGCAATCACATGTGGAGTTGATAGAAGAGGGGATTCGTTGACAAATAAAACTTGCTTACACTTAATCTCTCATGATCATGATTTGATTTATGTGTGAGAGAGTGAGACAAAGACACCCTTTCACATTTTCTTGGGCTAGTTATGCACCAAGTGATAGATACCCATTTTGCAAGTCATTAAAATTACGAGAATATGACTTGTTGTGTACTTGCTAAACTGCTAAACTCCTTGCCCACTTTTAGATAGGGAGTCTCCCCTATCGACTTTATAAAGTGATGGGCAAGGGTGCACTTTTGGCAAATGTAGCCAATCATCAAAATAACATATTATTATTTTCAAAGTTTACTCAAAAAGGGATCAGGGTCTCTTTATAAAGGTAGGTGGTGTAAAATTGGAGTCATTGAAAACTTTACAAGCAAATGCACAAGTCTAGCATATTAATACATTATAAACATGTGAGGAGGGCTTCCTATCACCTTGATCTTCAAGAAGATGAGTTCCACACACACACACACATGGAGGAAAGGAGGGTGGGTGGGAAAAGGTGGGTGTTTGAGGGTGGGTGAGTAGTAGGGGAGGGAACGAGTGAGCGTGCATGCGTGCGTGCGTGCGTGTGTGTGTGTCCTCTATTTGTGGTATCCTTCCTTCTACCACAGAGTCATGGGAACCACTTAAGAAGTTCCAAAAATGTATTTGTAGGAGCATACTCCCTCTCTTATAGTCAATCTTGTGTTTTTTATTTCTAGCCAAATGTCTTCTCCCTAGTATAATTTTCTAATTTTTAGTTTGACCATAATGGATTTTGAAAAATACTATCACCATAAAATACTTTCATAGATACAATTCTTTGAAAGTGAATGGAGCTGCCTAATTGCATCAAGTTAATCTCATAATATTATCATGATGCTGATGTAAGTTTAGAATAAAAAGTTAATAAGAAGACTCTTGACGAACCCAATATGAGGGGGCATGGAGTTTAACCATCTTTAGACTCACCTTTCATCCAATCATGCATTGCCCCATAAGTGTTCAATCTGTAATCATGATTTGATTAATGATTTCCGATACTTCAGCGTGTTGTGGTGCTTATGTCCTATCTTTTGGTGTAACCCAAAAAATTGACATGCATTGCAATAAGTCTTGAATTTTCACCAAAATCTTAAAGAGTCTATTTCCCATTTAATAGAGCAATAAACAATAGTGAAAATACAAGGGCACAACTCTTAAAAGCTTTCATCACAAGGCAAAACGTGTCCTAACATGAACCACATACAAAAAGTACTACTTTTGTTGCACCTTTAATGAACACTCTTAAGAGCTTATCTCACAGAAAAAACCTATCCTAGTATGTAGCGTGTAAAGATGGTAATTTTTATGTTTAATTTTATGGTCTCTTATGCTTTTATTGGATAACAATGAGCACTCCTTTATGGCAAAGCTCCATCCTTTTAGCCCTACTGAATAGACATGCCATAGGCATAGTACGCTCCTAAATGAGTCAAAGGCTTTAGGGCTAATATAGACTAGTCTTTAAATGTTTACATGGTAATTTGATATGCCATAATGTTCGTACTTATTACAAATTTTGGATCCTTCTCTTATGGCTTTTGCTTGAATTTCCATGCTATTTTCTAAAATATAAGACAAATCAATGATTGTTACTCTTACATATAAGGTCCAACATTGAATGCTCATATATAAAGACATCTTCTTTATCCTCTTATGCACATCAAATTTCAATTAATGTTTTTTACTAGTTTCCTTCCATTTATTTATATTCAATTATGACTTTTTAGTTCCACCTTTGAAAAGAACCTAGGGCTTGTTCCCATTATGTTGTCTACTCTTTATTTTTCTCTTCTTGTATATTGCAAGACCATAGCCAGTCTTTGGCTCTTGTTCTACTACTTATCATCTCTAATGGATGTCCTTACATTTCACTATTAGGAAGAAGTGAGAATATGCAAAACAAATTACAAAAGGAAACATGGAGAAGAGATATTGAAAAGGTAAATGTTTTGTATTGGTTTTGAATAAATATGAATTTCATTCAATCTATGCTATGTACACCATTTGCACCACAACTTTGCCCAAACCTCCTAGCTCTTCTCGAACATTCCAAATCATTTTTGAATCTTTTAAATTTCAATGTGTATGTCATTAGTTTAGGGTTAGGACAAATATTGAGAGAGAGAGAGAGAGAGAGAGAGAGAGAGAGAGAGAGAGAGAGAGAGAGAGAGAGAGAGAGAGAGAGAGAGAGAGAGAGAGAGAGAGAGAGAGAGAGAGAGAGAGAGAGAGAGAGATGAGAGAAAATACAACTTGAGAGAGAGGGGGGACGCAAAAAATATGTGTGAGAGAGATAGATTTACGAGAGAAAATACAACTTGAGAGAGAGAGAGAGAGAGAGAGAGATAAGAGAGGAGAGAGGAAATCCTTAGATCCCAAAATCCAATATGTAGGGGAGGAGAAAGCAAACAAATATTTTCTTTTAGTAAATGATCATTACATGTTTCATTGCACTTTGTTGATAAGGGAACATATGGCCTTGTGGATACATCCAAATGTTCTTCTATCTCTTTGTGTTGTTGATAAGGGAAAATATGGCCTTAAGGATGCATCTAAATGTTCTTCTATCTCTTTGTGTTGTTGTATGATCCTATGTATACATCTAAATGTCTTTCTTATCATCATGGTTATTATGTTTTTCATGCCACCTATTAATGGGATTAAGTTGAGATTCTAGTCAAACTTTTGCACTTCCAATTGGTTTTGGCTAATTGTAATTAGCAAGAGACATTAAGATTTTGTTCTATTTTGATTTGGACAATAACTAAATAATTGGATCATTATTGATACAACAATCAAAGGTATAATGAGGACAAAAAAGATGAGGAGTAGTTATCATGTGTTAGGTATCATCTTTGTACATAAGCCTCTTGCAAAGCTATCAAGGAATTAACTTTCTTTGTAAAGACACGCATTTTTTGTGTTTGCATACTCCATGCATTAAATACAACAATTCAGCCATTTGAGTAACATTAAATTCAGTCAAGTACTCATGAGTACAAACCATTTGTATGCATCAAGCTCAAAAGCAAAAGTAATTTCTCCCTAAGTACACTGATAGTTGTTTGTGCATAAAATTGCAAAAGTAGTGTCTAGATCAAAAGTGATCGGTTAGATAGAACTATATTCATTTATCTATATTGTTTTAACTACATTACAAATATATATATTTATTTATTATATATGTGTGTATTATTTGGATTTGTGGAAAGATTTATGTGATGCAAATAGCTACCAAACCTTAAAAATTATTGGCCTATTAAAATATTTTTCACATATGTTGTACAAGCCTTTCCATGAAAAGTATATTAAATGTGATCTTAAACTACATGTCAAGGCTTTTGTAAATTGAAATTCGTTTTCATAAGAGTTGCTTGCACTAATCTATATTCACAAAAAAATTGTATAGATTAGGAGATAAATTGCACAAATTGCAATATGATAGATTTGTAAAAGCAACAAGAGCCAAAGAATTGGCAAGGGTTTTTCTTAATGAAAATTTATAAGTACGATAATATGGATAACATCTCTATAGAAATCAATAACATGTTATAATCTTCTTCTTGATTAGCTTAAAGGAACTAGCCTTTTTGCCCAAATATTAAATATCATTATCAATATGAACTATAAGTACCCTAGCAACGTCATGTTTATTGATCGTGCTATAAGTAGCCTAGCAATATCATAATTACCAACCTTGCTACCAAACAAAAGCTTCTTACAACATGGTTAGATGGACCAAAATGGAGAGCTCTAAGGATATACTATATGTTATATGTCTCTTCATTCATGTTACCAAAATCCCAAAAAAAAGCTTGCTTCCAAGATAAATACATGGCTTGTTTTAAGCCATGCAAGCTCTTCTATAGCTTGCAAACTAGATGCTCCATACATTGTTTTACATACCCTTGAGGTTGTTCCATGTAAACTTCTTCCTCAAGCTACCCATCGAGGAAGGCATACTAGTGAAGGGACAAAAATCTTGGAGGGTTTGCTTTCTTATGCACTGGTAGAAGGGATTTTCCAATGAATAGAGGTTTTATCTTCTACATAGGCAGAAGGGGAAAAGCATTGTAAATAACTTTTGCAAAATAATAAATAAATATGTTTTGCCAAAAGATTTTTTTTCTCTGTCTTTATAGGGATAAGCTTATAAAACATTATTTTTTTCCAAACTAACGAGATGTTACCTCTATCAAGTTTGTAGTAACAGGGGTTTCGCTGATTCCTACTGTGTCATTTTCTCCATCGACCGTGTTTCTTGCTTCTTTTGCTTCAAATGGGCTTCTTGAAATTTTGTGACCTCGTGGAGCCATGAATGTCAGGCGAAATTAACGTGGTAGCTCAAGGAGAGTTGGTGGTCGTCTAGAAAAATTTCGCCAGCGTTTTGCTTAGCGATATGGCTATATGGAAGAAAATTGTTGTTGATGTCCATATGGCATAGTTTTCACTTATGAAGAGAAGCCATTGGGATTAATAACATGATCATATTCAACTTCCTATTTTTAAGAAAACCCCTTAGCAACAAGTCTTGCTTTTCCTCTCTAGCTTGCCTTCTTTGTTATTTTCTTTATACAACCACTTACCAGTGGCTTTCTTGTGTGGTGGAAGCTTACATAAACATCAAGCATGGTTCTTTTCTACTATTGCCATTTCTTTGTTTGTTGCTTCTTTCCATTCTTTCTTATCACATGCATCCTCATTGAAGAGAGGTTCCTTTTGCTCTTGAATTGATGCTAGGAATGCATAATTACTTTGTTGAAAATTTGAAGTGGTACATCTATGATTAGCAAGTCTTCATGGTTACCCTCTTTCTCTTGTAGACCCTTTGAAGGGCTACTCTATGCTCCTCGTCTTCTTCTTGTTCTACTTCTTCGGTTAATGTTCCTCAAGAGAATGTACTTCTTCCTTGATGGTTTTTGATGATGTGAGGAGTTGTCCAAATGTGATGCAGGAAACAATTTGTAGTATTCTTCTTCATCAAAGACAATATATCTAAACATAAATGTATCCATCTTGATAGGATCATAAAGTTTGTAGGCCTTAGTTGGTTCACTATAACCAATTTCATTGGTGATTACTCAAGGTACACTTAGGTTTATTTCATGAAATCCAAATTTGAAGTCTTGTCTATCTTTAAAACATTTCATGCTATGGTTGAGAACATGATAGTAAGGAAAATCAAGGTCTTCTTGTCGGATAGTGGAGGAAAGTTCATGTCAAATGAAATGAATCAATACCTTTAAGAACATGGCATCAAAAGGCAACTCACTTACAACTGCATGCCTTAGTAAGATGGCATTGGAAATAGAAAGAATGGAGCTCTCTTTGAGGAAACAAGATGCATACTCAAAGGCAAGCAAATACCCAATACCTTGTGGGCAAAGGCAATCAACATAGCTTATTACCTTTGCTAATAGGTCTCCCATTGAACCATTGAAGAGAATAGCTTCATATGAAGCCTTTTTTGGATGAAAGCCAAAAGGTAAATCACTTAGGGGTTTTTGGTTTGCGAGCTTATCCTCATATTCCTAATGAGAAAAGAAAAAATTTAGATGAGAAGGCAAGAAAATGCATATTTATTAAAAGTGAATGTCCATATCCTTTGTGCCATAGGCTATAGCATCTTTTATCGAGCATTTTTTACCTTCAACCTCCACTTTCATGCCTTTGTCCACCAGGCTTCTAATTGAAAGTAGAATCTTGGTCAATGAAGGAACCAAGTCTACATCTTTAAGGTTTGACTTTTTCATGTTGTTGAGCTCCATATGTATTTCTCCTTTCTCAATGATAGCACTAGATGTATTGTCTACAATATAGATCTACCTACTCTACTTCAAGTCTATGTCTTCCTTTGTACAACCTCTATTCTCTTCATGTATCCTTTCTCACTCTAAGCCTTGATTTTAGGTGTATCTCCTTGATTCTTGCAAGTAGGTGGTTGTTGTCCTACAACAAGTGGCTCTATGAGTAGGTAGCAACCAAATATCCACATGCCCTTTTTGGGATAATATCATCCGTAATGAGACAAATATTTCACATCTTGAATCTTGTCAAGCTCATGTACCAATTGAAAAAAATCTACTCTACAAAACTGACACTTGAAAATATAGCTCCTAGAGTTTTTGTACTATTTTTATCATAATTATAGGGATACTCTCCACTTATCAATCATGTACATAATGGCATGACTTACACATGAATATGGGGGTATATGTTTTTATTTTTTAAACCATAGCTTTTTAAGCTATTGTATTAAGTGTTGTTTCTATCCAATTAGAGATTGTGTGAACGAGCATATTTTTAGAAGAATATAACAAGTTCTAAGAGTCCCAATGTGGTTATGATAGAGGGATGCCAAAAACAAGGGGGAAATCCCATAAAAAAGAAAACCCTACAAGAAAGTCTCTCACAAGGAAAGGTGTGAAATGCTTTTACTACAATAAAAAGGTCACACATTAAACATGAGTGCTCTAACTGGAAGAGCAAGAACAAAAGGCAAACAAAGAGTGATGACAATGGTAAAAAGGAGGAAAATCTAAGGCAAATATTGAGAAAGTAAACACTATATACAGCAATGATGATGGTGATGTGCTATGTATCCCTACTCTTGGTGATGTATTCCTTGTTGTTATAAATGATGATATGTCATAAGAACGAATCATTGATTCACGAAGTATCTTTTCATGTTATTCAACATAGGGTGTGGTTTCTTCTTATGGTGCAGGTAGAAAAGAATGTGTTTGTTTAGCCATCAATGACTTTGCATGTAGCATTGTTGGAGTGGAAGATGTACATCTATCATGCACGAATGGTTCTTCTTTTGTCTTAAAAAATATGGCATATAATATATCTAAATAAGAGTTTAATTACCACTAGATAGTTAGATGTCAGAGAGAGAACTAGGGAGAGAGAAAGATTGCAGAGGAGAGAGAAAGACTGCAGGAAGGGAGAGAAATAGAGTGACGAGGAGAGAGAAAGACTAGAATTGGAGAGAGAAAGACAGGAAAGATGAAGAAGCCATGGAAGCTTGGAGCAAGAAGGGAGAGAAAGATTGTAAATGTATTGATATGTCAAAAAGATATGAAAAATTACAACTTCTCTCCTTATATACCAATGTCAGTGTGACATGGCATATTATCAACATTTCTTACACTAATTCCTTATTCTCAGCTTCTTACAATCCATCCCTTCCCAAAAGTTTTTGTCCTCAAAAACAAACCTGAAAGACTAGAAAAGGATAGATGAAACAGAGTACTACTCTGATACAAGGGCTACAAAAATAGGAAAAGCACTAGTTTGTACTAAGTAATAGAGAGGATCGTAAGTGGGAAATGAAGGTGCAAAATCCTGCTCAAAACCTCCTTGATCAAAAGATATTCCATCATAATGATTGTCCAAGAGAATAGAATGTCTCTCAACCACATACTCCAATCCACCCGGATCAAATGGATACGACAAAGTATCCCCATAATCAAATCCATGATCACATCCAAAATCCCCTGGACCATAGGGAAGCACAATGCCATCTTCATATTCATGTATGCCCAAATCATATATTATATCATCATCAAACATGTGCCGGTCATTATAACCATGATCAAGGTACTCATTATCAAATGCGTTCAATGGCTGTTGTAGACCTTGATTAAGTGTAAACTGATGCCCAAAAATATCATCATGAGATTTCTCTAAGAATCTAAAACCTTCAACATGACCATCTACATCTGCAAGTGTTTCATGTGATTCATCAACAAAGATACCATCAGCTTGTACATCTTGCTCTTCATTGTTCTCTTCTTGTACATCTTCTTGGACTCGTACATCTTCTTGGTCTTCTTCTTGCTCATCCTCTTGTTGATCATGTTGTTCATTATCCAAATCTTGTTGTTGAAGAAATGGATGCTCATAAGCATAAGCATGTTGACCATAGTAACCATTCTACTGCCAAGGTTCAGTGGGATGATACTCTGCATTATGATATGGTACATCATATTTATAAGCATTAACATGCTGTCCAGATGTACTTGCATACTGCTCATATTCATTTGCATGTTGTTGCTGTTCATATTCATAAGATGCATGTAGATCATAGTGTGTGCCATCAGCATATACATGTTGTCCATAAGCATAAGCATTTGATTCAGGTGTACCATCAGCATATTGATGCTGGCCATTAGCATAACCATTTTTTTGAATGCCTCTTCTTCCAATGATCCCATCTCCATGACCATTTTGGTTGGATGGATGAAGTGGGACTAAAGGGTCACTGTTTGAACAAGCCTTCTCATTAACTTCTTTTTATGCCGCTTGCAATTGTAAAAGTTTAGAGATTTGTGCCATGAGTAAGTCGTTGGATATTACCAACCTATCAATAGAAGCCTTGGTCTTATCAGTAGATTGAACCATCTAATCCATTCTTGACAGGATGGCCTCATGTCGTTCCCTATATCTCAGCTCATGGGCACACAAAGTATCAGTGAGTATACTGATTTGCATCCCCAAAGCCTATATATTCTCAGATGGTGGTTGGTTCATGGATGTTTTCCACAAGAGAGCTAAAACATGTTGATCAGAATTCTACAAGTTCTGCAGGTTCAGCGATCTGAAGGTTGAAGAAATTATGTCAGAACTACAAAAGATCTCAGCAGAGATTGAAAGCACAAAGGGGGTGCTCCTCTCTGTCACTAATTTGAAGCAAGCAGCAATAAAAGAAAGGGAAGAGGCCAATAATGCTCTGGATGTTGTCTCCAAGAAAATTCAAGAACTTACTGAAGAACAACAAGACCAAACCCAGTCAAAAGGTTTTCAAGGTCTGCCACCAAGGCATGCATACTAAAACATCAAGAGAGATTCCAACGTATGAGACGAAGTAAACAGGACTTCTGAACATCAATTTTACAGGAGAATCTGTAGACATTTCAGAATACTGAATCAGGAGAATCTGTAGACATTTCAGAATACTGAATGCAGCAAACTTCACGCCCTACTGTGGGAAGATCTTTCACAAACAGTTACAGCGGTACAAATGGTATGAAACTCAATGCTACAGATGGAGCATCAATGTGGAGCTTTATTCTGTAGGTTATAGCAGGCACTCGAGTGTTGGTAAAAACCCAAGCCTGGATGCCAAGAAGCAGGTTGATGATGTTCCAAAATCAGACCAGCCAGCGGTAAGATCATGTATCATTTCTGCCGAAGGTAATGGCAACAACCTCTCATTCCCAAGATGATCATAGTTTGTATAGTGTTGATTCTTTACAAGGATCATCTGTTTTCATACTTTTCCCACCGACTCCTGTCTAGACTCCATTGCCTGAGCCAGTGGTGTTTAACAACTTTTTACCACCTGGTCCTGGAAGTTATTTCCCTCAACAAGATGGGGCTGGTGACTTGCAGAAGAATAGTAGACTGGTACCAACCATTCCACAGGTTGATGGGAACGATGACAATTATGATGTTGGTGTTGCGGAGGAAGATTATAATGATCCTGGTGAAGAAGAAGCACAAATCGGAAATGATACAAATCTGAATGCTTCCAAAGTTGAGGAGGCTGAATCTGATGGGTCAGAGCCTCCGTTGAATGAAGATGATTTCAGCAATACAGTTCTGTGGTCCCTTCAGTTCAGTCCGATGAAAACTCCTGCAGAAAACTCATTACGAACAAAATGAGCTGCTTCTCTGCCTGAATAATTGCCATTTCTTTTGTGACTTTCTCAATGTTTGCCTCAATATCCTGGACTGAAACCAAGATTTTTGTGTACTGCTCTAAGAGCTTCAATCTGGCAGCTTCAATCTGCTGGATCTTTCTTTGTGTTACCCTAATATGATTGTCAATGACTCAGAGTGCCAACTTACAACAATAAATGGGTTGCGGTGAAAAGGTTTCCCAGGTATGCCTGGCCTGATGCAAGACAATTTGCAGATGAAGCTCTCAGTGTCAAGAAAGTTCGTTCAGATAGACTTGTTAATTTGATAGGATGCTGCTGCCAAGGTAATGAGTGCTATCTGGTGGCTGAGTATATGCCAAATGAAACACTTGCTCGATATCTTTTCCACTGGGAACAGTGACCTATGGAGTGGGCAATGCGGCTGCAGGTTGCCTTCTATATTGCTCAAGCACTGAAACATTGCAGTAACAATAACCGTCCTCTATATCATGACTTGAATACATACCTTGTCCATTTTGACCAAGATGATAATCCACACATTCTCAATATTACTGATAAGTGGGTTGAGCTTCATGGAGATAGAGGAGGATATGATGACCCTGCACTGATCACGGGTATTGGCAAAATTGATGGGATGAGTTTCATGTTTATTGGACACCAAAAAGGCTGAAACACTAAAGAGAACATCTACAGAAACTTTGCAATGCCTCAACCTAATGGGTATCGAAAAGCTTTAAGGATGATTCTCCATGCAGAGCAACATGGCTTTCCCATCCTTACTTTCATAGACACTCCTGGTGCTTATGCAGGAATACAAGCAGAGGAGCTTGGACAGGGAGAAGCCATAGCTAGAAATCTGAGAGAGATGTTTGGCCTAAAAGTCCCAATCATTACCACAGTCATTGGAGAGGGTGGTTCTGGGGGAGCTCTTGCCATAGGCTGCTGCAATAAAATTGAAGATCACTGCTCATGAACTTGTGAAATTGAATGTAGCCGATGAAGTTATTCCGGAGCCCATTGGCGGTGCACATGTAGACCCTGTCAATGCATCAAACAACATCAAGGAGGCTATAATGCGGCACATGCAGGAGCTCCCTAAAGTTGCCGCCAGAAAAACTGCTGGCACACCGCGCAGGAAAATTCCATAAGATAGGTGCTGTTCAAGAAAATGCAAATGTGAATCCTGCCTACAAGCGCAACATAAAGAAACGGCACCACAGCAGGGGTGTATGAGAATGCTTTTTTCAGATGAGGAAGAGGGTGCAGTAAGAAGTCTAAGCCTTCAAGACCAAGGGGAGGGACATCTCAGCCACAGGATATTGCTGGACAGGACAGAAGCCTCAAGGCCTGAGACCATGGGATCTGCCAGGTCTATTGATGCCCGACTCGATGATACTGCTGATGCTAGTTGTGATGTCGTAAAGTTCACCGGTGTCACAAATGAAGCTAGATCAAGAAGCGCCCGAGTTTATCAGTTATCCTATCTCTCTCTGAGTTTATGAAGAAGTGAAAACGGCCGAGCTTTCTTCTTCATTCTCGGGTGGAGATGTCAGTCCGCTGGCTCTGGCCTCTCCTCCGAGTTTAGACGAAAGCCCCTCCCACAAGCACAACTGCTCCTTCGACTATAAGGCGGCTGACCTAGCGGCCATTGCCAAGGCAAATCCTATTGTGAAAGCAGACAAGGTTGAGAGAATATGAATTGTGCTACAATAATTTCGGCAAGGAGAAGGATATGGAGGAGGAGAAGAAAAGAAGCATCGGTAGTGTGGACAGCCAGGACGAGGTTATGCCAGGCCTTGGCTAGATATGTCCTTCTCTTTAGGCACGCCCTTTCTCTTCTAAGTCACACGCATTGCCTTAGATCACAAAGAAAAGTGATGCTATTTTCTGGATATGGATGCCAGGCCATTTCTTGGTTATGGAATAGGCATGGAGACTTCTTTTCAGCTTTATTGAAGGCACATCCACAGTTCCATTAATGCTCCTGCATGCAGTCCTTGTGGTCTGGAGGTGTAAACTCCCAAGAAAGCTGCCATTAATGCTTCTGCATGCAGTCCTTGTGGTCCATAGATGCTTTGGAAACTCCCCTACTGCTCCCGTACTTGTGTACCTTCAATTTTGCATAAAATTTGGTGACATCCAACCATTTAAGCCCTTATCCACCATATCTGACCTTGGATATCTCCAGATGTGGTCATTTGCTAACTGTAGTTGTCCTACAGCACTCCACTAGTCACTGTCTTGTACCATTTTTGTCTGAAATTGATTTTGAAATAGGAAAATAGGAGTGAAAATGGAAGAAAATAATGGATCAAAGACTGAAGCTCTGATACCACTTGTCAGAGAGAGAACTAGGGAGAGAGAAAGAGGAGAGAGAAAGACTGCAGGAAGGGAGAGAAATAGAGTGACGAAGAGAGAGAAAGACTAGAATTGGAGAGAGAAAGACAGGAAAGATGAAGAAGCCATGGAAGCTTGGAGCAAGAAGGGAGAGAAAGATTGTAAATGTATTGATATGTCAAAAAGATATGAAAAATTACAACTTCTCTCCTTATATACCAATGTCAGTGTGACATGGCATATTATCGACATTTCTTACACTAATTCCTTATTCTCAGCTTCTTACATTAGATGATTGTGATCACATGTCTTTGTGATTCACTATTAGAGGATATGCAAATGGCCTCTTTTTGTTACACGAGGGCCAAACTCTAGCACTTTGTATTCTTTACATGTGCCTAGTGTGAAGGATCATATTATAGTTGTGACTATGTAGCCTTTGTATCTCCTTGGCATCATTGTTTGAGTCATATGTTTGTTGTTAGAATGAAAGTTATTTCTCATTTGTAGCATCTCTCTTCTTTTAACTTTTCAAACTTTGAGATATGTGAGCATTATATGTATGCAAAGAAAAAGAGTCTTGGTACAAAGAAATTCAAACCATTGGAACTGATTCATAGTAATGTGTGTGCACCTATGCCTATAGTTCCATTGGGAGGAGAATCTTGTTTTATTACTTTCATTTTTGATAGTTTGTGTGTGCCTATGCCTATAGTCTCATTGGCAGGATCACCTTACATTGATGATGCTATAAGAAAAGTATGAGCTTATCATCTTGTTAACCCTAGAGCAAGAAAGGCAAAAATAAAAAGGACAAAGCAAAAGAAAATTTTTAAACACATGGAAAAGCAGAAAAAAGTGGCCCGATAGCAAAAATAAGAGGAAAAAGGGCCAAAAGCACAAAGACACCTTAAAAACCCAAGGCGAGTGCAAAAAGGGAAGAGGTGCCTAAATCTTTGTAAAAGAGCACCGGGCTCCCTCCTGTGCAATTTGTAAAGAAGAGTAGATGGGCGTGGGTGAAGCCACAATGCAAATAGAAGGGAATAGGAAAAGAGGACCTCTGCTAAAATGGCCAGGTCATGTAAAAAGGGGGTGGGTATCTAAAAAGGATTAGGGCATGTATAAAAGCCAAAAAGTGAAAATTTGTCAAAAACACGGATCTAGAGCATGGCAGCTATGGAGGATGGAAGATGAAGACACTAGTCATGATGACATGGACTTAGATAGATTAGATAGATTAACTATTACACAAGTGAATTAGGTTCCAAGATGGAAGCTTGGACTCATAAAGACATTCTTATGTAAGATGGACAATGACACTAATAATGACTCAAACTGATAGTTCCATTACTTTGAAATGAGTGTCAAGCACATGCCTTTATAGCTTTTGGATAGTACCACTCTCCTTCTTTGTGCTTATGGGATTTTGAACATCTCTTCCTAGAGCATGCATTATTTCTCTGTCTTCCAACCTCTTCAAGACATACATCTAGTCATACATCATTTGCTTTTCTCAACACCCCCCCCCCCTCAAATGATGAGTCTCTACCCTTGTTGGCTTTTGCCCCCCCTACATGATAACATGGATAGGGACACTAGCTCTTTGGCAGCCTAGTCAAGTTAAGGCTTGAAACTTTACATTTTGGTAAGGATTTACATAATCCAATATGGGAGAACATGATCCACTTATGGAAAAAAAATTATTGTCAGTAGCAGAATGTATCTTCTTCATCTTCTTTGTGCATCCTTTATTTTTCTTGATCTTCTTGGTTTTCTTTGTCTTCATGCTCTTTTCCTTTGTTGTGCTCTTTATCCCGTTTGTTGATGTGTGGTACGTGCTTTTTGCTCTAGTCTTCTTCACACAATCTTTTTGCTTAATGCTTTTGTGATGCATATAAACATGTACATTGCTTTGACTTGACAGGACTTGTTGAACCACTACATAGATCTTGGGATACATAGATTTTGGAGTTCTATTTGGCTTTCTGAGGTCATTACATTTCTTTGGGCATACAAGATGGATACATTTTTCTTTTGGCTTCATGACTTGATAGCACATTACTACATTAGCTTTGGATACATAGAATTTTGGGATTTCATATGGCTTTGAATCATGGCTTGACATTACATTCAATTTCCTCCTGAGATCATACAACATCTTGTCCTTCATTTTGCTTGCTTTGTCGCTCTTCACTTTGCTTGCAACTTCTTTGACTTTGACTTTGCTCTTCTTATCCCCCTCAAGCAAAGGTACCACCAATTTTGAGTTTTGTATGATGACCAAGGCAACTAGAATGTCTTCAAAGTTCTTCATGAAAAGTATCCCCATAATAATCTTTTTGTTTGTCATTAACATGACCAAGAATCAGCATCCAACAACTGGGAATAACCAGCAATGAGTTAGTTCTTAAATGTCTTGAGAAACCACAAGCACTATATTAGTATCAAGAGATGCTTATTTATTTTGACGCACTTATTTATTGAAGCACCTGGCATTTATTTATTATTTTGTATGAACATGGGCTCACGATTTAAATATTTGTTATTAGACATTGTATTTGGGCACATCTCGACTCTTTGGGAGCCCAACTGCTTTATTCTTTAGTTGGACAAAAGCAAACACAAAAGTTAAAGCATGCTAACTGTAAATTTGGGCTTTTTTTGAGCTTGGAGATGAATAATATATCAAATACATGCTTTTGTAGAGTACTCACACAAGGTATGGGGGGAGATTGTACCCAATTAGTCTTTCGCTTCATGTCGTGCAAGTCTTCTCTCTTGTTTTTTGTGCAAAAGTAGAGTTCTTTTGTTCTTGGGGACCTTCTGATGCTTGCTATGTATGCATACAACATCTGATTTGTGAACCAGTATGAGCTTGAACTACAAGAATCGATGTGATCTCCACTCCCTTGGTCTCCTACAACAACCTATCAGCTCTCTCTCTCTCTCTCACAAACCTGCAAGTAAAAATGAGCTCTTTCTCCCTTCACCAAGGTCTTAAATCCCCTTGCGAGCACCCTTTTTATGCCATTTTCTGTTTCTTTCTGGATTCCAACCCCGTTTTCCTCTTTGCACCCTAATTTGGCATGTTGTTATAGTTTTTCCTTCTTTTCCCTTATTTTTCCTACCTAAATGCCTACAAATCACAAGAAAATATCGATGCTAGTCAAATCAACCTACCTAAACTTTAAAATTTCAAAATACTTAGTTGCAATGAAGATCAAATTTCCTTTCTTCCTACCTATCTATCTCAAGCATCGGTTTTGGGAAAACCATACTTCAATGCTCGATTCGGAGCGTGCAAGTACTCAAGACTTGAATCTGTTGGTCCCAGCAATGAAACCAAAATGTGGGAGCCTTTGCTTGATTTCCAAGACCTATGGATCACTTATTGTTTCAAGCGTTTCAAGTTGAATGCTAATTGCTACCTCTCACCTAGTCATGCCGGCTCTTACATCTATGAGTGTAGTGAGCTTACCTCCATGCTCGATCGAGTTCCTTCTACCTCAAGCACTCCGGTAGCTCCATGATCCAAGTGCAAGCTTCAAGTCATCTCGATCCTCAAGCTCTAGCTCCATGCTCCATTGTCGTGCGCACGAGACAAGAGAAGTGAAGAGAAGAGAAGAGAAGAAGAAGAAGAGAGGAGAAGATGGAGAGCTTCTCCACAACGGTCCCTCACTCTGAGACACTCACTCCTTCACTCCCTCACTCTCTCACACTCCCTCTCTGAAGCACAAGCTCAAGCAAACAAGAATAAGAAGAAGAAGAAGAAGAAGAGAAGAGAAGAGCTAGTTTTTGTTGAGAAAAGTAAATGATGTATGACCAGATGTATGCCCTGAAGAGGCTAGAAGATAGAGAAATAATGTATTCTCTAGGAAGAGACATTTAAAATCCCATAAGCATTGTGAGAGAGAGTGGTACTATCCAGAAGCTATAAATGCATGTACTTGACACTCATTTCAAAGTAATGGAACTATTAGTTTGAGTCATTGTTAGTGTCATTGTCCATCTTACACAAGAATGTCTTTATGAGTCCAAGCTTCCATCTTGAAACCTAATTTACTTGTGTAATAGTTAATCTATCTAAGTCCATGTCATCATGAGTAGTGTCTTCATCTTCTATCCTCCATAGTTGCCATGGTCTAGATCTGTGTTTTTGATATGGAATCAGAGCTCAATCGAGCATGGCACAACTCTCCTCTTACTCCTCTCAGCTTTGCTCAACCTTAGGATAGCTCAGTTTAAATGCATGACTCCATCTCTCCACTTGAATCACACTCTCTCTACTTGGCAGCCATAGCCAACTTGCACTCTGCGTGCTTTGAGCTCTTGGATCTCCTCATACAGGGCAAATCTCTTGAAGCTTCCTTCTGAAAAAGTGTTCCCTTACTATTGAAGCTTCTCCGTGGCACTTCAAATACTGACATTGCATTGGCTATAGCTCAGCATTGGCGAAATTCGATCTTAATGTTGAAATTGCACGTGTTGATTGTTCGTGCCTATTCTCTCTGCATGCAGCACACTTGGTTAATTAACTCCCTGCAACTCAAATATTTTGCTGAGTCATTCATCCTACGCGTTGTTGTGTCAAAAAAAACCAGCAGCTTGCCTATCAAACCCTAATCCACCATAGCTTCCTCATTTCAAGCTCTTTTTTCACTTCATTTCCTCATTGTTCTCAACACACTGAAGCCTCTGACACTCAGATTCGATCAATTTCTAGTAAATGCAAACCTCATGAAGAAGATTTGGAGCAACTAACCTGAAGATCAAGCATCATCAAGCTCAACATAAAGTCTTCAAATTGGCACCACGCCTAAGATGCACACCCATCAAAATGATAATTTCTTCTAAATAACTTGAATATACACTATTGCCCAGTGTTTCCCAACGCCACTGCTATGCCTGCTCTACACATCAACTGAAGCATTCACAATTGTTAGAAAATAATAAAATTAAACCAACGAAAGTGAATACCTAGCAGTCTTCAGCTACAAAATAAATAAATTGGTTAGAACTCAATCCTAACCTTAATTTATTACGAGTGCGCACTCTAAACTCATAAACGTCCATTAATTTAAATATGTGTTTTGCGAAATCACCCACTTGCACATTAAATTAATGAGACGCCCGAAAAGGACAAACGTCCCCATCGACTTTTCGCACAAGGAATCCACCTTGTGTATTGACCCCAGTAACAAATATAATTTTACGAAATCCACCGCAAAACCTCACAGAATCCACCGTGGAATATGCCTCCTAGCATCACATACAATGCCTACATGTGAACTACCTCAATTGTTTAGGTGTCGTAGATTGTGTCTCGAACTTGTGGGGCCCTGGAGTGGCAAATCAAGCCTAAACAAATCAATTTGAGCTATGTTATGAGTTCGCACCGATGGAATCGAATGGTCTGATTCGATCAGAAGCATTCGACTCTTGAAAATCAAAATCAGACGCAAGTCTCACTCTCTGACTGGACATGCACTCAAAATTGAACAATCAAAATTGGGCCCAGGCTCATGCTAGACTTGGATGCTAGAATCGGATACAAAAAATCGAATCAAAGGCCAAAATCAAGTCCCCGATTCTAGGAATTGGACAAAAACTAGCAAAATCAAATAGATGAGCATAACCCAATTTTTTAGCTACTCTAACCTGTCCAAACCTAAATAGGAGCCAAAACCCTAGTCGTGGGTGACCCTAGTGCATTTCTCAGCAAGTAGATAAAACAAAGACTAAATTCTTCCAAGGACCTGGCACCCGACAGTCTAGGAGTCAGTGCAATTCCTAACCACACCTAATAGACACCTTGAGAAAACCAAGGGGGAGGCCGTAATTTGTGCCTTAGAGCCCATCTTCACAACCTTTGAAGCCGCCCAAAACTGATGAGTTTCCTAAACTCAAGGCCACAAAACCCATAGAGCCTCAACGGGGCTATCAACCAACACTATACCTTGTTGTCCCACAAGTAAGAAGCAGTGCACCCTCAAAGCCCCCAAATACGCCCCTCACACAAGTCACCGATAAGAGTTCAACGGAGATTAGCAATCCACACACCATGCACCAATTGCTGAGTTATCTAGCCTAGTCAAGAAACCCTAATCTTTTGCAGGCATTAGATCCTCCTATGAGCGTCAAATCTATCCTCTCTTTAGTCTCCAATTAAACCGAGAACATGGTGATCCGGGTTTTTTACAACCCGGATTATTACCACAAAATTTGGCCAAAGCCCCTATCAAGAGCTTACCATATCACTTTGGGTTTACTCTTCAAGCACTAGGTATGCTACATTGCTTCTCGATTATGATAACTCTAGCAAATGGGGGGAACAAATTCTTAGAAGGCATGTCAATGTAAAGGGTAAAAGGGATGGTTATCTTAGTGAAGATGAAAATGGATTACACCTAGGAGTTGAGTGAATGCATAGATTTTTCAAAGGACTAGCCTCCAACTACACATCGGCCCCCTCTGCATCACTAAGATTTGGAATCTATCACTATCATTAGAAGACACTTCACCCTTGCACACAAGTCAATATCCACATCATGGTGTCATTTGGATCTTGCACAAAAGCTTACAAGCATGGACCCCTTTTGTCACATGCTTATATGTATTTATATACATATGGGGGACTAAAGTCAAAGCAGCTTTTAGAAGCGTTTTTTATCATCTCAATAACTCCCAAGAAAAAGCGAATTTCAAGAAAATTCTTGCGTATCCCGATCGGTTTCGACCTAGTCTACAAAGTTACAGAATAAACTTTTTTCAAATTCCTCGCGGATTTGAAGTTACGAAGGCGCAGACTACTAGCTACATGCAATTTTCTTCTCTCTTTCACCACACCAACTTTCCACTCTGTCCTTCTTGTAAATATATTATAATAATGTGCTTTGGGCACCCACCTCTTGTAATCTAGCTCCATTTATCTATGTTGTCTACCACCACCCTTGGCTTCTTGCATGATGACCAAGGTGGAGACTTGTCCCATTCACTATGCTCCATATTTTCAAAGATGCCATACATCATCTAGGATTATGTTAATCAAAAAGATTAGCTTAATCTAATCTCTCATGGAGGCTATATAAAGAGCCCATGGAGAATGAAGGAGAGGGGAAGGACAATGACAAGCCCATGAGAGCACTCTAGAATACCCTCATCTCTTTAAGGTGAGCTATGAGTGAGTTCTTTTATTATGTAGCATAATGGCAAGCTTCCTCTACCTCTTCTCCTATTATCTCCCTCTCTTCTCATCTTCTCATTCCATGTAGCATAATGGCAAGCTTCTTCTACCTGTTTTCCTCTTGTCTCCCTCTCCTGTCATCACTCTCTCTTATATTCCAATATGGTGTCTAGTACATATATTCTCTCTTGTAAATTTGTGTATTGGTTCTCTTGATTCTCTTTGAGAAAAGAGGGGGAGGGAGGACAATGACAAGTTCATGAGAGCATTCTAGAATACCCTCATCTCTTTGAGGTGAGCTATGAGTGAGTTCTTTTATTATGTAGCATAATGGCAAGCTTCCTCTACCTCTTCTCCTATTATCTCCCTCTCTTCTCATCTTCTCATTCCATGTAGCATAATGGCAAGCTTCTTCTACCTCTTCTCCTCTTCTCTCCCTCTCCTCTCATCTCTCTCTCTCTTATATTCCAATATGGTGTCTAGTACATATGTTCTCTCTTGTAAATTTGTGTCTTGGCTCTCTTGATTCTCTTTGAGAAAAGGGATGTCCTAGCCCATCCTCCCTTTGGCTAGGTGGTGCCCCTCTTTAGTTCTCTTAGTGAGGATTGAAGGTTGGATGGGTAAGAGGCAACCCATTCATCATTTCAACCCTCATTTTTTGTGCCCCCGCTGAGGACATTCTCAACCACAATTCTCTACCTCCTTATGTGGAATGATACAACACATAGTGGTGCATCCTCTACAACAAGTTCCCCAAGTGGCTCTTCCTCAATGCCTTCACCAACTATTTTTCAAGCTGGTCGAAGTCCACGAATCCCAGAATTGTCTCCTAAAGAAGCTCAAGAAAGAAAGTATGCCTATCAGATGACGGCACGCATGCGGGTAAAAGGTGTTCACTTTAGAAATTCCATTATCTCACAATGGAAAAAATTATGTTGCCATCAATTGCTAGGTTCTCATAATTGTGGTGAGTGTTTTGCAAAGAAAGTGAAGGCCCTTCCGAGAGGTCCTCATCTCCAAATCATCAAATCCCTCTCTCTCTCTGGCCTAATCTACATCAAAGGAGGACAACTATGCATGAACAATATTGAGTTTTGTAGAAGTGCAAAGTATGGAGACTACCTTCAACTGTTGTTAGCTCGAAGGTTGGGTGTGGTTGAAAAGGTGGCCATCACACCTTATGAAATGTATGTCGCCGAGAATGGACACACCAAGGCAAGAACAATCACTGGTGAGCAAATTCTCCGTATAGCAAAGTTGGTGGGTTCCAAAAAGAAACACTCTAGGAAAAATCCTTCATAATTCAAGAAAGTGTATTCCCTCTACTTCCTTAAGTAGTCTCCACTCATGAATAATAACAATGGCCCGAATTTCTACACCTTCCACTCTGTATAAAACATCCGAGTTAATGTATGTATCAGTAGGAAGATTTTCTTCCAGCAGCGTCTTATCATGTACTTTGGGACTGAAAGATTAAGGGAGATTCTTGTATCACCAGAACCTATAATCTTCCCAATGCTAGACTACAATGCATCCTTCAATGTACATGTCTTTATCCTATTATAATAGTTTCTCATGAATCAGAACGAGTTGTATGGACCTATCCGTCCACTTGCTATGCAAACTGTGCATATTGTAGCTAGCACAAAGCTTAGATTCCAAGGTATTATTAGAAGCATACTGGGGTCTAGACGTCTTGCTGAAATCAATGCATCTGTGAACCCATTCATCCTTCCCCTTATAAAATACAACTTAAGTCTAGACGTTTTCATCTTCATACTCTACTAAGGCAACATGGCATTTCCAAGTTTTTTTTGGCACAAAGGGGAGGAAGCTCTAGATTTTTTGGATGACTTAGAAATGGCCTTCCTAGTCACAGGCCGGGATGATGAAGCAACCAAAGTACGGGCCTTCTCTTTAGTTCTAAAGGGTGATGCTCGAGTGTGGTATCAAGCTCTCCCGCAGGCTACAAGGGGTAATTGGGAGGATCTCAAGACCGCATTCATGCACAAGTACCAAGATATAGAGCCACCTGAAGATATTTGGAGACAACTCTTAGATCTTCGCCAAACCTTACCAAGGGAGTGCCAAGTATATGAAGGCATGTTTATAAAATTGTGGGATAAATGGACAGCCTCTTTAGCCGAGGGAGAAAGAGTACCTGATTGCCTTAAGAAAGATTGTTTTCTAGCCGGCCTCCATCCTCTACTAAGGGAGAAGGTCAAAGGAAAGTTTCCCACATCCTATGAAGAATCAGTCACTTATGCGAGGGAGAAAGATAGAAATTTGAAGTATCAAGCCCAGTTGAAGGGGGGAGTTGAGCCCATGCAGGTTCTATCAACCATGCCAAGGCCTAGAGAAATAGCAGAGGCCCCACCTGAACGAGAGATACCACAGCAAGAGCTCCTACAACGCATTACTAATCAACTTGAAAGCCTTTCATTAAATTTGGTACAAGGAGTGCGACCCCCTCCCCTCATGAATGAAGGCAATCGAGGTCCAAGAAGACAAGAAAGAGAGTGTTTGCTATAATTGTGGGGAGAATGGCCATGGTATGTACTTTTGCCCTCATCCTAGGCGTTTTCCAGAAAATGGGTTCCAACCAAGAAGGAGGGGACAACAAGTGACACCACCTAGGGAAAGGTTTGTTCCACCAAATCCAGGGCCTCCACCACCGGTTCAAGTTCTCCAGCATCCTCAACCACTTGCAGAGGTGCCGCCCTTGCCTATCCAACCGCCAGAGAATCATGATGTTATGATAATTAGTTTAGATGAGAATGATGTCAAAGGCAATGCCAAAGTAGTAGAGGTTGAAGCAATGCCGGTGAAGAAAGCCCGGAGAATTGAGAAAATGGAGCCTACACCACCAAAGGAGGTTGAAAATATGGAAGAGGAGGCAGAGTCATCAATGGCTACAAAGACACGCAACAATAAGAAGAGGAGGGCTCGTTCACGCCGACACATTGAGCCAGATGATTTTTCCATGGGTAAAGGTACTAGAGCTTATGATTTGCTTGCTGATGTGAGGAATCAAGGGCCAAAAATTTCATGGCCCCAATTACTACATCTATCTCCAACAGTGCGGCGACAATGGTCAAAGATGGTAAGCATTAGACCCATGAAGAATAAACATGTGAATGTAATCCAGGCTAGAAAGATGAAAGATATTGTGCCTCTAGTAGAAGCCGAAATAAATGGGCAGAGAGTATCAAAGACATATGTGGATGGAGGTGCAGAGATTTGTGTCATGACAGAAAAGTTGATGCATCGTTTGGGATTAGAGGTAAATGAAACTACTAAATTTGGGGCCAAAATGGCTAACAATGTAGTAGTAAATTGTTTGGGAGTTATAAACAAAGTCAAGGTAAAGGTATGCGGAGTGCAATTGGAGCTTGACATGTATGTGATGCCAGTGAAGGGGGACGGCTATCCGCTCATTCTTGGGCGACCATGGTGTTATTTCCAGATCCGAATAGCTGAGAAGGATCAACAGAAGACCACCTTCATTACACCTTGGGGTTGTTTTGCTTACAAAGTAATGCCATTTTGATTAACAAATGCCCCAGTTACCTTCCAGCGATTCATGAATTATGTCTTCCAACCATATTTTGGGAAATCCATCAGGGTCTTTATTGATGATTTTTGTATTTATAGTTCTAAGGCTCTACATCTAAGGAAGGTGGATGAAGCTTTCAACTGACTCGCACAAATGGGGGGGAAATTAAACCATGAGAAGTGTCGCATTGGTGAAAGCAGTGTAACTTTGTTAGGGCATGTCGTAAGTGAGAGGGGCATTGAAGTAGATCCAAACAAAGTTAAGGCCCTATTGGCGGTGCCATCACCATCTTCTGTGCAGCAACTAACCTCTTTCATTTAGAAGGTGCGATATATGGGGCGGTTCATTCATCTCCTCTCCCAATTAATATTTCCACTGTAACAGTTAACCCACTCTGAGGAGCTCCTGTGGAGTGACGACAGCGAAAGCTGCTTTCACAAGGTGAAGAAGGCTCTTAGCACCCTTCCTATAATTTTACAGCCGTGTTGGGATCAAGAGTTTTTTGTCAATCCGAGTTTTTGGGAAGATGCTCTAGGGGCAGCACTAATACAAAAGGATGCTAAAACTGGACTAATGAGACCGGTTTACTTTTCTAGTAGAGTAATGACAGCATCAGAACGAGGGTACAAGATGGTCGAGGTGATGGTTTTGTCTCTAATGTTTGCTGTAAGAAAGTTTCGTCCTTATCTTCTCCCTAGGCCATTCACAGTGATCACGACAGAAGAGCATTTTCCTTATGCCTTACAACACATGGATGCTTCAGCTAGAATCGCTAAGTGGGTGATACAACTCCAAGAGTTTGACTACACCTTCAAGGTGGAGAATTCAAGGTGGAGGATTCTACCCATAGATGCTATCAAAAGAAGGAAAAGGAGAAGGGAAAGGTAAAAGAGAAGACACCTCCTCTTAAGGAGCCACCGCGGGTGGAGAATGCCCATGCCCTCTACTTTGATGGAGCCTACAAGTGTATTAAAGACAGAGCGGCAGCAGGAATAGTGGTGTTCAGTCCCGAAGGTGACAGACTTAATGGAGAAGGTATCAGCTTGGAGGATGTCCATTCTAACAATGAGGCAGAATATCAAGCCTTGCTTTTAGGTTTGAGGTGGTGTCTTTCACATGGTGTCACTCGGCTTAATGTTTTTGGGGATTCTATGCTAATTGTTAAGCAAATGAAAGGAATCTGGGATTGTAAAAATGATAACTTGGCAGTGAAAATGAGGGAAGCTAAAACTCTCATGAGAAAGCTACAAAAAGCTCAAATCTATTTTGTGCCAAGGCGCACAAATGGCGACGCAGATGCTCTAGCAGCTGAAAAATTGAAAGAGGTAATGGTGGGAATCATTACAGTAAAGCTTCCCTTGTTTCAAGGTAAGTTTCAACTACAAGATGTGCTTTATTTTCTTGAGCAAGGTGGGGCACCTACACATATGAGTAAAAGTGAGAAAATGTGGCTAGCTACTAAGGCCACCAAATACCGCTTGATAAATGATGTGTTGTATTGCAAAGGAAAGGATGCAGTGCTTAGAAGGGTGCCAACAGCAAAGAAGATTATAGATGTGATTAATAGCTGCCATGAAGGGGTTTGTGGCGGACATTTTGCTCAAGAAATAACCAGCAGGAAGATTCTCCAAGCCGGTTTTGTCTGGCCTAGTCTACATCGAGATGTGCAACATTGGTGCCGCACTTGTGACAATTGCCAAAAGGCCGAACCAAGGAAGCTAGTGCATGAGGAACAAAATCCCATAACCACATATGGCCCATTTGAGAAATGGGGGATTGACGCAATAGGGCCACACCCACGAACTCAATCTAGCAAGGAATACATCATAATGGGTGTGGACTACATGACAAGGTGGGCAGAGGCTTCAGCAACTAGTAGGATCACAGCCCAAGAAGTGGGAAAATTTGTGTTTGAAAATATTTGTTGCAGGTTTGGCACACCTTTGGAAATTATCTCTGATCAGGGTCCTGATTTTAGGGCGAACCTAGTAGGGGATCTAATGGAAAGGCTAAAAATCAAGCACATGCATTCTACTCCCTACTATCCACAGTGTAATGGTTTGGTCGAAAAAGTGAATGGGTTGATTTGTAAGATAATTACCAAGCAGGTACACATGCACCCCAAGCACTGGGATAAAAAATTGAATGCAACTCTTTGGGCCTACAGGACTTCATTCAGAACCTCACTTGGCTATACTCCATTTCACCTCGTTCATGGCCAAGAGGCTTTGCTTCCTATAGAGGTGGAACTGGCCAGTTTGCGTGTTTTAGTAGCCAGTCAAGAGAAGAATCAAGATAAGAAGTTAGAGGAAAGGATCTTGGATCTAGAGAGGCTGGAGTTAGACAGAGAAGCAGCAGTCCAACACTATTCCATGCAAGCTGAAGAGAGAAGGAAGACCTTTAATAAGAAGCTGGCTAGCAAACACATAAGGGAAGGATCACTTGTGCTACGCTATGATAACCACTTTGATAATAGAAAGGATGCTAAACTTGTGTTCAAGTGGGAAGGGCCATTCATGGTCATAAGGAGATATCCAAATGGCAGCTATAAGCTAGGTGACATGGATGGGAAGGTTCACAAGACAAGGATAAATGGATGGCGACTGAAGCCTTATTTTCAAAGAAATATGAACACTTTGGAGCAATCATTCAATGAAGAGCCACCAATGAGGGGATGCAATCCTCCTTGCTCTATTGGACCATCATTAGCAAGCTAGAGGCATGAATACCTCTAGCCTAAGGGGAGGGCTAATTATCCGCGTTTTTTACAACCCGGATTATTACCAAAAAATTTGGCCAAAGCCCCTATCAAGAGCTTACCATATCACTTTGGGTTTACTCTTCAAGCACTAGGTATGCTACATTGCTTCTCGATTATGATAGCTCTAGCAAATGGGAGGAACAAGTTCTTAGAAGGCATGTCAATGTAAAGGGTAAAAGGGATGGTTATCTTAGTGAAGATGAAAATGGATTACACCTAGGAGTTGAGTGAATGCATAGATTTTTCAAAGGACTAGCCTCCAACTACACATGGGCCCCGTCTGCATCACTAAGATTTGGAATCTATCACCATCATTAGAGGACACCTCACCCTTGCACACAAGTCAATATCCACATCATGGTGTCATTTGAATCTTGCACAAAAGCTTACAAGCATGGACCCCTTTTGTCACATGCTTATATGTATTTATATACATATGGGGGACTAAAGTCAAAGCAGCTTTTAGAAGCCGTTTTTTATCATCTCAATAACTCCCAAGAAAAAGCGAATTTCAAGAAAATTCTCGCGCAACCCGATCGGTTTCGACCTGGTCTATAAAGTTGCAGAATAGACTTTTTTCAAATTCCTCACAGATTTGAAGTTACGAAGGCCTATATTGTTGGCTACATGCAATTTTCTTCTCTCTTTCACCACGCCAACTTTCCACTCTGTCCTTCTTGTAAATATATTATAATAATGTGCTTTGGGCACCCATCTCTTGTAATCTAGCTCCATTTCTCTATTTTGTCTACCACCGCCCTTGGCTTCTTGCATGATAACCAAGGTGGAGACTTGTCCCATTCACTATGCTCCATATTTTCAAAGATGCCATACATCATCTAGGATTATGTTAATCAAGAAGATTAGCTTAATCTAATCCCTCATGGAGGCTATATAAAGAGCCCATGGAGAATGAAGGAGAGGGGAAGGACAATGACAAGCCCATGAGAGCACTCTAGAATACCCTCATCTCTTTGAGGTGAGCTATGAGTGAGTTCTTTTATTATGTAGCATAATGGCAAGCTTTCTCTACCTCTTCTCCTATTATCTCCCTCTCTTCTCATCTTCTCATTCCATGTAGCATAATGGCAAGCTTCTTCTGCCTCTTCTCCTCTTGTCTCCCTCTCCTCTCATCTCTCTCTCTTATATTCCAATATGGTGTCTAGTACATATATTCTCTCTTGTAAATTTGTGTCTTGGTTCTCTTGATTCTCTTTGAGAAAAGAGGGGGAGGGAGGACAATGACAAGTCCATGAGAGCACTCTAGAATACCTTCATCTCTTTGAGGTGAGCTATGAGTGAGTTCTTTTATTATGTAGCATAATGGCAAGCTTCCTCTACCTCTTCTCCTATTATCTCCCTCTCTTCTCATCTTCTCATTCCATGTAGCATAATGGCAAGCTTCTTCTACCTCTTCTCCTCTTCTCTCCCTCTCCTCTCATCTCTCTCTCTCTTATATTCCAATATGGTGTCTAGTACATATGTTCTCTCTTGTAAATTTGTGTCTTGGTTCTCTTGATTCTCTTTGAGAAAATGGATGTCCTAGCCCATCCTCCCTTTGGCTAGGTGGTGCCCCTCTTTAGTTCTCTTAGTGAGGATTGAAGGTTGGATGGGTAAGAGGCAACCCGTTCATCATTTCAGCCCTCAATGGGAGATGACTCGATCACTTCAATTAGACATTTGGATGCCACCTTCACTGTGCTTGCTAAAAGCTATGAGCAGTTAGACTTAGGTCTCCTCAAAGAGCCTCTAGTAACCGATGTATACGCACTTCCATGCTCCTGGGAAGAGTTTGAATTTGTATTCATCAAAGTCCCCATGGTAGCCAAGGAACTGATCTCACCAATGAGATTTCTCATGAGAAAGCTCATAAACAAAGGCTTATTACCTCCTATAGCAAGAGCAAAGTCTACCACCATAAGCCAAGAGCTTGAAAAACTTAAAAAGATGGCCGTCACTGACTCTCCCTTTCTATATAAATGGTATTATCTCTGTCTTCAATGGGAACAAGAGGGCTGCCAAATCATGACCAATGCTGAGCAAAGACGTGCCATCAAAGCCATGAAGTATGATCCAACTTATGTAGCTCCTACCTCCTTCAAAGTATTGGCCATCACCTGTAATTGGCCCTTAAAAGATCATGTTATGGCCCATCCTTACTTTGATCGCATCCTGAGTGAGGAAGAACTGCACTTTGCTAGTCGGATCAACTCTTGTGATTTCCTAACCGATGTCTTGACCTATATCACACATGTTGGCTTTCAATCTCAGGACATGAACCATCATGCCACCTTAAAATACAGACTGTAGTTTTACACTTGGCTCACAAAAAAGTAAAAGCATCAAGCCCATGCACTTAATGTTGTTCTCCCTTCATCCTCTAATCCTAGTGTCAACCCTTAAACAAACAAAGGTCGAAAATCCAGAAAATCTGAAGCGAAAAACAAGGCCAAGGCAAAAGTGAAATTGAAGATGAAGGTGCGTCAAGAAAAATATGGAAACATAAGAAGTGCAGAAAAGTCCTAAATAAAGGAAAAAGACGCATAAGAAAAAGCACGAGTCAATACTTTTGTAAAAGAGCGCAAGCGCATCATGCAATTTGTAAAGGTAGATGGGCGGTAGGAAGGAAGCTAGGAAGATAGGAGGACAATGGGAAAAAGGGCCTAGGCCACGGCCGGCCATGTAAAAAAGAAGATAAGGGGATGACCGCCCAAAAGGGATTTAGGGTTTTGTATATAAAGTTGAAAAGTGAATGAGAAGCTCATTCTTGTGTGGCAAAAAGTGGCTCTCTCTTCTTCTCCTTCTTGCTAGCTTGAGCTTGTGCTTGAGAGAGGGAGTGTGAGACTGTGAGGGAGTGAGTGTGTGAGGGTGAGGGACTGGGGAGGAGAAGCTCTCCATCTTCTCCTCTCTTCTTCTCTTCTCTTTTCTTCTCTTCTCTTCTCTTCTCTTGCTCGTGGCAATGGAGCTTGAGGATGGAGCTTGATTGAAGCTTGCACTTGGATCGTGGAGCTATTGGAGTGCGCAGGAGAGGAGGTAACTTGATCGGCATGGAGGTATGCTCACTACACCGGTAAATATGGATGGCGCGTTGGCTATGTGAGAGATAGCCATTAGTGCTCAACTTGGAACGTTTGAAGCAATAAGCGGTCCATGGATCTTGGTGATTGAGTGAGAGCTCCCACATTTTGGTTTTGTTGCCCAGACCAACGAATTCAAGCCTTGAGTGCTTGCGCGCTTCGAATCGAGCATTGAAGTAGGGTTTTCCCCGAACCGATGCTTGAGGTAGATAAAAAGGAAGCGAGGGAGTTTGAAGAGGTATTCGGTCTCCTTAGCAAGTAGGCTTTTGGTTTTTGGACTTGGAAAAGCATGATGGAGGAGTCTAGGTATTTCTCTTATGATTTTTTCTTTCATTTAGAAAGGATAGGAGCAAAACATTGGAGCACACAGTAGGGTTTTCTATTGTTGTATAACAGGCTAAAACAGGGAAAAGAAGGGCAAAAAATGAAATTTTGGGTTAAATGTTGGTGAAGGGAGCAAGACTAAGGTGAGTGCAGGCAAGGTGATAAGGGGCTAGGAGTGGCAAGAAAGGCCACATTTTGCATTGTAGGGTTTCAGTTTAGCTAGAGAGAGGGAGAAATCTTCATTGCGTGGACCTACTTCGATCTAGTCATCTAGGAGTTATTTGCCCAGCACAGGTAATTCCACACCTTCCCCTACATGAGTAGCTTAGATCTGAAGGTGCTCAACAAGTAGGAAGGCCTCGATCACTCGGCACTTTGAAGTCTAACAAAAATTGAGTCTCACTCACCGATTCTGGGTTGAGTCCCAAAATTGGCCCTCAGATCACTCAGCCATTAGGCCATTCGGCCCTTTAGTATTCAGCCCTCGACCAACTACACTTTGATGCTTTTCACTCGACTTGTCCAAATGAAGCATTCGAACAGACTTTGAAATTCAACCCTCGGCCCTGCTGCTGCCGACTTGGTCCAACCCCACTCGGACAAGTTGACATTCGACTCGGTCGAATTCACCATTCGGCCCTCAGACAATCAGACTCGAACTGGCCGAATTTGACATTCAGACCAATTGCATTGGGCCCTTTTTCACTCAGCCCTCAACTATTCGGACAAACCAAATTGGGCATTCAACCCCTGCAATTCGGACCTATTGGGCCGAATTTGGATTCTTTCAAAGTTTAACCTGTAGACCTTGAAATTGACCGATAGACCATATAGAGCCAAAAGCACATCATAAATCTACCATTGGGCTAAAATCTAGAGCAAGTAGTTTAAAACTTGGCTATAAACGGTCCTTCAAATCGCGCATGGCATTTACTGTAATGGCCCTCTGGGCCGGGGGGTACTCCCCTCCCAAACCCCCACAGAGGGGGCTCTATCCCCTTCACACCTACCCAAGTGGGTTGGAGAGAAAATGCGCGCCGTGAGAGGTCCTCCAAATTAAATCCTAGTGTAGTCATGGCTCTACACAAGCATGGATTTGCACCTGCAAAAGAGCAACCAAAAGCCCATACTCGAACAAGGATGCGAACAGAGACCTTAGAACCTCAATGGGCCAACCTAGCCAACAAGGGCAAAAAGGCCACACTGCAAAAACACGTATGTGTTGCATTCGGACTGCATCTAGTCAAAGCGAAAATCAACAACATCAAGCTACAACTGTGAGGATGACTAAATATGATAGTCCTAACGATAGATGCACCTTGAATAGCACTACACAAACGATCCAAGACAGTAGTGGAGAATCCACATCTGGTCATGCAGTTGGGGACTCAAGGGCATTTTTCAAAAGACTTAAATTTATAAGACAAGACCCGGAAGATGAAGACATAGTGATGCATGCTTATCTTAGGGTCAAACTCACCGCAAAAAGAGAGCATATTGTCGATGCTCTCATCGATGAAGGGTTAAATTTTAATAACTTAACCTATGAAGCATGGACTATGCTAGGCCAGCCAAAGCTCACAATGACTAATGCAACTATTAGTCCATACGATGAACACCCACAAGCACTCATAGGAAAGTGCAAAATCCTTGTAACTATTGAAATTGAAAGCTTGCTTGTCCTATTCTATGTTCCTCCAAATAGTGCTAGTTGTGGAAAGGAAACCCACCTTGGATGACCCTTCAAAAGGGCAACCAAGTGTGAGGCTAACTATGTCGCACAGAGGATACACTTGACTCTATTGGGTGTGAGGATAATCACAACCTTTAGTAAGGGTGACCTCATCAAACCTCGAGGGAAAGACAAGGAACATTCCGACATGCCAAGCAAGACTAGTGATGAGAGCAAGGACTTGTTGAAAGAGTTGCTATAAGCGCATGTTGAACAGAGAGAACCAGTGAGTGAGGCCAGGCTTGAAACAAGAAGGTCATGAGACAATGCCAAGGATGGGCTTTGGACTTACAAATATTGTAGAAGACCCAAAAAGAAGCCCAAGCCTTATAGACGAAGGTATCGATGGAGAGCCATCACAACGCCAAGATGGATATCCAAAGCGTTGCTACGTGCTCAAGAGTATTACGCAGGTAACCAATGGATTTGGATACCAAAACCCCCTGCTAAACCTCCTCTATCAGCTAAAGGCTAGATCGTATCAAGAGCAAAGAAGTGTATGAGGAAATCTAAACAAAAAACCAAGTCTCAAGTCAAAAATATTGGAGTGGCCAAGCCCCTCATGATCGAAATCAAGAAACCAAACGGGACTATTCGAAAGGTAGATCCTCATCCTAGTATGCTTGACGAGCAGATATTAGATGTAATCGTTGAGGGTAAGAAAAATCCACTAGTGCCTAAGGAGCCTTTGATTTTCTAAGAGTATAACAGGCATCATAGGCACAACATTTCTCATGGCAAGGTTAAATGTTCAACAAAGCAAATGGCAAAATCATCTAATAGCCAGGAGCAAATCTTCCAGCCAGTGTCAAAGCCACTTAGGAGTCCTAATTTTCCTACACCCTCTTTCCCAAAATGGACACAGGAAGCACAACAGCAATCATCAAGTGCAACTGCTCAATCCCAATCTCTATCTCCATCTAAGCTTCCAAATATCCAAGAGGTGGGACATGACACCACCCGTAGCTCTTGGCCCAAGGATATGCCTATGCAATGTAATGTGACTAGATCAACTAGGGCTCGATCTGCACAAGTGAATGCTCAAAGGGCAACAAAATACACACTCACTTCTGATCTGCCTGAGGACCTAATACCACAATCTACTAATAGTAGCCAGTCCACTGAACTAGCTGTTACTACTTCGAATTAGGAATCACAGCAGTCACAACCTTTGGCCGTGACGATGCCCCTTGCGGAACATGTCCTTAGCCATTCACTGATGGAAGAGGTGTTGCAACCAACTTCCTTGATATCTCCAGTACTACCGAAGCATCTAAAGCCTAGGCCTGAGGAGAAACCCCTTGAAGGTATGGCCAAGGAGATGGCACATCTAACCAATCAACCTAGCAAGGTTGTTCAGCACGTTGTAGTTAAGTCCCATGAGAGCACACTAGAGAAAGAGAGTGCTAAGGCCCAACCAAGCACATCAATGGCTGACCTAGTTCAGGGTCCTAAGTCTTTGAGAAAGAAACCTTCATTGCCCATGAACAAGAGGAGAACACAACGAACACAATGGCAATTACAAGTGGTTGCGGACGCCAAGAACATTGAGACCAAGAGCACGGAAGAACTTGGGAATAAAGCATGGAGTCCACCCACAAAGGAACCCATTGCCATCTCCCCTAACAGCGGTGAAACCTCAGAAACATATGTGTATTCTACTAAGTCAAAGCGACCATCACCATTAGCGGTTGCTTGCAACACTCAATCCACTGATAACAAAACTTGCATTAACCAATCAAGAGTGGATACAACACTATCACAATAGGCTGACAAATCTATACCAGTCACATCCAAGGAGAACCATGATGCAATAACAAAGCCTCAAGAGAAACATGGAAACCCCGATGACATAAGCAACCCTAGAATTGATCAATCTTGCTCATCTAGGCTTGATCCCCTAGCCATGCTAAAGCCTAGGGAAACTCCTAGAACCTTGCATGAGATAGCAATCAAGCAAGCCCTCATTGAACATAGAAGTGTCACAGAATGCTTAACTAAGTTGGATGTTAAACTCAAAGTATTTGCACGTATCTACGTCCTTGCGGACATGGGTGCATTCCCTAAGAAGCAACTTGGGGAATACTTGCCATTTCCCCTATCCTAGGAAGAGCAAGAACATCTTGACGAGCACAATGACAGGCTCATGCATGAATGCATGTGACTCACCTTTGACGAGGAAGCCGACGAACTATGCTTAAATGTAACACTCAATGATGTGCTCTACCAACCAAATCTCTTAGAAATAAAGCAATTAAAACGACAATCATAGGGTCGAAATCAATTTGAAAAACATTGGTTTGAAAACAGTGTTATAATGGCCAAACTAGGAGTGCAAATTATGATGGTCTCAGAGGAGCGATTGGCCAAATGGCGATCTCAAAGAGACCCAACCTATGTGGTCCCAACTTCCTTTTGAGTATTGACTGCCACTCGGGGTATGGACTTAGCCGGAACTAGCTAAGAGAACTCTCTGGTTGATAAAGTTCTCACTGAGGAGGAGTTACATGTTGCCAATAGACTCAGACAAGGTACCATGCTACTCGATGTTGAAAAATATCTATTGTTATTGAGTAAGCTGCCACAAGTACTGGATGCATGTGCCATACTCCAGTACAATCCTGAGTTCTACAATTGGCTTTTATTTGTAAATATGTACATAAATAAACAATGAGTTTTGTGACCCTCTGTATAGATAATATCAACACACACAAGCAATGATAGTCAAGCGCAGGGAGAAGAGTTGGGTTTGACAAGCTAATGTCCTCAAGTCCTCCTCTCACCATAATCTAGAAGTCGTGTGACCATTCTCGCCTCCAAGTGGAGGGCATGCAACCCTCATTACCGCCATAGGAAGCCCTAACCAACATCTCTGATGGCATAGATGGGGCATCGTCCCCTTCTATACACCTTTCCCCTTTTCGGTCTATCCTTCCGGGGACGAGCCCTGCTAACATCATCACGAGGGCCATCCCTCTACAATGAACAATGCATGCCTCACCTCACCCCTCCTCCTCATATGTGCTTGATAATCCACTGTTTAATCCCTTTCATGCAAATAATTCTATCATGTCTCAAAGCCTAACCTTGGTTCACATTTTGCAGGTTCCCCCACAGCAGCCATCATGGAGCACCCAGTATAACTGGCTTGCAAGGAAGCTATCCGCCGTTGGAGGGAGCATACAACACAAGCTCGTCCGCTAGAGCGTTATGTGCCTACCCTTAAGAGATATGCACAGAAAAGAGGCCCTAAGCGACACTGCCCAGGATGCAGGCCGAAAACTCCCCAAGCCAAGAGGACGAAGGCTCAAGGGAGCGCTCGAGGTTTAGCGACACCTGCCGTGCGGGCCCTCCCTAGAAGCTCGAGCACCAAGTGCTCAAAGGAGGAGAAGGAAGTGTGATTCAAGAAGGAATTTGATGAATTGTTTCGAGGCATTCTTGAGATTGAGGTGGCCAAGGACCACCTTTTGGGTCCCAGTCGAGGTTTTCCCTGCCCAGCCTGACAGGAGCCGATCACCCACACAGCCCCAATCGCCTGACCACCCAAATTCAGCCTGTCTCATACAAATCGAGTAGGCCCTATGTTGTATGAGCTACTTGCCAAATGCCATCCTGCCACAACTTTTTGTCTTTAAGTGGTTAAAGGGGCAAGCCTCCCCAAACTGTACAAACCTCCCTTATTACTAATGCATGGCACGTCTTTAACAAGTGCAGATAAATGCATTGCAGTCAACATCATAGGATTTAGATGAAGTAATATATTTTTTCAATGGAGCTATTCATCATAATTGACGCATGTGATTTACATATACTCTCACGAAGCGTCAAGTGGATGCAGGACGACACAGGTCTTTGTAAGAAAGTGTTCAATGCCCAAGTCACCGCAAGACCACCAACCTCACAAAGAGCCATGATGGAAACCTCACCGTCGGAAGCAAAAATCACCCTTACCGATCGCCCACATCGCATGGCCCAAAGAGTGATCAGTGTTGGCCACTCTCTCTTTCTGGGTCAAACTCTACACATGGCACTCACGGTAGCTGTTACCTCAATTGTACCAACATCGCACGTTACAAAGAGGTTTTGCAAAATCTCTAGTGTATCTCCCATCTCAATAGATGTTCCTCTAGCAACGAGGCTAGGACACAATCATCGCTATAATATCCAATTTTGTAGCCTTTGAACATTTCCCGATCCAATTGAAAGACTAATAGTCTCAAAGTATTGCAATGGTTGTACTCATGTTTTTTAATTAAAAAAAAGAGGTGGGAACGAGAAGGAAAAAAGAAAAAGAAAAAGAAGAAGAAAAAAAAAAGACAAGAAAAGAAAATAAAAGAAAAAAGCACTCACAATCACAACACGACACCTAGGGGTCCTCAAATTAGGTACACCTAGTGACCTTGGTCAGCTGGCTCTGTCCCTAGTCCCCTAGCCCTCTACACATCCCCCACAATTGTTTAGGGCACATCAAGGGCAGGACATACCTAGGGAGCTTGTCTCACCTATGGTTAGACATGTCACCCTGACCCATTTGCATGATTCCTTTGGCACTTTGCCCTAATACCATTGCAATCGATTAGGGTAAGCAATGCATGCACAGCCATGGAAAGTACACCATACTCGTTAAGCAATATGAGTAGCTACCCGCTACCGAAAGTAAGGTGTCACTGAGCTCAACCATGCTACCTTGTGTTGTCACAGCACAAATGATGTCACATGCACCTTCTTGTGTACTTCCCCTCACCAGTAACAACTTTTTCTACCTCACTGAACCCTTGCTTCCTCCATACGTTGCTACAAGGAACTAGACCCGCAATCTCCTAACTATGTAATATCTTAGTATGCATGTGCACTCACATAATATCTGCACCACCACAATATATATAGTTTGGGTCCTCAAGTGCAGGACAATACTCTCAGCTTGTTGAGAGTTTGACATGTCTCCCAAACTAATCAACAGTGCGTCTTGTGCATGATAAGAAGACTAGCACTAATCCCAGGGAGAGACCACATATAAAATTTTTCCATTGCAGGTATTGTAGACTCCAACAGACATACTGTCAGCTCTTCATCAGCACTCCACTCTGAATTCATAATCCTTCATCATCCTGCAAGCCCACCAACGAATCGTCGGCCGCCCCAGCATCCCCGCAACATCAACACCTGTGCCAACCCATAAATGCAACTCCCAACTAAAACCGGTCCTATCCCCAACTTCAACACCCCTATCACCAACCAAGCAGGCCAACATAGTGCAACCAACGACCTTCATCCACACCACCACCAAAACTTCTCTACGACAAACCACAGATGTCCCTTCCACCCACTTCTTGGGTGCATGCCAAAGCTTGCTACCTACGACGATGAGTGCCATGGGACTGGCACTCGTCTAGGAGGGGGGGTAATGTTAACCCTCAAATGAACAAAGGTAGAAAATCCAAAAAATCTGAAGCAGAAAATAAGGCCAAGGCGAAAGTGAAATGGAAGACGAAGGCACGCCAAGAAAAATATGGAACACAAGAAGTGCAGAAAAGTCCTAAATAAAGGAAAAAGACACACAAGAAAAAGCACGAGTCAATACTTTTGTAAAAGAGTGCAAGCGCATCAATGATTTAATTTAAAGAGCATCGGGCTCTCACATGTGTAATTTGTAAAGGTAGATGGCAGTAGAAAGGAAGCTAGGAAGATAGGAGGACAATGGGAAAAAGGGCCTAGGCCACGGCCGGCCATGTAAAAAAGGGGATAAGGGGATGACCGCCCAAAAGAAATTTAGGGTTTTGTATATAAAGTTGGAAAGTGAATGAGAAGCCCTTTCTTGTGTGTGGCAAAAAGTGGCTCTCCTCTTCTTCTTCTTCTTCTTCTTCTTCTTCTTCTTCTTCTTCTTCTTCTTCTTCTTCTTCTTCTTCTTCGCTTGAACTTGTGCTTGAGAGAGGGAGTGTGAGAGTGTGAGGGAGTGAGTGTGTGAGGGTGAGGGACCGGGAAGGAGAAGCTCTCCATCTTCTTCTCTTCTCTTCTCTTCTCTTCTCTTCTTCTCGCGGCAATGGAGCTTGGAGCTTGGAGCATGGAGCTTGAGGATGGAGCTTGCTTGAAGCTTGCACTTGGATCGTGGAGCTACCGGAGTGTGCGGGAGAGGAGTTAACTAGATCGGCATGGAGGTAAGCTCACTACACCCATAGATATGGATGGCGTGTTGGCTATGTGAGAGATAGCCATTAGTGCTCGGCTTGGAACACTTCAAGCAATAAGCGGTCCGTGGGCCTTGGCAATTGAGCGAGAGCTCCCACACCTAGGAAGGATCTGCATCATTAGGGAGAATAAGGTGGAAAACAAAACCTCATAGGAACACGAATGATAGATCATAAAAATGGGAGGCAGACATAAAGAAAACTTTGAGATCAAAACCTAAAAGTAAAAAGGCAAATAAAATACTTTGCATTGAAGAATAATATTCTAGAAATGCTTGCTTGGAATTTATGGAATGCATGAAGTAAAAATTTACATTCTATCTTTGAAGTTCCCTTGTTTCATTGCGTAAAGTTGCAATCTTTTGCTTTCATGTTGGAAAATGGTCTTGCAAGTGAACTAATAGAAGTCATTGCATCTTGGTAGGAACCCAAAATGGCAACACAAATTCCCTTCTCTGAGGAAGACAATAATAGGTATCAATTGGCCATCGAGACAAGAGTCTTCGACCAACTCAAGTACCATAGCATCGGCAACCTGAAGGAATTTGTAAATGCTGAAGATGCAGTTAAGAGGATGATCGACCAGTGCAACCTTCACAAGTACATGGAAAAAGTTGGTCAATCGACCATGGCTGATTTACAGAGTTCCTGAGGACCTTTGATGCAAGCAAGGGCAACAACACCGTAACTGTTAGGTGAGGAGTCTCTCCCATGAAGATCAAGGTTGCACTAAGGTCAGAACTGGTGGAGAAAGCACTAGGGCTAGTAAATGTCCAAGGAAAAAGACAAAAGGGAGACGTCTATAACATGCTAAAGATGACAAAGCTGAGGGTACACAATAACGATGAAATTAGCTTGGCAGACATTCCCAATGGTACTATCTAACTACAAGCAAAAATGGTGCATGCCCTCTTCTCCAGTCATCACAGGTACAACGTGCTCATGACGAGGATCCAAGTGCCCATGCTTGAAAGTGTCACAGCAGGAGCCCTAGAGGAAGTCAACCTAAATGCTCATGTTTGGAAGACAATCAAAACTTCTGCCAAGGTGCTAGCATCCAGCCAAAACGAGTGATTCACCAGCTGCTAGTAGCTCCAAATCTGACCACAGAATGCCTATGTCCAAAGCATTGACCATAGGGTTTGGCAAGGTACTAACCGCCATTATTCAAGAGGTGGTGGGAGAAGTGGAAGGTGAAGACGAAGTGGGGGAGACCCCTAAAAGATCACCGCCCCATGAGCAAGAACAATCAAGTGAAAGAACAGTGAGTGAGGGGGGAGAACATGAGATGCCACCTAGATGAAGAGGGCCAAACAAATTGCAAATTAAAATTTTGCTAAAGAAGCAATAGGAAGCCAAGGAGAGGATGACAAGAAAAGAAAAGGCTGAGCTACAAAAGGCATAGGAAGAGCAAAAAATGGCCGAAGAAGAGAGGGTGAGGAAATTGGATGAAGAAGCACAAAGATTATGCAATGAAGAGGAGGAAGACACAATGAAAGCCATTCACATGTCAATAGAATAACACGTCAGGGAGGAGGAGTTAGTAGCCATGAGCCCACTCATAGACAACGGACCAAGCACCAATGCCAAGACTACAGAGATTGAGCAAGGAAAAGGCAAGGGCTTTCTCCATCTGATCCCACCATTTCTTGTGGCCCCAACTGCAACTATAACAACCACCCAAGGCACTGCAACCATGGTAAATGAAAGCAATCTGATGGCCTGGGTGCAGTATTTGGTGGGTAGAGTGTAAGAGATAGCCTCAGAGCCAAGTGGAGGAACTCCAATGGCAGGAATTAAGAGAACAGCAGTTGTGGATGTCAAATCAAGGCAAGATATTAAAAAGCAGAAAGTAGAGACATCAACAATATCAATGCCTACAGAAATGCCCCCGTCGATGGGATATGATGAGTATGTCAAGGAACTCCATGTGTAGCTGGAAAGGGAAAATGAAAAAAAGAAGATAGCGGTGGTTGAGCTGGAGGAAGAGAAGGAAGCCTCAAAAACATCCCAATTGGAGAGGATGCACCAAGTGGCAGGATACCAAAAGGAGATCTATGAGCTGAAGGAAGAACTCAAGGCCAAGGAAGAAAAAGGTAATTGGCAAGAAAGGTTCAAGGAGGAAAGAGAAGAGCTCATAGGTCTATAAGAAGAATATAAGCTCATTGTTGTATAGCAAGAAAAATTAAGAGAGCAATTGTACAGGATAGAGGAGGCGACAGATAGGCTTGCAGCAGAAGACACCTCCAAAGCTCACAAAGAGGAAAAGCACCAGAAAGAAATGGAGGAATTGGAGAAGTTGTTGTCAATGCTGGTGGGTAGAGCAAGAAAGGCTGAAAGGTGAAGTGAAGCTCCCGAGAAAGGAGAAAGAAAATGCTACCCAAAGGTGGAAAGACCAAGAGCCAAGAGTGGTGGCTTTAGCCAAGAGACAAAATGAAAGTCTAGAAGAAATGAAGCAAAGAGCCAAAGAGTGGGAAGCTAAGAGCAAGGAGGCGTGAAAGACTTGGCAAGCCATCTAGCCCATGCGGAGAGCAAGACAGTGCTAACAAAGAGTAGGGCAGTAGTAGAGGCCATGGAGACAAGGATGGTGGGCTAGCAACATGCCTTCCTCAACACTATCCTAGATGTCACGCAACCAAAAGAGGTGGAGGCCACGAAAATTTTGAAGAAGAAACTAGAGATTGCCCACAAATCCATAAGGCACAACTTGTGTGCCCAAATGCAAGAAGCAAAGACCCATCTAAGCCAGCAAGAGGAAAGAGAATACTTGCTAAGGGAAGGGTTGACGGCACAAGAAGTAGAGTTGCTAGGGTACCAAGAGGAACAAAGACCATTGGAGCCTACAAGAGGAGAAGATCAGCAAGTGCCACCTACTAAAGGAGGGTCAAATTTCAAGGTAGGCAAACAAAAAGAAGAACAAGTCCCACAACCTAGTCCCCCCACGATCTGAAGCACAATAGGAGGTCCCACAACAAGTCTCAAAGCCAAATAGGGAAGCTGGTGCTAGAAAGAAGAGACAAAAGATGTTAGAGCAGGCACGAAGAAGACTGAGGACACAACCCCTAGCAATCCCAAAAGCTGCTATCCCACAAAAAGAAGAATGCTTTCCTGTCAACTGGAACATGGAACTCGCAGTAGTGTGGGAAGATTGGGAAAACTAGTGCAAACCCTTTGAGTTTACCTTCTAATTCCCACTTGCAATGGGCCAACGCTATTCCCTAGAGTGGTGGAAGAGGTGATAAACATGGATAGAAGACTTGGGGACCGATGGAATGAAGAAAAATAAAAGAACCGAACATTGTGGAGGATAGAATCATTAGACTATTAGGAAGATAAGGTTGTGGTAGTGCCCAAGTCCACGAAGGTTTACAGCACCCTACCCCATGAGAGAAACGACCAGACCTACATGCCATATCCTAGAAGGGTAGGGGTGGATTTCAACTTTGACATCCATGGCTACTATGAATTCCCCAAAATATATAATATAATGCCACTAACCCAAAAGAGACCCTCACATTTTATGTAGATGACCTTAGACCCTCTATCTCCCACTTCCTTACTAAGTTCTCCTCCTGCCCTCACCCAACCTTCATTACAACTTGTATTTACCTTAGGCTACTTAGAGTGCTGCTCACATAGGCTCTTGCCTCTTAGGAGTATCGCCTACCACCCCTCATTTTTTACTTGAATGCCAACATAGACAATTGCACAATGGCTAGACTTATTATGTGAGCTACACTTCTTCGATCCTTCTGCATGGCTCTACTAGAAGATATGAATGATAGCCAATTCACTAGATATGTAATCATCCTTTCTTGTCCACAACCCCTCTGAATGTATGTATGAATCTAAAGGACTACACACAGAGTAAAACCTTCCTTAGTAAGTCCCTCAAGCCCCCAACCTCTTCCTCCCACGACCAAGAACACAAGGACTAGTTCTTCACGCACCTTCAAGAAAACAAAAAGAATAGAAAAAAGAAAAAGAAAAGAGAAAAAGAATGAGGAAAAGAACAGAGAAAAGGAAAGAAAATCGAAAGAAGCACAAGCAATATATATTGTGGTGCTCATCACAAGAAAACCAAAAGAAGCACAACCAATAGAAAACCAAAAGAATGTGGCATCCAATGGGCCTTGGCCAGTCTAACCCCCTAGTCCTTTTGTCTCCCACTCCATAGTTAGGGCTCGTCAAGGGCAGGACACACCTAGGGAGGTCACACTCTCCTATAAACCTATCTCCCTAAGCTACACCCACCGCACCTCCCCTCTACATGAACTCGGTCCTCAAGTGTGGGACAACACCCCAGGCTTACGGTTTGATCCAACAATTCCACCCAACTCCCAGTTCCACTAGCATGGACACAATACACTACATAGCAAGGCAAACACACACCCTAGGCCATGCACCTTCTTTTCTTTTTCAGGTGAATTTAACCAACCACAATAATCCATCAACTTTGAAGGCTCCGTCACCCACTCAATCCACTTTCGACCTACACAACCTCAACCATTTTGATATGCTCCTTCTCCACATCCAATCCTCGCCGCAAGGATCCATCATCACCTTCATGACAACCCTTTAACTACCCGAGCCCTCATCAACAAAGCCCACAAGTGCCATGGGACTAGCACTCGACAAGGAGGGGATAATGTTAACCAGAGTGCAAGAAAGGCAAAAATAAAAAGAAGGAACAAAAAGAAAATTTTAAAACACAGGGGGCAAAGTGAAAAAAAGCAGGCCAACAAAGCAAAAATAAGAGGAAAAAGAGCCAAAATTGCAAAGACATCTTAAAAATCCAAGGCGAGTGCAAAAAGGGAAGAGGTGCATTTTGAAATGCAAAGGTGCCCCTAAATCTTTGTAAAAGAGCACTAGGATCCCTCTTGTGCAATTTGTAAAGAGAAGATGAGCATGGGTGAAGCCACAATGTAAAAAGAAGGGAATAGGAAAAGAGGACCTCAGTTAAAATGGCCCGCTCATGTAAAAAAGGGGTGGGTGCCCAAAAGGGATTAAGGCATATATAAAAGCCAAAAAGTGAATAGAGAAGCTCATTCTTGTGTGTGGCCAAAACTAGCTCTCCTCTTCTCTTATTCTTCTTCTTCTTCTTCTTGTTCTTCTTCTTCTTCTTGTTTGCTTGAGCTTGTGCTTGAGAGAGGGAGTGTGAGGGAGTGAGGGAGTGTGTGTGTGTGAGGGTGAGGGACCGTTGTGGAGGAGCTCTCCATCTTCTCCTCTCTTCTTCTTCTTCTCTTCTCTTCTCTTGTCTCACGAGCGCAGTAGTGGAGCATGGAGCTTGAAGCTTGAGAATCAAGTTTACTTGAAGCTTGCAATTGGATGGTGGAGCTATTGGAGTGCTTGAGAAGGAACTCAATCAAGCATGAAGGCAAGCTCACTACACTCATAGGTGTGAGAGCACGCACAGCTAGGTGAGAGGTAACCATTAGCATTCAGCTTGAAACACTGAAACAATAAGCGGTCTGTGGGTCTTGGCAACCGAGCAAAGGCTCCCACACATCTTCACAAAAAGAGTAATACATTTAATACATCCTAAAAGATATTAGCTTATGTAAAATCAATTGAGAAAAGAAGCCCAAATGCTTAAGAGCTGATAATGGTGGGAGTATATTTCTCATGTATTCCTATGAGATGGTGGGTATTAAGAGAAATTTGACTACTCCTAAAAAATACTCAAAATAAAGTGGCAAAAACAATGAATATGACCATAGAGGAAGGGTTTTAGAGAATGCTATTGAGGGCTGAAATGATGAACGGGTTGCCTCTTACCCATCCAACCTCCAATCCTCACTAAGAGAACTAAAGAGAGGCACCACCTAGCCAAAGGGAGGATGGGCTAGGACATCCCTTTTCTCAAAGAGAACCAAGAGAACCAAGACACAAATTTACAAGAGAGAATATATGTACTAGACACCATATTTGAATATAAGAGAGAGAGATGAGAGGAGAGCGAGATAAGAGGAGAAGAGGTAGAAGAAACATGCCATTATGCTACATGGAATGGGAAGATGAGAGGAGAGGGAGATAATAGAAGAAGAGGTAGAGGAAGCTTGCCATTATGCTACATAATAAAGAACTCACTCATAGCTCACCTCAAAGAGATGAGGGTATTCTAGAGTGCTCTCATGGGCTTGTCATTGTTCTTCCTCCCCCCTTCATTCTCCATGGGCTCTTTATATAGCCTCCATGAGGGATTAGATTAAGCTAATCTTCTTGATTAACATAATCCTAGATGATGTATGGCATCCTTAAAAATATGGAGCATAGTGGATGGGACAAGTCTCCACCTTGGTCATTATGCAAGAAGCCAAGGGTGGTGGTAGACAAAATAGAGAAATGGAGCTAGATTACAAGAGGTGGGTGCCCAAATCACATTATTATAATATATTTACAAGAAGGATAGAGTGGAAAGTTGGTGTGGTGAAAGAGAGAAGAAATTTGCATGTAGCCAGTAGTCTGCGCCTTCGTAACTTCAAATCCGTGACGAATTTGAAAAAAGTTTCTTCTGCAACTTTGTAGACCAGGTCGAAACCGATCGGGCATCGCGAGAATTTTCTTGAAATTCTCTTTTTCTTGGGAGTTATTGAGATTATAAAAAAGGGCTTCTAAAAGCTGCTTTGACTTTAGTCCCCCATATGTATATAAATACATATAAGCATGTGACAAAAGGGATCCATGCTTGTAAGATTTTGTGCAAGATCCAACTGACACCATGATGTGGATATTGACTTGTGTGCTAGGGTGAGGTGTCCTCTAATGATGGTGATAGATTCCAAATCTTAGTGATGTAGACGGAGCCCATGTGTAGTTGGAGGCTAGTCCTTTGAAAAATCTATGCATTCACTCAACTCCTAGGTGTAATCCATTTTCTTCTTCACTGAGATAACCATCCCTTTGACCCTTTACATTGGCATGCCTTCTAAGAACTTGTTCCCCCCATTTGCTAGAGTTATCATAATCGAGAAGTAATGTAGCATTCCTAGTACTTGAAGAGTAAACCCAAAGTGATATGGTAAGCTCTTGATAGGGGCTTTGGCCAAATTTTGTGGTAATAATCCGGGTTGTAAAAAACCCGGATCATTAGCCCTCCCCTTAGGCTAGAGGTATTCATGCCTCTAGCTTGATAATGATGGTCCAATAGAGCAAGGAGGACTACACCCCCTCATTGGTGGCTCTTCATTGAATGACTGCTCCAAAGTGTTCATATTTCTTTGAAAATAAGGCTTCAGTCGCCATCCATTTACCCTTGTCTTGTGAACCTTCCCATCCATGTCACCTAGCTTATAGCTGCCATTTGGATATCTCCTTATGACCATGAATGGCCCTTTCCACTTGAACACAAGTTTAGCATCCTTTCTGTTATCAAAGCAGTTATCATAGCGTAGCACAAGTGATCCTTCCCTTATGTGTTTGCTAGCCAACTTCTTATTAAATGTCTTCCTTCTCTCTTCAGCTTGCATGGAATAGTGTTGGACTGCTGCTTCTCTGTCTAACTCCAGCCTCTCTAGATCCAAGATCCTTTCCTCTAACTTCTTATCTTGATTCTTCTCTCGACTGGCTACTAAAACACGCAAACTGGCCAGTTCCACCTCTATAGGAAGCAAAAGCCTCTTGCCCATAGTCGAGGTGAAATGGAGTATAGCCAAGTGAGGTTCTAAATGAAGTCCTGTAAGCCCAAAGAGCTGCATTCAGTTTTTTATCCTAGTGCTTGGGGTAGATGTATACCTGCTTGGTAATTATCTTATAAATCAGTCCATTCACTTTTTCGACCAAACCATTACACTGTGGATAGTAGGGAGTAGAATGCCTGTGCTTGATTTTTAGCCTTTCCATTAGCTCCCCTACTAGGTTTGCCCTAAAACCAGGACCCCGATCAGAGATAATTTCCAAAGGTGTGCCAAACCTGCAACAAATATTTTCAAACACAAATTTTCCCACTTCTTGGGCTGTGATCCTACTAGTTGCTGAAGCCTCTGCCCACCTTGTCATGTAGTCCACACCCATTATGATGTATTCCTTGCCAGATTGAGTTCGTGGGAGTGGCCCTATTGCATCAATCCCCCATTTCTCAAATGGACCATATGTAGTTATGGGATTTTGTTCCTCGTGCACTAGCTTCCTTGGTTCGGCCTTTTGGCAATTGTCACAAGTGCAGCACCAATGTTGCACATCTCGATGTAGAGTAGGCCACACAAAACTAGCTTGGAGAATCTTCCTACTGGTTATTTCTTGAGCAAAATGTCCGCCACAAACCCCTTCATGGCAGCTCTTAATCACATCTATAATCTCCTTTGCTGTTGGCACCCTTCTAAGCATAGCATCCTTTCCTTTGCAATACAACACATCATTTATCAAGCGGTATTTAGTGGCCTTAGTAGCTAGCCACCTTTTCTCACTTTTACTCATATGTGTAGGTGCCTCACCTTGCTCGAGAAAATAAAGCACATCTTGTAGTTAAAACTTACCTTGAAACAAGGGAAGCTTTACTGTAATGATTCCCACCATTACCTCTTTCAATTTTTCAGCTGCTAGAGCATCTGCGTCGCCATTTGTGCGCCTTGGCACAAAATAGATTTGAGCTTTCTGTAGCTTTCTCATGAGAGTTTTAGCTTCCCTCATTTTCACTGCTAAGTTATCGTTTTTACAAGCCTAGATTCCTTTCATTTGCTTAACAATTAGCATAGAATCACCAAAAACATTAAGCCGAGTGACACCATGTGAAAGACACCACCTCAAACCTAAAAGCAAGGCTTGATATTCTGCTTCATTATTAGAATGGACATCCTCCAAGCTGATACCTTCTCCATAAAGTTTGTCACCTTCGAGACTGAACACCACTATTCCTACTACCGCTCTGTCTTTAATACACTTGTAGGCCCCATCGAAGTAGAGGGCATGGACATTCTCCACCCGTGGCGGCTCCTCAAAAGGAGGTGTCTCCTCTTTTACCTTTCCCTTCTCCTTTTCCTTCTTTTGATGGCATCTATGGGTCAACAAATCAACTAGGCAAGCTGGAGTAGAATCCTCCACCTTGAAGGTGTAGTCAAACTCTTGGAGTTGTATCACCCACTTAGCTATTCTAGCTGAAACATCCATGTGTTGTAAGGCATAGGAAAAATGCTCTTCTGTCATTATCACTGTGAATGGCCTAGGGAGAAGATAAGGACGAAACTTTCTTATAGCAAACATTAGAGACAAAACCATCACCTCGACCATCTTGTACCCTCGTTCTGATGCTGTCATTACTCTGCTAGAAAAGTAAACTGGTCTCATTAGGCCAGTTTTAGCATCCTTTTGTATTAGTGCTGCCCCTAGAGCATCTTCCCCAAAACTCGGATTGACAAAAAACTCATGATCCCAACACGGCTGTAAAATTATAGGAAGGGTGCTAAGAGCCTTCTTCACCTCGTGAAAGCACCTTTCGCTTTCGTCACTCCACAGGAGCTCCTCAGAGTGGGTTAGCTATTGCAGTGGAAATATTAATTGGGAGAGGAGATGAATGAACCGCCCCATATATCGCACCTTCTGAATGAAAGAGGTTAGTTGCTTCACAGAAGATGGTGATGGCACCGCCAATAGGGCCTTAACTTTGTTTGGATCTGCTTCAATGCCCCTCTCACTTATGACATGCCCTAACGAAGTTACACTACTTTCGCCAATACGACACTTCCCATGGTTTAATTGCCCCCCCATTTGTGCAAGGCGGTTGAAAGCTTCATCCACCTTCCCTAGATGTAAAGCCTTAGAACTATAAATACAAAAATCATCAATAAAGACCCTAATGGATTTCCCAAAATATGGCTGGAAGACATAATTCATGAATCGCTGGAAGGTAGCTGGGGAATTTGTTAATCACAATGGCATTACTTTGTAAGCAAAACAACCCCAAGGTGTAATGAAGGTGGTCTTCTGTTGATCCTCCTCAGCTATTCGGATCTCGAAATAACCTGAATACCCATCACAAACAGTGTATCTCTCATGCCCAGCCACCTCGTTGAGTATTTCATCCTGAAAGCGAAGAGGAAAGTAATCTCTCTTAGTTGTAGCATTTAGCGGCTTGTAATCCACACAAGTCCTCCATTTTCCATTCTTCTTGGATATCACCACCACAGGTGAAACCCACTCTGATTCCCCTATTGGATATATGAAGCTTGCCTTTAAAAGTCGTTGCACCTCAGTGAGTAGAGCGTTTTGTTGAACTACTCCCAATCATCGTAGTCGCTGCACCACTGGTCGTGCTCCCTCTTTTAGATTAATGTGATGTTGTACTGCTATCACACCTGTGATGTGTTCATAATCAGAAATAAAAAGTGCAGAGTGTTTTACCTCCACTTCCATGTAGGTTGCCTTCTCCTCAATTGATAGATCCTTAGCCAACATTTTTTCTAACCCCTCCTTCTCAACCTTTGGAAGCTGTTGTGGAATTTCACTACTAGAAGACCCTTTTAATGTAATCCCCATCACTTCTAGAGAGCTTTCTTCCTCCTCGTTAGAAGACTCTCCCTCTGTCTCATAGATGACCAACCCTCGCTGGAACTCCATTCATCAGCGATGGTCTCTAACACAAGATCCTCTTGTCGGCCTTCCTTCATGTTGTAGATAGTGCTCTTCCATTTTTTATGGAACCCCTTTTGTGGTCTTAGCTCTAAATCCCCTGTCTCCCAATCTTGTCTGGCTTTCATTCCCATTAGCCATGCTCGCCCAAGAATGAGCGGATAGCCGTCCCCCTTCACTGGCATCACATACATGTCAAGCTCCAATTGCACTCCACACACCTTTACCTTGACTTTCTTTATAACTCCCAAACAATTTATTACTACATTGTTAGCCATTTTGGCCCCAAATTTAGTAGTTTCATTTACCTCTAATCCCAAACGATGCATCAACTTTTTCGTCATGACACAAATCTCTGCACCTCCATCCACATATGTCTTTGACACTCTCTGCCCATTGATTTCGGCTTCCAGTAGAGGCACAATATCTTTCATCTTTCTAGCCTGGATTGCATTCACATGTCTATTCTTCATGGGTCTAATGCTTACCATCTTTGACCATTGTTGCCGCACTGTTGGAGATAGATGTAGTAATTGGGGCTATGAAATTTTTGGCCCTTGATTTCTCACATCAGCAAGCAAATCATAAGCTCTAGTACCTTTACCCAGGGAAAAATCATCTGGCTCAATGTGTCGGCGTGAGCGAGCCCTCCTCTTTTTACTGTTGCGTGTCTTTGCAGCCATTGATGACTCTGAACCCTCTTCCATATTTTCAACCTCCTTTGGTGGTGTAGGCTCCATTTTCTCAATTCTCCGGGCTTTCTTCACCGGCATTGCTTCAACCTCTGCTACTTTGGTCTTCCCTTTGACATCACTCTCGTCTAAACTAATTATCCTAACATCATGATTCTCTGGCGGCTGGACAAGCAAGGGCGGCACCTCTACAAGTGGTCGAGGATGCTGGAGAACTTGAACCGATGGTGGAGGCCCTGGATTCGGTGGAACAAACCTTTCCCTAGGTGGTGTCACTTGTTGTCCCCTCCTTCTTGGTTGGAACCAATTTTCTGGAAAACGCCTAGGATGAGGGCAAAAGTACATACCATGGCCAGTCTCCCCACAATTATAGCAAACATACTCTCTTTCTTGTCTTCTTGGACCTCGATTGCCTTCATTTATGAGGGGAGGGGGCCGCACTCCTTGCACCAAATTTAATGAAAGGCTTTCAAGTTGATTAGTAATGCATTGTAGGAACTCTTGTTGTGGTATCTCTGGTTCAGGTGGGGCCTCTGCTATTTCTCTAGGCCTTGGCATGGTTGGTAAAACCTGCATGGTCTCAACTCCCCCCTTCAACTGGGCTTGCTACTTCAATTTCCTATCTTTCTCCCTTACATAAGTGACTGATTCTTCATAGGATGTGGGAAACTTTCCTTTGACCTTCTCCCTTAGTAGAGGATGGAGTTCGGCTAGAAAACAATCTTTCTTAAGGCAATCAGGTACTCTTTCTCCCTCGGCTAAAGAGACTGTCCATTTATCCCACAATTTTATAAACATACCTTCATATGCTTGGTACTCCCCTGGTAAGGTTTGGCGAAGATCTAAGAGTTGTCTCCAAATATCTTCAGGTGGCTCTGTATCTTGGTACTTGTGCATGAATGCGGTCTTGAGATCCTCCCAATTACCCCTTGTAGCCTCCGGGAGAGCTTGATACCACACTCGAGCATCACCCTTTAGAACTAAAGAGAAGGCCCGTACTTTGGTTGCTTCATCATCCCGGCCTGTGACTAGGAAGGCCATTTCTAAGTCATCCAAAAAGTCTAGAGCTTTCTCCCCTTTGTGCCCAAAAAAACTTGGAAATGCCATGTTGCCTTAGTAGAGTATGAAGATGAAAACGTCTAGACTTAAGTTGTATTTTATAAGGGAAAGGATAAATGGGTTCATAGATGCATTGATTTCAGCAAGACGTCTAGGCCCCAGTATGCTTCTAATAATGCCTTGGAATCTAAGCTTTGTGCTAGCTACAATATGCACAGTTTGCATAGCAAGTGGACGGATAGGTCCATACAACTCATTCTGATTCATGAGAAACTATTATAATAGGATAAAGACATGTACATTGAAGGATGCATTGTAGTCTAGTATTGGGAAGATTATAGGTTCTGGTGATACAAGAATCTCCCTTAATCTTTCAGCCCCAAAGTACGTGACAAGACGCTGCTGGAAGAAAATCTTCCTAGTGATGCATACATTAACTCGGATGTTTTGTACAGAGTGGAATGTGTAGAAATTCGGGCCATTATTATTATTCATGAGTGGAGACTACTTAAGGAAGTAGAGGGAATGCACTTTCTTGAATTATGAAGGATTTTTCCCAGAGTGTTTCTTTTTGGAACCCACCAACTTTGCTATACGGAGAATTTGCTCACCAGTGATTGTTCTTGCCTTGGTGTGTCCATACTAGGTGACATATATTTCATGAGGTGTGATGGCCACCTTTTCAACCACACCCAACCTTCGAGCTAACAACAATTGAAGGTAGTCTCCATACTTTGCACTTCTACAAAACTCCACACCGTTCATGCATAGTTGTCCTCCTTTGATATGGATTAGGCCACAGAGAGAGAGAGAGGGATTTGATGATTTGGAGACGAGGACCTCTCGGAAGGGCCTTCACTTTGTTTGCAAAACATTCACCACAATTATGAGAACCTAGTAATTGATGGCAACATAATTTTTTCCGTTGTGAGATAATGGAATTTCTAAACTGAACACCTTTTACCCGCATGCGTGCCGTCATCTGATAGGCATACTTTCTTTCTTGAGCTTCTTTAGGAGACAATTCTGGGAGTCATGGCCTTTGACCAGCTTCAAAAATAGTTGGTGAAGGTGTTGAGGAAGAGCCACTTGGGGAACTTGTTGTAGAGGATGTACCACTATGTGTTGTATCGTCCCACATAATGAGGTAGAAAATTGTGGTTGAGAATGTCCTCGGCGGGGGCACCAAAAATGAGGGCTGAAATGATGAACGAGTTGCCTCTTACCCATCCAACCTCCAATCCTCACCAAGAGAACTAAAGAGAGGCACCACCTAGCCAAAGGGAGGATGGGCTAGGACATCCCTTTTCTCAAAGAGAAAATCAAGAGAACCAAGACACAAATTTACAAGAGAGAATATATGTACTAGACACCATATTGGAATATAAGAGAGAGAGAGATGAGAGGAGAGGGAGATAAGAGGAGAAGAGGTAGAAGAAGCTTGCCATTATGCTACATGGAATGGGAAGATGAGAGGAGAGGGAGATAATAGAAGAAGAGGTAGAGGAAGCTTGCCATTATGCTACATAATAAAAGAACTCACTCATAGCTCACCTCAAAGAGATGAGGGTATTCTAGAGTGCTCTCATGGGCTTGTCATTGTTCTTCCTCCCCCCTTTATTCTCCATGGGCTCTTTATATAGCCTCCATGAGGGATTAGATTAAGCTAATCTTCTTGATTAACATAATCCTAGATTATGTATGGCATCTTTGAAAATATGGAGCATAGTGGATGGGGCAAGTCCCCATCTTGGTCATCATGCAAGAAGCCAAGGGTGGTGGTAGACAAAATAGAGAAATGGAGCTAGATTACAAGAGGTGGATGCCCAAAGCACATTATTATAATATATTTACAAGAAGGACACAGTGGAAAGTTGGCGTGGTGAAAGAGAGAAGAAAATTGCATGTAGCCAGCAGTCTGCGCCTTCATAACTTCAAATCCGTGAGGAATTTGAAAAAAGTTTCTTCTGCAACTTTGTAGACCAGGTCGAAACCGATTGGGCATCGCGAGAATTTTTTGAAATTTACTTTTTCTTGGGAGTTATTGAGATTATAAGAAATGTCTTTTCTAAAAGCTGCTTTGACTTTAGTCCCCCATATGTATATAAATACATATAAGCATGTGACAAAAGGGGTCCATGCTTGTAAGCTTTTGTGCAAGATCCAACTGACACCATAATGTGGATATTGACTTGTGTGCTAGGGTGAGGTGTCCTCTAATGATGGTGATAGATTCCAAATCTTAGTGATGCAGACGGAGCCCATGTGTAGTTGGAGGCTAGTCCTTTGAAAAATCTATGCATTCACTCAACTCCTAGGTGTAATCCATTTTCATCTTCATTAAGATAACCATCCCTTTGACCCTTTACATTGACATGCCTTCTAAGAACTCGTTCCCCCCATTTGCTAGAGTTATCATAATCAAGAAGCAATGTAGCATTCCTAGTGCTTGAAGAGTAAACCCGAAGTGATATGGTAAGCTCTTGATAGGGGCTTTGGCCAAATTTTGTGGTAATAATCCGGGTTGTAAAAAACCCGGATCACTATTAGATGTAGGCCTTCCTTATGGATTTTGAGTTGAGGTTGTTAAGCCAATTGTTCAATTGATTAATAGATTGCTCGACAAGTCATTGGTGGATGGCAAGATTCTTGAAGAGATGTGGTCTAGCAAGTAATCCTCTTATGATCACTTATGTGTGTTTGGTTGTGAGGCCTATATGTTGGGGGCTAAAGGCACTTGTGCCTAGCCACCGACATTTACATTATACAATATACCCACACATTTATACACTACAGGAGTCTAGTGCCCCGTCACTGTTACTTTATTCTTTGTTCTTTTAGTGGCAATAGAATAAGGGAAGGCAAGTCACACATTGTGACTATTGGAGTTCCCACATACCATATTGATCTCTCTTACTTGAACCTCATAGCCCTTGCTTCTTTCTTGCTTCCACTCTTAATCCACCTTTCAATTAGAATCAAAGTAGGCATTCAAGGAGCTTCATTAATATTACATTTAGCCTGAGAAGAGAACTTGACTTATAACTATCATGGCGGCCCCATTTCAATCCATTTGAGATACACATTGGTTTCCCTACTTTCAACACTTGTTCTAGGTTGGTTGAGGAGCTTCCTAGGGCTTAGCTGAGCCTTGTTGAGTGCTTACTAAGCTAAGGAGCAGCCATTCTATCCATTTTGAGTAGATACAAAGCATGATGCAAAATCCATGGATAGTTATAGTAGCTTGATAATACTTTCGTATTTTAGCCATAACTTTTGCATACGATATTGGATTAAGATGTTCTATAGCTAGAAATGAAAAGCATGACAAGAGTACTTAGAGAATTAATTATGTGTAGTTTTCAGTTCTCTATCTTACCCAGAATAGAAAGGTTCTGGTTTGGATAACAAGCTTACGAGTTACATAACATTGTACATTACATCTTACATACTACTCAAGTCTTCCATATGCTTATGTTGACGGTTGGCATTGATATTTATATCTAGATATATTTATAGTAACTTTTGAATCTTGGATTTGAGCTCTATTGGATGTATTTGGATGTTAGCTTCATTTATTTATGCATAATGAGAAAAATTCTGGAATTCACAATAAAAAAAAGTCGAAATTATACTCCAAGTTAGTAAGAGCATCTAGGTTGGCCATTTGGACAAGTAGCTTGCAAAGATATGATGTGAGTTCATATAGGAGTGAAGGTCCGTTGCATCAACTAGTGGCATGGAACTCTTTAACAACTTGTTGAAGAGTGGATGATGCATTAGCTTCTCTCAAGGTATTAATGCATGAGATTCAATGATTACTCATAGTGAAGAAGTCTTACAGTATGTTAAGTCATATTTTAGGAGGTTGAAAATATTTATATGTTTGGTGGTGGTGACCACTTTACTTCCTAATGTGGCAGCCTGGTGCGCAGATCGGTCGTAGATAGCTCACGTGGTGAATCCCGGTAGGTCCCCAAGAACAAAGTACTCTACTTTTTAGCACAAAAACCCATGTAAAAGCAAGCACGACATGAGGCAAGAGACAAATTGGGTTCAATCTCCCCCATGCCTTGTGTGAGCGCTTCACAAAGCATGTATTTAATGTATATTTCCAATCTTCATGCTCAATAATAGCCCAATTACAAAAATATGACAAGCTTTTAGCTTTTGAGTTTGCTTTCTACCAAAAATAGGAAAATAAAGCTAATGGACGGTGCCCATAGTGTCTGGCACGCCCAATCTCAATGTCCAAATAGAAATAACATATCCAGGCGCATAAGCGCATACAAAATAATAATAAATAATCGATGTCTCAATAGACATAACAAAATATAGGCGTGGCGCCTATCAAAATCTAGTCCAAGAGTCGAAAACCCGCTAGACTCCAATGCTTTCCTCCGCCACTGCTGCTATCTCTACACATCAACTGAAGCATTCACAATCGTTAGTAAAATAACACAATTAAACCGACAAAAGTGAATACCTAGCAGTCTTCAGCTACATAAATAAATCAATTGGTTAGAAATAAATCCTAACCTTAATTTATTACGAGTGCGCACTCTAAACTCATAAACGTTTATTAATTTAATATGCATTTTGCGGAATCACCCGCTATGGAATCACCCATGTACACACTAAATTAATGAAACGCCCGAAAAGGATAGGCGTCCCCATCAACTTATCGCACAAAGAATCCTCTTTGTGTATGAGCCCCGGTCATCTAAGTTTACGGAATCCACCGTAAAACCTCACGGAATCCACCGTGGAATATGCCTCCTTGCATCATACCCCCGGGGTGGGATAGCAATTGACCTCAATTGCTATTAGCTCAATGTGGAGCTAACAGAGTGGGGAAAGCATTTAAGTCTCTAGCGTATATCCATTGTGCTTCCTCTACAGGATGGTTCTTAAATTTGACTAGATATCTAGAATACCTTCGGCCAGTTCTAGTGGTCATGTAGTCAGTGTCTATAATGGCTTCTGGTTCAAGTATTTCAGTCTCTAGTAAAGGTGGGTTTTCATAGACAGGGTGGATAGGTAATTGGCCTCTAAATGGTCTCAATAAACTAATATGAAATGTATTATGAATTTTCCAATGAGATGGCAGTTCTAACTTGAATGCATTGTCATTAATCTTATGAATGATTCTAAATGGTCCGTAGAATCTAGGAGCTAATTTGACAACTAGATGTCTATCTACACTTTGCAGTCTACGCTTTTCTATTCTAAGCCAAACATAATCATCAATTTTAAAATTCATGGCTTGTCTTTTCTTGTTGGCTTGTTTGGTATATGATTGTTGGGCTTTAGCAATCATATCCTTTACCTCATCAAAAATAGTGTTATGCATAACAGCAATATCATCGGCACTTTGTATTCTATTAGACAAAGATGCAACAGGTGTAGATAATCTATATCCATAAATAACTTCAAAAGGTGCTTTCTTTGTAGATGTGTGCGGTGTATTGTAATATGCAAACTGTAATAAATGTAAATGAGTATCCCATGTCTGAGGTTTAGAGATAGTGTATGCACGTAAAAGATCTAGAATGGTGCTATTTGTGGCTTCTGTTTGTCCATTTGTTTCTGGATGAAATGCAGATGAGAAATCAATCTTTATGCCTAGATTTGCAAACAGTGTAATCCAAAAATTATTACAAAATCTAGAATCTCTATCTGAAATAATCACTTTCGGCAATCCATGGTTAGTAAAAACAGTTTTCAAAAATAACTGTGCTGCTTGTGATGCTGTTAAAGTTTTCTTACATGCAATAAAATATGCTTGCTTACTAAATCTATCTACAATTGTCCAAATCATGTCATGGTTAGATTTAGTATTTGGTAAACCAGTAATGAAATCCATAGATATATGTTCCCAAGGTTTAGATGGAATAGACAAAGGCATTAATAGTCCATACTGTTTACCATGATGTCTCTTTATTCTTTGACAAATCAAACATTCAGAAACGAAATTAGATACATCTGCATCCATATGGGGCCAATAAAAATCTTCAGTTAACATGCGTAATGTAGAAATGATACCTCTATGACCTTGATATGGGGGACAATGAATTTCATTCAAAACAAAAGATCGGAATGGAATAGTAACACACAGTCTCTTTTCAAAGAACATGAATCCATCATTATATGACAATGAATCAACAGGAATGAAATTATTTTGAACTAATTTTTGCCAATCAGAATGAAAAGTAATATCCTGGTGATATGTGTCTTTCATAGCAATCAATGAATCAAAAGATATGATAGAAATATTATGAATTGCAGGTCTTCTACTCAATGCATCAGCAACTACATTTTCTTTTCCAGGTTGGTATTGAATGATAGGATGGAAACTTTGAATGAATGAAGCCCATTTGATATGACGGTCAGAAATTTGGGGTTGACTAAGTAGATGTCTAATGCTTTGCTGGTCGGTCTTTATCATGAATTCTGAACCCATTAAATAATGCTTCCATTGTTTTAATGCTTGGACAACTGCTAAGAGTTCCTTGTCATAAGTGGAATATTTAAGCTCAGAGGGTTTCAGCTTAGAACTAGAATATGCTATTAGATGGTTGTCTTGCATTAGCACGGCTCCTATTCCTAATCCGCTAGCATCGGTCACAACTAAAAAGAATGGTCTGTTAAAGTCAGGCAATTGTCGAACAGGGGCATTGGTTAATGCACGTTTGAGTAAGTCAAAGGATTTCTGCTGGTTTTCAGTCCATTGATAAACAATGCCTTTCTTAAGAAGTTTGGTCAATGGTAAAGCAAGTAATGAGAAATTACGTACAAACTTCCTATAGAAACTAGCAAGACCAAGGAATGAGCGTAATTCATGTACATTTTTAGGAATAGGCCAATGCAATATTGCGTCAATTTTCTTAGGATCAACTTTAATTCCTTCTTTTGATACAATATGACCTAGATATTCTATTTCTGTCTTAAAGAATTCACTCTTGTCAGGATTTGCAAACAATTGATTTTCTTTCAGTAATTCAAAAACTAATTATAAATGCTCATAATGCTCTTTTTCACTTTGACTGAACACTAAAATATCATCAAAGAAAACAATCACACAATATTGATATTTTAGAAAAATACGGTTCATCATTCTACTGAAAGTGGCAGGTGCATTAGTTAATCCGAATGGCATGACTAAAAATTCGTAATGGCCAAACTGTGTCCTGAATGCAGTCTTAAATATGTCGGATCTATCTAGCCTCACCTGATGATATCCAGACTTAAGGTCAATTTTACTAAATATAGAAGATCCTTGCAGTTTGTCCATAAGGTCATCAACTCTAGGTATAGGATACCTATTCTTTACAGTGATCTTGTTTAATGCTTGGTAGTCAATACACATACGATAAGTATTATTCTTTTTCTTGACTAAGAGCACAGGTGCACCGAATGGAGAACTGCTAGGTCGAATTAAGCCTCTATTTAGTAATTCTTCTACTTGACTCTGGATTTCTTTTTGCTCTATTTGATTGTGCCTATATGGTGCTTTGCAAGGTGGTTGTGTGCCAGGTATTAGGTCAATCTTATGGTCTTCTAGACGTGATGGAGGTAAACCTGGTGGTAGGTCTTCTGCAAAACAATCCTTAAAATATGCGAGAAATTCCTTATGCTTAGGGTGCATATGAGTTTCTTTTGCGTGCAATTCATTCACCCAAATGAGATATGATTTAGTATTCTTGCGTAGTGCACGTTTTGCTTGAGTATGCGAAAGCAGTGGAAACATATGAGATGCATGCATACCAAATAATGTAATAGATTTTCCTTGAAAATTTATATTCATTGTGTGTGTGGAATAATCTATATTGGGATTATGTTGGTGTCTCCATGGCATTCCTAGAATAATGTCGCTAGACTGTAATGGGACAACTAAGAAATTTCTTCTTTCAATATATGGACCAATTTGAATTTCTAAATCTTGAACTTCTTGTGTGCCATTGTACCTAGTGCCTAAAAATGCAGCTTTTATGCGATAGTGCGTAGGTACAGTATGCAGTTTCAATTCCTTTACCAATTTTGCTGAAATAAAGTCATGGGTACTACCGTCATCATGCAATATAGTTCTTTCTTTTCCATGCACCATACATTTCATAGTCAACAATGAATGTGAAGTAGGCATACCTGGTAAAGTGTCGGAAGTAGTAGTAGGATCATCTTCTTCTTCAGTGAAATCTGGCATATCCTCATGCTCTTCTTCGTCCATGGCTCCAAGGTAGTTGATATGTGCTGATGGCTTCTTTGAATGACAATTTGCTGCGAGATGCCCTGGCTGGTGACACTTGTAGCATACGATGGGCTTGGCTTTGGTCACATTATTTGCAATGGCTGGGAGTCTGGGTATATTTGGATTTGCTTGTGGAATAGGTTTAGAATTTGGATTGACAGTGGATGGTAATGCAGGTGGTTTAGGCCAATTCTTGCGGAAAGATGGTGATGAGAAACGACCTGGATTAAACCTTCTGAAATTGGAATTGAATTGTTTAGATCCATAATTACCGTTTGCTTGGAATGGCTGTGGTCGTCGATCTCTTCCGCGTAACTTATCTTCAGTGTCGTGAGCTAAGGAGATGGCGTCTTCAAGGGTAGCAGGCTTGAACATATTCACCTCAGCGTAGTAATATCCAAGAAGTCCAGACATATACTTCTGCTTATGTGTCGTCTCTGGTACGTCTTCAAGCATGCGTAGCTGTAGGAGTGCATTCCAAAAACGCTCTGTATACTGTGGAATAGGCTCACGATCGCGCTGTTGAAGTAAATCCCATTGCTTGATAGCCTTCTCATGAAATTGCAGTGGAAGGAAATTTTGCATGAACTTCTTCTTGAAATCTTCCCATGTAGCAGGACATTCTATGCTCTTGAGAACTACAGTCCACCAAAGTGATGCTCTGTCTATCAGATGATTAGTAACACACTTGATTTTATCTTTCTCGGGATAAGTTTCCTCATGGAAATAGTCATCAAACTGGCTAATGAATGATAAAACAGTCTTTCCTTCTCTTATGCCATTGAAAGTGCGAAACTTGAAACTTCGTTTACTTATCTTGGATTCCTTGCGAATGGTTTGTGCTTCAAGAGTGGCGTCGATGGTACGGCGAATCAAATCTTCAGCTTGGGGTTCTTCTTTGTCAGTGGACGCTCCTTGTAGCTTTGTCAATTGCGCTTGCAAGGCTTGCCTAGCTCTTCGCTCTTCTTCCAATTGCAACATGATAAGATCCAGCTTTTGTTCCATGGTAGGCTCGGGTAGATCGTCTTCAGCCATAGGATCATCCATATGTGGGGTAGTCATCCTGTAAAACTTAACAAACCTTTCTCACTCAAAATCAGTTAGCGGGATGAGCGTAGCTCAAATTTGGGGTTACAAGGCTATGTATTTTTGGGTATTTTCTTCTTCAATTTTCAGAAATTCTGCAATATTTCTATCTCTGTTTGCTGAAAGTACTTCAACAAACTTGTAGATAGGTAGAACAGCTTGCTGCGAACAACTTTCCAGTTCAGAGTTTTTGCATACGAACAAGTCTTCTATGAGTTTTAAACACTAGTCAGTTCTGATTTAGTCTGACTTGCAGAGTTGCAGACTTAACAGACTTGCAGAGTTGTTGACTTGCTGGACTTAGGCCGACTTGCAGAACTTGATTACCGTCGACTTACGGAACTTGACTTCAAGAGTGCGAGACCCGGAGTTACTGAACTTGTTTGCCCAGTGTGACTTGCAGAGGATTGTGTGACTTGTAGGAAGCTTAGTGATTTAAGCTTTGACTTAAGGATTAAGAGAGCTTAATGGTGGAGAACAGGCCGCCGTTTTTTTTCGTGAAGGGGGGGGGGGGGGGGGGGGCGTTTTTTCTCCACGCGGAAATTTCGGGGGGTCTTCTTGCAAATCGATTTGAAGTTTGAAGCTTAATAAGCTTCTTAAGCTTTCTCTAAGCTTATTGAAAGAAATTTTGAGAAAAACAATGAAGCTTATCTCTGTAACTCCACGACTTAATGAAGGAGTTGGATGTGTGGTCCTTCGCCTGCAGAGCCTGGTCCTTCGCGATCTGACAGTGGAAACAGGGGTTCTTGATCGCCAGAAGTCTGCCTGTATCGACGGTTCGCGACGAGATTGACTGTAGAGGCCGTTTGTTCCTGGAGCTCCGCCTTCGCCCGAGATTGGTAGCGATTGGAAGCTCTTGATCTCTGCTCCGCTCTGATACCACTGGTGCGCAGATCGGTCGCAGATAGCTCACGTGGTGAATCCCGGTAGGTCCCCAAGAACAAAGTACTCTACTTTTTAGCACAAAAACCCATGTAAAAGCAAGCACGACATGAGGCAAGAGACAAATTGGGTTCAATCTCCCCCATGCCTTGTGTGAGCGCTTCACAAAGCATGTATTTAATGTATATTTCCAATCTTCATGCTCAATAATAGCCCAATTACAAAAATATGACAAGCTTTTAGCTTTTGAGTTTGCTTTCTACCAAAAATAGGAAAATAAAGCTAATGGACGGTGCCCATAGTGTCTGGCACGCCCAATCTCAATGTCCAAATAGAAATAACATATCCAGGCGCATAAGCGCATACAAAATAATAATAAATAATCGATGTCTCAATAGACATAACAAAATATAGGCGTGGCGCCTATCAAAATCTAGTCCAAGAGTCGAAAACCCGCTAGACTCCAATGCTTTCCTCCGCCACTGCTGCTATCTCTACACATCAACTGAAGCATTCACAATCGTTAGTAAAATAACACAATTAAACCGACAAAAGTGAATACCTAGCAGTCTTCAGCTACATAAATAAATCAATTGGTTAGAAATAAATCCTAACCTTAATTTATTACGAGTGCGCACTCTAAACTCATAAACGTTTATTAATTTAATATGCATTTTGCGGAATCACCCACTATGGAATCACCCATGTACACACTAAATTAATGAAACGCCCGAAAAGGATAGGCGTCCCCATCAACTTCTCGCACAAAGAATCCTCTTTGTGTATGAGCCCCGGTCATCTAAGTTTACGGAATCCACCGTAAAACCTCACGGAATCCACCGTGGAATATGCCTCCTGGCATCACAGCCTCATGGCAAAACGTGTACCATTTATTATCATTTAACTTTTCTTTTCCATGGCAACTAAGATATGAATGATGGAAATACATAGAATGGCATAGAGAGAACATACAAGGTTGTCTCTCTTGATGTTGTGCTCTAGACATTGACATACCATCTCCATATATTAAGACATGGCCACAAATGTACGTGCGACCATATCGAGGGTTGGTAAAGCGGTTAGATTGATAAAAGTAAAAGTGCAACATCATGAACACATTCCATGAAGTAAGTGTTTTTCCATCCCATCTCAGAAGTGTTTCCATGTGAGTAAAGTTCAAAACTATTATTATTCTTTTGCTTCAATGATTCTTCACTTGCGGATTAAAGACATATTGGATATATATACTCCTATTGCATAGGTTAGTTCTTTGGGTCAGTGGAAGACTCTTTATGCTCTTTTGGTTTATGCTATATAGTTCATTGCAAAGATTCATGATTGTGTCCTGATTTGCTTTTGAGCTTGGATACCTTCTACTTATCATTGTCATTGGGTTGTCAATGGTAGATATGCTACAATATAGGCATGAGAATTCACCCTAAGCAAGGGTCTATGAGGGTAGATGGATGTGAATGGCCTTAAGGGGTAGGGAAAACCCTAAACCTAGCTTGGCAGAGGCTATATAAACAACCTACGGATCACTATCAAGTGTGAGATAGAGTGTACCCAAGTTGTACTCTAAACAACTTAGTAAGAAAAATTTTATTCTTGTACTTTGAGCTCTCACCTCCCTCTTGTGCACATTCTTCTTGCTACAAACTCTGATTTTCCACATGGTGTCAGAGCCTCCTCTGATCCTTTCAGCTTCCTCTATCCTCAACTTCACTAAGTGCACATGATTTTCTATCATATTCATCTTTTCCTGTTGTTTTGAAAGGTGGGCTAAGAGGTCCACCCTCAGTTGGTTGGTGTTCTACACATGAATAGAGACTTTGTTTTGTCATTGACTAAGGATCACAGAGTCAATCATTGTATGCCAAGAGGTTTTAGGGCAATCAACCACTTTAGAAAAATAGGCCTAGAACATCTAATCAATTTGCAACTCCAAATATCTGACATACAATGTAGCTTGTAATACCGCATCCCCTACATACCAAGCCAAATCTTCATCATCTGTGATTAATAAATCACCTCTCAAGTACATAAAAGACATCAACATAGTGTTTGTAATCACATAGTCTTCAAAAACCATTCTAGCCACTTCAGTATCAATAGATCAAGCTCCACTCCAACCATCCTCTAGAAGAGGCAAATCCATCGTTGAAAGCTTGATATAGAAGGCCAGCTTGTGTTGTTGATAATGAATAAAGAAAGAGCGGTCTAGAGGAACAAACTCTTGAAACTGCTCAAATGAATACCACAATAAATCCATTTTGGACTGAAATCGTTCCACCTTGGCTTAGAATAAGGGGCATAAGGTAGCATTCCTTTGAAGGGTCACAAAATCCACATGGGATAAGGAAGAAACTAGCTATACAGTAGGACTCTACAAAGTAGAACGAGACTGAGCCAACTGTTCCTTAAGTTCTTGAATTTGATTATTGCTCTATTCGAGAGTGGTATTAGCTAATTTAAGCTCTTCTGTCTGGGCGAATATCAAAGCTTTAAGCTCTTGAGACTAAATAACCAATAAAAACCACAAAACCAAAATCCAAATCAACTATTGATCAAATTTCAACCAACCAAGAGACAACTGATAGGGATTTCAACTAATTGCAATGTCACCCACCATCCCATGTAACACTTTTATTGAAAGGGAAAATGTGCAAGGTGAGGGGAAAATGAGATTTAATTGTAGGTTCAATTTACAAATGAATTATCAATAGGTGAATTTTTTATTAGGTGATAAACCTTAATAAAAAATGGTGGTTTATTTTATCCATTAAAAATGTATTAAGTTGACGATGCTTATTAACGTGCTTGGAAGACTACATCTCGACTTTGGGTCTCTAAATGCAAATTCGTTTTTATAAATTAATGTGTGTAGCACTTTTTGTTTAGTACGTGCACTTGTGATGGTGGATTTATTTTATTACGAATTAATCGTGTGGTGCACGAAGCACGTGCCTCGTGAACAACTAGTTTGTTATAATTAATTAAAATGTGTGTTTACTCTAAATGCACATGGAAAATGTGATCAATTGATTTGTTTTTAATAACTAGTTATAAAGCTTGTGCCAAAAAGAAAAATAAAAAATTTAAGAAAAAGAACACTATACCTAGAGGAGGGTGTGTAAATGAGATGATGCAACCACCATGGAATCCAAAAAGAAAATACAACAAACTGAAAAATTTTACCAATATAAGAAAAACAAACCAAACACCATGGCAAATAATTTTTAATAAATTGTGATATATTTTTTCATCATGTTTTCATTCAATTATGTCCATTAAATGTGTTGAATTTATTTATACTATGTGTGTTTTGGTTTATTTGTCAATTTGAGATTTTTCAATGAGTTTTTATCTTTTTTCTTAATTGGTTTTGATATGGATGTGTGATTAATATTTTTTTCTCTTTTTTTCATTCAGCAATGTAGGTTAAAAGCTAAAAACAAAAGTCCATTAGATTTTTCAAATTTTTTCTAGCCATTTTTCGAGGTTGAAAAAGAATTTTCTAAGAATATACACGTTTAATAAGGGTGTTATTCAATTAATTGGTTCCTAATTACTTTTGAGAATTTCAGCATATGTGAATTATTCAAAAATGTAAAAGAAAGTTAGTATGATTTTTGGAAATTTTCCTTAATTTTTAAATAAATTTTAATATTTTTGAGTAAATTTTCATGAGATTAAAGTTTTTCAATTTTTATCTAATTTCGTGTTAGCATTTTCAACTGAGAAAATTTTTACTTTTTCTAAAAGTGTAAAATTGTATCATCAATTTTTTCGAAAATATATATTTATTTGGAATTTTTATGGTTTTTACGTGTTTTTGTAATGTTTAATGGTTTTTTTTAGTGTTTTTCAATTTTGAGAGCTTTAAAAATTCAAAAAATGTACTCGAAATTGGGTTGCGTGTTAGCTGCTTGTGTAAACAACATCGAGCTTACCACCCCACGAAAAAATCGCACGTGTGTTCTCATAAGTGAACAATCGCAATCACGAATACGTGCAATGAGGTCCAAAACCCTACACACGAACAAGATCTAAGGAGAAGGCACGCATACGATGGCGGAAAAGGGGATGATCATGCGCGAGAAGATGAAAAAGAGACGGGGAAAAGGGGGAAAATGATGGTAACATAGGAAATATTAGGTTGGGGTGGGGGTTGTAGGTTTATATTTTGGTTTTGGCTTTTGTTTTTTTTAATAATGTGGTGAATATTGGTTTATTATGATTAATATGTTTGTGTGTTTGTTTTTTATATGTGGGTTTTTATTTTTTTGTGGGGGTGTAAAAGAAATAAGAGGTTTTTTATTTTGTATGTATGTATGTATGTATGTATGTATGTATGAGGGTGGGGTGGTGTTTGTTTTATTAGTGTGTTTGAAAAAGAAAAGGGTAAGGGAGTTTTAATTGTGAAGTAAAAACTGAATTTGCTTGGTTATGTATAAATGTAGATACAGGGATAAGGTGTGATTTTTATTATTATGAAAGTTATGTATAAATGTAAATACAGGGGGGTTGGGCGGCTTGTGGTGGAGGGGGTTTAGACAAGGGAAATGAGCAGGCGGGTCAGGCTTGTGAGGGGTAGGGCAAAGGTGGGTGGGTGGGGTCATTAGAGGGGTTAGGGTAGGGGATCATGTGGTGGTGAGGTGGGATGGGCATGGTAGGGGGGATAGGCAAGGAGGGAAAAGACCTTAGGAATGGGTGGGGTAGGGGGGAGGGAAGGGGGAGGCGATGGGTAGAAGATGGGGATGGCTGAGGCGCGGGGGCGTTGTCTAATGGCAGGCAGTGAAGAGGCACTGCGGGCGACAGTTGGTGACCACCACAGACAGCGGGCACAGGCACGGGCGGATTCACAATAGGTGGCGGTGCGAGGAGCAACTAGCTTCACCTCAAGCGACGGTGCTAGGAGCGGGCTAGGCGGCCATTCCAAGAGCGGCTATTGGTACATGTGACAACGCTTCCCAAGGCAGACGGGGGAGAGGAGAGGAGGGAGAGGGAAGGAAGGAAGGAGTAGGAGAGGAGGGATAGGGAAGGATGGAGATGGAGGGGGGGAAACGGTTGGGGGAGGGTGGAAAGGAGGGGACGGGGTGGCCATTGGTGGAGGGAGAGCCCATTAGCGGGGGGGAGGGGGGGCATTGGTGTGATGCATCTGCACTCGTTACTCACTCAACATGACATAGAAAGGTAACATGATATGTGAGAGCAAGGTATACTCTTGTATTATTCAATCAAAGAAACGGTACAACATAGGCACATCCTAGGACTACACCCTCGTGACGTCACACATAAGAGGGTTCACCATTGGGTATAGGGAATTACATGTAGAGTGGAAACCAATCAAGGCTCAAAGTCACTACTACTCCCTATATAAGTGTTTTTGGTAGCAATGCCATGGTATAGCTATAAAGCCCTTACACTCACCCCCATTTATTAGATTGTTGTCCTTAGAAATCTAAGGGTAGAGGTTATTTGACTCATCCGGGATCTTAACACAACTTTTGCAAACAAGCTAGCCAATGTTTGCCGGTCTAGGACTTAGTAAGACATTCACGGGGTCTTAACGCAATCTTTACTATCAAACTAGCCAGTGTCTGCCACACTAGGACTTGGGGGTCTTAACACAACTTTTTCTAGCAAGTTGGTCATCTAGACTTGGTAGGGGCTTTTTGGTTTTTTTTAGGTTACCATGCAAATCCACCCTTGACTCAATTACATTTGAGGAGTGGAGGTGTTACTGGGCCTATAATGAGGGCCAATTTTGGGATGACTCAAGGGGCATTGGAAGAATTGGTGGGATTCTCCTTGAGCCAGATGGCAAAGGCATCTTTGCCACATTCGCACGCCTCCACTTCTAAAATCCAAGTGGCTTCCTTGAGAGGGTGCCTGCGCCACTTGGTGAGATACTCAGGGTATCCTTTTTGTTCCTAGTGCTAGAGGAATGCTTCTACTTCGAAGGGGCCATTGGAATGGAGCATTGGTATGTGCCACCCCCATTGGTTGTCGGGATAGAACCTGCACAAAAGTAGAGCATGAAAAGCATTATGAACACAAATACTTTCTGACAGGTCAAGCCTATAGGTAGGTGTTTTGCTCTGTCCTTTGTGTCCACCTAGTTTTCCATCATGTATCTCATGTAAGATGAGTTTCTTCAACTCCGCATTGTTGGGGATGTACAACCTCTTTCCTACGAATAGGATTCCCTCCTTGAGGGTATACATGCCATGTGATGTCTTATCAGCTTCCACATCTTGTATAATTTTGTGCATGTCTTGGTCCTGTTCCAAAGCCTCCTTCACTAATCCAAGGAAGTTGTTGCTGACCACATTGACGAATTTCAAATCAACTTTACGCTTAAGGCATTTGCTATCTTGTTGGTGGAGCCTAGCTTGTGTTTGATCTCCAAGTCAAATTTGGCTAGGAAGTCTAGCCAACGAGCTTGTTTGGCAGATAGCTTTGGTATTTGAGGGAGATGTTTTCGGTGAAGACTACTGTGTGTTTGTCCTAAACGTAATGCTTCAATTTTCTGAGACAGTGGATTACTGCGAGCATCTCCTTCTTCTATGTGCTCCATCTAGTTTCAACATCTATGAAATTGGATTCATAAGCTATGGGGTGGCCTTCTTGCACCAACACACCCCCAATGCCATAACCTGATGCATTTGTGGAGATCTCAAAAGGCTTGGTGAAGTTGGGTACTTTCAGGACAAGGGTTTGACTCATTCATTTCTTCATTAACTCAAAAGCATCATGTTGCTTGCTGCCCAATGTAAAGGTGTTTATCTTCTTTGGTGAGGTGGGATAGTCGTGCGGTGATGAGGCTATAATCCTCGATGAACCTTCTATAGAATACTATGAAGCCTAGGAACTCCCACACTTCCCTCACAGTCTTCAATACATGCCATTTTTGGATGGCCTCTACTTTCTTGGGGTCCACTTTGATACCAGCCCCTCCTACAATGAATCCTAGGAATTCTAACTCTTTTACTGCAAACTCACATTTTTCTTAGCATATAGCTTATGTTGACGCAACTTCTCAAAAACTGTGTAAGTGTTGTTTAGGGTTTTGCTATATACTAGGAGATCATCAATGTAGATAATGACAAAGACAACTATTTCGGGTCTAAAGACTCCATCCATGAGGCCACAAAATGTGCTTGGCCCATTACTTAGTCCGAACCCTAAGACTAACCATTCAAAGCGGCCATATTGGGTATAGAAAGCTGTTTTGGGGATATCTTCTTCTGCTATGTGAATATGATGGTATCCTGACCTAAGGTCTATGCAGCTAAAGTACTCGGCTCCATGTAGCCTATCTAAGAGGTCCTCCACTAGAGGCATTGGATATTTGTTTTTTATGGTGATTTTATTAAGGACCCTATAATCTACACATAGTCTAAGTCCCCCATCCTTCTTCTTAGCAAACAGCACAAGGGCACCAAAGGGGGATTTGTTGGGGAATATGAAACCTTATTCTTCTAATTCATGCAGCCGATTCTTCAATTCCATGAGTTCTGTGTGATTCATATGATAAAGGGCTCTAGCCAATGGTGTGGATCCTGGAATGAGTTCGATCTTGTGATCCACATCTCTTTTGGATGGTAGGCCCTTGGGTAGCTCTGCTGGCATTACATCCTTAAACTCCTCAAGTATTTATGTCACTTTTGTGTTGCTGGTTTGGGGTTTGGGCTTCTTGGTGACCTCCTACTCAATGGGTCAAATCATGCATAGATAAACCATGTCTCCTTAACTAACTTCTCCACTTGCTTGGCACTACACGTCATGATGTGTGGCCTAATATGGTTCACTTTTGACAACGTGGTGCTTGGGTTGGTGCTCCTGGTTGGTTTGGACTTGATTCACTGTTTGGCATGAGATTCCAAGCTTATTCTCCTTCATTTGCACTTTGATTGGTGTCTTGCCTTGGCAATTGCATTCTTTCACAAAGTACTCTGGCACCTTCTCCTTACATATCCAGCATCATCTCATTAACTCCTTTCCCAAACATTACGATGACATATTTATCATATAATTCCAAGCCTAGGATAACTTCAAAATCGTTCATGGGGATTACTAAGAAGTTGAGTTTTGCTTTCCATTTTCCTAATTCTACTTGTACTGTGAAAACCTGTTTCACCTCCTTGGCCTCTCCTTGTGCGAATGTTACTATTAATCCTTTTGGGGCCTTTCACAATTTCAACCCATGTTGGCTAGTCCATGTTTTCATCACTTCCTCTTGGGATTTCTTGAATGCGCGAGGGTTGCAGTTCCTCTTCTCCATACACACTAGTAGCTATCACCCTCAACCCACTTGATGAGGCTGTGTCTTCCATGGGGCATCTATTTTGATAATGTGGTCCCCGCATTTGCAACATCTAATCCTTGTGGTCCATATGATACACTTGGGGATCTCCACCATGATGTATTTGATCCCGTGGGCCCATATGATACACTTGGGATTGGCCTATAGTGGTTGTTTCCCTATCTGCCAACTGCTCCTCTTGGCACTAAGGCAAATTGTGATGTAGCTGGGGGTTATGCTTGAGGTCTGACTTTGCGTCTCCATGAATGGGCCTCTAGGAGCATTGAGTCTCAGGCTCCATGAATTGTTGTTGAGGTTGGTGTTGAATCTATTCTGGTTCCCCTGGGATGTCCTCCTACCTTCTAGATCCACTAGTCTTTCAGGCATTCTCATGGCCTTGGCTAAGCTGGTTGGCTCCTCCCTCTCTACGTCTCTTCTGGCCCATTCTTGCATACCAAATAAGAATCCATGCAATTTAGTGTCAATGTCTATGTTGGGTAGTTGTAGCATGAGTTGCATGTACTTGCTGACATACTTCTTCATCTTCCCTTGCATTTGCTTGAGGTTTCTCCATTCATCTCTGACTTTGAATTTCTCCATCTTTGGAATGAAGTAATCTTTGAGTTCCTCTTGCAGTTCTTCCCATGAAAAGACGGTGTGTCCTTGCTCCTGTTCCAACAAGTACCAACTAGTAGCATCCTCCTCCAAGTAGATTGCTACCACCTCTCCCTTCATGTCATCAGTGATACTGGCATACTTCAAGTATTTGTCCACTTTCGTGATCAATTTCTTCAAGACCAATCCGTCCCTCTCTCCTTTGTACTTGGTGGGTTGGGGCATCTTGAATTTGCCATAAATGTCTTCTGAACTGTTACTCTCCTCTTCTTCTCTATGGTTGTGTCTTTTGTCCTTCTTCTTGTTCGCCTTCTTACTTCCGGCTTCCACTACCCTCTTCTTGTCTTTTCTTGTATCTTGCACCCTCCTAGAAGTCTCCTCTCTCCCTAATCTATCCATCTCCTCTTGTAGCCTTTGCCTTTTCTCTCTTCTTGTTGTTGTAACACCCACTCTCTATAACCCTACTCCACTTTTAATTTTCTTCTCCTTTCTTCTTCCTCCTCCTTCATTTGCATGTTCCTCCAAATTGATTCCAACATGCCTAACATGCCCTCCAACTGCCTTTCTAGTGCAGCTACCTTCTCCTCTTGCCCTTTGCTCTTCTTCCTCTCTTCCATTGTTGGGATGGGTATGTTCTCCCTATAGTCCTCCATGTGGTCGTGGGGAGCCACGCCTCGACTTTTGGGGTTATTGATGCAGGGAAGCTGCATTTCACCTTCGAGTGGTGGTTGTGCCACGGGGAAGCCACATCAGGACTTCAAATGGTGGCTAGTATCAGGGTCGTCGTGTCAAGGGTCATCACATCGGGGGTCATCACAACGAGGGTCGATACAATGTGGAGCAACACAACGTGGGTCGTTTCGGCTCATTCTCTTTGGGGCACTAAATTTTCTCTCCTGCTTCTGTGAGCACTCCACTCTGAGCAAGAGTTGTTATGATACCAAGTTTGATGCACCTACACTTGTCACTCACTCAACATGACACAGAAAGGTAACATGATATGTGAGAGCAAGGTATACTCTTGTATTATTCAATCAAAGAAACAATATAACATAGGCACATCCTAGGACTGCACCCTTGTGACACCACATATAAGAGGGTTCACCACTGGGTATAGAGAATCACACGTAGAGTGGAAACCAAGTAGGGCTCAGAGCCACTACTACTCCCTATATAGGTGTTTTTGGTAGCAACACCATGGCATAGCTACAAAGCCCTTACAATTGGTGGGGGGACAAGAGCCAATGGCTCGGGTTAGGGTGGAGGTGTGGTTTTTATTTTTGGTTGTGTGTTTTTGTTTCTTTTTTAAGGTTTGTTTGTTTGTTGGTTGTTTGTTTTTTTTTTAAACTATGTTTTTTTTTGTGTAAGGGGAAAATGGAGAATCCCTCCCTCCGCGTTGCGCATGAACGCAAGCACCGCGAGGGTGAGAGGGGGGGAGATTTGGAAATTTGCGACAACAAAGGCATCAGGACAAATGGAATGTATGTGACGGAAAAGGACATTGGCACGGACACAGTGATGTGTGAAAAATCGTGAAACATGAGTGCTCGCGTGGAAACACAATGATGTGCAAAAAATCGCAAAATACGAGTGCTCGCGTGGAAACACGTCAATCGTGAAAACGTAAATTACAAAAAAATGAGTAACAATTGAATTGAGCACCGAATGGAAGAACATAAAAAAGGAAAGATAGGTCAAAGGACAAGAGGAAGAGGGCGGAAAAATGGAATGGGGTGTTTGGCTACAATTAAGGACGTTTGCATGGAAAAAAGATGAAAATCAGGCCTAAAAAAACACACAAAAATTAATCTTGGTAAATCCGTCAGCCAAAACAAAGGGCACACAAAAGGAAAAATATTTAGGATGATGTCGTGGACTAGCCTATCACCTCAAAACACGGTTCCAACAAGGATAAGACCCCTTCACATGGGAAAAATAGATAAAACACACTCATAAATAGGAATAAAAACTAATACAAAAAAATCTCACAAGTGAAACCAAAAAGAATAAAAACAAAATATGTCTGTAGGAAACTAATATACATGAAGAGTAGGATAGAACATGGTTTTGGGGACGATAGGATGCATTCGCATGGAAAAAATGGTAAAAATACAAATATAAATAAAGTCAAATTTTAATATAAGAAAATTGTGCATCAAAATGGAACGTAATGAAAAGAAAAAATATCAAGGAAAACTAGTGGGAACAGGTTGTCAACTCAAAATGCATTTCTAGTAGCATTAAGGGACGTTGACATGGGAAAAATAGGAAAAAAAGCATAAAAATGCACAAAAAAGTCAATAACATGAAATCGGTGGGTTAGAACAGGATGGAGGAAAAAAAAAGTGTATAAGGAAACAAGTCAAATAGGGCTATCAAATCATAATTGAATTCAAAGGTGACTAAGGCATGTTTACATGGAAAAATGGTCAAAAACGCACACAAAAATACCCAAAAATACAAAAATTTTAATAACGGAAACCATACATCGGAATGATGAGTTGTAAAAGTAAAAAATGTCAAATGAAAGGTGTAGGTCAGGGATGTATCATACAATCACTATTTTGGGGTGAAAAAGGTATATTCGCCTGGAAACACATTAAATGGATAGAAAATGTTTCAAAAATTAATAACTCGTGATCCGTGGCTCAAAACTGACAACTATAAAAATAAAAATTGGCCATTTTTAAGGGACTAATAGTACTATGATATCATATTGTAATTTTGGTAAACATAGGGTGTGTTCACATGGAAACACGGTATAAGAAAGGATAAAGCCACATGGACAAGGAACAACCCCAAGACGGGGTGAAAATAAGATGGGTGGGTGGGGAAGGGCCCCATCAAGGCAGGACCAAGACATGATATGCTCAAGTCATTTCATAAGGAGGTTTCCATGAGAGTATGCAAAGTGGACGTGTAGGGACGCATCCCCACACTTAAGACCTTAATAGATCAGATTGACTACGTGACAGGGGCCTAACACTTGTTCATAACCCATACTCATACGTCCCCACACTTAAAACATAACCGACTCTTGAAATCAAAATGGATAGGGTTAGAAAAACTTAGTCCGATTTGCAAACAGTCAAGGGTAGTCATCGCTGTCACATGAAGGATCATAGTCATCAGCAGGAGGTACCACGGCTCACCACATCACACTTGTCATGCATAGTAGGGACCACAGTAGCACCCAGGGAGATAACTTTGTTGATGAAGCTTTGGTTAGGTTTTCGGTGGCGAGATATCCATCACTCGATCTCAACAATCACTCATGTTGAAGGGATAGATCAATCGCTCACCCCATGACTCACATCACGTGAAGAATAATTATGGAAACTCGGAGCTCACATCCGATTTAGAAATTAAGAAGGGGGATGATTCGGAGGAAGTATACCTTTGTGCATAGTTGATGGTGCATCAATGTGTCCCGACCCATTTGGCATAGGCACAAGAAGGAATACTAGGGAGCCTTATCGTACAGTGCGCCAAACAGAATGATGTGTATAGTGATGGCAAAGGAGGCCCGTCCTATGGGTGCATAGGGAAACAAGAACATGCCTGTCTCCAATGGTTTTGGCATCCCTCAATCCTCACCTCTTAGTTGATGAAGGGGAAATCAATCACGCTCAGCCCCCCCTCTGTCTCACACTCTATTGATGATTATAAGAGGGCAATCAAGTTCCTTACACCCGTTGATTGAATCCTCGCTTCCACTTGTGCGAACGTTGTATGCCTTGTGTGCAATTGATGGTGCAAAAGTGCAACCTGCCCTGTGCCAGCATACAGTGCGAGAAGGAAGGCCATGGAGCCTTATAGTGTTGTACACATAAATATTTTGTACTTTGTGCATTGAGAGGCCCATCCCATATGTGCAACACTTCATTCACACATCTCACCTCTCTATTGGATATAAAGGGCAAGGACTGGTCACTCACCCCACCCTCTGTCTCGTGCTTTGTTAATGAATACAAAGGACATCGCATACTCATATCCCCATCTGGTTAGGATGATAGCTCTCATCGCTCAAGGTTTGTCGATGAAGATCAGCTTTGTCGGGTTAATGATGTCAACTTGTATCAGTTGATGAAGAGACATACCCAAGGAGGTAGCCAACAAGTCAGGTACTTGGATTGCACATTGGAAATATCGTCAGTTGGAGGGGTTAGAAGCACCAACGGGGTTGCAAATGCACCAAGGGAGGCGGCTTTGGAATTGAATCTGAAGAGTTCGGCTAGGTAATTCCGCTATCTTGGACTATGCATTGTTGCCACCTTTTCCTCAGCCAATGTCTCATCCAAGGGTGTGTGCCACCTTTTCTTGGATCAAGGCCTATTACAACAGGGAATTTCTTTCTTTTCTTCCATAACAATTTGATTTTGTTTTTCTTTTCTTTTTTTTCATTCTCTTTTTTTTTTTAATTTTCCCTATTCCCAAGGGTGTCTCCACCTTTTCTTGAAAAGTAGGTCGGCATGACAGGGATCAAAGTCCCTTTCTCCCATGACTGATATATATTTATTTTTTTCTTTTATTTGTTTTCTTCCTTTGAAAGAGGAGAGTGATAGGAACACCATGTATCAAAACCATCCTCACCACCTTTGCTGAATCAGATAAAAAGGGAGCACTGTTGGGGTGGAAGGTGGCTCGGAGGGGCTAACAAATTGAGGTCACCTCATCAAGATAAGCAGAAGGGCTATCAGGAGGAATAGGTAAAGCCATACCGATTGACGTGCAAAGAATGAAAGGAATATCGACAGTGATTGTCAAGATTCCCAGGGAGGGTAGTACTTCTTGAGGCAATAGCCATTAATCAGGAAGGGATCATCAAAAGCATCGATTGTTTTGCACTTGGACAGAGCCATTAGGATTGATGACAAATATCTTATAGGGGCTATCCATTGTTGTTGAAGATTTCCTGGAAACTTGCCAAATTGGGAATCATAGGCCAAGACTAAGTCACCTTCCTTGAACTCCTTTTGCTTGATAAAGCTATCATGATAGGCCTTTCCTCAATCATTTACAAGCTCTAGGGGATTTCCAAAGTGGTGATGATATTCTCTACAAGTACAGGGCCATGTTGTTGCCATCATCCCACTTGAGAGCTTTGGATAGTCTGTATAGACCAAGATGTATCTATTCTATTTTCTTTTGGTTGGTAGATCAATGGGACCAATGAAGTTAATTCCCCATTTCTCAAATGACTTTAGAGGAAGGATGGGTTGTAGTGGCATAGCACTAGATTTGGTAGACTTCCCCATTCATTGAGACAAACATCACAATGTTTGTAGTAGTCATAGGCATCCTTGTGAACAGTCAGCTACCAGTATCCTGCAAGTAAGGCTTTTTGGCTATCACTTCTCCCATGAAGTGTCCTCCATAGGGCTCGTCATGGCATGCTTTTAACACAATTCTAATCTCTTCTCCTGCAATACATTTGTGTGAGACTTCATCTTTTCCTTTCTTGTATAGAGTACCACCTAACAAGGTGTAGGGGATTGATTCCAATAGAATCTTCTTCTTCTCACTACTAGAGATACTAGGGGGATATTGTTGGGTTGCCATGAGGTTGGCTATGTTTGCGTACCATGGGGTAACAATTTCGATTAGAAAAAGGAAAGCATCAGGAAGGTTTGGATCATCTTGCTCTTCATTATCGCTCTAAGGGATTCGTGATAGATGATCATCCAAGACACGGGAGTGATCGGGTTTGGTAAAACCACTTCAAAGTTGAACTCCTGAAACAAAAGGAGCCATCTCATTATTCTTCCCTTCACATCGGCCTTGTTCATTAAGAAGGACAGGGCCTCATGTTCCACATAGAATTTGAAATGCATCGACAGTAGGTAGTGTCAAAACTTCTCTAAGGCAAATACCATTGTTAGGGACTCTAGCTCCATATGGTATAATTCCTTTCTCTATCAGTTACTTTTCGGTTGGCATAATAGATAGGTGAACTAACTTTGAGGGGCCCTTTTGGCATAAGATTGCACCTAGGCCTTCAACTGATGCATCAATGTGCACATGGAACTCCTTCGTCCAATTAGGAGGCTGCTGCATGGGTGCTTCAATTAGACACTAGTTCAGAGCATCGAATGCCTCATCACAATCAGTGATCCATGTGAGCTCTGCATCTTTCCTCAAGAGCTTATGCAAAGGGGTTGTCTTTGTTACAAAGCATGCAATGAACCTTCTGTAATAGCCCACATGGTCAAGGAATCCCCTCAATTGTTTGAGGTTAGTTGGCGCTATTAAAGCTGCAATCTTCTCAATCTTTGCAAGGTCCGTCAATCCCTTGTGCAGAGACAATGTGGCCCAAAAGTACTCCTGAAGAGACTCCAAAGATGCACTTGTGAAGGTTAAGAGAGATCACATACTCTTGACATCTATCAAAGCACTACTCTAGGTGTCCCCAATGCTCACGAATTAGGCTATAAACACAGAAGTCATCAAGGTATACCTCAATGAAGTCATGTAGATGGTTTTAAAGTGAGGCCATCATTACTTGTTGGAATGTAGCAAGAACGTTATAGAGCCTAAACGGCATTACTCTATAAGCATAGGTTCCCCATTCTGTTGTAAAGGTTGTTTTGGATTGATCTTCTTTTGTAATTTGGACTTGATTGTATCCACTGAATCCATCCAAAAGCCAAGAAAATTCATGGCTTGCCACAGTGTCCAACAGTTGTTCCGTGAAAAGAATAAGGAAATGATCATTCTTACTCTTGGAGTTCAATTTTTAGAAGTCAACACATATTCGCAGCTTTCCATTCTTCTTGGATACTACCACGATGAGCGAAACCCATTCACTACTATAGGCCATTGGATAGATAAACTCAACTTCACGGATCTTCAGTAATTCAGCCTTTGCTAGGATAGAGTAATTTGGATTCATGCGCCTCTGTCTTTGCCTCACATGCTTGGTGTTAGGCTCTAGGTCGATGTGATGTTGGCATACTGTAGGATCAATTTTCTCCATATCTTTGTACAACCATGCAAACACATTCAAGTTCTCCTTCATTAGGTCATGTAGGATTGATAGTTCTTCTTCTGGAAGATTGATACCCACCTTCAGGTAACGTTCGGTACCATTTGCATCCACAAACATTAATTGCTTTTATCCTTCCACTTGGCAGATGAATGTCCCACAGATGGCTTCTAGGTGTAGATCCGACTCCTTCAAGGGAGTAGTCTCCTCTTCTGATTATTCATTGAAACTGACTTCCTCTTTTAGTTGAGACTTAGCTTGCTCCTTGGGAAGCTGAAAGGGTATTAGAGCGGTTTCAAATTTGGTTTGAGGATGAGTTAGTTCTTGGCTCAAGAACTCGTCTTCTGAGGATGCAACCAAAAATGTCACATAACAGGAACCTTCTACGTTCTGTTTGAGCTCTCAAACTGGTGGTTGTTGGCAAGGTGCATCATCATCATCTTCTCATGAGAAGGGTGGATTAGGGCAACAAGAACCACTACTAAAGGAATGCTTGTTCTTCTTAATCCATTTCTTATGGATATGTTGCACATGATGTGACTCATTAGTCAATCCAAAAGGTACCAAAGTTATTCTGTCTAACAGCATGGGGTTTTCTGTTCTGGAGCTTCTGAATCTTCTTCCTTATCTGTGCCTTCTGTGAGTAGGATAAACTCTTCTAGCTCGCTTTCATAATCTTCTTCTTCACTATCATCTTTGTTCTCTTCAAATTGTGTTTTGGCCTCTATGGGGACTCTGTAAGAGAATAACAGACTCTCTATTATGTCATCTACTTCTGCTTCTGCGTCTGTCTCTGTCTTTGTCTTTGCCACTGCGTCTGTGTTTGTCTCTATCTCTACTATGGCCAAGTAACAGGGAGAATAATACATCCATGCTTCTATCTCACTACCAAAGGTAATTTCAGAAGTCATTTCATGTTCAGGCAAGAGGTATTCACCAATTGACAAAGACTTTGGTTCTTTCGACTGTTGGCTTACTATGCCCACTGTTAGGGACTATGCCTCTATTTTCTTGGGAAATATCTATTTGATGTCTTCTTCGTATCCTAATGTGCCATCTATTACTTCATTGGAGGAATCTATGACTTTGATGGAAGTGGATCCATTACCTTTTTGCGATCCATACAACTTCAACACCACTTTGTTGGGTCCTCAACCTAGGGTTAGGGTTCCTTTAAACCAATCTGTCTATGCCTTTGCTTCAAAAAGCCATGGTCTTTCAAGCAGAGGGTATGAGGTCTCGTAAGAATTTGGTTTGACCACCAAATATGTCAACCAATAATCCCTTCCTGTGAGGGTTGTCTTCATATAGGGGAGAATGCCCAAAGGCTTGATTTTACTTTGGTCTCCCAATCTGATAAGCCACTGTATAGGCTGCATTCCTTGCAAGCCTAATTATTTCATTGTTGCATCCATCATTATCTTCAATAATGAACCTACATCAATCAATACACCTACTTATAAAGCATTCTCTTCAATCCACACACAAATCTATGGGATTCCAAGATCCAAGGCATTAGCTACATCCACTTCTTTCATAGGCTCTGGGCTTTATTAGGCTTGATTACTGTTGAGGGAGCAATCCTTGGATCTCTTCTTCTTGTCGGTATGATTTTGAATTTCTTTCAATAACTAGGAGACAACATTAGCAAGTGTCGAAATGTTAGGTTAGGTTTAAAGGTGTCTAGGTCTTTGACCAAGTCATATTCTTTGATAAGATCTATAAGCTTTTCCAATTGGCTAGGAAATAGGGCCACACCCACTTTTATCTTTCCTTTTTCCTCCAATAGTGGCAACATTTGCATCTCTTCTCCTTCAAGAGGTACTTCGATATCCTCTATCTCCTGGATCTCTGGTCCTGTCTCTGTAGCTCTCTGTGGCATTGGAGGGCTATGTACTCATTGTTTTGCGCTACATTGTTATGTTTCTCCCTGGGAAGGTTGAAGTTCACTGTCTTAGAAGTGGGAATGTTCTCTTTTGGAACTGCATGTTTTTCTTTATTTGCACACGTTGTTGCGACAACCTCCAATTCCACCAAATTAGAAGCAGGTTCTTGGGTCTTTTGTTGAGTCTTAAAAGTACCTTTTACAGGAGCGAGACTTGGACAGTCTTTTGCAATGTGGCCTTCTTCTTTGTATCGACTATATAAAAGCTTGTAGTCCATTGACCTTCCAAGGTTTGGATAGTTCAGTGAGATATTCCCCTTTTCTCCACATCTGTAACTCTCCATGTCTAATCTCTGGCCACCACCAGACTGTCGTCCTCTATAACTTTGAGAGAGAAACCTCCTTGGGCTTTAATTAGGACCAAACTCCCAATGTCTTGCGTTGTCATTTTAGACTCCAACAAGTTAAATCTTGCTTCTTGATCTTTCTCTCTTCTTTCATGCATCTCCTTCAGAGAGCAAATATCCTTTGTATGGTTCTTCCTCAAATAGTATGAACATAAAACTCCAAGAATGGTTGGTTGTTGGGTCAATTCAATGGCTAAATGTCTTGCTTTGATGTCACTTTCCACACCATGTATTGCACTACATCACATCTCTTCCACCTCTTGTAGGAGTGGATATGTTGGCGATATTCACCTTCAGCATCTGTAGATGTTAATCACATCCATAAGCTTCTTCTTTATGCTTGGGGGATTGAATTGGACAAGTAGTCCTTTAAATTTTCACCTCTTGGGGTACTTGTAATAAGGTTTTGGAAAGCTTCTGTGATCACCAAATAAATTGGTTGGGTTGATCTAGAGGGTCATGTTCTGGTTTTGATTCAAAGCTCCTATTAAGGCTGGGGGTTGTTGGTTCCACTTGGTAGGGTTCCACTATTGTTGTTGAGTTTCCATTGGGGAAACTATTTGAGGCCATTGTTGTTGTGGTTGAACCATCATTTGAGGTACTATCGTTTACTGTGGGTTCGGTGCACTATATTGCGGCACTGTTTGCATTTGAGGATAGGGGTAGGAAACTGTCATTGGGACTGCAATTGGTGGGTATGTCATTCTTGGCATGGAAGGAGGTAGGACTCCTCTTCTTGAGGTCATTGGCAGCCTTGCTTCAACTTTATCATACAATCTTGCACCTTCCATTGTAGCTTGCAGACTGACTGGTCTTCTCAATTTCACAAACTTGTGAGTTTCTGGTTGTATGTCTCTAAGGAAAACTCCCTTATGGATAGCTTCATCCAAATGATTGTTGATCCATCTTTTTAATATAGACTTCATTTGCGAGAATTAGGCTTCTACTCTTTCACTAGAGGATTGGCTTAGGTTCATGAACTCCTCTCACATCCTCTCTTCAAAACCTTACACCTAAATTTAGTGAGAAATGCCAACTTCAAGTTGTCCCATGTGCCAAAAGTTCATGTTGCTTGTCTCTCATACCATTGAAATGCCTTGTCTTTGAAAGTGGCACGGAATATTGCCATCCAATGCTTGAGGGTTTTGGCACTATTGGCCACACATGCTACCATAAACTCTGCTACATGAAGATCATAGTCTTCATTGTATTCTCCCTTAAAGATAGGCAATGGGACTACATTCATTAGCCTATCATCAATACAGGACGGATCTGACTAGGAAGGGGACCTTGAGTCGCCATGGGGACTTCTATAAAGAGGGCTACTGGGATGTCAAAGGAGGCTTCTACTGCTAGCTCATTCTCACCTTTGATTTTTGCCTTCTCTCTTCTCACGTACCTCTGGACTCCTTCTAGTGCTTACATTTTGATTTTATCATTCATCAAGGAGTTAGCTCCACCCCCTTTGTTTGTACTCCACAAAACCGAATTAGAGGGGGGCTTCAATCTTTGGAGGACTCTCTGGCCAACATTTCTTCCACTTTCTTCTTTTCAATGTATCTAAATATGTCTTCTTTAAGAAGATCATGGGCATAGGATAAGATGATGTCTTTTCTCATCTAGTTGTACTTATATACATGTTGTACTTTTCCTTCTCCTTTTCTTTTTTCTCCTCACTCAAGGCACATTTTCTTTAAGTGGGAGGTCATTGGGGCTTAAAGGCACCTGTGTCTAGCCACCCACATTTACTCTATACATTATATCCACACACATGTATATTGCAAGTGGCAGGTGTCTATCATTGTCACTTTATTTTTTCCATCTTACTCTCTCTTGCTTGAACCTTCATAGCTTTTGCTTCTTTCTTGCTTCCACTCTTGCTCCACCTTTCACTATATGCATATTTCCAAGGACAAGAGGAATAAGATTGAAGCTAAGTTTCATTTTTCTTGGATAAGGAGATTTATGACTAATGTAATATCATTTATGGGATTTAAAGGCTAAGAAGATAGTACCAATCATTATCTTCAATGAAGAGATGTATGGATAGCCACCTCATGAGTAGCACAATAAAAGTTGTTATAGAAATTACAAAAATAATTACAAGAAAATGAGATGATGATTTAATTTATTTTATGGATTATTTTAATCAATTGAGAATAATTTCTTTTTAAACCCTTGAAAGTGTTATAGAAATTCCAAGAAGAGTTACAAGAAAATAGATTATGATTTAATTTATTTTTATGGATTTTCAACATTGTTTAATTATTGCATGATTACAACTTGTTGTGCATAGGCCTGCATGTGTGATATTGGTTGCCCATGCTTGGTAGTTAAATGGCAAGGACTAATGTGATTTGTGTAGTAGATTATTAGGTGAAGTTATTATTTTTCAAAGGGTACTTATGGTGCACAAAGGATTTTTATTTATTAGGTGCTTGAGTAGTGTGAAATTATTATATTTTGAATGTAAACTCTTTAGTGTGATAGTTGTTTGTGCACAAGCACTAGTGGATTATTTGAGGGCCAATTTATAAGAGCATGGAATCATTATATTATTATTATTATTATGACGTATATCTTGGAATAGATTAGGATTAATATTTTTAGATATTATCTTTAGGAAAGATAGCTTACTTTTGAGAAAATTTTTGGGAAAGATGAACTATGCAAGAAAGAGAAATGCATGGGTCTATTTTGAGATGTCTTTTGTATTATGAGCATTGAAAATAATAAAATTAAAACAAGTATATTCATGGGGGGATGTGCTCACCTATGCATGGGAGGAAGATTGTATCCAATTAGTCTCATGCGTCTTATCTCTCTCAAGTCTACTCTCTTGTAATTAGTGGTTTTTTCTAATTTCTTCAATTTTGGTTTAAGCTATGGTGAAATGTAGCAACAAAAGCAAATAATGAACACAAGTACAATAGAAAACAGGGGAATAAAATCTGTTTTACCAAATTGATACAACTAGTGGTTAAACGCTTTGTCTACTTGTGCACCCCTACAAGCTTTGATGGTGATCTAGATAGATGTTTAATGTAGGAACATGAGTGTAGAAGATATAAGTGCTTAATAGCTATGTTATACAAGAGGGGAGCATTACCTATGGATATATTGGGATGGAGGTTAACTAGTCATAGATTCACATGGGTGATTTGTCTTGACTCATTGCCCACATGGTCCAAACGACCCTTCATTTAGCACCCATGTAATATGACACATGATACTCTAGGGAATATTATAAAAAATATTTCCTACAATGTAGGATCCAAGGCTTCTACCCCCTTAACCCCCACCAAGGGGATTATTGAGTCCCCTAGAACCCCTACCCATGACCAACCTTAGATCCCATGGATGAGGTGCATCTATTCACTTTCATTAACTCTTACACTTAACCTGATGGTCAAGTCCACATAGGCCATACCATAACTATCTACTCTTCAAGGTTAGACCCCTTTCAATATCGAAATTAAGAACCCTAATATTGCTCAATGCTCATCATGGATTCTCCTCATTTAGAAGCCTTTTAAACTTGGCATTTGGAGTATAGGAAAGTAATTGAGAGATGGGTATTTGAGTGACCTCCAACTATTTATCCCCTCACTAAATGAGTGCTAGTCTCTTGGCATGTATGTCTAAGGTAGCATGCCTCTAGCATCAACATGGATAGCACCTAGAATGCAAATGATGGAGAGGTAATGGTTAAAAGATGGAGCAATGGGGTAGTATAGTTGATGGTTTAGGTGTGTCCTTTGAGCTCTATCTACAATAATTACTTTGTGCTCTCTCATGCCTCAACCTGTCATGCAAGGTAATGAGTAATACATGGTGTGTCATTGAGAGATGATTCTAATGTTAGAAGAGCTAAAATTTCATAGGCATTGTCCCATGTCTGAGGACCCAAACAATGGAAGGGATGGGTATGGTGTGGTGGAATTTAGGGTGATAAGTTGGTTATGAAAACCTAAGGTGTCCTACATTTAATGTGCCTTGAATTATCTAGTGGGTGGATGGGCTAGGAGGATAGAGATAGAGCCAATTGACCCAAGGCTTCTAGATATCTCTAACTTGAGGACTTATGGAGTGAATGTAAGGGTTGAGAAAGGGAAATCTCACTTGTCAAGTATTATTCTACTGCCATTTGCATTTGAATTGGAGTTAAAGAAAAGGAAAGGATGCATTAGGGCAATTAACTCTTGTTCATATCATCCAACAACTCTAAGCAATATGCTCGTAGGAATGTGGTATGAAGTGTGAGTAGTGTTATGGCACATGGTTCGATTCCAATATTGATATCAAAGAATAAAGTCAATGGTGGTCAATCCTTATAAATAGTGAGCCTTTGTCATAATAGAAGAATTAGTTGCAATAATTTCATGTGACCAAGTGAAGCCCCAAGGGGAACCCCAAGAAAAGAGGGAATCTATTGCAAGAAAATCTATCTTGTGTCATCAACAAACATCTTTTTCATATTTGATATGTCCACAACAAGGAAAATAACACCAAGAACAAGAATCTTCCACAACTTCATAGAAACAATTCTCCCATGGCTTTAACTTGAACGAAATTCATTATGCTCTTCATATTCTTCATAGAATTCATCAAGATGCCACAAAGATACAAGAGATTACACCACTTTGAATGAAAATCATCACATAATATTCTTCTTTAAAAGTTCCATAGCTTTCTCTCACAATCTCTCACTCATAGATACATTGTTTTGCATAATTTTGGCTATCTTTAACTCACTCTCACTCTCATACATGCTCTCTCTCAATAGGACAATGAGATAATCAAGAATAATCATTCATAACCCATCTTAGGTCATGGATACCCCTCCCAAGAGGTATGTCTAATATGAAAGGTCACCAGAGCCATGACAATATCTCTTCGTAGCTCATTAATGTCATTATCACTTCAGTCTTTACTTCAAGTCTTCAGTAGCTACTTCTTTGAGCTAGTTTGAACTTACATTCATCTCTTCCCAATATTGAAAAACTTCCCCAAGCTACACATTTATCCATCATCACACTTACAGAGGCATACAGAACGGAACAAAACATAGATAGAGCTCTTCATAAGCTCAACAGAGGGTTTACAAAACCATACAAAGGGTCATTAGAAAACCTTAAGCTCACTTAAATCATTCAAAATCATCAAGAATTAATCAATAAGTTCCAAGCACTCTCAAACTTTATCAATCATTATTCCAACCCCTCATACAAAAGGAAAACATAGCAAAGTAAAAGGTCAATAAACTCAAATAGAACCAATCAAACACTATTAAGACATCAATAGAACGTGTCAAAACATCAAATCTTCATTTAAAACATCACGAGCTTCTAAAACATAATTAATCTCATCCAAAACACTCCCAAAAACTTCCAAAAAAACTAAAAATCATACAAAATCCATAAAAGAATCAACCATTCAGTCCATAAAAACAACAAAAATCAGCCAAAAATTCAAGTCATTTCAATCCTCAACACCAAGGAGGCAAGATTTGGACAAATTATAAAGGTCTAGATGAAAGAATGATGGCACCAAGTTTCTAGGTTGGAACAAGTAAGTGATGTTGGGATCTTTGACATCTATAAAATCTTTAGAAAGTTGTACTTCCCTTGCTTCTCTAGATCATATGAAGCTCCATGCTATTTGGGGTAATGACACATAAATTGTGATTAAAAAGTTAATAAAAGAACTAACCATCTCTTATTCTCATCAAGGATAGTCATTAAATATAACCCGCTTAAAGCTTCAGTGCTTACCCCAACCAAATTGCCTTGGAAATAAGACAAGTGTTATGAGCTTTTCAAAACCCCAAAATAAAATAAGTTACACATTCATTGACCAAATGCCTTGATATGAGTAATATGTTAGGTTGACTCTCTCATTTGTAGTGGTCCTACAACAAACAAACCAAAAATTCTCATTTATATCCTGAATGTTGTATCCCCGTGCTACATACTCACTATATGCATCCTCTTTCAATAGGTATTTGGCTTGCCAAGCCTCGTTATCTTTGTAGGCTTGGACAAAAGCTTGTTTGTCAAATTTTTCAAACCATCATTCAACATGGAATGCACAATTAAGATGAGTCTTTGGAATGCGGTTATAGGGTAACTCTTCTATGATTTTGTAGAATGACAAAATCAAAGGTGATAGGAATATTGTGCTTGACTTCTACCAATTGAAATTCCTATAGATGTATCAATTTATTTTTGCTCTTCAATCACCAGTGTCTCTAATGGGATATCAAGGGTGATGGGTTTGAGTAGTCTCTTGCCTTTCCTTCTACTTCATGAAACTCTTGCTCCCACCTCTACCTCCCAATTGCCCCAATCTTCAAGACAATCCATAGTATCTAATTCCCAATGGGTACAATGTATCGCTAAATACCATCACTTGTACTATCTAGTTCCCTCATTACCTCCACTACTTAGCTCCCTCTCCTAATGTGGCCTCAACCCACCTTCATAATGTGGTATTGTCATCATCTCATCAACACTATACACATGAAAGGCAACATTTGATAGTAGCAACTATTTTATGAAATAGTAAGGCTACATTTCTTTAAACCCTTCATTCAACCAAATGTGAGCTCCCACAATAGGATGCACAAATCTCTACACAAGGTTAGGATTGCTTAAGGCATGCAAAATCACAAATTGGATTTTCTTGAGGATGATTATATTTCTTCCTTCATTTTTAATTAGCAATACAATACTTTTTACAAGTTTGGCTATGCTGCTAACCCTTTTCTAAAAGTTGGTAATAACATGTGAATGTAGATACTATTAACACCAATTATGGTGCCCCTAAGCATGAGCATTGAAAGTGGAAAGAAATAAGGAAACCATTCACTAGTTATAGAAATTATTTCTTTGAGATGGGCTCTTTGCCAAAGGGTACATCAAGGTGCTTCTAGGACTACTCCTAAGATCGTATGCCTCAAGGGTCATCATAGATTGGTAGAGTAGAGAGGTGATTCATGGATGTTCAAGAATGAATCTCTCTCTCATTTTGATGCATGTGATCTAGCACTAGACAATTATGGCTCTCTACAAAGCCAATTTCTTTGATCTCTTGGTTACTATAGCTAGCATCTTTGTATGTGTGAATTAGTTCTTCTTTGTTGTGCCTCTTGTCACTCTCTTATGGCCTTGTCCTTCTCATTTTCTAGTTTCTAGCATGAGCCATCAAGAGAGAAGGTACTTTTTTGTATTATGGTCACCTTAGATAGGCAAATTTTAGTGTTTCTTTTGGTGTCAATGGGTCACTTTACTTTGGAGGCTATACTAATGACTTCATCTATTGATTCTTTTCATGTAGCTCCCCTTTCTCACCCAATTGTGTTGAAGCTTGATTAGATCAAATCAATGGCATGAGAGCTTGGAGTAGGAGTACCTTAAATTGTGACCATCGAGATCCTTTTAACATATAGAATTCAACGCAAGAGTCAATTTTATCAAGTCTACCACAAACTTTGAGCCTTCTTTGCTTTCTTGCATTCATGGGATTTAGTAGAGGCTACATGATGGGTTTGAAGTTAGAGTACTGAGATGTAGCTTGTGCCATTTAAGAAGAGTGGAAGCTCTTCAAAGAATAAGAGTTCTACAAAAGCTACACCATTGGGCATAGGCCCAAAACAACTTGGGATACACTTATTAGACTATATCAAGTATGTAAGGCACATATTGCTTACTTGCACAACTCGTTTAATTTTGAGTTTGTAAATGAGGGGACTCTATGGATGCATTTCTCACAAAATTTTAAGGATATAAAGTAGCTATAGTTGATGAAATATTTTCAAATGGTACAATAGTTACCAATCTTTTGAATATCTTACCAAGGTTTTGCAACTACACTCTAACTATTTAGCTCATGACTAAGGGCAATCTGACACATCACATTTGATGAGTCTACTTCAATGTATTACAATAACAATAGTTAGTGACAAAATTACTCTATTATGGATAGAGATTGCCATGCTTTTGTCACAAATTTATGACAGGCCATTGTTGCAAATCCAAGGAAAATGCCTCTTTATTTGTGTCTCAAATCCCAAACTTCAATTCTACACAAAATGTTAGCCAAAGTTATAATTAGATAAGGAAAATATCTTATGCACATTGTATCATCCTCAAAGTCAAATTTAAATCCATGTATGTATAGAAAGTCTTGCAAGTAATATGGAATCACGGGTAGCTTAGTTTATGAGAGGGTCTTCGGCATTCATCTACAGTAGTGGGAAATCATGAAGATTGATGGACAATGCAATAAACTAAATGATAAAAATTGAGAGAGGGAAAAGGGTTGAGACCACCCACTCATGAAACCCTGTTTATATAATATGTAAAATGAATGAAAATTCTCATTATTGTGTATGCAAACTTGAGAGCCCTTGCTTTCTTCTTCTCCCTTCTTATTTCCACCATAGCCAAAGCTTAAGAGTGTGAAAGAGAGGGTGAGAGAGTGAGGGATCATGGGAAGAAGTTTCCTACTCCATCTTCATGCTTCTTTCTTCTTCTTCTTCTATTGCTATCAACACACAAAGAAGCTTTAGGCCACACACACACACACACACACACACACACACACACACACACACACACACACACACACACACACACACACACACACACACACACACACACACACACACACACACACACACACACACACACACACACACACACACACACACACACACACACACACACACACACACACACACACACACACACACACACACACACACACACACACACACACACACACACACACACACAGAGAGAGAGAGAGAGAGAGAGAGAGAGAGAGAGAGAGAGAGAGAGAGAGAGAGAGAGAGAGAGAGAGAGGCTTTCCTTCTCCACATTCTTGCTTCTATTCTTCTTCTTCTCCACTTTCTAGTCTCATGAAAGCAATGGAGGTGAAGGCGTATTGGATGGAGGGGGTGACTCTTAAGGGCTCCAAGAGAGCATCACTTAGATTTTGAGGCCATCAAACCTTCTCCTTGTGGATCTCATACTACAATGAGAGAGGTAAGTTAAGATAAGCCTATCCACTCATTGAGTTTTCGATTATCCTTTCACACTCATGGGGCCAAGCAAAGAGTATTTGATTCAAAGCAAGGGTTAGAATTAGGAATGTAAGAAGTAGTTAAGCCATTGGGAGAGTGAAAGCTCTTGAAAGAATAAGAGTTTTGCCGATGTCCCATTGTTGAGTTCATAGATGACGAACAATATGGACAGTTAAATCACAAAGATAAAAGCAAAACTTGCTAGTGGACACTTTAGTGTTAAGATAACTTGCCAAGTCAAAATCACAAAAAACATACAATTCTAGATTAACACTAGCTGGATAGAATAAAGCAAATCCTACGTGTCCTTCAAGCATCAAAATATCCTATTTATAGCTTTGTTAATGCCTTGAACTTGGGCTACAATGAAAATGTTCACATGTCACTACAAAGTTGCACATTTAACCTAGTGTGGTTGACTTAAAGAAGACACGCAATAGATTGTTGATATATAGATGGATTAGATTGATCATCTTGATCTTGACGGCTAAGATACAAGTTGAGTCCCACATGAATCAAGACCAATCTTTTAGCCAATTTTAGTTACCAAAGCCATCTTTTTACTACATAAACTAAATGCATTAGCAAAATGCAACAATTCCAAGTTTGATATCTCAAAAACAAATTAAAAGTTATATTTGAGAGCTAACTTTGTAGCTTGATCTAGACTAATGAGTAGCAAATTATGCATATAAGAGAAAGGCCTTTTATTTTCTTAGCATAGAGTATATCCTTAGTTAAACTATTGTGATCTTCTCATACTAAGCTCAAGGTGCCTGCCCAAGACCATAAAGAGCCTTTTTTAACCTTCATTATTTTGCTTCACATCCCTTAATGACAAAACTAAGAGGGTGTGAAACATATACATTGTCATGCAAGTCACAATTAAGAAAATCACTCTTTCTTAATGTCTAATTGATGTATATTCCATCCATAAAGTGCACCCACCAGTGCAATAAGAGATTGAATGGCGGTCTCATGTGAAGTCGGTGCAAAGGTGTCACTATAATTAATTCTCTTATGTGACATAGGTGTAAAGGTGTGACCATAATTAATCCTCTTCTACTAATCATATTCTTTTGCAAAAAGACAAGCCATTTAGCCAAATCAAAGCTATGATTTGCATTCGTCCTCAATTTGCTTTGAGGCAAGTCAACCAAATCTCATGTGTCATTCTTGAATATGGAATCATAGTCATTTAGAATAAGATTGCTACCCCGCATTGTAGATAGAACCAATAAGCATAGTGCATGGTCATGAACAAATGAAGCATGAAAATAAGTTCTACATATATCCTACTAGGCAAAACAAGTGCAAATTTGTTATCTTTGATAATCTAAAGCCCATTGGACAAAATTTTTGACACATCAATGACCATTCACTCTCTCCAAATGTAACTTGAATGAATACATGTTATTTCCTTTTATATGACAGAAAGAGTTGAGTTGCATCTTCAACAAATGGCACACCTTTGCTAACAATCACCTTCTTTATTGCAATGTTATCAAGTTTATGTATTTGTTAATATGCCCCACAAGAACACACTTCATGACCTTATCATCCAATTCTATACATTGTTTTTCGAACATAAGAGCCTATACATTGTTTTTTGAATGTAAGAGCCTAATCTAAGCACCCAAAAATATGCAAATGTGCAATGTAAGGTTTTCTATCATGTCATGCCTCATAAGGCACAACTATTTACAAGCCTCATAAAGACCTTGTACAGTAAATCTACGATTTCTTGTGAATTCAAAAATCCCCCCTAAGGAAAATGAGATTTTATTGGGAGTGCACTATAATTCCTTAGCTTATGCCCCACAATGTATCGTAGCTTCTTGTAGATGTGAGAAGGGTATTTCCATCCTCTATTGTTCCATCCTTATTAGGAGATTAAGGTGAAGGCACTCAATCATATTTTAATTTTGAAAAGAAAGTTGGGATGTCAACACATATAATTTGATTAGTAGATTGATATGATCAACACAATTAAGTAAGCATGTACATTAAAGTTGAGTGGATGATCAAGGCAATTAAATAAGCATGGTTGTCTTGAATAAGGAGAGATGTTGTGTGGAATATATATATAACTAGAAAATATAACTAGAATGGAATATATATATGAGAAAATATAACTAGAATGGAATATACGAAGATAAATGCTAGTGTGATATCTATGGCTTATTTTTGCACGAAGCAAATCTTAAGTTTGAAAAATAAAAACGTCAATATGGATAAATTTGTTACTAGTTTTATACCATCTCAAGTGATTTATGAATGTATGTACAATATGGTGTGTTGAATGAAAATAAACGCCTATGTGAAACATTTATTATTGACATATGAAGCATTGTGGCACATTGGTAATAATGCAATTTAAATATTACTAAATATATTTATGACATCTCTAAAAAGATATCAATACCTTAGACCAAAATTCATCAGGGCCTCACTAAAGCGAGATATTACAAAGAAATCAAAGCGTTGTTACAATCTCATAGAAATGAGCTTTGGATTGAAGTTAAACCCTTAAGAGAGAGCTTTTGTCAAAGGGAGGTAAGCACAACTTCTCACTAAAGTTGCAAATGGTAGAGTCCACACATTCAAGGAAAATACACATGATTATATTATTAATACTATAACATTTTTATACATATATTATTAATTTATTATTATCACAATATTCCAATATTTACATAAGATATAATATATAATACATTATTATATTAATAATGTATTGATTATTGTACCATTACTATATTGTGTTATATACTATTATGCATGCATTTACACTATTATATATTTATTATAAAGCATCAATTCTATCTATTTTGATATATTAACATTTTATGATTTATTGTATGTAATGCATTATATAGATATCCTATTAACATATGATGTGTATATTATAATATATAATATAACACATATTAATAACATGTGTTATAAAATAGGCATTATTATATTATTAGTATATTATGTGTGACTATCATATAAAGCATAGGTTAGGATGTGAAGTGCCCTACTCTTTACTAAATCAAATGCAAAACATCGGCTATTCTCCCAATTCTTTGCACATAGAAGGGAAAGTGAGAGAACAAGAGTATATGATTGGAAAAAAGAATAGATGAGAGATCAATTAAGAAGTGTTAACAAATGTGTATCATAGATATACACATGATATAATAACTGTGATATACTGAAAATATTGTAGAAACACGACATTATATTTTAGATGGTTTCTTATGCTTGCTTTTGTGCGATCTAGAGTATGAGCTACAAAACTGATTTAGCGTACGAGACACAGTACCAAAATATGATGCTTATGTGAGAACCCTCTTGTCACGTAAAGTGTATCTAGAACCGCGCTGATGCGAAGCACTGGGAGCGCCTAGTATATAAGTAGAATGACAATGGAGTTTACAATGACAAACTATGACAAATGATTTGACAAAAACAAACTTTTCTTTGAGATTAATGGTTTAAAAAAATAACGATATGCTTAACACTAACCTTGGTTTTGGAAAGAAAAAACATTGGACATTGAACCTTGGTTTTTCTTAAACATCCACAAATGTGGTTAATAGTTAGGCAGGTTAGTTAATAGTTAGATAGGGGGGTGAGGCCCAAGGTACTGGCGTGTAAAAAGCATGGGCGTTGCTTTCTGCGTGCGTGCTGTGGATCCCGGATGCTTTTGTGCCTTTTTTTCAAAGACAAAGCGTGTGCGCGTGTGTGCGCCTCTCTCTCTCTCTCTCTCTCTCTCGCGGGAGAGAAGGCGTGGAGGCCAACCCGACCAGTTGTATCCTACTAGTTTTGTGCCAGGTTTCTCTCTTTGTATGAACAACGTGCGCAGCACCTGTAGCAGGATTGCCCAGTCCAGCGAGCGCGCGCACGCACTCTCTCCCCCTCTCGTCTCCTTCCATCCAGGACAAACAAAACAATAAAATAACAGATACACAGCGGGCCTTCCGCCGCTACGCGGTTGCGAGCGCTCATCAGCCGAACAGCGGATGGTTTTGACCAAAAAGGGAACAGAGAGAGGCCTCGGGCTAGTAGAGCACCTGGGATGGATGAGAGAGACTAGGGGGGAGAGAGAGAAAGCGGGACCATCTGTAGGGTCTCGTACCGTCCTTTTTTACACCCCCTTCCTAGTATTTAATCTCCGCTTCGATCCTCCAAAAGCTCCATTATGAGGCGATCTGCGCAACACGCCCTCCGGCGCTCACTTCAACAGCTCTCCTCAGGCCATACAGCTCTTGTGCAAGCAATGGCTCCCCCAGCAACACAGGAAACCTCTTCTCTCTCTAAACCCCTCTCCACCTATGGCATTTGGACCCCCTCGCTCACCATTGACACCATCAACCCTAAGGTAGTTTTCCCCTTCTCTTTTCGGCTTCCGTCTGACCGCTGCTGCCCGTAGTGGTTTCTTTTGTTCACTAACTTGTTTGAACATTGCTTCACTTGTTGATTCCACCCTGTAAAACATTTGTTTACATCTGACTTGCATGCCGTTAATGGATCAAGCCTGGTGTTCCTACAACACTCGCTTGCCAGCCGATACGATGATTTTATGACTTCAAAATCGCAGATGCTTTTATACCTATTAAGATTTGAACTTTAAACCTCGAATTCCGAAGTCTTTTGCTAAACTTGGCCATTCATCTAGCATCTTGTTCTCGAAGATTCAATCGTGTGAAGGTACTATTTCAGTAACACGAGCACTACAAATCGGAAGTTATTATAGACTAGCGTATCTTGCACTGCTTGCTTCCCTGTACCTTGTCTCAGTGAAATATGTCATAAGCTGGCACCAACCATATGGACATATGCGATTGGCTGTTGCCACGCAGTGCAATAATCCCCGTATGCGAAGTCTAGGTTCGTGCTGCATGTTCGTGCTGCACTCTGTGTAACCAGCAAGCACAAAGTTTTGAGCACACGAACTGAAAAGTAGGTAGGTAGTCTAGGTTCAAACGTTATTTCTTCTTAAAACATGTGTGTGGGTAAATGTCTTGCTATACTCTTTCGTGCGATTCTTAAAAGGTATTGATTGTTGAGTTTAAACCATATTTATCATGGCACTATACTATATTCCTTGCATCACTGTTTGATGCTTTTGTCTGTGCAGATTATAATTTCTCCCCAGGGCGCTGGGGGAGTTTATTTCTCTATTCACATATTTTTCTGATTGATCTGCTATTCTTTGATAGGTTCTTGCATGTGAATATGCGGTCAGAGGGGAGATCGTTGCACATGCAGAGGTTTGTATAGAAAGCATTTTAACATAGTGATTTACTTTTGTGGAGCATATTAATAGATGACTGTAACTTCAAGCTTGTTTCTAGGTAATTGACAAACAAGGACAATAATTATCTTGTACATCCATGTAATGTATCCATAGTTTTCAAATATTCAAACGCCCAAACTACCTTGGCTTGCTCTTTCATTAGTATTTTGTAATGCCAAGGACATGATGGTAGAGAAAGAGTACTAATCTCAGCTTACTCTACTGTAACTTCAAGCTTGTTTCTAGGTAATTGACAAACAAGGACAATAATTATCTCGTACATCCATGTAATGTATCCATAATTTCAAATATTCAAACGCCCAAACTACCTTGACTTGCTCTTTCACAAGTATTTTGTAATGCTAAGGACATGATGGTAGAGAAAGAGGACTGATGTCAGCCCCAAAAGGAGTAATACAGGCCGTAACAAGAGCCCACGTCAGTTCATGAATGTGAGAGAGAGAGAGAGAGAGAGAGAGAGAGAGAGAGAGAGAGAGAGAGAGAGAGAGAGAGAGAGAGAGAGAGAGAGAGAGAGAGAGAGAGAGAGAGAGAGAGAGAGAGAGAGCCAATCACAGCCATTCAAGATGGAAGAAAATTGATCGTGGATGAGCTTATAGCAGTCTACTAACTCTAAACTGCCTCTTAACTCAGATGAAGGGCTGGAAATAGGTTTTGGTGCAGCCAATAAGGTCAAGGGCAGACCTCTATGGCTGAATATGGCTGAATATTCATGTTGAGAGCAGGCCTATGTTGAGAAATCACTCCAGGAATAGGTACCTCGTGAGCTTAGTGGACTCTGGAAGACTCTTAAGCTAGCTAGAGGTGGTGGTGGTGGAATACCCGGTCATATTGTAGGTTCAACTTGGTCAAGGGTGGTGAGGATCTAAGGGTCAAATAGATTGTATGCTCATTGCTTGGGAATAAAAGATTGTTTGTAAATGACCGATTTTGTTGTTTTTGTGCTTGTGCCTAGTTATATGAATGAACATTGTGCTAAAAGGTGTAATTAATGAAGAAGGTTTTACATATGCTAACTAAATGTGGCAAGGCTAATTAGAAAATTATACCTTTGGTTGTGTGCATGGAAAGGTGGTTCTAAGACAAACCCTATGCTTCTCAATTAGGAATTGAGTTAATAGAGTTGACGTGTTGACCTACATAGGGTTTATGTCTTAGAACCGGCTCAACACCATTTTAAGCGAACGGGGTGAGATTATGCCTCGTGCATTGAGGGATTGACATTTTACTCTCCCTCGTTTCTTTCTCTCATTGAACAAGTGTGGTGTGGGACCTGGGTATGCTTCCAATCTCGACTATCTTCAAAGTGAACTCTCTTGACTGGATAGGAAGTTGCTAGGAGACTTATACTTAGTAAGTCTTAAGAACCCTTAGGTTGATTCTTGTGGATCAAGCCAGGTGCTTCTCCTACAGGGTAGACCTAGAAATAACCTAACTTGCGAAGCATGTGAATTTTGTAGAATCCAGGTGGTGTTGTTGAGGACGAGCAAGTGGGTGACTACGGAGTGTGCCCTCTCTAGTCCCACTAGGGCAAGGATGTCTCACGTGGTATTTGAGCCTAAAGGAAAATACAAAGGAAAAGCCTAGGTTTTGTTTGATATTGTTTGGTTAAAGTGTTGATAGCGGATTGCGCTTCTCAGGTAATGACCAAAGGACTTGATTTCTTTTCAGATCCTCTTTGATTAGTCCATGTACCATGAGGTATTCCAAGTCAATAAACACTTCGGCTTGTGGATCAAGCAATTATCACTTTCGGTTTGTTGCTATAATTATCCTCAAGGCAATCAAACCCGGAACACATAAAGAGCACGACCTATTTACAAAGGATGGATGTTGTTGGAGGTTTGAGGACTTGCTTGTCGATCGTGAGAAGTTGGACTAAGCTTGGGATTTGAAAAGAGCAAAAATAGTAGAGGAATTACATCATGTGGCCCTTTTGGTTTTTTGAAACAAGGGGTCCCAGTACTCTTGTCCTTTTGTTAATGTCTAGTTGGTAAATCAAAACCAATATACTCATTCTCAACTTCTAAAGGTTGCGAAGCTTGATCGAGTAGTATTATGCCCTTGTAAATCTGACAGTCCTCCTAGTGATTATATAATCAGGATGGATTACTCCCTAACTATTGTTGATGTTAAGAAAGTACCCCCTAAGCTTAGGATTATAAAACCTAAGGATCTTTGCTTCAGGTTGGTTTTTAACTTTAAGCTACCTAGGCTTTGGAAAAACACTTCATGATGAAATGAAGAAGTTTGGTTTCTTATGTTTTGTTTTCACGAGTTTGATTTGGATTTAAGTCATGATGGCACATCTTTGAAAAATTTGCTTGAAAACCCTAGGTATATCCTAAAGGATGAAGGGTTAATATCCCTGAATTGTGTTACAGAGCAAGATAGATCCATGGTCTCATTTCTTGGTGTTCCGTTTCATGTATTCGTCGGCGATACTCTCTATAAATTATGATTGGAGGGATCAACTCATGATGATCCTTGAAAGGATCTATAACCCATCACCCCTTTATAGAGAACGACGATGGATGCGGACAAGAGTCTATTGCTTCATTGATGCAAGTCGACTAGCCTATCTCGAAACCAATCTCAAGCGAATCCGTTGGATGGAGGAGCTCAAGTTGGTGAAGATCTTCATTTTTGAAGAGGCTAGAGTGAATGCTACTTTGCACATCAGGGGCCAGCTAGTTCACCAAAATCGCTATATCTATGAGCGAGTGATACAAGTGGTGTCTCCTCAAAGAGTTGCAATATTGGGAAGGTCTCGGCGAAATAACTATCTCAAAGAAGGATTTCCGGACTTACCCACCCAATATCAGATTCTTGACGTTTTTAGAGAGCCGCCTACTTATAGCATGATAGATATTAGGGAGTTCCATGCTTCAGAAACTAAAATTCTGTAGTTACCTGAATAAAATGTCTCTATGAAGCCTCATTGTGTTTGATTTGAATAAAATGATTCCTTGAATCTCCTTTGTAATTCAACATTAAATATTGATATATTATAGTTCAGTTGCCTCGATAAAAATCTCCTCTTGTGCCAATTGATAGTTAAATCAAGAGCATTTGTTCAATTGAAGATGGTGGTTAGGAAGTCTTCATGCTCTCGGTCAGTACTATGATGGTCCTTGCGGTTCCAATCCATACAATCCCCCTAGTTTGTATTGGTCTGCCATAGATGCCCTTCAAAAAGATCCACAAAAAACACAATAAAAGACTGCTGCTTTGGATGTCCTCCACCTATTTGGGGCTTGTGGATCTGCTGGGCAGCAAAAAACTGATGTGCAGCAGTGTAGATGGGGAGTATCCAAGGCGGGAGCAGCCACTGTCCAAATGATACCCAAATGTCGGGCTGCACTGCAAAATGCAAAGTCAGCAGGCACTGTTGCCTGAAAACACTGCCCATGGTAGGCTGTAGACAGATCAGGGGTCCTGAAAATGTGCTGCCTGCAGGAAACACAATGACTAGGTCTGCTATTGATGACACCAGCACTTAAAAAATGGCACCCAACAGATAGGCGATTCTTCCTAGTAAGATTTGTGGTTGCCTGGCTGCTACAGCAGCTGCCTGTTCAAAACGCAGCAGGCAGGAGGGAGGCCTACACAACACGTAGGCTGGATAAGGTTTTCCCTGCAAAAATAACAGCAGATATGGGCTGGGAAAAGGATCCCCTGGTCTGAACAGGCTGAAATGCAGGTAGTGCAGCTTGTGAAGATGTCTTCCAGCTCGTTGCAATGTGGATAGCAACTCCTCTTTGTCATCTTTAGGTCCGGAGTCCCTCTAAGGTGAATGATACCACGTGAGTGTGTGCAGTGGAGAGGAAAGTGAACACAGAGCAATTAGACGAGGAAACTGAATGAGAAGCAAGAGCAAGAAGGAACAAGTTGACTAATTATTGAAAGATACGAGGTTGCAATGGTCAGCCTCAAGTTCCAACATGTAGCATTGAGCACCAATGTGGGTGCCAAATGGAAGCAGGGCAATGAGAGAAGAACGAGGAGGGCTGGCTGAATGAAGACTGAATAGAGTGAGGGGAAGGCTGCTTGTAAATAGGCAAACTGAGGCCGCAACTAGTGTACAACTGGCGAGGGCTCAAATATGGCTTCCCAGTTCAGCCCGCCCAACTAACCAAAATGGTCCGTGTGAAAAATGAAATGCACTGATGCCACCTCTATCTTAAGTGTCTACAACACATAAAATGACAGATAGACACAATGTTAGAGCTCCTAATGTCCTTGTCTGATTTAGATTGATGCTCGTAGGCAGGAGATGACTGCACATAACACACGTCTGCTAACAGAAATGAGACACAAAAATGACAAAGCAATGATGTTTTATTAACTTTTTAAATTTTTGATGATAGTAGTTCTACAGGTCTCAGCTATAAAGAGGAACTTACTTAAGCGCTCCTTACCTTGTAGCCAAGTTATGAGTCAAATGTGAGGGAGGTGCAAGTGGCATGTAGAGGGGTGGTTGTCATTACTGATGAATTGGGACATGTTTCAATTTTGGGGTAGATCAAGTGCAACTTCTTACTACTATGGAAATGTTTGTCCTTTTTTGTTTGGATTTTGTACCCTTTCTTCTTTAAATTTCCTAAGTTGTTTGCCTTAGCAATGGGATGGAGTTTTCATTTTGATCTACAGTTTAATTTAGGGCATAAGTATGGCAATGCAAATTAGATGATTCTCTTCCTTGTTTTGTATAGCGGTTGCAAAATATCCTTCGTTCAAATCCATCATCTGTTCCATTTGACGAGGTAATTATTATTTCTTGAGTATCCTTCTACTCACTCTGAAGTGGTTGATGGTGCTGACAAATTGTTATGATAATGTCTTTAGATCATTTACTGCAATATTGGAAACCCACAATCTTTGGGACAGCAACCAATCACCTTCTTCAGGGAGGTATGTTTGTTTAGTATCTTATGCCATATGCAGGTTATTCCATGATATCGCTCTTGCCAATCATGGGTTTTAATGGAGTGGTTGTGTTTGTACTTGTTTGGGAGTAGTTCAATTGATATGCTTTCTAATAGCTTAATATATGAGCAAAGGCTTGAATATGGCTGGAGATAGTAGATGCAGTTTCATGCATTGGAGCAGCATTACCTTACTCTGTGGGATTGCTTCATTACCATGTTTGTAGAGTGACCTGTTTCTTGTCTTGATTATAAACTAAATCGTGCCTTGCTTTTACCATTGTGTTTCTAACCTGCTATTGATGTTCAACCACTTATGGTTTGTTTATTCAACACACTTGCATGAGCATTATGCTGTTTTCTTTTCAGAGAGTAGAAAGGAGCCAAACTGATGTTAGGAAATTTGGTTTTGAGATCTTAGACTACTGTCCAGGTGTGGTCTGTATATGTGGATTGAATCGACACAAGTTTTAGAAGAGCTTTATAAGGTATCATGGGAGAAGAAATATAATTAACTCTTGAAAATGTGAGCTGACATATGCAGTGTCTTGAAAATGTGAGCTAACATATGTGCCATAAGTGACAACATGTAAATTTTCATGGTTCTGTATAACTATTGGATGCCCACAATGCGGCCTTTTGTAGGGGATTTCCGGGCTCTTTTATACTGTGTACAAATAAAGTGTTTTAACATAAATAATGCTTTTTGGAGTTCTTTTTAAGGAGCAAAGGTAGGTGTCCTAAGAAGTGAAATTCATACCACCTGCTTATTAAATTTGAAATTGCAAGGCAACAAACAAGTAGTACAATCCTTGCAGTAAGAACAATTAATTATGCGGCAAGGTTGTCATTGACTCTTACTATTATGTGGTAAGGTTGTCATTGATGAGGATCATTAGTAATTGAGATGGACTGAAATGCAGTCCAAACCAGATGTCCAAGAAAGGAGGAAAATAGAAGCATCCTTGATACAAGAATGTGAAGCTACCTCAAATAAGGAACTTGTGAGGAAGAACAAGTGCCAAGGTGTTAGCTGAAAGTGCTTGAAACTGACCTTTGGAGAGAAACCACTAGCCTCGTCTCCTAAGAGTACGAATGTATGCTCAATCTTGGGCCTTGGAAGAGAGGACACTATCATCGTGTCATTGTTAGTCAAGATTCAAATTTGTGCATGATCCCTAGTCTCGGAAGACAGGATACTTTCCACATTTTTGTGCTGGTTAAGTTCCACAAGTGTAGCTAGCCACCACTCAGGCATAGCGTGCCAATACCAGAAAGGGTAGATGAAGAGTGCCAATGCTTGTTGCCAAGGTGTATGAATGCTTGTGTGTGGAGGGAGCGAAATGCAGTCCTTCGAATGATTGCAATGAAGCATGACACCCTCATAATCTTTCTTTGAAGAAGATAAGAAGTCCCCAAGAAACTGACCTTCCTTCTCAGATAGGGTGGTCATTCCTTGATCAAGCACTTAATTACATCAATCAACAATTTACTTTTATTGCAAATGGATGGAGTACAACCAAGATCCTTTGATCTCCTCTGCCAATCCAAGTGTCTTTTGTTGTCAAAAGTGACTAGTAAACTCCCAAATCAATTTGCCCTTTGGTTTGCTTGGGGATTCGCCTTCACCCTGCTCCTTGAAAGATAAATTCAGTCCCAAATCTGATATTGGTTGGTTGGCCTATTGAATCTTCTTAAAATTCCTCAATTTCTAGTGGCCCCAAATTTGAAATTGGCTAGGGGATGAGAGAGATCGTTGTCGAGAGAGAATTTTAGGAGTTTCATCGTGAGAAACATTGAAAAGCCACTATTGCCTTTCTCAAATAGCCATGGATCTGTTGCCTATGGCTTAGGACGACTAGAAAGACTACTACCCCCTCCTGTATGCTATCACTTGTACCAAAAGGACCTTGGGTTGTTGTCACTTGCTTCTAGAGGGCTCCAAATAGCTATCACATGCTGTAGGACTGATCCTTGGTGGTTGCAAATCACATCATTAGCCTCTTCTTGCTTTTTAGCAGCCTTCTTCTTTCTCACAATGGTTGGAATAGACTTCCACGAACGCCTAAAAACGTTTTTTCCACTTTCATGGATAAGTTTGGCTAATTGGCAACCTTCTAATCCCATTTTTCAGTAGTATCTAGCTTATTAAATGAAATTTCAAAATTAATATTCTAAAATTTAATTTTATTTTTATTTTAGTGTCCCATAAAATAATTCCACTAGCCAATAATTAAATCAGCTAGGTCAATTTGTCTTCCAAGTATCCTTGAGCAGTTATTGACCCTTAAACTAGTATTAATTAGTTAATTAATTAATGCCTAGTCTCTAATGTCACCACCACAAACATTAGTGGCCAATAGATTGGTCTAGGCCCAAATTTGACACTGGGTACTTGCACTCAGCGGTGTCAAACAGGCTAGGCAGCACTATACATGCTTGCATTTTTTGTGGGCAGCCCTTGGCACACTTGTTGTAGAACCAAGCCTTGCAATACTTATGTTTTAATAGCATGGCACCCTCCTTTAGTTGGACAACACATTTGCAGGCTGAGTGCCACCTTTTTGTGTTGGGCGACCTGTTTTTAGGGGTGGACAAATCTTCCTTTGCTGTGTTTTCTATTGGACAGCCACCTTCTTTGCCAGGTAGACTCTTTTCCTAGTTGGGCAACAAGATTTTTGACTTGTCTTGATTGCATTTATTGCAGATATATTTGCATTCTATAGATTTGCCCTTTTTTGCTCGGCATCTAGTCATTTCTCTCACCTTGGATACTCCCCATCTACCTTGCTCTTTGATTTGCATATTGACATACCATGTATAGGTGGAGGACATCCCAATGGTAGCATTTTCTTTGCTTTCTTGCAAGTACTTATTGAAGGACATCTATGGTTGATGTGTATGCTATGGGGGATTGTGTGGTTCGGGATCATTCAGCCCGACCACCATCCTATCACTCTTTCGTGTTATATTCTTTTAGATTTGCCCCTCTTTGCTCGGCATCGAGTCATTTCTCTCACCTTGGATACTCCCCATCTACCTTGCTCTTTGATTTGCATATTGACATACCTTGTATAGGTGGACATCCCAATGGTAGCATTTTCTTTGCTTTCTTGCAAGTACTTATTGAAGGACATCTATGGTTGACGTGTATGCTATGGGGGATTGTGTGGTTCGAGATCATTCAGCCCGACCACCATCCTATCACTCTTTCGTGTTATATTCATTTGGGGTTTCTGGTCCTTGATTGGCATTGATGGCATCTCTTGAGCAGGTACTAGTCCTACTCTCTCTACCTGCATTCGATAAGTGTGATGAGATGAACTACCCTTTATGGTCATGCCACATGGAGTGTCTCCTTGATGATTGTGACCTTTGGGATTTTGTTATTGTCCCTACACCTTGACCTACCGTGGATCCCCATGATGATGATGTGACTGCGGATTTGGCAGCTTTATGGGATGAGTTGAATGCTAAGAGCTCGCTCTTCTCTCCTTTTGAATTCTACACATTCTGTATTGTGCATGTTAGATGTGTCCACACCGCTGTAGAGGTTTGGAGGAGATTGACATCTCTCTTCCGGATCCAGAAATTTGGGCATTGATTATCTCTTGAGATACTTTTTGTGTAGGTTTCTCACCTGTGAGTGCAGATTTCAGCCGTCAGCCTGCACACATGTGGTTGTCCAGCCCCATCGACCTGCTGCCACACCTTCCTCTACATCTAGCACTCATCCATCAACATTGGCGACAGTTTTTGACCCTTTTCTGCTTGCGTTTGGAGCTGCCACATCTTGGCGACTGCATACACAGCTTTGTGTCAGCCTTCCACAGCTTGCAACAGCCTCTCCTCATCAGACGACAACTTCTTTTCACCAGGTGGCTCCTCATTGGCTGCCTTTACAGCCTTTGACTATTGCTAGCCCTCTTTCACACTCACTCTACTTGCGTTTAGGTGTTCAGCATCAGCTGACACTTGCGTTTACAATATCCTTTTCATCCTATACTCCAGTTGGTGGTCACAGGCTTGGGATCTGTCTCTGGTGGATGTCACTCTCCTGCTTTGCCCTTGGGCACACTGTACACTCTTACATTCATTTACAGCATTCATTCACTTTATAGTTGTGTTCTCTCTCTCTCTACCTTCTTCTATTTGTGTTTGAGTTTCTATGTTTGAGTTTTGAGTTTTGCGTTTAGGGTTTTAGTTTTGCTTTCTATGTTTGTGTTTGTCATTTGATGCTTTTGTCGTGGTTGTACACTGTGTTTCCTAAGTGCAAACCCTAGCGATGACTCCATAGTCTTCTTCACATTATTGACTTGTGCGTAGAACTCCAATAGCATTGTAGAATGATTTGTTTCACTTGGAACAACAAGTTGGCACAAGTAGTACCTTTGGGAATATGTCTATACAATAGTGATATAAGGAGCAACGGATGATGATGACAAGTAGAGGTGGAGTAACTTGTCTTGCTGCAGTAGATGCACCTAGTGGTCCATGCTGCAACCTAAGGGGAAGGAACTAGAGCACTTGTGTGACAAACCTGTGATGGAGGGTGGGAGGGAGAAATAGAGTCCCCATGAAGGTTGCAGTGAAATAGAGTGAAGGAATGTGAGTTGATTGTAGCCTTGTTACCCCCTGCAACATGTGTTCTTCACGGAAAGAGAGGTTCGACACCATGTAAAGAAGTGATAGGACTTGCAAGGGAGATAAAACAATGTACAATAGCACTAGTAGTGAGTAAACTTATAGACATAAAGGATGAATGAATGATGACTGAAATCAAGTGATGATACAATGGCCTTAGGCCTCATTGTCAGCAGGACCAGGTTGAGAGCTGAGCGGTGGAGTTGGTGATGATGGAGTGGCTCAAGATGACTGCACTATCCCGGCTGATCAAGTCAGGAGCTTTTCTGAAAGAAGTGCTCTGTGGAGGGAGCAAGATGCACTTCCCTAGGAAGGCGGATGTTGAAGAAGACACTAGATGAATGTGGACAGCAATAAAGAGAGTGGAATGCAGTCCTCTATAGCTGATGGTGAAGGAGAAATGACCTCTAGGGGCTGCAGCAACATAATGCAGATATGCAGCAACTCCAGGTGGGTTGGGCGGCAGCTTGCCAGTGCAGGTGACATCCCATGGGAGAAGCATCAGCAAAAAATATGTGGCAGCTCCCTCAGAAGTTGTGAAGACTGCTCCATGCACAAAGACACTAGATGAATGTGGACAGCAATAAAGAGAGTGGAATGCAGTCCTCTATAGCTGATGGTGAAGGAGAAATGACCTCTAGGGGCTGCAGCAACATAATGCAGATATGCAGCAACTCCAGGTGGGTTGGGCGGCAGCTTGCCAGTGCAGGTGACATCCCATGGGAGAAGCAGCAGCAAAAAATATGTGGCAGCTCCCTCAGAAGTTGTGAAGACTGCTCCATGCACAAATAAAGCCTTTCAATATAAATAAATATTTTTTTGGATTGTTTTAAGGAGAAAAAATTAGGTATTAATGCATAACAATAGCCTTGATTTTGGTGGCTCAAAATTTTCTTTTTGGGGGGGGATATTGAAGTAATATTAACTAATTTAACTATAACTCTCCCTCTTGTCCCTCATACACGTGGTTTTGTTTAAACCTCTTCCTTATAGCCCCCTTATACATGTGGCCTTTTTGTGAGGAGGAGTAATATTCGGGAGTTCCACTTGGGTACATTGCGCATGGGAACTAGTCACTGTTGTTAGATGAATAAAAATTTCAGGAAATGCATGATTTATGCTTAGATGTGAACTGTCTTCTTTTTGTCTAAGTTCTGTGTTGGTTTTCCTAAACAAGTGAATATATGCCACAGGTTTCAGCTCTTTGTGATCATCCTGGATTGTTAGACAAGGATGAGACACATGGTCTCTTCAGGTATTAGTTTTACTTGTGCTGCATTGTTACATCGAATGATGAGATTGCAATGCATGCCACAGTTAATGCTAGGTGCAGTTTTTTAAAAAACTTGAAGCATTAGCATTATGAAATTGACATCGAGGTTTATTGAATTGTGCATGCATGACTCAAGCTGCTATTGACCTCTTGTCAAATTTTCTTATTGTTTTCAAAAATATGCAGTTCAGATTCTATTGTTAGGGCTGGTCAAATCATTGATTCTATACCAGGCAGGGCTACTGGAGCATACAGTCATAGTCAAGTAAGCAACTTGCTATATTGTTCTAGAGAGGAAGTTCCTAATTTATTTGGTTCCCATTGCTAGAGTCTCATGTATGGAACAGGTCGGTATGATTTAACGAGTTGATTTTTACTGCTTTTGATACTTTGGTTTACTTTCTTAACTGAAGTTCCAATCAGCAAACTGAAAATTAACAAAATGCATTGAATTATATCAAACTTCTCACAATCAGCACATCTTTAATCTAAATGGCCAACTATAGACATCGGTTTCCTCTTCCCTATTTAAACAAGGTTATGGACAGCATGGCAAGCCATAAGCATTATAGGCTTAGGAATGACCATTCAGAAGTTGTGATGTCTGTCTTTTGATGTCTCTTATCTTCAGAAAGCTGTTGAAATGGTCACCTTGTGTAATATGCATAAGAGATCATCTCGAGTGGTGACATCTGCAAATAGTGTTTACAGTAATGCTTTATTCCTATTTGTTCTACACTTTTTTGTAAATCATTTTCACCTTTCCAGATGGATTTGCAGTGCATGTCACACTGTTTGAACTTGTGTAGCATTGCGAACTCTGGAGCTGTAGTACTTAGATCTCCTCTTTGGACAAGAGGAGTTCTGTAATTGATACCTGTACTTACTTGGAACTTGTTTATGAGAATATATTAGAGACTGTTGTGAGATGGTGGGGCTTGATAATCACTAGCAAATTTTAACCAAATTAATAGAGCAGCTAAAAGGCTGAACAGTAACATGAGCACTAGGTGGGAAAGCTCCAGTGGTTAGTAGCACACATGAGCTTGTCATTTGGCACATGGCTTGGTCATGGTAGGTCCTTAGTAGCTTGTATCAGATGTGGAGAGTGAGAGAAGACAAATGATACTGCTAATGGGATTACCATAGGGCCAGGAGGTTTGGAGGAGAGCCTTCAAGATTGGCTTCCATGGTAAGGTTAAGTTGGGGGACAATAGCTTGGGTCACAAACAAAGGCCCAACATGTGGACTCAGAAATCTTCAGAGGAGCCATTTCTTTTTTCATTTCTGGCCAGCAAGTGAGCATGATTACCACTCTAGACTTTTTCCTAGGCAGATTGGACTAAGGGACATTATTTTAGATGGGAGTCGATTGCTAGTATTTTTGCTTAGTTCATTTGGATTGTGAGATCTATCATGTCATAGATTTGGAGGACATACATACTGCAGAGACTCTCTCTAGGATTTAGATAAAGATTTTCTAGATTCCACACTCCTCGAAGCAAGGGAGAGATCGCATGGTGACTCTAAGTGCATGAGGATGAAGAGTGACGCCTTTCTACATACTTGGGATTGTGGCACCTTCCTCCACTTGGAGTAGCACATTGCTTGACATTACAGACTGGCCTGATTTGGGGGACACAGATGAGGAGACATGAATATGAATTGTAGCCCGGAAATGCAATAGAGTACATTGGTAAGATCTTGGATGGATGGAGAAGATGATAAGAGTTGGGAGAAAACCAAAGGACTTACAAACTTTCTTCATACATACCTTGCACCATATTTGATAGGAAGGTTGACATTGGATAGGTCGTATTTTTCAAATTGGTCTGTCCTCTTTCAGTTGAGGGTTCAGGTTTTGCACCAACATAGATCTCCGATTGACATGCATGCTCCTTCAGTTGTGTAGACTTTATCAGTGGAATGACATGCCAAAGGTGACATGAGATCACGTGCATGGAGACTGAAACTTGATGAGCTCTCCCTAATCTTTGCCTCAGGAGAGACATATCCCTCTTCAGTGAGAAGATACATCCTTCTTGATAGAAGACTTGCCTCTGGAGGAAGCTCTATGCTTTCCATCCTAGGAGTGGATAGAGAATACCGATCCCTTGAAGCCGATGGCATTGGCTATGAGGGAGATCTCTCTGGTGAGGATGTGGGAGACAACTTAGGTGTCCTTGCGCGCTCTGGATGCCAAGTTTAGTTCTTCACTAAGAGTGAGAATCCTCAGCTCTTAGAGCAACTCTGCTCTGATACCATGTGAATGCCAAGCATACAACGTACAGAACACAATTTGAAGAATGCTGACTGAGAATAAATGAATCAGAGAATAGGAATGATACAATCAGGAGGCCTTGAACTGATGTGTCAAGAACCAGGGCATAAGTGTCTAAAAGTATTGTTGGAGTGTGCTGCACTGGCAATGGATCCCAAAACACAACAGCAACACTAGGCTGAGTGATGATGTTGATGGTAGCAGGCTGCAGAGGGAAGAATACAGAGTCCTTTAAGAGAGGACACCAGATAAAGGTGGACAATAGTGAAGGGGATGAGACAGTCCTTGGTACTTGTGGATAATGATGAGAATGAGCTTCGGGGGTAGCAGCAGCAAAAATGAAATGTGAACATTTTCTAGTTGGAAAGGTTTCTGAGATGGTCTCTAGGAGAAGCAGCAGCGAAAATGAATTGTTTGGTGATGGAAGGATCTGTAGCAGCAAAGTTGCAAAAGTCCGTGGCTGAAAAAGTCTCTGGGAAGGTTTCCAGGGGCAGCAGTAGCAGCCAAAATGAAATTGTCTACTGATGAAAGGACCTTTAGCAGCAAAAATGCAAATGTCTGCTGGCTGAAAGTCTCTGGGAAGGTCTTTGAGGGCAGCAACATCAAAAATAAAATTGTCTGTGGATGGAAAAGGCTCTCCACTGATTGATGCATTTGTCCTACTACTACTACAAAAAGAGCCATTCATTTTGGTAATTCAGCATTGGGGCTGTTTGAAGGAGAACTAATTAGGGATTAATGCACTGTAATGGTTGCTGCAAACCCTAATATTAGTGTTTAACATGAGGGACTACAACACCATATAATATTCTTTCTAATGAGATCACATTGTAGACTTTAATGTGAGGATCATGAGCAAATAGTGCACTATATTTGATTTCAAAGAGGATCCCATATAGTTACCTAGCATAAACAAGGATTTCTATGTCCAAATGTGTTCATTAAAATCCTCTTTAGTGGGCAGTTTTCTCAGTTTGATCCTGTTGTACATATTTCTCATCTCAGTAAATGCAAATTCTTTCATTGCTTGCTTGTTTTCTTTGCACAAATGCATGAATGTGATTTTCATTTTAAGCTTTAGTCTATATGTACTCCTGTGATTTTCAGATGGACTAGAATGACATTGAATGCTGTTAAAATAACAAAGAGTTTTACTACTTTTTCTGCTTGCATATACCAAACTCAATGAAAGTGTTTGATTTATAAATTATTCCAATATAGGAAAGGACCTCCTAACATATGATTGCCCTATGGCTTATGAAGGCAAGAAGGGGTAAAATATCGTTGTAGACAAGAAACAACATAGAAGTTTTTTTCAAAATTTAAGGAGGCACCACAATATTCTTATTGACAGAACATTTTCCAAGAGTGCCATACAGTCATAAGATCGAAGTGGAAGCGGGCATATTTGAAGCTTTTCCCAACCTTGTAAGAGGGCTGTTCAGCCAGTTCCAGAATCCTACTCAAATGTCTCACCGTCCGCTGTAGTCTGCCATCATGTTTTCCTTCTCAACAGCTGTTGTGAAGGAGCTTTCTTGTGAATATCCTAGAAAGTTTTAATGTTTAGTACCTGGGTCTTCATGTGCAAAGTAATTTTCGAATTGTAAAACAGGCACATTGTGCTTACACAGTGAAGTTTTTCGTCATCTACTGGTCTGCAAGCTTAACTTTTTGTCATTTTGACAGGGTTTGAAAGCACTCAGGGCTATCGTTGCAGAAGGAATTGCTCAGCGTGATGGGTACCCTGCAGATGCAGATGACATTTTTCTGACAGATGGAGCTAGCCCTGGGGTTTGTCCTACTTCACCAAACCCTCCAGATTAGTTTGAAAATTCTATGTATGTTAAACCTTTGTACTGGTATTTTTTCAGGTTCACATGATGATGCAGCTCCTCATTAGGTCAGAAAAAGATGGCATTTTGTGCCCTATTCCACAATACCCCTTATATTCTGCATCGATTACTCTTCACGGTGGATCCTTGGTAATTAAAATTTGCTGTTTGCATTTTGGTAGTTTCTTGAGACAGGGTTCACAAGATGCCTGCTTTCTCTCTCTTTCTCTCCCTCCATATGAACTTAATATGGGAGTTTTGCATAAAGTGTGTGTTCTCATGAAATGTTTGAACATTGTCTTTGTTTCTGTGTTCTTGCTCATTTAAAAGTTATTCATCATGCTTGTGTATCTATTTGGTGGTGATGCATGTGTGGCATTGTTCCATCACATTTTGTGCTTACTAAGAGAAGAATTGTTTTTGTTACTAATGATAGATATGGCACGTTGAACGAGAACAGTTTTCACATTGTTTGGAGTTGTCCTTGTATGCAAGAGCTTATACATTGTGTGTCCTCTTCTTTCAGCGCTTCTTTATTTGTTTTTGCTTTGGTAAAGTGTTCTCTCTTGAGAGGATTAAAGCTTATGCATTTTCTTTTCCTTTATGGACTTTTGGAAACTTTTCAAAATTCCACTCTATGGAGCCTTAGCAATTAGTGGCTTTTGAGGCTACTTTTTTTTTTTCTTTTGTGGTTGCTTTCTTTGGAAGATTATTGCACCAATCTCTCTCTGATAGCCTTGTCACTCGAGGATTGGATATTGTCAGAATGGTCTTACTTGGCTACACCCATTTGTAGTGTTCGGCCATTTTGTACATTGATAATCGGTACTATATCTTTTCACAGAAAGAATATGTGTAATGACTTTCCCTCAAGCTCAAAGAACTTGTGCTTGGGAAAATTTTATAGGCCTTTGTGGGGATTGATACAGAGCACGATTAGACTTATTCAGCCCGTTCGTCTTCTCAAAACTGGAGGAGATTACAAGAGTGCTTTTAAGCTTTCTGGGTTACACTAATATTTAGTAATTAGCCATTTTCTGTGTTATAATCAATACAATATCTTTCCACGTGAAAAAGTGTGCATGATGACTTTCCCTTAGGCGGAAATAATTTGTGCTAGATGGAAATTGATTTAGAGCATGATTAGACTTTTCAGCCACTTTATCTTTGTAACAATGAGAAAAAACTAGCTAAAGCTCTTCACCAAATAGGATGAGTTTCTCTCTTCATGACATGACAATCAGGAGGATATATAGCTAGGGCCTTTGGATAGCTCATCATGTCGACATGAATTTGGCATTATTCCAATAAATCCACAAGTGGGAAGTTCGTTTTGGCATTATTCAAATTATCTTTTCAAGTGTGAAAGTGTAACCTTGCAAATCTGGACTAGATGAAAGGCTTTTTTGTGGCAATATTATTTTTGCATTATCCATTGGATCGTGTGCTTTCTATGAGAAGGATAGCTCTCGCTACTTGTTATAGATGTAGTGCTTTAAATGTGACCCCTCTTCAAATGTGTTGGAATTATCCATGTACATAGGAGCTTATCTATTGGGTATCATCATCTCTCAGGCTTTCCTTTTATCTTTTGGCTTTTTCAATTTTGTAATTGTGAGACTGAATGTTTGTGCTAGATATTTTTCTTGAATGGACTCTCTAGAGCACTCATAAGGTGGCTGCTTTCGAGACTGTCATCTCTTATTGATACACTTTCTTTACAAGACTTGCACCATTTGCTCTTTAACAACCTTGTTACTTGAGGCTTGGATAGACCTTAGAACGATCTTTTTCTAAGTTTTATGGCTGCTGTGCATTGGCAACTTGGTTACCTCTGAGGCTATAGTTTCTTATGGGTACACTTACTCTCGAAGTACCAATCTCCCCCTAACAACTTTTTCTCAAGGATTGCATAGACCCTTGGATAGACTTTAGTATGATCTTTTTTGAGGTTTCTTGGCTGTAGTCACTTTGAGTGATGGTTAATAATGTAAAGGGAGAGAGAAATGTATAGTATAGCCAATGAGATGCCAAAATAGCCTATGGGGCTTGAGTTTTTCAAAGAGTACAATCAAAGCACAATCAAAGTATGATGAATGTGTATATCAATTGTAAAAATTCAGGACTATAGAGAAAGCCAAAAAGCTGAGATAACAAGCCTTAGAATGTAGAAATTCAGGACTATAGAGAAATCCAAAAAGCTGAGATAACTAAGCCTTAGAATGCAATATAAGATGTCATCATGTTTGATGTTTGATGTGGTATTTGCTCTTCCCAATATCTCCCTCGTAGAATTTTGCATCAAATGCCCCGACATAGGGGTGATTGAAGTGTCCTAGTGGGCATCTCTTGTGGGGGAAATACTAACTTGTCTCCATCATTGATTCAAGCAGTTGCATCATGGCCTTGCGGGTTGAAAACTTCTCACTCCTATGCTCTAGCTGACCCCTTGTGAAGATGGTTTGTGGTAGTAGTAGAGAAGTAGCGATTGAGGGAGGAGAGTCTTTGGTACTTACCATGGTAGAGACTCTACACGCATGCTTTGTCTAGGTGGGTTTGGAATACTGCTCTCATGTCTCTCAAGAGAATCTCTTTATGGCATTGGAGCTCGAGCAAAAACAACCTTAGATACCTTTGGTCCTTATACTCCATGATTTGGTACAATGGTCCAAGCTCTCTAAATGCTTTTATTATACATGTTTTCTTAAGTATGCAAAGGTATGTTATTTTTGGAGTATGCTTGCTTGAAACATTCATGACTTTTTTTCCTTTTAAAGACGATTGAAGTAGAGGGGTACAAAGATGGTCTCTAACTACGGCTATTCAAATATCAGACAAGGACTAGTTTTTTTGGCTATAGGGCATGAAATAAATCTGTGACGATGGAATTCCATACTAGTGGTACAAAAGAAATAGTTTCCATAGGAGATTTGGTGTTTTAAAAGAGTTGAGGAAAGGGGAAGTCCACCCACCATCACCCTCCAAAGAAAAACTTTACTCTTGAACGGAGTCTTGTTGAGCCAGCCTTCCATCACAGTCAATTTTGACCAAGCCTTAGTTTTGTGCAAGCCCCAAACAACATAGGCCTTGGTGATCAGCCAATGGTGATCTTTAATTATGAGATGATACACTTGATTGCTTGAAGCTTTTCAATATTCAACCATTCGGCAAAGATCCAATCTTACCAAAGATGAATAGTATCAAGGGCAAGAAAGGGTACATGACCATACCTGTGAGTTTCTAAAAGAGTCTCCAAGCTATGTGGAAAGACATCAACACATTGTGGCTCGCCACAGTGGCACAACAAAATTTGAACCTAGACGTTGTCGAGGAAATTTATGAGTGCGACTGTCTTTGGCTGTGTGAATTCGGCAAGAGAAAAAAGAAAGAAAAGATGAAGATGAATACACATATAATCTGTATTTATATTTTTTATTGATTTAGGGACATATTTCATCATGAACCTTGAATCATTATTTCATAATTCAACATTGATCATACATTAGCTTCAAATCACACCCTAACACCAAGTCTTTGGTTGTGAGAATTCGAGAAGAGGAAGAAGAAAGAAAAGATGAAGATGAACACACACAGAATTTGTATTTATGGTTTTTATTGATTGAGGGACATATTTCATCATGAAACCTGAACCATATTTTCATAACCCAATATCCATCATCATTAGCTTCAAATCACACCCATGAATATGCAAACCATATTTCATCATGGTCTAGGCATATATCAACCACATTTCATTATGGTCAAGGGCAAATAGGCTACCCTTCTCTCATACATTGATGCTCCTTATGCACATGATCTCTCCATATTTTTCACACTCAAAAACCTTCAACTTTTGCCTTTCTTGCTTTGCTTTTTGCTTTCCTTGGTGTTGCTTTTGTATAAGCCTTGACCTTGACTTGTTTGGCCATAACTTTGTCATATGAACTCCAAATAGGATCATCCAGGTACTCAAATTGAAGCGAATAGATCTAATTGACAAGGCAACGTGGGTAGAATTTCGAAAATCCTCCTAGAATAGTAGTAAACACTATTTTTCTATAAATGCGCCACTTCTTAATATTTTTTAGCTTGGACAACTTGTACCACTTGAGATAAGTCCTTGCATGTATTTAGATTCTTCCAAAATTCTCATTAAGTCATTAAAACTTAATGTTGGATATTTGTTCCTAGAAAACCTTGTCAAGACTCCTTGCTATGTATCCATATTGTTGATCACTTTATGAAGATAGGACAAGTATTATCTTGTATGCATCTAGTTAAATTCTTTGCATAGATGGTCTTTCCTATGGTTTTCCTTCATTAAATTTGTAGCTACATGACAATGTGCCATGCGATTAAATTTGGATCTGTCCTCATATTTTCCATCCCAAGAGAGCAGCCTTGACATAACCAATAATTCCATCTGGAACAAGTTAGCAACCAAACGAACCTCTGTTGGGTGCCGTTGCACTTTTTGTAGAACTATCTTTATGAGCATATCAAGTGGTTCATGAGGAAAGAATATGTGGAAAATTGACCTGTTGTGTTAAGGATGTGCCACCATGATCTTCGAATGGTGATGTTACCATGCACATAGCTCGAAAGTGACCATCAAAGAGCTACCGTATGAGTCTCAGCTATAGAACGGCTCCTTCTCCCATGCTTTTCAAGATGCAAATATAAACAAAGGACTCAAAGGCCAACCTTGTTTGACCAAGCATGCAAGAGTGAAAGGATTTGTGACTACCATTTAGCATGGCATGTGAAAAATCATCCTTACTAATAGTGTATATCAAATGAGACATATGCGGTCCAAAGCCCATTGCATGTATAAGTTCCGCAAAAAAAGAGCAGCCTAAGTAGTCTAAAGCTTTTTCCAATCTAATTGAAGCAAGGGCAACACTTGATTGCAATGCTTTGCATCGTCAATGCCCATTTGCATATTCAACACATTGTGCAAAATGTTTCTACCCTTGATGAATCCATATTGATGGGGAGGCACAATATATAGTAGATGTTTATGGAGGCAATTACCTAGCACTTTTGAAATTTTTTTATATATGGACCCCATCAAAGAGATTGGTCTCCAATGCTTCAACATTGATGGAGAAGGGACTTCCAAAATCAATTTGATTACCCCTTTCTTTCAAGATGCAGACATGATCCTCATCTCCCAAGCTTGTTGATACATAGCTATGAGGGCTTTCACCAAACAAGTGGTATAAGTCTTGAAGAACTCATTAGTGATGCTAGTGCAACCAGGAATTTTATTCGTGGGTAGGTGTAACAAGACATCCATAACCCCCCTCACAGATATTAGTCTCTAGTGTAGGTTGAATGTTTGGCTGAACTTGATCTTTGACCAAGTCATAAAGAGCTCAACAAACATGAAAAATCTGCTCTGAAGGTGCTTGTGTGGAACCAACAAGTTCCACAAAATAGCTTCTACAAATATGCACAATGCTCTATGGATTTGTAACCATTGGACCTTTGCCTACTAAAGTCTAAACATGTTTTCTTGGGTTGGAGATGCATGGAAGCTTCAAAAGAATTAATGAAATTGATAAGAATAATCTTGCAAATTCTCATTGTGGGTTTGCAATTTGACTTGTTGGTAAGATCTCAAATGAAATGGTTTAATAAGATTTGGTTGTGAGAGTGCACAATGGAAGAGAAACACACACACACACACACACACACACACACACACATATATATATATATATATATAGCGAGAGAGAGAGAGAGAGAGAGAGAGAGAGAGAGAGAGAGAGAGAGAGAGAGAGAGAGAGAGAGAGAGAGTGTGCGCGCGCACTAACCAAAGAAAAATGCTCATACAATGGGGATGGACTGATCAATCCCTACAAAGCGTCAGTGAGGGCATCGGTTTAGGTTGATGACAATGGCAGCACTAAGCATGGAGTGTTACAGAGTGCACTTGCAAATGGAAGATTGAAGACTAAAGATTGTGTGTGTCTGCCAAGTGGGACGTGTGGCTATAACTAGCTAGAAGACCAAAAAATTGGCTGACTTGTACTTGTAAGAGCCATAAATGCTGGCCGACAAGCAATAAATATCGATCACTCCAAAAAAAGCCATAAAAAATAAGGGAGGTCTCGGAAAAATCCGAGCTAAAAATGACAATGTCTAGCTGGTTTAGGAAGATTGTGGAAAGTAGAAACTAGCCTAGGAATGCACACAAGAAGCTGACAGTTGAAGAAAACACATCTAAAATGCTAGAGCTCCTGTGTCTCTATCAGACTTTGATAGGAGCTCACAACTAGGAGATGACAGACTGATATGACTAACATAAATAGGCTAACACCCCCTTTCAAATCCCGGGAGTGTCTGAAGACCCCCAACAACCTCATGTGGTAAAGTAGAGAAGCCTTGGGTAAAGGCTTTGTGAAGAGATTTGTTGCATTGTTTGTTGTAGGATAGTAGGCCACCGCTAACTTGAAATCCACGATCCATTCTCGAACATAGTGATATTGAACCTCAATGTGCTTTGTGCTAGCAGGAAACACAGGGTCCTTTGCCAGAGCTAGAGCACTCTGGTTATCCACATGCAATCCACATGCAACTCTGCAGGTCTAGGATAGGGAAAGCCAATCTCTACCAACATGCGGCGAAGCCAAACCACCTCCATAGCTAAAGAACATAATGCACTATACTTTGCTAGTTTTGTAGAAGAAAGAGCCACAGTAGGTTGCTTCTTGCTGCTCCACAAGATAGCTCTTGATCCAAGAGAGAAGGCATAACTTGTTGTGGATCATCTCGAATCCACATCACTTGCCCAATTAAAATCACTTCATTTAGAGAGAGTAATTGCCTCTCCATAGGTGATCCTTTGGGATTGAGCCCTTGTAAATAATGAAGAACACGCAAGGCCGCTCTTTAATGCTCTTGAGTGGGAGTCTTCATGAAAGAAGACAACAATGCCACAACAAAAGAAATATCCAGCCGAGTGTGTGTGAATAAGCTAGATGAGGGAGCCAACAAGATAACTATTATGGGTGGCATTCGTAAGGGGAGCTTTGGTTGCCAAAAACTTGGACTTTAGGTTCATGGGGCAAGAAATAGACCGACAATTGGCGATACCAAACTCCAAGAGAAGCTAAAAAACGTACTAGTGCTGCAAAATAAAAATGCCATGTGCCATCTAATAGATCTCCAATGCAAGGAAGAAGTGTAGGATTCCAAGATTTGTCATGTTGAACTCCTATCACAAAATCTCCGGAATGCGATCAACCTCTCGAGCATAGCTCCTTGTAATGATAAGATCATCCATATACAAGATGAGTAAAACATATTTGGCATCCACAACTTGGAAATATAGGTTGGGGTCATGAGCTGGTTGATGGAAGTCACTCTGTAGAAAAAAACAATCAATGGTTGGTACCAAACTCTAGGAGCTTGCTTCAACCCTAAATCTCCTTCTCAAAGATACCATTCAAGAAGGTAGACTTTACATCCATTTGATAAACATACCAGCCATGGTGGGTTGCAAGAGTCAAGATAGCCCGAATAGTAGGCATTTGAGCTATAAGTGCAAAAGTCTCAAAATAGTCCAAACCTCCCCCCTAAGAAAAACTCTTGGCAACAAGTTTAGCTTTGTGCTTGTCTAGGGAACCAATTGCAAGTATAGATTGACTTTACACCTATCACCTTCCGCTTCAGGGGACACAGAACCAACTCCCAAGTTTGATTACGCTTGGTAGAATCGAGTTTTTCTTGCATGCCTTGCGCCAAATATCCTATGCTAGAGCCTCCTTAACTGTAGTAGGCTCATAGTCATGAAGAATCTGTTAAGAGCATAGTTCACAAAAAATGAACTATTCTGCTGGGCTTGTAAGCGAGCTGATGTACATGGACTTGTAGGAGAAGCAAGAAAGTGAGAAACACCTAAATCTTACATGAGTTGTCGGTACCATCGAGTATTCCGAATGGGCTCATTTTGTTGCGAGGGAGTGAGTAGCCTCCAGTACTTGTAATACACTTGTTTGTGGTAGGGACTCCCTCTCACCAACAAAATGTAAATCCTCCTCATTTGAAAAAGGCTCCTCCTTTGATTGCTTAACATCTCTAGAAAACTCCAGAGGGGAGGTTAAAGGGGTGGAAGTATGTGATGAAGAAAGAGAAGTAGTGGCATCCATCTAAGGTGGTAGGGAAGCTGGGGTAGAGGGTGGAGGAGGAGGGGGAGGAGCTAAAGAGGAAGAAGGGGTGGTAAGATGTAATCTAGAAGGAAGAAGAGGAACTAAGGGTGGGGGAAGGTTAGTCGATAATGAAGAATCACCTGTAAGAGAACCATCAATAGTATCCTCGGAGGTCACAGCCTCGTCGAAGATCACATCCTTGCTCACCTCAAGCTTCCGTGTCATCGAGTCATAGAGTCGATAGCCCTTCATGGTAGTGCTGTAGCCTATGAAAATGAGCTTTCAGGACTTCGAGTCAAGCTTTGAATTTCTTTTCTTTTTGTGCAAATGGACAAATACATCACATCCAAAGATGTGGAACTGAGACACAGAGGGCTTTCAACCAAAGAAAGCCTCGTAGGGAGTCATGTCTTGTACATAGAAGTTGGGGAGTGATTTTGGATGTGAACTGTAGTAGCCACCATCTCACCCCAAAGGGTATGAGAAAGATGTAAATGTTGAGCCATCTCTAGTATGGTCCGGTTCGCACACTCCACCACATCATTTTCCAAAGGTGTATTTGGATGGGTATACTTCACCCGAATGCTATAATCCTTGCAAAATCGAGAAAAGAGATTAGAAGTAGACTCTTCACCATGATGTGCTCGGATGCCATGAACTTTGGAAGTAGTTTGTCTCCATAAACACTTTCCACCCCAAGAAATAAGAGTATATGCCTCACTCTTGTACTCTACAAAAAAAGTCGTCTATAGTCAACATTGAATACTTGGCCTTCCCAAGGGAGGCTGTGCCCATGGGTTCACAAAGGTCAGTGTGAAACCCAAGCGGGGTAGAAGTCCTCCTAGTGGTAATCTGTGGATGCAGTTGCTATACAGAGTCTCCTTCACTTGCACATTCCTCTCTTTTTCTCCTCTTCCCTCTCATCCTCATTTTATTGTGCTTGTAAATAAAAATAATCTAATAATTCTGAAAGTACATATTTATCATGCACATCAAATATCAATCGAGTTCCATTGCTAGGGGGTGGAATTGGTGATCCCTAACAAAGTCTAGACTGAACCACGGAAGCACAAGGGTGCACATTAGCTACCCAATGGCCTACCAAGACTACAAAGGTGATGGTTATCTTACTAAGGGAGTCTAAGTAGTCACCCCTTCACCATCTTTTTTTGAGAAGCCTGTTAGATAGCATCAAAGTTGAGATGACCATAATAATCTTCAACTTCCGAACATGCATAAGGACAGAATCTTGCAAACTCATAAAGAGAAAGGATCAAGCTTGAGAGTTGAGTTGATCCCACAAGGTTGCCCGGTCCATGGAAGTTCCATTTGCTAGATCCTCTTTAGGACATAGAATAGAATTAGAAACAAGAGCCCAAAAGTCGAAGGTGTTGAGTATGCACTCCACCTTACACGACCACAACAAATAGTTCGAACCATCGAGTTTGTCTTCTTTGGGTAATGAAGGTAAGACATGCACCTCACCAAGGGTATCAAGGATAGCATCTTCACTTTGGATAGAACCTTCTATGATAGATGAATAGAAGGGGGACGGGTGTAACAAGGGACTCCTCTTGTCAACTATAATCGTGATAATCACATATCCACCTTAGAAGAGTGTCTTGAAAGAAGCTCCTCCTTTGAGTTATTAAAGTTCATGAATTGCTAAGATATCTTCCATCTTGCAATCACCTAGAAAGCTGCATTTTGATGGAGACAACATGGGAGATAGAAGGTAGTCAGCTACACAGATTGTACATGTGTTGTTTGTCAGGGAAAAGTTGTCACTTGCCACTCGAAGGGGGCTTCCTGCACTAGGAAGCAGTTGCCTATGCTAGAAAGCTGTTTCTTGAGCTAGAAAGCTGCTGCTTGCAAAATGCAAATTTGTGTTTGCTGCAAAAGGCAAAAAACTGGAGTTGCTTGATATTTGGACAAGGTTGCTTGGTCTTGGATGATGTGACCTAGTCTTTGGAAGGGTCGATTGGGCATTGGACCGCTTGTATAGGCAATAAATGTAGCAAGTGTAGGGTGCTGAAAATCTGTGTTTAATAAATTTGGGCTGCTCCTTTGCATGAAAACATGCTCTTCTACAAGAAATCTCCAAACTGTGTCCTCACTTAGGCAATGATACCATGTGAGAATGTGTAACGGAAGAGAAACATGAACACAGAGAGAAGCACAGAGAGAGAGAGAGAGAGAGAGAGAGAGAGAGAGAGAGAGAGAGAGGAGGAGGAGAAGAATATTGCACTAACTAGGGAATAATGTTTATACCTGGGGATGGATTGATCAATCCTTGCACACAACCCAAAGCGTCAGTGAGGGCATTGGATTAGGCTGATGACGATGGTATCATGGTAGCGCTAAGCACGGAGTGTTGGAGTGTGCACCTGCAAATGGAAGACTGAAGATTGAAGAGTGTGTGTGTTTTCTAAGTGGGACGTGTGTCTATAAATGGCCAGAAGACCAAAAAACTGGCTGAGCTGCACTTGTAGGGGCCATAAATGTTGGTAGACAAGCAATAAATGCTGATCACTCCAAAAAATGCCAAAAAAAAAAAGGGGCGGCCCCTAAAAATACCAGATGACAATGACAATGTCAAGAAGGTGTAGGGTAGGAATGCACATAGAAGCTGACAATTGCAGAAAATGCACCTAAATTGCCAAAGCTCATTTGTCTCCATCAGACTCTGACAAGAGCTGACAAGCAGGAGATGATAGATTGACATGACTAACATAGGCAAGCTAACACAGGCAACCTTGCTGCCAATGAGAGTAGAAAATCATCATTTGGAGAATCAAGCAGCAAGGAACGAACCAAGACTAGTAATTCGTTGGCAGCCTGTAAAAAGAAGCATGATGAATGTCGTATTACCAAGCAACCCTCTACACATTATAAATCAATTGTTCAAAGGATTTGACTACCCTCAGATGGGAAGTCAAGCAAGAATTTGTGTAGCAAGTGTTCCATATAACCACCAAAAACCTTATGCTTCAGGTCGGACAAATTGAAGCATAATGGTAGCTTGCCTAAAATTTGAGCAAAAGGAGCAATGGGTTGTGCAAGCATCTCAAACTATGGGGGAAAGTGAGTTAAGGCATATTGTCACAACACTTATCATGGCCAGAATTTTTGGCAAAAAAGCATAATCTTGCATGACATATATACGATCCAATCAAGACCACGTGGCCCTATGTTGCCTCAAATGAAAGGTAAACCCTAGGGCTTGTAGATCTTTTGGTAAACGGTAGAATAGCAAGATCACCCCAATCCTAGAAAAGGGTTGGCCTTTATATATGCCTTTTCACATTTAACTTCTGGTCTCTAAAGCACACCAACTAGAACAAGAGTGATTGTGGACATGCATAAAGACTATCGGAAGCCTAATGTGAGGACTTATATAACCTTACCCAGCTGGAGCTATAAGGGCTATTGATCATATGTGCTATTGTACAGGGGGACTATGCATCCTTATCAAGTTGAGAGATGTGCTAGTGGTGATGCAATATGGTGCTGCATCTGCCAAGTGAGTTCATGATCTAGGCTTCTGATATCTTCATACAAGCCTGAGATATGGTAGACCCTCAAAGAAAGATCCTGCAGATAGATTTATATTTTGTTGGCGAGTTGAGTCAGTTCCAGACTCTGATTCTTGAAAAGTATGTAAATCATGTCCATGATCTAGGCTTCTGATACCCTGGTACAAGCCAAAGTGTTGACAGAGCTTCAAAGGAGATCCTGAGACTGGTATGTACTTTGTTGATGAATTATGCTTTTCCCACACAATCATTTTTAAAAGTTGATAAGCCATGTGTGTTACGCAACATACTATTGTCAGGATCACTTTGAACCGATAAGTCATGCATTTCTATTAAACAGACAGTATTGTTTTAAGTTTCTCAAGATTACTTGGATTTGACAAGTTTTGCATGTCTAATCAAGTGAAACTTAACTCAGTTTTGTATAGCATGTGCTTGGTCAAAGTGAGCTGAGCCTTTTTAGTATCAAGAACATGTGAATTTTGATTGATCATGATATGGTCCAGTCCTTTAATATCCTGTTTTAATCGTTTGTGAGTGTCACCAGGTTCCTTACTATTTGAATGAAAGCAAAGGATGGGGCTTAGAACTATCTGAGTTGAAGCAACAGCTTGAGACAGCTTCTTCTGCTGGTATTAACGTGAGAGCCCTTGTCATTATCAACCCTGGAAACCCTACAGGCCAGGTCAGCTTGATTAATTCATTTTCCTTTTGTGAAATTCAGTCTATCATCATGTTGATTCAGTATGAATGAATGCTGTGTTGAATTTGAACAAAATCCAAGTACATGACTTCATACCATATTCCTTTCTTTGAAGTTCCAAAAGTACTTGCTGTCAGATCAAGTAGGCCAAGGTTGAAGCACCTGGAGTCTGCCCATGTGCTCTTTGAATTCATTTAAAATTTTGCAACTCTTTTCTATTTTGGAAGCCAAATGCTTTAAGAGTGGATAGCCAAGTTTCTGATGTGAAGTATTAGTGAAGCTGTTTAGATTCTAGAAGAAAACAACAATGTTTTCTTTAAATGTTGCAAACACGCTTTTCTGATGCAGGTTCTTTCAGAGGAAAACCAGCAAGAGATAGTTCAGTTTTGCAAAGATAAAGGCTTAATTCTACTTGCTGATGAGGTAAGTTATGACATTTAGTTTGTCAGAATGGTAATGTGGACATTGACTTTTGTTAGGGCTTATATGTTTTTCTCTTCGATGCACTACACTTAAATTCGAACTAGAACTAGTTGTGTAAAGTGAATGCAGTAGGTTCCTAAATATTGAATATTATTAGAGAAATCCTAAAAATAAAAATGTGGTCATGATCAAAGGAGTTTAAACAGCTATGGAGTGTCAAATGACTGCTGACAGTACAATTGTTTAAGAATTGCGTTGTCTTTCACAGGTTTATCAGGAGAATGTTTATGCATCAAACAAAAAGTTCACATCTTTCAAGAAGATAGCTCGGAGCATGGGCTTCAGTGGTCAAGATTTTAGCTTGGTGTCTTTTCATTCTATTTCAAAAGGTGCAACTTTATAGTCAAGAAAAATGTCAACAGATGTAAAATACTTAATGAGGGAGGCGTTGCTTTGTAATTTGTTATAAAGATTACAATTTCTGTGTTTTCCTGTTGGACAGGCTTGCATATCTAGGATGCAAGTTATACACTCATCATATTGAGCACTAGAGTGATGCTGTTGCTGCTTTCCTAGTTTCTGTAGGGCTCAAAAATAAGTCAAGAAAGAGGTCTTTAAAAAATTGTCATGGCATTTGTAATAGACTTGCAATAAGAGCATTGAAAGGGCCCAAAACAGTGTGTAGTCCTAGAGAGTGTCCATGTTCTGTAAGCCAAACCCTAATTTGGGAGGATCCACTCATCTATAAATAGATAGGCTGCCCACTACTCAGCCTGATCCCTTGTCTTGCAGGTTTCAGCCCATCAGCTCTCCCTTCAGTGGGCTATCCAGCCCATCACAATTGCTGCCACATTATCAATATCCCCTAATGACCTGTTCATTGTTGCTGCCTACTAATTCTAGTTGGTGACCAATTTCTACCCCTCTTGATAACTGGATTTATAGTTTGAGCAGGCTGCCCTGCTGTCCAACCACTTCTAGTGCATGCTGCAGCTTGTGTTTGCAGCAATGCATGCCCAATGAGCATTATCTTCACTTCCTCTGCTGTAGCCCTGCATTACCAATGGGAATGTGCAATGGAAGAAGGAATGACAGATTGACACCACTAAAAGTGATAGGCTAACATTATCAAAAGCCCTTGGTGCCCTGTCCACGGCTGCTGCCTACTAATTCTGATTGTTGGTGACCAATTTCTACCCCTCTTGACAACTGCATTTATAGTTTGAGCAGGCTGCCTTGTTACCCAATCACTTCCAACGGATGCTAGAGCTTGTGTATACAGCAATGCTGGTCCATTGAGCATCATCTTTGTTTCCTTTGTTATTGCCCAGCTTCCTACAGCCTCTGGCGATCGGCTGCCATCATCTTCAAGTGGTTACATTGCTGTGTTTACTAGTTGCAACCCCATGGATTGTTGCATTTTGGTTTCCAGAATCTAGCTTGTTGCCCTAGACATTATGAATCAGTTACGTGTTGTTCATGTACCTTGCACAAAATGAAGTCTCCACAATATTTGCAGGATACTCTTTACACAAGCACCGGCTTTTCATACCATGTGAAGGCATGCTGTGGTTTGCATTGAGGAAACACAAAGAGAATAGCCATGACTGAAACACAAAGACTTAGACAGTGATGTGCAAAACTGAAACCTTAAATGCAAAACTTAAGATGCAAAATGCAAAACACAAAGCATAAATAGAAAATAGAGAGAACTCTAAAGTGAATGAATGAATGCTGTAAATGAAGGAAAGAACGTACAAGATGCTCAAGGGCAGAGGTGTCCAATAGCTGGTGGCTCTTGTGGGAGTAGGCTAAGGGAGGTGTCGATGCGTATTGTTTATCGGAGACGGAGTCCAAGTGCAGTAAACAATAGTTGGAGCAGAGGCTAATGAAGTAAAGTGCTAAAAACACAAAAACAACCTAATGAAGATGAGGCAACAACATAGACTATGTAGTAGTAGTGGTTGGGGGTTGGACATCTAGTGGAAGATGGTTAATGGTTGAAACCTACAAGACAAGGATAAAGCTGAATGGTGGGCAGCCTATCATTTTAAAGATATGGAAGGATCCTCCCAAATTAGGGTTTTCCATATGGGACATAGGAACTCTTTGGAACAGTTCCCTGTTTAATGGAACTTTAACTTTTGGTAATTTACTGTTTTGGGTCTGTCTCAAAGAGCTAATCACTGGGTAATGAATATTTAGCTCAACAAGTAGAATAATCAAATGAATTGGAAAGCTTGGAGTGATCAAGCGACCAAAAATGTGTTAAACATGATGCTATATTCCTCGTTCTCTTCATTTGAGAGATTCTCACACTAGACTATTATCCATAAATAGTTCACTTCAACCTATCTAATTCTTGGTTTTCACGAGGCCACTACTTCAAACTTGCTCACTAGGTTCCCCTCTTTTGAAACGTGTCCCACATAAGTTCCATCATTTTGATCTTCCAACAACAACAAAAAACACATCAAGGTCTTCTTTTAATTGTGTTAGAATCATCCCTGTATTAATAGTCAATCAATAGTGATCTAGTGAACATATCAAACTTCTTTCTTGACCTCTTTCTATCATTGAGGATAATTACACTTTTTCCAATCGTAATTAGCTCCCATATACTGTAGCCATGCCCCCTCCCCTTCCCCTTTCAAAATAAGAGGGTCTCATGGTCTATAGACATCACATAACAACTAACCCTGGTGGAAACCCAAATACTTCACCTCTAAGCTCCTGATGTTCCCTTGGCATTTGATGTATTCATGATTCACTGGTCTGATTCTGAACACAAATAGTCCAAAGTTATCCAAAGCTCAAACTTAAACTGCTTGCTAAATGATTGTGAAGTGACAGCATGTGACCTAACATCGGTGTAAGATTCCTCTATGCAAGCATCCTTGTACCATGCATCAACCACTAGACATATCTGAATATCTGCAATATTCAGATGCTCGACAAGTATATGAATACCTGCATCAACCACTGGACCAGTCTTTAGATGATTTTCAAGAAGTATGGCATGTTTATAAAATGTGAAATGCTAGTGTAGATGATTTTCAAAAAATATTGCTGATTATAAATTCTCTAGAGTCTCAGAGTGCATGCACATCCTTAATAACTTTTCATTTTATTGTGATACAATGCCCTTAAAATCAAATTTTCTTTGGGTTTGGTAAGTAATTGTTAACATGCGTACATGTGTTTTCATCTAGATAGATGCTTAGTCTAATTGTATGTGCATTTTGGAGGTTTTTGAATATGATGTTCTTGTAAAGAATTTCAAGGAACTCTCTTGTTGATTTCGAGGTTGGGTTTACATGTGATTTTGAAATTCTCATACTTTTTAGCTGGTTTGTTGGCATTCCAGGATATTATGGTGAATGTGGTCGCAGAGGAGGCTACATGGAGGTGATTGGCATTGGTGCAGACATAAGAGAGCAACTGTACAAGGTGGCATCTGTCAATCTGTGCTCTAATATACCAGGTCAAATATTGATGAGTCTTGTGATGAGCCCTCCAAAGGTACGTATGAGAGAGAGAGAGAGAGAGATGAAAACTAGTTTATCAATATGCCCGTATGGCAATACTAAATAAGTGTGAATTTTCTCCCCTTTAAGGATTGTTCTCTTGGAAGGTGCTCATATTTAGTTTGAAAGTTTCAAGATGAGAGCTCATGTTTTAGTATCATGCTTACCTTGTTTCCTTGAGAAAAGAAAATTCTATCAGTAAATCACCTAGAGACAATGTGTCCCAAGGCAAAATATAATATAAGAAACAGCCCTTTTAAGGGACTTCCTAAACAAACAATATAAAACAAAAGGGGAAGTCTATCACAAGGCGTGAATAGGTAACCAATTAGGAGGTTTGTAGTGCTAGACCAGATGTGGCTGGAAGTGAAAGAAGGTGCTAGAATCCTAGATCCTGAGAAAAGCACCTCTCCTCCTGTCATCTTAACCTTCTATCCATGCATGTAAAATAAGGGATTCAAGTACCGCTAATTCTGTGCCAAGTGCCTTGGCTTTCCCGAGGGGTATTTTTTTCCCAGTAGTGACCTTTTCACACAAAGATCTAGCCCTTGTTTAGGTTTGCTCCTTTAAAGTTGTATTCATCACCTCTATCTTGCTTGCCAGTGCATTCTTTTGTTCTTTTCACTAAATCCAAGTTTGTATTTTCTGTGACTTTAATAAAGGTTTTAATTTCACTTTCATTGTGTGTCTTTAGTTTACTGATTTTGTTTTGCAGATTAGATGTGATAGATACATTTTACTTTTTGTCCTTTTCTCAATATGTTTTGTAAGTAATCAGTTTTTGCTTAATTTTCCCCATGTAAATATTTTTGCACTTTGTCTCAGTTTGGCATGCCATTTGATTTTCTTCTAATTCCATTTCAACCTGTCTTTGCACCTGCATTTCATTATTTGGCATCATTTATATCTCAGCAGGTTTTCTTCGATCTGTAATCTCTTTTTCAATCTGTTATCTGAATAGGTGCATTTGAACCTGTACAAATCGGCATATCTCTTGATGCATTGCTTCATCTATCAGTTTGGACTTTTCCATGCCTCTTGGATATCCTAATGCTAACATTTCCATGCATAAGTGATCTTAATCTTGGGATTTTTGGTGGGTGTTGGAAATGATGCTTCTTTTGTCCTTTCAGCTGTAGTAGTGTCCTCCATTATAATCAGTGTGGTAGCAATCTCTGTTTGATCATGGTGCATCTCTGATATTTTATCATTGTTGTTACTTTGTTCACTGTTTACAGCTATGTTGCATTAAATTTCACTGCAATTGTAAACTCACGAATTAACCCAATCCATGCAGGTTTTAAGAACTAGTATTTGTGCACTGCAACTGTAACCACACTGGTTAGCCCAATCACTGCTGGTTGTAAGAACTAGTATTTGTGAATGACCGTTTACATTCACTGTTTTGCCTGCTGTTACTGTTTTCACTATTTTATTGTTAATATATTTGCATTCAGAGGTCACCCACTGCAGCTAGTGATTGTCTCGCAGCATTAGAGAGTTGGAGAACATACATGACTGCATTACTACTCACTGCTGTAATGCTGGATTGTCGTACTCAGCTAGTATAAACTGTCATGACAGCATTCCAGATCTCTTTCAGGTTAAGAGAGCCTTCACACCAGCATTCATGTCAGGGAACCTTCATGTCAGCATCGCCTGGGGAGAGAGAGAGAGAGAGAAAGAGAGAGTTTACGAAAAAAAATAAGAGAGAAAGAGAGAGCTGACTAGTTACATTTGTTTCAGAGTGGAGATGAATCTTATGATCTTTACATTACTGAACGTGATGGTATACTTTCTTCATTAAGCAGAAGGGCAAAGGTACTATATTATAATTGTGGACATATTTTCTAAGCTTATGCAAAGCTAACTTTTGATTTTCTGCTTTTCTTCTTAGCTTAGTAATGTTTGTGTAGGGTCTTCTGAAATTTGTTGATCTTTGGATTCGAGGCTTATTTTTATCATTTTTCAAAGAGAGAATGCTCTTTTTTAACCCAAAGAAGAGAAAAATAGAAAAGAACTTTCTTTAGTTGCTTACAGGGCTAACATGATACATCAGAAAATTAAGAAGTCTAATATTAGGTTTTGAGTAAACAGTAAAAGAGAGGATACCTGATTACCTGATTTCCATTACTAGACATATAGAGGTAGGTGTCTTTTAGATCATAACCTCGCAACAACTTATTGCTATTTTTGACAGTCTTTCTCTTGTAGCAGTTGCCATGAGTCATGACTGCCTTTGATTGTCTTTGACCACATTTCACTTCATCTTTACCACCTTTGCTTTTCTATTATTAGAAACCTCGTTCAGGATTGATATTTGACCTCATATTTGACCACCTTTGACTTTACTGGGCCTTTGACTTCATCTTTGACCATCTTTCATCTTTGATAGGTAGTGTGCAAGGCATGCATTTGAGACAAAGTATAGGTTACTTGACGGGAATGTAGAGGGAAGATAATGAGAAATGGAAATTTGGTGGTGAGGTTCATGTATCAATATCATCCTTGATGAATCTTGAGACTATCTGCGGAATAGTTGCTAGAAAAATATGCTTCTAGGTGCATCTCAACTACACCGACATAGCAAGACGCACAAACAAGCTCGTGATAGTTTGGAAATGGACTGAGGAATGCTAAGCTGCATACAAAGCTGTCAAATAGGCTCTGATAATGGCACCCATGTAATAAGCCCTAGACCATGTATATATTGATGCATCCAAGGTGGCTATTGGAGTGGTAATGTGCGAATTGTGCAAGAATAATTTGGACTTTCCAGTGAGCTTTGTGAGAAGCAGCTCATAGATACAGAAATGAATTATTCCATGGCTGAAAGGGAAGAGATAGGTATGGGGTAGCTGTAGAAAAGTTTTGCCACTAGTTTCTTGACACATCTTTCACTTTCTTTGTAGACCATCAAGTGCTACAACTATGGTTGCATTTAAAAAAATGGAGAGAAGTTACGGGTTGAAGATGGGCTATCACCCTCGAAAGAATGTAATTTGGCTCAATCCAAGTGTTTTATGGATGAGTTCAGTAGGATCAACTTGGGAATGAGGAGTATTTGCCACTCTAACAAGATCATACAAACAATGTATACATGCACATGCACCATGGATGCTCAAGGTTGGTGTGGTGGAGTAGATATGCTTGGCCACAGCACGGCGAAGGCTCCTCAAAGTGAAGCATGGAATGAATAGGCTGGCCGCGAGTCCCCAACTTTTTATTCGTCTCTAGAGCACAAGGATGTCCTCAGTAGCACACTAGTAGGGCCACATACATGTTCCGAACAATTATTTGACCGGGCCACTGTAGGCGGCTGCCTTGGCCCTTAGAAGAAGTGCTGTATATGCTTGCTCCGGATTTTTGCTTTTCCTTACTTATTATTTGTCAAATAGGAGAGGCAAAATGTGATTGGCTAAGTTTCAGGGGTACGGTGCAAAGTTGTGACCGTATGTACAAAGAGCTACAGACTCAATTTATACTGACTGTTGGTGGTAATGCAGCTGTTTGCGGAAGCTCTTAACAAGCTTGAGGGTGTGACCTGCAATGAAGCTGAAGGGGCTATGTACGCATTTCCTCGTATCGAGCTACCTGAAAGGGCGATAAAGGCTGCAGGTGCGGCAGGAATGGTGCCAGATACGTTTTATTGCCGGCGATTACTGGATGCAACAGGCATAGTAGTTGTGCCAGGGTCGGGATTCGGTCAGGTAAAAGCCTTGCAGATCTCATCACCCTCCCATTCAAGTGTGGCTGGGTAGGTGGCTTGTGACCCGGAAAAATTAGAAGGGAAAGGCTCAGCAAAAAGATGAGGTTTTTGAGCCCATCACTTCACATGTTAGTGCGATGGTCTCTAATTTCCTTGTGTGTTTGCAGGTCCCTGGAACATGGCACTTTCGGACAACCATCCTTCCAGCTGAGGAGAAGCTGCCCAGTATCATCGCCCGGCTCACCCACTTCCACGAAAGATTCATGCAGGAGTTCAAGGACTGAAAACTGGTTTCCGCTTTCTTCCATTGAGTGCAATAAAATCGATCTTGAGCTTCGCCTCGGTTCTGAGTGGGTAGGAGGCTATGTTCAATAAATATCGAGCCGAGGCCGCTTTTTGGTTTTCTTGCCTGTGTCTTCCATCACTGAATACGTTTTTGCAGCGGCTTGGCATGTTTTTGTAGTAGAGTAGATGATCTGCCTCTCCGGGACAGACATCATGTAATGCTCTAACTTTTCTGCGAAACGGATGGCAATTGTCCAAGAAGAAACCCTCTTCTTCACCTTAAATTGTCTTAACGTTTTATAGAAATGGTAATTTTTGGAAGAAGAACGTTGATGTTAAAATCTATTGTACGAGGAAGAAACTTTTTACATAGGATAGTTACGAGGAGCCTTTGAGCAGGGAAGCTGAAACCCCTGGCATATTGCAAGTCCGTACATAAGGCTATGGCTAGAGGTATAGTTTGAAGGACGTGTCTCCTCAACAACAGTATATTATTCTTTCCCCATTCTATCCCCATTCGGTTGATACCATCAGGGTGAAAAGCTGTTTACAAATGTACATCCAGCAAAAGGCCTACTATAGTCACTTCTAAGATATTGCCCCCATATTTCCGTGTTGGTACAACAACGCTTAAGTCTCTTCCCATGTCGATGTTCTAGACGCTCAATATCTAGTTCAATTTGTAGCAATATTTATGGATTGAATTGGCTCATAGTTACTAGATTAGGCAATTTACTATTTTCGCTTGTCCATATGTTCCTTTAGTGCGATTCCAAGCAATAGGAGAGACCCCTTAAAGCTCTCCAACAAGTAATTCTTTCCAATTCAGGATTGTAGACTGATAAGAAAAGTTAAGATCTTGCATAAAGCTGAAGTTTTTTGAGTTAGTCTTATAATTCATGAACAAATAAGGTATTGGTTACATTTCTCCAAAACACCTTGACACACTCAACTTTGAGGGATGTTCCATAAGTTCAAAGTGCTTTGTTAGGTAGTAGCCACATTATCCAAGCACTTTTGTGTTGAATTGAAGTGTATCCATATGTTATCAAACTTAAAATTCCATTGTTGACAATTCCAATTTAGATGTCATCTCTTGTTAAATTCATGAAGTTGAGTGGTCGAGCTATGGGATAGCACATCTTGAAGAGGTTGGATTAGTTTATATTAGACTTGTATCCCTCTGTGGTTGACTTTGCCTTCAAAGTTGATATAGCATTTTGTATTGGAACTCCACATACTTGTTCTATTCTTAGCAAGGAGTATATAATGGTATTAGAGGTTGAATATTTGAAGCATTTGTTGTTCATCAAATCAATCCTTGTTTTCCTTGCTCCATGTCTTTCCAGTGGGATATCCCTTTCTTGTAGAAATTCTATGCCGAAGTAAGATTCAATAACTTATGGTGTTATGGAAGATGTTGAATCAAGATTTGATAACCTATGGTGATATGGAAGATGTTGAATCAAAGCGAGCCTTGTTTGCACCAAGGCATGGTAATGTTATGGTTGTAGCTTAATGAGATAGTTTTGTATGAGAAGCATCCCTCCTATAGGCATTTATGTGGGTCTCAACTATTCTTATCATTTACTTGGTAGTCCACTAAATGCTATAGTGAGACTAAATATGGTTTTTCCATGTTGGCAGCATGTCATTTGGAATTTTTGTAGTTGGCATGCAATAGAATGACCCATGTCTATCCATAATGAAGAAACTTTTGACAGTCTAGTTAGCAACTAATTTAATGGCTAGTGTCTCGAGGTTAGGTAAGGCTAAGTTGTTCCCCCCTTGGTGGGTTGGGTTGGAGATATAAACTTTCCATCATGCTACTTTGGGCATCTTGAACTCATGACCATCCGTACACTAGAGAAAATTCATGGTAAGTGCATCCAATTGGTTTAGATCAACCTTGTATAGGATCCCGATTATTGCTTAAAATTGGCTTGTAGTTTTATGTATTTCAAGTTTTTTTAAATATTATTAAGGGCCCAATCCCGCCTTTGCTTGTAGAGTAATACCAAAATCCAATTGCATTTCCAAAAGTCTAGAAGTTTTATTGGCGTTGGTGCACTTGTATCCAACTTTTAAGAACCAATTATGGATCCTTGATTTAGGATCCTAATACTAGTTTTTGTTGGATTAATGACTAAACTGAGCTTTTGAACTAGAAATTGGAATAGGGCTTTTGGAACATCAAAGGAGATTGTGAAATCTTTGCTTGTACTCATTTTAGTAGCAATCAAAGTTAAAGAAATACTGAAAGGGGTGCTAACTTTAGGGCCAACAGGGTGTCCATTGTTTAAGATTATTAAGGTAAATTGTGCATTTCAATTCATATTTATTTGCTGAATATTGTAATTAAGTGCTTAATAAAAAGTTACCATCTTTTTCAAGAACGAAGGTTGGTTTCATGGTTCCATTGGTGAGATCTTACTTAATCCCTTGATTTGATGGGCTCTAGGCACTCGATTGTATGCAAAGCTTTATTCTAGTGCAGATTTTTGCTCTCAGTTGAGAAATTGCAATAATATGACTTTATATAGTGAGATGTAATCAAGTAGTGACGATGCCTCTTAGTATGGACACTCACATGGGAAAGACGAAAATATAATACGTAATCTTAGACAAGGCTAAAACCATGGAGAGCAAGGTGAAAATGTTATTGTTGGGGAAGATGTAGAGCCTTTAAGGAAAAATTAGGTTGATAACCAAAGTGAAGAGGAAATTGATGACCAGTTAAAAAATTGCATGAGGATCATAGCAAATCTCTTTGCTGAATTGGCAAATGATTCTTAGTTTACCTAATTTTTGAACACTCCAAAGAAATATTGCAAGGCTAAGAAAAAGAAATCTTCTATACCTTTCAGCTAGTAAGGAATATCGAAGGTAATGCAAAAGCCTTTACTTGAAGCTCCCAAAGATACTAATGAAGCAAAAGAGTTGGTACCTATGGAGCAAGGAATGCAAATGCAAGTCTATCATGAAAGTGTCAATCAAATAGATTTTGGATAGTCAGGTATGCATTCGATCATGGGGTAGGCATGATTCTTTGGTGGTAGTACGATTGAATTTGAAAAGTGGGTATTATTAGAAAAGAGGATGTGCTTAAGATATCTTTTAGAACATCTTTTGGGCTATATGAGTTTCTTTTCATGCCTTTTGAGCTTACAAATGCTTTCACAACTTTTAATTGGATGATGGATTACATTTTCAAGCCATGTAGAGGATTTGTGTACACTTAATTTGATGACATGATTATCTATTCAAAGAATGAGGCAGATCATAGAAGACATTTGGACATTGTGTTCAATAAACTACATGAGCATAGGTTGGTTATCAAGAAAGGCCTGCCACATAGATGTGAAATTTTAAGATGCTTTAATCTTGCCAATAATATTTGATTAAGCTATTAATTAAATTAGTACATATGATGCACATAGCAATTATTTTATAGTAACATGCTAAGGATCTTGAGGATGCAATGGGTGTTAAAGGCAGAAGTTGTGATAAGTTATCCTAACTAGGCTTTAGAGGTTAGTTGGTGTCAATTTTAACCCTAGTACATTTGTTTGGCCAATATGTGTTAGTGGTGACACTAGGAGCTAGCATTAAGTAATTAATTAATTAATACCAATTTAAGGATTAACAGAGGTTGCAAATCACTCCAGGTTTCAAATGGCCTAGGTAATTTAATTATGGATGAGCACATTTAATTTTGAAAAAGGCTCGAACAACTAAAATTAAATTTCAAGATGATTTAATTTTGAAAATGAATTAAATGACTAGATAATGTTAAAAAATGGATTTAGAAGGTTATCACTTGGCAAAAATACCCTTGCAAATTGAGAAAACGTTTTTGGGGATTGAGACTTAGTCATTTAGTTAGTTTACAATTGGGGAGATATAGAGGGTGCTCCTAGTCCTTCTTTTGATTACATAAGAGAAGAGTAATTTGAATAGGCAACATGTAGATTTTAGGGTTTTCTTGCGGACAAAATCAGTTTTTTCTCTCATCTTGGATTTTCTCTCTTTCTCGAGTAATTTCTCAAAAGCTCTCAATATTTCTTAGCCATTTGGAGTAGATTTCAGCCACATTTGGTGGATAGAATGAGGATTTCTGTTGTAAACTCTAAAGTTTTACAAAAATTAGGATTTAACAACCATCTCAAGACTTGTGTCAATAGAAGAAGCTATCATATATTAAATTTAGCACTTGAAATTTGTGTAATTGTCAAGAAATTCAGATGCTAGTCAGTTCATTGTAAATTGAGACAACATTTGACCAATTTGTGAATCCAATTGTGCAAGTCATGGGTGAAAAGTCAAGGAGCAAATAATTAGAATTGCTTGTTGATTATTATTATAGTAAGAAGCTTTTGGAACAACAAAGGAGATTATGGAATTTGAGCTTGTACTCATTCCATTAGCAATGAAAGTTAAAAAAATATCTAAAGGGATACCAATTTTGGGGCCAATAAGATGTCCAATGTTCAAGATTATGAAGGTAAATTGTGCATTTCAATTTATATTTATTTGCTAATTGCTATAACTAAGTACTTAATCAGGCAATTACCACCTTTTAAAAAAGGAAGACTGGTTTCAACAAAACTCAAACCCTAAAGGGTAGTAAAAATTGAAAGGTTTGGAGTAGTGATCTAAGGGCTAGTTTTACCAAATTATAGGCTAGCCTGCAAAACTAGAAATTATCAATTCATATACAATGATGATTGATGAAATTGACAATTCGTGAATTTGACAATATATTTATAGTGAGATTAAAAATCCCTCAATTCGTAAATATGTTCATAATGATGGCTCACGAAAGCAAAAATCTATCAATCTGTGTACATTTTTATCTAATTGATAACTTCATATGATGCTTGATATTATGACATTATGAACATTATATATATTATATATATAACTATAAATTATTATATTAACATATATAAACATTATTTTTTAACTACGTATGTATTATGTTTTCAATAACATATACATATTACGTATATAATAACATATGTACATATTACATTTTTAATGATGAATATATATTACTTATATAATATTCTTATATACGTGTGTGTATAAAATCCATCAATATAAATATATACATATCGATACTATACATTAGTGTGTGTGTGTGTGTATTAATGAGTTTTAGATTATAAATGAATAGTATATATATATCTATTGTGATGTGTGTTTGTGTTATAATCTATATTATTAGTTAAGGGGGGGATGGGAGCAAGTGCCATGTGAGGAATAAGAGATATATAGACAAGTGCCCTAAAGTGTCTTCCACAACCTCATAGCATTGAAAGTAACCAATTGTACTATGTATGCATAAAGAGATTGTATTGTTCTAAAACTTTGAGCCTTGAAGAACTAATATTTTATTATATAGCACATACAAAGGTTGACCAAAACGTTGTGCTTAGTTGCATACATACAACATATGAGGTGCAAAAAAAGAAGGGGTACTCTAGAATCAACTAAACTTTTAAAGTAAGCCATGAGCTATTTAGAATGGAAATGCAGATTGAGATGCATCATCTACATCTTCACTATCTATTATGTAAACGTTTTGGGTGGATTGCACATGGCATTAGCCAACGTTGCCACCAAACCTGGATAGAAAAAATCTAATAATATTAATATTAGGAATTTCTAGATCCCTTTATTGAGGTAATATGTGCCTCTTGCCCAACTCCCTACGGATATGTATTAGGATGGTTCTTAGCCCCACATGTATAGCATAGGAGTTCTTCATCAATTAACAAATGTTGGCAAGAAAATCAAGTTTGCTAATAGACTTACAATAGGTAAAACCTCTGCATGCGTGCGCAAGCACGTGTGTAGGTGTTGGGGAACCTAACTTAGGAAATAATAAAAAAATAGATACAAGCAAAGGTTGTAGATTTCTCATACAATATTTCAAGGAGGAGACAAGAAGTATAGTAAGATCATAATGTTTGATTTATTAAGAAAGCTTATGTGTTTTAATAACCTTCAATTAGTACTTTTTGTCTTGGCTTTGGGGTATTTCATGGTTTGTTTTTGAGGGACTCAGCTAATCATGAATCATAATGCCACGTAAGACATGCATCAAGATGAGAATCATATGTAATATGTTGACTATTAATAATACAATTACTTCACAATGGTTTTGGGGCCTCTCATAGTTTGTTGTTTACAGAATCAACTTGCCATGAATCATATTGCTGCATAAGACACGAATCAAGATTTTGAATGTATTAACCAATAGTAATAGTGGTCCTTTAAAGTTTAGTGTGAAATGCCAAAGGAGACTAGACGTAGAGTGCCTCTTACGAATGAGTTTAATAAGTTCTTCATTAATGTTAACAAGTAAGGCCCCATATTTCATGGCTTCCTCTCTTTAGCCAATGAATCAAAAGTATCACTCAATTCATATTCTATGAAGGCATTATCTAGCATATCAACCAATGTCATGGTACTATTTTTTCCATTACAATGGAAATTTGGGTGGAACGTGCGTGCCTATCGGCTGTCCAAGCATGTTTTTTAGCGGTCCATCGAGAGATAAATCTAAGTGACACTGCCCGACACTCCCATGGATTGTTACGGGGTTCGCCGCCTAGGGTTTCTCGAGTCCGCCTCGCAATGGAATGTTCGCGGACGAACCACTGGGATTGACCCGAAATTAGGGTTCCTAGTGGACAAGGTCTCCTAAATGGATTCTAGAGTCGAAACTTGGATATCCTACTTTACACAGAGATACCCAAGAAGAAGCACACCCATGTCGCACTTGGTTCAAAAGTGAATGGGAAACGAGAGGGATGCACTGCTCAACCTCTCTGCTCCTAGAGCATAGTCCCATTCTAGTCCCCCAAAATGGCATGAATCGGGTTCTAACCTAATAATATCTAAAGATCATACAGCTGTAGAACCTTGTGAGAAGCCTCCCAGTCCTCTAGGACCACCCTTCCATAGGATGGACCCGTCAGGGGTTTTGCCCACCCACTTCCCTCAATAGGTGTTCTTTAGTTATCTAATTAGTTCCTACCACATTTATGTGTGACATTTAAAATTGGCTTCTTTGCTTAAGCCTTTTGTAATATCTCCGCACAATAAAAGTTAGTTGGTAGGTTCATAAGTTAGTTAGTCAATTAATAAGTTAGTAAGATTACTAACTAAAGACTAACTAAGGTAAAAACTAACTAACATTAATTATTGATAATTTTTATTTAATTTAAAATATTTTATTTAGAAAAATCAAGAGTCGTAAATTCGATATTTTTCTCGAATTGGCAAAGACCGTAGCTACCCTTCACGTAAATTACAACGTGAACGAGACTTATGAGTTATATTAATCACTAAGTTCATGTGTATAGTTTGGAAGGTCCAAAAACATTAGATTTTGGATAAAACTAGTATATTTTAGATATTTTAGATATTATCCTAAAAGAAAAAGATATGGAGATTTTTAGAACTGGATGTCATTTAAAAAGAAAAGAGAAGTGATATTTTAGTTAGTTTGAAGATTTTATAAAAAGAAAAATAAAGAAAAATGACTGGCGAAATCGCGCGCGCAGCGATCGCAGTTTACAGGCAGTAGACAGCACTTCGAACAGAGAAAAGAAGAAGGAGTAAACTGAGAGCTTTCTAAGCAAGTGTCTTGGGGTTTTACCCCCCTTTCGGAGCCAATGGAACCATCAGATTTATGATCTGAGCATCAGATCACTGATCTTTCCAAGATCCCCCTCCACAAAGAGCTCCACTCCTCAACCACAAGCCCTCTTCTCTAATTCACTATAAATACGGGGCATGGGAGAGGCATAGAAAGCATAAGGAGACACCGAGAGGCTGCGAGAGAGAAGTAGAGAAGAGGATACTCCTCCAAGAGATTGTGAGGAAGAGCTTGAAAGAGAGCTTGAGAGAGAGAGAGAGAGAGAGAGAGAGAGAGAGAGAGAGAGAGAGAGAGAGAGAGAGAGAGAGAGAGAGAGAGAGAGAGAGAGAGAGAGAGAGAGAGAAGAGTCACCCCGAGAGGCTGCAAGGAAGAGAATTAGCTCAATTCCTTCTATCTCGATCCTCGACTAAACCATCTTCTCTTACGCTCTCCCATCTTGAATCTATTCTACCTTCTTAATCTCTTGAGTCTATTTGCGGACGATGGCCTCCAAGCAAAGAATGTCGCGTGTGGATGACAATCCTGCAACCAGCAAAAAGGCTTCGGGCAAAGGCATTACCGTCAATCCAACTGCGGTTCCGGTCGTAAGTAATATATTTTCAAATTGATTGATGCTTGCTTTGATTCTCGTATGAGATACGTTAGGCCCCATACTATTGCACGAGTATAGGTAATGGGAAAGGATAAATTTCATCTCACCTATTCGGAAGATGGAGTTTGCGAAGTGCATATAACAAGGATAGATAATTGCATCCAGTTACATATGACGTATTTGCTAGTAGAACAATTACAAGGAAGAATCAGTCAAGCGTTATGAATGGCATAGTCGTCAAAAGAACGATATTAAAAGATTGGGCATAGAAATGCTAGATTAGAGTATAGTCAAGGGTTATAGATAGCATAATTGCTAAAAGAATATGGCATTAAGAATCATGAATGGAGAAGTACTAGTTTAAAGTTTAGATACTTCAAAGGTACTTAGCCTAAGAGCCTAGGAGTCTAATTACTTGAGATCATCTCACACTTATCTTATCAAGTATTTACATGTTATGCCTATGACATGTTTGATATATGAGGATAAATTTCTATTTGCCTCATGACTTGACTAAGAGCTAGTACAAGAAATTGATCATAAGGGTTAAAGCTAGGATGTCTTGAGATCCGTCGGATAACGATGACTTTTGCCAATCCAAATTCAGGGTTGGGTTATCAATCAAGGTAAGTGACCTATAGAACTTACATCATGAATAGTGTTTGAACCCTTAACATATGCCCTAGCCGAAGGAAGGAAGTGTTAAGAACATGTTTGCATGGTATTGCTCTTAGATCCCAAGGGAGAGAGCAAATATACGATGGAAATGTTATATCGTCTATTCTTGCATTGTTTGGAAAGAATGCAATTGGTTTTGTTGATTGATCGAACATCATCCTAAATGTTTTTACATTCAATTGGTTGTTAGTTATTGTTTGGATGATTATTCCAAGTGCTTGTGATTTATGGCAAATGCATGGCAAGGGTCTGTGATGACAAGTCGCCATGGGAATAAAGGAATGTTTTCTTAGAAAATGTTATTAGGCTGAATGCCTTGTTTGTGCTTGACTCTTAAAGGATTTAATTAAGGAAGGATATATTGTACGGGTGGATCACCTCCATGGTCGCACCGCGTAGTAACCCGAGAGGGCACTGCTCGATTCATGGGCCGAAGGTCGAGTGGTGAAAAGGCCAACCACGGGAATGATGTTTCGCTCCTAGACAGCTTGTGGGTCAGTTGGAGCTCTGGACACCCCTTGCTAGGTCAAGAATGGAGTTGAAGACCTCCGTGGCCCCCAACATCTGGGCATGTTGGGAGATCCTATTCTAGATAAAGGATTGAATTTTGGTGCCATGTGAATTGGACCAGTTACTTCTGCAGGGCAGAAGGGATACTTCTGTTGGACAGAAGCGAAACATAATTTCTCCTGTATGGGCGGGAGACAAAGATTAACTTGAAGATAAGTTAAGGAACTTGTTTGATCTTGTTTGTCAATAGATTGCTTTGCTCTGTTTTCGTGTCTGTGCTATAATTTACGCGAACGAACCTTGTTCCCTAAAAGGCTTAATTAATGGAGCTGATTTTGAGTGTCACACATAAATGTGGTAGGACCTAATTAGAAAACTAAAGCTATTAAGGGAAGCGGGTGGGCGGAATCCCCGACGGGTCCGTCCTATGGCAGGGTGGTCCCAGAGAACTGGGAGGCTTCTCACAAGTTTTTATCGTCATTCGACCTTTAGGTATTGATAGGTTAGAACCCGATTCATGTCGTTTTAGGGGACCGGAATGGGACTATGCCCTATGGGCAGAGAGGTTGAGCAACGCATCCCTCTCGTTTCCCATTCTCTTTGAACCAAGTGCGGCATAGATCTGCTTCGGGTTGGGTATCTCTGCGTAAAGTAAGATGTCCAAAATCCGATGCTAGAATGCTAATAGGAGACCTTGACAACTAGGAACCCAAATTTCAGGTCGATCCTAGTGGGTTCGGCCGTGAACGTTCCGTTGCGAGGCGGATTCGGGAAACCCTAGGCGACAAAACTCGGAACATTCCTTGGGAGTGCCGGGCAGCGACGCTTAGATTTGTTTCTCGATAGACCGCTCAAAGAGTGCCTAGAAAGCCGATGGGCGGGCACCTCACAGTTGGTATCAGAGCGAAATTTTGTAATGATACATGATTGATTAATGTATAGTTGTAGACATATCCTAAACAAAATAATCTAAGCAGTATGGCTTGATTGTTAGGCACCTTCTGTACCCACAAATGTTGACATGCAAGAGAAGAAATTCATTCTCAAGCAAATTAAGGTACCCGAGTTTGATGGAGAAGGGATAGACATTGCAGCAGAGGCGGGGATATGGATTGAGTCGATGGATGACTATTTCTTTGCTTCGGGAACTGCCTCTACCAATCAAGCAATGATAGCCAAACTTAAGTTAGTTGGCCAGGCTCGATTATGGTGGAAGCAATGGTGCAAAGATGAAGGTGTTTCTGAAGCCGCTGTTACTTGGGTTCAGCTGAAAGATGCTGTACGCAGACGATACCTTCCGCCAACCTACCAGACTTTGAAGATGAATGAATTCTTCAGGCTAAAGCAACTAGAATTAACTTTGGAAGCTTACTACTCAAAGTTTGTAACCCTACTAAAATACGCACCACCTATGGATATTGCGCAGCAAGTATCCAAGTTTTGCCATGGCCTAAACACTCCTCTGAACCACCGTATTGAAGCAATGCGTCCAACGGACTTGCAAGACGCATTACTCCGAGCGAATCCAATCGTCCAAGAATTTAAATCGGAAAATTTTAGTAAAGATGACTCCCGAGATCTGGGTAAGAGATACCACACATGTGGAGAAATAGGGCACATCCGTAGGAAATGTCCCTACCGTCAATGTTTCCATTGCAATGAGCTAGGACATGTCCAAGTAGACTGCCCTGACTTAAGTCCAAAAGATATAGAGTCTCCAAGAAAACGAAGTTACACAAGTGCAGTCTTCGGATATATAGAGGAATCAGATGAAGACGAATACTTAGAACCTACTACACCACTTCAGGATTATTAGAAATCCTAGAAATTTTGTCGACATGAAATACAGCTTGTATTGGAATAAACTTTACTCTTGTAACTACAGTTAACTTGAGTAATATGAGTTGCATCTATTTTGAGCCTAGAACTTGCAAATGATTAGAGATACTCTGGCAAGGAATGATAGTCATAATGTGCAATGAATTTCTCTTAAGTCATTTCTTCTCAACTAATATAGATTGGGTCTTACCAGAATGTCGAAGCTTGGAAGTATTCTTTAGTAGTACAAGCAAAGCCAATTGTCCATGGAGCTCAGTCCCGAACTAAGGGCAGGACAATCTGGAAATGTAGTTTCCAAGATAAAGGACCACTTCAATCTACTAAAAGAATCCTAGAACACTTTGGTCTAAAGAAGAAAATCCTACCAAGGACAACCAAAAATCTTGTGACCACAAGTGATAAAGCTCCGCGCTGTTTCTATTGCAAGGAGTTAGGTCATTTCAAAAGGGAATGTCCAAAGCACCCTAAACACCGATGCTCTGAGTGCCACAACATTGGATATAACTACATCAATTGTCCCAATGGAACTCAAAGAGAACTTGAGCTTACAAGAAATAAGCCGTACAAGCTCCAATGATCTAGAATATACCAAGTGCTTAGGAAAAACCTAGAAGATATCCATGAGATGTAACTACAATAAATTTTCTATTGTAACCAAGACTCAAATATATCAAATACCATAGGTTGTTTTTTCAAAAAGACCATATGTCTGTGAGAGATCAAAGTAGCGCAGCAGAAGCGTGGTGTTCCATAACCCACATATTCCAAGATGATACCCCCTGTTTCTCTCGAGATGAGGACATCTCGATTTCTCTAACGGGAGGAGGATGTAATATCTCTGCACAATAAAAGTTAGTTGGTAGGTTCATAAGTTAGTTAGTCAATTAATAAGTTAGTAAGATTACTAACTAAAGACTAACTAAGGTAAAAACTAACTAACATTAATTATTGATAATTTTTATTTAATTTAAAATATTTTATTTAGAAAAATCAAGAGTCGTAAATTCGATATTTTTCTCGAATTGGCAAAGACCGTAGCTACCCTTCACGTAAATTACAACGTGAACGAGACTTATGAGTTATATTAATCACTAAGTTCATGTGTATAGTTTGGAAGGTCCAAAAACATTAGATTTTGGATAAAACTAGTATATTTTAGATATTTTAGATATTATCCTAAAATAAAAAGATATGGATATTTTTAGAACTGGATGTCATTTAAAAAGAAAAGAGAAGTGATATTTTAGTTAGTTTGAAGATTTTATAAAAAGAAAAATAAAGAAAAGTGACTGGCGAAATCGCGCGCGCAGCGATCGCAGTTTACAGGCAGTAGGCAGCACTTCGAACAGAGAAAAGAAGAAGGAGTAAACTGAGAGCTTTCTAACCAAGTGTCTTGGGGTTTTACCCCCCTTTCGGAGCTAATGGAACCATCAGATTTATGATCTGAGCATCAGATCACTAATCTTTCCAAGATCCCCCTCCACAAAGAGCTCCACTCCTCAACCACAAGCCCTCTTCTCTAATTCACTATAAATACGGGGCATGGGAGAGGCATAGAAAGCATAAGGAGACACCGAGAGACTGCGAGAGAGAAGTAGAGAAGAGGATACTCCTCCAAGAGATTGTGAGGAAGAGCTTGAAAGAGAGCTTGAGAGAGAGAGAGAGAGAGAGAGAGAGAGAGAGAGAGAGAGAGAGAGAGAGAGAGAGAGAGAGAGAGAGAGAGAGAGAGAGAGAGAGAGAGAGAGAGAAGAGTCACCCCGAGAGGCTGCAAGGAAGAGAATTAGCTCAATTCCTTCTATCTCGATCCTCGACTAAACCATCTTCTCTTACGCTCTCCCATCTTGAATCTATTCTACCTTCTTAATCTCTTGAGTCTATTTGCGGACGATGGCCTCCAAGCAAAGAATGTCGCGTGTGGATGACAATCCTGCAACCAGCAAAAAGGCTTCGGGCAAAGGCATCACCGTCAATCCAACTGCGGTTCCGGTCGTAAGTAATATATTTTCAAATTGATTGATGCTTGCTTTGATTCTCGTATGAGATACGTTAGGCCCCATACTATTGCACGAGTATAGGTAATGGGAAAGGATAAATTTCATCTCACCTATTCGGAAGATGGAGTTTGCGAAGTGCATATAACAAGGATAGATAATTGCATCCAGTTACATATGACGTATTTGCTAGTAGAACAATTACAAGGAAGAATCAGTCAAGCGTTATGAATGGCATAGTCGTCAAAAGAACGATATTAAAAGATTGGGCATAGAAATGCTAGATTAGAGTATAGTCAAGGGTTATAGATAGCATAATTGCTAAAAGAATATGGCATTAAGAATCATGAATGGAGAAGTACTAGTTTAAAGTTTAGATACTTCAAAGGTACTTAGCCTAAGAGCCTAGGAGTCTAATTACTTGAGATCATCTCACACTTATCTTATCAAGTATTTACATGTTATGCCTATGACATGTTTGATATATGAGGATAAATTTCTATTTGCCTCATGACTTGACTAAGAGCTAGTACAAGAAATTGATCATAAGGGTTAAAGCTAGGATGTCTTGAGATCCGTCGGATAACGATGACTTTTGCCAATCCAAATTCAGGGTTGGGTTATCAATCAAGGTAAGTGACCTATAGAACTTACATCATGAATAGTGTTTGAACCCTTAACATATGCCCTAGCCGAAGGAAGGAAGTGTTAAGAACATGTTTGCATGGTATTGCTCTTAGATCCCAAGGGAGAGAGCAAATATACGATGGAAATGTTATATCGTCTATTCTTGCATTGTTTGGAAAGAATGCAATTGGTTTTGTTGATTGATCGAACATCATCCTAAATGTTTTTACATTCAATTGGTTGTTAGTTATTGTTTGGATGATTATTCCAAGTGCTTGTGATTTATGGCAAATGCATGGCAAGGGTCTGTGATGACAAGTCGCCATGGGAATAAAGGAATGTTTTCTTAGAAAATGTTATTAGGCTGAATGCCTTGTTTGTGCTTGACTCTTAAAGGATTTAATTAAGGAAGGATATATTGTACGGGTGGATCACCTCCATGGTCGCACCGCGTAGTAACCCGAGAGGGCACTGCTCGATTCATGGGCCGAAGGTCGAGTGGTGAAAAGGCCAACCACGGGAATGATGTTTCGCTCCTAGACAGCTTGTGGGTCAGTTGGAGCTCTGGACACCCCTTGCTAGGTCAAGAATGGAGTTGAAGACCTCCGTGGCCCCCAACATCTGGGCATGTTGGGAGATCCTATTCTAGATAAAGGATTGAATTTTGGTGCCATGTGAATTGGACCAGTTACTTCTGCAGGGCAGAAGGGATACTTCTGTTGGACAGAAGCGAAACATAATTTCTCCTGTATGGGCGGGAGACAAAGATTAACTTGAAGATAAGTTAAGGAACTTGTTTGATCTTGTTTGTCAATAGATTGCTTTGCTCTGTTTTCGTGTCTGTGCTATAATTTACGCGAACGAACCTTGTTCCCTAAAAGGCTTAATTAATGGAGCTGATTTTGAGTGTCACACATAAATGTGGTAGGACCTAATTAGAAAACTAAAGCTATTAAGGGAAGCGGGTGGGCGGAATCCCCGACGGGTCCGTCCTATGGCAGGGTGGTCCCAGAGAACTGGGAGGCTTCTCACAAGTTTTTATCGTCATTCGACCTTTAGGTATTGATAGGTTAGAACCCGATTCATGTCGTTTTAGGGGACCGGAATGGGACTATGCCCTATGGGCAGAGAGGTTGAGCAACGCATCCCTCTCGTTTCCCATTCTCTTTGAACCAAGTGCGGCATAGATCTGCTTCGGGTTGGGTATCTCTGCGTAAAGTAGGATGTCCAAAATCCGATGCTAGAATGCTAATAGGAGACCTTGACAACTAGGAACCCAAATTTCAGGTCGATCCTAGTGGGTTCGGCCGTGAACGTTCCGTTGCGAGGCGGATTCGGGAAACCCTAGGCGACAAAACTCGGAACATTCCTTGGGAGTGCTGGGCAGCGACGCTTAGATTTGTTTCTCGATAGACCGCTCAAAGAGTGCCTAGAAAGCCGATGGGCGGGCACCTCACACCTTTTTAGGGAACAGGGTTCGTTCACGTAACTTATGGCACTCACATGAAAACAATTCATACAGGTTGCTTGGAAGTAAACTTAATATTAGCATTTTAATTGAGATATAAGTATTGCCTAAAAAGAACGATTCTTACAATTCGTGAGGACGCGTATTATTTTCTCCAAGTGTTCGCCCTTGCACTAGTAACAAGGCCTCGAGAATCCATCTCGAGTCACGTAGATCGTTTGAATAGGACCCGGAGGCAGGGAATTTACAACCAGAGTCCCCCTGGCATCCAAGCATCCTCCTACGTTCAAAATAACCCACGGAGAGACCTCTCGTGGCAGGTTTGGTCCACGTTCCCGTCACGGTTATTTAGAACCCCCTTGGATATGGTTGGCAGTTAGCTGGGGGCGGTTTGGAGCGCTCTCCATGAATTCAACCTGATTCATTATTCCAAATTCTTTTGTGAGTTTAGGGCCATACAATCCTTTCACAGACGGTGTTCCTAAATTAACAAGCACAAATAATAATGAAGGCGAGTGCTAGAGATATATGCTAAGATGGAGTTTCTATTTTTGAACGCTTAGCATTCACTCCTTTTTGGGTTTTTCTTGCCTTGATATCAACTTCCATAACCTTCTAAGGGATAAAGAATACCCTCATTTCGACCTCAATTCTATGTGATAGGAGCGAGCAATTACGCTATTAGATCTATATCTAATAGTTTCCGGATGGTAATTCCCCTAATTTGCTAACCTTTAGTCTGGGGTTCTTATCTTACGGTCACAAGTCTTAGATGACTCAACTAGGAATTTCAATTGGTCAGTTGGTAACTATTTTTCCACCTTAGAACTTTATTGGGGTTTCTAAGTTTACCCTAGGATTTTTTTTCCTCAAGATAACAGGAACTTTTGTTTATTACTTTGACAAGTCAAGAGTAAACTAAGTCCTTTCGCAATCCTTAAATAGTTGCGAGCATCGAATGTCACGTGGCAAATGATATCTCCAAGGGTGTTTTGGACTCATCACGGCTAGTTTTTAGGATAGAGACCAAGGAGCGTGTTTACTTGACTTTAAGTCATCATATGATCGTAACGATAATTTGACTTATTTGCAATTAAATCCTATCTGACTCGAATTAAACCCTAGCCTTACTCATCATATAGGCAGGTTCCTAGTGGACAAGGTCTCCTGATAGCATTCTAGCATCGGAACTTGGATATTCTACTTTACCCATAGGTACCCCGGCCAAAGCAGACCCATGTTGCACTTGATTCAAAGAGAATGGGAAATGAGAGGGATGCCCTACTCAACCTCTCTGCATGTAGGGCATAGTCCCATTTCGATCCCCTAAAACGGCATGAATCGGGTTCTAACCTAATAATACCTAAATATCATACAACAATAGAACCTTATGAGAAGCCGCCCAGTCCTCTACGACCACCCTTCCATAGGACAGACCCGTTAGGGTTTCCGCCCACTCGTTTTCCTCAATAGGCATTCTTTAGTTATCTAATTATTTCCTACCACATTTATGTGTGATTTAAAATCAGTTTCTTTAATTAAGCCTTTTTACGGAACATGGTTCGTTCAAGTAACTTATGGCACTAACACGAAAATAATTCAGACAGGTACCTTGGAAGTTTTCTTATCATTAGCATTTTAATTGAGATACATGTCTCGTCCAAAAAGGGCGACTCCCGCAATCCGTGAGGATGCATCTTATTTCCTCCAAGTATTCCCTTGCACTAGTAACAAGGCCTCGAGAATCCATCTTGACTCACGTAGATCGTTTGAGTACAACCCGAAGGCAGGGAGTTTACAGCCAGAGTCCCCCCTGGCATCCAAGCATCCACCTACATTCAAACTAACCCATGGAGAAACCTCTCGTGGTAGGTTCGGTCCACGTTCCCATCACGGTTATTTAGAACCCCCTTGGATAGAGTTGGTGACCAGCTAGGGGTGGTTTGGCACGCCCTCCATGAATTCAACTTGATTCATTCTTCCAATTTCTTTTATGAGTTTGGGGCCATACAATCCTTTCACAAATGGTATTCCTAAATTAATAAACACAAACAATAATAAAGGTGAGTGCTCAAGACATCTGCTAAGATGGAGTTCCTATTTTTGAATGCTTAAATGTTCACCCCTTTTTGGGTTTTTCTTGCCTTGATATCAACTTCCATAACCTTCTGAGGGATAAAGAATACCCTCATTTTGACTTCAATCCTATGTGATAGGAGTATCTGATAGTTTCCAGATGGTAATTTTCCTAATTTGCTAACCTTTAGTCAAGGGTTCTTATCTTACGGTCACAGGTCTTAGATGACTCAACTAGGAATTTCAATTGGTCAGTTGGTAACCATTTTCCCACCTTAGAACTTTATCGAGGTTTCTAAGTTTACCCTAGGGTTTCCTTCCCTCAAGATAACATGAACTTTTGTTTATTCCTCTCGCAAGTCAAGAGTAAACTAAGTCCTTTCGCAATCCTTAAATAGTTGCGAGCATCGAATGTCACCTGGCGAATGGTCATTCTTTCTTGTGGATACATCATTCCACTTTTCTTGTATTGGCTTTGAGATGTATCATACTTTGAAAATGATATCTCCAAGGGTGTTTTGGACTCATCGCGGCGGCTAGTTGTTAGGATAGAGACCAAAGAGCGTGTTTACTTGACTTTAAGTCATCATATGATCGTAACGATAATTTGACTTATTTACAATTAAATCCTAACTGAGTCGAATTAAACCCTAGCCTTACTCATCATATAGGCTTTCATTTACCAAACTGCCTCTTGCAATTAAGTTTAGGAATTCACATGCGCATCTTAAGTCTATCTTTTAAGATGAATCTCTATTATGTAGTGCAACTGAAACTGTCCGTGATGCCACTGAAATCTAGATACAAGTCTTTCCTGAGTTGATGATACAATGCAGGATTCCCATTCATGAAAATTTCGTCTAGTGCATCTATGCAAAGCATAAAGCGTGACCTAAGTATTTAAGTGCAAGTGTACATGAGTTCATTATACCTAGCGTAAATGTGAGTTAATTCATTCTAATGGTCTATAGGATGCAATCAACCTACACAGAATACCTAACGTAAGTGGAAAAGCCGCAACCATAGAAGCAAGATCAAGGAAGGATGTCATCACCAACACAAATGGGTTTTTGGGTTTAAACGCTAATTCGACACTCCAAAACCAGGTATCATTATGATGTCTAATGAATGGAATAGTAAATCATAATCATCACAAAAAGAAATCTTACTTTTGCATCACGTAAATTGCTTATCTGGAAAGGTAGTTGTAAAGGCTTAACGACCATGATTTGCCATGAATTGATTCAGCATCTGCAGGTTGTTGCAGTACTAAGCCGAGTATTAGGTTTGAATTTTTGCAAGTGCATCTTAGATTTCCAATGTATATAAATATTCCATGTAGGTTGATTGCATCCTATAGACCATTAGAGTGAATTGACTCACATTTACGTTAGGTATAATGAACTCATGTACACTCACACTTAAATACTTAGGTCACGCTTTATGATTTACATGGATGCACTAGACGAAATTTTCATGAATGGGAATCCCGCATCATATCATCTCAGGAAAGACTTGCATCTAGATTTGCATGGCATCATGGACAATTTCAGTTGCACTACATAATAGGGATTCATATTATAAGATAGACTTATGATGTGCATGTGAATTGCTAAACTTAATTACAAGAGGTAGTTTGGTAAATATCTAAATGGGTTCGGCTACGAACATTCCATTGTGAGGCGGACTCGAGAAACCCTAGGCGACAAACCCCGTAACATTCCATTGGAGTGTCGGGCAACATCGCTTATATTCATCTCTCAATGGACCGCTAAAAAACGTGCCTGGACAGCCGATAGGGGGGCACGTTACACTTGGTATTAGAATAAACCAACGAATAAAACAATTAGGATAGGAATAAATTAGGAAGAGCGAAGTGAGGTTTTCACTAGAAAATATTTTTTTCTTTTACTCACTTGTGGATTGTGCTACTTCCAGACCTACGAGGCATGGAGCATGGTCCTCGTATTTCATATCCTGTTCCGGACGACTATGAGCTCTTCAAGTTATCGCAGATGATCCGACATGATGGGGATCCTGGATTGACTCTACAACCCTTCACCGCTGTATGTGGAAAGGCGTTGGACTTGGAGCACGGGATATTGCTACGTAGATGCCAACCAACTCGCCTATGTTCAAAACAATCTAAAGAGGCTAAAATGGATGGAAGGCTCGAAGATCATTAAGTTATTCATCTTGCATGAGGCACATGTGAACTCGATCCTACACATCAGATGCTGTCAAGTAGAACAGAATCGCTATATCTATGAGGAGGTGGCCAAAATCTTGCCAGTAGGCATAATTAAAGTAATGGGGCAAAATGAACATCATGGCTATCAAAAACGGGGATTTCTTGAACTTTCCATGACTTATCGCTTCCTGAGAATCCATTTCCCAAATCCATATTACTATTCTGTCATTGTAGCTGAATCCAATAGGAAACTATTAACCTGGCTTTGATGTATCTCTTGGAAAAGAAAATCATCCGAGACAATCTCTATCTATTCCCGAATAATTGTACTTGAGGCTTATGCTTCTTTATGGATAAATAAGAATTTTATGTTCATTTGATTTGTTGTATATTATTGATGAAAAATAGTCTACGCATTGAGATAAGTTGTAAAGAGATGTGTAAATGCCATCTTAACGTGAAGGTTTTAATCCAAAACCAGACACAACCCTAAGCACAGAACTAGATTCTTGTTTGCACACTAAGCCCAGCAGAGGCACAAGAGAATAAGTTTCTTCTCAAACAAATCAAACCATTGGAATTCGATGGAAAAGGGAAGAGTGTTGAATCCGATGCGGAAATATGGATTGAATCCATGGAGGATTATTTCAGTGCAGCAGGAACAACACCTTTGAACCAGGCCATGATTGCCAAGCTCAAGCTCATTGGCGAAGCTAAGCTATGGTGGAAGCAATGGTGTAAAGACCAAGCAGTCATGGAAAGCACAATAACTTGGGATAAGCTAAAGGAAGCAGTGTAGGGGAGGTACATGCCACATGCATATAGAACTTAGAAGATGAATGAGTTCTTCAAGTTGAAATAGTTGGGCCTATCTTTGGAGGCGTACTACTTGAGATTTGTCTCCTTGCTAAAATATGCCTCAACAATGAGTATTTCCCAACAAGTCTCAAAGTTCTATGATGGAATAAACCCACCAATGAACACTTGATTGGAATCAATGCATCCTTCAGATTTACAAGATGCGTTGATAAGAGCAGGACCTATCACCCAAGAATTCCAGTCGAAGCCCACAGCCAAAGCCCAGGAATAATAGACCTTGGTCTCACTAAAACTAGAATTTAAGGATGTTGAAAGCTCAATTTAAAAGGGTGCAAGGACAGAGTCAGGGCCAATGAAAGAAGTCGAGGGAAAATGCAATCAGTGACTTTGTCCCCACTCAAAGAAGTAACCAAAGCCTGCAATGTTTTCATTGCAATGAACTTGGGCACTTCAAAAGGGAATGTGCCAAACTTGGCGTAGATCGTCATCAAGGAAAATTCAGTGGCCAAGCCAAAGCTACCCGTGGCCGCAGTCGTGCAACAATGAGAAGGGAAAAAGCTTCCAATATCTCCACTAAGGGAATCAATGAAGAAGAAGACCCGTCCATGGAAGATGAGATTGAGAGGGCATCCGTTCATGCCACCCTCCAAAAAAAGGGCCCGAATCATCAATTTGTGGCGATCCAAACACCATCGGATTACCAAGGTAAGAAATTCAAAACCCTGATTGACCGTGGTAGCACTCATTCTTTCATTTCACCAACTTTTGCGAGAAGGTTAGGGATAGCCATTTTAGTTGCACCTACTTTTCTTGTCAAACTAGTAAATGGGCGAGAAATCACTTGTACTAGACAAACTACTAAGGTGGAATTCCTACTCGGAAATGAGTCCACTTCTGTTAAGTTCAAGGTAATGAATCTAGGAGTCCATGAGTGCCTGCTCAGGATGGATTGGCTAATCCCCAAAGAAGCTCACATCCATTGTGGGAAAGGGCAAGTCTCCTTTTGGAATCCTAAATGTGAGCTAGTTACAACTCAAGGAGAAGCAAGTAAACCAAAGATCCAGCTAGGTAAGGCAATGCGAATAGCTCAATGAATAAGAAAAGAGTTACCTGTCTATTTGATCAATCTAAACAAGCCGGAACATGTAGAGGACTCCAATGAAGAACCATCATGTTTAAAATATCAAGAGCTGCACTAATCACAAAAAGGCCCCACAAGCCGTTCCTGAAGATATTGAGTTAAAGGAACAACTCAAATAGCTATTGGACCAAGGGTACATACACCCTTATTGGACCAAGGGTACATACACCCTAGCAGTTCTCCTTGGGGGGTTCCAATTTTGTTCCAAAAGTAGAAGGATGGTACACTTCACCTTTGCATTGATTATAGAGGCTTGAACCAAGTAACCATCAAGAATAAATATTCCATTTCAAGGATAGATGAGTTAATTGATCGATTGCAAGGAGTAAAAATCTTCTCTAAGATTGACTTGAGGTTAGGATACTACCAGATCTGCGTCAAAGAAGAGGATATTCCTAAGATGGCATTCAATACCAGATATGGTCATTTTGAATTATAGTAATGTCTTTTGGATTGACTAATGCTCCTGCCACCTTTAACAGGATAATGTAGGACATTTTTAGACCATATCTCGATGATTTTGTGCTTGTCTTCTTTGATGATGCCTTGGTTTATTCCAAGGAAGAGGAGGATTATAAATCCCAAGTTCCCATCGTCCTTGAGACCATGAGGACTCATAAGCTCTATGCTAAGAGGAAAAAACGTGCCTTTCTCAAGAGGCAAATTGAATATCTTGGGTTTATTATGTCAAATGAAAGAATCTCTATGGATCCTACAAAGGTTAAGGATGTCCAAGAGTGGCCTCCACCAACTACTATTAAAGAAGTGAGTAGCTTTCTTGGATTAAGAGGTTGGTACAGGATCTTCATTAAGGACTATGCCTTAATTGCAGCACCCCTCACAAATTTGCTGAAAAAGCACGTTGCCATAGTGTGGACGCCCACCGAACAATCGAGTTTTGATCAACTCAAGTACAGCTTAGTGACATCACCAATTTTGAAACTCCCTGACTTGAGAAAGGAATTTGAAGTTGTCACGGATGCTACCTCACTTGGCTTTAGGCTGTGTACTGATGCAAGAAGGCCATCCTATAGCATATTCTTCAAGGAAACTAAAAATCCATGAAAGGAATTATGCTACCCATGACCTAGAGCTATTAGCATTTATTTATACTCTCAAGCTTTGGCGATACTTTTTGCTTGGCAACAAGTTCTCTTTGGTCATGGACCATAAGAGCCTTAAATGGATCTTCACTTAGACCGACCTCAATATGAGGCAACGTCGTTGGATTGAAGTTCTGTAGGACTATGAAATTGAGATTAGGTATTTGAGAGAATATAGTCACTAATGCCTTGAGTTGCAAAGTGTTCCTCAACTCCCTTATTATGGAGGAGCCCTCAATGGCAGAATCATTAGTAAGTCCAAGCACGTTTTTAGCGGTCCATCGAGAGACGAGTCTAAATGATGCCGCTCGGCACTCCCAAGGAATGCCGAGTCTGCCTCGCAATGGAATGTTCGTGGCCAAACCCACTAGGATCAACGTGAAATTTTGGGATCCTAGTGGTCAAGGTCTCCTAGCAGCATTCTAGCGTTGGGTTCTGGACATCCTACTTCATACAGAGATACCCAAGTTGAAGCAGATGCATGGCACACTTGGTTCAAAGAGAATGGAAAATGAGAGGGATGTACCGCTCAACCTCTCTACCTGTAGGACATAGTCCCATTGCGGTCCCCTAAAACAACATGAATCGGGTTCTAACCTAGTACTACCTAAAGGTCAAAACGACGGTAGAACCTTGTGAGAAGTCTCCTAGTTCTCTTGGATCACCCTACCATAGGACAGACCTGTCGGGGTTCTGCCCACCCGCTTCCCTTGATAGTTTTAGTTTTCTAATTAGGTCCTACCACAATTACATGTGATATTTAAAACTAACTTCCTTAATTAAGCCTTTAGGGAACATGGTTCATTCGCGTAATTTATGGCACAGACATGAACACAAAGCAATAAATCCTTTGATAGGCAAGTTCAAACAAATTCCTTAACTTATCTTTATGTTAATCTTTGTCTCCTGCCCATACGGGAGAAATTATATATCCCTTGTTCGACAGAAGTACCCGGTCCAAATCACATAGCACCATAATTTCCATCCATTATCTAGAATAGGATCTTTCAATGCCTCGAGACGTTGGGCTTATGACAGTTCACAACTCCATTTCGGACTAGGCAAGGGGTGTCCAGAGCTCCATTGACCCGAAGCGACCTAGGAGTGAGACACAACTTTCATGGTTGGCCTTTTCACCAATTGATCTTCAGCTTGTGAATCGAGCAGTGCCCTCTCGGGTTGAAAAACAATATGAACGTGGAGATGATCCACCTGTGCAAAATATCATTCCTTAATTAATCCAATTAAGAATCAAGCACAATCAAGGCAATTGGCCTAATATCATCTTCCAGGAAAACATTCCTTTGTTTCCCATGGAAACTTGTCATCATCAATGATCCTTGCCATGCATTTACCATCGAACACAAGCACATGGAATAATCATCCAAATCACATTCCAACAATCAGTTTAATGCAAAAGCATTTAGGACGTTGTTTGATCAATCATAAAAACAATGGTATCCTTTTCCAAACATTGTAGGAATAGTTGCGATAACCTTTCCATCACGTATTTGCTCTTCCCCTTGGGATCTAAGCAATTTTATGCAAAATTTTGCTTAGCACTCCCTTCCTTTGGGTAGGGCATATGCTAAGGTTTCAAACGTTGTACAAGACGTAAATTCTATTAATCACTTACATTGATCGATAACCCAACCTTCTTTCTTACAAGTACAAAAAAATTGGTCATTCCTTTGACTTAGGGTTTCCTAATCCTTGAGCTCTTCACTTGCCCTAAAGTTGCTGTTGCATCTAGCCCAACCCCGAATAGGATTGATAACATAGTCACTATCGGACGGATCTCAAGGCATAGCCTTAGTCCTTATGGTCGTTTTTTGTGTTAACTACACACATCATCAAGATCCCAATGAACTAACAGATTCGAGATTGAGTTTCCCCTAGGCTAGATTATTTATCATGCAATCCGTCAAGCATGCAAGCTACAACATACTTTCAGTGTGGGGAAATACCCATCTATTATTTTGACGAAAAGCAGAGTCAACAATATCTTGGAATGCTATTACGCTATGTGCAAGTTTGTTGCATATCATCTAGATACAATTAACTTCTCTTGATACCCGCACTTTGCAACTTTATCTTTCGAATGTATGAGATGAAGCCTATGCCTTCCCATGACCTATAATTGTGCGTATCTAATGTACTTCATGGGGGAATCAAAACAAGCATATATTAATTTGGAAATACATTAATTACGGCCGGTATCATTGGTAGTGATGTACTTTCATGAGGATTTGTTGCTTGTTGTGGGGTTGCCATCCGCACGCGATATTTTCGGCTTGGGGGCCATTCTCGGTCTTCCTCTCCCTTAGACAGGAGTTGCATAGGACTTCCGCACCTAGAGCTCGATTAGTGGGGCCAATTGGGGGGCGAGAATTAGGCTTGTGGGTGGACGATAATATCACAGAAAAAGGTATAGTGATTCGCGGGCAAAGGGGAAAAAAGATGCACACACTCTTAGGAGGGGAAGAGAAAGAGTCTGTCTCCCTCTCTCTTTCCTTTTTCTTCTTCTTTCTCTCTCCTTTTTCTCCTTCTTATGCTTCTTCTTTGTCTCTCTATCTTCTCACCTCTTCCTTTCTCTCCCTCCCTCCCTCTCTCTCTCTTTCTCTCTCTCTCTCTCTCTCTCTCTTCTCTCTCTCACCCTCACCCTCTCTCTCTCTCTTCTCACCTCTCCCTTTCTCTTCCTCTCTCTTCCTCTCTCTCTCTCTCTCTCACTTGTCCCTTTCTTTCCCTCTCTCTTCCTTCGCAGCCAAGGGGGGGGGGGGGGGAATAAGGTGGCCACCCTTATTCCCTTAAAGGTGGGGGGGGGGGGGGGGGGGGGAACGTGGAAGAGGTGGAGCGGTGCAAGGAGTCCGTGCAATGGATTGGTTGAGGTGGCATGGAGGGGTGGTAGGCCCATGGCCTCCCCCTCGTCAACGTCATCATCATCCTCATCGTCGTCTTCTTTGTTGGATTCCTCCCCCCCATGACCTCCATGTCATCATGCTATCTCCCCTACCACAGTCATCCATGTCATCACCTCCTTCTTTTCCCCCTTCCTCCCCGCCACCTCTCGGCGATGAGAGAGGGGGGGCAAGGCAACAAAAATTGAGATAATTTAATTTGTTGTTTGGGGGGGGGGGGGTTCCTATGCCCTGTGACGGTGGAATATTACATTTGATGTAATATTCTTCCGTGAGACCCCCCCACCCCCACCCCCACACCCACCCAAAGATCAAATAAAAAACAAAAATTTTTAAATTATGTTTCCCCTTGTCAATGCCGTTGGTTGGCGGAAGGAGGGCGGAGTTGAACTATGAGTCAACATGGAGCTGAACATGTAGTTGAGGTAGGTGAAGAGGATGACAATGATGGAAGAGTTGTAGTGGGTGTCGACACCGAGAGATGGTGAGTGGACATGAAGATGGATCTGATGGGGGGGAGGGGCACATCTATGCCACATCCAACCCCCCCCCCCCCCCCCCCCCCCCCCCCAAGAAAGGACATGCTATTCTCCTCTTTCCCCCTTGCTGCTGGGCTTGAGAGAGAGAGAGAGAGAGAGAGAGAGAGAGAGAGAGAGAGAGAGAGAGAGAGAGAGAGAGAGAGAGAGAGAGAGAGAGAGAGAGAGAGAGAGAGAGAGAGAGAGAGAGAGAGAGAGAGAGAGAGAGAGAGAGAGAGAGAGAGAGAGAGAGAGAGAGAGAGAGAGGGAGGGAGGGAGGGAGGGAGGGAGGGAGGGAGGGAGGGAGGGAGAGAGAGAGAGAGAAAGGGAGAGAGAGAGAAAGAAGAGGGCTTAAGGAAATCTCCTACCTTCCCTCTTGAGAAGAGGTTACAACTACCTTTCCTCCCTTGCGATTCCTGTAATCTCTCCATCAGCTACCCCTCTACGTGGCAGAAGGTTGCGAAAGTCAAGCAAGCGTAGGAAACTTCGACACAAAGTAGTGCTCTGGGAGAAAAGGAGGGCCGCATTCCAAGCTATGAAATGGCCCCGAAGTGCAAACTCTCCCAAGTAATCGGAAAAGCTGTAACCACGAAAGAAGGATCGGGCAAGGATGTCATCACCAACACAAATGGGTTTTTGGGTTTAAACGCTAATTCGAACCGTTACGATGTTTAATGAACGGAATAGTAAAGCATAACCATCGCAAATAGAAATCTTGATTTTGCATCACGTAAATTGCTTATCTGGAAAGGTAGTTGTAAAGGCTTAATGACCATGATTTGCCATGAATCCATTAAGCATCTATGGGTTGTTGCAATACTAAGCCGAGTATCATGTTTGAATTTTTGCAAGTGCATCTTAGATTGCCAATGTATATAAATATTCAGTGTAGGTTGATTTCATCCTATAGACCATTAGAGTGAATTAACTCACATTTACGTTAGGTATAATGAACTCATGTACACTTGCACTTAAATACTCAGGCCACAATTTATGATTTGCATAGATGCACTAGACGAAATTTTCATGAATGGGAATCCTGCATTGTATTATCAACTCAGTAAATACTTGTATCTAGATTTGAGTGGCATCATGGATAGTTACAGTTGCACTACATAATAGGGATTCATATTAAAAGATAGACTTATGATGTGCATATGAATTGTTAAAATTAATTGCAAGAGGCAGTTAGGTAAATGAAAGCCTATATGATGAGTAAGGCTAGGGTTTAATTCAACTCAGTTAGGATTTAATTGTAAATAAGTCAAATTATCGTTACGATCATATGATGACTTAGAGTCAAGTAAACACGCTCTTTGGTCTCTATCCTAACAACTAGCCGCCCGCGATGAGTCCAAAACACCTTTGGAGATGCCATTTTCAAAATATGATACATCTCGAAGCCAATACAAGAAAACTGGAATGTCATATCCACAAGAAAGAACAACCATTCGCCATGTGACATTTGATGCTCACAACTATTTAAGGATTGTGAAAGGACTTAGTTTACTCTTGACTTGCGAGAGGAATAAACAAAAGTTCCTGTTATCTTGAGGGAAGGAAACCCTAGGGTAAACTTAGAAACCCCGATAAAGTTCTAAGGTGGGAAATGGTTACCAACTAACCAATTGAAATTCCTAGCTGAGTCATCTAAGACCTGTGACCGTAAGATAAGAATCCCGGTCTAAAGGTTAGCAAATTAGGGGAATTACCATCTGGAAACTATCAGATATATATTTAATAGTATAATTTCTCACTCCTATCACATAGGATTGAAGTCAAAATGAGGGTATTCTTTATCTCTCAGAAGGTTATGGAAGTTGAAAACCCAAAAAGGGGTGAACGCTAAGCGTTCAAAAATAGGAACTCCATCTTAGCCGATGTCATGAGCACTCACCTTTATTATTGTTTGTGCTTGTTAATTTAGGAACACCATTTGTGAAAGGATTGTATGGCCCCAAAATCACAAAAGAAATTGGAATAATGAATAAGGTTGAATTTATGGAGGGCACGCCAAACCACCCTCAGCTGGTTGCCAACCCTATCCAAGAGGGTTCTAAATAACCGTGACGGAAACATGGACTGTACCCACCACAAGAGGTCTCTCCATGGGTTAATTTGAACGTAGGAGGATGCTTGGATGCCATGGGGGCTCTGGCTATAAATTCCCAGCCTTTGGGTCCTATTCAAACGATTTATGTGACTCAAGATGGATTCTCGAGGCCTTGTTACTAGTGCAAGGGTAAAAACTTGGAGGAAATAAGACGCATCCTCATGGATTGCAGGAATCTTCCTTTTTGGACAAGACCCATATCTTAATTAAAATGCTAATATTAAGTTTACTTCTAAGGAACATGTTTTAATTGTTTTCATGTCAGTGCCATAAGTTACGTGAAGGAACCCTGTTCCCTAAAAAGACTTAATTAAAGAAGCTGATTTTAAATGTCACACATAAATGTGGTAGGAACTAATTAGATAACTAAAGAATGCCTATTAAGGGAAGCGGGTGGGCGGATCCCTCGATGGGTTTGTCTTATGGAAGGGTGGTCCCTGAGGACTGGGAGGCTTCTCACAAGGTTCTACAGTCATATGATCTTTGGGTATTATTAGGTTAGAACCCGATTGATGCTGTTTTAGGGAATTGGAATGGGACTATGCCCTACGGGCAGAGAGGTTGAGCAGTGCATCCCTCTCATTTTCCATTCTCTTTGAACCAAGTGCTACATGGGTTTGCTTCTGCTTGGGTACCTCTACATAAAGTAGGATATCCAAGTTCTGACGCTAGAATGCTGTCAGGAGACCTTGTCCACTAAGAACCCTACTTTCAGGTCGATCTCAGTGGGTTCGGCCGCTAACGTTTTGTTGCAAGGCGGACTCGAGAAACCCTAGGCGATGAACCCCGTAACATTCCATGGGAGTGTTGGGCAGCATCGCTTAGATTCGTCTCTCGATGGACTACTAAAAAACATGCATGGGCAGCCAATAGGCGGGCATGTTACATTGGGCTCATGCTACAATACTTTCTAAAGTAGTGTTAGGAGTGGGGTTGAAAATGTTGGAGAAAAATTCTATAACAATGAGTAGGTTCTTAGCATTATATTAGTGACCTTAAATCCATTGGCTTTTAAGATGTAGAGAGACCATGGCTCTCTCCTTTTTTTTTTTGGAGCAAGGAGAACATCACTTTGGTTAGTTTATCAACCTTCCTTGCCCACTAGCTTCTAATGAACAAGTGAATGTTCTTTGCATCCATGTCTTCAGCTTGTTCAAGTTCTAGCATGACTTTCTTATTGTTGTAAGTCTCCTTGTTCAATCTTCTTCTCTAATGGGAGAGATAAGGAATCCTTACGGATTCTAGTTCACCTTCTTCTCTTGTACTACTAGGCCAATCTTAGTGTTCCATAGGAACATTTGGGCTAGTTGAGGCTTGCAATTGGTAAAATGAGCTGACAAAAAACTCATTCACCATACTAGACATGACAACAATGTCATGGGAAAAATAAATCTCATTTGATATAGTAGATATATAACAATGTAATGACAAAAACTAAAGCTCAAATCATCATGTTGCTACCCAAAAAAAAAGACACAATGTAGGTATGTTGGTCCTCCTCCCTCCCCATATCTTTCGAAGATGTCACATGGGCATCCAATTGACCTTGCATGGCCATTACTTTCCTCCTTTGTGTGGCTAAGGAAAGGGTGCTACATCTAAAAGGGGCTCCTCTAGACAAGATGGTCTAAATGACACGCTTGCCTCTTCTCAAAGAGTTTCCCAAACCCATCATTAGTCCTTCATATCTCATCTAAAGGATATGTGCCCTACTCATCCATGGTGACTCTGATGCACTTCATCAATGCCAAAAGTTAATTTGAAAGGTGTTCCATGTGGGGTAGGAGACTAGGTTTAGACTCCATCAATGCTATGGCCTCAATATACAGGTGCCCTTATGCAAAGAAAGGCCTATTACATGAAAAGCACAAAGTCGTTTGCAAATATAATGTATGGAACCATGTATACCTTTTGAGTAGTGGTTTTGTATGGAAACACTTGGAGAATGTGAAACATCCTTAGATCTCATCTTAAAAGGGATGGGCCTATCATCTAGAATGGGCACATTGTCATTCATACTTGCATGGAGGTCGACTACAATTGCAAGACATGGTAGCAAAGTAAGTGTGAGGAAATGCTAGGATTCCATAAAATCGAGTGAATACATTCATCCTATAAATGTGCATGGTTTTGGTTGTGATATTGAAAATCAATATGCCATTTAGAATCACGACTCTCATGTGGTGTTTGTGGAAGCTACCTCTCATAGGCCAATCGCAATTGTTGCATGCCTATTTGAAAAATTTGTATTCCAAATAGCGTACCATAATATTTATTTTCTCACACTCTTTATTTTGGCAAATATGTGATTGCCACCAATGAACATCACATGGCTACAAATCGTTCCAAAGTTTGTCAAGGCAAAAAAGCACTCAAGAAATGTACATATGGACTATAAGGTGAAGGTAAATACTATGATACATACTCTTAGCATGTATGATAATGGACTTCACAATATTTTGAATGGTAAAATTATGCCAAAATACAACCTTCTTTATGGTGTCACTATACCAATAGTAGGGATGATCCATCATCATCAACCTATGTACAAGCCAATCAGTGCACTACCCATGGATGGAGTGAAGGCTATTGAGAAATCACCTTTTGGAGCGATTGGTGTCTTGGTTCGCCAAATGCAAGGTTCTTCTAGCTTGAATCCACATCCTTGCCAAATGATGAAAAATATGTGTTAAGCAAATGTGCGTGTAGAGTCACATTGATGTTGGGCAATGGTTCTTCTGGGTGATCAAGGGGCATTTGAAAGTTGTCATGGGGGAACAAATGGGCTAGTGGGTTAGAGATGGAGCTAGTTGGTGAATCCACCTTTCTTCTATAATTGATATTGGCCATGATGTGATATTCACCAAGACATTGTGCAAAATTTGTGATAAAGCTAATACTATTATTGGAAAAGTAGAAAGAAGAAACAACTTCTATGAGCTGTGCTATTACATCCACCATTGCTAGGATGTGAACAAGCAAACTTTGGTAAGATTTGGTCATATTAGACATACAATATTAAGGGAGGTGCACAAACAAGGTATGGCTTCTCACCCACTTGTAGTGACAAAATTGAAGGAATCATATAAAGCTTATATGATAGGTAAGTAGCAAAGAAATGCATTTTCCCACAAGAAAATAGAAATAAATCAAAGACTTCTATAGAGCTGGTGCATGCTGACTTGTTTGTAATATTGATACACAAGACTTGGGGTGATCTTTCTATGTTATGTTGATTTCTGATGAGACTAGAGCACGAAGATGTGGGTGTATTTCCTTTACTATAAGACTCAAGTTTTTGGTAAGTATGAAGAATGGCTATAACTTGTTGAAAACGAAATGTGGAAATGTGTGAATAAATTTAGAACATATGGTGGTGGTGTTTTCAGCATGAAGGAGCTAAAAACTTTTGAAATAGAAAAGGGATAAAATAGGACAATGTTGAATGCTTGAATCAAAAAACTAGGGAAATGGCAAAGTATATTCTTAATCTCAAAGGATTTCCTATTTTGGGTTGAGGCTATTGACAATATAGTTTACATTTTAAATCAAAACTACACAAAGACTCTCAAGGGAGAAACATTGCAAGATGCTACATTGGTAAGAACCCATCTATTTCCCATTTCAAGACCGTTGGATGCCAATGCTATTCCCATATTCCAAGTGAGAAGAGGAAAAAGTAACAATGAAAATAACCAAATGTATCTAGTTTGGTTAAATTATGAGAAAAGGCTCATAAATAGTATAATCAAGAGGCAAAGAAGATCATAGCGGGTGATGATGCATTATTTATGGAGAAACTATATATAATCAAGGTAAAAGAAAGTCCTTGCACTTTACCATTTAGGAACTTAATCAACTCTAGCTTGTTTGTAGATACTTAATGATTCATGCTAGGAGATATTTTAGCACTTCTCTCCATCATGCATATCAGAATTGTTGGTAGGTATTGGTGTATGGTGTTCATTGTTTTTCTTCACTCTTTGATATGAGTGACTGTGGTGGCTATTGACTTATAATCCTTATTGTTATTTGAGAATGGCGAGTCAATAGTAGCAAGGATATACATCCAATCTCACTCGTCGTTAAGCTAGGGGATGTGTAGTTCATGAGTAGGCCATAGTTTGATGTGGGCTTGGTGTTGGCCTTGACCAAGATAGAGATGTCATATTGGTTGATAGGCGATGTCTTCTAAGTATCCATATCATTGCAAATAGCTTCTAAGAACATCAAGTTGTTATCTTAATCCTTGATTTCTCATGCACTTCTCATCCAAGGTTGACCAATTAAGTTGGTCATAAAATTCGTTGAATCTAATACCTACAACTTTAATAGGCCTATCAATAGGCCAAATGGTCTGATCTTTCTACCATTGGCCAACATGAAATAAATCATGTAGTTTCTATAGGTAGGTTGCCCCAAGATTACAATATTGCATGGCTAAGGATGCCAACCCTTGCTCCTTGAAAGGTGGAGCAAGAGTGGAAGCATGAGCAAAAGGAAGGGCTATTGAGGTTTAATCAATCAGCATGTGGGAACTCCAATTGTCACAATGTGTGACTTGCCTTCCCTTATTATATTGTCATAGTAAGAATAAAGAATAAAGTAACAATGATGGGTGGCCGCTACCTCCTACAGTGTATATGTGTGTGGGTGGTAAGTACAAGTAAATACAGGCGGCTAGGCCCAGGTGGCCTTTAATCCCAATAACCTACTATTTAAAGGCAAACGAGCTTGAGTTTGGAAAAAAATAAGAAAAAAGTGACAAAGTTAAAAGTATATATAGAAGTATAACATGATGAGGAATATACATCATCTCATTCTATGCTCATTATCATTTAAGAAAGGCATAACATTTCATTAGGAGACTTTTACTAAGGAGATCTACATGATTCTCATAAGTCGAGTTTGTGCTCAATCATTTCTTTGATGAAGTGATAACGAACCTCAATGTGCTTGGTATTCACATGAAATACTAGATTACATGCCAGTTGGAAGGCACTCATAGAGTCCTAATATAATGTAGGATAGATATTAGTAATGCCAAAATTTGCCACTAGAAGGCCTAACCATATGGCCTCCTTGCAAGGCTTAGTGGCTGCAATGTACTTAGCCTTAAAACTAGAAAAGGCCATGTATTTCTACACCCTAGGTATCCAAAAAAAAACACATTTAGCAAAGATATAGACAAAGGTGGCATTTCTATTAATTGCATGTCTTATATACTCAGAGTTTGCATAGCCCATGACTCCACTATCTTGGCTACCATAACAAATACACATATTTGTAGTGCCCTTAAGATATCTCATGATACCATTCATGGAATCCCAATGTTGCCAACCAAGTGTCACCACATAACAATACATATCTCCCATTACAAATACTCTATAAGGTCTAGTGGTTATCACGGCATATATCAAGTTGCCCATTGCAGATGCATATGGGATCTTGGCCAATCTCAGCTTTCTCATCATTTGATTAGGAAAAATATTTCTGACTAATCTTCATATGAGAAGATAATGGGTAGCCAATAGGATTACCACCCTGCATATAGAGCTGCTTAAGGACCTTATGAATGTACTCCTTCTATGATGAGTAGAGGAGTCTGTTGGAGTGATTGTGCATAATGCATATGCCAAGTATATGAGAGGCATATCCCATGTCCTTCATCTCAAAGCTCTTCTTGAGCTGAGTCTTCAAAGCATCCAACTCATCATGATCACTCCTAACACTCAACATAACATCAACATATAGCACCAAAATGATAAGGTAACCATCATAGACCTTCTTTTTGTAAAGACATTGATCAATATCACTATGGGGGCAACCCTATGAATGCATAAAGTCATTAAACTTATGATATCATTCCCCAGGTGCTTGCTTAAGTCCATAAAGACTCTTCCTCAACGTGCACATTAGGTATTCCCTACCCTTTTTCTCAAAGCTCTTAGGCTAATGCATATAAATATCCTCATGCATTACCCATGAATGAAAGTCATTTTTACATCCATTTAGTATAAGTCTAGATCCATTTGGGTAACCAAGGCTAATACCAAGCATAGGATAGTCATCTTAACCACATGAGAGAATATCTAATCAAAATCAACTCCCTTCTCCTACTTAAAATCCTTAGCAACTAATTTGGCCTTATATGCTAGCTTAGGTGAATAGGGGTACTCTTCAACTTATAAACTAAATTGCATAGCAATGTATGTTTTCTAGTGGGAAAAGGAACCAAATCCCATGCATAGTTTTTTTGTAGTGAATCATACTCAAATTGCATGGCTCTCTCCAAAGAGTAACTATTACCTCTATGTATAGCCTCATCATAAGTGAAAGGCTCACCAGCACCTATCACCATGACATAATGCATAGAGGGCTCAAAATGATCAGAGGACATGAGGCTCTAGTGGAGTGTCTCAAGGGTGCCTATGGGGCATGTACAACATGTCATCTCTGTCTAACATCATCATCTTGTATAACAAGCTGATCCTAGGCCACTACATCATCACTAGCTACAATAGACTATCTAGCTGGGGGGCTGGCTGTACTATAACATGAGGCTTCTATTGAAATATCACCCTATGTAACTTAATCACATGATGTGATCTCATACACATTTTTTTCTCATGGAATATACTATCATGGCTATGGATAACCTTCCAATCTTGTGGATCCGAAGGTGATAGCCATCTCACTTTGCATCATCATATCCAAGGAAGATGCATTTGACAAACTTTGCATCTAACTTATTACGCTTGTCTTTGGGAATATAATAGAAAGAATTATATCCAAAAACTTCCAAGTATGCATAAAAGGAAGGTTTACAAGATCATACCTTCTTTGCAACTCTAGCACCAAGAGTAGTGCATAGGGATGTATTAATTAGATGAACAACAGTAGTAACTACCTCAGCCCAAAAGTACTATGATAAGCTTACTTGACTAATATATTGTAGATTCTATTTTGGATAGTCCTATTCATAAAATATGCAACACCATTATGGGTTGGGGTGTATGGATTGGTCAACTAACACTTAATACCATCCATCACAAAGTTGCTCAAATACCTTAGATACATATTCACCCCGATCACTAATCATCCCACAATCATGAATCTTTGCAATAAACAATGTTTGCATAAATCATGTAAGTATGAGAGTCTTCCACTAACTCAAAAGACCCAAGATTTGCATAAAAGATACAAATGGCTCCCATTAGAAGCAAATTTAGAATTCTCAAGAGCACAACAAAGCTTAATATATCAAGTACATAGCATTTGGGTGCCCAAAGATATAAATCAATATATCCAAGAACATTTACCAACAATAGGCCTTCAATATGCAAGTGAAGAATCAATGTATCAATGAGCCACTACCAAAATTCATTCAAACGAGCTCAAATATGAAGCTCTAACCTCATCATGAGGATATCCAAGCATGTACATCAATGGCAAGCATCAACACATGTAGAATCCCCAAAGCACTTATAGGCATGCAATATATAGACCTTCATGCTATCCAAACTTTGTATTATAAAGAAACATTTAAATGTTGAGCTGTTTAAGCTCTAAACAATCCAACAAGTTTTCCCAAGCATTAGACCAACATCCGAGAGTTAGAAACTTGCCCCATAAACATTTTATGAACTCAAAGCATTCAAATACATGCTTCCCACAATGTATTACAGTGGATCTACTTTGTTTACACAGTCAATGGTTGAGCATAAGCACTTGAAATGGAGCTCAAGATCAAGCCTCCAATGCTAGGAGCAATGCCAAAGAGTAGAGGTAGCACCCATGAGCAAGAGCACAAGCTAAGATGTGAATTGATGTAGGGAAATAGGGGCTGAAAATCAATGCAAAATGCATTGGGCCTTCTCTAGCTACTCTATATCTCAATGACCACTGACCAATAGTCTATGGATCCTTTGGAAGTTGAGAAAAATTCCAATAACAAGCCTTGATGAAGGGGAAAGTCAACACATACCTTGGGAGTGAACAGTTGGGGCAACCATGAAAGCTTGAAGTGAAGCTCCCTTGCCTAAGACTGATGAAGCTCCTCAAATGCTTGCTCTGATACCAGTTGAAAGGTGGAGGAAGAGTGGAAGCAAGAGATATAAAAGTTCAAGCAAAGAAGAGAGAGATCAATGTGTGTGGAAACTCCAACCATCACAATGTGTGACTTGCCTATCCTTATTCTATTGTTATAGTAGTAAGAAAAAAGAATAAAGTGATAATGGCCAGTGGCCACCACCTACAATGTATAGGTGTGTAGGTGATAAGTATAAGTATATATAGGAGGCTAGGCAAAAGCATACTTTAACTCCCAACACTCCTATGTCCACAATCCCATTTTTTGTAGAATCTCCCAATGCAATGATAGAAAGTACTAGATGCACCTTTTTTCCTTCCCAAAAGGCATTTACTTGCACGTTTTCAATCATGGGATTTAAAGTTAGACTAGATATATGCATGCTAATAGTGTGGTCTTGTGGGATTGGTGATTCTTGCTGTATTAGTCCTTTGATTCACTTCTTCAACATATTCCAAAGTGAGGGGCTTTGCTTCAATAATGTCCTAATGGTAGAAAGACTAGCATTGAGGTCAAAGTAGCTAGTAACTTAGCAATTGATTTCTCTTGTGAGTATCCATTGGTATCTTGTTTATAATTGTCATGCTATGGCTGATGTTGAGCTATAGCTTTCCTTGCCTCTAAAGGAGATGTGTCAAGCATATGGTTTTCTTCCAATCTCATGTAGGTAGAAGTGGGCAGACCCATTGTCGATAAGTCATGCATCTTGTCTTCCAGTATGGGTGTAAGGTAGTGGAGACGCACTTGAGTCTCTTGTACCCAACTTCCCAATCTATCAATTTTGTCTAATTTTTGCTTGAGATGGGGCTTTAGCACTCCCATTCTCATTTTTATTTGGAGATGATATTTTTGCTTCAGTGTCAGAAACTTGTTTTCATTTTGTTAACATTGTGGCACTAACGGTCCTAAGCATTAGTTTCACTTTAGTTCTCTTTTTTCTTTTATTCTGCTTCTTTTTACCTATGGATGAGGCATCCAAGTTACTAGGTCCGAGCACCAAAACTTTGACATGCTTTGATTGGGCCCTTGCCATGACATTTAAAGGAATTGATGTGTCATCCTCATCAGGTGTTTTGACGCTAAAGAGTATGAGTGGCATTGATGGTACAATCACATTTCTACTTAGGGTAATCAATGTATAGATGTGTGACACCACATTGTGGACATCTCAAATCCACCTTGTCTTTATTTACTCACTCTTTTTCTGGGCATCTTGATGCCAGGGAGGCATATTCCAAGGTGGATTTCGTGAGGTTTTTCGGTGGATTCCGTAAAACTATTTATCTACCGGGACTCGTACACAAGGTGGATTCCTCGTGCAAGAAGTTGATGAGGACACTTGTCTTTTTTGGGCACTAGATTAATTTAATGTGCACATGGGTGATTCCATAGCGGGTGATTTCGCAAAATACATATCAAATTACTAGACGTTTAGGAGTTTAGAGTGCATACTCGAATTAAATTAAGGTTATGACAGAGTTCCAACCTATTTAATTATTTTGTAGCTAAAAATTGCTAGGAATTTACTTTTGTTGGGTTTTATCTTATTATTTTTTAACAATTGTGAATGCTTCAATTGATTTGTAGAGCAGGTGGCAATGGCATGAATCCAAATGCCTAGAAGAATTACTATTTTGATGGGTGCATGCATTATTACTAAAGACATGGTGCCAATATTTATTTAGGCACGCTTATTTATTAAAGTGCTTGACAAAACATTTATTATTGTGTATGCATATAGGCATTCGGTTAAATATTTCATTATTTGATAATTGTATTTGGGCACAACTTGGACTCCAAAATGCCTTACTCTATAATTGGGAAAAAGCAAACACAAAAGCAAAAGCATGCTATTTGTAAAGTGGGCTATTTTTGAGCTTAAAGATAAATAAATCTATAAATACATGTCTTGTGAAGCGCTCACACAAAGGCATGGGGGGAGATTGCACCCAATTGGTCTTTTTATCTCATGTCGTGCAAATCCTCTTTTGCTTTTATGAGGGTTTTATAGAGTTATTTGTTCTTGGGGACCTTCTGGCATTCACTACATGCACATACAACATCCGATCTGCGCATCAGTGGTATCAGAGTGAAGTTGAGATCAAGAGCTTCCAATTGCTTACCATCTTGCACAAAGGCGAAGCTCTTGGAATGAACATGCTCTATAGGCTATCTCTCAACGAACTGACAATATATTCATGTTCTTAGCAGTGAAGAACCCCCTACTGTACCCTCTAATCACGAAGGACCTCTCCTAGGAGGTAGAGGACCACTTCTGAAGTTCCTTTGTAAGTGGTTTTGTTGGTAGAGAAACATACAAGGGGTTTCATTAAGTTTGAGTTTATAAGCTTAATAAGATTGAAAGGAGCTTAAGCCTCAACAATTCAACGATCTGTGGGCGGAAGGATGTACTGATTGTCGCCGATTCCCATGAGAACATGCCACTGAACTCACTGATCCACGAATTGGTTAAGATTTTTATTTAAAGCTTAAAGTTCTAAAGCTTAACTAAAGCTTAAAATTCAATTACCAATCTTCTATCTAGCAGTTCTTTGTATTGTGGTACTCCCAAACTAGTTTCGAAGTTCCAACAAGCCCCTATTCCCACCTACAACTTGCCAGAGCTGATTCATAGCAAAAAGGCTGTCACATGAAGTCTATGCGGAAGACTTTTTCGCTTGGAAGAAGACCGCGACATACTTGAGAAAAGCAAGGTTATAAAAGAAAAGACCTACGAATAAACAAAGCAAGTTCATGAAGATCTTATTCGCATGTAACTAGAAGATGAGTGAGGAATCTTCATCAAATCTACGATGTGGAATCATAATATGGACGATTCTATGGGCAAAGGTGATTTGCTAGAGTTGACTATGGAGCAGAAATTGGACTTAATCATGATGCAACTTCAAGAAGAGCGAAGGGCACGCCAAAATTTGCAATCACAACTGGCTACACTTCAACAATCCACTGTCGATCGAGATGGAGCACAACCTGAAGATGTTATTCGACGTACAATTGATGCGACACTCGATGCACAGGCTCTTAGGAAAGAGGCCAAGATAAGTAAAATAAATTTTAAATTTCATACTTTTAATGGGCAACGTGATGGAAAAATTGTTCTTGCTTTCATTAGTTAGTTTGACGACTATTTTCATGAAGAGCAATATGTTGAAAAAGATAAACTTAAATGCATCACTAACCATGTAGCAGACAGAGCATAATTATGGTGGACTGTTATTTGCAAGAGTGTTGATTGTCCCTCTACTTGTGAAGCTTTTCAAAAGATTTTTTTACAGAATTTACTTCCATCTCAATTCCATGAGAAAGCTATCAAACAGTGGGATCTCCTACAACAAAGAGATTGTGAATCCATCCCGCAATACACTGAGTGTTTTTGGAGTGCCTTACTACAACTTCGAATGCTTGAAGATGTTCCTGAGGTGACCCACAAGCGCAAGTATATGTTTGATTTGCTTGGTCACTTCTGCGGAAGTGAATATGTTCAAGCCAAAGACTCTGGAGGATGTGTTTTGTTTAGTGCATGATGCTAAGGATAAAATTTGTGGATGAGAAAAGTGACCACAATAATTTTCAATTAATGATAACTTTGGTACAAAGCAATTCAATTCTAACTTTCAAAGATTCAATCAAAATAACTTTTCTTCTTCTTCTTTCTGTAAACCTTGGACTAGACCTCCTTCTTTACCATCAAATACAAATTCAAACCCTAAGTCTTCTCTCTAACCAAATCCCAATATACCCAAACTTCCATCCCTTACCAATAATGTCTCCAAAGCAAAGTCTATGGTTTGCTACAAGTGTCATCAGCCTGGATACTTAGCAACGAACTCTCAGTCCAAGAAGCAAGTTGTTCAAATCAATCACTTGGGAGCAACTGATGACGAGGACGATGAAGATATGCTAAAATTCACCAAACATGATGATGATATTGGTGATGCTTCAGATACTTTACCAGGTATGCCAAATCCTCATCCATTACTAACAATGAAATGCTTTGTGCATGGTCAAGAAAAGATTGTTTTACATGATGGAAGCATGCATGATTTTATTTATGCAAAGTTTGTAAAATAATTGAATTTATCTACTATTCCAACTCATTATCGCGTAAAGGCTGCATTCTTAGGCACTACATATAATGGTACACAAGAAGCTTATGACTTAGAGATTAAAATTGGTGATTATGTTGAGTGTAGAAATTTCTTGGTTGTGCCTTTGCAAGTTGCTAATATTATTTTAGGAATGCCTTGGCGTCACAAATGTAATCATGACATAGATTATTCCACACATTTTATGAAAATTCATTCTAACGCAAACCAAATCACATTACATGGATTGCACATCTTTGATAAATTTTCACTGCTTAGTCACACAGGCTAAACGCGCATTGAGAAAAGGTAGTAAATCATATTTAGTATGGGTGAATGAAATTGAAGCTAAGGATAATCAGATGCATCCTAGACATGCATAATTTCTTTCACAATTTAAAGATTGTTTTGTTGCTGATCTACCACATGGTTTACCACCTATATGTCTTGAATATCATAAAATAGATTTAATCCTAGGTTCTCAACCACCATGTAAAGCACCTTATAGACACAATCATATTGAACAAAAAGAAATCCAAACACAAGTTGAAGAACAATTGAATTGAGGACTCATTACACCTAATAGTTCTCCTTTTGGTGCACATATCCTATTAGTTAAGAAGAAAAATAATACCTATAGGATGTGCATTGACTATTGTGCCCTAAACAAAATCATTGTTAAGAATAGATATCCAATTCCTAGGGTGGACGACCTCATGGATAAACTACAAGGGACCACTATTTTTAGCAAGATAAATCTCAAATCTGGATATCATCAAGTACATTTGGATACACCTAACATTTTTAAGACTGCATTTAGCACTCGGTTTGGTCATTATGAATTTCTTGTTATGCCTTTTGGTTTGACCAATGCACCAGCTAAATTCAATCGTATGATGAATCATATATTTTTGAAGTATCAAAATTGTGTGATTGTTTTCTTTGATGATATATTGGATTTCAATAAGGATGAGAATGAGGATTGTGAACATCTATCTTTGATTTTCAAATAGTTGAAAGAGAATCAATTGTATGCTAACCCTGACAAGAGTTATTTTTTCCAAACCTAGATTGAATTAGGTCACATTGTTTCTTCTGATGGTATTCGCGTTGATTTTAAAAAGATAGAGGAAATTTTGAATTGGCCAATCCCTAAAAATGTGCATGAGTTACATTCTTTCTTAGGCCTTGCTAGATTTTATAGAAATTTGTGAGAAATTTTTCATTGCTTGCATTGCCTTTGACAAAATTGTTAAAGAAAGGTGTTGTGTATCATTGGTCTGACAACCAACAAAAGTCCTTTGATTTGTTGAAACATGCTCTAACACATGCACCTGTCTTGAATTTACTTGATTTTAATCAACAATTCTTTCTAGTAGTCGTTGATGCTAGCGGATCAGGAATATGAGCTGTGCTCATGCAAAATTCACATCCCATAGTCTATTCTAGTTGCAAACTTAAACCTTCTGAGTTGAAGTATTCCACCTATGATAAAGAATTGTTAGCTGTAGTTCAAGCTTTACGTTAATGGGAGCACTATCTGATGGGATCCAAATTTATGATTAAAACTAACCAGCAAAGTATCAAACACCACACATAGCTACTCATAAAGCACATTTTTGAAATCATTTATGGACACAAATTGCCTACACCTGCCACATCATTGTCGACCAAAGTTAAAGTTGCTAATGATATTGCGAATATGCATGCTACTATTTTTTCTCAAGTTAAAGATATGATTGTGAAAGCCCAGCAATCATACACTAAACAAGATAATAAGAAGAGAAAATCCATGAGTTTCAATGTTGATAATTATGTATGGTTATGCATTGAAAAGAGATGATTGCAAAGTGTTGAGAAGCATCTTGTTGTTAAATTAGCACCTAGATTTATGGACCTTTCAAAATAATTCACAAGATCAATGACAACGCATTTAAATTAGAACTACCCAAACATTGGATTATCCATAATACTTTTCATATTAGTTTGTTACAACCTTTTAGAGGCCAATTACCTATCCACCCTGTCTATGAAAATCCTCCTTTGTTAGAAAAAGAAACTGAAATTCTTGAACCTGAAACTATTCTAGGCACTGAATTTATGACCACTAGAACTGGCCGTAGATATTCTATATATTTGGTTAAGTTTGAAAATCATCCTGTTGAAGAGGCCCAATGGATGCACACCCATGACCTAAGTGCTTAGATCTCACTGCTCGCTCCACATTGAGCTAATAGCAATTGAGGACAATTGCTATCCCACCCCGGGGTAATGATACCAAGAGGCATATTCCACGGTGGATTCCGTGAGGTTTTTCGGCGGATTCCGTAAAACTATTTATTTGCCAAGACTCATACACAAGGTGGATTCCTTGTGCGAGATGTTGACAGGGACGCTTATTCTTTTCGGGCATAAGATTAATTTAATGTGTACGTGGGTGATTCCATAGTGGGTAATTCCGCAAAATACATATCAAAGTAATAGATGTTTATGAGTTTAGAGTGCGTACTCAAATTAAATTAGGGTCATGATAGAGTTCCAACCTATTTAATTATTTTGTAGCTAAAGACTATTAGGTATTCACTTTTGTTGGGTTTTATCTTATTATTTTTTAACAATTGTGAATGCTTCAATTGATGTGTAGAGTAGGCGACGATGGTGTTGGGTAGCACCGGGCGATGGCGTGAATTTAAATACCTAGAAGAATTACTATTTTGATAGGCGCATGCCTATCACTAAAGGCGTGGCACCAATATTTATTTAGGTGCACTTATTCATTAAAGCACTTGAAAAAACATTTATTATCTTATATGTGCATAGTTGCTTGGTTAAATATTTCATTATTTGATAATTGTATTTGGGCACAGCCTGACTTTTGGATGCCCAAATGCCTTACTCTATAATTGGAAAAAAGCAAAAACAAAAGTAAAAGCATACTATTTGTAAAGTGGGTTATTTTTGAGCCTAAATATAAATAAATCTATAAATACATGCCTTGTGAAGTGCTCACACAAAGCCATGGGGGGAGATTGCACCCAATTGGTCTTTTTGTCTTATGTTGTGCAAATCCTCTTTTGCTTTTATGAAGGTTTTGTAGAGTTCTTTGTTCTTGGGGACCTTCCGACATTCACTACGCGCACATACAACATCTGATTTGCCCACCACATCTAGATGATATATGTCATGGGTGGCTAGCCACATGTCTAATAGGTTAGATGTTCTTAGGGGGTGGGTTTTCCCCTATGCCTCAATGTCATCCCCTACTTGAAGCCATGATGATCCAAAATCCATCAAGATCGGATATCCCTCTTTGTCATAAATGATGGGTTAGAGGTTCTTGGGGGGTGGGTTTTCCCATATGCCTCAACCTCATCCCCTACCTGAAGCCATGATGATCCAAAATCCATCAAGATCAGATATCCCTCTTTGTCATAAATGATGTTAGTATTTATGTATGGTTCATGTTCAAGTGGTTCTCTCACAATATGTACTAGAGTGTCACTCGATGGATGGGTAATTATAAATCTGGGTGGTTTGGGTATTCTTGTTGAATTTATATCAACTTTTAGAGCTATGCATCATTGGTCATTAGGTGTAGGTAGGGTGAGTGGAGCACCTCATCCATAATTAAATTGCCTATTCATAGAATAGTATAGCTATGAATAAGGCAAAGAATATGGCAACCTTCTTGATAATTGGCGATGCACAATCTCATATCAGAAGATGGTTGATGCTGTAGTGGGCACATTGAACGTGTAGTCTTATGGGTCATCATAGAGCATCTTGAATTTTTGCAAGTTCCAACTTAACACTTGCCATTACATGATATCAACACTTTTTCCTTTTTCCTAGATATATATGAGTGGTTGGTCACTATGGATTGTATCTCTCTCACCATGGATGGTGACACTATTGGCAGGTCATATACTTCTAATGTTTCTATCCTTCAGCAGGTCATCCACAGGGATTGCTTCTTTGAAAACTCTTGGTAGTGTGTTTGATTGCAAACTTAAATTTCTTGCTACTGCTTTATAGAGTTTCTCATCCTTTATCTCGTTAATGAATATAGTGGAGACTACTTTTTGAATAGGCCATTTAGCTATTGGAATCCTTTTGTAGACACTTTGAATGTGGGTAATGTAATCAGGCATCTCCTCTTTGTCCTTTTCTTGATTGACATTCATGAATTTGATCATTAAAGTATATACATATATTGATTCATAGAATCTCTTAATAAATAGGTCCTTAAGTGTATCTAAATCATTATTTTTGCATTATCGAGACTAGTGAACTAGATGTGTCCTTTTTCTTCTACATACATCTCAAAGGCTTGTGTGCATTGGGCAACGTTCTGAAGGTTGTTGGTCTCATAGACCTACTCAAATTGCTCTATAAAATTGTAAGGGTCATATTTTGCCTTGTATTTCTCAAAATTTTTGTGACTATTGGGATTTTAGTTTGGTTTCTTGTGTTGGGTGCAATTCCTAATCCGGAGGCAGCTAGTGTCATACTACTCTGCTCGTTTTGGTTGAATTATCCAGCAATTGGTTGCTTCAAAGTTCGGATATCTTTCCATCTTTGCATTGGGTCTTGTTCTAATGTGTTGATGTGCTAAACTTAGTTAAGATTGGCCTCCTTCCTTAGCCTATTTGACACTTCCCCAACCTGCTCTCTTCTTCTAACTTAGTTATGATCTCATGTGTTTGCCAACCCACATGCACTATTTGTACTTTTGTTCATATTGTGCAAAGTCATCAATGCTTAATCTTGATGTTGACATGGTCACTTTCTCTTCTTGTGCAACTAAGTTTCCAATGATGCAATGAGGTTAGGTAAAGTCACTGGTGCCCCCATCAAAGACACCTCTTTTATGTTCATGACACACTAAACTCCCTCTTTCTTGACTTGTGGAATTAGCAAGTCTTTGTTTTGTAGTCATTTCCTCCGCTTGTGTCAGTATTGTTGTGGCCCAGTTTTATGTGATTTCTAAGTCTCATTTTCTCGTTTGGTCTTTTATGATTGTTTTATTTCTCTCCCTTTTTGAATGACAAACAACTACACACACTTCCTTTGCCATCAAACAATTTCTTTCTTACCTAATGTAGTTAATGGTGAAGGATGCACAAACAAGCTTTTAATATTTTTCAAGCAATGCAAATAGTTGCAATGCTGTTTTTGTGATAGGAGTGCACATGTAAACTTCTTGATTAATGTTTGTGCATATCATATGCAATGTTGGAAATTTGACAAGAACATTAAAGGTTAAATACATATTTCACCACACTCAAGTATTTCACGTCCACTTGGTCTACTTAAAATTTCAACCCTTCTTTGCTTTAAATATTAATTTTACCCACAAGGAATGGTTTTTCAAAAATTTCACCCCTCTCAACTCAAGTTTCAAGCATTCAAGTAGCACTTACACAAATTGGTAAGGAATGCTTTGGTTTCTACTTGTGAGGCCTTCCTAGGTGATATTTTGATGTCTCCCTTGTTATCCCTTTTTGATTTGGTTATGCTATTTACTTCTCAAGCAATCCTTTCCTCTTAGTTCAAATGCCAATGCACAATGCACAACCAAGCTTTCACCCTTTTCCAAACAATGCAAGTGCATTCAAGTATTCTTTGTAACAATAGAATGTTCACACTTTCATATCAGTCTTCATGTGATTTATCACAAACATCAAAGCTCAAAAATGGCTAATGTCAACCTTGGAAACTTAATGCCAAGCTTACATGACTTTAAGCTCTTGAACTTGTTGCTTAATCTAGGTTTTTGACCTCTCTCTAACATTAGATGTTAGTTCTTCTCATTAGGGGATTGCTGCAATGTCAATTTCACTTTGGTATCTCTTCCTTGTAAATGGTCTATTGATGCTTGCTAAGATCAATTGTTGGGTCAAGTGTTGCACTTGTTTCAAGTGTCTATCGTTCTTTGGTATGTTTCTTTTTGGTATATACTAGTGGCTTTCTTTCTTGCTTGCACTTGTGCTTCCACTCTTTCTCCATCTTTTAGGTGGTGTTATAGTGGGAATTTAAGGAGCTTCACTAACATTGCATTTCGTCCAAAAAGAGAGCTTAACTTATAGCTTTCATGGCAACCCCATTTTAGTCCATTTGAGGTATGCATTGACTTCCCTACCTTCAATACTTGTTCAAGGCTAGTTGAGGAGCTTCTCAGGGCTTAGTTGAGACTTGTTGAGTGGTTACTGAGCTAAGAAGTAGCCATTCAATCCATTTTGAGTTGACACAGAGCATGTTATAGAAATTGTGGACAACTATGATAGCTTAACAAGACTTTCATATTCTAGCTATAACTTTTGCATATGATTTCAGATTGAGATATCCTATATTGTAGCTATAACTTTTGCATATGATGTCAGATTGAGGTATCCTATATTCTGGCTATAACTTTTTCATATGATTTCAGTTTGAGGTATCCTATATTCTAGCTATAACGTTTGCATATGATGTGAGATTGAGGTATCCTATAGCTAGAAATGAAGATTGCGACAATAAATATAGATTTGAGCATTCATAGAGTTGATTCTATACATTTTTAGTTCTTAGTTTTACATAGAATAGAATATTTTTGGTTTGGATAGCAAGTTTATAGTTTATAGAGCTTTATCTATGACATGATTACATGCTATTTAGGGCTTTCATATGCTTATGTTGATGCTCGACATTGATATTTATGCCATGATATGTTAATAGTGACCTTTGATGGATTCAAGATTCGTTGGATGTATTTGGGTTTTAGCCATTTGCTTTAGTGATTCTTCACTTGTAGGTTGAAGATATATTGGATGTATGTGCTCGCAAATGTATCATTGATGAGCTTGGGCTTCCCATATGTTATATGCTTGATGCATTGAGTCTTGTTGTGCTCTTGATTATTCTCTATTTTCTTCCAATGGGAGACATTTGTTTTTTACATTGCAGAGCTTGGTTCCTTGAGTTAGTGGGAGACCCTTTATGCTCTTTTGGTTTGTGCTACATTATTCATTGTAGAGATTCATGACTATATGGGCTGATTTGCTTTTGAGATTGGATACCTTTTACCTATAATTGGTAATGGATTATTAGTGGTGGATGCATGCTTGATAAACATTGTTGTATGCATCTATGTATCTGATACCTTGTATGATTTAATAGTTCTTGGTACTTGATTGCTACACTCTATTAGTTGCATTTATATATCATGGTTGGTAATTAGATATCACTAGTTGTGGGAGCTTATTCCATTGGTCATTTACCTATAGATGTATGGCCATTTACTATAGTTTTATGGATAGTAATATTGAAGTTTTACCTATCATTGGTAATGGATTATTAGTGGTGGATGCATGCTTGATACACATTGTTGTATGCATCTATGTATATGATACCTTGTATGGTTTAATAGTTCTTGGTACTTGATTGCTACACTCTATTAGTTGCATTTATACATACTAGTTAGTAACCATATATTTCTAGTTGTGGGAGCTTATTCCATTGGTCATTTGCCTATAGATGTATGGTCATTTACTATAGTTTTATGGATAGTAATATTGAAGTTTGTTTCTAAGCAGTTTCTTTGAGAGTAGACACTTTGTTTGAGCACTGTAGTGCCTAACTACTGTTTGTGGACAATTATAGAGTCTTCAGTTCTTTACTTCTTGCCCTTGATTTTCACTCAATTTTGGGGCTGTTTTACTATAATTACAATAGCCCATACTCTTATAGTTTGTAGTCCTGTGCAAACACAGTGGTAGGTAGTTTAAATGCATCCAATGATAGTGATATTTTCAACATTCAGAAGTTAGAAGGTAACAACTTCCAGTATTGGAAGATGTAATTATGGCAAGTACTAGGCAAAAGATGTAGGTTAGGCTATTGAAAGCTAAGGAAATAAAGCCAAAATATTATATTAAAGATGATTGGGACGAACTTAATGAGTTATGCAAGTCTACTATCATATTTTCCTTGTCTAAGTAGGTATGCTTTAATGTTATTTCGACTCATAGTAGTGTATATAATTTATGGAAAAGTACATGTGATATTTATGACAAGCAGAGTCTTGCATCGCAATTGTATTGGTTGAAGAAGCTTGTGGACCTTTGCATGAAGGATGACACCCCTATGTCTATACATTTGAATGAGTTTCACTCTATTTTCAATGAGCTTACTAGAGTCACGGGATACATTCTGTACTGCTATGAGTACTAATCCTCCTAAAGATGGTTTTAAATATAGTGATGTAGAGAGTACTTTAGTTACAAAATAAGTGAACATGAAGAATATTGACAGTGCTCACACTTCTAAGGTACTTATAATTAGAGGCAAAAATGATGAAAATAAGAATAATAATTGTGGTAAATACTCATAGCCCAATAGGGGAAAGTCTTAGTCTCATGGGCAATCACGTAGTAAGTCCATGGCCGTAAGTCCTCTTTAACATGTCATTATTGTGGACAACAGGGACACATTAGACCATATTGCCATAAAATGTTGTAACGTGCTTGGGTTGTGACATGTTTTAGTAGTCCATCGGGAGTTTGATCTAAAAGATGCTGACTAGTACTCCCACAGAATGTCATAGGGTTTGTCGGATAGCAAATCGCGAGTCTACTCCGCAACAAGCATATCGGCCAACCCTGATAGGATCAACATGAATCTTTCCAGGTTTCTAATAGTCAAGTCATCCTACAGCCTTCTAGCGTCAGTCTTCAAACAATCTACTTTGTGCAGAGCATCTAAATTGAGGTGGACTCATAATGCACTTGGTTCAAAGAGAATGGGAAACGAGAGGGATGTATCGCTTGACCTCTCTACCAATAGGGTAAAGTCCCATTCTGGTCCCCTAAAACAATACAAGCCATGGTTCTCCCCTACATTATCTAAGGTCAATACATCATCGCAATTTGAATGTTGAGAAGCCTCTGAGTTCTCTGGGACCACCCATAGGATGGACCCATTGGGGGTTCCGCCCACCCACTTCCCTTGTGATAGCTTTAGTTTTCTACTTATCTAAGGGCACGTTAGTGGTAACACATACAAGAAGCTTCCTTAATTAACCCGTTAGCCACATGTTCCTTTACGTAATTTTATGTATTAACATGAAAATAGTTCAAAGAAGTTCCTTGGAAGTAAACTTTATATTAACATTTTAGCTAAGATACAAGTCCTGTCCAAAAGGAAGATTCCTGCAATCCGTGCGGATGCATCTTATTTTCCTCCAAGTTTTTGCCCTTGCACTAGTAAGAGGGCCTTGAGAATCCATCTCAAGTCACATAGACAATTTGAGTAGGATTTGAAGGCAGAGGATTTATAGCAAGAGCCCCCCTAGCATCCAAGCATACTCCTACATTCAAACTAATCCACAGACAGACCTCTCGTAGCAGGTTCGGTCCGTATTCTCATCACGGTTATTTAGAACCCTTTATGAATTTAACCTAATTCATTATACTAGTTTCTTATGAGAGCTTGGGTCAAACAATTCCTTTCATAGACATTGCTCCTAAAATTACAAGCACAAATAAAAATGTGGGCGAGTGCTCAGAACACCTACTAAGATGAAGTTCCTTTTTGAACGCTTAGTAGTAAACCTTTGAATTTTTCTTGCCTTGGTGTCAATTGTAATGGCCCTTTGTGGGGGTAGGGAATACCCTTCTTCCGCCCCTCATTCATATGCGATAAGAATGAGAATTTACGCAATTGGTCTTATATCCAACTAGCAACACCCATTAGTTTTTGGTTGGTAAATTTTTCCTAGGTTCTATAGCTCATGGGTTGGGTTTTACGACAAGATCTTAGACAATCCAATCTAAGATCCTCAAGGACCGTTGGAGGGTGGCTCCATTCTCTTGAGATTCTATTACAAATTTTCAATCCTGCTTCAACTTCCGTTAAGAGTTTCTTTCCTCTAGGGTTCCATGATGGATATCCTTTGCTCAATCCTCTTGCGAGGGTAAGGGTAACCTAGTTCATTTTAGTTAGCTCTTGTCCAATTGCAAGCTTTAGGTACGATATTTGACTAGTGGAGAGGGTCGTTCCCTTGACGTTTGACACATCAATTTTAATGGTATCATGCCTAGAAAGTTTGTCTAGAGGGATTCTTGAATCTAGTCGACTGATGACAAGGTTTGATCTTCTTACTAATGTTGGTTTGACTTAAACTAACTCAGCTTTGTAACATTTTTTGATCTATCTTGTGGTTGAATTTTTGGTTTGTTACGATCAAAAGAATATCTTGGTGAATGTTCCTTCTACAAGCTAGTTTTAGTACAAATTACGATGAAGACCACATCCTATGCGCAGTACAATCAAAATTATATCTACGATATCAAGAAAAACCAGGACACAAGTTTTAACACCCTTGAGAGCAAATTCCTTTCGTGTAATGTGCATTCCTTCATGCTTCACACAGAGATGCAAGCTATTTCTTCTATGCACGCTTTGGGATGCCATCCCTTACAATAATTCAATTTTAGAATTCCAAAGATGCATCTTACAACCAAAAGGGTATTGGCATGTACACCTAGGAGTACAACTTTATGAGTAATAGACAAAGATTTTTAACTCTTTCTATGAGTTACTAAACACATATCTACTCTTCATGTGCAGTTTTATGCAAGCATTGCTACCTATGTGATTTTATGAGTGAGAATGACCCATGAATTACGGGTAGCTCTCTACCAAAATAACTCTGATTTCATGGACTAATTATTCAATTTTATGCAATCAAACATGATCATTTCAATAGACCATTTAATGTAATACCATTTCAATGCAAGGAAGTATGATCTTTTGCAAGTCAAAACTATTTCCTTTATCTACTATTTTCTACGTAGGAAAAATTATCGATGGCACCTGATTATTCAAGGATGTATTATCTACACCCGAACCTAAGTTGTTAATTGTTGTACTGCCTTGACTGATAACTCTATTAGGTTTGTGGGTTTCCCATTGGCGCGAGGCAATTTCCGCTTGGGGGACCATCTGAAGACTCAAACAATCTCCAACTAAGATTGCTTGAATCCGCTCCTTGCGCGTGCATCCTTGGTGGATGGTTTGATCCTTACAAGAGAAATATTGCATGTGAACCTCTCTCAAGGGAGAGGGGTTGGAAACCCCTAGAATTTTTCTCTCACTCTCACTCTTAGAGACTCCCTCTCTCTTTCTCTCTCTCTTAGACTCTCTCTCTCTTTCTCTCTATCTCTGTCTCTGTCTCTGTCTCTCTCTCTCACTCTCAGTTTTGCTAGGGGGAAGAGGTGGCATCCATGCATTCTAAGGAGGGGGGGTTGGTTTTTATAGGGAGGAGGAGGGGGTGTTATGGGGGGGGGGGGGGGGGGGCGTGAAAAAGCCCCTCTCCTTACCCTCCACTTGGGTAGCAAGATTGGCCCACCGCCATGCATCTTGCCGTGATGTTCTGGGGGGGGAGGGAGGTGGCACATGTGTGCCCCTCCTCCCCATCTTCATCATCGTCATCTTTGTCATCATCATCATCATCATCATCATCATCATCATCATCATCATCATCATCATCATCATCATCTACTTCCCCTCCCTCCCGCCAGCTGTTGGCGGCATTGATCGGGGGGAGTTAAAAAAATTCAAATGATTTTAATTATTTTTTAAGGTGGGGTCCTATGGGACATGAAAAGGGAGGGGGTTTATTACATCCTTCCCCCCTTAAGGGATCGAGATGTCCTCATCTCGAAAGGAATTGGGGGTATTGTTGGTTGAGAGTACTCTCATCAATCCATGTGGCATCTTCTTCTGGGATAGTCCTTCCATTGGATGAGGTACTCTGTGAGAGTTCTACTCCTTAATCACTTCTCCCGAATGTCTAGGATTCTATTGGGCCAGAGCTCAAGGACTCCTTGGCTTGGCATTACAACTTGTTGACCATTAAGTACATGGCTAGGATTGGATATATATTTCTTTAGTAGCCTAACATGAAATACATTGTGAACCTTTACATTCTCAAGGAGTTGGAGTTTGTAGGCATTGGGCCCTAGGCACTTGAGGATCTTGTAGGGCCTGCAATACCTTGGACTTAGCTTTTTAAACTCTCCCAATGATAAGGAGCTCTTCTTGGGTTGTACACAAATAAAAACCATATCTCCTTCTTTGAAGAGCCGCTCTTGCCTATTTAGATATGCATAGGCTTTTTGCCTATCCTTGGTGGCTCTAATATCTTGTATGATGGTCTTGACTTGCTCATCCATTTCCTTTAGCATTTTCTTGGAAGCCTCTACCCTTAAGGTACCAATGGCAGATATTGGATCCATTTCTTAGGTTAGTGGCAGCAATATGCTCTAAGAATATCTTCAATGACTTGGTTGACTCTCTCTGTTTGGCCATTAGTTTGAGGGTGATAGGCTGTACTGAAACAGAGTTGAGTCCCAATGGCCTCAAATATTCCTCTCTAGAAGTGAAATGTGAAGAGGGAGTCACTGTCACTAATGATCCTTCTAGGCAACCCATGGAGTCTAAATATCTCCTTAATGAATAATCTGGCAACATCTGAAGCTTTATAGTTTGTCTTGACTAGAATGAGATGTGCAACCTTGGTGAGCATATCTACTATAACCATAATTGAATTACATCCTCCTTGAACTGAAGGTAACCCAACAACAAAGTCCATGCAGATAAATTCCCACTTCATTTGGGGAATGTCAAGGGGTTGCAGCTTCCCAGACATCTTGACATGCTCTGTCTTAATGTGTTGGGGCAAGACAAACATTCCATGACATATTTGAGTACATCTCCCTTAATTATTTCCCAATGGTATCTCTTCCTAACCGTGTTGAGGGTCTTGACATATCCGGGATGGCCTGAAAAGGGGGAGTCATGTGCTTCCTAGAGTATTCTCTGTTTGAGTTTCTTGCTTGAGGAAATGCATAATCTTATCCTAAAATAGGCAAGTCTCCCATTGACAAAAAATTCTTGATACTTGATCTTAAGTCTAGGGTTTTGGTCATTTTTCAAATCTCCTTTATCATATTTAGATATCAAGGTTATGGATAGCTTCCTCCTTAGCTAATTCAAGGATAGGGTTACTAGGCATTGACACCATAGTCTCTAATGATTTTGCCATTGAAGGTTCCTCCATAATAAGAGAATTGAGGAACGCCTTGCGACTCAAGGCATTAGCGACCACATTCTCCTTACTAGGTCGATACCTAATCTCAAAGTCATATTCTTGCAGAACCTCAATCCAACGACGTTGCATCATATTGAGGTCAGCCTGGCTGAAGATCCATTTGAGGCTCTTATGGTCCATGACCAAAGAGAACTTATTATCAAGCAAATAGCGTCTCCAAATTTTGAGAGCATGAATGAATACTAGCAATTCCAGGTCATGAGTAGCATAATTATTTTTGTGGGTTTTTAGCTTCCTCGAAGAATATGCTATAGGATAACCTTCTTGCATTAGTACACACCCTAGTACAAGTGAGCTAGAATTTGTGACAACTTTGAATTCCTTGCTCAAGTTAGGGAGTTTCGGAATTGGTGCTGTCACTAAGCTATGCTTGAGTTGATCAAAACTTGATTGTTCGGTGGGCATCCACATTATGGCAACCTACTTTTTTAATAGATTTGTGAGGGTGCTACAATTAAGGCATAGTTCTTAATGAAGATCCTATACATATTGTTAGTCCAAGAAAACTATGCACTTCTTTGAAAGTGGTTGGTGGAGGCCACTCTTGGACATCCTTAACCTTTGTAGGGTCTACAAAGATTCCTTCTTCTAACACAATAAATCTAAGATATTAGATCTCTCTCTTGAGGAAGGCACACTTTTTCTTTTTAGCATAGAGCTTGTGTCTCCTCATGGTCTCAAGGACGATGCAAACTTGGGGTTCATGATCCCCCTCTTCCTTGGAATAAACCAAGGTGTCATCAAAGAAGACAAGTGAAAAATCATCAATATATGGTCTAAAAATGTCATGCATTAGCCTATTAAATGTGGTAGGGGCATTATCAATCCAAAGGACATTACTCTGAATTCAAAATGACCATATCTGGTATTGAATGTTGTGTTAGGAATATCCTAATCCTTGATGTGCATCTGGTAGTATCTTGACCTCAAATCAGTTTTGGAGAAGATTTTTGCATCCTTCAATCGATCAAGTAACTCGTCTATCCTTGGGATAGGATATTTATTTTTGATGGTTACTTGGTTCAAGCCTCTATAATCGATGCAAAGGCAAAGTGTACCATCCTCCTTCTTCTAGAATAGGACTGAAGCCCCCCAAGGAGAACTGCTGGGGCATATGTACCCTTGGTCCAATAGCTATTTGAGTTGTTCTCTTAACTCAATAGCTTCAAGAATGGACATCTTGTAGGGCCTTTTTGCAACTCGTGCAGCACCTGGTATCAGCTTAATCTCATGATTCACTTTCATAGGAAATGGTAATTCTGTCAATTCTTCCAGGAATACGTCCGCGTAATCTTTTAACCATGACAGTTCTTCATTGGAGTCCTCTACCTGTTCTGGCTTGTTTAGCTTGATCAGATAGATGGGTAACTCTTTCCTTATTCCTTGAGCTATTCACGTTGCCTTGGCTAGCTGGATCTTTGGTTTACCTGCTTCTCCTTGAGTTGTTACTAACTTGCCTTTAGGATTCCGAAATGAAACTTGGTCCTTCCCACAATGGATGTGAGCATCGTTGGGAGACTAGCCAATCCATCCGGAGTAGGCACTCATGGACTCCTAGATTCATTACCTTGAACTTAACAGATGTAGTCTCTTTTCCGTGTAGAAATTCCACCTTAGCAGATGTAGTCCCGAGTAGGCACTCATGGACTCCTAGATTCATTACCTTGAACTAAATAGATGTAGTCTCTTTTTCGCATAGAAATTCCACCTTAGCGATTTGTCTAGTGCAAGTAATTTCTCGCCCATTTGCCAGTTCGACAAGCAAAGTAGGTACATCTATAGTGGCTATCCCTAACCTTATTGCACAAGATGGTGAAATGAAAGAATGAGTACTACCACAGTCAATCATGGTTTTGAATTTCTTACCTTGGTAGTTTGATGGAGTTTGGAACACCGAAAATTGGTGATTTGACCCCTTTTTATGGAGAGTGACATGAACTGATGCCCTCTAAATCTCGGATTCCATGGACAGGTCTTCTTCTTCATTGATTTCCTTAAGGGTTATATTAGAGGTTTTTGCCCTTCCCATTGTTGCATGACTATGGCCACGAGTAGCCCTAGTTTTCCCACTGAATTTTCCTTGACGACGATCTTTGCCAAGTTTGGGACATTCTCTTTTGAAGTGCGCAGGTTCCTTGTAGTAAAAACATTGCAAGCTTTGGTCATTTCTTTGAGTGGGGACAAAGTCAATAACTGCATTTGCCATCGGCTTCTTCCATTGGCCTTGACTTTGTCCTTGCGCCCTTTTAAATTGAGCCTTCAACATCCCTATATTTTGGTCTTTGTGAGACCATTGTCTATTATTCTTGGACTTTGGCTGGGTGGACTTCTTGGGCAATGGCTCCCGCTCTTATCAATGCATCTTGTAAATCCAAAGGACACATTGATTCCAATCGAGTGTTGATTGGCGGATTCAACCCATCATAGAATTTTGAGACTTGTTAGGAAATACTCATTGTCGGGACATATTTTAATAAGGAGATAAAATTTGAGTAGTATGCCTCCATAGACAGACCCAACCGTTTCAACTTAAAGAACTCATTCACCTTCTGAGTTCTATATGCAAGTGGCATGTACCTTTCCTATATTGCTTCTTTTAGCTTAACCCACGTTACCATGCTTTATGTGACTGCTTGATCTTTACACCATTACTTCCACCAGAGCCTAGCTTTGCCGGTGAGTTTGAGCTTGGTAATCATAGCTTGGTTTGCAAGTGCTGTTCCTACTGCACTGAAGTAATCCTCCATGGATTCAATCCATACTTCGGCATCGACTTCAACATTCTTCCCTTTCCCATCCAATTCCGATGGTTTGATTTATTTGAGAGGGAACTTCTTTTCTTGTGCCTCTGCTGGGCTTAGTGCAGAAACAAGATTCTAATTCTATGTTTGGGGTTGTATCTGATTATTCAATTTAAACTTTCATGTTAGGATTGCATTTACACATCTCTTTACAACTTATCTCAATGTGCATATTATTTTTCATCAATATTGTGCAACAAGTCAGATAATCATAAAATTCTTATTTATCCATAAAGAAGCATAAGCCTCAAGTACAATTATTCGGGGATAGATAGAGATAGGTCGGGATGATTTTTCTTTCAAGAGATACATCAGCGCTAGGTTAATAATTACTTATTGGATTGAGCTATGGGAACATAATAATAATATGGATTTGGGGAATGGATTCTCAGGAAGCTGTAAGTCATGGGAAGTTCAGGAAATCCCCATTTTTGATAGCCATGACATTCTTTTGCCCCATTACTTTAATTCCATCTGCTGACAAGACTTTGACAATTTCCTCATCAATGTAGTAGGTCCGTTCTACCTGCTGGCATCCGATGTGTAGGATCGAGTTCACACGTGCCTCATGGAAGTTGAATTACTTGATAATATTCAAGTCCTCCAACCATTTTAGCCTCTTCAGATTGTTTTGAAGATAAGCAAGCCGGTTGGCATTTATGTAGCAGTAACCTACACTCCAAGTCCAACGCCTTTCCCCATACAATGATGAAGGGTTGTAGAGGTGATCCAGGGTCCCCATCATGTCGGTTCTTCTACGATAACTTGAAGAATTCATAGCCATCCTGAACATGATATGAAATATAAAGAAGTTGCTCCATGCCTCGTAGGTCTGGCAGTAGCAACAATCCAAAAGTGAGTAAAAGAAAAAATGTTTTCTAGTGAAAGTAACACTTAACTCTCCCTAATTTATTCTTATCTTGATTGTTTGATTCATTGGTTTGCTCTGATACAACCTGTAACATGCTTGGATCAGGACACGTTTTAGTAGTCCATTGGGAGTTTGATCTAAAAGACACTGCTTGGCACTCCCACACAAAATGTCACAGGGTTTGTCGGATAGTGAATCCCGAGTCTACTCCATAATGAAGTGTATCGGCCAACCCTATTAGGATCAACCTAAATCTTTTCAGGTTTCTAATGGTCAAGTCATGCTACATCCTTCTAGCGTTAGCGGTCCTTAGATGATCTACTTTGCACAGAGCATCTAAACCAAGGCGAACTCATATCGCACTTGGTTTAAAGAGAGTGGGAAACGCGAGGGATGTATAGCCGCTTGACCTCTCTACCCGTAGGGTAAAGTCCCATTCCAGTCCCCTAAAACAATACGAGACAGGGTTCTCCCCTAAATTATCTAAGGTCAATACATCATCGCAATTTGAATGTTGATAAGCCTCTCAGTTCTCTGGGATCACCCTACCGTAGGATGGACCCATCGGGGGTTCCGCCCACCCACTTCCCTTGTGATAGCTTTAGTTTTCTACTTATCTAAGGGCACATTAGTGGTAACACATACAAGCATCTTCCTTAATTAACCTATTAGCCACATGTTCCTTTATGTAATTTTATGCACTAACATGAAAATAGTTTAAACAAGTTCCTTGGAAGTAAACTTTATATTAACATTTCAGCTGATACAAGTCGCGTCCAAAAGGACGATTCCTGCAATCCGTGAGGATGCGTCTTATTTTCCTCCAAGCTTTTGTCCCCTTGCACTGGTAACAAGGCCTTGAGAATCAATCTCAAGTCACATAGATTGTTTGAGTAGGACCCGAAGGCAGAGGATTTATAGCCAGAGCCCCCTCGGCATCCAAGCATACTCCTACATTCGAACTAATCCACGGAGAGACCTCTCGTAGCAGGTTCTGTCCATATTCTTGTCATGGTTATTTAGAACCCCCTTGAATAGGATTCATGGCCAATTGGGGGTGGTTTGGTTCATCCCTTTATGAATTTAACCTAATTAATTATACTAGTTTCTTATGAGAGCTTGGGTCAAACAATTCCTTTCATAGAAATTGCTCCTAAAATTACAAGCACAAACAACAATGTGGGCGAGTGCTCAGAACACCTACTAAGGTGAAGTTCCTTTTTGAACGCTTAGCATTCAACCTTTGAATTTTTCTTGCCTTGGTGTCAATTGTAATGGCCCTTTGTGGGGGTAGGGAATACCCTTGTTCCGCCCGTCATTCTTATGCAATAAGAATGAGAATTTACGCAATTGGTCTTATATCCAACTAGCAACACCCGTTAGTTTTTGGTTGGTAAAATTTTCCTAGGTTCTATAGCTCATGGGTTGGGTTTTACGACAAGATCTTAGACAATCCAATCTAAGATCCTCAAGGATCATTGGAGGGTGGCTCCATCCTCTTGAGATTCTATTACGAATTTTCAATCCCGCTTCAACTTCCGTTAAGAGTTTCTTTCCTCTAGGGTTCCATGATGGATATCCTTTGCTGAAAACCTCTTGCGAGGGTAAGGGTAACCTAGTTCATTTTAGTTAGCTCTTGTCCAATTGCAAGCTTTAGGTACAATATTTGACTAGTGGAGAGGGTCATTCCCTTGACGTTTCATGTGTCAATTTAAATTGTATCATGCCTAGAAAGTTTGTCTCGAGGGATTTTTAAATTTAGTAATGATTGATGACAAGGTTTGATCTTCTTGTTAATGTTGGTTCGACTAAAACTAACTTGGCTTTGTAATGTTTATCGATGTACCTTGTGGTTGAATTCTTGGTTTATTACGGTCGAAAGAATGTCTTGGTGAATGTTCCTTCTACAAGCCAGCTCTAGTACAAATTATGATGAACACCAAGTCCAATGCGTAGTACAATCAAAATTATATCTACAATATCAAGAAAAATTAGGACGCAAATTTTAACACCCTTGAGAGCAAATGCCTTTCATGTAATGCGCGTTCCTTCATGCTTAATGTGAAGATGCAAGCTAACTTTGGGATGCCATCCCTTACAATAATTCAATTTTAGAATTCTAAAGATGCATCTTACAACCAAAAAGGTATTGGCATGTACACCTAGGAGTATAACTTTATGAGTCAAAGACGAAGGTTTTTAACTCTTTCTATGAGTTACTTAATACATATATCTACTCTTTGTGTGCGGTTTTACACAAGTGTTGCTAGCTGTGTGACTTTATGAGTGATAATGACCCATGAATTATGGGTAGCTCTCTGCCAAAATAACTCTAATTTCATGCACCAATTTATTCAATTTTATGCAATAAAAAATGATCATTTCAATAGAACATTTTAATGTAAGGCCATTTCAAAGCAAGGAAGTATGATCTTTCCTAAGTCGAAACTATTTCCTTTATCTACTATTTTCTACATAGGAAAAATTATCGATAGCACCTGATTATGCAAGGATGTATTATCTACACCCAAACCTGAGTTGTTGTTTGTCGTACTGCCTTGATTGGTAACTCTGTTAAGGTTTGTGGGTTTCCCATTGGCACGAGGCAATTTCCGCTTGGGGGCCATCCAAAGATTGGCCGACCAAGGTAGCTTGAATCCACTCCTTGCGCGTGCATCCTTGGTAGATGGCTTGCTCCTTAGGAGAGAAATATTGCAGGGGAACCCCCCTCAAGGGGGGGATTAGAAACCTCTAGAAGTTTCCTCTCTCTATCTCTTTCTCTCTCTCTCTCTCTCTCTCTCTCTCTATTGGAGGGGGGGGAAGAGGTGGCATCCATGCATTCTAAGGAGGGGGGATTGGTTTTTATAGGGAGGAGGAGGGGTGTTATGGGGGGGGGGGGGGGTGTGACGGAACTCCTCTCCTTACCCTCCACCTAGGCGGCTAGATTGGCCCGCCGCCATGCATCCTGCTATTACGTTCTGGGGGGGGGGGGGGGGGAAGGGAGGTGGCACACATGTGTCCCTCCTCCCCATTGTCATCGTCATCATTGTCATCTTCATTATCATTGTCGTCTTCTACTACTTTCCCTCCCTCCCACTAGCTGGCGGCATTGACAGGGGGGAAGTAAAAAAATTTCAAATGATTTTTTGTTTTTTTGGGGGGGGGGGTCCTATGGGACATGAAAAGGGAGGGGGGGGGGGGTTATTACAAATGTGCAATGAGAAAGGAAAAGGGAAAGTGTAGGATAATGCTAAAAATTCTTATGATCATAGCATTGTGCCTACGTTTAGTGTGAAGATAGATGAAATAAAGGCCTTGGAGTATAGCTTTGGTGATTACATATTTTTGCTTTATTAGTTGATACTACTCACTTGATTGATACTTTATCTTCTTACTCACAGTATTGGCTCCTTGATTCAGGGGCTTCACTCATGTTATCCCACATTGTCATTGATTTCATAGCTATCATATTGTTACATGTTTTGTTAGATTGGGAGATGACATTGCATTGGATATTGTTAGCATATGTGATGTTAGACTACAATTTGATATTGGTGCTCCTTTTTGCTTTATGATATATATCATGTCTCACCTTTTCTAAAAGCCTTATTGATAGTTGGATGATGACATGTACCATGTATCTTTTGGTAATTCTATATGAAATATTACTTGTGATAGTCTTGTTTTTGCTAAAGGTAACAAGGTTGACAATCTCTATCCCTTTCTTCGCTTTGGGTTTGTTAACCATGTTTTGGCTATGATAGATATTCTACATGTATTTGTTTGGCATCACCATATTGGGTATATGTATTTGAAAGGAATGAAAGTACTTACTCACTTGCAATATCTTTCACCTCTTAATTACTTCTATTTTGATTTATATGATCATTGTCTTTATGGTAGGTAGACACGTATCTCTTATAAAAAGTCTCATTTTATGCACGTGGGTGAGCCTTTGCTCTTATGCATTTAGATCTTTGTGGTCCCATGCTTTGTCAATCATTGGGTGGTGTGGAGTACTTTGTTACATTCATAGATGATTATTCACATAAGGTTTGGGCCTATTCTATTAAGTACAAATCAAGTGTCTTGCCTATGTTTCAGTGCTTTCTTACCATAGTTGGAAACCGATCTGGACATAGGCTAAAATTCCTACAATAGGACTATTTAGAAAATATTCCATGGTATACTTAGTTAGGAAATATTAACACAATACTTTTGGGTTGAGGTAGTTACTATTGTCACGTGCATCCCATTAATAGATCCCCATGCATTGTTGTGGTGATAGAGTTATAGAGGAGGTATTGTTTGTTAAAAGTACCTTATATGCATTGTTTGTTAAAAGTATTCGAGGCTTTTGCCATATTCCCAAAGACAAGCGTAACAAGTTGGATCCACTATTCACCAAATGTATATTTCTCTAATATAGTGATGCAAGCGAGATGGGCTATTGCCACAGGCTCAAAAGGTTATCCACAACCATAATGTTATCTTCCATAAGGGAAAGATGCATATGAGACTAGAGTAGGTGATTTGGGTATGCAATGTAAACTTTCAAGAGGAACCTCCTATTATAGTGCATCCATCCTAGTTAGATAGCCTTATCTTAGTTGCACAATTGGAAGATGATATTGACCATATATCTTTTCATGATTCTACATGGAGGATCACTATTGATAGTCTTGTTTTTGCTAGAGGTGCCAAGGTTGATAGTTTCTATCCCTTCACCATGCTTTGGCAGTGATGATGGATTTTCTATATATATCTCTTTGGCATCATCATCTTGGGTATATGTCTTTGAAAGGAATGAAAGTACTTACTCATTTGCAATATCTTCCGCCTCTTGAATACTCCTATTTTGATTCATGTGATCATTGTCTTTGAGGAAGATAGACATGTAACTCTCATAAAAAGTCTTGTTTTATGCATGTGGGTGAGCCTTTGGCTCTTGTTTATTATGTTTGTGGTCCCATGCCCTATTAGTCATTGGGTGGTGCAAAGCACTTTGCTACATTCATAGATAATTATTTGCATAAGGTTTGGGGCTATCCTATCAAGCAAAGAGTGAATGTTTTAAGGCTAAAATGCCTATGGTCTAACAATGGGGATGAATATATCTCTAATTCTTTTGAGTAGCTTTGTGATGAGAGGGGTATTAAGTGTCAGTCTATCTAGAAAACAGTCTGTAGTATGCTTAGTTAGGTAAGCTTACCGCAATACTTTTGGGTTGAGGCAATTACTACTATTGTGCATATCATTAATACATCTCCATGCAATGCTCTTTGTGGTAGAGTTATAGAGGAGATATGGTTTGGTAAGCCTCCCTCATATGCACACATGTGAGTATTTGGATGTGAGGAATTTTGTCGTATTTCCAAAGATAAGTGTAACAAGTTGAATCTAAAGTTCACCAAATGTATCTTTCTTAGATATAGTGATGCAAGTGAGATGGGTTATTGCCCACAGGCTTGGAAGATTATCACAGCCATGATGTTATCTTCCATGAGAGAGAGAGAGAGATGCATATGAGACTAGAGCAGGTGATTGAGGTATGTAATGTGAAATTTTAGAAGGAATCTCATGTTATAGTATAACCACTTGAGTTAGATAGCTTGTTGCAGTTGCTAATGATGTACTAGCCTAGGATCCTCTTGTTGTGCATGATTATGATGTTGGAGAGAAGGGATAGGTTGTACAAGCCCCGTAACCAATCTTAAGATGCTCCACTAGAGCCTTACATTCTTCTAATCATTTTGAGGCCTTTATGCACTATGTCATTGTGACAAATACTGGTGAGACTCTCACTTATGGCAAGGCTATGCATTGCATAGAGGTGATAGTCACTCTTGGGAGAGGGCCATGTAATCTAAGTATGATTCACTACAAAAAAACCATACATGGGATTTGGTTCCTTTACCCAATGGGAAACGTGCATTGCCATACAAGTGCATGTACAAGTTAAAGAGTACCCTTGCTCAATCCCATGCAGGCATATAATGCCAGATTGGTTGCTAAGGATCATATCCTTTGCCTTACTCTGATGTTTCCTGGAGGATAGGCCAAACATAAAGTGACTCTAGCTTTGCCTTAGCATAGGGACAGATTATCCGTCTAGCATAGGGAAATCTCAAGGGTAGCTTTTGTAAAACATTATGATCTATAGGTGACAATGACAAGACTTAATAGGGGAGGGCAACCCAATGATTGGGAGTCGAAGGATCCATAGTACCTGTTACCTCATATTCATCTTACAAAACACTAAATAATGGGAAAGGGATCTATACATCTGTGAGATGGTATCAGGTCTCGTAAGAAACCTTTGATGATATGTCTAGTTTCAATAAAGAAGAGAAAAAGCCAATATAAAGTAGCCATGACTACAAATATAACCAGATTAAAGTATGTCATCGTTAGCAAAAATCATGAAAACATACCAACTGGACACTTATAAAAATATGGCTAATAGCTTATAGCGGGTTTAGAGAAATAGTTGATTTTGATGAGATATTCTCTCATATGGTTAAAATGACTACCCTATGCTTGGTATTAGTCTTGATTGTGCAAATGGATCTAGACTTTCTTAATCCTAGCACAAGAAAGGAAAAAATAAAAAGAAGAAAGTAAAATAAAATTTTAAAACACAGGGCAAAGCGAAAAAAAGTGACTCGATAGCAGCAGAATTAAGAGGGAAAAGGGCCAAAAGCACAAAGACACCTTAAAAACCCAAGGCGAATGTAAAAAGGGAAGATGCGCAATTTGAAATGCAACGGCACCCCTAAATCTTTGTAAAAGAGTGCCAGGCTCCCTTGTGCAATTTGTAAAGAGTGGATGGGCATGGGTGAAGCCACAGTGTAAATAGAAGGGAAAAGGAAAAAGAGGATCTAGCCCAAAATGGTCGGTTATGTAAAAAAAAAAGGGTGGGTGCCCAAAAGAGATTAGGGCATGTATAAAAGCCAAAAAGTGAATAGAGAAGCTCATTCTTGTGTGTGGCAAAAACTAGCTCTCCTCTTCTCTTCTTCTTCTTCTTCTTCTTCTTGTTCTTGTTTGGTCAAGCTTGTGCTTGAGAGAGGGAGTGTGCTTGAGAGAGCGATTAGGGCATGTATAAAAGCCAACAAGTGAATAGAGAAGCTCATTCTTGTGTGTGGCCAAAACTAGCTCTCCTCTTGTCTTCTTCTTCTTCTTCTTCTTCTTGTTTGGTCGATTGAGAGAGGGAGTGTGCTTGAGTGAGGGTGAGGGACCGCTATGGGAGAACTCTCCATCTTCTCCTCTTTTCTTCCTCTTCTCTTCTCTTCCCTTGTCTCGCACACGGCAATGAAGCGTGGAGCTTGGAGCTTGGAGCTTGGAGCTTGAGGATCGAGCTTGCTTGAGCTTACACGTTGGATTGTGGAGCTATTGGAGTGCTTGAGGTAGAAGGAACTCAATTGAGCATGGAGGTAAGCTCACTACGCTTGTAGGTGTGAGAGCGCATATAGCTATGTGAGAGGTAGCCATTGCACTTGACTTGAAATGCTTGAAGCAATAAAGTGAACCCTAGGTCTTCTGGTTAAGAAAAGGCTCACACATTTTGGTTCCATTGCCGGGACCAATGGATTCAAGCCTTGAGTGCTTGTGTGCTCCGAATCGAGCATTGAAGTAGGGTTTTTCCTAAACCAATGCTTGAGATAGATAGGCAAGAAGAAAGACCATTTGATCTTCATTGCAAGTATATGTTTTGGAGTTTAGAAGTTTAGATAGGTTGATTTGATTATCATTGATATTTGCTTGTGATTTGTAGGTATTTAGCTAGGAAAAAATAAGGAAAAATTGTAACAACAGTCCAAGTTAGGGTGCAAAGAGGAAAATAGGGTTGGAATCCGAAAAGAAAGAGAAAAGGGCATCAAAGGGTGTTGGAAAGGGGATTTAAGGGAGGAAGAGCTCATTTTTACTTGCAAGTTTGTGAGAGAGAGAGAGCTAACAGGTTGCTGTAGGAGAACAAAGGAGTGGAGATCTCATCAATTCTTGTGGTTTGAGCATATATGATGCCTATAGGTGAGCTACCTCAGTTGTTTAGGTGTCATAGATTGTGTTTGGAACTTGCAGGGCCCTAGAGTGGCAAATCGAGCCCAAACGAATCCAATTTTAGCCACGCTATGAGTCCTTTCTTATGGAATCAAACAATTTGATTCCTATAATCAGACGATCTAATTCTATAAAAAGCATCCTATTCTTGAAAGTTAGAATTGGACCAAGTTTCACTATCCGATTGGACACCCACTCAAAATCGGACAATTGGAATTGAATCCAAGCTCGTATGCTAGAATCAAATGCCAAAAATCAGATTGGATGCCAGAATCGGACCTCCAATTCTAGGAATCAAATAGAAATTGACAAAATCAAACAAATGAGCAAAACCCAAAATTAGACCTACTTTGACCTGACCAAACCCAAATAAGAGCCAAACCAGGTCGCAAGTCACCCAAGTGTGCTTCTTAGTAAGTAGATATGACAAAGAGCGGATTCTTCCAAGGACTTGGCACCCGAAAACCCATGAGTGACTGCAATAGAGACCTTGAGCAGACCAAGAGAGCGATCGTAATTTGTGCCTCATAGACACATTGGGCCAAAGTTGTGGGCCAAAGTTGAATGAAGGGGGGAGCGAGACTTGCATTGAGTTGGCTGCATTCACACATTGCATTATTTAATCATTTGAAATGCACCTAAAAATTTGAAAACTTGGTTTCCCATGGTACAAAGTCACAAGCACTACTCACAAGGCAATTGCTTAAATTAGAGGATTGTTTTAAATAACAAGGAACTTATATAAGATAACATAAATTGAACAAACCCACCATTAGAAGAAGACCTCAAGTGTCTGAATAGGAGACTCAAGGAGCCAACTGCTTGGAGAAAAAGAGGAATGCACCATTAGGGACTCGATGCTACTTGATCTAATCAACTTGATTGACACCTTAGCGACTTAGGAAATGGTTGATATGTCTGGATTTAGCACCAATCACAAAACTGATGTGCTTGACATAAGAGATTTCCTAGTCGACATCTAGCAAATGATCAATCGACATGATCTACAAACCAAGATGGAGCATCACGACATGGCAGCTAGGGACATCATAGCTGACCTTGAGGAAGAGCAAAAATTGACAAGGAAAGCACTGCAAGGCATGGCCACTCACAATCAAAAACAACAAGCTTAGAGGGTTGAGGTAGGAGATAGAAATGCGAGAGGTTTAGGGAGTTTTAGCACTTGCCAATAGAAACATGACACGACCCAACGCTGAGAGGGAAAGAGCACTTGAAGCTATGTTGAGTGAGCTTCTCACAAAACACCTCATAGATAACATGCTATAGAGTAGAGTGGAGCAGCCCCAACTACGTTGCTAATAGGACTAGGTATCACTTTGAACTCCAAAAGCCAAACAAAGATATCCATAGTTGCCAAGAAACTCAACAACGACAACAACCCATATGGTTTTGTAGAGTAGTTTGAGTAGGTATGCAAGGAAAATGACCTAACAGACCTTGTTGAATGCACACAAGCTTTTGGTCTTTGCCTTGGGAATAAAGGATGGACGTGGTACACTAGTTTAGAAAATACCAAACAGAATAATTTCAACAACCTTAAGAGTCTCTTCATCAAGAGGTTCTCTGAGGCAGGGTAATTAGATAACCTTATTATTTGATTGATGAACATCAATCAAAAGGACAAGGAGGACATTCGAGACTACATCACCCATATGCAGAGTCTCTTCAAGAGAATCGCGACTATAGAGCAACCTAGTGAACTTTACAAGGCCTTAGTGGGAAATTTGAACTTGCAAAGGGATGTCCTAGCTAGGGTCTTTGAAGAAGCCATATGAGTAGACTACTTTCTCAAAGAGACAAGCTCAAGGACCACAAGCCAAGATATCGCAACCTCGAGAATCGTAAAGAGAGCCATGACCGCTAGCGAGAGATCCAACCAAAGCACCTAGGAGAAAGGAAAAATAATTTCAATTAGAGCCAGACATGAAGCTAGAGTTGGCTAAGCTTCAAGAGATGATGAGAAGGCCTGCAAGACCTCACATGCAATGCATGCGTTTTGGAGAAAACTACCTTCCAGCTGAGTGCATGAATCCTAGATCCATACCCTATGCCAATTGTGGTAGGTTTTGCCATGATGCAGTGCATTTCCAATTTCCAAGGCGGTTGCCATAACCATAGCCATACAATTAGCCTTACTACCTAGGAAATAGACCACCTCCTTATGGAAGGGAAGCTCCATTAGCTTTTCCAACACCCAATGATTCAAGGCTAGCAATCCCTAGGATGGACATCAATCCTATGAGCATACCTAGACAACCTGGACCCTTCATGACCCACCCACCAAGCAATGCTTTAGTGCATTATGTCGAGGAGACAAATGAGGAAGAGGAATACGTAAACCCTTACGTCTCCTATGATGAGGAGGGTAATTGAGAAAAGGCCAATCTAGAGCAAGCTAATCGAGAAAAGGCCAAATTGAGATGCCCTGAGTGTGGAATCACTCATTTGTATGCCGGTGCCCTAAGTGAAAAGTCTCCACTAGTTTAGCTATCATACCATCCATGCCTTTGGGACTATTTGGAGTCAAGACACTTGATGGCGAGGCCACTCCCATCTCATTGAATGTCATGACCAGGGCGTAGAAGAGGCATACCAGTATCTCATTACCTGGATCTAGCAACCTTGATGCAGCCTCCATAGGAAAGAGGAGTCATAGGAGGAGAAGAAAGAGAGCTGAGACACAAATCGCACTCAAAATTGATAGTGCCACTATGTTACCAAAGGGGAAGCAAGAGATAGACATAGAAGTAGAGACATTGGCTCCTAAGAAGACAAAAGAAAAGGGAAGTTCCAAGGTTGGAGAATATCCTGATCCATGGCACCAATTAAAAGTGGCTGATAAGGTCAAGGAGTGGGTGAGAGAAGCCCAAGCCCACCTAAAAGATATGGAACCCATCATGGAAGACAAAATCAATGAGCTCTCTAGTGTGAGCAAACTGGTCTCGCCTACTCACATAGAATCCAGAGAAGTTTCCACACCCCATGCAGCATGACAGAGACAAATCCTAGGTGCCACAAGTGGGAAGATTGCTCAGGAGCAATGGCAAAAGAGTGTAGAGTGTAGTGAAAGGCATGTAGCTAGTGACTTGCTTACAATGTTGATATTGGCTCTGATGACTCTGCCAATGGGGAATCTGCTTAGGCAAAGTTCCTCATTATGGCAAGAGTTAAAGCAGTGGGTGGAGGGATCTAACAAGCTGGGAGAAGCCAATTTGCATGACCTCGACCCACAATCATGCAGATACCAAGCCTAACGCTAAATTCAGCCTAAGTCCTTGCATGTAAATTCTTTGTGGGAAGATAGAGAGATACATGCAGTCCTACTAGCGGTAGTATTAGGCGACATCATGAGGAAGGGAATTGTAGACACACCAGTGGTGCTTGGCCATGCAATCCTACAGGCATGTTGTAACCCACCATGTGGAGATTGTAAGGTTTAATATAACATTGGCTAATGGCATGAAAGTTAGGCCATTTGGGGTGGTGAAGGAATGACCCTTAAAAATAACAAGTATCTAGTTCTCAGTGAACTTCATAGTTATGAAGGGAGTAGACTATGAGATTCTGCTAGGCCAACCTGAGATGAAAAACGAGAAATTGATGACTAGGGTAATGATCTTATATTCCTAGGTAACAAGATAGAGGCAGACAAAGTCGAGATGGACACCTCAAAGACCATGCTGCTGCTCGACTTGGATGCCATCTCCTCTATCTTGAAGGGAGACTCCCAGGCCACGAGTTCACATGGGCCATTAATGAAGTGTATCCCATGTCCCAAAGATGAGCGAGATTGGATGCATGTGTTAGCCACCATTAACCTGCCATTTTTGGTTGAAGAAGTAGATTATAAGCAAGCAATAGAAGGAGAACATGCGAGTCCCATAAAGCCACCACATTCTAGCTACCGAGGGGTGAGACCCCACTTTCAACGCCACTTTGCATGATAGCCAGAAGCCCCAGTAAATGAGAAAATCTTGTCCCTTTCATTATTCTTACTAATAGAGTTCTTTATGAGTTTGTTTCAGGTGAAGAAAAGGAGTAAGAGCTGGGTATTCCTCTAACTGCAGAGATAAGTTAAAAGCATGGAAATAATGGAATGCAAAAGACAAAAAGGTAATGTACTGGTTATCTACAGTCATTGATAATACGATGTTGGGACATATCAGGAATGTAGAAACTTCATATGCAACTTGGACGTTTTTTGAGAACATGTTTTCAGTAAATACAAAGGCACAAAAGATTCAACTCAAGCAAGAGTTGAATGCCTTGAAGAAAGGAAAAATGCCTATTAATGAGTATGTGTTGAAGGTGAGGAGCATTGCAGATGCTTTAACAGCGATTGATGCAATGAATGATGATGATGATTTGGTTTCATCCACTTTGAGTGGACTCAATAATGAGAGGACATGGAAATCATTTGTTACTTCAGTATACGTACGAAAGCCATTTCCAGATTTTGATGAGTTGGTCTCTCTCATAATTACCGAAGAGATCAATATGCAGGGTGACTCATCTAAAAGAAATGGTGAACAAGTCCAAGAATTTTACTCAAGTTTAGGAAGGGGACGTGGTAGATCCTCTTTGAGAGGCCGTGGTATGGGACGTGCTGGTGATAACCAGTAAAACAGGTTCAATCAGCAATTTGGTGAAATGCAGGTTTCAGGAGGACGATGAAACTTTAGAGACAGGGGGAGCTCTAGGGGAAGAGGTGGATGGCAGAATAGAGGTTCTGTAAATTCTGTTATTGTTTGCCATTATTGTGGCAAAACATGCCATATTGTAGCCCATTGCTATGCTAAGAAGAATGATATTCGCAGTGGTAAATTGCAGCAAGGAAACTATGCATCATCTTCACGAAAGAATGAAGACAAAAATGAGTGCCTATTTGTTATGCAGCATATGATGAATGCAGTTACATGAAATGAGACACATGATGATGTATGGTATGTTGATTCAAGTGCATCTAATCATATGACTAGTCATCTTGAATGGTTTGGAGAGATGCAGGACTTACAAAATCCAGGTTTATGTGCAGACATGTGATGATTCATGCCACCCAATTTCACACATTAGAAAGGTTCCCTTGTCCTTGTATGATGGCCATACAAAGAGTCTGACAGATGTATTACATGTGCCATCAATCACAAAGAATCTAGTTTCTGTTGGCCAAATGGTAGTGCAGGGGTTGTAGGTCCGATTCAATGCAAACGATTGTTTATAGAAGACTTTAATGATAAGTGCAAGTTGGTCGCAAAAGGAAGTAGAGTTGGCCGTATGTTCACTTTAGATGCTGGAATACTTGTAATGGATGCTACTATGTATGCTAAAGGAAAAGGAGTAGTTGTAGATATTGAAATATGGAATAAACGTATTGGATATACAAATGTGCAAAGACTGAAATTAATGCAGTCCAAAGGATTGGTTACAGGGTTGCCTTGCCTTCTTTTTGAGTTGAAGAATTGCATAAAGTCTATGAAGCATGCCAGTTTGGTAAGCATACAAGACAATCCTTCTCGCATGATAGAGAAGTGAGCAATAATATACTTGATGTAGTGCATACTGATGTTTGGGGGCCTGCACAGAATGTATCTCTTGGGGGCAGCAAAGAAGCTAGCGAGGAATCAAGTGTTCCATGCTAGGACAAAACACATTGAGGTTCACTACCACTTTGTGAGAGAGAAGGTACTTGCAGGAGAGATTGACTTGTTATATGTCAGCACACAGGATCAAATAGCTGACATTTTCACAAAGGCATTGGGTGCAAAGAAGCTTCGAAATTTCCGAAGTTTACTTGGAGTTGCAGAGATAGAATTGAGCTTGAGGGGGAGTGTTGAGATGGCAAGCTCAACATGTGCGGGCATTGATGATGGACCACTTGGCTAGATGGGTCCGCACGTCTATACTTAGCACGTTGGCAGTCATTATGATACTCACATGACCATTGACCTATCACTAAGTCTGTTATGCACTGTTTGACTTAGTAGTCACTTTCCTTTATGTTGTATCTTATCTATACTTTGTGTACATTGTATAGTGTATGGAAGAAGAAGAAGAAATCAGCAAGAAAATGTTTTGGCCTCCATCTCTCTTCTTGTGTTTTTGAGTGAGCTTCCTCTTGTGTATAAATTGTGTGTTTGGCGCAGTAGCTCAAGCAAGTCCCCCACCACACGATTCTTGACAAAAAAGAACCAAGAATAGAAACCTAGATAACAATGAGTAGTCATAATGTAATGATTTGGATGACAAGTGTGAGGATTACTGCTGTGCGATGAATGAGGAAAGTGAAAAATAGGACGATATGATAGAGTATGACATGGACGGCCAATTGATCAAATAAATAAGAGTAGACTCCAAGCCTTGGAGAGAGCCAATGCTTTTAGGATTAAAAGAGGAGTCTTCAAAATTGAATGTGATCGTAGTTGGTTAGATCACTTAGGCATGATGGACTATGAGCAAGTAGGGCTAGTCCAACCAAGTGTCACACCTCTCCTTAGAACAGAATCAGCCTTAGAGATGAGACCACTAGGGGAGACTCCCTCCTCTAGCGAGGGTTGCGAGTTTAACTCAAAATCAGAAGTAAGTTCTGAGAGTGATCCAAAGATAATGACCACCTAAAACTAGACGCACCAAGGGGGACTTTCCGGCCCATCTTTGATGCACAAACAATTGAAGGAGGAAAGGAGAGGACAACCAAAGGAGTTGGAGGTCAAATACAAAAGGAAACCCAGGACCTACCAAAGCAGTTCACCAAATTCAAGAAGGGAGGTAGGGTAGTGATCTTGTTGGGAGTGAAGAGGCAAGGACATGCAAGCGAATCAATAGAAGGGCTTGCCAAGGTCAAGGAAGTCAACTTAGACAGGGAAGGGGAGAAGCCTTGACTTGTGTTTATAGCCAATGACTTAACAAAGCAAGAGGAGGCTGATCTCATTACTCTCTTGCGAGAGTACATAGATGTGTTTGCCTGATCCTTAGATGAACTTAAAGGAGTCAACCGAGAGTCGTAATGCATAACATTCCAATGACTCCTGATGCAACACCAGTAAAGCAATGACCTTACTTGATGAATTCGAAGCATGCTCATGCCGTTAAGGAAGAGATCGACAAACTATTGAAGGCCGAATTCATCTATGAACACCATATTGGGGAATATGAGAATTTCTCATAAGTTTGGGACACGTGGTCAAATCTTTGGATTTATCATAACTTGAACACTATAACTCCAAATTGAGCACTCTATACCTCAATAGATTCCATTTTTTAAGCGCTTTCCAATGATAGGTCACATCATATGGTTTTGAGAAACTTATGGGCATGTTATCTAGGTGCCACCTTTTTAGATTCAAAAAATGGGAATTGGAAGATTCCCAAACTCACTAATATTATGTTTATGAGATTGAGCATATGGATTAGGTATCACCCATAATGATTGTCTTGAAAAAGAATGGAAAAATTTGAGTGTGTGTGCACTACTAAAAAGTCAATGCTGCAACTAAGAGAGACAATTATCCATTGCCCTACACAGCACATACTCGAGAGGGTAGTAGGAAAAGAAGCCTATAGTTTCCTGGATGGCTTCTCGGGCTATAACAAGTTCAGGTGGACCCTGAAAATAGACACAAAATGGCATTTGCTACAGAATGGGGCGTATTTGTCTACATAGTCATGCCATTTGGGCTAACAAACACACCTGCCACCTTCCAGTGTCTAATGTGTGCCATCTCCAAGGACATGCTTAGATGAGAACTAGAGGTGTTCATTTGATGACCTGTATGTACACTTTAGTTTGGTAAACACCTAGATAAGATCTATACAGTCTTTGAATGGTGTAGATTATATAGTCTCTCTTTAAACGCCCTGAAGTGCTAGTTCTAGGTAAAACACAGATGTATCCTAGGGCATGTGGTGTCCAAAATGAAAGGTGAGAAGGATAGAAGCTTGCACGTGAGAGCTATGGTGGGAGAGCAAGAGCAAGAAAAAGAGAGACAAGAAATGGGAACTCCAACAGTCACAATGTGTGACCGGGCCTTCCTTTATTCAAACTGTCACTAAAAGAATAAAGAATAAAGTGACGGTGACGGGCACCCGCCACCTGCAGTGTGCAGTGGTGGTGACTGTCAGTGTAGTAATATACGGGTGACTAGGTGGAGGCGCCTTTACCCCCAACAACCTCCCACTTAAAGACAAATCTGCCCTAGTAAGGAGTGAAAAGAAAAAGAAAAAAGGCAGTACAACATGTACACATGTACAACAGGATGAGGAAAGACGTCATCTCATCCCACGCCCATCAACCTCGTGAGGAAGGCAAAGCGCTCCGTAGAGAGGCTTTTCGTGAGCAGATCTGTAGGATTCTAGTCAGTCGAGATCTTGACAAGATCAACATACTTGTCCTCAGCCACCCCACGTATGAAGTGATACCTCACCTCAATGTGTTTTGTCTTGGCATGGAAGACCGGATTCTTGGCTAATTGAATAGCACTCATAGAATTCGAATGCAGTGTAAGGATAGCATCAATACCAAGATCAGCAACCAAATGACCCAACCAAATGGCCTCCTTGTAAGCCTCAGTGGTTGCAACATACTCGGCCTCTGTAGTAGAAAGGGCCATGCATTTCTGCACCCTAGACATCCAAGAAACAACACCTCCAGCATATGTGAATACATAGCCGGAAGTGGACTTCCTACTATCTGCATGTCCTGCATATCAGAGTCAGTGTACCCCACGACTCCTGTATCCTGGTTGCCATAGTATATGCACATATCTGAAGTGCCCTTCAAGTACCTCATGATACCCTTCACGGCATCCCCATGCTTCTTGCCAGGTGTAGCTATATAGCGTGCCACAACACCAACTGCAAAGGCAATATCTGGACGAGTGGCTATCATGGCATACATAAGACTACCCACTGTGGATGCATAGGGAATCTTGGCCATCTCGGCCCTATGCTCATCTCTCTGTGGACAATCAGCCTGTGATATCTTCACATAAGAAGGCAATGGATAGCCAATTGGCTTTACGTCTTGCATGCTGAAGTGCTCAAGGACTTTATGAATGTGCTCCCTCTGTGTCAAGTAGAGGAGTCCTTGATGCCTGTCATGTCTAATGCACATACCAAGTATGTGAGCGGCCTATCCCAAATCTTTCATCTCAAAGCTCTTCTTGAGCTGAGCCTTAAGAGCATCTAGCTCATCATGAGCTTTCCCTGCTTATCAGCATATCATCCACATAGAGTACCAAAATCAATAAAGAACCATCACGGGCTTTCTTCGTGTAAAGACACGGATCCATAACACTCTTGCTATAGCCCTGTGAGTGCATAAAGGCATCAAACTTATGATACCAGTCCCTAGGTGCTTGTTTCAAGCCATAAAGACTTTTCTTCAATTTGCACACTAGGTGCTCCCTGCCAGGTTCGGCAAAGCCCTTAGGCTGCTCCATATAAATCTCATCATGCAAGTCCCCATGTAAGAAAGCCGTTTTGACATCCATCTGGTATAAATCCAAGTCAAGTTGAGCAACCAAAGCCAAGACTAAGTGCAGGGTGGTCATCTTAACCACAGGAGAAAAGATCTCATCAAAGTCCACACCATGCTCCTGCTTAAAACCCTTTGCTACCAATCTAACATTGTATGCCAGCTTGGGGTATCTAGGGGTACTTTTCAGCTTGTACACCCACTTGCATGGCAAAGCCTTCTTGCCCTTAGGCAAGGAAACCAAATCCCAAGTCTCATTCTTATGCAAGGAGTCTATCTTAGACTGCATAGCCCTCTCCCAAGAGTGATTGTCACCCCTGCGCATAGCCTCAACATAAGTGAAAGAATCTCGCGCATCTGTAACCAAGGCATAATGCATCGAGGGCTGAAATCTATTAGGTGGACGTTTGTCTCTAGTAGGCCGTCTCATGGCCGTCTCTGTTGTCTGCCCAGTTGCCTGTCCAACACCCTGACCATGAGCATCTGCTGCAGCTATAGGTTGTCCAACTGGCTGTGCGAGAGCTCTCGGCTCCTCCTGAAATATGACCCTGCAGATCTCAAAAACTCTCTCAGGCTGCCGATACATCTTGTCTTCATGGAAGACTACATCATGACTGCGGATGACTTTCCGCGCCTGTGGATCCGAGAGATGGTAACCCATCTCGCTTGCATCCCCATAACCAAGGAAAATGCATCTGAAACTCTTAGGATACAGCTTACTTCTCTTGTCCCTGGGCACATGGCAAAATGCCTCACATCTAAAGATACGGAGATGCATATAAGAGGGAGGTTTTCCAGTCCATATCTCCTCGGCGGCAACCTAGAAATCCAAACCACTAGAAGGTGATCTGTTTATGATTTGCACAACTGTACTAATTGCCTTAGCCCAAAAGCTCTGTGGTATGCCTGTGTGGCTAAGCATACTACATACACACTCCTAGATGGTTCTATTCATCTGCTCAACCAAACCATTCTGGAGGGGGGGGTGCAGGGGGTGGTCAACTAACGCTTAATACCCCTCTCATCACATAACTACTCAAAAGCATGTGAGACATACTCACCCCCATTATCTTTCCTTAGGCATTTTAGCCTATACCCAGACTGGTTCTCAACCAATACAAGCCATCTCTAAAACAGAGCCAAGACATCGGATTTCAGCTTAATGGGATAAGCCCAAAATTTTCGTGAAAAATCATCTATGAAGGTAACAAAATACTTGGCACCACCCATAGACTGACAAGGCATGGGCCCACAGACATCCGAATGTACCAATGCCAAGGGCTCACTCATGCATGGCCTATTATACTTTTTATGCGTAGACCTAGTCTGCCTGCCATAAAGACAATGCTCATATGAATCAAAACATCCATAAACAAGGGGTGGTAAGTACTGCAAACCAGAAAGCATTTTCATTCCCTTCAAAGACATATGGCCCAAACGTGCATGCCAAAGAGATATATGTGGGATAGAACCCACAGACAAAACATGATCAAGGGAAGAAGCTAATACAATCAAGAGATAGAGGCTGTCAGCCTTGGCACCTCTCGCAATCACAAGTCTGCCACAAGTGATCTTCCATGTAGAGTCTCCAAAACATACATGATATCCCGTGTCATCAAGCTGTCCAACGGACATGAGACTACGTGTCAAAGTAAGTACATGATGTACATCTTGCATAACAAAACTGCTGCCAGAAGGAAACTGCAGCCTAACATCACCAATGCCCACAATATCAAGAGAGCCATCATCACCCAAGCGCACAAAACCTGAAACAGTACGGTATGAATGAAACCACTCTCGGCAAGGTGTCACATGAAAGGAAGCACTTGAGTCCAAGAGCCAACACTGTGCATACATAGAGTGTATCTCTGTCATCTGCGAAGCACTAGAAGAAGCTGCAAGGATATAATCATCATCATCAACATCCTCAGGCTGCATAACATTGATCTCTTCAATTTTAACACTGGACTTTGCAGGCACTATACTGTGATCAGAAGACTTATCCTGCACTTTGTCTTTTCCCTTATCTTTGCGCCTTTCATTGTGCAGTTCATGGCATTGTGGCCTAATATGGCTCTTTTTCCCACAATGGTGACAAGTAACATCTGCATTCCTGCCACGGGATTTGCTACATGACTTTCCACGAGACTTGGACCGAGATTGCTGAGAATCCCGTCCATGGCCACTGCCACTGCCACTGCCATGATTTCCATATCCATCATTCCTGCCTCTAACTGTCATAGCATGCGACATACGAGAGGCATCCAAATTCTTACAGTTAACCTCTTCCTACAGAAGAGCACTCTCAACATCAGATAATTTCAAGGTAGCAGTAGAGGCACATAATGCAATGTGGAATACATCCCATGACTCATTAAGAGTACCAAGCAAGAAAAGAGGAGTGACATCCTCTATAAAAGTGATGTCCTATGAAGTCAAGTTCTTGATTATAGCATGGAACTAGCTCAAGTGAGCAGACATAGTCACATTCTCCTTCATGTGCAGATCCATAAGCTGCTTCAGCCAATACATCTGACTCGCTAGACTTTTCTTGTCATAGAGATTCTTGATTTTATCCCACAACTGCCATGCACTTTGTTCTTCCTCAAAGACATTGTAATGAACCTGTTCTATGAGAGATAATACAATGGTGGACTTGCATAGTTACAGGCGGATACCCACTCAACCTCAAAGGTTTGATCTATGATTTCTGCACCCAACACCTGCCAAATATGGCTCTTCCAATAAGAGTAATTCAAACCATCAAGCTTAGTGATGTTGAAAATAGCATGTTCAGTGGACAAACTCGCCATAATGCAGGCTAGAAGATTGTAGATAGTTCAAAACTGCTTGCTGTTTACTATAGAAAATGACAAAAAAATCACCAAAATCGAGAGAAAATGGCGAGAAAAGTGTAACCAAAGCTGCTGTCCACCAAGTACTAGTGAAAGTTCGTCATTTCAGAATATTTCAGCATGAAAAATCCATGTCAGTCCATACATATATGCTTGCTATAATAAATTACAGATTTCAGTAAATGAGAGCTAACAGTACCAAAATCGGATCCCAGGTCAATCAGATACTGCCAACACCAAAGCCGGCATCATGTGGGCATAACATAGGCATATGACAGTCGATAAGCATGAATCCAACACCCAAACATGTCATACAAACATCTGCCAGTGAGTAGGCACACCCCCCAGTCAACGGGGCAAAGTGTTCCTGCCACTACCAAGACTTGACACAAGTAGATGTCAGCTCACAAAGAGAGGGACCCAAAGGAAAGAGTCAGCTCATAAGCATCACAGGAACCAAGACATATGAACCATGCATCATCCTGAAGGGTAAAAGATCCCAAATAGTCTCAAAAGCTCAAAGAGCATAGACCGCTTGCTCAATGGCTGTCAACCATCCAAAGACGCTCCCACTGGCACAAAAGTCGTAAATATCAAGCAACAAAGCTCCAACAAAGCATGTACAAGTACTAGTGACAAGTGTCCAAGATCAAGCATCAATGGTACATCCCGGACATGTAGGTGGTAGAGCATGCGTATGTAGCATCCATAAGCATGTAAGACATCAAGTACATCCCAAGATACAACTCTGGCAAGCCAATAAATAGCTCAAGTAAGCCCTGGGAATCCAAGTTCAAGCCAAGACCGAGCTCCAGTAGCAATAGGCTCCAAACAATGTAACTAGCATGTAGTAATGGCATAGGCTAAGCATGTCAAGACCGGTCAGACATAAGCAACATACATGCTATAAGTACATCCAAGACGGAGCATCCAAATGCTTTGCAAAATGAGCTCAAGCTCAACCAATGATCCCGAATCAAAACCAAGCTCTACGTCGAGCCCCAAGTGTCAATACATCACCATATATGCCTGGAACATAGCTTGAAAAGCATAGGCATAAGCATACATGAGTAAAATGACTTTATCCCAACTGTGTACAGTAGTGATTTACTATTTAAAACTGAGAATTTCAGCACCAAAATCAGCTCCAAATGGTTGCCAAAAAATAGGCATACATTCCCCTAACATCCGGGCATCAAATGGGACCGGGCATCAAATGACAATGCCAAACAAGCTGTAGCATCAAATGTCAATGTAACACTGTCATAAACTACCTGTGGACTGTTATGACAGTCCCAAAACAGTGTTAAATCAGTCCAGATACTATGTCAACACATCAACCATCAAAACCAAGCATCAAAGCATGTTCATGTGCTCGAAATGGAGCCTTTCCAAGTGCCAATGGAGGGGGAGAGCTGCTGTTGTGACTGTCAATGCTGAAGACACATATGGGAGGGCTAGGGCTGCAAAAAATGGTAACTGTAAATGTTGAACCTGGGGCTGCAAAAAATGGTGGCCAAGCTTCGGAGGGGTCCGGTTAAAGCCAAGGAAGGCCTCAAACAAGCTCCAGCCAGGGGAGAGCAGCCCACATATGAAATGAGAGTTGAGAGTGTAATGGCTGCCCTGTTTCAAGAGGGCTGAAAATTGAGGTAAAACCTATAAAAAGTGAAGCAATACCTCTGTGTGAATGCCTTGAGGGTGCCCAAAGGGACCGGGAAGGTGCTCGAGAAGTCGAGGAGTGACGGGAGCTCGAAGGAGTCAGATATGGCTACCGGGAAGGAGACCCAATGCAAGTGGGGAGTCCATAGGAAGCTGAGAATGCCACGAACCAAGCTCAAGAGTCAGGAAGCCGAGCTCTGATACCAGTTGAAAGGTGAGAAGGATCGAAGCTTGCACGCGAGAGCTATGGCGGGAGAGCAAGAGCAAGAAAGAGAGAGACAAGAAATGGGAACTCCAACAGTCACAATGTGTGACCGGGCCTTCCTTTATTCAAACTGTCACTAAAAGAATAAAGAATAAAGTGACGGTGATGGGCGCCCGCCACCTGTAGTGTGCAGTGGCGGTGACTGTCAGTGTAGTAGTACATGGGCGGCTAGGCGGAGGAGCCTTTATCCCCAACACAAAAATGGCATTGCCATTGACTTCTCCAAAATCAGGGTTATTGTCGACTTGCCACCACCAACAAATTATAAGGGAGTTCAGTGCTTCTTGGGACACACATGGTACTATCGACACTTTATCTTAAACTACACATTGATTGCTAGACTACTTTACAAGTTGTTGATCGTATTTGAGTGGACTAGGGAGTGCCAACATGCTTATGAGAGTAACTGAAAAAGGCTCTCACTACCGCACCTATTCTACAAGCCCCAGATTAGAACATAACATTCCAGTGCACATTGATGAGTCAAAGGTTGCCATGGGAGTTGTTTTATGCCACCTTGGCGAACACAATCTTGACTATCCAGTGAGCATTGCTAGAAGACAACTCACAGATATGGAGATGAACTACTCTGCGATAGAGAGGGAAGGACTGTGGCCATGGTATTTGATGTAAAGAAGTTTCAACATTATCTTTTGGCTACGCCTTTCACTTTCTTTATGGACCATCAAAATTTTCTTTATCTTGTAGATAAACCCTACATTACATAACACATAGCTAGAAGGTTGCTTTTAGTTTTGGAGTTTGACTTCTTTGTGGTAGTACTCAAGGGCAATTAGCATTATATGGCTAATCACATGTACCACATACTCACAGGAGAAGCTATTGTGTTGTGGATAGGGGGTTGTAGACTACCTACCCGATATGCACCTATTTAGCATGTCCAATGAAAATGACTTTTTTGCAAGGGTGGTAGACTTAATGCCATATTAGGCAGATGTCATAGTCCAAACTTTAGAGCATGAATTGCTTGAGAGACCTATCGAAAAGGCCAGGCTAAAGTGCCTTATCCTTAAGATTCAACCTTATCAGTTAATTGCTAGCAATTTCAATAGATTAGGATAGGATGGCTTATTGTAAAGATGCGTGTGAGCACGAAATGCACGATGTGCTGACCAAAGTGCATGCTAGAATTGCTGGAGGGCACTTCAGCGGAGATACCAGAACCTGCAAAAGTGGTACAATCTCAATTGTGGTGGCCCATCCTATTTCACAATGCTAACAAATTTGTAAAGCATTGTGATGAGTATTAGAGGACCAAGGTCCCTATTCATAAATATAAGATGGAGTTGACCCTAATCATAGCACAATAACCCTTTGAAAAATAAAGAATCAACTTCATTGGGCCAATCAGTCCCACATCACAGTACTCCTAGGCCAAGTACATCATAGTAGCCACTAACTATCTCACAAAATGGGCTAAAGCTCAAGCCACCAGGAAGAACAATGCTAGGACTATGGTTAAGTTCCTTTGGGAGCATGCGATCTCACAATTTGGATGCCCCATTGAACTAGTTAGCAACCAAGGCACGCACTTCATTAATGAAGTGATTGCTTATTTGCTATCTGTTAGGGTAAAAGGCCCTTGGGCCTGCCCGTGTATAATGACCATCCATATTCTTTATTGATATATATATGAAAGTGCAATAATGCTGTCATAATATTGTTGACATTACCTACATTGTGTGTGCTCTTCTCTCTTGTATCTCCTACATCCCTTTCAATTGGTATCAGAGCAGGTCCTTCGTGAGTGCTTCTCAGCCTTCCCCGGCATCTACACGAGGTATGAGAGCTTGCTTCTCACTCAGTTCTTAGCTATTCTTTGACATGAACAATAGGGTTTCATGAAGAGGCAGCCATAGCTTCCATCATTGAAGCTTGTTCTCTTCACCTCTTGCTTGGACTTGTCCTAGGCTTATGTAGGCCTATTGTAGGCCTTCATTGGCTTTTGCTTATCCCCTACCCACCTTGATTTGGCCCCTCAAGTACAGCAGCATGCTCACGTTTTATTTGTGCTCGCTTGCAAAAATGGCTCAAAAAGCACTCTTTTTGTCATATCTTGGGCATTTGGAACCCGATTCAGGCAAGGTAAGAGTCTAACTTGGGATTTTGGCATGCTCTAGATGCAATGGTGATGTCGGATTTGCCAAATTTTGATGATAGAATATTCTGCAACAGATTTCAGGTCTAAGACAACATGTATTTGTATGCCTATGGCTTATGTGATGCTTCTACTGATGTCTATTGATATCGGATCACTTGTGGATGTTATGCCTCTTATGTGAGACACATTTGGAGCTGATTTAGCTCAGACATTGACTATTTTGAATAGTCCTAGATCTGTCCAAAACAGAGCAACCACCTGTTACTTTAATTTAATGCTTACAGGTCTTGGCATTTGATGCTCGATTATGCCTGGTTGGTGCCTATACATACGGGAATGTATGCCTATGAGTTGGCACTTGATTTGAGCTTGGTTTGATCATTATTTTACTAAGTTTTAGACTATTATTTGCTGTTGGAAACTTCAGGACTGAAGCTATTTATGCTACAGTTGGGTTATGCCTATTGGTCATGGGGTGCTCCCGGCTACTCAGTATGATGTCATGATGTATTTGGACTATGCCACATGTCTTCTTTATGATCTAGAATGCTTTTGAGATGAGATTAGAGCTTGATTTGGGTTTGATTGTCACTTCTTTGTAGCTATCATTTCATCTATGATATGATTTATGCCTAGGCTACCCAGTATGGGTTATGATGTCTTGGTGAATGCTTTATGCTTTGGCTATGGATGGCAGTTGTTTGAGCTTGTCTCGACACTCATTTGAGTATTCCCTTGAGCAGTTGGACATTGACTTGGATTTTTCCGTTACGACTTGGCTTTTTTCGTTATGACCTTGGATGCTATATGGGATTTGATGCTCTGATTATGGATCTTGGCTATTACTTGGATGCACTTACAGGTATTGAGCAATGATTGCTCCCTTGTTTTGGCAGTTGCCTATTGAGATGTGATTGCTCATTTGCATTTGATATGCGGGATACTTACTGATTAGTGGACTTGGGATTTACCGTTATGGCCATCCTGCTTCTTTGTTGCATGGCATCTATGCTATTTGGGTTGCTATTGCCCGTGTATGTCAAGGAGCAGTTGATCTTTATGGTCACTCGTGTATGCACATGGTCTGCTACTATGTATTTTACAGATCCTCTTACCTGGATGCTTTTACATAGATATTTGGGATTTTATTGGAGCTTGATTCTTGTAGGTTTATTTGCCACCTGCCGTTCTTCGCTAGACATGTATGTCAGTACATGGTATGAAACATTGCAAAGTTATGTATACTCCTATGTTTCGGGGATGCTTATGCATTTATGGCTCTGATGCATGCTTATGATTTTATGGTTGTGAGCTATAGTGATTGGATATGTCATGCTTTTGTCTGCTAGGCTTGTCCGTGTGGGAGCTTTTGCATCCATGGTTGATGCCTTTGTGTTCTCCCCTTCTGGTTTGGATGAGTCCCCTTTGCAGTATGCTATGACAACTTCCACCTCTTCTAGTCATGCAGATAGTCCTCTTGATGAGCCTATTCTCTTTGATGAGAGTTCCCCTGATTCTTTGAGCTCCTTGGATGTACTGGACAACCCTACTCATGCTATTACAGAGCAGTTGTCCTCTTCTACAGGTTTTACATGTTCTGCTTGCTTTCATTGTGGAAAGACAGGGCATGTGAAGTGTAAATGCTTCAAGTAGATTAGAGAGCAGAAAAGATTGCGCCGCACTAGACATGAGAGCAGAGTCAGTGATACAGTAAGTGAGATCACTGTTGATAGTGGTATGACGCATGTAGTTACCCATGATGATGCAGTTGAGCCTAGACTCCTAGCATCGTGTTACCCTACAGATTACTTGCTCAGTGATACGGCCTATACCTTTGATTGGCTTTTAGACAGTATGGCATCTTGTCATGTTACTCCCCATAGAGTTTGGTTCTCTTCTTACAGGGAGGTTAACAGATGTATTTCTTTGGGCCTTGAGTGGGATTGTCATGTTATTGGTACAGGGGATATACACTTGGCTTTGTCAAATGGGTCTTCTCTTATACTCCATGATGTCTTGCATATACCTACGCTCAGTAAGAGCCTGATCTCTGTCAGTCAGTTGTATAATGTAAGATATTATGTCTCTCTTGGGGATACTTCATGGAAAATCCATCGTGGTTGCTTGGTATTGGCCAGAGGTGCTAGATATGGCAGTGATTATGTAGTGCATGTCTCTCATGTGGGAGATTCTATGGTTGTAGTTACCTAGATACCACATGCATTGTTATGGCATTGTCGCCTAGGCCATGTATGACACACTGAGATGGATGCTTTATGTGATATGGGCTTATTGTCTGCTCTTCCCCATGCTACTTGCCCTCATTGTACTCATGGTCCGTGTAGAGCCTCTTTGGCTTATGGCAATCGTGTGAGGCATGCTCCTCTAGATCTAGTCCATGTTGTAGTATATGGACCTATGCCTTCCCAGTCACTTGGTGGAGTGTCGTATTTTGTGACCTTCATGGATCATGCTACCCACCGTGTTTAGGCTTACCCTTTGGTACGGATTGAGGATGTTGTTACTATGCTTGACAGGTTTATGGATTCTGCTGGTAGTAGGCCTAGATACTTGCAGATAGATTATGAGAGTCATGCTATCTCTCCCACCTTACAGATCTCTTGTCAGCAATATGGCATTGATTTCTTATGCACAGTATTATGGGATTGCTCATGGCATATGCCGGACTTTACAGGCAAAGGTTGCTTCTATGCTTACCACAACAAGGTTGTCTTATGGCTTTTGGATTGAGGCCCTTATGATAGTAGTCTACTTGGTTAATCGGACGTCGTGTTTCTCTTTGGATGCTATTACTCCTCATGAGGCATGGACTGGCATGAGACCCTCCTATGATCACTTGAGGATGTTTGGTTGCCAGGCATCTGTTAGTATGCCACATGAGCCTATGTCACGCACATGCATACTCCTTGGTTATGGAGATGGTGACTTTACGGCTTATAGGTTTTGGGATTTAGATGCCTAGAAGGTTCTAGGTAGTCGTCATGCTGTCTTTTATGAGACGCAGACACCTCTCAGGCCTCTTGATGCATGTTCAGTGCGCTTTATGGATGATTCTACAACCGTATGTCAGTCTTCCGCTTTGCTCAGGCTGCATACTATCTTGAGATCCCATTTGACTTGTGTCTGGGATGCTGGCCCTCTTTCGATGATTGACCTTGGAGAGTCTGTATGCTCTTTGTTGTCTTTTATGCGCTGTGCTGATGCTATGCGCCACTCTGATGCTTTTTAGCTGTGCACTTATGAGTTGTGTTACTTGCTTCATGGGAAGCAGTCATGGATTGCTCTATTGTCTAGAGCTATGGGATCACTTATCTTCTGGATGTCATGGACTTAGGGATGCTTGCCTCTTCTTGTGAGGAGGTTCCTGCCACTTATTGCACAGCTCACTTTCCGATTGGGCGTTGGGTGAGATGTCATGATTCCTCACCCTGTCTCTTTTCTTTTGTTTTGTTTTTTCACTCCCTGGCCCATTGGCCTTTTAGTGGGAGGTTGTTGGGGTAAAAGGCCCTTGGGCCCACCCATGTACAGTGACTGCCCATATTCTTTATTCATATATATATATATATATATATATATATATATGAAAGTGCAATTAGGCTGTCATAATATTGTTGACAGCACCTACATTGTGTGTGCTCTTCTCTCCCACGTCTCCTGCATCCCTTTCACTATCCACATTCCTAATCAACCATAGAAAATCATCACCTTACTATCCACAAGCCATCGGTCAAGCAGAATCCATGAACAAAATCTTTGTGACTGTCTTGACTAAAGCGGACTCTGCCTCCTAGCGATTGGGATAACAAGCTCATGGCAATGCTATGGTCCTATAGGACAACCTATAAAATGGTAGTGGGGTAAACACCCTTCAAACTGACATATGAGACCGAAGTGATCTTGCCAGTGGAGTTTTTCATTCCACGCTTGAGAGTAGCAGTACAAGAGAGATGGGATGGAAAGGAGGCATGGACGGAATGCCTAGTAGAGCTAGAACATCTTTTTGAGACCGAGCTCTTAGCTACCCATGCACTCATCTACAAAAAAGCACCACACAAGAGTTGGTTTGACAAGCACGTCAAACAATGTGACTTCAAGCAATCTGACCTCGTGTTGCTATACTCTGTGAAGGGGCATAAGCAGAAAATGAAATTCTAAGAATTAGGGCCCTTAAAATTTTGCAACATTAGTCAAATTCGCAATGTCGATCTCGAGACCTTAGAGGGCAAGGGCATAGGCTTCTTCAATGGTAGTCTCCTCAAGAGATACTACCTTCAACCCATCCGTTGCATGAGCCACCAATACTGCAACCCCCTGTAAATGTAAGAGTGGCCACTATCATAGAGATCGAGGACACAGATGAGAAAGCACTAGTCACACGCTTACTTGCAAATAACAATCTGCTCAAAGAATACACACTTTCAACATACTTATCAACGAGGAAGCTAACTTCAACTGGTACGCAGATCGGTCGCAAAATGCTCACGTAGTGAATCCCTGAAGGTCCCCAAGAACAATGAACTCTACTTTTTTGCACCAAAAACAATGTAAAAGCTTGCACGACAAGAGGCAAGAGACAAATTGGGTTCAATCTCCCCCATGCCTTGTGTGAGCGCTTCACAAAGCATGTATTTTATGTATATTTCAATCTTCATGCTCAATAATAGCCCAATTTACAAAAATATGACAAGCTTTTAGCTTTTGAGTTTGCTTTCTACAAAAATAGGAAATAAAGCTAATGGACGGTGCCCATAGAGTCTGGCACGCCCAATCTCAATGTCCAAATAGAAATAACATATCCGTGCGCATAGGCGCATACAAAATAATAATCAATGATCGATGTCTCAATAGACATAACAAAATATAGGCGTGGCGCCTATCAAAATATAATCCAAAGGTCGAATACTCGCTAAACTCCAATGCTTTCCTCCGCCACTGCTGCTATCTCTACACATCAACTGAAGCATTCACAATCGTTAGTAAAATAATACAATTAAATCGACAAAAGTGAATACCTAGCAGTCTTCAGCTACATAATAAATCAGCTGGTTAGAAATAAATCCGAACCTTAATTTATTACGAGTGCACACTCTAAACTCATAAATGTTTATTAATTTAATATGCATTTTGCGGAATCACCCGCTATGGAATCACCCATGTACACACTAAATTAATGGAACACCCGAAAAGGACAGGCGTCCCCATCAACTTTTCGCACAAAGAATCCTCTTTGTGTATGAGCCCCGGTCATCTAAGTTTACGGAATCCACCGTAAAACCTCACGGAATCCACCGTGGAATATGCCTCCTGGCATCATACCCCCGGGGTGGGATAGCAATTGACCTCAATTGCTATTAGCTCAATGTGGAGCTAACAGAGTGGGGAAAGCATTTAAGTCTCTAGGTGCATCCATTGTGCTTCCTCTACAGGATGGTTCTTAAATTTAACTAGATATCTAGAATACCTTCGGCCAGTTCTAGTGGTCATGTAGTCAGTGTCTATGATGGCTTCTGGTTTAAGTATTTCAGTCTCTTCCTCTAGTAAAGGTGGGTTTTCATAAACAGGGTGGATAGGTAATTGGCCTCTAAATGGTCTCAATAAACTAATGTGAAATGTATTATGAATTTTCCAATGAGATGGCAATTCTAACTTGAATGCATTATCATTAATCTTATGAATGATTCTAAATGGTCCATAAAATCTAGGAGCTAATTTGACAACTGGGTGTCTGTCCACACTTTGTAGTCTACGCTTTTCTATTTTAAGCCAAACATAATCATCAACTTTGAAATTCATAGCTTGTCTTTTCTTGTTGGCTTGTTTGGTATATGATTGTTGGGCTTTAGCAATCATATCCTTAACCTCATCAAAAACACTGTTATGCATAGTAGCAATATCATCAGCACTCTGAATTCTATTAGACAAAGATGCAACAGGTGTAGATAATCTATATCCATAAATGACTTCAAAAGGTGCTTTCTTTGTAGATGTGTGCGGTGTATTGTTATATGCAAACTGTAATAAATGCAAATGAGTATCCCATGTCTGAGGTTTAGAAATAGTATATGCACGTAAAAGATCTAGAATGGTGCTATTTGTGGCTTCTGTTTGTCCATTTGTTTCTGGATGAAATGCAGATGAGAAATCAATCTTTGTGCCTAGATTTGCAAACAGTGTAATCCAAAAATTATTACAAAATCTAGAATCTCGATATGAAATAATCACTTTTGGCAATCCATGGTTAGTAAAAACAGTTTTCAAAAATAACTGTGCTGCTTGTGATGCTGTTAAAGTTTTCTTACATGCAATGAAATATGCTTGCTTACTAAATCTATCTACAATTGTCCAAATCATGTCATGGTTAGATTTAGTATTTGGTAAACCAGTAATGAAATCCATAGATATATGTTCCCAAGGTTTAGATGGAATAGACAAAGGCATTAGTAATCCATACTGTTTACCATGATGTCTCTTTATTCTTTGACAAATCAAACATTCAGAAACGAAATTAGATACATCTGCATCCATATGCGGCCAATAAAAATCTTCAGTTAACATGCGTAATGTAGATATGATACCTCTATGACCTTGATATGGGGGACAATGAATTTCATTCAAAACAAAAGATCGGAATGGAATAGTAACACACAGTCTCTTTTCAAAAAACATAAATCCATCATTATATGACAATGAATCAACATGAATAAAATTATTTTGAACTAATTTTTGCCAATCAGAATGAAAAGTAATATCCTGGTGATATGTATCTTTCATAGCAATCAAAGAATCAAAAGATATGATAGAAATATTATGAATTGCAGGTCTTCTACTCAATGCATTAGCAACTACATTTTCTTTTCCAGGTTGGTATTGAATGATAGGATGAAAGCTTTGAATGAAGGAAGCCCATTTGATATGACGGTCAGAAATTTGGGGTTGGCTAAGTAGATGTCTAATGCTTTGCTGGTCAGTCTTTATCATGAATTCTGAACCCATTAAATAGTGCTTCCACTGTTTTAATGCTTGAACAACTGCTAGTAGTTCTTTGTCATAAGTGGAATATTTGAGCTCAGAGGGTTTCAGCTTAGAACTAGAATATGCTATTGGATGATTGTCTTGCATTAATACAGCTCCTATTCCTGATCCGCTAGCATCGGTCACAACTAAAAAGAATGGTCTATTAAAGTCAGGTAACTGTAGAACAGGGGCATTGGTTAATGCACGTTTCAGTAAGTCAAAGGATTTCTGCTGAGTTTCAATCCATTGATAAACAATTCCTTTCTTAAGAAGTTTGGTTAATGGTAAAGCAAGTAATGAGAAATTATGTACAAACTTCCTATAGAAACTAGCAAGACCAAGGAATGAGCGTAATTCATGTACATTTTTAGGAATAGGCCAATGCAATATTGCATCAATTTTCTTAGGATCAACTTTAATTCCTTCTTTTGATACAATATGACCTAAATATTCTATTTCTGTCTTAAAGAATTCACTCTTTTTAGGATTTGTAAACAATTGATTTTCTTTCAGTAATTGAAAAAATAATGATAAATGCTCATAATGCTCTTTTTCACTTTGACTAAACACCAAAATATCATCAAAGAAAACAATCACACAATACTGATATTTCAGAAAGATACGGTTCATCATTCTACTGAAAGTAGTAGGTGCATTGGTCAATCCGAATGGCATGACTAAGAATTCATAATGGCCAAATTGTGTCCTGAATGCAGTCTTAAATATGTCGGATTTATCTAACCTCACCTGATGATATCCAAACTTAAGGTCAATTTTACTAAATATAGAAGATCCTTGCAGTTTGTCCATAAGGTAATCAACTCTAGGTATAGGATACCTATTCTTTACAGTGATCTTATTTAATGCTCAGTAGTCAATACACATACGATAGGTATTATTCTTTTTCTTGACTAAAAGTACAGGTGCACCGAATGGGGAACTGCTAGGTCGAATTAAGCCTCTATTTAGTAATTCTTCAACTTGACTCTGGATTTCTTTTTGCTCTATTTGATTGTGCCTATATGGTGCTTTGCAAGGTGGTTGTGTACCAGGAATTAAATCAATCTTATGGTCTTCTGGTCGTGAAGGTGGTAAACCTGGTGGTAGGTCTTCTGCAAAACAATCCTTAAAATATGCAAGAAATTTCTTATGCCTAGGGTGCATATGATTTTCCTTTGCGTGCAATTCATTCACCCAAATGAGATATGATTTAGTATTTTTGCGTAGTGCACGTTTTGCTTGAGTATGCAAAAGCAGTGGAAAAATATGAGATGCATGCATACCATATAATGTAATAGATTTTCCTTGAAAATTACTATTCATTGTGTGCGTGGAATAATCTATATTTGGATTATGCTGGTGTCTCCAAGGCATTCCTAAAATAATGTCGCTTGACTGTAATGGGACAACTAAGAAATTTCTTCTTTCAGTATATGAACCAATTTGAATTTCTAAATCTTGTACTTCTTGTGTGCCATTGTACCTAGTGCCTAAAAATGCAGCTTTTATGCAATAATGCGTAGGTACTGTATGCAATTTCAATTCCTTTACCAATTTTGCTGAAATAAAGTCATGGGTACTACCGTCATCATGCAAGATAGTTCTTTCTTTTCCATGCACCAAACATTTCATAGTCAACAATGAATGTGGAGTAGGCATACCTGGTGCACAGATCGGTCGCAGAATGCTCACGTAGTGAATCCCTGAAGGTCCCCAAGAACAATGAACTCTACTTTTTTGCACAAAAAACAATGTAAAAGCTTGCACGACAAGAGGCAAGAGACAAATTGGGTTCAATCTCCCCCATGCCTTGTGTGAGCGCTTCACAAAGCATGTATTTTATGTATATTTCAATCTTCATGCTCAATAATAGCCCAATTTACAAAAATATGACAAGCTTTTAGCTTTTGAGTTTGCTTTCTACAAAAATAGAAAATAAAGCTAATGGACGGTGCCCATAGAGTCTGGCACGCCCAATCTCAATGTCCAAATAGAAATAACATATCCGTGCGCATAGGCGCATACAAATAATAATCAATGATCGATGTCTCAATAGACATAACAAAATATAGGCGTGGCGCCTGGTGCGCAGATCGGTCGCAGAATGCTCACGTAGTGAATCCCTGAAGGTCCCCAAGAACAATGAACTCTACTTTTTTGCACAAAAAACAATGTAAAAGCTTGCACGACAAGAGGCAAGAGACAAATTGGGTTCAATCTCCCCCATGCCTTGTGTGAGCGCTTCACAAAGCATGTATTTTATGTATATTTCAATCTTCATGCTCAATAATAGCCCAATTTACAAAAATATGACAAGCTTTTAGCTTTTGAGTTTACTTTCTACAAAAATAGGAAATAAAGCTAATGGACGGTGCCCATAGAGTCTGGCACGCCCAATCTCAATGTCCAAATAGAAATAACATATCCGTGCGCATAGGCGCATACAAAATAATAATCAATGATCGATGTCTCAATAGACATAACAAAATATAGGCGTGGCGCCTATCAAAATATAATCCAAAGGTCGAATACTCGCTAAACTCCAATGCTTTCCTCCGCCACTGCTGCTATCTCTACACATCAACTGAAGCATTCACAATCGTTAGTAAAATAATACAATTAAATCGACAAAAGTGAATACCTAGCAGTCTTCAGCTACATAAATAAATCAACTGGTTAGAAATAAATCCTAACCTTAATTTATTACGAGTGCGCACTCTAAACTCATAAACGTTTATTAATTTAATATGCATTTTGCGGAATCACCCGCTATGGAATCACCCATGTACACACTAAATTAATGGAACACCCGAAAAGGACAGGCGTCCCCATCAACTTTTCGCACAAAGAATCCTCTTTGTGTATGAGCCCCGGTCATCTAAGTTTACGGAATCCACCGTAAAACCTCACGGAATCCACCGTGGAATATGCCTCCTGGCATCATACATCCTCTTTGTGTATGAGCCCCGGTCATCTAAGTTTACGGAATCCACCGTAAAACCTCACGGAATCCACCGTGGAATATGCCTCCTGGCATCATCAACATCCTTATCCATGAGCATTGGACTCTTATTGGTCAATCCCAATTGTAGCCCATGGATGCTAAGCTGAACCTATTCGAGGGGCAAACCTACCCACTGCTATGAAAGTGCAAAGTAGCAATCTCTATTGAGATTGAAAGCCTCCCCAGGATCTTCTACGTGTTACCAAACACTAAGGATGCTAGTAGGGAAGCATTGTTGGGCTACGCATTCAAGAAGCAAGCCCATTGTAATATTGACTATGACTCGCAATGCATTCACCTTGCCATTGGCAATGTTTGGATAGTGACGACATTTAGGAAGGGTAACGCAACTCCATTGCAACCCGCAATGCATCGGTAGAGGAAACAAGTACAAGGTTTAAGGAGTGTTGGGGGTAAAGGTACCTCCATTAGCCACTCATGTATTACTACATTGGTAGTACCCACCATTGCATACTGCAGGTAGTGGGCACCCATCATCGTCACTTTATTCTTTATTTTTTTAGTGACAGTTTGAATAAAGGAAGGCCTGGTCACACATTGTGACCCGTTGGAGTTTTCATTTCTTGTCTCTCTCTTTCTTGCTCTTGCTCTCCCGCCATACCTCTCCAAGTGTAAGCTTCGATCTTTCTTACCTTTCAATTGGTATCGGAGCATGGTTGCTTAAGCATTCCAACTTGGTTCGTGGCATCTTTAGCTTTCTATCAAATCCCTACACTCATTGGGTCTCCTTTCCGACAGCCATAGCCAACTTTCCCCAGCTCTCGTTACTCCCCGGCTTCTTGAGCTGGGTCTCCTTTCCGACAGCCATAGCCAACTTTCCCCAGCTCTCGTTACTCCCCGGCTTCTTGAGCACCTTCTCGACCCCTTTGGGCACTCTTAGGGAATTCCAACAAAGGTATTCATTCATCTTCTTTAGGTTTTCATGCTGGTTACAAGTCTATAGATCTTAGAAGAAAAAGGGGGCAGCACCATTGTATCTTGCTAGCTCCATATCTTCACATAGGCCTTTGTGGGGCACCTTAGGCTTGTTGTGTGCCTTCTTTGGCACCCTCTTGAGGTTCCTACCACCATGAACTAGCACAAAACGTGAGAAAAAACCCTAGGTAGATCAATGTGACCTGCACCTGTTGTAGGCAGAAGATGGACAATAGCTTCTACATCAATTGTTGGTCATGGTATGCTTCCTAATCATTGGGGCACCCTTGGCAATGATACTTGATATGATTTAAAGCCTCCCAAGCCTTGATCATTGATATGAGGTCCTGTAGCACTAATTTGAAACAGTTTACAATAGCTTACAGACACTAAATGTCAATGCTACACTAGCAGTTGATGCCTATGCTTGTTTGGAGCTTTCTAGTTAAGAGGTTTGATGCCTATTGATGATTGATTGTTGGGGGATGCAAGGCATATGTTTTGCCATGATTTTGGTATGATCTTTGGGCCAAAAAATCACATTTTTTAGCAGTGAATCAATGTTATACATAGGTGGGCTAAAGCTCATTTACTTATGTTTGGATATGCCTATTGGATTGGGGCTATGTCTTGGATGTATACATTGATGTAGTGACTCTCGGGGATTGACATAGAGCTTGGATTTACTCTCAGAACATTGATTGAGCTTGAGCTCACTTTGCACAACATTTGGATCTCCATCTTTGATGTACTTATGGCATGTACTTTGCTTGTGTCTGACCGGTCTTGACATGCTTGACTTATGCCATCTCTATACATGCTAGTTACATTGTCTTGGAGTTGATTGCTACTAGGGCTTACTTGGGCTTGACATTTGATTGCCCAGAGCTTACTTTGGCTATTTCTTGGCTTGTCAGAGTTGCAGTTTGGATGTAATTGATGTCTATGGATGCTATAGAGCCTATATGCTCTGATGTCTTATTGACGCTTGATCTTGGATCTTTTGCTCACGGGTGCTTTCATATGCCTTTGTTGAGCTTTCGTGCTTGACATTTATGGCTTTTGTGCCAGTGGGAGTGTCTTGATATGCTTGACAGGCATAGAGTAGGTGGGTTTATGCTACTTGAGCATTTAGATACTTGAGACTGGGATATTCACTTGGATGTTGCATGGTTGATATGTCGTGGTCCTCACATATGTACTTGGGCTGATTTGGGCTTTGCACTCCCTGAGCATACACCTATTTGTGTCAGGTCTTACCAATGTTGTGTACACTATGCGCCCTATTACACACAGGGGGTGTGTCGGCTTACTAATAGATTCATTTGACATGCTTCGGTGTTTGCTCAATGTCTGTATGATTGTCACATGTTGATTTATGCCCACTTGATGTTGGTTATGCTTTGACATTTAGTGGTTGACTTGGTGCATTCATTTTGCCTATAGTTTACTCTCATTGTACCTGGCTGTAATTTATTACAGCAAGTAGTTATGCATGGATTGTGATATATTTTTCATGCTAAATCATCCGAATTTTATGTACTTTTGATGGTACTTGGTGGACAGCATCATTAACTATCAGTTTGTGGTAAATTTGCCTTGATTTTTGGTGGTTTTTTGGGTTTTTTCCTATAGAAAACAACAAGTAGTTTTGAACTGTCTATTGTGTTATAGTCTGCATTATGGCATCTTCTTCCACCACAGACAAAACTATCTTTAACATCACAAAACTTGATGGTACTAATTATGCCTATTGGAAGAACGCCAAGTTTGGCAGGTATTGGTGTAGAAATCGTAGATAAAGCCACTAAGGTTGAGTGGAGAGTAGCTTGAAACTATGACTAATGACGAATGGATGGATCTTGATGAGTTATGCAAGTCCACCCTCATCTTGTCTCTCACTGAACAAGTGCATTACAATGTGGTTGAGGAAGCACAGAGTGCTTGGCAGCTTTGGAATAAGATTAAGAACCTCTATGACAAGCAAAGTCTTGCAAGTCAAATGCATTGGTTGAAATAGCTTATGAATCTCCGCATGAAAGAGAATGTGACCATGTCAGCTCATTTAAGCCAGTTTCATGCTATTCTTAAGAACTCGGTTTCACAAGGCATTGATTTCAAAGAGGATGTCACTCCGTTGTTCTTGCTTGGAACTCTTAATGAGGCTTGGGATGTATTTCGCACTGCCTTATGTACTTCTGCCACTACTCTGAAGCTATCTAATGTTGAGAGCTCTCGTAGGAAGAGATAAACAATAAGAATTTGGATGGTTACTCCTCAGCACCATCTCCAAAAGCTCATAAGAATCAAATATAGTTGTAATTTTGAACTTTCGCATGTCACCATTGCGGCAAGAAGGGTCCTATACGCTCACAATGTCATGAGTTGTGCAATGAGAAGTGCAAAGAGAAGGGGAAAGACAAAGTACAGAAAAAGTCCTTTGATCACAGCATTGTGTCTGCGAAATCTAGCGTGAAAATTGAGGAGATAAATGACATGCAATCTAAGGACTCCGATGGGGAGTACATACTTGCAGTTAGTTCTTGTGATGCTATGCAGTTGTTTGAGGTTCACTCTATGTATGCACAGTGCTTGCTTTTGGATTCTGGTTCTTCATTTCATGTTACACCATGCCATGAGTGGTTCCACTCCTACTGCACTACAGTTTGCTTGGGTGATGACAGGTCACTTGCTATTGTTAGCATTGGGCATGTATGGCTGCAGCTCTCTACTAGCAGCACTTTTCTGTTATAGGATGTATGTCATGTACCTATGCTTACATGCAATATTATGTTTGCAGGGGGCAGCTTGATGATACTGGGTTTTATGTTTCATTTGGAGATTCTGCCTGGAAGATCACACGTGGCAGACTTGTGCTTGCTAGAGGTGCCAAGGCTGGCAACCTCTATCCTCTTGTAGTTGATGGATCCTCTATTGACCATGTTTTGTCTGTGGGTTTCCATCCCACATGTATCTCTTTGGCAATGCCCATTTGGGCCATATCTCTTTGAAGGGAATGACAATTCTTTTTTGTTTTTGCAGTACTTACTGCCCCTTGACTATGCATTTTGATTCATGTGAGCATTGTCTTGCAAACAGACTAGGAATACACATAAGAAGTTTGGTAGGTCATGCATGAGTGAGCCCTTGGCATTGGTACATTCGGATGTCTATGGACCCATGCCATGTGAGCCTATGGGTGGTGCAAGGTATTTTTTCATGTTCATTGACGATTTGTCACGGAAAGTCTAGGGTTATCCCATTAAACTTAAATCCGATGTCTTGGATATGTTTCAAAGATGGGTTGCATTGGTTGAGAACTAGATTGGGCATATGCTGAAATGCCTTAGGATTGACAATGGGGGAGAATATGTGTCACGTGCCTTTGAGTAGGTATGTGATGAGAGGGGTATTAAGAGCCAGTTGATTGCCCTCTACACCCCAACCCAGAATGGTTTGGCTGAGCAGATGAATAGAACCATCCAAGAGCGTGTATGCATTATGCTCAACCATGCAGACCTACAACAGAGCTTTTGGGCTGAGGTAGTCAATACATCTATGCATATCATAAATAAGTCACCTTGTAGTGGTTTGGATTTCCAGGTTGTAGAGGAGGTATGGACTGGGAAACCTCCCTCTTATGCGCATCTTCATGTCTTTGGATGTGAGGCATTCTTCCATATGCCCAAGGACAAGTGTAGTAAGCTAGATCCTAAGAGTGTCAAATGCATTTTCCTTGGCTACGGAGATGTAGGTGAGATCGATTATTGCCTCTAGGATCCACAGGCGGGGAAAGTCATTCGAAGCCATGATGTAGTCTTCCATGAAGAGAAGATGCATAGGTAGCCTGAGAAGGTGGTAGAGATACACGGGGTTATATTCCAAGAGGAGCCACATGCTCCTTCACAGCCAATTGGATAGCCTGCAGCAGTAGTTGATACACATGGCCAAGGTGTTAGACATGATGTTGGACATGCAGCTAAGCCTACAGTGAGACGATCTACTAGAGATAGACGTCCACTTGATAGATTTGAGCCCTTGATGCATTACATCGTGGTTACAGATGCAGGAGAGCCTCTCACCTATGACTATGCACAGGGGTGACAGTCACTCCTGGGACCATGCAGTCTGAGATGGACTCCCTGCATAAGAATATGACTTGGGATTTGGTTGCATTGCCTAAGGGCAAGAAGGATTTACCATGCAGATGGGGTACAAGTTGAAAAGTGCCCTTGGGCACCCCAAGACAACTTATAAGGCAAGACTTCTTGCTAAGGGTTTTTAAATAGGAGCATGGAGTTGGCTTTGATGAAGTCTTTTCTCCTGTGGTCAAGATGACCACCCTACGCTTGGTTTTGGCCTTAGTCGTGTAGCTTGACTTAGACATGTATTAGATGGATGTCAAGATTGCATTCTTGCATGGGGATTTGCATGATGAGATATACATGGAGCAGCCTAAGGGCTTTGCAGAACTTGGCAGGGAGCACCTAGTGTCCAAGTTGAAGAAAAGTCTTTATGACTTGAAGCAGGTACCTAGGGAGTGGTATCATAAGTTTGATGCCTTTATGCAATAACAGGGCTACAACATGAGTGATATGGATCCGTGTCTTTACAGAAAGAAAGCCTGTGATGGCTCATTGCTTAATTTGGTACTTTATGTGGATGATATGCTAATAGCAAGGAACCTCATGATGAGCTGGATGCTCTTAAATCTCAGCTGAAGAAGAGCTTTGAGATGAAGGATTTGGGACATGCCTCTCACATTCTTGGTATGCGCATTAAGCATGATAGGCATCATGGACTACTCTAGCTCTCACAGAGGGAGTACATTCATAAAGTCCTTGAGCGTTTCTGCATGTAGGACGTGAACCCTATTGGTTGTCCATTACCTTCTTACGTGAAGGTCTCACAAGCCAATTGTTTGCAGACAAATGAGTAGAGGGCCAAGATGGCCAAGATACATTATGCATCAGTTGTGGGCAGTTTGATGTATGCTACGATTGCCACTTGTCCAAATATTGCATTTGCAGTTGGTGTTGTGGCACGCCATATGGCTACACCTGGCAGGAAACATTGGAATGTCGTGAAGGATATCATGAGGTACCTAAAGGGCATAGCAGATATGCGTATTTGCTATGGCAGCCAAGATACAAGAGTTGTGGGGTACACAGACTCCGATTATGTAGGACATGCAGATAGTAGGAAGCCTATTTCTGGCTAAGTATTCACCTATGTTGGAGGTGATGTCTCTTGGATGTCCATGGTTCAGAAGTGTACAACTCTATCTACCATTGACGTCTTGTATGTTGCAACCATCAAGGCTTGCAAGGAAGCCATATGATTAGGCCGTTTGGTTCATGACCTTGGGATTGATGTTATACCTATGATGCATTCAGATTCTATGAGTACTATTTAGCTAGCCAAGAATCTGGTCTTCCATGCGAAGACGAAACACATTGAGGTAAGGTATCGCTTCATACGTGGGGTCCTAGAGGACAAGTCTGTTGACCTTGTCAAGATCTCCACTGATGAAAATCCTGCAGGTCTGCTCACGAAAAGCCTCACTACTGAGCGGTTTGTCTTTCTTAGGAGATTGATGGGCATTGAATGAGATGATGTTTTTCCTCATCCTGTTGTACATGTGTACATTGTACTGTCTTTTATGTTTTCTTTTCACTCCTCACTGGGGCAGATTCTCCATTAAGTGGGAGGTTGTTGGGGGTAAAGGCGCGTCACTTTATTCTTTATTCTTTTAGTGATAGTTTGAATAAAGAAAGGCCTGGTCACACATTGTGACCGTTGGAGTCCCCATTTCTTATCTCTCTCTTTCTTGCTCTAACTCTCCCTTCATAGCTCTCCAAGTGCAAGCTTCGATCCTTCTCACCTTTCACTTGGTATATCTATGACTCCTACATTGGATTTGGACTCTATGAGTACCACTTAGTCGGTACAAAATCTAGTATTTCATGTAAAGACCAAGCACATTGAGACCCATTATCACTTCATTAGGGAGGTAATTGAGAATAAGTTAATAGAACTTATATTCTCACTAAAAGTCTCCCACTGGAATGTTATGTCTTCCTTAGGAAGATGATGGGGGTAGGATGAGATGACATCTATTCCTCATCCTGTTGTACTTCCTGTACACTATACTTTGTCACTTTTTTCTTATTTTCTCCATACTTGGGCAGATTTGCCTTTAAGTGGAAGGTTGTTGGGATTAAAGGCCGCATGTACCTAGCCACCTAGATTTACTTATACTTACCGCCTACATAGCTATACACTATAGGTGGCAACCTTCCCCATTACTATTACTTTTCTCTTACTATGATAATAGAATAAGGAAAGGCAAGTCACACATTGTGACTATTGGAGTTTCCACATACCATCTTTCCCTCTCTTACTTGAACCTCCATAGCTCTTGCTTTTTCTTGTGCTTCCACTTTTGCTCCACCTTTCAGCTATCTCACCTAATCAGTAGGGTGGAGCATGACTCGTGTGTAGGGATGTGCAAGCCAACTCAAGGCACATGAGAAACTAATCTACATCTCTATGAGAGGCAAGCTCAAATAACCCAAGCATAGGCATAGTATTCTTAGGCATGATGCAAGAATCATGCAATTGATTATAAGATTTTGATGGTTCTAGCGGTGAGGGTAGGTGTTGTAACTCTTCCCCTCACTTTACAAATGCCCCTAGGGTGCAAGCTCTAGATTTTTAAAGAGTTCTTAGGGGTTGATGTGAGATAGAAACTCAATGATCTCATGGTGTTCTTGCGGTTTTGGTTGGTTGAAGAGTTTCCTGTCATTCACATGTAGTGGGGATAAATAATTGATCATAACAACATTGCTACAAGGGGGTAAAATTTGATCAAACATAGACAACAAAGGATCAGAAAGAATATTACAAACTAAAAACCATGGAGAAATGCTTGAAAATACTATCACCTAGCTTGCACAAAGCCAAAAATAGGAAAATGAAAATCGCTTTTGTGTAACAAAAATATAGGTAGTCTAAGCATTTTACACAACCATACAAGACGCAATTACTGGAGAACTCAAAAACACATGCTGTTGTTCAAAAAACACAAGGTGAAGATGGTTGAAAACATGCCGATTTGCTCCAAATTGAGGTCACTTGGACAATAGCAAGAAATTGAAGATTGGTCAGTAGCAAGAAGGTGTGAGGGAAAAATTTCCATAATAGAAAAAAGCACCAAGGCCTGAACATAGACTTTTGATCCCATGACAAACATGGGTGTAGCTATGGAAGCATAGAAGACTAGTGTAATAGAGTACATACCGCGAGAAAGAAAATAGAAAACACAAAAAGAGGAATGTTTCAAAGAGAGAACTCATATATATGCTCAAGAAATGGAATCGATATAACAAACATGAGATAGTCACATAAAACAGTGAGTCACCAACTATGTGGGCACTCACATTGGCTCCCTCTCTCCAATCGAACATGCTTTGGAAGGTTATAAAAGTGAATGAATCATTGAGAAAGAGGGAGCATGAATAAATAGGCATAACATAATGCCAAAAATATATTAGGTTGACTAGCAAAATAAAATTAAAATGTTGGTCAACCATAAAATAATGACAAAAACCACAAAAATAAGCACATGAAAAATGCTTAAAATAATGTCATGTGTCCAACCCACAAATACACATGCATAGACTCACTCATGAGCCATCCAATCTGTTGACAAGTTTCTCATGGATAATGTTCTAAATGCTATTGTTGCAAAACATAGGGTAAAGTCTTCAAGGTAAAAGACATCTTATCTAGCAACTCAATTTTGAGAAGCCTTTGATAAAGTGAAGTGAAAATATATGCAATTGGTGATGTACAAAATGGGGTTTTATTCTTAAATAGGGAATCTCCCATTTATTCTTCTTGAAGGAGCTCACACTCAAATTTTTGCAAATGGAAAATTATTGAAGGAATTCCAAAATTGACGATGGGTGAGACAAGGCTACTAAATTTCTACGAATGGAAAATTATTGAAGGAATCCCAAATCAATGATGGGTGGGACAAGGTTGCCTAGGAAGTCCCCTCCTTTTTGGTATAGCAACTCATCCCTTTTTCAACATGATTGATAGAATGGTTGACAAGGATTGCCTCACAGAAATCAAATTCAAAGGAAAGCAATTAGCTAATGATCTCCTTATGATCTAAGAGGCCTCAAATGGGAATCTACAAAAAGCATTGGAATTACTGGATGTATATAATATAGTTGCTAGTTTTTCTTTCAATATTAGGAAGCCAACATGTATAAGTGTGATAGAAGAGACCTTTGCTCATCTTGGATGGGAAGGTGGAGTGATTAATAGGATAAGGAGGATAATAACATGATGGCCCCCTATAGTGTGTCAAGCTCCTAACTAGATTTTGAGCACATGTGGGCTAATGAAAGGGAAAAGTGTTGGTGATCTGATGGGAAGAGATACCACGTGCTATCTACCTACAAATTACCATGTATTCTATTCCTTTACTAGCCCAAGTCTGCCTTGCTTTAGTGGGTGTTTTCTAATGAACTAGAATCCATTGGCAAGCTTCAATCTTCATGTAGAGGCGCATTTAGTAGCTTTGATTCTTTATTGAGAGTGGCCTATGATGAGTGAAGGGCTTGCAAGCCGAAATATGTCACTCGCTTACCTCATTTGCTAAGATAGAAGGTGGGGAAGTTGCATGCCACTATATTGGCCCACTTACCCTAGGGGGCACTATTTTTGGTTGGGATTTCCTATGGCAATGAATGCCAAAGAATCACTTAGGATAGGTTGGGTGTTGGGGAAAATCTAAAGAATCAATAAACTGGAGCACCATTGATTGGCCCCTCCATGTGAATGAAGCTCAAGATCATGGGGAATTTCATGTTTTCCACCATCTGATTTTATCTTCCTCTCAACTCTTGGAATTAAACCATGTTAAAGATTTGGGAATCCATCGTGGGAAAATTTATGTGGAGAAAAACATGGAAACACATATACATGGCTTCTATTTCTATGGAGACTCTAAAAATGGCTAAATAGCAAGGTGGTCTACCATTGTTGGATCTAATCAAGGAAGTTAGGGCACTAAGGGTCAAGCTTCTACATAGATGTTGGCAAAACAATATAGCATGATCCCACATGCTCATCCACTTGTTAGCATGTAAGACAAGAAGCATTGCAAAATTTAGCACTTAGTCAAGCTGAGGGCCCTTGAAATACTATCAAAATTTTCTCAGTTCGTGGTATTCTATTTTGAAGGATAACCAATGGGATAGAAACAAGAATGAAATTTATCTAGAGGAGAACGTATTTAAGTCATAGGCACACTCTCCTCCTCTAGCCAATGTTGTGGAAAGATGTGGAATTAACATGGTCAAACTAGGGCTATTCAAATCAATCCATGGATTAAGGATCCATGAATGGCTAAGAGTTTCCATGAGGCAAGAAATACTCGAGGTTTACCCAACTTAAGGAGGATTTGCTGGCAAGTAGTTGCACATCATTTGTATGGTTTCAAAGTAATTTTCAAAAATGGTAGCAATACGAGCGTGATAGTCTCTTAGCCAAAATAATAAGAACATTTCTTACTATCTTAAGAGTTTTGCAATCAAGTTAGTGAGTGTGCCTCTTCATTGAATAGGGAGCAAGTTATTGGAAGCGATTTCAAGTTCCATAGCATAAGGTCAATCACTTCACAAGCAATTCGGGAATCTACATTGAAATCCATTTTTGAAGGAGCTCGGGATAGCCCATCTAAGCGAGCTTCACGTAGGAGCTTTAATACACTTATTTCTATGGATTACGAGTTAATGATGTAATTACTGATTTTAAAAGTACAAATTTACGATTTGTTTGCGTTAAATACAACAAGTTGTCAAAAAAAAGATATGTTCGGATCTTAAGCTATTTGTTTGGGGCCCGCGGGCATGTAAATGGCCTCCACATGTTCATAAATCATTCACCCCAAAAAAGCTGAAGTGGAGTTAGGGTGCAGGGGTGATCATGGATGACGTGAACTTCTCAAGCCTGAAAGAACCTACTGCGGAATATAGTAGATAATTGAAAGGCGGGGGGGAGAAATTTTCGTTGACAAAAGGTTAGCCCATTATATGGAATTCCCCAAAAGTAACTGCACGTTTGTAAAAGCCGGGTGCGGATGCTCGTTGGAAAGAGATCGTGTGTACAAGTCAAATGGCGACAGATTAAAAGCCATGGCACGCGGGATGTAGCCTGTAGGTTGGTGTGGGATCGATCGACGGTGTCATCATAAGGACCGCTTAACCACTAAACCTTCGAAAGTGATTTTGGCAGAAGCTTGAAGTCTATTAATTTCCACAGACAGAGAGAGAGAGAGAGCTGCCCTGTACAGAACAGACTAGAGCGTACTTTGCCTTGAGAACCAAATTCACTGTAAATGTGGAGGTGGGGTCTTGATAGTTAGAAACCAAATTGACAGGCTGCCAGCCACCAACACATTTACAGCGCAGCACCGACGCAGTTTCCGCCAAAACATGACAGCTAACGGGCAGAGTTTCCGGATATGATTGCAATATTTTCGATGAGAATTTACCGTAACAATCAGAAAAACTGGAGCATGTCAAATATTGAAAGTAGTCGGCTTAGTAGAAGATAAACGTTCATCCGGGGAAATCTTGAAACTGCTGATCTTCATACACGATCAATGGAATGAGTGCAATATATCGCTCGGTGGAGACAACTAATTGCTGTAACTAAGTGAGATTAGCACAGTAACTGGAAGACAGACAATAGACCGCTCGATCAGGTGAGGTGGATGAGAACAGGTAGATTAACACTGGCAAGGTGAAGGGTTCGATACAATTGATAGCTCAATTAAAGACTGTGCTTGGAAGATGGAGGAGGAATGCTTGCACTTGCTCGACGGGATGGGGCCTTAATACGGTGGTGCTGAGTCCTTATTTGTGGGGTGGATGGGGGTAGATCTAGGAGCGTATGCACAAGGGGAGCGGAGGGTCTGATGTACAGATGTAAGGAAGGGTCAGGGAAACGATAACAGTGATAATGGTGACGATGATTATAGTATGAAGGATGGGATGTTTTTTTTGGGGGGGGGGGGGGGGTACAGCCCTCCTCCTTTAAGGGTCGAGGGAGAAGCTCTTCTGGCAAGTATAAGAGACGATGGAGCGAGAGGCGAGGGAGATGTTGATGTCGCACTTGGAGACGATGTTGGAGTGGTGGGAGAAGAGGTTGAGGGTTTTGACGCGGCCGAGGAGGGTGACAGTGGTGCTGAGGAGGAGGATGCCGGAGGAGGAGGAGTAGTAAGCGGACTGGCCGGAGACGAGCTGGAGGGGGGCGGAGCCCTGGACGGTGAGAGGGACGCTGAGGCTGGAGAGGGACTGGGAGGGGATGGAGCCGGAGGGGGGCAGGGGGGTGAAGCCCACCTGCGCGCCGCCGTAGAAGAGGCAGGCCACGCCGCCGTCCTCCAGCACGAAGGTGGCCCGGTTGGGGTTGTAGATGGCCACCTGCAGGACCAGGGTCACGTTGATCTGCGTGGTGGTGCCCGGCGCGCCGTTGGTGTAGCCGGAGGGGTAGATGGCTGCCAGCTGCATGCTGGGCACCTGGATCCTGGGGTCCTTGGGTTTGTACACCGACAGGTACAGCACCGCAAGCACGATTATCACCACCACCAGCACCACCGTCACCGCCACGCACGCCATCTTCTGCCGCCTCTTCCGCTTCTCGCAGGTGTGGCCCTTCCCTCCCTTCCCCATTCTGCTCGTGATGTACTATGATTATTGTCCTGTCGCTGCCCCTCCGCTTTTGCTCTGCTCTCTCTCTCTCTCTCTCTGTGCCTGCGAAGGCTAGAGTACCGCCAGCCCCTCCCACTGCTGCTCCTGCTGCACGATATTCACAATGGACGGATAGACGGAAACAGAACAAACGCACGCACTCAGACACACACCCCGAGAATGAATATGAGAGAGAGAGAAGAGAAAGGGTCCCCCGTCGCTCCCACCTAACGCCCCCGCCTCCCCTTCCTTTTCATCCCTTCGCCACCGTCACGTAGCGCAACGGGTCTTCCCATTATTATAAAGCACATGCTAGCTAGCTAGCTAATACGACTGTTCAAAAGTTCGATGCCACTCCACGTCCAATGGTTCTAACCGCTTTTCCTTTTCAGGGCCTTATTTTACTAGCACTTGCAAACTCCCTACCATGATGTAAAGCACCCAAATGAAGCGTCAATATAGTCACCAGTCACGACAATCTATATGGCCTTCCTCATTACCAACACCATGCCATAAATCACATTCGGGCACATGTGAGGGTATGGAACGGGGCACAATAGCATCACCCATCACTTGGGTTGTTAAGGCCCATTTATACTCACATCCAAAGGAGAGTGTACAAGGGCATGGAGCTGAGTTCTTAGAATCGAATCGCATTTAGGGGCCTTACTACACTCACCCTACTTGAGCTTGGAAAATCATGGTGCTAAGCAAATGCTAATCATGCTATCCAATGGCTTTCTAGCTTTTTTTCCAGCTTGCTCAATGGATACAATCATTGGACCTTGTTCACCAAATATGCATCAATTCGATCTTGTTCACAGAAACCTTTGCAAAGTAAGATCTTGTTCACTAAAACCTTTGCAAACTAAGATGGCTAGTGTTGCTTGAACGCCATCAGCCATAAGCTTTACATCACCTGATGGTTACTACTCAAAGCCAAGTAGTGGCATCTTTTTTTCTTAAAACATATATTCTTTAAATGTTTAATCTACTTAATGCTTTTTATAAAGAAAAAAAAGTAAACTAAACATGGCTCTAAATAACTACTAGGAAATCCAATAGCTTCCATCCAAATACATATGAAATGTGTGTTAGTTGAAGCTTCCATTTCAAAAGGGTAAACCCAAGTCTTCCCAAACGTTTGTGCACTCGAACCTCACACACCAAGCAATCACTTGCCCACCACACTCAAAAAGGTGCTTGTGTGTGGGGGGTAGGATGCTTTGGACATATATAAGAAACACCTATCCATTCTCCACAAACTTTCATTGGCTTATTGGTAGTAGTGAGGCCTTGTATTTGATGTTTTGACACATGGCAATGAAAAACATGGCATGCATACACCTTTTTCATGTGTAACCACTCTCCTACTCATGAATCTTAGAGGAGCATGAAACATATTATAAGTCATGTTTTGAGATGTGGTGTTGAAAAACCATGATAAGCACACTCCTTTCAATCTTTCACCATCCTTATTGCTCCACACCCCTAATTAAATATCAATCTTGTTTCATCAAAATAATATCTTTCCATTCTCTATTAGACTCATAGAACTAATACAATCACTTTATGAGAACGTATTCATTACCAATGTGAGAACATAATAAAAAATAGAATAACTATACCTTATTCCAAAAGTCTCAAGCATTTGTGAAAACAATAAGGAGTCTCTCAAAAAGTTTTTTGCTTTCATCTTATTCCAATAGTCACCTAGCATTTGTGGAAAGAACAAGGGTTCTCACAAACAATATTTTGCATTGACGAAACTTTTTACAATATGCATAGATAACTTTGTTCAATGTGATTTTTTAATTGCATGTTACATGGGATATCTACTATCATCAAGGAAATGCTCAACAATTACATTCACACATTGTATGCACAATTCTCCACCAATGGCTCACTAGTGTGTTAAGGATGGGCATCTTATTTCAAATGCCACACATAAAGGAAATTTTGATATGAACAAATTTGTGAGTGTGCCTTCAAGGATTGAGGAGACAAGGTTCAAACTCACACACACTTGTAACTCAATGCACACTCAAACCACTATGCCACGACCTCATTGGCACATAAAGCAAACTTGCCAATGTGTAATTGCTTGATTTGTCATACCTACTAGCCAATTTATACCACATTGTTCTGATTGGTGGACCATGTTGTTCCATATACATCATTAACACGTCTCAAATTCCTAAGGGAAAAAGTGTTGTTTATTTCATAGGCAAAGATATTTTCAAGGGAGCTCCTACCAAAAAGCTTATCACAACTTTTCTTCTAAATTCAATTGTGACTGCCCTCATCAAGTCCAAGTCTTTCAATTTAGATTACCCTATTCATCAGACAAAAATGGCCTCAAGATAATGTCTTTTGAAGCCACTCTTGAGCTTGATTTTACATGGCCCTAACTTCCTATTGGCTTAAGGCTTAGAAGGAATTATGAATAGCTCTCTTTGGCTAAAGAAGAATGAGTAGAACCTCTGCTATTGTATATGGTAATTTAATAAATGTTAATGACCTTTATGAAAGTGCTAGAGTGCCTTGTGTTTTGAATTGTGCCTATATGGTGTTGCAAACTTTTTTTGATGTTAACATATCTCCATAATTGATTAAAAATATATTCAAGAAAGCCCACTTAGCACTCCATGAGGTCAACCTTTCCTTCTATAAGAATGTAAAAGCTCTAACCCACCAAAGTACTAAAATTTAGACCCAACATACATACATGTGCACATATACATACACATGCACATGTACACATAGGTATGGGCACATGCACATGCACACACTTTTTTGGGTGAAACCATTATATATTAGGCCTTTATTGAATAAGAGAAAAATGGTTTGTGGCAATCTTTTCCAAAAATGGCATCCATGTGAGAGCCATCTAAATCACCGATATTGCAATTATCATATTATGATGTTATAGCAAGTAATGAAAGTGGTTGTAGGTCTCAAATGTCATAATGCCCAAGAATGCATGATTCCTTTGGGTCCAAAGATTCCGTGAATTTGAAAATTCAAACTATGGGAAAAGAATTTCCCAAGTCTCTATGCATCGAAAATTAGCACACAAAGATTGAGAAAGTCTATCTAAAGTAACTCTAGTGAGATTGAGCATCAACTAAGAAGATGAGGATGGTCTCAAACAGCAACATATGGGCATCCCACACATTGAGGCAATAATTTAGTGATTCGCCAATTTTTGTCTCATAAGTAACACTCGAGTCTTAGATCTACAAAGTACAAACTTTACTTCAAATGATTTTTTTTTTCTAAATGTTTACTAAGGTCATTTTCTAGCCATTTGTGGTGATTTATCCAAATGCCAAAGTATAATTTCATGTTTATCTATCCATAGTTCTACTAATGATCCAATCATCACTATGCAAAATGATATACTAACCCATCACACAACGTGAAATAGAGATTGGGGGTATAATCAAACCATTGAAAGTGATGATTAAGAAAGAAATCACCTATCTTCCAATGCTGATATCAAGGTTTGGGTGCTTATTTCAAGCCATAGAGGGCCTTGTGCAAGTAGTAAACTTGAACCTTTGATCCTAGGATTTGAAAATTGGGTAGCTACTTCACATAAATCTTCGTAGAAATTACACGGTGTATTGGATAGAATCCAAGCAAGGAGTAGAGAATACAAATCAAATATGAGAAGAACAAAATTTGCTTTAGTGAACTGATACAAAGATCTCTCTATCCACCCGTGCGCTTCCACTGTGAAGCTTAGATGACAATCCAGAATAGATGATAGGTGAAGAACTCAAGGCTACTTGGAAGGGTGAAAGAAAAATTGATGATGACTTTAGAGGGGTCTTTTTTTAATAGCCTAGGAAGGTAGTCTAGTCGGATTGCCCGATCATATTTTGAACCTTCCCTAGTTGACTAGGGAATACGTTGAGATGGCAAGCTCAATACCTGCGTACATTGATGATGGACCACCTAGTTAGATGAATCTACATGTCCACAATTAGCACATCGGTGATTAGTATGATCCTCACATGGCCACTGACTTATCACTTATTATATTTGGTTATTGCACCTACCTACGGTTGGCATAGTTATAGTGCCAATCGATTAGTATAGTCGATTATATTAGAATATTAGAGTTGCAGCATGGAAGAGTGTGCACAAGAGGGAGAAGAGAGAACACAAAGTACAAGAAGAAGATCTTGCTTATTCAATTTCACATGATGTACAATTGGTATACTCTCTTTGCTACACTGAGAGTGGCCCTTAGGGCTATTTATATAGCCACTGGATGAGCTAGTTTAGGGTTTCCCCTATCCTCTAATCCATTCACACCTCACCTTTCCTCATGCACCCTTGGTTACATAGGGTTCTCATGCTATACTTCTAATATTCCCCCCCCCCCCCCCCCCAAATCAATTAGTGGTATGCCTTTATAAACTAGGCTACAATTATGTTTATGGAAAGATGATACAAAGAATGATAAAAAAGGCAGTCATCAAGTGCTTTGGAAACATAATTGGCCTCTAATTTTTTTGGTGCTTTAGGGGAGATAGGACATTTATTGGTGATATATCTTGTTTGCTTACATTTGTTACACTTCATCTTATTGGGATAGTTTTTTGCTTACAATATGTCCCTTTTTATTGCAAAATGAACATTTAGTGGAAATGGTATGAAGCAAGAGTTGATTAGGGATGTTAAGGTAGATGCTTGACTAGTGATGTATTCCTTTTTATTTATTTTCTCCTCATACACACATGATTGAATGACACCTTCATTTGTTAGACTAGTTACAAGAGTTGGGAAGACTTTCCTTACACCCTTTAAAAGTTTACAATGGCAACTTCTATAGCAATCGAAGCTTGTGAGAAGCTAATTGGGCCATTGCCCCCTTCATGTGAGAAATGAACTTTCCCAAGTGTTCTCCTTGCTTGTATTCCTAGATGCAATATTATTATGGCTTGGGCTCTTTTATTATCTTTTATATTTTGGATGGGTCAATGGCCTTGGTTCCTTTGATGAAGAGCCAGTAACCCCTCTCCATATATTTTACTAATACTTGTCATGGGTGAAAGTCTCTCCCATCAAACTTGTGGATTTGAGGTTTTACATCAACATAGGCCATGATAAGGTCTTACCGATTACATGGGGCAATGTTAGGGTCTAATCCTTTACAAGGTGGGCAATAAGAAAAAAATAAAATAAATTGAGTAACAAGCTAAAAGTGATTAAGAAATGAGCAAGACAACATTTGGAGAGGAGATGAAATGGTTTATGTGTTTATATCTAACACATAGCCTTACAATGGTCGAGAGGTCGAGAGGTTGAGAGAGGTCGAGAGAGAGGTCGAGAGGTCGAGAGAGAGAGAGGTCGAGAGAGAGGTCGAGAGGTCGAGAGAGAGAGAGAGAGAGAGAGAGAGAGAGAGAGAGAGAGAGAGAGAGAGAGAGAGAGAGAGAGAGAGAGAGAGAGAGAGAGAGAGAGAGAGAGAGAGAGAGAGAGAGAGAGAGAGAGAGAGAGAGAGAGAGAGAGATGATAATAGTTAAGCACTTAGTAAATATACTTAAGGTATAAAAAACCCTTCAAATTGTTGAGAATAACTAGCAAGCAATTATAACCAAATTGATCAGTAGTATTTGAAAACACTAATATCCAAGCTTAGTGAAATGCTTGTGTTGGAATTTGATCGAGGATGGGATTGAGAGCCATCTTTGAGGCAAGAAGCTCTGAGTTTTGAGCCTCCAGATTTGCAATGAACTTGAATCTTGCTCATCAGTGTGATTAGAATCACTGTTAATGACCTCAATAAGAAGAAAACTGAAAAAATAAGCTTCAAGATTTTTGGCTATGGTCGCCAGATAGGGTGATAGTTAGGGTTTGGCCCATATTGTGAAAGGTGAGAAGGATCGAGCAAGAGAGCACGGAGGTGAGAGCATGGAGGTGAGAAGGATCGAGCAAGAGAGCACGGAGGTGAGAGCTATGGCGGATGGAGCAAGAGTAAGAAAAAAAGAGACTCTAAATGTGGGAACTCCAATAGTCACAATGTGTGACCGGCCTTTCCTTTATTCAAATGTCACTGAAAGAATAAAGAATAAAGTGACAATGATGGGTGCCCACCACTTGCAATGTGCAAGTGCGGGTCATGCATAGGCGGCTAGGCGGAGGCGCAATTACCCCCAACAACTTCCCACTTAAAGGAAAATCTGCCTCATGTGAGGAGTGAGAAGAAAAAAGAAAAAGAAAAAAAAAGATAATACAAGAGGATGAGGAAAGACATCATCTCATCCAATGCCCATCAACTTCCTAAGGAAGGTAAAGCACTCTATAGAGAGGCTCTTCGTGTGAGTAAGTCTATAGGATTCTGGTCTGTTGAGATCTTGACAAGGTCAATAGACTTTTTCTCATCAATGACCCCATGAACGAAGTGATACCTCGCCTCAATGTGTTTTGTCTTCGCATGGAAGACCAGATTCTTGGCTAACTGGAAAGCACTCATAGAATCCAAATGTAGTGTAGGGATAGCATCTGCAATACCAAGGTCGGCAAACCAAATGACCCAACCAAATGGCCTCCTTGCAAGCCTCAATGGCTGCAACATACTCGGCCTCTCTAGTAGAAAGGGTTGTTCATTTCTACACCCTGGACATCCTTGAAATAGCACCTCCAGCAAAAGTGAACACATAGTGAGAGGTGGACTTTCTACTATCTACATGTCCTACATAGTCAAAGTCAGTGTATCCAATGACTCTTGTATCCTGGCTACCATAACATATGCGCATATCAATGGTGCCCTTTAGGTACATCATGATACCCTTCATGGCATCCCAATGCCTCTTGCTAGGTGTAGCCATATCATGTGCCCATTCCAACTCACCTCCATGCTCTCACCTCCATGCGCATTGCATAGGGAATCTTGGCCGTCTCGGCCCATTACACAGAGGTGAGAAGGAATGACCACGTTATATGGCATACATAAGACTGCACATTGCAGATGCATAGGGAATTAGCTGTATGGGAGTAGGAAGCTCCTCCTGAAAGATAGCCGCGCATATCTCCACTACCTTTTCAGGATGCCCATGCATTTTTTCCTCATCATGGAACACAACATCCTGGCTGTGGATGACTTTCTGCACCTGCACATGATATCCTACATCATCAAGATGTCCAGTTGACATAAGTTTGTGGGTAAATGTAGGTGCATGGAATACATCATGCATAAGAAAAGTGTTGCTAGAGGGAAACTGCAGCATAACATTACCTATGTCCACATTCAAGAGACATGTCATCACCAAGACGCACAGAACTAGAAATAGTGCGGTATGTATGAAACCAGTCTCCGCAGGGTGTAACATGAAAGGATGCACCTGAATCCAAAAGCCAACATTGGGCATACATAGAGTGAGCGTCAGTCATTTGTGAGGCATCACATGAAGAAGTTGCAAGAATATAATATCCATTAGAGTCATCAAGTTGCATAACATTAATTTCCTCAATCTTAACATTGGGCTTTGTAGGTACAACACTGCGATCAAAGGACTTCTCCTACACTTTCTCTTTCCCCTTTTCCTTGCGCCTTTCATTGCACAATTCATGACATTGTGGCCTAATGTGGCCCTTTTTTCCACAATGATTGCATGTAATATTTGCATTCCTACCACGGGATTTGCTGCGTGTTTTCCCATGAGACTTGGAGTGAGATCTCTAAGAATCCTGTCCATGACCACTGCCACTGCCATTATTTTCATTTCCATCATTTTTGTCTCTAACTATCAATGCATGAGAGACACGTGAGACATCCAAAATACTTATGTTTATCTCTTCCTGAAGAAGAGGACTCTCAACATCATATAGCATAAGTGTAGTAGCAAAGGCACACAAAGCAGTATGAAAGATATCCCAAGAGTCATTAAGAGTGCCAAGTAAGAACAAGGGAGTCACATCCTCCTTAAAATTAATGCCCTATGAAACCAAATGTTTTAGGATAGCATGGATTGGCTCAAATAAGCAAACATAGTCACATTCTCCTTCATGCAGAGATCCATAAGCTGTTTTAACTAGTACATCTGGGAAGCAAGACTTTCCTTGACATACAAGTTCTTAATTTTCTCCCCAAGATCCCATGCACTCTGTGATTACTCAAATACATTGTAGTGTACCTTTTTGTGAGAGACAATGTGATAGTGGACTTGCACAATTCATCAAGCTCAAGCCATTGATCATTACGCATTGTTGCGGGCTATTGGCTCACTCAATCTCAGTGGTTTAACCTGTGATTTTTGCACCAACACTTGCCATATTTGGCTTTTCCAATAGCCATAGTTCGTACCATCCAACTTAGTGATGTTGAATATAGCATTATCAATGGAAGAACTAGCCATAATGCAAGCTAGAAATAGTGCAGACGGTTAAAACAGCTTGTTGTATACTGCTGTAAACAACCCAAAACCACGAGAAAACCAAGACAAAATGGCAAAGTACAAGTGATTAATGATACTTCCCACCAAGTACTATCAATAGTACATCAAAATGACATGATTCAGCACAATAAATACATAATAGTCTACATAAAACAACTTGCTATAATAATTGATAGTAGTGAGCAAATGAGAGCAAACAGTGAGCTAATAGAGATCCGATAACAACAGTTGACTGCCAAGTCCAATCTTGCATCAAGCAGGCATAATAGAGGCACTATGACAGCCAATGAACATGAGCCAAACACCCAAATGTGTCAAGAGAGTCTATCAGTACAACCGATACATCCCTTGAGTAATAAGCAAGATGTACACACCACTGGAAAGTCCTGACAAAGGTTAGTGTATGCTCAATGAAGATAGATAAAATCAGCTCATAAGCATCCAAGAGCAGACATGGAAGCATCTACCAAGCAAATATCATAGTCAAGGACATATAAGAGATCCCTGTCTCAAATCTCAAGTAATAGCTCAAATGCATAATTCGCAAGCTCTGGGTAAATCCAATACAATAAGCATAAAGCTCCATTGGCACAAAAGTCGATGGAATATGAGCAACGAAGCTCAAAGATAGCATGTAAATGCATAAGACATCTCATAGCCAAGACCGTACATCACGAGAGCACCAAGAGCATGTAAGCAGTCAAGCATCTGATAGCATTCAAGTACATCATGTGCGAAGCCAATAAACATCCAAAATAGGTTCCAAAGTATCCAAGTACAAGCCCAATTGAAGCTCCAAGTAGCAAAGAAGCTCAAAGAATGTAGGTAGCATGCATCACTGATATATGCTTCAAAGCATGTACTAATGGGTCATGCATAGACCATATGTATAACCTTTGTCACAAAGCATGCCAATGTAGACCGATGTCAAGTAAGTGCCAACCAATACGGAGCTCAAATGAGGCTCAAAATACATTTTGGAACCATCCAATACATTTGCCAACCTCCATTTGCATCCAAATAGTCATAACAAGCATCCGAGAAGCACCCGAGACCAATAGGCATAACATAACTCGAGTTAAATAGCTTCAGCCCTACTCTATTACAGTAGTAAATTCACTATCAAACTTAGCATAATCAAAACTAAAATCAGCACCAAATCAATGGCATATCATATGCATAGCTTCCCATAAAATTTGGGCATGATTTGGGCACAAATGGCATCGATAGCTAATACTAAGCAAGCATAAACATCAAATGCTAATGTAGCACTATTTGGGGCTTCATGTGGACTATTATGATAGTCCTAGACTAAAGTATATTAGACCCAAAGTAGAAGTGTGGAATCCTTGTTTTGTTGATATGGTAAACAATTCATGACATAGTCTTTAACATCCCGCCAAATGCCCTTCCAATAGAAACTTTTATGGATATTGTCAAATGTTTTAAACAATCCATGATGACTTGCTAAGGGTGAAGAGTGCATCTCTTGCAAAATACGATGCTTGAAAGATGAGTGGGAAACCAAATACACCCTTCCATGATACCAAAGAGTACCATTATGCCATTTGTAGTTGGGATACTCTTCTCCTTTCGCTTTGCTGAAAATCTTTCATCATAGAAGTCACTTGTTCATCAAGAAAATGCTCTTTTTGGATGTCATGAATCCAATCCTTATGTAGGGGAGAGATAGTCGAAATGAAACAATCCCACATTCTTGGATAAAGCATCCATTACTACAGTGTCCTTTCCCGCCATGTATATGAAATATCAAAATCATACCCTTGAAGAGTTGCCAACCATCGTCTTTGTTTTGGGAACAAAATTGGATGGGAGAGAAAGTATTTTAGCACACGATGATCACTTTTTACCTTGAAATGATTGCCATATATATAGTGATGCCACTTTTAAATAGCATGCAAAATCTCCAACATCATAGACATGTAGTTGACACTCCTTATCATCAAGCTTGCGACTTTTATAGGCTATAATTCCATGGTCTTGATATAGAACAGCCCCAACTCCTCTTCCACTAGCATCCACACATATAATGAATTCCTTAGAGAAATCTAGGCATGTAAGAATAGTTGTTGAAACTAAGAGAGATTTCAACTCATTAAAACTCTTGTTGGCTATGGAGTCCCAAAAGAAAGACTCATTCTTCAGCCCATCGATCAAAGAAGCTGCCATATGAGCATATATTTTTTATAAACCTCGTATAGAAGGAAGACAATCCAAGCAAACCTCTCAAAGAAGTAGAATTCATATGAGTAGGCCACTCTTTGACACATTTCACTTTGTTGGGATCCACTCGAATGCCTTGCTTACCCACAATGTGACCTAAGTATTCCAGTTCATCTTCCATGAAGGAATACTTTGACATTTTGGCAAAGAGTGTGTGTCTTCTTAATATGTCAAAGACCTCTCATACATGCATCAAATTCTCCTCCTTGGATTTGCTATAAATGAGGATATCATCAAAGAATACAAGGATTGTTTTGAATAAGAAAGGTTGCAATATTTTATTTATGAGAGCTTGAAAAGTAGTAGGTGCATTTGAAAGCCCAAGTGGCATGACCAAGAAGTGGTATAACCTTATTTCAGTCCTAAAGACTATTTTAAACTCATCTTCTTCCTTCATTCTAATTTGGTGATAGCCCGAACAAAGATCAATCTTGGTAAAGACCTTTGCATCTTTAAGCTCATCCAAAAGGTCATCAATGCATGAAATTGGGGTATCTATTCTTCACCGGCAGACTTGTTTAGCTCCCTATAATCAACGCACATGCAAAAAGATCCATCATTCTTCTTTACCAAGAGTAAGGGAGAGGAAAATGGAGATTGAATTGGTTGAATTAAATCCATTTGCAGCAACTCTTTGACTTGTCACTTCACCTATTCCCTCTCAAACTTTGACAAGTGATAGGGAGGTTTGTTGATGGGTTTTATATTAGGCAGCAAGTCGTCAACCTCTCACTTTGGAGGAAAAGATGATGGTGGCTGAAATAAATCTTTGTATTCTTCCAATAGCTCTTCCAACCTTGGATCCTTTTTGAAGAAGAAGAAGAAGATGGCTGCTTTGGTGGCTACTCTTCATCTTTTTTTGCAAGCAAAAGAGTAAAGATACATCATCTTGCATTGATTTCTTTTTGTAACTTCTTCATGGATATGAGTTCCAATTGTTTTTTACCAATGCCCTTCAATTCTATATGATGTCCATTCCATTTGAACTCCATTTGCATGTTTTCCAAGTCATGAAAATTTTCAAATGGACTTTAACCAATCACAGCCAGCATCTATAAGTCCCATTTCTAAAGTAATCAAGTCCATTTGTATGGAACATGAAGGATATAAGGTGATAGGAGTGCGTAGGCACACTTTTTATTGCTTGATTCATAAGCTCCATTGGCAAATTGGATCTTTAGTGGCACTTGCATTTGCTTAGGTAGCAATTTCAGTCCATGCAAATATTTGGTATTTATGAAGCTATGGGTGCTACCCGTGTCTATCAAAACCACTTTTCCATTTATTAGCCCCTCAAGTCTAAGGGTATTTTCTCCCTTACAACCAATCCATGCATCATGAAAAATTGCACATAAAGAGCCACCCAAATCAAAGGGAAAATTGTCCACAATATCATAGAACTCATGATTAGTCCCAACATCCTCATCATGCATGTCTTCAACCATAGGGTTTGCATCCACATGGAACACATTTCTCTCTTCACCTTCATCTTCATCCGGCTCATCAATGATGAAAAAATTGAGCTTGCTATTTTTGGATTTACATTTCAGTCTATGGTCTTATGTCCACTTTTCTCTGCACTTGAAGCATCAACCTTTGGCATGCATGTCCCTAATTTGATAATTAGAAAGAACTTTGTTGTAAGTGCTATTTTGAGATCCCTTTTGTGCATTTTCAGCCCTTGTGAAGTTTTATTTTGCTTCAGCCATTGGTCTAGAACTACCACCAATACTTGGTTTTGACCCATAAACCATTAGATAAGTAGGCACCTTGTTGTAATTCTGTTGTAGGTATTAATTCCCTTGCTATCTTATCTATACACATCCCTTGGCTGGCTGAATTGAGCTCCAAACTTAGAAGATTGATTTGGTAAGGAATACCCTGCACTTTTAGGCTGAATACCCATTGAATCTCTTCTATATTTTTGCCCACACCTTTTAACATATTGAATAGCATCATGAATGCTCTTGGGCTCCATTGCAGCTACTTCCAAAGAAAGGGTTGGATCTAGACCAAATATGTATTTGTTTAATTTTGTCGAATCATCAATTCCTTCAATGTACATAGAGAGATTGAGATGTTAATACTTCAAGCACTTTCACCTTTGGTTAGTGTGTACCTTGCACTTAGTTGTTGTCCAGCTTTCTCCATATTCGGACATTGAATAAGTCAGTGACTCTAGGTTTAATCACAGTTAGTCTAAATGGTCAATTAGACCTAAGTGTTGTATTCACTTCAGTTATGTGTGATTATGGAATAATGAGAAATTAGAGGAGATAGTACACTACTACTCTATGTTGCCTCAACCCTTCTCTGACTTTCAACATGGTATAAAAGCCATCTTGAATGGGCTTTCTGCAGCTTAACAAAGTGAATGTGGGAGCTTTCAGTCAACCGCCAAGACCCACAAACTGCTTATTGCTTCAAGCATTCCAAGCGAGCTCTAATGGCTATCTCTCACCTAGCCGACGCGTCGTCGATCCTCTCGGGGTGTAGTGAGCTTACCTTGATGCCAAAACGACTTGCCTCCTCCCTCACACAAGTCGGTAGCTCCACGATCCTAAATGCTAGCTCAATCATCCTCAAGCTTCCTCCATCTCCAAGCTCCATTCTCCATAGCCACGTGTAAGGTGAGAGAAGGGAAGAGAAGAGAGAGAAAAAGAGAAGAGGAGATGGTGAAGAGCTTTACCCTCTTAATCCCTCACTTCTACACACTCACTCACTCCTTTACACTCTCACACTCCCTCCCTTGAGCACACACAAGCAAGAAGAAGAGAAGAAGAGAAGAAGAGAGGACTCTTGTTAGCCACACACCGAAGAATGAGCTTTCATTCACTTTTTGAACATTATATATACAAACCCTAAAACCCCCATGGGTGTCCATCCCTTGTTACATGACCGGCCATTTGGCAAGGTCTCTTTTCCTAATTCCCTCTTCTTGCTTCATGCCCTAAGCCTATACCCGTCCATTCTTTTACAAAGTGGCACAGGAGGGAGCCTGGCGCTCTTTTACAAGAGTTTTTAGAGTTTTTGAGGCGCCTTTCCTTTAAAATTGCTCTTTTTGCCTCAGCTTAGTTTTTTAGGCCGCCTCTACGCCTTTGCTCTCTTTCTGTTCTTTTTGCGCTTTTTCCCTTATTTTTTCGCCATTCCAATTTGAGGTTAGCATTACCCCCCTCCGAGACAGGTGCTAGTCCCATGGCACGTCGAGCTGTTTGTTGGGGAAGGGCAAGCAGTTGGCAAGTTGTTGGTCAAGCGATGGTAGGGCCATAGGTGGGTTGGGCTACCATGGGAGTGTGGGAAATATTGTCAAGTGGGTGATGGGGCCTCGGAAGTTGATGGTTTGGTGCATCTTGCGGTGTCTGCGAGGAGAAAGTGCAGTGCTCTTACCTAAGGGGAGTGTCTTCTTTATCATGGGGTGCCTTGTGTGCATGCTAGTGGAACAGGGACCTGGGTCTAACCACAGGTAGACTTGGGTGATGTCCCACACTTGAGGACCCCGTTCGTGCAGTAGGGAGGTGCGGTGAGTGTAGTGTAGGGTGACACGTCTAGCCATAGGCGAGTGTTACCTCTTTAGGTGTGTCCTGCCCTTGGTGTGCCCTAGGCGTGAAGTGGGGGCAAAAAAGAGCTAGGGGTTTAGAAGCGGGGCCGACCGACCGCGGTCATCAGAAGCGCCTAACTTAAGGACCCTTAGGTGGAGGGATTGTGAGCAATGTGTCAGGACCGGCGTGCGGATGTGTTTTTTTTTTTTTTGATTGGGCTTAGTAGTAGGGGCTTGTTAGTCCTCGTCCTCAGGGGGATGCTGAAGAAGATTTAATGGAGTGGCTCAAAAATCTTCGACTCTACAGGAAATTCTTAAGGTTCAAATGAACCTAGAGGGGATTGGTGGAGAGAAAAGGATGGCTGCAGCAAGTGAACCGACTATCACTCATGTCTTCAAGAATAGTGATGCAGAAAGAAGGGAGGAGGCTGGCCTGCATCATGAGGTGGTTCATCGCATAGCTATCGATTGCATTAGGATAAAAAAAGAGCAGGGGAAGGCCGCGTTAGGCCGGGGTGGGTTCTTGCCTAAGTAGGATTTTTAGGAGCCTAAGATAGTTACAAGTGGTGATGAAGGCGGGATCCAAGCAGGAGGAGAAATCGATGATAAAGCATATCATGGTGGCATCTAAGCTGTCGGAGGTGAAGGTGAGGGCCTGGGCTAAAGTGGTGGTACATGGGTTGTATATTACAGGAAAGTCGTAACGACCATGGGCGTTTACATCGAAGTCTACTCCTATTCGTTGAGGGTATGCCATGTAAGCAGGGTTGTTTCTCTTTGAAGGGAGAGTGTTACAGAAGACCATCCATGCGAAGATGTTGTTGTCGCAGATGCGCCTTTGCCACAGTGGTTGGCACTCATATCTAGGCACAAACCGAGGCACTTCAAAAACTTTGTTCTACCAGTATTCCGCATCCTCGATGCCCTAGAGGGTGGGATTCTTCTCTCTTTCCTACAACCATTGTTGGCTCAGGCAGCTTCCAACATTGATCACCTCGTCCACTATTTTGGTGGGAAGAACTCTGCACAGGGCATTGGGGGTGAGGAAGCTGAAAGTGAAGGGTTGATCTCCTATTTGTGTCTCTCCCAAAGTATGAGCTCCACATGAAAACTGGGGGGCATGTCATTTGGGCATGGTGGGAGGGGTACAGAGGGCTGGGCCATAGGGTTAGCTCTTAACCTTTGTCTGGCTTCTTCCACCAGTTTCCTCCTCTTCTCCCTTAAGGTGGTTTTTTTAGGCCGATAGCAGATACCTACGGCGTTCCCCTAGGCTTAGCCCACTGCAATGGGTTGGGAGGGCATGTGTAGCCTTGCTCGTAGGGCTCTACGTGCTATGCTTAGTTTATTTTTCACTGCCTCCATAGATTCCCCTTCTTCCTCATGCGTGGCATCAATCAAAGTGTTCAGGAAGATTTGTTGCTGAGTGTAGAAGGCCACTTGGGCTACCTTTGCTCTGCCTTTTGCTAGGATTTTCTCTTTCTCCACCAAAGCTAGGCGATGCACCAAGGTCTTCACTCTTTGATCATTCTGGCCTGCCCACACTTCAGCCCTTTTCTTCATCTCTTCCATGCCTTCTCCCTGTCTTTGTACCAAGGCTGTGAGCCTCCCCTGCTGATCTTCCAACTCTCTGCCCATTCGCTCCTGTTATTCTCTTTTGAGGCTTAGCCTTTTAGTCATTGTTTCCATTTCTTGGTGGTGGTGCTCCTCTTCTTGTTTCCTCCCTTCCTCCCCTACAGTAAACTCCTTCATGCCCTACTCGATCCGCCCTATCTTCGTTGCTAGATCCTCGTATTACATGATCAGCAGGTCATATCCTTTTTGCATCTTCTCGAGCTCTTGATTTTCATCTATGAGCTATTGCCGCTAGCTTTGCTCTTGCCCTCGATGACCGTGGATGGGATGGCTTCAGGTAGTTGTGCGCTTGAGTCAGTGGGTCTATCTTCCTTAGGCGAACTTAAGGTCCCTAGGCCATCGAGTCGGCTCTATTGTTCTATCAACCAGCAAATTGCTTCGACCATGTCTTCTTTCTCTTGTCTTCTCAACTCTGCCTCCTCCTCCATATCTCTTCTTTGTCTTTCTTCTTCTATTTTCCTTGCCTTGTCGGCAACCTTTCAGCTTCTTCCTTCTCCTTCTTTTTCCACTCTGTTGCCTCTCTTAGGGATTCCTTTTTTTCTCTTTCTAGATCTTCTTCTTCCTTTTTCCTGCCTGCCTTTAGTTTCTTCTTCTGAGTTGCCTTCCCAGTAAAGTCCTTTGTTTTTCTTCGTTCGGATTGAGCCTCCCGCTCCTCCTTCTCTGTCTCGGTTTCTATCCGGTCACTTGATTGCTCCTTTTTTTGATGGGTCAGTGACTTGTCTAGGGTCTCATCTACTCCTTTTCTTCCCTATTGGGACTCTTTCACAGCCTCCTAGATGATGGCCATCAGTATGCTTCCACTACCCGATGAAGGAGGCTTTTGAGGAAGGTTTCTTCCTCTCCGTATTCTTAGACAAGGGGGATTCTCCACCTGCTTGTTTGTTGCCCAAGGCTAGTGCTTTGGCCGCTTGGTCTACTGTTTTGCGCACATAAACATTCCAATCCACCTCGTCAAGGGTGTGGGCTACCACATTCTCCATCATAGGTACTCTAATCCGATGCATCGGGGAATTGTAGCGTTGGTGGCTGGAGAAAAGGGCATGCACCAACTTTGCATGTAGGTGAATCTCAGCATCGGGGATGTCTTGTAAGCTGATGCCATCATTTGTCAAGACTTCTTCCCTATTTATCTTCAGCAGGGAATACACATCCCTTTTATGTTTTTTCTCCACCCTAGATTCCAGTCCCAGTGCTTTCTCCACCAAGGCTTGGGTTAGCAGTACCTGCAGTTGCCAGGCATTGTCCCCCCTTCCCACCATCACCATTCCGCACTCTCGATCGGGGTTGTACGTTCTCAAGAACTCCACACACTTTGTGTGGTCAAGTTCCTGTGCAAACTTTTCTAGGTACTTGTGGAGGTGGCACTATTCCATTATCCTCCTTGCGGCCTGCTCCTTGGCCACCATCTTCTCAAGGTTGTGAAAGCTATGGAATTTTAGCTGACTGTAAGCTCAATTTTCCAGGCTGATGCCGTACTGCTCTCTCTCTTCTGAAGGGGAGTCGGTGGGCACACAGTCTTGTTGTGACATCTCTCGTTCATGTCATGAACCATACTTCCCATTAGTGCTATAATTAATATACATACAAGAATTTGCTGAAAAGAAAGATTTTATGTTTATTGAACGACAGCATTAAACTCCAATACAAATTCTTTTCTTCAGACTTGGTTTGTGACATCCCTCCTACATCACCCATTTCTTAGGTGTTTATTGCATTTACTTGATCTTGATTGGTTTTAATTTGATTCACCTTCACCCTATTCACCTTCACGCTACCCTCATACCCTCTCCCCTTCTAGATTGAGAAAAATCATTCCTAGGATCGAAGGTTAGGAGATCCAGGGCATTCAACGTTCGGGTATAAGGTTTACTTGCGCTTGAGCCAAGTATAGAATTCTGGGTTGTAAGCCTTGGGGTCCAGAGCGAAGGGCGGGTACTTACTTGTGTGATGTAAGTGAGGACATCGGTTAGGAAATCGCTGGAATCGATGCGACTAGCGATGTGGAGCTCTTCCTCAGTCAAGAGGCGATCAAGATATGGGTGTCCCTTGACGTGCTCTTCCATGGGTCGGCCACAAAGAGTGGTTATCACTCCATATGAGGTGGGTGCGACATAGGTTGGGTCGTACTCTGATGTCTTGATTGCATGGCCACTGCTCAACATTGGTCATGATTTGGCATCTTTCGAGTTCCCACTGCAATCGTAGAGTGTACCAGTTTCATAAAAATGGGATGTCGGTATCAGCTAATGCTTTCAACTCCTCGATTTCTTTATCAGTGAGGCATAAGACATAATAAGACATAATGAGGCATAAGTCACATGCTTATCATAAGACATAATGAGGCATTGTTTGAAGGCTTGGTCTCTTGATATCTCAATGCGTAGCAACTCGATAGGTGAGTGGGGTATTTTGACAAATGCGAATGTTTCCCAGGAACAAGGCATCATGCGCTCTTGCTGTAGGCCTAAGTCCAAGCGGTCATAACTTAGAGCCAGTGACATGAACGTGGCATCCAAGTGTCTAAAACAAGCAATAATGTCATCCCTCGTGTCTTTAGCTAGTTCTATTTGGCTAGATTTAAGAATGATTTCCACTCGTAAGATGGTTTAAGGCCCGCAAGTAGCTGGGGTTTGATGGGGCTAGTAAGGGCGGCGGCAGATGGTGGTAATTGCCCATGAAGCGGGTTGAGTCCCATGGATAAGCATCGGAGCAGTGACTGCTACAGATGGGCTGCTACACTCAGATTGGGTTTGGTAAGTCTTATCGTCATTAGCAGGGGTTGAAGGGGGTAACGTTGTTTGGGGTTTGGGCCGATAGTCTTGCTCAACTCTTCGAAGCTCATGCGTGGGTGAGCTAGTAGGAGGTGGGCTCGAGAAATGCTACAGCTTCTGGTTTCGAGGTTCCATGGGGCTCGGGGTGATTAAACAAGAGGGTGGCATTTGGGTGATGCCGTGGGCCACTCTGGCCTTAGGGATCCATAGCCAAGCATTTCCCTCATAATATCCTTGTGCGGAAGAGGGCTTTAGGAACCCATCTTGGCTTGATCATGCTTTGATTTCTGTAACTGCGTCTCGGCATCCTGGGTTTAGAGTTTCTTGAGTTGCGAAGACGTGGGTGTCTACTCCTAGGCGGTGTGGTCGCGGTTGTTTAGGCCTCCATTGAAAATCGGGTTGTTGGGCAGTTGTGAGTGGCGGCCCATGAGGCTTGGTGCATGGTGGCTGAGCCCTATCCCCCTCCGTAGACTTGACTGTGATTATTTCTACCGGTGGCCTTGCGGACTTTAACGGGATCGTGTAGCCCTTACCGAAAGCTATATCAATACAGACGTTGCCTATGGCAAGGCGGATGCGCTGTGACTCATAATCGACATTGCAGCGAGTTTGCTTCTTGAAGGTTCGCCCTAGTAACGACTCTATGCCTGCGTCCTTAGTGTTTGTCAACACGTAAAAGATCATTGGTATAGTCTCAGACTCGATAGCAATAGCGGTTCGACACTTGCCAAGGAGTGCGTATGAGCGGCCCCCATATGGGTTTAATTGGGCATTAGTGGGCTGTAGTGGTGGTTTACCAAGTTGAGTCCAATGATCATGAGTTAAGACTTTGAAGTCTGCTCCCTCGTCGATCAAGGCATTGAAAGCGCATGTTTGCTTGGCAGTGACCATGATGTGGAGGTATGTGGGTTCTACAGCTTCCTCATCCTCATCACCAATTTTCGTAATTGTGGTGACTCATACCGTGACAGGGGGTTCCAACATTGGTGGCTCATGCAGTGGATGCATGGGGGGTAGTACTTCTTAATGCGATTGCCATTAAAGAAGCCGATGGCTTCGCTATCTAGAGTTTCGAGCTCAACATTGCTGGTTCGGTTGATTGCACGAACCTTAAAAGGTCCAAGGTCTCTAAACTTCATTTTTTGCTTGTGTCCTTTAACTGAGTATAAGAGCACTAAGTTGCCCTGTTCAAAGTCGCGTTGTTTGACATGCTTTCCAAACCAGCTCTTGTGTCGTGCCTTCTTGCATATGAGCTCATGAGTGGCTAAAAGGCATGTTTTCGAGAGGTGTTCAAGCTCAATTAGGGATTGCGTCCATGCCTCCTTCCCTTTCCACCGTTCTTGAAGTGCTATTCTCAGGCTAGGGACGAAGAACTCTACGGGTAGAATTGCCTTAGTGCTATAGGTTAACCTAAAGGGAGTCTGGCTGACAGTTGTTTTATAAGCTATACGAGAAGCCCACAAGGCTGCCATCCGCTTGTTATCCTAGTTGCTGCGTGAAGCAAAGACTACCTTGGTCAGGACATTTATAAGGATCTTATTTGTGGATTCTGCCTGTCCGTTTTCCTGAGGGTAGTATGGAGGGGATTTTTGATGGATGATCAGAAAGGTGGATAGAAGATGCGCTATCACTTCATTGATGAAGTGTGTGCCCTGGTCACTGACTAGTTCGATGGGGCAGCCGAACCGTGAGATCACCTGTTCCCATAAGAACTTGGCAGTCATTCTAGCGTCATTTTTTCATGTCGCTCTTGCTTTCGCCCATTTCGTTAGTAGGTAGTCCATGGCCACAATGTTATATTTGGCTTGCGAATACTATACCGTAGGACTAATGGGTCCTACAAAGTCGATTCTCCACTTTTCAAAGGGTTGTCATGCAATGATTGGGATTAACTCCATTTAATCCTTGTGAATCGGTACCTTTGTCCGTTGACACTCGTCACAATGCTTAATGAATTGCGCTACATTGTGAAAAAGCGTGGGCCACCACAGTTGAGACTACAGCACCTTGCGGGCTGTCATGTCTCCGCTAAAGTGTCCTCCAATAATCCCGCTATGCGCCTCTATGAGCACATCGTGCATCTCATGCTTGCATATGCATCTACACAGTAATCCCTTGCCCTAACCTATATAGTTGGCCTACTATCAATTGATAGGGTTGGATTTTGAGGATAAGTTGCCTAAGTCAGGCCTTTTCTATTGGCCACTCAGGCAGTCCGTGCTCCAGTACGTGGACGATGTCATCTGCCTAGTATGGTGTTAGATCAGCCTTGAATAAACCTCTTTCGCTGGAAAGGTTGAACAGATGGGCGTCTGGCAATTCATCGACAACGCCTTGTCATGCGGCCTCTCCCATGGGAATACGTGACATGTGGTCAACCATGTAGTGCTGCTTTCCCTTCCGTACCACCACAGTGAAGTCGAATTCTAAAAGGAAAAGGAGCCATCGAGCTATATGTCCTGTAGCACAGGGTTTGTTCACTAGATACAACAAGGCTTGATGGTCCATGAAGAAATTAAAAGGCGTAGCCAAAAATTAATGCCAAAACTTTTTTACAGCAAATACCATGGCTAAGCCTTCTCTCTCAGTCGCATCGAGTAGTTCATTTCGGTCTTAGTGAGTTGTCTGCTAGCAAAGCTCACTGGATAGTTGAGGTTGTGTTTGCCAGGTTGACACAGTACTGCCCCCACGGTGAATTTTGAAGCATCAATATGTACATGGAAGGTAATGGTCCAATCTGGAGCTTGTAAGATCGGTGCATTAGTCAGAGCCTTTTTCAATTCCTCGTATACTCGTTGACATGATTCAGTCCATTCGAAAATGATCAATAGCTTGTACAAAGGTTTGGAAATCAATGCATTGTTCAGCACAAACCGTCGATAGTATCCCGTATGGCCTAAGAAGCATTGAACTCTCTTATAGTTGATTGGGGACGGAAGATCAACAATAACCCTGACTTTTGAGAAGTCAGTGGCAATGCTGTTCTTCGATACCACGTGCCCTAGGATGCACCCATGTTTCACCCAGAACTGGCACTTCAAGGGGTTCAAGGAGAGACGATATAGGTGACACTGCTCAAAGACTGCTCGAAGTTTGCGTAAGTGTTCTCGCCAGGTCGAGTGAACACACAAGTCGTCCACCACGAAGACCTCCAATTCCTTGTAGTCAACCCAAAGGGCATGACCATGTAAGCAAAGACGCCCCATTCGATGGTCACCTATATCGTCTCTCCTTGAACCCCTTGAAGTGCCAGTTCTGGGTGACACCATATTTGGGTTGACTAATGTCTTTAGATATGGTGCACATGAGGTGTTGAAGGTGGCTAAGGCATTAGTCAACCCAAAGGGCATGAGCATGTAAGCAAAGATGCCCCATTCGGTGGTGAAGGCAGTCTTATGCATGTCGGCAGGATGCACTTGCACCTGATTGTATCCAGAGAAGCCGTCCAGGAAGTTGTAGGCCTCTTTTCCCGCCACTCTTTTAAGCATGTGCTCGATGTACGGCAATGGGTAGTTGTCTCTCTTAGTGGCAGCGTTCGCCTTCTTGTAATTGACGCACACTCTAATCAATCTGTTCTTCTTCATCACTATGACTATGGGTGACACCAAGTCCGTGTGCTCGATTTCATAAATGAATACTGCTTTCATAAGCTTGTCAATCTCCTCTTTGACTGCATGAGCATGTTTTGGATTCATCAGGTATGGTTGCTACTTGACCAGTGTTGCATCTGGTGTTATGGGTATGTTATGAGTCACTACACTCGAATCCACCCCCTTAAGCTCCTCCAGGGACCAAGCGAACACATCTATATACTCTTGTAAGAGAGAAACAAGACTTGTCTCCTCTTTCTCATTCAAGTCATCGGCAATTAAGATCGGTTGGGGTGCCTCCCCTTCCTGTGCTAGGTTCACCTCCTTGACCTTGGCTGGTCCCTCGATGGGTTCACTCATTTTCCCTTGGCATTTGGCACCCAACTTACTATCCTATCACCCTTCTTGAACTTCTTAAATCTCCTCGGGAGATCCTGTGGCTTTCTTTCCTCCTCCATTTGTGCATCCCTAGGCTGTTTTGCCCTATCTTCCTTCAATTTTTTGCACCTCAGGTGGACGGGTAGGTCCCCCTTGGTGTGTCTAGTCTTGGATGGTCGAGGTATCTTCGAGTCGCTATCTGAGCTCACTTCCAAGTCGGAATCAAACTGACCGTTTTTGCTAGAAGAGGTGGTTTCTCCTAGCGGTCACAGATCAGAGGGTGACTCTGGTCTAAGCACTGGTGTCATACCTGATCGAATTAGGACTTCCCATTCGAAATCTATGGCTCCTATGTGTTCCAACCATGCACGGTCACATTCCATGCGCATGACCCCTCGTTCCATCCTAAAGACACCCTTTTTTTGTGGCCTAGAGCTCGTATCTGTTCTATTTCTCATCCCTCAGTGTCGTATTCCACCATGTCTATTTCACCCTTACTTTCATCACTGAAGGAATGACAGTCTTCGTACTCGTCCTTGGAATCATCTTCGTCCGACTGCTCATCATCCACTAGGTTTTGGCACAACTCTTGTCTTTGGTCAGAGACTAGGGCCCAATTGTACATGAGGCTTAAGTCATGCACCCTGGTCCATTGTCACCTAGGTCCATCTAGCAGATCTTGGAGTGGCTTGAAGTTTGCTGTGGATTCCCAGCTAGCGTGCCAGTCAAATACTCTAGAATCTCTTGGAGTTCCTTCTTGTTAATTGGCACTTGGAATGTGACTGGCTTAGGTCACCCACAATGGGTTCCTACCATCATACAGATTGGTGTGGAGGGTGTGTTTGCCAACTGTCTGGATGGCTTTTTCATATGCCTCATGATCTGAGAATGGCACGTCGATCATAGCAAGGACATGCATCCAGTCTCGCTCATCCTCTGGGCATGAGATATACTTGGTCAAGGGCCCATAGGACTTGTTGACCTGAGCATTATCCTTAACCATCGCGGAGATAGCATTCAAGTCAACTGGTGACGTTTTCCACGTGTCCATCTCTACCCTCACAACTTCCATTCTATTTCCCAAGAAGATTAAGCCATTACCCCAATCCTTGATGACTCTAGCATTGCGCATCCAGGGTCAGCCTAATAGGATGTTGTAGTCCACTCCCTTCATGACTATAAAGTCGACTAAGAATTGGACACCTGCGATCTTCACTGGCCAGTTTTTAAGTACCCCGAATGGTTTCACTTTCATACCGTTTGCTAGTGTGACATTGAACTTGGCGGTCTCCACAAGTGGGTTTCCCCACGTTTGAAGCACTGTGTGGCTTAGTACACTAACCCCTGCTCCTATGTCTACAATCCCCTTTCGAGTTGTGTCACCCAAGGCTAAGACAGGTGGGACCGCATGCGTCTCGGTTCCTTACCAGAAGGCATTAATGTGCAAGGACTTAGGCATAGAGTGCAATGTCAAGCTTGGTATTTGTGTCTCTGCATCACGGTCGTGCAGGCCTATGGCAGCTTTCTCTCGTGATCCTTCAACCCACTGGTTCAGTTCTTGCCATAGGGTGGGATGCTGTCTAAGTAGGTCTCCCAAGCTCAGCATCACCGGGGTGGTCACCAGCATGGTAAGGAGGTCGTTGACTGTTCGTCTTTCTCCTATTCCGGATTTTCCTAGCCAATGGTCGTGACTAATTTGCCGGCCTGTAGAGTTGAGGCTTTACCTAAGAGGTACCGCTTACGGCGCAGTTCCATCTCTCACCTTCGATCAAGGGGGTGAGACTGGCGTGCTTATGTTGGAGAGATCTTCGATCTCATCATCTAGGATGGGCTCCGCATCTTTTAGGTGCTCTTGGGCCTCTCTTACCCATTTCTTCACTTTCTCGATAGCCTCTAGTTGGCACTTAGGATGCGGGTACTCCTCTACCCTAGCACTTCCCTTTTCCACCGTCTTGGGGGTTGAGGTTTCTACCTCCGCATCAGTTACCTTCTTTCTAGCAGGTAGAGTGGTGGCAGTCTCGGTTTTCAGCGTGATCTTAGCCTTGGGTTTCTTCTTTCTCCGTCTACGGCTCTTCTTCCTGATCGAGCCTGCATCGAGGTTGCTCGGACCTGGCAACGATATGTCGGCCTGCTTTGTCTGTACTCGGGTCATGACACGCAATGGGATAGGTGTGGGCTCCCCATCGAGATTCTTGACGCCGAATAGCCCCAATGGGACAGATGGCATGTTGGTTGAACTTGAGGATGGTTTTTGCTTGGGACAGTTAATGAAGAGGTGAGTGATTCTGCACTCTGGGCACCTTAGGTCTGCCTTTTCTCTATTTGGTTGCTCCCGTTCAGGGCAACGCGATGAGATGTGCCCTGGATGACCGCAAGTCCAACACACGATTCGATCATGTATCTGCCCTCCTAGGCCTCTACCTCGGCCTCTTCCTAACACCGTCACCAGCACTAACCGATAGTCCATAAGGACTACGTTGCCCTTGTCGTCGTGCGAGACGTATGGGTATACGTAAGTCTCTTCCTCATTTGGCTCCTCCACATAGTGGACTGGGGCATCAGTTGTGGTGGATGAGTCACATAGGGACCAGGCAGTCTTGGTATACCTATAGGATTTATGTCCATTCTAGGAACAACTGGTTGAACGTCGTTAGGCATAGGAAGGGCCAATGGGGCCCCCCTTCCGAAGAATTGTTGGGGTCTGCTCACTAGGTATGGCTGGCCATAGGGTTGTGAGTAAGGGAGTCTTCTTGGTAATCTACAATGCGCAACTTCATGACCAAATCTACCGCAATTAGCACAAGGTCGTGACCTAGGGTCTTGACACTCGACCGGCAAGTGGTTTCTGCCACAATACACGCATTGTACGTGCGGGCGCGTTGGTCATCTCAACATGTCTTGCAGTTTGGCTATCTCCATTTTCACCTCAGTCAAGTCTTGGTTTGTCTCAGAGGCCTTCCCCTTGTCCTAGGCTATTGGACCTAATCGTTCACTAGAGGCTGGCGCTCTCTCCAAACTTTGCGAGTTGGTTTCTTCTGAATTTGAGCTCCTAGAGCTCTGCTCTTTCAGCTAGTCATCCACTCGAATGGCCTCTTCAAACACCCTAGCTATCGAGTCTCACTACAAGCTCGAATTACCTGCCAAGGCCTTATACAGCTCCTCACTCCATATTCCACTGATAAATAAGATGGACACCGCTCTCTCGGTAGGTCGTTCGCCCATGGGGATTCTCTAAAAGAGGCTCCTCACGTGGGTGACATAGTCATGAATGTCCTCTTTCTCTTTCTGCTTGACATTCATCAGTCTCACTAGCAGATTGTTAGAGTATCCGAGCTCGAAGAATCTCTTGATGAAGAGGTTTTTGAGGCCGTTAAAATCCGCTCATTCTTCAGCATTTAGACTCATGTACCAAGTCCCACCCTTGTTGCCTAAGCAAAGCCTGAATGCTTGAGAGCGTTGAATCAAGTCGGTGAGGTCGTTGGCCTTGCAAACTTGCTCAAATTGCTCTACAAAAATGTATGGGTCGTTGTGGGGTTGGTACTTATCGAGTTGCTTTGCAATAATTGGGATTCTAGACTGGCCCTTAGAGCCTTGGTTTGTTCCTAATCCTGTTAGTAATGATGTCGCTAGTGCTGCAGCACTCTGCTCCGCTGCGATGTTATCAAGCAATCGCTTCATGAGAAGCTCACTCAATGTCAAGTGTCCTTTCAGGGCTCTCTCGTGATCAGTCTGATTCCCGTTTGCAAGGTTCAGCACCCGTTGTACCTCACGCAATTCTGCGTTCTACCTTAAGCTCCTAGTACGCTGGTCTTGGTTGTATTTCACTATGCCTTGTAGTGCCTTGTGGGCTACCTTTCGTTCCTCCTCCAAGTTTGTTATGATGGCTTCTGTTGTTCTACCGCGGTGCTCATACTGAGCGTGTGTATCGTAGCCGCTTACCAGCTGCTGAATCGCCTCTAGAAAAACTTCTAAGTCAAGTTCCTCGTTCGGCATGTGGTCTGAGCTTTCCTCTGACATGATTGTGTTCTTGTGCTCCACCAAGCTGTCGATCAAGTTGCACAAGCTAGTGAGATCCACTTCTCTAGTGATGCTTGCTCGGTCCTACTCTGTACCTTGGTTGTCTGTCTATGTCTTGGGATCTTCTACTACTTGTGGGTTCCTTGAGGTGTTTATTTGAGTAAGTTACTTGACTTATTGCATCCAATCCTCAATTTACCTCTCCTCAATATGTGTGTGTTATTTCCTGTGCACTTGTGCTCAATCAAGCTTTCCACTATCCTTAAGTGTATTTTAGGTGCGGAAATTCAAGGTGAGTGTGGAAAACAAGTGTCTAAATGGCTTACGAACCCTCTCGCTTTGTTTTAGGCCTAGTAGGCTTGTTGACCCACGTCTGGCCGTCTTGTCCGTCTTTGGGTTATTCTCCAAGTTGCAGGGGCCGACTGTGTCACTCGGACGGGCCGAGGGCCAGGCCGAGGGCCAAATGGGGTTGTAGACCGAGTGAATTCACTCGGACAAGCTGAGGGTCGAATGGTAACTAGTCCAGATGGGATGAGGGACGAGGGCCGAGGGCTGAATCGAGTGGTCCGAGTCAAGTGGGCCGAGTGTCAAAGGGTCCGAGGCTACTGGACCGAGGCTAATGGGCCGAGGGCCGAATGGTGAATTCGGCCGGGCCGAGTGTCGACTTGTCCGAGTGGTGCTAGGCCGAGTGTCGACTTGTCCGAGTGGTGCTGGCCGACTTGTCCGAGGCTACTGGACCGAGGCTAATGGGCCGAGGGCCGAATGGTGAATTCGGCCGAGTGTCGACTTGTCCGAGTGGTGCTGGGCCGAGTGGATCGAGGGTTGAATAGTCAAGTGGGCCGAATGGTCTGAAGGCTGATTTTGGGACTCAACCCAGAATCACCAACACTTGGACGGGCCGAGCCGTGCGCGATGAATCCCTTACTTCGATGCTCGATATGCGACGTGTGAGGGCTCAAGCTTGAATCCGTTGGTCCCAAAAATGGAACCAAAATGTGGGAGCTTTCGCTCAACCGCCAAGACCCACAGACCGCTTATTGCTTCAAGCATTCCAAGCGAGCTCTCATGGCTATCTCTCACCTAACCAACACGTCGTTGATCCTCTCGGGGTGTAGTGGCCTTATCTTGATGCTGAAACGAGTTGTCTGCTCCCTCACACAAGTTAGTAGCTCCACGATCCTAGATGCTAGCTCAAGCATCGTCAAGCCTCCTCCATCTCCAAGCTCCATTCTCCATAGCCACGTGTAAGGTAAGAGAAGGGAAGAGAAGAGAGAGGAAAAGAGAAGAGGAGATGGTGAAGAGCTTCACCCTCTTGATCCCTCACTTCCACACACTCACTCACTCCCTCACACTCTCACACTCCCTCCCTCAAGAGCACACACAAGAAGAGAAGAAGAGAAGAAGAGAAGAAGAGAGGACATTTGTTAGCCACACACCAAAGAATGAGCTTTCATTCAATTTTTGAACGTTATATATACACACCCTAAAACCCCCATGGGCGCCCATCCCTTGTTACATGACCAGCCATTGTGGTAAGGTCCCTTTTCTTAATTCCCTCTTCTTGCTTCATGGCGTAAGCCTATACCCATCCATTCTTTTACAAGTGGCACAAGAGGGAGCCTGGTACTCTTTTACAAGAGTTTTTAGAGTTTTTGAGGCGCCTTTCCTTTTAAATTGCTATTTTTGCCTTAGTTTAGTTTTCGAGGATGCCTCTACTCCTTTGCTCTCTTTATGTTCTTTTTGTGCTTTTTCCTTTATTTTTCCATCATTCCGATTTGACGTTAACAGTGAAGAAAACATGAAGATTGAAGAGACAGGATCTCTATGAAGAGGAGTAGGTTGCCATTGTTCATGCTGAGTAAGTGTTAGGTCATTTGTGTTTCTCTTTGCTATTGAAGTGCGCCTAGATCCTATCTGAAGCATTTGGAGGCTTCATTGACCACATTAGAGAGAGCATTGATCATCATTATGATGGAGATCTATTGAAATACACTCCAGGCTGCCAGTGTGATTGCACCTGCTAATGCAGGAGATTCCCTTGGCTACAAATCAAGGTAACAAGCATTGGTTGAGCTATCAAATGCTTGCAAACATACCTTGGAAGGTTATTGAAGACCCTAGAGCTCTAATGCTTGCATGGGAGCTCAACTATGGACTGTGAGACAGAGGTATGGATTGAAATTAAGTGCAAGCATGTTATAAACAGGGAATAGGCAGCATACACTTGATTTTGGATGGAAACTAGAGCTATTTGACATGCCGTATAGACCTCATTAAAGCATACATACATCCTAGAAGACATATGCATTATTTTTCATGCCTTTGAGTTGCAATTCATTAAATAAAATGCACATATTTGAGAGTTCACGATAGGCTAAAAATCTATCATAAACTATTGGCATCAAGCATTGGTTTATGTTGAAGCACTCCATGACTTTGGTTGGCTCCTGTGAGATGTATGACTTGGCATGTATTTGGCAAATGTCTTGTGGACTAAGAAGGGGATTGAATGCTAATGTTTGGAGCTAAAAACAAATGTATTGACATGGCTTTGGCCATTTATAAATAGTAAATGCATTGTATGACACCAGCTCTTGAAGACAGGACCTCTTTCAATGATGAAATGATCATGTATTGATTTCCAGTTGTGGTGGCATATGTATAAGACACTTTGAGGAGTTTTTTGGCTGAGATACACCCTGTTTTGATTGTGTTTGAGATGGTTGCAACCTGTAGGAAGGTTATTTGACTCTTGTACTTGCGGTACATGAATGATTTTGTGCTCAAATTGATATGTATGGACTCCCATATGTAGAGATAACTCTCTAAAGTGTTGTAGGGGTGTCTTGAGACATACATACTCATTTTTTGGTTGGAAAAGGGCTAGCAGTAGCATAAAATGGCTTGGGGTCTGAATATAAATTGTTTGATACTTCCATATCTGTGCGGGCTGAAATGGCTGATTTTAATGAGCTTGTTGCATTCCTCATTCATGAGGAAGTTAAAGTGGGATTTGCTACAAGTTCTAGAAGCTCCAAGACCAAGGACGTTGTTTTTTATTCAAATCAACACGGTCGTGTAGTCATGGTAGAGGTTATGGCTCTGGCGCAAAGGATCTCAGCAAAATGTGTCTTATGGCAATAATAACTAGCAGGGTTTAAATTCAAGAGGAGGTGGAAATTTCAGAGGCAGGGGGAGATCTAGCCCTAGAGGCAGAGGCTCCTGTGGCAGCCACCACAAAGGACCTCTAACAATCCTAACAAGGATAAGGATTGTCACTACTGTGGTAAGTACGGTCACATTGCCAAGGAGTGTTGCAAGAAGCAGGGCAAGCAGCATGGACATTATGCATCGTCCAGCTAGACAGAAGATGCATCTGGGGATAGACTGTTTGCCATGACATATGTGAAAGACAAGGATGCTAACTCCTCATGGTGGCTGGTTTAGTGACATGGTGCTTGATAGGAATGGCTATGTATGCATAGGAGATGACACGCAACATAGCATTGAGCATAAAGGCAGAGTACCTTTAGTGATTCATGATGGTAGAAAGAGGAATCTGCATGATGTATTACATGTCCCATCTATTACTAAAAATTTACTGTCTATGGGTCAGATGACTGAGCAGAATCTACAGGTTTGGTTTAATAAGCATGGATGCTTCATTGAAGAGTTTGGTAATGGGTGCAAATTAATTGCTTATGGTCATAGACAATGTAGAATGTTCACTTTGGATGCCACTTTACCACACCTGAAATCAGTCATGTTTGCTCATGGCCCAGGCATAGTTAGAGACTTAGAAATATGGCATAAGAGAGTGGGGCATGTTAATCTTTAGCGGCTGCAAATGATGTAGAAGAAACAACTTGTGACAAGTCTACCCAAGTCGACATACACTAATATTGATCATGTTTGCAATGCTTATCAAATTGGTAAATAGTAGTACATGACCGTCGTAGTTGATTCACTCTGATGTGTGGGGGCCAACCCATAATGCATCTATGGGAGGTTCCAAATACTATGTGACATTCATTGATGACTTTAGCCGCTATACTTGGGTGTACATATTGAAAACAAAAGATGAAACGCTACCTCTTTTTAAGTAATTTAAATAGCAAGTTGAGAAAGGAAATTTTATTGCTACATCTCTTGTTTGAGACCAGACAATGGTGTGGGAGTATGTATCACATGAGTTTGACAAATTTTTGGCTAAAAATGGCAGATGTAGACAGCTTATATGCAACTACACTCCATAATAGAATGGAGTAACTGAATGGAAGAACTGGGTATTGATGGAAGTTTCTCGTGCAATGATGAATGAGAAGAATATGCTACTCTATTATGGGTTGAGGATGTTATGACAGCCATGTATATCTTGAACAGTACTCCCACTACATGCATTCATGATGTGACACCCTTTTAAAGTTGTATGGCTACAAACTTGATGTCAGTCACATGAAAGTATTTAGGTGTATTGCTTATGTGCATATTCTTGATGATGAGAAGTGAAAGAACTAAGATCTGAAAGCATATAATTGTGTATTTATTGGTTATGCATAGGAAAAGAAGGCATATAAATGTTATGATCCCTCTACACAGGAGACACTTGTGAGCAGGGATGCTATATTTGATGAGATGGCTACTTGGTATGCATCACCTATAGTAGTACCATTTGATATGCCTTTTGCACATGCTTCTACAATTGATTTGCGATAGAGTATTGTATTGACAGGTCCTAGTGTGACGGATGTATATTCATCTGTATCTCCATGGATAGGGAGATTGTGAAGTTCTAGCTCACCGTCCACTGACACCACTATGCTAGTGAGGGGAAGATATGATGTGATAGACATCAAAGGGAAATAAAAAGTCTTTGAAGATGCATTTGGTATGATGACACCTAGCATGATGACTTAAAGATATGATTGACTTGGTAATCTAGACTATAAACTTGGTATTCCGACTATATATATGCCTGGTATTAGGCAGAGCAGGTACATTCTGCCTCATGAGAGAGGGAAATCGAGTGGTGCACCATAGCTCAGACGCTCACAGAGGGTTAGGTATCCTGTGGATAGATTGACTTACAGTGGTTACTTTGTGAAGCATTATGCTTATATGACAAAGGTTATGGAAGTTAAGGAATCTGCCACTTATGTTGAAGCAATGATGGATAAGAATTGGTGCATAGCTATGGATGAGGAAATAAATGCATTGGCTAAAAATAGTACTTGGGATCTTGTTCCACTACTAGATGGAAAAAAGACCATTGGCTGTAAATGGGTCTATAATATTAAATGCAAGTCAGATGGCAATGTAGAGAGGTACAAAGCCAGGCTGGTCACCACTAAGGGTTATGTTTAGCAGTATGGACTAGATTACGAAGATGGCAACCATACGAATAGTGATTGCATTGGTTGTTGCTAAAGGTTGGAAATTGCAGTAGATGGATGTCAAGAATGCTTTCCTTAATGGTGACTTGGAAGAGGATGTTTATATGGATCATCCTGAAGGATATGTACACTCTGAATTTCAGCATTATGTATGCAGGCTCAAAAAAGCATTGTATAGGCTGAAGCAGGCTCCGAGAGCTTGGCATGTTGTAAGGATTGATAATTACTTGTAGAGTTTAGGATTCACAGTTGGCAGGGCTGATCATAGTCTGTTCATGAAAAAGACAGACAGAGGTGTGGGAGCTTTCGCTCAACCACCAAGACCCATGGACCGCTTATTGTTTCAAGCGTTCCAAGCGAGCTCTCATGGCTATCTCTCACCTAGCCGACGCGCCGTCGATCCTACAAATGCAGTGAACTTACCTTGATGCTCAATCGAGTACCCTCCTCTCTCTCACACTCCGGTAGCTCCACGATTCTCGATGCTAGCTCAAGCATCCTCAAGCCTCCTCCATCTCCAAGCTCCATCCTCCATAGCCCCGCGTGCAAGAGAAGAGAAGAGAAGAGAAGAGGAGAAGGGGAGAGGAGATGGTGAAGAGCTTCACCCTCTTGATTCCTCACTCTCACACACACACACTCTCTCTCACTCTCACACTCCCTCTCTCAAGAGCATACACAAGCAAGAAGGAGAGAAGAAGAGAGGAAGAAGAAGACTAGTTTTGCCACACCAAAGAATGAGCTCTTCATTCACTTTTCAACTTTATATACAAAACCCTACTTCCCTTTTGGGCGGTCATCCCCTTTTTCCCTTTTTTACGTGGCCGGTCATAGCCTAGGCCCTGTTTTCCATTGTCCTTTTATCTTCCTTGTTTCCTTTTCACTACCCTTCTATATTTACATATTGTGTGAATTTGCTGTCATTCATGTCTTCCAGCAGTGCACCACAGAAGGATGGCAAAAGAGTAGCACGCATCATGAGACGGGTCATGGTGGTGTTGTCTATGGCATTGGGGTCAAAATAGAGGGGTGGAAGGTGGCGCTCTTGGGATGCAGGTTCTTGGTGTACTAGGATTCTAATTAACCTAAGGTAGTTACAGGTGGTGATGAATGCTGGGTCGGGGCAAGAGGTGAATTCGTTAAGGAATTTATCTATAGAGCTATACAAGTTGGGAAGGGTGAAGAGAAGAGCGTTCCTATGGGAAGTGGTATTGGCATTATAAATGATGGGGAAGTCAAACCTGTCGTGGATGGACGGGTTAAAATCCACTCCTACCCTTCGAGGATATGGCATAAAGGTGGGGTCGTTCCTTTCCGAAGGGAGGGTGTTGCAAAACGCCATCCATGCCTCTAGGTTGACGTCAAAAATGCGCCGCCTCCAGGTGGGTTGGCAATTATAGCCTTCCACTGTGCGAGGTACTTGGAGGACTTTGTCTTTCCAAAACTCGCGGTCCTCGGCCCCCCAAGCAGTTGGGTGGGCCTCACGCTCTTCTAACCATTTAGCCTTGAGCCGGGCCCCCATGGCAATGACATCCTCCACCAACTGAATGGGCAGCACCCTATTCAAGGCGGTGGGAAACTCGAAGCGTAGGTCGAAGGGGTCTCGGCTATACTCCTGCTGCTCCCAGATAATCATTTCAGCGCGGTACTCAGCGGGGGAGTCTTGGGTGCGCAGCAGGAAAGGGGCAGGCTGTTTCGGGCCAGGTCTGGCCTTCAGTTTTCTTCTCGCCTTCTCCACCATTTCCTTCCTTCAGGTGGTGTGGGCCACTCTTCGCTTGGCAGATGTGTCATGGGGTGGTACTTCGGTTTGTTGGGGTTGAGGGGGTGGCAGGACATATTCCTCTCCTTGAGGCCCTAGGTCAAGCTCTGGCTCACCCCCTTCCGCTTGCTCCTCCTCCTGTATTTTCTCCTCAGTGAACCCCAGGTCGTCCATCTCTTGTGTTGTCAGTCCTACTTGTGCCATATATTTTCTTTGTTCTTCTAGGCTCTGCGGCGGGCCTCCTAGCTGCAGTGGTACGTGCAGGCCTGCTGTGAGGGCCCTGCGCGCAATGGTTAGCTTTCTCTGCAACTGATCATTGGCCTCATCTGTTTCTGAGTGGGTGGTATGGAGCAGGGTGTTGATAAAAGTGCGCTGTTGAGCTATCATAGCGAGCTGGGCTGCCTCTACCTGGTTTTCAACCATCACTCTATCTCCCTCAGCCTTGGCCAGCCGGCGTGCTAAGTCCCGCACTCTCTGCTCATTATGATTAGACCATTCCTTTGCCCGCCTCTCCATGTCTTCCAGGCTTTCCCCCTATTGGAGGGTCATCGCCATAAATTGTTGTTGCTGGGCTTCAAGCTCATGGCGCAAGCGGGACTGCTCTCTGTGCTCCTCTGCGATCTGCTCGTTGAGTTGGTCCCGCGTCGCCTGCAACCTACGCACCTGTTCTGCCCTTAACTGATCCAGCTCTGCAACCTCTTGTCTAATTTTCTCAAGCTGACTCTGCGCCTCCAAGTTGGCTGCAGATAACTGGTCATTCTTGCGCTGAAGGTGGGCATTTGTCTCCCTCTCCCTGGTGAGACGCTCCATTAGGATTTTCCTTCTTCCCTCCTAGGTAGCGTCACGCTCCTTCAGGGCTTTCAGCTCCTTCGCCTCCTTGGTGCTGGCTTTCTCCCTAAGCACAACGATTTCCTTTTGATATTCTGTTATTTGCCTCACTCTGTCCAGTTGGAGGGCGGCTTGTGATTCGCGCTCCGCTGCCAACTCCTCCACCGCCATCCTCCTTTCTTGCCTGGCCGTTTGCAACTGCGCGAGTAGCTCCTTTACGTAGTCATCGTAGTGACCTGTTGGAGGTGGGGAGTGGGACATGATCGTAGTGGTGGCAATCTCCTCCACTTTTTATCTTTTCACTTCTGGCCCTGGCTCCAGCTCGGCCGTCGCTGCCCTTTTGGCACTTGAGATTGGGGTGGCTCCGGCTGCTTCCCTTACCAACTCTCTTTCCACCAAGAATTGCAACCAGGTGACCACATTGCTTTCATCGATCTTTGGGGTGTGCCCCAGGGCGGCTGTGGTAGGGGGTGCCACCTTGAGGGGAGTGGCTTGCATGGGCGGTACGAGGAGAGGGGAGACGGGTCTGACTGGGTCTTTTCCTTTCCCTTCTGTAGGAGGCAGCGGCATAGGTTCCGGCGTACCAGTGCTGGGGTCGGGTGCTTCAGGTTGGTATGGTCTGCCCGCTCCTTCCATGTCTTTTCTCCGATGTTCCTCGATGGAGCGACGCATCGCCAGCTCCAATTCTTCTTCTTCCCTCCTCCTCAACTCCTCCTCAGCCCTCTTTCTTCTTTCCTCCTCTTCTCTTACCGACTCTCTTCGGGCCCATTCGAGCTCCTCCTTCTCTTTTCTCCTTCGCCCCTCCTCTCTCTTTCCGTGCAGGGCTTTGGTCCGTTGCTCCGCTTTCCTTTCTGGTGCAACCTGGCGTTCTCCCTCCTCGTCGATGTCCGTTTCTGTTTCATCCGACTGCTCTTCCGCCTGGGGCTGGGACTGCGACGGCGATTCGCCACCTTTTCCACCATCTCCCTGTTTGTCCTCTCTCGCTCGTCCCTGCCCTATTGCCTCGTGGATGATCGCAATGAGGGCACCTCCAAAACCTATGGTGGAGGCCCTGGAGGATGAGGCCTTGCGGGTTGATCGAGGTGAGGGGGATTCTCCTGCTATGGCCCTTCCTCCTGTTGCTAGGGCCTTTACTGAGGCCTCAATCATCCTTCTCACGAACCCATTGAGGTTCACCTCATCCAGTGCCTAAGCCGCGATGCTTTCGAGTAAAGGCACATTGATCCTGGACATGATGCTATTGTACCGTTGACTCGAAAATAGGGTATGCATCATTTTTGCCTGCAGTTGAATCTCTGGATCAGGGATGTCTACCAAGTTGACTCCGTCGTTGGTGTGGACTTTCACTTTGTCCATTCCCAACATGGCGTAGACGTCCCTTTTTGGTTTCTTCTCCACCTTGTTCGGAAGCCCCAGTGCCCTTTCTATCAGTTCAGGGGTCAGTTCAACCTGCACCCGTCTGGTGGCTTCCGCATCCCGCACTGTGACGGTGCCCCTGTTTTTGTTGAAGGTGCGTAGGAACTCGGCGCACAGGGTATAGTTTATCCTCTGGCCCACTGCGTCCAGATACTGTTGTAAGTGGCATTGCTCTATGATCCGTCGTACCGCTGGTTCCTCAATAACCACGTCTTCCAAGTTGAATATGTGGCGGAACTTCAGCTGATTGAATGCTCTGGTTTCCACCGTGAGGCCGTACCGCACCTGTTCTTCCTCCGAGAAAGGGAGTTTGCCAGCTTTGTCTTGACCTGCCATGGTCGCCACCTGTACATTCAGTCAATTCACTTTTTAGTATTTTTGGCAACCAATTCGTAGGACGACCATAGCAGATTTTATCATTCATGACTATGATTTTTTTCCTTTCAAACTTCTATCACCTATTTCTGCATGGCATTTTAATTTGGAGCCTTTTCATGCTTGGTTCACTTTTTAGTTTTAACTTTCATGCTTGGTTTGCTTTTTAGTTTTAACTCCATTTACTGCCCCATCCCCCTTGTGGAAAAGAAAAATCCGTCCCAGGATTGGAGGTTGTGGGTCCAAGGAGTTCATGTTGTTTTGTGGAGGAGCCAATCGTAGAAGTTGGGGTTATATTCGAAGTGTGCAGAGTAGTCCAGGTCACAGGGTCGGATGCCTACGTGGGTGATGTATGTGAGGACATCAGTCAGGAAATCACCGGAGTTGACCCGACTTGCGATGTGGAGCTCTTCTTTTGTCAGGATGCGATCGAGATAGGGGTGCCCTAAGATATGATCGTCCATGGTTCGACCTCGAAGAGTGGCTAACACTCGATACGAGGTGGGCGCGACGTATGTGGGATCATACTCGGCCGTCTTGATGGCTCGGTGTTGTTCGGTGTTGGTCATTATGCGGCATCCCTCAACTGCCCATTTTAATCGAAGAGCGTACCACTGCTTCAAGAAGGGTGATTCGGTGTCCGCCAGGTGGGACAACCTTGTTGTTTCTTGGCTAGTGAGGCCGGACGTCGTGCGCGGGTCAACTGATGGGATGAGGCGTTGCTTAATGGCTTGCTCTTTGGAGACCTCGCGAGCGAGTAGCTCAGCGGCAGAGTGTAAAGCTTGTGCAAAGGCGAATTCAAAAGTCTCCCAAGAGCAAGGCATAGTGCGCACATCAGTTGCAAGGGGTTCCGCTAACAGTCCCAAGTCTAGGCGGTCATAGCTGAGGGCCAGTGCAACAAAGGTGGCATCGAACTGTTTGATGCAGTCCATGACGTCATCCCCTGTGTCCTCGGCGAGGTCAGCGGCCAGCGTTAGGAATGACTTCCGTTCATAGGAAGGCTTAAGGCCGGCGGGTGGTTGGGGTTTGTTGGAGTTGGAGGTTCTGTCAGTACAGAGCTGCAGAGCTGGGGGCTTGTTTGAGTCAGCAACCCGGGCATTGATCAGATGGATGGGTTGGGTTTGATCTTAGGGGCTATGCTACTGCGGTCGGCAGGGTTGCTGAGTTGCGGGCCGGGTTGGTTGGGTGATGCCTCCTGTGGTGGTGGCCGTTGCTTGGGTCGTTGGGCGTGTGTGACGCCCGTGGGTTGACTCGCAAAGGAGTCGGATGACTGGGGTGGACTCTGTGATTCATGGTCTTGAGGTGTCAGAGGACAAGGCCTTGCGGTTGACATAGAAGCAGGGCCCGTGTCAGTTGGGATTTTGGGGGATCCACAGCGAGGCATTCCCCTCATAGTAGCCTTGTGCACGCAGGAGGATTTTAGGGACCCATATTTGTTTAATCACACGGCGCTTGTGATGATGGCGTTTTGGTCTCCTAGGTTTAGGTTTGTAGGTGTTCCGTGGACCTGCGCGTCTAGTTCTAGGCTGGTCTCGAGGCTTCTTCGGCACCCATTGCAAGCGAGTTTGTTGGGGTTTTGCCTTGGGTTTGGCGGGCCGCGGTGCATGGGGATCTGGGTGTAGTAAATATGCATGGCCCTCTTCCTTAGTCCTAGGTGCGGCTATTTCTATCGGTGGCCCGTTGAGCGGTGCTGGGGTTACGAGGCACTTGCTGAAAGTCGTGACAATAGCCACATTCCCGATTGTTAGGTGGATGCGTTGCAACTCATAATCAACATTGCAATGGGTCTGCTTTTTAAAAGTTCGCCCGAGCAATGACTCTGTGCTTGCATTCCTGGCATTGGGTAGGACATAAAACAGCATGGGAATGGTTTCAGTCTCGATAGAAACGGCAACTCTGCATGTGCCGAGGATCGGGTAGGGTTGGGCCCTGTATGGGTTCAGTCTGGCTGTTGTGGGATGAAGCATTGGTGCGCCAAGTTGGGTCCAATGCTCGTGCGTCAAAATGTTAAAATCCGCCCCCTCATCAATCAAGGCATTGAAGGAGCACGTTTGCTTGGCCCTGATCGTGATGCGGAGGTAGGCGGGTTCTACAGGCTCCTCCTTATTCTTGCCGATTTCCGTAAGTGTGGCTACTCGTATTTTAACGAGCGTTTCCACCATTGGTTGTTCATGCAGTGGGTGAGTGGGCGGATAGTACTTTTTGATTCGACTGCCATTGAAGAAGCCCATTCCCTCACCATCCAGTGTTTCCAGCTCGACATTACCAGTTCGGCTGATTGTGCGGACCTTAAAGGGTCCGAGACCTCTGAATTTCATCTTCTGTTTGTGTCCTTTAACTGAGTAGAGGAGCACTAGGTCTCTCGGCTCAAACTCTCGTTGCTTGACGTGTTTGTCAAACCAGCTTTTGCGTCTAGCTTTCTCACAGATAAGCACATGGGTGGCTAGGAGACGCACCTCTGACAAGCGTTCTAACTCGACCAAGCATTGCGTCCATGCCTCTCTCCCCTCCCATCATTCTTGGAGTGCTATCCGCAGGCTAGGGACGAAGAATTATAATGGAAGAATAGCTTCAGTCCCATAGGTTAGCCTAAAAGGCGTTTGTCCGACAGCCGTCTTATAAGCTGTTCGGTAGGCCCACAGGGCTGCCATCAACTTGTTATCCCAGTCACTTCGTGAGGCTGAGACTACTTTGGTTAGGACAGTGATGAGAATTTTGTTGGTTGACTCAGCCTGGCCATTAGCCTGAGGGTAGTATGGTGAGGATTTGCGATGGATGATGAGGAAGGTGGATAGGAGATGGGCTATCACTTCGTTGATGAAGTGTGTTCTCTGGTCGCTAACCAATTCGATGGGACAACCAAAACACGAGATTACTTGCTCCCATAAAAACTTGGCAGTTGTCCTAGCGTCGTTTTTTCGTGTGGCCCTCGCCTCCGCCCATTTGGTGAGGTAGTCCGTGGCCACCACAATGTATCTAGCCTGTGAATATTGTGCCGTGGGGCTGATGGGTCCTATGAAGTCAATTCCCCATTTTTCGAAAGGTTGGCCAGCGATGACCGAGGTTAACTCCATCTGATCTTTACGGACTGGGACCCTTGTCCGTTGGCACTCGTCACAATGTTTGACAAATTGTGAGGCATCGCGGAAGAGTGTGGGCCACCATAGCTAGGACTGCAACACCTTTTGTGCTATAGTATCCCCGCTAAAGTGTCCTCCTGCAATACCGTTGTGCACCTCTGAGAGCACATCGTGCATCTCATGCTCACATACTCATCTACATAGCAGACCGTCTTGCCCCAGCCTATAGAGCTGGCCTACAATCAACTGATAGGGCTGGATCTTCAGGATTAAGCGCCTAAGCCGTGCCCATTCTATGGGTCATTCGGGCAGCCCATGCTCGAGCACTTGGACTATGTCGTCTGCCCAGTATGGTGTCAAGTCGGCCCTGAATAGGACTTTTTCGTTGGATATGTGGAATAAGTGGCTCTGTCTGGTAACTTGTCCACGATGCCTTGTCCAGCAGCTTCTCCTGTGGGTACTCGGGACAGATGGTCAGCCATGTAGTGTTGTTTTCCCTTCCGTACTACCACTGAGAAGTCGAACTCCAGGAGCAGGAGAAGCCATCGGGCTATACGTCCTGTAGCGCAAGGTTTGTTGACTAGATAGAGCAGGGCTTGATGGTCTACAAAGAAGGTGAAGGGGGTGGCTAGTAGGTAATGCCAGAACTTCTTCACGGCGAATACCATGGCTAATCCCTCCCTTTCTGTTGTCGAATAATTCATCTCTGTTTCAGTGAGCTGCCTGCTCGCAAAACTCAATGGGTAATCTAAGTTATGCTCACCAGGTTGGCACAGCACTGCCCCCACGGCGAACTTAGAGGCGTCGATGTGTACGTGAAACGTCATAGTCCAATCTGGGGGTCGTAGGATAGGTGCCATTGTTAGGGCTTTTTTCACTTCCTCGTAGGCTCATTGGCAGGCTTCAGTCCACTCGAAGACAATTAGCAACTTGTACAATGGCCTAGCGATCAGCGCGTAGTTCAGTACAAACCGCCGTAGTATCCTGTGTGACCTAAGAAGCATTGAACTCCCCTGTAATTACTTAGGGGTGGGAGGTCCACGATAACCTTGACCTTTGAGAAGTCCGTGGCAATGCCGTTCTTGGACACCACGTGTCCCAAGATGCATCCGTGCTTTACCCAAAACTGACATTTCAGGGGGTTGAGGGAGAGACGGTATAAACGACACTGTTCAAAGACCGCGTGGAGTTTTTCGAGATGTTGATTCTAGGCCGAATGGATACACAGGTCATCGACAAAGACCTCTAACTCCTTGCGAAGCATGTCCTTGAATATGGTGCACATGAGGCATTGAAAGGTGGCGGGGGCATTGGTTAGCCCGAATGGCATGACTACGTATGCAAAGATGCCCCACTCAATGGCGAAGGCGGTCTTGTGCCTATCCGCAGGGTGCACTTGCACCTGATTGTATCCCGAGAAGCCATCCAGGAAACTGTAGGCTTCCTTACCTGCCACCCTCTCAAGCATGTACTTGGTGTACGGTAAGGGGTAGTTGTCTCTCTTTGTCGCGGCATTTACTTTCTTGTAATTGACGCACACTCGAATCTTGCCGTTTTTCTTCATCACAATGACTATGGGTGACACCCAGTCCATGGGCTCAATTTCGTAAATGAATCTGGCTCTCATCAACTTGTCAATTTCCTCCTTGACAGCATGGGCGTGCTTTGGATTCATGGGGTATGGTCGCTGCTTGACCGGCGTTGCATCCGTTGTCATGGGTATGTTGTGAGTCACAACACTCGGATCTACCCCTCGTAGCTCATCTAAAGACCAAGCAAACACATCCCGGTACTCCCGCAAAAGAGTGATAAGGCTGGATTCTTCCTCCGTGGTCAAGTCCTCGGCAATGAACATTGGTCGGGGTGTTTCCCGTTCCAGGGCTAGGTTTACCTCCTTGACCTTGGCTGGCCCTTCGATGGGTTCGCGGGTTTGCCCTTGGCGCTTGGCACTTAGGAGAACCACCACCCTGTCCCCTCTTTTGAATTTCGAAAAGCGCTTAGGGAGGTCTTGTGGCTTCCTTTGTTCCTCAGATCGCGCATCGTTGGGACGCTTAGCTTCACTCTACCGTAACCGTCTGCGCCTCAGGTGGATGGGTAAGTCTCCCTTGGTGCGTCTGGTCATGGGTGGCCTAGGGATTTCTGGGTCATCCTCTGAAGTAACTTCATATTCAGAGTCGAATTCCCCATTTTCACTAGAGGAGGTGGTCTCCCCTGGCGGCCGCAGTTCGGATGGCGACTCGGTTCTAAGCATTGCTGCCGTTTTTGGTTGGGTCATGCCGGCTTGCTTAAAATCCACATCTCCCATCTGTTCCAACCAAGCACGATCGCATTTCGCACACATGACTCCTTGGTCCATTCCAAGGGCCGGCCTCGGCTGCGGTTTAGCATCTGCTCGAATTTGCTCAATCTCTCGCCCTTCGGTGTCATATTCTACGATGTCCATCTCACCCTCACTTCCTTCATCGAAGGGTTGGCAATCTTCGTATTCGTCACCGGAATCCGCCTCGCTAGACTGCTCATCGTCCCCCAAGGCCTGCTCTGCCTCATCTTGTTGGTCGGGGACCAATGCCCAGTTGTATCTGAGATTCAGTTCGTGCACTCTAGTCCACTTCCATTCGGGTTCTTCCAAGAGGTCTTGGAGCGGCTTGAGATTGGCGGCTGCGTTGCGTGCCAGTCGGTCTGTTAGGTGCCCCAGTATTCCCTGGAGTTCTCTCCTGTTGGTTGGCACTTGGGAGGCAACAGGCTTAGGCCCGTCATGGAGGCTTGCTGCCATCATGTAGACAGGTGTAGGCTGTGTTTCTCTTGGCTTGCCAACTGTTTTGACAACCTGCTCGTACGCCTCATGATCTGAGAACGGCAGGTCAAGTGTAGCGAGAATGTGCATCCAATCCCGCTCGTCCTCTGGGCAAGGGATATACTTCGTTAAGGACCCATAGGGTTCCTTGTTCTGGGTGGTTCCCTTGAGTAGAGTAGAGATGGCATCCAGGTCGACTGGCGAGGTCTTCCAAGTGTCCATCTCTATTCTCACAGCATTAGTTCGGTTGCCCAGGAAGATCAGGTTGTTACCCCAGTCTTCGATAACTCTAGCATTGCGCATCCAGGATCGACCCAATAAGATATCATAGTCCACTCCCTTCATGACGATAAAGTCGACAAAGAACTGGACTCCTGCAATCTTCACTAGCCAATTCTTCAAGACCCCGAATGGTTTCACTCGCATGCCATTTGCTAGCGTGACGTTAAACCGAGCAGCTTCAACAGGCGGGTTTCCCCACTTTTGTAGCACTGCGTGGTTAAGCACACTGATCCCAGCTCCTGTGTCTACAATCCCCTTTCTTGTTGCGTCCCCCAGGGCTAGGATTGGCAGGACTGCGTGCATTTCCGAGCCCTCCCAGAAGGCGTTGATGTGCAAGGATTTAGGGCCTGAGTGTAGCGTCAAACTTGGTAAGTGCGTTTCCGCATCCTGGTCTTGAGCATTTGCCGGAGCTTGCTCGTGTGGTCTCTCAACCCAATGTTTGAGGTCCTGCCATAGGGTAGAGTGCTGCCTGAGCAGCTCTCCCAGTCCAACCATTATAGGGGTGGTCACTAGTGTGGTTAGGAGATTGCTAAACACTCGTCCTTCCCTTTGTTCAGACTGTCTGGGCCAATGGCCACGGCTGTCCTGTGGGTCTGTTATGTCTAGGCTTGGCCTTGACGGCACTGCTTGTGGCGTAGCAGCCTCGGCAGACTTAGGTTGGGGTAGCGATAGCGGCGCACTCATGCTAGAGAGATCATCAATATCATCCTCCGTGATGGGTTCGACATCCTTGAGGTGATGTTGAGCCTCCCTCACCCATTCCTTCACCTTTTCTATGGCTTCCAATTGCCGCCTAGGGTGTGGGTATTCCCCTACCTTAGCGCTTTCCTTTTGGGCACTTTTAGGGGCTAAAGTCTCTGCCTCTGCGTCTGAGACTTTCTTTCTGTGGGGTAAGGTCGTAATGCTGTTGGTTTTTAGTGCGACCTTAGCCTCTGATCTCTTCTTTTTCCGCCTTCGGCTCTTCTTTCCTACTGAGGTCGCGTCGAGATTGCTAGGTCCTGGCAGAGAGACGCCGGCCTGCTTCTTTGTGCTCGGGTCATCACTCGTAGGGGGATAGGTGTGGCCTCCCCATCGGGGTTTTCAACACCAAACAGTCCTAGCAGGACAGACGGAAAATTAGATGAACCAGAAGGCGGCTTCCGTTTTGGGCAGTCTATGAAAAGATGAGTGATTCCGCACTCTGCACACCTTTGGTCAGCTTTGTCCCTACTTTGCTGCTCTCTTTCTGGGCAGCGTGATGAGACGTGACCGGGATGTCCACACGTCCAACAAGTGACCGGATCTTGTGGCTGCCCTCCCAGGCCTCTACCCCGTCCTCATCCTAATGCCATCACCGGCATTGGTCGGTAATCCATGAGGATTGCATTGCCCTCGTCGTCATGCGAGACGTAAGGGTATATGTAGGTTTCTTCGTCACTAGGCTCCTCTACGTAGTGCACGGGAGCATCGCTCGGTGGGTGGGTCACGTAGGGACCAGGCGGTCTAGGAATACCGGTAGGATTTATGTCCAGCCTAGGGACCGTTGGCTTCATGTCGTTAGGTGCTGGTAGGGCAAGCGGGGCTCCCCTTCCGTAGAATGGCTGTGGCCTGTTAGCCAGGTAGAGCTGGCCGTAGGGTTGCGTGTATGGTAGTCTTCGTGGTAGTCTACAGTGTGCGGCATCGTGGCCGAACCTTCCACAGTTAGCGCAGGGTCTTGACCTAGGGTCTTGACATTCTGCTGGCAGGTGGTTTCCTCCACAGTACACGCACTGGACGTGCGGACGCGTAGGTCACCTTAACATGTCTTGTATTTTGGCCAGTTCCGTCTTGACCTCGGCCAAACCGTGGTCCCCGTCTCGGCGGCCTTCCCCTTATCTTGGGACGATGCGTTGGATCGCTCGCTAGAGGTTGGCGTTCGTTCTAAACTCCGTGGGTTGATTTCTTCTGGGTTCGAGCTCCTGGAGCTCCGCTCTTTCAGCTGGTCATCGACCCTAATGGCTTCCTCAAAAACCTTAGCCACCACGTCCCGTTGCAAGCTCGAGTTGCCTGCTAGTGCCTTGTACAATTCTTCACCCCGAATCCCGCTGATGAATATGGTTGACACTACCCTGTCAGTCGGTCTTTCGCCCAAGGGGATTCTCTTAAGGAGGCTTCTCACGTGGGTCACATAGTCGTGGATGCCCTCCCTCTCCTTCTACTTGACGTTCATCAGGCGCACTAGCAGGTTGTCAGAGTATCCGGGTTCGGCAAACCTCTTGACAAAAAGGTCCTTGAGGTTATTGAAGTTGGCCCATTCTATAGCATCTAGGCTCGTATACCACGTCCTACCCTTATCGCTTAAGCAGAGTCCGAATGCTTGCGAACATTGGGCCTGGTCGTTGAGGCCATTGGCTTCGCAGACCTGCTCAAACTGCTCGACAAAGCTGTACGGGTCGTCCGGTGGCTGGTACTTGTCGAGTTGCTTAGCGACAATAGGTATTTTGGCTTGGCTCTTTGAACCCTGGTTTGCCCCTAGTCCTGCAAGTAGCGAGGTTGCTAGCGCAGTGGCATTTTGTTCCACCGCGGTGTTATCAAGCAGCCGTTTCATGAGGAGCTCGCCCAGCGTCAGGTCTTCCTTGAGTGCTCTTTCCTGGTCTGTCCGGTTTCGGCCAGCCAAGTTCAGCACTCGCTGCACCTCATGCAGCTCCATGCTTTGCCTTAGGCTCCTGGCTTGTTGGTCCCTATTGTATTCTGCTATGCCCTGCAATGCCTTGCGGGCTAGCCTCCTCTCCTCCTCTAGGTCCGCAATGATTGCCTCTGCCGTCTTGCCACGGTGTTCGTACCTGGCATCCGCATCGTAACTGCTCACCATTTGCTGTATGGCTTCTGGAAATGCGCTAACATCTAGCTCCCCTGCAAACCGATGATCTGAGCCTCCCTCTGTCATGGTGGGATTCTTGCACCTGATTGTAAGTCAGATCCTTGTCATTGTCGCTCCTTGCTTGATCCTACCTTGCGCTCTGCGCGTTTGCTTACCCTTGGGTCTTCTCCTAGTAGTGGGTTTTTTGGGCAATTTATCTGAGTGAGTTCTTTTTAATTTTTTGAATGCAGTGATCAACTTAGGGTCACTCGTGAGTGTGTTGTTCCTCGTGCACTCGTGCTCAATCAGGCTTTTGACTTTCCTAAGTGTTCTTCAAGTGCAGAAATTCAATCAGAGTGCTGTGAGTGATTCCCCGGCGTCTTACTCACTCTTGCTCGTTTTGGGCCTGACAGGCTTTGCCGCCCTACGGGTCCCAGGGTCCTATGCTGCTTCCTGTTGCTCACATGGGGGTTGGTCGCTGGGGGAGTGCCTCAGTGTGTCCCTGGATGGGTCAGGTTTTGTTTTGGTTTGACTCTGGGAATCGGACGTCCGATTTACCAGTGGTCCGATTTACCAGTGGTCCGATTTACCAGTGGTCCGATTGTGGGGATCGGACCAAGTATGTCAGGGTGAAGTGGGGGTCTTAAGATCCGCGTGTCCGATTCTCAAGAATCGGACGGGCGAGTGTGCGAGGAATCGGTCCGTCCGATTCTAGGCGGTCCGATCGGACCGGGTGATCCGATTCTTACTAGTCCGATTATGGATGGGTCCGATTCTAGGAATCGGACCGGACATGGTCCGCCGACTGGTGACGTGTATTACTTCGTCCGATCGGACAGGGTGGGTTCGAGTCAGAGCGTCCGAGTGGTCCGAGTGGTTGAGTCAGACAAATTGGTCTGAGTGTCCGATTCTAAAAATCGGCCGGTTGGTCTGAGTGCCATGTGGCACGTCCGATCGGACTAGTTGGTCTGAGCATAGTGATTGGACGGGTCGTTCCGATCGGACGGTTGTCCGAGTGTCCGATTCTGGGAATCGGACGTCCGATTCCGCCGTTCCGATGAGTTGCGCACACCGATTTGCTCGATTTTCACTAGGTGTATTATCCTATTGGTTGTGCGATTAACCCGCGACAGAGTTGAAGTGGGGCGGAGGAGATCGGTTACGTGAAGTCACCGAATGCGATGTCCTCCTAGCTCTGGTCGATCGGACGGCTGCCCAGCTCGCTTACTCTCTCACTCTCTATCTCTCTCGCTCTCCGTTGGTTGGAAATGGGATCCTCTTGCCCTCCCAGAGTTTATACCCTGCTAATTCTGCCCTACACACTACAGGTTCCTTCCCTGGTGTTTCCTATGCCGTTACCTTGCATCTACTCCATTTTTTCCCTTCGTTTCCTGTGGTTTTCCCCCTGTTTCACAGCAGCAGCCCTCTACCTCTTCGTGTGTGATTTCCTACTGCTAATCTATCCTAAACACATCCTGAATCGAAAGCAAAACATTGAACCAATTTCTCCATGTTTCCCAGTCATTAATAACCAGATTGTTCCAAAATACTTACCTGTTCTGAAGATCAAAAACACCCGACTTCCTACCTATCTCAAGCTCCGGTTCAGGGTGAATGCCCTACTTCGATGCTCGATATGAGGCACGCGAGTGCTCGAGCTTGAATCCGTGGTCCCGGCAACGGAACCAAAATGTGGGAGCTTTCGCTCAACCGCCAAGACCCACGGACCGCTTATTGTTTCAAGCGTTCCAAGCAAGCTCTCATGGCTATCTCTCACCTAGCCGACGCGCCGTCGATCCTACAAATGCAGTGAACTTACCTTGATGCTCAATCAAGTACCCTCCTCTCTCTCACACTCCGGTAGCTCCATGATTCTCGATGCTAGCTCAAGCATCCTCAAGCCTCCTCCATCTCCAAGCTCCATCCTCCATAGCCGCGCGCGCAAGAGAAGAGAAGAGAAGAGAAGAGGAGAAGGGGAGAGGAGATGGTGAAGAGCTTCACCCTCTTGATTCCTCACTCTCACACACACTCACTCCCTCACACTCTCACACTCCCTCTCTCAAGAGCATACACAAGCAAGAAGGAGAGAAGAAGAGAGGAAGAAGAAGACTAGTTTTGCCACACCAAAGAATGAGCTCTTCATTCACTTTTCAACTTTATATACAAAACCCTACTTCCCTTTTGGGCGGTCATCCCCTTTTTCCCTTTTTTACATGGCCGGTCATAGGCTAGGCCCTGTTTTCCATTGTCCTTTTATCTTCCTTGTTTCCTTTTCACTACCCTTCTATATTTACAAATTGCACGGGTGAGAGCCCGGCACCCTTTTACAAGATTTTAGGGTGCGCTTTTTATGCGCCTTTCCCTTTTCGTGTTTGCCTTGGCCTTTAAAGGTTGTCCTTGCGCTTTTGGCCTTTTCTCCTTTTTTTCCTTCCGTCGGGTTACCTTTTTTCCGCCTTTGCCCTACGTCTTTTCCACTTTCTTTCGCTCTCTTCGTGTTGGGGTTAACAAGAGGCTTGGTAGTGCTTGTTATTTATGTGGATGATTTGATGATGACTTTGGGATACAGAATGTTATGAAAATGCTAAAATTTAAATTTGATATGAAGGAATTATGTGAGCTGAAGTACTTCTTGGGTATTGAGGTAATCAAGGCTGAAAATGGTTTATGGTTGTGATGCAAAAACAATATGCCATGGAAATGTTTAAAAAATATGGCATGACTGAATGTAAACTGCTTGATACACCTCTTGATCAGAATGTCAAGTTGGACATTAGCATTGGAGTTGAAATTGATGATGTGACTATGTACAAAGGCAGATGGTTGGAAGCTTGATCTACTTAACCATCACTAGGCCTAATTTGAGTTACGTTGTTGGGCTCATAAGTCAGTTCATGCAGAAGCCCAAAAATCCACATTTGGATACTCTTAGATAGATTATGAGATATGTAAAGTCTACTATAGATTATGGGTTGTTCTATGAGAAAGATAAGGCCCTAAAACTAGTTGGATACACGGATGTAGATTGGGGAAGATGCTCATATGATAGCAGGTCTACAAGTGGTTATGCCTTTGGCTTTGGAAGTGGAATGATCAGCTAGAGCAGCAAGAAGAAACAAATGGTTGCATTGTCTAGCACTAAGGCAAAGTACAAGGGTGCTGCATTGGCATCATGTGAGATTGCATGGATACTCAAGCTTACAGTTAATTTGGACATACAGGTGGATGCTTGAGTGACTTTATTTTGTGACAATCTCAGTGGTGTACTTCTGGCAACAAATCCAGTTGTTTACTGTAGAGTAGAGAAAGTGGAAAAAGGGGCATCAAGAGGAAAAGCACAAGGTAGAAAAAAGGAAAAGGCACCTCACAAGGGAACGGACCCATAAAAAATCCAAAAGTAGGGGAACAACCAATAGGAGTCCAAGGCACAACCATAGAAGTTGCAAAAAAAAAGTCAAAAGCAAGAAGGTGTACCTTTAAATATAAATGCATAGCCAAAATCTTTGTAAAAGAGTGATAGGCTCCCTCCTGTGCAATTTGTAACTATGGATGGCGGGCGATAGGACTAAGCTAGGAAGTTAGGGCAAAGGGAGAAAGGGCCTAGGCCACGGTCAACCATGTAAAAAGGGGATGACCGCCCAAGGGAAAGAGAGCATGTATAGCCAGAAAGTTAATGGAAACTCTCACTCTTGGTGTGTGGCAAAAAGCTTCTTCATCTTCTTCTCTTCTTCTTGCCTTCTTGTGTGTGTGCTTGAGTGAGGGAGTGTGAGAGAGTGAGGGAGTGAGTGTGTGAGAGTGAGGGATCGAGCAGACGAAGCTCCCCATCTCCTCTCTTTATTTTCTTCTCTTCTCTTCTCTTCTCTTCTCTTCTCTTCTCTTCTCTTCTCTTGCACGGCTATGGAGGATGAAGCTTGATGGAGAGGGATTGAGGTTGCTCGAGCTTGCATCGAGGATTGTGGAGCGACCGGTGTGCATGGGATAGGAGGGTACTCGATCGAGCATCAAGGTAAGCTCACTACACCCCATAGGTAGGGAGAGTATATCGGCTATGTGAAAAGTAGCCATCGCCACTCGACTTGAAACGCTTGACCAATAAGTGGTCCATAGGTATCGGGGGTTGAGTGAGAGGGCTCCCTTCATTTTGGTTCCATTGAATGGATTCAAGCCTTGAGTACCGCGTGCTTCGAATTGAACATGGAAGTAGGGTTTTATCCCCGAACCAGTGCATGAGGTAGATAGGAGATTAAGGAGTGTTAATCATAAAAAACAAGTAAGTATTTTTAGTTTTGGATGTGTAGATGAGTAGGCTAAAGAAGCATGAAAATTATCTTGTGTTTTTTGCTTACATTAGATAGGATAGGATCAAAATAGTGTTAGCACACAGTAGGGTTTTTGCTACTGTATAACAGGCTGAAACAAGGAAAAGAAGGGCAAAAAAAAAAAGAAATCTTGGGTTAAATGCTGGTAAGAGGAGCAAGATTAAAGTGAATGCAGACCTGGGTAGGGCAATAAGAGGCCAGGAGTGGCAAGGGATACCTCATTTTGCATTTGAGAGATTAAGAAAAGCTTGAGAGAGAGGGAGAGACCTGCTGACCAGAGGAGTCGTGGCATTCGATTTTGGAGCTTTTCCTTTGATCTAGGTATGCAAAACCCTTCCTTTCTTTGCATAGATGTGATCTAGAAAGTCATGTAGGCAGCCACAACCACTGCGTGGAGAAATTGGCCAAAAATCATCGCATTGCGCCATCGGGCTCACAGTCAGAGAACCACTGTTGGTCTAACTCCTAGAATTGGGCAGTCAGACTGCGTCCAACTGGGAGAGTCAAACCATCCAACTATGAGAGTCGGACCATACCCCTTGGTTCGATTGGACTGCCTATCTAGTCGGACACCCAATTGCCGAGCGGACCAACCCGAGGGATCAGACCAGTGTACAACTCCAACAAGTTGTCCAGTCGGACACCCATTCTAGTCGGACGTGTATAGTTGGACCAACAATCGAACCATCTTAGGAATTGGACCACCATTTGGAATCGGACCAAGCTGTCCAATAGGACCACTTTTTGGAGTCGAACCAGCCCAATCGGACCATCGGACTCTGAGAGTCGGACCCCCCAAATCCGAACAGTCCAATTTTGGGAATCGGACCAAGAAACCAAAACACAAAAACACAGAGAATGGACATGTGTCTCAGTCCCAAGCTAGTCATCTTAGATCACAAGACACCCCCAGAAATCCACCCCAATTGGCTAAGACAAAAAGCTACAAAAAATCGTGACCCTACGACCTAGAGGTAACCTCTAGCAGCGTGTAGCCCAAAATTGGCTTTGAGACTACACCCCAACCCTAGTAGAGCATAGAGTGAGCAGCATAGGCCCCAGAAAACTCTTAAGAACAACCATAGACCGTGCTTAGAGCCATATTAGGTCATAGACAAGAAAGGGGGATAGCTAGAATTGCATAATCATTTTGCAGCAGGTGCACCCCACAATGATTTCTTTCACATAAGTGCACTAGAAAAGGATAGAAAGCTTGATTTTGCACCTTACACAATAGAGCACCTCGCACTGAGTGTACATAAGTTGAGGACTATTTTCAATAACAAGGAATACACTCAAACTTAATGACTCGAAGGAACCCACCAATATGAGGAGACCCAAAACATAGTTGGGTGCCTCAGAGCCCCATTGATAGGACCGACGATAGGACTAAAAGGACAGCAAGATTGAGGGAAAACTACTACCAGAGCTGCTCGGACAGATCGACAACCTCATGGAGCAGGAAGCAAGAATGATGTCAGGAGCAAATGCAGACCACGGGAACAATCAGTTGGACTTGGCCAGTTGCAGTTCAGGACATGATCCAGGAGTAGGACTTGCTAACTAGGATGGTAATTCGTGGTAAGACAATAGAGGAGGTAGTGGCAATCCTAGAGGAAGAGAGGAAAGTAATTAAGAAAGTGTTGCAAGGCATAGCCACCTACAACTACGAGTAGAGAGCTAGGAAGCTACAGCATGACATAGATGTGCACAAAGCTTGACGCATGCTAGCATTAGTCGATAGGAGAAAAGAAAGACCAAATGTGGAGAGGGAGAGAGCGCTCAGGAGGCAGACCTCACGCTGAGTGAGCTTGTGACCAAGCGGCTCATGGACAACATAGCTACCGAACAGAGTACATCAACACTAGCGACCTTGCTAATCTCAGGCCTAGGAATTACTCAAGGGGTGAAAAGCCAAGAAAAAATCCCTATAGTAGCTAAGTAGTGACCCATACAACTTTGTAGAGCAGTTCAAGCACGTTTGTGAGGCCAATGGTCTCACTAACCTTGAACAATGCTCCTGGGCTTTTGGGCTCTACTTAGGCGACAAAGGTAGGACATGGTACACAAACTTAGATGCAGCCGAGCGAGCAAAATTTACCCGCCTGAAGGACCTTTTTATCAAAAGATTCTCGGAGACAAGGTACTCTGATAACCTCATAGTCCAATGGATGAACTTCAGTCAAAAGGACAAGGAAGACATAAGAGACTACGTCACTCATGTATGCAGTCTCTTCAAGAGAATCCCAATGAACGAGTGGCCTGATGAAAGAGTTGTCTCCATCGTGTTCATAAATGAAATCCACAGCGAGGAGTTGTACAAGGCTTTAGCGAGTAACTCTAGCTTGCAATGAGATGTGTTAGCTAGGGTCTTTGATGAAGCAATCAAGATGGATGACTAGCTAAGAGAGAGGAAGCTCTTGAAGTTCAAACTGCAACCTCTAGCAAGAGATCAACCCATAGCATGCAGGACAAGGGGAAGAGTTTAGATCAAGGCTAGGAGCTAGCCGAGCTAGCACGACTACAGGAATTGATGAGGAAGCCAAGGTGACCACATGTCTTGTGTGTGCATTGTGGCAAAAACCACCTCTCAGCTGAGTGCCAGGATCCTAGATCTAGGACTTGCTTGAATTGTGGTAGGTTTGGCCATGATGCCATACACTATAGGTTGCCTAGGAGATTCCCCTATGCTTAGTAGTACAATCTGTCATACATAGGGGATAGGCCACCTAATTTCTTTGGAAGAGGAGCCCAACAGCTAGCGCTCTCAGCACCAAACAACGTAAAACTAGCCATCCCTAGGATGGATATCAACTTGACATGCATACCTAGGCCACCAGGACCCTACGTAACCCATCCATCAAGTCCACTATGTGAAGGAGCCTAATGAAGACAAAGCCTATGTGAACCCTTACATCTCCTACGACGATGAGAGCAATCTAGTCCTGATAGACTATCAACCAATACCAGTGATGGTGTTAGATAGAGGTAGGGGTAGAGAATTCACATGGCCAACCCAAGATCCAATCTCGTGTTGGACTTGCGGTCACCCATGCCTGACCTCAGATGTGTTGAGTGTGGCATCACCAATCTCTTTGTTGATTGTCCTAGAAGGAAGCCATCCTCTAGCTCAGCAATCATACCATCAGTGCATTTGGGGCTATTTGGAGTTGAGACATTTGACAGCGAGGACACACCCATCCCACTGCATGTCATGACTAGAGCACAAATGAAGGAGGTAGGCATATCATTGCATGGGCCTAGCAACTTAGACACAGCCTCAATATGAAAGAAGATCCGAAGGAGAAGGAAGAAAAAGACTTACGCAAAGGTCACACTTAAGACTAAGGATGTGACAATTCTAGTGACTGGTAAGAAGGTCACGAATGTAGAGGCAGAGACCACCACTCCAAAGACGGCAAAGAAAGGGAGTGCCAAGGTAGGGGAGTATCCTCACCCTAGGTTCCAACTCGTGGCAATAGCCAAAGTCAAGGAGTGGGTAAAGGAAGCCCAGGAGCACCTCAAGGATTTTGAGCCTATCTTAGAGGACAATATTGAGGATCTCTCTTGCATGAGCACGCCAATCTCACCTGCACGACCAAGGTCGAGAGACGCACCCATGCCACAAGCGGTGCCACCTAGGCCAAGTTTAGATATTACAGGCTAGCCAGTCAGTCAAGACCAATGGCCAAGAAGCACAAACCTAGGACAGAGGCAAGCAACCAACAACGCGACGTTAATGACCACACTAGTGACTCTAAGTTTAGGAGACATGCTTGGGCAGCACCCCACACTATGGCAGGAGTTGAAACACTAGGTGGAAGAACTGATGGAGCATGCTACCACTAACTTGCAGGAGCATGATGCAATCACGCAAATATCTAGCTTGATGTTGCACTTAGTGCCAAAATCACTACACATCAATGCGTGAGAATTTGTCAAGCTCTCACAAGGTGATACTAAATCTTTTTTCTTTCACTCACTTTTATTTTCACTCCAACCATCCTTGTTTATTCTTTTCTTTCTTGTTATAAAAATCCACAAGGTAATGAATATATGCTATTGTAAATTTTATTTCTTTATTTTCTTATTTTAAAAATTAGAATCCCTTTTTGCACACCTCCTTATACTAGATTATCCATAGATATTTATCATTTCCAGACTTTATTTTTGACAAACTTTCCTAGTTGCTTCGCAACTCATAGAATGCTCAAGGGTGATGCACCAATAAGAAAGTCTTACGGACCTTTGACCAAATACATCCCTTGTCCTGAGGACAAGTGGGATTGGATGAACATCCTGGTGACCATCGATCTTCCATTCTCGAATGAAGAGGAGACATACAAGGAGGCCATTAAAACCATGAGTGTGCCACAGAAGGAGCCCTCAATGCCACTCTACATGATGGCCAGGAGCCCAAGTGGCCAACCAAGGCCTATCTCTTTCCATATCCCTAGCAACAAGTTAGAGCTTCATGAGATCCTAGAATACCTAATAGGCAAATTGGCTAGAAATCTTGCTACTAATCTCAAACCCCTCAGAGATCTGTTAGACGAACCTAAGTTGAAATGGACTAAGGTGCATGATCTGAACTTACTATACAATTGGGCCTTAGTCACCAACGAGGGAGAAGCTAGAGATGAGATTCTAAGGGATGACGAGTAGTCAGAAGATGATGCTTCTGACAATGAGTATGAGGATTGCCTCTTTGTTAGCGAGGAGAGTGAAGAAGAGATAAAAACCATAGAGTGACACTAAAGGTGGTGCGCAGATCGGACGCTGTATGCTCGCGTAGTGAATGCCGGAAGGTCCCCAAGAACAATGAACTCTACTTTTTGCACAAGTTATAAGGTAAAAAGCATGAACAACAACAACAAGAGACCAATTGGGTGCAATCTCCCCCCATGCCTTGTGTGAGCGCTCCACAAAGCATGTATTTTTATGTATATTTCATCTTCATGCTCAAAAAAATAGCCCAATTTACAAAATAGCAAGCTTTTAGCTTTTGAGTTTGCTTTTACACAAAAATAAGAATAAAGCTAATGGACGGTGCCCAAAGAGTCTGGCACGCCCAATACAATGTCCAAATAGAAATAACATAACCGTGCGTCCATGTGCATACAAAATAATAATAAATAATCGATGCCTCAATAAATAGGCATGACAAAATATAGGCGTGGCACCTATCACAATATAATCCATAAATCGAATACTCTCTATCCTCCAATGCTTTCCTCTGCCACTGTTGCTATCTCTACACATCAACTGAAGCATTCACAATCGTTAGTAAAATAATACAATTAAACCGACAAAAGTGAATACCTAGCAGTCTTCAGCTACATAAATAAATCAACTGGTTAGAAATAAATCCTAACCTTAATTTATTACGAGTGCGCACTCAAAACTCATAAACGTTTATTAATTTAATATGCATTTTGCAGAATCACCCGCTATGAAATCACCCATGTACACACTAAATTAATGAAACACCCGAAAAGGACAGGCGTCCCCATCAACTTCTCGCACAAAGAATCTACTTTGTGTATGAGCCCCGGTCATCAAAGTTTACGGAATCCACCCTAAAACCTCACGGAATCCACCATGGCACGGAATCTACCGTGAAATATGCCTCCTGGCATCATATCCCCGGGGTGGGATAGCAATTGACCTCAATCGCTATTAGCTCAATGTGGAGCTAACAGAGTGGGGAAAGCATTTAAGTCTCTAGCGTGCATCCATTGTGCTTCCTCTACAGGATGGTTCTTAAATTTAACTAGATATCTAGAATACCTTCGGCCAGTTCTAGTAGTCATAAAGTCAGTGTCTATGATAGCTTCTGGTTCAAGTATTTCAGTATCTTCCTCTAATAAAGGTGGGTTTTCATAAATAGGGTGTACAGGTAATTGGCCTCTAAATGGTCTCAATAAACTAATGTGAAATGTGTTGTGAATTTTCCAATGAGGTGGTAATTCTAACTTGAATGCATTGTCATTAATTTTATGAATGATCCTAAATGGTCCATAGAATCTAGGGGCTAATTTGACAACTGGATGTCTATCTACACTTTGCAGTCTACGTTTTTCTATTCTCAGCCAAACATAATCATTAACTTTGAAATTCATTGCTTGTCTTTTCTTGTTGGCTTGTTTGGTATATGATTGCTGGGCTTTAGCAATCATATCTTTAACCTCATCAAAAATAGTGTTATGCATACTAGCAATATCATCAGCACTCTGAATTCTATTTGACAAAGATGCAACAGGTGTAGATAATCTATATCCATAAATCACTTCAAACGGTGCTTTCTTTGTAGATGTGTGTGGTGTATTGTTCTATGCAAACTATAATAAATGCAAATGTGTGTCCCATGTCTGTGGTTTAGAGATAGTATATGCACGTAAAAGATCTAGAATTGTGCTGTTAGTGGCTTTTGTTTGTCCATTAGTTTCTGGATGAAATGCAGATGAGAAATCAATCTTTGTGCCTAGGTTAGCAAACAGAGTAATCCAAAAGTTGTTACAAAATCTAGAATCACGATCTGAAATAATAACTTTTGGCAATCCATGGATAGTAAAAACAGTTTTCAAAAACAATTGTGCTGCTTGTGATGCTGTTAAAGTTTTCTTACATGGAATGAAATATGCTTGTTTACTAAATCTATCTACAACTGTCCAAATCATATCATGGTTAGATTTAGTATTAGGTAAACCAGCAATGAAATCCATAGAAATTTGTTCCCAAGGTTTAGATGGAATAGACAAAGGCATAAGTAATCCATACTGTTTACCATGATGTCTCTTAACTCTTTGACAAATCAAACATTCAGAAACAAAGTTATATACATCAGCATCCATATGCGGCCAATAAAAATCTTCAGTTAATGTACGTAAGGTAGATATGATACCTCTATGACCTTGATATGGGGGACAATGAATTTCATTCAAAACAAAAGATCTGAATGGAATTGTAACACACAATCTCTTTTCATAAAACATAAATCCATCATTATATGACAATGAATCAATAGGAATGAAATTATTTTGAACTAATTTATTCCAATCAGCATGAAAAGTAATATCTTGATGATATGTATCTTTCATAGCAATCAAAGAATCAAAAGATATGACAGAAATATTATGAATGGCAGGTCTTCTACTCAATGCATCAGCCACTACATTTTCTTTTCTGGGTTGGTATTGAATGATAGGATGAAAACTTTGAATAAAGGAGGCCCATTTGATATGTCGGTCAGAGATTTGGGGTTGGCTAAGTAAATGTCTAATACTTTGCTGATCGGTCTTAATCATAAATTCTGAACCCATTAAGTAGTATTTCCACTGTCTTAATGCTTGTACAACTGCTAATAGTTCTTTGTCATATGTGGAATATTTCAGTTCAGAAGGTTTCAGTTTAGAACTAGAATAGGCTATGGGATGATTGTCTTGCATAAGTACAGCTCCTATTCCTGATCCACTAGCATCGGTCACTACTAGAAAGAATGGTCTATTAAAATCAGGCAACTGTAGAACAGGGGCATGGGTTAATGCATGTTTCAGTAAGTCAAAGGATTTCTATTGATTTTCGGTCCAATGATAAACAATTCCTTTCTTCAGAAGTTTGGTTAATGGTAAAGCAAGTAATGAAAAATTACGTACAAACTTCCTATAGAAACTAGCAAGACCAAGGAATGAGCGTAACTCATGCACGTTTTTAGCTACAGGCCAATTCAATATTGCATCAATTTTCTTAAGATCAACTTTAATTCCATCAGATGATACAATATGACCTAAATACTCAATTTCTGTTTTAAAGAATTCACTCTTTTCAGGATTTGCATACAGTTGATTTTCTTTCAATAACTGAAAAACCAATGACAAATGCTCATAATGTTCTTTCTCATTTTGACTAAACACCAAAATATCATCAAAGAAGACAATTACATAATACTGATATTTTAGAAATATACGGTTCATCATTCTACTAAACGTAGCAGGTGCATTAGTCAATCCAAATGGCATCACTAAAAATTCGTAATGACCAAACTGTGTTCTAAATGCAGTCTTGAATATGTCAGACTTATCTAGTCTCACCTGATGATAACCAGACTTAAGGTCTATTTTACTAAATATAGCAGATCCTTGCAGTTTGTCCATAAGGTCATCAACTCTAGGAATAGGATACCTATTCTTTACAGTGATCTTATTTAAAGCTCGATAGTCAATGCACATACGATAGGTATTATTCTTTTTCTTGACTAACTGAACAGGTGCACCGAATGGAGAACTGCTAGGTCGAATCAATCCTCTATTTAGTAATTCCTCAACATGACTCTGGATTTCTTTTTGCTCTATCTGGTTATGCCTATATGGTGCTTTGCAAGGTGGTTGTGTGCCAGGGATCAAATCTATCTTATGGTCTTCTGGATGTGAAGGAGGTAAACCAGGTGGTAGGTCTTCTGCAAAACAGTCCTTAAAATGTGCAAGAAATTCTTTATGCCTAGGGTGCATATGATTTTCCTTTACTTGCAATTCATTCACCCAAATGAGATAAGATTTACTACTCTTGCGTAATACACATTTAGCTTGGGTATGTGAAAGTAGTGGAAAAACATTAGATGCATGCATACCATATAATGTAATAGATTTTCCTTGAAAATTAATATTCATTGAATGTGTGGAATAATCTATATTTGGGTTATGCTGGTGACGCCAAGGCATACCTAAAATAATGTCACTCGACTGTAATGGAACAACTAGAAAATTTCTTCTTTCAGTGTATTGACCAATTTGAATCTCTAAGTCTTGCACTTCCTGTGTACCATTATACCTAGTGCCTAAGAATGCAGCTTTGATGTGATAATGCGTAGGTACAGTCTGTAACTTCAATTCTTTTACTAATCTTGCTGAAATAAAATCATGAATACTACCGTCATCATGCAAAATAGTCTTTTCCTTTCCATGCACCAAACATTCCATAGTCAATAAAGAATGTGGAGTAGGCATACCTGGTAAAGTATCCGAAGGTGTAGTAGTGTCATCCTCATCTTCAGTGAAATCAGGCATATCTTCATGTTCATCTTCGTCCATTGCTCCAAGGTAGTTGATATGGGCAGGTGGCTTCTTTGAATGACAATTTGCTGCTAGATGTCCATGCTGGTGGCATTTATAGCATACTATTGGCTTGGCTTTGGTTACATTGTTTGCAATGGCGGGAAGTCTAGGTACATTAGGATTTGGCTGTGGAATAGGCTTAGGGTTTTGATTGAGATTGGATGGTAATGCAAGTGGTTTTGCCCAATTTTTACGGAAAGATGATGAAGAGAAACGACCTGGATTAAATCTTCTAAAATTGGAATTGAATTGTTTAGATCCATAGTTACCATTGGCTTGGAATTGCTGTGGTCGTCTGTCTCTACCTCGTAGCTTATCTTTAGTGTCGTGAGCTAGTGAAATGGCGTCTTCAAGGGTAGCAGGCTTGAACATGTTAACTTCAGCATAGTAATGCCCAAGGAGTCCAGACATATACTTGCGTTTATGTGTCACTTCAGGTACGTCTTCAAGCATGCGTAGCTGGAGTAATGCATTCCAAAAACGCTCTGTATACTGAGGAATAGGCTCACGATCCCGTTGCTGGAGAAGATCCCATTGCTTGATAGCTTTCTCATGAAATTGTGGTGGAAGGAAATTCTGCATGAACTTCTTCTTGAAATTCTCCCAAGTATCAGGACATTCTATGCTCTTGCGTATTACAGTCCACCAAAGAGATGCTCTGTCTACTAAATGATTAGTGACACACTTGATTTTATCTTTTTCAGCATAGGTTTCCTCATGGAAATAGTCATCAAGCTGACTAATGAATGCTAGAACAGTTTTTCCTTCTCGTATGCCATTGAAAGTACGGAATTTGAAACTTCTTTTACTTATCTTTGATTCCTTGCGGATGGTTTGAGCTTCAAGAGTTGCGTCGATGGTACGTCGAATCAGATCTTCAGCTTGAGGTTCTTCTTTGTCGGTAGACGCTCTTTGTAAATTTGCCAGTTGAGCTTGCAATGCTTGCCTAGCCCTTCGTTCTTCTTCCAATTGCATCATGATTAAGTCCAGCTTTTGCTCCATCGTAGGCTCAGGTAAGTCGCCTTCAGCCATAAGATCATCCATATGTGGTTCCGTCATTCTGCAAAACTCAAAAGACCTTTCTCACTCAAAATCTAGTTAGCGGGATGAGCGTAGCTCAAGTTCGGGAATACAAGGCTTATGTGTTTTTGGGTATAGCTTTCTCAATCTTCGGAAAACCTGTGATTTATCCTTCTTCGTATGTTGAAAATGCTTCAGCAAACCTGCGTATGGGTAGAGTACCTTCCAACGAACAACTTTGCAGTTCGGAGTTTCTGCGCAGGAACAGTCCTTCTAGGAGTTTTGAGCACAAGTCAGTTCTGACTCCAGTTGACTAGTCTGACTTGCAGAGTTGCAGACTTATGTGACTTGCAGAGTTACAGACTTGCAGAATTTACTCGATTTATGGAACTTGCAGAACTTGATCTGAAAATACTTGCTGAACTTGATTGTTTTGGTGTGACCTGGATTAATTGTGACTTGCAGGGTTGAAAACTTAGGTGGCTAAGCTTGATGGATTAAGCTTAAAGCTTAAGAAGCATAAACAGCGCAGATCGTGGGGGGGGCCGTTTTTTATGACGTCGTGTGATTTTCGGAGGTCCTCAGAGGCTTCACGGATAAAATTCGAAGCTTAAAGCTTCTCCTAAGGTCTCTAAGCTTTAAAGCTTAAAGCTTGAAAAGTATAGAATTGATGACTTATCTCTCTATGTAGCCACGACTTGATGAAGGAGATGAAGGAGTGGTCCTCCGCCTCTGTAGCCCGGTCCTTCGCGATCCAATGACAGAAATAGGGGTTCTTGATTGCCAGAAGTCTGTCTGTATTGACGGTTCGCGATGAGATTGATCGTAGAGCCCGATCGTTCCAGGAGCTCCGCCTTCACACGAGATGGGTAGCGATTGGAAGCTCTTGATCTCAGCTCTGCTCTGATACCACTGGTGCACAGATCGGACGCTGTATGCTCGCGTAGTGAATGCCGGAAGGTCCCCAAGAACAATGAACTCTACTTTTTGCACAAGTTACAAGGTAAAAAGCATGAACGACAAGAGCAAGAGACCAATTGGGTGCAATCTCCCCCCATGCCTTTGTGAGCACTCCACAAAGCATGTATTTTTATGTATATTTCATCTTCATGCTCAAAAAAATAGCCCAATTTACAAAATAGCAAGCTTTTAGCTTTTGAGTTTGCTTTTACACAAAAATAAGAATAAAGCTAATGGACGGTGCCCAAAGAGTCTGGCACGCCCAATACAATGTCCAAATAGAAATGACATAACCGTACGCCTATGCGCATACAAAATAATAATAAATAATCGATGCCTCAATAAAGAGACATGACAAAATATAGGCGTGGCGCCTATCAGAATATAATCCATAAATCGAATACTTGCTATCCTCCAATGCTTTCCTCCGCCACTGTTGCTATCTCTACACATCAACTGAAGCATTCACAATCGTTAGTAAAATAATACAATTAAACCGACAAAAGTGAATACCTAAGAGTCTTCAGCTACATAAATAAATCAACTGGTTAGAAATAAATCCTAACCTTAATTTATTACGAGTGCGCACTCAAAACTCATAAACATTTATTAATTTAATATGCATTTTGCGGAATCACCCGCTATGGAATCACCCATGTACACACTAAATTAATGAAATGCCCGAAAAGGACAGGCGTCCCCATCAACTTCTCGCACAAAGAATCCACTTTGTGTATGAGCCCCGGTCATCAAAGTTTACGGAATCCACCGTGGCATGGAATCCACCGTGAAATATGCCTCCTGGCATCAAAAGGAAGGGTGGTAGAACAGATCAAAGCTGACTCCAAGCCCCAAAGAGGGAATGCCTTCATGATTGAGACAAGAGTCATGCGGATGGAGTGCAATCGCTCATGGTTGGAGCACGTAGGGTTAGTAGATTACGAACAAGCAGGAGTAGCCCAGCCATCAACAACACCTTTGTTTAGGACAAACGCACCCACTGAGATACAACCACTAGGAGAAACTCCTTCTTCTAGCAAGGATTACGAGTCTAATTTTGGATCAAAGGTTAGTACAGAGAATGACCCAAAGATACCATGACCTCCTAGGACAAAATACACCAAGGGGGACCTACTAGTCCACCTGAGGCATAGACGATTGAAGGAAGAAAGGAGAGGACATATGAAGAAGTCAGAGGTAGAACAACAGAGGAAACTACAAGACTACCGAAACACTTTACAAAGTTTAAGAAAGGTGATAGGGTAGTGATCCTACTGGGGACAAAAAGAAAAGGACAGACAAGTGAGCCAATCAAGGGACCCACCGAGGTCAAGGAAGTTAACCTGGTAGAAGAAGGCGAGGAGCCTTGACCTATATTTATAGCTGACGACTTGACCGAGAGGGAAGAGACCAGTCTCATTGTGCTCTTGCAAGAGTACATGGATGTGTTCGCTTGGTCCTTAGATGAGCTCAAAGGAGTGGATCTTAGAGTGGTGACACATAACATACCAATGGCCCCTGATGCAGTGCATGTAAAACAACGACTGTACCCTATGAATCCAAAACATGCCCAAGCCATGAAGGAGGAAATCGATAAGGTAATGAGGGCAAGATTCATCTGCGAAATAGAGCACATGGACTGGGTATCACCGATTGTGATAGTCATTAAGAAGAATGGGAAGATCCTAGTGTGGGTGAACTATAAGAAGGTTAACACTATGACAAAAAGGGATAGTTACACATTACCATACACGGAGCACATACTCAAAGGGTTAGTAGGTAAATAGGCCTACAACTTTCTAGATGGCTTCTCATGATACAACCAAGTACAAGTACATCCCGATGATAGGCACAAGACTGATTTGCCACTGAGTGAGGTGTCTTCGCTTATATCATAATTCCCCTTGGGTTAATGAATGCACTTGCAACCTTTCAGTATCTAATGTGCACCATCTTCAAAGATATGCTTGGATGAGAGCTAGAGGCATTTGTAGACAACCTATGCGTGCAATCTAGCTAGGCATAACACTTGGAAAAGCTACAAGCAGTCTTTGAATGATATCAACTTTACAACTTGTCATTGAACCCCTTGAAGTGCAAGTTCTAGGTCAAGCATAGATGCATTCTAGGGCATGTGGTGTCCAAGAATGGCATAGCCACTTTTTTTCGAAAGTCAAGGTCATTGTCAACTTGCCACCACCCAAGGATTATAAGGGAGTTCAATGTTTCTTAGGCTATTATCGGTGCTTCATGCTAAATTATGCATTGATTGCAAGGCCATTGTATAAACTGTTGATCGTGTTTGAGTGGACTAATGAATGCCAACAAGCATATGAGGAGATGAAGAAGGCTCTTACAACTGCACCAATCTTACGAGCCCCAAACTGGAACATCACCTTCTACGTGCATATAGATGCATCTAAATTTGCTATTGGAGCTATCTTGTGCCAGCCTGGTGAACATAACTTGGATTACCCTATGAGTTTTGCTAGTAGGTAGCTCACTAACATGGACATAAATTACTCCATCACAGAAAGGGAGGGGTTGGCCATGGTATTCATTGTAAAGAAGTTTTGACACTTCCTCCTGGCCACACCTTTCACCTTTTTTGTAGACCATCAAGCCTTGATATATCTTGTAAATAAACATTGTGTTAGTGGATGCATCACTTGATGGTTGCTTCTTCTTCTAGAATTTGACTTCTTTGTGGTTGTACTCAAGCGTAAGCAACACTACATGGCTGATCACATGTCCCAAATACCCAAGGAGAAGCTGTTGAAAAAGGCATAGCTGACAATTTGCTAAATGCTCATCTGTTCAGCTTGTCTAGCAAGAAAGACTTGTTTAGAGCTGATCTAATGCCGTACTAGGTGGATGACATGGTCCAAGTGCTAGAGCATGGTGTACCTGAGAGACCTATTGAGAAGGCTAGGCTTAGGAGACTTATTCTAAAAATCCAACCTTACCAGTTGATAGTGGTTAACTTTATAGGAGGTTAGGGAAAGACGGGTTGCTAGGGCAATGTGTGTGCGAGCATGAGATGCACGACATGTTGAGTGAAGCGCATGGTGGGATTGTTGGAGGACATTTCAGCAGTGATACGATACCCGCAAAGTGCTGCAATCTCAACTGTGGTGGCCCACCCTATTCCGCGATGCTGCTAAGTTCATAAAGCATTGCAATGAATGCCAAAGGACTAAAGTTCTTGCACAAAAGGATAAGATGGAGTTGACCCGTGTCATTACACGACAACCCTTTGAGAAATGGGGAATCAACTTCATTGGACCCATCACTCCCGCCACACAATACTCATAGGCTAGATACATCATCGTAGCAACTAACTATCTTACAAAATGGGCCAAGGCATGGGCCACTAGGAAGAACGATGCTAGGACCATAGCGAAGCTCTTGTGGGAGCAGGTTATCTCGCGATTTGCTTTCCCTATTGAATTAGTAAGCGACCAAGGCACTCACTTCATCAATGAGGTGATTGTCCACCTACTCTCAACCTTCTTAATCATCCACAAGAAATCATCACCCTACTACCCTCAAGCTAATGGCCAAGAAAAATCCACAAACAAGATCTTAGTCAATGTCCTTACGAAGGTAGTCTCCACCTTATGAAGCGACTAGGACAACAAACTTACGATAGCACTGTGGGCCTATGCCCTAATTTGTGAGAAACCATGACGGAAGATGTGGTTTGATAAGCATGTCAAACAACATGACTTTGAGCATGTAGACCTTGTTTTTCTCTACTCGATAAAGGGTCACAGGAAGAAAATAAAATTTCAAGGATTAGGACCTTTCTGAGTGTGCACCACTAGTAGGACGGGCAATGTAGAACTTGAAACCCTTGAAGGTGAGGACATAGGCTTATTTAATGGCAGCCGCATGAAGAAGTACTACCCTCCCACACATCCACTGCATGAGCCCCCTATGCTAGAAGCCCCTGTCAATTTTTGCATAGCCACCATCACCAAATTAGAGGACGAGAATGAGGAGGTAGTAGCACTAGCGTACCTGTGCATCATAGCCACTGCCCGGTACACACACACACATTTGATGCCTTGATTGATGAGGGACTTGAATTTAATGTCTTGACTTACGCTCATTGGACCCTCATTGTTCAGCCCACAGTTACAGCCCACCAATGCTAAACTCATCCCATTCAAGGGCAAGTCATATGCACTCCTAGGGAAGTGAAAGATCAAAGTCTCTATCGAGTCTGAGCCTACTAGTCATTTTCTATGTATTGCCAAATATGAAGGATGTAAGTCAAGAATCGTTGTTAGAACACACTTTCAAGAAGCAAGCACACTGCAACATGGACTATGATCTGCAATGTATTCACCTCTCCATTGGAAACATTTGAATTGTGACAACTTTCAGCAAGGGCAGCAAGGATCTACCCAAGCCTATTATGCCACCAATAGAGCTACCTAGGACCAAGCCTAAGGAGGGGGTCATGAGTCATCACAACCCACCCACACTAAAAAACCACTGCCAACTAACGCCATCCCCAAAGCCACAAAGCCCACTCTTAAATGGGTGCCAAGGCACCAAAAGCGACCTACTCATAGCAAGCAAACACAACTCTGCAAGGCTAACAACTATCATTCTAAACCTAAGAGACCGATCCGATGCTATCACCCTAGCCACACAATCAAGCTACGATGGATCCCCAAAGATCTGTTGTGAGCCCAAGGATACTATGAAGGAAACACCTAGATATGGGTGCCTAAGAAGGGAAATCCTAGAAGCATAGCCCAACCATGACCATCACTTGCCACCCCACCCCCAGGCAGCCACACTCCATCTAAGGCAATGACAACCCATGAAACCCAAGCTGCAAGACCCACAAAACCCACAATGGTTGTGGTCATCAAGGCTGTGCAAGAGGAGGGCAACGCACCATCTATGCCACTGGAGCCACCTTTAGTACCCCAAAGCAGCACTAGACACACGGTTTGGACTACGGAGCTCCCCTTAGAAACACCGCTATCTAGTCTAATGCCCCTAGAACCATCACTATCTAGTCCAATTCCACCACAACCACAAGCAGGTCTCAGGCCTTCCTATGAGTGACATTCATTTCTATTGATCACCAAGGACCTTGCTAAGAATACGGGAGATGACTTGGTGACTTGCATCAAGCTCTTGAACAACACTTTCACTATGTTTGCTAGGAGCTATGAAAGACTTGACCTCAGCTTGCTTGATGAACCCCTTGCCTCTGATGTTCGTTCTTTATCCTGCACTTGGAAAGAATACAAGTTCATGACCATAAAATTTCCCAAGGTCGCAAAGGAGTTGATCAATAATATTGAAATCTCAAAAGAGCACATGCTCATCAGATGACTAATAACATCATACCGCAAGCCCCAAAGGCCTGTGTCACCCGTTGAGCTTGAGGAACTCACTCGCCTTGCTAACTCTCATTATTTTTACAAAAATGGTATAGCCTACATCTCCAATGGGAGTAATGGGGTTTCCAAGTAATGACTAATACTGAGTAGCAACGTGTGATTAAATCAACTGAGTATGATCCAACTTACGTAGCACCAACCTCTTTCAGGGTCTTGGCCATCACTCTAAACAAACACCTAGATGACCAGGTCTTGGCCCACCCTTACATTGATTGCATCCTTACGGAAGAGGAGCTACATGTGGCTAGCTGCATTAACTCGGGTGATTTTCTAACCAATGTCCTAACTTACATTACCCAAGTATGTGTTAGCCCTCGTAATCTCGATCATCATGCCCACTTGGAATACAACCCTAATTTCTACGATTGGCTTATGCCAAAGTAGATAGCACCATAATGTGCTCAAATGCCCTTGCCTCTCCCATGTCTAATCCTAGGAAGGATTCTCATCATTTCTTGAGGGGGGAGGGGGTAAGGTGATTAAGAAAACATAGGCAAGAAGGAAAAAATAATCCCTAATCAAAGTTAAAAGCAGGAAAGAATAAAAAAGGGGTTGGAAAGAAAATGTCAAAAATATTTTGGAATGAATAGGCTGTTGTTAGAAAATTTCATGTCTCTAATTCAACTTGTTCACTCTCTTCATGGAAGCAAATCAATTTCCTACTTACCAAAAAAGCCATATGAGGAAAATTAATGTTGGACTATGGTAAATGATAGATACCCATAATGGCAGGGCAAGATAAAGGTAGCAAACTCCCCTTCACGGAGGAAGAACAAATGAGATATGGCCTAAGTGTAGAAACAAGGGGCTTCATGCAATTCACCTTCAAGCACACACTGAACTTGGACGAAGCCATCTTGGAGGAGCTGGCTATGAAGTAGTTAGTGGAGAAGTGTGCCCTCCGGAAGTATGTGGAGAAAGTAGGGCAAGCAGGCAAGCAGTTGACTATAGCATGTGGACAGAGTTCCTGAGAAGTTTTGATGATGCAAGGAACTATGACACAGTAACAGTCAGGACGATAGGAGAAGAAGAATGTCAAGTGGAGGTACCACTTAGTGATACAATGATCAAGAAGTCCCTAGGCTTGGCTGTCGATGTATATGCCATGCTGGGAGTGAATAAGCATGATGTGCACACAATGGACAGGATAAGTCTAGCAAACATCCCAAATCTAGAAGTAATGATGTAAGCGAAGATGGCCCATGCCCTCTTCTCAAGAAAAAGATACAACTCATTAATGAATAGAATTGGCATGCTGCTACTGGAGAGCATAGCCACAAGGGCCCCTGAAGAAGTGGACTATATCGGGTTTGTCCTGAAAACCATCAAGAACTTAGTCGCAGTCCTAGCCACAAGTGCAACACTAGCAAGAGGGGAATCCCCAGCCTCAACAGCCAAATCATCGCTTGTAAGAAGCCTGCCTCCAAGGCCTCCACAATTAGATTCAGTGGGGTCTTGACATCAATCATCCAAGAAGTAATGAGGGAAGCAAAAGGAGTTGAGAAAGAAGTGGGAGTGACACCCCATCAATCACCTTGCCCTGACATAGAGCAATCGAACGAACCATTAGTGACTGGGGAGAGCAAGAGGTACAGATCACCTAGAAGGAGGCCAGGGCACAAGAGAAGAAGAAGAGGAGGGAGGAGATGACAAAAGAAGAATGTGTGGAACTAAAAAGAGCCCAAAAAGAATCCAAAAGGGTAGAAGAAGAACGAAGGAGGAAAGAGGAGGAAGAAATGAAGAAGGCAAGAGAGGAATCACAGAAAGTCAAGCAAGACAGAAAATGGAGAGCAGAAGAAGAGGCTGCGGAGCTAAGGAGAAAGGAGGATGAAGACATGGCAGAGGCCATGCACAGGTCTGTTGAGGAGACCCATGGTGCTGGAGCGATGAACCCCCTGATCCCATGACAAGAAGGTGACCCAGAGTGGGTAGTGCAGGAGTGCCCCTATTGTTAAGGCCCCACTACATCCCCTCCCTTTGACTTTCACACCTCAGGCTGCCACCACCACCTGCACAACACAAGATCCAAAGCCTGCCATGGACACCACTAAACTTATGTCCATGATGCAGTTCTTAGTCATGAAAGTACAAGAGATAGTACTAGAAGCAAGAGTCAAAAGGCCAGCTGCAGCAATAGACAGCGAAGTCTAGGCAAGACCCAAAAAAGGCAAAGATTGGAAACATCCACCACCATAGCACTACCTACAATTCCCCCAACTACAGATTATGATGCATAAGTAACTAAACTCCTAGCCCAACTGGAGAAGGCTAAGGAAGAGAAGAAGGCAGCAGCAGAACTAGAGGCCGAAAGAGAAGTGTCTACAGCACTAAGGCTAGAGATGACACGGCAAGCTGCGGAACATCAGAAAGAATTTCAAACCTAAAAGAGCAACTCAATGCCAAGGAAAAGGAGGCTCAAGAGAATGTGAATCGCTTAAGGTAGATGCTAAAAGATGAAGCCCAAGACCTAGTGGCCGAGCAGTGGGGCCACACGTTGCTCATCCAATAGTACACTGAGCTCTAGCAACAAATGGCACATGTGGAGGAAATGATTGCAGAACCATGGGAGAACTAGCAGGAAATCGACCAAGCTTCAGAAGAACAAAGCCAAGAATAGGAAGATGCCATGGTATTCTGATTGTGGTTAGCAATGGAGGAGCAAGGGAGACTAGAGAGGGAAATAGAAGGTGGCAAAAGAGAAGAAAGAGGCCATAGACGAAGCTACCAGAAGCCTGCAAGACAACCTAGAAAATGCCCAGCAGGAAGTGGAGGCACTGATGGCCATGGCCATAACCAAAAGAAGGCTACACCGAGCAAAACTACAAAGTCAAGTGCAAGTCAATGAAGAACTGTCAAAAAGGCTCATTGAAACCCACATGTAGTTCATCATGGCTAATCAAAGAAGAAGAATAGGTTAACAGAAGCTGTGAACCGCCGGGACACAAAGAGAAGACCCAAATGCCGGAAGTGTGGAATGAGCAGCAGCAAGTGATAATGATGATGTCTCAAGAGATGGAAAAAGGAAAGAAAGATCTAGAAGAGAAATCATAGTAATGGGAGAGGCACAATTTTGAAAGTGTGCGAGGATTGACAGAGTGCCTAGCAGTGGCGGAGTGCGAGAGGGTGGTCGCAGAATTTAGAGAAAAAGTTGCAGATGTATGCTCAAACACTTAAAGGCAAGCTTTTCTAAGCACGGTGCTTCATGTCATCCAAGTTGAAGGCAAGGATTTGGTGGAGAGAATGAAAAGGAAGCTGGAGTTGATGACTAGAGCCTTGAGGTATGGCCTGCAAGAGCATGCACTCCCAACTAGCACATGCATAACCAAGGACCGGCAACATAGCTACTTACAATAAGCGCCCTCTCCACTAATAAGCTCAGGGAACTTGGATTTGAAGAACAAGAGTAGCCCCATCCAATCCAATGCATGATGGAACAAGACACCAAGGAAGGTTCTTCGAGAAGGAATTTGAAGAAGAACCGCAAACCAGAGAGCCCGGTGCACCCTTGCTTGACCTACCCCCAAAAGAGAGCCAAAGGGTGCCCAAGTCCCCAAACGCATCATTGCTGCCAAAAGAAAAAGACGGAAACTTGTGGAGCAAGCCCAGGAAAGAGCAGAACCATGGCCACAACAACTTCCTAACTAGCCCATGCCACTATGTGAGGATCACCATCCCATCAACTGGCTACAGGAGCTAACCATCTAGCAAAAGTAGGAACTCCAATCCCGACCCTTCATGTTCTCCTTTCTCTACCCACAAGCCTTGGAATGAGTCATATCTTTGGATGTGGTGGAAAGGATCATTTGCCTAGGAAACACCCTACCGAACTGAGGGGTCAAGGAGCAAAGCATCATAATCACGCAATGGAGGTGGGAGCCTGCGGATTATTGGCAGGACAAGGTCTACCAGGTTCCCAAAACCATCCAAGGCTATGAGGCACAACCGAAGTGGCAAAGGAGGATTTGGGATACCAACTTTGATGCTTGAATGGCCTTCTACAGCGCATTCCCAGAGGAACAGAATGATCCTATCTACATGCTCTACCCTCGCAGACATGGAGAAGATTACGATAGAAGGGTGCATGGCAAATACGACTTCCCGAAGATCTACAATGTCAATGCAGAAACTCTCGAGGAATGCATAAAATTTAAAGTAAGGGACTTGCGCCATCCATCAATCGCTTCCTTGAGGATTTCTCTTCATGCCCAGTGTTAACCCCAACACGAAGAAAGCAAAAGGAAATAAAAAAGATGCAGCGCAAAGGCGGAAAAAAGGTAGCTCGACTGAAGAAAGAAGAGGAGAAAAGGCCAAAAGCACAAGGGCAACCTTAAAAGTCCAAGGTAGCTGCAAAAGGGGAAAGGTGCATTTTAAAATACAAAGGCGCACCCTGAAATCTTGTAAAAGAGTGCCAGGCAGTGGAAAATCCGGAAACCTAAAATAAAAGACAATGACAAAGACAAAGGCCAAGGCAAGAGAAATGGAAGGCAAAGGCACACCAGGAAAAGCGCAAGACAAACTTGTGTAAAAGAGCGCAAGCGCACCGCGGTTTAATTCAAGGAGCGTCGGGCTCTCACCCGTGCAAATTGTAAATGTAGATGGGCGGTGGAAAGAAAGCTAGGAAGATAGAAGGACAATGGGAAAAAAGGCCTAGGCTACGGTCGGCCATGTAAAATAGGGAAGAGGGGATGACCGCCCAAAAGGGAATTAGGGTTTTATATATAAAGTTGAAAAGTGAATGAGAAGCTCATTCTTGTGTGTGGCAAAAAGTGGCTCTCCTCTTCTTCTTCTTCTTGCTTGCTTGAGCTTGTGCTTAAGAGAGGGAGTGTGAGAGTGGGAGGGAATGAGTGTGTGAGGGTGAGGGACCGAGGAGGAGAAGCTCTCCATCTTCTCCTCTCTTCTCCTCTTCTCTTCCCTTCTCTTCTCTTGCTCGCGGTGATGGAGCTTGGAGCGTGGAGCTTGAGGATGGAGCTTGCTTGAAGCTTGCACTTGGATCGTGGAGCCACCGGAGTGCGCGGGAGAGGAGGTAACTCGAGCGGCATGGAGGTAAGCTCACTACACCCATAGATATGGATGGCGCGTCGGCTATGTGAGAGGTAGCCATTAGTGCTCGGCTTGGAACGCTTGAAACAATAAGCGGTCTGTGGGTCTTGGCGGTAGAGCAAAAGCTTCCACACCCAGATCTTGCATTTATGACTACATGTAACTATCTTAGGACCATTAGGTTTTTACTTAAGCAAAAGCCAACAGCTGTGGAAGCCCACCTTCCCCCACTCTTTTTTTCCATTAACTTAGGAATAGATAGCTGCGCTACGACTAGGCTCATGATGAGGGCAACCCTGCTTCCCTCTTTTGTATAAAGATCCTTAAGGACATGAGGGATAGCCATTTTACGAGGTGCAATCATCCTTTTTTGTCAATCACACCTCTCAATGTAAAGGCTAGTATCAAGGAATACCTGCAAAGCCATGCCTTTTTTATTGAGTCTTTAAGACTGCCTCTCGATGCATCATCCAAGGAAGATCGGGGTAGAGCCTAAGAGCACCCCTTGCATCAAAATGACGGCTATAATCATCTACTCAAAAAAAAAAGAAAAAAAAGAAAGATAAGAAAAATAGAAAAGAAGAGAAAAAGATAAAGATAAAGAGAAAGAAAGAAAAAGTAGAAATACTGGATCCTCCAAAAACATCTTGAGTGCCACAATCACTACACCTAGGGTTTTATACCTAGCCCCATCCCCCAACATCACATACTTAGGGCACATCAAGGGCAGGACATTTCCAAGACATCTCCTTAAGCAATGCACCGCACTTACAACCATGCACAAACTGGGTCCTCAAGTGTGGGACACCACCGAGGGCTTTGCCCAAAGTTAGACCTATCTCCCAGTTCCACAAGCACGTGCACCACGCACTACATGGTAAGGCAGACACACCCCTTAGGAAGTGCATAACTTTGTCTTGCAAATTTAGATTGTGTCACATCAAGGAAAGGGCACAACGAGGGAAACATGTCCAACAACATCTTCAACCTTGAGGATAGGTCCACCATCTTCAGCTTCTCCAAGGACGATCCACCCAACTCCATTTTTAATCAAAGGTAGATCCACCCACGGCCAACCTTAAGAAGGGGGTTTGCCTTAACACTATCGTCAATTTCAAAGGCAAGACCTCCACCACAACCAACTTCCCATAGGGACTCATCCAACATCATCTTTAATTCTAAGCATGAATCCCTCCAACACATCCTCAACTAGGGCTTGTATACAAACTCAAAAAGCCACCCGGCTACCCCATCACCACCGTCCAACTCACCACCCAGCAGTGCCATAGGACTGGCAATCAGCTAGGAGGGGGGTAATGTTTACTGCAAAGCAGAGAAAGCGGAAAAAGAGGCATCAAGAGGAAAAGCATAAGGTAGAAAAAAGGAAAAGGTACCTCATAAGGGAATGGACCCAAAAAAAATCCAAAAGCAGGGGAACAACTAGCAGGAGTCCAAGGTGCAACCATTGAAGCTGCAAAAAAAAAACCCAAAAGCAAGAAGGTGCATCTTTAAATATAAAGGCAAAAGCCAAAATCTTTGTAAAAGAGCACCAAGCTCCCTCTATGCAATTTGCAACCATGGACATGCAATAGGACTAAGCTAGGAAGTTAGGACAAAGGGAAAAAAAGCCTAGAGGCCACGGCCAGCTACGTAAAAAGGGGATGCCCATCCAAGGGAAATAGAGCATGTATATAAGCCAAAAAGGTAATGGAAACTCTCATTCTTGGTGTGTGGCAAAAAGCTTCCTCTTCTTCTTCTCTTCTTCTTGCCTTCTTGTGTGTGTGCTAGAGTGAGGGAGTGTGAGAGAGTGAGGGAGTGAGTGTGTGAAAGTGACAAATCGAGGAGAAGAAGCTCCCCATCTCCTCTCTTCGTCTTCTTCTCTTCTCTTCTCTTCTCTTCTCTTCTCTTCTCTTCTCTTCTCTTCTGCGGCTATGGAGGATGAAGTTGATGGAGAGGGATTGAGGTTGCTCAAGCTTGCATCGAGGATCGTGGAGCTATCGGTGTGCATGGGAGAGGAGGGTACTCGATCGATCATTAAGGTAAGCTCACTACACCACCCCATAGGAAGGGAGAGCGTATCAGCTATGTGAGAGGTAGCCATGGTAGCATCCATGGCCACTCGGCTTGAAATGCTTGACCAGTAGGTCTTGAGGATTAAGCGAGAGAGCTCCCTTCACCAGTATACTATTCCAGAACTAAACACATTGAGGTACATATGATGTCTTGACCTTGAGGGGGAGTGTTAAGACTTCAAGATCTTTCACCTTTGGTTAGTGTATACTCAACACTTTAGCTATTATCCAGCTGTCCCCATATACGAACATTGAATAAGTCGGTGACTCTAGGTTTAATTATAGTTAGTGTAGATGGTCAGTTAGATCTAAGTGTTGTATTCACTTCAATTATGTGTGATTATGGAAAAATGAGAAATGAGAGGAGATAGCACACTACTTCTCTATGTTGCCTCAACCCTTCTCTGACTTTCAACATGAGGAACATATTGGAATAGTCACGAGCGGACATGCCCCTTTGTTGAAGACCATACCATCTTCTTTGCAATCTTTGTTTTTCCATTGGAGAGACAAACACCTCTAACATTGCCTTCTTAAAATCCTCCTACGAAGCAAAAGTGTGACCAACTCTTTGCATGTATCTCCACCATGTATGTGTGTAGCCCTCAAGATGAAGTGCCGCAAAATAAATCTTAGCTTCATCATAGCAAGGAAAAACTATGAATTACATCTCTATTTTATTTATCCATTATTTCCACTCTATTGGAGATACATTATTCCCCCTTGAAGTTGGAAATGGTGATATTCTCTTTGTACTCCCTCTCATTATAGGTTGGTTGACAATTGTTAGAGTGCTGCCCAAAGGATGATTGTCTCCAAGACTCTCTATACATTCAACAACTTTCAAAAGAATTTGGTCTAGAAGCATTACCACCCTAATTTGGTTAACCCAATCCAAAAGAATGAGACTATCACTAGCTGACCATAAAATGAGTTCTCTTTGTTATGATATCATGGAATGACCTTCTTTCCTCAAATCTTCCATTCTTATCATGCATCTTCAATTCTTTTTGCTTGATGGAAGATTGGAAAGGAAAGGATTTGTGGAATGGGTCACATCCATGAAACTCTTCATTCTCATTTTCTCTTAAGTCCTCCTCCTCATCATAAGTGGCCTCATGTCTTGAATTGAATTGTGGATAGGCATGATGCTTTGATGGTATCGGTAGATGATAATAGGCACTCTTCAATGTTGATGGCTCTCCTTTCTCAAAGGTTGACATTATTGGCTGATCAATTCCTTTTCCTTTCATATTAGTTGGTTGGGCTAAAGTATTTCCAATATGAGAGGTGGGTACATTTGGTGTAGAAGGTGTGGTTTGAGTTTTCAAGCCTTTGATGGCTACTAATACATCTTCAAAATCACTTTTCATAGACTTTGCTACTGCATTTTCAAATACACTTTGCATAAACTTGACCAACTGCTATTAAAGACTCTCATCCACTTCATTGGATTTTTTCTCCATCTTTTCCATTGACTTAAAGAGTTGTTCATAAGTTTCATGCATCCCAATATTTAGCATACGCAGCTCTCTTGAAAGTATGGGATCTTCAAAAGGTTCATGAAACAATTGATTTTCATCATTCCCAAGTCATACACTTTGAGCTTTACCAATACTAACACCTTCATCTTGTTGGTCTTGATTATGGGCTTCATTGGTATTATTTTGATTGTTGACATACTCTCTGATATCCTCTTGAATGGTTTCTATTACTTGGTCTTTCCTTTTATTTTTTACCATTAGGGATAATTGTTGTCAAAGATGACTGTTCTAGAGAAAACTGTCAATATCTTGCTTAATATTGCACCAATCCCAATGATTTCTTGACCCAAAGGAATATCATATAGAGATAATATTCCAAATTTGTTAATATCTCAACTTGCAAGAGGGTTAATAGGTGCAATGACCTCACTAATGCACTCCTATTAGCCTATCTAGGTGCAGTCCACTAGACCATATGTCAGAAAAACTATTATAACTTTTACTTCCAATGTCTGATTACTGAAATTTTTGGTTCAAATTGAAGCTTGACATCCCCTCTTCGAATCAAGATATCAACATCTCAGATCGGATCATGATAGAAAATTGTTAGAAATGCAGATCTAGAGCATGGCAGGAGCTATGGAGGATGGAAGATGAAGATAAGACTCTTGTTGACATAGAAAAAGAGAGACCAACTATTACACAAGTGAATTAGGTTCCAAGATGGAAGCTTGGACTCATAAAGGCAATCTTGTGTAATGTGCTGACAATGATAAAGACACTAAGTGAAAGTACAAAGCATCATGATATTGTATTCATTCCATATGAAAGTGATAGTCAAGTACAATGCTTTATAGAAGTTGGGTTGTTTCACTCTCATCATTGTGCATATGGGATTCAGGACATCTCTTCTTGGAGCATACATCATTTGTCTATTTCTCAACACCCCCCCTCAAATGATGAGTTCCTACACTTGTTGGCTTTTGCTCCCCCTTCATGGTGACATGACCCAAGAGACTAGCTCATAGGCAGCCTAGTCAAGTTAAAGCTTGAAACTTTACATCTTTGGCAATGGTTTTTACAGAGCAAACCACTAAGGAAAAAATATATGAAAGATTGTAATATTTCCACACAACTAAAAATTAGTTGGTTAGTTTGAAAGTTAGTTAGTCAATTAATAAGTTAGTAAGATTACTAACTAAAGACTAATTAAAGTTAAAAAACTAACTAATGTTAATAATTAAAGATTTTTATTTAATTAAAAATATATGTTAAAAATTTGAGAGTCCTAAATCTGATATTTTTCTCGGATTGGCAAGGACCGTAGCCACCCCTCATGAAAGTTACAACATGAACGAGACTTATGAGCCATATTAATCACTAGTATTAATGTGTATAGTTTGGGTGGTCTAAAAATATTAGATTTTGGGCAAATTTAGCATATTCTAGATATTTTAGATATTATTCTAAAAAGATGTGGAGATCTCTAGAACTAGATGTTATTTAAAAGAAAAGACAAGTGATGTTTTAGTTAGTTTTGGAAATTTTATAAAAAATAAAAAAATAAAGAGAGGGATTTGCAAAATCGCACACGTCGTGATCGCAGTCTACAAGAAGTAGACAACACTTCGAACAGGGAGAGAAAGAAGAAGTGATATAAAAGCTTTCTAAGCAAGAGTCTTGTGATTTTACCCCCCTTTCGGAGCCAATGGAACCATCTGATTTATGATCTGAGTATCAGATCACTGGTTTTTCCAAGATCCCCTCCACAAAGAGCTCCACTTCTCAGTCACAAGCCCTCTTCTCTAATTCACTATAAATATGAGGCATGGGGAGGCACAAAGGAGCATAAGGAGATCCCGAGAGGCTGGGAGAGAGAGAGAGGTAGAGGGATACCCTCCAAGAGATTGTGAGGAGCTTGAGAGAGAGAGAGAGAGAGAGAGAGAGAGAGAGAGAGAGGAGTTATCTCGAGAGGTTGCAAGGGAGAGAGTTACCACTAGTCATGGCCGACCCTATGATCACCCTAACTCAATGAACTATTGAAGGGGTAATCAATGAAAGCAATATCATGGAGTGGGTGTAGTACTTAATAAGCAAAGTGCAAGAAATTGTGCCTACACCTAGTGAAGGAGCCCCCTTGCATGAACAAAGAGGCCAGTAGTAGTAGCCAACACATAATCATGCCAAGGGCTAAAGGTACCCTACTTAGAACCGTCAACTACTATGGTTCCTTCAACCATGCACAACGCTAAAGATCATGACGAATTGGTAAAAGAGCTTCAAAGCCAACTTGACAAGATGACAGAGGAGAAAAAGGCCACACTTGTAGAGCTAGAACAAGAGAAGATCAGCTTTGCAACCTACTACGTGGAAAAAAATGAGGGTGATGATAGTCATCAATAGAGAGATTATTGCATTGAAAGAGGCCTTAAAGGCAAAATAGGGAGAAGAAAGCTTGAAGGACATATACAATCAAGAAAGAGATAACTGCATTGCTCTAGAAAACATGTGCACCTTCAACTCGAGGAAAAATAGGCACCTAGAGCTGGAAATTAAGGAGTTGAAGAGGCAAAGAGAAGAGGCAAGGACAGAGCTATAGGTAGCAACAAGGACCCAAAGAGATGAGGAGATCACAAAGAAGGTGGCAGAGTTGCAGAACCAACTTCCAACAGCTCTCCATGAGCAAGCCATACTGAGGGAACAAGTAGAATGCAAAAACCAGGAGCAACAACAAATGCACACATTGTGGCAAGAACAATAGTAGGTGATCGGTACCTCAAATACTTAGCTTACAAGCTGGCCCATTTTGAGAGCGAAAGCCTCCTAGTAGCAAAGAGCAAAGCCATGGCTGTCGAGATAGGAATGTTCGAGCAATAATGCACATTTTTAAGCACAGAGTTGAATGTCATGTAGTCAAATGGAGAAGAAACACTAGAAGAAGTAGAAATAAAGTGAGAATTGGCAAGGGGGGCACTACAATATGGACTTCATGCCAAGGCACCCAAGCCTAGCACTAGCTTGGGATTAGAAGAGCAATGAGTCCATCTAATCTCAGCTGGCCTAACCTCACACAAACTCACCTTTCTATGGCTTGGGGAGCTAGAGCAGCAAGTCCAAGTGCCTTACAAGAGCCAACCGAGCCAATTCAAGAAGAAGGGCCCAATTTTTAACAAGACCAACAAGAGGGAGAACAAATGCAGGAACCAAGTCCCCCCCTCTACCAACCACAAGTACAACCAGAAGAGTAAGGGGAGAAAGTTGTGCTACCTAAACAGATGGTGAAATTGAGGCATAAATGTAGAGAACATGTGGAGCTCATCTGCAAGAAGCTCCAAGCTAAGACACTACAAGTTCCACAAATGGCCATCCCTCAAAGTGAGGAGTGTGACCTTGTCAACTAAGGCTAGGAACTTGCAGTGTGGGAGCAATGGAAAAACCATGGGCACCCCTTTGAGTTCTCGTTCACTTTGCCTTGTACATTGGATAGAGTATTATCTCCCATGGTGGTGGAGGATGTCATTAAGCTTTTAGCAAGGCTAGGAAGGTGATGGCTATAGGAAAGAATGAGACACCCCATGAGGTGGCAACATGAACCTATAGATTACTAGGAAGATAGGGCAGTGGAGGTACCTCGAAGGTTGGAGGGATATGAGGCATAGCCTAGGTGGTGCGAAAACATCTAGGACCCTAACTTAGAGGCCTAGATGGCTTTCTCCAGCATCCTACTACATAAACATGATGATCCTACCTACATGCCCTACTCAAGAAGGATTGGAGTTGACTTCAATCGGGAGGTGCATGGTAGATATGACTTACTCAAGAAGGATTGGAGTTGACTTCAATCGGGAGGTGCATGATGATCCTACCTACATGCCCTACTCAAGAAGGATTGGAGTTTACTTCAATCGGGAGGTGCATGGTAGATATGGCTTCCCTCTGATCTACAACATAAATGCCTCAATCCCCAAAGAAAGCATGATTTTTACTGAAAGGGATCTCCACCCATCCATAGTAGGTTTCCTCAAACACTTCTCCTCATGCCCCGATCCCACTTCATCACCACATGTAACTATCTCTCCTAGGTGTGTAATAGAATAAATAGAAAGCATATTCAACCCTAAATATGGAGCATAAAGAACCTTGCAAATTGATCTTTGGTCCTAATATTCTAACAATAGATGTATTTTAACCTTTACAAAGAAAGGGGTGAAGAAGCTAAGTTGAGCCAAAGAGAAAGCATGTAAATTGAAATGCAAATATCAATGTGGAAATGATTAATTTCTAGGATGCATTATTTCAATTTAGACATGGCATCCGCAATGTATAAATAAAATGGAAATGTGGAGCCAAAAGTGGAAGCACAAGCGAAAGCAAGAAGAGAGCAAGGACTATGGAGGTTCAAGAAAGAAGAAAGAGACTAGTGTGTGGAAACTCCAATAGCCACTATTGTGACCTACCTTTCCTTATTCTACTTGTCACTAAAATAATCAAGATAAGTGTGACAATGATGGGTGCTTGCCACATGTAGTGTGCAAGTATATATACAAGTAAATGTGGGCTAGGCATAGGAAACCTTTAACCCCCAACAATCTCCCACTTGAAGGCAAATGTGCATTAGTGAGGAGTGAAAGAAAAAGGGAAAAATAGTGTAAAATAGTATGAGGAAAGATGTCATTGCATCCTATGCCCATCAACCTCCTAAGGAAGGCATATCGTTCCACTAGAGACTTTTAGTAAGTAGATCTATAGGATTCCTATCCATAAATATCCTGACAAGCCCAATGGGCTTGATTCTACTACATCTCTGATCAAGTGATAGCATACCTCCACGGGCTTGCCTTCTACCATGTCTCTGATCAAGTGATAGCATACCTCAATGTGCTTTGTCTTCACATGAAAGACTAGATTATGGACTAATTAAATGGCACTCATCTAATTCGAATGCAGTGTAAAAGTCATAGTCATACCAAGATTTGCAACTAGATGACTTAATCATAGGGCCTCTTTGTAGGTCTCAATGAGGCTTTAATGTGCTCAACCTTAGTAGTAGACAAGGCAATGCATTTCTACACCTTGGATATCCAAGAGATAGCACCTCTAGCATAGGTATAGACATACCCAAAGGTGGACTTTCTACTATTTGCATGTCCTATATAATCTAAGTTAGTGTAATCCATGACTCTTCTATCATGGGTACCATAGCAAATGCACATATCTAGAGTGCTTTTAATATATTGCATGATACCCTTCACGGCATCCCAATGTTGTCTACCAAGTGTAGCCATATAATTTGCCACAACTCCCATTGTAAATGGTATATTACAATGAGTGGATGTCTTGGCATATATCAAGTTTCCCATTGCGGATGCATACAGAACCTTGGCTATCTTGACCCTCTCATCATCTAACTGAGGAAAATCAGCTTGACTAATCTTCACATGAGAAGGTAAAGGATAGGTAATAGGCTTACCATCTTGTATATAGGATCACTCAAGCACTCTATGTATATACATCTTCTAGGATAAGTAGAGAAGTCCCTTAGGCCCATTACATGTAATGTGCATACCAAGTATGTGTGAGGCATGTCCCATTTTCTTTATCTCAAAGCTCTTCTTGAGTTGAGTCTTTAAAGCATCCAGCTTGACATGACTGCTCCCAACAATAAGCATATCATCAACATAAAGTATGAAGATAATAAGGCTACCATCACATGCCTTCTTTTGTATAGACATAGATCAATATCACTATGGGAATACCCCAATAAATGCATGAAAACATCAAAATTATGGTACTATTTCCTAGGTGTCTACTTAAGCCCATAAAGACTCATGTTGATTGCTACTAGGGAAATCAGGAATGGAACATTGGCAACCTCCATGAGAACTGATTGGATTATACCAAGTGGCTGCACTCTTCATTGGTGTAACCTTTAGAATAGGAATGGGGCTAGCTCCTAGTTTGGCTCCTAGTTCATCAACCCAAAATCTCTACAAGTGGCCACAAAGATGGTGCTGACTTTAGACCCACTATCCAATAGAACATTGTTGATCACATAATTCTAAAATCGAAGAGAGAGAACCAAAATGGTAGCATTGGACAACGATCTTAATGGAACTAGTTCTTCTTGCACCTTTCAAATTTTCTCTTCCAAGGCAAATGCAATCAGTGTTGCAACTTTGGGCTCGGGTAAGTTACTCATTAATATATGTTGCATCACGTGGGTTCAAAATAAGGTATTTTAAAAATACCATTTTTATACTTTTTTTACATACAGAAAGGTGTAATATAAAAGGGTTATATTTTATTCAAGAAAAATTCACAGATAAGGATATTTTTAAATAGGCCTTGAATGCACATGATGTAGAGGATATACATATAGTAACTTCCGTGAGACTTTGGGGCTCTGAAAGAATAGGTTGATCTAATTGGATTATCTTTCAAAAGTGGTCCTTGAATGTTGGGACTAACTTTAATAGGTCTCTTAGGAAAATGGTAATGAAAACTGAACCCTATGAAGTTTGGGTGTTTGATTATTTCTGAACCGCTAGTGTAGAGAACAAAGCCTCAACTCTATTAGTAGGTTGGTTCCCTTCTACCCTCATGGTTGTGTGGGACTAGGAGGCAATTGTGGATATTGCATCACAATCAGCACTCCAATGGTTTCTTCTAGCCTTGAATGTGTTTGTTTTGGACTCAAAATCGGTTGCAATTTCTACTGTGGTGCCGATGTTCTTACAATCCCTTTCACACATGTGAGGCTTGAAGTTGGGATAGCTAGCAGCTATAGATCTCCCAACACTACTGATTCTTTTGTTATCCATGCAATCATCTTGTGGTGAACTTTCCCCTATTTGGCTCAAGAAATTCTTGTGAGTTTGCCATCTCTTCTTTCAGCTTCTTGCCTAATTAGGTAAACCACATTGACCTTTTGCTCAAGGAGCTCTTTGATTTTCACTGTATTGATAGATGGTGACAGAGTCTAGTCATAACTTTGCCACTTTTGGGCATCATACTACTAGGCCTCAATATATTCAGATCTCCAATGTCCTTCTTGCATACAAAAGAAACATTGTTTATTTAGGGGGTGATAATATCCACCTCAGTCTCCCCAATTTGTTCATTGTCCTTTTGGTCTATGTTGAGAGATAAATAGTTGTGTTGTGTATATGATAGTGCTAGGGCCACAGTGATAGAGGGTCTATGGTTATTCTAACTAGATGATTGCACTCCTCTTGTGCCTTGCCAAGTTTCAACATTTCCCATCTGACAACAAGCATTATACTAGGATTGTGGATAGCTATATGGCAAATTCCGTACCACCACTAATTTAGACCGCATTCGGTATAGCCAAGTGACCTAGATTACTACACTTGATACACCAAAGGGTTTTAATGGCAATTTTTTGAGCACTCTCTAAGGTTTTTTGGGCCTTAACCTTTCTCTTGAACTTAGTTGGCTTCTGAGATTCCTCTTTCTTAGAGTCCGCCTCACTGCTATTTTCTTCCTTTGGGTTTGAATCTATATCCTTCAATGGAACTTATGAGTATGTGCGCACATAGATTGATGCATGTGGGAATGATTAGCATGGTTGCCATCTATAATCAAGTCTAAGTTCTGGATGTCTTCACCAGGTGCAAAGTGGTTGCACCAACTCTACGGAACAATAGAGCATTATCAAACTTGGACCCGATACATGGGTGTGCTAGCATTGCAAAGTTAACAACAGAGTGTAAGGATAGAGTTAACTACCATTATGCACTATTGAGACAAATAATTAATCAAGAAAAGTTCTCATATATAGCCATCAAGTGAGTACAAGGTCTAGTAATAGACATTGAAACATACTACATCTCTAAAGTGATCTATTCAAAAGAAACGTATAACAATGGACAAGACTAACTCGGTTGTCCTCACAGGTGACATTGTATTGAAGGATTACAAGAAGATCATTTGTGTTTAGGAAATTTTAGGACCGAAATAGTGGGCTGAATTATAGAGAAAGATGGACAGATGCAAAGTCAGGAGAAGAGAGATGAGCAAGGACTAATGGAGAAAGAGCCTATGTAAAGAAAGCTTGAGGAGGAGAAGACCATAGTACTTTTTCTATGATCCTATTATAGCTTTTGGTCCCTGTGCTATCATGAAGCCCTATTGTAATCCTCAGCTAATCCACCCCTTGTATTACTGCACCACTACCATCAAATTTGATGGCCTCTTTTAGCCATCTTCCCATGAATGCTATTTTGTATTGCCAATCAAGTCATGCCTGACATCCTTATACACATAGTTCCACTTAAGCCTCATGTCAAGCCTATGAAGCAGAGACCCTATCCCATGAATCTTTGCTATGCTAATCATGTTAGGGAAGAAATTGAGAAATCACAAAAATCAAGATTCGAATATCTATGAAATTGAGCATATTGATTGGGTATCACCAATTGTTATGATACTCAAGAAGAATGCAAATTTTGAGTACGCTTCTTAGATGGATTTTCAAGGTACAATTGAGTATAATTCCACCTGAATGATAGACCAAAAATTTCCTTTGGCACACTAAGTGGGATTCTTTGCATATGTCAACCAAAATAACATTGTCATGTCATTTGGGCTTACTAATGCACTTGTGATTTTCGAAAGGCATATAAGCACTACCTTTAAGAATATACTTGGGAAGTGGCTCAAGGTGTTCGTAGACAACCTACGCATCCATTTTAGTTGGAAGGAACACCTTGAGAAACTTCAACTTGTCTTTGAGACATGTTGGCAGTATCACTTGTCTCTGAATCTGTTAAAGTGCCAATTTTAGATAAAATATGGCATCATCTTGGGTCATGTATCCAAAAATGGCATTGCCATTGACACAATTAAAATCAAGGTTATCATGAAACTCTCTCCACCCACCAATCCAAAGGGGGTACAATGTTTTCTTGGCCATATTAAATATTATTGTCCCTTTTGTACTTAATTATGCAATAATTGCTTGATCACTTTATAAGTTACTATTCACCTAGGCATAGATTGAGGAATACCAAGCCTCCTACGAAGTATTAAAAATGGCTCTAATGACTGCACCCATTTTAAAAGCCTCAAACTAGACAATTACATTCCACATATACATGACGCTTCCAAAATTGTGATTGAAGCAATACTGTGTCAACCCAGTGAACATAGCATGGATTTTCCCGTGAGTTTCATTAGTCAAAAACTCATTGAGCCTAAAGTGAATTATTTAACCATGGAATACAAAGGCTCAGCAATGGTTTACGTTGTAAAGAAATTTCACCATTATCTTCTTGTTTTACCTTTCACTTTATTTGTGGTCCATCAAGCATTGATTTATCGTGTGAACAAGCCATGTTGTGCTACCAGACACATCACTTGTTGAATTTGATTTTTTTGTTGTTATGTGTAAGGAAATAAACCACTTCATTGTAGATCACTTATCATGAGTGAACAATGGTGAAAAGGCCAAGGGATTTGATGACCAACTCTCAAATGCCCATCTCTTTCACATTCATCGAAGGAATCTTAGCTCTTAAGTCTAGAACTTGATGCCTCAATGGGTAGATGACATAGTCCATGTCCTTGAGAAAGGTCTACCCAAATGACCACTTAAAAAAGCACAACTCACATGCCTCTTAATTAAAACCTAACCATACCAATTGATTTTTGGTCAATTGTATCACCTAAGGTAAGATGGTCTTCTTAGGATATGCATTTATAAGCATGAGATTGAGGCTATGTTACAAGAGGCACCTGGTGGCATTACTCGTAGAGGACACTTCAATGCAACTACTATAACCAAAAAAATGCTCCAATCACACTTATGGTGGCCCATGCTATTTAAAGATGCTACTTGATTTGTCAAGCACTGTGATGAGTGCCAATAAAAAAGTTGTCTATTAAAAAAGATAAAATGGAACTCACACTAGTGATTTTTTTATGGACCTTCAGAAGTGGGGTATAGACTTCATGGGACCTATCAGTCTAGCCAGTCAATATTTGCAAGCTCGATATATTATCATAGCCATCGACTACATGACTAAATGGGTCAACTAGGGCTACTCAAAAAAATGATGCAAGAAGCAATGCTTAATTTCTATCGGAGCAAGTCTTTTCACGCTTTGGATGCCCCATTGAGATAGTCAATGATCAAGGGACCTAGTTCATTGATGGAGTGATTTATCATCTCCTATCCATGTCCTTGATCATCCATAGAAAGTCCAGCCCATACTACCCTCAAGAAAATGGCCACACAAAGGCTACAAAAAAAGATCTTGTTAACGTCTTGACAAAAACTATCTTAGCACCATGCTCAAATTAGGATTACAAATTCATGGCAACTCTTTGGGCCTATTTCATAGCTTACAAGACTAATACATGCCAAATTCCATTCTAACTTACCTATGGCATTGATGCCATCATACTGATAGAATTTTTTATCCCCCGTCTATGCATTGCAACATCACGTAGTAGAGCTAGAGCATCTAATAGAAACCCAGTTACTCATTGCTCATGCTCTACTTGTAAAGAAGGCTCAACATAAGGCCTAGTTTGGCAAGCATGTCCAAGTAAAGGCTATAAGCCAAAATTGAATTTAATAGGCCTCGAACCATTTTACATCTATGTCATGAGCAAGACAAGAAATGTTGAGCTTTTGATGACCAATCCATTGGCCATTTCAATGCCAATAGGATTAAGAAATACTATCCATCAAGGCATCTCTCACATAAAACACCCATTGTGAATACAGACAATCCCTTATTGTGAATAGAACAAACTTTCTATGAGTACTTTGAGCAACAACAATATTGCCCTTCCTTACCACTTTCCAAACCTTTCCCCACTACTATCCATGTCAAAGGTGTTACTATTAGCAATCTTGAAATGGATGACAAACCTGTTATCCCAACTACATACCTTTGTCTTCGTCTCACTGTAGCTAGAACCCTTATGAATAATGCCCCAATAAATGAGGGCTCTGACTACAATATTCTTCCTTACTACTATTGGAGCAACCTAGGGCAACTGCCATTACAACCAACAAATGCAAAGTAAAATCCATATATGGACCCTCCTTATTCCTTGCCAAGGCAAATGTAAATTAGCAATCACCATTGAGACTGAGAGAATTTTGCTTCTCTTGTAGATTCTCTAGAACATTAAGGGTGTGGGCACCAAAATCCTCCTAGGCCAAATCTTCAAGTTTATCACTGTCTGTAATGTCAACTATGTTGGTAAATATATCCATCTCTAATTTGCAAACACTCATGTGATAGCATTTTTCGCTCCAAGGAGGTACCATTTGACCATGCTTAGGCCACCCATACCCCATTGCCCAGCCCATCCCACCCCTCATGAGCACAATGCTCATGACCCAACTCTTGACAAGCTCTTGACAAAACAAGCTCACCAAAAATACCCTATCAGTGTACCATCACAATGGTAGTGGATTCTGAAAGCCTATCTGCATACTCCTAAGCATCACAGCCCCCAAAGACCCAAGAAAACGCAATCACGCTAATGCCACTAGTCATGCTACAACCCATGCATCACACAATGTTGGGTCCCTAAAACCTTACTAGAGGCACAAGTCTAATATGAGGGTTGCTACAAGCTTTGGATACCTAAACTACCCACATGCACCCCTAGAGCAACAACTCTTACTCCATCTACAAACCCCTATATTGGCCCCATCTACTCCATCACCCAATCCAATTCAAGAAGAACCCTTACACCACACTCCTACTAGGAAACAGGGTCCTCCCTCAATCCCTTCTCTCCCTCACCTTCCTCCATCCTCATAATCCTCATAAAAGGACCCAACCCATCAATCTTTGTCATTGTCAAAACCTACCTCTCATATGGACTTGCAAAAATGATCCACTACATTCAACAGAGGATATCCTTCCCAACATCTATATATTTGCCCCATATAAGATAAGCATCCCAGAAAAGGGATTAAAAATGTGCAAATACTTCCTTCTTATGTGAAAAATATGATCCTTAAGGACTCTTGTGTTGTTGAAAGTTCACATAAACTATGCAAATCTATACTTCCTTCCTGAACAAATGGTACATACTTCACCATGAAACTACGACCCTCAAATGCAAAGTTGTCACCAGAATGAACACAAAAATATTGTTATCAACTTGAAGTATGATCTTACATACTATGAGACCGCATATCTCCATCTAATCATCGAGTCTCTTACACTAACTCCACCAAAAGAGCTTCTTCACCATTGACTCATCGACAAGCTACTACCCAAGGAAGAGCTCCACATTACAAGTCATTTCAATGGACCATCACTCCTATATTGCCTCACGTCATACCTTTGTGAGCTACTTGTCCTAGCTTGCTAATTCGGACTCTCTTACCAAACTGGAGTATAACTCGAATGTTTACAATTTGTGGATTCTTGACCCTTCTTCTATTGTACATAAATAAATTCACCTATTCTTTTGTATATAACAATAACAATGTAACAATCAAAAACTTCAAAAAATCTTGTTACACACACTTGATCACCTCTCCCAAGTTGGTAATCTTAACTCAATTTTGTAGGAGGGAGGGAGACCAATACCAATGGCAACAACCATCTTGACAAAGGACCAACTAGCAACTTACCAAAACCGAGTGTGTGCGAGAAGCGAGCTTTTGAGAAAGCTTTTCTGGGCAACCTCCATTTCTTATCCCACATAGTCCACTTATTCCACCCCTTGATTTTTTTACCTCCACCACTGCCACCGCCACCATTGCTGCCACTGCCACCACCACCACCAAACTACCTCCACCACCACTACTACCATCTCTACTGCCACCACCACTATCGCCACCTCCACCACCACTACCATTATCCCCACCACCTCCACCACTGCCACCACTAACTTCTCTCTCTCTCTCTCTCTCTCTCTCTCTCTCTCTCTCTCTCTCTCTCTCTCTCTCTCTCTCTCTCTCTCTCTCTCTCTCTCTCTCTCTCTCTCTCTCTCTCTCTCTCTCTCTCTCTCTCTCTCTCTCTCTCTCTCTCTCTCTCTCTCTCTCTCTCTCTCTCTCTCTCTCTCTCTCTCTCTCTCTCTCTCTCTCTCTCTCTCTCTCTCTCTCTCTCTCTCTCTCTCTCTCTCTCTCTCTCTCTCTTTGTGTGTGTGTGTGTTTCTCCCTCTACATGTATATTCTCTTTTTCTCTTTCTAGCACACTCAATCAAATAGAGTGCCATCTCGTGTAAATGATTTCTCTCTCTCTAACATGTAATGTGGATTCATTCATGCGATCACCCCAAAAGAATGGAACACCACGGCCCACCTCTCTCTCTCTCTCTCTCTCTCTCTCTCTCTCTCTCTCTCTCTCTCTCTCTCTCTCTCTCTCTCTCTCTCTCTCTCTCTCTCTCTCTCTCTCTCTCTCTCCATGTATATTCTTCTTTTCTCTTTCTAGCACACTTGATCAAATAGCACTCCATCTCGTGTAAATGATTTCTCTCTCTCTAGCATGTAATGTGGATTCATTCATGCAATCACCCTAGAAGAATGGAACACCACGGCCAACCCCTCTCTCTCTCTCTCTCTCTCTCTCTCTCTCTCTCTCTCTCTCTCTCTCTCTCTCTCTCTCTCTCTCTCTCTCTCTCTCTCTCTCTCTCTCTCTCTCTCTCTCTCTCTCTCTCTCTCTCTCTCTCTCTCTCTCTCTCTCTCTCTCTCTCTTTCTCTCTCTCTCAGCCGACATTTGTTCCCCTTTTGTAGCCATTATCTGAGTACCAGAGCTACATACCCACATACACATACACGACACTTATCACACCCATAGCACCGTATTTTCAGTTTCCAGTTTTTAGCTTTTCATTCAGCACTTTTATTTTGGATAGCTGGACCTCATCAGTTGTATCATAGTTTGTCTCATAGGCCAGTTTTGGTCTTTAGAAGACGTTAATATAACTTTCTTTCTTTCTTTCTTTCTTTTTCTCTCTCTCATAATGCGAATGCTTGGGTAGCCACTCTGTGTTTTTAGAACTTTAATTTCAATGGATTGATAGCTCCCTCCCCTCCCCCCCTCTCTCCCTTCCCCCTCTCCCCAACAAATATGATACAAGAAAATTCATACAAGCAATCCAAATGTACATTTATATTGTGTTAACTTTAGAAAAAGTGCTTTTGCTTGTCAAATTAAGAGAGACAATGTCACCAAAGGCTTGCCAAAATTTTGACACAAGCCATCCAATTGGATTGTACAATGATGACTTTCTCAGCAAAATAAAATGCAGTTGTGCTAAGAGGTAGCGTTGGCATTGCATTGTTTGTCATTGTATAGGTGGTGTTGGAAAAGTTATTTTGCTTCCAAATACAATGTGCAAGTTTTTTTTCAGTGAGTGTGGGTTGGTGTATAAACATGTTGGCATTTGCATCCATCCCAAACACTCGGAGCTACACATAATATAGGTGCTTGCATACCAAATATATTTTTCCTTTTGCGACATGGTCCATGAAATCCTGACAATTACATGTTGGATTATTTGCAATGTGCACTTTATAACACTCGTACATGACACTTGAGTTAGCTCTCTCTAGTTTGAAAACCCCATGCTTCAAGGGCTTCACCAGTGTGTGGCCCTTTACAATTGCATCTAGAGCCAATATTGAGTCTATCCTTTTCCCTGCAGCCTATGAAACATCTCTTCAATATCTACACGAGTCCTCATTAACATCTGCCTCTTGTGCCATCTTTTGTAAAACAAACCCACCACTCTCCAACATGTGGATTTCTTCTATGATCAAATTAGTGCACACTCTCCAACATGTGGATTTCTTCTATGATCAAATTAGTGCATCGTGCCACTGGCCATGCTTGTGGAACCTTGGGTGGTGTGTGATGAATGGAAGAACAAATGTTCCATGTATGTCCCACACTATCATTACAAAACCACATGAACTGGCACCACATTCCTGATGGACCTAAAAACGGGCCGGCATTGGCTCATGCACTAGCCGGACCTCGTCACTACGCACAAGACAACCCCTCGGCCTCGCGGCCAGGAGCGTCTATCAAAATCTCTGCCTTCCTAAACATTGCGTTTGTAATATGTCGTTTGTAGTCCACTTTTCTCTCACCCACTACTCCTCAGAGGGAGTCCCTTTCACATAGCCAAAAGGCTCGAATCACATACACATGGGGTTCCTCCTACAGCTGAATAACGTGTCTAGGAATGTACCATTGTCCTTACTTGATTTCCCCTTTTGGATCCCACGACTAGCCTACAGCATTCGGTATCCTGTCTCTCAACGTAGGGTCAAAGTCTTAATACAAGCAAGTGCTATGCATTTCCAGGAGCTGGCCTCTGATACTTTCAAATTCTTTTCATGCTCTATGCAGTTGGTGGATGTCTAGTGCTCATACATTTAATAAAACAGTATCGTGCACAAGTGCAAAAACATTCTTTTAATGGTTCCTTTCTAACGATTGTGCTTCGTTGCATGGGCCTAGCACCGAGGTGATCCTCGTGCTACTAAGCTCTTAATTTTAATTATCATCCGTCCTAAATGCTATGCATAGGAATCAGCAACTTTCCCATCATCTCACACGGCATTTAGACATATTTCACCTCATCTACCCTTCCCCGTTTAAATATTGCATCGTTGCATAGGTTTATAGGGTATTGTACCATCATTTTATGTATAAAAAGCGGGAAAACACACACTAGGACAAGAAAGTGGGGTTTAACTGAGGCAAATCCTCATGCTTCAGTCCCCACAAACACCCACAAACATTGCTCTTATTTATCTTTATTTTTTCGGAACCCAAAATATATTTTCCCCCTATTTTTTAGGGTCTTTCCACCATTTTCTTGTAATTTTCCCCATTTTCTCCCATTTTTTAATTGCTAAAAATTAAGTTCAGTTTATGGGCTGTGCCCCTTAGTTCATTTCAGCAGAAACAGAAATTTTAGTAGGTGTGGATTTATTTATTGTATCATTTTTAGCCCAAAAACCCTATTTTCCTTCATTTTTATGGTTTTTCGTGTCTCGGTTTTCTATTTTCTGCTATCCCGCACATGTTTTTTCTGATTTTTAAATGATGAACAGCTAGAAAACAACTCAAAGCACGACATACTCAAAACTCACTCCATATGAACACATTTTTATCAACCAAATTTGCATCAAAAGACCATTTTCTTTGTAAAAACAATTATTACTGTGTCTTGCGGGTTTTTCATTAAATTTGGCGCATTCCCCGACTGATTTCCAGCCATGAATTCTGCTTGGAATCAGCAATCTACAATGGTTTTGCATTGCTCTTTCATCCCGTCAAGAATCGGCATCCATCCGGCCGTCCATCTCCATCCTATTCCTTCAAGCACGAACGGGGACTAAGAGGAGAGAGAGGGAGGAGAGAGAAAGATTGATTTTCTCTCTCTCTCTACAGTCCACCATTGCGGGAGCGGAGACCGGCGATTTGATCGGCACAATGTCTTGATCGGGCCTGAGTGCTCGTAGCTATGGCTTACATGTAAGCCATGAATCGATTATGGGGGGGGGGGGGGGCGCCGTTTTTTTCCGCCGCGTTGCAGACGAGTTCATGGGTTCGCCTATTTTCGTCAATTTTGGGGGGGGGGCTCCCAAAGGGCACCCCCCACTAATCACACCCCTTGGCATTTCAACTTTGGCCACTCACTTGGGCGTCCCGGCCGGTTTTTGGCTATCTTCCACATCCGGACTCCGAACTTCGATCTGAAAATTCCTGTGAGCTCGTCTCAACATCCCGCACTGACCGACAGCTCCACTGACTGGCACAGGTGCACGAAAAAATTATGAAAATTCTCGGAGTGTCGTACGGGCACCCGTCAAGTACTTGACGCTTAAAATCGTCCTAGGTCAAGCTGCCGCCTTCATGGTTGAGCATTTTCCCCCGCATTTCCATATTTTTCTCCTATTTTTAGGCACGTTTCGGGGCCTAAAATCCATCCTTCATTGGCAACCACGGGATAGGACGACTCAGTCCGTCGAACCCACGAACATATCTGCACATAAACAACCAAAGAAGCATCAAATTGATACAAAACAAATATATAATAAAACTCAGCACAATGCTCCCCCTACCCCTGGACAGAACCAAGGCATGACATCCACAAGGAGTAGGCCTAGCATCATCTAATAGAAGATCCAAAGTGAGTCGCTAACCAACTGCTCCAACACAGCCAAACTAAAAAGAAATGTCAAAGAGGTTGCCCTAAGTGGTAGTCTGAACTACTTACCAACTAAAGACAACACAACTAGGAGCTCCTACAAGGCGAGGACTCCTATAGCCTGATCAAGAAGTATTTTCTTTCAGTACATTTCTTCTGTTAAAGTTTGTATTAGATGAATATACTTGGGCATGTAAAAAGGAGGGAGCTGAGCGTAGTGACCCAAGGAGAACAAGGCATCGGTCTCAGGACCTGTCTCGGCACCCAAGAACCTACCAAGCCCTCGCAAGGCGACACTTAATCCTTTTCTAACGCTCACTTTTATTTTCGCTCCAACCTTCCTTGTTTTGTCATTATTTTTTCAGCAAGAAGCCATCCCTAGGAAGACAAGGTATCGGCCCCGGGTCTGATTCGTCCCCAGGAACCTACCAGGCCTTCGCAAGGCAATGATTAACTGCTTATATATTTGCATTTCTTTTCTTTTCTTTGATAGGGGTTAGAACCCCTTTTTACACACCTTCGTATTTATATTCATCTTTTAGGATGTTCAGGGTTTCTTGGCATCATCATTATTATCTTCTGGCAGGCTTCTCTAACTGCCTCACTACTAACAAGAATTCCTAGAACGGCTGCCTAGCAGGCTAGCAGAACAGGGCCACTAAAACTTCCTTCTAAAACAAGTCTTTCGATGCCTGACAATGTCTTTACAGGAGGCGATAACTACTCGGACCTCCCTCAGACATACTTAGCCTAAACCTGGGACTTCATGCCTTGGTTGCCGGTCCCCAACAAAAATGTGTCCCCTTGACAAGTACAAATACACATATAACAGGAAAGAAAGGTACTCGTAAAGGAGAGGTATCACCTGGATTGGCCACAAGAAGCTTCCATCGATGCCGCGACAAAGGCTCCCTCCATGCTTGCCTTCGAACTTGTCTAGCACAGAACTTAAAACAAAAACTCAATTAAACGCACCTACACGAGACAGGGAAATGGCCCTCTTGGCCTAATGAAATCAAACACTTCACTACAAAACCGCATCGGCCCTCTTGGCCTAATGAAATAAAACAATACTACGCATAACGTCCTCCTGGAAACAACCATGATAGACATCAAAGCATACCATTCCCAGGGGAACAGGGCTTGTAGCCCTAAACTAGGTGCATTAGATTATGACCTATCCCTCCTGCATATATCGCAAGAGGTGTTCGCATCACATGTCGTCGAATCCGTCTATGCGTCCCAGATAATAAAGGCAGATGAGTCTCGCTTACCCTCTGCATCACCCAAATTAACCATCGTCTGCCAAAGAGGGCATGTTCAGAAAGCATACCCCACAAACGACCAGGTCCTGTCTCATCATCAATAGATATATCGGGACAAGGGCCACAATTAAAGAAGAGGTCTTCTTCATACGCAAAATTAGCCAATGAATCGGCAAACTGATTCCAATCCCGTGGAATCAGCTGAAAAGACACTCTATCGAATTCGTCTAGCAGGGCTATGGCAGTATGATGGTACATACAAAGGATGGGGTTTCGTACCATGTATGTCCCATTGAGTTGATTTAAAACCAACTGAGAGTCCCCTTTCACCAATAACTGACGGATACCACCCTTCTTTGCAATATTCAAACCCATTATCAGGGCTTTGTATTCTGCCATATTATTGGTAAAATTCGCCCCGAGATAAGCAGCTAACTTCATGACAATGCGTCGTCGAGGGTCTCGGATGACAACTCCTACACTTCCTTTTTTGCATGGACCCCTGGACGCCCCATCAAAGTACAAGGTGTACGTCCATAAAGGGTTTACACATCCTGCCATCTTGAACTCTACTCGTAATTATGGTAATCGAAATTCAGCATATTCAATGGGTGGACTGTAGGCTCCATCCCTCCATCGTCATTGAATTCAACAGGGATACTCGTCAAAATTTGTAGGCAGTGATGGCAGAAGACCTTGATCTCCCAAATAAATGTCCCGCCTTCTTGCTCAATCACCTTATATCCTTTGCTCCACCAAATGAGCTTTCCCTGATGATACCTCCGTTCCAAATATGGGTGTTCTAAATAAGGGATCAGACGACCCATCAACCTCTATCACGATTTCCTTGTAGATGTTTGATCAATCTCGCCTAGACCTGCAAGGCAGTCATAACATTAGTGCAATTAGAAGTAATAAGGTCTAATCTTATTAAGATTAACCTTATTTTTAAATTCTATCCCCTCAAGGTCAGCTAACAACACTGTAGATTTATTATTTCCTATTCTAACGATCCTATAGGGCCCATCCCATTTAAGCTCTAGCTTGCCTGGGAATAATTCACGTCGTGCATCATAATACAGAACAAGCTGTCCTTTCTTGAAGGTGTATTTCTTGGCTTTGAGGTCGTGTAGTTGCTTCATTCGGCGCTTCGCCACTTCTTGGTGCAATAAGCTCTGCAACTTAAGCTCATCTAAATGTGCCAGTGTCGTCAAGCGTTCAAAAAGTGCGTCTTCATCGCTCAAAGAATGATTGATGGCAAACCGAATAGTCGGCAGCTCAATTTCCAAAGGCAAGACACACTCCTCCCCATATACTAACTTGAATGGGGTATGGCCAGTGGCTCGTTTGAAGGTCGTATTATAGGCCCACACTGCCACGTATAACTTTTTATCCCAATCCCGTTTCTTTTCCGACACAATTTTGGACAGGATGCCCACAAGCTGCTTGTTGGTACTTTCAACCTGACCATTGGCTTGCGGATTATATGGGGTTGTCTTGTTATGCTTGATTTTCCACATCTCTGTCAAACCTTTGATCACCTTATTTAGGAAATGTGTTCCACGGTCCGACACTAATTCTTTCGGCGGACAAACCGGCATATTATCTGCTCTAAAAGGAAACTAGCAGTTTCTTTAGCATCATCTTTCCTTGTTGCACGTGCTTCTGACCACTTTGTGAAGTAGTCAGTTGCTACAATGATGTACCTCTTTTGCGTAGTCGACGACGGAGTAATAGGACCCACAAAGTCTATTCCCCACTTCTCAAATGGAAGTATCGCCATAATTGGGGTGAGTGGTCGTTTCCTATTCTCTCGACTATCATGTCGTTGACAAATGTCACATCGCTTAACATACGCAAATGCATCCTGGAAGATGGCAGGCCACCAATAACCTGCTCTTAAAGCCTTTTGTGCCGTAAGACGTCCAGCAAAATGGCCACCGCAAGCAGAATCATGGCACTCTTCCAAAATGAATGGCACCTCGTCAGGCATCACACACCGGTGATAAATATCATCAACCCCTTGCCGATATAATGTACCTGCGATCAAGGCAAACTTTAACGCTTGCTGCTTAATTTTCCTTCTCTCAGTTTTAGATAATTCGGATCCCGCCTCTCCTGTTGATAAATAATGCATTATTGCAGCATACCAGGAGGGAATAGATGCCGTATCTATTTTAAATAACCACTCCATATCACTACCTTCAGCCGCAGATTCTTTCGGCTCCCCAAAGTCCACAAGACATTCCACGATGCCTTGCAACCTTGGTGGCTTACTCTTGATTTCATAATCAAATTCCTGCAAAGTGATCAACCACTTTGCTAGACGATCAGGCGGCTGTAACTTATTCATCAATAATCGAAGCCCCTCCGCCTTCGTATAAAGCACGACTTTCTCGTAGAGAATGTAATGCCTGAACTTCTTGGTCCCAAAGACCATTGCTAGACACAATTTCTCCATGTAAGTATATTTGATTTCGGATACCCCTAGCTTCCGACTAGCAAAAGCAATCGGGTGGTACCACTTCTCTTCCCAAATTTGGGCTAAACAGCAGCTGATACTATACATGGTGGCTGCTGAAAATATATAAAACACCTCACCTCTTTTAGGTGCTTTTAAGACGTGCGCTCTTGCTAGCTCTTGTTTCACATCCTCGAATGCTACCTTACAAGGGTCACCCCATACAAACGCACAGCTAAAGGACAATAAATTTGTAAGCGGCAACGTTCTTTCTGCTAAGGCGTTGATGAATCTACGGTAGTAACCAACCGAAGACAGAAAGCTATGCACCTCCTTCGGAGTGCGTGGTGGACCCATGGCAACTATAACTTTAACCTTCTCGGGGTCTATCGCAATTCCTACCGAACTGACCACATGACCCAGCAATAGTCCATAAGGTACTCCAAAAACACACTTCCGTGGGTTTAAGGCGATGCAAAATTGTCTACAGCGCTCGAAGCATTTTCTTAAAATGATTAACTGCCTTTCTCTCACGGTGGCGGCCCCTAAGTCATCAATAAATACCTTCAACTCTTCAGGGGATATGTCACCGAATGTCTTATCTGTTGTTCGTCGCCACGAACCAGGCGCATTGCATAAACCAAAGGCCATCACATGGTACGCAAAAGTACCAAATACAGTGATGAAAGTTGTTTTCAACTTGTCCTCTTCTGCAATTGCCATTTGGTTATATCCTGCAAAGCAATCCATAAACGAATATATCTCCCTACCCGCTAATTGATCCAAAATCTGGTCAATAAATGGCAGCGGGTAGTAGTCCTTAACTGTCTGCTTATTCAACTCCCTAAAATCTACACATAATCGGATTTGATTATTCTTCTTCTTTCTAATCACAACTGGAGAACACCATTCCGTGTGTTGCACAGGAAAAATCAAACCCGCTTTTCGAAGCTTCTGTAACTCTTCAAACAGGCCGTCCCTCAGTTCGAAAGGCATACGCCTTACTTTCTGTCGTACAGGACGACTGCCCTCTTTCAACGGAATTATATGAACAGCAAGACTAGGAGGAATGCCTCTCAACTCATCATAACTCCATGCAAAGATATCACGGAATTCTTGGATCAAGGCCACATAGTCCTCCCTTTCTGCTGTACTGAGCATAGAACCTAATTTGATTGGCCGCGAATCATCAGGCATACCAAAGTCTAGCTCGATAACATCTGCATCTCTTATATGATCTTGGCCCTCTATCGGCTCATTCAAAGTGATTTGATAGATGTCTTCCGTGGTGGATCCCTCTTTGGACTCATCACTCGATGATGTCTCACTGGCAGATAAATCTTCTAATGTCTCCAATTCTGTAGAAGATAGAGGAGCTCTCTCACTCTGCGAGGACTCAGGATAAGCATCAACCACCACACGCTGGGCACCTCTGCCGAATATTAGTCGACCGGCAGGTATATCTACTTGGCAATCCGCTTGCAAGATCCAAGGTCGTCCGAGTAATACTTGGTAACTTGGCCGGCCTGCAAAACGAATCACCCTAAAGTCCAACAGGCATTCTACATTTGCAACAGTAACATGGACCTTAGTAATGCAGCCTTCTGGCTGTCTCAAACTATCATCTGCCATTCTAAGAATTGTGGAGGTATCTTTCTGAATCGCAAGACCCAACCTTTCCATCAGTTCAGAACTCATAATGTTAACAGATGATCCAGTGTCGACAATGGCATAATCTACTGATATCCCATCGACATAGGCTGCAACCCTTGGGCAATGCTTCTCAGCATGCTCAAACCAGTCATCACCAACTCGCACAATTCCCAAAGGTTCCACGATGTAACCTGTACGTAGAATCTTTCTAAATTCCTTGCGTACTCCTGGGGAAAGCTTAATAAGCTGTAAGAGGTTCACATCTGGTTTGACTTCACAAAGAGAGCTCGCTAAATCGAATTCATGATAGCTTGATAGAGCTCGTTTTTCACGCCAAACCATCCGCTCTTTAGGTCGCTGAACCGGCTTTATTGCCTCTTTCTTAACTTTCACCTTCTTCTTTGGTGGTTCCTTATCGGCTTTACTTTCTACGGGCTTCAAAGGTCCCCCTTCCATGGCAGGATCCAGAACTTGCGTTCCTTTGTCGCCTTGTTTAGGGTTTCCGTCGACAGGCTTATCCTTGTCGGCTTCTCTACCCTTTTTACCTCTTGTAAGGACAGCTCGCAGATTAGAGGTTTCAGCATCATTAACGCGTACAGCCTCAATCAAACTAACTCCACTACCACTTGGTAGCTCCTCCACTGTAGTCTTTGGTCGTTGAAGTATTTGTTTAGGCCCATCTTCTCGATGGGAATCATTTCCTTGGGCACGATGATTAACAGGCCCTGGTTGCCGACTACCGCGCTGGAGGGAACTGATCTTACTCCAACAAGTAGCTGCTAAATGGCCAGATTTTCCACAAATGTCGCACTTAACATTTGGGCAATTCCTTGGATAGTGCTGCCCACCACACCATTTGCAACTAAACCTCGAAGGTGCACCCTCATCTGGGTATCTACTTCCTATCAAATTTTGTTGTTTTTTTAGGAAGTTGACATCAACGGCTATTTGCCGATACTGCTCCGTAATCATGTCGGTATAATGCTTCATCATGTCCTTAACCTCGCCAAGAACATTGGAAGAACTCGACTCATAGCCTTGGTCATTAACATGTCGTTCCATCGGCCTAACAATTCGATTAGGCACTGGTTGCTGAACCACAGGCATGGTGTTAGAATTGACCGCTTGGCCTCCACCACTTGGAGCCATTTGACTGCCCGTAGGCACCGACATGCTAGGGGGAGCTGGTAATAAAGGCACATTCTGTATCATGTTCCCTCTCCCATTAGGGTTAGCCATCGCTATCCCTTGACTACTACTGCCATTGGCCATTGCCATATTGTTTCCCAATACTAAACCCATATTTGAATTGCCTCGAGAAGCATAGGCTGCTTGTAGTCGGGATTCCACCTCTTGTGCTCGTGTAATGGCAGTATCTATATCCCCCAAGGGGACACTACTCAACTGCAATTGGATATTAAAGTCCAAACCATGCAGGAAATATTGCAATTGGGCAGCTGCGGGGATAGGGATAGAGGTGTCCAACTTACGGAAAACCTCTTTTATCTTCTTCGCATAAGCACGAATATCCTCGTGTGGTTCTTGGCGGGTCACGTTAAGTACACGCAACCAATATTGCCCACCCCTTTCAGGGGCAAACTCCCTTCGAAAAGCTCCATAAAATGTATCAATGTTCAATATGGTTCCGGCTTCTAAACCATGATACCATATAGCGGCTCTTCCTTTGAGAGTCATATTGAAGAACATCATTAAATGTACTTCTTCTTGAATGCGACAATTAAACATCAGCTTTTGAAACTCCCTAATGTGGAGTTCCGCATCTTCCTCAACTAGCCCATTAAAAATGGGTAGCGGGTAACCTAGAGCCGGCAAATCCGTCGTTCCTGCTGGAATTGCAATAGGCTGCGCCATGACGCAGATTGGATTTGCACTAGGAATAGGGGATGGTGGGGTTACACCTCCCGCAATTGACGTGGACTGGCTTATGGCAGGAAGGGAAGCACGAGAGCTTCCACCTGCTCCTAACTTGCTGCTTGTGGCCCCAAGACCACTAGATCCACTCCCTCGTAAGGGTTCAACACTGCTACGCTTAGGGGAATATCTCCTAAAAATTTCGGCACGTCGCCTAGCTCTTTCGTCTCTTTCTTGCTTTTCGATTTCTGCTAGACGATGCTTATCAATAAATAACGGATCAATCTCAGTATCCTTTGGCATAAACTGCTAGTTGGTCCCTAAACAACCAGGATTCGAGAACCGCCACTTTTAAGCGGCTCCCGGCAGACGCACCACTGATGGACCTAAAAACGGGCCGGCACTGGCTCATGCACTAGCCGGACCTCGTCACTACGCACAAGACAACCCCTCGGCCTCGCGGCCAGGAGCGTCTATCAAAATCTCTGCCTTCCTAAACATTGCGTTTGTAATATGTCGTTTGTAGTCCACTTTTCTCTCACCCACTACTCCTCAGAGGGAGTCCCTTTCACATAGCCAAAAGGCTCGAATCACATACACATGGGGTTCCTCCTACGGCTGAATGCCGTCAACCCTCTGCGACTCTCCTACACCTTGGGGATTGGCCCCTCAGTGCGTCGCTCCACATATAGACATTTTGCACAAACATCGCTCAAGGTACCAAATAAACGTGTCCAGGAATGTACCATTGTCCTTACTTGATTTCCCCTTTTGGATCCCACGACTAGCCTACAGCATTGGGTATCCTGTCTCTCAACGTAGGGTCAAAGTCCTAATACAAGCAAGTGCTATGCATTTCCAGGAGCTGGCCTCTGATACTTTCAAATTCTTTTCATGCTCTATGCAGTTGGTGGATGTCTAGTGCTCATACATTTAATAAAACAGTATCGTGCACAAGTGCAAAAACATTCTTTTAATGGTTCCTTTCTAACGATTGTGCTTCGTTGCATGGGCCTAGCACCGAGGTGATCCTCGTGCTACTAAGCTCTTAATTTTAATTATCATCCGTCCTAAATGCTATGCATAGGAATCAGCAACTTTCCCATCATCTCACACGGCATTTAGACATATTTCACCTCATCTACCCTTCCCCGTTTAAATATTGCATCGTTGCATAGGTTTATAGGGTATTGTACCATCATTTTATGTATAAAAAGCGGGAAAACACACACTAGGACAAGAAAGTGGGGTTGAACTGAGGCAAATCCTCATGCTTCAGTCCCCACAAACACCCACAAACATTGCTCTTATTTATCTTTATTTTTTCAGAACCCAAAATATATTTTTCCCCTATTTTTTAGGGTTTTTCCACCATTTTCTTGCAATTTTTCCCATTTTCTCCCATTTTTTAATTGCTAAAAATTAAGTTCAGTTTATGGGCTATGGGCCTTAGTTCATTTCAGCAGAAACAGAAATTTTAGTAGGTGTGGATTTATTTATTGTATTATTTTTAGCCCAAAAAACCCTATTTTCCTTCATTTTTATGGTTTTTCGTGTCTCGGTTTTCTATTTTCTGCTATCCCGCACATGTTTTTTCTGATTTTTAAATGATGAACAGCTAGAAAACAACTCAAAGCACGACATACTCAAAACTCACTCCATATGAACACATTTTTATCAACCAAATTTGCATCAAAAGACCATTTTCTTTGTAAAAACAATTATTACCGTGTCTTGCGGGTTTTTCATTAAATTTGGCGCGTTCCCCGACTGATTTCCAGCCATGAATTCTGCTTGGAATCAGCAATCTACAATGGTTTTGCATTGCTCTTTCATCCTGTCAAGAATCGGCATCCATCCGGCCGTCCATCTCCATCCTATTCCTTCAAGCACGAACGGGGACTAAGAGGAGAGAGAGGGAGGAGAGAGAAAGACTGATTTTCTCTCTCTCTCTACAGTCCACCATTGCGGGAGCGGACACCGGCGATTTGATCGGCACAATGTCTTGATCGGGCCTGAGTGCTCGTAGCTATGGCTTACATGTAAGCCATGAATCGATTATGGGGGGGGGGGGCGTTTTTTTCCGCCGCGTTGCAGACGAGTTCATGGGTTCGCCTATTTTCGTCAATTTTGGGTGGGGGGCTCCCAAAGGGCACCCTCCACTAATCACACCCCTTGGCATTTCAACTTTGGCCACTCACTTGGGCGTCCCGGCCGGTTTTTGGCTATCTTCCACATCCGGACTCCGAACTTCGATCTGAAAATTCCTGTGAGCTCGTCTCAACATCCCGCACTGACCGGCAGCTCCATTGGCTGGCACAGGCGCACGGAAAAATTATGAAAATTCTCGGAGTGTCGTACGGGCGCCCGTCAAGTACTTGACGCTTAAAATCGTCCTAGGTCGAGCTGCCGCCTTCGTGGTTGAGCATTTTCCCCCGCATTTCCATATTTTTCTCCTATTTTTAGGCACGTTTCGGGGCCTAAAATCCATCCTTCAATTCCATGTTGATTAGTAGCTTCTCCTCTTGAGCTAGACCACTACATGATACTCTAAAATGAAAGTGCAGGTGCCCCATGTGATGTATTTTTTATAGGTTTTCTGCATTTTCCCTCTCTAGCTCCCAACCATCCTTGACATTGTACACAGATGCGGGGGGGGGGGGGGGGGGGGGGGGGGGGGGGGGGCCGTTTTTTTCCGCCGCGTTGCAGACGAGTTCATGGGTTCGCCTATTTTCGTCAATTTTGGGTGGGGGGCTCCCAAAGGGCACCCTCCACTAATCACACCCCTTGGCATTTCAACTTTGGCCACTCACTTGGGCGTCCCGGCCGGTTTTTGGCTATCTTCCACATCCGGACTCCGAACTTCGATCTGAAAATTCCTGTGAGCTCGTCTCAACATCCCGCACTGACCGGCAGCTCCATTGACTAGCACAGGCGCACGGAAAAATTATGAAAATTCTCGGAGTGTCGTACGGGCGCCCGTCAAGTACTTGACGCTTAAAATCGTCCTAGGTCGAGCTGCCGCCTTCGTGGTTGAGCATTTTCCCCCGCATTTCCATATTTTTCTCCTATTTTTAGGCACGTTTCGGGGCCTAAAATCCATCCTTCAATTCCATGTTGATTAGTAGCTTCTCCTCTTGAGCTAGACCACTACATGATACTCTAAAATGAAAGTGCAGGTGCCCCATGTGATGTATTTTTTATAGGTTTTCTGCATTTTCCCTCTCTAGCTCCCAACCATCCTTGACATTGTACACAGATGCGAGCTGGAATCCTTCTGATGACCCAAATGGTCATGAAAAGAACTATCTCCACCACCATTTTCTCCAAACAATTTGGTGATACTGCCCTTGATTGGTTGGAAGCCAAAGGGTCCTCAAAGTTTAGTTTTCTTGTATCTTTTCTTCTAGGTACATATTCAGGCTTGTGAGAGGCATTGGCTTCCTCAAACCCCATTTTCCCATCAACCTTGTGTTTTCTTGCTACAGTCACATTGTCCCCTCAAAAATCGGGACGTTTATGCAATTTAGTTCCTCTTGCCACCTCCTCAACCATCCTTACCATTGCTCAAGATGTGGGGATAATTCTGGGTTGTAGTCAACTCAAAAGCTTCTCTGCACTGGGTCCTACACCATGAAAATTTCCACCAATGAATGCATGTTGTTTTGTGCTCTATAGTAGAGCATTGGCCAAATCACTGACACACGCATGGTACAAGCTAATAGATCCCTTGAATCCCTCCCCTACCAACCAACTTGCACACATTGGCTCTGCTAGGTTCGTGGTTGGCATATGCACAATGTCCTCCACTACCTGGGCAAAAATACAACACGAGAAGGTATGGAGCATGAGAAAAAAAATGCACCACACATCACATCCTACTATTAAGAACTAGTCTTACCCCAACACAGTGCTGCCTCCAATGTGGATATATGATATGCCACCCACTAAGCCAACAATCCATTGATAGTATTGAAATGAAGGTTGCCACTTCAATGGAAATTTACACAAATACTAACATGAAATAGAAGAAAAGAAAAAAGAGAGGGGAGAGAGACAAAAAGAAAAGGAGAGAGGAGAAAAAAGAGGGGAGAGAGAGGAGATAAAAAAGAGGGAAGAGAGAGAGAGGGAGAAAAATGATTGAGAAAGAGGCAAGAGAGAGAGGGGTGAGAAGAGAAAAAATGAAAAAAAAGAGAGATAGCAAAGAGAGAAGGAAAAAGTACGAGAGAGAAAAGAAAAAAAAGAGTAGGAAAGAGAAAGGGGAATGAGGGGAGAGAAAGGCAAAGAAAAAAGTGTAGAGGGAAAATTTAAAAAGCAAGGAGAGAGGGGAGAGAGAGAAGAAAAGAAACAAGAGGGGAGAGAGAGAGATAGAAAGAAAAGAAAAGAGGGGAGAGAAAAAATGGTGGAAACCATAGCTTGCCATTTCTTAATTCAAGATGTCTTACAACAAGAGTTACAAGAGATGTTGAAGCCATGGAAGCTTGTGATGACAACTGCTGCAAGGAACTCGCACCTTACAATGGTGGGGAAGGAAATACCTTCAAGCTCCAAGAAGTGGAGATGTGAAAAATGATTAAAAGATGCTTCACATGTTACATCTCCACCTTTTATACTTAACCCTAGCCTAACCTAGCCAACCCTAATCCTCTAATTATAGGATATATTTACATATATCATCCCATTTTATGGCTATAATGGTATCCTAGATACATGGGAAATTTTCATACACTACAAACCATCCCCTCGTGGAAAAGCTTTGTCCTCAAAGCTGAAATTACAATGAATACAAGGATGGATTCATGTAATAGGAGAGAATATAGGACACAAAACTTATGACAAACTCCAAAAGTGGATATTCAATGAATGGTCTTCATAGGATAGGAGATCTGCCATGAAATAGTGAATCTGGGTTGAATAGGGTAGCTGTAGAAAAATGATCATAACTTTCAATAGGAGTATCCAAATGGGGCGTATGAATGCTAGAAAAAAAGTTGATAACATAAGCTATCATCCCATAACAAAATTTTCCATGTTTTATGAAGTTATACTAATTAATTTTCTCACAAAAAATTAATACAGCAAAATGTCCCCTTTCACAGAAATTAATACAATAAACTATCCCATGTCTCCAGCCACATGAAATTCTCCCAAAATCAACCCAGATCGTATGGGATTCCAAAGTAATAGTCATCTTCAACCCAATGAACCCAATCCTCACCCAGATCAAAGGATATCCCATCATAATATCCATTGAGGGTAGGAAAATCAACATTAAAACTGTCAACACAATATTGACCACCACCTGGGTCAAAAGGATAAGAAGAGTCATGTCCATGATCTACATAATCAGCCCCATATACCTAAAAGTCATCAATATCACCATCATTCTCATCAAACATGACATGTGTATCGTGATAGTAGAGATCATCATCATCAATAGGATGATAAGCATCATGATGCACATGAGGCACCACAAGATCTACAAGATTGTCACTATCATATCCTTCTTGAAAGACAAAAGGATCTTGAGTGTCTTCGATGTCATATTCTTCTCCTTGATTCTCTTCTTGATCATAATCTTGTTCCTCATTTACTGCATTGTCCTCTACTTCATCTTATTCTTCATTATCTTCTTCATTTTGTAAGCTATCATGTACTTCATATTCTTCATTTTCTTCAATGTTGCCCACTCCTTCAGCTTTCAACTCTTCTCCGTATGTATGATCAACATCAATTAGTATGGAACTCATCCCCACATTAAATGATGTATGGTGATGTCCATTCTCTACTGCATATGGCAGAGAGAGAGTAGCATGATTCCCATTAGGATGATGTCCATTGGAGCAATCATAACCATTGCATACATGTGTATAATGTCGATCATAGCTATAGGCATTTTCGTAAGCACTATCATAAGTATGATGTCCAAAAGCATTTGAATATGGTCTTGAAGAAGTAGCATAGTCATTAGGTAAATATGGCTAACCAAAAGAACCTTGCTATTGTTAAAAACCATGAGAGTATTGTCCAACTTCATGGCAGGAAGAAGAATATGTATGTGATTGTTTAACACAGCCATCATAGATGTGGCCACCATGATCATTCTCAAAAGAAGATGGTACACAAGAAAATCTGTCTCATCATAAGATGCCCATTTTCCAAGTATGTTAGACTGCATATATATCCCCTTTGATCATAATCATTATGTTTCTGACCAACATCATATGAATACTTCCTTTCTTTAATGCATGAATCATAATCATCATATGGATAAGATCCACCATAATGAATTTGCCGCTACTCTAAAGCATCATGCCTCTGCTCATGTCTATTTGCCTCTATTTTGATTTGATTTCTTTCTTTCTGTGAGGTTGTGATAGTGAATGAGTCTTTTGAGGAATTATTAAAGCATTTTGGATGGTTTTGGATGGTTTAAAGTGGTTTTAGTTTGAGCTGTATGGTTTTTATGTCTTCTATTGACCTTTTATAGTGTTTTATAGAGCCTCTATCTCTATTCTATAAGGTTCTGTTTGCTTCTGTATCTATTATGATGGATGGATATTTAGCTTGGGGAATATTTTTCCTTCATGGAGGAGGAAGAATATAAGCTTGAAATAGCTCAAAGACGTAGAAGAAGTAGCCAAAGAGAAGACTTGAAGTGAAGACTACAATGATATTGCATTGTTGCATCATCTTCCGTGACTGCACATCTCCACATGCAGCACAAGTGCTTATGCTTATCTTGGAAACTCTTGTGCACATACTATGATGTGTGTATTTGGAGACTTTTTTCCCAATGAAATAAGAAAGATCTCTCCCTTCCTTGAATTACTTTGTCCGGCGAACCACCATTAAACACTGTGTGGATGGCCCTTCAATTGGCAGCTGCCTCGTCTACCATGAATCCTCAATAATCAGCAATTGGGTGTCCACACTTCTCCATCACTTCATTCGTCTTTATCCAAAAAGAGCTTGTGCATTGGTATCTTCTTCCTTCATCTCACGTATTGCCAGAGTCATCAACTCTTGTACACTACAGGAAACACAAGACAGGAATGGGAGAGAGAACTATGTTACTTAAGTTTGTGTTCTGATAGTAGAATCACGTAAGAGGAACTACCTTGGGTCATACACATGTGCTTCCATGGTGGTCCAATCATTAATGCGATGCACGTGGTCGAAGCATATCCAACTATTGTATAGGTCCCCAATCCCATTCCTTCGCATATGATTCACTAAGTCAACTCCTGAGGCTGGCCTAGTTGTTGACATTTTGAATATAAAGCACCTACTATCATTGTCAATGGCTTGCCTGGGAAATAGGATACCATAGAAAAATATGTATGCACAATGTTGCTTTAACTTTGGAAAACGAGAGTATATTCCCTGATCACTCTCAATACGTGCTGCATGGACCATGTGTTTGAACTTGGATGCACAAAATATTTATATTCATATGCATGACTTTTTAATGATATTTTGAAATTTGTTGTGAATGAAATAATATGTTACTTGTTCCTCTGAATGAGTGATTGGAGTTCCTCGAGCATCGTCAAGAGTTCAATGTCAGACATGGGGACACCTTGCTCACAAATCCAGGCACCCATAACTAGCCTTTTAGCCATAATCATTTGCAAGTGTCGAGGTCCAACTGCACTAAAGTCTCTTACCATTTTCTCTATGGTCTTTCACACCTCTTTGACATTAGCTCTACATGTGCCTCTTTGCATCTCATGGTTATGTGTGCCTTGATGGATAAATAGTCTTGACATTGGCCTCGCTGACATCACATAATATACTACACACTCGCACTTGGAGAGCAGGATGGGGGGTTCTTACAATAGAAGCATCCAAAGATTTCGAGACCATCAGTTGGCATTCCAATATCGGTATGCTAGTACTGAGTTTACCTACATGGCATGTATTGGGACTTGATTAGTATGATTTACTTGCAATAGGGTACTAGAACCATGTTGTGCAACTTTGCAATCATGTTAATGATAGTGGAGCAAATGAAGAATCTTGTACTTTTCCATGCCACATTGTTTGGGGAGCCAAAAATTGGCCTGCCAGTACAATTTCTATTGGGACACTCTAGCTCTCCAATACATTTGCTTCAACAAACAATACCGAGAAATGCCATTGATGTTGATGTGGTTTGTGGGTTTTCTTCGCCTTGTAAGGGGCTACCGGTGACCCCTTTTTGGTGAAATAACAAACCACAGTTTCGAGAATAGACCTCATGGGAAGAAGAGAGAGCAACAGAGTGTGGTTTTTTTGTCGCCCAAGAAGGGATTGTCGGTGACCCCTTCTCAGTTGAAAAAAAATCCCACATGTCTAAGAATGCATGGGGGGAAGAGAGAGTAACAGAGTGATGGGAGAGAGATGAGAGATAGAGAGAGACAACATGAATAAAGAAATGTTTAAATGAGTATGTTTTTTTAGTAATAAAGCAATGTTTGAACAAGTGTGTATAAGCTTCTACTACTTTGTATTACTTTCTCATATTATGCTTCTAGGAGTGTAAAGATCTACTATTTAGAAAATCATCTCTCTCTTTCTCTCGTAAAGTTAATTAAGTAAATATTAGTTCATTAGTTGAGAAAATAGAGGGAAAGAGAGAAAGGGTAATGAAAGAGAGGACATGTGATATGTGTAATTTTTTCTCACCAAAAAGGGGTCGCCGGCACCCCTTACTAAACAAAAAAATTTTCTGCCAACCCATTTCTAGTAAGAGTAACTTTTCACCCAACTGGATTTATGGGTTTTCTTTGCCCAATAAGGGATTGTTGGCGATCTCTTTTTGGTGAAAAAACAAACCACAATTCCAAGAATAGATAACATGGAAAGAAGAGAGAGAAACATAGTGTTTTTTTCGCCCAAGAAGGGTCTGACGACGGTGACCCCTTCTTGGCTTGAAAAAAAGCCACGTGTCCAAGAATGCATGGGTGGAAGAGAGAGTAACAAAGTGATGGGAGAGGGACGAGAGAGAGGAGAGAGAGAGCATGCAAAATATAGTATTTTTTCTTGCCAAGAAGGAGTCATTGGCAATCCCTTCCTGGATGAGAAAATATTGCATGCTCTCCCTCTCTCATCATTCTGTTACTCTCTCTTTCCCCCATGCTCTCTATTCTCAGACCTATGGATTATTATTTTTCGATGGGAAGGGGTCGCTAGCAACCCCTTCTTGAGCAAAAAAAAACCATACCCTATTGGTCTCTCTTCTTCCCATGCTATCTATTCTCGGAACTGTGGTCTGTTTTTTCACCAAAAAGGGGTCGCCAACAGCCCCTTATTGGGGGAAAAGAAAACCACAAATCTAGTTGGGCCAAAAGTTATTCTCTCCAAGAATGGGTCATCGAAAAAAAAATCATCTGATACGGGGTGAGAAAAATTTATACATCACATGCTCTCTCTCTTCTCCCCTCTCTTTCATCACTCTCTCTCTCTTCTCCCCTCTCTTTCATCAATCTTTCTCTCTTCCCCTATTTTCTTTCTCCTTCACCTATAAAAGGACCCATCCCCTCCTTTTTCACATTATGAATCATTCCCACAACTCTCGGCTGTGATTCCCTCTCTCTCTATCTCTCCCTTACTCTCTCTCATTTGTCTTTAAAAGTACCCCCTCCCCTTGCAATTAAAGTTCATGTTTTCTATCCCCTACCCTCGGGATGGTTCTGTCTCTCTCTCCCCTCTCTCTTTCTCTCTCCCTCTCTCTCTCTCCACACCTCTCTCTCTAACACGGTCACACATACTCTATCTCACCTTTCTATCCCATGCTTTTCTCATCTCTCTCTCTCTCTCTCTCTCTCTCTCTCTCTCTCTCTCTCTCTCTCTCTCTCTCTCTCTCTCTCTCTCTCTCTCTCTCTCTCTCTCTCTCTCTCTCTCTCTCTCTCTCTCTCTCTCTCTCTCTCTCTCTCTCTCTCTCTCTCTCTCTCTCTCTCTCTCTCTCTCTCTCTCTCTCTCTCTCAATTTGTATTTCATTGGCAGGAAATTGAGGAAGCAATATATTTGTAAGAAGTAACCCTAAGCCCCTCTATCATGGCCAAATCAGATTTCAAAAGATAAGATCATGTCACCCTTCTCGAGGGCGATGAAAGGATTGCAAAAGGTTTAATCTTACAAACATTCCCCTCACCGAGCTTGCTCCTTGGACGAGTGGGAGTTCTTATCACCATTGTGCATTAGAGGGATATGAAGGTCCGTGGCAAAGGCAATACTGAGATTGACGTTGAGGAAAACACAATTGTGCAATAGCCAATTGAACAAACGATAAGCAGCCTCTCTCTTGATTTTTGTTACGACTGCTCTATCTCCCCCTCTTACCCTATTTTGGATCATTCTTTGCACAAAAGAGAGTGACGACCAGATGAGTCTCTCGAGGACTTTGACTTGCCTCCATGATCTAGATCAAGTCAACATGCTATTGTCACCGGCAACATGCAATCACAAGGGGGGAGTCACCCTCCAAGAGTGAGAGGGAGAGCAACACAAACGCTATCATTGACTTCCCCCATGCTACAAGAAACCATTGCAATTTCATGTGGGGAAGGAGTGACATTAGGAGAAGGTGGGCATGCTTCGATGGCATAGGCGAGGAAGGTCAAGAGAAAGCTTGTAGTATTGGAGAGTGATACTGATGACGAGGATAGGGATGACCATCAAAGCATGGAGTCCTTTAGTGCACAGTAAGGGCATGGCCGTAAGCACACCAAGAAGAATCAAATGCAAAGAATAAAAAAGAAGCACATGACAGATACCACTGAAACAACTAGCGAGACCACTCTCACAGTCACTTGTGATAAACGTATTGTCCAAGCATGCATAGAAGGCCAGTTAGAAACGTTGAGAGTGAGTGCTTGTAAGAGATGGAAACCTTTCTAGATAACGCGAAACAACATGTGCACGTTGATTATTGCCTTGTGAAAGTGACAAGAGTGGCAAAGGAGGAGATTTTGTCAAATATTTCTTGTACAAATAGGTACGCAATGGACCATATTCATGAGATCTTAATATAGAATGTACACATGTTGGCACAAAAGGGGGTTGTCTATACCTTGTATCCAGACCTTGTTTATGAAGCAAGGATGCTAGGGCAGGCTAACCACGCAACTATTTTTGACAAGCTAACTGATGAGGCAAAGGCATAGGTGCAAGCACATAGAAATTTGGCACCCATTTTTGCATGGTACAAGGCACCATTGATTGCACTTACCCACGTTACATGAAAGGTAGGTAGTTCTTCAAGCTATCTTAACAATGTTTTTCTTAATGCATTTTTTCCTAATGTAATGATGTTGTCCCTAATTACCAAGTGCAAGACGAGAATGATATGGCAGTGCGACCAATCAAATAGAAATAGACACAACTCTCGACTCTGAGTTTAGAACCAAGTGGGGCAAGGCATACTATAGTGTCAATGAAAAGCTTGTCAAGAAAACTTGATGTTTGCTAAGAGTTGCAAACCCCAGCCTCGGAGAGAAGTGGTATTAGTAAGTTGCCACCTCTTTGTACCTGCCATTTATATGTACTCAAACTACATTGGTCCAAAGTAACAATGTTTTTGTCAATGGAGAACTCTCTTGTGCTTGGAGTGGGGCTCCAAGACAGAGGGTGTATTGAATGAGGAGAGAGTATACACATTAGCATCCTCAAAGCTAAACGAGGCAGATCATGTAAGGATATTGAAGGCCATGGAGAGTTCTGATAGGAAAATTCGAACGTTGATGGCCATGCCTGAACATAGGTTATTCTTGTTTGTCTAAATTATGTGCATCATAAGTTTGACGAATTGGTATTAAATGACATAACTTTGATTCAAGTAAATGGAAATGCACCATTTTGAAGTTGGGTAAGACAAGAGACCTTTTGGGCCATGTTGCAAGTTGATGGAAAGAGATTTCTTTTGAGTTAGGAGAACTACTATAACATTCGAGTGGAGCACAATTTTTTCTTCCAATACACCCAAGAGATAAAGAGAAAACATAGAGAGAAAATGTTTTGCATTGTCTTCCATGATTTCAAGTTAGATGAATATATAGAGTCATAGAAGTCAACAAGTTGGAAACATGGAGGCTTCTGTGCAGGTAGATCACAATATCCTTCTTTAATAGCATGTCTACAGTGCTATGTTACCAATCCATTCCAGAATTTTAATGGTGACTTTGTAAGTCAAGTTCATGTACGTACAGATAGAGAGGGGGGGCTATACAAATTGTGCTAGGTGATTGTGAGGAATGGGCAAACATGCAAGAGGATCAGTGCATGTATGAGGATTACTAGATATAGCAAGAGTAGGACAAGGGCGTATATGGAAGTTGCCCTATTTTCCTCAACTATCCAGAAGGTGAATACCCCTCCAATGATAAGGGTTTGTACCAAAAATACTCAAGGAAAAAACAAACACAAGAGACACAAGGATCCAAAGGCATGGTAAGTAAAATGAGTTGCATTCTTAGGAGTATATTGCACTTTGTTGTCTCCTAATAAAGAGACTATGACGGGTTCATAGGAAACTGATACTAGTAGTGCAGTTACTGTAAAAAGAAAACAAAAGAGCAAGTGCACATCCAATATCGTGTTTTGAAGAGAGGCCAAGCAAAGATCAGCCCTCATCACCAATTAATTTGGTTTCTCCACATCTAAAAGATTTGATATTTTGAAGTACTATAGTCAAGACATCTCTTGTGTCCCTATAGTGAAAATGTTTCCTTGAATATGAATCGTAACCACCAAAATAGGTAGGCCCCTTCATTGATACCACCGAAGAGCAAATCACAATGGAAGGCATCACCAAGGAGGTCTGTGGCATTGGCATGGATGGAAGGATACAACAAGTTCATCTAAAACTTGCAGTGGAGAGTGTACCTTACACACCCCTATAGAGAGATGCATGACAATGACAAGACGCAGTTAGGCATCACATCGAATTGACACACCTATTGTAGAGCATCAAGATGGTAATCTTGCTTTTGTACTCATGATGTGAAGGCACATAATTCTTGTTCATCACCAAAGTAACATCAAGAATATTTTTTAACATGTAGAGGGTGAAAGAACTGAGTGTCTTGGATTTGAGGTCACATCAGACGTGGCTCGTGCCTAGAGAGGTAAAGAAAAGATATTTGTGGATTCCACACATGTCATGATTGGATGATGTCAGGGCTTTAAAACATTCTATCATTATATGATGTTAATAGCGATGTGTGTCCCTGTATAGGGAACGAATGAATGCAAGAACATGGACTAGCCGTGCTAGGGGACATGGCAGCTACTGATAAACAAGCATGACTCATGGTTTCTTTTTCCCACAATACAATGTCAATAAGAATGGTTTGTATTTTTGCAGAGGGGGATACAATTTTTTATTATCAGCCTATAATGTTGGAGGATGTGCCAGCCTAGACACCGGTGAACTAATGTGTCTCAATAATACTATCTACAACAACATTTTGAATGAAAAATATGTTGCTAATGAATTTATCATGCAGAGGGCCATACTAAAAGTCACATGGAAGTCCCCTTGACATCATCTCCCACGAAGCTACAATGGTGCAAGATGTTCCAACCACCACAGATGCAAGTAAACAAACGTGTAAGAAGAATATTATCTATCATTAACATTCAGTAAGAAGAGGAGTCAATGTGTAGCAGTCCATAACATTGAAAGCCCCATGGAAGACCCCTTGTAAGTCGTTGTCCATGCTACTATGATGGTGAAGGTGGAGTGGCATACTGTTCTATGCAACACCCATTCAAGATTGGAGATGCATTGCAAAATGATCAGCCAAGTGAGGCATCCTCTCGATTGGTAGAGGCATTGGAGGAGGTCAACCAACACAAGATGGTCGAGGAGGTTGATTAAGAAACCAGAAACACAGCATGTGATATCATGGTGGTTTGTCTCCCTGAAGATAGTACCATGCATGGATTGGGGGATGGAATTTCGTCACGGAACTCCCATACCAAGGCAGAGTCAGTCAATGCCATGTATCTAGCTGATCGTGTTCTCAAGGACACATGAATGTTACTTTTCCTTGCCACAACACACTCCATGGTAGAGCTTGTCGAGCAGGTTGTGGAGGATGGAAACCAACAGATGGAGTCAGGGCGGCAGAAGTGTTGGGCCTCATGCATGGCACAGGTTGTTCATTTTGCAAGATGCATGTTTGTGCCATTGGAGGTAGAGAGATGAGAGTTTTAAAGTCATGATATGGACATGCTAGATGTTGTTCATGTATCACACTTGTTGGCTCCGTTTAGTGAGTGAAATTACTAAAATTAGTATTTCAAGCTTTAAATGCATGTACATGTGCTATATATTCTAGCGTACATGCGTTCAGATATTGCTTACAATGGAATCATCCCTTCGAAGTTCACAAAAGACAACACTGTTGCGAATGAGTGAGTGTGAGATACATCAAGATCCCCAATGAGAGGTCAATATGAGATACAATGTTGTTAAAATACTATATATATAAAAATATTGTAAACATTTAGTAGATTTCTAATCCGTTATATGACTACCAAATACTGTAGATGGCATGCAATGTGGCAGGGCTTTTTGGAACTCATTCTTGCAAGTGTACACAAAAGAAGGGGACACCATTTTAGATTGCAATGTGGGATGTGGTGACTGCATCTCGGGGAAGTTACTATATGTATATCCTCTACATCACGTGCATTCAAGGCCTATTTATAAATATCCTTATCTATGAATTTTTCATGAATAAAACATAACCCTTTTCTATTCAATTTGTAAATAATCCCCTTATATTATGCCCTTTTGTATGTAAAAACTGTATAAAAATGGTATTTAAAAAATAACTTATTTTGAGCCCACGTGATACACACATATATTCATGAGTAACTTACCCAAGCTTTGCATTGGTAGTGCTAAATTCCAATAGACAGATTGCATGTCTCTATCACTTCACTGAAGATGGAAGATATTTAAGAGCAAAGGTCACATGTTTACATAAATTTGTACAATATATGACTCACTTCACCGAAGATGGAAGATCTCTAAGAGCAAAGGTCACATATTTACATAAACTTGTACAATATATGACTGTAATGTAGTGTTCTTTTTCATCATACCAATACATCGGTGCTCACCCTTCCACGTAAGCATGTACCTCCCACAACCTAAAAATTAATTGTGTTTGATATGAATGGGGTGCTTCTACATAAGCGACCAAAGAAAAAGGGATCATTACCAGTATTGTGTGATTTTGCAACCAGGGCAGCTTGCAAGGTTTTTGAAGGAAATATCTACATTATTTGACATTGCCATCTGGAGCTCCATAAAGAAAGACAACTTAAGTGACCTACTCCAATTGGTTAGAAGTAAATGTGTGAAGTCATCAAATCAAGAACCAACCTTTGTATTCCAATATGGACAAGGAAAATGCAAAGCAACACCCACAACTTCTGTCGAAAGGAGTTACACAAATCCACTTTTCATGAAACGTTTTGACAACATTGATTGGCCGCACTTCAGCCCATGCACTTCAGCTCAACAACAACACTATTTGTGGATGATAAGCATGGAGAAGATGCAGATGAACCCACCCAATGCCTTTATATCCCTTTTGGGCAGCCATCCCCTTATCCCCTTTTTTACATGGCCGTCCGTGGCCTATGCCCTTTTTTTCATTGTCCTCCTATATTCCTAGCTTCCTTCCTACCCCCCATCTACTTTTACAATTTGCATGCCGATGCTCTTAAAATAAATCATGGTGTGCCTTGCACTCTTTTACAAAAGCATTGACTTGCACTTTTTCTTGTGTGCCTTTCTCCTTGATTTAGGACTTTTCTGCACTTCTTGTGTTTCCACATTTTTCTCGGTGCACCTTCGTCTTCTGTTTACCTTGGCCTTGTCTTCAACTTTAGATTTTCTGGACTTTTCACCTTGTTCATCTGAGGGTTAACATTACCCCCTCCTAGATGAGTACCAGTCCCATGGCACTCACACTGTCGTAGGTAGCAAGCTTTAGCATGCACTGAAGACATGGGTGGAAGGAACTGTTGTGGTTTGCTATGGAGGAGTTTCAATCTTTTTAGTGATGATGAAGCTTTTCAAAATACCTTCATGGTATATAACACCCAATGGTAAAATTTAGAATTTTATGAATAAAGCTAGGGTTTTAAAACATTCTTCAAATAAAGACACTAGATGTACAATGCACACATGCTAGTAAGCTAGTTGCTCAACTCCACTAAGCTTACTAGCTCAGCTCCACTACAAGATATTGGCCTCATACCGACGTTCAAAGCGACGAAAATATTCACTAAAAAATTTTCCCACGTCGTCGCTAAACACATCGGTATTAGCGATGCCATAGAACCGTCACTATCAATGTCACTATTTGCATCACTATTTGTGTCGCAAATGTGACATAAATAGCAACCTTTTGCGATGCAAAACCACGATGCTAATAGTGATGCATGCAATAAATTTGTGATGCTAATAGCGATAATTACAGAGAAAAAAAATTGTGGTGGAGCAGTATGTTGCCTTGCCACATATAGCAATGTATGTTGTATTTGGGCTATACAAAAGGGTTATAGTAAGGTGTACAATGGTCATCAAAATGAAGGTAAAGTGTACTTGAATCCACAATTAGACTGATACATAAAATAAATACAAGATCGCTTAATGAAAATGCTCATGGAATCATGGCAAGATACAAAGGATGATAATAACATAGTGCATAGAAAATGCCTATATAAATCATAGGACCAAAAAGAAGAGGATATGCACTCCACGGATCCAAGCGCGAGCTATAGATTCTCGCCATTCGAAAGCTCATCCTGTCGCAAAGGAGTATCGAATGGACTCTGCAAAAAAAGAAATAACTACACGTCATTCCACCATACAGTAATGAATTTTAATTAAAATTAATAACTATGGACAAGAAAGATAAGTGACTTACCGGCCACCGCTTGCATACAATCTATCGATCAATGCAGTGAGACGGTGTCTCTCTGCATATCGAGTCTCTAGGCCTGTAATGGAGTGCTGCAAAAAGAAAACAAAATACAACTATTAGAAATATGATTGTAGGTACAAGTGATATTGCAAAAAAATAAGCGAGAAGCACAAAAGAAAAACTTACAAAGTCCTCTAGATAAGTCCTATGGCCGCACCTCCCAAGATGATGGACCATTCCTACCCTCGCTACCTCGTGCTACTATCTCCAATGTCCTGGAGAATCTGTAGCCTCCTCCTTGATTCTGCACCAGTTATCTACATCTAGCCACTTGGGCATTGAGGCTCCACTCTTAAGTGCCTTGCATGCATCCGATCATATGTGTGACATGTACGCACACATGCACTCCATCATCCAGTCTGTGGAGAACCTATCTGCTGCGTTGGGTACTAGAAACTTCTCATGCAAGGATGCTACTATGTGGTTCTTGCTCCCCTCCAGTATGTTCTTCCAATGATCCAAGATGTTGTGCCAAAAAAGTTGTTGGCACAACTCTCTCATACGAGCCATCACCCTCCTCCCCTCATCATTCATGATGACGGCTCTTGTCCTATCATCTACAAGATATCCATACCCCTCTAGAAGGTGGTGGTGCAGATGAAGGTCATTGGGGACACTTTGTTAGCCTAATTGGTTGGCAATAGGATTGTTGAAGTTGGTGATAGGGTTGGTTTTTGTTGGGAGTTGCACTCAAGGGTTGGCACATGTGTTGATATTTTGGGGATTCTGCGCAGGTGATGATTCTTTAGTGGGCTTACAGGATGACAAAGGATAAGAATTCAGCATTGATTATTGATGAATAGCTAACGATACTTTCGTTGGAATCTTCAATACCTGCAATTGAAAAACCTCTCATATGTGGTCTCTCCCTGGGGGTAGTGCTAATCTTCTTATTGTACACAAGACATAGTCTGATTAGTTTGGGAGACAGGTCGAACTCTAAGCAAGCCGAGAGTATTGTCCTACACTTGAGAACTCAAATTGTGTATAGATTGTGGTGCAGATATTGTGTGAGTGCACGTGCATACTTAGATATTACATAGTTAGAAGACTGCTAATTTGGTTCTTCGTAACAATGTGTGTTTGAAGTGAGGGCTCAATGGGGTGGAAAATTTTGTCGATGCTAAGGAGAAGTACACTTGAAGGCTTCTTGAGACATCATTTGTGATGTTAATAACACAATGTATCATAATTGAGCTCATTGATGCCTTAGCTTTTGGTAGCTGGTAATTACTTGTAGTGTTTGAAGAGTACAAAATACTTTCCATGGTCTTTCGTGCCTTGCTTACCAGTATTGATTGCAATGGTACTACTGAGATGGAGTGCGAAAAAGAATTGTGCAAATGGTTCAAGGTGACAAGTCAAGACAAGCTCCCTAGGTATGTCCTGCCCTTGATGTGCCTTGAACAATTGTGGGGGATGTGTAAAGGGCTAGGGGACTAGGAACAGAGACAGCTGACCAAGGTCACTAGATGTACCTAATTTGAGGACCCCTAGGTGTTGTGTTGTGATCGTGGGTACCTTTCTTCTTTTCTTTTCTTTTATTTTATTTTCTTTCTTTTTTTTTTATAACATGAATACAACCATTGCAATACGTTGAGGCTATTAGCCTTTCATTTGGATTGGGAAATGTCGAGATCCAAAGGCTGTGAAAATTGATATAACAAGGATGATTTGTGTTACTAGCCTTGATGTTAGAGGAACGTTTGTTGAGATGGAGAGATACACTTTGAGATTTCGCAAACCCTTTGTAACATATGAGATATCAGTACAATTGAGGTAGCAACTGCAATGAGCCAAATGTAGAGTTTGGCTAAGAAAGGGAGAGTAGCCAATGACTATGCTTTGGGCCATGCTCAAATGCAATGTGGGCTTTTTGCAAAGATGATTTTCTCTTTCAATAGTAGGGCTTCCATTATGGCTCTTTGTTCTTGGTATTTTTGTTGCTTTTTCTGTAATGGCTCTTTGTGGGGTTGCTGGTCTTGTGGTAACTTGGACATTGAACGCTTTCGTACAGAGACCTATGGCATCCTGTATCCACTTGACAATTCATGAGAGTACATGCAAGTCATATGCTTCAACTATAATGAATAGGTGCAACTCAAAGAGACATCAATTATCTGAATCCCATGGTGTTGACTTTGATGCATATCACATGCGCTTGATTATCTTTTTCGTTAAAGACGTGAAATATATTAGAAGTAGGTAAGGAAAGTTTGTACAATTGGGGATCTTGCCCCTTTTAACCACCTAAAGACTAAAATTCATGACAAGATAGCCACTTCGTAAGCATCTTATACAAAATTGGGGCTATTCCACTTGTATGAGGCAGGGTGAGTTCGAATGACCAGATGACTAAGGTACTACATGCAAACCATCGTCCTGATCCATCATGTGAGGGGCCAAAGTTTGAGCAGTTAGGGAGAGCTACACATCTTGATTTGGGCTATCTTGAGAGTTATTGGAGATGATGTCATGAGGGTTACTATCCTATTGACTTGTTGTGTTAACCCTTGTGGGGGGGTTGCGAGTGACTAGAGTTATTATTAGTGGTGAGCTCTGATTCGTCAAGGCAGAGGAGGCATTGGCTCGAATCCAAATGGTGTAGTCCTTGGCTATTGCCATATTATGAATGCTCTGGAACAGTTTAGCAATTTCATTCTTGATTTTTGTTTTTTTTTTCTCTTTCGAGCATCTAGTTCCTGAGCATCTTTGGAAGGTCTGCACATCATGGGGGTTGCTACCCTCCATGCATTCCTTTGAACCTTCCTCTTCTTGATATGGGGAGGAGTTCTTACATTCGGCCTGCGTCCTGGGTGTTTCGGCTTTTGGGCCTCGTCTCGGCAAATACTTCTTCAAGGTGGGCACATTGCATTCCATCGGCGGCGGAGCTTGCGCCATGTGCTCCCTTCTGCAAAGGAGAGCTTCTGTGCAAGCCAATAGCATGGGGTACTCCATGACTAGCCATTGTTGAGGAACCTGCAAAATGTGAACCAAAGGTTAGACCCTAAGGAGGCAGGATAGAGCTATCTGCATGAGAGAAATTAAATATCAGGTTGACATGCTCATATGACAAGGAGGGGTGAGGCAAGGCATGCAGTATTTGCTGTAGAGGGGACGGCCCTTGTGATGATACTTGACCTACCTTAAGGTGGGGCAGATTCTAGCCAGTAGTAGCAGCTATTCGTTCATGCCAAGTTATGTGGACTAGTTGTGATTGGGCAAAGTAGGGCTCGCCCCCAGAGGAATAGACCAAAAAAGGGGGAAAGCCTATAGGAGGGGACAGCACCCCATTTACACCCTTAGAGCTATTGGCCAGGGCTTCTAAGGGCGGAAATGAGGGTAGCATGACTCCATCTGGAGACAGGGAATGGTCAGACAACTTCGAGACTTATGGTGAGAGTAGGACCTGAGAAGCTCAGCCTGTTAAGCCCAAAATTTTCCTCATGCGATTGATTATCATTGCTTGTGTGTGCTTTTTTTTTTTTTGGTATTATCTACACACTCACAAAACTCATTGTTTATTTATGCACACATTTATGAATCCATGTCACTTTCTGAGGAAAAAAACCAATTGTAGAACTCATGATTGTACTGGAGTGTGGCACAGGCGTCCAGTACTCGTGGTAGCCTACTCAATAACAATAGATATTTTGCAACATCAAGTAGCATGGTGCCTTGTCCAAGTCTATTCGCAACATGTAGCTCCTTCTCAATGAGAATTTTATCAATTAGAGAGTTTTCTTGGCTAGTTTCGGCTAAGTCCATACCCCGAACCGCAGTCAATACTTGAAAGGAAGTTGGCACCACATAGGTCGAGTCTTTTTTAGACCGCCATTTGGCTCATTTGGCTAATCGCTCCTCTAAGACTATCTGGGCTCTAAGTTCGGCCATTGTAGCATGGTTTTCAAACCAACATTTTTCAAATTGACCTCGACCCTCTGATTGTCGCTTTAGTTACTCTATCTCTAAGAGATTTGGTTGAAAAAGTGCTTCGTTGAATGTCACAATCAAGCATAGTTCATCGGCCTCCTCATTAGAGATGAGTTGCATGCGTTCATGTAGGAGCTTGTCATAGTGGTCATTAAGACATTCTTGCTCATCCTAGGATAGCGGATATAGCAAGTATTCCTCAAGCTGCTCCCTAGGGAACTAAAGTGACAATTAGAGGATTGAGGTCAATTTGAAAAATGTTGGTTTGAAAACCACTAGAGGCATGTTCTAATGGCATGTCTCTTGGTTCTACACTAGAGGCATGGAGAAAAAAATCAAGGTGGTGTGTTTAGAGTTTTTTTCTCTTGCTTTGGAGGTTTGGGTGACTCTAGTGTAGAACCAAGAGACGATTTAGGGTTATTGTCATGTAGGCTTGGATGGAACTAGTTGAAGAAATCGGGGTTGTATTGATGGGAAGCATAGAGATCTAGGATTGCAGGGACTTGAGTGAGGCAAAAGACATATGCACTAACATCAAGAACCATGCTCCCTACTCCTAGCCTGCTAGCCACGTGTAGATCTTCTTCTAGAAGTAGTTTATCATACAGGCAGAAAGTTGGACCTCATGGACCGCTGCCAACACTCTTAATGAAGTTAGGGCAACGTACGTGGGATCATGTATTGATGTCCAAAGGGCTTTCCTTTGCTTAGTGAGTGTCATTAGTCGAAGGCCAATTTTGGCTGCCAAACTTTGGTTGGAGTACCATTTCTATACAAAGCTGCCTTGTCCTTCCCCTTTTTGCTTGATTGCTTCGAACTTTTCCTTGTTTGTCTCACATTGAGCAGTATAGAGTGAGGGTATCAGGTGAAATTCTCTAGCTCTCTGGCCTTTGGGATATCCTTTATGACTTCTTCAACGACATCTACATAGTGGGAGCAAACATGTTATAGCTCTCGTTCCAAGTCAGGGGTTCATCATGCAGTTCATCTTTGTTCATTAGTCAGATGCACTATCAAGTATAGCGACTGTAATCATCAATGAATGTCACATAATACTTCGAGCCTCCCATGTATGCATTATGGGCTGGCCCCCAAACATCAGAGTGCACTAACTGCAACGAACGTGTACTCTGCCTTACATGCCTGACAAATGGCAACCTTGACTGCTTACCAAACTGGCAAGCATCGCATAGATGACCAATATCTGAATATTGGAACTTGGGTAAACCTGTAACAAGCTGTTTTTTCTACATAATTTGCAACCTTTGCAAATTCACATGCCCCACTCTCTTGTGCCAAATTTCCAAATCTCTGATAGTGCCAGAACCATGGGCAAACATAGCTGAATTTAGCTCTGGCAAGGTAGCATCAAGAGTAAACATTCTGCTATTCCTGTGGCCATGAGCTACCAACTTGCATCCATTGCCAAACTCTTCAATAAAGCAACCATGCTTGTTGAATCTAACCTGCAAGTTTTGCTCCGTCATCCAATAGACAGTAAGTTCTTCGTAATCAAAGGAACATGCAATACATCATGCAAATTTTTCTTTCTGCCATCATGAACCACAAGAGGCACTTTGCCTTTATGCTCAATGCTATCCTGCATGTCATCACCTATACAGACATAGCCGTGTTTTTCAACCACCATATCAGTGAACCAATCACCGTGAGGAGTCATGTGGTTCGATGCCCCTGAATCAATGTACCAAACTGCATCATCAGTGCATTTTTCAGCAACTCTGTCTTTTACATACTGCATGGCAAACAATCTATCTCCTGAAGTATCATCTGCCTGACTAGATGTAGCAAAATGTCCATGTTGTTTGCCTTTCTGATTGCCCTGCTTCTTCCAGCAGTCCTTGGCAATATGCCCATACTTCTCGCAGTAATGACAATCCTTATCCTTGTTCAGATTGTCAGGTGGATGTTGTTGTTGCTAGGAGCTTCTACCTCTAGGGCTAGATCTCCCCCTGTCTCTCAAGTTTCCACCACATCTTGCATTCGATACTGATCCGGGTTTTTTACAACCCGGATTATTACCACAAAATTTGGCCAAAGCCCCTATCAAGAGCTTACCATATCACTTTGGGTTTACTCTTCAAGCACTAGGTATGCTACATTGCTTCTCGATTATGATAACTCTAGCAAATGGGGGGAACAAGTTCTTAGAAGGTGTGTCAATGTAAAGGGTCAAAGGGATGGTTATCTTAGTGAAGATGAAAATGGATTACACCTAGGAGTTGAGTGAATGCATAGATTTTTCAAAGGACTAACCTCCAACTACACATGGGCTCCGTCTGCATCACTAAGATTTGGAATCTATCACCATCATTAGAGGACACCTCACCCTAGCACACAAGTCAATATCCACATCATGGTGTCATTTGGATCTTGCACAAAAGCTTACAAGCATGGACCCCTTTTGTCACATGCTTATATGTATTTATATACATATGGGGGACTAAAGTCAAAGCAGCTTTTGAAAGCCATTTTTTATAATCTCAATAACTCCCAAGAAAAAGTGAATTTCAAGAAAATTCCCACGATGCCCGATCGGTTTCGACCTGATCTACAAAGTTGCAGAAGAAACTTTTTTCAAATTCCTCACGGATTTGAAGTTACGAAGGCGCAGACTACTGGCTACATGCAATTTTCTTCTCTCTTTCACCACACCAACTTTCCACTCTGTCCTTCTTGTAAATATATTATAATAATGTGCTTTGGGCACCCACTCTTGTAATCTAGCTCCATTTCTCTATTTTGTCTACCACCACCCTTGGCTTCTTGCATGATGACCAAGGTGGGGACTTGTCCCATCCACTATTCTCCATATTTTCAAAGATGCCATACATCATCTAGGATTATGTTAATCAAGAAGATTAGCTTAATCTAATCCCTCATGGAGGCTATATAAAGAGCCCATGGAGAGTGAAGAAGGGGGAGAGAGAGGACAATGACAAGTCCATGAGCGCATTCTAGAATACCCTCATCTCTTTGAGGGAAGCTATGAGTGAGTTCTTTTATTATGTAGCATAATGGCAAGCTTCCTCTACCTCTTCTCCTATTATCTCCCTCTCTTCTCATCTTCTCATTCCATGTAGCATAATGGCAAGCTTCTTCTACCTCTTCTCCTCTTGTCTCCCTCTCCTCTCATCTCTCTCTCTCTTATATTTCAATATGGTGTCTAGCACATATATTCTCTCTTGTAAATTTGTGTCTTGGTTCTCTTGATTCTCTTTGAGAAAATGAATGTCCTAGCCCATCCTCCCTTTGGCTAGCTGGTGCCCCTCTTTAGTTCTCTTAGTGAGGATTGGAGGTTGGATGGGTAAGAGGCAACCCGTTCATCATTTCAGCCCTCATTTTTGGTGCCCCCCGCCGCTGAGAACATTCTCAACCACAATTCTCTACCTCCTTATGTGGGACGATACAACACATAGTGGTACATCCTCTACAACAAGTTCCCCAAGTGGCTCTTCCTCAACGCCTTCACCAACTATTTTTGAAGCTAGTCGAAGTCCACGACTCCCAGAATTGTCTCCTAAAGAAGCTCAAGAAAGAAAGTATGCCTATCGGATGACGGCACGCATGCGGGTAAAAGGTGTTCACATTAGAAATTCCATTATCTCACAACGGAAAAAATTATGTTGCCATCAATTGCTAGGTTCTCATAATTGAGGTGAGTGTTTTGCAAACAAAGTGAAGGCCCTTCCGATAGGTCCTCGTCTCCAAATCATCAAATCCCTCTCTCTCTCTAGCCTAATCCATATCAAAGGAGGACAACTATGCATGAATGGTGTGGAGTTTTGTAGAAGTGCAAAGTATGGAGACTACCTTCAACTGTTGTTAGCTCGAAGGTTGGGTGTGGTTGAAAAGGTGGCCATCACATCTTATGAAATATATGTCGCCGAGGATGGACACACCAAGGCAAGAACAATCACTGGTGAGCAAATTCTCCGTATAGCAAAGTTGGTGGGTTCCAAAAAGAAATACTCTGGGAAAAATCCTTCATAATTCAAGAAAGTGCATTCCCTCTACTCCCTTAAGTAGTCTCCACTCATGAATAATAATAATGGCCCGAATTTCTACACCTTCCACTCTGTACAAAACATTCAAGTTAATGTATGCATCAGTAGGAAGATTTTCTTCCAGCAGCATCTTGTCATGTACTTTGGGGCTAAAAGATTAAGGGAGATTCTTGTATCACCAGAACCTATAATCTTCCCAATGCTAGACTACAATGCATCCTTCAATGTACATGTCTTTATCCTATTATAATAGTTTCTCATGAATCAGAACGAGTTGTATGGACCTATCCGTCCACTTGCTATGCAAACTGTGCATATTGTAGCTAGCACAAAGCTTAGATTCCAAGGCATTATTAGAAGCATACTGGGGCCTAGACATCTTGCTGAAATCAATGCATCTATGAACCCATTCATCCTTCCCCTTATAAAATACAACTTAAGTCTAGACGTTTTCATCTTCATACTCTACTAAGGCGACATGGCATTTCCAAGTTTTTTTGGGCACAAAGGGAAGAAAGCTCTAGAATTTTTGGATGACTTGAAAATGGCCTTCCTAGTCACAGGCCGGGATGATGAAGCAACCAAAATACGGGCCTTCTCTTTAGTTCTAAAGGGTGATGCTCGAGTGTGGTATCAAGCTCTCCCGGAGGCTACAAGGGGTAATTGGGAGGATCTCAAGACCGCATTCATGCACAAGTACCAAGATACAGAGCCACCTGAAGATATTTGGAGACAACTCTTAGATCTTTGCCAAACCTTACCAGGGGAGTACCAAGCATATGAAGGCATGTTTATAAAATTGTGGGATAAATGGACAGCCTCTTTAGCCGAGGGAGAAAGAGTACCTGATTGCCTTAAGAAAGATTGTTTTCTAGCTGGACTTCATCCTCTACTAAGGGAGAAGGTCAAAGGAAATTTTCCCACATCCTATGAAGAATCAGTCACTTATGCGAGGGAGAAAGATAGAAAATTGAAGTATCAAGCCCAATTGAAGGGGGGAGTTGAGCCCATGCAGGTTTTACCAACCATGCCAAGGCCTAGAGAAATAGCAGAGGCCCCACCTGAACCAGAGATACCACAGCAAGAGCTCCTACAACGCATTATTAATCAACTTGAAAGCCTTTCATTAAATTTAGTGCAAGGAGTACGACCCTCTCCCCTCATAAATGAAGGCAATCGAGGTCCAAGAAGACAAGAAAGAGAGTATGTTTGCTATAATTGTGGGGAGACTGGCCATGGTATGTACTTTTGCCCGCATCCTAGGCGTTTTCCAGGAAATGGGTTCCAACCAAGAAGGAGGGGACAACAAGTGACACCACCTAGGGAAAGGTTTGTTCCACTGAATCTAGGGCCTCCACCACCGGTTCAAGTTCTCCAGCATCCTCGACCACTTACAGAGGTGCCGCCCTTGCCTATCCAATCGCCAGAGAATCATGATGTTAGGATAATTAGTTTAGATGAGAGTGATGTCAAAGGGAAGGCCAAAGTAGTAGAGGTTGAAGCAATGCTGGTGAAGAAAGCCCGGAGAATTGAGAGAATGGAGCCTACACCACCAAAGGAGGTTGAAAATATGGAAGAGGAGGCAGAGTCATCAATGGCTGCAAAGACACGCAACAGTAAAAAGAGGAGGGCTCGCTCACGCCAACACATTGAGCCAGATGATTTTTCCCTGGGTAAAGGTACTAGAGCTTATGATTTGCTTGCTGATGTGAGGAATCAAGGGCCAAAAATTTCATGGCCACAATTACTACATCTATCTCCAACAGTGTGGCGACAATGGTCAAAGATGGTAAGCATTAGACCCATGAAGAATAGACATGTGAATGCAATCCAGGCTAGAAAGATGAAAGATATTGTGCCTCTAGTGGAAGCCGAAATCAATGGGCAGAGAGTGTCAAAGACACATGTGGATGGAGGTGCAGAGATTTGTGTCATGATGGAAAAGTTGATGCATCGTTTGGGATTAGAGGTAAATGAAACTACTAAATTTGGGGCCAAAATGGCTAACAATGTCGTAGTAAATTGTTTGGGAGTTATAAACAAAGACAAGATAAAGGTGTGTGGAGTGCAATTGGAGCTTGACAAGTATGTGATCCCGGTGAAGGGGGACGGCTATCCGCTCATTCTTGGGCGACCATGGCTAATGGGAATGAAAGCCAGACAAGATTGGGAGACAGGGGCTTTAGAGCTAAGGCCACAAAAGGGGCTGCATAAAAAATGGAAGAGCACTATCTACAACATGAAGGAGGGCCGACAGGAGGATCTTGTGTTAGAGACCACCCCTGATGAATGGAGTTCCAGCGAGGGTTGGTTATCTATGACAGAGGGAGAGTCTTCTAATGAGGAGGAAGAAAGCTCTCTAGAAGTGATGGGGATTACATTAAAAGGGCCTTCTAGTAGTGAAATTCCGCAGCAGCTTCCAAAGGTCGAGAAGGAGGGGTTAGAAAAAATGTTGGCTAAGGATCTATCAGTTGAGGAGAAGGCAGCCTACATGGAAGTGGTGATAAAACACTCTGCACTTTTTATTTCTGATTATGAACACATCACAGGTGTGACAGCAATACAACATCACATTAATCTAAAAGAGGGAGCACAGTCAGTGGTGCAGCGACTACGACGATTGGGAGTAGTTCAACAAAACGCTCTACTCACTGAGGTGCAACGACTTTTAAAGGCAGGCTTCATCTATCCAATAGGGGACTCAGAGTGGGTTTCACCTATGGTGGTGATACCCAAGAAGAATGGAAAATGGAGGATTTGTGTGGATTACAAGCCGCTAAATGATGCAACAAAGAGAGATCACTTTCCTCTTCCCTTTCAGGATGAAATACTCAACGAGGTGGCCGGGCATGAGAGATAATAGTGGTGTTCAGTCCCGAAGGTGACAAACTTTATGGAGAAGGTATTAGCTTGGAGGATGTCCATTCTAATAATGAGGCAGAATATCAAGCCTTGCTTTTAGGTTTGAGGTGGTGTCTTTCACATGGTGTCACTCGACTTAATGTTGTTGGGGATTCTATGCTAATTGTTAAGCAAATGAAAGGAATCTGGGCTTGTAAAAATGATAACTTAGCAGTGAAAATGAGGGAATCTAAAACTCTCATGAGAAAGCTACAGAAAGCCCAAATCTATTTTGTGCCAAGGCGCACAAATGGCGACGCAGATGCTCTAGCAGCTGAAAAATTGAAAGAGGTAATGGTGGGCATAATTACAGTAAAGCTTCCCTTGTTTCAGGGTAAGTTTCAACTACAAGATGTGCTTTATTTTCTTGAGCAAGGTGAGGCACCTACACATATGAGTAAAAATGAGAAAATGTGGCTAGCTACTAAGGCCACTAAATACCGCTTGATAAATGATGTGTTGTATTGCAAAGGAAAGGATGCAGTGCTTAGAAGGGTGCCAACAGCAAAGGAGATTATAGATGTGATTAAGAGCTGCCATGAAGGGGTTTTTTGGCGGACATTTTGCTCAAGAAATAACCAGCAGGAAGATTCTCCAAGCCGGTTTTGTGTGGCCTAGTCTACATCGAGATGTGCAACATTGGTGCCACACTTGTGACGATTGCCAAAAGGCCGGACCAAGGAAGCTAGTGCATGAGGAACAAAATCCCATAACTACATATGGCCCATTTGAGAAATGGGGGATTGATGCAATAGGACCACTCCCAAGAACTCAATCTGGCAAGGAATACATCATAATGGGAGTAGACTATATGAGAGGTGGGCAGAGGCTTCAGCAACTAGTAGGATCACAGCCCAAGAAGTGGGAAAATTTGTGTTTGAAAATATTTGTTGCAGGTTTGGCACACCTTTGGAAATTATCTCTGATCGGGGTCCTGGTTTTAGGGCAAACCTAGTAGGGGAGCTAATGGAAAGGCTAAAAATCAAGCACAGGCATTCTACTCCCTACTATCCACAGTGTAATGGTTTGGTCGAAAAAGTGAATGGGCTAATTTGTAAGATAATTACCAAGCAGGTACACATGCACCCCAAGCACTGGAATAAAAAATTGAATGCAGCTCTTTGGGTCTACAGGACTTCATTTAGAACCTCACTTGGCTATACTCCATTTCACCTCGTCTATGGCCAAGAAGCTTTGCTTCCTATAGAGGTGGAACTGGCCAGTTTGCGTGTTTTAGTAGCCAGTCAAGAGAAGAATCAAGATAATAAGTTAGAGGAAAGGATCTTGGATCTAGAGAGGCTGGAGTTAGATAGAGAAGCAGCAGTTCAACACTATTCCATGCAGGCTGAAGAGAGGAGGAAGACCTTTAATAAGAAGCTGGCTAGCAAACACATAAGGGAAGGATCACTTGTGCTACGCTATGATAACCGCTTTGATAACAGAAAGGATGCTAAACTTGTGTTCAAGTGGGAAGGGCCATTCATGGTCATAAGGAGATATCCAAATGGAAGCTATAAGCTAGGTGACATGGATGGGAAGGTTCACAAGACAAGGGTAAATGGATGGCGTCTGAAGCCTTATTTTCAAAGAAATATGAACACTTTGGAGCAATCATTCAATGAAGAGCCACCAATGAGGGGGTGCAGTCCTCCTTACTCTATTGGACCATCATTATCAAGCTAGAGGCATGAATACCTCTAGCCTAAGGGGAGAGCTAATGATCCGGGTTTTTTACAACCCGGATTATTACCACAAAATTTGGCCAAAGCCCCTATCAAGAGCTTACCATATCACTTTGGTTTTACTCTTCAAGCACTAGGTATGCTACATTGCTTCTCGATTATGATAACTCTAGCAAATGGGGGGAACAAGTTCTTAGAAGGCATGTCAATGTAAAGGGTCAAAGGGATGGTTATCTTAGTGAAGATGAAAATGGATTACACCTAGGAGTTGAGTGAATGCATAGATTTTTCAAAGGACTAACCTCCAACTACACATGGGCTCTGTCTGCATCACTAAGATTTGGAATCTATCACCATCATTAGAGGACACCTCACCCTAGCACACAAGTCAATATCCACATCATGGTGTCATTTGGATCTTGCACAAAAGCTTACAAGCATGGACCCCTTTTGAAACATGCTTATATGTATTTATATACATATGGGGGACTAAAGTCAAAGCAGCTTTTGAAAGCCATTTTTTATAATCTCAATAACTCCCAAGAAAAAGTGAATTTCAAGAAAATTCCCATGAGGCCCGATCGGTTTCGACCTGATCTACAAAGTTGCAGAAGAAACTTTTTTCAAATTCCTCACGGATTTGAAGTTACGAAGGCGCAGTCTGCTGGCTACATGCAATTTTCTTCTCTCTTTCACCACACCAACTTTTCACTCTGTCCTTCTTGTAAATATATTATAATAATGTGCTTTGGGCACCCACCTCTTGTAATCTAGCTCCATTTCTCTATTTTGTCTACCACCACCCTTGGCTTCTTACATGATGACCAAGGTGGGGACTTGTCCCATCCACTATTCTCCATATTTTCAAAGATGCCATACATCATCTACGATTATGTTAATCAAGAAGATTAGCTTAATCTAATCCCTCATGGAGGCTATATAAAGAGCCCATGGAGAATGAAGAAGGGGGAGAGAGAGGACAATGACAAGTCCTTGAGAGCATTCTAGAATACCCTCATCTCTTTGAGGGAAGCTATGAGTGAGTTCTTTTATTATGTAGCATAATGGCAAGCTTCCTCTACCTCTTCTCCTATTATCTCCCTCTCTTCTCATCTTCTCATTCCATGTAGCATAATGGCAAGCTTCTTCTCCTCTTGTCTCCTTCTCCTCTCATCTCTCTCTCTCTTATATTTCAATATGGTGTCTAGCACATATATTCTCTCTTGTAAATTTGTGTCTTGGTTCTCTTGATTCTCTTTGAGAAAATGGATGTCCTAGCCCATCCTCCCTTTGGCTAGGTGGTGCCCCTCTTTAGTTCTCTTAGTGAGGATTGGAGGTTGGATGGGTAAGAGGCAACCCGTTCATCATTTCAACCCTCAGATACCTGCTGGTTGTTATTGCCATAGGATGCATTTTGATGGCCTCCTCTACTAGATCCATAGCCTCTACCATGGTTTCCACGGCCGCGTTGATTGGAATAGAAAACTGCATCCTTGTTTTTAGAACTGCTAGATCCTGTAGCCAAGCCAAGCTTAACCTCTTCATGGATAAGCAATGCAACCAACTCATTGAAATCAAGCATTTCAACCCGCACAGACACAGAAGTGTCCAAAGACTTATACTCAGGCCTCAAGCCATTCAAAGTCACAGCAACCATGTCTTCATCTTCAACCTATGAACCAATAGATGCCAACTGATCCGCAATGGTCTTAACTTCTGTGACATAATCCTGTATAGATCTACTCTTCCTCTCCATGTTGTTGAACTTTTGCTTCAATTGTATCTTCCTGGCACTTGTGGTTGTGCCATAATACTTGACCAAAATGTCCCATGCATTCTTAGGAGAGCTGCAGTTCATTATCTACATTACCATGGCATCTGAGATACATAAAGAGAGCCAATGTAAGACTCTACGAGCTCTTTCTGTCCAAGCTTGGTATAATTGTCTCTGATCAACCATAGGTCGATCTGGGAGCTCCGGTTCAGCTTCTGCTCCAGTCATCAACTCCCAATAGCCTTTCCCTATTATGAAGTTCTCCATGCAGAACTTCCATATGGCATAATTGTTACTGTCAAGCTTTTCCCCCACTATTTGGGTTATGTTGTCAGTCCTCTCTACATTAGCCATGTCGTACACTCTGTCTGACTACCTGCAAGCCAACAAGTGTCCCTGACTCACTACAGTTCTTGACTGTTTTTGACAGTTTTATGCAACAAATTTATTGTCAAAACCAAGGTATTTCAGCCCTTTTACTTCTCAAAAACATCCACAAACATGTGGTCCCACCTGTAGATACATTTGTCAATACATATGCTATGTAGTTCCTTCAAGTCTGTAACATGCAGCCTTACTGCCAGGGTTCATACATGCAATCTGAAAACTGTAAATTGTCAGTGTGACCAGTAGCTTATTCAAAGCCAAAACTTGAGTCATATACATGTCATACATGTCCCAAACCTTCATAGACAGCTGCTAGTATATGTAGCAGCCCAAACATACATACGAGCACAAATCAGTGCATAGACAGCAGGTATAGGTGTCAAACTTCCTGCTCATAGATTGCAGTCAGCAAATGTTTAGTAAAACTTAGTCTATCCAACTCCAAAACAGCCTCAAATCATGTCATACATTCACTTTGAGGTGTTAGGTTCAATACATGAGCATTCGGGTAACCATAGACATCCTGTCTTCACAAATCCAAGTCATAGATTGCATTTACAGTTTGTACCCAGCCAAGACAATGTAACTACATTAATTTCCAACTCCAGACTTCAGTTTTTAGTAGTATTTAATTCTTGTCTTAGTCCTCTAGACATTCAATAGACATATCCTGAGTCATACATTTGACATGAACCAAGCAAGGTCATGTAATGCTTCAAGTGTAAACAATGCTTGCTGTCTACAGAATCATGATAGTTTTCCAACCAAGTAAATGCTTCCAAATTTGAGTGTTTTTGTCAACAAACTTCAGCCCATAAGCATGACAACCAATGTATATGTCTCCTTGAACATACGTATGCTCTAATGAAGTCTTCCAGACATGTCCAAGAGCTCCAAACCCTTTCCAATGTAAAGCATATGCCATATATACCCTATATATAGCAGTTCAAGACTATTTTGAGGTTTGCAATTCACTGTTACAACTCAATGGAGAGCTCAATAGGCAAGCATTTGTGTCTAGATCCCATCAACAACCTTCTAAGAGATGGTTTTTCAAGCATTAGAGAGCTTCAATAGGCCTTCATTGTGTTCTACCCAGCCACAACAGCTTGCATTGACAGCAGGCGCAAACATGCAGGTAGGAGCTGCTACAACAGCAGCAGATCTTGGTTGTTCTAATGCTTGATGTGCACTCTACTGCACCCAAATCAGACCTCCAAATGCTCTAGACAACCCATAAACAACCACTTGACCAATGGGAACCACAATGAACCAATGCATACCTTTCCAATGAACAATGGCAGCCTCTTTGGTCTTTGAGAAACCCTGATCTTAAACTCCTGCAAGTCTTCTTGACTTCCTCCTACTCTAGAGAGCCCACCTAGCATGGCTCTGATACCATGTAGAGATTGAAAGAGGCAGAGACAAAGTGAAGAGCCAGCATGCTCTCTTCTTCTTCCATTCATTATCTCATAACCACACACATAGCATAAGTGTATACAATAGTACTAAGGTTCGTAGGACCATTCACACTAGGTCTAAGACCACCGACTTATTTAATGTCCCACACTTGCTTATACAGCTGGACAAGGCTAATGTCGGTCATACATACTAACAGGAGAATAATATGAGCTTGATATTCTAACAGTACCAAGTCCTACCCTTGTCACCTAAGCAGAGCCCGAATGCTTGAGAGCACTGAGTCAGGTCGGTGAGGCAGTTGGCTTCGCAAACTTGCTCAAATTGCTGTACAAAACTGTATGGATCGTCGCGGGGCTAGTACTTGTCGAGCTACTTTGCAATGATTGGAACTTTGGACTGGCTCTTGGAGCCTTGGTTTGCTCCTAATCCAGTGATGTCGCTAGTGCTGCGGTGCTTTGCTCTGCTGCTGTGTTGTCTAGCAGTCGCTTTATGAGAAGCTCTCTCAGCGTTAAGTCTCCTTCCAGGGCTCTCTCGTGATTAGTTCGGTTTCTACTGGCTAGGTTCAGCACCCGCTATACCTCATGCAATTCTGTGCTTTGTCTTTGGCTCCTAGCTTACTGGTCTCTGTTGTACTCTACTATACTTTGCAGTGCCATGTGGGCTAGCTTCCTCTCCTTTTCTAAGTGTGCGATGATGGCATCTACTGTCCTTCTACAATGCTCATACTGGGCGTGAGCATCTAGCTACTAACCAGCTCTGCTGAATCGCCTCTGGGAAGACTCCTAAGTCGAGTTCCTCATTCGGCCTGTGGTCTAGGTTTTCTTTTGCCATCATCGTATTCTCGTGCTCCACCAAGCTATCGATTAGGTTGAGTAAGTTTGTCAAATCCACCTCTTTGGTGCCGCTTGCTTGGTCCTACTTCGTGTGTCGATAGTCTATCTATGTCTTTGGGTCTTCTCCTATTGGTGGGTTCCTTGAGTTGTTTATCTGAGTGAGTTCCTTGACTTATTAAATACAATCCTCAATTTATCTTCTCTCAGTGTGTGTGTTCCTTCCTGTGCACTTGTGCTCAATCAAGCTTTCAGTTTTACTTAAGTGTACTTCAAGTACGGAAATTCAAGGTGAGTGTGGCAAACAATATCTAAGCGTCTCATGCACTCTCCCTTCGTTTTGGGCCTGATAGGCTTGTTGATCAATTCTCTGGCCGTCTTGACAGGGTTTTGGATTTTCCTGTTACATTGCCTTGCTCGTTCTTGGTCCAACCAGTCAGGGTTTATGGCTCAGCGGGTTGTCTCTAGGACTCTAGGTCTCGCAACAACCTACACAAGCTGCTAAGTGGTTGCGCCTTACAATTTTGCCTATTCCTTGCGCCAAAATCGAGTTTTGAGCGTCAGGAGGACTCGTGACAGGTTGTGCGGCTGAGCTCTAGCTGGGGCTGGTCAAATTTTTGGAAAATTTAGAAAAGTCCACACTCGGCCCAACTTGTCCAAATTGCAGGGGCCGAGTGAGTGAGTCGGACGGGCCGAGGCACACGGTCCAAGGGTCGAATAGACGACTTGGACGAGGTGGACTCAAATAGGCCAAGGTGCTAACTCAGGCAGGCTGAAAAGGTCCACTCGGACGGGGTCACTCGGACGGGCCGAGGGAGTCTACTTGGATGGGCTGAGGCACACAGATCGAGGGCTGAATTGGGTCGCTTGGACGGGCCGAGGGCTGAGCAGGATGGTTGTCTAAGGGGGCCCAGTTTTTGTAAGTGGGGCTGAGTGATGTCACTCGGATGGTCCAAGTAGGATTTTGGGCCGAGTCGGCCAAAAGACAAAGGGCCGAGGGCCAAATCTGGGACTCGGCCCACCGCTCGGCGATTTAGATCAAAACTGACGATTTAGCTAATCATTTCATACACAAGCTTCCAGATCACAACTAGGGTGTAAGGGGAAGTGATTGATATACCTGAAGCGATCGATAGGCTCTCCGCGACAAGATCAAATCGATTCTCCATGGGCTCTCTCTCTCTCTCTCTCTCTCTCTCTCTCTCTCTCTCTCTCTCTCACTCACTGCAAGGGTTGCAAATGAGCTCTCCCTTGGCCTCTTGGCTCTTAAACCCCTTCTCGGGTAAGGTTTGGATGCTCCCAATCACCCACTTGCCAACATTAAGCATCGAAGTAATCTTTTTGCCATTTTTTGCATGATTTGTGCCATGTTTTGCAACGGTAAAGCCTACCCTTTTCCGATTCGATTTCCTAATCCTAACCTACGCTAAATGCAACAAGAATCGAAAGCAAAAAACTAAAATGATTTCTCCATGTTTTCAAATCATCAAACAAATAAAATAACCCAAAATACTTACTTGCTTTGAAGATAAAAAAACCCAACTTCCTACCTATCTCAAGCTTCGGTTTGGGGATGAATCCCTTAGTTCGATGTTCGATATGAGGCGCATAAGTGCTCAAACTTGAATCTGTTGGTCCCGGCAAACAGAACCAAAATGTAGAGGAAGCTCACGCTCAACCTGTAAAAATTACACGGCGCAGCAGACAGAATCTGAGAAAGAGATAGAGAGTACACAATAGATAAGAGGAGAATCAATAAATTCTTTAACTCCAAACAATTGATACAAAGATGGCTCTGTCCACCCATGCGCTTCCATTGTGTGAAGCTTAGATGGCGATCTAGACAGAAGATAGGTGAAGAGCTTAAGGCTTGCTGGAACAACAACTCTGACTAGGTGAAAGATCAGTGATAGATGGCTGTGAAGTGGTTTAGCTTTTATAGCCTGTGAAGGCCATTAAGTTGGCCTGACCGACCTACCATATAAGCCTCCACTAGTCGGCCAGAGAATATTCCAAGGAATATTCCCTTTACCATCGGGCCGAGGGCGCGGCCCCTCACCCCCGTCAGGGGGGCCGCTGGCCCCCCTGGGACCCCCCAGCCAGGGGCCACTTCCGCGGCCCCCGACCCCAAAATACGGGCCCCTTTTAACTCCCTTACCCCGCAACTCGATGCAATGTGCCTTGAGTTGCTACCAACTTAACCACTCCATCTAACCCAAAGATTAGACCCACAATGGTCACCTTTTTGCCATCCGGTCACATAGACCTCATCTGATATACAAGTCAGGACTCAACCAATGTCCGAGCTCACATTTGGCTTCTCCTCATAATGGGGGCCTTACAACTTTGAGCACCATGGATCATTGGTAGCACCTAATGAGGGTGGGGCATTGATCATATCTAACACCCCCCCTCAATGTCCACCCATAGGTGAACTATCTCCTCGTCCCAATGCTGAGTCTCTGAAGATGAACTTGAAGCAGATCCTTCGTAAGTGCTTTGGTGAAGATATCTACTTCATTCTCCTCTGTTGGATAGTAGACCAATTCCACTATCCCATCCTCCATCAAATCACGCACATAGTGATACTGGATCTCTATATGTTTGGTGCATGTATGAAACACTGGATTTTTGGCAATGGCGATGCAACTCTGATTGTCACATCTCAGCACAATTGGTTCTTCATCCTACACTCCCATATGTCATAGAATCCTTCTCAACCATACTGCTTCACATGTAGCAAAACAAGCTGCCTTGTACTTTGCTTCGGTAGAAGACAATGCCACTATTGGCTGCTTCTTACTAATCCAAGAGAAAATTCCTAAACCCAAAGAGAAACAATAACCAAAAACTGACTTCCTGGAATCACTGTCTCCTGCCCAATCTGAGTCACAGTTCCCCACAAGAGAAGTTCCGAAACTGTATGTGATACCATAGTCAAAAGTTTCCTTCAAGTATCTGAGCACCCGCATCCCAGCCTTCCAATGACTCTCATGAGGTTTGTTTGAGAACCTGCTCAAAACACCAACAGCAAAACTGATATCTGGTCTAGTATTACACAAGTAGATCAGACTGTCGACCAACCTCCTATACCTCCCAATGTCTACTAGTGCTGACGTATCCTCAATGGATAACTTTGCATTCACCTCCATAGGTGTAGCTATCTCCTTATACTCGGTCATGCCAAATGCCTTCAAGATCTCCCATGCATACTTATTTTGAGAGATGAAGATCTTTCCTAGCTCTTGCCAGACTTCAATCCCCAAACAATAGTGCAGCAAGCCCAAGTCTGTTATTTCAAACTCAGAACTCAAAGCCTTTCGAGTTTGGTTGATCACATCTTCATAGTCACCTGTAATAAGAAGGTCATCCACATATAGGACAATCACTACAGACTTTTTACCATCCCTGTAAACATACAAGTTAGCATCTGAGGCACATCTTTTGAAGTTTAGGTTTAAAAAGAACTTATCTATCCGCTGATACCATGCTTTGGGGGCTTGTTTCAGCCCATACAATGCCTTCTTCAGCTTACACTTTGTTCTCAGAATGGGGGACCTCAAACCCTGGTGGCTGAGCCACGTACACCTCCTCCTTGAGGTCACCATTTAAGAACGTTGACTTAACATCCATTTGATACACTAGCCACTTCTTGTGGGCAGCCACTGCAAGTACCATGCGAATAGTGGTCATTCTGGCAGTTGGGGCAAATGACTCTTGAAAATCAAACCCTTCAACTTGTGAAAATCCTTGGGCAACCAGTCTAGCTTTGTACTTTTCTAAGGTACCATCAGCCTTGTACTTTATCTTCCAGATCCACTTGGTGCCAATAACCTTCCGCTTTGCTGGTCGATCCACTAGCTCCCAAGTGTCATTCTTCATTATGCTATCATACTCTGCTTACATAGCAGTCTTCCATGATGGATCTGCAAGTGCTTCTTCTAAGTCAGTTGGCTCCTTTGCTTCTCTCATAATCTCAACCATCAAGACCATATTGACTATCTGAGCAGAAGCCCTCCTTTGCTCCTCTGTTCTCTGAGACCTCCTTGGTCCGTCTGCCTTCTCCTCAACAGATAAAGGCATAGCATTAATGTGGTCATGGAGCTGCTTCACCCAGCGCCGCAATGGCTTTTTCAGTGGGGTGATGTCAGGTTGGTGAACTTTTTCCTCATCATCTGAAGATGATGCTTCCTCCTCCTTTAAGGATAGGGACAGCTCTCGGGACAGGTTCATAGTGGGCTACTTCTTCGCTTGATGATAAAGTGGAAGAACTTGCCTTCTCCTCCTCCACTGTATGCGGCTCCTCCTTGAACACCACATCACAGCTCGCGATGATCTTCTTTGCCTCTTGGTCATATAATTTGTAAGCCTTCTACTCATCACTATAACCCAAGAAGATACATTTTCTGCTTTTTGGTTTTAACTTGTTTCTCTTCTCATCTGGAACATGTGCATAACATTCACATCCAAAAATTCTGAAATGTGAGACAAATGGTTTCTTACTAGTGTAAGCCTCATGAGGTGTTTTTCCCTTGAGAGCCTTTGTGTAGCTCTGATTTAGAATGTAGACTGCAGTATTAACAACTTCAGCCCAAAAATGGTTAGGCAATCCCTTGCCCTTTAGCATGCATCTTGCCATCTCCACAATGGTGCAATTCCTGCGTTCCACAACACCGTTCTGCTAAGGTGTGTGAGGCGTCGTCAATTGACGCTTGATCCCTTTGCTCTTGCAAAAGCCTTCAAACTCCTTTGAGTTGAACTCACCACTACCATCTGTTCTAAATTTCTTCACACTTTTCCCTGTTTCATTCTCAACAAGCTTTAGCCATTCTTTAAACTTACCAAAATCTTGAGCCTTATCACAAAGGAAGTACACCCACATCTTCCTACTGTAGTCTCGACAATCAACATAAAATAAGAAGATCCCCCCAAGGCCTGTGTAGGCATCTTACCATACAAGTCAGCATGCACCAACTCTAGAGGAGCCTGTGCTCTATTCTTACTTTCTTGTGGAAATGCCTTTCTCTGTTGCTTGCCCATCATACAAGCTTCACATGGTTCCTTCAATTCAGTTATTGTAGGTAGGTGAGCAACCTTACCTTGCTTCTGCATCTCCTTCAACACTGCAAATCCGAAGTGTCCAAACCTTTCGTGCCAAAGCTTACTTGTACCCACTCCAACGGTGGCTGTAAGAGCACTTAGCTCATACAGGTTGTTCCTTCTTTCTCCTTTGCCAACAATTATGCCAGGACTATCAAGAATTTCTGCACCTGTCTTCTTGAACCTCACTTCATGACCAAGATCAGTTATGGCCTGATAACAGATTTCTCCTGATTTCGGGAACATACAACACATTTGAAGCTTTTTGACTTCACCATTTGCAGCAACAAAAGAAATAGTACCTGTGCCTGCAGTAGGGCATTTAGCATCATTTCCAACCGCCACAGTGATGGATTCTTGTAGAGGCTGCATAGAACTGTATAGACCTTTCTTGTTGGTCATGTGATGGGAGGCCCCACTATCCAACACCCTCAGTGGTAGATTATTCTTGTGCCGAGGAGCACACTTCCTCAATGGTCACCATGAATAATTCCAACTTTGCTTCAGCCGTATTGGCTGTCTCTTCCCTTTACTTTTAAGGGTACCATTCTTTTCATCTGCCTTCTTGACACGACAATCTGCAATTGCATGTCCTTTTTTCTTGCAGTAGAAGCATTCTCCTTGAAACTTCTTCTTACCGCCCTTCTTCTTTTTGTCACCATCATTTTTGGTGGAGGAACCACCTTTGCCTTTTGCATTGGCAGAGAATGCAGCATCTCCATTGTTGCTTCCTTCTTGGGCTTTCAGCCTCAACTCCTCCTCCATCAATAATGCACAAAACTCCTCAAAAGTCAAAGCTTGAGGTCTCACCTGAGTATTAAGGGCAGTTACTAGTCCATCAAACTTTTGTGGACAAATCCAAAGACACCTCCGAGCTAGCTCTTCACTAGTATTTTGTATTCCAGTGCCAGCCATCTAGTCGCGCAGATTCTTAATCCGAGTGATGAATGCTTCAACTGTCTCTCATTCAGCAAACTTCTTCGCTGCTAGTTGATTCTCCAAGTTTTGAATCCTTGTTTGGCTTCGTATTTCATACTAACTCCTTAGTACATTCCAAGCCTCTGACACTTTGGTTGTATGCTGAATCAAAGTCAAAACACTGTCAGAACAGCTTGTAACTAAGGCACACAATGCATCTGCATTCCTTCATTTCCAAGCTCGTCAATGCATCTGCATTCCTTCATTTCCAAGCTCGTAGAAGATCTGCATTCGGAGGAATCATCACACTAGGATTTGATGGGTCAGGGGTAGGCTGTGGTTCTGCGTCAGTCTCCAGAAGCTCATAAGAATCAAGGATAGTTGTAATTTTGAATTTCCACAAGGTGTAGTTTGTACCATCTAACTTGCCTTCGCTGAAGGTTGGTGGATGAATCCTCAGTGTTTGAATAGCCGGTACAGCACCACCACCTCCTGCACCGCTTCCTGATATGCTAGAACCGCTTTCGGAAGTCGACATAGTTTCTCTTTACTGTTGAAGCCTTTGCCTCTTGCACACTTTTCGATCTCTAGAGCCCCTTGGGCTCTGATACCATGTAAAAATTACATGGCACAGCGAACAGAATCTGAGAAAGAGATAGAGAGTACACAACAGATAAGAGGAGAATCAGTAAATTCTTTAACTCCAAATAACTAATACAAAGATGGCTCTGTCCACCTGTGCGCTTCCACTGTGTGAAGCTTAGATGGCGATCTAGACAGAAGATAGGTGAAGAGCTTAAGGCTAGCTGGAACAACAACTCTGACTGGGTGAAAGATCAGTGATAGATGGCTGTGAAGGGGTTTAGCTTTTATAGCCTACGAAGGCTGTTAGGTTGGCCTGACCAACCTACCATATAAGCCTCCACTAGTCGGCCAGGGAATATTCCAAGGAATATTTCCTTTACCATCGGGCTGAGGGCGCTGCCCCCGGACCCCCGCCAGGGGGGCCGCTGGTCCCCCATGGGACCCCCCCAGCCAGGGGTCGCTTCCGCGGCCCTCGGACCCCAAAATAGGGGCCCCTTTTAACTCCCTTACCCTGCAACTCGGTACAATGCGCCTCAAGTTGCTACCAACTTAACCACTCCATCTAACCCAAAGATTAGACCCACAACGGTCACCTTTTTGCCATCCGGTCACATAGACCTCATCTGATATACAAGTCAGGACTCGACCAATGTTCGGGCTCACATTTGGCTTCTCCTCATAATGGGGGCCTTACAACTTTGAGCACCATGGATCATTGATAGCACCTAATGAGGGTGGGGCATTGATCATATCTAACACAACCACCAAGACCCACGGACGACTTATTGTTTCAAGCATTTCAAGCGAGTTCTAATGGCTATCTCTCACCTAGCCGACGCGCCGTCGATCCTACGAGTGTAGTGAGCTTACCTTGATGCCGAAATAAGTTGCCTCCTATGTCGCACACACCGGTAGCTCCACGATCCTAGATGCTAGCTTAAGCATCCTCAAGCCTCCTCTATCTCCAAGCTCCATCCACCATAGCCGTGCGCGCGAGAAAAGAGAAGAGAAGAGAAGCAAAGAAGAGAAGAGGAGATGGTGAAGAGCTTCACCCTCTTGATCCCTCACTCCCACACACTCACTCCCTCAAGAGCACACACAAGCAAGGAGAAGAAAAGAAGAGAAGAAGAAGAGAACTCTTGTTAGCCACACACCAAAGAATGAGCTTCCATTCACTTTTTGAACTTTATATACAAAACCCTGAATTTCCATGGGCACCCATCCCTTTTTACATGACCGACCATTGTGGCAAGGTCCTTTCTCTATTTCCCTCTTCTAGCCCTATGCCTCTAGCCTCCACATGTCTAATATTTTACAATTGGCACAGGAGGGAGCCTGGTGCTCTTTTACAAGAGTTTTTAGAGCTTTTTGAGGTGCCTTTCATTTAAAATTGCACTTTTTGCCCCAGCTTAGCTTTAGAAGCCGCCTGCATGTCTTTGCTCTTTTTCCATCTTTTTTACGCTTTTTCCTTCATTTCTCCGCCACCTTTCTCAGCCATCTCGACTTGGGGTTAAGAGAGGTAAAGAGACCAAGAGCACACACACACAATCAATGGAGACTTGAGCACACAAAGAGATAGGGTTGAAATCTTATTATTCTTCTTTTTACTTCTTCCACATAAAAGAACTAAGTCTACAATATGATAAAAGACTAATATGAAAGTACACAATGTATGTACATGTTGTGACTAAATGTAAACCCACTAAGAAAGGAAGAGGTGGCACAATGAATGTCCCATAACTAAGGATGGACTACATGGGTGTAGTCCAACTGTAGAATCATTGGTGTATCCTCACATTGATTACACGCTAGTGAATAATATTGTGCTACATCACCAAGGCGTGTAGTGGATATTGGCTCATATAGAGCTTGACATCAACCATCACATCCTCTGTCCTAGTGGCCAAAACTAAAGACATGTCTAAAAGCAGATTGGAAGGTAGGATATATGAATTAGAAGACAACTCTCTCACATATAAAGTCAAAGGAGGCCACATTTAGAGATGCTAAAACACTAGCAATTACAAATGTAGAATCAAAGCACATAGCAATTAAGGTATCTAGGATCAAAGGATCATTGATGATCATTGCTCTAGTCACATAAAGTCTTGCAAAAGAATTCAAAGATCTATTGAATGAATTAGAGGACCAATGAGACCAAACAAAAGAAAATACCCATAAGTTATTGTGAAAAAGATTGTTGTATAACTTACTTGGATATTTCATTGAGAGGGGCTCCCTCCAATGAAAATTACATAAAACTAAGAAGCACTATGTGGTTATAATACACACTATTTAATTTTTTGATTAAGGCTAATGTTTAATCCTCATGCGTGGCCTACCAGACTTCTTATGTGCAGACCTAGTTTGCCTGCCATAAAGACAATGCTCACATGAATCAAAACATGCATAATCAAGGGGCGGTAAGTATTGCAAACCATAAAGCTTTTTCATTCCCTTCACAGACATATGGCCCAAACAGGCATGCCAAAGAGATACATGTGGGATAGAACCCACAGACAAAACATGATCAAGGGAAGAAGAGGATACAATCAAGGGATAGAGGTTGCCAGCCTTGGCACCTCTTGCAATCACAAGTCTGCCACGAGTGAGCTCCAATTCAAATTGGTGGACTTTGTTGGCTATAGAAAGGTGATATGACCCTTTTTCTTTAAATCAGTAAATGTTAAAGAATGTAAGAATTGAGTGTTGAGATCACATATAATGAGGGCCCTATTACAATGATGAGGAGGATATTTTACCAATTTTTCGCAAGTTTTTGCTTTGAATAATTTGTTAAGCCTCACAAGACAAAATCTACTCATGACAAGCTCAACCAAGGTGCAAAAGAGAACTAATCAAGGGCATTGGAAATTAATTTCCAAACTTAGGCTAAGCTTTTAGGAGGTCAATGCATTATTTTAGGAAATTTTCATCCCCATAAGGTGCTCATGTATAACATTTCCAAACCATTATTTACAAGTGAAAGAAATTTTTACATTGTAGACATTCAATGTGTAGTATATCACCCTTGGCACCTTAGACATTATGTAATATTTAATGATAAAAGTAATCACAAATGCTATGTGTTTTGTTGCACATGGGCAAGGTTCAAAAGTAATAATGTTGAGGGATTTTGAAGACATAGCTTTTATTTGATTTACAAAAAGATATAACTAATAATTATTGATGGCAAAACATGAGATAAATTTTGGCTTTTTTCAAATTATGTATATCTATCTCTTAATTTCTCTTATCTCTTCTCCAAACTCATGTGAAAGCTTTATTAATATCCACTAAACTTTTTTATCTTCTCCATAATCTCATGGGAGCTCTATCAAAATCCATCTTGTGTTTCCTCTCTTCTCCATAATCATATGAGAGCTTTGTTAAGATCCATCAATATTTTTCCATCTTCTCCATAATCACACAGGAAATTTGCCAAAATGTGCATAAATTCCTATTTTTTTCTCCCTTTTCCATGACTTCATGAGAGCTTTATCAAATTTACTCCAAAATAATGGCCCTAAAAGACACCATGAAGGAAAGGAGGCCTTTAGAGAATTCACATCTAGAGAATTTGAGGAGAATGCTCTAGTGATAGCCTTTGAAGATGTCATCAAGGATGTAGAAAAAACCATATCTAAGCATTGTAATGCAAATTGAGCTATCTAGTTTGCACTTAGTTCTTTTATTGGGATAGGAAGGGTTGCTTTAATAAAATTTGTTTTTTGAATAAAAAGGATTGTACTCGTTGCTTTACTATGCTTGCTTTATGACTTTTCTTGTAAATTTATAAGAAGATTTAAGAAGATATGTGGCTTTTGGATTTGTGAGATTAATGAAGCCATTGGCAATCAAACTCGCCCCAAGGTCTGACAAGAATGTTAGAGTGAATGAGATAAACTTAGAAGGGCATTACTTGGTATTTAGGTCCAAGAGCTAAGTGGTCAAAAATGCTAAGCACATTGTTGCTACATCGCCTTAGGTGGAGAAGCTTAGAGGAGCTCTAAGCCCTAAATCCCTTGGTAGCTTATTATAGGGATAGAGGCCAATGGCCAATAGCTAGGTAGGCACCCTTGTATAACTGCACATTGTACAATCATATATAAGTGAAGATGATAAAAGACAAGGGTATTACTTGGTATTCATGGCCAATAGCTAAGTGGCCAAAAATGCCAAGCAAATTGTTGCTCCATCACCTTAGGTGGAGGAGCTTACATGGGCTCTATGCTAGTAAATCCCTTGGCAGCTTATTATTAGGGTAAATGCCTAGGATAAGTACACATTGTATAGTCATATATAAGTGAAGATAATAAAGAATAAGTATATTATACCTATTAAACTCTCTTGTGTGCTCCTCTCTCTCAACCCTCTTGCACTCCATAGGTTTTACATTGCATCCCACAGTTGCTTCCCTCTCAGCTAGTATTAGACCAATGTTTCGTGAGAAGTAGAAGGAGGGGGAAATTTTTTTGGTGAGATTTTTTGGCATATCTTTATTTTAGGCTAGATTTTTCTCCATTATTTAGATAAATGAGATCATGGTTTATTAGACATCATCACATCATTAACACAAGTAGGTGTTCCAAAAGATGTCATAGAAAACCAAGCAAGTTACCTCTCCAATCATTTCCATACACTTATGCGCCTAAGTGGAGTCCTTTGTATTATCCACAATGCTCACTTGATGCTATGATCAACAATTGTGAATTGCATTGTCAAATGGTATTGACACTTCCTATTCCACCGCCACTATCTAGTGTGGACTTCTGCTATATGTACTACCTTTGAATCCATAATTATCTACCTAACATGTGGCCATTTCTCCCATGTTGTCAAATGAAAACTTATGATGGTACAATTTGTATTTCTTGTGTTTAGGTAGGAAGCGAGGGAGTTTGAAGAGGTATTCGATCTCGTTAGCAAGTAGGTTTTTGGTTTTTTGGATTTGGAAATGTAGGTTGGAGTAGTGTAGGTGTTTGCTTTATGATTTTTGTTTGTATTTAGGTAGAATAGAAGCAAAACAGTGTGAGCACATGGTAGGGTTTCTGCTACTATATAACATGCTCAAATAGGGAAAAGAAGGGCAAAAAATGAAACTTTGGGTTAAATGCTAGTAAGAGGAGCAAGACTAAGGTGAATGCAGACTTGGACATGGCAATAAGAGGCCAGGAGTGGCAAGGGAGACTTCATTTTGCATTTCAGTGATTAGAGAGAGCTAGAGAGAGAGAGAAAGAGAGAGAGAGAGAGAGAGAGAGAGAGAGAGAGAGAGCTTGCAGGCCTACGCCGACATCAGATTGACTGGAGCATATCGAGACTTTTAGTGAGATTCATGTATGGAATGCCCTTGGCCCACACTCCTCCTTGATTCTTGGAAGTTCTGGTAGCTATTAGCAACATCTATATTTAGATTTTTGGCAAATAAGCGATCGACATACATTTTGGCCAACGGAATCAGATGCCCACCATAGTGTCCGATTCCCAGAATTGGACCAAGCGAATCGTCCGATTCCTAGAATCGGACACTTGGACAAACCAACCTGGTCTGATCGGACACCCTGTCCAATTTTGAAAATCGGACAATCCATAATCGGACCACTCGTTCCTAGGATTGGACCAACCCATCTTGGCTAATCGGACATACCCTCTCCAATTTTGAAAATCAGACATCCTAGAATCAGACGCATGAAAATCGGACACAAAAATTGGACCATATAGAATTAGATACTCCAAAATCGGGCACCTGTCAAATCGGACATTTGATTCCTAGAATCGAACTCTTAAGAATCGGATTATCTGGGAATCGAACGCACGAAAATTGGACCAACCCATAATCAAACCACTTGAATAGGACCTCTTGGACTCGAACCGTCCGATTGGCCAATTGGACCAACCCGAAATTGGACATCCAATTCTGATAATTGGACTCCTGAGAATCGGACCTCTGAGAATCGGATAGAAAACTGTCAAAATCACATAGGTGAACAGAGTACAAATTTGACACATCCAACCCTTGAAGCTGACCTAGAAACCGTATAGAGTTGAAAGCACATTATAGATCTATCATTGGGCTGAAATCTAGAGCAAGTGGTTCAAAACTTGGCTACAAATGGTCCTTCAAATCACGCATGGTATTTAGTGTAATGGCCCTGCGGGCCGAGGGGGGCTGCCCCCCCAAACCCCAACAGAGGGGGATTTGCCCCCTTTGCACCTCCCCCAAGTAGGCTGGAGAGAAAATGCGCATCGTGATAACAGGTCCTCCAAATTAGATCCTAGTGTAGTAATGGCTCTACAAAAGCATAAATTCTCACCACTTGCAAAACAACAACCAAAAGCCCATACCTGAACAAAGACAAATAGAGATCCTAGAACCTCAATGGGCCGATCTAGTCAACAAGGGCAAAAAGAACACACCACAAAAACACGTATAGGTTGCATTTGGACTACATCTAGTCAAAGCAGAATGCAACAACATCAAGCTACAATTGGAAGGATGACTAGACATGACAGTCCTGATGATAGATGTACCTTGAAGGGCACTACACAGATGACCCGAGACATCACTGGAGAATGCACATCTGGTCGTGCAGTTGGGACTCAAAGGCATGTATCAAAAAGCTTGAATTTATAAGCCAAGACCCGAAAGATGAAGACACAGTACCACCTGCTTATCTTAGGGTCAAACCCACCACAAAAAGAGAGCATGGTGTGTATGCTTTCATCGATGAAGGAGCTGATTTTAATATCTTGACCTATGAAGTATGGACCCTACTAGGCCAACTAGAGCTCACACCGACTAATGCAACTCTTAGTCCTTATGGGAGACACCCCTTGGGTAAGTTACTTATGAATATATGTGTGCATCACGTGAGTTCAAAAAAATGTATTTTTAAATAACCATTTTTATACATTTCTTACATACACAAGGGTGTAATATAAAGGTGTTATTTACGAATTGAATAGAAAAGGGTTATGTTTTATTCAAAAACAAATCACAAATAAGGATATTTATAAATAGGCCTTGAATGCACGTGATGTAGAGGATATACATATAGTAACTTCCCCGAGAGACACCCACAAGCACTTAGAGGAAAGTGCAAAATCCTTGTAACTATTGAAACTGAAAGCTTGCCTATCCTATTCCATGTTCCTCCAAATAGTGCTAATTGTGGAAAGGAAACCCTCCTAGGAAGACCCTTCAAAAGGGCGACAAAGTGTGAGGCCGATTATGTAGCACAAAGGATACAACTGACACTACTGGGTGTGAGGATAATCACAACCTTTAATAAGGGTGACCTCATCAAATCTCGAGGGAAGGACAATAAACATTCTAACATACCAAGCAAGCCTAGTAATGAGAGCAGGACTTGTTGAAAGAGTTGATACAAGCACATGCTGAACAAAGAAAACTAGTAAAAAGCAAGGCCATACACTTGAAACAAGAAGGTCAAGAGACAATGCCAAAGATAGACTTTGGACTTACAAATATAATAGAAGACCATAAAAAAAGCCCAAGCCTTACAGACGAAGGTATTGTTGGAGAGCCAGCACAACATCACGATGGATATCCAAAGCATTGCTACGTGCTCAAGGGTATTACGCAGGTAACCGATGGATTTGGGTGCCAAAATCCCATGCTAAATCACATCTGTCAAGCTGAAGGCCAGATCATATCAAAAGCAAAGAAGCACAGGAGGAAATCTAGAGGAAAATCCAAGTCTTCACTCAACAAGGTTGGAGTGACTGAGCCCCTCACGATTGAAATCAAGAAACCAAATAGGACTATTCGAAAGGTAGGTCCTCAACATAGCGTGCTTAATAAGCAGATATTAGATGTAATTGTTGAGGGTACACAAAAGCCACTAGTGCCCAAGGAACCTTTGATTTTCCAAGAGGATAACAAGCATCATAGGCACAACATTACTCATGGTAAGGTTGATTGCTCAGCAAAGCAAACAACAGAATCATCTAACAGCCACGAGCAAATCTTCCAGTCAGTGCCAAGTCCACCTAGGAGTCCCAAATCTCCTACACCCTCTTTCCCTAAACAGACACGGGAAGCACACTAGCAGTCGTCAAATGCAGCTGCTCAATCCCAATCTCTCTATCTCCATCTAAGCTTCCAAATTTCCAAGAGGTGGGACATGACACCCCCTTACCTCTCAGCCTAAGGATATGATTGTGTTATCCATGTGACTAGCTCAACTGATGCTCGATCTGCACAAGTGAATGTGCAAAGGGCAACAAAAGACATGGCCACTTCTGATCTTCTTAAGGACTTGACACTGCAGTCTACCAATGGTGGTCGGTCCACTGAACTAGCCGCTACTACTTCCAATTAGGAATCACAACAGTCACAGCCTTTGGCCATGATGATGCCCCTAGTGGAACGTGTCCTTAGCAATTCACCTATGGAAGAGGTGTGGCAACCAACATCCTTGACACCTCCAGTACTTCCAAAGCACCTACAGCCTAGGCTTGAGGAGAAATCTCTACATTCTAAAGACAAAGGATGAGGTGTTTGCTATTTTTCAGCAGTTTAAAAAGCAGGTTGAAAAGGAATTTGACTGCTATATCTCTTGCTTGAGATCAGATAGCGATGGGGAGTATGTGTCAAATGAGTTTGACAACTTTTTGGCTGAAAATGGCATACGTAAGCAGCTTACCTGCAGCTACACTCCTCAGCAGAATGGGGTAGCTGAGAGAAAGAACAGGGTCTTGATGGAAGCTGCTCGTGCCATGATGAATGAGAAGAAGATGTCGCTCTATTATTGGGCTGAGGCTGTTATGACAGCCATGTATATCTTGAATCAGACTCCCACTACAGGTATTCATGAGATGACACCGTTTGAGAAGCTGTATGGCTATAAGCCGGATGTAAGTCACATGAAAGTCTTTGGCTGTCTTGCTTATGTGCATATTCCAGATGAAAAAAGGAAGAAGTTGGATCCAAAAGCGCATAAGTGTGTTTTCATTGGATATTCACAGGAGAAGAAGGCATACAAATACTATGATCCCTCTACCAGGGAGACCTTGGTAAGCATGGATGTTATTTTTTATGAGATGGGTTCTTGGTATGTATCACCTGCTATAGTGCCATTAGATATGCCTTCTACTCATGTATCTACAGTTGATATGCAGCAGAGCACTGCTATGACAAGACCTGGTAGTCAGACAGTATCCCCATGGACAGGGAAATTGAGAAGCTCACCGTCCACTGACACTAGTATGTTAATGAGGGGGAGATATGATGTCATGGACAGCAAAGGAAAAGAAAAAGTTACCGAGGATGTATCTAGGATGATGACACTTGGTAGAATGACTTCTGGATATGAGTCTACTGACACTTTAGACACTGAACTTGGTATTTCGACTGTCTATACGTCTGGCGCAAGGCAAAGTAGGTACATTTCACCTCATGAGAGAGGGGAATCGAGCAGTGCACCACAGCCTAGACACTCATAGAGGGTCAAATACTCTGTTGACAAGTTGACATATAGTGGCTACACTGCAAAGCATTATGCTTACATGACAAAAGTAATGGAGATCAAAGAACCAAGTACATATGCTGAAGCAGTGGAAGATGAGAACTGGTGTGCGGCCATGGATGAAGAAATGAATGCCTTGGCTGAAAATAAGACATGGGATCTTGTGCCACTACCTGAAGGAAAAAAGACCATTGGCTGCAAATGGGTCTACAAATCAAATGCAAGTCGGATGGCAGTGTGGAAAGGTACAAAGCCAGGCTGGTTGCTAAGGGGTATGCCCAACAATATAGACTTGATTATGAGGAAACATTCAGCCCTGTTGCCAAGATGGCAACCATATACACTGTGATTGATTTGGCTATTGCTAGAGGCTGGAAATTACAGCAGATGGATGTGAAGAATGCCTTTCTTAATGGTGACTTAGCAGAGGATGTCTATATGGTTCAACCAGAAGGTATGTTCACCCTGATTTTCAGCATTATGTATGCAAGTTAAAAAAGGCACTGTACAGGCTGAAGCAGGCTCCGAGAGCTTGGCATGCTAGGATCAGTAACTACTTGCAAAGGTTGGGATTTACTGTTGGTAGGGCTGATCACAGCCTATTTACAAAGAAGACTGACAGTGGCTTGGTAGTGCTGGTCATATATGTTGATGATTTGATAATCACTGGTAATGATGACTTGGGCATACAGCATGTAATGAAGATGCTGAAATCTGAATTTAACATGAAAGATCTAGGTGAATTGAAGTATTTTTTGGGTATTGAGGTAATTAAGGCTGAAAATGGTTTATGGCTGATGCAGAAACATTATGCCATGGAAATATTGAAAAAGTATGGCATGGCTGAATGCAAAACATTGGATACACCCCTTGATCAAAATGTCAAGTTGGACATTAGCACTGGAGCTGAAATTCAGGATGTGACTATGTATAGGCAGATGGTTTGAAGTCTAATCTACTTGACCATACTAGGCCAGATTTGAGTTATGCAGTTGGGCTCATAAGTCAGTTTATGCAAAAGCCCAGGAAGCCACATTTGGATGCTATTAGGTAGATTATGAGATACGTTAAGTCCACTGTAGATTATGGGTTGTTCTATATGAGAGATAAGCCCTTAAAACTGGTTGGATACACAGATGCGGATTGGGCAGGATGTTCATATGATCGGAGATCTATGAGTGGTTATGCTTTTGGCTTTGGAAGTGGCATGATCAGCTGGAGCAGCAAGAAGCAACCAACGGTTGCATTGTCTAGTATTGAGGCAGAGTACAGGGGTGCTGCATTGGCAGCATGTGAGATTTCATGGCTGCTCAAGCTTATGGCTGATTTGGATAGTTAGGTGGATGCTCCAGTGACCTTATTATGTGACAATCTTAGTAGTGTACTCCTGGCAATGAATCCAGTATACCATGCTAGGACAAAACACATAGAGGTACACTACCATTTTATCAGAGAGATGGTTCTTGTAGGGAGAGTAGATCTTATGCATGTGAAGACTGATGAACAGGTTGCAGATATCTTTACCAAGTCTTTGGGTAAATATAAGTTTAGTAGTTTTAGACAGCTACTTGGAGTTCATCAGATGATTTGAGCTTGAGGGAGAGTGTTAGAATATCAAGCTCATATTATTCTCCTGTTAGTATGTATGACTAACATTAGCCTTGTCCAGCTGTATCAGCAAGTGTGGGACATTAAATAAGTCGGTGGTCTTAGACCCAGTGTGAATGGTCCTATGGACCTTAGTACTATTGTATACACTTATGCTATGTGTGTGGTTATGAGATAATGAATGGAAGAAGAAGAGAGCATACTGGCTCTTCACTTTGTCTCTGCCTCTCTGAATCTCTACAGGTATATGAGTTTAGATGCCGCAGAGCGAACCATCTTCAATGGCCTCAAGAATCTCTTCATCAAGAGATTTGCCAAGCCTAGATACTCCAACAATCTGCTAGTGCGATTGATGAATGTCAAGCAAAAGGAGAAGGAGGACATTCACGATTGCGTGACCCACGTGAGGCGTCTCTTCAAGAGAATCCCTACGAAAGAGTAGTGTCAACTATATTCATCAACGGAATTCAAAATGAGGAACTGTATAAGGCTTTGGTAGGCAACTCAAGCTTGCGAGATGCGCTAGCTAGGGTTTTTGAGAAAGCCATTAGAGTTGATGACCAGCTGAAAGAGAGAAGCTCCAGGAGCTTAAACTCAAAAGAAACCAACTCGAGGAGCTTAGAGAGAGCTTCAACCTCTAGGGAACGATCACGCCCAACCATCCAAGATAAGGGAAAAGCCACCGAGACAAACCAGGACTTGGCTGATGTAAAGATGGAGATACTCAAGCTGCAAGACATGTTGAGATGACCAACACGCCCACACGTCCAATGCGTGTACTATGGCAGAAACCACTTTCCAGCCGAGTGTCAAGACCCTAGGTCAAGACCTTGCACTAACTGCAGTAGGTTCGATCACGACGTCGTGCATTGTAGATTACCAAGATGACTTCTGTACTCACAACCATATGGCCAGCCCTACCTAGCGAACAGACCACAACCATTCTTTGAAAGGGGAGCCCCATTGGCCCTTCCTATGCCTAACGACATTAAGCCGGTTGTTCTTAGGATGGACATAAACCCTACAGGTATACCTAGACCGCCTGGTCCCTATGTGACCCATCCACTGAGTGATGCTCCAGTCCACTATGTGCAAGAGCCGAATGAGGAAGAGACTTTTGTATACCCTTACTCTTGCACAACAATGAGGGAATGCAATCCTTATGGACTATCAACCAGTATCGGTGATGGCATTAGGAAGAGGACAAGTAGAGGCCTAGGAGGGCAGACGCAGAATCCAATCATCTATTGGACTTGTGGTCACCCATGGCATGTCTCATCACAATGCCCTGAGAAGGAGCAGCAGAACAGAAACAAAGCTTACCTAAGGTGCGTTGAGTGTAGGATCACTCATCTCTTCATTGACTGCCCAAAGCGAAAACCATTCAGCCAATGTGCCTCCTATCCCATTGGGGCTGTTTGGTGTCCAAAACCTCAATGGAAAGGCCACACCTATCTCATTGTGGATCATGAATCGTGCCCAGATGAAGCAGGCCGGCCAGGGCCTAGCAAGCTCGATGCAGCATCGATAGGGAAGAAGTGCCGTAGGCGGAGAAAGAAGAGGCCTGAAGCTAAGGTTGCACTGAAAACTGAGAGTGCTACTACTCTGCCTACTAGAAAGAAGGTCATTGATATAGAGGTAGAATCTTCAGCCCCTAAGGAGACCAACAAGGGAATGCTAAGGTAGGGCAATACCCGCATCCAAAGCACCAACTAGAGGCCATAGAGAAAGTGAAGGAATGGGTGAAAGAGGCCCAAGAGCACCTAAAAGATGCTGAGCCCATCCTAGAGGACGAGATCGATGATCTCTCCAGCATAAGCATGCCAATCTCACCCCCTCAACCAAAGTCGGGGGATGCGACTGCACCACAAGCAGTACCGCTTAGGCCAAGTCTTGATGCTATAGGCCCGCAAATCAGTCACGGCCATTGGCCAGGACAATTTGGATTAGGAGAGAGACAAGCAGCCAATGACCTCCTTACCACATTAGTGACCATCCCTGTGACACTAAGTCTGGGAGACTTGCTTAAGTAGCATCCCACCCTATGGCAAGACCTAAAACAATGGGTTGAAGGATCACGAGAGCAAGATGTTGATCTGTATGACCATGATACAGAGACACAAATACTGACTCTGACGTTGCACTTTGTGCCAAAGTCCTTACACGTTAATGCCTTCTGAGAGGGCATTGATATGCATGTACTCTTACCGGTCCTAGCCTTAGGCGACACAACGAGAAAGGGGATCATAGATACGAGAGCTGGGGTTAGTGTACTTAGCCACACAGTGCTTCAGACTTGGGGAAACCCACCTGTTGAGACTGTTAAGTTCAATGTCACACTAGCAAATGGTATGAGAGTGAAACCATTCAAGTGCTAAAAATTTGGCCAATGAAAATCGCAGGTGTCCAGTTCTCGGTTGACTTTATAGTCATGAAGGGTGTAGACTACGATATCCTATTAGGCCGACCCTAGATGCACAATGCCAGAGTCATCGAAGATTGGGATAATGGCTTAAACTTCCTTGGCAATAGAATGAACGTCGTGAGGGTAGAGATGGACACCTGGAAGACCACACCAGTCGACTTGGATGCCATCTTCACGATGCTTTAAGGGAATGCTCAAGTCAAGAAGTCCTATCAGAAGATTGTGAGTAGCCTTATCTATTTGATGATTATTGGGGCCAGACCTAAACTACATAGTTGGTTTGGAGAGTCAATTTATGCAGCTTCCATAGAAGCCATATTTAGATATAATGCAATGCACATTGTGCTATGTCAAGTCCACATTGGACTATGCCTTATTCTATGGTACAAGTGTAGCATTCGACTTGCATGGTTAATTACAGAGATGCAAATTGGGCTAGTATTATTTCAAACAAGAGATCTACTAATGGTTTTATGTTTTTCTTTGGCAATGGTGTTGTTACTTAGAGCAACAAGAAATAGCTTATTGTTAACCCCAACACGAAGAAAGCAAAGCAAAAGGAAATAAAAAAGACGCAGGGAAAAGGTGGAAAAAAGGTAGCCCGATTGAAGAAAGAATAGGAGAAAAGGCCAAAAGTGCAAGGGCAACCTTAAAAGTCCAAGGCAAATGCAAAAGGGGAAAGGTGCATTTTAAAATAAAAAGGCGCACCCTAAAATCTTGTAAAAGAGCGTCGGGCTCTCACCCGTGCAATTTGTAAATGTAGACGGGCGGTGGAAAGGAAGCTAGGAAGATAGAAGGACAATGGGAAAAAGGGCCTAGGCTATGGCCGGCCATGTAAAAAAGGGAAAAAGGGGATGACCGCCCAAAAGAGATTTAGGGTTTTGTATATAAAGTTGAAAAGTGAATGAGAAGCTCATTCTTGTGTGTGGCCAAAAGTGGCTCTCCTCTTCTTCTTCTTCTCCTTCTTCTTGCTTGCTTGAGCTTGTGCTTGAGAGAGGGAGTGTGAGAGTGTGAGGGAGTGAGTGTGTGAGGGTGACGGACCGAGGAGGAGAAGCTCTCCATCTTCTCCTCTCTTCTTCTCTTCTCTTCTCTTCTCTTCTCTTCTCTTGCTCGCGGCAATGGAGCTTGGAGCGTGGAGCTTGAGGATGGAGCTTGCTTGAAGCTTGCACTTGGATCGTGGAGCTACCGGAGTGCGCGGGAGAGGAGGTAACTCGAACGGCATGGAGGTAAGCTCACTACACCCGTAGATATGGATGGCACGTCGGCTATGTGAGAGGTAGCCATTAGTGCTTGGCTTGGAACGCTTGAAACAATAAGCGGTCCGAGGGTCTTGGCAGTTGAGCGAAAGCTCCCACATTTTGGTTCCGTTGCCGGGACCAATGGATTCAAGCCTTGAATGCTTGCGCACTTCGAATCGAGCATCAAAGTAAGGTGTTTCCCCTGAACCGGTGCTTGAGATAGGTAGAAAGGGAGGGGGTTGAAGATGGTATTCGATCTCCTTAGCAAGTAGGTGTTTTGCTTTCTTGAGATTTATGTTGTGAAATGAAGTAGTGTAGGTATTTACTTTGTGATTTGGATGCATTAGGGTAGGAAAAAACAAAGAAAAAAGAATAAAAACAAGCATCAGGGTTTCTGCTATCATAACAGGGCATGAGGGTTTGATTCGTTTGTCAATTTGTATTTTGGAGTTTATTGGCTATCCCAGGTAGATAGATCTCTTCCCCATCACTCCAGCATCATTCCTGTTGAATCTTGTAGCTTGTAATAATCAATATCTTAAGATTTTGGACGATTCCATGCTCGAAAGTGCGTTCGGGTCGGCGGGATCGGACATTCGATCCAGTGTCCGATTCCCAGAATCGGACGCTCGAACAACCGGCCGATCGGACCAACCCGTCCGACTCAAACCACTCGGACCGGTCCATAATCGGACGCTCAGACCATCTTGTCTGATCGGACCACTCGAACCAGCCTGTCCGATTTTGGAACTCGAACCACTCGGACCAGCCCATCCGATTTTGGAAATCGGACGCTCGGACCACCGTCCGATCGGACCACTCAAACCAGCCAGAATCAGACCGTCCGACTACTAGAATCGGACCACCCTGTCCGATCCGATTCCCAGAATCGGACCACTTTTTCGATCCGAGTCCCAGAATCGAACATGACCAAAATCGGACCATTGGGCCGATCGGACCAACCCAAAATCGAACGTCTGATTCTGATAATCGTACTCCTGAAAATTGGACATCTGAGAATCGGACAAAAAAGTGTCAAAATCGAACAGGTATCTAGAACACAAATTTTGACACATCTAAACCCCGACATTGACCCCAAAGGCTACCTAGAGCTAAAGGCATATGATAGATCCATCACTGGGCTAAAATTTCGAGCACTTAGTTCAAAATTTGGCTATAAACGGTCTCCAAATTGTGCATGGCTTTTACCGTAACGGCCCTGCGGGCCGGGGGGACTGCCCCCCCCAGACCCTGCAGAGGGGGCTCTGCCCCCCTCCGCACCTCCCCCGAGTAGGTTGGAGAGAAAACGCACGCCGTGACAGGTCTTGCAAATTGGACCCTAGTGAAGTAATGGCTCTACATGAGCATGGATTCTCATGTGCAAAAGAGCAGCCAAAAGCCCATACCCGAACAGAGACAAAAAGAGACCCTAGAACCTCAACGGGCCAATCTAACCATCAAGGGCAAAAAGGCCACATCACTAGAACACAAAGACATTGTGTTCATACCATGTCTAGTCAGAGCGAAATGCAACATCAGCAAGCTACAAATGCCAAGATGACTAGACATGACACTCTTGACGAGAGATGTATCATGAGCAACACTGCACAGACAACCCAAGACATTGGTGGAGAATTCACGTCTAGTCATGCAAGTGGGGACTCAAGGGCATCTGTCAGAAGGCTTAAATTTACAAGCCAGGACCTGGAAGATGAAGACATAGTACCATCGGCTTATCTTAGGGTCAAACTCACCGCAAAAAGAGAGCATACTATCGATGCTCTGATTGATGAAGGAGCAGATTTTAACATCTTGACCTATGAATCATGGACCCTACTAGGCCAACCAGAGCTCACACCGACTAGTGCAACTCTTAGCCCTTACGGGGGACAACCACAAGCACTAATAGGGAAGTGCAAAATCCTTGTGACAATTGAAACGGAAAGCTTGCCTATCCTATTTCATGTTCCTCCAAATAGTGCTAGCTACGGGAAAGAAACCCTCCTAGGAAGACCCTTCAAGAGGGCGTCCAAGTGTGAGGCCGACTATATAGCACAGAGGATACACCTGACACTACCAGGTGTGAGGATAGTCACAACCTTTAGTAAGGGTGACCTCATCAAACCTCAAGGGAAAGGCAAGGAAGGTGCTGATGTAATAGTCAACCCTACTAACGAGAGCAAGGACTTGTTGGAAAAACTGATACAAGCACAGGTCGAACAACGAGAACCAGTGAGTGAGGCCAGGCCTGAAACAAGAAGGTCAAGAGACAATGCCAAGGACGGGCTTTGTACTTATAAATATCGTAGAAGACCCCAAAAGAAGCCCAAGCCTTATAGACGCAGGCATCGATGGAGGGTCAGCACAACGCCGCAATGGATATCCAAAGCGTTGCTATGTGCTCAAGGGTACGCAGGTAACCGATGGATTTGGGTACCAAAATCCCCTGCTAAACCGCCTCTATCAACTGAAGGCTAGAGTGCATCAAAAGCAATGAAGCACAGGAGGGAATCTAAGAGAAACTCTAGGTCTCGAGGCAAGAAACCAGACATGATGGTTCGAAAGAAAGAGCCTCAGCCTAGCATGCTAAATAGACAGATGTCATATGTGGCCATTGAGTATGCACAAAAATCATTAGTGCCCAAAGAGCCTTTGATTTCCCAAGGGGAGAACAAGCACCATAGGCACAACATTGCTCAAGGCAAGGCTGATCACTTAACAAAGCAAATGGCACAATCACCTAATAGCCTCGAGCAAATTCTCCAGTCAGTGCCAAGCCCACGTAGGAGTCCCAAATCTCCTACATCCTCTTCACCTAAATGGACACGGGAAGCACGGCAGCAGCAGCCTCGTGCCGCTGCTCAACCTACACAAGTGAATGTGCAAAGGGCAACAAAAGGCATGACAATTTCTGATCTGCCCAAGGACTTGACACCGCAGTGTACCAATGGTAGCCAGTCCACTAAACTAGCTGCTACTACTTTCAATCAAGGACCACAGCAGTCACAGCCCTTGGCTGTGACAATGCCCCTTGTGGAATGTGTCTTTAGTAGTTTACCTGTGGAGGAGGTGTTGCAACCAAATCCCTCGACAACTCCAACACTTTCAAAGTGCCTAAAGCCTAGGCTTGAGGAGAAACCTCTCAAAGCTGTGGTCAGGGAGGTGGCGCATCGAACCACTCAACCTGGCAAGGCTATTCAGCAGGCCACGGCCATGTCCCATAAGGACACACTAGAAAAAGAGAATGCTGAGGCCCAACCAAGCACATCAACGGTTGACCCAGTCCAAGGTCCTGAGTCATTGAGAGATGCACCTTCACTGACCAAGAAAAAGAGGAGAAAACAACGAAGACAACAGCAATCACAGGTGGTTGTGGACCCCAAGAGTGATGGAGAGCTGGGGAAAAAAGCATCGAGTCCATCCACCTATGAACCCATTGATGTCTCTCCTAATAGCGGTGAAACTTCAGTCACATCCGTGTGCTCTGAAAAATCAAAGCAGCCGTTGCCATCAATAGTTGCTTTCAACACTCAATCCACCGACAATGGAACTCACATTGACCAATCAAGAGTGGATACAACGTCGTCACAACAGGGTGACAAATCTATACCAGTTACATCCGAGAAGAACCATGACAAAATAGCAGCAAAACCTCAGGAAAAACATGAGAACCCCAAGAGCATAAGAAATCCTAGTGTTGACCAATCTTGCTCATCTAGGCCTGAGCCCCCAACCATGCTAAAGCCTAATGGAACTCTTAGAACTTTGCATGAGATAGCAACCGAGCAAGCCCTCGTTGAGCATAGAAGTGTCACAGAATGCTTAACTGAGTTGGATGCTAAGCTCAAAGTGGTCGCACGTGTCTACGTCCTTGTGGACATGGGCACAATCCCCAAGGAGCAGCTTGGAGATTACTTGCCCTTTCCTCTATCCTGGGAAGAGCAAGAACATCTTGACAAGCACTACAACAAGCTCCTGCATCAACATATGCGACTCATCTCTGACGAGGAGGCTGATGATCTGCACTTAACCGTCACGTTCAGTGAAGTGCTCTGCCAACCGAATCTCGTAGACATAGAGCAACTAAAGCGACTGACAGCAAGCCAGAGTCAATTCAAGCAGCGTTGGTGCGAAAGCCGCGTTGTAATGGCCGAACTAGGGGCTCAGATCATGACAGTCTCTGAGGAGCGATTGGCCAAATGGCGATCCCAAAGGGACCCAACCTATGTGGCACCAACTTCCCTTCGAGTGCTAACTGGCATTCGGGGTGCGGACTTAGCTGCAACTAGCCTAGAGAGCCCTTTGATTGATAAGTTTCTCACTGCGGAGGAGTTACACATTGCCAGTAGACTCAGACAAGGGTCCATGCTGCTCGATGTGGCAAAATATCTATCGATAGTAAGTAAGCTGCCACGAGTGCCGGATGCATGTGCCACGCTCTAGTACAACCTCGAGTTCTACAATTGGTTCTTGTCCTCGTGAAGTGACATGGATTCATAAATATGTATATAAATAAATAATGATTTTTGTGTCACCCTGTATAGATACTATCAACACACACAAGCAATGATAGTCAAGCACAGGGAGAAGAGTTGGGTTTGACAGGCTAAGCTCCTCAGGTCCTCCTCTCATCACACTTTTAAAAGTCGTGTGACCATTCCCACCTCCAAGTGAAGGGCATGCAACCCTCATTACCGCCATAGGAAGCCTTGACCAATGACTCCGATGGTGTAGATGGGGTACCGTTCCTTTCTATACACCTTTCCCCCTTTCTAGTCTATCCTTCCGAGGAGGAGCCCTGCCTAAATCCATGACCGCCAGCCGATGTAACTCGGCGTAAACCAAGATCTGCTAATGGCAGGAGGCTAAATATACATCACGGGGGCCATCCCTCTGCAACAAGCACTGCATGCCCTACCTCTCCCCTTCTCGTCCTATGTGCTTGATAATCTGCACTATAACCCCTTACATATAAATGGCCTTATCATGTGACAAATCCTAATCCTTGATTCGCATCTTACAACCCCCCCGCAAGGAAAACATGGAGAACCAAGGGCAGCTGGCTTGCAAAGACGCTCTCCGCTACCGACGGGAACATGCAGCACATGCCCCTTCACCGGTGCGCTACGTGCCCACCCTCAAGAGGTATGCGAAGAAGCAAGGCCCTAAGCGACACCGTCCCGGATGAAGGCCGAACCCCCGGGCCAAGAAAGTCGAGACTCGAAGCAACGCGCAGCATGTGGCAATGCCAATTGCACAGACCCCCAACGCACGCTCGGGCACCAGGTGCTCACGAAGTGACAAGGCGGCCAAGGATAGGGCAGAATTTAATGAATTGTTTAAAGACATTCTGGAAACGGTAGCAGCCCGGGACTACACCATTCATGTCCCGGCTGACATGTTCCCTGCCCAACCACACTGGAGCCCCGCACCAGCAGAGCCCCAATCGCCCAACCACCCAGACTCGCCCCGCCTCGTACAAATAGAGTAGCCCCATGTTATATGAAAGGCTTATCAAATGCTACCTGGCCATGACTTTTCATCTTTAAATGGTTAGGTGTTGGCATGTTCCCCAATTGTACAAACTTTTCATATCTGCGTTTAATATGTTTCACGTCGTTAGCAAAAGAAAAAGTTAATTAATGCAGGTGATAAATATCTAAGTCAACACCATGGAATTCAGATAAGTGATGTCTCCTTGCGTTGCACTGGTTTATAATAGTTGCGGCATATACCATGCATGTACTCTCATGAAGTGACAAGTGGATGCAGGATGATACAGGTCTTTGTGTGAAAGTGTTCAATGCCCGATCACCGCATGACCACCAACCCCACAAAGAACCATTATGGAGGAAGTGACAGGAATACCGAGAAACAAAAGTCATGACGGAAACGCCACTGGATGAGAACCCAAGGACACCTCTGCAGAAAAAGCACATATGGCACCTAAGCATGGCCAAAGCATAATCATCGATTACCTCCTCCTTCTTGGCTAAACTCTATGTTCGGCAAGAGCCACGCTTTCAACAAGGGCAAACATCTCTTTATCATCCAGGATGCAATTCGCAAGATGCTCTGCCCTTGTCCATGCGCAGCTCACTCCAAGTGCTACCTCAATTGTTTGATGTCTCACATGTTACGAAGAGGTTTGCAAAATCTCAAGTGTATCTCTTCATCTCAACAACAGTTCCTCTAGCATCAAGGCTGGTGACACAATCATCTCTGTAATATCAATTCTTCATAGCCTTTGGATCCCAACATTTCTCAATCCAAATGAAAGGCTAACAGCCTCAATGTATGGCATTGATTGTATTCATTTTTTTCCACCAAAAAAAAAGAGAAAGAAAGAAAGGAAAAAAAAAAAGAAAAAAAAGAAAAAAAAGCACACACGATCACAGCACCGCACCTAGGCGTCCTCAAATTAGGTACATCCAGTGACCTTGGTCGGCTGGCTCTGCCCCTAATCCCCTACCCCTTTGTACATCCCCCACAATTGTTCAGGGCACATTAAGGACAGGACATACCTAGGGAGCCCGCCTCGCCTATGGTTAGACCTGTCACCCTGAATCACTTGCACAATTCTTTTGCACTCATCTCAATGCCATTACAATCAACAGTGGTAAGCAAGGCATGAACGACAATGGAAAAGTACACCATACTTTTCAAGCACTACAAGTAGCCACTAGCTACCAGAGGCTAAGACATCAAAGAGCTCAATTATGCTACATTGTCGTGACCAGACCATAATGATGTCTCAAGCAATCTTCAAGTGTACTCCCCGTCTTCATCCACAAATTTTTCCATCAACTTAGCCCCTTGCTTCACTGCCCATTGCTATACCAGGAACCAGGCCAACAGTCTTCTAACTAAGTAATACCTAAATATGCACGTGTACTCACTTAATATTCACACTATAACCTATACACGGTTTGGGTCCTCAAGTGCAGGACAATACTCCAGGCTTGCTTAGAGTTCGACCTGTCTCCCAAACTAATCAAAATATGTCTTGTGCACGATAAGAAGACTAGCACTACCCCTTAAGGAGAGACCACATGAGAGGTTTTCCAATTGCAGGTATTAACGACTCCAACGAAAGCGCCGTCACCTCTACATCAACACTCAACTCTAAACTCTTGTCCTTTACTTCATCATGCAAGACCACCAGAAAATCATCACGAGGAGAATCCATTGTGAGCATCCCAAGAACACAACACCTGTGCCAGCTATGAGTAACCATTCCCAACAAAGAGTAGCCCTATCGCCACCTACAACAATCATATCACCAGCCAATCAGAACAGCAAAGTGCCACCAACGACCTTCATCTGCACCAACATCAGAACTCCTCCAAGGCAAGCCACAATAGTCTCTTCCACCTACGTCTTCGGTGCAAGCTCCGCATGCTACCTACGACGGTGAGTGCCATGGGACTGGCACTCGTCTAGGAGGGGGTAATGTTAACCCCAACACGAAGAAAGCAAAGCAAAAGGAAATAAAAAAGACGCAGGGCAAAGGCGGAAAAAAGGTAGCCCGATTGAAGAAAGAATAGGAGAAAACGCCAAAAGCTCAAGGGCAACCTTAAAAGTCCAAGGCAAATGCAAAAGGGGAAAGGTGCATTTTAAAATAAAAAGGTGCACCCTGAAATCTTGTAAAAGAGCACCGGGCTCTCACCCGTGCAATTTGTAAATGTAGACGGGCGGTGGAAAGGAAGCTAGGAAGATAGAAAAAAAGGGAAAAAGGGGATGACCGCCCAAAAGGGATTTAGGGTTTTGTATATAAAGTTGAAAAGTGAATGAGAAGCTCGTTCTTGTGTGTGGCCAAAAGTGGCTCTCCTCTTCTCCTTCTTCTTGCTTGCTTGAGCTTGTGCTTGAGAGAGGGAGTGTGAGAGTGTGAGGGAGTGAGTATGTGAGGGTGAGGGACTGAGGAGGAGAAGCTCTCCATCTTCTCCTCTCTTCTTCTCTTCTCTTCTCTTCTCTTGTCTTGCTCGCGGCAATGGAGCTTGGAGCGTGGAGCTTGAGGATGGAGCTTGCTTGAAGCTTGCACTTGGATCGTGGAGCTACCGGAGTGCGCGGGAGAGGAGGTAACTCGAACGGCATGGAGGTAAGCTCACTACACCCGTAGATATGGATGGTGCATCGGCTATGTGAGAGGTAGCCATTAGTGCTCGGCTTGGAACGCTTGAAACAATAAGCGGTCCGAGGGTCTTGGTGGTTGAGGGAAAGCTCCCACACTTATGGTTGCCTTGTCTAGTATAGAAGTAGAGTACAGAGGTGCTATGATTGTAGCATGTGAGGTATCTTGGTTACACAAGCCACATCTACCAATAATGGCTTAGTGCTCATGTGAGGTATCTTGGACCAGTTAATGAGGGCCAAAGGATTAGTGCTCATGGGTCCATGGATCTCTTGATCCTTTGGCCCTCATTAACTGGTCCATTGATCTCTTGATGGCTACAACTAAATCTTGCACTTCTTTTCGTTTGAGGTCCTCCTATTACCTTTTCTTTCATTTTTCCTCTCCTCTTTGAGATTCCTCCTTAGCTCTTTCCATAGTATTCTCCTCTTTGGATGTAGTCCTCTCCTTTTTTATTACTTTCTTAATTGTGATTTTTCTTTTTTCACATGTTAGAGATTGCTAACTTTAGCTACTGTAGCCATGCCACCTATGGTTGTTGCAATATTTCAAGTCTAGCACCTTATATCTCTTTAACTCTTTTTCTTTCTTCATTAGTGACCCTTTTTGCTTCCACGATTATGGAGTGTATGTTGCATGTGTATTGATTGGTTCACTCCTTCTTCCCTAGTTCAGCTTTGCTTGGAAGCTTGGCTTGATGATTTCTTGCTAGCCTCCTACTATGCTTTAAGCTTCTATTGCATTTATCTTCTAATCTTAGAGGACTTCCACATGCTCCTACCCTAATGTCCCTTCCAACATTGATGACACTTCTTGCACTAATACACTAGGAGGCTTTTATGATATTGGTGCTTTCCTTGCCTATGAGTCCTTGATAGCTTCCTCTATAGTGACCATCAAGGATCCTCTAAATCCCATAATTTAGTTTTTCTTGTGGCTTTTTTCCTTTCTGCACTCTTGCTTACTACTAGTGTGGGTCTACATTCTTCAGATCCTTATGTTCCTATACTCAAGGTGTTGGCTATTGTGTGCATGGTTTCCCTAATGTATGCATCAACATTTTTCTTGTCCACAACTCCTATTGCTAAGCTTTCTAGTATCCCCATTGGATTCTACTCATTGTGGAGTTGTGCCTAGTGCTAGAAGAAAGTACGTGAACTAGATTCACTTGGATCCTAATAGTAGGGTATGGAATGTCTTCTATACTCACTCCATCATTAGTTAGCACCTTCTACATGTTTATACCCAACCTAGTTAGAGATGTATCTTGCTTTTCAACATCTTTTCGTCTTTCCTTAGTAGCTTCAAGGATTTGTGCTCTACTTGACGCTGACCATTCACATCCTCCATTGTGGTCACTCCACTATATTTGTCAAGGTTATAGGATGCAAGGATTTTGGCATAGTCCACCTCACCTTTGAACTTTTCCATATATCCCTGAATCCACATCTTTTCATTGAATCCTTCACTTCTAGATCTTTGGCTCCTATTTTAGCAAGGTTTTGAATTTGTTAAGTATCTCAAGTGGCGATCCTGCTCAATCTCCATTTTTAGTTATATTTTCCTCGTCCTCTTCTATGAAGAGTACCTGGGGCTTACTAATTTTCTCCTACACAAGTTTCTCTCCTTTTCCCGATGAGATAATCTTATCAATGAAAATAAATTTTCCTAATTAATGTAAAACATGTTTGTAAAGGTTATAGGATGTAAGGAATTGTGAGCACTTGTCATAGTCCACCTCACCTTTGAACTTTTCCATATATCCGTGAATCCACATTTTTCCAAGCTTCTTCACTTCTAGATCTTTGGCTCCTATTTTAGCAAGGTTTTGAATTTGTTAGTATCTCAAGTGGAAATACCACTCAATCTTTATTTTTAGTTATATTTTTCTTGGTCCTCTTCTATGAAGGGTAGTTGGGGCTTACTTATTTTCTCCAACATAAGTTTCTCTGCTTTTCCTGGTGAGATGATTTTATCAATGAAAGAATTTTTCCTATTAATGTAAAACATGTTTTCAAGGTTATAGGATGTAAGAAATTTTGTGCACTTGTCATAGTCCACCTCACCTTTGAACTTTTCCAATATCCTTGAATCCACATCTTTTCACGAACTTCTTCATTTCTAGATCTTTGCCTCCTATTTAGCAAGGTTTTGAATTTGTTAGTATCTCAAGTGGCGATACCACTCTTTCTTTATTTTTAGTTATATTTTTCTTGGTCCTCTTCTATGAAGGGTAGCTAGGGCTTATTGATTTTCTCCTACACAACTTTCTCTCCTTCTCCTAGTGAGATGATTTTATCAATAAAAAGAAATTTTTCTATTAATGTAAAACATTTGGCATGTACTAAATGCTAGCTTTCAAGTTTGATGAATCTTGTTTGTGTTTATGGTTGTGCATGTGCATTTTTTTATTTATGCCTAAAATTCCCTTCCCCCACCTAAATGAACGTAATACTTCCTAGAATTGTGGAGCATGACTTACTGATGTGGTGATTCCAAGGTGTGCATGTCTTTTCACTACAATGTGCCTATGCACCTATTTATATATATAGTGATACAATACACAAGTACTTTTGTAGCAACCAATCATAAAACCAAGAACTATATTCAAATGCGACATAATGATCCATATCATGTGGGTGCATGTTGACCTGCATAAAATAGGTCAAGACATTAGTAGGGAATCACTCTAACCTATTCTACTACTGGTAATATGAAGTTCATCCTCACTAAGAATCCAATGTAGATATTGGTGGAGCATGATGTTTTCCTCTAATGGTCCATTCCAAGTCAAGACAAGTATCGTGAACGATGTATAAGCAATGTAGGTTAGGTCATATTCATAAGAATTAATGGCACGATGTTGTTCAACATTGGTCATTATCTAGCATCTAACCCTTTCCCATTGTGCATATAAGGTGAACTATTTTTGCAAGAAAATGGACTTGGATTTTACAGCTGATTGAGATCTACAAGATCCTTAGGTGTTGTTTCTACATAGTTGCATGTAAAGGAGGTTATGAGGCATCCCATGGTTAGAGCTTTTTCCTATGATATTTAAGTAGCAATTAACTCTTTGATCAACAAGGGATGCTTGGTTAATATGAACTCAAATTCCTTCCACCACCAAGGTAGTGACCTCACAGCCTTGGCCCATACTTTCATCCAAGAGACCAAAAACTACATAACTATAAGGCAGACAAGTGAAGGTGTTGCATTTTTAGGATTAGATGAGACTTCTATATGGGGCAGTTGTTGGTGATTTTCAATGGTGGTTGTTATGGAAGAACGTTATCCTTTAGCAATTGTGCCGTGTTGCCATTTGCTATGTGAGATGGGATGGCAAAGTGTTTGGGGAATCGGAGGTCGCAAGACAACTAGAAGGCCTAGGGGGTGTCTTATATCTCTTTCCATAGCTCATGACCTTGTTCAAGGATTTTGTTTTTTAACTGAAGCTCTGAGCTTAGGTCTATGGTTGGCATGTTTGATAAGTGTTCTTCTTGAATGTCTACTATGTCTAAGGTAATGAGGATAGGTATTTTAGCATGCATTTTCTTTTTTGATATCAACCTAGGGTTAATAGTTAGATTCTAGTGATATATCACTTGTTTCTTTGAGTATTTTCATGGTTTTGACAATGGTTGGCATTGTGAACGATACGAGTCAATGTATAAGTGATGGTATCGCTACAACCTTGGATGTGGCAAATGATTGTGATTGTTTTGGTAGCTATATCTATGAATTGCCCATAGATTAACCATGTGCACATAGCAATGATTTTGATAACCAATTTGATGGGTATGACCATGAGATAGACATTTTAACTCAATAAATTGTAAACATATTTCCATGATCATTTAATAACACAAGGTTTGACCTATGTGTGTGTCCAACTTTGGGAATTCACTTTTCTTAAGTCATATTTGATTTGTTCATATATGTCATTAGCTTACTGTGGTGTTCTTGCACTTGGACCAACTCATTAAGGTTTTACCCCCCTCCTTAAGGATTATATTCAATGAGGTTAAGGCTATTGATGGTGTCACCCACTTCAAAGAAGTGAGCATGCCATTACTAAAAGCCATGATGATTTTACTTTGGGTAATGCTACGGGAATGTGTTACATCTCATAATCAACTATGCACTTGGCCTAAATTTGTTACATCTCATAATTAACTAGCCTGTCATTTGTACAATCCACCCAACAAGGCCTCTTTCACAACTCCTTATCCATTAGGCAACACATTAAAAATGGTAGAAAGACTTTCAACCTTGATAGTAATCATCACATTTCTCAACAACATACCCACATATGGGTTAACTTTAGAAATGGTAGGAATTAGTTGAGCTCACCCATTCAAAAATAATATATCATGAGATTATAATTAACTCCCTCGTCAATTAAAGCCTCAATTTTATGCTCTTTCTTAGACGTGAGTTTGAGCCTATGATAGGCTAGTGGTATAGATTCATCTTCTTTAGGGGCAATCATTTTGATCCTCATAGTACGTATAGCAATCGGTGTGGCAACAACATTATCAATTCATGTAATAGGTAAGCTAGAGTCAATGGTCCTTTTTATACGGCTACCCATTGAAAAAGTCAATACCTTCTCCATTAAGGTTCTCAAGCTCCACATTGCTAGTTCTATTAATTTAACATACATGAAAAGGATTGAGACCTTTAAATTTCATCTTCTATTTGTGGCCTTTAATGGAGTTGAGCAACACTAGATTGCCCTCCTTCTCAAAGTCTCTCTATTTGGTGTGCTTGTCAAACTAAGATTTCCATCTATCTTTTTTGCAAATTAAGGCATGTGTTGCTAGCAATCTTCTTTCTAATAAATATTCAAGTTCTACAATTGCTCCAAGCATCTCTACCTTCCCATCATTCTTTCATAGCCACTCTCAAGCTCAAAAGAAAAAATCCAACTAGCATTATGACATTAGTCATACGGGATTTTCTCAGTTAGCATCTTTTAGGCCATATGATATGCCCATATACTATAGGCTTATTGTTCAATCACTTCTACGGAAGCTAAAATTGTTTTGGTCAATATAGCAATCAAGCTTTTGTTCATGGCTTTTGCTTGACCACTTGATTAGGGATAGTAAGGTGATGACTTTTGGTGATGACCATGAATGTGGACAATAGGTAAGCAATCACTTCATTAATAATGTGTATGTCTTGGTCACTATGGGAGCTTCTCGCTTGACTGCCAAGACCCATGAGACCGCTTATCATTTCAAGCCAAGTGCAATGGCTACCTCTCACATAGCCATGCACACTCTCACACCTACGAGTGTAGCGAGCTTACCTTCATACCTGATCAAGTTGCCTCCTCCCTCAAGCTCTCCAGTAGCTCCATGATCCAATACATAAGCTTAGGCAAGCTCGATGCTCAAGCTCCCAGCTCCAAGCTCCATTGCCACATCAAGACAAGACAAGAGAAAATAGGAGAAGTAGAAGAAGAAAGGAGAAGATGGAGAGCTTCTCCACCACAATCTCTCACCCTCACACACTCACTACCTCACTCCCTTACACACTCTCTCTCAAGCACACCAAATTGAAGCTTCTTCATTCACTTTTTACCTTTTTATACATGCCCTACTCCTCCCTTTTTGCAGTGAGTTTAACCCTAAGATAAGCAAGCGCTACTATGTCTTCATCTTCTAGGTCTTGGCTTATAATTTAAGCCTTCTGATACATGCCCTTGAGTCCCCAACTGCACAAACAAATGTGGATTCTGCACTGAAGTTTTGGGTCATCTGTGAAGTGCCATTCAAGGTGCATCTATCGTCAGGACTATCATGTCTAGCCATCCTCGCAGTTATAGCTTGATGTTGTTGCATTGCACTTTGACTAGATGCAGTCCGAATGCATCCTATACATGTTTTTGTGGTGTGGCCTTTTTGCCCTTATTGGCTAGATTGGCCCACTGAGGTTCTAGGGTCGTTGTTTGTCTTTGTTTGGGTATGGGCTTTTGGTTGTTATTTTGCAAGTGAGAATCTATACTTGTGTAGAGCCACTGCTACATTAGGATCTAATTTGGAGGACTTGTCATGGTGCATATTTGCTCTCCAACCTACTTGGGGGAGGTGTGGAGGAGGCAGAGCCCCCTCTATGGGGGTCCGAGGGGGGCAGTCCCCTTCGGCCCTGCATGGCCGTTACCCTAAATGCCATACACAATTTGAAGGACCCATTTTTGAACTATTTGCTCTAGATTTCTGTCTCGCGATAGATCTATGTTGTGCTTTTGGCTCTATATGGCCTCTGGGTTGATTTCAGGGTCTACAAGTTAAAATTTGTAAAAATCCAATAGGTCTGAATTGCAAGGACCGAATGTCCAATTCAGCCTATCCGAATGGCTGAGGGCCGAATTTAACTAGTCCGAATGTCAAATTTGGCCAGTCCAAATGTGGTTTGATCAATTGGGAGGCCGAACGGCCAAGGTTCGAGTCAGGTGGGCCGAATGCAAAATGGTCCGAATGGTGAATTCGACCGAGCCGAATGCCAGCTTGTCTAAGTGGGGTTGGCCGAGTCAACAGGGCCGAGAGGCAAATCAAGTGGGCTAAATATTAAGTTTGTTCACGTGGTGGATTCGGACGGGCTGAGCGGTGGGCGTCCGAGTGGTAGTGGCTAAATCGCCGAATACGAGAGGGCTGAGGGCCGATTCTGGGACTCGGCCCAAAATTTCCATCACTCGGACAAGCCGAATGCGAGGCATTTTTTTTCTGACTTGCACAAAATTCGTCATGTTGAGTGATCAAGGCCTTCCCACTGGTCGAGCACCTCTAGATCCTAACTACACATGCAGGGGAAGGTGTGGGATTACTTGTAGTGGGTAAAAAAATCCTCGACAACAAGATTGAAGCAGGTCCACACAATGAAGCTCTCTCTCTCTCTCTCTCTCTCTCTCTCTCTCTCTCTCTCTCTCTCTCTCTCTCTCTCTCTCTCTCTCTCTCTCTCTCTCTCTCTCTCTCTCTCTCTCTCTCTCTCTCTCTCTCTCTCTCTCTCTCTCTCTCTCTCTCTCTCTCTCTCCAGCTCTCCCAAATCCTTGCAATGCATAATGAGGTCTTCCTTGCCACTTTTGGCCTATTATTACCCTGCCCTAGCCTGCATTCACCTTAGTCTTTCTCCCCTTACCAATATTTAACCCAAGATTTAATTTTTTGCCCTTCTTTTCCCTGTTTTAGCCTATTATACAGCAAACAAAAAGCCCTATTGCATGCTCAAATGTTTTACTCCTATCCTACCTAAATGCAAGTGAAAATCATAAAGAAAACACCTACAGTACTCCAACCTACCTTTCCAACTCCAAAAAACCAAAAAATTACTTGCTAAGGAGATCGAATACCTCTTCAAATCCCTCGCTTCCTACATATCTACCTCAAGCACTGGTTTGGGGAAAACCCTACTTCAATGCTCAATTCGAAGCGTGCAAGCGCTCAAGGCTTGAATCTGTTGGTCCCAGCAAAACGGAACCAAAATGTAGAGGCGAGCAATCGCCAAGAACCACGAACCACTTGTTATTTCAAGCATTCCAAGCCGAGCACTAATGGCTACCTCTCACATAGCGGACACGCCATCCATTCCTAGGAGTGTAGTGATCTTACCTCCATGCCCGATCGAGTTACCTCCTCTCCCAAGCACTCCAGTAGCTCCATGATCCAAGTGCAAGCTTCAAGCAAGCTCCAACCATTCCCAAGCTCCATTTCCACGAGCAAGACAAGAGAAGAGAAGAAGAGAGAAGATGGAGAGCTTCTCCACCACAGTCCCTCACCCTCACACACTCACTCCCTCGCACTCTCACACTCCCTTTCTCAAGCACAAGCCCAAGCAAGCAAGAACAAGAACAAGAAGAAGAGGACGAGGACGAGGACGAGGAGAGCTCATTTTGGCCACACACAAGAATAAGCTTCTCATTCACTTTTCAACTTTATATACAAAACCGTAAATCCCTTTTGGGTGGTCATCCCCTTATCCCCTTTTTTACATGGCCGGCTTAGGCCCTTTTTCCCATTGTCCTCCTATCTTCCTAGCTTCCTTCCTACTGCCCATCTACCTTTACAATTTGCACTGCGCTCTTAAAATAAATCATGGTGCGCCGTGTGCTCTTTTACAAAAGCATTGACTTGGGCTTTTTCTTATGCACCTTTCTCCTTGATTTAGGACTTTTCTGCACTTCTTATGTTTCCAGATTCTTCTTGGCATGCCTTCATCTTCTGTTTCACTTTTGCCTTAGCCTTATCTTCTGCTTTAGATTTTTTGGCTTTTCCACCTTGTTCGTTTGAGGGTTAATATAAGATACTTCTATTAGTTCATGGTGAAGATAAGGATTAACTCAATATAATTTTATTGATTGAGAAGATGCATACTTTTAAATTTCAAGTATGGTATATACAGTTGATGGAGTTATCATGGAGTCCCCATTCTCTTTTTTGCATGTACATATGTATCTTATGAAAAACCAATGTGTTGGTTTCGATGTTAGATATGATGCTTTAGGGAATTGAGCAATGTTAAAGGTTAGAAGGATTTCATGACCCTCGGTTCCATTTTATACCTAGGCAGTTGACTCACCTGGCCAATGTAGCCAAGTGGCCACCAAAAAGTGGAAATGATAGCAAGAAGTAAGCATAGGTGGGATGATGGAGCTTACAAACACTAAACCCCTATTTTTTCCAGATGGTTGCCCCAACATTGAGTGCAATATAGCTTCCAAGTAGTTGTAGGGCCAAGTAAATAAAAATCTTTCGTTTGATTCTTGGTTGAAACTATTTGGCCATCTCTATGGTTTAGCATAAATTGAAAGTCCACATGGCTTCTATTGGGCAATGGAGTTGCAATCCACAATGAGTTTTAGGAGCTCCAAAATGGTATATGCTTTTGCAACTCCATTGACTTCTACTCCTTGTGGATTGCAAATCCATTGGCCAAACACCATCTATTGCTCCTTCCATTGTGTCTTCATGAAGTTGTCATACAACATGATGTACATGTTGGCTACATAAGGCTTCCTTGATAGTACCAACCCTCTGTGATACTTCACTAACCACTTTGGGCTCAATAGGAGCACCCCCTCACATGGCCACATTAGCCCTAGCCATGCAAGGACTAGCACTATAACAACTCCCATACTATCGTCAACAATGTCAATGCAAGATGTAATTGCCTCACCATGCTTTTGTGTCTTGTTTGATCATTAGAACATCTTGCAAATTACAATATTAAACTACTATTAATCACTCATGCACCTTGCAACCTACCATGCCCTTGTCACCCATCTTACTACTCCAATGCTTGCATTGTTATGGCCTTGAGCCAATATCATTGGATCGCTCGACTCTGCCAAAACCACCAACACATTCCTAGTCTTTGTCTAATCCAAGGTTGCATGCCAGTGAATACTACTTCAAGTTGCTTAGTGTGCAACAAACCATCGAGTCCCTCCGCAAGCTTACAACAAACTTCCAGATCCACCACCTGCACATTGTGAGTTGCAAATATGGCTAGAGATGGTGCTCTACATACTAGACACTTAGGTCCTATGTGGAGTTAATGGAGAAGCAAGGCCACATGGTAGTGGTTCACGAACACGTTCTACAATGTGAGCAATTGGGGTGGTGGGTGGATGACATGGTGCATTAGAGAAGTCGATTGCTCATGTGTTTGGTGACAGTGTTGTACATTGTACTAGTGTTATTTCGTAACACATGTTGTCATACTATTCATGTATATATTCTTTCTAGGTCCATGGCATTGGTAGTACATGGTGATGAGCTAGCACATGGACATGCATATGGTGTAGGCAGAGGTACTGCATGATGAGTTCAACATGCGCCCATCATCCAAGCATGCCAATGTGATCAAGGATGAACTACAATCCCTGGCCTTCTTACGAACCTAGTCACCTAGCTCAAGTGATTCCATGCAATCTTCACCTAACATGACCCCCATGCCACATGTTTTCATCTTTTTCTCACTCACCCTTGCTATTGCCCTCTACCTCATCCCCCACTATGTCATTGCCCTCTTGCTCAATGTCTACAAAAACAAAGAAAGAAGTCTACCCCTCTTACTCAAAATTAAAAAATCAATTTGCTAATACATGTGAGAGATGTTGAGAAACACAGATCCTTGAGCAAGGTTTAGCTATGGAGGATGGAAGTTAAACAAAGAGGCTTTCTTAGCAGTGTGATTGCATAAATCTCAACACCCCTCCTCAATCGCAACCATCAAAAGGCACTGATTATACAAAGGCTATCATGAGTATAACCTTGCTAAGTGTAGACATGGAAAAAACCAACCATATGAAGCATTAATGCAAGTACATACAAGGCTTTAAAAAGTTCTAGTAAAATTTTGGGACAAGGACCAATAGGCCCTTGTGGTCTTCATACACAAATATGACATTATAAGCTTTTTGTGGTTTTCTTTCAACATAACAAATTTTCTTTTCCTTGTCCTTCTTTACTTTGATGCTCTCCACTTTGCTTAAATCTTTTTTTACTTCGATCTTCTAGTCTTCTTCTCCTTTGACTACTTTGATCTTCTTTCCATTGTTCTTTTTCTCCACTTTGCTTACTTTGATCTTTTGGTCCCCCTCAAGCAAAGAGGTTAGACACTTAGGAATTGGCATGTTGAGCAGAGTGGCTAAAACATCTTCAAGGTCTTCAAATAAAATCATTGATTGCACTTGGATATAGGTAACTTCATTTCTTCATAGAGCAAACAATCTTCCCATGTAGTACAGATGAGTAACAAGAATCGTGTTACTTTCCATGAATGACATCTATACAAAAATCTTCATGTTTGTCATTGCAATAATTGAGAATTAGCTTTAACAACTAAGGTAAATCTAGCAAGAGAGAAAATTGCACCAAAAGACGCAATAGGTATTAGTGTTTAACAACACTATTTAGTATCAAGAGATTATTTCTTGAAGCTTAATGTCAAATATTGATACTTGATCTTCTTGAACCTTCTTTTTGCTAAGTTTGAGGGTTGCACTTGTTGGAACTTTAGTGCTACAATGGATCAGATTTGCAATGTGTTGTTTGAGCCAAAGAAGTGAGAAAATGAAGTAATTTTTTAGCTTGAGGCCAAAATGGCTATGGATCTCCTGCCAACAAGGACTGGCAACTAGTAAATTAGTTCCCACGAGCTCCATAGGTTGAATTTGCTCAAACCCTTTGAGATGGAGGACCCTCACTAATGGTTTAAGTCCCCCTAAGAGGGTTTGTACTCGACTTGCTCGAGCTGAGAGATCTAAGCCTTCAAAGTGGTCACTGTCAAAACTACACCCAGATTTGGGGAAATGCAAATGTCGAGCATGATGCACATTAATCTCCTTGATTTTTGTGGCAAAAATTTGTGCCTTGGCCTGAAGAACAAATGCCAAGAAGAAAGCTCAAAGAGATATGGTCTAATTGAAGAGATATGATTGCTCCAATAGAGGTAGGTGCTGTTGGCTATGGAGGTCAAGAATGATAGAGTGAAAATGAAGTGAGAGATGAAAGATTCTTATAGAGCTCGACTAACCAAAGGTTGTGGGGAACTGGAGGAGTGAGCTAATCTAAATCGATCTCACCATGGCTTTGACACCATGTTGAGAAACACGAATCCTTGAGCAAGGTTTAACTATAGAGGATGGAAGTCAATGTCAAGATGCATGATGGAAGAGACTAGACACACTGACTATTACTTAAGTGAATTAGGTTCCAAGATAGATTAACTTGGATGCATAAACACAATCTTGAGTACAGAGACGAGTGAAAGTACAAAGTACAATAACACTCATCATCTAATTCAATGTCAAGTACATGCTTTTATAGTTGTAGGATGGTTTCCCTTTTCTCACTATGCCTATGGAATTTAGGCAGCTTCTCCTAGGTTGTTGCATGTCCTTTGCCCTACTTCTCCATACAAAGAGGTTGTATTAGGAGTGTGATTGCATAAATCTCAACAAGAGAGAGAAAGAGAGAGAATGGATTTCTTGCACAAGCTCATCCCCCATAATAAGAGAGGCTAGTAATGTTACCCCTTGCTATCAAATAAAAATCTCTTTTTGTGACTTAAGCTAATGATTATTTGTTTTATTTGCTAGTTTTGGAGGTCTGATGACTTTGAGAGAGAGGAGGGGGGAACTTTCATCGCCATGACTCATTCAAATTTCCACTCCAACAAAAAGTGCCATATTGCTCACTTGTTCTTTTCCCCTTTGTCTATTTACTTGGTTAGTATCACAGAGCGTGCTCTAGGGGTCTATTAACTTAGGCTTGGAGCTTTTGGAGAGGGTGTAACTTCACGTTGTTACAAGGGTATCAAAAGATCCACTCCCCAAGAAGAGAAAGCAAGGGTGCTAGAAAGATAGAGAGAGAGAGAGAGAGAGAGAGAGAGAGAGAGAGAGAGAGAGAGAGAGAGAGAGAGAGAGAGAGAGAGAGAGAGAGGGGGGGGGGTGGGGGGAAGACACTACACATATATCCTCGAACATCCATCTATCCTCAATAGCAAACATCTCAATGATGGCCTAATACTAGAAACAAATTTACAATGAGTTGTTGTGAGGAATGTCCCAAACCTACCACAAGTTTCATGATGGTGCATATTGAAGTAGTGGTGCTGATTTCCATATTCGAGGAACCAATGAACTTGGAAAGGAATAAGGAGACTTTGCAATGCAAGAGGAGACCACTTAGCTCTTGGCCCTAGATACCAAGTAATTAAAGTTAATTAAATTTTAGTAAGCAATTTGGACTATGACCACTTAGCACTTGGCCCTAGATGCCAAGTACTATGCTTGTGAGTTTATCTCATTCACTTTGACATTCCTTTTAGACCATGGTGTGAGTCCAACTATCGATGCCTTCATTGATTTCATGAATCCAAAAGCCACATATCCTCTCAAATCTTCTTGTACATTTACAAGTAAAATCATAAAGCAAGCATATCAAAGCAATGAATGCAATTCTTTTTATTCAAAAAACAAATTTAATTAAAGAGACCCTTCCAATCTCAATAAAATAATTGTGTAAACTAGATAACTCAAACCAAATTATAATGACTAGATATGGTTTGATCTACATTCCTCAATGACATCTTCAGAGACTAGCACTAGAGCATTCTCCTCAAATTCTCTAGATGTGCCTTCTCTAACAGCTTCCTCTCCTTCGTGACGTCTTTTAGGGCCATTATTTTGGAGTAAATTTTGTCAAGATTGTGGGAGAGAAGGAAGGAGACTCACTTGTAGCTTTCTTGCTTGCACAATGGGGGAATACACACAGAGGTGGAGGCTGAAAACAGTTTTCCTCTTCTTAGTTGTGTAAGCCAAAAGAACTCTCATACAAAGAAATAGAAGAACCCTATATATGGGTCTCAAACCAAACTCAACAAACTAAGGTGGCATACTAACTGAGCCACGAACTAGAGTAGATAAGGATAGCTATCATGTAGCTATTATTCATTGGCGGTGTACTAACCACATCTGCAACTGACACGTCGGTGACATAAATGCACAACGGTCACCCTGGCATATCACGAGTGGAGCTCGATATCTCAACACTCCCCCTCGAGCTCAATCCCAATTCCTGCACACCAAGCAGGTCTCTGAACTTGCGCAGCTTCTCTGCGCCCAATGCCTTTGTGAATATGTCAGCTACCTGATCCTCTGTGCTGACATAAACTAGATCAATAAGACCTAGTAAAACCCTCTCCCGCACATAGTGATAATGCACCTCAATGTGCTTTGTTCTAGTATGATAGACTGGGTTATTTGCCAAGTGTATACTACTCATGTTGTCACAATAAATGACAACTGGCCCATCTGTAGACTGATGTATATCATAAAGTAGCTTATGTAACCAAGCTACCTCACATGCAGCCATTGCTGCACCCTTGTACTCAGCCTCTGTGCTCGACAAGGCAACTGTAAGTTGTTTCTTGCTGCTCCAAGTGACTGCAGCACTCCCAAAAGAGAACACTTATCCACTGGTAGATCGTCTATCAGAAATGCTACCAGCCCAGTCAGCATCAGTGTATCCATGCAATTGTATCTGAACCCCAGTCTCATAAAATAGTCCATACTGCAATGTGGACTTCACATACCTGAGTATACATCTAGCCGCATCCAAATGCGATTTCCTTGGAGCTTGCATAAACTGACTTACCAATCCAACAGCATAGCTCAAATCTGGCCTGGTAATAGTCATATAAATCAAGCTTCCTACTATGCGTCTGTACATAGTAGGGTCTTCCAGAAGCTCACCTGCATCTGTGCTCAGCTTCACATTCTGCTCCAAAGGAACTGAAATAGGCTTACAGCCTGTCATCCCATATTTGGACAGCATATCCAATCCATACTGCCTCTGCAAGAGCTGTATCCTACTTGGTGATCTAATCACCTCAATGCCCAAGAAATAACGCAGCTCTCCCAAATCCTTCATCTCAAACTTCTGCTTCAATAGCATTTTCACATGAAGGATATCTTCATCACTGTCACCTGTCATAATCAAATCATCAACATAAATGACAAGTAGCATAATACCTTTCTCTGTTTTTCTCACATAAAGTGAGAAATCTGCCTTGGAAATCTAAAAGCCAATAGTAACAAGATACTGTTCTATCTTGTCAGACCATGCTCTAGGTGCTTGCTTCAAGCCATACAAGGCTTTCTTCAACCTGCAAACAAACTCAGGATGAACAGCATGCACATAACCTGGTGGCTGCTCCATATAGACCTCTTCTTGCAAATCACCATGCAAGAAGGCATTCTTTATATCCATCTGATGTAAAGACTATCCCTTTGATGCAGCCATAGCAATGACTGCTCTTACGATTGCCATCCTTGCAACAACCGGACTGAATGTTTCTTCATAGTCAATGCCATATGTTTGTGCATACCCCTTGACTACTAATCTTGCCTTGTATCTGTTCACAGAACCATCTGCATTGTGCTTCACCTTATAAACCCACTTACAGCCAATTGCATTCTTACCTTTAGGCAAAGGTACCAATTCCCATGTAGCATTTGCTTCCAAGGCATCCATTTCTTCATCCATGGCTTTCTCCCATTTTTCTTTTCCCATGGCTTGCTCAAAAGAAGTGGGTTCTAGTTCATGTATCACTTTGACCATATATGCATAGTGAATGGTTGTAAATCCATCATATTTCAGCCTATCCACAGGATACCTAACTCTGGTTGACCTGCGCAAAGTACGTTCACTCCCAGGTGCTCTCAAAACATCCATGGTCTTCCTTACTCCAGGTGTAACAATAGAAGGAATACCCAACTCATCATCAATGCTCTGTTCTGAGCCACTGGATTCACCATCCACATAAGAGTGACCTGCATTCACATCAAACATGGGCTGATCAACCTTCTCTTTTCCTTTTCATGATACCTACATACCACTATCTGCATTGCTTTGAGAAGATTCTCATGATCTCAATCTGCCTGTCCATGGCGAAGAATGTGAACCACTGCTAGAGGATGCTCCAGGTCCACTAATATTTTGTGACTACTGCTGTGAATTATGTGCAGCATTACCATTTTTTGCATCTACATCATCAATCACATTTACTGGTTTATACCAGCTACTCATCTCATCAAAAACAACATCTCTGCTCACTGTAAACTTACGACTAGAAGGGTTATAGCATCTATACCCTTTCTGTTGCAGAGAGTAACCAATAAAGGTGCACTTCTCAGCTTTTGGATCCAACTTGGATCTCAACTCATCTGGCACATGTACATAGGCAATGCAACCAAAAAATTTCAAATGACAAATATCTGGTTTCCTACCAGTATACCTCTCCTCTGGAGTCATCCCATGTATTGCTGCAGTGGGAGTCCTGTTCATTATGTAGACTGCTGTAGCAACTGCTTCAGCCCAGTAAAAATCTGTCAAGTCTTTTTCGTTGAGCATGGCATTAGATACCTCTCCAATATGCCTGTTTTTCCTTTCTGCAATTCTATTTTGTTGTGGGGTATGACTGAATGAATATTGCTGCTTTATGCCATGCTCTTGCAGGAACCTTGCAAACTCATTTGAGAGGTACTCTCCCCCTCCATCTGACCTTAGGCATTTTATTTGCAGGCCTGTTTCTTTTTCAACCATAGCTTTAAGAGTTTTGAAATGCCCAAACACTTCATTTTTCTTTTTCATAAAATACACCCAAACTTTTCTGCTATAGTCATCAATAAAAGTGACAAAATAATGACAGCCTCCAAGAGATGCAGCTTTAGTAGTCCACACATCAGAGTGGATTAATTCCAACGGCTTCTTACTCTCTTGAACATGTCTAGGAAATGGTTTCCTTGCCTGTTTTCCAAATTGACAGGCTTCACATACCTTATGCATTTCTGCAACCTTGAATTTAGGCAATCCTGCAACAATGTTTTGGGCCTGCATTGATTTAAGTCGCTGTACATTAACATGACCAATGCGTTTATGCCAGATATCAATATCTGCAACTACACCGGTCCCATGTGCAAACATTGCTGCACTCAATTCAGGCATGTCTGCATCCAATGTAAACATTCTGCCCTTCTTCTTTCCTTTTGCTATCAAGCGGCCTTTATTTTTCATATCCTCAACAAAGCATCCATGAGGATTAAATCTGACCTGCAAGCCCTGCTCAACCATTTGACCAATAGAAACCAGATTCTTGGTGATATTCGGGACATGAAATACATCAGACAGGTATTTCTTTTTCCCATCCTGCATAGACAAAGGAATTTTTCCAATCTGCACAATAGGATGTGTAGTATCATCACCGCTCTCCACAAATCCTGGTTTTTCCATTTTCCTTGCATCCTCCATCCATTCTGCATGACCTGTCATGTGGTTTGATGCACCTGAGTCAACATACCACACATCATTGCTTTCTTCTGCACTTGTCACAGAATTGTTCATGTGCTGCACCATAAACAAATGCTCATTTCTGTCATCACCCTGTCTACTAGAAGATACATAATTCCCTTGTTGCAGTTTTCCATTCATGATGTCATTCTGCTTTTTATAGTAGTCTTTAGCCATATGACCCATTTTACCACAGTAGTAGCATTCAACATTATTGTTTGCATTTTGGCCTCTTTGTCATCCACCACGACCTCTTTGGCTCCCCCTGCCTCTAGAGTTACCACGTCCTCCTCCATAGGACTGGTTTTCTTGAGTCTGCTGCATATTCTGATTTCTACCACGGCCTCCAGATCGGCCTCCTCTACCTCTGCCTCTACCTCTTCCAGCATTGGAGTAGAAGACAGTTTCTTTTGAAGTTCCTCCTGAAGAAGATGCACCACCATTTCTCTGCTCCTCAGAAATTAGAAGAGCAATCAACTCCTCAAAATCAGGAAATCTTTCACGAACTGAAATGGATGTCCGAAACTGCGCATAATCCTTTCCTAGACCATTCAAGGTCACATAAACTAAATCATCATCTTCCACTGGCGACCCAATGGAAGCAAGTGCATCTGCAATCTTCTTCACCTTCATGTGGTAGTCATTGATGCTCATATTTTCTCTTTGCACATTATGCAACTCTTGCTTGAGCTGCATTTTCCTAGCTTGCGTATTTGTGCTATACATTTTTGACAAAGTATCCCATGCCTCCTTTGGCGTACTTGCATCCTGAATATGCACAATCATAGAGTCTGAAATGCTGATAGACAGCCAATACATAACTTTCCTGGCTCTCTCATGCCATGCTTTAAATGCCTGCATTTGCTGTTGATTGGGAACATCAGGAAGAACTGGTTCTTCTTCATTTCCTACAACAAATTCCCAATATCCTTTTCCCATAAGGAAATTCGTCATTCTAAACTTCCATGCTTGGAAGTTGTTCTTGTCAAGCTTTTCAGTGACAATCTGAGAGAGAATCAGACGCCATTACAGGACACTGCAAGAAATTCTGTCACTGCAAAGAACACAGCTTCAGCCTCACAAGGGCAAATCTGCAAAACTGACGAGAGTGGTATTTGACCACATAGTCACTTCCTAGTGACGATTTTGCATCAACAGGCAACAAGGATGATTCTGTAACTCCCAATGTCTCTGCGCACAGGCATACGATGCAATTTCTACAGTAACTTTTCACCAACCTGTAGAATAGTGGTTGCACAGCATAAAACTGGGCCTTTTCCTGAGTGCGTGCAGAAAACTTCCACCTCCAAAACAGGCCCCGAAATGGTCTCAAATCAAAAAAACAGGGTCGCCAAGGGCTGAAGGCCTCTCCCGTAGCATATACTGCCCTCTTGCTTCACCGCAAAGAGCGTCTCAACCTGAGACAATGCACTCTTGCAATTTCTGGCTGTGCTACCTGCAGAGATCTGCTCCCAAAACAGAAAATGAAAGCAACACTGCTCCTCTTACCAGAACACCGCGAGCTTGGCTTGCTTTCTTGAGCTCCTTACCACGAACAAGGCTCTGATACCATGTCAAGATTGTGGGAGAGAAGGAAGGAGACTCACTTGTAGCTTTCTTGCTTGCACAATGGGGGAATACACACAGAGGTGGAGGCTGAAAACAGTTTTCCTCTTCTTAGTTGTGTAAGCCAAAAGAACTCTCATACAAAGAAATAGAAGAACCTTATATATGGGTCTCAAACCAAACTCAACAAACTAAGGTGGCATACTAACTGAGCCACGAACTAGAGTAGATAAGGATAGCTATCATGTAGCTATTATTCATTGGCGGTGTACCAACCGCATCTGCAACTGACACGTCAGTGACATAAATGCACAATGGTCACCTTGGCATATCACGAGTGGAGCTTGATATCTCAACAAATTTGACTATGGTTTTGGAAAAGGGAGAAAAAACTCGATAACTTTTGATAGAAATTTCATGTAATTATAGAGGGGAGAGAGAGAGACAACTATGCAACTTTTGGAAAATTTTCTAAGTGATTATGGAGAAGAGGGAAAAAGATTGGTGGATCTTAGCAAACCTCCTATGTGAAATGGAGAAGAGAGGAAAAGCTTAATGGATTTTGGCAGAGCTCCCATGTGATTATGAAGAAGAGAGAAAAAGCTCGATGGATCTTAGTAGAGCTTTCGCATGAGTTTGGAGAAGAGATAATAGAAACTAAGAGATAGATGCCCCTCTAGCTTCACTTGATCCCACAAAGTGGTGTCTTCTCCAAGAGAGTTATGTATCTCTGAGACTATCCATGGGATGTTTACATAAATAGAGAGGAGGGCTTACCTTAAGCTAGAATCAAGCTAATTTGAGTTTGTTTTGAGAGATTTTTCTCAAATTTGAGAATATTCACATTTTGCAAGATTAGGAGTTTGAAATAGGCAAAAGCAAAGGCCATTCATGATGTATGTAGCTCACATGTACAAATTCCTACATGTAGGATAGAACTTCAAATAGCCATAAATTTTCACCCTAAACTTAGATTTTGGATCTATTTCTACCTTGTGATCATGGCAACAAGCTTTATGATTCTATTAGTCCATCTCATGTGTTTGAATAATTTGGAAAAAATCCAAAATTTAATCTCATGTTTTGCCATCAATAATTCTTAGCTATATATATATTTTTAATCCAATAAAAGCTATGTCTTCAAAATCCCTCAACAATATTACTTTGGAATCTTGCTCATGTGCAACAAAACACATATCATTCATGATTACTTTTATCATGAAATATAACATAATGTCTAAGGTGCCAAGGATAGTATACTACTACACATTGAATGTCTAGAAATGTAAAATTTTCTATCACTTGTAACTAATGGTTTAGAATGTGATATATGAGCAAGTTACGGGGATGAAAATTTCCTAAAATAATGCATTGGCCTCCTTAAATCTTAGCATAAGTTTGGAAATTAATTTCCAATACCCTTGATCGGTTCTCTTTTGCACCTTGATTGAGCTTCCAACTTGTCTTTAGTAGATTTTGTCTTGATGAAATATCCTCCTTATCATTATAATAGGGACCTAGTTATATGTGATCTCAACACTCAATTCTTAAATTCTTTTAAATATTGACTAATTTGAAGAAAAATGGTATAGATCACCTTTCTATGCCCTCCAACTTAAACTAGAGCTCCATCAATCCTAGATTTCTCAAAATTCTATAGAAAATTGTCAATTGTAGAAATTAATACCCTAGAGATATGATCATAGAGATGCTTCAACAAAATACAAAACAAAGAAACATTGGCAAGCAAAGCTAGAGCCTAAAATATTATATCCCTATCTACATTTTTCCTATCAAAACTCTTTTGCACAAGAAATTCTTGATTGGATCTTTTGATCCCATTAGCTAATTAGATCAATAGAAGGAGAGGGAAATTGAGTCATAAAATATACTTTAGTAATTGCAATTGTAAGAAGGTGGTGTCTCTCATAATTAAGGTTTAATAAGTATGTGGCACGCGCACACGCACGCACGCGCGCGCGCACACACACACACACAGGATTCTATAACCTTAGCATGATCCCCATCTTGCTTACTCATGTGATTGTACTCCTAGGCCTTTACACCACATAATTTTTAGGTTCTCAAATTGCATGTTATCAAAATGATGAAGTAAAAACTATTATGGCCTAAATACAAAACCTTTTTTGTATCTCATTTGAATTCACTTAGATTGATGTGACTTTCACCCTTGGCTTTAATGTCCATAGTCAATGTTTTCTTTTGCTTTTTAGAGCATTGTACTTTGTTTTTCTTAGATAAAATAGAGTTTATTTCATCTCTAATATTTGCAAATAAAAGACTAGAAACTATGGAGATAGGCTCTCTCTCTCTCTCTCTCTCTCTCTCTCTCTCTCTCTCTCTCTCTCTCTCTCTCTCTCTCTCTCTCTCTCTCTCTCTCTCTCTCTCTCTCTCTCTCTCTCTCTCTCTCTCTCTCTCTCTCTCTCTCTCTCTCTCTCTCTCTCTCTCTCTCTCTCTCTCTCTCTCTCTCTCTCTCTCTCTCATGAACATCTTTAGATCATAGTGAAAAGTAGTTTATAAATACTATTGGATGACTTCAACAACAAATTTACTCAATTAACAATTACTTATTGAGAACAGGTAATTGTAATTTGCAATAAATATGGGATTGCCATATTGAATAAGCACTAGAGACAAAGTGTTTTGTGCTCATAGGCATATGCTCAACTCTATGAGGTATAGATGAAGACAAGTAGTTAAACTTATGGCTCAAATGATTTAACTACAAATAGAACATGCATTTTTGAGTTTTACACATAATAGATGAGGCTCTTTGATCAAACATGATAGGTTATTTGATATGATGCCTTTTGGCATTCAAGCTATGGCTTCTCATACTAAAGTTGGTTCTTATAATATTTTATAAAGAAGAGAAGCCTCTATAATATTACATGGTAGGTTGGTGAATATAATGCCATTTGCTCTTCACAATATGTTATCTCATGTTGAAGCTTCAAATGGGAACATTGAACTTGCTTCTACACAAGAATCTTCATTACATTAATGTTTGGCAATGCTCTGAATGACTAGAGTTTGTAGAATCTAATGATTGGTGACTTAAATGATAATAATGTTTCCATTTTTGAGCCATAAAATGGAGGATTTTGCTCTACTCTACATACTCTAGCCATAATTAATATTCATCCCACAACTACAATATTACTATTTCAAGACCCTAATATGCATTCCATCGCGAATCTTACTAAAGTATGTCAACAATGTTCAGCCAAACTATTGAGATGTGAAACACAATTGTGGAATTCAATTTTGTTTGGTAAACATTGTTGTCAAAATGGAAAAGTGATGTTAGCTCCATTGCAACATCCAGCGCAACCTTTGCATGATTGATTGCATGGTGTTCATCCTTAAAGTAGAGTGTTTAAAAGTAATATACAAGCTTATAATAGTGTTGTTCCATTTGTGTCACTTGGAGCAAATGTTGATGAGCTTTTAGTGTTGTTGGGAATGCTTACACTTTCAAAGTAGTGTATAGTTAAATTTATCACCATATAGGTTCTCTACTACCTAATATGCAATGTCAAGAGTGACTAAGATTTGCTCAACTAACACGAGTTGTCTGATCAATTAGGTGTAATGCCAGATCTCTTGCCAAATTTACTTGAAGATCTTTAATGTATGATGCATGATCGCAATATACATGCACAAGCTTTTAGATCTATGGTCATGCAATCGCAACATAATCTCTTCATGGAATTGAGAATGACTATTTTTAATGTGCAACAAACCAATGGACAATACTTAGCTCATGTTGCAACCAAGGTCGTGGCTATTATGCCGGATTAATGTAATGAGGATACTCTTGATTGTTGTGATATTTAAATTTATACTCAAGATGGTCGGTGTGTTTCTATTTCAGACTTGCACAAAGCTTATATGTCAATGTTTTATGTCCTTCTTTTTCCTAAGGGTGATGATGGGTGGCATACAAAAGTTCCTTATAGTTATATAAATGTTCCAATGCATGCATATGAATTATTGAATAAGGATTGTGTTACTCAAATGCAATTTTATGCATTTCAACTTCAAGTGTGTAAAGACACTGAAGCATGCATGTTATGCAGTGGTCAACTATTGCAGTAGTTTATTGTTGATGCTTATTGTAGCATAGAGCAATGTAGGTTGGCTTGGTGTCATCAAAATCAATATGTTCTATGTTCAAATGTTTTTAAAGGCTTGGTAGATATGGTTAAAACTATGGATAATCAACTAGCACGATTGACTGATATCTCTATGGTAGACAAAAGAGTGGTTTTACCATCTTCATTGTTTTACTGGTGGGCCAAGGCACATATAAAGAAGCAAGGGAAAGCCTAATCTTTTTATAACAATGGCATGCAATCCAAAGTGGGCTGAGATAACTGATGCTTTGTTGCCTAGATAAAGTGATCATGATCATCCTGATTTGACTACTCGAGTATTCTATAAGAAACATATGGATATGATGGATATCTTATTGAAATAGGAAATATTTGGAAGAGTTGTTGGCTATGTTAATGTGATTGAGTTTTAGAAGTGAGGGTTGCCACATTCCCATACTTTTCTAATTTTAGAGCATCCTTTCAAGCCCTCTAAAGTATACCACTACAATAGATTGATATGTGTTGAATTGCCTAGTTGCCTGATAAAGATAGATTTCCAAATTTATTTGAGATAGTCAAGAAATGCAATATTCATGGTTTGTGCAGTGTAATGAGTCCCAAGAGTCCTTGTTTTCATGATGGTCAATGCACTAAAGGATTTTCCCAAAATTCTCTAACATGTTAACAATTGACAATATTGGCTATCCTATCTATAAAAGGTGAGATGATGAGAATAAAGTGACCATCAAGGGTAGTGTCATTGATAATTGATGGATAGTTCCATATAATCCTTGTTTGAGTAAAAAAATACGATGCGCATATAAATGTGGAGGTATATTTGACAATAGTAGTTGTCAAATATTTGTGTGTGTGTGTATATATATAAGGGACATGACCATTCAATGATGAAGTTTTGTACTGGGAATACTTCAGCATCTAATCTTGAGAGTGTCCAAGAGGTGGACAAGATTCAAAGCTACTTGGATGCATGGTATATATCGGCCTTTAAGACATGTTGGTGAATATTTTATTTTCTACTACACGATGAAAAGCCAGATGTACAATGCTTGCAAGTGTACTTGTTGGGTGAGAATTATGTGGTGTTTCAAGATATAAATAATATAAAAATATCTGGAAAACTACTCTTACAGAGTGGTATGTATGCAATTGAGATCATCAAGAGGCTAAGAATATTCTTTACCAAGACTTTCCAATGTACTCGGTATGGAATGCATAGTGAAATATTTGGATCAAGAGAAAACGTGGAAATACTATTGGTAGAATGTGCTTTTTGTGGTGCCTACCTGCGATGAGCATTATTATTTGTGAATACTCTTGATGGCATCAAAAGGATATACTTCCTTTCAAGATTTACATATTGTTGACAATGTGATGTTTAGTAGTTTTAAGGAGGCTTGCATCACAAAAGGAATGCTAGAAAGTGATGATGAGTGGACCTTGTGCTTGGAAAAAGCTACATCTATGCAGATGAGGGCTCAACTTTGTACTTTACTTAGTGCTATTTTGGTGTTTTGTGAGCCCACTCAACTAGGTCAGCTATGGGAAAGGTTTTTGGTACCAAGGATAGAGGATATTTTATACAAGTTGCAACAAGTCCGTAGGGGTGTATCTCATTGTATTCTACAACAAGATGAGTCTAATAGAGCTTTATTGCATCTCAAGATTTTCTACGTCACCATGGACATAGATTATCTGACTTTTTAGGGCTGCCAATTTCCTCACGCATCAGATGCTCAATTACAAATTAATGCACTTTTATGAGCCTATTGTGTAGTTATGGCCGCTATGGATTCCACCTTTGGGGAAATATTCTTTTTGGATGGTCTTAGTGGCTCAGAAAAGATTTTTCTTTGTGTGTTTACTTGCTAAATTGCAAAGCGATGGACATATAGCATTAGCAACAACATCATTATCCATTGTTGCTTTACTTCTACCAGGTGGTTGTACTACTCACTCTAAGTTTTAAATACCGTTAGAACTAGATAGTCGATCCACCTATGATATTTTGGTTCAAAGCAATAGATAGGACATTAAGGGCTGTTATGATGTGTGATTAACCACTTGGTGGAAAGGTTACTTTGTTTGGTGATAAACCACTTGGTGGAAAGGTTACTTTGTTTGGGGGAGATTTTAGATAGGTCTTGCTAGTTGTGATCAAAGACTTCCATGAGGATATTGTCAATGCAACTCTATGCTACTCTCATTTATGGCAATATGTTAAGGTGCTCAAACCCTCTGAGAATATGTGTATATGTGGAAATGGTAGTGTACAGAACATGGTTTTAGTAGTTGGACTCAAGGAATAGGGGGATAGTGTGGGAATTGCAAATGGTTGCAATAAGTTATAGATCATATCTAGCATGGTGTTAGAAAGATAATTTATTGAATCCTTGGTTAATAATGTATATCATTAGGTAATTATAGTTGGTGTCTTTGGACTTTTTTTCAAAGAGGGTGCCATAGTAGCGTCGTGAAATACAAAGGTTACCACTTAAAATCAGCCAACCTTGTAGTGATGCCAAATGAAGTTTTGTATTACAGTTCAAACTCAATTATAAATATGGATGACAACTCATTTTTGTACTCTATAGAGTACTTGAATACACTAGATCTCAAAGGTGGATTTTCCCCTCATCTTTTATTGCCAAAGATTAATGCACCTACAATTCTTCTTAAGGACTCGAATCCAAGAAAGGGATTGTAAAATGGTATAAGATCGATATGGAAGGCTTTTAACAGAAAGCTAATAAATGCAAAAATAATAATGGGGACAAAAATAAGTGAAAGGGTTTATATTCATAGGATCATATTCATTCCTAGCCATTTGCATTTCTCATATACCATGAAATGAAGGGCATTTTCCATTCAACTAGCATTTGCTATGACAATCAATAAGTCACAAGGCCAAACTCTATATGTCGTGGGTCTATATTTGAAAGCACTAGTGTTTACTCACAGTCAAGTATATGTAGCAATTTTTAGGGTAAAATCATCATCTGGTGTGAAAGTTTTGCTAGAGGAGAGTGTGGATGCTATAAATGTCACCACAAACATTGTGTATAAAGATGTACATCAAAAAGTATGCTAATATGAAATGCTTTTTCCAATAAAAATATTTATAAAAATCCCCTTACAATCACTTGGCTCACATATTTTTGAGATACTTTTAAAATATGTTTGGAAAGGGATTTTTCCATTGTGGATCTCTCTATTTCTCAAGTATTTGATTGACTTTTGCATATGCCTACTCCATGTTATGGCTATTAAGCTTCTTAGTATCAAACGCATTTACCATATACTCTGCATGTGGTTACTAACCATGCTATTATAAGAAGGACTATGGCTAGAGTCATTAACTGTGTGGAGTTCAATGCCAATATAGAAATTATGTTTCCATGCTTACTGAGACCTCATATGTAGGTTATATTCAAGGTTTTTGTGTTTACATGGTTGCCCTTGACCAAAATCACAAGTATAAAAGATCTCACACAAATAAGATACCCATGGGGTGGAATAAGTACGAAAGTAAAGATTTGGGTTGCTTTGTCACTGTACATCAAGGAATCATGGTTCCTAGTGGTCTAGGAATATTAGGCTAGCTATCTTTATTTTATGATGTGCATTCAATGTAATGATCTTTGTTGGTTTTATATTATATTTCGTATTTATTCTACATTGTGGTTTTTTTAAATTTAAGATGTAGGAGGAGAAGAGACTGGTTCCTCATCTACCATGCCTGAAGAAGAGCACATTGTAACTTTACCTACCCATGTTAGGCATGGATATGTTCCAAATCATTTTGGGAGAAAGAGAAAGCTTCACTTTAATTAGCTAATTTAGAGAAAGTCTTCTTTCTGATGGACATTCGAGCTCTTTCACTTTAGTTTGATACATTTTGATTTATATGTTATCATTGCTATCTTGAAATTGGCTACATGTCTTGATGTTCTTCTTTTGCTATATTTTTGTGTTTAGTGAGGTACACTATTTGATGCTCATGGATATAATAGATATGAGCAAGATGTGTGAAAGAGAGAGAATAAGAGAGAGAGAGAGAGAGAGGACTAAAAAAATATTGAAATAGCAAATTATGCAAGCAAATGGCAAGTTTATTCATTTTTGTAATGTTGCTTCATGTTAGCTTTAACAATAAGCTGCATGGGAAATATATACTTGAATAAATAAAGGTGGTTTAGCAAAGTCCAAAAGACTTTATGGCATAGATCAGATTCTCACACAAGATATGATTGCATGTCATAAAGATATATACATTTATCTTATTCTTTTTTTAAAGCATCACGTGTATGCATCTCTTTGTTAGCTCAAGTGAGAGAGAACACTTATATATATATAGCTTCACAATTGAGTGAGAGAGAGAGGGGTGCAATTAAGAAAGAAATATAGCCTCACTAAGTGAGGAAGCAATCAACATTGATGAAGTCACTTTGTGGCAACTTCACACAATGCTACGAAGCGGCCTAACATTTCTTGCGCACTTGCTAGTCTTACTATTATATTATTTTAGCTATAGGTTCGAAAAGCCTCGAACCTCTAGAGGGCTTCCCGAACCTATCCCCTTTTCCAAACCTCTTTTCTTTAATCAAAACCCCCTCCCTTCCTTTCTTTCTCACGTGTAATATCTCATTTTCTCTTCCTTTCCCTTCTTTTCTTTAATCAAAACCCCCCTTCCTTTCTTTCTCACATGTAATATCTCATTTTCTCTTCCTCTTCCCTTTTTTTTATTAAAGCCTCCTTTCTTCACCTCCATTTTTAATTAAATTCCTCCCCCCGTCTCTCTCATGTGTAGGGCCTAGGTTCTCTCTCTCTCTCTCTCTCTCTCTCTCTCTCTCTCTCTCTCTCTCTCTCTCTCTCTCTCTCTCTCTCTCTCAGTTAAATCAAACTTCTTTTTAAATCAAAAGTCTCTCTCTCTCTCTCTCTCTCTCTCTCTCTCTCTCTCTCTCTCTGTGTTAGATTAAACTTTTTAATTTAAATTTTTTTAATTAAACATTTTAAAAGCTTTTTTTAATTTAAATTTTTTCGAATATAGTTTTTCACACACTTTGAGAAGGAGATAGAATAAAAGAGAGAGAGAGAGAGAAGAAGAAGAAGAAAGATAAAAAGAAGAAGACGGAGAGAGAAAGGGGAGAAAGAGGAAAGAAAATAGTCTTTTTTTAATTAAACATTTTTCTTCTCCCCCTCCCCCCCTCTCTCCTTTCCTCACCTCCCTTTTTAATTAAATTCCTCCCCCCTCCCCCTCTCTCTCATGTGTAGGGCCTAGGTTCTCTTTCTCTCTCTCTCTCTCACAATTAGATTAAACTTTTTTAATTAAACATTTTAAAAGCTTTTTTAATTTAAAAATTTTCGAACATAGTTTTTCACACACTTTGAGAAGGAGATAGAATAAAGGAGAGAGAGAGAAGAAGAAGAAGAAGGATAAAAAGAAGATGGAGAGAGAAGGGGGAGAAATAGGAAAGAGAATAGTCTTTTTTTAATTAAACATTTTTCTTCTCCCCCTCCCCCCTCTCTCTCATGCGTAGGGCCTAGGTTCTCTCTCTCTCTCTCTCTCTCTCTCTCTCTCTCTCTCTCAGATTAAACTTTTTAATAAGGAGAGAGAGAGAGAGAGAGAGAGAGAGAAATATACAAAGAGCAAAAAAGAAAGAAGAGGAGAGGGAGGGAATAGAGAGAAAGAGAATTATAGAGAGAGAAAATATAAAATTTAAGAGAGCGAGAGAGGAAAAGAAAAATAAAGAGGGGGAGAGGGGGGACAGAGACAAAGAGAAGAAAATGAGAGAGAGAAAATAAGAAGAAGAAGAGAGAATTTGAACACAGAGAGAATTATAGAGAGAGGAAAGATAAAATTTAAAAGAAAAAGAAAATAAACAAATTTAAAGAGAGAAGAAAAAAAGAAAAAAGAGGAGAGAGAAGGAAAGGAGAGGAGAGGGGGAAGAGAGAGAGAGAGAGAAGAAGAATAAGAAGAAGAAGAGAGAGGAAAAGAGGAAGAGAGATGGGGAAAAAGAAAAAAGAGAAAAGTCTTTTTAAAATCTAAATATTTTTTGAGAGAGAGAGGAAGGGAGAGAGAAGGAGAGAGGGGGGAAGAGAGAGAGAGAGAGAGAGATAGAGAATATAAAATTTAAAAGAGAGAAGAAGAGAATAAAAAGATAAAATTTAAAAGAGAGAGAGGGAGAGAATAAAAAAAGAAAAATTAGGAGAAAGAGGAGAAGAAGAAAAGGGGACGGAGAGAGAGAGAGAAGAAGAGAGAGAATATAAACATAAAGAGAGAATTATATATAAGGAAAAGATAAAATTTACATACTTTAAGAGACACTAAGAGGGGGGGAGAAAGTGAAAGAAGAAGAAGAAGAGAGAGAGAACATGTAGAGAGAATTATTGTAATGGGCCATAGGAACCTTCCCCTAAAAAATTTTAAAGATTTTTTTTAAAAAAATTATCACTAGTTCAAAATTTTTTACTCCCCCCTCTCTCCCCGCCAACACCAGTCGGGGGAGGGGGAGAGAGAGTGGGAGTGGTGGATGATGGGGGGGAGGCATGCAACCTCCAGGTGGAGGGGTGGCCATGCCACCTACCTCCTCCCCTCGGGAGGCTTCTCCCCTCCCCAGGCGGAGGGAGAGAGGAGGTTACGCTGGTCCACACACCGCCACCAACCCCCCCGTCAGCTGTTGCCTCACTTGACGGCTTGTCAGAGGCTTTGGGCCCCCCTCCCTTACGTCAACCCCCTCCGTCAGCAGTCGTGCAGGGCCTTTGGACCTCCGACAGAAGGTTTTCCCCCTCTCCTCGCTGCCGACACTGCTGGACCCTTCGACTGGGCATTTTTCCCCTGCCCATCTATGGAAATGGCCCTAGGCCTATGACGATAGTCAACCCTTCCCCCCCGTTTACTAGTTGCCGTGGGACCCTTCTCGGGGTCCTCCAAGCAAAGCCACCACCTCCCTGATTGCCACCGGTTCAAGCCATGAGGGGAGAAGGAGTGAGGTGAGGGAAGAAGGAGGAGTGGGTAGAGAAAGAAGAAGGAGTGAGGAGAGAAAAAGGAGGGAGAGAGAGAAGAGAAGGAGGAGTGAAGAAGGAGGAGTGGGTAGAGAAAGAAGGAGGAGTGGGAAGGAAAAAGGAGGGAGAGAGAGAAGAGAAGGAGAAGGAGTGAGGAGAGGGAAGAAGGAGTGGGAAGAAAAAAGGAGGGAGAGAGAGAAGAGAAGAAGGAGGAGTGGGAGAGAAGTAGAAGAAGAGGAGAAGGAGAGAGGGGGAGAGAGAAGAGGAGAAGTGGGAGAGGAGTGAGGAGAGAAAAAGGAGGGAGAGAGAGAAGAGAAGGAGAAGGAGTGAGGAGAGGGAAGGAGGAGTGGGAAGAAAAAAGGAGGGAGAGAGAGAAGAGAAGAAGTGGGAGAGAAGAAGGAGGAGTGGGAAGAAAAAAGGAGGGAGAGAGAGAAGAGAAGAAGTGGGAGAGAAGAAGGAGGAGTGGGAGAGAGAAGTAGAGGGAGAGAAGTAGAAGAAGAGGAGTAGGAGAGAGGTAGAGGAAGAGGAAGTAGAGGGAGAGGGAGAGAGGTAGAAGAAGAAGAAGAAGAGGGAGAGGGAGAGAGGAGAGAAGTAGCAGAAGAAGAAGAAGAAGAAGAGTAGAAGGAGAAAAGAAGAGAAGAGGAAGAGAAAGAGAGGGAAGGAGCAGAAGGAGAAGAATAGAGGAGAGAGAGAGAGAAAGAGAGAGAGAGAGAGAGAGAGTAGGAGAATAAGTGGAGAAGAAGAGGAAGAGAGAGAGAGAGAAAGTAGGAGAATAAGAGAAAAGAAGAAGAAGAGAGAGAGGGGGAAAGAGGGAAGGAGAGGGAGTGAGAGTTGGTAACCGCAAACAAGCCACACCCAAATCACTCCCTCAACGAAGGACCCCATTCAACGGTCTTTCCTACCAAACCCAAACAACCCGAAACCCGTTAGGGTCCAGACTGCCCAATCTCCGCGAGGTGAATGGCTTCCAAGAAGAAAGTCGCGGGAAGCTTAGGCGCGCAAGCCACCGGTAATGCTGGAGGGGTGAGTGGAACGACCAATGCAGCATACACGAATCAAGCCCAGGTTCTAAGCCTTAAAATTAATTAAGTAATATTACTTGTGGAAGAGATGAAATGGTTTGTGCATGGAACAAGAATGAGTCTTAGGGTTTTGTTTACTCTAAGAACTAAATTGCATGCACGAACAGAAGAGTTTGGAATTCACATAAAATGATAAGGTTATCGCCTTACCTCACATGAAATGATAGCTTTTACTCACATAAAATGATAAGGTTATCACCTTACTTCACATAAAATGATAGTTTTTAAACCAGTTCAGTGCATGAATAGTCATTTAGAATTCACATCTCGCAATCATGGTTAAAAGAAACACATGAAATGTTAATTTCTGTTCATGAGATGCACTTGCATCATTAAACAAAACCCTAGACTTTCATAGACGCAAGTCACATGTGTTCCGGTGCATTAGAAATAAGTACTCGTTGTCAAGAATAAAGAGAGATAAAGGTCGTTTAGGAGGTACAACTAAACTAAATGCACAATGTGCACGATGGTTAAGGTTGATTGGGAAATCGTGCATAGAACCGCACTAAGAAAATTGGAAGGATCGCATGCATCTAGATTGCATCTTGAAAGTCTAAATGAAGAATCATGTGTTGCCATGTGTGTTAACGAAGCTTGGTTGGAATTAGAGATTAAAAGACCCTTGGTTGGGTTGCGAATAAGGCATGTCCATTGCCTTGACTGACCAGCTAATGCTTGAGTTAGGAACTAAGATACCCTAAGGTAAAACCCAAGGGAAAATGGCAAGTATAAGTCAACTTACCAAGACCATTTGCTTGCGTATCTTGTTTGAAAGTATTGGGACCTTGCCAAGTCGCGAAAAGACCAAGATCGGATGCTGGGAGCATCTAGGAAAAAAAAGGAGTCACACCTTAGCAGTCAGTCATACAAACGACCTCCGAAATGTTTGTGCTTGTACTTAGGTACATTAATTGATCTCTTTGCTCAAGGAACTAATTCAAGGAAATCACTTAATACTTCAGGTTGAAAGCTTGGAGGGAGAGGCAGGAAGAGTTACCTCCGACTGTCTGCCTGGCCCTATCCAAGGGGGTTATTAGTCGTGCCGGGTACATGGACCTAACCCGCGTGAGAGGTCTCTCCATGGGTGTTGCTTGGAGTGGGAGGACGCTTGGGTGCCAGGGGAGGCTCTGGCTGTAAATCCCTTGCCTCCGGATCCCGTAAAAGAGGCCGACGTGACTCAAGATGGGATCTTGAGGCCCCTCTACTAGTCAACGGGCAGAACTTGGAGCAGCAATCCTGTAGATTGCTGGGATGGCCTTCGGGCGTGATATTGGATGTACTCCAAGATTTTTATAAATAAAGAGCAGTTATTAGAGAAAAAGGAACTTGCTTGGCATTGTTTTTGTGTCAGTGCCTAAGTTACGTAAAGGAACCCATGATTAATTTGTTTAATTAAGGAAGCTGATTTTGCATGTCAAAACGTAATGTGTTAGGTAATTAGATAACTAAAGCAAACTGAGGAAAGTGTGGTGGATGTGACTTAGGTCCGTCCTACGGAAGAGTGGTCCCGGTTAGCTGGGAACTTTTCTCGAATGATGAGATAATAAGACAATGAAGACCTAGTATCAGTAGATGTAGAATTTCCGGTTTATTCTATTTTAGGGGAAAGGAATGGGACTATGCCGTTCGGCAAAGAGGTTGAGTTTCGCATCCCTCTCGTTTCCCATTCTCCATGAACCAAGTGCAGCATGAATCCGCATCGGCTCCGTTGTTCCTACGCAAAGTGGTACAACTAGAGCTTGACGCTAGCTCCTTCTTGGAGACTTTGCTGATAGGAAAGGAACCCTGACATCAGGTCGATCCCAAGCGGGGACGGCTGGACACTTTCGCTCGGGGCAGACTCGGGAAGACCTAGATCGCAAACCCTACGTCATTCCCTGCGAGTGCCAGGCGGAGCCTTCTAGACCCTCCTCCCGATGGGCTGCTAAGACATGTCCCACAAGTGGACAAAGGGGCACGTTACAATTATAGAGAGAGAAAAGATAAAATTTAAAAAAGAGAGAATAAAAAATAGAGGAGAAAGAGAGAAGGAAAAGAGAGGAGAGAGAGAGAGAGAGAGAGAGAAAAGAAAAATTTTAAAAAGAGAATGAAGAGAGAGAGAGAGAGAAGAAGAAAAAAAAGGAAAAAGGAGAGAGGGAAAGAGAAGGAAAAGAGAGGAGAGAGGGGGGAGAATAAAGAGAGAGAGAGAGAGAGAAAATAAAAGTGGGGAAAGAAAAAAAGGAGAGAGAGAGAGAACCAAGAGAGGAAAAAAAAACTAAAATAGAAGGCAAAGAAAGAGAGAGAGAGAGAGAGAGGAAAAAGAGGAGAGAGAAAGATGAGAAATGGATTGTTGAGCGAAGTTGCCGTGCGATAGCACGGCAACTTCACTTGCTGCTTCGAGGCAGCGAAGCGGCCTAGCGTTCTGTGCACGCGAAGCGCGCGCAGAACGCTAGTATACATTAATAAAACTCTATCATTTCCAAGAAAGTTTTTAAAGCAAACCACCAAACTTCTACCTTTCTCTTCACTACTAAGAGAGAGAACCACTTTTGCTTTCTAAAGTCTCTCAAAAGGAGGCATATTTTATTTATCATCACTACCAACCTTCTACTTCTTTGCAATAGAGTAGCAAAAACTTTGTTTGATTTGTTTTGAGTGCCAGTTATATGTCTTCCTTCACAAAAACATTAGTAGGTGAACTAACTTTTTCATCGTCCTCTATAAACATAGTAAGAATTAAGTAACGATGATATTTTAATTGAGCACACAACTTCGATCCCATTTGAAACAATGAAGTCCAAAAATCTTGGGAGGTTCAACCTTCCTATCCCATAAAACACATGCTTCTCTATAAATTAAACCTTACACCTAGATCCTCCTTTTTACTATGAAGAAGGAAAACCTTCAAAGGGAGATGTGTGTTGCATTGAGTTTTTCCAATGTTTATGGGATAATTGAAAAGCAAACTTATGTAACTTCTTAAATTGAGTCAATAAAGGCTAAGACATTTCTATTTTCACCAATAGTGGGGCCATTAAGTTGATTCCAAAAAATCCCAAGAGGCAAACTTGCAAGGGTTGGAAGGCTATTACTTTGTAGAAGGCTTCTTATAAGATTCCAACTAAGGCTCTAGCTTCTAAATCAAACATGAGTTGATTGAAGGTGTTCATGAAATGCAAATTGGTGTTGTTATTTGAAGGAGCATACAAGAGGCTACTTTGAATTTGATCCTCTCTCTCTCTCTCTCTCTCTCTCTCTCTCTCTCTCTCTCTCTTTGGGGAATAACTTTGTTATGCTCCTTGGAATTGGATAAGGGTTATGAAAGGTTCAAATGGGACATTGAAAAAGATGGGTTTAGATGCTATTTTTTGTAGTATATTTAAGCTCTTTATCTAGTTCTTCTACTAGACCATTCATCGATGGATATCTTAAGGGCTCCTCCCATCTCTACACAACTATTAGATAGGGTTGCCCTTTAGCTCCTCTAATTTTTGTTGTTATTTATAATCCTTTAGTAAAAAATATAAATGAGCTTTGTTGGTCTAAACCTAGGGCTATGAAAGTGCTTCCTTTATCTAATGGTAGTTTCTTTGCTAGCTAAATGTTTGTCGATGACAATGCTCATATTATTGAGGAAGATTTTGGGAGCATTCCTAACATTTTTTATATTTATGGATAGAAACGTTGATGTTTTGGGCCCACTTGTCAATAGGAGAAAATTGAGGTTTTAACTCTTTATTTTTCTAGAGAAGGTGCCCATTTCTATCTTAAAGAGATATTGATATTAGGAAAATCTTTAAGCATTTGAATCACCTTGTATATGTTGGCATTTCTATGAAGTAGAGATCCAATAGGTTGTTCCCAAACATTTTAGCTGAAATGAACCCTTGGAAAAGTACTCCCTTATCCTATTCTATTCAACTAGTTTAAAGCATATTTTATAGTCTCCACTATGTTTGTTGCAATGACTTTTGCTTTTTGCAAATAATCTTGGGAAGAGATTGAAAAAGTTTTCAAGAACTTTATGTGGCATCAAGATGACCATCAAGTATGCCATTCTTGGGCTAGGATCGTGGCTATAAAAAATCATGGAGGTTTAGAATTTGGCTCCCTTTTTGAGAGAACTATCAAATTTAGTCTAAGGTGGCTTCAAATAATTTCCTTCTTGCCATGGGCGATCTTGTTGCCAAGTTAGATTTTACTTGCCCCTATTAAGGGTAAGGTGTGGCCTAATTTTCAATGATTGATATGATGCTTTGATATGAACATACTAGATTGGTTCAAACCCTTCAAGCTTAAGGATAGATTCTCTCTTATTCCAAAGAGAGGGGACAAGAGAGGCATGGTTAGTTTCAATTTCTTCCAAAGTAAAGTAAGATTTCCCTACTTCTCTAAGATTTTGGACTTGCTTAGATGGTAGTATGCTTTCTCTTAATGGCACTTCTATTTTGAGATTAAAGCCCATTCCTTCTTTACTAGATAGAATTGGTTCTTGAAGGCACATGCATTTAAAACACAAGTTACCATTTTGCTTTCTCTAATAAGTTTCAAGGTTGGTATTGGCAATATGGAATGCTATTCTTTTGATCTTCTTTTGCCAAGGTTGATTTTGCCTACTTTGTAGACTTATTATGGCTAAACAACATATTAGAAGAAGGATACCTGAGTGGAAGCAAGTTCCCGCCATTGTCCTTTGTGTAAAAGTTTTGAAAATGGTTTTTAAAGGTTGCTTTTTTCTTGCACATAGAAAAGGAGATTCTAGAAGAAGAAGATATAAGGCTAGCTATCAAACTCTAAGCCAACGTAATGGCTTCTTCTTGGGCAAATGCCAAAAAGTAATATAGTGCTTGTATGGTTATACAAATGTGGGGATATCCTCAACGTTGCTAGTATTTGTCTCATATACAACTTTAAAAGATGCACCATCAACTATTGTTATGAATTGACAAAAATAAAAAATGTGGATTTTGGAGATTTTTGCAATGTCTTATTCTTATGCATTAAAGTACAAATCCACGTGGAATTTAATCACATGTGAGCCTTTCATTTCTATCTTGAATACGCCTAGCATCAAGTGATGACAATCATTGAACTCGAAAATGAATCTTACAATGCAAACAAAAAAGAGACCTTTGACTAATGGGGGGAAGGACCTCTCAAAGGAATTAGGTGTATTGTTACTTATTACTTGTTAATAAATGATTTCTTGAACATATGTTTTGGATCATACCATATTACCAAAAAAAAACTCATTAATTGATTTCTTGGCCATGTGGTTTGATTAGTAGAATTTTCAACGGTGTGTTGAGACAATAAGAAATTTATGGTGGTTCCAAAGTCACAAGGAACCTGCATATTGGTACATAATACATGTACGGCGTGATGAATGGGTTGTTTCAAAAACAAGGATTAAGGATTCTATGATGACGACAAAATCATTAATGTGGCTCCTATGGCATATGCAGATTTTATTACAATGACATAGTTTTGTGGTGTTCAAAGATTGCTATTGTATCACCCTTAATGGTGCTTTCATGAATCTTACTTTTGGCCTTATGCTCTAACCTTTGTTTAGACCTTCACCTTACGTATGAGTCATAATTAACTTTTATAATCTCCATATTGTCCTCCTAGAGCTAATGAGAAGTGTAGTATCAAGCTCCACAAATGATAGTGGGTAAAGATAATCCCCTCCTAGGTTGAAATGAGTTCAATCTCACTCTACTTTGTACTACTATATTATTTTCATTGTAGGTTCCTCTTTCTCATGTGTAATATCTCCCTCTCTCTTCCCCCTCCCCTTTTTATTGAAACCCCCCCCCCCCCCCCCCTCTCACATATAGGCTCCCCCCCCCCCCCTCTCTCTCTCTCTCTCTCTCTCTCTCTCTCTCTCTCTCTCTCTCTCTCACTCTCTCTCTCTCTCTCTCTCTCTCTCACTCTCTCTCTCTCTCTCTCACTCTCTCTCTCTCTCTCTCTCTCTCTCTCTCTCTCTCTCTCTCTCTCTACATTAGATTAAACTTTTTGCTTTGAAATGTCTTCATTTTTTTACTTTTCATTTTTAATTATATATTTTTACTTTTTTATTTTTAATTATATATTTTAAAAGTTTTTAAATTAAAAATTTTTAAACATAATTTTTCACATACTCAGAGAGAGAGAGAGAGAGAGAGAGAGAGAGAGTTATAGAGAGCGGAAATACAAAATTTAACAGAGAGAAAGAAGAAAAACAAAGAGAGAGAGAGAGAGAGAGAGAGAGAGAGAGAGAGAGAGAGAGAGAGAGAGAGAGAGGGAAGAGACGAGAGAGGGGGGAGAGAGATAGAGGAAAAAAATAAGAGAGAGAATATGACCACACCGAGAGAATGATAAAAGGCAAGGAGAGAGGGGCAAGATAAGAAGAGAGAGAATAAAAAAGAGGAGAGAGAGAAGCAAAGAGAGAAGTAATAAATAAGAGAAAGAGAGAGAGAGAAGAAAAATGAATGAAAAAGTAGGAGAGAAAGGGAAAAGAGAGAGAATGAAAAAGTAGGAGAGAGAGAGGGGAGAGAAGGGCAAAGAAAAAAGAGGAGAAAATTTAAAAAGCAGGGAGAGAGGGGAGATAGAGAGATAAATAAAAAAAGAGAAAGAGAGGGAAAGAGAAGAGAGAAGAGTGGGAAAAAAATATAAGAGAGAGAGAGAAGAAGAAGAAGAAGAAGAAGAAAAGAAATAAGAAGGGAGAGAGAGAAAAGGAAAAAAGGGGAGAGAGAGAGAGGAAGAAAAGAAAAAAGAGGAGAGAACAAAGAGGGAAGAGAGAGGGAGAAAAAAGATGGGAGACGAAAGATTGAGGGAAAAAGGAAAGAAAGAGAGGGGTGAGAAGAGGAAAAAATGAAAAAAAACAGAGAGAGAGAGAGAGAGAGAGAGAGAGAGAGAGAGAGAGAGAGAGAGAGAGAGAGAGAGAGAGAGAGAGAGAGAGAGAGAGAGAGAGAGAAAGAGAGGGAGAAAAAAGATTGAGAGGAAGAGAAAGAAAGAGAGGGGTGAGAAGAGAAAAAATGAAAAAAAATTGGACAGAGAGATTTGGGGGGCACAGAGAGAGAGAGAGAGAGAGAGAGAGAGAGAGAGAGAGAGCAAAGAGAGAATGAAAAAAGAAGGGGGAGAGAAAAGTAGATAAAAAGGAGGCGAGAGAATGAGGGGGAGGGAAAAGAGGAGAGAGAAAATGTGGGAAGGGAGAAGAAATAAAAAAATCAAGGGAGAGGGGTGAGAAGAGAGAGAAAATAGAGAGAGATAGAGTGGAAAATTTTAGGAGGGAGAGGTGAGAAGAGAGAGAAAGAGAGATGAATGTTTGACTTGAACTTCAAACTTGTGAGATCCAACTTTGTGTATATATAAAATTTTATAAGTCCGATGCATAAAAGAGATTGTATGTATATTTGATGTTTTATATTATAAATTTTATAATTTGCTTTTAGTTTTATGTTTGATGTGAGAGAGAGAAAGAGAATAAGGAGACGAGAGAAAATAAACTATAATAAAAGGCAAAGAGAGAAAAACAATATTAGACATAGGGAATTGGGGGAGAGAGAAAGAAATATGGAGAAAAGAAAAAAATTAAAAACTGAGAGGGAAAAGAGGAGAGAGAAATAGGAGAAATAGATCGTCGAGCTATTGCATGGCAACTTCGCTCACTGCTTCGTGGCAACTTCACAATCAAAGCAACCTAGTGTTCCGTATGCACAAAGCATGCATGGCTGCTAATAGTGATTGTAGTGAGTGTGTCTCTAGGTCCTATATAGGTTACCTTTTTTATGTGCTTTAGCATGGTTGTTACCCATGGGTTTGGTTTTGTGCCTTGAGACTTTTCCTCTTCCTTGTGAGATGTATAAAAACTTCACATTCCTCTAGTCATCATGGGTAAAGACCATACCTTTGTCAAAACAATTCACAAGCACTCTTGGAGTGGTGTTATGTACTAGGCGTGTCTCTAATACCTTCACCTAGGAGGACCAATTTTTCATCCCCTTCCAAATTCTTTAATAAGCTATGTGTGTATCATGTGTTATGCGAACCCTTTAATAAGTTATATTGACCTAATATGACTTTCCTCAAGGATTCATATGGTGGTTCCACATTGTTGAAAAGAAGTATGTATTCTTTCAAGTATTAAAGTTTGATGCCTTTTGTAGGACTTCCTTGCTTCTCATAGATGTGATATTGAATCAAGCCTTCAATATCACTGATTATAAGTGAATGTCTCTTTTGTTTCCACACAAAAAGAGTGTGAGAACCCACGTTACATGCTAAGTGTGTGAATGGTGTAAAACACTACAAAAAATATAATTTTACAATTTGTTCATGCTCTTATTGTGAGTTCCATGGAACACCAACTTTGTTACTTGAAAAACATAAGTTTGACATGCAAATATGCAATCGTGCTCTATGTTGCATGGAATGATCTACATGAGACAATTGTCTCTCGAGCTCTTGAAAAAGTCCAAAGGTACAATTACAACAATATTGCTTTGTAGAATCTTATGCAACTTCTTTGTTCTATTTAGCTAACGAGAGTATCTTGGAAACACGAACAAATATTTCCATGTTATTAAAGAAAAAGACAATATTTGTGTGTCACTTAAAAGGTTTCCGAATGACCTTACCTTAAGGTTCACTCTTTGTGATTGCATACTCTTAATTGCATTAGCAAGCTTGCCCTTTTTTAATTGCACGTTATTACATGCATTCTATTTCAAAACAAGAAGAATAGATTGGAGCATTATACATAATGTACTTGACTTGTTGGAAGATATTTGTTGGGATTTAGATCATACTAAGTTTTCTTTAGACTTTCTTAGGCACAAACCAATCTCATGTAATAGTTTTAACTTAATGACTCTAGCCAAAAAAATTTCAACCAAACAAGAAAAAATCCTATATCAAATCTTTAGAATGCATGATTTACCACATGTTTGAAACTTGAAGGAACTCTCCCAACTATATCTAAGTCAATTAATGAACTTTAACTTTTAAGAGTTGGAAAAGTCAAAATCCAAAGTCTAATTCAAGGAAACTTCCATTTACACAAAGTTTATAGGTGAGGCCATTTAACAAATTGTAAAGCTCACTGGAAGTATTGAATTGAGATACACATTTCATCTCTAACACATAAGATACCTTGAGGAGTGCCTTTGAAACAATGAAGGCCAACAAAATTATTGAAGTTCTAATTACATAGCTATCTAGATCAATTGTACTTTGTGATGTCACAATTAAGTGGCTAGAAAATTTGAAGTTGTAAGTATTATGGATGCTTAAGCTAACATGAAGTGTGCAAGGCTACTCCATTTATTAGTTTAATATGTTGTCAAGGAAGGACTTGCTTTGCCAAGTTGTGAACAAGAAATAGATTACTAAAACGGGCATTTATGTCCATTTTCTAGGTTAAAGATGATGACTCATATAATGTTTCATGTGGGTGCATAATTGCCAAGGATTTGTGGTTGAAAGTTTGGAATTGGCTCAATGCTATTAACTTGCATGTTGTTGACTTGGAAGCAAGTTATTGGGGTGCAAACATAGTCTCGAGGGTTTGTTAAGCTTTAGAATTGTTATTAGAGCTGTAGGTATTAACCATAGTCTAGGATCTTAGGAATAGAAATGGTATTTAAGCTAATAATGCATGTGATGGCCACTCTCTCTCTATTTCTCTCTTTTGTGTGTGTGTGTGTGCGCGCGAGCGTGCGTGCGTGCATGCATGCACGTGTGCGTGTGTGTGTGTAACGAAATGGATTTACATTGCATGTAAGTTTTATAAGGAATAAACCTTTCTCTTATGCTCATGCATGTAAAAGGTTGCCTATGGGAATAAGACAAAAGTTGTTAATTGAGCATTCTTATGGAGTTGAATATTAACTCTTTATTTCACATTACATAAAAAGCCTATTATAGAGTGTTGTCTACATCATTCAAATAATTTATTGCATAATGATGTCTCCATTAATGTTTTTTAAACTCATAATACTCATGGTGAGAGCACATTAAAGAGTTGAAAGAGATCCTATCAATCATGATTACATCTTCATTTAGTTGTATCTATATTTTGCTCCATTAAATTGAAAGAATAGAACACTCCAAATGTCTTTATTAGCACATATTGATTCACCCAATTGACTCTACATACAATTGAAAGAATAGAACACTCCAAATGTCTCTATTAGCACATATCGATTCACCCAATTGATTCTTCTTAAGTTTTCCCATAGAGTCAGACAACAAGGCCACTTCACCAATGCTTGGTTTCTTTTACATGTTCCTAATATGGACAAAGTTATTGTTGATTTTGCTTTCAATCTCTATGTAAGCCTTTTGACTCTTAACTTTACTCAACTATTGTTCCTCTTACCTGTTCTTAATGTTTCAAGAATAATTTTAGGTTTACTTTTCCTCTTCACCTATGTAGATTTTGTTTGTTATTAGGAAGCCAACAAAAGAAATATAAAGTAGCTTTAGGGAGTTAAAAGGTTCAATAAAATGGCCCCATAGTTAAGGCCTTGAAATTAAGGGTCAATAGAATGACACCACAAGGCCTAATCATGTCATGAAGGCAAGCTTAGACAGATATATTTGAGGAAATGCTTTTGATTACTTGAGTAGATTTTTAGAAATCCCATTGTTCAATCTATTCAGTTCCATTAGGCTATCACAAATGGATTAGGGTAAAGAGGCCAAGAAAGGGCAACACTCCAATAAGGATGCATGCGGTCGCCCAATGTTGTGTTAATTTTTTCTAGTTTTATACATACTTTAGTAAGCTAGTTTGCTGATGTGTTAGTTTGTGATGGCTCCTGGGGTTTGATCGGAGTTGCCATTATACCAACCTAGTCATGACTTTGGTTGGCCTATGGCGATTTTCAAGATCCTAATAGTTTTAAAAGGATTTATTCAATATAAAAAATTCAAGCATGCAAAAAAATGAGAAGGAGCTTAACAAGTTTGAAGAAAAGAACACATATCTGCCATATCTATATAAGAAAAATATTACCCTTACATTGGGTGACATGTTCACTCTTAGAGGGCATCAAATGTTGTTGTTATACTTATCCCTTAACATTAAAAGCTCAAGTCTTAGGTTCGAATTACTACATGCTAGATCATTGTACTCTACATTGTTGACTACTTGGCAAGCTCACACAATCAAATTAGAAGGAAGCCAACACATCATGTAGATGCTCTGTAGTTTACAATGTCAGTGAGATGATGGCTATTTTTATGCGGGATGGACAAAAAATTGAACCTCGACTACATTTATTAGGGTGACAAACAAGTTGTAAGAAAAGTAGTAATTTCGAGAGTCCACACCAATGGTGACATGGTCTTTTAGCCCTTGCACGAGAAGACTTGTAACAAGCACTTTTGACTTTACTTACCTTTAGCTCTTTCAAGTGATGGAAAGTTTGCATAAATGAGACACAAGTGCATGCTCTCAAGGTCACCTTTTCCTTGTTAACATTGAGGCAATGCCTGCACGTTGGATTGATCTCCTTCGTGTTCTATACAAATTCTATCAAATTACAGAGAATGAGCTTAGATATTATGAGCTATTTACCAAGCATGGCCACAATATTGATGGTGCATGGTAGAACACAAGAAAGAAGTGACATATAGACCGCTTAATTTTGAAACCAACATGTTCTTTTGTTGCGAAGCTTTTTGTTTGGTAGATGAGATCTTATGACATATAGGTGAACCAGCCTTAGAGCCGCCCTAACCCAAGGCATCCACAAACTCACACGCATGGGTTCATGGTGCTTGTAAAGGAATCAGCATCAAAGAAATGATGAAGCTCTATCAGTTCGTTTTGGCCCTAGCCTATGATTAGTTGAGAATACCAACAGTTTGCATGGGGGGTCTCTACCCCTTCCCTTAGCTATGGCGATGACGGCTGCAGCCCGCGTTCATGTGTAAGCGGGACACCTCACCCTTCTCCGAGACTTCCTCATCGATTGCCACACAGCTTTCCCTCTTTTCTCTCCGTCGCAGTCGTGCAGTTTTTGCTGTTTTTGAAAACTCTCACTAGCTATTGGCATGAGGCGATCCTCCGATTTCTTCTTGAAATGGCGGAGAGAGCGTATGCGTGTCGCCTGAAACCAGATTGAAGCAGCATAAAAAATTGATTGCCATCAAGGTGGAATCCCCTGGAGTTAGGGTTTTCTTCCTTCTCATAGAGCTCCTCAACCAGAGCAGTTTCAGTTTTTGTCTTCCAGGGGTGAAATCTTCATGATTTGGTCGGAAATTTTGTTCCATGAGCTTCAGCACCTTCCTTCTACAACCTGACTTCATATTCAAAGACGCAGGCTGCTTGTTTTCTTGTTTCAAGAGTCCTCTCTGCTCTTCAGTCGAATCCAATGTACGTTGACTATTTGTCTGTTCCAAAACTTGCCTCGGGGGATGGCAATCCTTACAGGAGATCGCTATTTGGACCTTTTATCCCGATTCGTGGAGGAACAGGCAGGAGCTTTACTGGATGGCAACCTCGTCCTGAAGCTTAATCCCGTTGGCCTGCATTATGTCCAAACACGGCTCGATGCACTGCATGAGCTCGAGAGGATACGTGCAGGAGCCCCTGTGGATTACCTGCGGGCATACATTGCTGATCTTGGTGATCATCGCGCTTTGGAGCAGCTGAGGCGTGTTCTAAACTTGTTGAGTGCTGTGAAGGTAGTATCTGTGTTGCCCACTCCTGCTCGTGATCCTTCACCAGTCACACTCTCACCTTTTGGACGGTTGCGTTCACTTGAGCTCAGAGGATGCGATCTTTCCAGTTCGGCAGCTCGAGGATTGCTAGAACTCAGGCCAATCCTGGAGAGGCTTATTTGTCACAATTCAGCTGTCAGTGAGGCTTGCATCATTTGTTCTAAAATGTGCTGTAGTGTTTCCTGCTTGTACATGCAGTGATTAGTCTCTCTCAATGCTGTCATGCTTCAGGACGCTCTTCGGCATATTTTCACGGAGCGTATTGTTGAAATCAAGGATGCTCAAGTATGGAGTCGCTTAGCATATGTTTCCTGTGCTTCTAATGGGATGCTTCTCATGGATGAGTCTCTGCAGTTACTTCCTGCACTTCAATACATGGATCTAAGCAGAAATCGTTTTGCCAAAGCAGCTAACCTGCATCGTTGCTCAAGGCTAAAATTTTTGGATCTGGGATTTAATCAGCTTCAGAACATCTCTGCCCTCAGTCAGGTCTGCTCAACTAGCTTGGATTTCAACTACAGTCCTATCCATGGCATTTTGAACTTCACGTGTCCTGATACTTGTGGCCATGTTTCAGTTGAAAAGCCAGATCACAAAGTTGGTGCTCAGGAACAATTGTCTCGTCAACGTGCATGGTATTGGTGCTCTAACATGTTTAGATGCCCTTGATCTCTCTCACAATCTGATCTCCAAATTCAAGGAGTTGAAGTCGGTTGCAAGCATACGCTCACTAAAACTCCTTTTTCTAGAAGGCAATCCTATAAGTGTTCATTCTTCTTACAGAGAAGAGGTTTTCAGCCTTTTCTCGGACCCCAGCAAGGTGATTGCCGCATGCATGCATGTCTGTGAATTTGCCACGTATGTAAATTGGACAGCTTATGGGATGACAAGCTTTGTACTTCATAAATGACTATACATAGTAACTCCTGAAATTCATGCTATTTTTATTTTTTGACTGGCCAATCTTCAAGAAACGATCAACAGCATTTAGATCAGAAGCTGAATGGTACTTTGCCTTTCCAGGTATGTTTAGATGGAAGGAACATCACCCGGTCAGAAATCTGGAGTGTCAGTAGGATTGTATTGAAGCGTCAAAAGCAAGAAGCAGTTTATGGATCATATGCTCCTGCTGAAAGTTTTGAAGCAGAAGGTTTTCTTATGGAAAATGAGAGCACTGCCAAGCACGTTTTGGATGCAATGGCCAACATGCCAAGGGGAAAGGCATGTGATAGCTGTATGGCATGCCTATTACTGTGGATTGACTACCCTCTGTAAATCTCTTACTCTGATTTTGTTTTGCTAATGTGCAGAGAAAAGTCTCGAGACTCGCTTTAATACAGGATGCTCAGTTGCATGTACAGGAACCTGCTGATCAAGATGAGTCTACTGGGTTGTATGCATCTGGAAACCTCCCTCGAGACACAAGGGAGAGATGGCCAGATGTTGTAGGTGAGGTGGAGCAAGAGAAAGAGGAGGTATTGCAGCTAATGCAGAGGGTTGAAGCCTTGAAGGAGGAAGGTTCAAAAACTTGGCTTCAAGACTTGAAGGTGCTGTTAGAAGACAACATTCGCCAGTCAGGACCGGGACATCAAGATTTCGAAATACAACATGATAAGAAGAAGCCAATGTCAGAGTCAAAGCTGAAGGGATTAAGGAAACGTTGGAGCAGGAGGCGGCGAAGGTTTAAACAGAAGTCTACAGAGGAAGGAGCGGTACTGGAGCAGGAAAGGGAAGAGAGTGCTGACTCTCAGCTGAGTAAAGAATATCATTCATTGCAGAATTATAGCTTAGCTTCTAATGGAAGTTTTGAATCACTTGGAACAGGCGTGGATGAGCATTCATTGTCGGATGTGGCCTCTGATTTACCTTATACATCAAGTCCTAAACCTCTGACTGATCAACATTCTTCTGAGGAGAAGAATAGAAAAGTTTCGGAACATGACACTGGTGGACACACAGATGAGAATGCTCATTCTGGGTTAGGTTATACAGCTGATGAGGAACAGACCAGCATGGATGAGAACCTTGGCTCTTGGAGGGTAATTAATGAGATGTTGGAATCTCAGGGAGCAACAGGCACTGTTAGGTCTCCACCTCAGTATCACAAAGAGGTTTTGCAAAAACGCCAAGATTTAGAAGAAGAGTTTCTTCGACTCTCATTAGACTCAGGTTGTGCACCTTCATCTAATGACAGTGAAACTAGCAGTGATGATACATTAATGACAGTCTCCAGCTCTGAGATGTCTGAGGATAGTCCCAAAACTCACATAACTTTTAGGGAAATGTCTGAGTCTGGTTACAAAGAAACTTCGCAGCCACAGCCTGCATTACATAAGAGTGTGGGAGATTCTCTTTCAAGACAGAACAGATCCAATTCCAGCAGTGAAGAGTCTATGTACAGTGATTCTAAAGACCGCAGAAGAAATAAGCCATCAAGCAATCACAATTCCATGGGATCATGTAATTTTACTAGTACACCACAAGAAAAGTCTATGGAACTGTCAAGAACTGGACATCTCGAACCTGCATGTGCTGATGATATACTGGCTAATGCTGGAGGTGGGATGACTCAGGATTCCTTGAAAATCTTGGGTCCAAAGCCGAAGGTGAAAAGGAAAATGAAAAGAGCACGAACAGTAGAGATTATTGAGGATGTAAAGGACACAGGTAAAGATACAGAACTTCAAAGTTATGGAGATTCATTCAAGTAGATATCCTATTGTGCAGATTTTCACTTTTCAATTGCTGATTTTTGAGACTTGCAGATGGGAATGCTGGAGAATTCCAGACAAATGGAGTATGTTCAGCTGCCAATCGGTTATCTGTGGTTGGTTGTGAAGTACTAGAAGGTTCGAATATAGGTCCTGTTGGAGGCAATACAGTGATAGTGTTGCCAAGGGACCAAGTAGTTGCCACTGGTGGAAGCTCCACAGGACCTGTGGAAACATTCTGTATAAAGCTTGGGAATGCTGAGGAACATGAAGTTTGTTTACGATTTGTCAAGTGTGGCTGTTTCCGGCTTTGGGATGATGCTTTTGTTGAGAGGTAGAAGGATCCTGTGAGACTTTGGACCATGAAAAGCTTGTCTAGTTTTTGTGTGCATATGTTAAATTCCCTTCCCTTTCTCACAACCACTATCTCTTGAAAAGCCTTTTTTAAAATGGAGTTTTAACTGAAGTTTTAATAACAAGCTAGAAGATGCCTGAATTATTCAATGGATAGACTGTTAATGAGCAGCAAGGGACACTATTGGATAACTCTTGAAAACTAATACTTTCCTCATGGAAGCATTCTGGTTTTCTGGGAGATTGTCAAGCATGCTCGAAACGACATTCAATTACAAGACTAAGTGCCCTATAGATGCAAAATCTGAGTGCAGTCTTGAAGAAAAAGTTGATTTATACACTCCAGCTGTGAAAACATCTTAAATTTGCCTTGCTAGATTCTGTTAGCAGACATGCTATTCATTTCTTGAAATGTGTACATCTTCCACTTGTGAGCCTGAGTCTGAGTCAAATGAGCTCTGTCACTCTCTTAGTCTTTCAGTCTTGCTTAAGTGTCAGATTCCTCCATTTCAGGCACATCAGCGGAGATTAGGGTTTCTAGGGCTTGATCATCTCATCCTCTGGTTCATTTTGCATGTTCACAGTGCATGCTGATCATTGATTGGAGTGCATCTCTCATTTTTGCCATGTGGCCCATGGGTGGCTGGTTTTGGTAGGCACCATCCTTCTGGCATCAGATCAGCCAGTTCATGCTCTCATTGCCTATACTGACACAGTGCAGCCCATGCCTTTACCCATCCATCATCCAGCCTTCATCATTCTTACTCATATTCCTGAGTCGGATTCCCATCTTTTGTCATCGGTTGGGGGTCCTCACTAATGCACCTCTGCAGTGTGTAGAGGCTGATTGCGTGCAGCTTTGTATAAGTATTCAGGTCAGTGTTTTCCTTCTGTTTCTTTGCATTTCATTTTCCTTTGTTTTCTCTCTGTATTCCTGCTTCCATTGCACACTCACATGGTATTAGAGCCAAACAGAATGTAAGGGAGCACTTCTGCTGCATTATTTTTCATCTGATCTGCTGTATTTCTATGCCCTACAGCCAGGTGACCTGTTACTGGTCCCTTTCAGCTGTTGCCACTCTCTCACACAGCTGGGGTCATCATCCTAAAGGTATTCTCCACTTTCAGCAGGTCATTCTTCATCTTTTAGCAGTTGTCTCTTCACAACGCAGCATTCAGCAGTCTTCTCTCTCCAAACCGCAGCTTGCCCTAGCTGAACCTAAAACAGTTTTTGGTGTCAACAGCAGGTCATTTTTGCTTTTGGAGGCTGCTGAAGTCAAAACGTAGCAGTGAGTAGATGCTATCCACTCCAGGAGGCAGTCCCAATCAAAACACATAATTTCTTGGTTTTTTGCCGGTTTTCTGAAGGATACACGGTGGACAGTATGATTGGCAGGATTTGATGGAGATGATTCCCATACATAGACCATGAGGGCCACCAAAGCAATTGCCGAGACCATGAAGATCCAACGATTGTGACTGTGAGGATCGTGGTGAAGACCATCGAGAATGGGAGGATTGATGCGAAGATTGTGATCGTGTCTATTGCGAGGATCAAGATGCAGATCGTGGTCAGCCTTCCTTTCGTTCATAGTCCCTTCCTCTTTCCATCTTTCTTTTATCCTCTTTGTCCTCCATTCCGTGGATGTTCATCATGGCCCCACTTGTTTAGGTGACCATCCTTCCCCATCTGTCAGAGAAAGAAAAGCTTGACACTTGAATTGGGCCATCTGGTCATGCAAGATTGAGGGTATCCTTGATGCATTTGATCTTTGGGATTTTGTCACCCTCCCACTCACCATTCCATGGTGGATTCTTAGATCGGATCTATGATGGATTTGATAGCATTGTGGGACCGACTTATTTCTTTGGCTTGTCCTTTTCTTTGCATGAGTTGCCATGATTCAATTCTTATTTATGTATGATGCATTTGTAATGCCTCAAAGGTCTAGATTGGATTGTTGTCTCTTTATTAGGTTAAGGCATTGGTCCATAGGATTAAAGCTATGATAGCTTTTTGTCACAGATTCCTTGACCACAAAGCATTACATCATAAAGATGGAGTAGATTCGGGATGAGCTTGCCTCCCTTGGTAACCCCTCAAGTGCAAATGTATGTGAATGAGGGTGTTAGATGAAGGTGGGTGATGAAGAGATGATGATGCCAAAGTGCAGCGATGTGGAAGCGCAGGATATAGATTGAGAGAGAGTGAACACAGAGAAAGAAAGAAAGAAATATTAACGTCTACATAAGGTCAATGTGGCCTATGAGACAAAATCCAGAGTTTATCCATGTCTAATGTCATCTCATCAGTAAAGGAAAAGATAACATTAGAAATAAGTTGGTGGCCTATGAAACAATACTGAAAATAACTATGCGATGGGACTATACTAGGGTTGAACAATGTGTAGTGTTGTTCCATCGATAGAAAAGAAAAGGAAAGGAAAGGAGAACCAGATCTGATAGAACCATGTACAAAAGTGTAGTGGGGACTATGGGCTGTAGTTGATCTCAAGATTTGCACATGATCTCAGCTATGATGCGGTCCCTAGCTGCTTCACTGATATGCCTGGTGGTGAGTTTGCGGTGTCTCGTGATAATGGCTCTAATCCGACTGTGGTGTGGTCTCCTCGGACATGGTCCTGGTAGACGGGTCGTCGTGCTCAACGAAGGGAAATGGCTCTATCCAATGTGCTCCACGGTGTGGCTTGTAAGGTGTCTGGTGAGGCGGCTCTATCTCTGCTAGGCTAGTAGTGTCAGTAGGGTCGGCTCTGTAGAAGAAGTCTGTCACTGCTCTTTGTGTGTCCCCCTCTGGGTGAGCTGGCCTCCTGTCTCGCAGTAGTGCAGTTCGGCGCCTCTCAAGCTCCAGGAGAAAGAGACCTAGGTATCTTTGGTTCTCGCACTACATGACACGACGAAGGGGTCCAAATCCATCACGGAAGAGGTAGTGGTACCGTCCTCGTATGTCATAGTATACTGTGCATCTGTATATGTAGTGCTCCTCTGTCTTAGGCTCTCGACCACAAAGCTGGCAAGTTCTATCCTCTGCTAGGGTATTTGTCCATCTGCCTGTCTCCATTTGAAGCCTATGTGAGGAGGTGCGAATCTATCCGATAGCAACCCGTACGCTATGGGAGAGATGGGTGTCCATATATGCTGACCGAATAGTGAAACCATCATCGGAGAGACACAAGAAATGACTCCTGTAGAACTCCATCCTCGATCCTAGAGAGAGTGGTGGATGGATCCATGTCCTTGCTCTCTCAATCCTCAAGATATCAGCTCTGATCACCTGGTTCAACTCTGATCGACTGAGAGAAAGTGTAGGGCAGTCAAGGCTATAATCCAAAGGTGGAAGACAATCAATATCCAAATCATGTAGGCTCATCCAAATAGTCATTTGTAAAAACCAACAATTCTTCTTGCCTCCTCCTGCTAGTTGTCTAGATGAGGTTAGTGCCAATCTAGAGTATCTATGGCATGGAAGTTCCCATAGTCTGTGCCAAAAGGTCATTGCCATGAAGAGTGTCTTCGTAACTATAGGTGCTGCCCCTAGCTCTGCTCTGACAATGGGATGTGGGGTGGAGGGCTTCCTCCTAATCATATGTACTATCATCATGATCAATGGCCTTTCCATGCTATCCCAACCATCATAATAATCCCTCTCTACTCCAATCTGATCAGTGAGTGGCCTAAGACGCTTGTGGTACAAGCTGCAATCCCATACCTTTGCTCCATATAGTAATGCAGGTGTGACTAGGGTGTCAAACGACCGGAGTTTGGTGCGGGGCTCCTGGAACTGTATGCGAGCACATTGACTCTCGAGTGCCCCTAGTGCTGCGTATCCATGTGCCAGATATGCCTCTGATGCCCCTCTCAATGAAAAACGTGGGCCAGAGAAGGTGACTCCCAAATAGACATATTTCCTCACATGCTCTAGTATCTCTCCCAAATGTGAATTGGTACATAGATCTAGTCACCCATGTTGCTGAAGTATTGAAAACCATGGTTTTGGTCTTCCCAAGGTTCACTGTGAGGTCTTTATCTCTAGAGAAGATGTGTAAAGCATCTAGATGGCATTGCGATCCGTCCGGTGAATTTGAAATGAGAACAATATCATTTGCATACAGTAATATTGGTATCAGCACCCGTGCCAAGCTGGCTCCAACTCCCCCTCTGCGGTCTATGTAATCAAACACTTCATCTATGTATAAACCAAACAATGTGGGTGAAAGTGGACATCCTTGTTTCACTTCTATGGTACTATCAATCCTCTCTGATAGCCCTCCAAGTGCTCGTACATGACCTGTCACTGCCTCATATAATGCATAGACACCCCATCGTATACCCTCTGGTACTCCAATGTCCTGCAATCTTTGCATGATGCGTGTAGGAGGCATTGTATCAAAAGCTTTGCAAAAGTCTACAAAGCAACAATAGATACTCTTGCCTCGGGTTCGACCCTCAATAATGGCTATAAGTGTGTGTGAGAGAGAGAGAGAGAGAGAGAGAGAGAGAGAGAGAGAGGAGATAAGAGAGAGAGTGTTTCGGGCGCGCTGCTTCGCGAGAGAGAGAGGTCGGCGCGCTGCTTCGCGATGGCGGATCTGCTGTCCCCCTGAGCACACGCTGCGACTTTGGTGTCCTGGGCGTCCCCAGACCTGTCCGCAATCCAGCTGGCCTCGTCGTTCACATCGCCCCCGTGATCCTCCGACCTGCGGACCAGTTTGCAGACGCCGCCTAGTATTCTGTTCGATTCCGCCTGCCTTCGCGACCACAACAGGTACCCTTCGTCAGCTGCCCCGTCAGCCGTCTGCTCCTCGTCTGCTGCCCGCGGGTGCCTGCCCTCTGCACTTGCTGTGCCGCAACAGAGAAAGGGCGCCCTAACCTGGCAGCACGTGACTGCAACCTTGCACACATCCGCGATCTGATCTGCTCCTGTACAGAGAGAGAGAGCGAGAGAAGAGAGAGAGAGAGTGAGAGAGAGAGAGCCCTCCGTTTGTGGTCGGCTGCGCTGCGTCAGCGTGGAAGTCTGTTGCAGCCGTGTTGAAGCTTCACTGTCCTGTTGCTGCAGCCGGGTGGTTCCCGGATTTTGCAGGTCTGCGGGACTTGCACAGAGCGAGAAAGAGAGAGAGTGAGGGAGCGAGCGAAAGTGAGAAGACAGCAGTATGGCTGGCCTGGATATGGATTTTCTCGACCGGACGGTGGTAGCCCTTGGCCCTGATTCTGATACAGAGGAGCCGGAGGACATGGTGCCATGCACGGAGGAGCCGCCTCTGGGTTTTGAACTGCCGCCTGCGGGCAAACGCTCTAAGCACACTTCAGACGAGCCAATGGGTCCTCAGGACCGTTCCTATGCGCAGGTTGCCTCTGAACCTGTGGATTCGCAGGAAATAGACTGGGAGCATTTGCTGGACTTTGCCAATACTCTGCTTGGCGATTATGTCCAGCATAATAATGAAACCTTCGCTGCTGCGGCTGCGGATGATGTGCTGGAAGCCACGGTGGACCCAAAATCAGTCTTGCGGTCCTTCTCGGTGTTTTATGACCGTGCAGTTATACTTTTTTTCACCGGCAGGATCCCAGTGCTCTCACATATTCGCCAGTGGATGCACCATTTATTGCAAGGAGAGTATGTTGAGGAGATTTTCCTTGGACCTCGCGGCTTTTATGAGGTGCTGTTGAAATCGGAATCGCATCGAGCTGAGCTCCTGTCCAAGTTGCCACTATTCTTTGATCGCCGCCTGGTCCATGTGGTACCATGGCGCCCTATGGCTGACTTCCAGCGTCTGCTTCAACAAGAATGTCCGGTGTGGGTGGAAGTGGAAAATTGTCCAGCGGTATATTGGCCATTGTTGAAGGACGCGATGGCGGTTGTGGGCACAGTGCTGGTTCCCCCAAGCCTCAGGGCTATGAACCGAAACCGTTTATGCATGTTATGGGATACGGCCAGGAAAAGGCCTGCGTGGCTTCGCCTCAATTGCTCTGGCATGCATCCTTTGCATTTTCGCCTGAAATGGGGCAATTTTGCCGGACACTGCTTTTCATGTGGTAAATTAGGGCATTTTGTAGCTGAATGCCCGGAACGGCAACCGTCTTCTGAGGAGGCGCAGGTTGTGCAGCCCAAGGATGACATGGTGCTTGATGCCCAGACACAGGAGACCCTTCAGCCACCTACTGTCATGGATAGAGGTAAACAACAGGTCCGAGGTTTGGATTCTCCTAGCTCTGATTGGATTGAGGCACGACAAAAAAAGGTAAAAAGTTGGACACAGGCCTGGCAGATCCAGGGCCTCATGTTTCCCCGGATTCCGTGCGCACGTACACGCGCAGGAAAGACATGGTCACCTCACAGCAAGTTGCGCGTACCATGGCCCCGTCCGCCCCCCGTAATCCGTCTTCAAGGAAAGTCTATTCCGAGGGCCCCAAGGGCCCACCTGCTAAGCTGGCGTTTGATGCAAAAGGCAATGTGATTACACCTTGGGATAGGCGTTATCCCTGCCCTGCTCCCAAGGTAGTGGATTCCCCTTCTACCTCTAAAGCAGGTCGCCCGAATTCATTTGCAGTATTGGCTGATTTTCTGGATGAGGGTGTCCTGGATGCCCTCGCGGAAAAGATGCAATCGAGGCAACAGGCGCCTCGTTCCTGACTTCCTTTTTTTGAAAATATATGAAGATTGCCACGTGGAACGTGCGAGGCATTTGCTCTCGCCATAAGCAACATACCATGTGGTCTGTCTTGCATGAGAATCAGTGGGATGTATTGTGTGCAGTGGAGCACAAAAGTCATGGTGAGGCAGGGAAAGTTGTGGATTGTCGTGGATTCCGTCTGTTTTATGCAGGGACACATGCTAAGCATTATTCGGGCGTGCTGATGATTGTTCATGAGAAATACCAGCCTGTTCTTGTTAAAAATGATGTGCAGGGCCGCTTTCTGGTAATCGAAGTCCTATTTGAAGGCGAGATTTTATGGTTGCTGGGACTTTATGCTCCTAATGATCCCGCATCCCGACGGGATCTATGGTCGACTTTGCAGGGCTCTATGGCACTTGGCCGCAGAGGGTTTTTGATGGGAGATTTCAATATGTGTGTTGACTCTTCTCAGTCCACCTCAGGGCATTCGGTAATGGATACGCCAGAAAGCCGGGTGTGGAACTCCTTTGCTTTGCACGTACTTAAGCAAGATCTTTGGTCGTGGCTTCATCCTTCTGTTTCGGGTTTTACTTTTCATTCTGCACAATATGCAACCACTTGGTCGCGGTTGGACAGAATGTATATCATGCAGAGGGATGATTTTCTTCCCGAGATGCTGGAGATGAAGGTCTTGCAGCAATATGCGTTGTCGGATCATTTTCCCCTCCAGCTTGAGATGCGGGCACAATCTATTGCACCTTTTATGCAGTTGCTGGATAAGCTCCCTTTACGCTTCAACTCCTCTTATTTGAAGCATCCAATTTTTCAGGGTTATATGCAGCAACTGATTGACCGGTTCTTATTGGACTTCGCCTCTGAGGGCTTGGCTTCGTTTGCATGCCTGCTCTCTAATGTGCAGCGGGTTGCTCGGCAGTATGGGATTCACATTGCCTCTCTTTGTCGCCGACGTCGACTTGCAGTAGAGGACTTATTGGCCTTGGTCCGTTCCTTGCTCCTGGATTCCCCAGATGATGATTTTCTGCTGTCACTGGAGCGGCGTTTGGCCCATCTTATTCAAGTCTTTAGCTTGAAATCTTATCAGCAGGCCAAGCTGCATAACTTGACTGACACATTGCAAGATAATGCCTGCCAGTCTCATAAGTTCTTTCGCGCCTTGCATGCTTCTCCGGCTTGCGAAAATATGACTCGACTTCAGGATTCGGAAGGTCGCATGGTCATTGATCCGCAGACCATTATCAATATGTGCAGAAATTATTTTATGGAGCTTTTTGGTTCTTCTTCCTTGCCGTCTAGCCAGGTTACGCATGCCCGCTCGGTCTTCTATCAGCTGGTCCACCAGCAGGTTCCGTTTGATATGCAAGCCTCTTTGGAGGCGGATATTTGCGAAGAGGAGGTTATGGATGTTTTGTTGCACCTGCCTAAGGATAAAAGTCCTGGTTGGGATGGTCTCACTAATGAATTTTTTGAGCACTCGGCCACGCAGTTGGTAAAGCCATTGGTGGTCATGTTCCAGCAGGTTTGGGAAACAGGGGTCATGCCTTCTTCATGGAAAGAAGGCCTTATCAAACTGATCCCCAAGGTCCCTTCGCCGTCAAAGCTGCAACACTGGAGACCAATTTCGTTGATGGGCGTGATGTATAAAATCTTTTCCAAAGTGCTGGCAAATCGGCTTCACAAGCACCTTCCAGCTCTTGTGCACCCTCTCCAATATGGTTTCATTAAGGGATGCAACATTTTGCATAATATCTTGAATGTGCAAATGGCTATTGATTATGCGAGGCACTCCAATCAGCAAGTGGTCTTGATTCAACTGGACCTGGAAAAGGCTTTTGACTGTGTGGACTGGTCTTTCCTTGCAGATCTTATGTCTGCTATGGGCTTTGGTAATCGCATGTCCCGATTGATCTACACCATTAGTACTGAGGCTTCTTCAAGAGTTATGCTTAATGGTGGGGTCACAGAGCCATTTCTCCTTGCACGCTCGCTCAGACAGGGCTGCCCTTTGAGTCCTCTCTTCTTTGCCTTGGCGACTCACGCGGTCCTTTCAATGTTATCCTCCATGGCGGCTTCTGCCCAGCTGGCAGGGTTATCTCTTCCTTTGGGGCAGCACTTCATTAGCCAATCTTTGGCTGATGACTCCTTTATGATTTTGCAGGCGGACAGGGATAACATTCGCAAGGCATTAGATGTTTGGACGCTCTTTGGTCAAGCTTCTGGTCTTCGCATCAATGCCTTCAAGTTAGCCATTCTCAATTGCACGGAGCCTGATTTAGAGTCATTAGGCTGGCAGGGCCAGGTGGTTTCCCGTGGCTCAATTGTCAGGCATCTTGGATACCCATTGGGGGTGGATGTACGGCCAAAGGACCTGCTGGAGTGGATTTCACACAAACTGGCCGCGAAATTTATGTATTGGAAGTTGCAAGCTTGGCCGTTCCATGTCCGCCTCAAAGTGGCTCAGAAAATTATGCTACCAATGCTGACGTATTTCCTGCCATTACTGCCATGGACGCCCAGTACTTTGAAGGCTCTCACTCATCCCATTCGTTTCATGCTATGGAAGAAAGATTCACTGCGGGCAGGCATTTCCTGGATTTCATGGTCACATGCATGTACCCCTAAGCGCATGGGTGGTGGAGCTATCTTGGATGCAGAAACTCATATGCTGGCTCTTCGCTGGTCTCTGTTTCGTGCCATGTGTGTGGATCATCACCCGTGGACCATCATAGCCCGTTATTTTCTTGAGGACAGTGGCCTCCGCCAGGGTAACACACGGCTTCGAGCCTCATGGTGGCATGTCCTTAATGCTGACGCTCGATTTTCCAGTCCCTCTTCCTCTTTGTTACTGCACTTGGTCGGCTCTTGGAAAGTGGTGCTCCAAAAGGCCCGTTGGCATCCTGTAGGGGACCGCGTGCAGACAAATTCTTTTCAGCTGGAATTGTTGGTGGTATCCAGATTACTTTCATGGGAAGATAAACATCAGCTTAGACCAAGATTTAACCGCATGGCCCGTTTGGGTGTGACTTCGATTGCGGATGCTACTCTTGCTACTCGCAATGTCCTTGCATCATTTCGGACTGCTAGGAGACTTTTCAGGATCCCGCGCGGATACCGTGATTTATGGGGGAAGCTTTCCTCGGAACTTCAGGGTAGGCAACCCTTTCCTGCCCTGGCTATGGATCGCCCTTGGCAGGACTGGGACCTTGCAGGCCGGTTGAGTCTGGAAAAGGCCTCTACTAATCAGGTGTATCATCTTCTCATTAAAGATCACCAATGGTTGGATGTGAAAGTTAATACTGTTTGGGGCCTGCGGAAATCACTGTCATGGTGGCAGGCAACGCTGATGGAGGGATGGCAGAATAAGACGCCTTTCAAATGCAAGGTCTTTCTGTGGCGGGTAATGATTGGTGGTCTTCCTCTTGCCTCGGCCCTTTCCAAGCGTCGAATCTCGAATGGTACTTGCTTCTTCTGCACCACTTCGGCGGAATCGGCCCGACATCGTTTTCTTTCTTGCCCGCTCGCCAAGAATATCTGGTCACTCTTGTCACAAATCTGGCACGCGGTGGTGGGGTCCTCACTGACTCCTTTCGATTGGGTTTTTGTTCGCCCGAAGTATCCCACACCGCCACCGTTACATATGAAGATCTTATTCCATTTTTTCAGATACTGGGGATGCTGGCACATTTGGACCACCCGAAATGCTTTTCTCTTTGATTCGGCTTCTAATGTACCGCGACATATTGCAAGGCTTAAAGGGCTCTTGCATTGGCAGCTAGATCTCATCAGGCACTCTGACTTGCTCCCTCGGGAGGATTTGTATTCCTGGCATTTGGCAATTGCCTCTGGGTCCTTGCCATGATTGGTGTAACCTTTTAGTACCCTAGTCCGGGGATTTCCCACACGTTGGCCTATGGCCCTCGTGTCTCTTGTACTCGTGTAATCATGTAATCTTGTACTTTTTTCGTAATTAATACAATTACCTTTTACGAAAAAAAAAAAGAGAGAGAGGAGATAGTGTAAACGCAGAAAATCTGTAGTGTAGTATGCTGTATAAGAGTGCAGAAAAATACACAGGGGTAGAGGAAATATCTGCGTGTGTCTCCGACTTGATGACCTCGATCTCTGTCAGCCTGAGCATAGTCTGTCGTAGCCAACAGATCTCAAGACCTGAATTTGAAGTGAATGAATGCTGGAGTGTGCCACAAACTGGCTATAAATAGCCAAAAAATAGGAAATCCCCAGCACCAGGTCGGCTGCATTAAATGCAGCCGACTGCAGAAAACTGGCCGACTGTACCAGTGCCACGTGGCATCCTGCCGTACTGCTGATGTGGCATCCTGCTCTGTCCGTACGCTGCTGACGTGTCATCTGCGCTGACATGGCACTCTGCCGTACTGCTGTCCACAGATAAACCCTAAACCAGCCTGTCCAGGGGATGACTCTACCTCTAATAGATGAAGGAGGTTGGATGATTGAAGGCAATGCTAGCAATGGTGGGATGGGGCCGACTAAATAGACCTAAGATTAGCCATCCGACCAATTTGCTAGTTGACCTGCTTTAGTGCAGGTTGGACTTGGCAAAAATTGCCCTTAGGCTCTAAATTGCTTGCCTCTTGTCAAAGATAAATGGTATGCTCTGATACCATGTCAAAAATAAGCGACATTGTAGAGAGACAATAGAGTTTGCAAGGTATAACACAAAGTGTGTACGGCAAACATTGAGAGAGAAGAGAAACTCAGAAACACAAGAAAAACACAATGATGATGCATTGAATAATGCTATGAGAAGAAAAGTTGATACAACGAAGCTGAAGCTCAGAAGATAATTGCACTGTCCTGTTTGAATTAGGTGATGGTACCTGTGGGAAATTTGCACGATGAAGGGAGCGAAACGTAGTTCTCTGGGTAGTGGGCTATCGAAGTAATCTCTATCGAGGGAGCGGTTGCAATTCTCTGATGCTGTCGGAGATATGAAAGGCGATCATTAGCTGTCAAGGGAGCGAATCGTAGTCCTTTGATGCTGGGAAGTGACCTGGGCAGCAAAACGCAAATCCCAAAGTATTGGAGTTGTCAAATGTAGGAAGAGTAGCCCAGATGTTGATGCTAGGTGGATAATGATGACGCCAAATGATGGAAGATGAGCTGGGTTGCAAAAATCCAGGTCCTAGCAACCTTTGTGAGATGAGTGATGCCAAGTGATGGAGGAGGTGCCAGGCTACAAAAACGCAAGTCCCAACAGCCCTTGAGATAGACAAGTGATGTCAGGTGATGGAGGAGAAGTCAGGCTGCAAAAACGCAGGTCCTAGCAGCCCTTGTGATAGACGAGGGATGCCAAGTGATGGAGGAGGAGCCAAATTGCAAAAACGTAGGTCCCAACAGCCCGTGTGATAAATGAGTGATGAAATCCCTGACGCTTGATGATGGAGATTGTCACCAGAGGCTAGGATATTGATGCCAAGCCGGAGATGATGACGCTAGGCAAGGAGGAGGCCTCCAACCTAAAAACGCAGATGAAGGTGGATGCTAATGGAGAAGGGTGCTGACGCTAAGCAGAGAATGGTGACACTAGGTGGAAGATGCCCCAAATGCAAGGCTTGATGATGGTACAAGGGGCCTGAAGTAGAAGAGGAAGGGTGAAGGTAGCCACGAGCCATGAACAACAATGTCCTCTTGAAGGGGTGTGAGGGTAGTGGAAGGGATTGGTAAGAGAAGAGAATGGTGTGTGATGATGGAGGAAGAGGGGTGAAGAATGACTAAAGAGTGGTGGGGTGGTGAAAAATAAATGAAGTGACTACCTATTTATAGACATAAGCTGTCTAGGGTGGTGCAACATTGTGTGGTCGCCCACTGAAAAAGTAGCCAAAATGTGGATAGAACCCTTTTTGGGGATGTCAGTGTGAAACCCTAAATGAAGTGTAAACTGAAGAAGTGGTTTCTCAACACCCCTTCTCCGGCCCAAAAAGGGATGAAGAAAGAGGAGCGAAGAGAGATACAATGAAGAAAAAGAGGATCTTGGAGATCCAAGATTTCCACCTGAAAGGTAATCTCTTGTAGTAAGGAATAGTAGATGGGATGAACTGTAGAACCCAACTCCACCTCGGGAGAGAAGCCCTAGCTCTGTAACTCCATCCTAGAAGGAATTTGAAGGTCTCGTCACCAAGTTGTGGCTGGATCTCCAAGGCCACGATCTAGGTGGTCTTTGAAGATTGTGGGTATCAGGAGTAGAAATGATTGCTTGAGGAAAGCCATCCCAAAAAAGAGAATGGTGAGTGACGAACTTCTTGACGAGGAGATGCCTCCCTTGAGGCTAGAGGTGCAAGAGCCTCCTTTGAAGCGGAACAAGGAGAAGCCCCTCTGAGGGCAAAGAAAGCCGGTGCAGAATAAACTCTGTGGTACAGAAGGGATAGGTGGCACGAGTGCCTGGGGGTAGACGCATATGCTCCGGTGGGGTAGGGAGCAAAGGTCCATGGCGGCAAGTATTGACGGGGGTTTCGATGATGCCGAAAGAGAAGCACCTAGTGGTTTGTCCATCTGCTTGTGGAGAAGTCATAGCAATGGAGTGTCAACCTGTAAAAGGGTGGGTGGGTGGGAGAGGAAGAGAAAGTTATCTTTGTCTCTTGGTGATGTAGCGGAAATGAAGGGGGAAAGTAGTAGATGATGCCAAACCCGCAACTTGTCTTTGCCTTCTTTGATGAATAGGTTCTTTAGCTCTCTGAGCTTCTGTGCTTTGATAGCATATAAAAAATAACAGGTATGCTTTGATACCATGTTTAAAATAAGTGATAGTGCAGAGACAATAGGGTTTGTAGGGTGTAACACAGAGTGTGTACAGCAAACACAGAGAAGAGAAACTTAGAAACACAAGAAAAACATGGTGATGATGCATTTAATTATGCTATGAGAAGAAAAGTTGATACAATGGAGCTGAAACTCCAGTGCAAATGAGGTGGCATCACTTGTGGGAAATTTGCATAGTGAAGGGAGCGAAACACATTTTTTCGGGCAGTGGGCTATCGAAGTAATCACTGAAAGGTGAAAGACAGCTATTGAGGGAGCAAATCACAGTCCTCTGATGCTATTGGAGATGTGGAAGATGATCACCGGCTGTCGGGGGAGCGAATCGTAGTCCTCTAATGTTGGGGAGTAACCTAGGCAACAAAACACAAATCCAAGAGTGTTGGAGTTGTCAAACACAGGGAGAGCAGCCTAGATGTTGATGCTAGTTGGATAATGATGACACCAAATGATGGAAGATGGGCTGGGCTGCAAAAATGTAGGTCCTAGCAGCCTCTGTGATAGACGAGTAACACCAAGTGATGGAGGAGCAGCCAAGTTGCAAAAACGCAGGTCCTAGCAGCCCCTGAGATAGAAAGTGACACAAGGTGATGGAGGAGGAGCCAGGCTGCAAAAATGCAAGTCCCAGCAGTCCTTGTGATAGGTGAGTGGCACCAAGTGATGAAGGAGGAGTGAGGCTGCAAAAATGCAGGTCCTAGCAGCTCTTGTGATAAACGAGTGATGAAATCACTAATGCTCGATGATGGAGATTGTTGCCAGAGACTAAGATGTTGACGCCAAGCTAGAGATGATGACGCCAGGCAAGGAGAAGGCCTCCAACTTGAAAAATGCAAGTGAAGGTGGAGCCTGGTGGAGAAGGGTGCTAATGCCAAGCAAAGGATGGTGACACTAGGTGGAAGATGCCTCAAATGCAAGGCGTGATGATTGAATAGGGCACTTGAAGTAGAAGATGAAGGGTGAAGGCAGCCACGAGCCATGAACCTCAATGTCCTCCTGAAGGGGTGTGAGGGTAGTGGAAGGGGCTGTTGAGAGAAGAGAAGGGTGTCTTATGACGGAGAAAGAGGGGTGAAGAATGACTCAAGAGTGGTGGGGTGGTGAATAATGAATGAAGTGACTTCCTATTTATAGGCATAAGCTGTCTAGGGTGGTGCAACATTGTGTGGGCAAAAGGTGGCCAAATTGTGGACACCAGCCCTTTTTGGGGTTGTCAGTGCGAAACCCTAAATGAAATGTGTAAACTGAAGAAGTGGTTTCTCAACACCTCTTACAAGGAAATTGTTTGCTCTGTGCAATGTGGCTGAAATGCCTACTTGGATATGGCAGAACAGCCCGCTTAGTCATGTTGCCCATCATGGACATGCAAAAGGGCTGAAAAGTCACTAGACAAACATTCATAGGAGAAATGAAGAGAGGGACAAAGATTGTGTCAGAGCTTCTAACTCCAACTCTTACATGTTGGATTAGGCGGAAGGCCAAAGGAGATGAAATGGATCCGAGGGTGGTAGGAAGAGTGTCTATGTTGATGAACTCAATCAATGATAAACACGTCAAGGAGTATGATCTCCTCTAGAGATGGAAACCTGATGCAATGGTAGGCCTCCGTAGACCAGTGGGAGTGGAGAGGCTTTGACATGTTTTATTGGATGACATGTCTGTGACTCTTTTGTCAAATCTATTGTTACCAAAGCATGATGTGTTGTATACTAATCTTCTCACATGTTGTGTTTGGGATACTTTCACCTAGAAGAAGTTAGTTGCAATGGTTCTTGAGCAGGATGTGCAGCATTAGGCAACATGATCAAGAGGAACAAGATCCATCAACTGTGCTTTTGCGGTCGGTACATCATTGGGGAAAGGACAAAAGAAGAAGAAGAAAGGGAAAAGTCAAATTGGAGTCTCTCTCTTCAGGCTCCGATTTAGTCACATTTGCTTCCACCATTACAATCAAGTCGGTTTTCTTTACATCCATCAATTGAAGGACTCTCCCTCAGCTGCCTCGTTTGCAAAGAGGCCTTGGTTTTTGAGTTACATGACTAATAGATGTGATGGGTTCTTGAATCTTTGTTTCCAAGAGGGCATTGTCATTGTGGGTGACATCTCATCAGCGCTTATTAGTGGTGTTGGTACCATGCTGATTGTGTTAGCAGTCTTGTGTGTCTTGTATGGTCACCTCTTGCATGTGAGCCTCAATTTGAGTCAAATGAGGAGATTAGGAGCTTTGACAATGTATTTGTCATTAGTTCATTTGTCCCAGATTATTTAGACGGAGGTCAACTCTTGCATTTCACACTAGGTAGTCTGTTTTCCTCTCATTCTGGAGATGCATTCATGGCCATGGGCAGGGCAGACATTGTCATGGGCATGGGAGTATTTATTGCTTCCTTTTAGGCATGGGCAACATTTATGACAAGTCCGACTTGCATCAATGCAAGTTGGCCCAATCAGGTCATCTAGTTTCAGCATGATGGCCTATTTATTTGCTGCCCACACACGCGACTGTCACTTGTCATTCTATTGCCAGCCCTTCTCATCATTCAGTCTTCATTTTCCTACCTCTATTTGGGCACTCTCATTGACCCCATGTTGCATGTAGGGGCTGACCATTGCAGCCTTGTACCTCTAGCTTTTGTTAGTTTTGTTCCTTTAGTTTCACTACTCCCTTATCTCCTTCTCTATAGGTTGTAAAAATAACTCCGCACAACGAATAAAATCTGAGCAAAAAGTAGAGAATAGACATCAAATATGAGAAGAATAGAAACGTCTTCAATTCTAAACAAATTGATACAAAGATGGTCTATCCACCCGTGTGAAGGGCTCGAGAGGAAGTGCTTTAGGTAGTGTGTGTGTTAAGCAAGGTGTGTTGAGCAATGCAGTGGAGTGAGAGAGTGAAGAGTTGAGAGATGGGTGTGTACCAGTGTGGTACACACAAAGACTAAAAGAATGTATTTATACGCAAAGAGTGTATATACATGGGAGTAGCGTAAGGGCCTTTACACCCAACCACCTTCCACTTAAAGGTCCTAAGCGAACCTTTAACCAACTCCCACTAGCCGAATGCAATGCTCATGTTGAGCCTTTGCAAGACTTTTAGTGAGAACGTCTGTAGGGTTATCTTGTGTTTTGATGTTAGTCAGTGTGACTAGACCATCATCCAGAACCCGTTTGATAAAGTGATACCACACATCAATTTGTTTGGTACGTGCATGAAACATGGCATTCTTAGCCAGGCATACAGCACTCTGGCGATCACATCCAAGTGCAGGTGTTTTGGTAGGCAGCCCAAAATCCTTGATCAAACGACCAAGCCAAATAGCTTCTTTCGAAGCTTAAGTGGTTGAAATATATTCAGCCTCAATGGTAGAAAGTGCTACTATCTTTTGCAATCTAGAGTACCAAGAAATGGCCCCACTAGTCAAAGCAAAATATGTACCTGCCACTAGACTTGCGAGTATCCAAGTCACCTGCCATGTTTGCATCACAATATCCTTGTAGATCTAACGTACCCTTTCCATAGCAACAAATACATTTTCTTTGTGTGCCCTTAAGGTATCGGATGATACATTTCACTGCTTCCTTGAAGGGAAGAGAGTGTGCAATGAAGTGCGAGATAGAGGTGCGAGCACCAGAGTTGAGAGTTAGAGAGAGTGAACGCAGAGATAGGTGTACCGTTTGTGATGGTACACAAAGATTAAAAGAATGTATGTACCATTTGTGATGGTACACAAAGAATAAAAGAATGTATTTATATGTTAGGGTGCATTAAGGGTGTGTTCACACCCGTAAGTCTATTTACACGGAGACGAAGGGACTTTACACCCAACATTCCCAATGTGCTTTCAACTTTGCCAGGATTTAACATAAACCTGCTCACAACTCTCACTGCATGAGCAATGCCAGGTCTAGTGGCAACCATAGCATACATGAGTGACCCACAAGCTGAAGCATAAGGAACACCCTTCATATAGGTGGTTGCCTTATTATTTTTTGGGCAATTTGCTTTGCTAAGCTTAAGGTATTGTGGTAAAGGAACACCAAGTGGCTTAGTGTCTACCATAGAAAAACGATCAAGTACTTTGCTGATGTACTTTTCTTGTGAGAGAAATAAGAGCTTCTACTCTCTCTCTCTTGTCACACACATGCCCAAAATGTGTTTAGCTGGACCTAAGTCCTTCATGGAAAAGGCTGAATTCAGTTGTCTTTTCAATGCATTAACTTGGTTTTTATCCTTACCAGCAATAAGTATATCATCCACATAAAGCACAAGTATTATAAGGCTTCCATCATCAACCTTCTTTATATATAAGCAGTGATCTGCATTGCTTCTTTTAAACCCATGTGAGAGCATCAAGGCATCAAACTTTTTATACCACTGTCTAGGAGCCTGTTTCAAACCATACAAACTTCTCTTAAGCCTACACACCAAGTGCTCCTTTCTTGGCATAACACAGCCTTCTGGTTGTTTCATGTATAACTCTTCTTTTAAATCACCATGCAAGAATACAGTTCTAACATCCATCTGATCAAGTTCAAGATCCTAGATGCTACGATAGTAAACAATACCCGAAGAGTGGTCATTTTGACAATAGGTGAAAAAACTTCTTGAAAGTCAATCCCCTCTTTCTGTGTATAGCCCTTAGCCACAAGCTTGGCTTTGTATTTGGGTTTGCCATCCACACACTTGATTTTATAGACCATTTGTTAGGAATAGCTTTCCTATCTTTGGGCAATGGAATCAAATCCCAAGTATCATTTTGATACAATGGCTTCTTTTCTTCTTGCATAGCTAGCTCCCACTTTTTCTTTTACTCACATGATTGTCCAAAGAGGGATCAAACCTCTGTATAGGTCTCTTGACACGTGTAGGTCTCCTCACCCAATGATCTGTGTTATCAGGCAATGGATCCACATCCAAAGGAATGTCAATGTCCTCATTATTTGGTTGCTAAACTGCATTTTCAGGTTGCTGTAATACATGTTTAGGCTGCTGTAATTCATTTTCAGCATGCTGATTTTGTTGCCTAAGCTGATTTTCAGCATCCCTTTGCTGCCCATTGTCATCTGACTCAATGATGATACATTGATTATCATAACCAATATCAAATGAAGCTGAATTTTCAGGTGTTGATGGCTGTTCATACTGAAATTTCACTTTCTTTTTGTCTGAATCACTAGATGTGGTATTTTTCAGCAGCTTTGACTCATTAAATATCACATCTTGGCTGCGTAGCTCATTTTTCATACTTGAAACCCAAACTCTATAGCCCATTTCACCTTCATCTCCATAACCCATGAAGATACCTTTGTGGGATTTCATGTCAAGTTTGGTTTTGCTATCATCAGGTACATGTACATAGGATTTGCAGCCGAAGATCCCTAAGTGGTCATATGAAGCAGGTTTGCCATATCAAACCTCTTCAAGGATGCCACTTTCAAGTGCACGATGTGGAGATCGGTCGCAAATATGCACTGCGGTTTTAAGTGTCTCTTCCTAAAATGATTGCGAGAGATTAGCTGTGGATAGTATGCACCGAATCTTCTCACATAAAGTGCGATTCATTCACTCAGCCACACCATTAGACGATAGATTTTAAGGAGCTGGTAGCTCCTGCTTAATCCCATTGACATAACAAAACTAATTGATTTTTTTAGATACATACTCTCTCCCATTGTTTGTTTTTATGCATTTTAATTTTAATTCCTTTTGAGTACTAATAAATGCATAAAACTTTTTAAAGGTGTCCAATGTCTAGCTTTTTTGCTTAAGCAAGTAAACCCATGGCTTTCTAGATGATCATTAATAAAAGATACAAAATAACAGAAACTACTATGAGGTTTTATTGGCATGGTATATACATTAGAATGGACTAAATCCAAGATACATGCATTTCTAGAGGCTTCTTGAGAGTATAAACTCTTTACATGTTTTCCCAAAACAGAGTCATTACAAAAGTCAAGCTTTGAGTTTTTCATATCAACTCTCCGAAGTGAAGAAAGTGCTTGTAAACCCTTTTGGCTCATATGTCCAAGACACTTGTGCCATAACTTGATGTGTGACTGCACTTTTGCAATTGCAACAAACTTTCTAGGAAGTGCCTTGCAATAAAGATAATATAGAGTTTCCTTTTTACCGCCTCTAGTGACTAGCATAGACCCTTTCTGTATCTTCCACATTTCACCATCAAAGGTAATGAAGTAACCCTTGCTGTCTAGTTGCCCAACTGAAAGCAAGCTCTTTTTAATGCCAAGTACATACCTAACATCATAAAGAATAAATTCTTGACCATTTTCAAGAGCCAGGTGTATGGTGCCCCATTTCTTCAATATCACATGCATGGTTATTGCCTAGGTAGACTTTTCCAAGGTTACTTGTTGCATAAGAAGAAAAACACTCCAAAGATGGAGTAACATGAAATAAAGCACCATTGTCAACAATCCACGATTGTGACAAACCATCATGAGCAGACAAGGCATCTATCACATCCCTTTTAGTGATGCACGTCTTCCACTGTCATAGCATGTGGATGTGAAGATGCAACCAATAAATCAATATCTTTATCTTTTTCTATCTCCTTAATAACAACATTAGATACCACTTTGCCTTTTCTTGTTTCTTTAGGGGTAGAGCTGCCCTCATTCTCATTCTTTTTGCCTTTTGCATTAGCCTGCTTCTTGTGTTCTTGCTCCCTTTTTATAGTACTTGCAATCGGGCTTTTTATGGTCTTTGCGTCCACATTGATAGCAAGTGACATCTTGCTGTTTTTCCTTGCTTTTGTTGCGATTTTTGTTTTTGTTTGCAGTATTTGTCCTCTTTTCAGTTCATCCCCTTATAGTGTAAACTGATCCACTTTTCCCCACTTGCCTTGTGTCTAATCTTCTCATTGAGAATAGAACCGCACATACTATTAAATGTCAAGTTGGGTTTGTTGCTCAATGACACATAGAAAAGTCATGAGCAAGAAAATAACCCTTAGCTTAGAATAAAAAACTGGCAAGCGCAGGCATCTTGTAACTGACTCAAGATACCAGTGAAAGCATTTAAATGCTCTGAGGTGGGCGTAGACTCGTCAAGCTTTAAGTTGACTTTTACCTGAGATGGACCTGATTGACAGGAGTTGTATTCTCATACGTAGCCTTGAGTTTCTCCCAAACTGCATAAGAAGTGGTAAGTCTCTTGATATCAACCAAGATATCATTTGTGACAGCTATTTTAATGTAAATAATGGCTTTCTTATTCATTTTAGCCCAATCCCCATCTGACAAAGCAACAGGCTTATGTTCTGCCAAAGCATCATCACAATCCTTTAGAAAAAGTATACCCTGCATATGATCTTTTCAAAGATCAAAGCCATTGCCATCAAATTCACGAATCTTAAAAAGATTCTGTGTGTCATATGTAGATGCACTGCCAACCATCCTCAGTAATAAAAGGCTGCAATAAAATGCTGAATACTTTCAGCCAATGGCAAGGTTGCTGAATATAACAGCAAGTACACACACTTGTATTTCCAAAGGTGTCCAAGAAGTAGATATTTTGCTGCAATTTCAGTCCCAAGTGCTAATTACAAGATGTATATGAATCAAATCTGATACATTTGCATACATGACAACTCCCACTTCAATAATATATAATTGTAACGACCAAATGCAATAACCTAAGTGCTGTGTATACGATTGTTTCACTGCATAATGAGCATTTGGCAATACATGTACCAAGAGAAGCTGCACTTTTACAACATTTAATGCATCCCAAGTCTAAATTTGCTAAAAATGCATCACTAATGCGAAAAGCCCCAAATATTTTGCAATAAATGTGTTCGAATTGCATTAATTCATCATCCTGAGTGTCAAATATGGGCAAATGTTGGAGAAATTTAAAAAATTCTGCAATACCCCCAAATTTCAGGGTCCAAATGTGCACAAACCAATAGTGAAATTGGCTCAGCTAAGCTAAATTTCACGTGTATAAGAAAAGCCCCAAATTTTTGAAGTAAATGCACACAATGTCTGCAATTTTTGGGTTTGATGTCACTATTTTGCATGACCAGCATCAAATTAGGGAAAAGCCCCAAATTTTTTGGACATAAATTTGCATAGCTCTGAGCCCTGTGCTTGCACGTGCGAACGTGCGAACCCCCCTTAATGAGCAAGGGGCTTGCTTGCAGGAAATAATAAAAAAATATCAAAAAAGTCTGAAAAATTGACTAATGGCCCAGTTGTTGACCTGTCAACTGCCCATGTGACGTTGCTATTGTTGATCATGTTTGCAAGTGGTTGCGCTAGCCTATCGTTTGTCCCGTTGATTGCTTTGCGAGTTGCTTACGACAGTTGTTGCCTGCACGAAACTGCCACGCCTACTTGTCACCTCAAGCTTGCTGTCATACCTGTTTGTCTCGCCAACATAAAGAGTCTTATGATTTGGCAGAGCTTGTGATGGAGGAGATCAACCACCTCTCAGTGAGAGATGAGTCCAAACTCTCTTCAAATGCTTGTGTGGAGTTGACCAAGGCCCAGTCTCATTGGGATAAGCTGAATACCAGGATTTGTTCTTTTCTTTTTCTGTCTTGTACAACAGCCGTGATAGCCCATATAGAGCACTTGACGGTGGCTCGGGAGATATGGCTGGAGCTTGACCAGATGTGCAACCGGATGACCCTTATGAATAGGGTTTCTTTGGAGGTGCAGATGCCGACCTTGTTCGTGAATACGTCTTCTTTGCTTCGAGAAGATATCAATAGGCTTCCACAGCTTCAGATGTAGGTTCAAAATGCAGGGAAGCCCATTTCCTCCGAAGACATGGCAATCACCTTACTGTCCCAATTGTTGCCTCGATACAGTATCTTTTATTATGCTCTTATTGCTTCAGGGCGGGAGTTGACTCTTCTTTGGGAAGAGTTAGTTCCTATGGTCGTGGACCAAGAGGAATATTTGAAGGGACAAAATGCTTTCAAATTGGAGGCATTGATTAGTCAAGCATCTTAGAAGAAGGGGAAGAACCAAATGAAGAAGAAGGAGGACAACAAATCTAAGAAGGATAGAGAAAAAGAATCGATGTGTCATATTTATGGTAAGACCCGGCCATTTGAAAAAGGATTTCCCCGACAAAGACAAGAAGGACACCAAGAAGTAGAACACAAAGGATTCTGGAGCGGTGGTTGCACCCTCATCAGCTGCTTTTCTACATTTAGTGGTCATTGAGGACTCTACATCGAAGACTTTTGATGCTGCAATGATAGCTCTCTAGGCTCGAGAGTGGATTGTGACAGCGGTGTCCCACGGCACATGACTCCTTTGATAGTTGGTGTTGTCCATTTGCGACCCTTGCGTGGGCAGATTCTCATAGGAGACAACTTTTCTGTGTCTATTGTTGCATGGGGTGCGATGCAGTTGATTTTAGATGGACGGGGTGGTACTCACACTTTCGAGGTGTTGCATGTGCTAGGTTTAGGGTATCATTTGCTTTCAGTACATAAGATTTGTTCTCTTGGTCTCTTGGTGGAGTTTGACAGTAATGCTGTTCGAGTCCTTGATCGTGGATTGAGGAAGGTTCTCTCTTCAAGGTATGAGGAGAATGGCATCTATAAATTGAAGTCTTCTTCAGCTCTTACCTCTCTTCTTCTTACCTCTTAGACAGAGTTCGAGCTATGGCATGCTCGATTTGGCTATCTGAACTATGAGTATTTTCGGAAGGCGTCGCAAGGATCACTTGGTCGAGGTTTGTCGGACATAGTGGTGAGCCAGTAGCCATGCGTCTCTTGCATTCGTGAGAAGCAGTATAGGGATGCGATTCCCAACAAAGCTTCGAGGCGGTTTACTTCACCTATGGAGCTTGTATCTATTGTGGCCCTATGAGGAACGAGTCCTTGAAGGGGAGCTTGTACTTTATGTTGATCGTAGATGACTACAGCAGGATGACGTGGGCCTATTCCTCGGCGCTGAAGTTGGAGGCTTTCTCCCACTTCAGGGATTGGCTTCTCTTCGAGGAGAACCGATTGGGTTGGAGATTGAAGACCTTGCGATCAGACAAGGGTGGTGAATTTGTTTCTAATGAGTTTACTCATTTTTGTGCAGCTAGAGGCATTCACCAGGAGTTTGCTAATACCAACACTCCTCAAGAGAATGGCATTTTGGAGCGGAAGAACTGAAGTGTGATCGAGATGGCACGCACCTTAATGGAGCACTGACAGACATCTTAGTTTCTGTGGGCCGAGGTAGTGGCTATGGCAGTCCACATCCTAAATCGATCCCCCACTTCGGCCCTTGATAGGATGACACCTTTTGAGGCTTACTTTGGGACTAAGCGTGATATCTCTTATTTCAGGATCTTTGGGTGTGACGCCTATGTGCACATCCTAAAGGCCCAGTGTGATAAATTTGAAGCGGCTTTTCGACGCTACAGCAGCTCTTAGTCCCAAGGTTATCGCTTGTATGATCCTGCGAAGTGGGATGTCTACACGAGTTGAGATGTGCGGTTCATGGAAGTTCCGATCACAGAGGGGGGTGAGAAACACCCTATACTTGGAGATCCAGGGGAGAGTAGGGCTCCTGAGACAATTCCTTTGGAGCCCGAGCCTCTTGATGGAGATTCTTCTTTAGATTTCGAGCCTTCTCTTCCACCGGCCACCCCAGTGGAGATTCCGCCAGTGGATGTACTCGAGTCTTCAGTAGATGGCGAGCGACGAGGAGAGATCCCGGCCTCCTCCTCGTTGGGTCTGTGACACACTTTGAGATTTAGGGATCGAGGGGGTCCTTGAGGAGTGGGAACTGCAAGATGGACCGCGGAGGTCATGGAGGCACCGAGCACATTCTATGGAGCTTGTTTACTCCAAACTACTGTTTGATGTCTCGTGTTCTACAGGATAGAGAGCCTACATCAGTGAAGGAGGCTTTACAGTCTAATCATTGGCGGAAGGTGATGGAAGGTGAGTTTGTTAGCAGATTAGTCAGCTCATGGTTGAGTCTGTACTTGTGGTACAGCAGGTTGGGCACAGAGATATTTTAGGCATTTTATTTGCCATTGTTTATTGAGGTTTGGGCATTATTTGCAGCTTGTCGGCCAACAGTTAATGCTGGCTGACCTGTCATATTTTAGGCACTTATTTTGGCCTATTTATTGTTACCTCCCTCCTCCACATTCATTCATCACTTGTCAGCCCTTGGAGAGAGGGAGCAGGTGCTAGTGTCTCCACAGCCGGCGACTCACATTGTATCTGTACTGTCTCATGTCTTGGTATATGGATTTCATTTCCTGAGTATACATCTGAGTTCTCATCTGTATTGTGCTCTTTTTTTTTTTTGTCTTGTATTCAGCAGTTTATTTCGGCACATGTTTATGCTTCCATTGTTGCACCACTTTTGACAGAGTTGGAGGCTATTGAGTGGAATGACACTTGGTCTCTTGTGTCTCGTCCCTCTCACAAGAAAATGATTGGTCTCAAATGGGTCTTCAAGACCGAGTACCATAGTGATGGCTCTTTGGACAAGCACAAGGCTTGCCTTGTTGCTAAAGGTTTTGCACAGTGCCTAGATGTTGACTTTCATGATACTTTTGCCCACACAGCTTGCATGGCGACTATTCGTATCTTTGTCACGGTCATTTGCTTCCGCATTGCTTCACTCTGACATTCTTCTCATAGTGGGGGTCTTACAACTTAAGAGTACCATAGGTCATTGGGTGGCACCTTAAGAGGGTGGGGCATTGAGCATATCTAACATAGATATCTATCACCACACAATAAACAACGAAGGTCACTTATGTTCTCCATATGAGGATGGTTTAATGAACAAGCAAGGTACCTCTTCATCAGCTATCTTTCTTAGTCGTTCCTTCTATTATCAAGCTGCCATGAAAGTGTAGATGTTGGTGTGGATCTTTGGGTTTCTAGTTTCTTGCCAAATACGAGTCTATATATTGATGGGGTTATATAGTTTAGGTGGGAGATTGGCACAAATGTCATGAGATGGCTATCTTGTTTTCCCGTTATTGATTCCTGTCCAAGAAGTCACTTAAAAATGTTAATCTGTGGGTCATGGAGTTAGAAACTGCCTCTTTGAGGTAAGACCTTTCTATTTGTTTTGTACTAGATTAGGACTAGACATTTCCTTGCAAGAGGTAAGACTTTTCTATTAGCTTTGGATTTGCATTCGTCTCATGTCAAAGGTTTCTTACCTTATACACAAAGGAGGCATTATTGACTATTTATCTTGTGTGTGAACACATTTGAATGAAGTGTCTATGAATATACTCTTCCCCTCCACTTAAATGTGGGTCAAGGTGTTAGCTTCAACCTTAGTTCTATGAAAAACTAAGGTTTTGCATATCATGAATCAATCAATTAGTTTGTTGTCTTCTGTCTCACCATCTCTGTTGTCTTCTCTGTTCAGGTAGCTCTCTCCTAAGAAATGACTAATTCCTACAACTAAACACCTAGATACGGCTGAATTCAAGTATCTTGAATCAAGCCATTGAGTTGCATTCTGCTTTCTAACAAAGAGAGCCTTGAACTCTCAGTTCTTGTGGTGGGTGAGTGTGTTTCGTGCTTTGCTTTTGGCATAGATTTACTGTGGATATTGGTAAAAGCATAATGGCTTGTGTCCTCTCCATGTAGCTAGCTTTTTAATCAGTAAAAGTACTTGCCAATATAAAGTTTTGGCCTTTTTTCATCAGCCCTTTCATGACCTTGGAATTGTATTACTGAAAGTGTAATTAGTGACTCGATTATATGCAAGATCATTTGAATTGAAGCATGATGATGGAAGCTAAGGTCACTAATGCTTTGTAGGGATGTTTATTTGTGCGTGAGTGACAAAAACAAGCTGTACATGCTTATTGAGTCTAGGAGAGACAATTTGTCAGCTGAAGGATCAGGTGAGTGTTCTCTATTAAGTGTTGAGACATGACTTTATTTGGAAGTCATATGAGATTTATTTCTGCACACGTTTAAACTTCTTCCACTGGATAGAACTTGCATTGACCTGATATTTTTTTCTTATTGTTATGCAAAAATTTCAGCTCCTGATCTGCAGGTGATAGCTTGCCATGAACTGACGAAGGTGAAGAGAGTCACAGTTGGATTGTGGATGCAAGCTTTAAGGTAAATTATCTAAATCATCTGAAGGATTCATTACTGATGCAGAATTATCTGACTCATTTGCTTTGAACATGTGAACATTCTTCATCTGTAAATAGGGTTGATATAGGAAAAGCTGCCTCATATTTGTTCATGCCACGCAATGTAAATACCTCAAGGGAAATTTTCGACATTCTCAAAGATTCTGAAGCAAACACTGGACCAGTTATTGATGTTGAAAGGTTCGCTTCTGTTAGTATCTCACTTGTGCTACTGAACAACAGATTCTTATTGTCCCTTTAAAGTAACACCTCCTCTTTATCTGTACCTCATTAGTTGGGAGCATAGACAGCTCAAATTGTTTGAGAAGCTTGTGTTACATGGAGCAAGAGCAAGCATTTTGATGTATTTGATGCCTCTCTTTTGCTATGGCGAGACTTCAGGTGCTCTCTCTCTCTCTCTCTCTCTCTCTCTCCTCATGAAGAAAGTTTGAAATTATGAACTGAAATATTTACAAAGGGCCTTCTGGCCAACCAAGCAGACTCAAAGACATGTAGAAAACAAAACATGGACCCAAGAATCTACAAAAAACACAGGTCTACAATAACAGGAGAAGGGAATCACAAAGCAGGCAAAATTGGGGTGGTGTGGATAATATCCATCCATGGAGCAGCCACCTCTCTTCAAATTAGCAAAAACCATTGAACTAATGTGCCACCATAATAATCCTTGGACATGGTCCACATGACCATGGATGAAACCAACTCCCTAAAATGCATTGATTCACAGTTATTTACAGCAAGCAATAAATTCATCAAATAAAGGTAAATCAGAATTAAACACTTTACCACATTGGGATCCAAGAAATTGGGATGAAGCTGACATCCAATTGGCCCCAAAAAATTGGTGCCCCTCGTGGCATTTCTTTTCACATTAATTCCAAACATCTATTATACAATTGAGATTTGACTCCAATCCCCAAGAAAGTCCAGCCTTGCCTCGGATCCGAGAAGTATGCTCTCCAAGGATCCCCTCTTTCTCTCTATTGACCGAGGCAATTTGCCACAATATTTGGAATACTTTGTTGTCTTCTGTAATCAACAACCACAAAATTCAAGTTGTACCTTGATTCCACCATTAGGGAGGCCCAAATTGAACCCATTTCTAGTGCATGCAAATCAGCCCACATGTAGACCCAAAAATGTCACCCGTTTTACTGTTCATTCTCCAAGTTTGCATCAGGAACCTTCCTCAAACACAAAAGGCATGCATGCAGGCATGCCAATGTGGCCATGCAAGCCCTAATCGTTGCTGGGAACACACTGAGAACAACAAATCAACAATCCACAACACATCAAGTTTATATCTCAGACTGAACTCCAATTTTCTTGACCAGATGACACATGCATTGAGCATAGATGAGAGAGAAGACACAGGAGAGAGAAAATTCTGCAATTCAGCCCTTAAATAGTGATCAGCATTTGTTTCTTGCTCAAAAACATGTCAAAATCAGGTCTGTAGCTTTACCTCTTAGATGTAACTTTGATGGTGATTCTAATGGTGCCAACAAGTTTGAAAGGGAGGATCCTCGGCAAGAAAAACTGTTGGCCCTATCCTTTTGTGCACATGCAATTGCTAGCTGATTTGAGGACTTCAGAATCACCCTCAAGATAGATTGTTGTGTGGCCATGGTGCTACATCAGCTCTCTCTTTGCCCAAAATTGAGATCTCCACCCTCATATCTGCCCCAAACAGGTTTCCACAGCCTTGCATGGCTCCCATACTTAGTCAACTAGCAAGCGTCCAATCTATCTATGCAAACTCAATCTCTAGACTTAATTTTCAGCCAAAACTAATTAATTGAAATGTCTTGGCCCAAACTTTGGCCAAGCCCAGCCTCAATTTTAATTTCCTCACCTCTTTAAACATGAAACTGTTGAAACTTTCCATAAACCTTAGCATTAAATCATTTAAATTCCTAAACCCCATAACACCAAAAGTCATTTCCAAGGGAAAATTCAATGTTTGTAAGCAAGATCTGACCTAGGTACTTCACTAGTTGTTGCCACACAACTTTTGCCAATGTATTTCATTGCCAAAGCTAGGACTACTATCTATCATACTAACACACATTTAACTTGATTTCTCATTTGCATCTTACATGTGTAGAACTAAAGTGTCTCAACTATGTGTCCAAAGAGCATAAAGTTCACATTCACGTCCCTGTGACAATGGATACTTGGGGATGAATAAAAAATGAATGCATTGTGTGTCCACAAGATATGTCAAAGATGAGTTCACTGCAGAAATGAAAGAGACGGCTATGATTTGGTTGTAAAGTGGTTGCGGATGGTGTCTTGCCAAAACCCAAGAAGAGACGATTGTAATTTGATGACAGACATGTCATTGAAGTCCATGCTTGGGAAATGAAACTCCAGACTTATCTAGCAAATAGGAAATAAATAAAAATATGAGGGAAAGTTCATTACATGTAGTATGGAGGGCACATTTACCATCGGAGATCTTGTGATAGGGAAACATATCCTTTGTAGAGAGATTCCTGATAAGAAGCCTCCCTATAAAAACTTTCCCTTGGTTGGGAAGTTTATGTCTGCACAATTGAAGCTGACCACACCACCAAGAGCTTTGTTACCTTGAGAAGACCTAACTTTATTTTCTTTCTAAATTCTCGATCACCCATCTCTTATCGTCAACCATCTTATGATAAGCTTGATTAGTTGGTCATTTTAGAAAACCATCTGTGTGCATAAAAGCTAGTCCAACTATGGGAAAGAGAGATGAGTTTGTAAGCAAAGGGGAATGCCACAGAAGCCGTTCCTTCAAGCTGGTCCAAATGAGCTAGTAGCATCAACTTGAAAATATTGACCAATAAGATCGAAATAATAGTTTTGAGACTCACTAGGACTGATGGCATTTCGTAGAGTCCTCAAACCTAGTCGTGTCATCCTATTAAACTCATCACATTTGATGGGCTTATCAAGCTACTCAAGCAATCTAGATGTGATTGAAACATCAACTCAAAATGAGTTAGCTTTCTTTCTAGAGTTAGGGGGATGCCAAGTATTGAAGCGAAGGATCACTTGCAAAGAAGCAATCCATTGTGAAAGAAAAAATGACTATGGTGTTTTGATTTCTTTAGCTGAATTTGAGATATATCATGAGGAGGCCTAAACTCAGTGCAATCATATGAGATGCCAACTTCCTCAATGAGAGCCATAGCAATGTTTGCCCAAATGTTGTTGCTCACATAAGGATTGCTATAGGGCCATTGCAACGCTATCATATGAACCTTGACATCCAACAAGGTAGCATCCTCAAAGTGCTTTGGTATGGTAACATGTTGCCAAGAGAGCCATCTTGTCCCAAACAATTTCCCAACTTTTTGCATAGCATAAAATGATGGGGGGTTGATCTAAAAATGCATTATAAATTGATTAGCTCTTATTATACTCCAAAATTTCAAAATTACCAAACTTTCATTATGAAAGAAATGTGTGTTCCATAAGCCAAACCCTAATTTGGAAGGACCCATCCATCCATAAATGGATAGGCTGCCCACCACTCAGCCCACTCTTGTTTTGCAGATTGCTGGTGCTCGTCTTTGCTGTCCACGCCTTGGTCATAGAGGACGTCTCAGCTCGAGCTGCTGTCTACAGTTGTCCATCATTTGGTGCCTGCTTTTAGTCTTTTCCTATTGATGCTGACCTATTTTCAGCTTTTTGTACGACTAGATTTGCTGTCTTTACTGTTGTTGATCATCTTCTAGCCATTGCCTTGTCCAAATTTGTTGTCACTAGTTGCTGGCGTCATCATCCAGTCAATGTTTTGCTGATTCAGTTTTCGCCCGCCATCTTAAGAAACATAAATGAATCATTTGCAAGAGATTGTTCCTCGAAGCTTAGCCACATTAGGAAGAGCCAGACCAATGATTTCAAAATTAATTGCTAGCTTATCCAGTAGGGAGAGCATTAGATGAGTCACAAGCACAAAGAACACAGGATTGAGGAGAAATCCTTGGTGAAGGGACCAACTGGGATCAGTCTCTTTAGTTGTTTCTCTATTAAGTGGGCACTATGTGTGCACTCCATGACAATTGATCATATCAATAAGAGAAGTCACTCGAGGGTCATAACCTGTGGAAGAAATTAGTTGTCGAAGAAAGGATGAGCTAACATGATCAAAAACCTTTTTAATATACATCTAAACCATAAAAACCTCTTGACTAGAATCTTTGATATAATCTATTTCCAACTAAGCATTCAAAATATTGTGCATGATATTTAATGAAACCATATTGCCTTGTGATGAATCAACTTCAATTTTTTTTTTCTAAAGCTTGCTAGCAATGATCCATTGCTAACATAGTTGCTTAAGAAACTCGTTTCATAAGGTTAGGAAACCTGTTTCATATCTAGGCATTTCATAAACGTATGAAACACCTATTTTAAACTTTCATAAATGCCACAACCTAAATGTCTTGGGACTTTACTTATAGATTGACATGGATATTGGCATTGATTGCCTTAGTTTTATTTTAAATTGTTATCCATGATGATTGCATATGTTGATGGCTCCTTTTACAGCTAAAGTTGATGTTGGGCATGGATAGTGGACTATGATATATGCAAATATTGATGCTGTGTTAAACGTTCATTTGCGTTGTATAGAATAATGAATAATGTTATTCAGTGTTTTCTATGTTACATGAGTCATACAATATATGTATATAAAACTTTCATACTTTTTTATACTTCGAATGAAACCTGTTTCTACCATTTTATGAAACTCCTATGAAACCTACGAAACCTATTTCATACCTCCCATTTTAGAAAACCTTGGCAACTATGATTGCTATAGAGTCTAGGGGAAGGAACCTTTGGTAACAATTGATGCACTACGTTCTCCAATATTCAATTTCAAATAGTACATGTAAAGTGAAGCAAAAAGGTTGTGGTTGATATTGATACAAACACATAGATCTCCAACTTGCTTGCATAATAGGACACAACCCCATGATAACCATGAAATAGGTTTCACTATGAAATGTGTTTCACTATCAAGATGTTCAAGTATGTAGTGCTTCACTTACTTGTTTCACCTTAAGAAAGGAAAAACAATTGTGTAAAAGAATTGCTGAACATATGTACTTTAAATGTGTTATTGTGTTGTCTCACGTCGCATTTCAGTTAGGGCCTAGCCAAAGGTGAAATGTTTCATGCTGAAACACATAGTTTCAAGGGTGAAATGTTTCAAGGGCAAAACGTTTTGAAGGGACTTTTCACAAGCCATACAAGCACAAGAAGAAACATTGAGGACGGACATCAAGCTTATGTCCCAATTATAGAGTCTAATGAGCTCACCCCCAAGCCTTGAAACCAATAGTATGTCAAGCCAAGCTCCTATTGCAAGTGTTGATGTCTCGTATCACTAGCCTACACTAGTACAATCATTATTGCACCTCCCAAAGCTATGATTCCATGAAGGTAGAAGAGGCTCAATATGCTCACAAAGCTACGATTCCAGGAAATTGGTCTACCACATATGCTCTTCACAAATAATACATTTGTTTGCAGCCCTTAAAGCCTCACATTGCTATAGTGCTTAGTAACATTGATGATCGGACTCCGTTCCATGGCTTAAGGAACTTGGGAACGTGTTCCATAAACATCATTGTTCCCATTCCCATTCCACAAATATGCAGTGATGAAGCTAACTTAGGGTGTATATGGTGAAATCCTAAACTTAAATCACTTCTTAATCATGTGTGTGTTGTGCAATGCCACATGGAATAGTTATATATTTTAGGCCTTGTATCATCTTGTGCTGCAAAGCTTCTTGATATATTATAGTGACGTGGCGTTTCCAAATATACATGGTGTCCTTGCTCTTGTTTTGAAAAGGAGACTTGTTCGATCTATACATTTTCATTTCATGTGGCTATGCTCTAGTGTCTTATCATTTTGTCCTTGCTGCCTGTTTGCTTCATATTTGAAACCCTTTCCACCATTACGAGGCTCGAAACATTTCTTGTCATTCTCCACTTTGCTATACCATACAACATTTCATCAGGTACAATCAGATTCTCAATGAGCTGAAATATGGTATGCAGTTTGGTCTGTACAATAATCTTGTACCTACTTGGGAAACTCTCAACGATAGTTTTCTACTTGTTCTTCCATGATAACTGCCTTTTAAGAACTAAAGGGAAATTGATTGTCCTACCTCTTTGTAATCTTGCCCTTTTCCTTTAGAGTGAGGTTGTCATAGACAAGTGGGGCAACAATCTAGGCTGACTTGCACCACCAACTACTCAACCAACATGCCAATTGGTGGTGCTGACCCATGTATTTGAATACATGAGATTGAGCGGACCAGGTTGCATATCAACAAACACATTACCTTGCATATGGGTTTGCAGACCAACACTAGAGACTTGGCCAGTTGGAACTTGGTTGTTGTAGACTGGAATATAGGGCCTCCTTCAAAATGGCAATATACGCACATGGTGGCTGAATTGGTTGTTGTACTTGCTGCATTTGCTACAAATCGTTACCTTATTCAGCATGGAACTGGCCTTGCCTGAACCTAATGGTCTTGAAACTTAACTTGCAACCACTTAATCTTAAAAATAGAAATTTAATAACAGGAAATGATTCAAACAGTGGAATTCGAATGCTCCTACACCCAGACACAAATAAAGATCTGCCCCAAAGCTTGGCATGCCTTTCCATATTTCTTTATCATTCTTGAATTGCCTGTACAACTGTTATTTCTTAGAAAGTTGTGTTCATTGGCTTTCCAAACTTAGCCTTGTTGAGCCAGTGGCCACCAATATTAGGGTTTGCATTTTGTCATAATTATGGTGCATTGATCTCCCATTTAGTCTCTTACAACAGCATTGAAAAGCAATTAATGCAAAATTACAAAGAATAAGTGGTTGATTTTTGACAATAGGAAAAATGCACCAATCCTCTACAAATAGGAGTCTACTCTGTTTCTAGCTGCGTTTTCACCTATCTGCTGCCCAATTGTTCATGGATAGTCCTCAGCCTGACACCTGCTCTATCCTGTATATGCTGTCAGAGCAGGTCCCCCAGCATCCTAGAAGTCTCCCACAACTGTTGCCACCACTCCAGCCTTGTGTTTTCACTGCTGGTGGTCTTCAGAGAGTCGCTACACATGTGTTTCCTGCTTTTAGAGGCTGCCTTGTCGGTCGGAGGTCATTCGATTGTGGATGTCATCAGGCACGTTGACATTATCAGAAATATTCTCAGCATCCATGTTTTCAGCCTGGACAACTCTCTACACTGCTGCCGTCTCCATCTGACTTCATCAAATTGCTGCTGTTATGTTTTCAGATGTATAACACACTCTGACATCTCCTTCAGACACCCTTGGTCCAGTCCTAGAGGCACAGAGGTTTGAGGTCCCTTGATTGTGTCATCTTCATTATCATTAATAGTACATACATTCTGATTTAGCATTCTATGGCCTATCTCCAATTGCTATCGCCGGCCAAGACTAAGAACAATTATCAAATCTAAGTGACGTAGCTATGGTTCCACAGAGGCACAAAAAGGCCAATGTGCCCGATGACAAATAAGCACAAAGTAGCTTAAAGACCATTCAGGTGGTCCAAGAATAACATCGCCCAGCCTGGAACATTGCCATACTTACATCAGCTCCCCCCTTGCTCTAGAGAGGCATTGCCCAGCTTTGGACAGATTTGGCAAACACAGATCTACCCAGAAACAACAATGCTTGACTCAGGACAGCTCCGCTGTGCCTTGGAATAGATTCGGTAGCCTCAACTTTACTATTAGCAATGATAGGTGATAGATGGTCTCTTGGCAGCCACGATATGCCCAGATATAGGCCATTTGATGAAGAAAACCTAGGTTTTATGCCCCCATTATTCAGCTTTTCACTTAAGTAATGCAATTTAACATTAAAGTCTAAATATCATCCATTAATTTATTAAGTGTCGTGGCCTGAAATTTTGACCCATGTTCTTTGATTAATTTTGGTTTTTGTCCATATAATCTTAATCTTTGATGAACCTATCCATATCTAACACAACTCATGTAATATCCTAGAACAGCCGAAAGAGAGTTCCAAAGTTAAATCACAGTCTCATGACACACCAAATTATAATGAGGGAGATGAGGATTGTGGAGTGGAGGCACCCCCGACTATCTATCACCATCTATGGGACACCCCCCAAGGATAGGTATTGTAGACTAGCTTGAATCCTCATGAGAGCTGGTAGTAGATGGGGGCTTAGAGTTTGGTGCTCACAAGTTGGTTGGCTTAGTCTCTAGGCACTATTACGTTTTTAGTGTAACTTGGAGGTACCATCTCATGCATTTCACTGCTATCAGTGGAACCAAGTGATAAGGCATGACATAGTCATGGACTTGGCAAAAGCTAGCATGACCCTTGGCCACAAATACGACCTCTAATTGGAACCATCTACTCTCTTTGACACTCCACAAATTCTTGGTACAACGGTGATACATGGATATGTTAGAGATTTGGTCACCTCCGAGATGGGCACATGCTTGTTCAAGTTATGTAATCATACCATGTACTTGTTGGTCGGGCAATAGATGTGTAGTTGCTGTTGGAGCTCAACTGGATGCAGCAGTTCGAGGAGTGAGAGTGACAGCTGGAGAGAGAGAGGAAGAGTGAAAGTACGATTAGATCTTGGTGTACCAACAATGTGTTGATACACAGAATAAAATGTATTTATACTTAGGGCATGTAAGGGTGCATTCACATGTACAGCCAAATAATGTGTGTATACTATACATGGAGGTTAAACGGGCCTTTATCCCAACAACCTCCCACTTAAAGGTCCGAAGTGAACCTCTAACCAACTCCCACTAGTCGTATGCAATGCTCATGATGAGTTTTACTTAGACTTTTAGTGAGAAGATTTGTAGGGTTGTCCTGTGTTTTGATCTTGGTCAATGTGATTAGACCATATTCCAAAATTTGTCTGATGAAGTGATATCGCACATCTATATGCTTTGTGCGTGAATGATACGTGTCATTCTTAACCAGATACACAATAATTTGGCTATCACATCCCAAAACTGTAGTACCCATAGACATGTTGAGATCCTTTGCAAGTCTGCTTAACCATATAGCTTCCTTAGAAGTTTAGTAGTTGATATGTATTCAGCTTTAGTAGTACTCAGTTTGATGATGTTCTGCAACCTGGAACACCAAGAAAACAACCCCACCAGCAGCTGTAAAGACATACTCGTTGGTGGACCTATGAGTGTCCAAGTCACCTGCCATGTCTGCATCACAATAACCCTGCAAACTAAGTGCACCCTGCCCATAGCAAATACATTTTCTTTGTGTACCCTTGAGGTATCGAAGAATACACTTGATAGCCTCCCAATGTGTTTTGCTAGGATTTGACATAAACCTGCTAACAACTTCCACTACATGAGCAATGTCTGGATGAGTAGCAACCATAGCATACATAAGACAACCAAAAGCTGATGCATAAGGGACTCCCTTCTAGCATTTGCTTCCACGTCATCCTTTGGGCTGTTGGTTTTGCTAAGCTTAAGATAAGGATGTAAGGGTACCCCAAAAGGCTTAGCTTTAGCCATGTTAAATCTGTCCAGTACCTTTTCAATGTACTTTTCTTGAGATAAAAACAACAATTTCTGTATTCTATCTTTGCGAATCCTCATGCCCAAAATGTGCTCTGCATTCGGCAAATCTTTCATGGAGAAAGCTAATTTCAGCTGATTTTTGAGAGCATCCAAGCTAGTTTTTCTTTTCCCAGCTAGCAACATATCATCCACATACAAAACAAGTATGATGGGGCTGCCATCTGTATCCTTTTTCATGTATAAACAATGATCTGCATGGCTGCGTGTAAACCCATGAGATAGCATAAAAGTGTCAAACTTTTCGTACCATTGCCACGGTGCTTGCTTTAGCCTATACATGCTGCATTTTAGTTTGCACACCGTTTGTTCTTTTCCAGGAACTACAAATGTTAGAAGATAGGCATAGGAACCCACTATAAGCAAGGGAGTATGAGGGCAGATGGGTGTGAATAGCCTTAGGGGCAGGGGAAACCCTAACCCTAGCTTGGCGGAGGCTATATAAATAGCCTATGGGTCACTATCAAGTGAGGGAGAGTGTACCCAAGTTGTACTTCTAAGCAACTTAGTAAGCAAGGTGTTGTTCTTGTACTTTGAGCTCTCTTCTTCCTCTTGTGCATACATTCCAATGATGCAACTCTGATTTCTCACATGGTATCAGAGTCTTCTCTGATCTCTTCAACTTCCTATATCCTCAGCCTCACTAAGTGCACAATAAAATCTCCATCTTTCTCATTTTTGATCTTCAAGCTCCATAGCTAGCTAGACCCCCTGACCTTGGAGGAGCTGGTGTGGGCAATAGAAGCAGTTTTAGCCTTTGATTTCTTTTGGAGATTTTCTCCTCAACTCAGGGCGAATCAGCCTAGCACAACAAACCCTGGGATTAGTTGACATCGTGGGCAGCATTCTCCAAATCTCAGAAACGGCGGAGTTTCTGATAGCGTGGCGTCTTCAGGCTTGGCGTGGGCAGCAGGCGGCACAATCTCCTTGGCCACCATAGGGCTTCCATAGCCCCTCTAGTTGGCCATCTCCCCTTGAGAGGGCTTGGGGAAATTCCATCTCTGTTGGCTGCTAGAAGCCAAACCCTAACTGTGGGTCTCTGGCAGCCGTACCCAAGAGCTTCAAGCTTCATATATTTTCAATTTTTTTTTCAATGTTTGGTCATCAATAGTGATTTTAATCATTGAGTCAACTCTTACAGAGTGTGTTATTAATCTGGGAATCTCATTTCAAAAGTTCCTCTACTCAAAGAGTCAACATCAAGCTCATTAAGACTGACATTTACCATCTCTAGCAACATGAGCTACAGATGAGTGCTTGTAAGCACTAAGGCACTTTGTTTAAATCATCATTGCTGCTAATACCTACACAATCTGAATGTTTTTTATCAGGAAATGAAAACAACTAAGTGCTCTACTTAAAATTGTAAGGCTATGTGTACAATTATAAACACATAGACCATCATACACTAGAAGTGTATTGCATATCTTGAGTGACTTTGTTTCAAGTACACTGGTTAATGAAATCAAAAGGATGAGTGTCATTGTACTCTCCTCAGGATCATCAGCAAAACAAGCATTGAGATCATAGACCAACCTTGTCCAACACAAGCTTCATCCACTAAGCCATACCACAAGGAGGAGTCTGAAGTCCAGTCTAGTTTTACTTCATTAAAACCTAAAAAGACTATTAAACCTCGGAAGAAGATTGCACATAAGAAAGGATCACCACAGTCATACCTTGAAAAATTACATCTGTATGATTTTCAGCCTTTCTCCTCATTGCAACTTTGATTTCAATTGTTTGATTTGCTTCCGCATTCAGTGGAAAAATTGTAAGGGACTAGACACTGCCCTTGTCCTAATAAGTGGTAAGACCTTCCCAATGGCCACAACATATGTTGATGTCCGTCCTCAAATTCGAAAGTTTGATGGTAAAGATTTCCACCCATGGCAGGTACTTATAAAGTACAAAATGATGGAAAGAGGGTATTGGCCTCTCATTCAAGGTACTAGAGTTGTAAACTCTGCAAATCTGATTGATATAGAGGATGAACAACGTGCCCAAGCAATCATAATGCTACACTTAGATGAGTTCTTGATTCATCATGTTGATCAACTAAACACTGGTAAAGAAAAATGGGATGAGCTTGAAAAGCTCTATGGAGCCACCGGTAAAAATACTAAAATCTTCCTTAAAATTGAATTCTTTAGCTTGGAATATAGATCAGGAGAAGATTTGGGAAAATTCATCTCCCACATGAAGGGACTTATGGCACAGCTTGCCTCTGTATAAGCTCCAATACATGAAGAAGATGCTATTGCTATTCTCCTAAAAGCTGTAAACCAGGCGTTTCCTACTCTTGTAACTACTCTCACCAACATTCGAGATCCTACATTGGCAAGTACCATTCAATCTTGTTTGGATGAAGAAAAGAGGAACCACAAAGAAAGTAGCAACAGTCAGGCATCTTCAACTTCTCGTGATCAAGTATTGGTACATACAACTCTCACTAGATGTTCTTTCTGTAAGAAAAAAGGACATCTTTTAAACAACTGTTGGAAGAAGTATCCCGAGAAAATGAAATGTAACAAATGCAAGAAGACAGGACATATCACTAGTAAATGCCCCAACACTCCTGATGTACCCAAAGGATTGGTGGCCAACTATGCCTCCAATCCATTTGAAGATCGACTGTTTTGACTCTTTAAATCATTTACCTAAAACACTCTTGTAAGCCTGGTTTATAAAGGCATCCCAAGAAGGGGGGGACATCTTACATGCCTTGTAATCCAATGCCACCCTAGCATTGGGGAGGGGGTGTTAGAAGATAGGCATAGGAACCCACTATAAGCAAGGGAGTATGAGGGCAGATGGGTGTCAATAGCCTTAGGGGCAGGGGAAACCCTAACCCTAGCTTGGCAGAGGCTATATAAACAGCCTATGGGTCACTATCAAGTGAGGGAGAGTGTACCCAAGTTGTACTTCTAAGCAACTTAGTAAGCAAGATGTTGTTCTTGTACTTTGAGCTCTCTTCTTCCTCTTGTGCACACATTCCAATGATGCAACTCTGATTTCTTACAACAAAGCCCTTGGGTTGTTTCATGTAAATTTCCTCATCAATGTCACCATGCAAGAAAGTTGTTTTTACATTCATTTGGTAGAGCTCTAAGTCCAATACAACAGTGAGAGCAAAAAGCACACGTAGAGTGGTCATCTTCACAACAGGTGAGAAGACCTCTTGGAAGTTAATCTCTTCCTTCTGTGCATACCCTTTGGCACCAATCTTGCCTTGTACTTGGGTTTCCCATCAACTGTCTTTACTTTGTACACCCATTTGTTTGGAAGAGGCTTTCTTCCTTTGGGCAACAGCACAAGATCCCAAGTATCATTTGTATATAGAGATTTAATCTCTTGAGTCTTCCTGCATAGCTAGCTCCCACTTACTACTGGATTCGCATGACTTGGCCTCTTTGTATGTAAGAGGCTCACCCTCATGTGTAAGCATCACATAATGCAAGGAGGGATCAAACCTATGTGATTGCCTTCTTATGCGTGTAGACCTGCGTACCCAATGATCAACATTTTTAGAAATTGAGTCTACATCTGGAGGTATGTTATTTTCAGCATTTATTGGCTGCTATAAGCCATTTTCAGCATGCTGTTCATGTTGTACTGCACCTTCATTTTCATTACCAGCATTTGCATTTTCATAATCAACTATTCTATCTTGCTATCCATGACCTCCTTGTGCTCCTATTTGCTGTCCATCATCATCTGGCTAAAAAATAACCGGCTGATCATTAGTTTCAGTTTGTGGTACAACACCATGAGGCTCATTTTCTGAAGTAATAGTTGACCGCAAACTTTGAAATTTGACCTTTTTCATATCTTCATTAGAGGCTAAGGTACCTTTCAGCAATTCTGCCTCATTAGACACAACATTATGGCTGCGAATAATTTTCTTGGATTGAGGTAACCACACTCTATAGCCAAATTCGCCCTCATCACCATAGCCTATGAAAATGCCTTTGGTGGATTTTGGGTCATGTTTGTTTCTCAGCTCATCTCTAACATGCACAAAAGCATCACAGCCAAATATGCGTAAATGGTCATATGAGGCCGATTTGCCAGACCAAACCTCCTCACGGATGTCATTATTTGAGGACTTGTTTGGAGAGCGGCTGCAAATGTGAACCACGGTTTTGAGCACCTCTTCCCAAAATTCATGAGGGAGATTAGCAGTGGACAATATGCACTACACTTTTACATAAAGTCCTATTATATCTTTCATCCATCCCATTTGACGAAGGGTTGTAAGGAGCTGTAAGCTCCCTCTTAATTCCATGCAAGTCATAAAAGGACTTGAATTCAGTAGATGTGAACTCACCCCCATTATCAGTTCTCAAGCATTTTAGCTTTCTACCTGTATGAGTGGTCACAAATGCACGAAAAGTTTTAAAAACGGCAAATACTTCACTTTTCTTTTTCAATAGGTATACCCAAATATTTTTGGAACAATCATCAATAAAGGAGATAAAATATGCAGCATCACCCAACGATTTCACGGGCATACTACATACATCAGAATGCACTAAGTCCAAGACGTTGGACTTACAAGAGACACTAGAGTAAAAGGAAAATTTTAGTTGCTTTCCAAACTGACACTCATTACAAAAGTCAAGTTTAGAGTCTTTTTCATTAACCCTCTTCAGAGAGGTAAGGACATCAAGTCCTTTCTAGCTCATATGGCCTAATCTCTTATGCCATAACTCCAAGTGACTGCAAATTTCAGCAACTGCAAGAAACTTGCCATTCAAGGCTTTACAGTGCAAACAATATAAAGTACCCTTCTTGGTTTCTTTTGCAATCAGCATGGAACCCTTTTTCACTTTACACAAACTGTTGGGAATAAAGGCCTCATGCCTTTAAATGTGCTCGGGTGTGAACCTACCCTTAGCACTTGTACTTACACATATATATCTATCTAAAAACCTAAAGATACACACTCGTCATTGTATCTAAAATCATGCACACGATTTTCGTGCCTAACCTGTCACTACAAACTAGTATCAGAGTGTTGGTAACGGTGTTCGTGTTTCTCAAGGAGTGTGAATCAGGTTTGCACAAGAGAAGAAGCTTGCTTTTTCACAATAGTCGACAGTTGAGGTGACATGTGTACAAGGGTCATGTCCAAGACTGGCAGGTCGTGATAGACGACAGGTCCAAGATTGGCAGTGTGTGACAGACGATAGCTCTGTAATAAGGCTTAGGCGAGTGGACAGTCGGCAAGCGTGCTACAGTCGACAGGCGTGTTATAGTCAACAGATGCGTAGCGGGCGACAGGGGCAGTAGTTGGCGCGTGATGGGGGCAGCAATCGACGCATGATGGTCCAACATGTGACGGGATAGCAGCTGATGGGACTGGAGGCGCGTTGCACGGCGACCACGCGACGGGATTGGAGGTGCGTTGCACGGTATTGACGACACACGTGGCAGCACAGTCGACTGGGTCAACGGACCCGTCACAATTTTTCTCTTAAAATCTTTTTTTTTTTGGAAACTCATTTTGCCCCCCCCTTCCCATTACTGGGTGTTCACACCTACAAGCACAAAAGGCAAATCTGTGTCTTGAAATTTGGGGGTTTTCCCAAATTTGTGCCCGACACACATTGCAGTGTTCTCTGGACCAGAAATTGTAGACATTGAATGCACAGGCTTCAGAAAATTTTCTAGGGATTCTCAAATACAAGTGAGATTTTACTTGGATGAGTTGATTTCATCGAAATTTGTGCAATTTTGGCTCGAAAATTTGGGGCTTTTCTCGAATTTGGGGATTGTGATGCATGACAAGACAATTTGTCTTAGAAATTGCAGGAATTTTGTGGCATTTTGCCTCCGACATTTGGGGCTTTTCATGTACATGCACAAATTGGGCTGAAATTTACCCAATTTCTCAACATTGATGCATATTGGACCCCATGCAATTTGGGGCTGTTACAGTTTGGGTAAAATTTGTGCAGCATTTGGTCATTGTATGTACATGTAGGTTGAATTCCACGCAATTTGGACATCAACACTTGGTAAAATTTGGGGGTTTTGCTGAAATTGCTCTATTTTGGCAAAATTGGCATGTTCTATGCATGATAGAGAAAATGCAGATGTGCGGTTGATGCTTTGAGCACAAAAATCTTGGGGCTTTTGACCGTTGTGTCAAATTTTATGCCCGTGGGTACATGTACAACAGAAATTGCAGCTAAAATTTGGGATTTCTCATGTAATTTGATGCATATGCCCTTGGAACAACTGTAATCAGTTGTGGAATACTATAGACATGGTTTGGTGCTTCTAAAAATTTAATTACAGATCTGAAATCTATGCTTTTGCGTGGTTATTTATTGCTGTTTGGTATTTGTTTGTACCTTGGTCACTTGGGTGACAGTTTTGGGCCTGCATTTGCTGTTTTTTGGTCACATTTGGGCTGAAAATCATGGCTGGAAGCAATGACAGCAGTAATTTGATGCACATAAAGAAGCTTGAAGGAGCAGATAACTTTGCAGTTTGGCAAAAACAATGCTACAATATCCTGTTGCAATGGAAGCAGGCAAATCCGATTAAAACCAAAGGAGCAAAGCCCACGGACATTGAACAAGAAGATTGGGATGAATTAAATGAGCTTGTACGCTCAACCATCGAGCTATCGATTTCTGATGCCTTGCTGTTTAACATTGAAGGTTTGGATTCTGTATATGCTATATGGACTTGACTCAAAGAAATGTATGCACAGAAAAGTGCTGCAAGCAAAGTGTATTGGCTGAAAAAGCTTATGGATTTGTGTATGAAAGAGGGTATAGCAATGTCTACTCACTTGAGTGAGTTTAACTCCATCTTCAGCCAGCTGGTTACCTTGAAGTTCTTGATTGATAAAGAATTTAAGGCTACGTTCTTGCTTTGCACTCTTCCAGAGAGTTGGGATACATTTAGGATTGCTATGAGTAATTCTAATGTGATCCTTTTGTATGCTAATGTAGAGAGTGCTCTACTCATGGAAAAAATGAATCGGCAGAACAATGCATCCAGTAATTTTTCCAGTGCTTTGCATACTAGGGATAGATCACAGCAGAAAGGCAAATCTGATAGCAAGGAATGTAGTAAATCATATGGCAAAGATGTTGAATGCCACCATTGTGGTAAGAAGAGTCACTTTAAATGTGATTGCTACAAAAGGAAGAAAGAGAAATGAAAAGGCAAGAAGATAGATGATAGCAAGGAAGAGAAGAAAGATAGTCAACCTAAGAAGAGCAGTGTCAAAATTGAAGAGGTGAATGTAGTCACTCATGACAGTGATAGTGGGAGTGACATACTTTTGGTCTCTTCACACTTTGATACACATGCTTTACTTGCAGATACAGATGATGACATGCATACATGGATTCTCGATTTAGGTGCCTTCTTTTATGTCACCCCTCATCGAGAGTTGTTCTCTGACTATACAGGGGGTCGACATGGTGTTGTCCATCTTGGGGACAACTATGCATGTGACATTGCAGGTATTGGCAGTGTGCAGTTGCAGTTATAGCATGGCTCTGTCTTCACACTTCAGCATGTATGGCATGTACCTTAGCTTAAGAAGAGCTTGATTAGCACAGGGCAGCTAGATGATGATAGTTTTCATACCACCTTTGGTGATGGAAAATGGAAGATGTGTAAGGGATCTAGAGTGATTGTCAGAGGTTGCAAGAGTGATACTTTGTATCCACTTCATGTATCTAGTGTGCATGACCATGTTGTTGCCGTGGTCAAGCAGTCAAGTGTTTCTTTGTGGCATGGCCGGTTGGGACACATGAGTCAAAAATGAATGAAAGTGCTTTCTCGTTTGGGTTACTTGCCTTGTCTTCGTTATGCTGATTTGGAGCACTGTGATGATTGTATTTATGGCAAACATGCATAGATGTCTCATAAAAAGTCTCTTTCTTTGAAATCTTCTTCTCTAGAGTTAGTACATTCGGATGTATGTCAAATGCCAGGATTATCTTTAGGGGGAAATAAATATTTTCACCTTTGTCGATGATGTTACACGAAAGGTGTTTATCCTATTCGTAGCAAGGATGAAGTGCTTGATAAGTTTAAAAAATTCTTGGTATTGGTTGAAAATTAGACTGATAAGACACTTAAGTGTCTTTGCTTTGACAATGGTGGGGAATATGTGTCCAAGGTCTTTCAGGTATTTTGTGATAGCAAAGGGATAAAGAGGAAGCTCACGGCCCCTCATAATCCACCTCGAAATGGAGTTGCAGAGCATATGAATCGGACCATACATGATAAGGTCCGTACGATGTTGTCTCATACTGCATTACCCCATGGTTTTTGGGAAGAGGCTGTTATGACAGCGGTTCACTTAATTAATCGGTCACCAAATAGGTCTTTGTGGGGGGCTAGGGGGGAGAGTTTCCCAAGAAGCGTGGTCGGGCAAGCCACCTTCATATGCTCACTTGAAAGTGTTTGGTTGCGAGGCTTTTGTGCACATTTGTAAAGAAAAATGCAATAAACTTGAGCCAAAGTCCTGTAAATGTATTTTCCTAGGATATGGTGATGAGGGTGAAATGGGGTATAGATTGTGGAATCCCAAGAAAAGAAAAGTAGTATGCAGCAATGATATTATCTTCTGAGAAGATCGCATGCATAAACAGCCCGAAAAGACTAAGGTGGTTCGTAGGGTTGTATTTCGGGAAGAAATACCTTTTGGACAGCAAAATGTGCCCGCTGTATAGCAGCAAATAACTGCTGTAAATGGACCTATAAATGCAGAAAGTGATACTGAAAATGATCAGCCAGCTATTGCCCATGATAATGAGCCAGTACATGTGCAGGAACAGCCAGGACAACAAGTTGTTAATGCTAATTTGCAGGCTGAAATGCTAGGACAGCAAGTTGAAAATGCTCAACAGCCAACAAACAATGATCATTGGGTTAGGAGATCGTCTAGGGCTACTAGACAACCTGACAGATTTGTTCCTGGTGCAAACAATGTGGCTGATTATGTCATGTTGACAGACTGTGGTGAACCATCTTGTTTCAAGGAAGCAATGGACAGATAGGACAGCAAGAAATGGTATAAAGCCATGTTGTTAAAAATGAAATCTTTTGAGAAAAATGGCACTTGGGACTTGGTGCATTTACCTAAAGGGCAGAAAACACTTCCATGCAAATGGGTTTACAAGATGAAGGTCACTTCGGGTTCCTCACCAAAGTACAAAGCAAGATTGGTTGCAAAGGGGTACAAATAGGAGCATGGAATTGACTTTGATGAGATATTCTCTCATGTAGTCAAGATGGCTACATTGAGAACCATTTTGAGCTTGGTTGCAGTTGAAGATATGGAGCTCATACAGATGGATATAAAGACTGGATTCTTACATGGTGACCTGTATGAGAACATATATATGCAGCAGCCTGAAGGGTTTGTTGAACAAGGGAAAGAGAAGATAGTATGTAAACTCAAAAGGAGTTTGTATGGGCTGAAACAAGCACCAAGAGAATGGTATCATAAGTTTGATACATTCATGCAGTCTCACGGTTTTCATAGAAGTCAAGTGGATCACTGCTTGTATAGCAAGAAGGCAGCAGATAGCAGCCTGATTATCTTGGTTTTGTATGTTGATGACATGTTGATTGCTGGTAGGGATACTCATGCCTTGGAATCACTGAAACAAAGTCTTCATGGCAGCTTTGACATGAAGAATCTTGTTGATGCAAATCACATTCTTGGCATGCGAATAGTCAGAGACAGGTCGGCAGGCTTACTCTATTTGTCTCAGCAGGAGTATATCTTCAAGGTTTTGCAGTGTTTCAATATGAAGGAGGGGAAACCAATTGGGGTTCCATTGCCTCCATATGTGAAACTTAGTGCAGAGGATAACCCTACATCTGATGATGAGAAGGCTGAAATGGCCAAGATACCATATGCTTCAGCTGTTGGCAGTTTGATGTATGCTATGGTTGCTACATGCCTTGACATTGCCTTTGTGGTGGAAGTGGTTAGCAGATATATGGCAACTCTTAGCAAGAAGCATTGGGATGTAGTGAAAGGTATTATGAGATACCTCAAAGGCACAAAAGGAGTTGTGCATTTGCTTTGGGAAGCAGAAGGCATCTGTTGTTGGCTTTACGGATGCAGACTATGCTAGTCATGCGGATTACAAGAAGTCCACTTCTGGGTATGTGTTTACTTTCATAGGAGGAGCAGTCTCTTGGATCTCCAGGCTACAAAAGTGTGTTGCAGTGTATGAGGCTGGCATTGAGGCATGCAAGGAGGCTTTATGGCTTTCACGTTTGGTGGGAGAGCTTGGTATCACAGAGTTGTTCTACATTGTAATAGTCAAAGTGCTATCATGCTAGCACGAAGTCCTGTCTTTCATGCAAAGACAAAGCACCTATGGGTGAAGTACCACTTCATTAGAGATGTACTTGGGTTGGCTCATTGCTGATAGATGATGGGAGTTGGATAGATATGTGTATTTAGGCTTTGTACATACTAGACTTAGTTGATTATTTTCTCCTCTTAAGGCACATTGCCTACAGGTGGGAGGTTGTTGGGAATAAAGATCTCGTGCCTTTAAATGTGCTCGGATGTGAACACACCCTTAGCACTTGTATTTACATATATATATCTATCTAACAACCTAAAGGTACACACTCGTCATTGAACCTAAAATCGTGCAGACTCTTTGCTTTTTCTCTCACCCACTCTCTCTTTGTCTCTTGGTACGCGTAACAACTGATTGTTTCGATCTTCGTGCCTAACTCGTCACTACACAAACCACCACCAAACAGTGTAGTGTAGCCATGCAAGTCAAGCTGACCAACAGATAGTAAACTCTTTTTAGTGCCAGGCATATATTTGACATCTTTCAACACAAGCTCTTGCTCATTGTCTAAAGACAAGTGTACAATGCCAATCCCATCAATGCTGCAAGCATGGTTATTTTCAAGATACACCTTTCCATAACTGCTTGGTAGCAAAACACTCCAAGCAAGGAGTTACATGGAAAGAGGCACTAGAGTCTACAATCCAAGTTTGAGTGATGCCATCATCAATTGACAAAAGTGCATCAATCACATCAGCCTTGGTAATTTGCATATCCTGCATGTGACATACAAGTGCATCATAATCAATTGCACATAATACATCAACCTCTGTATCCGAAAGCTCCTCTATGCCCACACTAGAGACCACATTAGCCTTTTCCTTGCCTTTGGCTACCTCAGATGCATCTGTCTTATCCTCCTCCTCCTTCTTATCTCCTGCATTATTCTCTCTTGTTCCTTCTTGTAATACCTGCAATCAGGTTTCTTGTGGCCCTTCCGACCACAGTGATAGCAAGTAATGTCACTTTTTTTCTTTCCTTTGCTTTTGCTCCCGTTTCTTTGTCTTGCATTTGCATTTTTCTTTTCAGCCCTGCCTTTTACATTATAAGCTGAGTTGCTGCCTTCTTCACTAGACATACGTCTAATTTCTTCATTTAAGATTGAACCCCTCACCCCATCATATGAGAGATTGGGGTTATTGCTGAGAGAAACCACCAAGATCTCCCAAGAATCACGCAGTGTCATGATAAAAAAGATCGCCCTCAACTTATCATCAAAGTTCAAATTTGCATCCTTGAGTTGATTTAAAATGCTTGTAAATGCACTCAAGTGCTCAGCTGCTGGCTTTGACTCATCCAGTTGCATATTCACAAACTTGCGCATTAAATGCACCTGATTAACAAGTGTGGGGATCTCATAGGTAGTTTTCAGCTTCTCCCATATTGCATAACCTGTATCCAAACCCTTAATGTTTGTCAAGATGTCATCAGTGACACCCATCTTAATGTAAGCTACAACCTTTTTGTTGAATCTGGCCCAATCTACGTATAGGTTTATCTTCCTGCAAAGCATCCTCACAATCCTTTAGGAACAATATGCCCTGCATACGGTCTTTCCAAAAGTCAAAACCATGACCATCAAACCGTTTGATTTCCATCAAACTCTTGATGTTTGAACTGGAAGAAGTTGCAGCCATTTTATCACGAATACAAGAGTAAATTCCCCTGAAATGCAAAAGCACAAGCTGAACCAACAAACACATTGCTGTTCTTCCTCAACCAGAAATAAATCTCTGCTGTTTGTACATGAACCAACCACCACACAGGCAAAAATGCATAAATTTTCCAAATTCTGCACAAATCCCCAAAATTTCAAGTCCAAAAGTGCATAAATGTCAGTCAATCTGACCTAGCTGAGCAAAATTTTACCGATACATGAAAAATCCCAAATTTTTGGGATCCAATGTCAAGAAAATTTACTCAAAAGAGCAAAATTCTGACAAATTTGGTAAAATCCCCAATTTGATTGAGGTCACCACACACAATGTCTACAATTTTTGACTTGAATGTCACTGCCAGGCATAGACGGGATTAAATTTGGGAAAAGCCCAAAATTTTTGGGCTCAAATTTGCACAGAATTGATGATTGTGCTTTCACGTGTTAACTCCTATCAGGGGAAAGGAATGAGAGAATTTTGGAAATTTCTGCTTTTTAAAAGAGATTTTTGTTAAAAAAAAAACAAGGGAAGCGGATCCGTTGACCCACTGTCCGGGTTTGTTGCCCATCTCGTCACGTGTGCTGCCCGCCACTCACTGCCGTCCATCGCTAGCCGCACGCTGTCTGCAGGTTGCAGCTCCCGTGCTGTGCGCTGGTCGCAGGCCCGTCACACTTGGTGCCCGTGAGCCCTGCAGCTGTGCTGCCCTGTCGCCTGCTGGACTGGTCCCGTCATGTGCTGCTGCACGCCTGCTGCCACACGCTCAGCAGCTGCCTACTGGGCGCCTTGACTCCAGTTGTTGCTTGTCAGTCTTGCAGTTGACAGCTAGAGCCTGTGGTCTCGGGAAATGCGCACTCTGTGCTCTAATACCAGTTGTTGGAGCTCAATTGGTTGCAACAGTTGGAGTGAGAGTGACGGCTGGAGAGAGAGAGGAAGAGTGAAAGTATGATTAGATTTGGGTGTACCAACAATGTGTTGGTACACAAAGAATAAAATGTATTTATACTTGGGGCACGCAAGGGTGCATTCACATGTATAGTTAAATAATGTGCGTGTACTATACATGGAGGTTAAATGGGCTTTTATCCCAATAGTTGCCATCAGTTTGGGCACTGTTCAAGGGCTGATTGATCGTGGGCAGATCTGAAGTGCAGATTTCAGTGTGACACCAAGGTGTTTTCAGCGGGCAAGCGGGAGGGCTGCAAATCAACACAAGACTGGAGCGAGTAGAGATGCATTGGAAAGGAAGTCAATTTGCTGTTTTTGTGCAGGAATTGCTGTCTAGAAAGAAGTAAAGGCTGTGTTTTTTGTTTTTTGTCTTTTGCAGAAATTTATAGATTTTAATCACTTCTGATGATGAAGATAGGTTCAAGATGAGTGATGAAAGTGCTAGTAGGTTGGCTTTTCGGAGTAAGAGGGGGACTACCCATTTTCTTGTGCAAGCTATTTGAGTAACCATGTCTTTTGAAGCTGATATGAAGTTTAGGTTATTGTGGACTGCAAGGTCCTAGTTCTACTGACTCTAGTCTCTTCCATAGGATAAAAAGGTAGATGGATAGAAGTACCTTGTTTGGTGGGTGATCATGCTTGCCATCTTGGATTCTTATGATTTGGTGGAGCTTGTGACCAAGTCAATTGATTTTCGACTGAAAGATTCGTCTATACTTTCTAAGCATGAGAAAACATAGTTACTTAAGGTATAGACATTCTTTGGAGGTGTGGATGTGGACTTTGAACCCAAACAAGTTGGTTTCCATGCATGAGCTTGTGAACAAGCTTTGACAGTTATAGATGTAGTTTCAGAATGCACATAAGGCAATCACCTTTGAGGACATGGGATTGTTGTCACAATCACCCCCTAGATTTAGTGCATTCTACTTTTCTTTGATTGCTTCAGGGTGAACAAAGACCCTTAAGTGGGAGGAGTTGGTTTCTATGGTCTTGGTTCAAGAGGAGCAATTGAAGAGCACTAATTCTCGGAAATCTAAGACTCTTATAGGTTAGGCTTCCCAAAAGAAGAGGAAGGAGAAGAAAAAGACGGATAATAAGAATAAGAAGGACAAGGAGTCCACTTTGGCATGTGGATGCACCCCTTACGGTTTTAAAAGCGGTTATGGCCCAATACACACTAGTCTAGATGGATGATACATGCCTCTGCAAAAAGTTATGGCTCACTTTCATGTAGTCTAGGTAGTTTGTTCATTATAATCAGAGTTCCCAAACATATCATTCTATTGAGATTCGTGAGATGGAAATTGCATTGATACTCCTCAAAGAGAGTGCATTTCAAATATCACTTGCGAAATCTTTGGCTACCTTTTGAATGTGGACGGGGTGAATGTGCCAATCAAAATTTCCTCCTTTGGATATCTTTTTTAACCATCCGTTACATGACATGTCAACATCACACTCTTGTACTCGCAAGTTCCAGACTATTGTGAAACCAGTCTATGATTCATGTATGTGGATTGTAACTAGTTTAAGTGATTGGAATTTAGATATGTAGAGGGCATGAGCATGGCTAAGCAATAGGTGCACATGTTGTGGATTGTAACTAGTTTAAGTGACTGGAATTTAGACATGTAGAGGGCATGAGCATGGCTAAGCAATAGGTGCACATGCTGTTTGATGATGATGCCGGTATGTATTTCTAGTAATAACTGATGCCTTTGTGACATTGCCATGTAATCGAGGATGGTTGCAAGGATCTAAGGGGGAGGTCTGTCATGGGGATATGTACTTTTAATGTTTTGGTTAACAGTTGGCTTAGGCATGAACCAATGTGCTCATGTGAGTCACCTGTGATGTGTGTCACAATGGTGGAGCAAGGATCCTTTCTTGCCAAGAAAATTCGAAGTGCCCATCCTCAATCAAATTGGCCAAGCCATTTTGACTCCCAAGTGGTCCTATGCATTAATTGGTCCCTAAACTAGCATTAAATAATTAATTAATACCTAGTTACTAATGTTTCCACTGACATTTATTGACCAATTACATGCCCAAAGCCAAAACTAACACCAAGCACCCACTAGTTCTTGATCAATATAACTTATTACAACTTTTGCCTTTGACACTCGTTGCAAACTTAGGGTCCTTGGCCCGTCATTGTGACTTAATTGACTTGCACATCACATGACATGTGCACATTTAATTAATGGCTAAGCCAAGTGCTAAGAAAAGCATTAAAAATACACATCCTTGTGACAGCTGAGGTGTATAAGGAATAGTAAAGATTTATTCATAGAATTGAAGCACTTCTGATCTTGAGAGGGTGCTAGCAATATATCGATTTCTTACTGCCTGCCATTGAGGTGTGGGCTGCATGGTTGCTTCAGCCACTTCCTCATTTTTGAGAACCTGCCATCTCTTTTCCTTTTGATACAAAAATCCAAGTGTTCAAAAGGAGATGGAGCTCCATGGCTGGCAGCTGTAACTACATGGGATTAGGACTCGTGGGAATGGCAACCTGCCAGTCCCTGCAACTATATAGTCACATAGGATGGGAAGTGGACAGAAAGCAGCTACCATTGCTGCTGTATCCAAGCTTGACACTGGCCGTTCTCTATGACTATGCTGGAAAATTTCAAGGGTAGCATCCTCCCAGAAGAGATGGGTAGAAGGGTTCAAGCCATGACTTTTAGAGACATTTAAGCATTCTTTAAACTTCAAAATTCAATTATCTCGTTTTGTTCTAGTTTCTGTTCTGAGCTCCGATTGGCTACTGGACACAAGGTGGCATGAAACTTCTGCAGAGGCCTCCTAAATATGTAATGAACTTATTTGATGCATGTTGCTGGTAAATGAACTGCATTATCTCAGATGCTATTGGATGTTTGACAGATAGAGGGTCAAATGTCTATAATTGCACAACATATTCATTGCACAATTTACAGATAGTCATTGCAGACTTGGAATGTCCAACTTTTTCCCATATGAAAGCCACCCCTTGCTTTTAAAGATCGTGCTTGTGTTCTGTATATTACTTTCAACTCTCTTCTATTGTGTGCCTTCTGCAGTGCATGCTAATATAGAAAACTGCAAGCATGTTCACTCCTTTTACTTAATATACATCCCGTACAATCTATATTTTTTTCTCCAATGGCTTGGGTTGTCCTAAGCAACGAATGCAACATGGAAACAAAGTGACTTAGTGGAGGGTTAGAGCCATGTACAGCATGGGAAACATCAGTGTCCCGACATGTGCTGACAGTGCACATGGTGCTCCTTGAAGTGTGCTCTCAAGCCAATGGTTAGAAGTAATGTTTGTGGTTAGCCAGTGCTTAAGAGGTAAATGTTTATTAGAAGATTGGTGGCATTAATCCTTCTCCACGAAGTCCAGATTCCTGCATGGAGAAGCATATTCACATTTTGTGTTTTTGAACAGAGAATACTTGGCTTGCCCGCTCAGTATTTTTAACGTCACACCAGATCTTTCTGTGCATTGAAGATCTGATCCATTTCGGCAGCGATTCAGAGGATCTGGCTTCAGAAGGCCATCCCTACATCAGAATGGAAGCATGTGCTAAAATAAGCGACCTTTCCGAAGTGGTGAGTGTCAGACTGCATTGCTAGTTGGTTCTGGACGTTCGATAAAGGCTCATATGTCTTGTCGTATTTTAGGTTGTTAGTTTGTCAGATGGCTGCATCACCCTGAAGTTTGAAAAGATCATAGCCCTCTCGTCAGTAACGAAACATCCAAATCCAAGAGTCTGGAGATTCAAAGGTGTTGTGGATCAGACTGCCACAAAGTTGGTCGCTTTGCTTCGTGCCAGCCACCTGGAAGTGACGTTGCATCCCCTCACTGTAACGAGTTAATAGTGTAATAATAGAGAGCTTGGGTAGGATTATTTTCTTTGGTCTTTCTTGTTTTTGAGGGGCGGCAAGGGGGCATGGATGTTTCTGAACATTGTAAAAAACCATTTGTATAGGAACGTGAAAGACAGATGTAGAGGGTCCTCTTGTACAGTACGGTTTTCACAAAGCACATGATTTGTCAATTCTTTTGAGGGATGTTTTTGCCCCCATGATGTAACCATGGATACTCTTTACACAAAATTTTGATCTTGTACAATGGCAGATTATTTCAATCTACACTCGAACATGTCATGGTGACTGTCCAACCGACACCTTTTGCTTGAGGTGCCAGAATTCCAACGTGTTTGAAGAGAGAGAGAGAGAGTCGTGCACCAACCCACGACACTCTACGGTCGGCCGGGCCAGAACAAATGTTTGACCGAACGTAGCCTCTTTATCCTTTTTGTTAGGATATAGCCATTTTCTGCAGAGCGTCCCTCCTTTGGGTATGGTAATGGAACAAGAAGACTTGCAGCAGTTTGATTAATAGAGGTAATCTAATCTAGCAGGCGCGCCGGCATGCGGACTGCTTTTGTGACGGTCAAGAAGATTCAATTGTTCAATCTTCCAAATAGAGGTGCGCATAAGCACATGTAAACGCTCCACACATCTACAAAGAGCAACTTAGGTTGAGAACTGCCCTCGCTTTGCATACTCACTTGAAGTGGAGTTGTTCTAGCCAACGGGGAAGAAGCTCCTCTAAGAGAGAGACTCCCGAGAGGTGCACCGACTTAATTTTTATAGTAAATTATCGTTATAATGACACACTATCAATGGCCCTTCACCTACCCCCAAATGAACCTCTCCAAAGAACCCTTATCTTTCAATAGAGGACTTTCGTATAGAAGAGGAGCACCTCTAGCCCCAACTAATGCCAAATGGCCAAAGGCTTGCAGCACCTAGGATTGACATTAATTCATCGAGATTCCCAAGGTTTCCTCACTTGATCATTATGTAACCACTAAGTGATGTTCCATACTTGCCATATCGAGGAACCATTGGATGAAGACATGTGCGATTCGTAACATCACCTATGATGAGAAAGGGAATGTAGCCTTGGACTATTAACCCATTCAGTTTGATATTAAAGCATTGACCAATGATCTAGGTGCTCATGTGGTAGTGCAATTGAGGATGATCACGTTTGTTTGGTACCATCTTGTGCCCACATTGAGGAGGAGGTTTTAACCAAAGTTGTGTTAGTTAAGCAATGAGTGGCCAATTGTTTTAGCTCCAAAATGGGATAAGTATATCCCTCATCCTAAAATTTTAAATGATAGCTGTGTGCTTTTCAAGATGAGAGGCTACTACCCATAGGATGGATGTGGATCATGTGCCAATGGATGGACACGAGTAGGATGAGTAGGCCTAGGCATCCAATATGAGCATGCCACATTTAAATGGGATCCAAGAAACAAAGGCTCATACCTTTAGCATGTGTGAAAGTGTGCAAAGTTTCTTTTTTACTGTGGAGATAAGATAGACTCGAATGCCCATTAGGGGTACCCCATCCAAAAATTAGACAAGATAGTGGACTAGAGCCATGGTGGCATTTATCCTATGTGTAGATACAATGGCTAGCAAGTTGAATGAGCAACAAAGCTCAATTGTACTACGATCCTCATCCTTGGTCACCTTATTAAGGGAAAGGACCAACCAAGGAATGCCATGAGGCTCTTCACCACTCTCCCATTTGTTAGTAAGTATGCCAAAAAAGCATGCACAAAAATTGTTTTAAACAAGTATCTTTTTTGAAGTTGCAAGAACATGTGTATATTTCTCAATGTGCACTTTTGATGGAATGATCATTGATCAATTCATTGTCCACATTATCCCTAATGATGTCATTGAGTTGTGGATTGAAATATCATCATATATTGCTTTTGGGGTTTGGAGAAAAAATTCAAATTGAGTTTCCTCTATATTGTTCTCCTTATCATTTGTTGATGAATTGAAATGTTGTAGCTCCAACATTCCTCTTGCTTCAATATCTAATTTCCTATTATCCTCTTTCTTGTTATCATTTATATTGTGATTTGTGTTGTCAAGAATTCATAATCCTCTAGGATTCATCGTCGTGATTTGTAACCATGGTGTAGTAGGAGACTCTAGATCTTTGTTAAAAAAAAACTTGCTTCCAATGCATAGGAAGAATATATGGTTTCATTGTGGTCATCGATTGAGTGGAGTTGATGTACCAAAAATATGTGGGATCAAGTCTTAATGTCACATTTGTGCATTTGTAATAAGTGAGAAACCAATCTACCTTCAAGACAACTTACCACAGAACATGATGTTTTAGTGAATGAAAAAAATTATGTAAAATACTAAAAAAACACGAAATATGATAACAATTCTCAATACTATTTTGTGGCTTGATAGTTCAGCTCATAGATTGCAACTATATGATCAACATAGCAAAGTTGAGCATCAATGAGATTTTGATCTTTTGTGCTTGCACATGACAGTTGTTGGAAAGATGCAACAACGAAGCAATCTTGTGTGAGGCAAATATCGTCTATCTTAGGTTTGTGGAAATGTTCTCCATTTTCCCACATACTACCAAAAGCAAAGACAATGTATTATGAGATATACGCATAAATATGCAAACAAAGATGTTACAAATGTATTAATTCTAGTAGGAGAGAAAAAGGCATCACCTCCCAATCACACTCATAACTCAAGTTGCTTTCTGTTAACATCAATATTTTGTTTACATGCTCTTTTGATTTGAGTGCTTATCCAAGAAAGAATGGATGGAGGTAGCTCTAGTCTTGTGGCTTTTGTCTCTCTTCTTTTAATGTGCTCACATTTCTTAATGTATTATTTCATGAAGCTTTCCATACACTTTTAGTCATAGAGCATGAAGATACTCAAATTTGCTCGCTCTTTGGGCTTGAGACGCATTAGAATTCCCTTTCCACATAAAACCTCGTCTAATATCTTTGTTGACCCTTCCTTGATTCTCACAAATTGAGCATTTTCTAAAGGTTTTGCACGTATTGTTTAAGATAATACATGCATCCTTTGTGCAACCATCCCTTGGCCATTGAACCCTTAAGCCTTGCTTTTTGTTGTACATAGCTCTTCAATACTCGAATCTTTCCATGGAAAATATCCATCAAGTACTTACAACTCTTGCAAGCTTAAGCTCCTCGACCAAAAGAATGAGAATGTGTAGTTGGATGTCAAAAAATGACATAAAAAAATCTCCTTTTATCAAGATTCTTTTGTAGAATGATCAATGTATCTATTTTATTGCTTGTAATCCTCCTTGCTTGAAATAAAAAAGTAATATATTAGTCATACACCCTTGCAACATGAGTATTTAAACATTAGAGATAGAATTTTGATTATGCCTACTTTGCTTGCCTAAGTGATAAATAATATCTCATACATGTTTTGTTAGGCAACTATCAATTACAATAGGTAAAACATGCTACACACATTAAATACATATGCTTAAGAGTTACATAAAAGATCAAGAACAATATATGCAACAATGAAAAAAGAAATTGCAACATGAGGATATTATGCCAATCATGGTCTTAAGAGAAAACAAGGTGGCATCATTTGCAATATATGCATTTTGTTACAAATCTCCATATCCTATAGTAGACATGTGGATGGATCGTATTCATTTATTTATCTTCAAGATTTACTATTGCATGTAGGGAAGATTTGAGGTCTCGAAAATGCTCTATAAGAGATCCTAGAGAAAGAAAATATTTGAGAAAATATTTTTTTTTTGGGGTTTAAAATTTTTATATTTTGAAAAAATAAATATATTTAAAATTGTTAAAAAATCATTATCATAATATTCTTGTGGCTTACATCAACTTAGAAATGTAGGCCACCATAAAGATGATGATGATTGACTTGATGAAGATCTTACCTTGTCTTGATAAAGGTAAAAGTGAATATTCAATTTGAATTTTTTCGATATTCGGTTCTCTCTCTCTCTCTCTCTCTATCCTCATTCTCTCTTTTTCTTCTTCTCTCATTACTAGTTACTTTCTCATTCCTTTTTTTTCCCAAATACACACAATATTCCTACTCAAGGTTGTAGATCACATATTTGGTTATGTATCAATCATCGAATGATCTTTATAACACTAGTAAAATAACTCTCTATTATCTTTAGTTATGTATCAATCATCCGATGATCTTTGTAACACCAGTAAAAAAGCTCTCTATCATCTTCATGTCGAGCTACAATGTGAGTATGAACCAATTGAGAAAATAATAAAACAAAACACTATTTTTTAGAGTCCATGAAACATATGTTTTGACTTGAAGAAAAGAAAAACCTTGATCTTTGGTTGGATGGAAGGTTATATCCCAAAGATCCCATAAAAAATAATACTGTAGCTCTTCACACACTGATGCAATTTATTAGTGATGGTTATAATGGATTTTTAGGCTATACGCTTAATCTTATTATAAAGAAAAATATTCTTAGATTGGAGAATCACTTAAACTTATAATGGATTTTTAGGCTATATGCTTAATCTTATTATAGAGAAGAAAAATCTTAGATTGGAGAATCACTTATTAACAAAACATAAATATGAGTTGTTGCAAATACTACACAATTGTTAATAACAGAAGAATCGTTTGTTGGAGGAACACATCAAAGCATACTAGTGAAAACAAACTATTTTAGGCCTTCGAAATTGACAAAGGACTCTTAAGAATATTGAGAAACTCAAATGGGAAGAATGTGGGTATAGTAAAAGAATCGAAGCAACAAGGGATACTTTTTTACTTAAGAAATGTTGAATATAACTTTGCTTACAATAGTATTAAGTTATGATCTTGATCTTGTTTAAGTCTCTTCTTCAGTCAAATGTAAGTGAGAGAGATGCTTCAAAGGTATCTCAATTTTATCATCATCTTTTGCCCTCAGCAATCCCAAAGGATATTCTTGAGAAGAATACATTAAAAAAAGTAAAGAGACAATGCTTGAATCCTTTTATTAAGCATCATACTTTGGATTATGAGCTAGTGCATAAGACTTTGGATAGTATTTGTATTAGTTGAGATGCATATACACAAAATTTTTAGCTAATATAACCAAATATGAAATAATGCTAGCTATGCATTTGTTTATTTCCAAGGCCATTTATGGTAAAGACTACCAGATAAAGAGTTAATGGTAAAGTGATGGGAATTTTAGGTGAGCCTTGCTATATCAAGGCCATATTCCAAAGCAAAAAGAAAGGGATTCTTTTCAATGAATTTAATAACATTTTCCTTAATCTACATACCTTGCAACATTTGATGATCATATTTGATGATTTCTATTTAGAAAAGGCACAATAAGTATCCATGTTTGTTATTTAACTTGATGAAAGCGAGGTTTTAAAGTGTACAAAATTAGAAAGAGTCTCCATTACCTTGATGAATAGAACACTTTCATCAAGTCATTGTAGTGATCCAATGCCATTTGTTTAATTTGAACATAATATCAGGTGCTTAGGAGCTTTTAAAGTAGGCACATATGATTTTGATATACTATATTGAGTTTTCCATCAAACTTCAATACCTCACATGATTAAGAGCCAACAAGCATGAGAAGAGCTATTTTTCGAGAGATTTGGAAACTACAAGGTCAAATGGCACATAGTTGGCAACTTGAAAATACTCAAGTACATGTACAATGTGTCTAAAGGAGCGAAATCTAGATATTCCTACCTATATTGCATATCCCTAGTTGCATAGTTGAGCTCAAGCAATTGGAATAGAGTCCCCTTCGAGCATATCAAAGATCTATGCTTCAAGCTAGTTTTAGATATCTCTTTGGATAATGCTTTTATATATATATATATATATATATGGAGGTAATGGTGTTATTAAACTAGATATTTAAAAGTGCAAGGATGAAACTTGTGTCTATAAAAAGCCATCTATTGGTGGTGTTAAGGCTTTCATGGAAAGCTTGGTAAGATAAACTCTAGAAATGGGAGTTCAACCATTAAATATAATCAATGAAAATCCCTATATAATGCAGTTAAGAATCATACTAATAATAGACATGCTTGAAACAGAAAAGCTAAAGTTTGAAAAACATTAGATAAAGTATTTTTTTAAAGTCGTGATAAAATTGATTGAAAAGATAATGATCTCAAAGACTTCAAAGACCAATTGAAAATTTTCAAAACGGTAATAACAAAAACGTGGGATAATCAACATTTCACTCACCATATGGTAAGAAGTTGTTATGTTTCTTTATTGTCTAATCATATAAAATTTTTAACTAACTCTCTTTATTTTTAAAATATGTAGTATATTTTATACAACCATGCTCTATATTTCATCAAAAAATATAAAAACATATCTATTTAGTCAATCCAAGGTATGAAAAAAATTAAATTATTAAGCAAGAATAAAATACTTTGGGCACACAAGATATGGAGGAGGAAGAGTCAAACCCAAATAGTTTATTATAGGTCTATCAATAATTTTATAGACAAATTAGACATAAATTCAAGCTTAACGATATAACCACATCATGCAATACATAATATAAATGATTATCCAAAAAACGAAAAAACAATATCTGAACTCTTGTGCAAAGTAGAGATTTTTAGAATGGTCACAAACTAAACAAAGAAAACGCAAAAGATGGGTTTCAAGAAACCCTTAACTCTTTAAGATCCTTCAGTTAGTTTTTGTTGCAGAGGAATCTTTGGATTTATCCCACTCAATAAAGTCTCTACATTTCAAAAACTCTTGCTTTTTTTTTTTTTCCGAAGAAAAGCTTAAAATCTTTTGCATCTCCTACATGGGAGAGTAAATAGGAGCTAAAAACTCCAAAGTATCTAGTAGACACAATGTAACTAGGTATGTAGCCAAAAACCCTTATGGCTTCTTCCTTCTCCCCCAACATTATCTTCTCCACTCATATGTTGAAAATTTAAGATGTAATGACTTTGGAAATAGCTTTTAAGCCTATTATTGGTAAACTTGGGGAGCTTGTGTATCTATTGTTATAAATTGCAATTGTTTGATTATTTAAGCTTCTAGTATAGTGGCAAAGATCTTAACTTTTCCCAAGCTTCAATGGCCTAGAGCGCTTAGCTCTTCCAAGAAAGTTATATTCGTCTTCAATTTCACTCCACTTTAAGAAACAAAAACGTTTTGCTTATCAATATATAGAAATCTTAAAGTCACTTATCCATTAAGCATAGTAAAACTCTAGTATTAAGCCTATGAAGATCTTGGAAATTTCTTTCACAGCTTTGGGTTTTCATTATCTGTTAGGAGACTATCATATTAAAGATTTATTAAGTTCTTCGACTTCTTCTTGAATGGAGGCTTCATTGTGTCTTCATATGCCATGCTCTCAATGCCAAGTCTTTTTTGGACCTCTAAGAACTCTTCCTTTGTGCATAGCTCATTCTTTTAATATTCCGTAATATAATTAATATATGTGTGTAAGACTATGGAGATATCTTAAAAATTATTCCCCTGAATATCTGGAGCTGCTAGTGGATCTGGTTCATAACTTATTAAATCATTGTCAATTTGGCCCCATGTTGCTAGGATGGCTAAGTAGTAATTTCTCTAAGATGAAAAAGATGTTGAATATCATTGACCAACACATATTTTTTTCATTGATTAGGTAGGTAGGGAATGTAGGGATACAATCAAAAGGCCTTACTTAATTAAATATCCTATTCTTCTACCTTTGTGATGTTTTGACTTTCAAGCAAAGATGTCTTCATACCCCAGGTCCTCAATGCTAAATTTTTTTTGGATCTCTAAGAAGTCTTCTTCAATGTGGGTAGCCCCTTCTTTTCATATCTTCAAGAAGGCTCTCATCATAAAGATTTATTGAGTTATTTAGCTTCTCCTTTAATGGAGACTTCATTGTGTCTTCATACCCCATGTTCTCAATGCTAAGTCCTTTTTGGACCTCTAAGAAATCTTCTTCTATGGGTAGCCCCTTCTTTTCATATTCCACAATTTGATTAATACATATATGCAAGGCTATCAAGCTACCTTAAAATTTCTCCCACCAATATCTAGATTTGCTAGTGGATATGATTCATAACTTGTGAAATCCTTGTCAATCTAGTTTCATGCTACTATAATGGATGAGCATAAATCTTCTTTAAGATAAAAATGATGTTGAATATAAATAATGAACACATTTTTGATAAGGTAGGTAGAAAATATAGGGATACAATCAAGAGGTACTTCTTTTGTCTTTGTACTAAATTCAATCTCCTACTTTTCTACCTTTGTGATGTTTTGACTCTTAAATACGTCAGGATCAAAATCTTACACCAACTGGTTCTTAATATCCTCTTGAAACATCTCTGCTTTCTTTTCAACCTCTTGATCTATGTATGCATTATCTTCTCCCTTCTTCTCTTGCACTTTCTCTAAAGAAGAATCTTTCATATATTGGAGATACATAAGAAATCCTATATCTTTTTGGATCAAAAGACACTGTTATTGATCCTTATGAAAAGAGTAGTTTGTTTTACACTTTCTAAACTCCTCATCCCTAAGACAATACCTAGTAATTGAAGCTGTCATGGGAGCATTGGTTTCCTAGATCACATCATTAAAATGAACATAGTTATCAATTGTGAGAGATTTTGTATGTCTAGTATAAAATTCCATGTTCTCCTTAAGCTTCTCTTGAAGATCTCCCAAGAGCTCTTGCAAATCAAAAGGGATATTGAGCATATCCTTGATGTACATAAACTTGGATGAGTGTCATGTCTTCTTAAAAAAATCAAAGAATCTATCATCAAAATTTTCCAACTCGTCTTGCTCCATTCTATCAAGGGATAACTTTCTTTGTAAGACAGACCCTAATGAGCAAGATAAATTAAAAAGTTAAGTGGGATATACACACAAAAAAAGCCTAACATATGAAATACAAAATCAATTGCAGCCAAGATCCATTGTTCTTGAAACTTGTGTCAAAAAGGATTTTTTAAACTTGAAAAGAGAGCTCTTATTATTTTAATTTTTTAAATAGAAATTTTTTACATGCGAGGCTATTTTTGGGATTCATAAAAAGTATTTAATGAGACCACGTGTTATCAAACATCACTGTAACTAATAATTTCAATATTAATTTTTTAACTTGAGATAAACTTGGACATTTTACCCCAACCTTTTCAATAAAAAAAATCATTTGAATCTAGCCTTTCTAAGGGAGGCTCATTTCGAATACAATAAGCTCTCCATCTCCAACAAGAGTATTCGAACAAGACTCAACCCTCCAAGGTAGAAACTTCATCAAGTCATTAGGTATGGATGAAAGAATCTACTATTGCTGGTTTTTTGATGTATACTTGTTGAATGAAATGCGATTGGAGTAGTTAACCTTTTGTATGGAGTCTAAGACTCGCGTTTCATATGCTTGAGTCTTCTTGCTTGCTTGTGTTGCTTTTGTCGCATGAAACATGAAATTATATGTCTACTTTGTTCTATAACTGCTCTATTTTTGAATTTTATACATTCTATGATTAGACTTTGATACTTGTTAGGTGAAACACGATTTTGAGGATCCTCTTATTATTGCTGCGGGGTATTGTCTTTGCATATCATATGCAAGTGTACAAATGAGTGGTTATAGTATATGTATTTTTCTATCTTTTTCTTGTAGTTGGTGTGTTAACATATGGCTAGAACTAAACCTACTACAACAAATTAGAAGATTGATCTTATGAACCTTCCAATAGTCCTCCAAGCCATCCAAGCCACCAAAAATGTATAATAGGAGATATTCATAGATTGTGAGATATCTTAGGAAGATTAAGAAGGCAATGAAGGCTCTTAGTAATGCAATTTCAAAGTTGCAATTCTAAAGGGTGGTTGTTGAGAAATTAAATGAATGTATGCCCATAGAGGCTGGAGAGAGACTTGCCCATAAGTGGCTTTGTATGAGAGATAGACAATGATGTATGCTTTAGGAAGAGATGCCCTAAATCCTATAAGCACAATGAGGAAGAGTGGGACCATCCAAAAGCTATACAAGCATGTACTTGGCTCTCTTTTCAAAAAGGTACCATCATTTTGTGACAATCAAGATTGTGTTTATGAGTCCAAGTTAATCTATCTTGGAACCTAATTCACTTGAGTTACAATCCTTTATCTCACTCATGTTTTATGTGTATAACCTCTGTCTGCCATAGCTAGCATAGCTCTAGATCCATGTTTCTCAACATGGTATTAGAGCCATGGTGAGCTATGTCTAGGCACACCCATTCTCTCTTCTACTTCTACTACCTCGTTTTTTGGTCCTCACAGTAATAATAGTGGTTTAGTTTAGAAGGACTAGAATCAGCTTGGTAGTGTAGGAGAGAGAGAGAGAGAGAGAGAGAGAGAGAGAGAGAGAGAGAGAAATTGAAGGCCAAGTTGGGAGCCTATTTTCAAGTGCAAGTGAGGGTTGTTTTGGCATAAAGCCCAAGGTCTGCTTGGCTTAAAAGAAAGGATTATTATCATTATGATTTATCATAAAGGCCATTCACATTGGATCTTCAGATTCAACCCCGTTTACACCTGTATCCCTTGCACTAGCTCATCATAAAGTCCTTTTACACTCGTATTTTCAAACTGGTTTTATTTCACTTTTGCACCTTGAGAGGTTCGTAATCTTTACCTTTCTTCTTGAGCTAAATTAATGTGTAAGGGACTAGACACTGCCTTGAGCATTTGCTCAATGGTAAGACCTTCTCGTGCCTTTAAAAGGGAGATGACTTATTGCGCTATACCCAAGATGTACTACCAAGCCATGGATTCCAGCAAGCCCAAGAGCCATCTAAAGAAAAATGGATTCACCTTGCATGCCCGAAACACAATGATGAGTCAAAGGCCAAAAATCGTAGATATCCCAAGATCCATACTCAACTTATGTATATTAGAAGGGGTATGTCAAGCCAAGGAAATGTGCCCATTTGTATCTATCTTAAACTCACTGAATAAAGGGATTACATCAAGAAGATTGGAGCACAAGAAAAAGTATCCACAAAGAGAATAAGGAACAAGAACATGAAGACAAAGAATACCAAGGACAACAAAAAGAACGCCATGAAGACCAATAAAGAATATAAAAAAAAAATCAAAGATTGGAGCAAGAAATAAAAAAGAAAACCATTTAAAAAAAAGATGAATAATTCGTTACTGCTGTTGATGACAAAGAACTTCCCATTAGTGGATTCTTATTTCCCTCAGTGGATTTTATATCTCCCTTAGCGGATCTCCTTTTTCCAATAAAGGATTGTGTTTCCCTTAGTGGATCTAGAAAAACTCTTACCAAGATGTAAAGTTTCAAGCCTTAACTTGACTAGGCTTCCAAAGAGCTAGTCTCCTAGTCCATGTTCACATGTAGGGGGGGTAAAAGCCAGTAAGGGTAGAGACTCATCATTTGAGGGGGGTGTTGAGAAATCAAATGAATGTATGCCCATAGAGGCTGGAGAGAGACTTGCCCAAAGTGGCTTTGTATTAGAGATAGACAATGATGTATGCTCTAGAAAGAGATATCCTAAATCCCATAAGCACAGTGAGGAAGAGTGGAACCATCCAAAAGCTATATAAGCATGTACTTGACTCTATTTTCAAAAAGGTACCATCATTTTGTGACACTCAAGATTGTGTTTATGAGTCCAAGTTAATCTATCTTGGAACCTAATTCACTTGAGTTACAATCCTTTATCTCAGTCATGTTTTATGGGTATAACCTCCATCCACCATAGCTAGCATAGCTCTAGATTCATGTTTCTCAACAGTGGTTAGGAAGATATACGATAGGCATTGTCTTTATAGCTATAGGTGAATAATAAGTACCCTTAATTGCATCTAGTAGGCTATAATAGAGGACTTCTTGATTGAGTTTTTCTAGGATGCATACATTTTTGCTATCCATGTACATAGGGCGACATTTATAGATAAGGATATGCCTATCTTAAGAAGATTGAGATATAGATTCTCCAAGGTTTAAGAGCTAGTTTCTCTTATAGATGAGAATACATACAATATTCTTAATGTGCCACCATACAGGAAGAAACAAGAGGACACAGATTCTAAAGTGGAGGATGTCACACATGAGAGAGACACAAAACTACATAAGAAGGAGGAAAAGGCTACGTAGAAACAAACAATGAAATGGAGGGGGCATAAGAGGAAGAAAGTAGAACAAAAAGAAGCAAAGCAACTAGGACCACTAGAGGATGAGCTTTTTGACATGCTTGAGAGGGTTAACCTAGAAGGTTTCAATATATAGTGCTTCTTGCTTGGTGACATGTGCAAGAGAAATGATGTTGTTGCTTTGGACTTAGAATGTGTTGAGATCTCAAGGATAAAAGAAGAGGAGAAAATGACTTTATTCTTCTTGCTGGATTGAGATATAACATATCTCAATATGGTTTGTTCTTAAGAATGATATTTTTAAAGAAATAATATTCTTTATATATACTTACTATATTACTACTTTTGCTAGGTGTATGATACATATGAAATTCCTTTTGATATATACAACTATATAACAAAAAATTGAGAATCCTGATCCTTCAATCTCCCGTTACATGAGGCTAAGTAAGCTTGTAAGCAAATGGATTTGACCATTGGATCAATTGAATTGATTTTGATACCTTGGAGTTTATTTTGATTCCATATCATGAAAAGTAAGTAGTTTGGTATTTTTTTTAAATTTTTAAAAGATATTATTATACTAAATTATTTACCTATGATTGTTTTTAGATCTCATTAGAGCTTGTGATTGCTATAGACTATGTAGATAAAGAATGCTTTTAAATCAATTCTTTAAAAGGAACCCATGAAAATTTTAAGATATAATTTGAACTTTTATTTGTTGTTAGTATTCTAAATTTTATTAATATTTTCTATAGAGCTACAAAAATATTGATTGAAGTGCTATAGAAAAAGCCTCTTACACCTTTTGATCTACTTGCACAAATAGAGTATAGAGAAGTTTTTTATTAACATATATCAAGATATTTAATTCCATAAACTATCATAAATATATTGTATAATATTACTTTTGTATTTTTGATTGCAGAGCCCTCATCAAGATGATAGTCATTCTTATGGTTAAACAATAGTTGTAAATGTTAGGAGATTGATAAGTTTATTTATCTCAATGATGATAAATGAAGATATTTGACTTTAAGACAATATTTCACTCAAAAGATAGTGCATTGCAAAATAACACCGAACTTACATTCATTTCCTTCAAATATGTGATAGTTTTCTAAGGATTGTTACAAAAAATAATTATATTTGATATGTATGAGCAAAGATTTTTAAGTACATACTTGTCAATTGCATACAAGAAGAATAAGAAGATAAGGATGTCATAAACAAGGAGAGGGTAGAGAGTGTGGAAGTAGAGAAGAAGGGGCCCTCAAAACCTAAGGCAATTGAAGCATCAACAAAAGAAAAAATAACTTCTAAAGAGGATGCTTCTCACAAAAAGAAATAGCTTTTGTATATTATCTTGTAAGACCTCATATATATAGATCATGAAGAAAGCAAATACAAATTTACCGCCGCAGTATCTGAACTTGTATTTATATTGAAAGTAACAAGATATTTTTTTTCAATATCCTTATATTGTATATTTTTCTCTATCCTCTTTGATATTTGTAAAAAAATTAGCATAGATGTTTAACATTCAAGAAGTGAAACCAAATATATATCTACTATCTATAACCTGATGTACAAACTTACCTATTTGTTGTTAAGTTGGAATGCAAATGAATTTGACAATTCAATATCTTCAGTTTGTAAACCTGACCTCACTTGATGTAGTGTACATGATGACCTAACCTTTAGTATCATAATAATATCTTTATTGAGCCAAATATCAAGATTAAATATTGGATCTTTGCTAAAATCCTCACGATTCTAATCCAAAGCAACTAGACTACCACGAACATAATACCATCTACTATAATAAAAGATAAGGATGCAATTTTATGTAGCAAGCAAGTATTTGCAAGCAACAGACCATTGATCTATCTTATTATCTTAGCATTGGAAAAGAAACCAATAAATACATTAATAGACTTAAATAAAGTAAACTTTCTTAGCCTACTTGAGATATTAAGTCTTAATACTCTATGTATCTCAAATAAGATTTTGCATCTGTAGCTCTCACTAATGGCTAGACTTAGCAAAGACTACTCAAAGGCTTGTAAAATCAGGCAAAAGAAGCAAGGATATTCCTCGCCATTGGCTATGATGTAAATGGATAATATCTGAACATCTATTAAAAAATATTTCATTCTTTGTAACTGTGTTTTTCTCCAACCTTTGTACAAATTTTCTCTAATCAAGTGATGCATAACATCAATAACTTTAATAATAGACGCGGCGGGTTGCCATTTATTAAGATTAGAAGGATATATATCTATAAATAAAAACAAAATACATCATAATAAAATATAATATCAAGTTTAATAAAAGAAAAGCATTGAGAATGAAATACTTACGATTCAATCTATGCAATGGAAGAGTTGAAGCTCTAGGTTTCAAATGTAACTATCTATGCATAAATATATGTTTTACTAAAAACTCTTTTATGCTATTCTTATTTACTCCAAGTTTAAAATCTTTGATCTTATCCTTTCGAGCAAAGATGAAAGAGCTCTCACATCTTTGCTTTTCTTATGTTTTGCTTGCTGCATGGTAATCTAACTACCTTTGCTAATAATAGTGGGAATCCATCTTCCATTTGTTTGGAATGAGAATAAAACACAAATATGGATGGGAATTCAAAGCTTAGGTGCCTTATTGAAGGTCAAATTTTTATATCCATGAGAGAGAGAGAGAGAGAGAGAGAGAGAGAGAGAGAGAGAGAGAGAGAGAGAGAGAGAGAGAGAGAGAGAGAGAGAGAGAGAGAGAGAGAGAGAGAGAGAGAGAGAGAGAGAGAGAGAGAGAGAGAGAGGCTACCAACTAAGAAAGAAAAGAGATGAGAAGAACAAAACAAGGGAAGGAAAAAAGATGAATACTAAGCTTTTTGATAATTTGAATCTAGTTTTAATTGTCATTATCATACAATTTGAGATATGTTATTAATGTGAAGTGGACAAGACCCTATGCCATTAATGTAAAGAATGCCATATTCACAATTATAAGATGATAAAAATAGATAGTCATAATATTGTATCCATATCTATTTATAAAATTATTTTTTACTTTTTCAAAAGTAAAACTTCTATTTATGAAGTTTTTGCTCCCATTAGTCTAGAGCACTCTCTTTCTATATCTTAAAAGACATTTTCGAGACCTCAAAACTCCCCTAATGGTTAGCAAAAAAAAAAGATGAAGCATACCTAATGCCACTTTTCCCTCTAGAATGTATGGGCCATAATGCGGTTTAGAGTTTTGTGTCCTTAAACCCTTTTTGGACAACTCAAAATCCTTTGGGCCAATGATATATTTCTAGAGGGATGCCCAACATTCATAAGAATTATGCATTGGATTAAGAAGATGTGTGATCTTTAAATCTTTTCAATACCACTCCAAAAAACACCATATGGACAATGAGGAAGCTATTAACTACTTCTCAATGACTTATAAACATGCTTCATCCTCATCCTTGCTCATGACCTTCAACGATGTATCAATGAGTGGAACTTCACTTGACTTCTTGTACCAATCCATTGGAGTTTGATATATAGGACATCATCCATTTTGACATTTCCATTGAATTGTCATGCATGGATACACGATCTCAACTAATTAGCACACATTGGATAAGCCTCATAGCCCTTGGTAGGTAGACCTATACAAAAGCAATCACTTTAGTTCACATATCATAGGCTTGAAAATCAAACTTGAACTCCATATAAACTGAATGAAAATCATGTATACCTAAACAAATTCTATAACTTGGAAAGTATGGATAGTCTAATCTATGACACCACAAACTTTAAATCTTTTCTTACCTTTGGTCTTGGAAACATCAACCACATCTACCCTATTCCCTAAAACCCGTATGTTGTTGGTAAGAGGCTGCAAGTGTCGATTTATGTCTTTTACTTGGCTTTTACATACATGGGATTCATAAAGACAATATCAAGTGTTGTTTTTTAAAAAAATGTAAAGGAAAGGGGTCAAGTTGTAGTTTATCACCACAACTAGCCATGTTGATTTGCTTGAGTGCATGGAGAAGGGATTGAGATAATTCAATGCTACACCCATCTTGATCTAGTGTAGCTCCATTCTAAACTTTGGCCATGTGGTATCAATGTGCTTGAAGGTGAGACAATCAACCAAGATCTACATAATCTCATATTTACTTGGATTTTTAAATTTGTAATCCATAAGTTGTGATAATTCATTGTTTTGAAATATATGGTTTATACATGGAGTGAGTGGAAAATGTTGTAGTACTTTTTGTAGCACCTTGTTTGCAACATCTTTATATCAAGGAGCATAGTACTTTGGACATGTAGTCAAATCTTGATATTCACCACAAAACAACATAAAATTGTTGATGCATGCATGAATCTTGTTGTACTATAGACCAAGTTGCATTATCATCTTTTTTATCTCATCTCTAAACTTTAGGAAGATGCTATTTGTGGGGAGAAGCTTAGTTGAGAGACACCTATGAAGATGCTTAAGAACAAAAATAACAAGAGCATAATCATAAATAGAATAATTGACCATATTAAAGCAAGAGGCATACTTTTACTAGTGCCATAATAGATGCATTTCTTTAAGATCATAGACTTTCGAGATCAAGGATCAATAAACTTTCACTTAGTTGCATAAAATTTGAAGTAGGATAGATGGGTTGGAGGGCTTCATTTCAAAGATAAGCCACATTGCCTTGCTTGCAAGCTTGATTGCTTACAAAGGAGTCATCAAGTAAATCGTTTATACCCTCATCAATGTCATGGCTATCAACATCTTCATTGATTGGCTTTGCATATTGAGTTTTGAGCCTTTTGTATATGATTGTGTCATTATTACATAGAATCCTCATACACTATGATGAGCTTCAAGAAACATCTTGTGTTGGCAAGTGCACAACATTCTCTAAACTGTAATTTGGAACCTCTACCAATACTAGATGAATTGTTAGTTATAAATTGATACACATGTAATGATCTAACAAGTGGAGAAGAATATAATCCAAACATGTATGATCGAGTCATCAACGCACTTCAACTTAATCTTTTATAGCTACTTTCCCTTCTATGCATTCATACTTTCCACAAACTAGACCTAGGATTTGAGGTAGATGATCGAATACATGGGTTACTAGCATGCATTTATAGGTTTTCTTTTAAACAAAACTCATGACATGTACCTCTTGGTTGGCTCATATGATAAATATAAGAGTAAGGTACTTCAATTGATATATCAAGCCTTCAACAACTTAGCTTTAACTTCCCCACTTGCAAAGTCTACTCATTAAAAACCCACTTCAACATTCAAAACTTAGCCGACGTAACAAATTACCAGAGGTAAATAGCCTCCCATCAATACACTTTTCAACTCAAGACAATCCTCCTTTCTAAGAGTGCTAATTAGTTGAAGGATTATCCTCCTTAGTCATCTTATTCTTGTTTCAAAAAGAATTAGCAAAATATCTCTACAACTATCCCTAAGGGTATAAGTAAATAAAAAACACTTTGCAAGACATGCTTTAGGATCATTAAGCTTCTTCAAAGTCAAGGGAAGATTAGGACAATAGCCTTTCAAAGATTGAGAATGTTGATAGATTTAATTTGAGCCCATCATGGTTGTCAAGATCCTTATAGTTGGTCTTGTAGTAGATTGGAACCTTATCTTTAGCTCCCTTCCTTTTGCTCTTCTCCAAAGCCCCAACTCATTAACAAATGACTAAAGGAAGATCTCATGGTTTAAGAGAATAAAAGGAAAAACAACCCAAATGGCCATATAGAATACTCCAAATGGAATGTAAAAGAAGGATAGTAGTAGAGTATGTCCATAATGACATTGTGAGAAGAGAACCAAGAGATGATAGCCTTGTTGTACCATAATGGCATTGCCCCTCTCCTCTCATTGCAAAGCTCAATGGCCATTTTATAGCGTTGTCAGAGTATTGCATTCCTAGTGTGATCAAACTAGACTTAGGAAGCCACAATTGCATTCAATGTACTGTTCATGCAAGGTATCTAGCTCATTTCCATTGGTCAAAGCCCTCATAACTTGCTTCTTTAGTCCCAAGTTCAGATAGACTATCAAACATGCCAAATATGGATGTTGTGAAGCGTTAGAAATCATGCACATAATGCTATCCAAGTACATTGACTTATTTTTTGGTGATACGCCTTTATAATTCTCATTTTACCCTTATTATGGCCCTCATTTCCATGATACAAGATTTAAGCCTTTTTTGAGGCTCAAAAAGACATGTTTGTATGATAAAACTTCTCGGACCTTGATATGCTCAATAAGTGTTACATATCCTAATATCGTTACTTATTTTTGTTTTTTCTAGCTAGTTGTGCAACTAACACTAGTGAAGAACCGCAATATGCATCCTTCACAAGAGCCTATTTTAAGTTGGCAAAAAGATCCCATCAACACACATAGATGCTCTATCATGAGTTCAATTACTCAATCTATAGGAACTCTTGGAGTTTTCCACCTATAGTTGACCAATAGCTCATTCCTAGTGCACAATGATATGACAAACTAAAATACGTGGGGATATCTTGAGTCATATACCCAAGCTCATGATCATTTTCATGCACTTGTTTCTTGGATATTGTTGATTAAACCTACTATGTTCCCTTGGGTAAAAGGTTTGCCATCAATGTACAAAATTTGTTCTTCATGATGCCTAAGACCTCATTTAGAGAGAGAGAGGACACATTAGCACAAACCCATATGTCTTGATGCTACATTGCAAGCAGTAAGTGTCCATCATTATCACTTCATTCTTTATTCTTTTAGTGACATCTAAATAAGGGAAGGATGGTCACACATTGTGACTATTGGAGTTCCCACATCTTGTGTCTCTTGCTCTTGCTCTCTTACTTCTTTCACCATAGCTATTGCTTCCACTCGTGGGGCTTCCACTCAAGGCTCACTTCCTTCAACTGGTATGAGACTTGAGATCAATGAGCTCTTCTCCTTCAGTTTTCTTCAACCCATAAATACCTACAACAACCATTTCAGGGTAGCCATGGTTCTTTCATCACTAGGTATGCATTGAGCTTCACCTTCTACCTAGCTTCTTCCCGTTACTTGAGGGTTGTTCCAAGGCTTCTCTGGGACCTAGTGGAGCTTCCCTTGTTCCACATTCAACTTAGAAAGACTAGCAAACATGATTAGAAAATTAGTGTGATTTGTGCTTGTTTTTTAGGCTCTTGTCCCTAATCAGTCTTTCTGACCATCATCATCAGCTCCTCAAGCTCCTAAGCACCCTCAACAATCGTGGCATTCCTTGTGGCCACTCCCCCGGCATTGGTCTTGTGGTTATGAGCATCATTTGAGCTCTATGCTCTATGCTATGTGCTATATAAAATAGCATACCTATTTTCATACAAGTCTAAGAGGGTTTACTTTAGTGTTTGGATCTTGTATCATGATGCCCTTATGCATATGCCTTGATGCTAGGATGTTTGGAAAATGTCTTGAGGTGCAAATGGTTGGATTTGAGCTTGCATTGGCTTAGTTTTAGCAGAGCTTTCATTGTTGTAATATAGTGAATAACAAGCTTTTATCAGGAAACACTAGATACTTATTGCTCTTGGATGTCATTCAAGTGCTTCATATCAATGCGTTGATGCTCAACATTGGCATACTCCCTTGGATATGCTAGTGAAAGATCTTTGAGCTTTGGTTTTGAGCTTGGTGACATTTATCTTGGTTATGGCTAAATGCCTTTACTACTTTAGTGGCTTATGCAATTACAAATGAAGAATACATTGGGTTTTATGCATTCGACTTATACTTCATGTACCTTGGATGCTCGGATGCTATGTACTTAATGTATTGAGCTTGCATTGCTCATTTTGCATTCGAATTTTGTTCAAGTGGGAGGCACTACTTGACACTTGGATGTTTACGTAGAGTACTTGATATTTGCAGTTTTTGAGCTTGAGTGTTTTATGGTTAGACAATGGGACTCATTGTGCCATGTACATGCTCTTTGATATGTGTTGGATGCAGTTATCCTATTGTGGATTGACTTGATCTCTTGGCTTGGATGTGGAACTTATGTTTGTCAGGGTTATATATTGAGCATTGCTTAGTGGATTATGCATTTGGAAGTTCTCTTCATTTACAATTGACACCTACCTTGTGCATGATATCTATGCCTATTGCATGTATGGTTATGGACATACTGCAGTCCTGATAGTCTTTTGTGTCGGTTACTCCTTGCTTTTCCATCTTGATTTCCCACAATGAGTTGTTAACCTATTGCTGCAATTTATGAAAATAGCCTTTCATTTCTATTCCATGTATTCTTTATGAGGGCAATCACTTGTACTTGACAATTTCTTGATTGAAGCTTGTGGACAACTTATTACCTTGGTAGTTTTTCTTGTTTATAGCTTGATTTGGTAGTGCTTTTGGGGTTGATTTGTAGGAAATTACATTAGTATGTTTTGGCCTTTTGTGCACTTGCTTGGTCTCATTATGGTTGGTGGTTCTCATGACAGTGCTATCTTCAATGTTGAAAAACTAGATGGGACCAACTAGAGCTATTGGAAGACTCATGACAGTGCTAAAAATAGATGGGACTAACTAGAGCTTGTGGACAACTCATTACCTTGGTAGTTTTTCTTGTTTATTGCTTGATTTGGTAGTGCTTTTGGGGTTGATTTGTAGGAAATTACATTAGTATGTTTTGGCCTTTTGTGCACTTGCTTAGTCTCATTATGGTTGGTGGTTCTCATGACAATGCTATCTTCAATGTTGAAAAACTAGATGGGACCAACTAGAGCTATTGGAAGACACATATATGGTAGATGTTAGTGTAAAAATTGTATGTTAGACCACTAAAAAATGAGAGACCGAAGCCCAAAAACATTGATGTCGAGGATTGGGTTGAATTGGACAAGCTATATAAGTCCATAATCATTTTATCACTCTCTAAGCAAGCTCACTACAATGTTGTGAGACTAACAATTGGATTGCATATTAGCTTTGGAAATAAGTAAAGAATCGTTATGATAAGTAGAGTTCTATATCTCAAATGTATTGGATGAAATAGTTGATGGATCTTTGTATGAAGGAAGGGACTTCTATGTTTGCACATTTGAATGAGTTTCACTCCATCATCAGCCATCTAACTTTACACACATTTGGATGCTGTTCACTTGATGTATTGAGCTTGTTGCTCAGTTGGCATTCGACTTTTTATTCAATGGGAGCTACTTGTCTTTATGCATTGAGCTGCTTACTTGACATTGGATGTTATATATTACACATTGGATTGCAATTGAGCTTGAAATTATTTCATTGATATTGTGGGATACTCACTTCGTGCTTATGCTCCTGGATTTGATATATGTATGTAGTGGATGCCTAGTGGGTTGATCTGTATCATATCATTGTCAATTATGCATATACTTGACATGGCTATGTATTGAGCTTTTATTACTATTGCTTAATCAATTGTGCCTTTGGCAGGTCTCTTCTGTTCCTCATGAGATCTACTCCATGAGTGATTTTTATGCCATTGGATGTATTCCCCTTTGACACAAGGAGGTTGATAGCTTTGGGTACTCGTTACATGTTTGCTAACCACTAGTTGTTTGTATGAACCCTCATTGTGTAGGATATCCATGGCAGTTATAGTTTGCAGTTTATTAGTGATAGCTCATACTTGCATTTGATTTCTTACTGTTGCAATCTATTTTAATCATAATGTAATTGTAGTTCTCTATATAGTTTATGAGATCAATTACCTTGTCTTAACAGTTTTGCACTACAGTTTGTGGATAGCGCTCATTATTTTGTCAGTATCTCTTGCTTTCAGCTTGATTTAGTAGTGATTTTAGGGATGATTTGCAAAAAATTGCAGCAATCTATTTTGCCATTTTGTGTCCTTGCTTGATCTCAATATGACTAGTGATTCTCGCAATAGTGCTATCTTCAACATTCAGAAACTAGATAGGACCAAGTACAGCTATTGGAAAACCCAAATATGGCAAGTTTTAGTGTAGAAATTATAGGTTAGACGACTCAAAAATGGGGGTACTAAACCAAAAACATTGCAACTGAGGATTGGGATGAACTAGATGAGCTATGCAAGTCCACAATCATTTTATCACTACAATGTTGTGATTGAAAATCTGACTGTATATGAGCTTTAGACACAGATTAAGAATCTTTATGACAAATTGGGTCCTACATCTCAAACGTATTGGCTAAAATAGGTGATGGACCTTCACATGAAGGGTCTTCTATGTTTGCACACTTTAATGAGTTTCACTCCATCATCAGCCATTTAGCTTTGCAAGAGATTGAGTTCAAGGATACTTTTTAGCCTTTATTTCTGCTTGGTACTCTACTTGATTCATAGGACACTTTCCATATGGCTCTATGTGCTAAGGATGGGGCAAAATTGCAAGATATTTAAAGTATTCTCTTGATAAAAGAGGTGAAAAGAAAGAATATACGTGCTTTTCTACATCACATGCATTGATTGTGAGAGGCCAACAACGATGAAAATGGCCACAATAGAGACTCTAATAGGTCTCAGTCTAGGAGATATGGATAGTCTCATAGTAAGCTCCATGGCCATAAGTCTGGTCTTACTTGTGATTATTGCGGAAAAGCAGGTCATATTCATCCACACATAAAATACACAAAGACAAGTGCAAGGAAAAGGGAAAGGATAAAGTGTAAGAAAAGAATGATGATCGCAATATTCTGCCTAGAAAGTCTAGCATTAAGATTGAGGAGATAATGTGGTGCATCTTGGTGTATCTAATGATCTTATATTGCTAGCCTCTTCCTTGGATGCTTTACAAACGAATGATGCTCTATTGGCTATACTCAGTGTTGTTTGATATATTCAGGGACTTCCTTTCATGTGACCCCTCATACATAGTGGTTTCACTCCTATGACAGTATGACTAGATCTATCTGTTTGGGTAACGACCTAGCATTGGAGATAATTGGTATAGATGATGTCCAGTTGTGTTTTGGTTCAGGAAGCATGTTCACTCTTCATGATGTATATCATGTACCAGCTCTCACAAAGAGTCTTATCTCTACTGGCACCTTGGATGATGTAGGTTGTTATTTTATCTCTTTTGGTGATTTCTCATGGAAGATTACCTGTGGGAATTGTTAGAAGATAGGCATAGGAACCCACTATAAGCAAGGGAGTATGAGGGAAGATGGGTATGAATAGCCCTAGGGGAAACCCTAACCCTACTGGCTGAGGCTTATGGGTCATTATCAAGTGTGAGATAGAGTGTACCCAAGTTGTACCTTGAGCAACTTATTAAACAAGAACTTGTTCTTGTACTTGAGCCTCTTTCTCCCTCTTGTGCGCACATTCCAATGCTGCAACCCTACTTTCTAACATGGTATCATAGCCTCCTCTGATCCCCTCAGTTTTCTATACTCTCAGACTCACTAAGTGCATAAGATAGTCCATCATCTTCATCTTTTACCTCTTGCATCCATAGCCAAACTAGACCCACCTCTGATGGAGGACTTGGGGAGGACAAAGGAGGCCATATCAGCTCCTGCTTTCTTTTGAGATCTCTTTCCCACATCAGGGCGCAACTTCAAGTCATGTCTTCCCCCAACATTGTCCACGATTGAGCCCGGCATTGCGTGGTTTCCAAAATAGGCGCATCTTTTTGACAGCATGGAATCCGTACTACTGTGCACGCAGCAGGCGATGCGATCCCAGCAACCATATTGGGGCATTGATAGCCCCCCTAGTGGGCTATCCTCATCTACCAGGGTTCCTAGAAATTTGCCCTACAGAGAGAGATCTCTGACAAACCCTAAGTGTGTATCTTGTGGAATCCATAGCCAGTAAGCTCTAAGCTTGGCATTTTTCACTTTTTCACTTTGAGCTTTATTGAACAGTGATTTTAATCACTAAAGCATCTTCTCTGAAGCTTATTTGAAATCTGAAAGCTCTCGGACATGCTCAATGGACATCACTAAGTGCATTGGGAAGCTGACTCTCAACCTGCTTTCATTCAAGCATTTCACTAAGCTTGACATTAGTGTTTCTAAACACTAATCATTAATCATCTAATCATTTGCTTGCTGGGTATTTACTAAAATCTAGTGAGTGTTATTCCTCTTCGTATATTGTTGTAAGCTTATGTGTACAATTATAAACACATAGACCATCATACACTAGAAGTGTATTGCATATCTTGAGTGACTTTGTTTCAAGTACAGTGGTCAATGAAATCAAAAGGATGAGTGTCATTGTAATCTCCTCGCAATTATCGGCAACAAGCATTGAGATCATAGACCAACCTTGTCCAACACAAGCTTCATCCACTAAGCCATACCACAAGGAGGAGCCTAAAGTCCAGTCTAGGTTTACTTCATTAAGACCTAAAAAGGCTATTAAACCTCGGAAGAAGATTGTACATAAGAAAGGACCACCACAGTCATACCTTGAAATATTACATCTGTATGATTTTTAGCCTTTCTCTTCATTGCAACTTTGATTTCAAATTGTCTGATTTGCTTTCGCATTCAGTGAAAAATTTGTAAGGGACTAGACACTGCCCTTGTCCTAACAAGTGCTAAGACCTTCCAAATGGCCACAACATATGCTGATGTCTGTCCTCAAATTCGAAAGTTTAATGGCAAAGATTTCTACCCATGGCAGGTACTTATAAAATACAAAATGATGGAGAGAGGGTATTGGCCTCTCATTCAAGGCATTAGAGTTGTAAACTCTGCAAATCTGGTTGATATAGAGGATGACCAACGTGCTCAAGCAATCATAATGTTACACTTAGATGAGTCCCTGATTCATTATGTTGATCAACTAAACACTGCTAAAGAAAAATGGGACGAGCTTGAAAAGCTAAATGGAGCCACTGGTAAAAATACTAAAATCTTCCTTAAAATTGAATTCTTTAGCTTAGAATATAAATCATGAGAAGATTTGGAAAAATTCATCTCTCACATGAAGGGACTTATGGCACAGCAGCTTGCCTCTGTACAAGCTCCAATACATGAAAAAGATGCTATTGCTATTCTCCTATAAGTTGTAAAACAGGTGTTTCCTACTCTTGTAACCACTCTCACCAACATTCCAGATCATTAGGGGAGTTTTGAGGTCTCGAAAATGCCCTGTAAGAGATCCTAGAGAGAGAAAAAAATTTAAGAAATAAAATCATTAGCCTATCATCAGAAGTTTCCATTAGCTCCTCCTCATCCATTCCTTCCAGAGATAGCTTCCTCTTTGTCATCTTCACAAGGAAAAGATTTATCCCTGAAAACAAAGCAGAATGGCGACAATATCTAATAAACAAGATGGAACCATGGAAAGAGGCCCCAAAATTGCATTTTTCAAGACAAAAAATAAAAAAAGGAGAATTTTTTTTAGTTGACCGGTGAAACACGAAAAAAAGGAGTTCAAGGCAAATGCCAGTGAAGAAATCGCGTTTCACCGGACACTACCTAAAGACGAAAGTTATTTCAATATCTCACCGGTGAAACGCGATACTTAGCAAAATACCACTAACAGAGACATTATTTCGCGTTTCACCGGTCAAAAGATGCAAAACAAGAAGAGAAACATGAACTATGAATTAATTCTATTGAAACACATAAATTTATGATAAAATCCTTTTTGGAAAAGCTATGCTCCTTTCAAAAGATACAAAGCACATAACATCTATAATTTTTCATGTGTTATTAAAAATTCTTTCTATATTAATCAAATTGATTTTGTTAAAATACTTGTAATAAAAAATTTTTGTTACCTATCAAAGATTGTTGAACTGCTCTTCACAGAGGAAGCAAGGACCTTGAAGGAAAGTCGAGACGAAATTTCGGGAGAAAGGAAGACAATGTCGGAGAAATGGATTCGAAAAGCTTTTATATTGATTGTTAAGCATATAGTGATAGTTCCAACGAAAAAGTTTGTGTAATGATGGAAAAATAAACGAGACCGCAAATTTGGATGAAATTTCCAATATTTTTGCATGCACGAAATACCTTAGAATACGTGCACACGTGTCTCACTTAATACACCGTATCAAATTCCTCAGAAGACGTGCACACTCTCTTTTTTCGAGAATACGTCACACGTGTGTTACTTAACACTTCGCCAAGTAATGCTTGTACCATCGATGAAAAAATTACTTGTTTAATTGAATATGCTACGAATAGATCCCTACCCCTCGTGGTTGTCTATGCCTCTGGAGGACACACATGCAAGAAGGAACGTTGAGTCTAGTGCAAATTCACCGCCTTCGCCTTTCACCGCATTTCCTGTAAGCAGAAAACATTCCCTACTCCGCCTTCGCCTTTGGTGTTCCTTCCAATCTCTACGCATTTCACTGCTTCCCTAATAAAGGAAACTTTCGAGTACATTCTCGTGATCAGGCTGTGGTTGTGAAGAACATATTCGCGTTTCACCAGACCTATTTACAAATTTGGTCCTAAAGGGATTTTTTCTAGCAAAGCTCCAAAGAAGGTATGGTTTTCTGCATTCTCCTTTTCAATAACAGGCTCCATTTAATGCATTTTTTGATACTTTTCCTTAATCTTTTATATTATTATGAGCTTATTAGCACTACAAAAGAATTTTTTCCATAGTGTGAGCATTTCTTAATGTTTTGGAGATTTAAGGCAATCCTTCAAACTTTTTCCTTAATTCTGTGGATATTTTATGTAATTTTAAAAGCATTCCTTAGATCAAAGCTTTTTTTTCTTCGTTTTGTCGATTACTTTGGTATTTATGAGTTGTCCGGTGAAATGCGAAAAGAACATGCTTGAAGGAGGCCTCCTGTCTGAAATTCGCGTTTCATTGGACACAATGGACAAGAAGTCTGGTGAAACACGAAAAGAAGCAGCTGCAAGGAGGTGCCTTGCCTGACACTCGTGTTTCACTAGACATGCTGGAGAAAAAGTCAGCTGAAACGCGAAAATGACATGCAGCATGGATACCTCTTGTCTGAAACTCGTGTTTCGCTGGACATGCCGGAGAAGAAGTAACATGTCTTTTTTTGGCAGATGGCTAGGACTAAGGCAACAGCAAGGAAGGAGAAGATTGATCCTAGGGGCTTAACATCAAAGATTCATCAATCTTCAAAGCCTCAGAAGCTCTCTAGAAAGTCAAAGCCAAAGAGAAAGTTTTCTCAAAATGTCAAGTGCCTAAGGGAGATTAGGAAGGCAATAAAGGCTCTTGACAATGCAATTCCAAAGTTGTCTTTTCAGAGGCTTGTCAGGGAGATTTGTGACAAATATAGTTTGGATAGTTTCAGATGGACAAGAACAGCCCTTAATTGTATACAAGAAGCCACATAGGATTTTTTAGTTAAGTTTTTTCAAGATGCCTATATTTGTGCTGCTCATGCTCATAGGCTCACACTCATGGACAAGGACATGGTAATTCTTAGGAGGCTAAGATATAGATTTTCAAAGGTCCTTGAGCCAATTCCCCTCACTGATGTGAAGACATTTAATATCCTTAATGTGCCCCCAGCTAGGAGAAAGAAAGATGATTCTGGTCTCAGGTTTGAGGATGTCACCCATGAGAGGGATACAAGGCAACATGAAAAAGAGGAGAAAGCTAAAGAGGAATATGCAGATAAATGGAGAGAGTATAGGAGGCAAAGGGCTGAAGAAAGGGAAGCAGATCAACTAGAGTCCTTTGAAAATGAGCTGGCCACCCTTCTTGAAGCAGCTAATCCAAAAGGATTCAGTGTGTTTTGTTTCTTACCTGGTGACTTAGGCAAAAGAACTGAGGTTATCTCCTTTGATGCTGCATGTGTTCAGATTCTTAAGGATAAAATAAGAGGAGTAAATGACAGTATTATTCTTGTTGGCCTAAGGTATATCCACCCATAATTACTTATACTTTTTGATATTTTTTTAACAATAAGATTTTTCTTGTTTATACTCACTATTTCTATGCCTTTTCTAGGTGTATAATGCATGAGTTTCCTTTGGATATGCAACAAAAAATTGAGGTTCTTGATCCATCTATCTCATTCTTTATGAGGAACGAGCTTGATACAAGTTTTGTTAAGCACTGGTTCAATCTGATTGACTTCGATACTTTGAAGCTCCTTATAATTCCATATAATAAAAAGTAAGTGATTCAATATTCTATTAGAGTTTTTGAGATTTTATCCTACTAATTTGTTGAGATATGATTGCTTTTAGTTCTCATTGGAACTTGATTGCAATAGATCTTGTGGATAAGCAATGTTTTTTAATCAACTCTATGAAAGGAAGCCATGGAAATCCTAAATTGTAAGTTATATTATTGAAGGGCTCATTGAGATTTCAATTCTTTTTTTTGTAAGTACTCTAAATTTCAATATATTTTATATATAGAGGTGCCAAAAGATTAATTTAAGAGCTAGAGAAAAGACCCCCTATGCCGTCTGATTTGCTTGCAACAATGCAATATAGACAAGTTGCGGTAAGTTATTGATTAAAATAATTGAAACATAAGTTTATTCTATGAACTACCATCCGTCCTCTTTATAGTTTTACTTTGTGTTGGTGGTTGCAGTGTCCCCATCAGGATGATAGCCATTCTTGTGGTTAGAGGGTGATTGCAAATGCTAGAAGAATGGTTAACTTTGTTTATCTTAATGATGATAAACATGTAAAGGTAATATGAAAGATGCTAAAATTTAAGATAGATATTAATTGCAAATAGTCCATTGATGATAAAAATATATTCTATTGTAAGAACAATAATGAACTAAAACTCTTTTTTCTATAAACGTGTGACAGTTTTCGAAGGATTGCTATGCATCTGAGCATGTTTGGTACGTTAGAGCAAAGCTCTTGAAGTATATAATGGTCAATTGTATACAACCAACAACAGAGATTGGTGGGGATTTGCACCATGAAGGAGATGCGGTGCAAATCCCCACCAACTTCAACACCTTCTATACCCAAGACATCAAAGAAAGGCAAAAGGACTCCTAGAAAGGATAGTTCTCCAAAAAAGAAATAGCTTTGCCATATTGCCTTGTAAGCCTTCATATATAGAAATTTGCCCTTCAGCCCTTGTATATCTCATAGAGATGGCAGATAGACATCTGCTACAAAATTTGTACATATATTTTATATTGATAGTAAAGATATCTTTTCTTGAATGTCCTTGCAGTGTATATTATTTTCTCTCCCTGCAAAAAATAAATTACAAATGTTTGTTAGTTAGGAAGTGAGATCTTGATATACATCTAAGTAGATATAATATGATGTGAAAACTTACTTGTTTCTTGTCAAGTTGGAATACAAAGGAGCATGGTAGTTCAATGTCTTCATTTTGTAAATCCATCCTCACTTGATGTAGCGTACATGATTTTCTGATATTTAAGATTGCAATAATATCCTCGTTGAACCAAATATCAAGATCCACTATAGGATCTTTGCTGAAATCATTAAGATTCTGGTCTAAAGCAACTAGACTACTACCAACAAAATGCCATCGACTATAGTAAAAGCTAAGGATAAAATTTTGAGTAGCAATCATATATTTACAAGCTATAGAGTTTGATCTATCTTACATATAATTTTTCCTTTTGTCCTTGTATCCCATCCTTCATCAACAAATTGTATGATATGATCATATGTTAGTCTCTTCACTGAAAGCATGGTTTTTGTTATTCTTATCTCCATATTAGAGAAGAAATTAATAAATATATTAATAGGCATAAACAAAGTAACTTTGCTTAGCCTACTTGAGATATTAGATTTTAGTGCTTTCTGGATCTAAAAAAATATCTTACATCTATAGCCCTCACTAGTAGCTGGACTTGGCAAAGGCCACTCAAAGCTTGAAAAATCTGGCAAAGGAAGGAGGTTTATTGATCCCCATTGGCAACACCGCATAGGAATAACATAAGAATGGTCATAAAAGAATATTCCATTCTCTGCAAGCTCTGTCTTCTTTCTGCCTCTATACATTTCTTCTCCAATTGAACCATGTATAACATCAATAACATCAATAATAGACTCCACTGGTTGCCATTCCTCAAGATTAGAGGGATAGACATCTACAAGACAAACAAATATTATAATGGAAAAACCTAAACCATGTTTAAGAAAGGAAAAACTTTAAAATCAAATTCTTACAATTTGATCTATACATTGGAAGCTTTGAAGATCCAGGTTTCAAACACAGCTCTCTATGCATGAACACATGTTGCACTAGTACCTCTTTGATGCTATTATTATTTGCTCCAAGCTTAAAATCTTGGATTCTGCCCTTCCAAGCAGAGATAAATGAGCTCTCATGTCTTTGCCTTTTTTCACATTTTGCTTGTTGCATGGTGATCCAACTACCTTTGCTAATGATAGTAGGAATCCATCTTCCATCAGTTTGGAATGAGTTAAACGCTGATATGGATGTGATTTGGGAGCTTGGACGCCTTGTTGAAGGTCGAATTTCTGTATCCATGGTAGAAGAGAGAGAGACATGCAAAGAGAGAGAGAGAGAGAGAGAGAGAGAGAGAGAGAGAGAGAGAGAGAGAGAGAGAGAGAGAGAGAGAGAGAGAGAGAGAGAGAGAGAGAGAGAGAGAGAGAGAGAGAGAGAGAGAGAGAGAGAGAGAGAGAGAGGACTAGGCTACCATAACGGAGGGAAAAACAATAGAGGAATAAAAGAAACGAGGGAAAAAACTGAGCACCATGCTTTTCACTAATTTGAATTTCGATTACATCAGTTATTATCATTAATCTAGAAATATCATTAAATAAAAGTAGCCAAGACTCTATGCCATTAATGCAAAAGATGTCATAATCACAAATATAAGAGACTAAAAATAGATAATAAAAATACAAATTTATAATATTATTATATTTATATATTTTTATCAAATTATTTTTTAATTTTTTAAAAATAGAAGTTCTGTTACGGAGGCTTTGCTCTTATTGGTCTAGAGTACTCTCTCTCCACATCCTAAAAGGCATTTTCGAGACCTCAAAACTCCCCTAATGTCCTACATTGGCAAGTACCATTTAATCTTGTTTGGATGAAGAAAAGAGGAACCACAAAGAAAGCAGCAACTGTCAGGCATCTTTAACTTCCCGTGATCAAGTATTGGTACATACAGCTCTCACTAGATGTTCTTTCTATAAGAAAAAAGGACATCTTGTAAACAACTGTTGGAAGAAGTATCCCGAGAAAATGAAATGTAACAAATGCAAGAAGACAGGGCATATCACTAGTAAATGCCCCAACACTCCTGATGGACCCAAAGAATTGGTGGCCAACTATGCCTCCATTCCATCTGAAGATCGACTATTTTGACTCTTTAAATCATCTACCTAAAACACTCTTGTAAGCCTGATTTATAAAGGTATCCCAAGAAGGGGGGGACATCTTACACGCCTTGTAATCCAATGCCACCCTGGCATTGAGGGGGGGTGTTAGAAGATAGTCATAGGAACCCATTATAAGCAAGGGAGTATGAGGGCAAATGGGTGTGAATAGCCTTAGGGGCAGGGGAAACCCTAACCCTAGCTTGGCAGAGGCTATATAAACAGCCTATGGGTCACTATCAAGTGTGAGATAGAGTGTACCCAAGTTGTACCTTGAGCAACTTATTAAACAAGAACTTGTTCTTGTACTTGAGCCTCTTTTTCCCTCTTGTGCACACATTCCAATGCTGCAACTCTGCTTTCTAACAGGAATCTTATTATTGTATGTGGTGCTAAGTCTAGTACCCTCTATCCCTTGCTTGTATCTGCTGGGTCAGTCGACTATATTTTTTCTATGGTTTGAGTTTCACATGTATCTCTTTGGCATCATCACCTTGGACACATGTCTTCGAAGGAAATGAAAATGCTTATCAATTTGTAGTATTCTCCGCTCCTAAATTACCGCTCCCCAAATGGTATTACTAAACACATGACCATGTTGATTTGGGAGAGAATGCATAGTATGCTTAGCCAAGTAGGCTTACCACAACACTTCTAGACTGAGGCAATTACTACTATCATACACTTGATTAACAAGTCCCCCTGCATTGCTCTTGATTGCCAAGTTATAGAGGAGATAGGGACTAAAAAACCTCTCATATTCTCATTTACACATATTTGGTTGTGAGGCGTTCTGCCATGTTCCCAAGGACAAGGGCAATAAGTTGGATCCTAAGTCTGTAAAATGCATCTTCCTTGGTTATGGGGATGTAAGTGAGATGGGCTACCACCTATAGAATCTACAAGCTCATAAGGTTATCCACAGCCATGATGTTATTTTCCATGAGGAAAAGATGCATAAGCAACCTAAGAGAGTAATTGAGGTACATAAAGTGATCTTTCAAGATGACCCTCCTACTCCCATCCACCCATCTTGATAGCCTATCACTGTTGATCCTCTAGTGACCCATGATCTGCTTGTTGTGCCGGATTGACCTATTTTGAGACACTCTACTGAGCTAAACATAAGCTTGAGTGCTTTATGCCCTCCATGGATTACATTATGGTGACAAATGTAGGTGATCCTCTCTCTTATAATTAGGCCATGCACTAAGATGATAGTCAACATGGCTATGTAGTCAAAGTTTGACTCCTTATAGAATAACTATATGTGGGATTTGATTCCTTTGCCTAGTGGCAAGAAGTCATGAAAAGTATCCCTAGATGCCCGAAGCCCATATATAAGACTAGATTGGTTGCTAAGGGTTCAAAGCAGGAACATGGTGTTGACTTTTATGAAGTCCTTTATCGTGTGGTGAAAATGACGAACCTATACTTGATACTAACATTGGTTGCTTAGTTAGATTTGGATCTTTATCATATGGATGTAAAGATGGATTTTCTCCATGAGGACTTGCATGATGAGATTTATATGCAAAAACCTAAGGGCTTTGAAGAAAAACATATGGAACACTTAGTATGCAAGTTGAAAAGAGCCTTTATGGCATTCAGAAAGCACCTAGGGAATGGTACCACAATTTTGATGCTTTTATGCATTCACATGGATATAGCTGTAGTGGTATGGATCCGTGTTTATACATAAAGAAGGCTCATGATGGCAGCCTTATGATTTTGGTATTCTATGTGGATGATATGCTTATTTCTAGGAGCACTCATAATGAGCTAGATACCTTGAAAACTCAACTCAATAAGAGCTTTGAGATGAAGGAGATGGGACAAGCCTCATATATTCTTGGGATGCATGTTACATATGATTGCTCTAAAGGGCTCCTTTATCTATCACAAAGGGAGTATATCTAGAAAGTTCTTGAGCAGTTCTATATGCAGGATGGTAAGCCTTTTGGCTATTCTCTACCTTCTCATGTGAAGTTAGTCACAGTAATTGTCCGCAATCTAATGATCAAAAGGATAAGCTAACCAATTTTCCTTATCCATCCATAATGGATAATTTGATATATGCCACGATAGCCACTCGTCCTAACATAGTAGTTCCAGTGAAAGTTGTGGCATACTATATGGGCTACACCTAGCAAAAAACATTGGGATGATGTCAAGGGTATTATGAGGTACCTAAATGTCACAGGAGCTATGTGCATATGTTATGGTGGCTAGAATATAGGAGTCGTGGGAGTACATTGACTTTGATTATGCAAGACATACAGATAATATGAAGTTCACTTCTAGCTATGTCTTCACCTTTGCTGGAGGAACTGTTTCTTCTTGGATGTCTAGGGTGTATAAATACACATCCCTCTCCATTACCAAGGCTGAGCATGTTACAACCACTTAGACTTGCAAGGAGGCTCTATGGTTAGGTCAATGACAAAACCTTGGTGTGACTAATGTGATCCCTACACTGCATTCGGATTCTAAAAAGTGCTATTCACTTGGCTAAGAATATGATCTTCCATGTGGAGACAAATCACATTGAAGTGCACTATCACTTCATCATGGAGGTGGTAGAGGACAAGTCTATTGAGCTTGTCAAGATCTTGATTGATAAGAATCTTGCAGATCTACTCACTAAAAGTTTCTTAGTGGAATGTTTTACCTTCCTTTGGAACACATTGGGCGTAGGATAATGATGTCTTTTTCTTATCTTGTTACACTTAATGTACATTTGTACTTTGTCACTTTTTTCTTGTTCTCTTCTCACTAGGGACACATTTTCCTTTAAGTGGGAGGTTGTTGGAGATAAAGGCACCTACGCCTAGCCACCCATGTATTAGTTACACTGATAGTACCCGCACACTCATACACTATAGGTGGCGTGCACCCATCAGTGTCACTTCATTCCTTATTCTTTTAGTGACATTTGAATATGAAAAGCTTGGTCACACATTGTGACTATTGGAGTTACCATATATTGTGTCTCTCTTTCTCTCTTGCTTGCTCCTTCCACCATAGCTCTTGCTTGCTCCTTCCACCATAGCTCTTGCTTTCGCTCACATGGTTCCACTCCATTTCACTCCTTTCACCTCCACTACCTACTCATGCATCTTTTCCACATGGAAAACTACGTCGTGGTGGCTGCAAATAACCTAGCAAGCCTATAGATCCCATACATGATAGCCCATCTCACCCGTATCTCCATAACTAAGAAAGATGCATTTCATGGACTTAGAATCCAACTTATTGTGCTTGTCCTTAGGAACATGAAAAAATGTCTCACAGTCAAAGATGCATGAATGAGCATATGATAAAATTTTCCCAGTCCATACCTCCTCTATGATCTAGCAATCAATAGCAGTGCAAGGGGACCTATTAATCAAGTGGATAGTAGTAGTAACTACCTCAGTCCAAAAGTGTTGCAACAAGCCTACCTGACTAAGCATACAATGGATTCTTTCTTAAATCATCCTGTTCATGCGTTTATCAATACCATTCTAGGGAGGGGTGTAAGGGCTAGTTAATTGATGGTTAATATCCTGCTTATTGCAAAACTACTTAAAAGCTTTCAAGACATACTCACCCCCATTATCTGACCTTAGGCATTTCAGCCTATACCTAGATTGGTTGTCAATAAGAGTAAGCCAATGCTGAACGATAGATAGAACATTCAATTTTTGCTTAATAGGATAATCCCAAACTTTATATGAGTATTAATGAAGGTGAAAAAGTACTTCGCACCACCTAGTGATAGACAATAGGGCATGGGGCCACATACATTTGAATGGACAAGAGCTAAGGGCTCACCTATGCGCTTCATGTCAAACTTCTTATGCATACTACAAGTTTTCTTGCCATACAAACAATTATCACAATACTTTGAACACTTATAGTCTAGGGGTGAAAGATAGTGCAAACTCGTGAGCATTTTCATTCCCTTCAAAGACATGTGTCCAAGGCGGCGATGCCAAAGAGATACATGTGGAATTGCAGCCACAACCAAAACACAGACAACTTACCCAAACATAAGCAAAGGGGAGAGGGTGCTATACTTAGCACCATGTGCAATAACTTGATTCCCATATGTAATCTTCCATGAGGAATGACCAAAAGAGACAAAATAACTTTTATAATCTAAGATGCCAATAGAGATAAGGCTCTTCATGAGAGCCAATACATGACATATATTATGAAGAGTGAACATGCTACCCCTTGACATCACTAATACCAACTATCTCCAATGCCAGGTCATGACCTAATTGGACTGATCTAGTCATACTACAATAAGAGTGAAACCACTCTCTATGAGGGGTCACATGAAAGGAAGCTCCTAAATGTATCAACCAACACTCACTAAGTATATATTAACAATGCATCAATCAATTGTGAGGTGTCCAAGTAAGAAGATGCCAGTATGAGATCATCAGAAACATCAAGTTGCACCACATTAATAACCTCAATCTTGACACTAGACTTGCTAGGCTTAATACTTGCAGTCATGATTCTTCTCATATACTTTCTTTGTACTCTTTTTCTTGTGCTTGTCTTCGCACATTTTATGGCACTATGGCCAAATATGACCTGATTTTTCACAATAATAACAAGTAACAATAGACTTATGGCCACATGACTTATTATGAGACTATCCACGTGTCCTAGACTGAGACATTTGAGTCTACCATGGCCATTTTTGTCATGTATAGTCATTGCAAGTAATGTATAGGAAGCATCCACATTCTTCCTATTCACCTCTTCTATCAAGAGGCCACTCTCAACATCTTGCAATTTTAGCCCATCCTTTGAGATGTTAACATATAGAACCATAGAAAAAGCGTCCCATGGCTCAGGTAGAGTACCAAGCAAAAATAAAGGATGCAAAGAATCCTTGAATTCCAAGATACATGTTGCATAAGTTGGAAGCATCAAACCTAGTAAAGATCTTCAAGCCCATTAATTTAGCATGGGTGTAGCATATTAACCCTAGTGCAAAGAAAGTAAAAAGAGAAATTAAAAAGATGTAGGGCAAGCGGAAAAAGGCAGCCCGATTGAAGAAATAAGAGGAAAAAAAGGGGCTAAAGTGCAAGGACAACCTTAAAAGTTCAAGGTAAGAATAGGAGAGGAAAGTCACATTTTAAATGCAAAGGCACACCCTAAATTTTTGTAAGAGAGCACTAGGCTCCCTCTTGTGCAATTTGTAAATGTAGATGGGCATGATGAAGGCACAATGTAAATAGGAAGGGAATAGGAAAAGAGGACCTAGGCTAAAATGACTGCTCATATAAAAAAAGGGATGGGAGCCCAAAAGGGATTAGGGATTGTATAAAAGGAAAAAAGTGAACAAAGAAACTCATTCTTGTGTGTGGCCAAAACTAGCTCTCCTCTTCTTCTCCTTCTTCTTGTTCTTGCTTGCTTGAGCTTGTGCTTGAGAGAGAGAGTGAGTGTGTAAGGGTAAGGGACCATGGTGGAGAAGCTCTCCATCTTTTCCTCTCTTCTCTTCTCTTCTCTTGTCTTGCACATGGAAATCAAGCAGGGAGCTTGGAGTTTGAGGATTGAGCTTGCTTAAGCTTGCACCTTGGATCATAGAGCCATCGGATGTAGAGATTGAGAGAGGCAGAGACAAAGTGAAGAGCTAGCATGCTCTCTTCTTCTTCCATTCATTATCTCATAACCACACACATAGCATAAGTGTATACAATAGTACTAAGGTCCGTAGGACCATTCACACTAGGTCTAAGACCACCGACTTATTTAATGTCCCACACTTGCTAATACAGCTAGACAAGGCTAATGTCGGTCATACATACTAACATCAGAATAATATGAGCTTGATATTATAACATTCTCCCTCAAGCTCAAATCATCTGATGAACTCCAAGTAGCTGTCTAAAACTACTAAACTTATATTTACCCAAAGACTTGGTAAAGATATCTGCAACCTGTTCATCAGTCTTCACATGCATAAGATCTACTCTCCCTGCAAGAACCATCTCTCTGATAAAATGGTAGTGTACCTCTATGTGTTTTGTCCTGGCATGGTATACTAGATTTGTTGCTAGGAGTACACTATTGATATTGTCACATAATAAGGTCACTAGAGCATCCACTTGAATATCCAAATCAACCATAAGCTTGAGCAGCCATGAAATCTCACATGCTGCCAGTGCAACACCCTTGTACTCTACCTCAGTACTAGACAATGCAATCATTGGTTGCTTCTTGTTGCTCCAGCTGATCATGCCACTTCCAAAGCCAAAAGCATAACCACTTGTAGATCTGCGATCATATGAGCATCCTGCCCAATCCGCATCTGTGTATTCAACCAGTTTCAAGGGCTTATCTCTCATATAGAACAACCCATAATCTATAGTGGACTTAACATATCTCATAATCTGCCTAACAAAATCCAAATGTGGCTTCCTGGGCTTCTACATAAACTGACTTATGAGTCTAACTACATAACTCAAATCTGGCCTAGTGATGGTCAAGTAGATCAGACTTCCAACCATCTACCTGTACATAGTCACATCCTGAATTTCAACTCCAGTGCTAATGTCCAACTTGACATTCTGATCAAGGGGTGTATCCAATGGTTTGCATTCAGCCATGCCATACTTTTTCAACATTTCCATGGCATAATGTTTCTGCATCAGCCATAAACTATTTTCAGCCTAATTACCTCAATACCCAAAAAATACTTCAATTCACCTAGATCTTTCATGTCAAATTCAGATTTCAGCATCTTCATTACATGCAGTATGCCCAAGTCATCATTACCCGTGATTATCAAATCATCAACATATATGACCAGCACTACCAAGCCATTGTCAGTCTTCTTTGTAAATAGGCTATGATCAGCCCTACCAATGATAAATCCCAACCTCTGCAAGTAGTTACTGATCCTAGCATGCCAAGCTCTCGGAGCCTGCTTCAGCCCGTACAATGCCTTTTTCAGCTTGCATACATAATGCTGAAAATCAAGGTGAACATACCCTTCTGGTTGAACCATATAGACATCCTCTGGTAAGTCACCATTAAGAAAGGCATTCTTCACATCCATCTACTGTAATTTCCAGCCTCTAGCAGTAGCCAAAGCAATCACAGTGCGTATGGTTGCCATCTTGGCAATAGGGCTGAATGTTTCCTCATAATCAAGTCCATACTGTTGGGCATATCCCTTAGCAACCAGCCTGGCTTTGTACCTTTCCACATTGCCATCCGACTTGCATTTGATTTTGTAGACCCATTTGCAGCCAATGGTCTTTTTTCCTTCAGGCAGTGGCACAAGATCCCATGTCTTATTTTCAGCCAAGGCATTCATTTCTTCATCCATGGCTGCACACCAGTTCTCATCTTCCACTGATTCAGCATATGTACATGGTTCTTTGATCTCCATCACTTTTGTTATGTAAGCATAATGCTTTGTAGTGTAGCCACTATATGTCAACCAGTCAATAGGGTATCTGACCCTCTGTGAGCGTCTAGGTTGTGGTGCACTGCTCAATTCCCCTCTCTCATGAGGCGGAATGTACCTGCTCTGCCTTGCGCCAGGCGTATAGACAGTTGGAATACCAAGTTCACTGTCTAAAGTGTCAGCAGACTCATATCCAGAAGTTATTCTACCAGGTGTCATCATCCCAGATACATCCTCAGTAACTTTCTCTTTTCCTTTGCTGTCCACGACATCATATCTCCCCCTCATTGACATACTGGTGTCAGTGGACGGTGAGCTCCTCAATCTCCCTGTCCATGGGGATACTGTCTGACTACTAGGTCCTGTAATAGCAGTGCTTTGCTGCATATCAACTATAGATACATGAGTATAAGGCATATTTGATGGCACTGTAGCCGATGATACATACCAAGAACCCATCTCATAAAAAATAACATCCCTGCTTACCAAGGTCTCCCTAGTAGAGGGATCATAGCATTTGCATGCCTTCTTCTCTTGCGAATATCCAATGAAAACACACTTATGCACTTTTGGATCCATCTTCTTCCTTTTTTCATCTAGAATATGCACATAAGCAAGACAGCCAAAGACTTTCATGTGACTTACATCCGGCTTATAGCCATACAGCTTCTCAAACAGTGTCATCTCATGAATACTTGCAGTGGGAGTTCAATTCAAGATATACATGGCTGTCATAACAGCCTCAGGCCAATAATAGAGCGGCATCTTCTTCTCATTCATCATGGCACGAGCAGCTTCCATCAAGACCCTGTTCTTCCTTTTAGCTACCCCATTCTGCTGAGGAGTGTAGCTGTAGGTAAGCTGCCTACGTATGCCATTTTCAACCAGAAAGTTGTCAAACTCATTTGACACATACTCCCCAGTGCTATCTGATCTCAAGCAAGAGATATAGCAGTCAAATTCCTTTTCAACCTGCTTTTTAAACTGCTGAAAAACCGCAAACACCTCATCCTTTGTCTTCAGAATGTAAACCCAAGTATAGCGATTGTAATCATCAACGAATGTCACATAATACTTCGAGCCTCCCATGGATGCATTATGGGCTGGCCCCCAAACATCAGAGTGCACTAACTGCAATGGACGTGTACTCTGCCGCCTTACATGGCTGACAAATGGCAACCTTGACTGCTTACCAAACTGGCAAGCATCGCATAAATGACCAATATCTGAATATTAGAACTTGGGTCAACCTGTAACAAGCTGTTTTTTCTGCATAATTTGCAGCCTTTGAAAATTCACATGCCCCACTCTCTTGTGCCAAATTTCCAAATCTCTGATAGTGCCAGAACCATGGGCAAACATAGCTGAATTCAGCTATGGCAAGGTAGCATCAATAGTAAACATTCTGCCATTCCTGTGGCCACGAGCTATCAACTTGCATCCATTGCCAAACTCTTCAATAAAGCAACCATGCTTGTTGAATCTAACCTGCAAGTTCTGCTCCGTCATCTGACCAACAGACAGTAAGTTCTTCGTAATCGAAGGAACATGCAATACATCATGCAAATTTTTCTTTCTGCCATCATGAACCACAAGAGACACTTTGCCTTTATGCTCAATGCTATGCTGCGTGTCATCACCTGTACAGACATAGCCATGTTCTTCAGCCACCATATCAGTGAACCAATCACCATGAGGAGTCATGTGGTTCGATGCCCCTGAATCAATGTACCAAACTATATCATCAGTGCATTTTTCAGCAACTTTGTCTTTTACATACTGCATGGCAAATAATCTATCTCCTGAAGTATCATCTGCCTAACTAGATGTAGAAAAATGTCCATGTTGTTTGCCTTTCTGATTGCCTTGCTTCTTCCAGCAGTCCTTGGCAATATTCCCATACTTCCCGCAGTAATGACAATCCTTATCCTTGTTCGGATTGTCAGATGGACGCTGCTGTTGCCAGGAGTCTCTACCTCTAGGGCTAGATCTCCCCCTGCCTCTAAAGTTTCCACCACCTCTTGCATTCGATACCTGCTGGTTGTTATTGCCATAGGATGCATTTTTCTGGCCTCCTTTGCCAAATCCATAGCCTCTACCACGGTTTCCACGACCGTGTTGATTAGAATAGAAAACTGCATCCTTGTTTTTAGAACTGCTAGATCCTGTAGCCAAGCCAAGCTTAACCTCTTCATGGATAAGCAATGCAACCAGCTCTTTGAAATCAGGCATTTCAGCCCGCACAGACACAGAAGTGTCAAAAGACTTATACTCAGGCCCCAAGCCATTCAAAGTCACAACAACCATGTCTTCATCTTCAACCTGTGAACCAACAGATGCCAATTGATCTACAATGGTCTTAACTTCCGTGACATAATCCTGTATAGATCTGCTCTTCCTCTCCATGTTGTTGAACTTCTGCTTCAACTGTATCTTCCTGGCACATGTGGTTGTGCCATAATACTTGACCAAAATGTCCCATGCATTCTTATGAGAGCTGTAGTTCATTATCTGCATTACCATGGCATCTGAGATACATAAAGAGAGCCAGTGCAAGACTCTACAAGCTCTTTCTGTCCAAGCTCGGTGTAATCGTCTCTAATCAGCCGTAGGTCGATCTGGGAGCTCAGGTTCAGCTTTCGCTCCAGTCACCAACTCCCAATAGCCTTTTCCTATTAAGAAGTTCTCCATGCCGAACTTCCATATGGCATAATTGTTACTATCAAGCTTTTCCCCCACTATCTGGGTTATGTTGTCAGTCCTCTCTGCATTAGCCATGTCGTATGCTCTGTTTGACTACCTGCAAGCCAACAAGTGTCCCTGACTCACTGTAGTTCTTGACAATTTTTGACGGTTTTATGCAACAAATTTATTGTCAAAACCAAGGTATTTCAGCCCTTTTATTGCTCAAAAACATCCACAAACATGTGGTCCCACCTGTAGATACATTTGTCAATGCATATGCTATGTAGTTGCTTCAAGTCTGTAACATGCAGCCTTATTACCAGGGTTCATACATGCAATCTGAAAACTATAAATTGTCAGACTAGCAGCTTATTCAAAGCCAAAACTGAGTCATATACATGTCATACATGTCCCAAACCTTCATAGACAGCTGTTAGTACATGTAGCAGTACAAACATAACCATACGGGCACAAATCAGTGCATAGATAGTACGTATAGGTGTCAAACTTTCTACTCATAGATTGCAATCAGCAAATGTTCAGCAAAACCTAGTCTATCCAGCTCCAAAACAGCCTCAAATCATGTCATACATTCACTTTGAGGTGTTAGGTTCAATACATGAGCATTCGGGTAACCATAGACATCATGTCTTCACAAATCCAAGTCATAGATTGCATTTACAATTTGTACCTAGCCAAGACAATGTAACTGCATTAATTTCCAACTCCAGACTTCAGTTTTCAGTAGTATTTAATGCTTGTCTTAGTCCTCCAGACATTCAGTAGACATATCCCAAGTCATACATTTGACATGAACCAAGCAATGCCATGTAATGCTTCAAGTGTAAACAATGCTTGCTGTTAGATTCATGACAGTTTTCCAAACAAGTAAATGCTTCCAAATTTGAGTGTTTTTTTCAACAAACTTCAACCCATAAGCATGACAACCAATGTACATGTCTCCCTAAACATACCTATGCTCTAATGAAGTCTTCCAGACATGTCCAAGAGCTCCAAACCCTTTCCAATGTAAAGCATATGCCATATATACCCTATATACAACAATTCAATACTGTTTCCAGGTCTGCAATTCACTATTACAGCTCAATGGAGAGCTCAATAGGCAAGCATTTGTGTCTAGATCCCACCAATGACCTTCTAAGATGGTTTTTCAAGCATTAGAGAGCTTCAATAGGCCTTCGTTGTGTTCTGCCCAGCCACAACAGCCTGCATTGATAGCAGGCGCAAACACGCAGGTAGGGGCTGCTACAACAGCAACAGATCTTGGTTGTTTGAATGCTTGATGTGCACTTTATTGCACCCAAATCAGACCTCCAAATGCTCTAGACAACCCATAAACAACCATTTGACCAATGGGAACCACAATGAACCAATGCATACCTTTCCAATGAACAATGGTAGCCTATTTGGTCTTTGAGAAACCCTGATCTTCAACTCCTGCAAGTCTTCTTGACTTCCTCCTGCTCTAGAGAGCCCGTCTAGCATGGCTTTGATACCATGTAGAGATTGAGAGAGGCAGAGACAAAGTGAAGATCCAACATGCTCTCTTCTTCTTCCATTCATTATCTCATAACCACACACATAGCATAAGTGTATACAATAGTATTAAGGTCCGTAGGACAATTCACACTAGGTCTAATACCACCGACTTATTTAATGTCCCACACTTACTAATATAGCTGGAAAAGGCTAATGTCGGTCATACATACTAACATGAGAATAATATGAGCTTGATATTCTAACATCGGAGTGCTTGAGGGAGGAGGCAACTTGATCAACCATGGAGGTAAGATCATGACACTCCTAGGTGTGGGAGAGCAGACAACTATGTGAGAGGTAGCCATTGCACTGAGCTTGAAACACTTGAAGCAATAAGTAGTCTATGGGTCTTGGCGGTTGAGTGAGAAGCTTCCACATTATGGTTCCATTGTCAGGACAACCAATTCAAGCTTTGAGTGCTTATGCGCTCCGAATCAAGCATTGAAGTAAGGTTTACCCCAAACTAGTGCTTGAGATAGGTAGGAAGTGAGGGAGTTGAGGACGTATTTGATCTCCTTTGCAAGGAGCTTTTTCTAGTTTTTTGGATTTAGGTAAGTAGGTTGAAGTAGTGTGAGTGGTTGCTTGTGATTTGGATGCATTTAGGAAAGGAAAAAACAAGGAAAATAGAGAAACACACAATAGGGTTTCTTCTATAATAGCTGGTCTAAAACACGAAAAAAATAGGAAAAAGAGAGCTTTAACGCATTAAGATAGCAAAAAGAGAGAAGGGGAGGTAAAACACTAAGCAAAGAGGGGTTTAAGAAGCTAAGAGGGGAAAGGGAGAGCTCATTTATGTGTAGTCAGTGAAGAAAGAGCATGAGAGAGAGCTATAGGGATAGAAACCTTCTCGTGCTTGGCGATCTTCACCATTGTGCCTTTGATCTCCGTAGGTAAGCTCAAAGTGTGCCCTTGTGTTGGATGATTGCTTGCACAATTGTAGATGGAAGACTGATCAAGATGTGTGTGAGATTTGGTAATATTTTTTTTGTTTTTGGAACTTGTGGCTGTGCTTGGACTGGTCCACAGTTATTTGAGTTTGGCCACAGCTCGGACAGTCCGAGTCCCTAGTTTGCTCGGACAAACCATACTAGTTTGAGTCTTAAACTTGGTCTCGGACAACATCATGGCCTCAGACGACCACTTGGATGTTGGACAACCAATCTTGGCCTTAGATGGCCAAATCCAAACACCCCAAAATAGTCCACTTGGATGCTTGCATATTCAACCTCGAACAATCAAGTGCCCATTCATTCAGACTACTCGAAACTCGGACGGGGTCTGAGTTAGTCACTCAGAAATTGTCACTTAGATAGATTGTATAGAATCTAGATTTTGGCAAATTGGACCCAAGACATAGATTAAGCTTAGGCTAGACGACACCCCTGTAGGCCTCCAAGTGCATAGAACAACTCATAGGGCCACTAGACTCACAAATCAAAACTTGATGGTCTAGGGACAATTGTAGTCACTAAACATTAGTCGCTTATCTCGATGGAGACCTAGACTAATAGAACAAACTTGCTACCTCTTAGACCACATGTCTAGGAATCCATAGAGACTAGAATAAATCAGCTAGAATGGCCATCACCCTCATGAAAAGCTCCCTTCATACTTAAACGCATATGTACCCAAGACGAGTAATGATATGTATCTTTATCAAGAGATTCTCTGAGGTAGGATACTTTGACAACCTTATCGTTAGGTTGATGAATGCTAGTTAAAAGGACAAGGAGAATATCCAAGAATACATCACCCATGTGTAGAGTCTCTCTTAAAGAGAATCCCATCTTGCACAATGAACTAGAAAACGAGCAATCTCCACTGTGTTCATAAACGGAATCCAAAGCAAAGAGCCTTACAAGGCTTTGGTGAGAAACTCAAACATGCAAAGGGACATGCTAGCTAGAGTCTTCAAAGAAGCCATTCGAGTGGATGACTTGCTTAAGGAGAGGAGCTCAAGACCCACAAACCAAGAAATCACTGCCTCTAGAAACTCAGAGAGAGCTACAACTACCAATGAAAGATCTAGCAAGAGCACCCAAGATAAGGGAAAGAGTGTCGACCAGGGTCCAGAATTGGAAAACGTGAAGCTAGAGTTGGCTAGGCTTCAAGAGATGATGAGAAGGACAACATGACCTCACTGTAATGTGTGCATTGTGGAGGAAAGTAGGTTTTGACATGATGCAATGCATTGTCGATTACTGAGGTGATTGCTATACTCATAGATATACAATTAGCCTTACTACCTAGGGATTAAACTGCCATATTTCAGAAGGGGGGACTCCAATAGCTCTCCCATCACCCAATGATTCAAAGCCACTTGTCGCTAGGATGGACCTCAACCCCAGAGGGATACCTAGACCACTTGGACCTATCGTGATCCATTCACCGAGTGACACTCCAATACATTACATAGAGGAGCGGAACAAGGATGAAGCCTATGTGAACCCTTATGTCTCCTACTATGAAAAGGATAATCTGAGCTTGATGGATTTTAGACGAGTACCAGTGATGGCATTGGGTAGGGAAAGAGGTAGAGGTTTAGGAAGATGGAATTAGGAACACTTGGACAATTGTTGTGGTCACCTAGGGCACATCTCATCTTGATCCTCCAAAAGGGAGCAAGCCAATCGAGAGAAGGTTGACCTGAGAAGCCCTAACTATGGTATTACACACTTGTATACCAAGTGCCCTAGGTAAAAACCTTCCACAAGTTTTGGCTATCATGTTTTTTGTACCATTGGGATTGTTCGGAGTTGAAACAATTGATGGGAAAGCCATGAGAATTTCACTAAATGTCATGACTCAAGCATAGGCAAAGCATGCCAGTATTTCATTGCCATGACCTAGCATCCTTGACACAACTTCAATAGGGAAGAAAAGTTGTAGAAGAAGAAAAGTGGGCTGAGACGAAGATTACACTTAAGACGGATAGTGCTACCACGTTACCAAAAATGGGAAGCAAGTCATGGACATAGAAGCAGAGATGTTTGCTTCTAAGACATCAAAAAAGAAAAGTGCCAAGATTGGAGAATATCCTGATTCAAGGCACAAATTAGAAGTGGTTGATATAAGGTTAAGGAGTGGGCGAGAGAAGCCCAAGCGCAGCTAAAGGATGCGGAAGCCATTATCAAAGATGAGATCGATTAGCTCTCTAGTGTGAGCACACTAGTCTTGCCTACTCAGTTCAAAACAAGAGATGCATTTGCAACCCACGTAGAACTGCATAGACAAAGCTTAGATGCCACAAGCAAGCAGGTTAGCCAAGATCATTGGCAACAAATCATAGAGTCCAACAAAAAGTAGATGGTAGATAATTTTCTCATGACATTGATATCGGCCCCTGTGACTACTTTTGGAAGAACTGCTAACGTAGAATCCAACCTTATGGCAAGTGCTGAAGCAGTGGTTGGAAAGATTAAATGAGCTTGGAACAACCAACTTGTCTAACCACAATGTAGCCACATACATACTAGCTTGACCCTAAACTCAGTGTCAATGTCCTTCACGTGAATGCCTTCTAGGAAGGCGCACAAAAATGCACATAGTCCTACCTATCATAGCATTAGGGATGCCACATGAAAGGGGATCATAGACACAAGAGCAAGAGTCAGTGTACTCAGCCATGTAGTCCTACAGGCTTGGGGTAACCCACCTATGGGAAATGCAAGGTTTAATGTCACGCAAGCCAATAGAATGAAAATTAGGTCACTTGGGGTGTTGAAAGACTGGCTGCCAAAGATAGCGAGAGTCTAGTTCTCAATGAACTTCATAGTCATGAAGGGAGTTGACTATGATATCCTGCTCGGCCGACCTTGGATGCAAAACACATGAGTGATAGAATATTGGGGCAACAGTCTCATGTTCTTGGGAAATAGATCAAAGGCTGTAAGAGTCGAGACGGATACCTGGAAACCATGCCAGTCAACATAGATGCCATCTCTACTATCTTGAAAGGAGACTCACAGGTCAGGAATTCTTATGGGCCACTAACAAAATATGTCCGAAGGATGAGTGGGATTGGATGCATGTGCTAGCCACTATTGACATGCTGTTATTAGATGACGAAGAGGATTACAAGCAGATTGCAAGGATAGCTAGTGAGTCCCATGAAGCCATGGCCTCTCAGCTACCAAAGGGTAAGACCCCACCATTGGTACCACTTTGCATGATGGCCAAGAGCTCTAGCAGATAACCAACATGTGTTCCTTTCCACATTTCATATGACAAACTCAAACTCTAGGGGATCTTTGAATGTTTGACGAGAGGATTGGTAAGTAACCTAGTTACCAATCTCAAACCCCTTGAGGATCTCATTGACGAGCCAAGGTGGTAGTGGACCAAAGTGCACAATTTGAACCTAATGTAGAATTGGGCAATGATCACATGAATGAGAAGAGGGTTGAGAATAGAAGCCTAGAAGACAACGACTAGTCAGAAGACAACAATTCAGACAACGAGTATGAATTCAAACAACAATTTAGACAATGAGTATGAAAATTGCTACTCTACAAATGAGGAAAGTGAGGAAGAGGCTGAGATAGTAGAGTATGACACATATGACCAAGTGATTGAACAAATACAAGTTCAATCCAAGGCATGAAAAGCCAACGTCTTTAGGATTGAAAGAGGTCTCTTCAAAATAGAATGCGACTGGTACTTGGTTGGACCACCTAGGGGTGATAGACTATGAGCAAGGTGGATTAGTTCAACCATTGCACCACTCCTTAGAATAGAATCAATCTCAAAGTTATAATTATCAGGGGAAAATCCCTCTTCCAGCGAAGGTTGTGAGTTTAACTCCAAGTCAGAAGTGAGCTCTAAAAGTGACCACTTAAGACCAAATGCATCAAAGGGGACCTACCAATCCACTTAAGGCACATGTAGTTGAAGAAGGATAAGAGGAAGTAGCTAAGGAGATCTAAAGCTGAAGAACAACGGAAGTCCCAAGACCTACCTAAGCATTCACGAAGTTCAAAAAGGGTGAAGGGTAGCGATCTTATTAGGAGCTAAGAGGCAAGGACAAGCAAATGAACCAATAGAAGGGCCTGCTAAGGTCAATGAAGCCAACTTGGTAGGGAAAGGGAAAAAGTATCGACATGTGTTCATGGCTGATGACTTGATTGAGCAAGAGGAGGCTGATCTCATTGCTCTCCTGCGAGAGTACATAGATGTATTCACTTGGTCCTTAGATGAACTCAAAGGAGTTGATCCAAGGGTTGTGACCCATAACATATCTTGATGACTCTTGATGCAACACCCGTTAAACAACGGCCATACCCAATGAATCTAAAGCATGCACATGCCGTCAAGGAGAAGACAGATAAGATATTGAAGGTCAGATTCATCTACGAAATTGAGCACACGGACTGGGTATCACCCATAGTGAATTGTCTTGAAGAAGAACTTAAAAAATTGAGTGTGTGTAAACTACAAAAAAGTCAATGCTATGACAAAGAGAGATAACTATCCACTACCCTATACTGAGCACATGCTCAAGAGAGTAGTGGGAAGAGAGGCCTATATTTTTGTGGATGGATTCTCCGGCTATAACCAGGTGCAGGTGCACCCTGACGATAGGCATAAGATAGCATTTGCAATGAAATGGGGCGTGTTTGCCTACATAGTCATGCCATTTGGACCGACGAATGCACTAGCTATCTTTCAATGTCTCATGTGTACCATCTTCAAGGAAATGCTTAGGTGAGAATTGGAGGTATTTGTTGACGATTTATGCATTTACTCCAGTTGGAGGGAACACCTAGATAAAGTTCTCATAGTCTTTGAGTAGTGTAGGGCGTATAACCTCTCCTAGAATCCCTTGAAGTGCCAAATCTGGGTGAAACATGGATGTATCCTAGGGCACATGGTGTCTAAGAATGACATTGCCATCGAATTCTCCAAAGTCAAAGTCATTATCGATTTACCATCACCCATGAATTATAAGGGAGTTTAGTGCTTCTTGGGACACACAGGGTACTATCGGTCATTCGTTTTGAACTATGCATTGATCGTTAGGCCCCTTTGAAAATTTTTGATTGTATTCAAGTGGACCAAGGAATGCCAACATGCCTACAAGAAACTAAAAAAGGCTCTCACGATCACAGTGATTCTATGAGCCCCAGATTGGAACATAATATTCCATGTGCACATTGATGCCTTGAAGCTCAATGGGGGAGTTGTTTTGTGCCAACTTGGTGAACATAATCTCGATTACCATGTGAGCTTTGCTAGTAGACAACTCACTAATATAGAGATGGATTACTCCACAATGGAAAGGAAAGATCTAGCCATGGTGGAATTGTTGGAGGACATTTCAGCGCGAAAACACGACAGTATGCAAGGTGCTACAATCTCAATCGTGGTGGCCCTCCCTATTCCACAATGCTACTAAGTTCTTGAAGCATTGTGACAATTGTCAAAGGGAAAAAGTACCCATCCATAAGGACAAGTTGAAGTTGACCTTGATAATACACGACAACCCTTTGAAAAGTGGGGGATTGACTTTATTGGGCCAATCAGCCCCATGCAATGCATTACTCACAAGAAAAGTACATCATTGTAGCGATAGATTATCTCATGAAATAGGTCAAAGCTCAGGCCACTAGGAAGAATGATGCTAGGACCACAACTAAGTTCCTTTGGGAGCAAGTGATCCCATGATTCGATTGCCCAATCAAGCTAGTTATTGATCAATGCATGCACTTCATTAATGAAGTGATTGCCCATTTACTATCTACATTCTTAATCATCCATAGAAAATCATTACCACACTATCCTCTAGCTAACATAAAAGAGAATCCACAAACAAAATCCTAGTAAATGTATTGACTAAGGTAGTCTCTGCCTCACACAACGAGTGGGACAATAAACTCATGGCAACGCTCTGGGCCTATAGAATAGCCTACAAGGCAACCATAGGGAAAACATAATTCAAGCTTACCTATGGGACCAAAGCGATTCTGCTTGTGGATTTTTTTGTTCCAAGCGTGAGAGAGTGGTAGTACATAAGAGACAGGATGCCAAGAAGGCATCGAAGGAACTCCTGATAGAGGTAGAATGCCTTTTCGAGACCCGCTAACTCCTAGCTATCCATGTGGTAATTTGCAAAAAGGCAAGATGCAAGAGCTAGTTCAACAAATATATCAAGCAACGTGACTTTGAGAAAGGTGATCTAGTGCTACTGTTCTCTGTAAAGGGCCATAAATAGAAGATGAAGTTTAGAGGATTGGGGCCTTTCAAGGTCTACAACATTAGTCAAACTAGCAACATAGAGCTTCAGACCCTAGAAGGAGAGGGCATATGCTTCTTCAATGGTAGTTGCCTCAAGAAGTACTACCTCCAATGCATCCATTGCACAAGCCTCCAATGCTGAACCTACCTATAAACATAAGAGTAGACACCATCACTGAGATTAAGAAAGAGAATGAGGAAGAAGTGGCACCTACATAATACCTGTGCATATTGATCATTGGTCACACAACATATGCCTTTGATGCACTCATTGATGAGGGAGATAAATGTAATATCCTTACACGTGATCATTGGACCCTCATTGGCCAACCCCAATTGCAACCTGCTAATGCAAAACTAAGCCTGTTTGGGAGGCAATTCTATTGGAAAAGTGTAAAATAGCAGTCTCTATCGAGATTGAAAGCATACCTATGATCTTCTATGTGATGCCTAACACCATGGCCATTGGAAAGGAATCATGCTAGGATGAGCATTAAAAAAACAAGCGCAGTCCCATGTCAACTATAACTCATAGCACATTCACCTTGCCATTGGCAATGTTTGAATAGTTATGGCTTTCAGCAAGGGCAATGTGGCTCCACATTGTAGCTTGCAGTGCCACTGGTAGAGAAACCAAGTGCCACGTCTAAGGAGGGAGGACGTAACTTGTTTCACTTGTTACAATATAGGCATGGAAATTCACCTTAAGCAAGGGTATATGAGGACTGATGGATGTAAATGGACTTAAGGGGCAAGGAAAACCATAACCCTAGCTAGACAGAGGCTATATAAATAGCCTATGGGTCACTATCAAGTGTGAGATAGAGTGTACCCAAGTTGTACCTTGAGCAACTTAGTAAATAAGATTTTGTTCTTGTACTTTGAGCTCCTATCTCCCTCTTGTGCACACTTTTCTTGCTGTAACTCTGATCTTTCACATGGTATCAGAGCCTCCTTTGAACCCTTCAGCTTTTCAAACCTCAACCCCACTAAGTGCATAAGAAAATCTTCATTTTCCTTATCTTGAACCTTCAAACTCCATAGCTAGCTTGACCCCCTGACCTTGGAGGACCTGGGGAAACCAAAGGAGAGCATTTCAGCTCCTGGCTTCAATTGAGAACTTCTTCCCAACACAAGGCGCTTCATTGTGGCACATTAGATGCATGGATTGGTCGACATGAAGGGCAGCATTGCTCAGCTCTTGAAAACGATGCAATTTTGGGCAGTGTGACGTTTTAGGCATTGCATGGTCAACAGGCAGCGCAATCTCCTTGGACACCAAAGGGATTTTAAAGCCCCCCTAGTGAACTATCTCCATCTAAGAGGGTTTGCTTAAATTCTTTATGTATTGGCTGAAATCAACCAAACCCTAACTGTTAGTTTCCTAGTAGCCGTAGCCAGGAAGCTTCAAGCTTCTTCAACCTTCAATTTTTTCAATGTTTGGTCACTAACAGTGATTTTAATCAGTGAATCATCTCTTTCAGAGTTAGTTACAAATTTGGGAACTTCATTTCTGAGTTTTTTTAAAAACTTGGAAGGTCATCATCAAGCTCGTCAAGACCAACATCTATAATCTGTAGCAACATAAACTAGAGATGAGTGCTTGTAAGCACTAAGGCACATCTAATCATTATTGCTGCTGGTACCTACACAATCAGAGTCTTTTCATCAAAAAATTTAAACAATTGAGTGCTTTACTTCATTTATAAGGCTATGTGTACAATTATAAACACATAGACCATTGTATCCTAAACTTGTATTGCATAACATGTGTGGTTTTTTCAAGTACCCTGGTAAATGAAATCAGAGAGATGAGTGTCATTGTACTCTCCTCGGAGTCATCAACAACAAGCATTGAAATCATAGATCGTCCTTATTCAACACAAGATTCATATACTAAGCCATATCACAAGGAGGAGCCCGAAGTCTAGTCTAGGTTCACATCATTAAAGCCTAAAAAAACCATTAAACCTCGGAAGAAGATTGCACATAAGAAAGGAACACCAAAGTCATATTTTGAAATATTACATATGTATGATTTTCAACCTTTCTCCTCATTACAACTTTGATATCAATTGTTTAATTTTCTTTCGCATTCAGTGATAAGGTTGTAAGGGACTAGACACTACCCTTATTCTAACAAGTAATAAGACCTTCCCAATGGCCACAACATATGTTGACGTCCGTCCTCAAATTTGGAGATTTAATGAAAAAGATTTCCATCCTTGGCAAGTTTTGGTCAAATACAAAATGATGGAAAGAGGATACTGGTCCTTCATACAAGGGACCATTAGGAAAAAAATGAATTCACAAATGGGCCTTTTAGCCCCCTCTCTCCTCCTTAAAACAAGGAAAAGAGGAGAGAAGAATAGTAAAATAATCATTCTCTCTCTTCACTTTTGCAATCTCATTTTGCATTTTTTATATTATCTACAAAGATATACTCAGATTCCTTCTCTCTCCTCATTCAAGAAATCTTTTTCAACCAAATTTTATATTAAAAAAGGAGTTAGTTATGGGAGTGTGGTGCTTCATTTTCAATGCAAAATGATTAGTAGATACAAGGTAATTGATTTTTAGATCAAGAACAAGGAAAATGAAAATTTGAAAGTTCCTTTTAAGATATTTTGGGAATTTTTTATATCCTAGCTTTTGGTCAAAAAAACAAACCAATTGGTCAAATTTTGTGTTTTTTGGAGATGTTTTTGGAGGCAAAATAGAAATATCTAAAATACAAAAAGTCTTGGACATCCCTACCCTCTAAGCTATTTCCCCCCATATTTATACTCTCTCATGGCTCTATTGTGACCTCTTCTCTGTGTTTATGCAATCTTCATTAACATAGTGAATTACCTTCTCTCTGTGTATCTCCACTCTACCTCTTGTGACAACCAAGTAGGCTCCTCGTTTCTATTAATAGTAAAATGAATACAAGAAAGAAGGAGCTGCATATTGAGGTAGAGATTGAATATGCCCCATTATTCAAAAGAGCCTAGCGTACTAGTGTGAACCCTTAGGTTTTGCAGAGTTATAGGCAAATGGGATTGAAACATGTGGATTTGTGGGTTGATGGGGGAATCTACCCAATTGACCCCTTAAACAATAGACCTCCAACTTTCTCAGGAATCACAAATTTTCTAAAGTATGTGTGCGAGGGTGAAAATGGGTTACTTGGTTATACTAGGTGGCTCAATGATCAGGCGTTCAAAGTATTTACAACTTGCCAAGCAACCATAAAAAATTGCCATGATGCGATCATTGCACATCAAGTTCATATACAACAGCTCATAGGATAAGTGGTACAGCTGAATGACACTATAATTTAACAAAACAATCAAATTATTTCAATGCAGGACACTATTCATGACATTGGTATCTCATATGAGGAGGCAAAGGTACAATTGGACGACTTGAGAAAGATCAACAGCAAGCTAACATAGGAGCACAAACGAAAGAAGAAGCCAATCAATGAGTTAATTGTGAATAGTGGCCAGTGGAAGCGACGTATCAAAGCATGTAAGGTAGCTTAGAAAGAGAACTTAGGTGAGGGTGAGGTTGGATCGTGTATTAGTAGATTGCTGAAGGTAAGTACATTGGAAAACGCTTTGAGCAATCCTAAGTTTAAGGCTGTGAAGGAAAAGGTGATTGAATGCACATTAAAAGATGTGTCAAATGAGTTCTCAGCTGTGGATGCACAATCTATTTGTGACATGGCCATCATTAGCACAACAACTTACTCAAAGATATTCAAAGGTGTGAAGGCTAGGTTTGGTTGTGTGCTGAAGATAAATAGAATCACGCATCTTCCTCAACCTTCAAAGTTAATAGAGGCTCGACAGCAACTTAATACAAAGATTTTGGAGTTGATAGGAGATCCCATGCATGTTCAATGTGTGGAAACACTAAAGGTTGAGACCAAAAATGTATATGAGGTGAAGTTCATCGAACTCAACAATTACTATTTAGATTTGAACAAGGTACAGTCAGCAATGGTAATGTACATGGTAAATTGCAGTTTGTTATAAAATTAGATGAAAGTGAGGTCGTCAAAGGAGTAAAGCTTGAAAGAGTTAGTGCAACTCTGATGAATAGAGCTTTACAATTCGAAAAGAATAACCCAGGGAACTTTAGTGTTCAATTTGAGTGCCATGTGTAGTGGCTCACTGCATTTGAAGTTCCTAAGGAAACATTTGAGGTGCTGTAGCTATTCTTTATACACACAAGCATTCCAAGCATCATCGATCATCATGAACATGGTGAGATGCTCTCGATTGAAGGGTATGGTCAATATTTGGTTGAATGGCATCTTGTAGGAGACTTGAAAACTTTAAAATGCATGTGTTAAATCTCCAATTGTGCAAATACAAAGAATCCATGCCTATATTGCTTGACGGAGAGGGTGGAAGGAAAGGATGGAAAGAAGAACTGACAAAAGGTGACAAGTGCTGCACCGACGTGCAATAGAGAAGATCCCACTTGAAAGCCCATCTTCAACATTCCTTTGGATTGTATTCACATTTGTTCATTGCATGCTTCTGTCAGAATCATGGAGAAACTTGTATATGAATACATTTGCTTTGCTTATAGGATGCAACTAGAAAAAGAAGCCATTGCAATGTGTAGGAATGTGGAGTGAGTGCTATCAGAAATTGGGCGACACAAGCATCAAGTGATGATTGAAAAAAATGAGAAGAGATTAGGAAAATCTGGTAACTTGCCAAAAAATCCTTGCTTTGGAGGAGCAAAGGCTAGGAAGTTTCTCTTAGTACCCATCAATGAGGAAGGGAATGTCATGGTTCGTAGGCCACCACAGGACTATGATGGGTGGAAAAAGTTACATTTTGTAGTTCCTGATCGAAGTAGTAATGGAGGAAAAATAATATTGGCCAAAGCTAAGGTTTGGATAAGTCTTAACAAATTGGCTCCCTTACTTTGCAAGATGATGTTTAACAATGAAGATAAGAAAGAATTTATCAATGCTGTGCATAGCTTCTATGAAAACATGGTGGAAGCATGGGGCAAAAGCTCTATCACACATTACATGGTGCCATTACATGGTGCATACTAAGGTAATATTTTAAAATTGTATGAATTGTATAAAATATTGAGTATAGTTTTACTCATGTGTGATATATGTCTTTGTAGCATATCCGAGGCACATGGGTTATACTTTGCAGAAAAGGAAAGCATTGGAATTTGGTCCATACAAGGGATGGAAAATTTACATTGGATAGCGCGTGGTGCATACCAAAGAATAACTGATCATGGTGGAGGGGTGAATGGTAGCAATCCAATGATCCAATTGCTATCTTGGTGGTATAGGATTATAGTAGCGGATGAAGCTAAACTCTCGCAAAAGAGAGCAAATGAAAGTGCTGATGAATCAGGTACAGACATGATGGAATCATGTTGTGTCACTAAAAGAGTGTGTTATGAAGCCTCAAGTGCCAAAGAAAACCATGCCAAGTGGCTAGAAACAAGGCTTCGACAAGGCAGCAAATGGGTTCGAAGAGAGCTAAGATAGTAAGATGAACAATGTGAGTCAGTGTGAATGCAATTCATAGTTTAAGAGAGAAAGAGAGAGTGTGCATCTATGTGAATGAGTCTCACAGTTTAGGGTTATATAAAAGAGGGTTTCACTTTCTATCTTATTCATTGAGTTCTCACATCTCTTGTGCAGGAAAGATGGCTAGGTATAAGGTAGTTGCAAATAAGCTTCTGCTCAGAGCCCCATATCGTGTTCAGCCCCTTGGAGCATCTACTAGCTCAGATGCACCCCTTTCTCAACCTAATCCACCTTCCTTAAGCCGCCCTCACAAGGGTCCTCCTTAGCATCCCCACAAGAAACGCAAGTGGAAGCCAGGTACAGTGTCCTTGAGAGAAATTAGAAGGTATCAATGCTCTTTTGATCTCATCATTCCGAAGGCGAGCTTCTCGAGACTTGTTCACAAGATTGTGCAAGACCTCTACCACACAAAAAGCAGGAGGTGGTTTTTGGCACAAGGTCAGGATAGACCTGATCGCTTCACAAAAGAATGTCTTCATGCTCTACAATGTGCTACAGAGGCCTTTTTAGTTGACTTGATGACTGATACTCAATGTTGTGCAATATATGCGAAGCGCATCACTGTAACTCCCAAGGACTTCCAACTTGTAAGAAATCTTCAAGCAGTGAAGGATGCATTTGTTCCAATGGAATGAACATAGTTTGTAATGTTATCTTTTTTGGCATGGTGTTATCCTTGTGCATTGGACATATGACTATGTCCTAGTGCAAAACTATTGTATGAGCCCTTAAAATATGAATTAAAATTTTACACTTGTCCTTTCCTCTCAACTTTGGCTATGCATCTTCGTTGTATATTCAATTCTTACTTACAGTTTTTGTTAGCACTGTCAATTTCAATAGGAATAACATGAAAAAATTTGCCATTTCTTGTTGTAGACTTTATTCTTGATGCCTTTGTATAGTCTATGTGGTGCGAAGTTTCTAAGGGCCAGTAATCGCGATGTTGATTTCTCAATTATCAATCCATCCATAATTTTGGTATGGGATAATTTTTTAAATACTAAACTGTATCGGAATGCGATGAAACTTCACACGCAAACTCATTAGGTGGCATGCAGACCCCTGGTCCCAAGTTTGGCATCTAGAGCCACTTTTCTGCCAGGAAAATGGCTTCGGATGTCAGACTTTGGATCAGAGGTCTGCAAGCACTTTTTTTCAAAAATAAAATAAAATTTGGGCTCTTGGCTACCTAATGAGTGCATCTGTGAAGTTTTGTGGCATTTCGATAAAAGGTTATGGATTTATGATCACATGATGGATAGTGCGTATAAAGTTGCATTAATCCAGTTTTGGGGTTTAAATGGGTTAAAAGTTCATTCTTCTTCTCATTTTCACATCTTGATTTCTTTGCTTCCTCCATTTTCACATCCCCAACCTCTGTCTCTTCTCCGTCTTGCCCTCCTTGAGCTTGCATGGTACGCACCAAGCAAGCATGTCACCGTTTTGGCCTTGGGAAGACATCACGCCAAGGCCTGCCACTTGGAGCACAAGGTGGAGCCTCCTCTAGTGCAGCAATAGGTGCTCCCCCTAGAGCACAAGGACCCCCATTGAAGAAGAGGAGATGGAAACCTAGCACTATCGCCCTTTGAGAGATAAGGAGAATCCAACGTAGATACGAGCTTCTCATCCCGAAAAGTTCTTTTCATAAGGTTGTTTGAGAAGTCATGCAAGACTTGGAGCTGAAAGGGATGGGAAGGTTTTGGGCATGAGTGCGGAATGGCCCACCAATAGGAAGGTGGACTGCTGCAGCTATGGAAGCCTTACAAATAGTTGTAGAGGGGTTTCTCATCGACTTGTTTGATGATACACAACTTGTGGCCATCCATGCAAAGCATGTCATAATCACAGATAAAGACATGAACTTTATTATTTGGCTTCGACACGGCAAAGGGACTTTGCTATAGTTTACTAGATTAATGATGCAAGGTTTGTAATGAGTGTTATAATGCCATAACATCTTGGAAGGCCAAAAAAGTTTGTATACTCTGCCACATTGGAATATTTATTTATATATACATAACATCTCATGCGATGTGTACTGAATTCAAATAATTGAGTAAAGTTTTTTTGTTTTGTTCCTTGAAACACATGACTCTTAATTTTTGTTTAACGTACGAACACATCAAAAGTAGTAATACGTATGGATACAAGTTACGTTATTGCTTATGCACAATCGCAAGTGCAGTACTACACGTTGAATTATGTTAATATATGAGGATGCGTCATTCACGTACTACACATTATCATCACACTTACATAATCATAAGTGCAGTACTATGCGTTGAATTATGTTAATGTATGCGAATGCATCATTCACGTACCACACATTATCATCACACTTATATGAACCACACATTTATTTAATAAATATTTATTTGTAGGGACAAAGTAAAATATCTTATATTCATCAATAAAAATACATGTGATGGCTAGTAGTGATGGTAGATACAAAAAGTCGATAGCCAACAAGAACTCTCAATTGTTCCTTGGCTTTTTCATCGGTGGAGAGGAGGAGCTAGCTTCTGATGAAAATATAAGTTCCTTCTTTGCTTCAAAAATGATGCACTCCCCCTTTAGCTCTTTCTCCAGGAGAAGCAGATCTGACACTTTAGCAAGGTCGCCTAATGTAACAAGCACACACATTGCTCCACCACGCGTTTGGTCAAACAAGTAAAGAAACTTTGACCGCTTGATTAGCACCACCTTCTCCAAGCTAGATGTCACAGGTATCGCTCAAAAAGGTCCAAACTTGGTCAAAGCACAAAATTTTCATGATTATTTCTTGCCCTCTTGGTGAGCACTTCTTATGGAAGACCACCAAATCTGCAACAAGGTTACCAATATACTCCTTCAGAGCTGAATACTTCCGTCGATCCGCATGTCGAGCTCCTCCTTGCCTTGATGCAAACTCATCTATATACAGTATGTCCTGAATGACAAAGTCAAGTCAAACAATATATTTAACGACTAACCTAGAGTTACCAAAAAGCGATGAAACTTGATGGTAGGGTGCATTGGGTCCCCCAGAGTCCACCGGTGAAATCTTGGCAAAAAATGATGCTTGCAGCTATCCTTTCCGAAGTCTGGCATTTGGGGCCACTTTCTGGCCGGTAAAATCTTTGCAAAAAATGATGCATGCAGCTGCTCTTTCCGAAGTTTTCCCAGAAAGTGACCTCAGATACCAGACTTCGAAAAAGGCAGTTGTAGGCATCATTTTTTGCCAAGATTTCACCGGTGGACTCCAGGGGACCCGACACACCCTATCGTCAAGTTTCATTGCATAAAAATATATTGGTAGTTAGACATCTCACCTTCTCCAGATCATCTTGTATCTTCATTTCCTCGTGTGTCAGGTAGACATCTCACCTTCTCCAGATCATCTTGTATCTTCATTTCCTTGTGTGTCAGGGCAACACCTCTTTGGGCAGAGGGACCTACAAACTCCTTGGTAGGAAGTTGGGGCCTTGATTTGAACAAATCATGCTGTAGTGCTTCAACTTCAGCATCTGGCACAAGGTAATCTTCTTCAACCGAGGTAATATGCTCATGTGCTGCTATGATCGCACTCACAGTATCTAAGCTTGTGCCATCATATCTTCCAATCTATGCGATTGTTGGATGCACATCCATGTAATCATAATCGATCAGGTCTTCCATTGAATCCTGACTAGGATTTAAAACAACTCTTCTTCCTTCATTTCCAAGTATTGCAGTACATCTGATAGAAGTAAGTATTGTACACCATCTATTTCAATGGGTGTCAAGGAGACAAGGTTGGGTTTGTCGACTTGTGGCTGTTCTGAAGAAGATGGCACCATGAGAGCCAACCCTTGCTCTGCCACCACTCGATGTTCCTCTTCAACATTTATGAGCTCTTCAATCGGTTCTTCTCCCGTGTATATGATAGAAACGACCTGTGGAGTTGTATCTTCATTGCTCTCCTCCTCTAGGGATGTATCCAATGCAAGGAGGTAAATTGCCAATGCACAATCACACTCCATGAGAGCCAAAGGTGATGCACCTGGTGCACTTCCCATGGGAACAGTGCATACTCTATGCGAAGGATCCATATGGGCCAGACACCTACTCACTACTTTTTGGTGATTCTTCCCTGCCTGAAATACCATGAGCTATTCCAGAGGCACCCAAGTCATGTCGGATCCCTTGATGGAGTATGTGCATGTAGCAATGGTGCTCACAAAGTCTTTTAAAACCTGAAGGGGGGGATCCAGTGATGAGAGCACGCTTTCAAGGTTGAAGTTCTTAGAGAATACCTGGAATATCTCATCACCTTGGTTGGCAAAGATAGTCTTGTGGATCCACTCATTGAAGTGTGCTCGAGCATCCATCGTAGTAGGTAGGAGGGATGTGGTGGATATAAAGAGATGAAGAGAGAAAGTGTGAAATGAAACAATGAAACAAGAACTAAACTAGTTCTATCTGAAAAACTTTAAGTTTTAAACCATTAAGGGTTGTTCGCATAAGATGTTTAGTTATGGCTTTACTTACATCTTTGTAAAGTTTACATGAATATGCAAATGTGTTGATGTGGAAAGTGTATAACAAGTGTATGTTTTGCATAAATACCATAATTTTTAAACATTGCAAGTTTGTAAGCGACAATATTCTATTGGCAAAAAAAAATCCAAAAATTTATAGGTGTTGGATATTACAACTTGTGTTGTTGGGATTTTTAGGGAGACTCTACAATTTCTAAAATATGTGGAGCCACACACTTTCCACTAGTAACTGTATCCTCAGCTCGGCTTCGAATTTTCCTACCATCTAGTTTAAAATAGAAGCTAACAAGTGGATTCTGCATTAACATTGTAATTTCTTGGTGCATTATACTCAAGGGTCAATCATCCTCCATTTGCAACATTTGGGGCTCGTGGCCCTTACAAATGACAACAACGTCCACAGTTGCACTTTCACGCATGTCTTGATCAAGGCACAACCATTTACCCTTGAGCATCCTCCATCCATGATACTTTGAACACTAGGCATAAAGTTTGTCGTGTGACAAAGTACTTGTAATTGGAAAGAAAAGTTAGTCAATTCATCCCAAAGTAAGATAATAGTCAACTAAGAGAGAATATTTTTACCTGAAAGCCATGTTCCTTGTTGTGACTCGGCACTCCACTGTGTCAGGACTGTGAATTATTTTTTATGTCCAAGTTTTGCCTAGAATCCTTATTACATAATCCTCTTATGTATTTTTTATGATGTACGTGCTTTTGGTACGTCTCAAACCCTTACATTCCTTGAACATGTATGCAAAAATTGCTATCGGTATGAACCAGCTTAGATGTACATTCTTTGAGCCGGTGCTTGGCTTCATAGAATTCAATATGTCTGTTGAAATTTTTGTGCTACACATGTGCAAAATGTTACTCTTACACAATGGCCATTCTATGCCATTGAGATTCTATATGCGCATAGACTCAAGGGTTCCATATTCTCGACTCCCCTTGGGCAATATGTACTTGGAGTCATAGAAAAAAACAAGGTCCTCTGCGAGCTACTTAGCTATACGCCCCTCAAAAAGCAATCTACCAATTTTGAGGTGGTAACACTTAAAAGGAACCTATGAAACTCTCAACATTTTGCCACTCACAACAATCCGAAGGGTATACTTCTGTAAATACGAGACAAGTTGTTACATAGGTATCATGAAATTTCTCATTCTCAATGAGTTGCAAATACTTACTGTTTGCAATGTTTTGTTGAAAGGGCACAGTGGGCGCAATATGTATCTATTTTTACATGAATACATATTGTACAAACACCTTTGTTACAAGGTGAGAATCAACATTCCTTTGTTTGAGAGCTAAAATTTTACCCTTCCAGTGCTTTGATACATCTGCAATTGCAGATGCTTTCACACGTACTTCTATCGAGAAAATGCTTGTTCTTCTCTCAGGCATTATAACCTACTCATTAGATGTAAAGAAGTATGTATTAACCCCTAAATAATAAGCATTTTAAGTCTGTCCAGTAATCACCAATATGCCATACAAATCAACATGGCATTAAGAGATGTTTACACTTTTGCAAACAGACATAAACATCGATATCAAAATGCATGTGGATATATACATCAACTCAAAGTATAGATTTAATTTCAAGACATCACTTTAATCATACCATTTACATGAAATATAATGAAAAGAATAGCACAAGAATACTCATAGAATTTTTCCAAAATAAATTTTATTATAATGAAGAGGAGCCTGATTTGACTCAATACATTGTATGAAATGTGGGTATTATAGAGTAGTTGTTACAAGGATAGCAGCCACATGGCATGCAAATCTTAATAGGTACATTGGATTGACACTTGAGATATTCTAAGACTCAACACATTGTGTGTTATATGGATGATATGATATAAGAGTTTCATGGATCATTGCCAATTGGCATGGAGATCCAAATGGACACATATGACCAATAAAGCAGAGGATTTTTGAACTATCGACTTTCAGAGCAGATCCAACACAAAGGAATCACTCACCACATCAAAATAGTTGATCGAGAATTATATGCTTCACCTAAACCTTGTACAATACCTGCATGTACAAAAAACACCTGCATGAATTCCTTTTAACAAAAGTACTTGCACAAATCCCTTTTAGCAAAAAATATCTAGATAACTGCATGAATAGAAGCAATACAAAACATGCCAATTTACCTATAAGCTAATCTGTTGAAGATAAGATTGAATCATTGCTTGCTAATCAAAACCCATTGCAAATAATGAACATAAGAAAACATCAATCCCATCAAACATAAAAGTCACTAATTAAATGAATAAAGTTTGGCACCACAAAATATGGCAGATTTACTTGTAAATTGAGCTATAGAATCCCACTCTACCTTGTGTTAAGTGCTGCAATAACAATTGATCCTTAAGTTAGAACTAGTATCAAACCCTATTGTAAAGATAGCAGAAAAGTGATAATGCAGAGAGGAAGAAAGAGAGTGTGTGAGTATGTGAGAGAGAGAAAGAAATGAGCACCTATCCAATCTTGCCCAAATTGATCTCTGCAAAAGACAATTTTGCAAGAGTTAGTATTTACATGAAGGTATACTAAAAAAATAGTAGAAAAGAGGAAACATAGAGAGAAAGAGAGAGGGAGAGGGAGATAAGCACTTATGAAATTTCACCCAAAATGATCTCTACAATAAAACAACAACAAGGATTAGAACTAACATTATGTTGTATTGAAAAGATATCAGCAAAAAAAAACCAAACAGAGAGAGAGAGATTAACACCTTTGCCTCTTGCTCCAAATAAACTCTGCAAGAAAACAACAATTAGAACCAACATCAAATTCTATTGAAAACACAACATAAAAGAGAAACAACACATAGAGAGAGGAGTGAAAGAAATGAGAGAGAGATGAGCACCTCTGTCTCCTAGCTCAAACAACCTCTACAATAAAACAACAACAACAGTAAGAAATGACATCAAACCCTATTGAAAAAATAGCAAACAAGAGAAAATCCAAAGAGAGATGGGCACCTGTGTTTTGCCCAAAATCTGGATCTGTGTGAAAAAGAAAGTGTAGAGGTAAGCAGAACGCTCAAAACCCTAATTACTCTTAGCAGGGAGCTTCAATGGAGATGAAAATTCACGAGTATAGAGAAGAGAGGGAAAATGGTCTGTTGCTCAACTTTTGGGTCAAACTGATTTCGTGAGAGGGAAAAAAACCAAAATTGAAACTTCTCCAAAAAAAGGGGGGAAATACGAGGTGAGAGAAACTCAAACTTTGTGTACTATTCATTCTCCCTTTTTTTAATCCTCCTAATGCCAGGAGGCATATTCCACGGTGGATTCCGTGCCACGGTGGATTCCGTGAGGTTTTACGGTGGATTCCGTAAACTTAGATGACCGGGGCTCATACACAAAGAGGATTCTTTGTGCGAGAAGTTGATGGGGACGCCTGTCCTTTTCGGGCGTTTCATTAATTTAGTGTGTACATGGGTGATTCCATAGCGGGTGATTCCGCAAAATGCATATTAAATTAATAAACGTTTATGAGTTTAGAGTGCGCACTCGTAATAAATTAAGGTTAGGATTTATTTCTAACCAGTTGATTTATTTATGTAGCTGAAGACTGCTAGGTATTCACTTTTGTCAGTTTAATTGTATTATTTTACTAACGATTGTGAATGCTTCAGTTGATATGTAGAGATAGCAGCAGTGGCGGAGGAAAGCATTGGAGTCTAGCGGGTATTCGACATTTGGACTATATTTTGATAGGCGCCACGCCTATATTTTGTTATGTTTATAGAGACATAGATTATTGATTATTATTTTGCATGCGCTTATGCGCCCGGATATGTTATTTCTATTTGGACATTGAGATTGGGCGTGCCAGACTCTATGGGCACCGTCCATTAGCTTTATTTTTTCTATTTTTGTAGAAAGCAAACTCAAAAGCTAAAAGCTTGTCATATTTTTGTAAATTGGGCTATTATTGAGCATGAATATTGGAAATATACATAAAATACATGCTTTGTGAAGCGCTCACACAAGGCATGGGGGAGATTGAACCCAATTTGTCTCTTGCCTCTTGCCGTGCATGCTTTTACATGGTTTTTTGTGCAAAAAGGTAGAGTTCTTTGTTCTTGGGGACCTTCCGGGATTCACCACGTGAGCTGATGCCAGGAGGCATATTCCACGGTGGATTCCGTGCCAGGTGGATTCCGTGAGGTTTTACGGTGGATTCCATAAACTTAGATGACCGGGGCTCATATACAAAGAGGATTCTTTGTGCGAGAAGTTGATGGGGACGCCTGTCCTTTTCGGGCGTTTCATTAATTTAGTGTGTACATGGGTGATTCCATAGCGGGTGATTCCGCAAAATGCATATTAAATTAATAAACGTTTATGAGTTTAGAGTGCGCACTCGTAATAAATTAAGGTTAGGATTTATTTCTAACCAGTTGATTTATTTATGTAGCTGAAGACTGCTAGGTATTCACTTTTGCCGGTTTAATTGTATTATTTTACTAACGATTGTGAATGCTTCAGTTGATGTGTAGAGATAGCAGCTGTGGCGGAGGAAAGCATTGGAGTCTAGCGGGTATTCGACATTTGGACTATATTTTGATAGGCGCCACGCTTATATTTTGTTATGTTTATAGAGACATAGATTATTGATTATTATTTTGTATGCGCTTATGCGCCCGGATATGTTATTTCTATTTGGACATTGAGATTGGGCGTGCCAGACTCTATGGGCACCGTCCATTAGCTTTATTTTTTCTATTTTTGTAGAAAGCAAACTCAAAAGCTAAAAGCTTGTCATATTTTTGTAAATTGGGCTATTATTGAGCATGAAGATTGGAAATATACATAAAATACATGCTTTGTGAAGCGCTCACACAAGGCATGGGGGAGATTGAACCCAATTTGTCTCTTGCCTCTTATCGTGCATGCTTTTACATGGTTTTTTGTGCAAAAAGGTAGAGTTCTTTGTTCTTGGGGACCTTCCGGGATTCACCACGTGAGCTATCTGCGACCGATCTGCGCACCACCCCCACCACCCCTTTTTTTAATAAAGCCAAGATTTGGAGATAGAAGATTCACCCTCCATGGATGTCAACATCTAGCCTTCCTATTGGACAATCCAAAAGGCCCACATCTTAAACTATATTATTTTTAAGGGCCCATTTGTGAGTTCATTTTTTTCTTAATACAAAGTGATTGACCCATCCAATCCCCTTGATGTAGAAGACGATGAATGGGCTCAGGCCATCATCATGCTTGATTTAGATGAATCTTTAATTCATCACATTGACCAACTGTCACTACCAAAAGAAAAGTGGGATGAGCTTGAAAGCTCTACAGTGCTATAGGGAAGAACTCCAAGATATTTCTCAAGATAGTGTTTTTTAGTTTGGAATACAAACAGGGCGAAGATTTAAGCTAGTTTATTTCACATATGAAGGGGCTTATGGCACAGCTTGCCTCCATTCAAGCACCCATCCATGATGAAGATGCCATTGCCATCCTGCTAAAATTTGTGAAGAAGGTTTTTCCAACCCTTGTGACTACCTTATAATATTCCAAACCCAACTTTGGCAAGTATCATCCAGTCCTGGACGAAGAGAAGAGAAACCATACTAAAGGAACTTCAGCAGTCACTTCTCGTGAGCAAGTGTTAGTCCATACCGCCTCTACCAAGTGCTCCTTCTGTCACAAAAAAGGACATATTATAAGCAATTATCGAAAGAAATACTTGACAAAATGAAGTGCAACAAATGCAAAAATATTGGGCATATCACTAGTAAGTGTCCCAATGTTCCACTAGTATCTAAGGAATTGGAGGCCAACTTTGCCTCCCAATCCATAGATCATCGACTCTTTTGAGTCTTGTAACATCCTCTACCTATGAATATCCTTGTATCTTGATTTATAAAGTCATCCTAGTTGATCAAGGGGGAGAACTTTAGAATGTCTTGTGATGCAATGCCACTTTGGCATTGAGGGGGGGTGTTAAAATATGGGCATGGGAATTCACCTTAAGCAAGGGTATATGAGGCCTGATGGATGTAAATGGACTTAAGGGGCAAGGAAAACCCTAACCCTAGCTAGGCAGAGGCTATATAAACAACCTATGGGTCACTATCAAGTGTGAGATAGAGTGTACCCAAGTTGTACCTTGAGTAACTTAGTAAACAAGATTTTGTTCTTATACTTTGAGCTCCTATCTCCCTCTTGTGCAACTTTTCTTGCTGCAACTCTGATCTTTCACATCACCTTGCCAAAACAAACTAACCACAACCCAAAGGAGCCATATCCAAGACCATTGAGCCACAACTCAAATGGGTGTCCAAATGTCAACAACCGCAACCCCCTATAGCAGCCAAGGATACAAACCCACAATCACAGAACCTCACGTCTTAGGCCTAGGAGACAAAGTTGGAGCTATAGAAATAGATGATTGGTCAAGCCGCGATAAGTGCCCAAGGACCAGTTGCATGCCCAAGGCTACTATTAAGGCAACAAATGGATTTGATTTCCCGAGGTTATGAGTGACATGTGTGTCCCTCCATCCACACCCTCTACCCCATCTCCACAAAAAGGTAAGCCATCGAAATTGAGGAACGAATTGATTCAAAAAGCACCAAATCCATAGAACCTCAATGAGTCTATTGACCAAAACTGCAACCAACTACCCCTACAACAACTCAGCGTGAGGCTCCCCATGTCCCAATGGCTCCACAAGTGGAAAGTAGCACATCAACTTAGCCCCAAAACCAACCCATCACACAAGTGGCTGCTAAACACCCCACTGATCAATCCATAAAGCTTGCATCCATTCCTAAATTAGCTAGTTTAGCCAAATCCCAACCTCCCAACCACAGGCCTCAAACCCTCCTATGAGTGAAAATATATCATTACATTGGCCTTGGACCTAGCCACTAATACAGGAGATGATTTAGTCACTTGCATTAGATGATTGGATGCTACCTTCACCATGCTAGCCAAGAGCTATGACATGACTAGACTTAGGGCTCCTAGATGATCCTTTAGTAATAGAAGTATGCTCCTTGCCATGCACCTTGGAAGAATTTGAATTTATGTTTGTCAAGTTTCCCATGGTAAGCTGAGGAATTGATCGCCAATCTCTTGAGAGCAAGCTCGCAAACAATGATTGATCACATCCTATAGTAGGAGCAAAGTCTCCACAACAAGCTAGGAGCTAAAAAAGCTAGGTGACTTTGACTCTTCTTTTTTGCACTAATGGTATTCTCTTCATCTCCAATGGGAACAAGTGGGCTACCAAATTATGACCAATGTTGAGCATGGGCTAGGCAATCAAAACCTCTGAGTATGGCCCAACTTATGTGGCTCCTACCTCATTCAAAGTGTTGGCCATTTGTTGCAATTCACCATTAAAAGACCACATCATGGTCCACCCCTATTTTGATCGTATTGTGACTGATAAAGAACTACATATTGCTAGTAGGATGAACTTCGGTGGCTTTCTCACTGATGTCTTGACCTACACTACACATGTAGGCATTAGACCTCATGGCATGGATTGTCATGACCACTTGGAGTATAGCCCAAACTTCTACGAGTGGCTCATAACAAAGTAAAAAATCACAGCACGCATGCACTTCATACCCTTACCCCTTCATCCTCCAATCAAAGGCAGGACTTTCATCACTCCCGAAGGGGAGGGGTTAAGGTGAAAAAGAAGACAAGCACTCATCACTAGCCCAAAGATTTCCAGTGCAATCACCCAAAAAGAGGGAAGCTCCACCCTAGTCCAGCAACAACAAGAGGATTTGAGTGGGAGAACCATCACTGGGGAAGGGAAGGAGGTCTCAACCCCATCAAGAAAAGGTGAGAAAAGAAAAATCAAGTTGAACGTCCTAGGGAAGAAGAAGAAAACCACAGCACAAGGAAACAAGGAAGTAAAAGCCGCATAGAAGGAATCAAAAGAATTAGAATATGAATGGACAAAGAAGCATGAAGAGGAAGAGGAGCGGTTAAGAAAGGTGGAAGAGGAGTCAAGAAGGGTAGAAGAGGAACAAAGAAGGAAGCAAAGAGATAACAAGGGAAGGTTGAAAAGAGAAGAAGATGAGAAAATGGCCCTAGCCCTATGGTTGTTGGTAGAGCAAGCCTCTTGCCCCAAAGAGCTCATAAGGAGAAGCCTAGGTGATGAACTAGGCTCCAGTGTTGTAGCAAAAGAAAGAGATCAAGGGTCTATTATGCTAGGCAAGGGAAAGACCCCCATGAACCCACCACCACCAACCCTGATTGCCACACCGACCACCACCCAAGAGAACTCAAAAGGGGGAGTGGACCAAAGCAACATGGTGGGTCGGTGTAGTATCTACTACTAAACTCGGTGAAGCAACTTGGCCCTGTGCCCAGTGGGGCGGAGCCCCAATAATAGGAACAAAGAGACCTTTTTCCATGGACACAGAATCTAGGAAGGACCCAAAAAATTCTAAGTTCAAAGCATCCATAACGTCCATGCCATTAACCATATCGACAACAACCAACTATGAAAAGTATGTGTAGGAGCTCCTAGGCCAACTTGAAAAGATGAAGGAAGATAGGAAGGACGCCATGGTGGAGTTGGAGGTTGAAAATGATGCATTCACTACCTACCAAATAGAGAAGAAAAATCACATAACTATCTATCAAGGGTAGGTAAACGTCCTAAAGAGGGAATTAGAGACAAGGAAGAAAATGGAGATAGAGAAGGAAGAAGAAAGTGTAAAAAGAGCTACAAGAGGGGGAAATGGGGCTAGAAATGGACTTCTCAAGCCTCATATAGGGGCAAAAGGATATGGAGGAGCAATTTGAACAACTAAAGAACCTAGGAGAGGAGCTCAATGAGGAGTTGAAGAGGGTAAAGACACAAGGTCATGTAGAGTTCTAGAAAGAGAGGAGGAAAAATGAATGACTACTAAAGGAATTGCAAGAGATTAGGGTTGCCTAGAAGGACAAGGAGCCAACTAAAAAGCTGCTAGAGGCAGAGAACTGACTCCTCAAGACCCTTCAAGAGTAGAAATGACTACAAGAAGAATTGAATAGCCATAAACAAGACAAGGAGAAGGTGCTATCAATCTAGAAAGAACAAGAAGAGGTGGTGACAACACTGTGACAAGAGTTGAGGTTGAGTCAAGGCAAGATGGAGGAGAAGGCCGAGGCCTTGGAAGAGAGTAACCTGGAAAGAGTCAGGGAGCTAGTTGAATGCCTTGCCCTAGTAGAAAGTAGGAGAATCATGGTGGAAGCAAGGGCTAAAGTAGTGAAGGAAAAGCTAGAAGTCCAACAACATGCCTTCCTAAACATAGTGCTCCATGTGACTTAGACTAGGAATAAGGAATCCATGGAAGGATTAAACAGGAAGTTGGAGGTCCAAGAAGAGCCATAAAATATGGGCTATAAGAGCACACCCCAAGAAGCATCACTAGCCCAAGCATGGCACAATGGAGGTGAATTTTGATACAATCGGGGCTCTCGATGGTGGAGGAATTAGAGCAGCATAGAATTGGAGAGTAAGAGCACTCAGAGGAGCCAAGCATAGTGGCCCAAGAAGAACCACTAAGGGACAAAGGGCTCGATTTATAGCACCTTGTCAATGGAGGCACAAATTGGTAAGAAAAGCACTCCCCCACCTCCATCAATAGAAGCAAAAGGCCAAGAAGAAGAAGATCCTGCCACCACCAGAGAAAGAATCATTAAGGCCAAAAGAAAATGCATGGAGTTGGCTGAACACACGAGGAGAAAGTTTAAAACCAGACCATAGGGGTTGCCCAATATCCAAACATTGCAAACCAAGTGTTACGTGTGTCCCGCAGCACAGAGGAGCGGAAAATGGAAAAAAAAAAAGGGGGGAATAGCAAAAAAAGCGCAGGACAAAAGCAGAAAAAGGCACCCTGATCGGTAACCAGTCCCTGAAAAATTCAAATGTTCGGGCACGACCCTCAGAAAGCCTTGGTGTCAGCTCGAGACAACAAAAGAGAAAAAGGGCGCACCATTAAAATGTGGGAGCACCCCCGGATCTTTGTAAAAGAGTGACAGGCTTGCTCTTGTGCAAAGTGTATGCATTGGTTGGGAATAGAATAGATTAGAATGGTGGGAAATGGGAAAAAGGGCCTAGGCTATAGCCGGCCATGTAAAAGAAGGAAAAGGGGATGACTGCCCAAAAAGGATTTAGGGCTTTGTATATAAAGTTGAAAAGTGAATGAGAAGCTCATTCTTTGGTGTGTGGCAAAAAGAGTCTTCTTCTTCCTCTCTTCTTATCTCCTTCTTGCTTGTGTGTGCTCTTGAGAGAGGCAATGTGAGAGTGTGAGGGAGTGAGTGTGTGTGAGAGTGAGGGATCAAGAGGGTGAAGCTCTTCACCATCTCCTCTTCTCTTCTCTTCTCTTGCGCGTGCGGCTATGGAGGATGGAGCTTGGAGATGGAGGAGGCTTGAGGATGCTTGAGCTAGCATCAAGAATCGTGGAGCTACCAGAGTGCAAGGGAGAGGAGGGTACTCGATCAAGCATCAAGATAAGCTCACTACACTCGTAGGATCGACGGCGCGTCGGCTAGGTGAGAGATAGCCATTAGAGCTCGCTTGGAATGCTTGAAACAATAAGTGGTCCGTGGGTCTTGGCAGTTGAGTGAAAGCTCCCACAGCCGAGACCAATGGATTCAAGCTTGAGCACTTGCATGCCTCATATCAAGCATCGAAGTAGGGTATTCATCCCCGAAACAGAGCTTGAGATAGATAGGAAGTTGGGTGTTTTTTATCTTCAAAACAGGTAAGTATTTTGGGATATTCTGGTTGTTTGATGATTGGAAAACATGGAGAAATTAGTTCAGTATTTTGCTTTCGATTTGTGTTGTGTTTAGAGTAGGTTAACAGTAGGAAATCACACCCGAGAGGCATAGTGATGGGACCTAAAACGGGCCAACATTGGCTCATGCACTAGCCGGACCTCTATCATGTGCTCAACAACCCCACGGCCTCGTGGCCAGGAGCGTGGATGACACATATATCATCTTCCTAAATATATTGCGTTTGTGTCATGTCTCGTAGTCCAACTCTAACCCAATTAACACTCCTCAGAGGGAGTCCCAACACATTGCCAAATAGCACGAAGTACAAACATAGGAGGTCCTCCCACGGCTGACTGCCGCTACCTCACTGCGACTCTCCTACACCTTGGGGATTGGCCCCTCGATGCGTCGCTCAACATATATAACACAATATCGCACATAGTTCTCTCAAGGTACCAATTAATCATATCCAGGAATGTACCATTTTCCTCACTTTCTTTCCCTTAGACCCAACGCCTAGCCTACAACTTGGACAACCTTACTCACTCAACGTTGGTCACGATCTTCTAGAAAGCAATTGCCATGCATCCAGGAGGTATTGTCTAATACCCTTTATCATTTTATGCTTTATGCAAATTGTGAATGTTCATGTGCTTAAGCAATTAAGAAAATTAGCATTGGTGCACATGTAGAAAACATTTCTTTCAATGATTTTGACTATTGCTCGTATGCGGCGTTGCATGAACCTAGCACCGAGAAACCCTTGTGCTACTAGGTTCTTAATTGTTAAATATCAACCAACCTAAATGGTATGCATAAAAATCAGCAAGCTTTTCATCATTTCATTCAGAATTTAAACCTTTTATACACTCTACCCCCTCACCCGTTTAGGTTGTGCATGGTGCATAGGTTTAGGGTTCATTTTCCACATTTTTATTGTATAAAAAGCCATTAAAACTCACTAGACCATAAAGGTAGGGCTGAAATGAGACTAAACCTCATACTTCGAACCCCCCATACATCCACAAACATGAATCTTATTTTTCCTTAATTTTCGGCACTCAAAATCCATTTTTTCCCTATTTTTTCCCATTTTTCCCATTTTTCTTATATTTTTTACAATATTAAATGATTGAAAATACAAAATGAGTTGTGGGTTGTGGCCCTTAGGTTCATTTGCAGCAAAAACACAAATTTAGTTGGTGTGTCTTATTATATTTTCCATTGATATATCAAAAACACCCAATTTTTCCATATTTCTCGTGTTTTACGAGTTTTACACTACTAATTTCATCCCACAACACTTATGATTTTCTGATTTTCTGATTTCAAACAGTTGGAAGACATTGCAAACAACATCATAATGCATAATCATCCCATGGGAACAAGTATCCATGAAGCAACTTGCATAAAACATCAATTTCCTTTGTAAAAATGAGATTACCGTTCTTTGTAGGTTGCGGGTTTTTATTTGCCATATCTTGGGACTGATTTTCAGCCACCATTAATGCTCATGACAGTCCACAATCAGCAATCTTCCTTCCTCTTGCACCACGGAGCAATCCGCTCTTCATTGGACAAGCATCTGTCATCCATTCTTCTTCTTCTTCTTCTTCACCACATGAATCTGCCTTTAGGGGAGAGAGAAAGACTGAAATCAGAGATCTTCATAGAGACCACCATTTCTCAGGCGAGAGGCAGCGATATGATCGGCATCCAGGAGGGAATGAGGGGCAGTGATCAATTGCCATGGTTGTTTGTAGCAGGCATGATGCATCTCCATCCACCAAGCGCATTTTTTGGCGCATGTTCCTCACGCCTTCTCTCCACGATTTGATGCATGCTCCATCCTCCAAACTTTCATGTGACATTAAATTTTGGGCTCCCAAAGGTCACTTGCCCATTTTGGCCAAATTTTGTCCACCCCTTCGCATCTTGACCGGTTTCTTGGCCATTTCCCCGTCCGGACTTCGAATCGAGCTCTAAAAAATCCTGAGCGTCCGACTCGGCATCCCGCATTGGCTGGTAACTCTTGTCAACCCGCACGACAGTCTAAAAAATTATGAGAAATCAACAAGTGTCACTCGAGCGCCTTTAAAGCACTTTGCCGCTTAAATTTGTCCTAGATCGAGCCGCTGCCTTCGACGTTGAACATTTTTCCATTGATATTCGTAATTTTTAGCTATTTTTAAGCATTTCTCAACATCAAAATTCCGCTCTCATTGGCGACCACAGGATAGGGCGACTCAGCCCGTCAAATCCCATAGTAGATCTGCACATAAACAACCAAAGGAAGCATCAAGCTGATACAAAGTAAATACATATTAAACACAGCACAATGCTCTCCCTACCCCCTGACAAAACCAAGGCATGACATCCATAGAGAGTAGGCCTAGCACAATCTGATAGAAAGTCCGCAGCTAGTCACTAACCAACCGCTCCAACACGGCCAAACTAGAAAGAACTATCAAAGAGGTCGCCCTAAGTGGTGGTCTGAACTACCTACCTAACTAAGGACAACACAAATAGGAGCTCCTACTAGGTGAGGACTCCTATAGCCTGATCAAGAAGTATTTTCTTGTAACACATTTCTTCTGTCAGGGTTTTTATTTTATTCATACTCGGGCATGTAAAAAGGAGGGAGCTGAGTGTAGTGACCCAAGGAGAACAGGGCATCGGCCTCAGGTCTTGTCTCGGTACCCAAGAACCTACCAAGCCCTCGCAAGGCGACACTTAATCCTTTTCTGACACTCACTTTTATTTTCGCTCCAACCTTTCTTCATTTCTTCTTTCTAGCAAGATGCCACCCCTAGGAAGACAAGGCATCGGCCGTGGGTCTAACTCGTCCCCTACCTGACCTTCGCTAGGCAATGATCAACTGCGTATAAAGTTTTGTTTCTTTTTCTTTTATTTGATAGGGGTTAGAACCCCTTTTTACACACCTTTGTATCTATATTTATTATCTTGTCAGATATTCAGGGGTTTTCTCCTTTATCATCTTTCGTTTTCTTTTGGCAGACTTCTCTAACTGCCTCACAACTAACAAGAGCTCCTAGAACGGCTGCCTAGCGGGCTAGCAGAACAAGGTCACTAGAATTCCCTTCTAAAACAGGTCTTTCAATGCTCGACAATGTCTTTACAGGAGGCAACAACTACTCATACCTCCCTCAAACATACTTAACCTAAACATGGGACTTCATGCCTTGGACGCCGGTCCCCAACAAGAAAAGAAAATTCCCTACAAGTACACAGACACAAATAGCATAAAACACGCTACTCGTAAAGGAGAGATATCACCTGGATGGGACCACGAGAAGCTTCCGCGCTACAAAAGGCTCCTTCCAAGCTCTTCTTCCGAACCTGTCTAGCACAGAACTAAAACAAGAAACAATTAACCGCACCTGTACTAAACAGATGACTGGCCCTCTTGGCCTAACGAAATAAAACCAAATAGCACCTACACATCCCTCCCTGGAAGAATCCAGATATACAATAATAAGCTCCGTTCAAGGAGGAAAACAGGCTCGTAGCCCTAAACTAAATGCATAAGGTTATGACCCATCCCTCTTGCATAGATAGCAAGAGGCGTACGCATAATATGTTGTCTAATCAACCTATGGGTCCCAGATAATAACGGTAGCTTGGTCTCGGCTACTCTTTGCATCACCCATATCAACCATCGTCTGCCATATATTGCATGTTCTGATAACATACCCCACAAGCGACCGGGTCCTGTTTCATCATTGATCACAATATCCAAACTAGGACCACAATTAAAGAAGAGGTCTTCCATAAGCAAGATTTGCTAATGAATCCGCAAAAACTGATTCCAGTAACGTGGAATCAGCTGAAGAGACACTCTCTCAAACTCCTCAAGTAGGGTCATAGCAGTTCGATGATACATACAAAGAATGGGATTCCGCACTGTGTATGTCCCATCTAGCTGATTCAGGATCAACTGGGAATCCCCTTTTACTAACAATCGACGAATACCACCTTGCTTGGCAATATACAGTCCCATAATCAAGGCTTTATACTCCTCCATATTGTTAGTGAATCCTACCCCGAGATAAGCAGCTAACTTCATTGTAACTCTTCGTCGGGGATCCCGGATTACTACTCCAACACTTCCTTTTTTATTAGGGCCTTTGGACGCTCCGTCAAAATATAATGTATACGTCCACAATTGGTTGACACAGCAGGCCATCACAAACTCCTCTACTCGTAATTATGGTAATCAAAGTTTAGCATGTTGAGAGGATGAACTGACGGCTCCATCCCACCTTCTTCATTGAACTCAACAGGGATACTCGTCAACAGTCGTAAGCTGTGATGGTAGAAGACTTTAATCTCCCACACAAAGGTTCCATCTTCTCGCTCAATCACCTTATATCCTTTGCTCCACCAGATGAGTTTCCCCTGATGGTATCTTTGCTCCAGATATTGGTGATCCAAATAAGGGATTAACTGACCCATCAACCGTCTTTTAAGCTCTTTTCCGCAGGTCTCAGATCATCCCCAGCATGGACCTGCAATGCATTTCTTTGGTATTAGCATACTTAGAAATAATAAGGTTTAATCTTATTAAGATTAACCTTATTCTTAAACTCTACTCCCTGTAGATCAGCTAATAGGGCTGTAGACCTATTCTTCCCTAACCTGACGATTTTGTAGGGGCCATCCCATTTAGGTTCCAATTTTCCTGGAAACAACTCCCTATGCGCATCGTAATACAAAACCAGTTGTCCTTTCTTAAAGGTATACTTCTTCGCTTTCAGGTCATACAACTGTTTCATGCGACGTTTAGCGCTCTAATAGGGCGTCCTCATTACCCAAAGAATGGTTTATTGCGAATCTAATGGTCGGTAACTCAATTTCTAAGATAAAACGCACTCCTCACCATAAACTAGTTTGAACGGCGTGTGGCCAGTGGCTCGCTTGAACGTGGTATTATATGCCCATACTACCACATATAGCTTCTTGTCCCAGTCATGTTTCTTCTCAGAGACTATCTTAGAAAAGATACCCACAAGCTGTCTATTAGTACTTTCAACCTGTCCATTTGCTTGCGGATTATAAGGAGTTGTTTTATTATGCTTGATTTGCCAAGCCTCAATCAAGCTTTTGATAACCTTGTTCAGGAAATGGGTTCCACGGTCCGACATTAATTCTTTTGGTGGACCAAAACGGCATATTATCTGCTCTAAAAGGAAATTAGCAGTTTCTTTAGCATCATCTTTCCTTGTTGCACGTGCTTCTGACCACTTTGTGAAGTAGTCAGTTGCTACAATAATATACCTCTTTTGCGCAGTCGAGGACGGAGTAATAGGACCCACAAAGTCTATTCCCCACTTCTCAAATGGAAGTATCGCCATAATAGGGGTGAGTGGTCTTTTCCTATTCTCTTGACTATCATGTCGTTGACAAATATCGCATCTCTTAACATACGCAAACGCATCCTGGAAGATGGCAGGCCACCAGTAACCTGCTCTTAAAGCCTTTTGTGCTGTAAGCCGTCCAGCAAAATGACCTCCGCAAGTGGAATCATGGCACTCTTCCAAAATGAATGGCACCTCGTCAGGCATCATACATCAGCAATAGATGTCATCAACCCCTTGTCGATATAATGTACCTGCGATCAAGGCAAACTTTAATGCATGTTGCTTAATTTTCCTTCTCTCAACTTTAGATAGTTCGGATCCAGCTTCTCCTGTCGATAAATAATGTGTTATTGCAGCATACCAGGAGGGAATAGACGCCGTATCTATCTTAAATAACAACTCCATGTCACTACCTTCAGCCACAGATTCTTTCGGCTCCCCAAAGTGCACAAGGCATTCCACGATGCCTTGCAACCGTGGTGGCTAACTCCTGATTTCATAATCAAACTCCTACAAAGTGATTAACCACTTCGCTAGACGATCAGGCGGCTGCAGCTTATTTATCAATAATCGAAGCCCCTCCGCCTTCATATAAAGCACAACTTTCTCATAGAGAATATGATACCTGAATTTCTTGGTCCCAAAGACCATCGCGAGACATAATTTCTCCATGTAGGTATAATTGATATCGGATACCCCCAGCTTTCAGCTAGCAAAAGCAATTGGGTGATACCACTTGTCTTCCCAAATTTGGGCTAAACAGCAGCAGCTGATACTATGCATGGTGGCTGTTGAAAATATATAAAATACCTCATCCCTTTTAGGTGCTTTTAAAATGGGAGCTGTTACTAGCTTCTGCTTTCCATCCTCGAAAGCTACCTTACAGGGGTCACCCCATACAAACAAATAGCTAAAGGACAATAGATTTGTAAGCGGCAACGTTCTTTCTGCCAAGGCGTTTATGAATCTACGGTAATAACCAACCAAAGACAGGAAGCTATGAACTTCTTTCGGAGTGCGTGGTGGACCCATGGCAACTATGACTTTGACCTTCTTGGGATCTATCGCAATTCCTACCGAACTGACTACATGGCCTAGCAATAGCCCATAAGGTACACCAAAAACACACTTCCGTGGGTTTAGAGCGATGCAAAATTGCCTACAGCGCTCAAAGCACTTTCTTAAAATGATCAACTGCCTTTCTCTCACGGTGGCGGCCCCTAAGTCATCAATAAACACCCTCAACTCTTCAGGGGATATGTCACCAAATGTCTTATCTGCTGTTCGTTGCCACAAACCAGGCACATTGCATAAACCAAAGGCCATCACATGGTACGCAAAAGTACCACAGACAATAATAAAAGTTGTTTTCAACTTGTCCTCTTCTGCAATTGCCATCTGGTTATATCCTGCAAAGCAATCCATAAACGAATATATCTCCCTACCCGCTAATTGATCCAAAATCTGGTCAATAAATGGCAACAGGTAGTAGTCCTTAACTGTCTACTTATTCAGCTCTCTAAAATCTACATATAATCGGATTTGGTTGTTTTTCTTCTTCATGATAACAACTGGTGAACACCATTCCGTGTGTTGTACAGGGAAGATCAAACCAGCTTTCCGAAGCTTCTGTAGCTCCTCATATAGCCCGTCCCTGAGTTCGAAAGGCATACGCCTTACTTTCTGTCGTACAAGGCGATTGCCTTCTTTCAACGGAATTGTATGGACGGAAACACTAGGAGGAATGCCTCAAAGTTCATCATAACTCCAGGCAAAGATATCGCGGAATTCTTGAATTAGGGACACATAGTCCTCCCTTTCTTGAACACTGAGCATGGACCCTAATTTGATTGGTCGCGACTCATTTGGCATGACAAGGTCTAGCTCGATAACATCTGCATCTCTTATACGATCTTGGGCCTCTATCGGCTCATTCAAAGTGATCTGATAGATGTCTTCCGTGGTGGATCCCTCTTTGGACTCATCACTCGATGATGTCTCACTAGCGGATACATCTTCTAATGTCTCCAATTCTGTGGAAGATAGAGGAGCTCTCTCACTCTACGGGGACTCACGATAGGCATCAATCACCACGCGCTGAGCACCTCTGCCGAATATCAACCGACCGGCGGGTATATCCACTTGGCAGTCCACTTGCAAGATCCAAGGTCGTCCAAGTAATACTTGGTAACTTGGATGCCTTGCAAAACGAATCACCCTGAAGTCCAACAGGCATTCTACATTTACAACAGTGACGTGGACCTTAGTAATGCAGCCTTCCGGCTGTCTCAAACTATCATCCGCCATTCTGAGAATTGTGGAGGTATCTTTCTGGATCGCAAGACCCAACCTTTCCATCAGTTCAGAACTCATAATGTTAATAGATGATCCCGTTTCGACAATGGCATAATCTACTAATATCCCATCGACATAGGCTGCAACCCTTGGGCAATGCTTCTCAGCATGCTCGAACCAGTCATCACCAACTCGTGCAATACCCAAAGGTTCTACGATATGCCCGGTACGTAGGATCTTTCTAAATTCCTTGCGTACTCCTGGGGAAAGCTTAATAAGCTGTAAAAGGTTCACATCTGGCTTGACTTCACAAAGAGAGCTCGCCAAATCGAATTCATGATAGTTCGGTAGAGTTCGCTTTTCATGCCAAACCATCCACTCTTTAGGTCGCTGGACCGGCTTTATTGCCTCTTTTTTAACTTTCACCTTCTTCCTCGGTGGCTCCTTATCCTTCTTAACATCGGCTTTATTCTCCACAGGCTTCAGAGGTCCCCCTTCCATGGCAAGATCCAGAACTTGTGTTCCTTTGTTGCCCTGTTTAGGGTTTCCGTCGACAGGCTTATCCTTGTCGGCCTCTCTACCCTTTTGACCTCTTGTAAGGACAGCACGCAGATTAGAGGTCTCAGCGTCATTAACGCGCACAGCCTCAATCAAACTAACCCCACTACCACTAGGTAGCTCCTTCACTGTAGTCTTTGGTCGTTGGAGTATTTGTTTAGGCCCGTCTTCTCGCTGGGAATCATTTCCTTGCGCACGATGATTAACAGGCCCTGGTTGCCGACTACCTCGCTGGAGGGAACTAATCTTACACCAGCAACTGGCTGCTAAATAGCCGGATTTTCCACAGATGTCACACTTGACATTTGGCCAATTTCATGGATAATGTTGCCCACCACACCATTTGCAGCTAAACCTCGAAGATGCACCCTCATCTGGGTATCTACTTCCTATCAAATTTTGTTTTTTTTAAAGAAAGTTGACATCAACGGCTATTTGTCGATACTGCTTCGTAATCATGTCGGTATAATGCTTCATCATGTCCTTAACCTTGCCAAGAACATTGGAAGCGCTCGACTCGTAGCCTTGATCATTACCTTGTCGTTCCATCGGCCTAACAATTCGATTAGGCACTGGTTGTTGAACCACAGGCATGGTATTAGGATTAACTGCATGGCCTCCACCATTTGGAGCCATTTGACTGCCCATAGGCATCGACATGCTAGGGGGAGCTGGTTATAAAGGCACATTCTACATCATGTTCCCTCTCCCATTAGGATTAGCCATCGCTATCCCTTGGCTACTACTGCCATTGGCCATCGCCATATTATTTCCCAATGCTAGACCCATATTCGAATTGCCTCTAGAGGCATAGGCTGCTTGTAATCGGGATTCCACTTCTTGTGCTCGTGTAATGGTAGTATCTATATCCCCCAAAGGGACACTACTCAATTGCAACTGGATATTAAAGTCCAAACCATGCAAAAAATACTACAATTGGGCAGCTGCGGGGATAAGAATAGAGGTGTCCAACTTACGGAAAACCTCTTTTAATTTCTTCGCATAAGCACGAACATCCTCGTGTGGTTCTTGGCGGGTCACGTTGAGTACACACAACCAATATTGCCCACCCCTTTCAGGGGAAAACTCCCTTCGAAAAGCTCCATAAAATGAATCAATATTCAATATGGTTCTGGCTTCTAAGCCATGATACCATATGGCAGCTCTTCCTTTGAGAGTCATGTTGAAGAACATCATTAAATGTCCTTCTTCTTGGATGCAACAGTTAAACATCAGCTTTTGAAACTCCCTGATGTGGAGTTCTGCATCTTCCTCAACTAACCCATTAAAAATGGCTAGCGGGTAACCTAAAGCTGGCAAATCCATCGTTCCTGTAGGAATTGCAATAGGTTGCGCCATGACAGAAATTGGATTTGCACTAGAAATAGGGGACGGTGGGGTTACACCTCCCGCACTTGATGTAGACTGCCTTATGGAAGAAAGGGGAGCACTAGAGCTTTCACCTTCTTCCAACTTACTGCTTGTGGCACCAAGACTACTAGATCCACTCCCTCGTAAGGGTTCAGCACCGCTACGCTTAGGGGAATACCTCCTAAGAATTTCAGCACGTCGCCTAGCTCTTTCGTCTCTCTCTTGCTTTTGGATTTTTGCTAGACGATGCTTATCGATGAATAACAGATCAATCTCAGTATCCTTTGGCATAAACTGCTAACTGGTCCCTAGACAACCAGGATTCGAGGACCGCCACTTCTAAGCGGCTCCCGGCAGATGCACCACTGATGGGACCTAAAACGGGCCGACACTGGCTCATGCACTAGCCGGACCTCTATCATGCGCTCAACAACCCCACGGCCTCACGGCCAGGAGCATGGATGACACATACATCATCTTCCTAAACATCTTGCATTTGTATCACGTCTCGTAGTCCAACTCTAACCCAATTAACACTCCTCAGAGGGAGTCCCAACACATTGCCAAATAGCACGAAGTACAAACATAGGAGGTCCTCCCACGGCTGACTGCCGCTACCTCACTGCGACTCTCCTACACCTTGGGGATTGGCCCCTCGATGCATCGCTCAACATATATAACACAATATCGCACATAGTTCTCTCAAGGTACCAATTAATCGTATCCAGAAATGTACCATTTTTCTCACTTTCTTTCCCTTAGACCCAACGCCTAGCCTACAGCTTGGACAACCTTACTCACTCAACGTTGGTCACAATCTTCTAGAAAGCAATTGCCATGCATCCAGGAGGTATTGTCTAATATCCTTTATCATTTTATGCTTCATGCAAATTGTGAATGTCCATGTGCTCAAGCAATTAAGAAAATCAGCATTGGTGCATATGTGGAAAACATTTCTTTCAATGATTTCGAGTATTGCTCGTATGCGGCGTTGCATGAACCTAGCACCGAGAAACCCTCATGCTACTAGGTTCTTAATTGTTAAATATCGACCAACCTAAATGGTATGCATAAAAACCAGCAAGCTTTTCATCATTTCATTCAGCATTTAAACACCTTTTATACACTCTACCCCCTCACCCGTTTAGGTTGTGAATGGTGCATAGGTTTAGGGTTCATTTTCCACATTTTTATTGTATAAAAAGCCATAAAAACTCACTAGACCATAAAGATATAGTTGAATTGAGGTTAAACCTCATACTTCAAACCCCCCATACATCCACAAACATGAATCTTATTTTTCCTTAATTTTCGGCACTCAAAATCCATCTTTCCCCTATTTTTCCCAATTTTCCCTGTTTTTCTTGTATTTTTTACAATATTAAATGACTGAAAATACAAAATGAGTTGTGGGCTATGGCCCTTAGGTTCATTTGCAGCAAAAACACAAATTTAGTTTGTGTGTCTTATTATTTTTTCCATTGATATATCAAAAACACCCAATTTTCCCATATTTCGCATGTTTTACGGGTTTTACACTACTAATTTCATCCACAACACTTGTGATTTTCTGATTTTCTGATTTCAAACAATTGGAAGACATTGCAAACAACATCATAATGCATAATCATCCCATGGGAACAAGTATCCATGAAGCAACTTGCATAAAACATCAATTTCCTTTGTAAAAATGAGATTACCGTTCTTTGCGGGTTGCGGGTTTTTATTTGCCATATCTTGGGACTGATTTTCAGCCACCATTAATGCTCATGACAGTCCATAATTAGCCATCTTCCTTCCTCTTGCACAACGGAGCAATCCGATCTTCATTGGACAAGCATCCGTCATCCATTCTTCTTCTTCTTCTTCACCACATGAATCTGCCTTTAGGGGAGAGAGAAAGACTGAAATCAGAGATCTTCATAGAGACCACCATTTCTCAGGCGAGAGGCAGCGATATGATCGGCATCCAGGAGGGAATGAGGGGCAGTGATCAATTGCCATGGTTGTTTGTAGCAGGCATGATGCATCTCCATCCACCAAGCGCATTTTTTGGCGCCTGTTCCTCACGCCTTCTCTCCACGATTTGATGCATCCTCCGTCCTCCAAACTTTCATGTGACATTAAATTTTGGGCTCCCAAAGGTCACTTGCCCATTTTGGCCAAATTTTGTCCACCCCTTCGCATCTTGACCGGTTTCTTGGCCATTTCCTCGTCCAGACTTCGAATCGAGCTCTGAAAAATCCTGAGTGTCCGGCTCGGCATCCCGCATTGGCCGGTAACTCTTTTCAACCCGCACGACAGTCTGAAAATTTATGAAAAATTAACAAGTGTCGCTCGAGCGCCTTTAAAGCACTTTGCTGCTTAAAATCGTCCTAGATCAAGCCGCCACCTTCGACTTTGAATATTTTTCCCTTGATGTTCGTAATTTTTAGCTATTTTTAAGCATTTCTCGGCATCAAAATTTCGCTCTCACATAGGGTTTGCTGTTGTAAAACAGGGAGAAAATCGGGGAAAATAGGGGGAAAATGGAGGAAATGCGCATTTGAATGTGTAGGAATCGCTAGGAGAGTGATCTGTAGCATCCGGTGAATGACTAGCAGGGTTATAAGTTCTGGAAGGGCAAGGGAATCCTCATTTGCAACCAGTTGAGAGAGAGAGAGAGAGAGAGAAAGAGAGAGAGAGAGAGAGAGAGAGAGAGAGAGAGAGAGAAAGAGAGAGAGCTTGGGTGACCGTTCGATCAATCAGGGCACAGAGTGACATTGCATTCGGCGATCCCTAGGTATATAGATCTCTCCCCCACCACTCCAACATCATTACTGGTGAATTTTGTGGTCTATAGTCATCGATATCTTGAGATTTTGGACGAATCCGTGCTTGAAAGTTCGTCGGGCCAGCGGAATTAGACACCTGACTGAGTGTCCGATTCTGAGAATCGGACGCTCGGACATCGGACCAACCCATCCGACTCGAACACTCGGACGCTCAGACTCGGACACTCGAACGCTCGCCGATCGGACCAACCCGTCCGACTCGGACACTCGGACACCTGGACACTCGGACCAACCCCGTCCGATCAGACGAATTAGGACACATCAGCAATCGGACCACCCTGTCCGGTCCGATTCCCAGAATCAAACCAGTCCATAATCGGACCAACGAACCACCAGAATCGAACACTCGGACCAACCCCGTCCAATCGGACCACTTGTCCGATTTTCAAAAATCGGACACCTAACCCCCATCCGATTCTGAGACTCGGACTGCTCAAACTCGGACCCACCTGGTCCGATTCCTAGAATCGGACCAATGGTAAATCGGACGTCCGATTTCCAGAGTCGGACACACAAAAAAAAAAGGGGGAAAACATCAAAACTTGACCCCTTGAGCGATTGGAAGCGCAACCCGCTCCAGGACAACATGGCAAACGCCTTGTAGGCAGTTCCCGACGTAGGAGTCAAGACCAAGGGACAGAGGGACAGTGTTGGAGCACTCCCCAGCGACCTAACACGTTGAGAATGGAAATCCAATCGGAGGACCTGTGATCAACCCTCCCCCCCCGTGAACGGTAAGAAGCAGCGCAGACCCTAGAACCCACTAGAAAGGCCAGGACTTGAGCAACAAAGCCTATCATGCCCGAAATGAGCGAGAGTGAGTGAGACGCCGAGGAATTGATTGCGACACTCACATTGAAATTTCGCACTTGAAGTACACTTAAAAAAGCTGAAAGCCTGATTGGGCACAAGTGCACAAGAAATGACACACTCACTGAGTGACCATAAATTGAGGTTTGTATTCAATAATCAAAGGAACTCACTCAGATAAATCACTCAAGGAACCCACCAATAGGAGAGGACCCAAGACATAGACAAACAAGTGAAGCGCAGGTTAGAACCAAGCAAGGAGCGCCAACGACAAGGATCTGTCAAGACTATTCAACCTAATCGACAGCGCAGTAGGGCGCAAGAATTCGACCATGACGGAAGAAAGCTCCGACCATCGATCTAATGAGGATCTCAATTTGAGTGTATTCCCAGATGCTATACAGCAGATGGTGAGCAATTATGACGTGCACGCCTGGTACGAGCACCGCGGCAGGACAGCAGACGCAATCATTGCAAACCTAGAGGAGGAGAGAAGGCTAGCCCGGAAGGCATTGCAGGGCATAACTGATTATTATAGGGATCAACAGGCTAGGAGCCAAAGGCAAAGCATGGAGTTGCATGAGGTGCAGCGAGTGCTGAATTTGGCTGGCCGAAACTGAACAGACCATGAGAGAGCACTAGAAGGAGACATGATATTGAGCGAGCTCCTCATGAAACGGCTGCTCGATAACACCGCAGTAGAGTAGAGTGCCACCGCACTAGCGACGTCTCTGCTTGCAAGATTAGGGGCAAACCAGGGCTCAAAGAGCCAGGCCAAAATACCGATTGTTGCCAAGCAACTCGATAAGTACCAACCGCATGACGATCCATACAGCTTTGTTGAGCAGTTTGAGCAAGTCTGCAAAGCCAACGGCCTCAACGACTAGACTCAACATTCGCAAGCATTCGGGCTTTGCTTAGGCGACAAGGGTAGGACGTGGTATACAAGCCTGGATGCCGTGGAACGAGCCAACTTCAATAATCTCAAGGATCTCTTCGTCAAGAGGTTCGCCGAGCCCGGATACTCCGATAACCTGCTAGTACGCTTGATGAATGTCAAGCAGAAAGAGAAGGAGGACATCCGCGACTACGTGACCCATGTGAGAAGTCTCTTTAAGAGAATCCCTCTAGGCGAGCGACCGACTGATAGAGCAGTTTCAACTGTATTCATCAGCGGAATTCGAGACGAGGAGTTATATAAGGCATTGGCAGGCAACTCAAGCTTGCAGCGGGACGTGGTGGCTAGAGTTTTTGAGGAAGCCATCAGAATCGATGACCAGTTGAAAGAGCGGAGCTCTAGGAGCTCAAATCTAGAAGAGACCAACCCGCGAAACTCAGAGAGAATGTCAGCCTCTGGTGAGCGGTCAATCCCATCATCCCAAGATAAGGGGAAGGCTGCCGAGACAGACCAAGGCATTGGCTGAGGTCAAGATGGAATTAGCCAAGATACAAGACATGTTGAGATGACCAATGCACCCGCACATCCAATGCATGTATTGTGGCGGAAACCACTTGCCGGCCGAGTGTCAAGACCCTAGGTCAAGACCTTGCACTAACTGCGGTAGGTTCGGCCACGATATCGCACATTGCAGACTACCAAGAAGACTTCCATACTCGCAACCCTACGGCCAGCCTTATCTAGCTAACAGGCCGCAGCCATTCTTCGGAAGGGCGCTGTTCATTTCTGCGCCTGTTTCAGTCGTACTGTTGGATCTCCATGCACAAGCCGCGATTTATCCTGCAACCATAGGGCATTTAAAGGGTGACCTATGAAGCTACTTCTCCCTGAATATTGCGCGTGATAGTTGCGTCTACGAGCTGCGCCAAGTCGAAAACCAGTCAGGCTGAAAACCCTAACTGTGGGACTCCATAGCTATTTTGTTTCAAGCTTCCATTTCACTTGATTTTCCTTATTGGCTTGAGTCAAGCTAAACCCTGCCACTTTGATTCACTGATTTGATTAGTCTCCAACAACATTTGTCCATCAAATCAAGGAGGGGAGATCTCTAAAGCACTTAAAGACCATTGAAGATTTGAAGACCTCTCATAGACTTGAACTCCAAAGCTTCAACTTCACTTCAAGTTCCAAGTTTCTCAAGTCAACCAAAGTCAGTGCCACACATCAAGGAGGGGACTCAAACAACGAGTTCATCAAGCAAAGGATCGGCATCAAGAATCACCATCTTCAACTCTAGTATCCCTTGATACTTAAGAGTGTTGATTTAACACTATTTTCACTTGTGTTTTTTGACACATTGAAGATCAATTTGGTTGCCACTTACTCACAGATTTGAAGCAGATTCTTGGTCATATCTATGATAACCAAGAAGATTTATATGTGGATACACTTCATGAAAATGACATGTGTTGCTTATCTACACTACATAGAAGATTTTTGTGATCTACTTGCAGAGAGACATGGAGTTGTTCATACTATAGTGCAATCAATGATTCCATCTAAAGTTTTTGAAGGCACTCCAGTTACCTTGGCCATCATAAAGAATGAGATGTCTTTGCTTGAGGGGGACAAAGACATGGACATGAAGACTAAAACTGCAAGCAAAGTCCATGGGGAACCAGACCAAGAAGACCATAAGATCAAAGAGCAAAGGAAGAAGGACAATAAGAAGATCAGCCATGAAGACCAAAAGACCACATCATTCAAAGCTGAAGAACCAAAGATGAAAGACAAGAAGATTTTCCATGCTGACAAAGAGAAATCATATGCTGAAAAAGACCACAAGGGCCTATCGTCCTTATCTCTCATTTTCTGTTTTAAAAGCATTGTACTTGCCTTAATGTTCCTTTCATAAGCTTTGTAAACTCCTCATGTAGCCTTGTACTACAACCTCTGTACACTTTGTGAGGCCCCTGTTACAGCCTCTGGATGTCCACCATGTTTATGGTACCCACACTTAACCTTTTCTGCGACAGCCTCTGGTGTTTTGCCATGTTTGTGGTATGCCCACACTTTGCAGGTACTGCTCTCACTAAAGCCTCTACACACTTTGTACTTTTCAGGTTGTGATTGAGGAGGGGTGTTGAGAATCTGCCAATCACACCTTATGTATGCCCCTTTGTATGGAACAACTAGGCTAGGAAGGTGCAGTTCATTCTAGGAAGAGAGACAGATCCCATAGGCACAGTGATGAAATGTGCTACCAAGCATTCCTATATAATGATGTACTTGACTATCACTTTCATAGGTTGATAATGCAATAGTACTTGTCTCTTTCTGTCAAGTCTCTGTGTCATTGTCAGTCCTACACAAGATTGTGTTTATGAGTTCAAGTCTCAATCTTGAAACCTAATTCACTTGTGTAACAGTTATCTTCTTTGTCAATGTCAACATGAGTAGTATCTTCATCTTCCATCCTCCATAGCTTCCGTCTTTGCCATGCTCTAGATCCCGCATTTCTCACAGCCCAAAGAGGAAGCCGTCCTCTAGCTCAGCCAATTTGCCATCCATCCCATTGGGGCTGTTTGGTGTTGAAAACCCCGATGGGGAGGCCACACCCATTCCCTTATGAGTTATGACCCGAGCCCAAACGAAGCAGGCCCGCATCTCTCTACCAGGACCTAATGAAAAGCCGCAGGTGGAAAAAGAAGAGATCGGAAGCTAAGGTTGCTCCTGTCTCTGTGAGCTTTGTAGCTTTCTTCTTTGGGGTCATAGTCTTTAATCGTAAGATCATAAAAAATGAAAATTTGGCAAATGAGCTTGGGATAATTAGATTGACAAAATTTTTTATTTATAGGGGGGAAGCAATCACCAAGAATTGTGAGAAATCGAGAAGAGTCTCGATTCCACAGGGGAATATGATAGAAGGGACGGAGGAATTTAAATTTGAGAGCTTGCGGAGTATCCTCCTTATCTTCTTGACAAGAAATTCCCGTGCTCGTACTTCTCTTGCCCCACTCCCTCTTGCTCTATACTCCTGAAGAAGGGCCTCTCCTCTCTTGCTCCGACACTACTCTCCACAACTCCCCATGCCTCTTATTTATAGCTAATTAGAGAATAAGGATTGTGGGGCTAAGAAGAAGAGCCCTTTATGGAGGGGATCTTGGCAAAATTAGTAATTTGAAGCTTCTTCTCTGATGCTCAAACTGCAATTTTGATGGTTCCATTGGCTCTGAAAGGGGGGGGTAAACTGCAAGACACTTGCTCAGAATTCTTCTAGACCACTCCTTCTTCTTCTCCCCATTCAGAGTGTCATTTGCTGCTTGTAAATTGCGATCATGATGCGCACAATTTTGCCAATCCTTCTTTTTGCCTAAAATCTCCAAAACTAGTTGAAAAAGCCACTTTCTTTTTTGCATGACACCCTATTCTAGAAGTTTTCATACCTTTTTAAGATATTTACAATAAATAATATCAAAAATATACTAGTTTTGTCCAAAAATCTAGTATTTTTGGACCATCCATACTATAGATACTAACACTAATGGCTAATATGGCTCATAACTCTTGTTCACATGGTAACTTCCATGATGGGTGGCTATACAGTCCTTGTCAATTTGGAAAAATTTTGGGTTATAATCTTTGGGTCTTTTTGCTCGAGATCTTCTATATTTAATGATTTTAGAGTTCTTCAAGTCCATTCTATGAGAAGTTGGGAAGATTTTAAATCAAATTCAGGATATCACAAATTCAAAGCAAATGATACTTTTTATAAAATCTAAGCATTTCCATGTAAGAAGCCTACATTTGCTTTTTAAAATACTATTTACATGAATATTTATAGTAAGGGTTTGCAAAGCATGGTTAGGATGTTTGCTTTAAAATATACTATTTACATGCATATTTGTTATAAGGATTTGCAAAGCATGGTTAGGATGATCAAAGGGCCAAGACTCATAATGACATATGAACAACTAAAGTAAGAGTAAATCTAAAAGTAACCAACAAGCAAGCAAAATTTGGCCAAGTCTCTATGGAGTTCATGGTTGTATGTTGCTTTGTAAAAAAATGTTTTATGACTATTGAATTAATATTTTCTCAAAATGTGTTTTAGTTGATTTTGGTTCTTTGGATTATGAAAATGTTGTGAGGGTAAGTATATCAATAGGAAGTCATGAACAAACCCTACTTTACATTGAATAGAAAGAGCTATGATAGCAGTTGCTATAATGATCATCTATCCTCTCAATATCATGAATATTTGTTATAGCCAAAGTGACTATATTAGGGTTGGCAACCAAATGTGAAGGGCATTGATAAAGCTAGAAAACATTAACAAAAGGAAAGGAAAAATGTTAACCCCAATGCAAAGAAAATTAAAAAGGTGGCCTACTGTGACTAAAGAAATAGGAGGAAAAAATGTCTAAAGTGCAAGGACAACCTTAAAAGTTCAGGGCAAGTGCAAAAGAGAAAATGCGCATTTTAAATGCAAAGGCACACCCTAAATTTTTGTAGAGAGCACTAATCTCCCTCCTATGCAATTTGTAAATGTAGATGGGCATGGGTGAAGGCACAATGTAAATAGGAAGGGAATACGAAAAGAAGACCTAGGCTAAAATGCTCGATCATGTAAAAAAGGATAGGTGCCAAAAGGGGATTAGGGCTTGTATAAAAGGCAAAAAGTGAATGAAGAAGCTCATTCCTGTGTGTGGCCAAAACTAGCTCTCTTCTTCTTCTTATTCTTACTTGTGCTTGTGCTTGTTCTTGTGAGAGGGAGAGTGAGGGAGTGAGGAAGTGTGTGAGTGTGTGAGGGTGAGGGACCATGATGGAGAAGCTCTCCATCTTATCCTCTCTTCTTCTTCTTCTTCTTCTTCTTCTTCTTCTTCTTCTTCTTTTCTCTTCTCTTCTCTTATCTTGCACACAAAAATGGAGCTTGGAGCTTCAATATTGAGCATGCTTGGGCTTGCACCTTACAAAGTTCTTGAGGGAGGAGGCAACTCGATCGAGCATGGAGGTAAGCTCACTATACTTGTAGGCGTGAGAGTGTGCATGGCTATGTAAGAGGTAGCCATTGCACTTGGCTTGAAATTCTTCAAGCAATAAGCAGACCTGGATCTTGCCGATTGAGTGTGAGCTCTCACATTTCGGTTCCATTGCCATGACCAACAGATTCAAGCTTTGAGCGGTTACATGTTCCAAATCGAGAATTGAAGTAGGGTTTGCTCCGAATCGGTGCTTGAGATAGGTAGGAAGCCAAGGAGTTGAAGAGGTATTTGATCTTGTTTGCAAGTAAATTTTTTTGGGTTTTTTGGATTTAGGTAAGTAGGTTGGATTAGTTTAAGTGGTTGCTTATGATATAGATGTATTTAGGTAAGGAAAAACCAAGGAAAACAGAGAAACACACAGTAGAGTTTTTGGTGTGATAGCAGGCCCAAAACATGAAAAAAAGAGAGAAAATAGAGCTTCAAGGCATTAAGATGGAAAAGAGAGAGAAGGGGGAGGTAAAACACTAATCAAAGAGGGTTTTGAGAAGCCAAAAGGGCAGGGGAAGAGCTCATTTGTCATTTGTGAGTTGAGGAAGAGAGCTTGATAGAGAGGGAGAGCTACAAGGCTGGAAACCATTTCATACTTGGCAATTTTCACCACTGCATCTCTAAGCCCCACAGGTAAGCTCTGAGTGTGCCTTGTTGTTGGAAGGTTTCTTCTAGGATTATAAATGAGAGATTGATAAAGGCACATGGGAGAATCAGCATGATTTTGACCATTCTAGAACTTTCAGTGCCCCACTCAAATGGAGTCACAGTCATCCAAGTCCCACTACCGCTCAGACAATTCGAGTTCCCAATCCATGCTCAAATGAACCATACCAATCCGAGTCATAGGCTCAGACTCGCACAAGATACTCAGTCTTGGATGGCTGACATTGGTATTGGATGACCAAAATTCAAACTTTCAAAATAGTCCACTCATTGCGGACACACGCAAACAATAAATCTTAGATGGCCGAGCATCCATTCACTTAGATTACTCTGACTCGGACAATCCAAGTTAGACACTCAGACACTGTCACACTTAGACAAATTGTGCAGAATCTAGATTCTGGCAAACTGGACCCACCCAGGGCAGGCAAAGCCTAAGCCCAAGCTAGATCACACCCCCATAGGCCTCTAAACGTGTAGAATGCCTCATAGGACCACCAAATTCACGAATCTCGACAACCTAATGGTCCAGACAACAATTGTAGTCACTATCCCTCAACCACGTGTCTCAATAGAGACCGAGACTAGTTGACCAAACTTGCTACTCCTCAAACCACATGTCTAAAATGCAATAGAGACTAGAATAATGAACTAGCTAGAGTGGTCGTCACCCACACAGAAGGATCAAGAAAAGTGTGTGCTACATTGTATTATTTTCACTAAATTTACACACTGCATCAATTAAACATTTAACGTGCACTTAAAAAGCTAAAAGCTTGATTTTTCATAGCGCACTTTGAGGAGCACCCCGCTAGCATCTAAGTGTCCTTAACATTGAGGATTCTTTTAAATAACAAGGAATTCATGCAAGATAAGATAAGTTGAACAAACCCACTAGTAGGAGGAGATCCCTGGACATCGAATAGTGGCTAAGGACACCAATCACAAAATAGTGAGAGACTTGAATCATCGAGTCGCTTAGGGAGTAAGAGCAATAGGCACAATTGGGGATGCAGCCCTGCTTGGCTTGATCAATCTAATCGACACCCTAGTTGCTCAAGAAATCAGCAACATGTTAGGAGCTAGCACCAGCCCTAGAAATGACAAGCTTGACTTGGGAGAATTCCCAATCGACATCTTGTTGAGAAATGACAAAGCAGATCCATGCCGCACTTGGTTCAAAGAGAATGGGAAATGAGAGGGATGCGTTGCTCAACCTCTCTGCCCATAGGGCATAGTCCCATTCCGGTCCCCTAAAACGGCATGAATCGAGGTTCTATCCTAACAATTTCTAAGGTCGAAGACGGTAAACCTTGTGAGAAGCCTCCCAGTTCTCTGAAACAACACTGCCGTAGGACGGACCCGTTGGGGGTTCTGCCCACCCGCTTCCCTTAATAGCTTTAGTTTTCTAATTAGGTCCTACCACATTTATGTGTGACACTTAAAAATCAGCTTCATTAATTAAGCCTTTTAGGGAACAGGGTTCGTTCGCATAACTTATAGCACAAACACAAAAACAGAGCAAAGCAGTCTGTTGATAAACAAGTTCAAACAAGTTCCTTAACTTATCTTCAAGTTAATATTTGTCTCCCGCCCATACATGAGAAATTATGTATCGCTTCTGTCCAACAGAAGTATCCCTTCTACCCTGCAGAAGTAACTGGTCCAATTCACATGGCACCACAAACTCAATCCTTTATCTAGAATAGGATCTCCCAACATGCCCAGATGTTGGGGGCCACGGAGGTCTTCAACTCCATTCTAGACCTAGCAAGGGGTGTCCAGAGCTCCAACTCACCCGCAAGCTGTCTAGGAACGAAACATCATTCCCATGGTTGGCCTTTTCACCACTCGACCTTCGGCCCATGAATCGAGCAGTGCCCTCTCGGGTTAATACGCGGTGCAACCATGGAGGTGATCCACCTGTAAAATATATCCTTCCTTAATTAAATCCTTTAAGAATCAAGCACAAACAAGACATTCAGCCTAATATCATTTTCCAAGAAAACATTCCTTTAATCCCATGGCGACTTGTCATCACAGACCCTTGCCATGCATTTACCATAAATCACAAGCACTTGGAATAATCATCCAAACAACAACTAACAACCAGTTGAATGTAAAAGCATCTAGGATATTGTTCGATCAACCAACAAAACCAATTGCATTCTTTCCAAAACAATGCAAGAGTAGATGATATAATATTTTCCATTGCATATTTGCTCTCCCCCTCGGGATCTAAGAGCAATATTATGCAAAAATATTATTAACACTTCCTTCCTTCGGCTAAGGCATATGTTAAGGGTTCAAACACTATTCATGATGTAAGTTCTATAGGTCACTTACCTTGATTGATAACCCAACCCTGAATTTGGATTGGCAAAAGTCATCGTTTTCCAACGGATCTCAAGACATCCTAGTTTTAACCCCTATGATCAATTTCTTGTACTAGCTCTTAGTCAAGTCATGAGGCAACTAGAAAATTATCCTCATATATCAAACATGAGATAGGCATAACGTGTAAATACTTGATAAGATAAGTGCGAGATGATCTCAAGTAATTAGACTCCAATAGGCCGTGCATTGAGCTAGAATCTAGTTTTTCCTAGTATTTGGGCTCTTAGGCTAAGTACTTTTGAGGTATCTAAACTTTAAACTAGTACTTCTCTATTCATGATTCTTAATGTCACATTCTTTTAGCAATTATGCTATTTATAGCCCTTGACTATACTTTAATCTAGCACTTGTATGCCCAATCTTTTAATGCCGTTCTTTTCACGACTATGGCATTCATAATGCTTGACTAATTCTTCCTTGTAATTGCTCTACTAGCAAATAAGTCATATGTAACTAGATGCAATTATCTTCCCTTGATATATGCACTTCACAAACTCCATCTTCCGAGTAGGTGAGATGATATTTATCCTTTTCCATGACCTATACTCGTGCATCATAGTATGGGGCGTAATGTTATCTCATATAAGAATCAAAGCAAGCATCTATCAATTTGAAAATACATTACTTACAACCGGAACCGCAGTTGGATTGACGGTGATGCCTTTGCCCGAAGCCTTGTTACTGGTTGCAGGATTATCATCCGTACGCGACATTCTTTTCTTGGAGGCCATTTTCCGCAAATAGACTCGAGAGATTAAGAAGGTAGAATAGATTCAAGATGGGAGAGCATAAGAGAAGATGGTTAAGTCGAGGATCGAGATAGAGGGAATTGAGCTAATTCTCTTTCTTGCAGCCTCTCGAGGTGACTCTTCTCTCTCTCTCTCTCTCTCTCTCTCTCTCTCTCTCTCTCTCTCTCTCTCAAGCTCTCTTTCAAGCTCTTCCTCACAATCTCTTGGAGAGGTATCCTTCTCTTTACCTCTCTCTCGCAGCCTCTCGGGGTCTCCTTATGCTTCTTATGCCTCTCCCATGCCTCATATTTATAGTGAATTAGAGAAGAGGGCTTGTGGTTGAGAAGTGGAGCTCTTTGTGGAGGGGGATCTTGGAAAGATCAGTGATCTGATGCTCAGATCATAAATCTGATGGTTCCATTGACTCTGAAAGGGGGTAAAACGCCAAGACACTTGGTTAGAAAGCTCTTAGTTCACTCCTTCTTCTTTTCTCTATTCAAAGTGTTGTCCACTGCCTGTGAACTGCGATCGCGGCGCACACGATTTCGCAAATCCTCTCTTTTTTTTTCTTTTTATAAAATCTCCAAACTAACTAAAATATCTCTTGTCTTTTCTTTTAAATGACATCCAGTTCTAAAAATCTCCATATCTTTTTTTTAGGATAATATCTAAAATATCTAAAATATACTAGCTTTGCCCAAAATCTAATGTTTTTGGACCATCCAAACTATACGCATTAACCTAGTGATTAATATAACTCATAAGTCTCGTTCACGTTGTAATTTACGTGAAGGGTGTCTACGTTCCTTGCCAATCCGAGAAAAATATCGAATATATGACTCTTGATTTTTCTAAATAAAATATTTTAAATTAAATAAAAATATTAATAATTAATATTAGTTAGTTTTTACCTTAGTTAGTAATCTTACTAACTTATTAATTGACTAACTAACTTTTTAACTAACCAACTAACTTTTATTGTGTGTAAATATTATATCCTCCTCCCCACAAAGATGTATCGCTTCTGTCCAACATAAGTATCCCTTCTGCCCTGTAGAAGTAACAGATCCAATTTACATGGCACCACAAACTCAATCCTTTATCTAGAATAGGATCTCCCAACATGCCCAGATGTTGATGGCCACGGAGGTCTTAAACTCCAATCTAGACCTAGCAAGGGGTGTCCAGAGCTCCAACTGACCCGCAAGTTGTCTAGGAGCGAAACATCATTCTCGTGGTTGGCCTTTTCACCACTCGACCTTCGGCCCATGAATCGAGCAGTGCCCTCTCGGGTTAATACGCAGTGAGACCATGGAGGTGATCCACCCATACAATATATCCTTCCTTAATTAAATCCTTTAAGAATCAAGCACAAACAAGGCATTCAGCCTAATATCATTTTCCAAGAAAACATTCCTTTAATCCCATGGTGACTTGTCATCACAGACCCTTGCCATGCATTTACCATAAATCACAAGCACTTGGAATAATCATCCAAACAACAACTAACAACCAGTTGAATGTAAAAGCATCTAGGATATTGTTCGATCAACCAACAAAACCAATTGCATTCTTTCCAAAACAATGCAAGAGTAGATGATATAATATTTTCCATTGCATATTTGCTCTCCCCCTCGGGATCTAAGAGCAATATTATGCAAAAATATTATTAACACTTCCTTCCTTCGGCTAAGGCATATGTTAAGGGTTCAAACACTATTCATGATGTAAGTTCTATAGGTCACTTACCTTGATTGATAACCCAACCCTGAATTTGGATTGGCAAAAGTCATCGTTTTCCAACGGATCTCAAGACATCCTAGTTTTAACCCCTATGATCAATTTCTTGTACTAGCTCTTAGTCAAGTCATGAGGCAACTAGAAAATTATCCTCATATATCAAACATGGTATAGGCATAACGTGTAAATACTTGATAAGATAAGTGCGAGATGATCTCAAGTAATTAGACTCCAATAGGCCGTGCATTGAGCTAGAATCTAGTTTTTCCTAGTATTTGGGCTCTTAGGCTAAGTACTTTTGAGGTATCTAAACTTTAAACTAGTACTTCTCTATTCATGATTCTTAATGTCACATTCTTTTAGCAATTATGCTATTTATAGCCCTTGACTATACTTTAATCTAGCACTTGTATGCCCAATCTTTTAATGTCGTTCTTTTCACGACTATGGCATTCATAATGCTTGACTAATTCTTCCTTGCAATTGCTCTACTAGCAAATAAGTCATATGTAACTAGGTGCAATTATCTTCCCTTGATATATGCACTTCACAAACTCCATCTTCCGAGTAGGTGAGATGATATTTATCCTTTTCCATGACCTATACTCGTGCATCATAGTATGGGGCGTAACGTTATCTCATATGAGAATCAAAGCAAGCATCTATCAATTTGAAAATACATTACTTACAACCGGAACTGCAGTTGGATTGACGGTGATGCCTTTGCCCGAAGCCTTGTTACTGGTTGCAGGATTATCATCCGTACGCGACATTCTTTTCTTGGAGGCCATTTTCCGCAAATAGACTCGAGAGATTAAGAAGGTAGAATAGATTCAAGATGGGAGAGCATAAGAGAAGATGGTTAAGTCGAGGATCGAGATAGAGGGAATTGAGCTAATTCTCTTTCTTGCAGCCTCTCGAGGTGACTCTTCTCTCTCTCTCTCTCTCTCTCTCTCTCTCTCTCTCTCTCTCTCTCTCTCTCTCTCAAGCTCTCTTTCAAGCTCTTCCTCACAATCTCTTGGAGAGGTATCCTTCTCTTTACCTCTCTCTCGCAGCCTCTCGGGGTCTCCTTATGCTTCTTATGCCTCTCCCATGCCTCATATTTATAGTGAATTAGAGAAGAGGGCTTGTGGTTGAGAAATGGAGCTCTTTGTGGAGGGGGATCTTGGAAAGATCAGTGATCTGATGCTCAGATCATAAATCTGATGGTTCCATTGACTCTGAAAGGGGGTAAAACGCCAAGACACTTGGTTAGAAAGCTCTTAGTTCACTCCTTCTTCTTTTCTCTGTTCAAAGTGTTGTCCATTGCCTGTGAACTGCGATCGCGGTGCGCACGATTTCGCAAATCCTCTCTTTTTTTTTTCTTTTTATAAAATCTCCAAACTAACTAAAATATCTCTTGTCTTTTCTTTTAAATGACATCCAGTTCTAAAAATCTCCATATCTTTTTTTTTAGGATAATATCTAAAATATCTAAAATATACTAGCTTTGCCCAAAATCTAATGTTTTTGGACCATCCAAACTATACATATTAACCTAGTGATTAATATAACTCATAAGTCTCGTTCACGTTGTAATTTACGTGAAGGGTGGCTACGTTCCTTGCCAATCCGAGAAAAATATCGAATTTACGACTCTTGATTTTTCTAAATAAAATATTTTAAATTAAATAAAAATTATTAATAATTAATGTTAGTTAGTTTTTACCTTAGTTAGTCTTTAGTTAGTAATCTTACTAGCTTATTAATTGACTAACTAACTTTTAAACTAACCAACTAACTTTTATTGTGTGGAAATATTATATTCTCCTCCCCACAAAGAAGTATCGCTTCTGTCCAACAGAAGTATCCCTTCTGCCCTGCAGAAGTAACTTGTCCAATTCACATGGCACCACAAACTCAATCCTTTATCTAGAATAGGACCTCCCAACATGCCTAGATGTGGGGGCCACGGAGGTCTTCAACTCCATTCTAGACCTAGCAAGGGGTGTCCAGAGCTCCAACTAACCCGCAAGTTGTCTAGGAGCGAAACATCATTCCCGTGGTTGGCCTTTTCACCACTCGACCTTCGGCCCATAAATCGAGCAGTGCCCTCTCGGGTTAATACGCGGTGTGACCATGGAGGTGATCCACCCGTACAATATATCCTTCCTTAATTAAATCCTTTAACAATCAAGTACAAACAAGGCATTCAACCTAATATCATTTTCCAAGAAAACATTCCTTTAATCCCATCGCGATTTGTCATCACAGACCCTTGTCATGCATTTACCATAAATCACAAGCACTTGGAATAATCATCCAAACAACAACTAACAACCAGTTGAATGTAAAAGCATCTAGGATATTGTTCGATCAACCAACAAAACCAATTGCATTCTTTCCAAAACAATGCAAGAGTAGATGATATAATATTTTCCATTGCATATTTGCTCTCCCCCTTGGGATCTAAGAGCAATATTATGCAAAAATATTCTTAACACTTCCTTCCTTCGGCTAAGGCATATGTTAAGGGTTCAAACACTATTCATGATGTAAGTTCTATAGGTCACTTACCTTGATTGATAACCCAACCCTGAATTTGGATTGGCAAAAGTCATCGTTTTCCAACGGATCTCAAAATTATCCTCATATATTAAACATTGTATAGGCATAACGTGTAAATACTTGATAAGATAAGTGCGAGATGATCTCAAGTAATTAGACTCCAATAGGCCGTGCATTGAGCTAGAATCTAGTTTTTCCTAGTATTTGGGCTCTTAGGCTAAGTACTTTTGAGGTATCTAAACTTTAAACTAGTACTTCTCTATTCATGATTCTTAATGTCACATTCTTTTAGCAATTATGCTATTTATAGCCCTTGACTATACTTTAATCTAGCACTTGTATGCCCAATCTTTTAATGTCGTTCTTTTCACGACTATGGCATTCATAATGCTTGACTAATTCTACTTTGTAATTGCTCTACTAGCAAATAAGTCATATGTAACTAGGTGCAATTATCTTCCCTTGATATATGCACTTCACAAACTCCATCTTCTGAGTAGGTGAGATGATATTTATCCTTTTCCATGACCTATACTCGTGCATCATAGTATGGGGCGTAACGTTATCTCATATGAGAATCAAAGCAAGCATCTATCAATTTGAAAATACATTACTTACGACCGAAACCGCAGTTGGATTGACGGTGATGCCTTTGCCCGAAGCCTTGTTGCTGGTTGCAAGATTATCATCCGTACACGACATTCTTTGCTTGGAGGCCATTTTTCGCAAATAGACTCAAGAGATTAAGAAGGTAGAATAGATTCAAGATGGGAGAGCGTAAGAGAAGATGGTTAAGTCGAGGATCGAGATAGAGGGAATTGAGCTAATTCTCTTTCTTGCAGCCTCTCGAGGTGACTCTTCTCTCTCTCTCTCTCTCAAGCTCTCTTTCAAGCTCTTCCTCACAATCTCTTGGAGAGGTATCCTTCTCTTTACCTCTCTCTCGCAGCCTCTCGGGGTCTCCTTATGCTTCTTATGCCTCTCCCATGCCTCATATTTATAGTGAATTAGAGAAGAGGGCTTGTGGTTGAGAAGTGGAGCCCTTTGTGGAGGGGGATCTTGAAAAGATCAATGATCTGATGCTCAGATCATAAATATGATGGTTCCATTGGCTCCGAAAGGGGGGTAAAACCCAAAGACACTTAGTTAGAAAGCTCTTAGTTCACTCCTTCTTCTTTTCTCTGTTCAAAGTGCTGTCCACTGCCTGTGAACTGCGATCGCGGCGCGCGCGATTTCGCAAATCCTCTCTTTTTTTTTCTTTTTATAAAATCTCCAAACTAACTAAAATATCTCTTGTCTTTTCTTTTAAATGACATCCAGTTCTAAAAATTTCCATACCTTTTTTTTAGGATAATATCTAAAATATCTAAAATATACTAGCTTTGCCCAAAATCTAATGTTTTTGGACCATCCAAACTATACACATTAACCTAGTGATTAATGTAACTCATAAGTCTCGTTCATGTTGTAATTTACAAAAAGGATGGCTACGGTCCTTGCCAATCCGAGAAAAATATCGAATTTACTACTCTTGATTTTTCTAAATAAAATATTTTAAATTAAATAAAAATATTAATAATTAATGTTAGTTAGTTTTTACCTTAGTTAGTAATCTTACTAACTTATTAATTGACTAACTAACTTTTAAACTAACCAACTAACTTTTATTGTGTGGAAATATTACATTGGATAAGGCATTGTTTTAGGGTATTAAAGGCTTCTTCACAGACATCAGTCCAAAGGAAATTCGCATCTTTTCTTAGGAGCTTGTGCAGAGAGGCTGCCTTGGTTGCAAAATGTGCAATAAATCTTCTATAGTAGCCCACATGGCCAAGAAATCCTCTCAATTGCTGGAGGCTTGTTAGTGCTATTAAGGTGGCAATCTTCTCAATCTTCACTCGGTCTGTTGCAATCCCTTGTGCAGAGACAATATGGCCCAAAAGAACTCCTGAAGAGACACCAAATACACATTTGTCAGGGTTGAGAGAAATCCCATACTCTCGGTATCTGTCAAAAGATTGCTCTAGGTGTCCCCAGTACTCACGGATCAAACTATAGACACAAAAGTCATCAAGATACACCTCAATGAAATCATGAAGATGATTCTGGAAGGTAGCCATCATTCCTCGTTGGAAGGTGGCAGGAGCATTACATAGCCCAAATGGCATCCCTCTATAAGCATAGGTCCCCCATTCTGTGGTGAAGGTTGTTTTGGATTGGTCCTCTTCTACAATTTGGACTTGGTTATATCCGCTGAATCCATCTAAGAGGGAATACAACTCATGACCTGCCACTGTGTCCAACAATTGGTCTGTAAAAGGGATAGGGAAATGATCCTTCTTCGTCTTTGAATTGAGCTTTCGAAAGTCAACACATATTCGAAGTTTCCCATTATTCTTGGGTACAACCACAATGGGTGAAACCCATTCACTGTTAGCCACAGGATAAATGAACTCGGCTTCAAGAAGTAGGTCTTTGTACGACCAAGAAAACACATCTAAGTTCTCCTTTAATAAGTCTCGCAGGACTACTAGTTCTTCTTCTAGAAGATTGAGGCCCACTTTCAGGTGACGTTCGGTACCATCAGAATCCAGGAACGTTACTTGTCTTTCGCCTTCCACCTCGTGGATAAATACCCCACGGATAGCTTTTGGATAAAGGTCTGACTCTTTCAAGAGAGTAGTGTCATCGTCCGATGTTCCACTAGAACTAGTGTCCTCCTTTTGAACAGATGACTCATTTGTCTGTTGAGGTTGTTGGAAGGGTATCAAAGCTTTGTTTGCTTCTGTGTGAGTGGTAATTTCTTCTAGACTTAGGGATTCATCTTCAGAGGATGTGTCCAGGAATGTCATATAGCACGGATCTTCTATGGGCCATGGCTCTGAGGGCTTTGGCTTCTGTTGACAAGGGGCATCATCATCATCTTTTCTCTGGACTGAACAATTCTTATACTTTTAATCCATTGCTTATACAGATTCGGCATACTTTGTGGTCCATTGGCCAACCCAAATGGAACCATGGTCATTCCATCCAACACCCTGAGATCTTCAGCCTCTGAGATCTCTATAAGGACATCAACAAGATCATCCATTATCATAAGAAATTCTTCATCTACACTTTCATAACCTGCATCGTTGTCTTCCTCATCATTTTCATCCTCTTCCCCTAGAGGCTTTGTCTATGCTTCTGTAGAGGCTCTGTAGGAGAAGAACAGATCTTCTGCCTCTGTATCTGCTTCTGCTTCTGCTTTTGTCTCTGTTTCTACTTTGTCTCTGCTCTGTCACTGTCTTTGTGTCTGTTATTATCTCTGTGACTGTCTCTGTTACTACATCTGTGAGACTGTCTCTGTATCTATTACTACTCTATATCTATTCTGTCTCTGTTTTGTCTTTGCGACTATCATGTAACAGGGAGAATAGTATATCCATGCTTCTATTTCACTATCAGAGGTGATTTCAGAAGTCAATTCGATTTGAGACAGGAGGTATTCTCCCATGGACAAGGACTTTGCTTCCCTTGGTAGTTGGCTTACACTGCCCACCACTGTTAGGGACTGTGCCTCTATTTTCTTAGGAAAGATCTGCTTAACAGCCTCTTCGTCTCCTGATGTACCATCTGTTACCTTGTTGAAGGAGTCAGTTATGACTTCGATGGATGTGGATCCATTGCCTTTTTGCAATCCATACAATTTCAACACCACTTTGTTGGGTCCTCTGCCTAGGGTCAGGGTTCCTTTGAACCAGTCCGTCCTAGCTCTTACTTCAAAAGGTCAAGGTCTTCCCAACAGCAAAGGGTATGAGGTCCCATAAGAATTTAGTTTGACCACCAAATATGTCAGCCAATAATCTCTTCCTGCAAAGGTTGTTTTTACGTATGGGAGGATGCCCAACGGTTTGATTTTGCTTTGGTCTGCCAATCTGATAAGCCACTATATAGGTTGAATTCCTTGCAACCCTAAGTCTTTCATTATCACATCTCTCATTATGTTTACTAATGAGCCTCCATCAATCAATGCATCTGAAATAAAGCATCCTTCTATCCACACACTAATCTCTGGGGTTCCAGGATTTAGGAAGGCGTTAGCCACATCGACTTCATTTACAGGCTCCGGGGCCTTATTGGTCTTGGTCGCTGTTGAAGGAGCAATCCTTAGTCCACGTCTTCTTGTCAAGATGCTTCTGAATTTCTTTCGATAGCTAGGAGACAACATCGAAATGTTAAGTTAGGTTTAAAAGTGTCAAGGTCTCTGACCAAGTCATAATCTTTGATAGGATCCACAGGCTTCTCCAGCCGACTGGGAAATGGGGCTACACCCATTTTCATCTTTCCTTTTTCTTCTAGTAATTGCAGCATCGACACTTCCTCTGTTTCTGGAAGTGCTTCTATCTCATCTATCTCCTCGACCTCTGGTCCTGTCTCTGGGACTGTCTCTGTGACTCTCTATGGCACTGCAATGCTCTGTACTGCACTGTTCTATCCTGTACTACTCCGTCCCTCTGTTGGTAGATTGAACTTCACAGTCTTGGTAGAAGAGTTATTTTCGTTCTGAACAACTGGTTCCTTCTTCTTGGTGCACGTGACAGCGGCAACTTCCAACTCTACCAAATTGGAGATATGCTCTTGTACCTTCTCTTGGCTATCAGTAGCATTGGCCTTTATAGGGGCTGGACTTGGACAGTCCTTTGCAATGTGGCCTTCTCCTTTGCATCGGCTACATAAGGGCTTGTAATCCACAAATCGTCTAGGATTTGGACAATTCGAGGAGATATGTCCCTTTTCTCCACACCTGTAACATTCCACCTCTTATCTCTAACCATCGCCTATAACTTTGAGAGGAAAATCTCCTTGGACCAAAATTAGGACCAAACTCCCTATCCTATGTTGTCATTTTGGACTCTAGCAAGTTAAATCTTGCATTTTCATCTTTTTGTCTTCGTTCTCGTGCATCTCTTTCAGGGAGCAAATATCCTCTGCATGATTCTTCCACAAACACTAGGAACAAAAGGCTCCAAGAATGGTTGGTTTTCGGGTACATTTAGTGGCTAAATGTCCCACTTGATGACACTTTCCGCACCATGTATTAGAGCACATCGCATCTCTTCCAGCCCCCATAGGGGTGGAAATATTTGCGGTATTCACCTTCTGCATCTGTAGCTTCTCTGTAATCACATCCACAAGCTATTTCTTGATACTTGCAACTGAGTTGGATAAGTAGTCCTTCAAATTTTCACCTCCTGAAGTACTTGTAGTAGGATTTTGGGAAGCTTCTGTAATTACTGCATACACTAGTTGGCTTGATCCAGAAGATCCTATGTTCTGGTTCTGATTCAGAGCTCCTGTTGAGACTTGGGGTTGTTGATTCCAGTTGGTAGGGTTCCACTGTTGTTGAGTTGCCATTGGAGGAACTGTTTGAGCCACTGTTGTTGTGGTTAAACCAGCATTTGAGGCACGGTCGTCTGTGGTGACCACAGTGGATTAGGTGCATTATACTGCGGCACTATTTGCATCTGAGAATAGGGATAGGGAACTATCCCTGGGGCTGCTTTTGGTGTACCATTCTTGGCATAGGAGGAGGTAAGACTCCTCTTCCTGGAGTCATTGACAGCCTTGCTTCAACTTCGACATACAATCTTGCACCTTCCACTGCAGCTTGTAGATTGACTGGTCTTCTCAATTCCACAAACTTGTGAACTTCTAGTTGTAGGCCTCTAAGGAACACTCCTTTCTAGATTCCTTTGTCCAAATGATGGTTAGTCCATCTCTTCAGGATGGATTCCATTCACGATACATAAGCTTCTACTCTTTCTCTAGAAGACTAACTTAGGTTCATGAACTCCTCTCGCATCCGCTCTTCAAAACCTTCACGCCTGAATTTAGTGAGGAATGCCAATTTCAGGTCGTCCCATGTGCCAAAAGTTCCTGCTACTTGTCTCTCATACCACTAAAACGCCGTGCCCTTGAAAGTGGCGGGGAATATTGCTAGCCAATGCTCAAGGGTTCTAGCATTGTTAGCCACACATGCTACCATGAATTCTGCTACATGAAGATCATAGTCTTCATTGTATTCTCCCTTAAAAACTGGCAATGGGACTACATTTGCTGGCCTGTCATCAATATTTCCAGGGTGAATTTGACTAGGAAGGGGACCTTGAGTTGCCATGGGGACTTCTGTAAAGAGTGCTTTTAGGGCATCAAAGGAGGCTTCTGCTGCGAGCTCGTTCTCAGCTTTGATTTTTTCCTTCTATCTTCTTACGTACCTCTGGACTCGTTCTAACGCTTGCCTCTTGATTGTGTCATTCATCAAGGGCTTGGCTCCAACCAATTGTTCAGTACTCAATAGAATAGAATCAGAAAGGGGTTCAGTCTCTCTGGGGGATTCTCTGGCCAACATCTCTTCTACTTCCTTCTTTTCAACATCTCTAAATTCGGCTTTCAAGCCACTACAGAGGGGAAGATATTCCATTCTGAAAGTATCAAAACTCATTCTTCTTAGGATCGTTGTTGTGCCACTATAATAATGCCAACTTCTGAGGGTTTCAACACTGTATGTTGTGAAAAACACTCTATCTACCAACTTCCAGTGGGTTGCTAATTGGACAAACAGAAGATTGTCAATGCATCAAGCATCCCACGTATCTTGCTGTTGAGCATCCACGAACAAATTCCAACTCTTTTCCTTCTTGTTTTCATGAACCTCCACAGACCACGACTCCTGAAGCTTCTTCACAATCTCCCACTTGATAATGTCTGGAAACTTCTCAATAAATACCAAATCTTCCATGGATGGTCATTCTCTCTGATTCTGCTCTTCAGTTTGTTCCCAAACAATTTGCCACCAAGATGCAAGTTTTTGCTGTTCCAACAGGAAGAGGAAACAATCCACTGTATAGAGCATGCATCATGATGATGGTAATATGTTTCCACCATTGTGGTATGAACTTCTTGTGAAAAGTGGCTTTGATAATGAGAATCTCCAACTCTTCAGTGGAAGAAGGAACTTTGCAAACATCCATTGAATTCTCCTCTTCTTGGCAATGCCGTTTCCTTCCTTTTCAGCCTCTTCTAATGCTTGCTAATGGCAAGTTTCCCCGGCTGCACACCAAAAACATGGAGCCCCAAGAGGAACACCAAGGAAAAGGGGATTCTACTGCAAGAAAATCTATCTTGTAACATCAACAAGCTTACATTTCATTTTTCTGATAACCAAAACAAAGAAAATAGCAAATCTTCACGCAGCATCATAGTAGATATCTCCCATGGATTTGATAGAATCAACCATAATCCTCAACATCTTCATAGAATCCATCAATATAACAATGAACATAAAAGAATACACCAATTTTGAATGGAAATCAATCACATAGTTTTCATCTTCAATGACTTCATAGTTTTCTCTCTCAATCTCTCATATACAGTTACATTGTTTTGATAGAATTGACTATCTCTAGCTCTCTCTATCTCTCTCTATCAATAGTACATCATCTCCTCACTACAATACTCTAATAATGACTCTCAATAATCCTTCTTAGGTCGTGGATGCACCTCCCAAGAGGTATATCTGATGTGAAGAGGCACCAGAGCCACTACAGTGTCTCTTCACAGCTCACTACTGTCACTGTTACTCCAGTCTTTTCTTCAGTCTTCAGCAGCTACTTTTTCCATTTGTTTTAGCACTTTTGAACTTAGATTCATCCTTTCCAAAAGTTAGAAAACTTTCCCTAAGTCACACATACTTTCTATAGAAGATCTATAGAATAGTACAGTACAGGACCAGAGCAGATACAGAACAGTTACAGAACAGAGAGAGAGGCTCTACAGAAGGTTTACAGAACCAATCAGAACCTCAACAGAACCTATTAAAACATCACAGAGCTTTAGATCTCTACTGAGAATCATCATGAGCTTCCAAAACATAATCAATATCATCCAAAACACTCTCAAACACTTCCATTAACAACCATACATCACTCTAAATCCATCAAAAATCAATCATTCAGTCCTCAAAAATAACAAAAATCAGTCAAAAATTCAGTCTTTTTCCACTCTCAACACTACATGAACTCATGCGACTCATTTCTAACAAGGAAGCTGACAAACTATGCTTAACTGTGACATTCAATGATGTGCTCTGCCAACAAAATTTCTTAGAGATAGAACAACTAAAGCGAAAATCAGAGGGTCGAAGTCAATTTGAAAAGTGATGGTTTGAAAACTGTGTTACAATGGCCAAACTGGGAGCCCAGATTATGGAGCGATTGGCCAAATGGCAGTCTCAAAGAGATCCAACCTATGTGGCACCGACTTCCTTTCGAGTCGTGCTGATTGCCATTCAGGGTATAGACTTAGCTGAAACTAGCCAAGAAAACTCTCTAATTGATAAGGTTCTCACTGAGGAGGAGCTACATGTTGCGAGTAGGCTCGGACAAGGTACCATGCTGCTCGATGTTGCAAAATATCTATTGTTATTAAGAAATCTTCCATGAGTACTGGATGCGTGTGCCACACTCCAGTACAATCCGGGATTCTATGATTGGTTTTCATCCTCACGAAGTGACATGGATTCGTAAATACGTACATAAATGAACCATGAATTTTGTGACCCTGTATAGATAATACCAACACACACAAGCAATGATAAGTCAAGCATAGGGAGAAGAGTTGGATTTGACATGATAAGCTCCTCGGGTCCTCCTCTCGTCACATGTCTAGAAGTTGTGTGACCATTTTTGCCTCCAAGTGGAGGGCCTACAACCCTCATTACCGCCATAGGAATCCCTGATCAACATCTTTGGCAGCATAGATGGGGCGTCATCCCCTTCTATACACCTTTTCCCTTTTCAATCTATCCTTCCAAGGACGAGCCCTGCTCCACTCCATCACAACCAATCCATGCAACTTAGCATAAGCCAAGATCTACTAATGGCTAGAATACGCTCCGCAGGCGAAGTAGAACAAATATCATCACAAGGCCATCCCTCCACAATGAGCTGCATACCTCACCTCACCCTTCCTTCTCATAAGCGCTTGATAATCAATTGTTTAATCCCTTTCATGCAAAATCCTATCTCAAAGCCTAACCTTGGTTTACATTTTGCAGATTTTCCCATAGTAGCCATCATGGAGCACACAATGCAGCTGGCCTGCAAAGAAGCCCTCCACTGTCAGAGAGAGGATAAGGCACTAGCGCCTTCACCAGAACGCTACGTGCCTACTCTAAAGAGATACGTGCTGAAAATAGGCCCCAAGAGACACTGCCCAAGACACAGGCTGAAAACTCCCCAAGCAAAGAAGACGAAAGCTCAAGGGAGCACCCATCACGGAGCAACATCGGCCGTGCAAGCCCCCATCAGACGCTCGAGAACCAGGTGCTTGAAGGTGGAGAAGGCAGCTAGAGACAAGTACGAATTTGATGAATTGTTTAAAAGCATTCTTGAAATAGCTGCTGCCAAAGACTACACCATTCAGGTCCCTGTTGATATTTGCCCTGGCTAGCTTGATGGGAGCCCCTCACCAACACATCCATAGTCGTCTGATCACCTGAACTCACACAGCCTCTCATACAAATAGAATAGCCCCCGTGTTGTATATACCGCTTAACAAAGGCCATCTTGATATAACTTTTTGTCCTTAAGTGGTTAAAGGGGTAGGCTCCCTAATTGTGCAAACCTACTACTAATACATGTCATGTCTTTAACAAGCACCGATGATATGCATCGTAGTCAGCCCCATGAGTTTGATAAAGTAATATCCTTTTGTGATTGCATCTGTTCGTTATAATCGATACATGTGACTTGCATATACTCTCACAAAGTATCAAGTGGATGCAGGATGACACAGGTCTTTGTATGAAAGTATTCAATGCCCAAGTCACTGCAAGACCACCAACCTTGCAAAGAGCCGTGACGAAGCCACACTGTTGAAGGTGAAAATCACCCTAGCCGATCACCCACATTGCATGGCCCAAAGCATAATCAGTGGTGGCCACTCTCTCCTTTTGGGTCGGACTCTACACCTGGCACTCATGGTATTTGTTATCTCAATTGTACCAACATTGCATGTTTTAAAGGGGGTCTACAAAATCTCTAGTGTCTCTCTCCATCTCAACAACTGTTTCTCTAGCAACAAGGCAAGGACACAATCATCGTTGTAATATCCAGCTTCGTAGCCTTTAAAATCTTGATATTTCCCAATCTAATTGAAAGGCTGATAGCCTTAAGTATGTATTGCAATGGTTATATTCATGTTATCCAAAAAAAAAACCTCACAATTACAGCATGATGCCTAGGGGCCCTCAATTAGGTACACCCAGTAACCTTGGTCGGCTGGCTCCATCGTCCCCAGTCCCCTAACCCTCTACACATCCCCCATGATTGTTCAAGGCACATCACGAGGAGGAGATACCTAGGGAGCTAGTCTCACCTATAGTCAGACCTGTCACCCTAACCTATTTGCATGATTTCTTTTTGCACTACGCCTTAATACCATTGCAATCAATCATGGTAAGCAACGCATGAACAGCCAGGGAAAGTAAACTGTACTCGTCAAGTCATACAAGTGGCTACTCACTACCAAAAGTAAGGTGTCGCTGTGCTCAACCATGCTACATTGTGTTGTCACAGCCCCACAGATGTCTCATGCACCTTCTTGTGTGCTTCCCCTCAACATTGACAACTTTTTCTACCTCACTGAACCTTTGCTTCCTCCACACGTTGTTACGAGGAACCAGATATGCGATCTCCTAACTATGTAAAATCTAAGTATGCATGTGCACTCACATAATATCTGCACCATCACAATATATGTACAGTTTGGGTCCTCAAGTGTAGGACAATACTCTCAGCTTGCTGACCTATCTCCCAAACTAATCAACACTACGTCTGGTGCATAGTAAGAAGACTAGCACCAACCCCAGGGAGAGACCACATATACAGCTCTTCAATTATAGGTGTTGCCAACTCCAATAGAGAACCGTCCGCTCTTCATTAGCACTCCACTCCAAATTCGTATCCTTCATCGTTGAGCAAGCTAACCAACGAATGCCTGCCCCAACATCTCCCGAACATCAACACCAATGCCCACCCATGAACGCAAGTCCCAATGAAAATTGGTCCTATCCCCAGCTTCAACATCCCTATCACCAACCACACCAGCCAACAAAGTGCCACCATCACCATCATTTGCACCACCACTAAACCTTCTCCAACACCCACCATAGCAGTCCCTTCCACCCACATCTTTGATACATGCCAAAGCCTACTACCTATGACGGTGAATGCCATGGGACTGGCACTCGTCTAGGCAGGGGGTAATGTTAACCCTCAAACAACAAGGTGGAAAAGCCAAAAAATCTAAAGCAAAAGACAAGGCCAAGGAAAAAGTGAGAAGATGAAGGCACGCCAAGAAGAGTCTGGAAACACAAGAACTGCAGGAAAGTCCTAAATCAAGGAAAAAGGCACACGAGAAAAAGCACAAGTCTATACTTTTGTAAAAAAAAGCGCAACGCGCACCATGATTTATTTTAAGAGTGCCGCGCTCTCACCCGTGCGATTTGTAAATGTGGTTGGGTGGTAGGAAGGAAGCTAGGAAGATAGAAGAACAATGGGACAAAGGGCCTAGGCAACTGTGGGAGGGAGCTCACGCTCAACCGCCAAGACCCACGGACCGCTTATTTTTTCAAGCATTTCAAGTGAGCTCTAATGGCTATCTCTCACCTAGCCGACACGTCGTCAATCCTACAAGTGTAGTGAGCTTACCTTGATGCCAAAATGAGTTGTCTCCTCTCTCACACACACTGGTAGCTCCATGATCCTAGATGCTAGCTCAAGCATCCTCAAGCCTCCTCCATCTCCAAGCTCCATCCACCATAACCGCGCATGTGAGAAAAGAGAAAAGAGAAGAGGAGAAGAGAAGAGGAGATGGTGAAGAGCTTCACCCTCTTGATCCCTCACTCCCACACACTCACTCCCTCACACTCTCACACTCCCTCTCTCAAGAGCACACAAGCAAGGAGAAGAGAAGAAGAGAAGAAGAAGAGAACTCTTGTTAGCCAAAACTCTCACAACTCTCCAGTTCATGAGATGACTCCCCAAGAATGTTTTACAAGTAAAAATCCTGATGTGTCACACTTGGAAGTGTTTGGCTATATAGCATATGTTCATATGCTAGATGAGGTGTGAAAGAAGCATGATCCAAAGGCTGAAATTTTGAATTTTTATTGGATACTCTTTAGAGAAGAAAGGATATCATTGTCATGACCCTATCATAGGTGAGTTTAGAGTGAGTAGAAATGTTGTTTTTAATGAGATGAGTAATTGGTATGCATCTAGTGGTAATGTATTAGATGATGATCATGATCATGCTAGTTATGTGTAGAAAGAAAAGCAAGAAGCATGGAGCCTTATTGGACCAAAAATATCATGTAGTACTACATCTATAGTAAGCCCTTGGTCTGGGAGACTAAGGAGTAGCCCCATATCTTCAAGTGCATCTACAAGTGTTGTAGGTAAAGGCAAAGGAAAGAAGAAAGTGTTGGATGGTAATGATGCATCCATTAGTCATTTGAGATTTGATGGAGATTGTAGTAGTTCAGAGAGTTTGGATGATGAGCTCGGTATTCTTTAGTCAAGACACCAAGCATACAAAGAGCATATGGTAATGTAAAGGCTCCATTAACTGATCCAGTGGTATGCAAGTCTAGCAAGGTCAGATACCCTGTTAAAAGATTTGATTTTGAAGGTTATACATCTCACCACTATGCTTATATGGTAAATGTAGTCGATAATGTTGAGCCCACTTGTGTTTTGAGAATGTTGTTAGTCATGCTCATTAAAATGTAGCAATGGATAAGGAGATGGCTACATTAGAAGGCAATAAGAATTGGGATTTGGTACCCTTTCCTTAGGGCAAGAGAGCTATTGGATATAAGTGAGTTTACAAAATCAAGCATAATGCAAATAGTTTGGTTAGCAGGTATAAGGCTAGGCTAGTTACAAAAGGTTATGCTCAAACATATGGTATAGATTATGAAGAGACATTCAACCCAGTTGCTAGGATGGCAATTGTTAGATATGTGATTGCTTTGGCAACAACCAAAGTTTAGAATTTGTAGCAAATGGATGTCAAGAATGTCTTCTTGCATGGTGAATTACAAAAAGAGTGTATATGGAGCAGCCAGTAGGTTATGGGAATTTAGAGCATCCCACGTATGTGTGCAAGTCAAAGAAAGTGCTCTATGGGCTAAAGCAAGCACTAGAGCATGGTCTAACAAGATTGAAGAATTGTAACGTGTCCACTCGTCCACTTGTGAGACACGTCTTAGCAGCCCATCGGGAAGAGAGTCTAAAAAGTGCCACCTGGCACTCGCAAGGAATGTCACAGGGTTTGTGATCTAGGTCTTCCCAAGTCTGCCCTGAGCGGAAGTATCCGACCATTCATGCTTAGGACCAACCTGAAGTCAGGGTTTCTTTCCTATCAGCAAAGTCTCTAGGAAGTAGCTAGCATCGAGCTCCAGATGAACCACTTTGCGTATAGGAATAACAAAGTCGAAGCGGATTTATGCTACACTTGGTTCATGGTGAATGGGAAACGAGAGGGATGCGAAGCTCAACCTCTCTGCCCATAAGGCATAGTCCCATGCCGCTCCCCTAAAATAACATAAATCGGGATTCTAACTCTACTGACCCTAGGTCCTCACAGTTTTGTTGTCACATCTTTTGAGAAAAGTTCCTAGCTAACTGGGACCACCCTTCCGTAGGACGGACCCAAGTCACGTCCACCGCACTTTCCTCGGGTTGCTTAGTTATCTAATTACCTACCACATTATGTTTGACATGCAAAAGCAGCTTCCTTAATTAATCAATTTAAACACAAGTTTCTTCACACAACTTGGGCACTGACATAAAAAAACAATGTCAAGAAAGTTCCTTTTTCAAATATCTTATCTTTATTTATCATAATCCCGGAATACATCAAGTATCATGCCCGAAGGTTATCCCAGCAATCAACAGGATTGCTGCTCCAAGTTTCACCGTAGACTAGTACATGGGCCTCGAGATCCCATCTCGAGTCAAGTCGACCTCTTGTGCGGGATCCAGAGGCAAGGAATTTACAACCAAAGCCTCCCCTGGCACCCAAGCGTCCTCCCGCTCCAAGCAGCACCCACGGAGAGACCTCCCGTGGTGGGTTCGATCCATATACCTGGCGCAGCTAACAACCCCATTGGATAGGGCCAGGTAGACAGCCGGAGGTAACAGAACCTACCTCTCCCTCCAAGCTTTTAACCTGAAACATTAAGTGTTTTGCCTTGAATTAGTTCCTTGAGCAAAGAAGTTCAAATAATGTACCTAAGTGTACAATCACGATCATTTCTATGGTCGTTCATACGACCAACTGCTAAGGTGTGATTCCTTCTTCCCAAATGCTCCCAGCATTCGGTTCTGGGTCATTCGCGACTTGGTGAGATTCCAGGGGCTTGGCAAGCTAGGTTGCTTGTTTCCCCCTTTTTCTTCGGGTTAGGGTGTGTACCCTACCAACCCTAATTATCCTTACCTTAGGTCTCCTTTTAAGATAGATCATGGACAACCCATCGTCCTCGGTTGGTCAACTTGCTGGTTATCTCCTAGATCCCTTGAAGTACCTATGTACCTTTATCTTTTATCTTAATTGATCAAGATTGTCTATCCCCCTTGACCATGATTGGTCAAGATGGTTCTGTTTAGAACAGTTCCTGCTTTGTCTTAAGTATAATCTTCTTAAGCCCTCTTAATAATGCTCACATGCACTAAGCTTTTACCTATCCCTCTTGAAGTCACCAAGGACTTTGATATGGGTCTCATGGATCTCAGTCCCATTTGGTAAATTACAAACAACGTTGAATTTTCCCAACAACTTTAATGCACGCAACGTAATGCCATACCTTCATTTCAATGCTTACAATTTTGATATAATCCATATGATATTTTATGCCACACATGAGAAGTTATTTTCTATGCATGCAATCTTAACATTATCCTCTATGTAATTATTTACATGATCTATAACCTTCTTGAATGATCTGACCTTTATAACTTTATATGATTATTGTATGAGTCTAGCTATACTTTAATCTTTTCTGTCGTTTATTACATGTACCTTAGAATCCATCTTGCGATATGGAGATGCACTTTGTTTCTTTCAATGCCCTCTGAAATGCATTTTAAGCAAGAACTTGTGCAAGGAGCAATGCACTTTATGCAAGAATACATGCAAGACGTCTTTGGTAATCTACGATGCAATTATCTAATCAATTTCACCTATTACGATGTCATCTTACAATGGAAATTATCTTATTTGTTACATACATCACAACTAAGTTCATACCTAGGAAATTATCAATCGCGCAATTAATGTGATGCATGTGAATATGTATTTCACCATGATAATTATAATCTATGATTTAATAATAGAGAAACCTGGGTTTGGAGTAAAGTCTTGATTCCAACGGTGTTTACGCCTTATGAACTGTTTGCGGTTGTGATGCCATCTTGATTCGAACCACCATCCACACTTGTAGGGTTTCCGGCCATCCTTGTGAAACTACACTTCAGGGCCATACTCGAAGACATGTGTACGAGAGGTAGAATTATCGCACTCTCCTATGCAAGATTCTCGCTGCCTCTCCTTGAGTGGAGAAAGGATAATGAAGGGGAGTGTATTTTCAGAGATATCAAGAGGGGTGTGTGACCTCTCTTTAAGGAGGGGGGAAGAAGAAGCTTCCAGAAGCTTCTCTCTCTCTCTCTCTCTCTCTCTCTCTCTCTCTCTCTCTCTCTCTCTCTCTCTCTCTCTCTCTCTCTCTCTCTCTCTCTCTCTCTCTCTCTCTCTCTCTCTCTCTCTCTCTCTCTCTCTCTCTCTCTCTCTCTCTCTCTCTCTCTCTCTCTCTCTCTCTCTCTCTCTCTCTCTCTCTCTCTCTCTCTCTCGTGATGATGATGAGGAGGGGAGGAGGGGGTGGCTGTCAAAGACGGAGGGGGACGTGATGTAGGCGACGAGGGAGGGGAGGGTTGCCTTATATGGTGGAGGAGGGCGTCACAAGGGGAGGGGAGACGGCCGTTAACAGTCGCCACCCTCCACCTGGGGGGTTGCATACCCCCCTTCTTTTCCTTTACTCCCTCTCTCTCTCTCTCCCCGCCATGCAGTCGACAGGGGGAGAGAGGGAGAGAGTAAAAAAATTTGTGTTAAATTTTTTTAAAAAAATAAAGGGGGGTTCTTATGGGGAAGGTACGTGGGGGGCGGGGGGGGGGGGGGGGTATATTACAAGAATACCTTGTCAAAATTGGGTTTTATGTTTCTAATGTTGACCACTCACTTTATGTGAGAAAGGGAGATGTAGGCTTGGCCATCTTAGTCATCTATGTGGATGACTTGATCAGATGTAATGATGGTATATGGCTATCCCAAAGACAGTATGGCTTGAACATATTATCCAAGTATGGCATGATAGCATGTAAGCCTCTTTTAGTACCATTGGAGCAAAATGTGAAGTTGAGTGTTGATGTTGGGGATGAGATAGAAGACCCTATTATGTTTAGGAGGATAGTAGAGAGTTTGATTTACATGATTATCACAAGGCCAGACTTGAGCTATGTTGTTGGTCTTGTCAATCAATTTATGCAAATACCTAGAAAGCCTCATTTGGATGCAATTAGACGCATATTGAGGTATGTGAAGTCCACTTTACATAATGGAATTTTTTATGAGGTAGATAAGGATGTATGTATGTTTGGATATAAATATACTAATTAGGTTGGTAGCATGCCAGTAGACAGAATATCTAATAGTGGATTCATGTTTTCCCTTGGTAGTGCAATAGGTACATGAAGCAACAAAAAGTAGCCTACAATTGCTTTATCAAGTGGTACAGAGGCTGAGTATAGGGGTGGTGCTATGGCAACAGGTGAGGTGGTATGGCTGCAAAAGTAATTAGGTGATTTGGATGTGCAAGGAGATGGTCTAGTTGTCAATCACTGTGACAACATGAGCAGCATATAGCTAGCTAGGAACCTAGTGTTCCATGCTAGGACAAAACACATTGAGGTGCATTACCACTTTGTGAGAGCGAAGGTGCTTATAAGAGAGATTGACGTGGTATATGTCCACATAGGATCAGATAGCTGACAATTTCACAAAGGTATTGGGTGTAGAGAAGCTTCAAAAGTTTTAAAGCTTACTTGGAGATGTAGAGATACACTTGAGCTTGAGGGGGAGTGTTGAGATGGCAAGCTCAACACATGCAGACATTGATGATGGAATGCCTAGCTAGATGGGTCAACACGTCTACACTTAGCATGTCAATGGTCATTATGATCCTCACATAGCCACTGACACTTATTATATTTAGTTTGTTGTACCTACCTACAACTAGCATAGTTATAGTGCTAGTCAATTATTCACTCTTTGACCTAATAGGCCACTTTCCTTTATATTGTATATTATCTATACTTTGTATATATTGTATTGCATGTGGAAGAAGAAGAAGAAGAAGAAGAAAATGTTTTGGTCTCCATCTCTCTTCTTGTGTTCTTGAGTGAGCTTTCTCTTGTGTATGTGGTGTGTGTTTGGCACGACAACTCAAGCAAGTCCCCCCACCGTGTGATTCTTGACACTAAGAACTTATCATTAGAAGTAGAACAATCTTTGGTGTGACCTAGTGTAGACACGATGCAAGTGAGGGAAATCAAATATCTAATTATCTAAAGCAAAAAATATTGTCAAATGACTTATTAAGGGACTCTTGTTAATCACAATTGGCAAAGTGCAAAGGAAGAAGAAGAATCAAGATCAAGTAGAGGCATAGTCTGCCAAAAATATTTCAAAAATGTACTTTATCTAATTATTTGGTTAATTCAATTACATTATTAAATTTTAATATTAATTTGAGAGCCAAGCATGCTCTTGTGCAAATTTCAAAATGCTCTGGAGTTAGTTAAAAAGACCCACAACAAGTGAGATTGTGAGCATTTAGCTTCTATTCACTTTTAGGAAGGATGGTCTAATTAACATAAGGTGTGTGCATGCATTGAAAGGGACAAGCCAATAGGTGAAAATGTAAAAAGGGTGACCAATTTATGGAGGGAATTTTAAATCCCAAATCCACATATAAAAGCCAAAAAAGTAAGTAGAAGTACTCATTCTTATGTGTGCAAATTTGAGAGCTCTCTTTATCTTGCTTTTATCCAATTCTCTTGTGCATCATGTTGAGAGTTGGAGAATGATTGAGTGAGGAACTTGGAGAGTGAAGCCTCTCTTTTGCTTCACATTCTTCTCTTCTTCCCCTTCTTTCATAGCTTGGGGGGTGAGAGAGAGTGTGTGTGATTGAGGTTATGAGTCCTCTTTCTTCTCTACTTTTTCTCTCTTTATTAGAGCACTAGAGGAGTAAATCAATCGTGATGGATAAACAAGAGGGATCAAAGGAGTCATGCTTGAATCATGAGAAAATCAACAGGTTTTTGAGGCACTTGGACTACGACATATGAAGGCAAGAAGGTGAGTTTACCATAGGCTTTTGGTTGTTTGCTTTCTTGCTTGCTTGGGAGAGTGGATAGGAGAGTAGATGACTATGAGAATGGAGTGTGAGTTGACCAAGTGAGAGGCAGTTGATTCCAATAGCATTGAAGCTCCTGAAATAATACATGTCCTATCTAAGTCCTACACGTCATGACAATGGAGTGTGAGTTGACCGAGTGAGAGGTGGTTGATTCCAATAGCACTCATGAAATCATAGGTGCCCTATCTAAGTCATGCACATCATGTGTTTAGTTTGATATTTTTCATTTCATTAATTAGGAAGTTAGGAGCTAATATCTTAATCTCACATTGGACTTAATACAAAATCTTCATGATCAGGATAGGATCAAGTAGAAAATTGGATTGGTAAGAAACAAATTTGAAAATGAATTCTTATCTCAATCGATTGCATTAGGTACAAGTCTTACAGTCAACCAAAACTTTTAAAAACCCAAAATTTTATAATTCATCAATTTATTGTAGTAGATATTACGAAGGTTTTTATTATTGATTGTTATGGCCTATCAAGACCATAACAGAAAATGCAGAAAACATCAAACTACCTAAAACAACTATGTTACAGTAGGAAACTTCCTGACATGATTTACAACCATTTCATATATTTATTCTTTAGGAACACTATGCAAACACAAACTACATATTACATTCATCAATGCAGAACTACTCTCCTGAAAACTATCACACAGTTCTTTGTCATCACAACCACTCTTGATCAGATAACTCGAAAAAGACAGTGTAAATATTCAGGACATAGATACACAGTAATAGAACCAGACATGAGCTACCAAAATCAGGTGATGTCCTGAAGAAGATCACATTACTCATCATGCGGGATCTCAAAACATACAATTTCCTAAACATTAGGAAGGCACCTGAATGTCACGTAAAAACTTCACATGACATTTATTCTCACTTTACATATTCTAGTTCTACATGCACAAGCATGTAGCTATCTAAGTGAAAGCATAGAAACTAAGTATGATAATGAATAATGCAGAGAACACAATTATGCCTTGCCAGAGACCTTGCACCCCTTGACAAGCCACACTGAGCAGCTGTGAGTAGAGCCCCTCTAGGATACTCAAAGCCCTCTGATGCAGTTGCATAATTGGTTCTAAGAGTCAACAAAGTGCACTACAATATATCATGATCAAAAAAGAAGAAGTACATCAAAGGCAACTAGTGAAAAGAACTAGGAGTGTAAAGAATGATGTCTCTGCAAGTAGCGATCTGACACACCGAACCATCAACAACATGATCCTCAACAGTTCCATGACCCATAGCATTAATTTCTTCATGCACCTCATGAATAACTTGCTACAACATAGCATGCTTGTCCATCATCTGAAAAATCTTTTGCTGCAATAAAGATGCCACATAATCATCACTCTTCCTCTTTGCATCCAATGCATTCTCCAACTTGGCAGTAATATCCATTTTCACAGCGTTCAAATCAGATACTTGCTGAATCAATACACTCTTTTCATGAATCAATGGATCGTACTCAGCTGATACAAAAGCATCCTCAAGCATATGATATGGTCTAGAAACCATATTCTCAAATTTCGTAGCCATAACCTACCAAGTGTTTTTAACATCAGTAATCAAAGCATGCTGAATCTCCTGAAATTTAGACTTCAATACTACAAAAGCATCAACATCCACTTCCTAATTCTGCAATATCTACTCTTCAACATTTTTAAGAGGCTTAAACCTCTCCATCAGCATCTTATGTTCAACCTACAACCCAACATGCATATCCACAAAATTCTGCAATTCTTGCATACATTTATCCTTCAATTCATGAGTCCATCTTTCAAACAATGATGTTGACATCTTTCGCTTATCTAGTAACTGCTGCAAATCTACAATTTTTGCAAAGTATTCTATTTGCAGTGAATCATATTCAACGTGCTTCACCTGCAAGTGTTTGGACAACTCATCACACCTCTTCTACTAAATATCCAACTGAAACTTTACATGTTTAAGTTCAACTGTTATTTGAACATGTTTCTTTTGAGTTTTCTCAAAATATATCATCACTTTCTTCATCATATTCAATGCATCTAACAAACTCTTGAATGCAGCATCATCAACCCGAGAGTGAGCTAAAATGAATGGAACATCAACACCCACATGCTCACCAACAACCACAGATTCTACAAGAACCTAAATATCTGCAAAAATATCCTACTACTTAACAATAGATCCATACATACTTCTTAGACAAATTCTGCCAATTTTCTATTTCTTTTTTGAATGCTCATGGCCCTCAAATTTAATAGTACCTACATGTTCCTAGTTCCCATGAGTAACCACATCATCCAAAGACACATCTTGATGATTTCTTTTAACAAATTCCAATGCAACCTTGCAAGCATACTCTTTGTCATATCTAACCTGCACTAAATCCCTATACATAGCCTTTTTTTGCTCATCATCTACAAAGAGGCTATCACAATCGTCATCCTTTTTGCTAAAATCAAAACTTGCATTCTAACCATCAACTTGCACTGCATTACCCAATGTAGACAATGGTTTCAAACCATGCAAAGTCTCCATAGCAACATCAGGATACTATGACTAAGCATATTCATAGAGTGCAGCTACATAACACCCCATTCAAAATTTCTCAAAAACCTTTTTAGGCCTTGATACCTTAATCTCAGCCATGAGTTTATCAAGCATCAATCCTGCCCAATTCAGTATGCAAATATTCTCCCCATAGTAAATAACTCCATAAGTTTCCATGGCTATGCTATCAGTTTTAATAAACATCATCAAGCGTTCCATGTACCAACGCAGCTGCAATTTCCTCATAGCATCAATTCTTTTCAAGATATAGACATTTCTAGGACCAATAAGGTCCCCAAATGTCTGGTACATCAGCTCCTCTTCATTGCATCTCCACAATGTCAAATTGTCATTCATGGGGAGTGCAAACACCCGGGCAACAGCAATTGGAGTTAATTCTATGCGGCATGCAAGCATGCCCTATGTTTGTCTCAACACATCTAATTGTGCTAATGCATGGCCATTTTCTGCCCATCGAGACCATGGTAGACATGCAAACGCATATAGGCCAATACTTTGCAGCCAACCATTGTGGACCTAGTTCTCAAGATCAAGGACTAATGTAGAGTCAATAAAGGGAGTACTCATAGCGCTAGGACTCAATAGCTCTGACACTTGCTTTTGTGTTGATTCATCAACCTTATGTCGTGTAGGTCATTCATCATCAGACACGTCATACTCCTCCTCCTCCTCTTCTTCCAGCCGAGCAGGTTTTGGTAACGCTAGCTTCCTTGCAGAGCTTTGATGCTTGTGGGTCATGGTAGCAACAATAGGTCACGAAGCACACGGTGATTGAGAAAGAGAAGAAACAGTAAAAGACCATGTGTCCTTCTCCATTTCAAAAGTGAAGTCGAAGTCATCTTTGAGTGACCCTTCATTTGTGCCAATTGTCATGTCAGAATCATGCAATTGTGACCCTTCACACTATGAAGATTGTGGGAGAGAAGGAAGGAGTCTCACCTGTAGCTTTCTTGCTTGCACAATGGGGGAATACAAACACAAGTGGAGGTTGAAAACAATTTTCCTCTTCTTAGTTGTGTAAGCCAAAAGAACTCTAGTACAAAGAAATAGAAGAAACCTATAAATGGGTCTCAAACCAAACTCAACTAACTAAGGTGGCATACTAATTGAGCCAGAACTAGAGTAGATAAGGATAGCTGTCATCTAGCTATTATTCATGGGCGGTGTACCAACCGCATTTGCAGCTAACAAGTCGGTGACATAAATGCACAGCAGTCACCCTGGCATATCACGAGTGGAGCTCGATATCTCAACACTCCCCCTCGAGCTCAATCCCAATTCCTGCACACCAAGTAGGTCTCTGAACTTGCACAGCTTCTCTGTGCCCAATGCCTTCATAAATATGTCAGCTACCCGATCCTCTGTGCTGACATAAACTAGATCAATAAGACCTAGTAAAACCCTCTCTTGCACATAGTGATAATGCACCTCAATGTGCTTTGTTCTAGCATGATAGACTGGGTTATTTGCCAAGTGTATACTACTCATATTGTAACAATAAATGACAACTGGCCCATCTGTAGACTGATGCATATCATAAAGTAGCTTATGCAACCAAGCTACCTCTCATGCAGCCATTGCTGCGCCCCTGTACTCAGCCTTTGTGCTCGACAAAGCAACTGTAGGCTGTTTCTTACTGCTCCAAGTGACTACAGCACTCCCAAAAGAGAACACATATCCACTGGTAGATCGTCTATCAGAAATACTACCAGCCCAATCAGCATCAGTGTATCCATGCAACTGTATCTGAACCCCAGTCTCATAAAGTAGTCCATACTGCAATGTGGACTTCAAATACCCCAGTATGCGTCTAGCCGCATCCAAATGCGGTTTCCTTGGAGCCTACATAAACTGACTTACCAATCCAACATCATAGCTCAAATCTGGCCTGGTAATAGTCATATAAATCAAACTTCCTACTATGCGTCTGTACATAGTAGGGTCTTCGAGAAGCTCACCTGCATCTACACTCAGCTTCACGTTCTGCTCTAAAGGAACTGAAATAGGTTTACAGCCTGTCATCCCATATTTGGACAGCATGTCCAATCCATACTGCCTCTGCAAGAGCCGTATCCCACTTGGTGATCTAATCACCTCAATGCCCAAGAAATAACGCAGCTCTCCCAAATCCTTCATCTCAAACTTCTGCTTCAATAGCATTTTCACATGAAGGATATCTTCATCACTATCACCTGTGATAATCAAATCATCAACATAAATGACAAGTAGCATAATACCTTTCTCTGTTTTTCTCACATAAAGTGAGAAATCTGCCTTGGAAATCTGAAAGCCAATAGTGACAAGATAATGTCCTATCTTGTCAGACCATGCTCTAGGTGCTTGCTTCAAGCCATACAAGGCTTTCTTCAACCTACAAACAAACTCAGGATGAACAGCATGCACATAACCTGGTGGTTGCTCCATATATACCTCTTCTTGCAAATCACCATGCAAGAAGGCATTCTTTACATCCATCTGATGTAAAGACCATCCCTTTGATACAGCCATAACAATGACTGCTCTTGCGGTTGCCATCCTTGCAATCGGACTGAATGTTTCTTCATAATCAATGCCATATGTTTGTGCATACCCCTTGACTACTAATCTTGCCTTGTATCTGTTCACAGAGCCATCCGCATTGTGCTTCACCTTATAAACCCACTTACAACCAATTGCATTCTTATCTTTAGCCAAAGGTACCAATTCCATATAGCATTTGCTTCCAAGGCATCCATTTCTTCATCCATGGCTTTCTCCCATTTTTCTTTTCCCATGGCTTGCTCAAAAGAAGTGGGTTCTGGTTCCTGTATCACTTTGACCATATAGGCATAGTGAATGGCTGTAAATCTATCATATTTCAACCTATCCACAGGATACCTAGCTCTGGTAGGCCTGCGCAAAGTAGGTTCACTCCCAGGTGCTCTCAAAACATCCCTGGTCTTCCTTACTCTAGGTGTAACAATAGAAGGAATACCCAACTCATCATCAATGCTCTGTTCTGAGCCACTGGATTCACCATCCACATAAGAGTGACCTGCATTCACATCAAACATGGGCTGATCTACCTTCTCTTTTCCTTTTCGTGAAACCTGCATACCACTATCTGCATTGTTTTGAGGAGATTCTCCTGATCTCAATCTGCCTGTCCATGGCGAAGAATGTGAACCACTGCTAGAGGACACTCCAAGTCCACTAATATTTTGTGACTGCTGCTGTGAATTCTGTGCAGCATTACCATTATGTGCATCTACATCATCAATCACATTTACTAGTTTATACCAGCTACTCATCTCATCAAAAACAACATTTCTGCTCATTGTAAACTTACGAGTAGAAGGGTTATAGCATCTATATCCTTTCTGCTGTGTGCAGAGAGTAACCAATAAAGATGCACTTCTCAGCTTTTGGATCCAACTTGGATCTCAACTCATCTGGCACATGAACATAGGCGATGCAACCAAAAATCTTCAAATGAGAAATATCTGGTTTCCTACCAGTATACCTCTCCTCTGGAGTCATCCCATGTATTGCTGCAGTGGGAGTCCTGTTCATTATGTAGACTGCTGTAGCAACTGCTTTAGCCCAGTAAAAATCTGGCAAGTCTTTTTCGTTGAGCATGGCACGAGATACCTCTCCAATATGCCTATTTTTCCTTTCTGCAATTCCATTTTGTTGTGGGGTATGACTGCATGAATATTGCTGCTTTATGCCATGCTCCTGTAGGAACCTTGCAAACTCATTTGAGAGGTACTCTCCCCCTCCATCTGACCTTAGGCACTTTATTTGCAGGTCTGTTTTTCAACCATAGATTTAAGAGTTTTGAAATGCCCAAAAACTTCACCAACTTTTCTACTATAGTCATCAATAAAAGTGACAAAATAATGACAGCCTCCAAGAGATGCAGCTTTAGTAGTCCAACATCAAAGTGGATTAATTCCAATGGCTTTTTACTCTCTTAAACATGTCTAGGAAATGGTTTCCTTGCCTGTTTTCCAAACTGACAGGCTTCACATACCTTATGCATTTCTGCAACCTTGAATTTTGGCAATCCTGTAACAATATTTTGGGCCTGCATTGATTTAAGTCATTGTACATTAACATGACCAATGCGTTTATGCCAGATATCAATATCTACAACTACACCGATCCCATGTGCAAACATTGCTGCACTCAATTCAGGCATGTCTGCATCCAATGTAAACATTCTGCCCTTCTTCTTTCCTTTTGCTATAAAGCGACCTTTATTTTTCATATCCTCAACAAAGCATCCATGGCAATTGAATCTGACCTGCAAGCCCTACTCAACCATTTGACCAACAAAAACAGGTTCTTGGTGATATTCTGGACATGAAATACATCCGACGGGTATTTCTTTTTCCCATCCTGCATAGACAAAGGAATATTTCCAATCTGCACAATAGGATGTGTAGTATCATCACCAGTCTCCACAAATCCTGGTTTTCCATTTTCCTTGCATCGTGCATCCATTCTGCATGACCTGTCATGTGGTTTGATGCACCTGAGTCAACATACCACACATCATTAATTTCTTCTGCACTTGTCACAGAATTGGTCATGTGTTGCACCATAAACAAATGCTCATTTCTGTCATCACCCTGTCTACTAGAAGATGCATAATTCCCTTGTTGCCGTTTTCCATTCATGATGTCATTCTGCTTTTTATAGCAGTCTTTAGCCATATGACCCATTTTACCATAGTAGTAGCATTCAACATTGCTATTTGCATTTTGCCCTCTTTGCCATCCACCATGACCTCTTTGGCTCCCCCTACCTCTAGAGTTACCACGTCCTCCTCCATAGGACTGGTTTTCTTGAGTTTGCTACATATTTTGATTTCTGCCACGGCCTCCAGATCTGCCTCCTCTACCTCTTCCAGCATTTGAGTAGAAGACAGCTTCTTTTGAAGTTCCTCCTGAAGAGGATGCACCACCATTTCTCTACTCCTCAGAAATTAGAAGAGCAATCAACTCCTCAAAATCAGGAAATCTTTCACGGACAGAAATGGATATTCGGAATTGTGCATAATCCTTTCCTAGACCATTCAAGGTCACAGAAACGAAATCATCATCTTCCACAGGTGACCCAATGGAAGCAAGTGCATCTGCAATCTTCTTCACCTTCATGTGGTAGTCATTGATGCTCATACTTTCTCTTTGCACATTGTGCAACTCTTGCTTGAGCTGTATTTTCCTGGCTTGCGTATTTGTGCTATAAATTTTTGACAAAGTATCCCATGCCTCCTTTGGCGTACTTGCATCTTAAATATGCACAATCATAGAGTCTGAAATGCTGATAGACAGCCAGTACATAACTTTCCTGGCTCTCTCATGCCATGCTTTAAATGCCTGCATTTGCTGTTGATATGGAACATCAAGAAGAACTGGTTCTTCTTCATTTCCTGCCACGAATTCTCAATATCCTTTTCCCATAAGGAAATTTGTCATTCTAAACTTCCATGCTTGGAAGTTGTTCTTGTCAAGCTTTTCAGTGACAATCTGTGAAAGAGAATTAGACGCCATTACAGAACACTGCAAAAAATTATGTCACTGCAAAGAACACAGCTTTAGCCTCACAAGGGAAAATCTGCAAAACTGATGAAAGTGGTATTTGACCACACAATCACTTCCTAGTGACGATTTTGCATTAACAGGCAACAAGGATGATTCTATAACTCCCAATATCTCTGTGCACAGGCATACGATGCAATTTCTATACTAACTTTTCACCGACTTGAAGAACAGTGGTCGTACAGCATAAAACAGGGCCTTTTCCTGAGTGCGTGCAGAAAACTTCCGCCTCCAAAACAGGCCCCGAAATGGCCTCAAATCAAAAAAACAGAGCAACCAAAGGCTAAAGCCCAATCCCGCAGCATATACTGCCCTCTTGCTACACCGCAAAGGGTATCTCAATCTGAGACAATGCACTCTTTCACTTTTTGACTATGCTACCTGCAGAGACTTGCTCCCAAAACAGAAAAATGAAAGCAACACTGGTCCTCTTACCAGAACACCGCGAACTTGGTTTGCTTTCTTGAGCTCGTTACCACGAATAAGGCTCTGATACCATGTCAAGATTGTGGGAGAGAAGGAAGGAGTCTCACTTGTAGCTTTCTTGCTTGCACAATGGGGGAATACACACATAGGTGGAGGTTGAAAACAAATTTCCTCTTCTTAGTTGTGTAAGCCAAAAGAACACTAGTACAAAGAAATAGAAGAACCCTATATATGGGTCTCAAACCAAACTCAACTAACTAAGGTGGCATACTAACTGAGCCACGAACTAGAGTAGATAAGGATAGCTATCATCTAGCTATTATTCATGGGCGGTATACCAACCGCATCTGCAGCTAACAAGTCAGTGACATAAATGTACAACGGTCACCCTGGCATATCACGAGTGGAGCTCCATATCTCAACACACACATGCAGCCCTCAAAAACCGATTCCTTTCCACCAATAAGAAAAATTAAATTAACAAGTGAATAATAAGGTTGCACTAGCCTTTTCAGCGTGAAACCATTAATTGCAGGTTTCAAGATATTGCCCTACAAATTTTTTAGTAGAAATGTACCTTGTCCAAGATCTTCATGAATGATAAATGGTCCAGCATACCGAAGCTTTAGTTTACCTGGGAATTTTCCCAATTCGGAATCATAAACAACAATCCAGTCCCCTTTTTCAAAAATTTTCTTTTTAATATGTCTATTCACCCAAGCCTGTCTCCTTTTCTGTGTGATTCTTGACACATAGGCAACTAACACCCTGTCATCCTCCAACTTCAAGAGATGTTCCATCCGATACTGCACTGACTGTTCAGGATCCAATTTATGTTCAACAGCAACTCTTAAAATTGGGACCACAAACTCCATAGGGACCACAGCCTCTAATCCATACACCAACCTGAAAGGTGTAAGTCTAGTTGTCACCTTGTATGCAATCCTAAAAGCCCACAATGTAGAATCCAACTTTACATCCCAATCCTTCTTATTATCCCAATCCTTCTTGTTATCCTCAACAATTTTCTTCAAGATACGGAGTAAGATCTTGCTGGAACTCTCAGCTTGCCCATTAGCTTGAGGATGGTATGGGGTCGACTTCTTATGAAGAATCATGTGCCTAGCAGTCAGGTCTCGAATAATTCGATTAAAAAAAATGCTTACCCCTATCACTGACCAAATCAATGGGGCATCCAAACCTGGTCATGATGTTAGTATACAAAAACTTGGCCAAACTAACAGCTTTATTATCCTTCAAGGCTTGAGCTTCCACCCATTTTGTGGCATAATCGTTGAAAACCAAAATGTACCGATTACTTGTCCTTTTTGCAGCTAGCTTAATGGGTCCAACAAAATCTATTCCCCATTTTTGAAATGCTTCAAGTGGTAATACAGGATGATCGTTCATTCTATCCCTGTCAAGAGGTTACCCTCCTTCAGGCATTGCAAACACTCGTTAGCATATTGATGAGCATCCTTCAACACAGTAGGCCACCATAAACCTCCTTCTAGAATTTTCTTGCCTATAATTTCTCCAAAAAAGTGACCTCCTGGCAGTCTAAAAGGAGCTTCATGAAGAATTGTCGGTTGCTCAAATTCAAAAACACATCTTTGTTAAACATGATCAACTTCTCTTCTATACAAAAGATTCATAATAACCAGAAATGACCAACTCTTCAATGCCAATCTTTTCCTTTGATCTGTTGTAAAGTGTGCAGGCATCACTCCATCCTGTAAGAAATGCAACATCTGATCACAATAGGAGTTGGGATCTATTACTTGAACTTCAAAAAGTTCAGCATTAGGAAGCTGATCAGGAATTCCTACCTCCATATCATCATTGTCCAGTCTGCTAAGATAATCAACTATAGCATGCTCTTTCACAGGAGTATGAATAACTTTGAAATCAAATTCCTACAACAGCAAAGCAAATCTTCCTGTTAACTGAGGTTTTGTTGATCAGGAACAAGAGTGTCTGATGGTCCACATGAAATATGACTTGATTCCCAAGCAAATAATGTTTGAATTTCTGAACTAAATACACCATACCAAGGGCTTCTCTTTCAGTTACTGAATAATTCTTTTCAGCAACACTCAATCTCTGACTTGCATAGTAAATAGGTCTATACCATCCAAGTACTTTGTCTTGCATTAACCCAGCTCCCACAGCAAGATCAAAAGCATCAACAAAAATATGGAAAGGCAAACCCCATGTAGGAGGTTGCAATATAGGAGCTACAATGAGTATTTTCTTGAGGACACTAAAAGCTTTGTCATGATCTCCCCTCCAAATGAATTGCATCCCCTTTTTGGTTAAAGTAGTAAGAGTAGCACAAATATGTGACAGATACCTTGAGTACTTGCTATGCCACTTCACTTGTCCAACAAATCTCATAACTTCTTGCACATTGGCTGGATCTTTGGCTTTTTGAACAACTGCAATCTTTCTTGGATCTATGCATATACCTTCTTTAGATGGAATATGGCCTAAGAGCACACCTCTCTTTGCTGCAAATACTAACTTGAAAGGATTTAAGGAGATACCAACTTTTTTGCATCTCTCAAAGCATCACCTAAGATGTTGGAGATGCTCTTTCTTGGTGCCAAAGACACAGAAATCATCAATAAACACCCTCACAAAGGTTTTTAGATACGACCCAAATATCTTATGGGCACCTCCCTAATACTCAGGAGGTCCATTTTTAAACCCAAAATTCATGACCGTACATCAATCAGCTAGGCTACCGCATTGGCATCTATTCCAATGTTAATTGCAAGGAACACCTTGCTAGAGCCTAGAATAGCTCTGCTGAACCTCCCTACTAAAATTTTCCTAATTCTTTATCTTCAAGATATTGATCCTACTCTTCAGCATACAGGGTTCCTGAATTTGCCTGATCATCAGGCTCTGCAAATCTAACTTTCCCTGCAAGTTTTTGATACCTTTTGACCTGCTTTGTTGCCTTTTCCTTGGCTTTCTCTTGTTCTTGCAAATCAAGCTTCAAGCTTGCTTGGCTTCTTGTAACCACTAATACCATAGCCTCATCAAGACAATCCTCTACTTTAATGCAATTAGAACAATCACATTCAACATGCATATTTGGAGCATTTGAGTTACCTTACACCCCCTCTCGCCATTCTTGAACCTCTTCTTGCTGACTTTTCTTGCAACTAGTAGCTCCTGTACCATCTAGAAATTGCCTTTTCTCATCTTGGTCAGGTAACTCTATGAGGACTGCTGCAACCGGGGCAAGTGGATGCTGTAGATGAGATGCTCCTGCAAGTCTTTCGTCGTTGCAAGTCCTTGCTACTGGCATTCCTCTCTCAGTCCTATGCCTTGCCCAAAGTTCAGAATTTGGTCCAACAAAGTTTCCTTGACCTCCACAATAGTGGCATGCTCCGGTTTGAGTAGTTTGCTGCTGTGTTCTGAATTTTCCCCAAGGTTGTCTTGCATGCATTCTTCCATATCCCCTAAAAGATCTTTGAGGCATTGTGTCAATAATTACCTAATTTACTGCAACTGGCTGCATAGGTCTCAGCCTAGGCTACTGCATTGGCATCTGTTGTGCCATCCTAACATTAGGATTATACCATATACGATGAATCGGTGCATCGTACTCAGCTGACACAAAAGCATCCTTAAGCATATGATATGGTCTAGAAACCATATTCTCAAATTTTGCAGCCATAACCTACCAAGTGTTTTTAACATCAGTAATCAAAGCATGCTAAATCTCCTGAAACTTAGACTTCAGTACTACAAAAGCATCAACATCCACTTCCTAATTCTGCAATATCTACTCTTCAACATTTTTAAGAGGCTTAAACCTCTCCATCAGTATCTTATGTTCAACCTACAACCCAACATGCATATCCACAAAATTCTGCAATTCTTGCATACATTTATCCTTCAATTCATGAGTCCATCTTTCAAACAATGATGTTGACATCTTTTGCTTATCTAGTAACTGCTGAAAATCTACAATTTTTGCAAGTTATTATGTTTGCAGTGAATCATATTCAACTTGCTTCACCTGCAAGTGTTTGGACAACTCATCACACCTCTTCTACTGAATATCCAACTGCAATTTTACATGTTTAAGTTCAACTGTTGTTTGAACATGATTCTTTTGAGTTTGCTCAAAATATATCATCACTTTCTTCATCATATTCAATGCATCTGACAAACTGCTGCATGCAGAATCATCAACCCGAGAGTGAGCTGAAACAAATGGAACATCTATCTTATCAACACCCACATGCTCACCAACAACCACAGATTCTACAAGAATCTAAATATCTGCAAAAATATATTGCTACTTAACAGCATATCCATGCATACTTCTTAGCCATTTTGCCAATTTTCTATTTCTTTTTTGAATGCTCATAGCCCTCAGATTTAACAGTACCTACGTGTTCCTAGTTCCCATGAGTAACCACATCATCCAAAGACACATCTTGATGATTTCTTTTAACGAATTCCAATGCAACCTTGCGAGCATACTCTTTGTCATATCCATCCTGCACTAAATCCCTATACATAGCCTTTTTTTGCTCATCATCTACAAAGAGGCTATCACAATCGTCATCCTTTTTGCTAAAATCAAAACTTGCATTCTAACCATCAACTTGCACTGCATTACCCGATGTAGACAATGGTTTCAAACCATGCAAAGTCTCCATAGCAACATCAGGATACTATGACTAAGCATATTCATAGAGTGCAGCTACATAACACCCCATTCAAAATTTCTCAAAAACCTTTTTGGGCCTTGATACCTTAATCTCAGCCATGAGTTTATCAAGCATCAATCCTGCCCAATTCAATATGCAAATATTCTCCCCATAGTAAATAACTCCATAAGTTTCCATGGCTATGCTATCAGTTTTAATAAACATCATCAAGCGTTCCCTGTACCAACGCAGCTACAATTTCCTCATAGCATCAATTCTTTTCAAGATATAGACATTTCTAGGACAAGTAAGGTCCCCGAATGTCTGGTACATCTGCTTTTCACTGCATCTCCACAATGTCGGATTGTCATTCATGGGGAGTGCAAACACCCGGGCAACAAGAGATGGAATTAATTCTATGCAGCATGCAATCATGCCCTGTGTTTGCCTCAACACATCCAATTGTGCTAACGCATGACCATTTGCTGCCCATCGAGACCATGGCAAACATTCAAATGCATATAGGCCAATACTTTACAGCCAACCACTGTGGACCTCGTCCTCAAGATCAAGGACTAATGTAGAGTCAATAAAGGGAGTACTCATAGAGTTGGGACTCAATAGCTCCGACACTTTCTTTTGTGTTGATTCATCAACCTTATGTCGCATAGGTCATTCATCATCAGACACGTCATACTCCTCCTCCTCCTCTTCTTCCAGCCCAGCAGGTTTTGGTAACGCTAGCTTCCTTGCAGAGCTTTGACACTTGTGGGTCATGACAGCAACGACAGGGCACAAAGCACACGGTGATTGAGAAAGAGAAGAAACAGTAAAAGACCCTGTGTCCTTCTCCATTTCAAAAGTGAAGTCGAAGTCATCTTTGAGTGACCCTTCATTTGTGCCAATTGTCATGTCAAAATCATGCAATTGTGACCCTTCACACATGCAACCCTCAAAAACCTAGTCCTTTCCACCAATAAGAAAATATAAATTAACAAGTGAATAATAAGGTTGCACTAGCCTTTTCAATGTGAAACCATTAACTGCAGGTTTCAAGATATTGCCCTACAAATTTTTTAGTAGAAATGTACCTTGTCCAAGATCTTCATGAATGATAAATGGTCCAGCATACTGAAGCTTTAGTTTACCTGGGAATTTTCCCAATTCGGAATCATAAATAACAATCCAGTCCCCTTTTTCAAAAAAAATCTTTTTAATGTGTCTATTCACCCGAGCCTGTCTCCTTTTCTGTGTGATTCTTGACACATAGGCAACTAACACCCTGTCATCCTCCAACTTCAAGAGATGTTCCATCCGATGCTGCACTAACTGTTCAGGATCCAATTTATGTTCAATAGCAACTCTTAAACTTGGGACCACAAACTCCATAGGGACCACAGCCTCTAATCCATACACCAACCTGAAAGGTGTAAGTCTAGTTGTCACCTTATATGCAGTCCTAAAAGCCCACAATGTAGAATCCAACTTTACGTCCCAATCCTTCTTATTATCCCAATCCTTCTTGTTATCCTCAGCAATTTTCTTCAGGATACGAAGTAAGATCTTGTTGGAACTCTCAGCTTGCCCATTAGCCTGAGGATGGTATGGGGTCGACTTCTTATGAAGAATCATGTGCCTAACAGTCAGGTCTCGAATAATTCGATTTAAAAAATGCTTACCCCTATCACTAACCAAATCAATGGGGCATCCAAACCTGGTCATGATGTTAGTATACAAAAACTTGGCCACACTAACAGCTTTATTATCCTTCAAGGCTTGACTTCCACCCATTTTGTGGCATAATCAGTGAAAACCAAAATGTACCGATTACTTGTCCTTTAGCTTAATGGGTCCAACAAAATCTATTCCCCATTTTTGAAATGCTTCAAGTGGTAATACATGATGATCGTTCATTCTATCCCTGTCAACAGGTTACCCTCCTTCAGGCATTGCAAACACTCGTTAGCATATTGATGAGCATTCTTCAACACAGTAGGCCACCATAAACCTACTTCTAGAATTTTCTTGCTTATAATTTCTCCAAAAAAGTGACCTCTTGATAGTCTGAAAGGAGCTTCATGAAGAATTGTCGGTTGCTCAAATTCAAAAACACACCTATGTTAAACATTATCAACCTCTCTTCTATACAAAAGATTCATAATAACCTAAAATGACCAACTCTTCAATGCCAATCTTTTCCTTTGATCTGTTGTAAAGTGTGCAGGCATCACTCCATCTTGTAAGAAATGCAACATTTGATCACAACAGGAGTTGGGATCTATTACTTGAACTTCAAAAAGTTCAACATTAGGAAGCTGATCAGGAATTCCTACCTCCATATCATCATTGTCCAGTCTGCTAAGATAATCAACTATAGCATGCTCTTTCCCAGGAGTATGAATAACTTTGAAATCAAATTCCTACAACAGCAAAGCAAATCTTCCTGTTAAACTGAGGTTTTGTTGATCAGGAACAAGAGTGCATGATGGTCCACATGAAATATGACTTGATTCCCAAGCAAATAATGTCTAAATTTCTAAACTGAATACACCATACCAAGGGCTTCTCTTTCGATTACTGAATAATTCTTTTCAGCAGCACTCAATCTCTGACTTGCATAGTAAATAGGTCTATACCATCCAAGTACTTTGTCTTGCATTAACCCAGCTCCCACAGCAAGATCAAAAGCATCAACAAAAATATGGAAAGGCAAACCCCATGCAGGAGGTTGCAATATAGGAGCTACAATGAGTATTTTCTTGAGGACACTAAAAGCTTTGTCATGATCTCCCCTCCAAATGAACTACATCCCCTTTTTGGTTAAAGTAGTAAGAGTAGAACAAATATGTGACAGATACCTTAAGTACCTGCTATGCCACTTCACTTGTCCAACAAACCTCATAACTTCTTGCACATTGGCTGGATCTTTGGCTTTCTGAACAGCTACAATCTTTCTTGGATCTATGCGCATACCTTCCTTAGATGGAATATGGCCTAAGAGCACACCTCTCTTTGCTGCAAATACTAACTTTAAAGGATTTAAGGAGATACCAAATTTTTTGCATCTCTCAAAGCATCACCTAAGGTGTTGGAGATGCTCTTTCTTGGTGCCAAAAACACAGAAATCATCAATAAACACCCTCATAAAGGATTTTACATACGACCCAAATATCTTATGGGCAGCTCCCTAAAACTCAGGAGTTCCATTTTTAAACCCAAAATTCATGACCGTACTAACATATGCTCCCCACTGAGTGATGAAGGTTGTATTATCCATATCTTCTGGATCCATCCTTGTTTGATTGTAGCCTAAAAAACCATCCAAAAAACTATACATTTCATGGCCAGCCACATGATCAAGAAGAGAATCAACAAAAGGGATATGGAAAGGATCAGTAATAATGGCTCCATTCAATTTTGTATAATCCACACAAACCCTGATCTTTTCATTCTTTTAGGGCACCACCACCATAGGGGATAACCTAGTGACCTCATTTACTGGTTTGATGAATCCAACCCTCAAGAGCTTGTCAATTTCTTCCTTGAGCTGCTTGGCATAATTTGATTTCATCCTATACCTTTTTTGAAAAATTGTCTTGGCATCTTTTTTAAGATTTATTCTATGTTGACAAACAGCTGGATCAAATCCCTTCATATCTGTGTAATCCCAAGCAAAGGTATCCTTAAATTCTTTGCACAATTGGATGAGGTTTTTCTTGAACTCTTCTTCCACAATGATACTGACCTTAATGGGTTTAACCTCCCCTTCAAGATTCAAGTTGACTTCCTGAACCTCATCTTCAATAATCCTTGTAGATGTTCTCATGGTATGCTCATATATTAACTTAACCTGAATAATTGCTTTTTGACCCTCTGTATCTAGTACTTCAGGACTATCCCTGTAGTTATCCACATCAATCAGCTGATTTCCAAGTGTTGCTTGTTGAAATTCTTTAGGATAACTACTATCCCGGTCATGAACCATTTTATGGGTCTCATTTTCTCATCTCTCCTGAACATCAGGCTGCTCCTAACCTTCAGGAAAACCTTTAGGTTACTGTCCTGACTGGTTTCTGCCTACAATTTGAACAATCAAGTAGTCCAAAACTTCATGTCCTGTAGTTATTGAAGAATCTTGATACTTCTGAATAATATTGTCCACATCAATTTCAAACACTAGAACTACTGAAGGATTTGCTTGAAGAAACATTTCCTCCTCATCATCTTCCACTTCATCTGCCAAATTAATAGTCTAAGCTACCATAGGTCGAGAAGAACTCTTTAGGATTACCTTATTAACTGTTGATAATTGGATCTCTTTCAATCCCCTTGGTATACATACATAATCATTCCCCCAATCCTGCTTCAATTTGGCTAACTTAAACCACGGCCTACCCAAAAGCATGTTAAAGGACGACTGATGAGATGGTTGCTCCTATTCCAAGAGTTTGATTTTGAAGTGGTCACTAAGCCTGGCCGTTCCCATGTCCGAGCTGATCATCTATCACGGATCCCTCAAACAAAAGACGAGGAACAAGATGATCTTGACCTGCCTGATGCTTCTTTGTTTCTGGTTGAAACAGTTACTCCCTGGTATGCAGACATAGCCAACCTCCTGGCAACTCAACAGTATCCTCCTAGCATCTCAAGCCATGAGAAGAAAAAGCTTCTGTTAGAATCAGCCCCCTACACTTTACTAGGCGGTGCACTGTACAAGAGGCAAAGATGAAGTATTGCGAAGATGTGTTTCAGGGGCTAAAATCGGTATAGTATTGAAAGCATGCCATGACGAACCATGTGGTGGACACTTCGCCGGAGAAGCGACAGCCAAGAAGGCTCTGTTAGCAAGATACTGGTGGCTGACCCTCCACAAGGATGCATATGACTATTGTAAGAGATGTAATGCTTGTCAACGAATGGGAAAACCCATCAAAACAAGTGCCATGCCACTGCAACCCATTCTTCCCCTAAAGCCGTTCGAGAAGTGGGGGATTGATTTCGTGGATCCCATTGATCTACCTACCAGACGGAAGCAGAACATATACATCTTAGTATGTACGGATTATGTCACAAAGTGGTGTGAAGCTAAAGCCCTGAAGCGGACGATGGTAACAGCATAGCCCTGTTCATGTACGAGAATATTATCACCCGTTTTGGCTGTCCCCTCAAGCCGGTAAGTGATAGAGGTACTCATTTCCTTAACAAAATCATGGAGGAGCTGACAGAGCTGTATAAGATCCGCCATTGCAAGTCCACTCCTTATTACCCCAGAGCCAACGTCCAAGTTGAAGTCACCAATCTCATCCTCTACTCGATCCTGAAAAGAACAATTGCCACACATCGTTGCGACTGGGACAATCAACTTACAGAGGCCCTCTGGGCATACAAAACCTTCCATAAGGCAGCTACAGGACAGACCCCTTTCCAGCTAGTGTATGATACAGAAGCCATCTTCCCTGTTGAACTAGAATTGCCCTCTTTGTGAGTGGCAGTTAAAGAATGCTTGGGAGATAATGAGTCACTACAACACCATCTCTTGCACTTGGAATGCTTGGATGAGATACGGCGGATGGCCCTATGGTGCATGGAAACCACTCAGGCGTGACGCAAGGCCTATCATGACAGTTTCATCAAGCACAAGGAGTTCAAAGAAGGTGATCTTGTCCTAGCCTATGATTCGAGATTTGATAAGTTTTCTAGCAAGCTTCAACAACGGTGGATGGGCCCATACAAGGTACTTGATGTCAATCCTATAACGGCTCTGTTCAGGTGCAGACCGTTGATGCCTCTAATGATCCTTTCTTGATCAATGGCTATCGTCTGAAGAAGTACTTTCCTCACTGGGGATCTTGGCAATCACAGTCAACCTACCCTCCCCCTTTTGGGAGTCACACTGTCCTTCTTGTCATGCTTCTGATAGCCCTTATGATTCTCCTCATGAGGTGGTCTTGTTTTGCTAACCCCTCGTAGAAACATCTCAACTCGACCTTGTTCTCTTCTCGTCTAATCCAACAATGGTGGCGAGGTTGGTCCTGACATATGGTATTTCTACCATTCTCTTTCTTAAATTTTTTTAAAAAACAAAAAAACAACAAAGGAAAAAAAAAAGAAAAAAGAGAAAAAAAAAGAAAACAAACAAATTGTTATGGGAGAAAAGGAAAAAATTCCCTATCATAATAGGCCTTGTTCCAAGAAAACGTGAAAACACCCTTGGGCAGGAAGCTGACTATGGAAAAGGTCGTAACACCCCGCAATTCAGGATAGTTGATTCATCAGTAGTACCTTTCCAACAAGTAATTTGAAGCCACCTCCCTTGGTGCGTTGTTTCTGCAATATCAATATGTCTGCCCTTCTTAATAGACGACCCTTCTTACAAATCATTGAATTATGAGATTTGTAGGCTGCCCCTCTGGGTACGCCTCGTCTTCAAGATCCTGATGACAATAACAGCCGACATGATCTTCATCACCAACCCCTTGAGTGATGCGAGCTTTCATCCTAACAGGATGGGGATGTGAGTATGGGCTGCCCTCTGTATCTATCAGAGCATGAGACAGAGGGTGGGGTGAGTGACCAGTCTTTCCCTTCCAATCAAATGAGAGGTAAGATGTGTGAATGGAGTGTTGCACGCACAGGATGGGCCTCTCAATGCACAATGCACGATTTGTTCTTGTGCACTACACCATAAGGCTCCCTAGCCTTCCTTCTTGCACTGTATGCCGGCACAGGGTGGGATGCACAGTTGCACCATCAATTGCGCACAAGGCATACAAGCTCTGCACAAGTGACGGTGAGGATTACATCAATGGGTTTCAGGAATGGGCTACCCTCTGTATCTTTCAACAGAGCGTGAGACAAAGGGTGGGCTAAGTGTGACTGATGTTTCTTCAATCAATTATCGAGAGGTGAGGATTGAGGGACGTTACGACCATTAGGAGTTAGGTACATTCCCGTTTCTCTCTGAACCCATGGGATGGGTCTCTGCCATCAGCACATGACATGTCACTCTGTTCAGTACACTGCACTGCAAGGCTCCCTGGTCTTCCTGCTTGCACCTATGCCAGACGGGGTTGGACGCACTGATGCACCATCAATTGTGCACCCTGGCATACTCTCTCTGCACCGTTCCCTTGTCGATTTCTAAACCGGGTGTGAGATCTGGGTTTCCATTATTATTTCCTCGAGTGATGTTAGTAATGGGGTGAGTGACTGCTCTTTCATTCCATTTGAGTGATTGTGAGTTGAGTGCAATATCCCTTGTCATCGACAAATTTTCTGAGATTCCTTCCAGCAGTTACCTCCCTGGGTACTGCCACATGGTCCCTGCCCCGAAGGACGTGAGCTGTGAAGACACCTTGTTACCTCCTGCAGTGCCGACAATGATACAAGATGCAACCTCAATAGTCGACATTACTCCTCGGCAATATGGGCCAAGTTTTCCTAACTCTACACCTTCTGTTTCTTAGTGACGGCCATGTCTTAAGTGGGGGGACGTTCGTGGTTGGTCTGATGTGTGGTACTAGGTCCTTGATGTTCGGTTTACCCTTCCTACGAAGGTTTTAAGTGTGGGGACGTGTCCCTGCGCGTCTATGTTGCATACCCCTATGCATATACCCTACTATGATCATGCATCTACGCCATGACTTCATTTTACCCTGATGGGATCCCTTTCCCACTCTTCTGTTCTATTTCACTCTCTCCTCGGAGCTGTTTCTTGACCGTTTGCCTTTATTCTTTGTTTTGTGATTTTTCCATACGAATGCACCCTATGTTCACTAAGAATCACATCCAACCTTGCAGCCATGTTTGTCCCTTTGAACTGTCCATTTTTCCTTTTTACCAACCCTTGTTCCGACAGACGGTTCTAGAGTTATTAATTTTTGAAGCAATTCCCGTAAATTGAACAGTTTTCCATGCGAACGTATCTTTATTGCTTCGGAACACTAATTTGATGTGCCACCCCTATCCTACCTATTCCCTCTGACATTTTTCCTTCTTACTCCCTGTCATTCCGATGCATGGTTTATCCGTTATTAATTTTCACGGGTTTTCGGGCCCTTTTCGTGCTTATTTTTTACATTTTTCCATGTGACCCTACCCTATTTGCACCGAAATTTCCATTTAATTTGACAGCCGTGTCTTGCTAGCCTTTCCCCCACTTTTTTCTTTTTCCTCCCCTTCTTTCGACTGCTGGATTTTTAGTTATTAATTTTTTCAAGTATTTTCGAGTGCGCTTTTTGTATTTTTTCCATGTGAACCCCTCCTAATTTCCCCAAATTGAGTTTTGATGCACCATCCTTGTGAATCCCTTTCTTTCGAACATTTTTCTTTTTTATTGTCCTCTATTCCGATGAACGGTTCTTCCTGTATTAATTTCTGAGTCCATTTTCAGGTTCGTTTTTGGGATTTTTTCCATGTGAACGCGTCCTTTCTCGGTCGAAACCATGTGTTGACATGATAAGGTTGTTGGACACATTATTCTTCACCTTTTTCCTTATTTCTACAGTTATTTTCGACACGCAAATTTTTCGATATTATTACATGTAAGTGTTTTCGCGCTTATTTTTTTTGTTTTTCTCATGTGAACACCCTGATTTTGCCCCCATAACCCATGCCCCATTTTTCTATCATCTTCCCTCGTCTCCCGACACATTTTTCATTTTTATGGTTTTTTGATCCAACATACGGCTTGAGTCTTATTAATTTTTCTTCCTTTTTACCGTGTGGCAGCATTTTTCGTTTCACGCGTGAATGCATATGTTTTTGGTTTTATGTGGCTCGGGACGCCCCTGTCGCCTCGGTGCCTCATGCATCAATGTCCCTGCCCCGTCTGATCCCGCCATTGTAAATTTTTTTACTCCCGCCCCGTGCATGTGCGCAGGATGGGGGTGCACTCCTTTTTCACACCCATAACCAATTTATTTACAAAAAAAAAAACACACGCACACACACACCCCTTCAAATAATTTTAAAAAAAACAGCAACACACACTAACCAAACACACCACCACACATTAATCACCCATTAACACAAAAAAAGGCAAAACAAAACACACTCGAACCTAACATTTTTATTTTTTATTTTTTTTTAAAAACAACACACGGTTGCCTGCTTCACGCCCCCTCGCTCCCTCCTTCCTCTTCATCAAAGTTTCTCCCCCCTCCTTGCTCTCCCGCCAGCGCTATCTGCCAATGCCCGCCTCTCCTCCCTTCGCCTCGACACCTGCCAACGCCCCGCCTCTCCTCCCTTCGGCTCTACCTGCCAGCGCCCCGCCTCTCCTCCACCACCTGTCGCCTCCCCTGCTCCTTCCCCTCCTCCACCACTTGTCATCCCCTCTTCCTTCCCCTCCACCACAATCCTCCACCTCCTCTCTTCCACCGCCGCCACCACGCATTTCCTCAATTTCCTCCTCCCCTGGTTAGTCTTCACTAACTTCCCCTTACTTAGGTTACTAACTTAACCTAATTTACTTAGCTTACTAACTTAACCTAATTTACTTAACTCACTAAAGTAACCTAATTTACTTAAGTTACTAATGTAACCTAATTTACTTAACTTACTAACTTAACCTAATTCATTTAGGTTACTCCGCTAACCTAATTACCTTAGGTTACTATCCTAACCTAATTTCCTTCTTCTAACCATCGTTTTCCCATGTTAGCCCCCGTTTCTGCCCCTTTGCCTCTCTTCCTCCTTTGTTCCCTCGTCACGCGCGCACGTGTTTGTGAGCTGCTAGTGAGCGTTCACGCGCGAGAACGCGCCTTCGACTTGTATGTGCGGTGGTGTGTTATAGTCAGTCGTTCACACGCAGTCATCCTCCGTTGTTCACACGTAGCTCGGGTACCGCCTTTTCATTTTAAAACCCGAAAATCACATTTAAAAAATAAAAACACATAAAACACCAAAAAACTTAAAAAAATCATTAAAATTCATTTAAAATTTAAATAAATTGCAAAAAAATTCCTTAAAATTTTCCAACATTGCTAAAATCATTTGGAATATTTTCTAAAGTGGGCATTCAAGAAAATAAATTGCAAAAAAAAAAAATCAAAACTTCAAAATTCTTTTAAAAATACATGTAAAATGAGAAAAATTCATTAAAATTTGGTAAAAATTCAAAAATATTTCCAAAAAAAGTTCAAAAATTTTCACAAATCCCCTTGCCCATTTTGCCAATAATTTCTCAATTGGAAATGCTTCCATAAATGGTCAAAGTATTATTTGAATCCAAAATCCTAAATTTTAATACCTCATCTCGTGAAAATTCATTTTAAATTCTAAAAATCAGCTGAAAAATCATGGAAAAATTCAAACACATTGTTGACACTTGTTGGATTGCTGAAATTCCACTCTTACACTTCACAACATATTCATGTGTCTTGTATGCCATTTTAATTAGTATTTTTTAAAAAATATAAAAATATAAAAATATAAAAACAAACAAACAAAATCAAACACTATACATAATACAAACACACCTAAAATAAAACTTTAAAAAAATAAAAATAAAAACAAATAAATAAAAAATAAAAAAATCAAAATAACACAACCAACACACTAAGGTGCTTTATTTTTTTTCAATCACAGTGGTGTTTGTTTTTTTTTATTGGATTCCTTACATTTGGGACTACTCAATGCGCCTTCAGTCTATTGCATACACACCCCTACCAGGTATTTATTTTTTATGATTTTTTGAATAACAGTTAATTGCTAAAATGAACTTTATTCACCCACTTTTTCACGCACACTCGTGCTAAATACACAATTTTCTAATAATTAAAAATAAACCAACCGTTCACTTTGCACGCGCTACGTGCACTGCAGAGGCACTTTAATTTTTAATAAAAATAAACCAGTTAGAGACCCCAGTCTGGGAATCGCAATCCGGGTTTCGTTAAAGCACCGCTTCACCCTAATAAATTGTAATTAAAATTTTAAGAATGAACTGTTGTTTTCTTATTAAGGTTTATAACCTAATAAAATATCACCCATTGTTAATAATTTCTTAAAATGAACCCTTCACTAAAACCATTTGCCTTCACTGCACCTTTTCTCCCTTTTTTAATAAACATGCTTCGTGGAATGGGCACGTAAAGTTCTCTTAGCTGAAATTATTGGTCAAAGTTATGGTTAGGTCCTGATTAGATTTTTATGGTATTATGGTTTGCTTATGTGCTACGATTATGGGTGCGGTTTGAAGTTTTTCTTTCTTTTTTGCTTGATACGGGGTCTTGGGTGCTTGTTTGTTACATCGCATGAAGTTTTCGATCGCATATGTGTAGAGGTCATGCCGAATTTTTTCTAGGATGTGGGTTGTTTGGGGTGGTAAATTGGTTAGTTATGTTTGTGTGTGTACTTCTTTTGATTGATTTCCTTTTTATAACTATTTTGGTTGTTTTGCAGGCATTCTTTGTGATTGTCTGTGTTTGTGGTGTGTGTGTTTTCCATCTAAATGGCACCTCATGCTCCTCTTCCTATCGAGTATGTCCCGTTGATCAGTAGGGATTATTCTTCCCTACAGGCTTTTGAGCCTATAGCAAAAGCAGGACTTGCAACTTTCGTGGCTGCTTCACTCCCATTGATTCCAGATGATCCATCCTTGTGTAATGAGTTTCTTGTATCATACAGTAAGAAGTTGGGCCTGGTTCATGGTGCTTTCATGGTATTGACACCCCGAGGGTTAGGGAAGGCTTTGTCTCTTCCCTACAAATGAGAGCCCTTTGTTACAGCTAGATAATTATTCTCCAATGATGAGATTCTCAAGCTGTTACAGAAGCAGACCAAAGAGATTCTGGATGTTAAGAAGGCGATTAACACTTCAGGAGTATCTTTTTCCATGATCACTGATCCTCTTTCCTCTTTGGAAATTAGTCTGTCAGTTCCTCCAATACAGCTAACAAAACACCATCCCATTATTTGTCCAAAGAACTCTTCACAGCTTTCAGGATGGTGTTAAAAGGGGTGGCCATTAATTGGAGTACTTACCTGCTTACGAAGATGGACCAACATTTTGTCAAAGTAACCGGATGAAATGTCACCAATGTCACTTATGGTTCCTATTTATATGCTTTCTTGATATATTCAGGCCTTAAGAAGGGTGTGCTACCACCTCCTCCATCTGATTCAGTACCTCCCCCTCCACCTTCAGAAGTGTCAGAACCTATTGACATAGAGGATATTGATTCCCCTCCTCCATTGGTCATTCAGTGGAAGCGCTTGAAGCGTGTGGCAGATAAAACTCCTTCAGTCCTTCCTTCAATCACAGTTCCTGCTACATCTGGCAGTGACCTCCTTGTCTACCTTACATGCAACAATTTATTCAGGGCACATCGAGAGGGTTCTTTGGAAATATCAGTTCCTTCACTGAAAAGTTTAGTGTCAGGAGATGCCATTCCATTCCTTTGTAATGACATCTAGAGTTCGATTGAACTCTCGGTGAGACAGCTTGTGTTCAACAGTTATATGCTTCTTTCTATGAAGAATTGATGCAATCCAAAGACTAGTTGCATAAGGCAACTACAGAGTTAGTCTCTGCTAAAGACACACTCGCTGATCTGTTTAAGCAGATGGAGCAACAGACCCAAATGATTGAGACCCAGAGAGAAGAAATATCTTCTTTGAAAATTCAGTTAGCATTACCTCACTCAGAGGTCACTAGAGTCTCGGAAGAGAAAGAGAGAATGTCCAAAGAAGCTCAAGAGTTTCAGACTCTTTTAGATGCAAAACTGTCAGCTTTGCAAACTGCTCATAATATAGTGGAATCACAAGCATCCCAGATTAAGCAGTTGTAGGACCAACTATGGCGCAATCGCGGTCCATTCCTCCAAGCCCCAATGTTCCTATGATTCCTTCTATATCTCAGCAGGACTTGGCAGTTCTCTAGAGAGAGGCCACATTGTGTCCATTATTTCAAGATAAAGTGGAAAGATTGCAGTCTAGGATGGATTTGTTATGGTCTACATTTGAGCACTTTCAGGAGTATGTTCCTCCAGACCATTCTTTATTTGTCCACTATTAGTTGCAAAAGTTGGCATTCTATATGAAGCTTTCAACGATGGATCTCCCTCTTCCAGAGGATAATTGGAGTGGGGCTTGGTTGTCTGATTTGCTGACAGAAGTGGTCCGTATTGTTTTTGAAGATTCTGATGAATGGATACCATATTATTGTCTTACATGTATCTACGAGGTGATCTGTTGATTTCAAATGATGTAGATCTGGCTTGGTATGTGGGAGATGTGATTTTGCAAGCTGTTTTATATGTTAACTATTTGGAGTTGAGGATAGATGTTATGCTCCAGTGTTATTCTTCTAAAGTGGCTACTTGTCCTGATGCTTCATGGCGCTCAATGATTGATTCTGTGGTCCTGAATCAACGTTAGAATACAACTTCTACTTATGTGCAAAGCACCAACTAACTGAGGGTGGATCTCCTAGCTTATCTTTCCAAGAACCATCCATTTGATTCATCTTTTTTTTATGCCTATCAGAGACTATCTGTTTTAGGTCCCTATGTTCCTAGCCTATTGTACTACCAACAAATGGCCCATCGCTATGATACTTATCTTTCCCTTTATCAAACCAACTCCGCAGCTATCTTACCTCTCCTTTTCCAACCTCTGGGTTTTCCTCAAATTCCTATAATTACCTATTGTTCTTTTATTGAAGATCGAGTATTTTTCCCTTCTCCGCCATGCCCTTCTCCATCTATCCATATACCTTCTACTTTTCCTGCTTATCAATTGATACCTTTCCTAACTTTCACTTAAATTTTCAGTCACTCCTTCTTTAGCTTATTCCTCCTTTTATGATTTTGCCTACCTATCTCTTCATCCTCTTTTACTTGTTCCACTTCCATCTCCTACCACTTCTATTTCTCAATCCCCTCAGTTGGTTAGTAAGTATGATGGATTTGATCAGGAGATTCCGAGAAGAAGAGGATCAAGCTCGATTGATTCTCTCACGGGACCACAAATTAACTGGCCATTAATTCCAGGGGACTGGACAACTGCTAGTCAAGCATACCAAAATTACCTCCATTTTGCTCACCAATATTCACAATCTCTAGATCCTTCAGTGAGATTGACAGCTCATTTTGCTTGGTACGTAGCATGTATGCATAAGCATTCCCATAACGATCAAAAGGCCATTCCAAAGCTTTGTATGAATGTCAATGTGAACATTGATTCCCAACAGTTGGATGTTCTCTATTTTCATGCTCTATGTCTACCTAGCAGATACCTTGTTTTGTTAGAAAGGATGTGTTGCCTTCAATTCTTTCAAAATCCTCCAAAGACATTTGTGGATGAGTCCTTCTCCATGGATCATTTTCGAAACCACCAAGCCTTCAAAAGGGATCACCTTCATTGATGCCTTTGCAATGTATTTTGGATGATTCTTAATAATATATATCTCTTTTTTTGGAGGTGTCATTCAGATGGTTGTGTTAGTGTTTGTGTGTGTGTTGTAATAATTTGTATGTGATGAGTTCGTGTTGGTTGAATAATTTGTTCAAGAGCTCTCTTTTCAACTATTGATGGTGGATGGAACGCCTATGGTGGAAAGCTGAAGAAGAACCTCTTATATCCTTTACAAATTTATTATGACTTTTTATTGATTATCTGATGTGTTAATAAATAACGAAGTTTTCCTTTACTAGTATTTTTCTAGAGATACAGGTGATAAGTTGGGATCGTGCTTTGGCGAGATTATTGAAGATACTACAAAAGATCAAAATTGAGCTCTTTAATGAACTTATATTCTTCTTTTCCTTAGGTTGCAAGGACGCTTCCTTTCTAAGTGTGGGGATATGTTGAGAGTGGAAAAAGACTGAATTTTTTACTGATTTTTATTGTTTTTGAGGACTAAATGATTGATTTTTGATGGATTTAGAGTGATGTATGGTTGTTAATGGAAGTGTTTGAGAGTGTTTTGGATGATATTGATTATGTTTTGGAAGTTCATGATGATCTTTAGTGGAGATATGAAGCTCTGTGATGTTCTGATAGGTTCTGTTGAGGTTCTGATTGGTTCTAATACCTTCTGTATAGCTTCTATTTTGTTCTGATTTTCTTATGTATGAAGCATGGATTGATGATTGATGAATATTGAAATCTTATTGAATAGTTTTTGATAGTTTGGAATGGTTTTAGTATGAGTTATGAGGATCTACTGTTCTTTGATGACCTTATGTAGAGCATTTGTATCTGCTCTGTTTTCCTGTTCTGTACTGTTCTATAGATCTTCTGTAAGTGTTCTGTAGAATGTATGTGTGACTTTGGAAAAGTTTTCTAACTTTTGGAAATGATGAATCTAAGTTCAAAAGAGCTAAAAAAAATGGAAAAAGCAACTGCTGAAGACTGAAGAGAAGACTAAAGTGACAGTGACAGTAGTGAGCTATGAAGAGACACTGTAGTGGCTTTGGTGGCTCTTCACATCAGCCATACCTCTTGGGAGGTGTATCCACGACCTAAGAAGGATTATTGAGAGTCATTATGGGATTATTATAGTGAGGATATGATGCACTATTGAGAGAGAGAGAGAAAGAGAGAGCTAGAGATAGCCAATTCTATCAAAATAGTGTAACTGTATTTGAGAGATTGAGAGAGAAAACTATGAAGACATTGAAGATGGATACTATGTGATTGATTTCCATTCAAAGATGGTGTATTCCTTTGTGTTCTTTGTTCTATTTATGTATTCTATGAAGATGTTGAAGATTATGGTTGATTCTATCAAATTCGTGGGAGATATCTACTATGATGCTGCGTGAAGATTTGTTGTTTTCTTTGTTTTGGTCATCAAAAGAATGAAATAAAAGCTTGTTGATGTTACAAGATAGATTTTCTTGCAGTAGAATCCCCTTTTCCTTGGTGTTCCTCTTGGGGCTCCATTCCATGACACCATTGCACTTACAACTTAGATTGCTACCCAATAGTGGCATGTGCAATAACTTTTGACTACGTTTGAGATGGAGAGGTATAAGGCAATTTCTACTCCTATGGATATGAACTAGAAGGCTACAATCCATGCAAATTCACCTGTAGTGGATGCTACCCGCTACTATATCTTTGATATGGCTCCTTGTCACACATTGATTTTTGTTTTCTTATAGGTTAGGCTGCAAGTTTCATGAGTGAACGGTTCATTGGTAGGTTGTTATGAGGATTTTGCAATTCTTGAGTGGAACCCTCAAACGTAGATATTTATTATCTAGCACATATAGGAAATTCAACCTTGGTTCCATAGGATTGGAGGGTTGGGGTAGAGACATTGACCTAGGAGGTCAACAATAAGATATTACTTCACTTTGGGTGTAGGTAATATCTCTTGGAGTAGCAAGAAGCAACTCACTATTTCCCTATCATCTAAAAAGGCAGAGTATCGAGCGACATCTTCTACCACATGTGAGATAGTGTGACTTTAGCAATTGTTAAGAGATATTAGTTGTCCCTCAGATAGGTCCTACTACAGTACATTGTGATAATGAGAGTTGTATTTCTTTGGCACAAAATCTCATATTTCATGCCAGGTCAAAGCACATTGAGATACAATACCATTTCATTCAAGAGAAGATATTGGATGAGACCATTGATGTGGTTTACTACTAAAGACAAAGGGCAATTTGGTAGATTTGTTTACGAAGGTACTTCCTTAGGTTGTTCTTTGACAACACTCAAGATCCTTGAGCCTTATGCCTTGTCTCGGATTTGAGAGGAGATGGTAGAGATTAATTCATCCCTTGGACAAGCATGGTCAAGGATACTACTATACAATTAGTTCTCTCATGCACATTTACACATTTTCTTTTTATAAGGTTGGGTAGCTCTATGCAATCTATAGGTTTTTATCAACTTCACTGAGTAGTCGAGTAGGCTCAACATGTTGCACAAGCTACCATGTGGTAGCCGATAGTGCTATACAACATTTTTCTCATTATTTTATTCAACAATAGTTGGCCAATTTAAAACTAGTTGACCTGATTATTTTATTGCATTTCTTTATGCTTATTTATAGGCAACCTACATAAGTCACCACACTTGTTTGTTTTTAGGTGGAGAGAGAAATCAACTCAAGGAGATACTTGGATAGCCTCTTTGTATATTTTCCTTCTTCATTTCAACATTTATTCATTCTGTAGACTACTATAAGTTTTCTCTCTCCCTCTTCTCTCATGTTCATCGAATTTCAATATTGTCCATACACTTCCACATTCACTAAACTTTGACACTAGATGCCTTGCATTCAAGACTACCTTAATACATGTGAGTGAAGTTGAACTTAATGCATTGGGGATCATTTGCATTGGGTTGGGTAGATTCTTGTCCTTTTGGATAGTAGCAAGTCACGTGGCCTTATTAATGACAACAAGTTTTAAGTTCGTGTGGCCATGTGGTAGATGGCTTTTGGAGTCACAATTTGTGAAAACATTTGCATCTTCTACTATCCTTCTAAATTTGTTATATATTGTATATTTTGAGTTGCATTTTGACCATATCTTTATGAAGTTAGACAAGGGTTTCCATGTTTTTGAGTGTGAGTCCTTCTTTTGAATTCCAATAATTTGAGGAGCCAATAGTCTCTCATTCAAAGTTGAGGGCGCCCTCATATCCAATGGAGGCAACCTTATAGCCTTTGGTACTCTCACATTCTAATAGTGTGTCTTTCTCATCCTATTGTTGAACGTGTGTCAACTAGTTAATGGAATTGTCTCCCTGTCTAGTTTCGACAAATTGCCTAATGAAGAGGTCCTTGAGAGCTACAAAGTATGACTACTTGGTGGCATCTAGGCCTATTTTTACTTAGGCATGATCATAGGGTTGCACTTGCTTTGCAATAGCGTCAACCTCACGTACTTACTTGATTTATCCTAAGAAGGTGAATCATCCTCAATCTGGTGGCTATCGAGTTGCTTAGCTCCAAGGGGAACCTTAGCTTTAGCTAAGGTGTTATCCATTTTTTGTGAGTAGAGTTTGAGGTATTTGTGTTTCAACTTGAAGTATGTCTTGATCATCAAAGAGTCTTCTTTGCACACTAAATATAAGATCGTGTTTCAAGATGACTATGTGGCATCTACATTTAGTAGCATTCTCCTACTACTATCCATCTTTGCCTAGATGTTGGTAAGCTATTACCATGTGTTTTTGCTGGTATGGGCAAGTTTATTGAGGGTTCTTGTACCTCGCTTCTTTAGCTTTGCGAGTTTCCACTCCATAGCCTTAGGTATCATGGTTGCAATTTCAAATTCCACAGTATTGTGGGAGGCATCCACAAATGCCATCCTTAAATGTCGAGTTCTAGACATGGTTCTATGTGGGACACTCGTGGTTTGTTTATTGACTGGTTCAATGACCCTATCAATTAAATTCAAAAATGGGGTATTCTCAATATTGGGTGTTTCTATTGGTATGTTAGGGCTAGGATTTTTGCTTCTTGTAGAAGTTGGGATCTCAAGACCACTTTGCAAATGCATGTCCTTATGTGGCTCTCTAGGCTCTTGATTAGTCAAATAGGTCATGGCAGGTTCATGCTCTCAAGGATTTGCCATTAGTTTAGGTTTGTTATCATCTTGGTTGGATGAGTTTGTTGAGACTTTTTGTTTGTTCTTATTATTCGGCCTTAGTATTTGGCCAATTTTTACTCAATTATTATAATCAAATAGTTTCTCCTCAATGACATTCTATGTGCAATGGCAATCCTTGTGCTCAATTAACATTTTCCGCTTTATGATAAACATATGTATAACAATGCTTGAAGGTGGAGTAGTGCACAACCAGGCTTTCATATTTCAAGACAATGTGTGATATTCAATCAAGATTTTCAATTCATGCAATGTAATCTTCATGTGAGGGTTTTAGTTTTTGGGTTTCCTTTGCTCGGTCTTTGATTCTCTTACATGGGTGGGCTTCTATCTATAACCTTAACCTCTAATTCTTTATACACTAAAGTGGATGATCTTGTGCTCAATGCTTATGTGATTTAATGCACTTAGGGCTACAAATCTAATTAATGTTGGATCCTTGAGTGTGTGTCCTCAATCTTAGGGGTAGGTGAGTGACTGGTCTTGCTTTAGCCCAAAGGGAATCTAGTAGGTTATGTGGTTCTTTAAAAGGTGCATTATGGTGAGTGTGTGTGAGTGTGGTGGTATTCTACTCAAGATGATGTTGTGGTAGTAACCTAGAATACTAAGATTCTAAGTGAACTATGTGATGAGAAGGCTTGTGCTTATGCCAACTTAATGCATAATTTGCTTAGGTGGTGGATTTGTTAGGAGTTATGGTGTAGCCTAGGAACTGGTAAGGGTCTTAAGCAGGATGAAGATGTGTCACCTTAGCTACCTACGTGAGAAGGGTACATGATCACCTAAGAGTGTAGTGATGTTTATATGTGGAAGTGCAAGAGTGCGTGCATGTGAAAGTGTAGTCACATGTTCATGTACACCTATGTGCTCATGTGGGCATATGCTTGTGTACTTGTGATTGTGTGTTTGTGATATGTGAGCTACTGTATGTGCCAATTATCATATGCTATGACATGCTTTAATGATTTGCACATGACTTTTTCTTCAAATGACTATGTAAGCACGTTATCATGCATCACATGAGGCCATTTAGTCATTTTTAAGAAGCACGATATTCCTTTGAAAAGCACAATGCCATGGCAACAAGCTTGAAGAGTACATGATTGTGATTTCTAATGATAAGGACAATGCTAAGAGGTTGACAATTCTTCAATCCTAATGGTAGTGCTGATCCACGAGCCACTTTTTGGTTGCACAATACCCTCCTCTCTCTCATGAAACAATACAATACTCTTCTCCCTTCATGGTCTTAATCTTGGCCTTAAGGGTTTTCTATGTCTACATTTTGTCAACCTCGATTCTTTTTGTTTGTCATAGAATATGGAAGCATTATAAGCCTTCTAATTCCTCAAGCTACTAGCAATGCTATTCCTCCTCCCTTTTTTTTTTTCAATCACAACCAAAAAGGTTTTTGAAATGCTAACCCCTTTAAACCAATCATCCATCCCTGTGGTAAATCTAGTGGTAAAAAAGTTTATAATTTTTTGGGTTTGAGAAATTTTTAGGCTCTTTAATGTTTTTAATATTTGTTGTGATTTTTTTCCAATCTGATGTTATTCCTTCCTTGCATTTATTCCAATTGAAAATAATAATATTTCTTTCTTGATCCCCAAATCTAAACAAAGTTTTTTATGATACACAAACCTACACCTGTCTAGTCAGGCATTTTGGAGTTGCATGTATTGAAACCTCCTATTTTGCTATGCAGTGAGAGCGCAAGTGACCATGTGGTCGAATGATCCTTGGTCCTAGCAAGGGCAATGAAACCAAAATCTCGTGCTTCATGCACACATGTGGGATTTAGGGACATACTCTTACTCCTTCAAGAGCTTCAATACACATGTGTTAGTAGCTATCTCTCACATAACAACTACATGTGTTGTATTCGAAACCAATCTAGTACCTGCCATTTCTATTCAAGAAAAGATAGATGCAAATTGATATCTATTGTAGGGAGTAATGACAACTTGCCTCGTTGTTGTAGTCTTGCCGTAAGGCTTGTCACAATCCAAGCGTTGCTCCTTGTGTCATCCAACCTCTTGCCACCAACTTCATGTGCATGTGGAGAGGAGAATATGGAGAAGAAGGGAAGAAGATGGGCAAAAAGAGCTTCATTCTAGCTCCTTACTTGGTCTCACTCAACCTCATGCACACCCTCTACTTCATCTCTCACCAAGAAGGGATGGATAAAAATAAAGAAGAAGACATGGAGCTTCACCTTCCTAATTACTCACTCCCTCTCACTCTCACTCTCACTCTCTTCCTCTTCTCTACTCTCTCATAATCATACAAAAAGAAAGCAACAACAAGAAGACTCAAAGTTTGGGCACACATGAATAGCTTGGTATTTGATGAGACCAACTTTCTGACAACTACAACTGGACATCACCCACTCTTGCTCTTGAGTCCATTGTTAAAGAATGTTGATATATAGCCTACTTCCAAAAGTTTGCTTGGTCATGCGTGACCAATGTAGCCTGCTCGGGGCCCTTCACAGTATTCATTTTGTTTTAGTCTTCGTGAAGACCAACGACCACGTAAAAACAGAAGAGCAGGGAGCTTCTTCGGACAGAGCGTGGATCCGCAACCATGGTGACTCTCTCTCTCTCTCTCTCTCTCTCTCTCTCTCTCTCTCTCTTCTCGGCGTGTCCGTGTCTCTGTTGGATCTCTTTTGGTTTTGGTTCATTTCACGTTCTTTTTGATCCAGCTTGTAACGTTCATTCTGATCATGCTTGATTTGCTTGTTAGATTCGATTTATATTACTTCAGAACCGTCAAGGCAAGACGCGCCTAGCCAAGTACTACATACCTCTTGAAGATTCCGAGAAACACAAGCTAGAGTACGAGGTTAGATTCTCCAAGCTGGCTTCGCCACAGTGCTATTTTACTGTTTGTTTGATAGAACGGTATATTGTTGCTATGGAAACTGTTTCGTCATTGTGAAGGAGTTCTTGCAGTTTTGGTAATCATTGATTTGTTCCAATCTTTACTGAAGAGGGATGGCAATGGAGCATTTGAGACCCTTGCCGCCAGAATCTCACTTCTGAAGCTTATTTTCTCTGATTTCTTGCAGGTCCACAGGTTGGTGGTCAATAGAGATCCCAAATTCACCAACTTCGTTGAGGTTTGCCCTCCTTCCATGGAAGAACAGAATCTTGATATTTGCTGGGCTGAATGCATGTGTGGTCCGTTGAATTGTCTGAGAACTATTGATACAATGTAATTCACTTAATAAGACATGGAAGCCTTCATACAAAGCGGTGGTCACCATACTGCTCCTTATTGAAGTGGATGAATTTGGTCGAGGTCAAAGGACACTACTATGAGTTCAACTACCAGGAATGATGTCTTGAATTTTGATTTTAGGTTTTTGTGTGAATTTGAGTCTAACTTGGAGCTCACGTGCATCCTTACAATATGTCCCTCCTCCAAGATATCTAGGATTTCTTTTCAGTCAATGGTAAACTCGCTAGAAGAACAAACAAGGAGCAAAGCCTTCCAAAACTTTTGGTTGAATTCCTCCAAGTCTCGGCAATCTGATGCCCTCAACTGATTTTATGCAGTCTCCATGTCCACTGGAAAGGTGCTAGTCAGCCACATGTTGCAAAACTCTTGCTAGGAGGATAGCCAATCTTTTAGTGCTTTTCCCTAAACCAAAAGATTTATTTAGCATTGTGGAGCATTCCATTTGGCCAGAGTAGATGCCACACCTTGGATCAGTCAATATAGTTCCCTCCTGAATAAACTGTTTCAAACATATCAAACTTGAAGTGGATGAATTTGGTTGAGATCAAAGGACATTACGAATTCAAATAGCAGGAATGATGTCTTGAATTTTAATTCTAAGCTTTTGTGTCAAGTTGGAGCTCATGTGCATCCTTAGTGTATGCCTCTCCTCCAAGATATCTAGGATCTCTTTTCAGCCAATAGTTTGCTGGTCAACTGTTTTGTGCAGCAACTCTTCAGCCACAAGATCATTCTCTATCAGTTGAAAATGCTGTGCACTTTGGTACTTGTACAATAGTGACATACCTGTAGGCAGCCCTCAATTGTACTTCTCTAGTTGTTCTTCAATGGTAGCCTTTCTAGAAGAACAAACAAGCAACAAAGCCTCCCAAAACTTTTGGTTGTATTCCTCCATGTCTTTGCAATTTGATGCCCTCAATTGATTCCATGCTGTCTCCACCTCCCCCTTAAAGGTGCTAGTAAGCCACAAGTTGCAAGACTCTTGCTAGAAGGATAGCCAATTTTTAAATGCTTTTTCCTAAACCAAAATATTTTTACCATTTTTGAGCATTCCATTTGGCTAGAGTCACTCAGTATAGTTCTCTCTTGAATAAGTTGCTTTAAACTATTTGAGCCTATCCAAAGCTTTTGTCATGGACATTAAAAAAGAAACTTTTAGAAATTTTGAGAAAGTTTTAGAAGATTCTAAGATTTTGGAAGATTCTTTGGAAGGTTATAAAGAGTGCTTGCATTAATACTTACATTAGCATTGGTTATATTATTGCTTATATCAATGATACCTATATCATCAATGATGTCATCATCTAAAAGCTTTCTCTTAATCTCCTCAACTCTAATATAAGTAGGAGTCTTGGGCTACAAGCCCTTTTGTCTTGCCAAATTGTTATGAGGGTGACAGAGCTTGGCAAGGCTAAGGATTATTGCTTCACACCTTATAGGAGAATAACTTGAGAATAAGAATAACTTATTTTCTTATTACAAAAGGATTTGATATTACCTAGTTGTGATGGATATGATCATTATCACTTAACAAGATATTCAAGAACTTCGTGAGAGTAATGTACGACTACAAGCAGAGAAGCCCCAAGCTTTTGGGTTAGCTATCCAAGACCTTCAAAATCAATTCCAAGAACTCCAAGAGCTAAGTCTATATCAAGAATTTGAATATCAACTCATGTTGTTTGGTCTTATAAATCCTCCAACAAAATTTTCAATATGTAATGAATGGCATCTTCCGTGAGTATCTGGATGACTTTGGGGTAATTTATTTGAATGTCATTCTAATATTTTCCAAGAATAAAAAAGAGTATGAGCATTAGGTGCATTTAGTTCTCAAGAAGCTATAGCAAGAGATACCGTGCTGTTGTAGAAACTCAGAGAACTCGTGGGAGATGAACTCACCATTGCTATCACTTGCTATCACTTATGCAATCAACATGATGATCCGTCTAGTTATGAACCAATAGTACCCAAGCAGAGAAATATATGAAAGCATCAAACTTATACTTGAGGAAATACACCCACATGTATCTCGAATGATCATCCACTATCAAAAAGAAGTACAACGCGCTGTTCAAGTTCGCAATGGATATTGGCACACAAAGATCAACGTGAATCAATCTAATAGGCGCCTCAGCTCTATGTGTGGATTGCTGAGGGAATGGGGTACGGTGTTGCTTCTCGAGTTGACATGCTTTACAGACATATCAAGCTAGCTTTAGGCAAGGAAGGCCCTCAACCATCACACGGCGAGACAACTCATAAAGAGAGTCATAGCCAAGATGCCCTAGGCAGAAATGCCAAAGACGCTTATTGTTCGTAGGCTCTCGAGATGTGGCTAATGCTTGGAAGCTATGGAACACAGAGCCCTTGCCTGTTAGCTCGATAAGAAAATGGGTTATGTGGTAAATGCCATTAGGTTGCGCCTCATCGCGAGCAATCACTAAACCATTTTGAGAGTCAAGAACCTCGACTGTGGTTGCTGTAAAGAAAACTGCTTGCCCCAATTGGCAAAGCTGTTGAACAGATCACAAGTTCACCCCAAGTTGAGGGACATAGTATACATTGTCCAGCGAAGCCAGATCCAGACCCTTGTCAGAGGCAAAATTGACACAACCTTGAGCTTGGATCTTGACCGAGGAGTTGTTTCCTAGGTGGATACGCTTAGCTGCAGGGGTTCAAGTACGGAAGATGTCCTCTATAGGAGTGATGTGAGGCGTAGCTTCACTGTCCACAATCCAAACAGGTGCATAATGCAATAGATGACGCTCAAACTTATAGAATGTGGGTAAATTGGGTAGAGAAACCACTTGCTGCATGCGGCAGCTTGTTAAGAAATAATGTGACGTGATTGTTGGAGAACATAGAAGTCCCTAAAGTGGAGAATTCGACAAGGAGACGCTGATACTCAGCCAACTTGACTTTCAAGTCATCCCAATTAGAGATTTTGAAATTTTGAAGCTCATGGTCAAGATTTATTCGACGGGTCCTATCTCAAGCTGCATAGCCGTCAGTCAAGTGTGCCCATTGCTTTGACGCTAAGTCAAAATGTTGAAGTTGAGAATAAAACTCATGTAATAAGCCTTGTATTAACTCGACAATAGTGGCGGCATTCCTAGCCTTTCATGAGCAAACGATCTCGTATGAAACAAGTGTGGGATCGGGTTGGGGTTTCAACCCTTGCACAAGATCGCTTAGGTTCTGTGGATCAAGGACATGTCTCATCAAGTTCAACCAAGTTGTAAAGTTTGACATGTTAAAACGAGTCTTGTTATTGAATGCATGCTTGGCGAAAGATGAGGTAGAACTATGAGGCGTCGGGAATGTGGAACTGGTCTATGACTCACATAAAGCGGTAGTTCCTTCAATTAACACCTGGACTTTACATACACACACATAAACAGAGACCTCTCTCCCTCGCTCAACACCAGATTGGCCCCGAAGACCGGCGCCCCTCTCGGTATTTCTTTATCAATTAAAAGATAAAAAATTACAAAAATGGTAATGTTTTAAAATACATAACCTGTGAACAGTTGGTTTTCATCTCTTCTAAGTAAATCCCAACTGCATAGGAACAGTACAACATGTCCAGATCAACATCCCTTATTGTCTAGCATGTGCAGAATTCACTGTTCATACTATCCAACACACTGTTCTTATTGTTCCGCGTATGCAGAGTTCACTGTCCTTATTCAGCATGAGGAGAGTTCACTGTTCTTACGATTCAGCATGTGCAGAGTTCACTGTTCCTATTCAACATGAGCAGAGTTCACTGTTCTTATTCAGCATGTGCAGAGTTCACTGTTTTTACAATTCAGCATGAGCAGAGAAAACACAGAATTGTACCTTCGATGGAATCAATCCATCATGCAAAGCATTTCTTCTGAAAATAGAGAGAGAGGTGATTAGAGGGAGCAAGCTCTACCTCTGTGCTTGAGGCAGAGACTTAGAAGTACTCTCCATGGCTAGTTTTCTTGCAGTAATCTGCCCTTAGCTCCTCCAAACTTCATTCTCCCATCTGCCCCTTATGCCTATTACGGGTTTTTTTATGCTCTCTCTCTCTCTCTCTCTCTCTCTCTCTCTCTCTTTTGGGAATTTGTGCCACAGGGCATACATGTAACAATTTTTCCGTTTAAACCTTCCGGTCTAAAATTCTCCACGATCAGTGCAAAATTTGACCTCGGCATAGACCAGAGAATTAATCCTTGTGTAAAAATGAAGACAATGATGCAAACAGATTCTGGGGTCCAAAAATAGTAACTCCCTAAATTTTAGGGATGGTGACCCCTGCATTCCTTAAGTTGTTATGTGTAACTTTTATCATTCCGACCACATCAAAAGTGTAATGTGGCTTAGTTACAATGACTTTTATTCCGTGAGCATTCTCACATGTGCATCTTCTATCTTGGTCAAGCTCATTGTCCTACACCATCTCCAGTGGCTAAGCACACAGTCCCAAACCACTGGCATTCTATTCTTCAGTGCCCATTCAATATGGAACTGGTCCTAAGGCTCAGACAAACCATTAGTCCAATTCCCAATAGCTGCCTCTTTTGGCCATGCAAAGATCCCGCTTATTCCAAGAGAACTCTGGGGGTAAAAAGCAACAACAACAAAAGAAAAGAAAAATAAAATATTTATATAAGTAAATAAGAAAAGCAATTGTAAAAAGTATCACCATCTGGTAACATACCCCCCTCTTGAAAGAAGCAAGCGACCTCGATTGCATGCCACACATGCTAATGGATCTTTGCATGCCTCTTCTGGCCATGCAAAGATCCCGCTTATTCCAAGAGAACTTTGGGGGTAAAAAGGAACAACAACAAAAGAAAAGAAAAATAAAATATTTATATAAGTAAATAAGAAAAGCAATTGTAAAAAGTATCACCATCTGGTGACATACCCCCCTCTTGAAAGAAGCAAGCGACCTCGATTGCATGCCACACATGCTAACGGATCTTTGCATGCCTCTTCTGGCCACACATGCTAACGGATCTTTGCATGCCTCTTCTGGCCATTCAAAGATCCCGCTTATTCCAAGAGAACTCTGGGGGTAAAAAGCAACAACAACAAAAGAAAAGAAAAATAAAATATTTATATAAGTAAATAAGAAAAGCAATTGTAAAAAGTATCACCACCTGGTGACATACCCCGCTCTTGAAAGAAGCAAGCGACCTCGATTGCATGCCACACATGCTAACGGATGACACAGGGCAATAACAAGATTCACCATGTTATTAGTGCCATCACATGTATCACTTGCTAACAGATGACATGGGGCGATGGTAGGAGTGTCCCACTACCATTTGTGTCATCGCAAGTTCAAGTCTCACATAGATGGAGGATTACATTTTGTATCCAACTATGATTATTAGGAGTCTTTCTAATATACATGCTTCCGAATGCAACACAGGGCGATAGCACGTATGCATGAACTATTAGTATCACAACATGCATATTCGTTCAACTGAAGTATAACAAATACAACTTCAAAGCACATGTTAATATTTGTTGTGACATGTCAATGCTAAATGTAAGCCATACATTATGCATTATTCAATGAGATACAATATTCAATTGTACAATAGAGAATGCACATTGCTTCAAAAAGCATTCTAAGTCACTGTGGATTCCAGTAAGAAAGCTTCTTGGTAAAGTTGCAATAATTGAGGCGAATCTGCCAATTCAGCCGCTTCCATCCATTTGGCATCCATTGGTGAATAGTTCATGAACTTCACCAAAAATCTTCTTATAACTCTACCTTTCACTTTCCTATCCTTATGTGCCAGGATCTGCTCAGGAACTAGAATCTCATCTAATTCCTCTACTTCAAGCTGTTCCTCTTGAACCCAATCTTCTGGCAGTTCACCAATAAAAGGCCTCAATAGGTTCACATGGAATGCATTATGAATTTTCCAATTCTCTGGCAATTTCAGCCTATATGCTACGTCATTGATCTTCTCTGAGACTTGAAAAGGGCCATAATAATGCATACTCAACTTTGGAAACAAACGTTCCTTGCTATTCTGTTTTCTCAAGCGTGCCTTTTTAAAATGCAATAAGACCCAATCATCCTTTTTGAACAAAAGCTCTCGATGATGACTATCACCATCTCTTTTCTGTTTAGCTTGTGACTTTTCTAGGGCATACTTGACCTTTTTATATGCTTCTTCCCAATCTTTTACATAACGATCTGCTTCAAAGATGTTATATTTTGTCTGCAAAATGGGAGGTAATTTCTTTCCACCTTCCACAATCTCAAAGGTGCTTTGCCAGTAGATGAGTGCACTATATTATTGTATGAATACTCAACCAATGGCAAGTAGTGTTCCCAAGAAGTCTTATGATCTGAACCATAACACTTCAGTAAATCTAAAACAGTCGAATTTGTTTCTTTAGACTGTCCATCAGTTTGTGGATGGAAAGAATATGAAAATTTCAGCGTAGTGCCCATGTTTTCAAACAATGCTTTCCAAAACAAGCTAGTCATTCTCGGGTCTCTATCATTGACAATTGACCGTGGCATTCCATGGTACTTGAAGATATTTTGGATAAATATCTTTACCATGTGTTGTGACTTAACCTTTTTCCTTACAGGAATGAAATGTGCCTGTTTGCTGCATCTGCAAATGATAGTCCAGATTCCATCATTCCCCGAAGAAGTTGTTGGAAGATCAAAAATGAAATCCATGGCAATACTTTCCCATGGCCTTTCTGGAACAGGCAATGGTTGCAATAACCCTGGTGCCTTTTGTCTATCAAATTTAACCTTTTGACATACAAGGCAAGATTTGACATATGTATCAATATTAGATCTCAAGCCTGGCCAATAGAAGAAAGTCTCTACCACTTTGACTGTAGCATCAATACCATGATGTCCTGCATACGGTGGAGCATGACTTTCTAGTAAAACTTTTGGCCTTAGCTGTTTTGTAACGCATAGTCTTCTATGCATCATGATAAAGCCTTCTTTGAACACATAATGATCATGATGTTGGCCATTGATCAACTGTTCATAGATTTCAGAGAAATCTTCATCATCAGCATACTGCTCTTTCATATCATGCAATTCATGGTGATAAGGAATTGAAACAGCTGACACCTGTGGTTTGCGAGATAAAGCATCTGCAACTACATTCTTCTTGCCTTCCACATGCACTATTTGAAAATGAAACATAGATAGGAAATTTGCCCAACACTTGTTTCTCTGACAATTTAGCCTGTGTGAGAAAGTATCTAAGTGTTTGAAACTTTGATGATCCGTTTGCACTACAAAATCAGCACCAAGCAAATAGTGCTTCCAACTAGAGAGTGCATGGATCACAGCTGATAATTCTTTCTCATAAATTTAGTAAATCCTTTCAACGACAGAAAGTACTCTACTCTCGTATGCCACAACTCGGCCATTCTGCATTAATACAACACCAATGCTGTTTCCACATGCATCACACTGCACTACAAATGGCTTAGACAGATCTGGCAAAATAAGTACTGGATTTGTAGTCATTTTTCCCTTCAAACATCTAAATGCTGATTTCTCTTTGTCAGTCCATTGCCATTTGACATCCTTCTTTTCAAGCGTATGTAAAGGAGAAGCAATCTCTGCAAAGTGTCTTACAAATCTTCTATAGTAAGAGCATAGGTCAAGGAAACTGCGGACATCATGAACAATTTTTAAGTCTGGCCAAGAGACAATTGCTTCTATCTTTGCAGGATCCATCTTCACACCATCTTTAGAAACTATGTGCCCAAGGAAGTGAATCTCTTCCAAAAAGAATTCACTCTTCTTACCATTAATGAGCAATCTATTATGCTTAAGCTCATTAAAGACTACAACTAGGTGTTTTCTATGCTCTTCATTCTTTGAAATGATAATCATATCATCAAAGAATTTGCCAACGAAACTTTGACAAGGGCGGAAAATTCTATCCATCATCCTGTTAAACGTAGTAGGAGCATTGGTCAATCCAACGGCATGACTAAAAATTCATAGAGACCAAATGTTGTTCTAAAAGCAGCTTTATGGATATCCTCTGGCTTGATTCTGATCTGATGGTATCCACTTTTTAAATCTATCCTGCTGAACATTCCTACTTCCTGTAATTGATCAAGAATGTCATCTATTCTCGGAATCGGAATCCCATTCTTGATCGTGTTCTTATTCAAGGCTTTGTAGTCAATATACATTCGCCAAGAGCCGTCCTTTTTCTGAACTAGCAACACAGGCTGCTAAACATTTCTATTCCCTTTAATCGATCAAGAATGTTATCTATCCTCGGAATCGGAAATCTATTCTTGATCGTGTTCTTATTCAAAGCTCTGTAGTCAATACACATTCGTCAAGAGCCGTCCTTTTTCTGAACTAGCTACACAGGTGAACAAAACAGAGAACTATTGGGCTGAATTAGTCCTTTCTCTAAAAGCTCATTAATCTGTGTCATAATCTCTTTCTGCTGCGTTGCATTGACCCTGTACGGTGGCCTATTGGGCGGACTAGTCCTTGGAATAAGATCTATGGTATAATCTTCATGCCTCTCAGGGGGTAACTCTCCTGGTAACGAATCTGAGAAACAATCATTGAATTTATCCAAGAAAGCCCTTCTACTTTCATCTAGTACAGACACATTACTGTCAACTTCATTAACTTGCTGTGCAAAAACCAAGTACGCAAAAATATGATTTTTCATTACCGAAGTAATTGTAGAAGCAAAAACAACTAGGATAGACTCTCCTTTTAAGCATCATATCTAACACATGAGTCTTGCTCCTATGTACAAGAGTAATCGTTCTATTGTAAGTATCCAAGATAGCATGCTTGCTGTGGCACCATGGGATATCCAACAGAACATCACAGCCCTCTAGAGGCATAATATGGAACTCCTTTGTGTCCACATAGCTCTGAATATGCATAGAAGTTTGCCAAGAATGGGGGTGACAGGTTCAATATGTCCTGGGCATGCCAAATCAGCCTGTCCAACTTGTCCCATTTCCTCAGGACGTATATCCAATTTAGTTGCCAATGCTGGTGAGATAAAGTTTGCACGAGCTCCAGGATCAAAGAAAATAAGCACTGTGGAATCTCTGATCTTTCCCCAAGCTCTGCACAATCTAAAGACACTGCTTGTACTTTTAAGTATGCAAGAAAAATACGAGTGGAGCGATGCGAGTGTGACCGAGTTGATCATGTCCACCAGATTGGCCCCCGGCGCCTCTGTCGGTATTTCTTTATCAATTAAAAGATAGAAAATTACAAAAATGGTAAATGTTCCAAAATACATAACCTGTGAACAGTGGTTTTCATCTCTTCCAAGTAAATCCCAGTTGCATAGGAATAGTACAACATGTCCAGATCAACATCCCTTACTGTCCAGCATGTGCAGAATTCACTGTTCTTACTATCTAGCATGTGCAAAATTCACTGTTCTTACTGTCTAGCATATTGTTTTTACTGTTCAGCATGAGCAGAGTTTACTGTTCTTACGATTCAGCATTTACAGAGTTCATTGTTCTTATTCAACATGAGCAGAGTTTACTGTTCTTGCGATTCAGCATGAGCAGAGAAAACACAGAATTGTACCTTCGATGGAATCAATCCATCATGCAAAGCATTTCTTTTGAGAATAGAGAGAGGTGATCAGAGGGAGCAAGCTCTACCTTCGTGCTTAAGTCAGAGACGTAGAAGTACTCTCCATGGCTGGTTTTCTTGCAGCAATCTGCCCTCAGCTTCTCCAAAATTCATTCTCCCATCTGCCCCTTATGCCTATTACGGGTTTTTTAATACTCTCTCTCTCTCTCTCTCTCTCTCTCTTTTGGGAATTTGTGCCATATGGCATACATTTAACAATTTTCCCGTTTAAACCTTCCGGTCTAAAATTCTCCATGATTGGTGCAAAATATGACCTCGGTACAAACCAGAGAATTAATCATTGTGTAATAACGAAGACCATGATGTGAACAGATTTTGGGATCCAAAAATAGTAACTCCCTAAATTTTAGGGATGGTGACCCCTGCATTCCTCAAGTTGTTCTGTGCAACTTTTATCATTCCGACCACATAAAAAGTGTAATGTGGCTCAGCTACAGTGACTTTTATTCCGTGAGTATTCTCACATGTGCATCTTCTATCTTGTCTAGGCTCATTGTCCTGCACCATCTCTAGTGGATAAGCACACAGTCCCAAACCACTGGCATTCTATTTTTTAGTGCCCATTCAATATGAAATTGGTTCTAAGGCTCAGACAAACCGTTAGTCCAATTTGTCCCAATGGCTGTCTCTTCTAGCCATGCAAAGATCCCACTTATTCCAAGAGAGCTCTGGGGATAAAAAGCAACAGCAACAAAAGAAAAGAAAAATAAAATATTTATATAAGTAAATAAGAAAAGCAACTGTAAAAAGTATCACCACCTGGTGATAGAATGTGGGGTAAGATGGATGTGGAGAATAAGATGGTGGTGGTGGTGGTGGAGGTGTCTGATAAGGAGGATGGGGAAGAGGTGAGTAGGCAGAAATAGGCTGTGAGTATCTAATGAGTGCCGATTGATACGGAGGCATTGGAACATAAATGTTTCCATAAGGTGCCGTTGGAGGTGGAGGCAATGGGACTCATAAGCTCTGCCCAAATATTGGTTGGGACAACATAATGACTAGAGGATCCACTAGGTAATGCCATGGAGGCAAATTGTGGCACCAACTAATCCACACTCGGGAGAGACTGGGGGGATACCCAAGCTGCAATGATCCCGAAAGTGTGTGAGGAAAAGTTGGAACACCACTCGGCTGAGGAAGAGATGAGGTTCTAACGGCTGTGACTAAGTTTGAAGAACCCCTCGGTGTGATGAATGAAAACACATGTGATCCTACATGAGATGCAATATGCAGTGCACTTAATGGAGGTTGAAAGGATGTGGCAGTAGAATAAGAGGGTGGGATGGGAGGGACATTAAATGGATTTGTGATAGGTGTAGATGTGGGAAATAATGTGGGTTCCTTTTGTTCATTAAATGCATTAAATTGAAATGATGATGATGAACATGCATCTACTTCATTTTGACCTTTGAAAACAAAATTGCTTGAAGTCAAAGAAGGGGAAGGAGTAGTTACAATTTCTTGTTTCAACTGGTTACGTAGGCTTCAGTTCATAAAGAAATATTTGTTTTCCTCATTATGCATAAACCAAAAATTGTTTTGTATACATCCTTCGTCATGAAAATCATCCATACTAATAGAAGAAGGGGAATCATCTTTAATAGAATTTGAAATGGTAGACATACCTGGCACTTGAGAGAATAGCTGTGAGGTCCACTTCAACTTGTTCCTCGATGGATTTAGCTTAGATGTGAGAAGTGGTGTGGAAGTGGTGTTCGAAGTCATCTGTACTTTTGTTGTTCTTGTTTCTTGTGTAGAGCTTTCCGATCAAGGCCTAGGTTTCTTTTAGAGTACTCGGCTCTAATATCATGTGAAGAAAATACCCTAATAAAAAAACATAAATATTATTGTACGACAAAGCACAGATTGATAGAAGAACACAGTTAGGGTTAGGGTGACTCAAAGACAATGAACACAGAGAATGAATGAAGTGTTATGACTATTGAATATACAGTGCTCATGCAACAAACACACTATGCAATGAATGAATATTCTACCTTGAACTCTTGTATCTCAAGGATCAGGGCGGGGGCAATGAGTTGGAGAGTGCGTCGTACTTTGAACGGATCTTTAATCGTAGCAAGGCAGCATCCGGATGTTGAACACCAGCAAACGCAGCCAAGGAAGGCTGGATCTAATATAGACGGTAGTGCAGGAGAGAGAACGAGTAATAACACAGGTGAGGAGAGAGATTAAAAATGCAGGCTGCAGGAGAGAGAAAACAGCAGTGATAGAGGCTGAGGGATGGCGAGAACTGGAGGAGAGAGAAAATCTGTAGGGCGGCATCTGGGGCTTGCAATGCAGCAGTATGCTGATGTGGCGGGCTGTACGACAGCTGGATTGGTGAAGAGCAGCAATCGCCTGGCTGGAAACAGCAGCAAACTGATGACGAAGGGCTAGAAACAAGTGCCAGATGAGTGAAGACTGCAATGGACAGCTTGGATTGTGATGTCCTTTGCGAACGGGGTGTGGGCAGCAAGCTGAAAACACCTGAAACTTGCAAAAACGAGATCAAGACTAAATGGAGAGCAACATACCTGTTTATAGAAAGTTTGAGCCCTCTCAAGTGGGTTTGTGCTTATGAGGCACAGACACTCTCTAGGAATGCATTTCTTTTAAATAAACAAGGTTTCTTCCTTAAATAAGCATGTTTTGGGGTTGTTTAAGTGAAGCTAATGCATTTTTACCTCAACAGGGTGGTCTTGTTGTTGAACATCTTTATAGACTTTATGGTTTGCTCGATGAAACAGTTAGTGATTGGGATCCTATGTTCTCTAGCTATTTTTGGCAAATGGTTTTCCAAAAATTGGAAACTTGATTGTCCGTGTCATCCTTGAAACATCCTGAAATCGATAGATAGATTGAACGGAAAAATCAAACCATGGAGGATATGCTGCTCATATAGGGGAGGAGCTTGCTATCTTACTTGTCTCCGGCATTGGGCATGTTGCATGAGAGTGGTTTCTAATCGAAGGGATGTAAGTCTGAATTGCAAAAATATGCAGAGTATGAGGCAGGCTGAGAGAGAGAGAGAGAGAGAGAGAGAGAGAGAGAGAGAGAGAGAGATCTTCTCTTGGAGTCCCAAGACTTTCCGTCTTGGATGCACTTGGTGAGTACAATATTGGAGTGTTTTTTGTTTTTGGTTATCTTGTCGAGCTTCATGCAGATGGCATCAAGTGTCTTTGAGGTCTCCCATATAGGGGAGGAGCTGACATGCTTGCTTGTCTCTGGCATTGGGCATGAGGTTGGTTTCTAATCAAAGAGTTGTAAGGCTGGATTGCAGAAATATGCACACGCGTGCACCCACATGCATATGTACACACATGCGCAGGGCATGCAAACACTCGCATGTGCGTGTGCACACACACACACACATAGGGAGGGAGGGAGGGAGGGAGGGAGGGAGGGAGATTAAAGTGACTAAGTGACTTCTTTGCAATGCAGTTCCGGACACACAAGGTTATATATCGGCGATATGCGGGTCTCTTCTTTTCCATGTGTGTCGATATCACAGACAATGAACTAGCATATTTGGAAAGCATTCACTTGTTTGTTGAAATTTTGGATCACTTCTTCAGCAATGTTTGTGAACTGGACTTGGTTTTCAATTTTCACAAAGTAAGACAATAATGCTTATTTGAATTCAATTGGAAACTTTGACTATTAAGACTGACTGAAGTGGTTGAAATGTGTTAAGGCTCAAATTAATTTTCAATTTAAACCTCCCAGTGAAGTTTTGCTTGGTTTAGATCATCCTGATTCCTTAGTTATCCAATAGTAGACCTGTTTTGGTCATTTCATTGTATTATAGGTTGGAACCAGTTCATGGCTGCTGACCCTGAGTGGTTTGGTGCTGTTTGCTTCTTTGCCATTTTTCAAACTTATGAAAACTCTGCTGAATATCTCTCAAATGTTGATGTTTGTATATGTTGTGATGAAGTTTTAAAAAGTGTTTTTCTGCAGGTTTATCTGATTTTGGATGAGTTTATTCTTGCTGGGGAACTGCAAGAAACCAGTAAAAAGGTAGTTTGAAAAGTTCTCATCTTATGTCAGAAAATTGATTTCTTGTTTGTTCTTTAATGTAAATAAGGGTCAGCTTTCTTGTTGTTAATTTGACCAGTTTTTCATATCGTGCATTGAAGTATCTTTAGTGCACGAGAAAGTTCTGATATACATGAAGTGCGGATAAAAAGTGGCATATGACTTTGTGCATCACAAAGGTGATGAATGGATCAGGGCATGCTAAATATATGTATCTTTTATTTTGAATTGGTGTTTGCTATCATAATCCATAATGCTTAGGCAAAAAGTTGTGAGGGGTCACAGCTGGTTGCAGTTACAAAGAGAGAATACTGGGGCATGCCCACACCCACCCATTCACAAATACATTGACATTTTGACGTCCTAAATCCAAGGTACCATGCTGTCTTTGTCAGCCACACTAGTTGCCCTCAAAGTAAATCATAGGAACGGGGAACAACATAGGAATAGGGAGGAGCCATTCCAAGGATGGATATAAAAGATAGGTAAACTTACAAATTTTTCATCATTCAGTAATAAATGCCTAACAACTATACCAAGACTTCTAAAAGGATCATTGTCAAGACCATATTGTACTAGTAAGGAATGTACTATATTGCCTTGTTTGATTTTGAGAGAGAGAAATGAAATGATATATTAAGGTCTGCAAATGGCCAAAATGACCTATGAGACCATGAGTTACAATCATTTGTATGACGGTACAATTGTTTGGAAAGAAAGGTAAATGGAAATGTAATGAATAGTACAAAACAACGAAAATCTATAAGTAATGAGAACTCTAGTTGACAAATAGAGAGCTCTAGCTAATAATACAATCTCATGAAGATGTAGAGGGCCTAGCTCTAGCTCAAGCAATAATCTCATGTATCTGTCTATGGAAGTACCACAGATGCTTGTGTCGAGGTTTAGGGCATCTGGATCGGCCAAGTTGGATGGCTTGATCGATCAATATCCATTGTGTGGGTGTAGATGATTGAGGTTGTGATTGTGTTGAAACCTCTTGAATCTCCCTTGCAAAGAAACTTGTAAGCTACCTCTAGGTAGGGCCTTGATGTCTTGGAGTCGCCACACTCTTGAGGAGTGGGTTTTGAAGTCGTCCTATCTTGAGGAGGAAGAGGCCAAGGCACCGTTGATCAGTGAAATCCATGACTCTAGATAGTGGTCCAAACCTATCTCTAAATACACAGTGGAAACGACCTTGGATCTTGTAGTATGTTAGGCATCGGCAAATATAGTGCTCCTATGTCTCTGGCTCTAGTTGACATATTTGGCATATGCCCTCCTCTAGTGATATGGATCTATATTTGCTATTCTCAATCTCTAGTTTGTGGGACGAGGTATGTAGGTGACTAATAGCACTTGTAATCCCATGTGAGAGATGGGTGCCCATGTATCTTAGGCAGACAATAAATCCATCATCTGTTGTAAGAGAAGGTGCTCTCTATAGAAAGCCATATTCGTTCCTCGTGTCTAGCTAGGTGAGATCCATCTTGATAACCTTGCCAATCTCTAAGCGGCTCAAAGTAGGAGATGGTGCATCAAGGGAGTATTGGAAGTGGGGTAGCTTGTCCATGCTAAAGCCGTGTAACTCAAACCAAGCTGACATTTGTGCATACCAACATGATGTATCACTCTCTTCATCAAGCTGTTGAGAGGACTCAAGAGCCAGTTGTGCATATCAACATCTAGGTAGATATCATAAGTTGTGTGTGTATGTAATTGATCAGGTGAGGATCTCTTCCTCAATCGGAGTGGCCGCTAACTCAACTATGATGATCTCAAGTGGGATTGAGTCCTTACATTTGATTATCCTAGAGATCATGGATACAAGTAGTTTCTTCATTGACTTCATTCTTATAAGTGTGACTTGATCGACTACGGTGATCAAGATTAGGTCCCCATACCTATACACCATAGAGTAATGTGGACGTGACCAATATATCAAAGAGCCACATCTCAATGTGAGGTTCCTAAAACAAGTGGAGGTTCCTAAAACAAGTGGTCTTTTAATTGACTTCATTCTTATAAGTGTGACTTGATCGACTATAGTGATCAAGACTAGGTCCCCATACCTATACACCATAGAGTAATGTGGACGTGACCAATATATCAAAGAGCCACATCTCAATGCGAGATTCCTAAAACTATTCTTGTGAGCACGTTCTCTCCAAACCACCTAAGGTTGTGTATCTTCAGGTCAGGTTGGTGTTTATTCTCTCTTTCGTAGAGAAATTGAGACTTGTAGATAGTACTCCTAGATATGTATGGCCACATACTCCAACTTCTCCTGCCCATATGTGAATTTAGGTGGCGATCTCCTAATCTAGTGAGGTGTAAACACCATCACCTTGGTTTTCCCAAGGTTCATTGAGAGCACACTGTCTAATGCATAAGAGTATAGTGCATCCAAATGTCTCTGTAGCATAGCAACATGGAATGGGAATGGGGAATGAGAACGGGAAACGTCATGATTTGCCATTCCATGTGGCTATATAGTCACATGGAATAGGCATGGAATGGGGACAGGGGACCCAGAACTGGCCATTCCATGTTGCTATGCTCTGTAGTCCCTATGGAGAATCAACTATTAGCACATTGTTGTCTGTATATAACAGGAGAGGTATCCACATGTTAGCTAGTGGAGCTCTTCTATCTCCTCCTTGAGATATGTAATTAGCAGTCCCATCAATGTATAGGCAAATAACGTGGGAGAGGGCGTCCCTACTTCATCCCAATGGTGGAGTACACAGGTGTTGAAAGGCCCTCAGGTGTCAGCACTTTGCCAACAACCCTAGTGCAGCTGGGAAGCCCTCCTTTTCTGCCACTGCCTCTCACTGAGGTGGAGAAGAAAACTGCTACCCCTATCTTGTCATGCATGCGATCTGCTATCACCTGCTCCAGATGGCTGCATTGTCGCTGCTACAAACCCTAGAACTGCAATTGCTTGCTCACACAGCTCCTCTTTGATTCCATCTTCCAAAACTGACTGGCACAGGTGCTGAGCTTTGCATGGCATGTTCTCTCTTCATTTGCCAAGTGGTACACTTGCTAATGCAGTAGAGAGGGATGTTAAGGCCAATGATAGGCCACTGAATGTGTAATACTCGGTAGTGCATGAGATTGGTCTGATATAACTGTTTAGCCCATCAAGACAAAGACCAATCCACTAGGACACATAGACACTGTCATCCCAAAGAACTAGATCCGTCACAATATGTGGTTGAGGACTCAATAAAGGAGCATCCAATATTCAGATTCCTTCATCCTGCACAGGCAGAGTGGCTCCTTTTTGGCAGAATGCCATGAAGTAAATGCATAATGACGTCTGAACATCATTAACTTTTATGAGATGGTTTACAGGCAATAATTGAGAGAATGGCTGAGCTGGAGCGACAAGAGTAATGGTGTTTTGTGGCACTGTGCATCCCTTTTTCCGGTTAGCTTTCTATCATTTTATCTGTTGAGACTTGATATGTGATATCTATAGAAGGAGATCAGAAACTTGTTAAGATGTGCTTAACTTTCTTCTCTTAACCGCTAACATAATCCATCTTGTATGTTCTCTGAAAGTCAAGATGTTATGTTGGCTGATCGTGGTTGGCTTGCAGTGATGATGCGCAGATACTGTCATCTAAACTTGAGGACATTCAAAACTGGCAAGCATATGCCATTGTGAAAATCTGAAGGGAAAAGAGAATGGTCTAGGATACTATCTTTTGCTTGTTGGAGTTGCTTGTTTGACAAGTGGCAGAGGTGTCAGATTTTGCACTAGAAATAGCATCCTCCTGTATTGTTTATTCTTTTCTGATTGTGCTAGTAAATTTTGCTGGCAAACTGCCTGGGGCTGCTGCATGGACAGTAAAGACTCAATCCAGGGCTAGACTACATGTTACATAGTACCATGTCAATGCAGTACCTACTTCTGTTTTACCTTTGATCGGTCTGATCGAATTTTAACTTGATATACATCTTCATGTATAATTGTCGTGAGGTTTGAGTTGTCATGATGCAATATTGTATTACTTGTCATGAAAATGCTTGGATATGTTTTACGATATGTCTATGTTAGCACATAGGCAAGCATGCTGCGAAAACAGGATACAGTAATATTACAAGGTTTAGTGGCTTGAAGAGTCTGGAATGGAGGTGTGAAGATTCTCCCCTTCAATGCTTTACAATGCCAGGTGTGAATGACTAAAAGTATTTTGATATATTCAAGTTCATCACTTAGGAAAGGTGTATAATTGAGTCATGAAAAAACAGTCCCCTATTGATCTTTATTTCGGAGGGTGGTCCATGCACAATATGATATTGAGCATGCAGATTTTGTGGAATGCAGCAGTTATACTGAACTTTACCTACTTTTTTGTATGTGGGTATGCAAGAAAGGCATGAACTGATTAATACCTGCATATATATGAGAGAGATTAAAAGCCGTAGCATGTACAATTAGTGGCACCAAAAAATGACGTCTTTTTTTCCATCCTTGGTATAATAGTATCCTCATATTCAATGTTCTTACTTAACAAATCAGAGTCGCAAAAAGTTTTACAAAAGAGTCTAAAAGTTATTAAAAGTTTCAAAAATTCCCAGCACAAAGTAGAAGGTAAATACTAAGACTATGGAAGGCAAGCCAAAAAGAAAGGCAATGTGCTTAATATGAGAGAGAGAGAGAGAGAGAGAGAGAGAGAGAGAGAGAGAGAGAGAGAGAGAGAGAGAGAGACAGAGAGAGAATAAATAGCTGAAAATACAAAATAAGGCAGTAGGGATCTAATACAATGTGGAACTGATATGGGGATTTATATCATTTGAAGCTCTTTCTCATAGGCCTATCCAACATGGATAGGTTGAAGTGTTGAGGTAAAGATGCTTGATGGTGTGTGTTTGTATCCTTCGGTGGTGCCTTGAATAAGGATGTGAATTGATAGGGCATGGGTTGCGTGCTTTGCTTCTCTCAATGGATTTGTCTAAGGTGACTTGTGATAGTGGAATTGTTAGCTGGGTTGGGTTATACTTTGAGGCATTAGGTGTAGTTACAACTTTGAAAAAGTTAGTAAGGGCACGTTGTTTGGAGTCTCAAGACACCTCCCTTGGGATTGTAAGAGGTTATCTCTATGTTGATTCAGTTGTTAAACAAAGAGTCCAAGGCAATGTTGATCTGGGAAATCCATTGTCTTGGATAGTGGCGAGAGAGAGAGAGAGAGAGAGAGAGAGAGAGAGAGAGAGAGAGAGAGAGAGAGAACTCTAGAAAAGGCCAAATCGATTTATGAGACAAAAATAGATACATTTGAAGCTCAAGGAACTCTCATGTTTCTTGACTATAAAAAAACAACCATAATCTAAAAGAAACATCTGGCTAGGAAACAAGCAACTAAAAGTAGGAGTCTAATACAATGTGGAATTGATATGGGTATTAGTATTATCTTAAGATCTCTTATAGGTCAGTCCAACATCTCTCATGGGTCTATCTAACATGGATATGTTGAAGCCTTGAGGTAGAGATGTTTGATGACATACTAGTATCGCTTGTATCCTCATGTGGTGCCTGAAAGGTGAGAAGGATTGAAGCCTGCATTGATATGGGTATCAGTATTATCTTAAGATCTCTTATAGGTTAGTTCAACATCTCTCATGGGTCTATCTAACATGGATATGTTGAAGCCTTGAGGTAGAGATGCTTGATGACATACTAGTATCACTTGTATCCTCATGTGGTGTCTGAAAGGTGAGAAGGATCGAAGCTTGCACTTGAGAGCTATGGCGGGAGAGCAAGAGCAAGGAAGAGAGACAAGAAATGGGAATTCCAACAGTCACAATGTGTGATCGGGCCTTCCTTTATTCAAATTGTCACTAAAAGAATAAAAAATAAAGTGACGATAAAGGGCGTCCGTCACCTGCAGTGTGCAGTGGCGGTGACTGGCAGTGTAGTAATACACGAGCGGCTAGACGGAGGCGCTTTCACTCTCAACAATCTTCTACTTAAAGACGAATCGGCCCTAGTGAGGAGTGAAAAGAAAAGAAATAAGACAGTACAACATGTACACATGTACAACAGGATGAGGAAAGACGTCATCTCATCCCACGTCCATCAACCTCCTGAGGAAGGCAAAGCGCTCTGTAGAGAGGCTTTTTGTGAGCAGATCTGCAAGATTCTGGTCAGTCGAGATCTTGACAAGATCAATAGACTTGTCCTCAACGACCCCACGTATGAAGTGATCTCACCTCAATGTGTTTCATCTTTGCATGGAAGATCGGATTCTTAGCTAACTGAATAGCACTCATAGAATCCGAATACAGTGTAGTAATACACGGGCGGCTAGGCGGAGGCGCCTTCATCCCCAACAACCTTCCACTAAGGCGAATTGGCCCTAGTGAGGAGTGAAAAGAAAAAGAAAAAAAGACAGTACAACATGTACACATGTACAATAGGATGAGGAAAGACGTCATCTCATCGCACGTCCATCAAGCTCCTGAGGAAGGCAAAGCGCTCTGTAGAGAGGCTTTTCGTGAGCAGATCTGTAGGATTCTGGCAGTCGAGATCTTGATAAGATTAACAGACTTGTCCTCAACGACTCCACGTATGAAGTGATACCTCACTTCAATGCGTTTCGTCTTCGCATAGAAGACCAGATTCTTGGCTAACTGAATAGCACTCATAGAATCCGAATGCAGTGTAGGGATATCATTAATACCAAGGTCAGCAACCAAACGACCCAACCAAATGGCCTCCTTGCAAGCCTCAGTGGCTGCAACATACTCGGCCTCTGTAGTAGAAATGATCATGCATTTCTGCACCTTGGACATCCAAGAAACAACACCTCCAGCATAAGTGAATATATAGCCAGAAGTGGACTTCCTACTATCTGCATGTCCTGCAAATCAGAGTCAGTGTACCCCACGACTCCTGTATCCTGGCTGCCATAGCATATGCACATATCTGCAGTGTCTTTCAGGTACCTCATGATACCCTTCACGGTGTCACAACACCAACTGCAAAGGCAATATCTGGACGAGTGGCGATCATGGCATACATAAGACTGCCCACTGCGGATGCATAGGGAATCTTGGCCATCTCGGCCCTCTGCTCATCTATTTGTGGACAATCAGCTTGTGATACCTTCACATAAGAAGGCAATGGACAGCCAATAGGCTTTACGTCTTGCATGCGAAAGCGCTCAAGGACTTTATGAATGTACTCCCTTTGTGACAAGTAGAGGAGTCCCTGATGCTTATCGCGTCTAATGCACATACCAAGTATGTGAGCGGCCTGTCCCAGATCTTTCATCTCAAAGCTCTTTTTGAGCTGAGCCTTAAGAGCATCTAGCTCATCATGAGCTTTCCTTGCTATCAGCATATCATCCACATAGAGTGCCAAAATCAATAAAGAACCATCACGGGCTTTCTTCGTGTAAAGACATGGATCCATAGCACTCTTGCTGTAGCCTTGTGATTGCATAAAGGCATCAAACTTATGATACCACTCCCTAGGTGCTTGCTTCAAACCATAAAGACTTTTCTTCAATTTGCACACTAGGTGCTCCCTGCCAGGTTCTGCAAAGCCCTTAGGCTACTCTATATAAATCTCATTATGCAAGTCTCCATGTAAAAAAGCCGTCTTGACATCCGTCTAGTATAAATCCAAGTCAAGTTGAGCAACCAAAGCCAAGACTAAGCGTAGGGTGGTCATCTTAACCACAGGAGAAAATAGCTCATTAAAGTCCACACCATGCTCTTGCTTAAAACCTTTTGTTACCAATCTAGCCTTGTATGCCGGCTTGGGGTGTCAGGGGTACTTTTCTGCTTGTACACCCATTTGCATGGCAAAGCCTTCTTGCCCTTAGGCAAGAAAACCAAATCCCAAGTCTCATTCTTATGCGAGGAGTCTATCTCAGACTGCATAGCCCTCTCCCAAGAGTGACTGTCACCCTTGCGTATAGCCTCATTATAAGTGAAAGGCTCTCCTGCATCTGTAACCAAGACATAATGCATCGAGGGTTGAAATTTATCAGGTGGACGTCTGTCTCTAGTAGACCGTCTCACGGCAGGCTTTGCTGTCTACCCCCAGTTGCCTATCCAACACCCTAACTATGAGTATCTGCTGCAGTTGTAGGCTGTCCAACTGGCTGTGCGGGAGCTCTCGGCTCTTCTTGAAATATGACCCTGCGGATCTCAATAACTCTCTCAGACTGTCGATGCATCTTGTCTTCATGGAAGACTACATCATGACTGCGGATGACTTTCTGCGCCTGCGGATCCTAGAGACGATAATCCATCTCACCTACATCCCCATAACCAAGGAAAATGCATTTGACACTCTTAGGATCCAACTTACTTCTCTTGTTCTTGGGCACATGGCAAAATGCCTCACATCCAAAGACACGGAGATGCGCATAAGAGGGAGGTTTTCCAGTCCATACCTCCTCTGTAACCTGGAAATCCAAACCACTAGAAGGTGATCTGTTTATGATATGTACAGCTGTACTAATTGCCTCAGCCCAAAAGCTCTGTGGTAGGCTTGCATAGCTAAGCATACTGCATCCATGCTCTTGGATAGTTCTATTCATCTGCTCAGCCAAACCATTCTGGGGAGTGTGTAGGGGGCAATCAACTAACGCTTAATACTCCTCATCACATAGCTGCTCAAAAGCACGTGAGACATACTTACCCCCATTATCTGTTCTTAGGCATTTTAGCCTATACCCAGACTGGTTCTTAACCAATGCAAGCCATCTCTGAAATACAGCCAAGACATTGGATTTCAGCTTAATGGGATAAGCCCAAACTTTTCGTGAAAAATCATCTATGAATGTAACAAAATACTTTGCACCACCCATAGACTGACAAGGCATGGGCTCACAGACATCTGAATGTACCAATGCCAAGGACTCACTCATGCGTAGCCTATCAGACTTTTTATGCGTAGACCTAGTCTGCCTGCCATAAAGACAATGCTTACATGAATCAAAACATGTATAATCAAGGGGTGGTAAGTACTGCAAACCAGAAAGCATTTTCATTCCCTTCAAAGACATATGGCCCAAACGGGCATGCTAAAGAGATACATGTGGGATAGAACCCACGGACAAAACATGATCAAGGGAAGAAGCGGATACAATCAAGGGATAGAGGCTGCCAGCCTTGACACCTCTCGCAATCATAAGTCTGCCACGAGTGATCTTCCATGTAGAGTCTCCAAAAGATACATGATAACTTGCGTCATCAACAACCTGTCCAGCTGACATGAGATTGTGTATCAAAGTAGGTATATGACATACATCATGCATAACAAAACTACTGTCAGAAGGAAACTGTAGCCTAACATCACTAATGCCCACAATATCAAGAGAGCTGTCATCATCCAAGCACACAGAATCCAAAACAGTACGGTATGAATGAAATCACTCTCGACAAGGTGTCACATGAAAGGACGCACCTGAGTCCAAGAGCCAACACTGTGCATACATAGAGTGTATCTCTGTTATTTGCGAAGCACTAGAAGAAGCTGCAAGGATATAATCATCATCAACATCCTCAGGCTGCATAACATTGATCTCTTCAATTTTAACACAGGACTTTGCAAGCACTATGCTGCGATCAGAAGACTTATTTTGCACTTTGTCTTTCCCCTTATATTTGCGCCTTTTATTGCGCAGTTCATGGCATTGTGGCCTAATATGGCACTTTTTTCCACAATGGTGATAAGTAACATATGCATCCTTGCCATGCGATTTGCTACGTGACTTCCCACGAGACTTGGATCGAGATTTCTGAGAATCCCGTCCACGGCCACTACCATTGCCATGCTTTCCATATCCATCATTCATGCCTCTAACTGTCATAGCATGTGACACACGAGAGGCATCCAAATGCTTACGGTTAACCTCTTCCTGCAGAAGAGCACTCTCAACATAAGATAATTTCAAGGTAGTAGTAGAGGTACATAATGCAATGCGGAATACATCCCATGACATTAAGAGTACCAAGCAAGAAAAGAGGAGTGACATTCTCTGCAAAAGTGATGTTCTACGAAGTCAAGTTCTTGAGTATAGCATGGAACTAGCTTAAGTGAGTAGATATAGTCACATTCTCTTTCATGCGCAGATCCATAAGCTACTTTAGCCAATACATCTGACTCGCTAGACTTTACTTGTCATAGAGATTCTTGATTTTATCCCACAAGTGCCATACACTATGTTCTTCCTCAAATACATTGTAATGGACCTGTTTTGTGAGAGATAATACAATAGTGGACTTGCATAACTCATCAAGCTCAAACCATTTCTCATTTGGCATAGTTGTAGGCGGCTGCCCGTTGAACCTCAATGGTTTGATCTGCGATTTCTACACTAATACCTGTCAAATCTGGCTCTTCCAATAAGAGTAATTCGTACCATCAAGCTTAGTGATGTTGAAAATAGCATGATCAGTGGACGAACTCGCCATAATGTAGGCTGGAAGACTACAAACAGTTCAAAACTGCTTGTTTACTGTAGAAAATGATAAAAAATTCACAAAAAGCGAGAGAAAATGGTGAGAAAAGTGTAACCAAAGCTGTTGTCTACCAAGTACTAGTGAAAGTACATCATTTCAGAATATTTCAGCATGAAAAATCCATGTCACTCCGGAGTTATATGCTTGTTGTAATAAATGACAACAGGGTATTGTGAGAGTCAATTGCTGATCAAATCACTGCACCAAGTCAATAAATGATAGCCAAGACATGACCAGCCATAAATGGGCATAAATCAGCATCAAACAGTTATCAAGACCCTGAGCAAACACCCAAACATGTCACCAAAGCATCCGTCAGTGAGTAGGCATACTCCTTGGACAGTAGGGCAAAGTATACATAACACTGGCAAGACCTGATACCAATAGGTATATGCTCACTAGAGTGCAAAGCCCAAGCTCAGGTCAAAAGCACTTTCAAGATATCAGTGCATGAACCATGCAACATGTAAGTGTAAGAGATCCCAAAGTCTCAAGTATTTGCAAAATGCTCAAATAGCATAAACCTCCTGCTCAATGTCGGTTAAGCATACAAGATGCTCCTACTAGCTCAAAAGGTGGATAAACAAGCTCAACAACTCAAGCAAACCAAGTCAAAGTACCAAAGACAGGTAACCAAGACAATGCCTCAATAGCATCCAAGGTCGTAAAGGAAAAAGCCAAGTCGTAACGGAAAAATCCAAGTCAATGTCCAACTGCTCAAGGGAATGCTCAAATGAATGTCGAGACAAGCTCAAACAACTGCCATCCATAGCCAAAGCATAAAGCATTCACCAAGACATCATAACTCGTACTGGGTAGCCTAGGCATAAACCATGTCATAGATGAAATTCCAGCTGCAAAGAAGTGACAGTCAAACCCAAATCGAGTTCTAATCTCAGCTCAAAAGCATTCCGGAGCATAAACAAGACATGTAGCATAGTCCAAATACATCATGACATAATGCCGAGTAGCCGGGAGCACCCCGTGACCAATAGGCATAACCCGACTGTAGCATAAATAACTTCAGACTTGAAGTTTTCAGTAGCATATAACCTCTGTAAATTGAGCAAATAAGTGCTTAATCCAAGCTCAAATCCATAGGCAAACCATAGGCATACATTCCTGTATGTATAGGTACCAATTGGGCATAATCGGGCATCAAATGCTAAGACCTGTAAGCATAAAATTAAAGTAACAGGTGGCTTTCCTGTTTTGGACAGATTTGGGATTGTTCAAAACAGTCAATGGCTGAGCTAAATCAGCTCCAAATGCATCTCACATAAGAGGCATAACATCCACAAGTGATCTGGTATCAATAGACATCAGTAGAAGCATCATATAAACCATAGGCATACAAATATATGCTGTCTCAGACCTGAAATCTATTGCAGAATATTCTGTCATCAGAATTTGGCAAATTTGACATCGCCATCGTGTCTGGAGCGTGTCAAAACCCCAACTTAGACTCTTACCTTGCCTGAATTGGGTTTTGAATGCCCGAGATATGGCAAAAAGAGTGATTTTTGGGGCAGATTTTGAAACAAGCGCAAAAAAAACGTAAGCTAGTTGGGGGGTCTGCTGTCCCACGTGTCAACAATGAGGCCCAAATGGGGCACAAATGGGGGCCAAAGAAGGCCTACACCAAGCCTCAACAAGCCTTGATAGGCTGGAAGCAAGATCCAGGTGAAGGAAGCTCCAAGAGGTGTGAGCTATGGCTGCCCACAACCTGTGAAAACCCTGTTTACCTAGACATGTGGACTGAGATAAATCTCTGAAATAATAAAGCAATATCTCAATGTCAATGCCTTGATGGTGCCTCAATAGGCCGGGAAGAAGCTCGGGAAGTCGGGGAGTGACGGGAGCTCAAGAGAATGAGCTATGGCTGCCGGGAAGGAGACCCAATGCAAGTGGGGAGTTGATGGGAAGCTGAGAATGCCACGAGCCAAGCTTAAGTGTCGGGAAGCCGTGCTCTGATACCAGTTAAAAGGTGAGAATGATCAAAGCTTACACTCGAGAGCTATGGCGGGAGAGCAAGAACAAGGAAGAGAGAGACAAGAAATGGGAATTCCAACAGTCACAATGTGTGACCGGGCCTTCCTTTATTCAAACTGTCACTAAAAGAATAAAGAATAAAGTGATGGTGACGGGCGCCCGCCACCTGCAGTGTGCAGTGGCGGTGACTGTCAGTGTAGTAATACACGGGTGGCTAGGCGGAGGCGCCTTTACCCCCAATAGTGCCTTGAATAGTGGTTTGAACCCCTTTCAAAATAGATACTTGAAGTGCCCTTTGATCTCATAATACATTGGGCACTTACATAAGTAGTGCTCCTTAGTCTTTGGCTCAAGTGGGTAAAGCTTGTAGATCCAACTCTTTGGGAGAAGGGAGTTTGCTCCATAGTGGCTAGTTGGTATTTGTAATTGGTGTAAGGATGTGCAAAGTCGACCAATGGTACACCACACTCCATTGGATAGGTGTGTCCATGTATCTTATATCACAAAACCATTAGGGGATACTTGTAGATGATGTTTTTAGTGGAAATACATTATTTGTTTCTACATATTGGGTAGGTGACAACCAAGTCTTGGCTATATATAGTCAAATCATATTCATTGTGATGATTGTGTTGAGTTCCTCTCAAGTAAGCTCTAAAAAAGGTGAGTCTAGGTGGTACTTTAGGGATGGAATGTGATCCATATGTAGCCCATGTAGTTGCAACCATGTGTTTGTCTATCAATACTTTGTATCACCTGGAAGTGCTAGAATCTAAAGTGAGTCTAGAGTCTTTGCCTTAGGGGGTTCTAACTCTTAAGAAAGGGGAGTTTAGGTGGTACTCTAGGGATGGAATGTGATCCATATGTAGCCCATGTAGTCACATTTGTTCTCCATGGGTTCTAATGTTGCATACCATTGAGTCACTTTATCCTTTGTTGCTCTCCTCGCAATGGATATTAGACCTATGAAAGTAATCCCTAGATGTATCTCTAGACTTGCTGTGCGATCTCCCCACCTCACGTCAATTGAGGTACCAATTGTTTGATCCACTGGTGGAGGTGCTAAATATCATAACCTTGGTCTTTCCAAAGTTCATTGTGAGGTCTCTCTAGCGGCAAAAGGCATGTAGTGCATCTAGGTGGCATTGCAACCCTTCTAGGGTGTCTAAGATAAGCACAATACAATATGCATATAGCAATAGAGGTATCAATACTCCAATAGTGTTGATGATCTCCTCTTACGTCCCTCTTAGGGCTTGCACATGTCTAGTGAGACAATGCCATTATACCCCCTTGCATCTCAAAGTAGGAATCTACAACTCTTGTAACCTTTGCATGAGCTTGACTTGTGGCACTATATTTTCTTCACACATAATCATATGGGAAAACCTTTGCTAAAAGCCTTGGCCAATGCTTATTTAAAAAATGCAAACAATTTTTGCATTGACATAAGTACAAGGATCAATTTACTTTTTACAAAAAGCTAGATAAAAAAGCAACTATAGATCAATGAAACTAGTGGAGAGAATAGTTGATTAGACATACGTACATTCCATTGTTGGCAACTTTTAGTGGACTTGGTCACACTTGGTGCAAGTTTCAAAGGTCCTCCATAGGTTGTCCACTAGGATCTCAAGTGCTCTAAGGTACTCTTATAGGCTTGTTTCTCTAGGTGCTCCTGCATTTCTTTGTTAGACAAGATGGATAGGGCATCAATACCTTTGGAGGGGCATCCACAATAATGCGTGCAATTTGCCTAACGTAGTGTTGCTCAATGCTCTCATTTTCATGCATCATTTTAATAAGTATTCTTGCTACATAGAGTGCTTGCCGCCCAAGATGTAGTAGTAATAATTATCTATTTTCTTCTCTTTCACTAATGCCCTTGGCCTTGGAACAATCTCCCCATGATTATTCTTATATATAGGCATCAAATATGCAGTGAAGGAAGTTTGTATGGGTTTTGATTGAAACCTTCTTAGTAGATAATTTACATAGACATGCTCCTTTGGCGTACAAATGTAATGAGGTGGAGCTTCCCTACATTTGACTATGAGAATAGAGTATTGCTTATCTAGTAGGAAGGCTTGGACTTGTGACTTTGGTTTAGCTTGGTTTGACAAGATACAATTTACATGCCAAGTAGACCATATTTGGTTAGAACAAAATGATTTATTTTATGCCAAGAGGGCCATTTCTTTTGTGAAATGTTATCTCTCTTTACGCCAATAGGGCCAAATGTCTGTTTGGTGTAGGTACGTTTAATGGTTTTCTGTCTTAGTGATTGCATCACACAGGTTGGACGAAGTGCTTGGAGGGAGTCTTTGCTGCACAGGAGCTTCTTGTGGCCATTCTAGGTGGTGTTGTCACCTTTCCGAGTTTTGATGGATTGGGTAGATGGCCAAGATTAGATGTTCTCAAATGCTTTCCACGTAAGCATGCAAAGAATATGGAGCTAGATATAGATATTTATGATTGGCATTGACTTTCTCCAAATAGCTAGTAGAGAGTGGGTATACACATTGATAGTATACAAAGATGCAATCATGGTTTAGGATACATGGATTAGAGATGGATGCACTTCCACCACTCTAATATAGTTTAGATTGCCTATACTTAGATCCCACACAAGGCTAAATGAAATCAAGTTATTAGGATAAATATTGTGAAGATTGTTATAGATTGTACATGGAAGCATCCCCTAGAGCCCCTTCATATGCAGATGGCACAATATGAGTGTCATTTCCTACATGTGTTGCCACAGGGATTCATTTTCACATTAGTGTACATGGATATCCACCTCTTCCCCATGGAATTTGGACAAATATGAACATCATCACACCAACTCTAGATTAAGACAAGACGATATACACATGTTTAAGAATGCACGCATCTACCGGTTATGCTACCAAGATGTTGAGTTTGAGGAGCCCTTTATTTGTAGATGTATCATATATTATGAGATCAAAGGGAGATTTCATTAGCTTTTTTAGGAGCGTTTTGGGCCTCTCCACAAGATGGTGTAGTATGAGGACCAAAGTTGCCTAGGACTGTTCTTATTGATGATGCATAGGACTGTTCTTATTGAATATCCGAACATACTGAGAGAATCTTTTGAGGAGCGAGACAAAAATAGAGGCGAAGTCAATAGGCAAGTGGATTTTTACAAAGTGTTGTAGTACTAGCTCTAGAGCTAGCTCACTGCATACTACTATTAGAGATGCTACCACTATAGCAGTGCCACCACACCATTCACGAGTTAGAGGCATCATAGTAAAGCAAGAAACCACACTTTGTAGAGCACAATGCCCACCACCTTGTGGTTGTACCCGACATCCTTACCTCCAACGATTTTGAGCCATCGTCACTTGCCCCATGAGAGACTAGTGCCTCCCCTTAGTGGGCTCAATGTCTTGGACCACCCCATGACTAATATTCTTGCCTTGCAGAGGATATATTGTTTCTAGAAAGTTGTATTGATCAGGGTGGGATCCTATAGGTTAGCTAAAGGATCGTCAAGAGATCATTTTGTACATAGTGGTATCCTATACTTGCAATAGTAGTAAATAGTCATTTGCATTTTCATTGTTGTTCTCAATTGGGAAGACATGGTCAAATGTGCTCATTCTTTGTCTCATAGGCTAGTTTAGCTTTTTGAAGATATATACACATCTCTCTCTCTCTCTCTCTCTCTCAACAAATAAAGTATGTCATCATCTAGCAGGTAATTAAACAAAAAATAGTCAACAATGGCATAGCCCAAGATGGTATGGTTGAAGCACCATGAAAAAAGTGGGAGTTATCAAAACTATAACCAAGATGCTATGAGAGCTTTGAAAAACATATATCCTCACTAATATTTTTGAATTCTAAGGTATGAATCAATGAACATGGGACCCAAAAACAAATCAAATTACATATTTGAGTTGAAGACCTTCTTGTAGAGGAGCTTGTAGATACCAAGCATGATGAGAAATTTGTGAGAGCTTAGCACCTCAATGCCAAGCTTGACAATACCTTCAAGAAGTATAGTTTTTTGTACATCTCAAAGCCACAGGCATTCCTAAACCAAGGAGCATCAAGCCCACCCTTGTTTTCGTTGGGCTCAATAGTAAAATCAACCTTTTGAGACAAGTTAACAAACTCAAGGGCACCAAGTTGTGGGCTACAAATAAACTCACATCGAGAATTGAGCTCAAGAAGCCAAAAGAGATCATCCAAAGCCAAGTGGATAGGCAAGACTCTCATTCAAAAGTTTCAAGGACCCCCTAAGAGAAGGGTCTCTTTTGCTAGGGTTGAGTCATTTAATTGCAATGTAATTTTTAGGGTTAGTTTTGTGCCTCTCTCTCTCTCTCTCTCTCTCTCTCTCTCTCTAAAGTAGAACCAATAGAGACCAACAAAAATCGAGTCATGTTGGGATCAACCAAAATTAGTAAGACATCACCACCAGCTCGAAGCCACGCACAAGTGGAGAAGAGAGAGAAATATGCTACTATTTGAAGTTTCCTTGACAAAATTAAAGATGTCCACATGCATAAAAGTGTGGAAGAAATTTGAGATGTGTAGATAACCAAGACCATGACTTGGAAAATGTGTGAGAAATTATGAAAATTGTGTGTGATAAAGCAATGCAACAATTAAGGGAGGAAATGCTCATAAAATTGAAGAATCTAAGAATGGAATATATGAGGAGATAAAAGCACATTTTCACCTCGTGGAAGGAAGACATCAATACATGTCATCGAGAGAGAAATATGGTGATTGAGGAGCTTAAACACAAAGTAAATACACAAAAACCAACTTGACCTATTTTTTAAAGAGGAAGGGGAGATCATGAAGAAGTTTCCAAAAGATGCAAATAGAATTTAATGAGCAGAAGATGTACATGGAGAAGGAAATCAACACATGGGCAACAATTGCAAAGAAGGATCAAGATGATGCAGAAAAAATTGTAAATGGATCAAGGGCAAAATGATACCTAGGGAATCGTTGAGAGTATCTCCATGGTGGGATCCAATCATATTTACAAGTGGTGCTAAAATGAAGGTAGACATGATCTACAATGTTGCAATGGGACATGGGGTGATGGTAAAGTATTGTATATTTGGGATGAGAGGTCAGGATCCTAGTAGGTATATAGAAACTAGATATTATCTTGGCTCTTGGAAGTGTCAAGTGGATACATTGCTTGACATAAGAAACATTACATTATGCTTGATATTTGAACAATTGGCATGGTAGAAACACGTAACCAACATCCTCTCTATTTGGTAGGACATAAAATACTACAAGGATGATTTTGGTTTCAATTGCTACCATGAGCTTGCATTTGCCTTTCTTTGTAGGGGTTAATTTTTTGTATCAATTGGCATAAATGTTGGTTTCCCTAACTAATTCCAACATCCATAAGTCAAGGTGATGAAATTAGAGCCTTCATCAATGTCATCCTTGACTTCCTTGGCAGTAATCAATGTAATCCTGAGGTAAGCAGGTGGAACAATTTTCTCCTCATCCAAATTGAGGTTGTTGCCAATCACCACTTGTACATTAAATCTTTGTTCTTCTATTGGTTTATTGTCATTTTGGATTGTCATCACTGTGGCCTCTCAATACTCTTCCATTGTCTTTTTGCAAATACTTGGTCCCCCATATTTAGAGGATCCATATAACAAGGATGGGGCAAAAAAATGTATCAAATAGCCATAATTTAGTCTCACGCTTCTAGAATTGAGCATATGCACATTTTTCTTCAAGTACTCCAAGTGCTGGATAACCTCCATCCAATGTAGCAACTCTTGCATCTCATAATGAAAATGTAGGTATTGTAAATGTTACTCCTAGATACATAAGATCTAGCGTACTCAACCATATATCCACCAAGAGTAAACTAATATCCTACTTTGGTGACCCAAGCTTGTGTAGAATTAAATGCCATCACCTTACTCTTCCGAATGTTCAATGTTTATCCTCCATCCATGCAAAATGCTGCAATGCATCCATGTGCCTTAAATGCAAGCCCTTGAGGGAATCCACAATCGATACTACATCATCCGCATGCAACAAGATGGGTATCAATATGCCTTCCAAGCTCGTGCCTAGTCCTAATCTATCCACACAATCTAAGAGCTCATGAACATGAGCACCAAAGAGAGTAGGTGAAAGTGGGCATCCATGCTTCATCCTGATGGTACTATCCATTATATCTGAAAGTCTTCCTAGAGCATGCACCCTCCTTGTAAGTGACTCATAGAAGGCATAAATCCCTCATTGTAGACTTAAGTGCCAATATCTTGTAGTCACTACATGATCCTGGCTTGGGGCATAGTGTTAAATGCTTTGCAAAAATTCATGAAGTAGCAACAATCCTCTTCCATGTGCCCTACATTCCTCTATAATAGCTAGGAAGGTCAATATAGGATCAAGCATAGTGAACTCTCTCTTGAGGCTTGCCCACCCTTGTGCTCTATACCCATGTGCTAAGCTCATGCTCTAATATGTAGCCATATATCTTGGCCAAGTAGTACCGATCAGTATTGTCTTAGAATTCTTTGGTACCATAGAGTCCTCGCTCTTAAAGAGTGGTAAATGATATGCTCTATCCAACTCGTCGGAAAGCCTTCACACATGGCTTGATTGAAACTGTGCATCATTAAGGGAGCAAGAACTTCACATGCATGTATAAAATATTCCCCAACAAGGCCATCATGACCTTTGCCTCTCTAGTGTCCAATCTATGAATTGCATCTATCATCATCCCTATAGTAAAGTATGAACTACAAGATGGATGGGGCCCTTGCGAGGGGGATATAGGGGATTGGACTTGCACATCATCATAAAGGTTCTTTGCATGTACCATGCCTCTCATGGTGTGATTGTGGTGCTCGACTACCTTTCTTGAAACATCTCCCATGCTCTCTTCTTGTCTCACCTATTTCTAGAGAGAGAGAGAGAGAGAGAGAGAGAGAGAGAGAGAGAGAGAGAGAGAGAGAGAGAGAGAGAGAGAGAGAGAGAGAGAGAGAGAGAGAGGGAGGGAGGGAGGGAGGGAGGGAGGGAGAGGAGGGAGGGAGAGAGAGAGAGAGAGAGAGAGAGAGAGAGAGAGAGAGAGAGAGAGAGAGAGAGAGAGAGAGAGAGAGAGAGAGAGAGAGAGAGAGAGAGAGAGAGAGAGAGAGAGAGAGAGAGAGAGAGAGAGAGAGAGCTTTTAGATGCCTTAAATATGTATAGGACAAAGAGAACATCAGGGTTTTAGTTACAATTCACTTTGGATTGTTAATGATATAAATGGAAATGCACTTTGAGAAATGCACTTTGAGATACCACTAGAAAAAAAAAAAAACTAATTACAAAAGCTATACAAGTTGCTAAATGAATTATGAACCTAAAGTAAATTAATGCTTAGGCTTTCTAAACTTCTCTATAATGGCTTTGTCGCCTTGATATGCCAATTTGCCTCCTTTTTAATCGTTTCCATCAGGTGATTTCACTTGTCATGCTCCTAGTTATGCTGGCATAAGTTTATTTATGATTTGTATTTTGGTCGTCCTCAATCATATTGGTTACTTTATTATTTCATTTGCCATGTTTTCAAAATCCAAAGTTGCTTGATTATTTCCTTAGCGATTTTCCATGGTGTCTTCCATTTGAATCCTTTTTCTTCTAGATCTGGCCTTAATTTGGTTTCTAACTCGTATGGCTTTGAATGTCCTTGGTGATTTTGATCATATGGTTCTTGTTGTTTTTCTTCATTCCATCTATCTAGGGGGCATCCTAAATGTGCAATAATGCAATCTTCTTTAGAGATGTAGCTTTAGTGAGTACATAAAAGATAGTGTTCGTCATACATAAAACCATACCCCCTCCCCCCTTCCCCTTTCCTTTTGCCAATCCTAACAAAAAATAGAGAGAAAGAAAACAATTTCATATACTTTTTCCTAATATGATGATGTCTAAATGTTTTAATTTGATCGGCAAGACTCAAAAATGTTTTTTTAATTAAAAAATTTACAAAAGAAAAAATAAGTGACATAAGGTATAGCTCTTCTAGCTATTATTCACCTTGACCCATGCTTATGCAACCTTCCAAAATTCCACATGCAAGTAAAGAAACTTCTCTATTACTAGTGGATTATTTATTGGATTCAAAACACTGTTTGATTCATTATGCTTCGCTTTGGATGTTTTAGTAACAATAATCTGAATTGCCCTTTAGCTTTACATTTCGTTTTAACAACTTTGAGTTGATACCCTTTAAATAGTGGCTATTAAACACAAAAACCTCTTTTATGCATATTTCTCCCCCTCCCTCCCTCCCTCCCTCTCTCATTGTGTGGCTTTTTCTATGTCCCTAAGACATAAGAGATCCATAAGCAAGGGGAGCATGAAGTTACCCTTGCTTTTTGTGGGCTTAGTAGTAAAATAAAATTTTTGAGATAAGGTAGCAAACTTAAGGGCAAGAGCTATGGGATGTGGATGAGCTCACACCAAATGAGGTCAAGTACTGCCAGCCCATGCAATCAATTTCAACGACTGGCGTTGCATTTATAAAACTGGGATGGGTTTACTTTTGTATGTCGCAGCAAACATCCCCGAATTTTGAGTAATTGTGCATACTTTACTCATAAATAAGTAAAATATAATTAAAGACCTTGTGTGGAGATCCTAAACCCATACTTGTGCATCATAGTAAAGCATAGTTCAAGACCTTGTGTGGGGATCCTAAACCCATACTCCTTGTAGAAAACTTTTTAAACACCTTGAGTAGGCACCCTTGATGTGTTAACGTTTGAGAGGGTGTTGTCATCTGCTACAGGAATCCCATCCAGATCTGCAGGCATCCTTGCATCATCTTCCTCTGTATGAGTGGTGGGGAAAAGGTCCCAGGCCATAGTGAGGTCTCTCATACAATGTGCGTTGTCAGAGTAAAGCATGGAAAGCATGAATGAATCAAGAAAAGAAGAAACAGAACAGTAGGATAAGGGAGCAAACTATAGAACACCTAAGAGAAAAGATTTTTTTGGGGGGGGGATTTCACATTTTGTAGTTTTTTTGAGATTTGAATAGATGAGCATGTAGGGGATATGAAGAGGAATTGAATGAGTCCAATATTGAAAATTTTTATTCTTAAAATATTTTATGTAATTTTAAAAATATAAATTTAAGCGATAAGGATACACTTGAGAGCTAGTTGTGTAACATTTTTTGGCAAATCAATGAGTGACACGTAAGTAAGAATCTAAGTATATTCCTCTCTTTTTGTAACATCACTAGCCCCAAAGTGTTTGCTTTTTGACACCTGTTTCAATTGGCTCCCTTTTCTTACAAAACATAAAACAAATATGATTGGAGAGAGGCGATTGATTTTATATTATTGGTGCTGTTACATAAGTTTTATAACTTCTAGCATGCATGATAGGAAACATCATGATGCCTTTTGGGAACTCGCAACATTAGAGGTGTATTCACACTAACAGATTTAAACGTGAGTAGTTAAGAAAAGTTACAGAGCTAGATTAGTGTTCATGAAACCCTTCTTGCTCTTGTCTTTCTTTTTCCTCTTTTCATTCTCTTTTTTTTTTGTTTCCTTATTATTTTACTTTTTTTTACTTTTTCTCTTTTTTTGATTTTATTCTCTTTCTCACCATTTTTTTTTGAATGTGCGCAAGGAGTTAATCCTTGGATTCCAGATTGTGAGAGGAGGAGGCTGGGGGCTTACGCGATTTACTAAGGAAGTTTCTACTTTGCATATAGTCTTTTAGGTTCATGCGTACATTCAAAGGAGTTGTTGACAAAAATGGATGACTACACCTAGTAAATTGGCTGTCATTCATGTCCACACACAGATCGTCAATGAACACTTTTAGCTCACGCCTAAGCATGTTCTTGAAGATGGCACACATGAGCCGTTGGAACATGATTGGTGTGTTTGTTAGCCTGAAGGGCATGACTATGTAGGCAAGGACACCTCATCGGTAGCAAATGCGATCTTATGCATGTCTCATCGGGATGCACTTGCACCTAATTGTAACCAGAAAAGCCTCACCGGTAGCAAATTCAGTCTTATGCCTGTCATCATCAGGATGAACTTGCACCTGATTGTAACCTGAGAAGCCATCTAAGAAATTGTAGGCTTCTTTGCCAACCACTCTATCGAGCATATGCTCAGTGTATAGTAGTGGATAGTTGTCTCTCTTTGTAGCATCATTGACTTTCTTATAATTGATGCACATTCTGATTTTTCATTCTTCTTCAAGACAATTACGATGGGAGAAACCCAGTCCATATGCTCAATCTCATAGATGAATCCATCTCTTAATAGCTTGTTTATCTCCTCCTTAACTACATAAGCATGCTTGGGATTCATCGGATATGGTCACTGCTTGACCGGCGTTGCTCTGGTGTTATGGGATATGGTCACTGCTTGACTGGCGTTGCTCTGGTGTCATGGGAATACTATGAGTCACTACACTCAGATCTACCCCTTTCAACTTGCTGAGGGACCAAGCAAATATATCTATGTACTCTTGTGGGAGTGTGATGAGATTTTCTTCTTCTTGCTCGATCAAGGTGCTAGCTATGAAGATAGGTGAGGGATTCTCCCCTTCCCCAAGTCAACCTCCTTGACTTTGGCAAGCCCTTCTATGGGTTCTTTTGCTTGTCCCTGCCTCTCGGCACCTAGCAAGATCACTACTTTATCAACCTTCTTGAATTTTGTGAATTGCTTTGGTAGATCTTGCAGATTTTTTTGCTCCTTACCTTTCAACTCCCTAGGTTGTCTCTTTCTCTCCTCCCTCAACAGCCATCCACACCTTAGGTGGATTGGTAGGTCTCCCTTGGTGTGTTTGGTCTTAGGTGGTTGGGGTATTTTACAATCACTATCTAAGCTTACTTTTGACTTAGAATTGAGTTCTCCATCTTCTCTAGAAGAGGGAGTCTCTCCTGGAGGTCATAGCTCTGAAGGAGATTTTGTTTTAAATAGTGGTACGACACTTGGTTGGGTAACCCCTACTTGTTTGTAATCAATTGCGCCTAAGTGTTCCAACCACATGCAATCGCATTCCATTCACATGATTCCTCTCTTGATTTTAAAGGTATTCCCCTTCTGCGATTTTGAATCTACTCGTATTTGCTCAATCACGTGTCCCCCTAATGTCGTACTCTATTCTGTCAATCTCTTCTTTGCTCTCTTCATTGAGGGAACATCAGTCTTTGTACTTATCATCCGAATCATCCTCATCCAATTACTCATCAGCTCCTAGGTTTCTATGCTCCTCTTCTTTCTCATCTATGACTAAGGCCCAATTGTACATCAGGTTCAGATTATGTACCTTGGTCCACTTCCACTTAGTTTCATCCATGAGATCCCTGAGGAGTTTAAGGTTAGCCGATGGGTTGCTAGCCAGCTTGTCCATTTAGTACTCTAAGATCTCGTGGAGCTCTAGCTTGTTGTTTGGGACATGAAATGTGATAGGAGTGTGTTTGACTACAAGCGCTTCTGGCCAACATACATAGTGGTACTACAGAGGGCTTATTTGTGGGCTCATTGACTATCTTAATAGCTTGCTTGTATTCCTCCTCTGTTATCTGAGAATGGCAAATGGATGGTGGTTAGCTTGTGCATCCAATCTCATTCATCCTCACGGATAGGGATATATTTTGTTAGCAGCCCGTAAGATTTCCTAACTTGAGCATCACCCTTCAACATAAGAGATGGCGTTTAGGTTGATTGGCACTGTCTTCCAGGTGTCCATCTCTACTCTCACTACTTTCGTTTGGTTGCTCAAGAAGATCAGACTGTTGTCCCAATCTTCTATAACTCGTGTGTTCCACATCCATAGGGTCGGCCTAGTAGAACGCCGTAGTTGACACCCTTCACGACGATGAAGTCCACTAAGAACTAGATTCCTACAATCTTCAATGGCCAATTCTTCAACACTCTGAATGGCCTAACTTTCTTCCCATTGGCTAGTGTGACATTAAAACTAGTGTTCTCTTGACATGCGGGTTACCCCAAGCCTAGAGCACTACATGACTAAGTACACTAACTCCAAATCCCGTGTGCACAATCCCTTTCCTGGTAGCATCTCCTAGTGCTAAGATTGGCAAGATTGCATGCATCTCTTTGCCTTCCTAGAAGGCATTAACGTGTAAAGGCTTAGGCACTAAGTGTAGTGTCAAGCTAGGTATCTGAATCACTACATCGTGGTCATGTAAGTTAATGAGAAGTCAACTACCCCTTACTCAATTGGTCATTCCACCCACTGCTTCAACTCTTTCCACAATGTTGGGAGTTACCTAAGCAGGTCTCATAAGCACAAAGTCACAGGGGTTGTCATTAATGTCATGAGAAGGTTGCTACACTTGCTTGCTTCGCTCCTAATTCTATGCTTCTTGGCTAATGGACCTGGCTACTTTGCTGGCCCGTGGCACTTAAGCTTTGTCTATGTGATATTGCTTGAGGTGCAAATGCGTCTCTTGACTTCAGTTGTGTAGGTGAAACCAGCATGCTCACACTAGAAGAAAGCTCATCGGTTTCATCTTCTAGGATGGGCTCAACATGCTTCAAGTGCTCTTGGGCTTCTCTTACCCACTCCTTGACCTTATATATGGCTTCAAGCTAGCACTTTCGGTTAAGGTACTCCTGACCTTGGCACTCACTTTTTCCACAGTCTTTGAAGCAAATGTTTCTGCTTCTATATCTATGATATTTTTACTTTACTTTACTTTTTTCCTTTTCCATTTTTTTTTCGTTTCCTTTTCTCGTTCTTTTTTCTTTCTATCTATCTTTCTTTCTTTCTTCTTCTTCTTCTTCTTCTTCTTCTTCTTCTTCTTCTTCTTCTTCTTCTTCTTCTTCTTCTTCTTCTTCTTCTTCTTCTTCTTCTTCTTCTTCTTCTTCTTCTTCTTCTTCTTCTTCTTCTTCTTCTTCTTCTTCTTCTTCTTCTTTTTTGGACTTGCTTGAGTACAACCATTGTAATATGTTGAGGCTATCAGCCTTTTAATGGGTTGGAAAATGTCAAGCTTCGAAGGCTCAGGAAATGGATATTACAAGGATGATTGTGCCCTAGCCTCATTGTTAGAGAAGCAGTCGTTGAGATTGGGGGATACACTTGAGATATTGCAACCCTCTTTGGAATGTGCGATGTTGGTACAATTGGGGTAACAACTGCCGTGAGTGCCCGGGGTAGAGTGTAACCTAGAAAGAGGAAGTGGTTGAGATTATGCTTTGGGCCATGCGACGTGGACACTCGCAAGGGTGATTTTTGCTTTTGAGGTTCTTTGTGAGGTTGGTGGTCTTGCGGTGACTTGGGCATTGAACACATTTGTACAAAGACATGTGTCATCCTACATCCACTTGTCACTTCATGAGAGTATATGCAAGTCGCATGTATCAAGTACAATGAAAAAATGCAATCATGTCAAGATATTACTTGATCAAAATCCTATGATGCTGATTGCGCTGCATATTCTGGTGCTTGTTAAAGACATGGCATATATTAGCAATAGGTAAGGAAAGTGTATACGGGTGGGAAGCCTGCCCCTTTAACCATTTAAAGACAAAAATTTATGGCAGGAGGGCCTTTGTTAAGTTACTTATATATCACAGGGGCTACTCTATTTGCACGAGGCGTGGCGAGTTTGGGTGGTCGAGTGATTGAGGCTCTGTCGGTGAGGGGCTCCAGTGAGGCTGGGTGGGGAAGATGTCGGCCGCGACCCGGATAGTGTAGTCCCTGGCCACAACTGTTCCTAGAATGTTTTTAAACAATGTATCAAATTCCTGCTTGTCTCGAGCTACCCTCTCCTCTTTCAAGCACCTGGTGTCCGAGCGTCTGGTCGGAGCCTGCACGGTTGGTGTTGCCACACCCCATGTGCTCCCTTGAGTCCTCGTCCTCTTGGCTTAGGGGGTTTTTGGCCTGCATCCTGGGCGGTGTCATTTGGGGCCTCTTTTCGGTGCGCACCTCTTTAGATTAGACACGTAGCGTTCTGGACAGGGCGCTAGTGCCTTATGCTCTTTAGGGGGGCCTACAAGATGCGAACCAAGGATTAGGCCTTGAGGCAAGATAAAAATATTCGCATGGAAGGGATTATACAGTGGGTTATCAAGCTTATATGATGAGGAGGGGTGAGGTGAGGCATGCAGCGTTTGTTGTAGAGGGGCAGTCCCTTGTTGATGTTCGTTTTGCCTCCAACCATTACTAGATCTTGGCTTATGCTAAGTTGCACAGAGTGGTTGTCATGGAGTGGAGTAGGGCTCATCCCTAGAAGGATAGATCGAAAAAGGGAAAAGGTGTATAGAAAGGGACGGTGCCCCATCTACACCATCAAAGATGTTTGTCAAGGCTTCCTATGGCAATAATGAGGGTTGGATGCCCTCCAATTGGAGGCAAGAATGGTCACACGACTTCTAAATGTGTGGTGAGAGGAGGACCTAAGGAGCTTAGTCTGTCAAACCCAACTCTTCTCCCCATGCTTGACTATCATTGCTTGTATGTGTTGATATTATCTATACAAGGTCACAAAATTCATTTTTTATTTATCTACATGTTTACGAATCCATGTCACTTCACGAGGATAAAAACCAATTGTAGAACTCAGGATTGTACTGGAGTGTGGCACATGCATCTAGTACTCATGGTAGCCTTCTTAATAACATCAGGTATTTTGCAACGTCAAGTATCATGGTACCTTGTCTGAGTCTACTTGCAACATGTAGCTCCTCCTCAGTGAGAACCTTCTTAGCCAAAGAGTTCTCTTGGATAGTTCCAGCTAAGTGCGTACCCCGAATGGCAGTTAGCACTCGAAAAGAAGTTGGTGCCACATAGGTTGAGTCTCTTTGAGACCGCCATTTGGCCAATCGCTCTTTTGAGACTGTCATGATTTGGGCTCCTAGTTCGGCCCCATTGCAACACGGTTTTCAAACCAACGTTTCTCAAATTGACTTTGACCCTCCAATTGTCACTTTAGTTGCTCTATTCCTAAGAAATTTGGTTGGCAGAGCACATCATTGAATGTTACAATTAAGCGTAGTTCATCGGCTTCCTCGTTAGAGGTGAGTCGCATGCGTTCATGCAGGAGCTTGTTATAGTGCTCGTCAAGATGTTCTTGCTCTTCCCAGGATAAGAGAAATGGCAAGTATTCTTCAAGCTGCTCCTTAGGGAATGCGCCCATGTCTGGGACATAGATACATGCGAATACTTTGAGCTTAGCATCCAACTCAGTTAAGCATTCTGCGACACTTCTATATTCAACGAGGGCTTGCTCAATTGCTATGTCATGCAAGGTTCTAGGATTTTCCCTAGGCTTTAGCATAACTGGGGGACTCGGGCCCTAGATGAGCAAGATTGGTCAATGCTAGGGTTGCTTATGCTCTTGGGGTTGCCATGTTTCTCTTGAGGCTTTGTTATTGCGTCATGGTTCTCCTTGGATGTGACTGGTATAAATTTGTCACCCTGATGTGATAGCGTTGTATCCACTCTTGATTGGTCAATGCGATTTCTGTTGTCGGTGGATTGAGTGTTGAAAGCAATCGTTGATGGTAACGGCTGCTTTGATTTTTCAGAGCACACGAATATGTCTGAGGTTTCACCACTATTAGGAGAGACATCAATGGGTTCATTGGTGGATGGACTCAATGCTTTATTCCTCAACTCTCTAGCACTCTTGGTCTCAATGTTCTTGGGGTCCACAACCACCTGTAACTGTTGTTGTTTTTGTTGTTTTCTTGTCTTTTTCTTGGTCAGTGAAGGTGCTTAACTTAACGACTCAGGACCTTGAACTAGGTTAGCCATCGATGTGCTTGGTTAGGCCTGAGCTTTCCCCTTCTCTGGTGTATCCTCATGGGACGTAGCTGCACCCTGCTGGACAACCTTGCTAGGTTGATTGATCAGATGTGCCATCTCCTTGGCCACATCTTTGAGAGGTCTCTCCTCAAGCCTAGGCTTTAGGTGCTTTGGAAGTGCTGGAGTTGTCAAGGATACTGGTTGCGGCACCTCCTACCCAGGTGAACTGCTAAGGACATGTTCCGCAAGGGGCATTGTCACGGCCAAGGGTTGTGACTGCTATGATCCTTGATTGGAAGTAGTAGCGACTAGTCCAGTGGGCTGGCTACTCTTGGTGGATTGCAGTGTCAAGTCCCTAGGGCGATCGGAAGTGGTCGTGTCTTTTGTTGCCCTTTGAGCATTCACCTGTGTAGATCGAGCATGAGTTGATCTAGTCACATTAGATTGCACAGGTATCCTTGGGCCGAGAGCTACGGATGGTGTCATGTCCCACCTCTTGGACATTTGGAAGCTTAGATGGAGATAGAGATTGGGATTGAGTAGCCACCCTTGACGACTGCTGTTGTGCTTCCTATATCCGTTTGGGAAAAGAGGGTGTAGGAGATCTAGGACTCTTAGGTGGATTTGGCATTGGCTGTTCTCACGAGCAGCGTTGTGCCTCTAGTGCTCATTATCCTCTTGGGGAATCAAAGGCTCCTTGGGCACTAGTGGCTTTTGTGTATCCTCAACGATTACATTTGATATCTGCTTGTCAAGCACGCTAGGCTGAGGATCTACCCTCTGATTAGTCCCGTTTGGTTTCTTGATTTCGACGGTGAGGGGCTCCGTCACTCCAATGTTTTTGATTTGAGACTTAGTCTTTCATTTAGGTCTCCTCCTATGCTTCTTTGCTCTTGATATGATCTGGCCTTCAATCGACATAGGAGGTTTAGCAGGGGGTTTTGGCACCCAAATCCATTAGTTACCTGCGTAATACCCTTGAGCATGTAGCAACGCTTTGGATATCCATCACGGTGTTGTGCTGACCCTCCATCGATGCCTTCGTCTATAAGGCTTGGGCTTCTTTTGGGGTCTTCTACGATATTTGTAAGTCCAAAGGCCGTCCTTGGCATTGTCTCTTGACCTTCTTGTTTCAAGTATGGCCTCACTCACTAGTTCTCATTGTTCGACCTGTGCTTGTATCAACTCTTCCAACAAGTCCTTGCTCTCGTGCAGGCTTGACTGTTATGTCAACACCTTCCTTACCTTTCCCTCAAGGTTTGATGAGGTCACCCTTGCTAAAGGTTGTGACTATCCTCACACCCGGTAGTATCAAGTGTATCCTCTGTGCTACATAGTCGGCCTCACACTTGGTCGCCCTTTTGAAGGGTCTTCCTAGGAGGGTTTCCTTCTCGCAATTAACACTATTTGGAGGAACATGAAATAGGATAGGCAAGCTTTCAGTTTCAATTATCGCAAGGATTTTGCACTTCCCTATGAGTGCTTGTGGGTGTCCCTCGTAAGGGCTAAGAGTTGCATTAGTCAGTGTGAGCTCTGGTTGGCCTAGTAGGGTCCATGCTTCATAGGTCAAGATATTAAAATTTGCTTCTTCATCAATCAGAGCATCGATAGTGTGCTCTCTTTTTGCAGTGAGTTTGACCCTAAGATAAGTAGGTAGTACTATGTCTTCATCTTCTGGGTCTTGGCTTATAAATTTAATCCTTCTAACAAATGCCCTTGGGTCCCCAACTGCATGACCAGATGTGGATTCTCCATTGATGTCTTGGATCGTCTGTGTAGTGCTATTCAAGGTGTATCTATCGTTAGGGCTATCATATCTAGTCATCCTCGCAGTTGTAGCTTGATGTTGTTGATTTTCGCTTTGACTAGATGCGATTTGAATGCAACACATACGTGTTTTTGTAGTGTGGCCTTTTTGCCATTGTTGGCTAGATTGGCCCCTTGAGGTTCTAGGGTCTCTGCTTGTTTCTGTTTGGGTATGGGCTTTTGGTTGCTCTTTTACAAGTGAGAATCCATGCTCGTGTAGAGCCATTACTACACTAGGGTCTAATTTGGAGAACCTGTCACAACGCGCGTTTTCTCTCCAATCTACTTGGGGGAGGTGTGGAGGGGGTAGAGCCATTACGGTAAATGCCATACATGATTTGAAAGACTGTTTATAGCCAAATGTTGAACTACTTGCTCTAAGTTTCAGCCCAATGATCGATCTATGATATGATTTTGGCTCTATATGGTCTCTTGGTCAGTTTCACTGTCTTCACGTTAAAATTTTAAAAAATCTAAATTCGGCCCAACAGGTCCGAATTGCAGGGGCCGACTACCCGATTCGGCCCATCTGAAGGGGCTGAATGTAATTGGTTCGAATGTCAAATTCGGCCAGTCCGAGTTTGGTTGTCTAAGGGCTGAGTGGCCAAGTGGGCCGAGAGTCGAGTCAGGTGGGCTGAGTCAGGTGGGTCGAGTCGGCAGGGCCGAGGGCCGAATGGCCAAGTAGTTCGAGGGCCGATTCTGGGACCTAGCCCAAAATCAGTGGTTACTTGGACGGGCCAAACGCGACGCGTTTTTTCGTCGAACTTCAAAAAATTCATCGCGCCAAGCGATGGAGACCGTCCTACTGGTCGAGTAGCTCCAGATCCAACCTAATCATGCAGTGGAAGGTGTGGAATTACATAGGCTGGGCAAATAACTTTCGGATGGCCAGATCGAAGTGGATCCACTCAACGAAGCTTTCTTCCTCTCTCCTGCTCTCCTGAGGCCCTGCAATGCACAATGTGGCCTTTCTTGCCACTCTTGGCCCCTTATCACCTTGTCTAGGCCTGCACTCACCTTAATCTTGCTTCCCTTACTAACATTTAACCCAAAATTTCATTTCTTGCCCTTCTTTTTCCTGTTTCAACCTGTTATACAGCAACAGAAAACCATACTGTTTGCTCCAACATTTTTCTCCTATCCTTTCCAACTGCAAGAAAAAACTATAAGGAAAATACCTACACTACTCCATCATGCTTTCCCAAGTCCAAAATAACAAAATCCTACTTGCTACGGAGATCAAATACCTCTTCAAACTCCCTCACTTCCTACCTATCTACCTCAAGCACCAGTTTGGGGAAAGCCCTACTTCAATGCTTGATTCGAAGTGGCAAGTGCTCAAGGCTTGAATCCATTGTCCCGGCAACGAAACCAAAATGTGGGAGCTTTCGCTCAACCGCCAAGACCCACAAACCACTTATTGCTTCAAGCGTTCCAAGCCGAGCACTAATGGCTACCTCTCACATAGCCGATGCGCCATTCATATCTACAGGTGTAGTGAGCTTACTTCCATGCCGATCGAGTTACCTCCTCTCCCGCGCACTCCGATAGCTCCACGATCCAAGTGCAAGCTTCAAGCAAGCTCCATCCTCAAGCTCCACGCTCCAAGCTCCATTGCCGCGAGCAAGAGAAGAGAAGAGAAGAGAAGAGAAGAGAAGAGAAGAGAAGAGGGGAAGATGGAGAGCTTCTCCTCCTCGGTTCCTCACCCTCACACACTCACTCCCTCACACACTCACACTCCCTCTCTCAAGCACAAGCTCAAGCAAGCAAGAAGAAGAAGAAGAAGAAGAGGAGACCCACTTTTGGCCACACACAAGAATGACCTTCTCATTCACTTTTCAACTTTATATACAAAACCCTAAATCCCTTTTAGGCAGTCATTCCCTTATCCCCTTTTTACATGACCGGTCATGACCTAGGCTCTTTTTCCGATTGTCCTCCTATCTTCCTAGCTTTCTTCCTACCACCCATCTACCTTTACAAATTGCACAGGTGAGAGCCCGGCACTCCTTAAATTAAATCATGATGCGCTTGCGCTCTTTTACAAAAGTGTTGACTTGCGCTTTTCCTTGTGCGCCTTTCTCCCTTATTTAGGACTTTTCTGCGCTTCTTGTGTTTTTAGATTTTCCTTGTGCGCCTTTGTCTTCTGTTTCACTTTGCCTTGGCCTTTGTCTTCTGCTTTAGCTTTTCTATATTTTCCACCTTGTTCGTCTACCGGTTAACATGCTCTCATCCCTAGATCCCCCCCTTCAAGTTTTGGAAGACTTTGTGAGCACCATTGCTACCTGTACATACTCCATCGAGGGATACGACATGACTTGGGTGCCTCTAGAACAGTCATGGTATTTCAGGCAAGGAAGAATAACCAAAAAGTGGTGAATAGGTGTCTAGCCCACGTGGATCCTTTACACAGAGTATGCACTATTCCCATGGACAATGCACCAGATAGAGCACCTTTGGATCTCATGGAGTGTGATTGTGCATTGGCAATTTACCTCCTTGCATTGGATATACCCCTAGAGGAGGAGAGCGATGAAGATACAACTCCACAGGTTGTTGCTATCAGATACACGGGAGAAGAACCAATTGAAGAGCTCATAAATGTTGAAGAGAAACATGGGGTGGTGGTAGAGCAAGGGTTGGGTCTCACAGTGCCATCTTCTTCAGATCAACCACAAGTCGACAAACCCAACCTTGTCTCCTTGATGCCCATTGAAGTAGATGGTGTACAATACTTGCTTCTATTAGGTGTGCTACAATACTTGGAAATAAAGGAAGAATAGATGTTTTCCATCCTAGTCAGGGATTCGATGGAAGACCTGATCGATTATGATTACATGGATATGCATCCGACAATGGTAGAGATTGGAAGATATGATGGCACAAGCTTAGATACAGTGAGTGCCATCATAGCAGCACAGGAGTATATTACCTCGGTTTAAGAATATTACCTTGTGTCAGATGCCAAATTTGAAGCACTGTAGCATGATCTATTCGAACCAAGGCCCCAACTTCCTACCAAGGAGTTTGTAGATCCCTCTACCCAAAGAGGTGCCTCGCTAACACACAAGGAAATGAAGATACAAGATGATCTGGAGAAGGTGAGATTTCTAACTACCATATATTTTTATGCAACAAAACTTGACGGTAGGGTACGTCCGGTCCCCCGGAGTCCACCGCTAGAAATGTTGACAAAAAATGATGCCTGCAATTACCCTGTCCGAAGTCAAGTGTCTGGGCCACTTTTTGGACCAAAAAGTGGCCCTAGATGCTTGACTTTAGGGCAGCTATCTGCACGCATCATTTTTTGCCAAGATTTTCCAAAAAGTGGCCCTAGACACTAGACTTCGGATAGGGTAGCTGTACGCATCATTTTTTACCAAGGTTTCAGTAGTGGACTCTGGGGGACCCAACATACCCTACCATCAAGTTTCGTCGCTTTCTAATAACTCTAGGTTAGTTGCTAAATATATTATTTGATTTGACTTTGTCATTCAGGACATACTATATATAGATGAGTTTGCATCAAGGCAAGGAGGAGCTAGGCATGCGGATCGACAAAAGAATTCAACTCTGAAGGACTACATTGGAAACCTTATTGTAGACCTGGTGGTCTTTCATAAGAACTGCTCACCATGAGATCAAGAAATAGTCATGAAAATTCGAGCTTTGTGGAATTTTTCGAGCAATACCTGTGACATCTAGCTTAGAGAAGGTGGTGCTAATCAAGCAATCAAAGCTTCTTTACTTGTTTGACCAACACATGGTGGAGCAATGTGTGTGCTTGTTACATTAGGTGACCTTGCTAAAGTGTCAGATCCGCTTCTTCTGGATAAAGAGTTGAAGGGGGAGCGTATCATTTTTGAGGTTTTGTGATGGATTTCGTAAAACTATATTTATTTGCTAGGGCTCATACACAAGATGTATTCCTTGTGCAAGAAGTTGACGGGGACGCTTGTCCTTTTCAGGTGTCATGTTAATTTAATGTGCATGTGGGTGACTCCACAGTGGTTGATTCCACAAAATACATATTTAAATTAATTGACGTTTATGAGTTTATAGTGCACTCATATTAAATTAAGGTTAGGACAGAGTTCCAACCTATTTATTTATTTTGCAACTATAAAAGACTACTAGGTATTCACTTTTGTCAATTTAATTTTATTATTTTCTAACAATTGTAAATGCTTCAATTGATGTGTAGAGCAGGCGGCAGTGGCATTGGAAAGCAATGGGCGACGATAACGTGTATTTAAATTATCTAGAAGGAATTATCATTTTTTATGGACGTGCATCTTATCATTAAAGGCGTGGCACTAATATTTATTTAGGCGCGCTTATTTATTGAAGTGCTTGATAAATATTTATTATTTTGTATATGCATAGGCACACTGTTTAAATATTTTATTATTGGACATTGTATTTGGGTACATCCCGACTCTTGGGCTACCCAACTGCTTTATTCTTTATTTAGACAAAAGCAAACACAAAACCTAAAGCATGCTTATTGTAAAATTGGGCTATTTTTTAGCTTTGAGATGAATAAATTTATAAATACATGCCTTGTGAAGCGCTCACACAAGACATGGGGGGAGATTATACCCAATTGGTCTTTTTGCATCATGGCGTGCAAGTTTATCCTCTTGTTTTTTTAGCTTAAAGTAGAGTTCTTTGTTCTTGGGGACCTTCCGGTGCTCGCTACATATGCATCCAACATCCGATTTGCACACCAATGGTATTAGAGCAAAGCTGAGATCAAGGGCTTCCAATGGTTTACCATCTTGCACGAAGGCGAAGCTTCTAGAACGAACGGGCTCTATAGTCAACGATTCGTCAATACCAGCGTGTTCCTGGCAGTGAAGAACCCCCTGCTATGATGTTGGATCATGAAGGATCACTCTCTGTCGACAGACGACCACCCGAGAAGTTTCTTTGAAAGTCGTTTTTCTTCTTAGAGGTAACAGAAAGTAAAAATTTCATTAAGAATAAGCTTAAGAGCTTTATAAAAGCTTAAGCTTTACTTAAGCTCTTCAATTCTCATCAACTACGGTGTGAGGACATGCTGCAGGCTGACGACGACATAAAAAAGCTCCTGACGTCCTGTCGCAGCCAATTCGTTAGGTCAAAGATTTTTACTAAAAAGCTTAAGGTTAAGGTTAAGATTTATTAATGTTCAAAGACCTTACTCTTTAAATCTCCTACATAGAGGAAGTAAGGTCTTTAAATCCCGAACTTATCTCCCTGCAAGCCCTTGTTTGTACATGCACTCTGACAGAGCCAATTTTCAGTAAACAGATTGCTATACGCAGTCTACACAAACGAAATATTAGTTGGAAGAAAGACTTCATCAATTTACGCACCCGCAAAAAGAAGAAAGATCGCAAAAAGCCATTTTTCTTAAAAAAGAGAAGCAAGCCTTGTAAACCCAACTTTGAACTATGCTCATCTCACTAACAAGATTTCGAGTGTGTAAGGTTGTTTGAAATTTTGTAGGATGACCGATCAAAATATGGAAGATTTTATGGCCGAAGGTGATTTACCAAAACCAATGGTGGAGCAAAAATTAGACCTAATTATGATGCAACTTCAAGAGAAACGAAGGGCACGTTAAACTTTGCAAGCTCAATTGGCCACTCTTCAACGATCTACTGTCAAACAAGATGGACCACAACCCAATGATGTTATACGACGTATAATCGATGCGACACTCAAAGCACAATCTATCAGGAAAGAAGCTAAGATAAGTAAAAGAAATTTCAAATTCTATACTTTTAATGGGTTACATGACGGAAAGACTGTTCTCACTTTTATAAGTTAGTTTGATGATTATTTTCATGACGAACAGTATGCTGAAAAATACAAACTCAAGTTGTCACTAACCATTTAGTGGACAGAGCATCGCTATGGTGGATTGTTATCCGCAAAAGTATTGATTTTCCTACTATTTGGGAGACTTTTCAAAAGAAAATTTTACAGAATTTTCTTCCACCTTAATTCCACGAAAAAGCAATCAAACAATGGGATCTTCTGCAACAAAGAGATCGCGATCCTATTTCACAATATACCGAGCATTTTTGGAATGTCTTATTGCAACTTCAAATACTCGAAGATGTACCTTAGGCAATCCATAAGCGCTAGTTTATGTCTAGTTTGCTTCGCCACTTTTATGCGGAGGTGAACATGTCCAAACCAACGACCCTCGAGGATGCAATTTGTTTGGCCCATGATGCTAAAGACAAAATTCCAGGACGAGAGAAGCGACCACAATACTTCCCAACTAACGATAACTTTGGTACAAAGCAATTCAATTCTAACTTTTGAAGATTCAATCAAAATTTCTTTGTTCCATCTTCTCTCTGTAAATCTTGGACACGATCCCCTGCTTTACCGTCAAACACAAATACAAATCCTAAGCCATCTTTCCAACCAAATCCCAACATACCTAAACTCCTAGCCATTACCAATAATGTTTCCAAAGCCAAACCCATAGTCTGCTACAAGTGCCATCAACCTAGACATCTAGCGGTGAATTGTCAATCGAAAAAGCCAATTGTTCACATCAATTACTTGGGAGCAACCGAAGATGAAGACCATGAAGAAATGCTCGATTTCATGGAAGACGATGACGATATCGGTATTACTTTAGATACTTTACCAGGCATGCCAAATCCTCATTCTTTGTTAACGATGAAATGTCTTGTGCATGGTAAAGAAAAGATTGGTTTACATGATGATGGGAGCACACACGATTTATTTATGCAAAATTGGTCAACTAATTGAATTTACATATTGTTTCAACTCATTATCACATCAATGCTGTATTCTTAGATACTAGATACAATGGTACACAAGAAGTTCATGGCTTAGAAATTAAAATTGGCGATTATGTTGAGCACAAAAATTTCTTAGTTGTGCCTTTGCCATCTAGTGACATTATTTTAGGAATGCCTTGGCGTCATAAATATAATCCTGATATAGATTATTCCACACATTCAATGAAAATTCATTCTAATGGGAACAAATCACATTACATGGTTCGCACACTTTAGATAATTTTCCATTTTGCTTAGTCACACACAGGCTAAATGTGCATTAAGAAAAGGTAGCAAATCCTATTTAATATGGGTGAATGAAATTGAAGATAAGAAAAATCAGATGCATCCTAGACACTCACAATTCCTTTCATAATTTAAAGATTGTTTTGCTGCTGACTTACTACCTGGCTTACACACCTACATGTCCTAAAGATCATAAAATAGACTTAATTCCAAGTTCACAACCACCATGTAAAGCACCTTATCGACATAATCAAATTGAAAAGAAAAAAAAAAATAAACCCAAGTTGAAGAATTATTAACCCGAGGACTCATTAGGCCCAGTAGTTCTCCTTTTGGTGCACTTGTCCTATTAGTTAAAAAGAAAAATAACACATATAGGATGTGTATTGATTATTGTGCCCCAAACAAGATCACTGTCAAGAATAGATATCAGATTCCTAGGGTAGATGACCTCATGGATAAGCTATAAGGGGACACAATATTTAGCAAGATAGATCTTAAATCTGGATATCATTAAGTACGACTGGATAAACCTACTATTTTAAAAACTACATTTAGAACTCAATTTGGTCATTATGAATTCCTTGTTATGCCTTTTGGTTTAACTTGGTTTAACTAATGCACCTGCCACATATATGAACATTTATCTTTGGTTTTCAAATTATTGAAAGAAAATCAATTATATGCTAATCCTAAAAACAATGATTTTTTTTAAATCCACATTGAATACTTAGGATATATTGTTTCATCTGACGGTATTAAAGTTGATACTAAAAAGATAGAAGCAATTCTGAATTGGTCGATACCTAAAAATGTGCATGAACTACATTCTTTCTTAGGTCTTGCTAGCTTTTACAGAAAATTTGTGAGAAATTTTTCATTGCTTACATTGCCTTTGACAAAATTATTAAAGAAAGGTATTGTGTATCATCGGTCTGATAATTAGCAAATGTCTTTTGATTTATTAAAACATGCCTTAACACATACCCCTGTATTGAAATTACCTAACTTTAATAGACCATTCTTTCTAGTAGTTACTGATGCTAGTGGATTTGGAATAGGAGCTATCCTTATGCAAGATTCACATCCCATAGCCTACTCTAGCTGCAAACTTAAACCATCTGAACTCAAGTAGTCTACCTATGACAAGGAATTGCTAGCTGTAGTATAATCTCTACACCAATGGAAACACTATTTAATGGGATCTGAATTCATGATCAAAACTTACCAACAAAGTATCAAACATCTCCTTAGTCAGCCACAAATCTCTGACTATCATATTAAATGGACTACTTTTATTCAAAGTTTTCATCCACTTATTCAATATCAACCCGAAAAAGAGAATGTTGTTGCCGATACCTTGAGTAGAAGACCAATTATCCATAATATCTCTGTTATATCTTTTGATTCCCTTATTCCTATGAAAGATACCTATGATCAAGACCCCAATTTTCAAGATAATTGGAATAAATTAGATGCAAATAACTGGATTCCAATAGATTCATTGTCTTATTCTGACGGATTTATGTTTTATGAGAAAAGGTTGTGTGTAACTGTTCCATTTAGATCATTTGTATTGCATGAAATTCATTGTCCCCCATATCAAGGTCGTAGAGGTATTATTTCTACTTTGCGTACATTGGTTGAAGATTTTTACAGGCCATAGATGGAATTTGATGTTTCTAACTTTGTATCTAAGTGTTTAATTTTTCAAAGAGTTAAGCGACACCATGGTAAGCAATATGGTTTATTAATGCCCTTACCGATTCCTGAACGACCATGGGAACATATTTTAAAGGATTTTATTACCGGTTTGCCTAACACCCATTGCCTAACACCCAAGCTAATCATGATATGATTTGGACTATTGTAGATCGATTTAGAAAACAAGCATATATCATTCCATGCAAGAAAACATTAATTGCATCTCAAGCTACTCAATTGTTTTTGAAAATTGTTTTCGTTAACCATGGTTTGCCAAAAAGTATTATTTTTTACCGTGATTCTAGATTTTGTAATAATTTTTTGACTAATTTTTTCGCTAATTTAGGTAGAGAGGTTGATTTTTCATATGCATTTCATCCCGAAACAAATAGGCAAAGAGAAGCTACTAATAGTACAATTGTAGATCTTTTGCATGCATACACAATTTCAAAACCACAAACATGGGATACACACTTGCATTTACTTCAGTTCGCATACAATAATACACCACATACAGCTACACAGAAAGCACCTTTTAAAATCATTTATGGAAATAGATTGCCTACACCTGTTACATCATTGTCAAACAAAGTTAAAGCTGCTGATAATATTGCCAATATGCATGCTATAATTTTTGTTGAAGTCAATGACATGATTGCGAAAGCCCAACAATCATACACTAAACAAGCTAACAAGAAAAGAAAAGCTATGAGTTTCAAAGTTGATGATTATGTTTGGTTACGCATTGAAAAGAGAAGATTACAAAGTGTTGAGAAACACCCTGTTGTTAAGTTAGCCCCTAGATTTTATGGACCTTTCAAAATCATTCACAAAATCAATGACAATGCATTTAAATTACAATTACCCCAATACTAGAAAATCCACAATACTTTTAATATCAGTTTGTTACGATCTTTTAGAGGCCAATTATCTATTCACCATCTCTATGAAAACCCTCTTTTGTTAGAAGAAGAAACTGAAATCCTTGAACACGAAACTATTCTAGACATTAACTTTTTGACCACTAGAGCTGGCCATAGATACTCTAGATATTTGGTTAAGTTTAAAAATCATCATGTTGAAGAGGCCCAATGGATGCACGCTCATGATCTAAGTGCTTACCCCTCACTACTAGCTCCACACATTGAGCTCATAGCAATTGAGGACAATTGCTATCCCACCCCGGGGGTATGATGTCATGAGGCATGTTCCACGGTGGATTCCCCGTGAGTTTTTATTCCACGGTGGATTTCGTGGGGTTTTGCGATGGATTCCTAAAACTATATTTATTTGCCGCGGCTCGTACACAAGATGGATTCCTTGTGCAAGAAGTTGGCAGGGATGCCTATCCTTTTCAGGTGTCATGTTAATTTAATGTGTGCTGAAAGGGAGCAACGGATCGAAGGTTGGAATCGAGAGCTATGGCAGGAGAGCAAGAGCAAGAAAGGGAGAGACTAGAAATGGGAACTCCAATAGTCACAATGTGTGACCGAGCCTTCCTTTTATTCAAATAGTCAGTAAAAGAATAAAGAATAAGGTGACGATGACGGGCACCCGCCACCTGCAGTGTGCAGTGGCGGTGACTGTCAGTGTAGTAATACACAGGCGGCTAGGCAGAGGCACCTTTACCCCCAACAACCTCCCACTTAAAGGCGAATCTGCCCCAGTGAGGAGTGAAAAGAAAAAGAAAAAAAACAGTACAACATGTACACATGTACAATAGAATGAGGAAAGACGCCATCTCATCCCACGCCCATCAACCTCCTGAGGAAGGCAAAGCGCTCTATAGAGAGGCTTTTCGTGAGCAGATCTGCAGGATTCTGGTCAGTCGAGATCTTGACAAGATCAACAGACTTGTCCTCAACGACCCCACGTATGAAGTGATACCTCACCTCAATGTGTTTCGTCTTCGCATGGAAGACCGGATTCTTGGCTAATTGAATAGCACTCATAGAATCTGAATGCAGTGTAGGGATAGCATCAATACCAAGGTCAGCAACTAAATGACCCAACCAAATGACCTCCTTGCAAGCCTCAATAGCTGCAACATACTCGGCCTCTGTAGTAGAAAGGGCCATGCATTTTTGCACCCTAGACATCCAAGAAACAGCACCCCCAGCATAGGTGAATACATAGCCGAAAGTGGACTTCCTATTATCTGCATGTCCTGCATAATCAGAGTCAATGTACCCCACAACTCCTGTATCCTGGCTCCCATAGCATATGGACATATCTATAGTGCCCTTCAGGTACCTCATGATACCCTTCACGGCATCCCAATGCTTCTTGCCAGGTGTAGCCATATACCGTGCCACAACACCAACTGCAAAGGAAATCTCTCGACAAGTGGCTATCATGGCATACATAAGACTGCCCACTGCAGATGCATAGGGAATCTTGGCCATCTCGGCTCTCTGCTCATCTCTCTGTGGACAATCAGCCTGTGATATCTTCACATAAGAAGGCAATGGATAGCCAATTGGCTTTACGTTTTGCATGCTGAAGTGCTCAAGGACTTTATGAATGTGCTCCCTCTGTGACAAGTAGAGGAGTCCTTGATGCCTGTCACGTCTAATGCGCATACCAAGTATGTGAGCGGCCTGTCCCAAATCTTTCATCTCAAAGCTCTTCTTGAGCTGAGCCTTAAGAGCATCTAGCTCATCATGAGCTTTCCCTACTATCAGCATATCATCCACATAGAGTACCAAAATCAATAAAGAACCATCACGGGCTTTCTTCGTGTAAAGACATGGATCCATAGCACTCCGGCTGTAACGTTGTGACTGCATAAAGGCATCAAAATTATGATACCACTCCCTAGGTGCCTGTTTCAAGCCATAAAGACTTTTCTTCAATTTGCACACTAGGTGCTGCTTGCCAAGTTCTGCAAAGCCCTTAGGCTGCTCCATATAAATCTCATCATGCAAGTCCCCATGTAAGAAAGCCGTCTTGACATCCGTCTAGTATAAATCCAAGTCAAGCTGAGCAACCAAAGGTCATCTTAACCACAGGAGAAAAGACCTCGTCTAAGTCCACACCATGCTCCTGCTTAAAACCCTTTGCTACCAATCTAGCCTTGTATGTCGGCTTGGGGTGTCCAGGGGTACTTTTTAGCTTGTACACCCACTTTCATGGCAAAGCCTTCTTGCCTGTAGGCAAGGAAACCAAATCCCAAGTGTCATTCTTATGTAGGGAGTCTATCTCAGACTACATAGCCCTCTCCCACGAGTGACTATCACCCTTGCACATAGCCTCATCATAGGTGAAAGGCTATCTTGCATCTTTAACCAAGACATAATGCATCAAGGGCTGAAATCTATCAGGTGGACGTCTGTCTTTAGTAGACCGTCTCACGGCAGGCTCTGCTGCTTGCCCAGCTGCCTGTCCAACACCCTGACCATGAGCATCTATTGCAGCTGTAGGCTGTCCAACTGGCTGTGCGGAAGCTCTCGACTCCTCCTGAAATATGACCCTGCAGATCTCAACAACTCTCTCAGGATGCCTATGCATTTTGTCTTCATGGAAGACTACATCATGACTGCGGATGACTTTCCGTGCCTGCGGATCCTAGAGACGGTAACCCATCTTGCCTGCATCCCCATAACCAAGGAAAATGCATTTGACACTCTTGGGATCCAGCTTACTTCTCTTGTCCCTGGGCACATGGCAAAATGCCTCACATCCAAAGACGCGGAGATGCACATAAGAGGGAGGTTTTCCAGTCCATACCTCCTCTACAACCTAGAAATCCAAACCACTAGAGGGTGATCTGTTTATGACATGCATAGCTATACTAACTGCCTCAGCCCAAAAGCTATGTGGTAGGCCTGCATGGCTAAGCATACTACGTACACACTCCTGGATGATTCTATTTATCTGCTTAGCCAAACCATTCTGGGGGGGTATAGGGGGGGCGGTCAACTGATGCTTAATACCCCTCTTATCACATAACTACTCAAAAGCACGTGAGACATACTCACCCCCATTATCTGTCCTTAGGCATTTTAGCCTATACCCAGATTGGTTCTCAACCAATGTAAGCCATCTCTCAAACACATCCAAGACATCGGATTTCAACTTAATGGGATAGCTCAAACTTTCCGTGAAAAATCATCTATGAATGTAACAAAATACTTTGCACCACCCCCACAGACTGACAAGGCATGGGCCCACAGACATCCAAATGTACCAATGCCAAGGGCTCACTCATGTGTGACCTTCCAGACTTCTTATGCGTAGACCTAGCTGCCTGCCATAAAGACAATGCTCACATGAATCAAAACATGCATAATCAAGGGGCGGTAAGTACTACAAACCAGAAAGCATTTTCATTCCCTTCAAAGACATATGGCTCAAACGAGCATGCCAAAGAGATATATGTGGGATAGAAACCACAGACAAAACATGATCAAGGGAAGAAGCTGATACAATCAAGAAATAGAGACTGCCAGCCTTGGCACCTCTTGCAATTACAAGTCTGCCACGAGTGATCTTCCATGTAGAGTCTCCAAAACATACATGATATCATGCGTCATCAAGCTGTCCAGCTGACATGAGACTGTGTGTCAAAGCAGATACATGACGTACATCCTACATAAAAAAACTGTTGCTAGAAGGAAACTGTAGCCTAACATCACCAATGCCCACAATATCAAGAGAGTTGTCATCATCCAAGCGCACAGAACCCGAAATAGTACGGTATGAATGAAACCACTCTTGGTAAGGTATCACATGAAAGCACACACCTCAGTCCAAGAGCCAACATTGTGCATACATGGAGTGTATCTCTGTTATCTGCGAAGCACTAGAAGAAGCTGTTAAGATATAATCATCATCATCAACATTCTCAGGCTGCATAACATTGATCTCTTCAATTTTAACACTAGACTTTGCATGTACTATGCTGCGATCAGAAGACTTATCCTGCACTTTATCTTTCTCCTTATCTTTGCGCCTTTCATTGCACATTTCATGGCATTGTGGCCTAATATGGCCCTTTTTCCCACAATGGTGATGAGTAACATCTGCATTCTTGCCACGGGATTTGCTACGTGACTTCCCACGAGACTTGGACCGAGATTTCTGAGAATCCCGTCCACGGCCACTACCACTGTCATGCTTTCCATATCCATCATTCCTGCCTCTAACTACCATAGCATGAGACACACGAGAGGCATCCAAATTCTTACGGTTAACCTCTTCCTGCAGAAGAGCACTCTCAACATCAGATAATTTCAAGGTAGCAGTAGAGGCACATAATGCAGTGCGGAATACATCCCATGACTCATTAAGAGTACCAAGCAAGAAAAGAGGAGTGACATCCTCTGCAAAAGTGATGTCCTACGAAGTCAAGTTCTTGAGTATAGCATGGAACTGGCTCAAGTGAGCAGACATAGTCACATTTTCCTTCATGCGCAAATCCATAAGCTGCTTCAGCCAATACATCTGACTCGCTGGACTTTTCTTGTCATAGAGATTTTTAATCTTTTTCCACAACTACCATGTACTCTGTTCTTCCTCAAAGACATTATAGTGAACCTGTTCTGTGAGAGACAATACAATAGTGGACTTGCATAACTCATCAAGCTCAAGCCATTCCTCATCTGGCATAGTTGTAGGCAATTGCCCGCCGCTGAACCTCAAAGGTTTAGTCTGCGATTTCTGCACCAACACCTGCCAAATCTGGCTCTTCCAATAAGAGTAATTCATACCATCAAGCTTAATGATACTGAAAATAGCATGATCAGTGGATGAACTCGCTATAATGCAACCTGGAACATTGTAGACAGTTTAAAATTGCTTGCTGTTTACTGCAGAAAATGACCAAAAAATCACCAAAATCGAGAAAAAATGGCGAAGAAAGTGGAACCAAAGCTACTGCCCACCAAGTACTAGTGAAAGTACATCATTTCAGAGTGTTTCAGCATGAAAAAACCATGTCAATCCATACATATATGCTTGCTGTAATAAATTTTTGATTTCAGTAAAAGAGAGCTAACAGTGCCAAAATCGGATCCCAAGGCAATCAGATACTGCCAAGACCAAATCCGGCATCATGCGGGCATAGCATAAGCATATGATGGTCGATAAGCATGAATCCAACACCCAAGTATGTCATACAAACATCTGCCAGTGAGTAGGCACACCCCCCAGGCAACGTGGCAAAGTGTTCCTGCCACTACCAAAACTTGACACAAGTAGGTGTCAGCTCACAAAGATACGGATCCAAAACTAAGACTTAGCTCATAAGCATACAATGAACCAAGACATATGATATATCATCCCAAAAGATAAGAAGTCCCAAAGTCTCAAGTGTCTGCAACTGCTCAATAGCATGTAACAGCTCAATGCATAAGAGTACCGCCTGCTCAATGCCACTGACACAAAATCCATATGTATGATCTCAAGAGCTCAAGCCAAGGCAAGACACAGTGCCAATGACATAAGTCCAAGACAATACATCAATAGTACATCCCGAACATGTAGGCGGTAGAGCATCCGTATGTAGTATCCATAAGCATGTAAGACATCAAGTACATCCCAAGATACAACTCTGGAAAGCCAATAAATATCTCAAGTAAGCTCTGAGAATCCAAGGTCAAGCCAAGACCAAGCTCTAGTAGCAATAGGCTCCAAACAATGTAACTAGCATGTAGTAATGGCATAGGCTAAGCATGTCAAGACCGGTCAGACATAAGCAACATACATGCCATAAGTACATCCAAGATGGAGCATCCAAATGCTTTGCAAAGCGAGCTCAAGCTCAACCAATGATCCCAAATCAAAACCAAGCTCTATATTGAGCCCCAAGTGTCAATACATCACCATATATGCCCGAAACATAGCCCGAAAAGCATTGGGATAAGTATACATGAGTAAAATGACTTCAGCCCAACTGTGTACAGCACTGATAAGCTATTCAAAACTGAGAATTTCAGCACGAAAATCAGCTCCAAATGGTTGCCAAACAATAGGCATACATTCCCCTAACATCTGGGCATCAAACGGGACCAACCGAGCATCAAATGACAATGCCAAACAAGCTGTAGCATCAAATGTCAATGTAACACTGTCATAAACTACTTGTGGACTGTTATGATAGTGCAAAAATAGTGTTAAATCAGTCCAAATGCTATGCCAACACATCAACCATCAAAACCAAGCATCAAAGCATTTTCATATGCCCGAAATGGAGCCTTTCCAAGTGCCAATGGAGGGGGAGAGCTGCTATTGTGACTGTCAATGCTGAAGACACATATGGGAGGGCTGCGTGATTCTGCCAATTGTAAATGCTGGTCCTAGGGCTGCAAAAAATGGTGGCCAAGCTTCGAAGGGGTCCGGTTAAAGCCAAGGAAGGCCTCAAACAAGGTCCAGCAAGTCTTGTTCAAAGGCAAGTGAGATATGAAGCAAGGGAGCTTCAATGGTAGTTGCCCCAATCTTGTTTACAGCCTAGAGACCTGAGAACTGAAGTAAACCCTGAAGAAAATGATCAAATACCTCTGATGTAATGCCCTGAAGGTGCCCAACAATGCCAGGAAGGTGCTCGGGAAGCTGGGGAGTGACGGGAGCTCGAAGGAGTCGGATATGGCTGTCGGAAAGGAGACCCAATGCAAGTAGGGAGTTGATGGGATGCTGAGAATGCCACGAACCAGGCTCAAGAGTCAAAAAGCAAAGCTCTGATACCAGTTGAAAGAGAGCGATGGATCGAAGGTTGGACTCCAGAGCTATGGTGGGAGAGCAAGAGAAAGAAAGGGAGAGACTAGAAATGGGAACTCCAACAGTCACAATGTGTGATTGGGCCTTCCTTTATTCAAACTGTCACTAAAAGAATAAAGAATAAAGTGACGATGACGGGCGCTCGCCACTTGCAGTGTACAGCGGCGGTGACTGTCAGTGTAGTAATACATGGGCGGCTAGGCAGATGCGCCTTTATCCCCAACATGTGCGTGGGTGACTCCACTACGGGTGATTTCGCAAAATACATATTTAAATTAATGGACGTATGAGTTTAGAGTGCACTTGTATTAAATTAAGATTATGACAGAGTTCCAACCTATTTATTTATTTTTTAGTTGAAGACTGCTAGGTATTCACTTTTGTCAGTTTAATTTTATTATTTTCTAACAATTGTAAATGCTTCAGTTGATGTGTAGAGCAGGCGGCAGTGGTGTTGGGAAGCACTAGGCGATAGCGTGTATTCAAATTATCTAGAAGGAATTATCATTTTTGATGGGCATGTGTCTTGTTATTAAAGGCGTGACACTAATATTTATTTAGGCACGCTTATTTATTGAAGCGCTTGATAAATATTTATTATTTTGTATAGGCATGGATGCATGATTTAAATATTTTATTATTGGACATTATATTTGAGCACAGCCCGAATCTTGGGCCACCCAACTGTTTTATTCTTTATTTGGATAAAAGCAAACACAAAAGCTAAAGCATGCTTATTGTAAATTTGGGCTACTTTTGAGCTTTGAGATAAATAAATTTATAAATACATGCCTTGTGAAGCGCTCACAGAAGGCATGGGGGGAGATTGTACCCAATTGGTCTTTTTGCCTTATGTCATGCAAGTCTATCCTCTTGTTTTTGAGCTTAAAGTAGAGCTCTTTGTTCGCAGGGACCTTCTGGCGCTCGCTACGTATGCATCCAACTTCCGATTTGCACACCAGTAGGTTACTTTCCTTTATGTTATATCTTATATATACTTTGTGTGCATTGTATTGCATGTGGAAGAAGAAGAAGAAACCAATTTCTTATTAAAAATTTGGCCTCAATCTCTCTTCTTGTATTCTTGAGTGAGCTTCCTCTTGTGTGTGGTGTGTGTTTAGCACAACAGCTCAAGCAAGTTTCCCCACCATGTGATTCTTGATATGGTATCAAAGTGGAACCACTAAGAGAGGTTGCCTTTGAAGGCTAAGGAGACAAAGCAAGGATTCAAGCAAGCAAGCAATGGGTAAGAAGCTCTCACATTCTTTCCCTCTTTCTCTTGGATAGTATCTATGGAGGCATCAAAAGTAGGGCAGAGTAAAAATCTCATATTGCTATGAGATTTGGTGTGCAAGCAGAGAACTATATATTCTGCAAATAAGCCATTTAAGGCTTGCTCGCAGGTTTTTTGGCCATCTGAGGCCATTTCGGATCCTATTTTAGACATGCAACGTTGCATACAAAGCAATTTTAGGGCGCACTACAATTTCAGCTATGTTAGCCGAGAGTTGGCCGAAATTCGATCCATAGGTTACAGATTTCGAATTTGTAATTTTTGAGGTGTTTGCTAGGAAGAAAACATAAGTTTTATTTACAAACAGGTTGCAAATTACATGTAGTATTGAGTAGTCATTAGTGAAAAATATTGCTTGGTGTATTGATGTGTACTTGTTGGTGAAAATTTATACAAGACTTGCTTGTGTTTTTGTATCATTTTTGTGACAATGGCAGAGAACGGTGAAAATCCCATCATTGAGAAGCTAGACAAGAACAACTACCATCATGGAAGTTCCATACAACAAACTTTCTTATTAGAAAAGGCCTTTATGAGTTAGTTTCAAGTGAAGAAAATGAGCTAGAGTTGAGTAACCATGCGATTGCGAATGAATTAAAGGCGTGGAAAGAATGGAATGCAAAGGACAAAAAGATGATATATTGACTATGTACAGTCATTGACAATACTATGCTAGGGCATATCAAGAATGTAAAAACTTCACATGGAGCTTGAATAAATTTTTAGAACATATTTTCAGTAAATATAAAGGTATGAAAGATTCAACTCAAGCAAGAGTTGAATACTTTGAAGAAAGAGAATATGTTTGTCAATGAGTATAATTTGAAGGTGAGGAGCATTGTAGATACTTTGGTAGCAATTGATGCAATACTTGATGATGATGATTTGGTTTCATCTACTTTGGGTAGCCTTATTAATGAGGAGGCCTAGAAATTATTTGTCAATTATGTATATGTATAAAAGCCATTTCGAGATTTTGATGAGTTGGTTTCTATCATAATTACCAAAGAGATCAATATCTAGAATTCCTACAATGAATGCTACTATGTATGCTAAAGGAAAAGGAGTGATTGTGACAGACATTGAAATATGATGTATTGGATATGCAAATGTGCAAAGGTTGAAATTAATGCAATCTAAAGGGTTAGTTACAAGGTTGCTTGCTTTTAGAGTTATAGAATTTCAAAAAGTGTGCGAAGCATGTCGATTTGGTAAGCAGACAAGATAATCTTTTTCATGCATGATAGAGATGTGAATAGAAATATACTTGATGTTACGTATACAGATTTTTGGGGCCCTACATAGAACATGTCTCTTGGTGGTAGCAAATACTTTTTCATGTATATTGATTATTATTAAAGGAAGTTGTGGATATATTTCATGAAGGAAAAGAGTGATATATTTGAGCTCTTCAAAACTTTCAAGGTTACTATTGAAATAGAAATAGGCTTGAAAGTTTAAGTGCTTGGGATCAGATGGAGAGGAAAAATACCTCTCTAATTAGTTAAGTGGCTTCTTGAGGTCTCATGGGATAAAGAGACAGTTTACTTGCAAGTATACCCCATAGCAAAAAGGGGTCATAGAAAGAAAAAATAGGCATATTGCAAGAGTTGCATAGGCATTGATGGTGGCTGAAAAGAATATGCCAAAATATTTTTGGTTTGAAGCTGTTCATACTACTGTCTAAATTATAGACAAAACTCCCACAACTCTCCACCAGTTCATGAGATGACTTCCCAAGAATGTTTTACAGGTAAGAAGCCCGATGTGTCACACTTGGAAGTGTTTGGCTATATAGCATATGTTAATATGCTAGATGAGTTGTGAAAGAAGCTTGATCCAAAGGATGAAAATTTGTATTTTTATTGGATACACTTTAGAGCAGAAAGGATATCATTGTCATAACCCTATCATAGGTGAGCTTAGAGTGAGTAGAAATGTTGTTTTTAATGATATGAGTAAATGGTATACATCTAGTGGTGATGTATTAGATGATGATGATCATCATGATAGTTATGTGTAGAAAGAAAAGCAAGAATCATGGAGCTTTATTAGACCAAAAATATCATCTAGTACTACATCTACAGTAAGCCCTTGGTCTAGGAGACTAAGGAGTAGCCCCATATCTTTAGGTGCATCTACAAGTGTTGTAGGTAAAGGCAAAGGAAAGAAGAAAGTGTTGGATGCTAATGATGCATCTATTAGTCATTTGAGATTTGATGGAGATTCTAGTGGTTCAGAGAGTTTGGATGATGAGCTTGGCATTCTTCAGTCAAGAAACCAAGCATACATAGAGCATATGGTAATGTAAAGACTCCATTAACTGATCCAGTGGTATGCAAGTCTAGCAAGGTCATATACCATGTTAAAAGATTTGGTTTTGAAGGTTATACATCTCACCACTATGCTTATATGGTAAATGTAGTTGATCATGTTGAGCCCACTTGTTTTGAGGATGTTGTTAGTCATGGTAATTAGAATGTAGCAATGGATAAGGAGATGGCTACATTAGAAGCCAATAAGAATTAGGATTTGGTACCCTTGCCTAAGGGCAAGAGAACTATTGGATATAAGTGGGTTCACAAAATCATGCAGATGGTTTGGTTAGCAGATATAAGGCTAGGCTGCTTACAAATAGCTATACTCAAACATATGGTATAGATTATGAAAAAACATTCAGCCCAATTGCTAGGATGGAAATTGTTAGATATGTGATTGCTTTGGCAACAACCAAAGGTTAGAATTTGTAGCAAATGGATGTCAAGAATGTCTTCTTGCATGGTGAATTACAAGAAGAGGTGTATACAGAGCAACGAGTAGGTTATGGGGATTTAGAGCATCCCACGTATGTGTGCAAGTTAAAGAAAGTGCTCTATGGGCTAAAGCAAGCACCTAGAGCATTGTTAACCCCAACACGAGGAAAGCAAAAGAAAGTGGGAAAGACACAGGGCAAAGGTGGAAAAAAGGTAGCCCGACTGAAGAAAGAAGAGGAAAGAAGACCAAAAGCGCAAGGGCAACCTTAAAAATCCAAGGAAAATGCAAAAGGAAAAAAAGGCGCATTTTAAAATAAAAAGGCGTATCCTGAAATCTTATAAAAGAGTGTCGGGCTCTCACCCGTGCAATTTGTAAATGTAGACAGGCGGCGGAAAGGAAGCTAGGAAGATAGAAGGACAATGAGAAAAGGGGCCTATGCTAATGGCCGGCCATGTAAAAAAGGGGGATGACCGCCCGTGGAAATTAGGGCATGTATATAAAGTTGAAAAGTGAATGAGAAGCTAATTCTTTGGTGTGTGGCAAAAAGACTCTTCTTCTTCCTCTCTTCTTCTGTCCTCCTTGCTTGTGTGTGCTCTTGAGAGAGGGAGTGTAAGAGTGTGAGGGAGTGAGTGTGTGTGAGAGTGAGGGATCAAGAGGGTGAAGCTCTTCACCATCTCCTCTCCTCTTTTTCTCTTCTCTTCTCTCTTTTTCTCTTGCGTGCGCAGCTATGGAGGATAGAGCTTGGAGATGGATGAGGCTTGAGGATGCTTGAGCTAGCATTAAGAGTCGTGGAGCTACCGGAGTGCAAGAGAGAGGAGGGTACTCGATCGGGCATCAAGGTAAACTCACAACACTTGTAGGATCGACAGCACGTCAGCTAGGTGAGAGATAGCCATTAGAGCTCGCTTGGAATGCTTGAAACAATAGGCGGTCCGTGGGTCTTGGCAGTTGAGCGAAAGCTCCCACATTTTGGTTCCGTTGCCGGGACAACGGATTCAAGCTTGAGCACTTGTGCGCCTCATGTCGAGCATCGAAGTAGGGTATTCATCCTCGAAACGGAGCTTGAGATAGGTAGGAAGTTTGGTGTTTTCAATCTTCAGAACAGGCAAGTATTTTGGGATATTCTGGTTGTTTGATGATTGGAAAACATGGAGAAATTAGTTCAGTGTTTTGCTTTCGATTTATGATGTGTTAGGGTAGGTTAACAGTAGGAAATCACACCCGAGAGGCAGAGGGTTGCTGTTGTTGTGAAACAGGGAGAAAATCGGGGAAAACAGGGGAAAAATGGAGGAAATGCACATGTAAATGTGTAGGAAACGCTAGGAGAGTGATCTGTAGTGTTCAGGGAAGGACCAGCAGGGTATAAGTTCTGGAAGGGCAAGAGAATCCTCATTTGCAACCAGCTGAGAGAGAGAGAGAGAGAGAGAGAGAGAGAGAGAGAGAGAGAGAGAGAGAAGAGAGAGAGAGAGAGAGAGAGAGAGAGAGAGAGCTTGGCGACCGTCCGATCGACCAGGGCACAGAGTGACATTGCATTCGGTGATCCCCAGGTACACGATCTCTCCCTCACCACTCCAACTCCATCGCTGCTGAATTTCGTAGTCAATAGTAATAGATATCTGGAGATATTTGGGTGAATCCGTGCTTGCAAGTTCGTTGGGCCGACGGAATCGGACGTCCGACCCAGTGTCCGACTCCTAGAATCGGACACTTGGACAACCGTCCGATTGGGCGGACCACTCCGTCCGATTCGGACACTCGGACAACCCGTCCTATCGCACCACTCCGTCAGATTCGGACACTCGGACAACCCATCCGATCGGACCACTCCGTCCAATTCGGAGGCTCAGAGATTTGGATGCTCGGAGACTCGGACGCTCGGACTCGGACCCACCCTGTCCAATCGGACGAATTAGGACACGTCAGCAATTAAACCACTTGCTTGGTTCGATTCCTAGAATCGAACCCGCCCATAATCGGACCACCAGAATGGGACACTCGGACCAGCCCGTCTGATTTTAGAAATCAGACCACTCTGTCCGATCGGACCATTCGGACAAATCGGACCACCCAAAATCAGAGCAGGCCAGAATCGGACCACCCTTGTCCGATTCAGGCCGTTCGATTTTTGAGAATCGGACACTCGGACTCTAAGACTGCCACTCAACCCTGACACACCTGGTCCGATTCCCAGAATTGGACCACTGGTAAATCGGACCATTGGTAAATCGGACGTCCGATTCCCAGAGTCGAACAAAAAAAAAAAACAAAACAAAAAACAAAAAAACATCAAAACTTGACCCACTAAGGGACACACTGGAGCATTCCCAAGCAAGCTACCCCCTAGTGAACAACGAGAAGTACCACAGACCCTAGAACCCATTAGAACGGCCAGGACTTGAGTAACAAAGCCTATCAGGCCCGAAATGAGTGAGAGTGAGCAAGACACCAGGAAATTGCTTGCAGCACTCATGTTGAATTTTTGCACTTAAAGTACACTTAGGAAAGCTGAAAGCCTGATTGAGCACAAGTGCACGAGGAACAACACACTCACGAGTGACCATAAGTTGAGAACTGTATTCAGTAATTAAAGGGACTCACTCAGATAAATCGCTCAAAAAACCCACCAATACGAGAGGACCCAAGACATAGACAAACGCGCGAAGCACAGGATAGAACCAAGCAAGGAGCGTCAACGACAAGGATCTGTCACGACTAGTTAACCTGATTGAGGGCGCAGCAAGGTGCAAGAATTCAACCATGACGGAAGAAAGCTCAGACCATCGGTCTACCGAGGAGCTCGATGTGAGTGTATTCCCAAATACTATACAGCAGATGGTGAGTAGTTACGATGCACATGCCTGATACGAGCACCGTGGCAGGACGGCAGATGCAATCATTGCAGACCTAGAGGAGGAGAGAAGGCTAGCTCATAGGGCATTGCAAGGCATAGCTGAGTATAATAGGGATCAACAAGCTAGGAGCCTAAGGCAAAGCATGGAGCTGCATGAGGTGCAGCGAGTGCTGAACTTGGTTGGTTGGAACCAAACAGACCATGAGAGAGAACTAGAGGGAGACCTGACGCTGAGCGAGCTCCTCATGAAACAGCTGCTCGATAACACTGTAGTAGAGCAGAGTGCCACTGCACTAGCGACGTCTCTGCTTGCACGATTAGGGGCAAACGAGGGCTCAAAGAGCCAGACAAAAATACCGATTGTTGCCAAGTAACTCGATAAGTACCAACCGCATGATGATCCGTACAGCTTCGTTGAGCAGTTTGAGCAAGTCTACGAAGCCAATGGCCTCAACAACCAGGCCCAACGCTCGCAAGCATTCGGACTTTGCTTAAGCGATAAGGGTAGGACGTGGTATACAAGCCTGGATGCCGTGGAACGAGTCCGACAACCTGCTAGTACGCTTGATGAATATCAAATAAAAGGAGAAGGAGGACATCCGCGACTATGGGACCCACGTGAGAAGTCTCTTTAAGAGAATCCCCTTGGGCGAGTGACTGACTGACAGAGCAGTTTCAACTGTATTCATCAGTGGAATTAGAGATGAGGAGTTATATAAGGCATTGGCAGGCAATTCAAGCTTGCAGCGAGACGTGGTGGCTAGAGTTTTTGAGGAAGCCATCAAAGTTGATGATCAGCTGAAACAAAGAAGCTCTAGGAGCTCAACTCTGGAAGAGACTAACCTGCGAAGCGTAGATCGAACATCAACCTCTAGTGAGCGATCAAACCCATCATCCCAAGATAAGGGGAAGACCACCAAGACGGACCAAGGCTTGAGGTCAAGATGGAATTAGCCAAAATACAAGACATGTTGAGACGACCAATGCGCCCACACATCCAATGCGTGTACTGTGGCGGAAACCACCTACTAGCAGAGTGTCAAGACCCTAGATCAAGACCTTGCGCTAACTGCGGTAGGTTCATCCACGATGCCGCACACTGCAGACTACCACGAAGACTACCATATGCGCAAGTTGCCCCTACGGCCAGCCTTATCCCGCTAACAGGCCGTAGCCATTCTTCGGACGGGGAGCCTCGTTAGCCCTAGCTACGCCTAACAATATGAAACCAGCTGTCCCTAGAATGGATATAAATCCTACGGGCATTCCTAGATCGCCTGGTCCCTATGTGACCCACCCACCGAGCGACACTCGCGTACACTACGTGGAGGAGCCCAGTGACGAAGAGACCTACATATACCCTTACGTCTCGCATGACGACGAGGGCAACATGGTCCTCATGGATTATCGACCCATGTCAGTGATGGCGTTAGGACGAGGATGAGGTAGAGGCCTAGGAGGGCAACCACAGGATCCGGTCACTTGTTGGACTTGCGGACATCCCTGTCATGTCTCATCGCGCTGCCCTGAAAGAGAGCAGCAAAACAGGGACAAAGCTGACCAAAGGTGCGCAGAATGCGGAATCACCCATCTTTTCATAGACTGCCCAAAGCGGAAGTCGTCCTCCGGTTCAGTTAATTTGCCATCCGTCCCATTGGGGCTGTTTGATGTTGAAAATCTCGATGGGGAGGCCACACCTATTCCCTTGTGAGTTATGACCTGAGCCCAAACGAAGCAGGCCGGCCAGGACCTAGCAATCTTGATGCGACCTCAGTAGGAAAGAAAAGCCGTAGGCAGAGAAAGAAGAGATCGGAAGCTAAGGTCAGACCGACAGTATTACGACCTTACCTAATGGGAAGAAAGTCTCAGACGCAGAGGCAGAGACTTCAGCCCCTAAAACAACCCAAAAGGGAAGCGCTAAGATAGGGGAATACTCACACCCCAAGCGGCAATTAGAGGCCATAGAAAAGGTGAAGGAATGGGTGAGGGAGGCTCAGCAGCATCTCAAGGATGCTGAACCCATCATAGAGGACGAGATCAATGATCTCTCCAGCATGAGCGCGCCAATGTCGCCACCTCAACCTAAGTCAGCCGAAGCCACTGCGCCACGAGCAGTGCCGCTGAGACCATGTCTAGACGCAACAGAACCGTAGAACAGCCGCAGCCAGTGGCTAGGACAGTCTAGGCTAAGAGAAGGACGAGTGTCCCGACAACCTCCTGACCACGTTGATGACCACGCCTGTAACACTTAGCCTGGGGGACTTGCTTAAGCAGCACCCTGCCCTATGGCAAGACCTCAAGCAGTGGGTCGAGGGATCGCAAGAGCAGGCCATGGCAGATCCTCAAGACCAAGATGTGGAAATACAATTGCCAAGTCTGACGCTACACTCCGTGCCTAAATCCTTGCACGTCAACGCCTTTTGGGAGGGCTCTGAGATGCACGCAGTCCTGCCGGTCCTAGCTCTGCTGGGTGACACAACAAGGAAGGGAATTGTAGACACGAGAGCCGGGGTTAGTGTGCTTAGCCACGCAGTGCTACAGACTTGGGGAAACCCACCTGTCGAAGCTGCTCGGTTTAATGTCATGCTAGCAAACGGTATGAGAGTGAAGCCATTCGGGGTCTTGAAGAATTGGCCAGTAAAGATTGCAGGAGTCTAGTTCTCTGTCGACTTTATAATCATGAAGGGAGTGGACTATGATATCCTATTGGGCCGACCCTGGATGCGCAATGCTAGAGTCATCAAAGATTGGGGTAACAGCCTGATCTTCCTTGGCAATCAAATTGACGCCGTAAGAATAGAGATGGACACTTGGAAGACCTCACCAGTCGACCTAGATGCCATCTCTGCTATGCTAAAAGGGAACACTCAGGTCAAGGAACCCTATGGGTCCTTAACTAAGTATATCCCATGCCTAGAGGACGAGTGGGATTGGATGCACGTTCTCACTACACTTGACCTGCCATTCTTAGACCATGAGGCATACGAGCAGGCTATCAAAACAATTGGCAAGACAAACGAAGCACTCTCTACACCTGTCTACATGATGGCAACAAGCCTCCATGAAGGGCCTAATCCTGTCACCTTCCAAGTACCATCCAATAAAAGGAAACTCTAGGGGATACTGGAATATCTAGCAGACCAGCTATCGGGTAACCTGGCTGCCAACTTCAAACAGCTCCAGGATCTCTTAGAGGATCCTAAGTGGCAATGGACGAGAGTGCACGAGCTGAACCTCATGTATAATTGGGCCCTTATTCCAGACCAACGAGATGGGCATTCCAAGCCCTAGGAGACGGTGGGCAGTTGAAGGACAAAGATTCCTGCGATGAATACAAAGACTACCAATCTTTTAGTGGTGAGAGCGAGGGTGAAGTGGATACCATAGAGTACGACACGGATGGACGCAAAATTGAGCAGATACGAGCAGATGCCAAGCCACAGAAAAGGCAGGCCCTTAGACTGGAGCAAGGAGTCATGCGCATGGAATGTGATCGTGCATGGTTGGAATGTATGGGGGCCATAGACCTGGAGCAAGCAGGCCTAGCCCAAGCAGGAACGACATCAATACTTAGAACTGAATCGCCATCCGAATTGCTTCCATCAGGGGACACCGCCTCTTCCAGCGAAGATGGAGGGTTTGACTCCGAATCGGAAGTTACTTCGGATAGCGACCCAGAGATCCCTAGGCCGCCCATGACCAGACGCACCAAGGGGGACTTACCCGTCCACCTGAGACACAGACGGTCACACCAGGATAGGGCAAAGCACCCCAAAGATACACGATCAGAAGAGCAGCGGAAGCCGCAGGACCTCCCTAAGTGATTCACTAAATTCAAAAAAGGGGATAGGGTAGTGGTTCTGCTAGGTGCCAAGCATCAAGGGCAGACAAGTGAACCGATCGAAGGACTAGCCAAGGTCAAGGAGGTTAATCTAGCCCTGGAAGGGGAGACACCCCGACCAATGTTCATTGCCGATGACTTAACTGGTAAGGAAGAGTTGAGTCTTGTCGCTCTCTTGCGGGAGTACATGGACGTATTTGCCTAGTCCTTAGAAGAGCTACGGGGGGTAGATCCGAGTGTTGTGACTCACAATATACCCATGACATCGGACGCAACACCGGTCAAGCAGCGATTGTACCCCATGAATCCAAAACACACCCATGCTGTCAAGGAGGAAATTGATAAGCTAATGAGAGTTGGATTCATTTACGAAATTGAGCACACATACTAGGTATCACCCATAGTCATTGTGATGAAGAAGAACAGCAAGATCCGAGTGTGCGTCAATTACAAAAAGGTGAACGCTGCTACAAAGAGAGACAATTATCCCTTGCCGTACACCGAGCACATGCTTGAGAGAGTGGCAGGCAAGGAAGCCTACAGTTTTCTCGATGGCTTCTCAAGGTACAACCAGGTGCAAGTGCATCCTACAGACAAGGCACAAGACCGCCTTTGCCACTGAGTGGGGCGTCTTTGCGTACATAGTCATGCCCTTCGGGTTGACCAATTCCCCCGCCACCTTTCAACACCTCATGTGCACCATATTCAAGGACATGCTTCGCAAGGAGTTAGAGGTCTTTTTCGATGACCTGTGTGTCCATTCGACCTGGATTGAACACCTAGACAAACTCCGCGCGATCTTTGAATGGTGTCGCTTATATCGTCTCTCCCTGAACCCCTTGAAATGTCAGTTTTGGGTGAAGCACGGATGCATCTTAGGACATGTGGTGTCAAAGAATGGCATTGCCACGGACTTCTCGAAGGTCAGGGTTATCGTTGACCTTCCACCCCCAAGTAATTACAAGGGAGTTCAATGCTTCTTAGGTCACACATGATACTATCGACGGTTTGTACTGAACTACGCGCTGATCCCTAGGCCATTGTACAAGCTGCTAATTGTCTTTGAGTGGACCAAAGCATGCCAATGAGCGTACGAAGAATTGAAAAAGGCTCTGACAACGGCACCGATTCTACGAGCCCCGGACTGGGCCATTACCTTCCACGTACACATTGATGCCTCTAAGTTTGCCGTGGGGGCAGTGTTGTGCCAACCTGGTGAGCATAACCTAGATTACCCAGTGAGTTTTGCTAGCAGGCAACTCACTGAGACGGAGATGCATTATTCGACAACGGAAAGGGAGGGATTAGCCATGGTGTTCGCCGTGAAGAAGTTTCGGCATTACCTGTTGGCCACCCCTTTCATCTTCTTCATGGACCATCAAGCCCTGCTCTATTTAGTGAACAAACCCTATGCTACAGGATGTATAGCTCGATAGCTTCTCCTACTCCTAGAGTTTGATTTCTCCGTGGTGGTACGGAAGGGAAAATAGCATTACATGGCTGATCATATGTCCCGTATACCCACAGGAGAAGCCGCTGGACAAGGCATCATGGACGAGTTACCTGACAGCCACTTGTTCCATCTGTCCAGCGAAGGAGACCTATTCAGGGCCGATCTGACACCATACTGGGCAGACGACATAGTCCAAGTGCTTGAGCATAGACTACCCGAACGACCAATAGAACGGGCACAACTTAGGTGCTTGATCCTGAAAATCCATCCCTACCAACTGATTGCAGGCCAACTCTATAGGCTAGGGCAAGACGGATTACTGTGTAGGTGCGTGTGTGAGCATGAGATGCACGATGTGATCTCAGAGGCGCACAGGGGCATTGCAGGAGGACACTTTAGCAGAGACACGACAGCACGGAAGGTGCTGCAGTCCCAACTATGGTGGCCCACACTTTTCTGCGATGCTAAGCAATTCGTCAAGCATTGTGACGAGTGCCAACAGACAAAAGTCCCAATTCGTAAGGATCAGATGGAGTTAACCCCTATTATTGATCGTTGCCAACCCTTCGAAAAATGGGGGATTGACTTCATAGGACCCATCAGCCCCGCGGCGCAATACTCACAAGCCAAGTACATCGTGGTGGCTATGGATTACCTCACGAAATGGGTAGAGGCGAGAGCCACACGAAAAAACGATGCTAGGACGACTGCCAAGTTCTTATGGGAGCAAGTAATCTCACGCTTCGGTTGCCCCATCGAACTGGTTAGCGACCAAGGAACACACTTCATCAACGAAGTGATAGCCCATCTCCTATCCGCCTTTCTTATCATCCATCGCAAATCCTCACCATACTACCCTCAGGCAAATGGCCAGGTGTAATCAACCAACAAAATTCTCATCAACGTCCTAACTAAAGTAGTCTCAGCCTCACGAAGCGACTGGGATAACAAGTTGATGGCAGCCTTGTGGGCCTACAGAACAGCTTATAAAACGGCCGTCGGTCAACACCTTTTAGGCTGACCTATGGGACTGAAGCCATTCTCCCATTATAATTCTTCATCCCTAGCCTGAGAATAGTGCTCCAAGAACGATGGGAAGGGAAGGAAGCATGGACGCAACGCTTGGTCGAGCTGGAACGCCTATCGGAGACTCGTCTTCTAGCCACCCATGCACTTATCTGCGAGAAAGCCCGATGTAAGAGCTGGTTTGACAAACATGTCAAGAAACGGGAGTTTGAGCAGGGTGACCTAGTGCTCCTCTACTCAGTTAAAGGACATAAGCAAAAGATGAAATTCACAGGTCTCGGACCCTTCAAGGTTCGGGCAATCAGTCAAACTAGTAATGTCGAGCTTGAGACACTGGATGGTGAAGGAATAGGCTTCTTCAATGGCAGCTGTGTCAAGAAGTACTACCCTCCCACTCATCCTTTACATGAGCCACCAATGGTAGAACCGCCTGTCAAAATACGAGTAGCCACAATTACTGAAATCTACGAGAATGAGGAGGAGCCTGTAGAACCCGCCTACCTTCGTGTCACGGTCACTGCCAAGCAAACGTGCTTCTTCAACGCCTTGATTGATGAGGGGGCAGATTTCAATGTCTTAACGCACAAGCATTGGATCCAACTCGGCAAACCACTACTTCATCTCACAATGGCAAAATTAAGCCCATACGGGGCTCAATCCTACGTGCTTCCCGGCACATGCAGAGTCGCCGTTTCTATCGAGTCTGAAACTGTCCCCATGCTGTTTTATGTATTGCCAAGTATCACGGATGCAGGCACAGAGTCATTGCTCATGCGGACCTTTAAAAAGCAGACTCACTGCAATGTTGATTATGAGTTGCAGCGCATCCACTTAGCGATCGGCAACGTGCGCATTGTCACAGCTTTCAGCAAGGGCCTCGTAACACCATCACCGTTCATAGGGCCACTGATAGAAACAGCCGTAGGTAAGACTAAGGAGGGGGGTAATGCATATTTGCCGCTCCCAGATCCCCATAAACCGCAGGCCGTAGCAACCAAAGCACAACCCCAATAGCCTCGCTTGCAATGGGTACCTAAACAGCCTCGAGAACCGCCTAGGACTAGATGCGCATGTCTGCATAAGACCTACAAATCTAAATCTAGGAAACCAAGACTCCATCACCGCAAGCGCTGCATGATTAAACAAATATGGGTCCCTAAAATCCTCCTACATGCGCAAGGCTACTATGAGCATTGATTTCTTGAATACCTTCAACAGAAACAGGGGTACCGTCACAGTGCGTGACAAGGAAGCTACCAGATAGGTGCAGATCGAGCTAACCCCTGAGTTGGTGGAAAGGGCACTAGGGCTGCCAAATAAGGTGGAAAGGAAGCCAAAAAGAGACATCTATGCCATGTTGGGGATGGATAAAGCGAAGGTTCACATCAATGACGGAATTAGCCTGGCGGACATCCCCAACCAAGAAATTTAGCTGCAGGCAAAGATGGTGCACGCCCTGTTCTCAAGCCAGAGGTACAACAGCATTATGACCCGAATCAATGTACCTCTGCTCGACAGCATTGCAGCGCAATCGCTGGATGAGGTGAACCTTAATGGGTTCATGAGAAAGACAATTGAGGCTTTGGCGAAGGCCCTGGCGACAGGAGGGAGAGCCGTGGCAGGAGAGTCCCCATCTTCAGGATCGACCCGCAAGGCATCATCCTCCAAGGCCTCCACCATAGGGTTTGGAGGTGTCCTTATGGCAATCATCCAAGAAGCGATAGGGCAAGGACAAGCAGGAGAAGACAAAGAGGGAGGTGACGAGGAAAGTGGCGAATCACCGTCACAGTCCCTGCCTCACACGGAAGAGCAGCACAGGTTGTCTGATGAGACAAAAACGGACGCCGATGAGGAGGGAGAATCCCATGCTACACCACAAAGGCATGCGAAACAATGAACCAAGTCCCTAGATGGAAAAAGAGAGGAGGAGCGAAAGAAGAAAGAGAAGGAGGATCTGGAAAGGGCCCGAAGGGAGTCCGTAAGGGATGAGGAGAAAGAAAAAAGAAGGCCGAGGAGGAGCTGAGAAGGAAGGAAGAGGAAGAATTGGAGCTGGCAACCCGTTGCTCCATTGAGGAACATCACAGAGGAGACGAGGAAGGAGCAGAGGGTCCGCACCAACCTGAGGCACCGGGTCCCAGTACCGGTGTGCCGGAAATCACACCCCTACCCCCTGCAGAAGGAAAAGGAAAGGACCTGATCAGGCCAACTTCCCCCTTCTCATACCGTCCATGCAAGCCACTCCTATTATGATGACACCCCTTGCCACCGCCACCCAAGGGCCCACTCCAAAAGTTGACGAGAGCAATGTGGTCACCTGGCTACAGTTTTTGGTGGAAAGGGAGCTGGCAAGGGAAGCGATCGTGGCCACCCCAGCTTCAGGAGCCAAAAGGACAGCCACGGCTGAACTGGAGCCAAAGGATGGAACTGAAAAGGCAAAAAATAGAAGATGTCGCCACCACTATGACCATGCCCCACCCCCCACCTCCAGCAGGCCAATACGACGAGTATGTGAAGGAACTGCTCTCGCAGTTGCAAAGGGCCAGGGAAGAAAGGAGGATAGCCGTGGAGGAGCTGGTAGCGAAACGAGAATCATAAGCTGCCCTCCAGCTGGAAAGAACAAAGGAGATAATAGAATATCAAAGGGAAATCGTTGTGCTCAAGGAGGAAGCTAGCACTAAGGAGGCGGAAACAAAAGCCCTGAAGGAACGTGACACTGCCTCGGAGGGAGGAAGAAAAATCTTGATGAAGCATCTCAACGGGGAGAGGGAAACGAATGCCCACCTTCGGCGCAAAAATGATCAGTTATCTGCAGTCAACCTAGAAGCGCAAAGCCAGCTTGACAAAATCAGACGGGAAGCTGCAGAGCTGGACCAATAGAGGGCAGAATAGGTGCGAAGGATGCAGGTGAAGCTGGACCAGCTCAATGCGCAGATCGTAGATGAATGCCAGGAGCAGTCCCGCCTGCACCATGAGCTCGAGGTCTAGTAGCAATAGCTCATGGCAATGATCCTCCATCAGGGGGAGAGCCTGGAAGATATGGAAAGAAGGGAAAAATAATGGGCCGATCATAATGAGCAGAGAGTACAGGACTTAGCATGTCGGCTAGCCAAGGCCGAAGGAGACAGGGTGCTAGCTGAGAATCAAGCAGAGGTGGCCCAACTCTCCATGATAGCCCAGCATCACACCTTTCTCAATACGCTGCTCCATGCCACCAAACCAGAAGGAGTTGAAGCCAATGATCAGCTGCAAAGGAAACTAACCATTGCATGCAAAGCTCTCACAGCAGGCCTGCACATGCCGCTGCAGCTAGGAGGCCCGCCGCAGAGCCTAGAGGAGCAGAGGAGATATCTTGCACAGGTAGGCCTGACGACGCATGAGATAGATGACCTCGGTTTCACAGAGGCAAAAACACAAGAAGACGAGCAAGCAGAAGGGGGTGAACTAGAGTTCGATCTGGGACCTCAGGAGGAGGAATACGTCCCACCACCCCCTCAGCCACAACAAGCCGAAGTGCAGCCCCCTGATACATCTACTGAGAGAAGAGCAGCCCAAACCAACCGCAGGAAAGAGATGGTGGAGAAGGCAAGAAGAAAGCTGAATGCTAGACCCGTTCCAAGACAGCCTGCCCCTCTCCTACTATGCACCCAAGATTCCCCTGTTGAATTCCGTGCCGAATTGATTATTTGGGAACAGTAGGAGTATAACCGCGACCCCTTCAACTTGCACTTTGAGTTTCCCACTGCCTTGAATAGGGTACTGCCCATTCAACTGGTAGAGGATGTCATTGCCATGGGGGAAAGGCTCAAAGCCAAGTGGTTAGCGGAGCATGAGGCTCACCCAACTGCTTGGGGAGCTGAGGACTGCGAGTTTTGGCAAGATAAAGTCCTCCAAGTGCCTAGATCAGTGGAATGCTATAATTGCCAACCCACCTAGAGGAGATGCATTTTTTACGTCAACCTGGAAGCGTGGATGGCATTTTGCAACACCCTCCCTTCAGAGAGAAACGACCCCACTTTTATGCCGTATCCTCGAAGGGTAGGGGTAGACTTCAATCCGTCCATCCACGGCAAGTTCGATTTTTCCATTATCTATAATACCAATAGCACCTCCCATAGGGACGCCCTTCTCTTCACCCTCCCCGGCTTGTACAGCTCTATAGATAAATTTCTTAGCGAGTTCACCTCTTGTCCCGACCCCGCATTCATCACCACTTGTAATTATCTTAGGTTAATTAGGATCCTAGTCCACCAAGAGCCCGCACCCCAAGAATGCCACCTCCCACCCCTCTATTTTGACCCCAACGCCATAGACAACAACACCACGACTCGCCTCATGATGCATGCTTCTCTTTTGCCATCTTTTTGTGGTGCACTACTCGAAGACATGAATGACATCAAATTCACCCAGTGCAACCACCCCTTCCTTTCTACCACCACCCTCAAAACCCGCCTCCACATCAAAGGCTACTTGTTGAGTCTAAAATTCCTTAACAAGGCCCCTCACACTCTACCAACCCCTACCCACCATTCAGATGACGAGGAGTAAACTCCTGTCATGCCCTTGTACCACTTGCCTCCATGTATATGCCTCCTCATGCTATTATTATTTTTTAAAGAGAAAAAAAAAGAAAAAAAGGAAAAAAAAAGAGAAGACGGAAATACACACCACAATCACCGCACCTAGGATCCTCCCTAGCCCCCCCCACTTCACACTTAGGGCACATCAAGGGCAGGACGTTCAAACCTGTCACCCTAAGACTTGCACTGCACCGCCAACAAAGCACGAACTGGGTCCTCAAGTGTGGGACATTACCAAGGGCTTACCCAAGGTCAGACCCATCTCCCGGTTCCACTACCACACGTACCACGCACTACACAGCAAGACAGACACACCCCTTAGGGAGTGCACAACTTTTCTTGCAGGTTATGTTCGCACTTCAAGACAGGGCTACCTGCGGAGGAGGATTGCCCACGGCTTCCCTTAATGATCAACACTTCTTTTCCTGTACCGGCATTTGGCCACCTGCCTGCTGATGGCCACCCTGAGTGAATCACATCAAGGCAGAGCTACCATTGGCATAGATCTTGGAACCGCCTCGTCCAATGATCCATGCCCAATGCCTCAAGATCCACAGATCGCTTATTGATTCCACAAGCCTGAAGACCTTCAACTCAAAACTGAATACCTTCATCTCAAAGACAAGGATCTTCAATCGAAGCCACAGGTTTGCAAGCCAAACCGCATTTGAGGGGTTTCTTCAGAATAAATCCCTCCAATACCATCATCCTAAGGGATTGCTTATTGCTTCAAGTGTTTCTTATACTCAACAGACAACCGGCTATGTAACCAATGCCACAACCGTGTGATAGATGCCGAGTATCTTCATGGAGCCTAAAGCACACCGGAATCTCTCCTGGTCATCATCCCCAACCTCCATCACCTCTCAATCCTCCCAACCCTGGCCTACCTGTTTCGCCTAAAGGCCGATGTATCTATCCCACAGTGCCATGGGACTAGCACTCATCTAGGAGGGGGGTAATGTTAACCCCAACACGAGAAAAGCAAAAGAAAGTGGGAAAGATGCAGGGCAAAGGCGGAAAAAAGGTAGCCCGACTAAAGAAAGAAGAGGAAAGAAGACCAAAAGCGCAAGGGCAACCTTAAAAGTCCAAGGAAAATGCAAAAGGGAAAAAATACGCATTTTAAAATAAAAAGGCGCATCCTGAAATCTTGTAAAAGAGCGTCGGGCTCTCACCCGTGCAATTTGTAAATGTAGACAGGCAGCGGAAAGGAAGCTAGGAAGATAGAAGGACAATGAGAAAAGGGGCCTACGCTAATGGCCGGCCATGTAAAAAAGGGGGATGACCGCTCGTGGAAATTAGGGCATGTATATAAAGTTGAAAAGTGAATGAGAAGCTCATTCTTTGGTGTGTGGCAAAAAGAGTCTTCTTCTTCCTCTCTTCTTCTCTCCTCGTTGCTTGTGTGTGCTCTTGAGAGAGGGAGTGTGAGAGTGCGAGGGAGTGAGTGTGTGTGAGAGTGAGGGATCAAGAGGGTGAAGCTCTTCACCATCTCCTCTCCTCTTCTTCTCTTCTCTTCTCTCTTTTTCTCTTGTGCGTGCGGCTATGGAGGATGGAGCTTGGAGATGGAGGAGGCTTGAGGATGCTTGAGCTAGCATCAAGAGTCGTGGAGCTACCGGAGTGCAAGAGAGAGGAGGGTACTCGATCGGGCATCAAGGTAAACTCACAACACTTGTAGGATCGACGACGCGTCGGCTAGGTGAGAGATAGCCATTAGAGCTCACTTGGAACGCTTGAAACAATAGGTGGTCCGTGGGTCTTTGCAGTTGAGCGAAAGCTCCCACAAGCATGGTCTAACAAGATCAAATAACACCTTGTCAAAATTGGATTTTATGTTTCTGATGTTGACCAGTCACTTTATGTGAGAAAGGGAGATGTAGGCTTGGTCATCATAGTCATCTATGTGGATGACTTGATCAGATGTAATGATGGTATATGGCTATCCCAAAGACAGTATGACTTGAACATATTATCCAAGTATGGTATGATAGCATATAAGCCTCTTTTAGTACCATTGGAGCAAAATGTGAAGTTGAGTGTTGATGTTGGGGATGAGATAGAAAACCCTATTATGTTCAGGAGGATAGTAGAGATTTTGATTTACATGACTATCACAAGGCCAGACTTGAGCTACATTGTTGACCTTGTCAATCAATTTATGCAAATACCTAGAAAGCCTCATTTGGATGCAATTAGATGCATACTGAGGTATGTGAATTCCACTTTACATTATGGAATTTTTTATGAGGTAGATAAGGATGTATGTATGTTTGGATATAAAGATGTTGATTAGGTTGGTAGCATGTCAACAGTAGATAGAAGATCTGCTAGTGGATTCATGTTTTCCCTTGGTAGTGCAATAGGTACATGAAGCAACAAAAAGCAGCCTACAATTGCTTTATCAACTGGTACAGAGGCTAAGTATAGGAGTGGTGCTATGGCAGCATGTGAGGTGGTATGGCTACAAAAGTAATTAGGTGATTTGGATGTGCAAGGAGATGGTCCAATTGTCAATCACTGTGACAACATGATCAGCATATAGCTAGCTAGGAACCTAGTGTTTCATGCTAGGACAAAACACATTGAGGCGCATTACCACTTTGTGAGAGAGAAGGTGCTTATAAGAGAGATTGACATGGTATATGTCCACACAGGATCAGATAGCTGACAATTTCACAAAGGTATTGGGTGTAGAGAAGCTTCGAAAGTTTTAAAGCTTACTTGGAGTTGTAGAGATACACTTGAGCTTGAGGGGGAGTGTTGAGATGGCAAGCTCAACACATGCATACATTGATGATGGACTGTCTGGCTAGATGGGTCAACATGTCTACACTTAGCATGTCAATGGTCATTATGATCCTCACATAGCCATTGACTTATCACTTATTGTATTTAGTTTGGTGTACCTACTTGCAACTAGCATAGTTATAGTGCCAATCAATTAGTGTAGTTAATTATTCACTCTTTGACTTAATAGGCCACTTTCCTTTATATTGTATATTATCTATACTGTATATATTGTATTGCATGTGGAAGAAGAAGAAGAAGAAGAAACCAGAAAAAGAAAATGTTTTGGCCTCCATCTCTCTTCTTGTGTTCTTGAGTGAGCTTTCTCTTGTGTGTGTGGTGTGTGTTTGGCACAACAACTCAAGCAAGTCCCCCCATCGTGTGATTCTTGACACTAAGAACTTATAATTGGAAGTAGAACAATCTTTGGTGTGTGACCTAGTGTAGACATGAGGCAAGTGAGGAAAATCAACTATCTAATTATCTAAAGCAAAAAAGATTGCCAAAGGACTTATTAAGGGACTCTTGTTAATCACAATTGGCAAAGTGCAAAGGAAGAAGAAAAATCAAGATCAAGTAGAGGCATAATCTGCCAAAAATATTTTAGAATGATTAATTATTTTGAACTATATTATATTATTTAAGGTACTTTATCTACATTATCTGGTTAATTCAATTACATTATTAAATTTTAATATTAATACGAGAGCCAAGTATGCTCTTGTGCAAATTTCAAAATGCTCTGGAGTTAGTTAAAATGACCCACAACAAGTGAGATTGTGAGCATTCAGCTTCTATTCACTTTTAGGAAGGATGGTCTAATTAACATAAGGTGTGTGCATGCGTTAAAAGGAACCAGTCAGTAGGGGAAAAAGCAAAAAGGGTGACCAATTTATGGAGGGAATTTTAAATCCCAAATCCATATATAAAAGCCAAAAAAGTAAGTGTAAGTGCTCATTCTTATATGTGAAAATTTGAGAGCTCTCTTTATCTTGGTTTTATCCAATTCTCTTGTGCATCATGTTGAGAGTGGGAGAATGATTGAGTGAGGGACTTGAGGAGTGAAGCCTCTCTTTTGCTTCACATTCTTCTCTTCTTCCCCTTCTTTCATAGCTTGGGGGTGAGAGAGAGTGTGTGTGATCGAGGTTACGAGTCCTCTTTCTTCTCTAATTTTTCTCTCTTTATTAGAGCACTAGAGGAATGGATCAATCATGATGGAGCATCAAGAGGGATCAAAGGAGTCTTGCTTGAATCATGAGAAAATCGACAAGTTTTTGAGGCACTTGGACCACGACATATGAAGGCAAGAAGGTGAGTTTACTACAAGCGTTTGGTTGTTTGCTTTCTTGCTTGCTTGGGATAGTGGACAGGAGAGTAGATGACTATGAGAATGGAGTGTGAGTTGACCGAGTGAGAGGCAATTGATTCCAGTAGCATTGAAGCTCTTGAAATAATAGGTGCCCTATCTAAGTCATGCACGTCATGAGAATGGAGTGTGAGTTGACCGAGTGAGAGGTGGTTGATTCCAGTAGCACTCCTAAAATAATAGGTGTCCTATCTAAGTCCTACACGTCATGTGTTTAGTTTGATATTTTTCATTTCGTTAATTAGGAAGTGAGGAGATAATCTCACATTGGACTTAATATAAAATCTTCATGATTAGGATAGGATCAAGTAGAAAATTGGATTGGTAAGAAACAAATTTGAAAATGAATTCTTATCTCAGTGGATTGAATTAGCGGACCTCAAGGAGGAAAGGGGATTAGAAAGGCAAGCACTACAGCACATAGCAGCATACAACCATGAGCAATAAGCTAGGAAGTTGCAGCAAGACATAGAGATGTGGGAAGTCCAACATGTTTTAGCTCTAGTCAATAGGAATCAAATAGGACCTAATGCAAAAAGGGAGAGAGCACTAGAGGTGGACTTGATGCTGAGCGAGATTCTCATCAAAGATCCACTCAATTGCAAAGCAATTAGAAAAATATCAGTCGACCGGTAACAACCCCCGGTAACAACCCAACCCGTACAACTTCGTGGAGTAGTTCGAGCAAGTCTGTGAGATTAACGGCCTCACAAATCTTTCCCAATGTGCACAAGCCTTGGACCTTTGCCTAGGCGACAAGGGTAGGACACGGTACACTATCTTAGACATGCTAGAACAAAATGACTTCAATGACCTCAAGGATCTCTTCATCAAGAGGTTCTCCAAATCTGGATATTCCAATAACATCATAGTACAACTAATGAACATCAAGAAAAAGGACAAGGAGGACATTAGGGATTATGTTGCCCACGTGCAGAGTCTTCCAACAGAATGTCAAGACCCTCAGTTGTCCTGACCTTGTGCCAATTGCGGTAGGCTCAGCCATGATGCTAGGCAGCACAAACTACCAAGGAGACTTCATACGCCTAGCCATACTTAGGGAATAGACCACCAAACTTCTTTGAAAGGGGAGCCTCGTTGGCCCTTCCAGCACCTAGCGATATGAAACCCACCATCCCTAGAATGGGGATTAATCCCATAGGCATACCTAGACCATATGTGCCCTTCATAACCCATCCACTGAGCAATGCTCTAGTCCATATGTACCCTTCATAACCCATCCACTGAGCAATGCTCTAGTCCACTATGTGGAGGAGCTCAATGGAGATTAATCCCATAGGCATACCTAGACCATATGTACCCTTCATAACCCACCATCCCTAGGATGGAGATTAATCCCATAGGCATGCCTAGACCATATGTACCCTTCATAACCCATCCACCGAGCAATGCTCTAGTCCACTACGTGGAGGAGCTGAATGATGATGAAGCATATGCGAACCCTTACATCTCGTACGACGAAGAGGGTAGTCCTATTCTCATGGACTGTCGACCAATGCCAATGATGGTGTTAGACAGAAGTAGGGGTAGAGCCTAGGACGGCAGACCCAAGAGACAATTCCATGTTGGACTCATGGTCATCCACGGCATATTTCTTCATGCTACCCCAAGAGGGAGCAAGCTAATCAAGAGAAGGCTGACCTTAGATTTCCAAAGTGCAGAATCACCCACCTATTTGCCAATTTCCCTTGACAAAAACCACCCTCTAGTTTGGTGATTGTGCCATCAGTACCATTAGGGTTATTTGGAGTTGAAATGCTCGATGGAGAGGCTACACATATCCCGTTGCATGTTATGACTCGAGCACAGATGAACTAAGCCGACATATCACTCTTCCAAGATGTAATAACCTAGATGCAATCTCAATCAAAAAAAGAAGTTGTAGGCAAAGGAGGAAGAGAACCAAAGAAAAGGTCATGCTTAAGACAAAGAGTGCCATGACACTAACCACAAGGAAAGGAATTAAAAGATACGAAGCACCCACGATCACAGCACAACACCTAGGGGTCCTCAAATTAGGTACGTCCAGTGACCTTGGTTGGTTGGCTCCATTCCTAGTCCCCTAGCCCTTTAGTATCACCCACAATTGTTCAGGGCACATCAAGGGCAGGACATACCTAGGGAGCTTGTCTCACCTATGGTTAGACCTGTCACCTTGACCCATTTGCACAATTTCCTTCTCTGCCTTAATACCATTGCAATCAATTGTGGTAAGCACCGCACGAATGGCCATGAAAAGTACACCGTCCTCATCAAGCAAGTCCAATAGCTCCCAGCTCTACTGAAAGTGTGGTGTCCCTGTGTTCAATTATGCTACGTCGTGTAGTCACAATGCAAAGGATGTCTCATACACCTTCACGTGTACTTCTCAACATGGAAAACTTTGCTTCATCCACACATTGTTATGAGAAACCAGCCCGCGGTCTTCTAACTATGTAATATCTAAGTATGCACGAGCACTCATATAATATCTGCACCAAAATATATACAAAGTTTGGGAACTAATTGAATTATGTCTTGTGCATGATAGAGAAGACTAGCACTACCCTTAGGGAGAGACCACCTATGAGAGGTTTTCAATTGCAGGTATTGAAGACTCCAACGAAAGTGTCGTTCGCTCTTCATCGACACCCAACTCTGAATTCATATCCTTTATCATCCTGCAAGTCCGCCAAGAATTGGCATGTGCAGAATCCCCAACAAACCAACACTTATGCTGGCTATCAATGCAATGCCCAACAAAGAACAGCCCTACCACCAACTCCAACAACCCTACCACCAGCCACCTAGGCCACCAACGTGCCCCCAACGACCTTCTTCCACACCACCACCAACGCTCCTCTACGGCAACCACCGATGTCCCTTCCACCCACGTCTTTAGTGCATGCCAAAGCCTGCTACCTACGACGGTGAGTGCCATGGGATTGGCACTCATCTAGGAGGGGGGTAATGTTAACCGGTAGACAAACAAGGTGGAAAGCCTGGAAAAGCTAAAGCAGAAGACAAAGGCCAAGGCAAAGTGAAATGGAAGACAAAGGCGCACAAGGAAAATCTAGAAACACAAGAAGCGCAGAAAAGTCCTAAATAAGGGAGAAAGGCGCACAAGGAAAAGCGCAAGTCAATACTTTTGTAAAAGAGTGCAAGCGCATCATGATTTAATTTAAGGAGTGCCGGGCTCTCACCCATGCAATTTGTAAAGGTAGATGGGTAGTAGGAAGGAAGCTAGGAAGATAGGAGGACAATGGGAAAAAGGGCCCTAGGCCACGGCCGGCCATGTAAAAAAGGGGATAAGGGGATGACCACCCAAAAGGGATTTAGGGTTTTGTATATAAAGTTGAAAAGTGAACGAGAAGCTCATTCTTGTGTGTGGCCAAAAGTGGGTCTCCTCTTCTTCTTCTTCTTCTTGTTGTTGTTGCTTGCTTGAGCTTGTGCATGAGAGAGGGAGTGTGAGAGTGTGAGGGAGTGACTTTGTGAGGGTGAGGGACCGCGAAGGAGAAGCTCTCAATCTTCCCCTCTCTTCTTCTCTTCTCTTCTCTTCTCTTGTCTTGCTCGCGGCGGTGGAGCTTGGAGCGTGGAGCTTGAGGATGGAGCTTGCTTGAAGCTTGTACTTGGATCGTGGAGCTACCGGAATGTGCGGGAGAGGAGGTAACTCGATCGGCATGGAGGTAAGCTCACTACACCCATAGATATGAATGCCACGTCAGATATGTGAGAGGTAGCCATTAGTGCTCGGCTTGGAACGTTTGAAGCAATAAGCAGTCCGTGGGTCTTGGTGGTTGAGTGAAAGCTCCCACAGAGCATGCTTTCAAGATTGAAGTTCTTAGCGAAAACCTGAAATATCTCGTCACCCTGGGCTGGCAAAGATAGTCTCATGGATCCGCTTATCAAAGTGTGCGCGAGCATCCATCGTAGCAAGTAGGAGGGATGTGCTGGATATAAGGAGATGAAGAGAGAAAGTGTGAAATGAAACAATGAAACAAGAACTAAACTAGTTCTACCTTAAAAACCTTAAGTTTTAAACCATTAATGGTTGTTCGCATATGATATTTAGTTATGGCTTTACTTACGTCTTTGTAAAGTTTACATGCATATGTAAATGTGTTGATGTGAAAAGTGTATAACAAGTGTCTGATTTTGCATAAATATCATAAATTTTAAATATTGCAAGTTTGCAAGCGACAATATTCTATTGGCAAAAAAAATCCAAAAATTTATAGGTGTTGGATATTACAACTTATGGTGTTGAGATTTTTAGGGAGACTACAATTTCTAAAATATGTGCAGGTATGCACTTTTAGCTGGTAATAGTATCCTTAGCAATAGGTGGATTCTACATGAACATTGTAATTTCTTGGCGCATTATACTCAAGGTCCAATCATCCTCCATTTGCAACACTTGGGGCTCACGGCCCTCACAAATGACAGTAACATCCATAGTTTCCCTTTCAAGCATGTCTTAATCAAGGCACAACCATTTATCCTTGAGCATCCTCTATCTATGATACTTGAATACTAGGCATAAAGTTTGTTGTGTGACAAAGTACTTGTTAATTGGAAATGAAAGTTAGTCGATCCATCCTAAAGTAAGATAATAGTCAACTAAGAGAGAAAATTTTTACCTGAAAGCCATGTCCCTTGTTGTGACTCGACACTCCACTATGTTAGGACTATGAGTCATTTTTTATGTCCAAGTTTTTCCTAGAATTCTTATTACATAATCCTTTGATGCAAATTTTATGAGGCACGTGCTTTTGGTATGTTTCAAACCCTTACATTCCTTGAACATGTGTACAAAAATTACAATCGGTATGAACCAACTTAAATATACATTCTTTGAGCCGGTGCTTGGCTTCATAGAATTCAATATGTCTGCTAAAATTTTTGTGCTACACATGTGCAAAATGTCGCTACTACACTGTCAAGAATCGCGTGGTGGAGGGGGTTGCTCAAGATGCTGCGCCGAACACACACAGAATGCACAAGGAGAAGCTCACTCAAGAGACAAGAAGAGAGATGGAGGCCAAAACGTTTTCTTGCTGATTTCTTCTTCTTCTTCCACACTCTTTACAATGTACACAAAGTATAGATAAGATACAACATAAAAGGAAAGTGGCCTACTAAGTCAAACAATGCATAACCGACTACACTAGTCGACTGGCGCTATAACTATGCCAGCTGTAAATAGGTGTAACAACCTGAATATAATAAGTAATGAGTCAGTGGCCATGTGAGAGTCATAATGACCACCGACGTGCTAAGTGTAGACGTGTGGACCCATCTAACCAGGCGGTCCATCATCCATGTCCACATGTGTTGAGCTTGCCATCTCAACACTCCCCCTCAAGCTCAACTGTATCTCTGTAACTCCAAGTAAGCTTCGAAACTTTTGAAGCTTCTCTGTACCCAATGCCTTCGTGAAGATATCAGCTATCTGATCCTGTGTGCTGACATACACCAAGTCAATCTCACCTGCTAGTACCTTCTCTCTCACAAAGTGGTAGTGTACCTCAATATGTTTTGTCCTGGCATGGAACACAGGGTTCCTAGCCAACTGTATACTGCTCATGTTGTCACAATAAATGACAACTGGACCTTCCACCTGCACATCCAAATCAGCCAGTAACTTTTGCAGCCATACTACCTCACATGCTGCAACAGCAGCACCTCTATACTCAGCCTCTGTACTCGACAAAGCAACTGTAGATTGCTTTTTGCTGCTCCAAGCAACTGCTGCACTACCAAGAGAGAACATGTATCCGCTGGTAGATCGTCTATCAGACATACTACCAGCCCAATCTGCATCTGTGTATCCAAACACCTGTACGTCTGTACCTGCCTCATAGAAAAGCCCATAATGTAATGTGGACTTCACATATCTCAATATGCGTCTCACTGCATCCAAATGTGGCTTTCTAGGTACTTGCATAAACTGACTCACAAGACCAACAGCATAGCTCAAGTCTGGCCTTGTAATGGTCATGTAGATCAAACTCCCCACTATCCTCCTGAACATAGTAGGGTCTTCTATCTCATCCCCAACATCAGCACTCAGCTTTACATTCTGCTCCAACGGGACTGAAAGTGGTTTGCATGCAGTCATACCATACTTGGACAACATATCCAAGCCATACTGTCTTTGGAACAGCCATATACCATCATCACATCTGATCACCTCAATGCCAAGGAAGTACCTTAGCTCACCTAAATCCTTCATCTCAAACTTCATCTTCAAATAGCCCTTGACTTCAGCAATCCCACTATCACTATCACCTGTAATAATCAAGTCATCCACATAGATGACTATGATGACCAAGCCTGCATCTCCCTTTCTCACATAAAGTGAGTGATCAGCATCAGAAACATAAAAGCCAATATTGACAAGATACTCTCTGATCTTGTCAGACCATGCTCTTGGTGCTTGCTTGAGCCCATAGAGTGCCTTCTTTAACCTGCACACATATGTGGGATGCTCTAAATCTTCATAACCTGCTGGCTGATCCATATACACTTCTTCCTGCAAATCACCATGCAAGAAGGCATTCTTTACATCCATTTGCTGCAACCTCCAACCTTTGGCTGCTGCCAAAGCAATCACACATCTGACAGTTGCCATCCTAGCAACTGGACTGAAGGTTTCATCATAATCTATGCCATATGTTTGGGCATAGCCTTTTGCAACCAGCCTAGCTTTGTACCTGCTAATAGAACCATCTGCATTGTGCTTAATCTTATAAACCCACTTACATCCAATAGCTTTCTTTCCCTTTGGCAATGATACTAGATCCCAAGTCTTATTGGCCTCTAATGCAGCCATCTCCTCATCCATTGCTGCATCCCAATGAGCATGACCAACAGCCTCCTCAAAACATGTGGGCTCAACATCCTCAACTAGTTTCACCATATAAGCATAATGGTGAGCTGCATAACCCTCAAAACCAAATCTTTTAACAGGGTATCTCACCCTGCTAGACCTGCGTACCACTGGATCACTCAATGGAGTCTTTGCATTAACACGTGCTCTCTGCACACCTGGAGTCCTCACTGAAGGAATGCCAAGCTCATCATCCAAGCTCTCTGAGCCACTGGAGTCTCCATCAAGAACTGCATCAATGCCTTCTGACACTTTATTCTTTCCTTTGTCTTTACCTGTAGTGCTACTAGATGCACTCGAAGATCTAGAGGTACTCCTTAGTCTCCCAGACCAAGGACTACCAGATGATGTCTCTGGTCCACTAAGAGTTCGTGATTCTTGCTTTTCAGCCTGCACATGAGTGTCATGATCATCATCATCATCCAATGCATCACCACTAGATGCATACCAACTGCTCATTTCATCAAAGATGACATCCCTGCTCACTCTGAACTTACATGTGACAGGGTTGTAATAGCGATACCCTTTTTGCTCTAAAGAGTATCCAATAAAGATACACTTTTCAGCCTTTGGATCCAGTTTCTTCCGCAACTCATCTGGTACATGAACATACGCAATGCAGCCAAACACTTTCAAGTGTAAAACATCAGGCTTCTTACCTGTAAAACATTCTTCGGGGGTCATACCATGAACTGCAGCTGTGGGAGTTCTGTTCATAATATAAACAGCAGTATGAACAGCCTCAGACCAAAAATGCTTAGGCATATTCTTTTCAGCCATCAAGGCGCGTGCAACTTCTGCAATATGCCTGTTTTTCCTTTCTGCAACCCCATTTTGCTGTGGGGTATACCTGCATGTGAACTGTCTCTTTATCCCATGAGACCTCAGAAAATCATTGAACTCATTTGAGAGGTACTCTCCCCCTCCATCTGACCTCAGACACTTTACTTTCAAGCCTGTTTCTCTTTCAACTGCAGCCTTGAAAGTTCTAAAGTGCTCAAAAGCTTCACTCTTTTCCTTCATAAAATATACCCACAGCTTTCTAGAACAATCATCAATGAATGTGACAAAGTATGAACTGCCTCCAAGAGATACATTTTGTGTAGGCCCCCAAATGTCTGTATGCACAACATCAAGGATATTTCTGCTTACATCTCTGTCATGTGAAAAGGGTTGTCTTGCCTGCTTACCAAACTGACATGCTTCACATACCTTCTGAAATTCTGCAACTTTAAATGTAGGCAAACCTGTAACCAACCCTTTGGACTGCATTAATTTCAGCCTTTGTACATTTGCATGTCCAATGCGTTTGTGCCAAATTTCAATGTCTGCAACAACACCTTTTCCTTTGGCATACATAGCCGCATTCATAGTAGGAATTCCAGCATCTAGAGTGAACATACGTCCAACTCTACTTCCCTTTGCTACCAACCTGCACTTGTCATTGAAGTCTTCTACAAAGCAGCCCTTTGCATTAAATCTGACTTGCAGCCCTTGCTCTACCATTTGACCGACTGACACCAAGTTCTTTGTAATAGATGGTACATGTAATACATCTGAAAGACTCTTTGTCTTACCATCATGCAAGGACAAGGGAACTTTTCCAATGTGTGAAATTGGGTGGCATGAGTCATCACCCGTCTGCACATAACCTGCATTCTGCAAATCCTGCATCTCTCCAAACCATTCTGCATGGCTGGTCATATGATTGGATGCACCTGAATCAACATACCAAACATCTTCATGTGTTCCCTTTCCTGTAACAGCATTCAGCATATGCTGCATAACGAACAAACGTTCATTTTTGTCTTCATTCTGTCGTGAAGACGATGCATAGTTTCCTTGCTGCAACTTACCACTGCGGATATCATCTCTCTTAGCATAACATTGGGCTGCAATATGACCTGTTTTGCCACAGTAGTGGCACACAATACCAGAGTTGTTAGAACCTCTGTTCTGCCATCCACCTCTTCCTCTAAAGCTCCCCCTGCCTCTAAAGTTACCACGACCTCCTGAAACCTGCATATCGCCAAATTGCTGATTCAATCTGTTTTGCTGGTTGTCACTACCACGTCCTGTACCACGGCCTCTTGAAGAGAACCTGCCACGTCCCCTTCCAGAACTGGAGTAGAAAGCTTGGACCTGTTCACCACTTCTTTCAGATGTCTCACTCTGCATGTTGATCTCTTCAGTGATCATAAGGGAGACCAATTCATCAAAATCTGGAAATGGCTTTCTGACATATACGGAAGTTACAAAAGACTTCCAAGCCTTTTCATTGTTAAGTCCACCCAAGGTAGACGACACCAAATCATCATCATCGGGCATTGCATCAATCGCTGCCAATGCATCTGCAATGCTTCTTACTTTCAGTGCATACTCATTGATAGACATCTTCCCTTTCTTCAATGTATTCAACTCTTGCTTGAGTTGAATCTTTCGTGCCTTTGTATTTACAGAAAACATACTTTCAAGTATGGTCCAAGCTGCATATGCATTCTCTGCATTTCTAATGTGTCCCAGCATGTTATTGTCAATTACTGCAGACAACCAATACATGAACTTCTTGTCTTTTGCATTCCATTCCTTTCGTGCCTTTGTCTCTTCTGCAGTTGGAGGATCACTCACCTCCGGCTCCTTTTCTTCACCTGAAACGAACTCGTAGAGGCCTTTTCCAATAAGGAAGTTCGTGACACGAAACTTCCATGATGGGTAGTTGTTCTTGTCGAGCTTCTCAATGATAGGGCTTCCACTGTTCTCTGCCATTATCACAAAACTAATACCAAACAGCAAGCAAATCTTTTGCAACCCTTGACCTGTAGTGCACAGCAATACACCAGACAGCCTTTTTTACTGTCTGCTCAACAATACATGCAATCTGCAACCAGTTTGCAGATAAACCTTGTGTTTACTCACTGATAAACACCTTTGAACTTACAGATCTGAAATCTGTAACCTGCGCACCCACGTTCAGTCAATACAGTCGAAGTCACAGTGTACCCCGAAACTACTGTCCGCAACCTTGCGGCTCTAAAACGGGCCCTGAAACGGCCTCAAATGCCCAAAATCTCTGCGGGCAAGCCCTAAAGGGCTTATCTGCAGAATATACAGCGCTCTTCGCGCACACCAAATCTCACTGCAATCTGAGATTTTTGCTCTGCCCTGCTTCCGGTGCCTCCACAGGCACTATCCAAGAGAAGGAGTGGAAGAATGGGAGAGATTCTTACCCGTAGCTTGCTTGCTCGAACCTTGCTTCTTCTCCTTCACTTCAACCTTCGAAATCAGCCTCTCTCAATGGCGCGGCTCTGATACCATGTCAAGAATCGCGTGGTGGAGGGGGTTGCTCAAGATGCTGCGCCGAACACACACAGAATGCACAAGGAGAAGCTCACTCAAGAGACAAGAAGAGAGATGGAGGCCAAAACGTTTTCTTGCTGATTTCTTCTTCTTCTTCCACACTCTTTACAATGTACACAAAGTATAGATAAGATACAACATAAAAGGAAAGTGGCCTACTAAGTCAAACAATGCATAACCGACTACACTAGTCGACTGGCGCTATAACTATGCCAGCTGTAAATAGGTGTAACAACCTGAATATAATAAGTAATGAGTCAGTGGCCATGTGAGAGTCATAATGACCACCGACGTGCTAAGTGTAGACGTGTGGACCCATCTAACCAGGCGGTCCATCATCCATGTCCACATGTGTTGAGCTTGCCATCTCAACATACACAATGGCCATTCTATGCTATTGAGATTTGATATGTGCATAGACTCAAGGGTTCCATATTCTCGACCACCCTTGGGTAATATGTACTTGCAGTCATAGAAAAAAACAAGGTCCTCTGCGAGCTACTTAGCTGTACACCCCTCAAAGAGAAATCTACCGATTTCAAGGTGGTAACACTTAAAAGAACCAGTGAAACTCTCAACATTTTGCTACTCACAGCAATCTAAATGGTATACTTTTGTAAATATGAGACAAGTTGTTACATAGATATCATGAAATTTCTCATTCTCAATGAGCTGCAAATACTTACTATTTGCAATGTTTTGTTGAAAGGGCAGAGTGGGCGTAATATGTATTTGTTTTTGCATGAATACATGTTGTACAAACGCCTCTGTCACAAGGTAAGAATCAACATTCCTTTGTCTGAGAGCTAAAATTTTACCCTTCCAGTGCTTTGATACATCTGCAATTGTAGATGCTTTCACCCTGAAAGCTCCCTTTATACTTGGATGCATATGTACCCAATACAAGCAATGATAGTATAAGTGATCCAATTCCCTTCTTCATCTTTTCTGTTACATACTTCTATTGAGAGAATGCTTGTTCTTCTATTAGGCATTATAATCTATGCATTAAAGAAGTATGTATTAACCCCTAAATAATAAGCATTTTAAGTTTGTCTAGTAATCACTAATATGCCATACAAATCAACATGGCATTAAGAGATGTTTACACTTTTGTAAATAGACACAAACATCGATATCAAAACACATGTTGATATGTATATCGACATAGTAGTTAATAGTTTCAATTTCAAGGCATTATTTTAATCATACCATTTACACGAAATATAATGAAAAGAATAGCACAATAATACTCAAAGAATTTTGACAAAATAAATTTTATTATAATAAATAGGAGTCTGATTTGACTCAATACATTGTATGAAACATGGGTATTATAGAGTAGTTTTTACAAGGATAGCAACCACATGGCATGCAAATCTTTATAGGCACATTGGATTACACTTGATATATTCTAAGACTCAATACATTGTGTGTTATATGAATGATATGATACAAGAGTCTCATGGATCATTGCCAATTGGCATGGAGATTCGAATGGACACATAGGACCAATAAAGCAGAGGATTTTTGAACCATTGACTTCCAACAGATCCATATCATCCAGCACAAAGGAATCACTCACCACATCAAAACAGTTGATCGAGAATTATGTGCTCCACCATGAGTCCCTTTTAACAAAAATACTTCCATGAATCCCTTTTAACCAAAAATATCTAAATAACTACATGAATAGAAGCGATACAAAAGAGGGCCAATTTACCTATAAGATGATCTGCTGAAGATAAGGTTGCATCGTTGTTGATCAAAACCCATTGCAAATGATGGACATAAGAAAACATCAATCCCATCAAACATAAAAGTCACTAATTAAATGAATAAATTTTGACACCACAAAATATGGCAGATTTACCTATAAATTGAGCTCCAAAATCTTTGCTCTACCTTGTGTTAAGTGCTGCAACAACAATTGATCCTTAAGTTAGAACTAGCATCAAACCCTATTGTAAAGATAGCAGAAAAGGGATAATGCAGAGAGGAAGAAAGAGGGAGCATGTGAGTACACGGAATAGAGAAAGAAATGAGCACCTATCCAATCTTTCCCAAATTGATCTCTACAAAAGACAATAGCAAGAGTTAGTATTTACATGAAGGTATACTTAAAAAATAGTAGAAAAGAGGAAACATAGAGAGAGAAAGAGAGAGGGAGAGAGAGATGAGCATTTATGCAATGTCACCCAAATTGATCTCTGCAATAAAACAACAAGGGTTAGAACTAACATTATGTTGTATTGAAAAGATATAAGCAAAAAAAAAAAACCAAACAGAGAGAGAGATTAACACCTTTGCCTCTTGCTCCAAATAAACTCTACAAGAAAACAATAATTAGAACCAACATCAACTTCTATTGAAAACAAAATATAAACGAAAAATAACACAGAGAGAGAGAGAGAGAGAGAGAGAGAGAGAGAGAGAGAGAGAGAGAGAGAGAGAGAGAGAGAGAGAGAGAGAGAGAGAGAGAGAGAGAGAGAGAGAGAGAGAGAGAGAGAGAGAGAGAGAGAGATGAGCACCTCTGTCTCCTACCCGAAACAATCTCTGCAATAAAACAACAACAACAGTAAGAAATGACATCAAACCCTACTGAAACAATAGCAAACAAGAGAAAATGCAAAGAGAGATGGGCACTTGTGTTTTGCCCAAAATCTTGAGCTGTATGGAGAAGAAAGTGTAGAGGTAAGCAGAATGCTCAAAACCCTAATTACTCTTAGCAGGGAGTTTCAATGGAGATGAAAATTCACGAGTATAGAGAAGAGAGGGAAAGTGGTATGTTGCTCAACTTTGGGTTAAACTGATTTTGTGAGAAGAAAACCAAAATTGAAACTTCTCCAAAAAAAGGGGAGAAATACAAGGTGAGAGAAACTCAAATTTTGTATACTATTCATTATCCCTTTTTTAAAATCCCACACTACCCCTTTTTTTAATAGAAAACCCAAGATTTGGAGAGAGAAGATTCACCCTCCATGGATGTCAACATCTAGCCTTCCTATTGGACAATCCAAAAGGCCCACATCTTAAACTATATTATTTTTAAGGGCCCATTTGTAAGTTCATTTTTTTCCTAATGTGACTATGTCTTTTACCTTCCCATGTGAAGGTCAATCAGATAGATTATCTCTAGTTAGATGAGTAGAAGATTGAGATGGCCAAGGTCCCTTATGCATATGTAGTGGTGGGTAGTTTGATATATGCCATGATAGATACTCATCTAGATATAGCATTTGTATTGGGAGTTGTGGCATGAAATATGGCTACATCTAATTGGTAACATTGGAATGTTATGAAGGGTATCATGAGATACCTAATAAGCATTACACATACAAGTATTTACTATGGTGATTAGGATAATTATTACTTTATTACATAGGTGGTAAGTACCCATAATTATTACTTTATTTTTTATCCTTTCAATGACTATTGAATAGGGGAAGACTGATCACACATTGTGACTATTGGATTTTCCATATACGGTGCGTCTCTCTCTCTTGCTCTCTTGATCTATCTATCACGGGGATAAAGGCACCTATGTCTATGATGCCTTATATTTACTTTACACATGGTGATCATACACTTGTATACTATAGGTGGTGGGTACCCACCATTGTCACTTATTCTTTACTCCTTTAGTAACTATTGAATAAGGGAAGGCCAAGAACACATTGTAATTCTTGGAATTTCCACATATGGTGTCTCTTTCTCTTACTATCTTGCTCTATCCACCATTGCTCTTGCTTTTGCTTGTGTACTTCCACTCGGGCTCTACCTTTCAACTAGTTGTTATGGGCTATATCATAGCTAGAGACTCCTCTTGAAAGATCACTCTACATATCTCAACCACTTTTGTAGGCTGCTTATATATCTTATCCTTATAGAACACAAAATCATAGCTGTGAACAATCTTTCAAGCCTATCGATCCCAAAGGCAATAGCCCATATCACTTACATCACCATATCCAAGAAATATGCATTTAATGGACTTCAGATCTAGCATATTGTGTTTGTATTGGAAAATGAAAAAGTCCTTGGCTATTGGAGCATTAGCTATAAGCTATCTAATTGTGGGTTATATTGTAGCTAGAGGCTCCTCTTGAGAGATCACCTTGTGTATCTCAACCACCTATCCGAGATGCTTATGCATATTATTCTTATTAAACACAACATCATGGCTATAGATAATATTTCAAGTATGTGGAACCAAAAGGAGATAGTCCATCTCACTTGCATCACCATATCGAACAAAGATACATTTAATTGACTTCAAATTGAGCTTATTGTGTTTATGCTCAAAAATATGATAGAAAGTCTCACATCCAAAGACATATATGTGTGCATACAAGTGAGGTTTACCAAACCATACATCCTCTGTAACTCTATCACCACGAGATGTGCATGGGGATCTATTAATCAAATGAATGTCATTATTAACTACCTCAATCCAAAAGTACTATGGTAAGCTTTCGTGACCAATCATATTGCATATTATTCTAAGGTGGGATGTATGGGACCGTCAATTGATGCTTAATATCCCTTTCATCAAAAAATTACTCTAATACCCTAGAGACATATTTACCCCCATTGTTAAATTATAGGCATTTCAACTTATGCTTAGACTAGTTCTCAACCATAGCCAAAAGGTGTTGAAATATAATCAAGACATTTGCCTCTTGCTTTATGGGATAGGCCCAAACCTTATCTGAACAATTATCAATAAACATAACAAAATACTTAACACCACCTAATAACTGATAGGGAATGGGACCACAAATATCTGAATGCAAAATAACCAATGGCTCACCTGTGTGCATAGAACTAGGCTTCTTATGAGAGTTATGAGTTTGCTAGCCATATAGATAGTGATAACAAGATTTAAAATTTGAGTAGTTAAGAGACATCATGGAGGCCCAAGAGAGATACTAAGAAAAATGAGAATCTACTACAAGAAAATCTATCTTATATAATTAACAAGCATGTTTTTCGTATTTGAATCAACCACAAAAAGGAAAACAATACCAATCTTCTCAAATCTTCATGCAACATCATATAACAGTTCTCCCATGGATTTATCACAAAAAAACTTCAACACATTTTTTATATTCTTCATCAAAAGAACAAGATAACACAAAGGAATGCTCCATTTTGAATGAAAATCATCACATAGATTTCATATTCAATAGCTTCATAGTCTCTCTCATGATCTCTCACTCATTAATACATTGTTTTGCATGAAAAATTGGCTATCTCTCACTATCTATCTCTCTTACACATGCTCTCTCTCAATAGTACATTGGAATAATGAAGAATAATCCTCCATAACCCCTCTTTGGTCGTGGATACCCCTCCCAAGATTTATGTCTAATATGAAGGGTCACTAGAGCCACTACAATATCCTTTCATAGCTCAATAGTGTCACTGCCACTTCAGACTTCACTTGAGTCTTTAGCAGCTTCTTCTTCCATTTCTTTGAGCTATTCTGAAATTGTATTCATCTCTTCCTAAGATTAGAAAACTTCACCAAGCTACAAATTCATCCAACATAATACTTACAGAGGCATACATAGCAAAAACATAATAGAGACAAAGACTCTACAGATGATCAATAGAGGCTTAACAAAACATCATTAAAAAGCATTTAGCTCAACTAAAACCATTCAAAACCATCAAGAATCATTCAATAAGGTTCAAAACACTCCTAAACTCCATCAATCATCATTCCAACGTCTCATATAGAAGGAAAAACAAAACAAAATGGAAGCTAAACAGAACCAATCAGAACTTATCAGACACTCAATAGAACCTTTCAACACATCATATCTCTAATGAAAAACATATGAGATTTTCAAACCTATTCAACCTTGTCCAATACTCTCTCAAACACTTCCAAAACAATCAATCATCATTCAAAGCATACAAAAATCATCCAAAAATCTAACAAAAAACAACAAAAAAATAGTCATATCAATCCTAAATATATCCCCACACTTAATAAGGGAGCGTCCTCGCGACCTTAGAAAAAGAGAATAGAAGTTCAAAATATAGCTGAACTTAATCTTTCAGAGCAACTTCAGAAAACACCATCCAAACATTACCAGTTTATAACCTGCATCTAATAAAGAATCGCAACGAAAGAAAAACACCTTTATCCATTAACATATCTTAGAAACAAAAAAGCATGACAAACTTTTAAAGGATATAAGAGGTTACTTTTGCAAAAAATATCCATCCATCATCAGATAGAATCACGAACCACCATCAATCAACTTTTCAATCATCTCCATCTTCATCTTCAACTCTATGCAAGAAGGATAAAACACCACGTATACATCATATAACATACACAAAACTCACATAAATACAAAAAAATGTAGTCTAAATGGCACATGCTTCCAAAAAATGGAGAGCAAAGAGAAAATTTTTTATTAAAAAGATCAGTATAACCAAGAGAGTGTCCACAAGCTATGTAGAATGAAGATATTTTTTCTTGAACTTCATACTCAGCTTAAGACTTTCCAGAATCTTATTCTCATCCACAAAATGTAGAAATACATTCTGGAGAAATTGTAAACATTATCACTAGGCAAAGGGGAAGCTACAAAAGGCATGAACAAGGCCTCATTGATAGTAGTAGGGGATAAATAGAATCGACAGCCATAAACCAAGCTCGAAAGCTTCTTGTAAGTCTCCAAAAAAGAGTAACATAGATTTGCATCCACTGGAGGGAATTTCAGAGCCACAAAGAGATGAAGACCCACCTTGCAAATACAATTAGCATCCAAAAGGAGAGAGTAATCATGGATTGATAATGGTAAATGTTGAATCACAAGAGAGGGTGTGGAAGAAGATGCCATTTAGGCCACACTAGGCCACCTACACACACACAAAAACCACAAAAAGGAGAAAGTATTCTTGCAAAACTCACACATACCACCATTGAGACAGATATAAGGGAAACAAAAAAAATAACAACAAAAATTGAGTGGTCTAGACCAAACCTCCCCAAGTAGTCCATATCCTATGGAAAATTCGACATGACCTACTCACCTATGTGATCAAAAGCTTCATGATATGTAGACATACAAGCACCCAAAAACCCCGTAGGCAACACTAGAAAGAAAAGAAAGTCTTATGCATGCCGTATCCCACACACAATCTAGAAATCAAGACTAAACCATAGACTTGGATCATCAAAATAAATATAGATGGATAAGACCGATATCTCTGAGACTAAGAAATCTCGATCTCCATAAATGGATGGCATATATCTATGGTGTGGTGAAGTAGGTGGGTGAAAACTACATGACTCATTTTTATTAGATGACAAATTAGTTACAATTCATGATTAAATTATTCCATTAATGCATGGAGTCATATTTGCATCCCAACCCCTACTTAGATTGACTTGACTGGATTGGACTATGGGTCTTTACAAATGCAATTTATTTTTAAAAACTAGATGACTCTGGCGCAAAGCGCATTCATGCATGACTTTAGGGGGTTCATTATTATTTACAAATTAAATGTGTGTAAAGCGTGTGTGCGCATGTATTGTGGATGGATTTTAATTTATAAAATTTAGTAGGTTATTGTGCTATGTGCGCATGCAATGGTGGGGTTGCTTTTATAAATTAATGATCAATTATTTTTAAATACAAAGTTATGTGGTGCATTCTGTTTGTTTGGTGGGTGCAACGGTTGGTTGATTTACACAAATTGTTTATATTGCATTGTTGCAGGTAAATTAGAAGGCATATGAGGCTTTTTCTCTAAGACTTTAATCAATCTTTTTATAGGTTTGTACCAAAAAGACAATAAAATTTAAAGTAATTACAAAAAATATCAAAATATTCAGAGTACTTGCAAAAAAAAGATCAAAATATCAAGGAGACCTTGGATGATATAATTTACAACTTTGCATTTTCATGGCTTCCTTTCATAGAGTTGATGAGGGAACATTGTCTCTCCACATAGTCTGACTTGACTGGATTAGACTATGGGTCTTTACAAATGCAATTTATTTTTAAAAATTAGATGACTCTAGCACAAAGTGCATTCATGCATGACTTCGAGGGGCTCATTATTATTTACAAATTAAATATGTGTAAAGCATATGTGCGCGTGTATTGTGGATGGATTTTAATTTATAAAATTTAGTAGGTTATTGTGCTATGTGTGCATGCAATGGTGGGGTTGCTTTTATAAATTAATGATCAATTATTTTTAAATAAAAATTTATGTGGTGCATTATGTTTGTTTGGTGGGTGCAATGGTTGGTTGATTTACGCAACTTGTCTATATTGCATTGTTGCAAGTAGATTAGAAGGCATACGAGGCTTTTTCTCTAAGACTTCAATCAATCTTTTTACATGTCTATACCAAAAAGAAAATAACATTTAAAGTAATTACAAAAAATATCAAATTATTTAGAGTATCTGCAAAAAAAAAAAATCAAAATATCAAGGAGACCTTGGATGATATAATTTACAACTTTGCATTTTCATGGCTTCCTTTCATAGAATTGATGAGGGAACATTGTCTCTCCACATAGTCTATTCCAATTAGGCTCCAATGAGAATTGAAAACAATCATATTTCAATAATTTAGCAAAACAAAATCTCATAAAATCTAACAGAATATCAAATTATTTACCTTTCATTGTATAAAATTAGAAGAACCTCCAAAGTTTTAAAGTCAATTGGATTGAACCAATGATCAAATGCACTTGCACTAAGCTCACTCCTCATATAGTATGAGATAGATGGATCAAGAACCTCAACTTAATTTGTTGTATAGGGGAGCTCATGTAGTACATACCTAGCAAAAGAGTGGAGATAGTTAGCATCAACATGAAAGCTTATTGCTAGAAAAATATAGTGAGTAAAAATAAATTTGGTATATCATACCTTTACTTACAAATTAAATGTGTGTTACAGTGCATGTGAAAGAGGGAAAATTTGGTAGTGTGTGGACACCCCGCAAGGTCTAATATGCAAATTCCCACATCCAAACAAGCTGCCGTAGAATAGAAAAATCCACATACGAAAATAATAAGTTGACTAGGTGATAGTCCACCTCTTATAAGATGGTATGAAGAAACCAATACGAATATCATGGTAAAAAAAAGGAGATAAGGAAGGGTTTGTCACTTGGATGCTCATGTGCTGGTTTTTTTTTAAAGTTTAATTATTTTTATTTTTCTAATTTATCTTTGTGTTTTTTATTTTTTTAATTCTATTTTGTGTGGTATTTGAATCCTTAGAACCTTTGAAGTTGTGTATTGAACTGTGTTCAAAATTTAGTTTTTAAATATCATGTCACATTTGATGTGAATAAAACTTGAAACATTTTGATTGGTTTATGTGATGATTTTTTTCATTGAGTTTATTTTTATGTTTTATTTTTTAAAAATAAATAAATTTGAGTAACCAAATGGCTATGTAGACATTGGAAATGTGAATTTTATGAACTTTAAGGAATTTAATATATATTTTTAAAAATTTCTCAAAAATTTTAAGTATTTTTATTTTAAGTTGTTTTTTAATTCTTTAAAAATACAAATAAATATTTTTCAACGTGTTTTAAAATTTTTTTATGTATTTGTGGTTGTTTATAATCGTAAGGGAAATGTTTTTCAAATTTTTTGGATTTTTCGTTTTTGAAATATTTTTAATTGAATTTTTATAGAATTTTCAAGGGTTTTAAAAAATTTAATGATTTTTCTCATTTTTTAGTGTGGAGGATTAAAATAATTAGGATCAGGATATCGGGGTACCTAATGGTTGTTGCATGTGAACAATAACTCTATGGCACGGGCAAAATGGGACACGTGTCCTCGTGCAGGAACATGGGGCTTACAATGCACATATGCACGAACATGATTAAACATGCATTCACCCATGCATGAACATCCACAAGCATGATCAAGACCGTCCTACGCACATGTGAGGGCGTGTGCACATGAGTATAAAACCCAAAACACGATCAACATGCACAATTTCCACAACGCAGGGGGTGTTCGCGTAGGTTATGGGGGGAGGTATGAGATAGGGGATGGGGTGAGCTATGGGTGGGAAAGTGTAGGAAGAGGGGTGGGAACAGGTGCTTCAAAAGGGGGTGGGTTTAAAGGGGAAATGGGTAGGGTTAAGGGTGTGGGCAGGGTGGTGGGCAAGGGGGGGTTTAAGTTGATGGGTGGGCGGGTTAGAGGGTGGGGGGGAGGGAGGGGAGGGATAGGTGAGGTGGGGAGTAGGAGTAGAGGCGGAGGTTGAGGCAAGCGTAGTGAGGGGGGAGAGGTAGGAGGTGAGGCGGTGATCGAGGCCAAGTGGCTCGCAACAAGGGCGCAGAGGTGGCGATGACCGGGCGAGGGGTTGTGAGGGAGAGGTAGGAGGTGGGGCAGTGAGACTGAGGGATGCGAAGGCGACGACGGCCGAGATAGAGGGGTGGTGGGTGTGAAGAAAAGGGGAGGAAGAAGAGGGGGAAGGAAGAGGGAAAGAAGGAGGAGGAGGAGAAGGGCGAGAGGGAAGGGAGAAGAAGGAGAAGAGAAGGAAGGGGGGAAAGGAGGAGGAGAGGGAGATGGTGGGAGGGGAGGGAGGAGGAAGGAGGGGGGAGAGGGAAAATAGATGCAGAGCAGCTGGGGGGTTGGGGAGGGAGAAAGAGAGAGGGAAGAGAGAGAAGGAAGTAGGGGAGGGATTGCGAGAGTAATGGTTGGAGAGCGGGTATATTAAAAAAAAGTTTTTTTCTTTTAAAAAATATTATAATAATGTTTAGAAAAAAGCATGCCCCTCCTCCCACACACCAATGCTGGCACAAGGGGGTAAATTTTTTTTCCATTGACGGGAACACGAAAGTGGGGGAGAACTTAGGGCAGGCAAATACCACACGACAAATATCTGGAATGCATTTTGAGGCGAAAACCAACCATTGATGAGACATGTGGGGGACTAGAAATAAAAAATTGGATGAAAAAGCTAATTCAGAGATATTCGGGCATCAGGTGGATGAAGATGCCATAAGAAGCAAAATTGGATAGGGTGATGGGAGGAATGGCATGGACAATGCGTCTGGCGCATTTGTCAGTAAATAGGGAGCTCAAGTGGAAAAATATGAAAAATTGGCCACTAAAAATCATACGAAAATTAATTTTGCAAAATTTGTCAGTCAGAACAAAATGCAAAAAGAATAAAAATTATTCATAATGAGGAGTGGGACATGGAAAATAGAATTAATAACAAAAATAGAATAAAAAATAGAATTAATCCAAAAATAGAATAAAAAATTAATAACAAAAAATAAAAAAGTTGAAATGGAAAACAACAATAAGAAAAAATGTTTGGGTGGACAGGTTGGATAGGGCTATCTAGTTGAAACATGGTTTCGATGGCAAATGGGGTGGTTTGCATGGAAAAATGATAAAAATACACCCAAAAATCCGAACAAAATAGTTTAAAATAATTTGTATGTGGAAACAAGGGGCAAAAAAAGGGAAAAATATCAAAGGAATGGTGATCGATATGATTGTCAGATCAGAATGTGATTTTGGCAAAAGAAAGGCACGTTTACATGGAAAAAAAGCAAAAATACATAAGGAGACACAATTAAAAATTAATAACAAAAAATTGAAAGATCAGAATGATTTGGAAGAAAAAGGAAAGATGTATGGGGGGACAAATAGCTCGAGGCTATCCACATAGAATGGCATTTTGATGAAAAAGGAGTAGGTTCCCATGTAAAAATAGAAAAATCAGGTAAAAATAAAACCTACAAATACACAAAAATAAATAATGGCCAATCCGTGCATAAAAAAGAAAGGTTATAAAAAGAAAAAGTGTCCAAAAAAAGGAAAAGATCTGAGCTAGCACATCAAATTGGAGTTTTGATGCAAAAAAGGTGTGTTCACATGGAAATACATCCGATTTGCGTGAAATTATTCAAAAATTAATAACTCAAGAATCGTGACTCAAAACTAAGAGCTGTAAAAAGGAAAATGGACATTCAAAGGGAAAAATAGGGTTGTAGGATCAAATTGCAGTTTTGGTGAACATAGGATATGCGTTCACATGGAGGATAAGCAAAATGATAAACTAACTCATAGGGCAAGGGATGACCATAGGAACGGGTTAGAATAGGGTGGGTGGGTGAGAAGGGATCTCAACAAGATAGAAATAAAACATGATATCATATAAGGATCAATGAATAGGGTGTTCATGAATGTATGCAAACCAAGACATGTAAGGATGTGTCCCCACACTTAAGACATGAATAAATCGGTTTGACTAATCAATAAGGACCTAACACTTGACTAGAACCCATAACCATACGTCCCCACAATTAAAACATGAAATGTACAAAAAGGAACGCAAGAGGTAGGGTTAGAAACACTTGGCCCATTCAGGGGGTTGATGGAGATCCTCGACACTTGTTAGGGAGTCAAAGTAAGCCATATAGGAGGTACCAAGGCTCACCACAGTATGCTTGTGACATGGCAAGGACCATGTAGCAACACTTAGGCAGGTAGGGTTATTGATGAAGATCCAGTAAGTCATCGATGGCAAAGTAATCATCACTCAATCTTGATAGTCACTCGTAGGAGGATGATAGATTAGACACTCACCCCATAACTCACATCACTTGAGAAGAATATTTGAAACCCATATCTCACACCCAGTTTAGAAATTGACAAGAAGGATGGTTCAGTAAACCGTTGATGATGAAGTATTCATTACTCAATCTCGATAGTCACTCGTAGGAGGATGATAGATTAGGCACTTGTCCCATAACTCACACTACTAGGAGTATGTTTAAAATCCATATCTCACACCCAGTTTAGTACTTGACAAGAAGGATTGTTTAGAAGGAGTATGCCAACGTGCACAATTGATAGTGTGTCAGTGCGTTCCAACCCATCTGGCATAGGTGTAAGGAGGAAGGCTAGGGAGCCTTGCAGTGTAGTACACCAAAGAGAGTGATGTATGTGATGGTGGAGGCTCATTCAATATGTTGATAGGGAAATGAAAACGTACTTGACACCAATTATCGTAATGTCCCTCAATCCTCACATCTCAATTGATGAAAGGAAAAGCAATCACACTCAACCCCCCCTTTATCTCAAGCTCTGTAGATAGATATAAAAGGACAGCTCGATTCTTGACACCCATTGATGTAATCCTCATTGTCACTTGTGTGAATGTTGTATGCCCTTGTGCACAATTGATAGTGCACTAGTGCATCTCGCCCTGTGGTGGCATACATGTGAGAAGGAAGGCTATGGAGCCTTATAGTGTCGTACATAAGAATAGATTGTGCTTTGTGCATTGAGAGGCCTGGCCCATGCTCCATGCAATGCTCCATTCATACATCTCACCTCTCTTTTGGATTTAAAGAGCAAAGACTAGTCACGCACCACACCCTCTGTCATCTCACACTCATCTGATAAATATAGAGGGCATCCCATACTCACATCTCGATTAGGTTAGGATGAAAGCTCACGTCACTCGAGGGATTGTTGATGAAGTTCGGCTTTGTCTAGTTGATGATTGTTGAGACTTCAAGCTCAAGTTGCATATATGCCCGACGACATGACAACTATGTGTTGAGCTATCTCTAGCATGTGTACATCACCGAATAAGTTGGGTTATGAATTAGATGGAGTTATTAGAGCTGTGTGGATTTGACGTACCAAGTTCAAGATGTATTAGGCTACTTCAGTAGCCTGTGATTATTTGAATAATAAGAAATGGATAATGTGAGAACTGCTTGCTCTGTGTCATCTAATCTCTCTCTCTCCGTCTGTCTTTGAACATGGTATCAAAGCAAGGTTTTGATTGAGAACAATGTTGAGAATAGCAAATGATGCTTGATATAAAGGCTTGCTCATAAGTGGTTTTGTATGAGAGATACAAAAAATATGTATGCTCTAGAAGCTCTAGGAAGGGATGTCCAAAATCCCATAAGCACAGAGAAGAAAAGTGGTACTATCCAAAAAGCTATAAAGGCATGTACTTGACACTCATTTCAATGTAATGGTACTATCAATTTGAGTCACTCAAGATTGTGTTTATGAGTCCAAGCTAATCTATCTTGGAACCTAATTCACTTGAGTTGCAATTCCTCATTCTGATAATGTATCATGTGCTTGACTTGCATCCACCATAGCCGATCTAGTTCTAGGTCATTGTAAATGGGGGAGCTTTATCCTCTTGTCAGCGATGACTATCTGCACACAGTTGACAAAGCAAGGAGAAAACCGTGAGCCTTGATTGTAGAGAAAAACTGTGCACCCATCATGGTCGGACTAGCCTAGCACGCAACCGGTACGTATGATGTGAAGACCCGGACTCGGGGACGTATGATGTGAAGATCCGGATTGGGACTTTTCAAAACCATCCGCAATTCCAAGGAGGTTGCAAATGGAGTCAATGCTGAGCTTGACATTGCTATCTGATTGCTGGAGCCCATTAAGGAGTAGTTTCCCATCATATCATATGCTGACTTATATGAGTTTGCAGGGGCGGTTGCCATTGAGGTGACAAGTGGTCCAAATATTCCATTCCACCATGGCTGCAAGGACCTTAAAGAGAGTCCAAAGTAAGGCCACCACGGAGGGAATCTAGGTGGTTTGGATATTCCATTCCACCTTGGCTACAAGGACCTTAAAGAGAGTCCAGAGGAAGGCCACCTTCCTAATGCAACTAAAGGTGCTGGACACCTACAAGACGTTTTTGGGCACATGGGCTTGGGTGAAAAGGAGATCATTTCTTTGTCACAGCGATCCAAGGTGTGCCCACAAAGATAGATCTCGCTTCGAAGGGGTATGGACTAGCAATCCCTTGGTTTTTGATAATTCCTACTTCACAGAATTAGTTACAAGTGAAAAGGAAGGCCTTCTACAACTTCCCTTGGACAAAGCTTTGATCGAAGACCCAGAAGGCCAAAAACAGCATGAAGACAAAGAAGAAGTTTGAAGAATGCCAAAGAAGCATGAAGAAGAAGATACTTTCCATTGCTACAAACAAAATGTTTTGCAAAAATTTTCATCATGGATCATGTTTTCCCAAAGCGGATCTTTCCCATAGTGGATGTAACAAACCCTAGCGAAAATGTAAAGTTTCAAGCTTGACCTAACTAAGGCTGCCAAAGAGCTAGTCTCCTAGTCCATGTCCACATGTAGGGAAAAAATGCCAGTAGGTGTAGGAACTCATCATTTGAGGGGGGGTGTTGAGAATAGCAAATGATGTATGATATAGAGGCTTGCCCATAAGTGGTTTTGTATGAGAGATACGACAAAGATGTATGCTCTAGAAGCTCAAGGAAGATATTTCCAAAATCCCATAAGCATAGAGAAGAAAAGTGGTACTATATCTAAAAAGCTATAAAGGCATGTACTTAACACTCATTTCAATGTAATGGTACTATCAATTTGAGTCACTCAAGATTGCGTTTATGAGTCCAAGATAATCTATCTTTGAACCTAATTCACTTGAGTTACAATTCCTCATTTTGATAATGTATCGTGTGTTTCTCAACAAATAGGCATAACTAGAGCTGAAAGGGACTGCAATCAATAGCAATCACAAGTAAGGAAAACCAATTAGTTGATTGTTGACTAGTTAGGACTCAACCAAAGCAAACACGTGTGCTACTGGTACTTTAGATCTGTGTCAATATGTGGACAACAACATGAGCAGCTAGATCAACGTGGAGTGAGTAGCCGGATCAATGCGGATATCAATGTGTGCAATTAGGTTTAGCGTGGACTGCAACGTGACCAATCTAGAGCAACAAGACATCAATGTGGACTGCATATATTGCACCTCTTTCCTGATTCATAGCATGGTTTGAATGCAGAGATGGCACTTGTTTTCTTTGTTGCTTACCAATGTGGACAGAACTGAACTATGATAATGCTTGATTGCAAAGATTGCACTCGGTTAGCTCTTGCTTACCAATGTGGAAAACAACTAAACTGTGATATTGCTTGATTGCATCTTGAGGCCTTCTGAAGAAGAGATAATGACAGAAGATAGAGCACTTGTGTGTGCTTGTTGAAGTTAGGGTCAAGCAAGATCTATGTTTCTTGGGACGATTTGGCACCTGGTTTAGAAGTAATCTAGATCTACAATGTATGGGTTGCCTGATTCTTGGTGAGTGGTGAAAGTACAATGCTTGTCAAGAAAAGAATGCTTGAGTGGTATGCCACTTGCATTGACCAAGGTCATGGATTGAAATGTATATGTTTTCAGAGTTGAATCTCAACTAGAGTATGGATGGTACTATGCCTTGGGATCATAAGGCACTAGTTCATGGAGTTCTTGGGCATGAGATTGAGAGCCCATTTTTTATTGGAATGCTAAGTCAAGTGAGCTATAGAAATATGCTTACTTGATGCTTATGAATCATCCTGAGGGATGAATACCTTTTGAGAATATTCTGGTTGCATCTTGGAGGTAGTACTTGTGTTGTATCCATTGTATGGGCAGCATTATTGTTAATAAATCAAGCTTCTCTTGGTCTACATTGAGTACATGTATCAGTTGATTGGTTGGCATCATTGTAAGCTTGTTAGAACCTGATGACCCAAATTCAGTAGAGTGACATGTCTGCTCCCATGTATGATTGAAAGATCCATCCATATTCACTGATTAATGTAGAAAGGAATAGAACTTGGACATTGGGCAAAATGTTGACATTGAACTTATCATGCAATTTATGAGGCTGAATACTTGGGCAAACAAATTGAAGGAATAATGGCATGTCATATGTTGTAAGGAAGTCTAGACAGGTTGTTTTTCACTGACAATAGCTCATTGGAACATGACTTGATGGTCATACAGGCATGGGTGTCTCTATATGGTTATGTTTTGTTGTTTGAGTTGCTATGAGCACAAACTGTGAGATAAGGTTGTGCGAAATATTGAAATTCCCTTCAAATTTAGATTGTTGAAATTTCTTTACATGAATATGAGAAGCTTGTGTTACTATTATGACCACAATGCTTAAGTGTTGATGCTCAACTAAGAGTATACATGTTGGAACATGCTTGGACAAGTTTGGAAGCTGAGATAATGTGTATATTGCAGTGAATTTATAGCTAAAAACAAGAGGACTAAAATTTCCTAAATATATAGTGAATAGAATAATTGTTTTGAGTAAAGTGTATCTTGGTTTGCAGGGTGTTAGGTAGTAGTAATATGTTATTACTGCATTGAACATATTGAACTGTTAAGATGGAAAATGCAGAGAGAACTGATAATAAACTCAAATAGTTGGAGAAAAACTTGATAACAATATTTATGCTATTTGGAAGTTTCGGATGGAGAACTTCCTAATTGGAAAGGGTTATTGGGATTTAGTTACAGGTGCTGATCGAACTTCCTGACATGAATCCTATAGCTAAACATAAACAGGCACATCGAGCATGGATGGAAAGAGCCCAACGAGTGTTGCATTGGTTGTCCTTGTGCATCTCTAATGCAATGGTCATATAGATAATGAACTGTAAGTCATCAAAAGATGCTTGGAATATTTTGATGTGGTATTATGGCATGACCACTAGTGCTTGCAAAATCTAACTAAAGTAGAAGTTTAATAATATGGATTGAAAAGGTCGATGTATACAGGACTATGTGACTAAAATTAAGACCATTGCAGATCAGCTAGCACTAGTAAGAACTGATGTTGATGATGAGGATTTAGTGGTTGTTACTCTAAATGGTTTGATAAGTGAGTACAATTGGCACCTCTATATCCATGCGGGCTGAAATGTCAGACTTTAATGTACTTTAATGAGCTTGTTTCGTTATTGTGGCAAGTATGGCCACATTGCCAAAGAGTGTTGGAAAAATTAGGCTAATAAAAAAGGCAAACAATAGGGACATTATGTATTATCGAGTCATACAAAGGATGCTTCCACTGACAGATTGTTTGCCATGACATATGTTCAAGACCGTGCACCTAAGGATGCTAAAACATATAATGTTTGGTACATTGATTCTAGAGCTTCAAATCACATGACACCTCATGGTGATTGGTTTACAAATATGGTTCCTGAGAAGAATGGATATGTGTGTACATGGGATGATACTCAACACACCATTGAGAATAAGGGAGTAGTACCCTTGGTCATACATGATGGGCAGAAGAAAAGTCGGCATGATGTATTACATGTGCCCTCCATTACAAAAAAATAGTTATCAATTGGTTAGATAACTGAACAGAACTTGCAAGTTTGATTTAATAAACATGGCTACTTCATAGAAGAGATTGGTAATGGCTATAAGCTCATTGCTCAAGGTCACAGACATGGTAGAATGTTCACATTGGATGCAACATTACCTCAGCAGAAATCATCCATGTTTGCACAAGGCTAGGGAACCATTGGAGATTTGGACATATGGCACAAAAGAGTTGATCATGTAAATATTCAGTGGCTGCAAATTATGCAAAGAAAGCAACTTGTGACAGGTTTACCAAATTTTGCATATAGTGAGATCAGTCATGTCTGTGATGCATGCCAGTTTGGCAAACAGTCTCACTTTCCATTTGTAAAGCATGTTCGAAACAGTACAAGACCATTACAGTTGATACACTCTGATGTATGGGGACTAGCCCATAATGCCTCTCTGGGAGGATCTAAATATTATGTGACTTTTTATAGATGATTTTAGTCGATACACCTAGGTATATATCTTGAAACACAAGGACGAAGTGTTTGCTGTTTTTAAAGAGTTCAAAAGAACACAATATTAGCGAGTCTGGGAATCTCCCAATTCCCATTTTTTGAATACTAAAAAGGTGGCACCCGGATAACATGCCCATAATTTTCTCAAAACTCCTATCATTGGAAAGCGCTTGAAAAATGGAATCTATTGAGCTATAGACTGCTCAATTTGGAGTTATAGTGTCCAAATTATGACAAATCCAAAGATTTGACCATGTGTCCCAAACTTATGGGAAATTCCCATATTCCCCAATATGGTGTTAAAGGCAAGTTGAGAAGGAATTTGATTGCTACATTTGATGCTTGAGATCTAACAGTGGTGGGGAATATGTATCTAATGAGTTTGACATATATTTAGCTATAAATGGCACTCATAGGCAACTCACATGTAGTTACACCAACCCCACAACAGAATGGTGTGATTGAAAGAAAAAATAGAGTTCTTATGGAGACTGCTCATGCGATGCTAAATGAAAAAAACATGCTACTATACTATTGGGCTGAGGTTGTTATGATAGCCATGTATGGGCTGAATCGAACCTCCAATGTAGGTATACATGACATGACTCCATACCAGAAACTCTATGGGCACAAACTTGACATAAGTCACATGAAAGTTTTTGGCTGTATTGCCTACGCTCATATCCTTGATGAGAAATGTAAGAAATTGGACCCTAAAGCACACAAGTGTGTGTTCATTGGTTATGCGTAGGAGAGAAAAGCATATAAATGTTATGATCCATCTACTAGAGAGATATTTTTCAGCAGAGATGCCATATTTGATGAAATGGCTTCGTGATATGCATCATCTACTACTATGCCTGCTATTACTGATATGCCTTTAGACTCCTATTATTTCACAACAGAGTGCTTCTATCTCTAGGCCTTCAAGTGGTGAATCCTCTAGTGTATCTCTGTTGATAGGTAGACTTAGAAGTTCTGCATCACCATCCACTAACACCACTATGTTAGTGTGAGGGGGAGAAATGAGGTAGAAAGTAGAGGAAAATAAAAGGTTACTGATGATAATTCTGGCATGATGACTTTTGGTTATGATTCGGTTGACAGTCTTGATAGTGAACTTGTATTCCATTTGTTTTTACACTTGGTTCTTGGCAAAGATGGTATGTACCACCTCATGAAAGAGGGGAATCAAGCAATGCACTGCAGTTGAGGTGCTTGCAAAGGGTCAAATACCTAGTGGATAGACTCATATATAGTGGATATTCTACAAAAATCTATGCATACATGACAAAGGTTATGGAGTATAAAGAACCTGCTACATTTTTTGAGGTAGTAGTGGACACATAACTGGTACAAAGCCATGGATGAAGAAATGGCTGCATTGAATGAAAATCAAACTTGGGATCTTGTTTTATTACTTGATGGTAAGAAGACCATAGGCTACAAATAGGTGTATAAAATCAAATGCAAGTCTGATGGCAACATAGAGAGATATAAAGCCAGGTTGATTGCAAAAGGGTATGCTCAGCAATATGGCTTAGATTATGAAGAAACTTTTAGCCCTGTGGCCAAGATAGCAACCATTAGAACTTTAATTGCTTTGGCTGCATCAAAGGGTTGGAAATTACAGTAGATGGATGTAAAGAATGCATTCTTAAATGGTGACCTAGAAGAGGATGTATTCATGGATCAACGTAAAGGGTACATACACCCACAGTTTCCTCATTATGTTTGCAAGCTGAAGAAATCCTTCTATGGGATGAAATAGGCACCAAGAGCATGGCATGCATGAATTAGCAGTTACTTGCAAAGTCTTGGTTTTATGGTTGAAAGGGCTGATCACAATTTGTTGGCTAAAAAGACAAATAGAGGATTGGTTGTTGTAGTCATCTATGTGGAAGATCTCATCATTACATGTGATGATGACATTGGAATACAGAATGTGATGAGTATGTTAAAATCCAAATTTGACATGAAAGATGTAGGTGAGCTGAAATTTTTCTTGGGCATTGAAGTGATAAATTAAACCAATGGACTATGGCTGATACAAAAACATTATGCCTTGGAAATGTTGAAAAATAATGGGATGACAGAGTGTAAACCATTTAATACACCATTGGTTCAAAATATCAAACTGGAGATAGATACTAGAGCCAAGATTTTAGATGTCACTATGTACAGGTAAATGGTTAGAAGTTTGATTTACTTGGTTATCACTAGGCTTGATCTAAGTTATGCAGTTGGGCTTATAAGCGAGTTTATGCAAAATCCCAGGAAACCACATCTTGATGCTATAAGAAGGATTATGCGATATGTTAAGGCAACTGTAGACCATGGGTTGTTTTATGAGAAAGATAAGGCCATGAAGCTCATTGGCTACACTAATGCGGATTGGGCACGATGTCCTTATGATTGTAGGTCTACTAGTGGCTATGCATTCAGTCTTGGAAATGGGATCATCAGAGCTAGAATAGTAAGAAGCAATCGATTGTTGCACTATATCGAGCACTGAAGCAGAATACAAAGGTGTAGCTTTGGCTGAATGTGAGATTGCTTGGTTGCTAAAATTAATGGTAGATTCATATATGCAAGTGAAGGCTCCAATGCCACTATACTGTGATAACCTTAGTGGTGTACTTATAGCAACAAATCTTGTTTATCATGCTAGAACAAAACATATTGAGGTACACTATCATTTCAATCTTGAGATGGTACTTGTAGGAAAGGTTGAACTCCTACATGTGAAGACAAATAAGCAAGTAGCATATATCTTTGCCAAGTCCTTAGGTAAAGATAAGTTCACTCACTTCAGACAGCTACTTGGTGTACAACTATTGTCTTGATCTTGAGGGGGAGTGTTGAGACTTCAAGCTCAAGTTGCATCTGGCACGTATGCTCGACATGAGAGTTATGTGTCCTCCAGCTGTCTCTAGCATGTGTGCATCACCGAATAAGTCGAGTTATGACTTATGGAGTTAATAGAGCAGTGTGATTTTGAGGCACCAAGATCAAGATGTATAATTCTACTTTAGTAGTATGTGATATGTGAAAAATAAGAAAGGGATAATATTGTTAAGATTATGGGAGAGAAGGAAGGAGTCTCACTTGTAGCTTTCTTGCTTGCACAATGGAGGAATACACACAGAGGTGGAGGCTGAAAACAGATTTTCTCTTCTTAGTTGTGTAAGCAAAAAAGAAGTCTAATACAAAGAAATAGAAGAACCCTATATATGGGTCTCAAACCAAACTCAAATAACTAAGGTGGCATACTAACTGAGCCACGAACTAGAGTAGATAAGGATAGCTATCATCTAGCTATTATTCATGGGTGGTGTACCAACCGCATCTGCAACTGACAAGTCGGTGACAAAAATGCACAACGGTCACCCTGGCATATCACGAGTGGAGCTCGATCTCTCAACACTCCCCCTCGAGCTCAATCCCAATTCCTGCACACCAAGCAGGTCTCTGAACTTGCGCAGCTTCTCTGCTCCCAATGCCTTCGTGAATATGTCAGCTACCTGATCCTCTGTGCTGATATAAACTAGATCAATAAGACCTAGTAAAACCCTCTCCCGCACATAGTGATAATGCACCTCAATGTGCTTTGTTCTAGCATGATAGACTGGGTTATTTGCCAAGTGTATACTACTCATGTTGTCACAATAAATGACAACTGGCCCATCTGTAGATTGATGCATATCATAAAGTAGCTTATGCAACCAAGCTACCTCACATGCAGCCATTGCTGCACCCCTGTACTCAGCCTCTGTGCTCGACAAGGCAACTATAGGCTGTTTCTTGCTACTCCAAGTGACTGCAGCACTCCCAAAAGAGAACACATATCCACTGGTAGATCGTCTATCAGAAATACTACCAGCCCAATCAGCATCAGTGTATCCATGCAATTGTATCTGAACCCCAGTCTCATAAAATAGTCCATACTGCAATGTGGACTTCACATACCTGAGTATGCGTCTAGCCGCATCCAAATGTGGTTTCCTTGGAGCCTGCATAAACTGACTTACCAATCCAATAGCATAGCTCAAATCTGGCCTGGTAATAGTCATATAAATCAAACTTCCTACTATGCGTCTGTACATAGTAGGGTCTTCTAGAAGCTCACCTGCATCTGTGCTCAGCTTCACATTCTGCTCCAAAGGAACTGAAATAGGCTTACAGCCTGTCATCCCATATTTGGACAGCATGTCCAATCCATACTGCCTCTGCAAGAGCTGTATCCCACTTGGTGATCTAATCGCCTCAATGCCCAAGAAATAACGCAGCTCTTCCAAATCCTTCATCTCAAACTTTTGCTTCAATAGCATTTTCACATGAAGGATATCTTCATCACTGTCACCTGTCATAATCAAATCATCAACATAAATGACAAGTAGCATAATACCTTTCTCTGTTTTTCTCACATAAAGTGAGAAATCTGCCTTGGAAATCTGAAAGCCAATAGTGACAAGATACTGTCCTATCTTGTCAGACCATGCTCTAGGTGCTTGCTTCAAGCCATACAATGCTTTCTTCAACCTGCAAACAAACTCAGGATGAACATCATGCACATAACCTAGTGGCTGCTCCATATATACCTCTTCTTGCAAATCACCATGCAAGAAGGCATTCTTTACATCCATCTGATGTAAAGACCATTCCTTTGATGCAGCCATAGCAATGACTGCTCTTACGGTTGCCATCCTTGCAACCGGACTGAATGTTTCTTCATAATCAATACCATATGTTTGTGCATACCCCTTGACTACTAATCTTGCCTTGTATCTATTCACAGAACCATCTGCATTGTGCTTCACCTTATAAACCCACTTACAGCCAATTGCATTCTTACCTTTAGGCAAAGGTACCAATTCCCATGTAGCATTTACTTCCAAGGCATCCATTTCTTCATCCATGGCTTTCTCCCATTTTTATTTTCCCATGGCTTGCTCAAAAGAAGTGGGTTCTGGTTCCTGTATCACTTTGACCATATATGCATAGTGAATGGCTGTAAATCCATCATATTTCAGCCTATCCATAGGATACCTAGCTCTCCTAGACCTGCGCAAAGTAGGTTCACTCGCAGGTGCTCTCAAAACATCCCTGGTCTTCCTTACTCCAGGTGTAACAATAGAAGGAATACCCAACTCATCATCAATGCTCTGTTCTGAGCCACTGGATTCACCATCCACATAAGAGTGACCTACATTCACATCAAACATGGGATGATCTACCTTCTCTTTTCCTTTTCGTGATACCTGCATACCACTATCTGCATTGCTTTGAGAAGATTCTCCTGATCTCAATCTGCCTGTCCATGGAGAAGAATGTGAACCACTGCTAGAGGACGCTCCAGGTCCACTAATATCTTGTGACTGTTGCTGAGAATTCTGTGCAACATTACCATTTTGTGCATCTACATTATCAATCACATTTACTGGTTTATACCAGCTACTCATCTCATAAAAAACAACATCTCTGCTCACTGTAAACTTACGAGTAGAAGGGTTATAACATCTATATTCTTTTTGCTGCAGAGAATATCCAATAAAGATGCACTTCTCAGCTTTTGGATCCAACTTGGATCTCAACTCATCTGGCACATGAACATAGGCAATGCAGCCAAAAATTTTCAAATGAGAAATATCTGGTTTCCTACCAGTATACCTCTCCTTTGGAGTCATGCCATGTATTGTTGCAGTGGGAGTCCTGTTCATTATATAGACTGCTGTAGCAACTGCCTCAGCCCAATAAAAATCTGGCAAGTCTTTTTCATTGAGCATGGCACGAGATACCTCTCCAATATGCCCGTTTTTCCTTTTTGCAATTCCATTTTGTTGTGGGGTATGACTGCATGAATATTGCTGCTTTATGCCATGCTCCTGCAGGAACCTTGCAAACTCATTTGAGAGGTACTCTCCCCCTCCATCTGACCTTAGGCATTTTATTTGCAGGCCTGTTTCTTTTTCAACCATAGCTTTAAGAGTTTTGAAATGCCCAAAAACTTCACTTTTCTTTTTCATAAAATACACCCAAACTTTTCTGCTATAGTCATTAATAAAAGTGACAAAATAATGACAGCCTCCAATGTCAAGATTGTGGGAAAGAAGGAAGGAGTCTCACTTGTAGCTTTCTTGCTTGCACAATGGGGGAATACACACAAGGGTGGAGGCTGAAAACAGTTTTTCTCTTCTTAGTTGTAGAAGCCAAAAGAACTCAAGTACAAAGAAATAGAAGAACCCTAGATATGGGTCTCAAACCAAACTCAACTAACTAAGGTGGCATACTAACTGAGCCACAAACTAGAGTAGATAAGGATAGCTATCATGTAGCTATTATTTAGGGGCGGTGTACCAACCGCATCTGCAACTGACAAGTCGGTGACATAAATACACAACGGTCACCCTGGCGTATCACGAGTGGAGCTCGATATCTCAACACTCCCCCTCAAGCTCAATCCCAATTCCTGCACACCAAGCAGGTCTCTGAACTTGCGCAGCTTCTCTGCTCCCAATGCCTTCGTGAATATGTCAGCTACCTGATCCTCTGTGCTGACATAAACTAGATCAATAAGACCTAGTAAAACCCTCTCTCGCACATAGTGATAATGCACCTCAATGTGCTTTGTTCTAGCATGATAGACTGGGTTATTTGCCAAGTGTATACTACTCATGTTGTCACAATAAATGACAACTGGCCCATCTGTAGACTGATGCATATCATAAAGTAGCTTATGCAACCAAGCTACCTCACATGCAGCCATTGCTGCACCCCTGTACTCAGCCTCTGTGCTCGACAAGGCAACTGTAGGCTGTTTCTTGCTGCTCCAAGTGACTGCAGCACTCCCAAAAGAGAACACATATCCACTGGTAGATCGTCTATCAGAAATACTACCAGCCCAATCAGCATCAGTGTATCCATGCAACTGTATCTGAACCCCAGTCTCATAAAATAGTCCATACTGCATTGTGGACTTCACATACCTGAGTATGCGTCTAGCCGCATCCAAATGTGGTTTCCTTGGAGCCTGCATAAACTGACTTACCAATCCAACAGCATAGCTCAAATCTGGCCTGGTAATAGTCATATAAATCAAACTTCCTACTATGCGTCTGTACATAGTAGGGTCTTCTAGAAGCTCACCTGCATCTGTGCTCAGCTTCACATTCTGCTCCAAAGGAACTGAAATAGGCTTACAGCCTGTCATCCCATATTTGGACAGCATGTCCAATCCATACTGCCTCTGCAAGAGCTGTATCCCACTTGGTGATCTAATCACCTCAATGCCCAAGAAATAACACAACTCTCCCAAATCCTTCATCTCAAACTTCTGCTTCAATAGCATTTTCACATGAAGGATATCTTCATCACTGTCACCTGTCATAATCAAATCATCAACATAAATGACAAGTAGCATAATACCTTTCTCTGTTTTTCTCACATAAAGTGAGAAATCTGCCTTGGAAATCTGAAAGCCAATAGTGACAAGATACTGTCCTATCTTGTCAGACCATGCTCTAGGTGCTTGCTTCAAGCCATACAAGGCTTTCTTCAACCTGCAAACAAACTCAGGATGAACAGCATGCACATAACCTGGTGGCTGCTCCATATAGACCTCTTCTTGCAAATCACCATGCAAGAAGGCATTCTTTACATCCATCTGATGTAAAGACCATCCCTTTGATGCAGCCATAGCAATGACTACTCTTACGGTTGCCATCCTTGCAACCGGATTGAATGTTTCTTCATAGTCAATGCCATATGTTTGTGCATACCCCTTGACTACTAATCTTGCCTTGTATCTGTTCACAGAACCATCTACATTGTGCTTCACCTTATAAACCCACTTACAGCCAATTGCATTTTTACCTTTAGGCAAAGGTACCAATTCCCATGTAGCATTTGCTTCCAAGGCATCCATTTCTTCATCCATGGCTTTCTCCCATTTTTCTTTTCCCATGGCTTGCTCAAAAGAAGTGGGTTCTAGTTCCTGTATCACTTTGACCATATATGCATAGTGAATGGCTATAAATCCATCATATTTCAGCCTATCCATATGATACCTAGCTCTCCTAGACCTGCGCAAAGTAGGTTCACTCGCAGGTGCTCTCAAAACATCCCTGGTCTTCCTTACTCCAGGTGTAACAATAGAAGGAATACCCAACTCATCATCAATGCTCTGTTCTGAGCCATTGGATTCACCATCCACATAAGAGTGACCTGCATTCACATCAAACATGGGCTGATCAACCTTCTCTTTTCCTTTTCATGATACCTGCATACCACTATCTGCATTGCTTTGAGAAGATTCTCCTGATCTCAATCTGCCTGTCCATGGCGAAGAATGTGAACCACTGCTAGAGGACGCTCCAGGTCCACTAATATTTTGTGACTGCTGCTGTGAATTCTGTGCAGCATTACCATTTTGTGCATCTACATCATCAATCACATTTACTGGTTTATACCAGTTACTCATCTCATCAAAAACAACATCTCTGCTCACTGTAAACTTATGAGTAGAAGGGTTATAGCATCTATACCCTTTTTGCTGCAGAGAGTAACCAATAAAGATGCACTTCTCAGCTTTTGGATCTAACTTGGATCTCAGCTCATCTGGCACATGTACATAGGTAATGCAACCAAAAATTTTCAAATGAGAAATATCTGGTTTCCTACCAGTATACCTCTCCTCTGGAGTCATTCCATGTATTGCTGCAGTGGGAGTCCTGTTCATTATGTAGACTGCTGTAGCAACTGCTTCAGCCCAATAAAAATCTGGCAAGTCTTTTTCATTGAGCATGGCACGAGATACCTCTCCAATATGCCTGTTTTTCCTTTCTGCAATTCCATTTTGTTGTGGGGTATAACTGCATGAATATTGCTGCTTTATTCCATGCTCCTGCAAGAACTTTGCAAACTCATTTGAGAGGTACTCTCCCCCTCCATCTGACCTTAGGCATTTTATTTGCAGACCTGTTTCTTTTTCAGCCATAGCTTTAAGGGTTTTGAAATGCCCAAAAACTTCACTTTTTTTTTTCATAAAATACACCCAAACTTTTCTGCTATAGTCATCAATAAAAGTGACAAAATAATGACAGCCTCCAAGAGATGCAACTTTAGTAGTCCACACATCAGAGTGGATTAATTCCAATGGCTTCTCACTCTCTTGAACATGTCTAGGAAATGGTTTCCTTGCCTGTTTTCCAAACTGACAGGCTTCACATACCTTATGCATTTCTGCAACCTTGAATTTTGGCAATCCTGCAACAATATTTTGGGCCTGCATTGATTTAAGTCGCTGTACATTAACATGACCAATGCGTTTATGCCAGATATCAATATCTGCAACTACACCGGTCCCATGTGCAAACATTGCTGCACTCAATTCAGACATGTTTGCATCCAATGTAAACATTCTACCCTTTTTCTTTCCTTTTGCTATCAAGCGACCTTTATTTTTCATATCCTCAACAAAGCATCCATGAGGATTAAATCTGACCTGCAAGCCCTGCTCAACCATTTGACCAACAGAAACCAGATTCTTGGTGATATTCGGGACATGAAATACATCGGACATGTATTTCTTTTTCCCATCCTACATAGACAAGGGAATTTTTCCAATCTGCACAATAGGATGTGCAGTATCATCACCAGTCTCCACAAATCCTGGTTTTTCCATTTTCCTTGCATCCTCCATCCATTCTGCATGACCTGTCATGTGGTTTGATGCACCTGAGTCAACATACCATACATCATTGCTTTCTTCTGCACTTGTCACAGAATTGTTCATGTGCTGCACCATGAACAAATGCTCATTTCTGTCATCACCCTGTCTGCTAGAAGATGCATAATTCCCTTGTTGCAGTTTTCCATTCATGATGTCATTCTGCTTTTTATAGCAGTCTTTAGCCATATGACCCATTTTACCACAGTAGTAGCATTCAACATTATTGTTTGCATTTTGACCTCTTTGCCATCCACAACGACCTCTTTGGCTCCCCCTTGCCTCTAGAGTTACCACGTCCTCCTCCATAGGACTGGTTTTCTTGAGTTTGCTGCATATTCTAATTTCTACCACAGCCTCCAAATCGGCCTCCTCTACCTCTGCCTCTACCTCTTCCAGCATTTGAGTAGAAGACAGCTTCTTTTGAAGTTCCTCCTGAAGAAGATGCACCACCATTTCTCTGTTCCTCAGAAATTAGAAGAGCAATCAACTCCTCAAAATTAGGAAATCTTTCACGAACTGAAATGGATATTCGAAACTGTGCATAATCCTTTCCTAGACCATTCAAGGTCACAGAAACTAAATCATCATCTTCCACTGGTGACCCAATGGAAGCAAGTGCATCTGCAATCTTCTTCACCTTCATGTGGTAGTCGTTGATGCTCATATTTTCTCTTTGCACATTGTGCAACTCTTGCTTGAGTTGCATTTTCCTGGCTTGCGTATTTGTGCTATACATTTTTGACAAAGTATCCCATGCCTCCTTTGGCGTACTTGCATCCTGAATATGCACAATCATAGAGTCTGAAATGCTGATAGACAGCCAATACATAACTTTCCTGGCTCTCTCATGCCATGCTTTAAATGCCTGCATTTGCTGTTGATTGGGAACATCAGGAAGAACTGGTTCTTCTTCATTTCCTGCAACAAATTCCCAATATCCTTTTCCCATAAGGAAATTCGTCATTCTAAACTTCCATGCTTGGAAGTTGTTCTTGTCAAGCTTTTCAGTGACAATCTGTGAAAGAGAATCAGATGCCATTACAGAAGACTGCAAAAAATTCTGTCACTGCAAAAACCACAACTTCACCCTCACAAGGGAAAATCTGCAAAACTGGCGAAAGTGGTATTTGACCACACAGTCACTTCCTAGTGACGATTTTGCATCAACAGGCAACAGGGATGATTCTGTAACTCCCAATGTCTCTGCGCACAAGCATACAATGCAATTTTTACAGTAACTATTCACCGACCTATAGAATAGTGGCTGCACAGCATAAAACTGGGCCTTTTCTTGAGTGCGTGCAGAAAACTTTCGCCTCCAAAACAGGCCCCGAAATGGCCTCAAAGCAAAAAAACAAGGTCGCCAAGGGCTAAAGCCCTTTCCCGTAGCATATACTGCCCTCTTGCTTCACCGCGAAGGGCGTCTGAACCTGAGACAATGCACTCCTGCACTTTCCGACTGTGCTACCTGCAGAGATCTGCTCCCAAAATAGAAAATGAAAGCAACACTGCTCCTCTTACCAGAACACCGCAAGCTTGGCTTGCTTTCTTGAGCTCCTTACCACGAATAAGGCTCTGATACCATGTCAAGATTGTGGGAGAGAATGAAGGAGTCTCACTTGTAGCTTTCTTGCTTGCACAATGGGGGAATACACACAAGGGTGGAGGCTGAAAACAGTTTTTCTCTTCTTAGTTGTAGAAGCCAAAAGAACTCAAGTACAAAGAAATAGAAGAACCCTAGATATGGGTCTCAAACCAAACTCAAATAACTAAGGTGGCATACTAACTGAGCCACGAACTAGAGTAGATAAGAATAGCTATCATGTAGCTATTATTCAGGGGCGGTGTACCAACCGCATCTGCAACTGACAAGTCGGTGACATAAATACACAACAGTCACCCTGGCGTATCACGAGTGGAGCTCAATATCTCAACATCCAAGAGATGCAGCTTTAGTAGTCCATACATCAGAGTGGATTAATTCCAATGGCTTCTTACTCTCTTGAACATGTCTAGGAAATGGTTTCCTTGCCTGTTTTCCAAACTGACAGGCTTCACATACCTTATGCATTTATGCAACCTTGAATCTAGGCAATCCTGCAACAATATTTTGGGCCTGCATTGATTTAAGTCGCTGTACATTAACATGACCAATGCGTTTATGCCAGATATCAATATCTGCAACTACACCGGTCCCATGTGCAAACATTGCTGCACTCAATTCAGACATGTCTGCATCCAACGTAAACATTCTGCCCTTCTTCTTTCCTTTTGCTATCAAGCGACCTTTATTTTTCATATCCTCAACAAAGCATCCATGAGGATTAAATCTGACCTGCAAGCCCTGCTCAACCATTTGACCAACAGAAACCAGATTTTTGGTGATATTCGGGACATGAAATACATCGGATAGGTATTTCTTTTTCCCATCCTGCATAGACAAGGGAAATTTTCCAATCTGCACAATAGGATGTGCAGTATCATCACCAGTCTCCACAAATCTTGGTTTTTCCATTTTCCTTGCATCCTCCATCCATTCTGCATGACCTGTCATGTGGTTTGATGCACCTGAGTCAACATATCATACATCATTGCTTTCTTTTGCACTTGTCATAGAATTGTTCATGTGCTGCACCATGAACAAATGCTCATTTCTGTCATCACCCTGTCTACTAGAAGATGCATAATTCCCTTGTTGCAGTTTTCCATTCATGATGTCATTCTGCTTTTTATAGTAGTCTTTAGCCATATGACCCATTTTACCATAGTAGTAGCATTCAACATTACTGTTTGCATTTTGACCTCTTTGCCATCTACCACGACCTCTTTGGCTCCCCCTTGCCTCTAGAGTTACCACGTCCTCCTCCATAGGACTGGTTTTCTTAAGTTTGCTGCATATTCTGATTTCTACCACGGCCTCCAGATCGGCCTCCTCTATCTCTGCCTCTACCTCTTCCAGCATTTGAGTAGAAGACTGCTTCTTTTGAAGTTTCTCCTGAAGAAGATGCACCACCATTTCTCTGCTCCTCAGAAATTAGAAGAGCAATCAACTCTTCAAAATCAGAAAATCTTTCACGGACGGAAATGGATGTCCGAAACTGCGCATAATCCTTTCCTAGACCATTCAAGGTCACAGAAACTAAATCATCATCTTCCACTGGCGATCCAATGGAAGCAAGTGCATCTGCAATCTTCTTCACCTTCATGTGGTAGTCATTGATGCTCATATTTTCTCTTTGCACATTATGCAACTCTTGCTTGAGCTGCATTTTCCTGGCTTGAGTATTTGTGCTATACATTTTTGACAAAGTATCCCATGCCTCCTTTGGCGTACTTGCATCCTGAATATGCACAATCATAGAGTCTGAAATACTAATACACAGCCAATACATAACTTTCCTGGCTCTCTCATGCCATGCTTTAAATGCCTGCATTTGCTGTTGATTGGGAACATCAGGAAGAACTGGTTCTTCTTCATTTCCTGCAACAAATTCCCAATATCCTTTTCCCATAAGGAAATTCGTCATTCTAAACTTCCATGCTTGGAAGTTGTTCTTGTCAAGATTTTCAGTGACAATCTGTGAGAGAGAATCAGACGCCATTACAGAACACTGCAAAAAGTTCTGTCACTGCAAAGAACACAGCTTCAGCCTCACAAGGACTAATCTGCAAAACTGACGAAAGTGGTATTTGACCACACAGTCACTTCCTACTGACGATTTTGCATCAACAGGCAACAAGGATGATTCTGTAACTCCCAATGTCTCTGCACACAAGTATACGATGCAATTTCTACAGTAACTTTTCATAGATCTGTAGAACAGTGGCTGCACAGCATAAAACTGGGCCTTTTCCTGAGTGCGTGTAGAAAGCTTCCGCCTCCAAAACAGGCCCCGAAATGGCCTCAAATAAAAAAAACAGGGTCGCCAAGGACTAAAGCCCTTACCCGCAGCATATACTGCCCTCTTGCTTCACTGCGAAGGGCGTCTCAATCTGAGAAAATGCACTCTTGCAATTTCCGGCTGTGCTACCTGCAGAGATCTGCTCCCAAAACAGAAAATGAAAGCAACACTGCTCCTCTTACCAGAACACCGCGAGCTTGGCTTGCTTTCTTGATCTCCTTACCACGAACAAGGCTCTGATACCATGTCAAGATTGTGGGAGAGAAGGAAGGAGTCTCACTTGTAGCTTTCTTGCTTGCACAATGGAGGAATACACAAAGAGGTGGAGGCTGAAAACAGTTTTTCTCTTCTTAGTTGTGTAAGCCAAAAAGAAGTCTAATACAAAGAAATAGAAGAACCCTATATATGGGTCTCAAACCAAACTCAAATAAATAAGGTGGCATACTAACTGAGCCACGAACTAGAGTAGATAAGGATAGCTGTCATCTAGCTATTATTCATGGGTGGTGTACCAACCGCATCTGCAACAACTGACAAGTCGGTGACATAAATACACAACGGTCACCCTGACATATCACGAGTGGAGCTTGATCTCTCAACAAATATGAGAGCTGCTTGCTCTATGTGATCTAATCTCTCTCTCTATCTCTATCTCTAAACAATGATGCCAACTTGTATCTATTGATGAAGAGGTATACCCAAGGAGGTAGCCAATAGATTTGGAGCTTTGATTGTAGGTGAGAGATGTCAACTATTGTAGGAGTTAGATCCAATGATGGAGCTACAAGATACAGCACACCAAGGGAGGTGACTTCAGAACTACATCCTAGAAGGCCAACTGAGGAATGAACTGATCTGGACTACATGGTGTCGCCACCCTTCTACAGCCAGCTTCCCATGCAAGGGTGTTTGCTACCTTTTCTTGGAACAAGGCCTGTTATGACAAGGAATTTATTTATTTTCTCCCATAATGGTTTTGATTTGATTTTATTTTATTTTTCCCACTCTCGAGGGTGTTTCCACCTTTTTTGGAAGAACAGGTTAGCATGACATGGACTAAAGTCCTTTTCTCCCATGATCGATATTTTTTTTCTTTCTTTTTTTTGCATTTTTATTTCCAAGAGGAGAATGGTAGGAACACCATGTATCAAAACCGTCCTTGCCACCTCTGCTAGATCAAACAAGAAGGGAGCAAAGGAGAGGTGGGAGGTGGCTGTGAAGGGGCTAGAAGAACGAGGCCACCTCATCAAGTTAAACATGAGGGCTGTTAGGAGCAATAGAAAAAGCCTTACCAATCGACATGCAAGGGATGAAGGGGCTATCAATGATAATTGTTAGGATCCCCATGGAGAGTAATACTTCTTTATGAGATAACCATTAATCAAAACGAGATCATCACAAGACACCACAGGTTGTATCTGAACAAAGCCATTTAGGGTTGGCAACAAGTACCTCTTGTAGCGGCTCATCTAACACTATTGTAGCTTTCTTAGGAACTTGCCAAATCTCAATTCATAGTAGGCTAGGACTACCTCACCTTCCTTAAATTCCTTATGTTTGATGAAGCTATTGTGATAAACCTTGATGAAGCTATTGTAGCTTTCTTGGGAACTTGCCAAATCTCAATTCATAGTAGGCCAGGACTACCTCACCTTCCTTAAATTCCTTATGCTTGACGAGCTTGCTGGCTTCCATATGCTGTAGGGCCATTCTATAAATCTCATCTAGACATTCCAAGTGTATGAGATGGCACTATAGGGACTCATTATCATCGATGCATTCTTTGATAGCCACACGCAAAGAGGGTAGCTCTAATTCATCAAGGAAGATCACCTCTATACAGTACACCAACTGGAAAGGTGTTTGTCTTGTAGTACCCTTATGGAAGGTTCTATACGCCCAGAGGGACTTTGTAAGTAGATCATCCCAATCATGGCAATGTGCAACAATCATGCTTATCAAGACTGAATATAGGATTCAATTAGTAACTTCAACTTGGCCAGTGTCTATGGGGTAGTAAGATGTGGACTTACAATGGTAGATCTTATACAGCTCTATCAATTCTTTCATAATCTTATTGAGGAAGTGAGTACCTTTGTCACTTATTAGCTCTAGGAGACTACCAAAACATGTGATGATGTTCTCGTACAAAAATAGAGCCATGTTGTTTCCATCATCCCACTTGAGAGCTTTGACTTCACACCACTTTGTCATGTTGTCTATACAAACCAAAATGTATTTGTTTTGCTTCTTTCTGATTGCAAATCAATTGGGCCAACGAAGTCGATTCCCCATTTCTAGAATGGATTTAGGGAAAGGATGGGATGTAGGGGCATATCACTAGTTTTGGTAGGCTTTCCCATCCCTTGACAAGCATCACAACATTTGTAGTAGTCATAGACATCCTTGTGGAGGGTCAGCCACAAGTATCGTCCTGCGAGCAGAGTCTTTTTGGCTATTGCTTCTCCCAAAAAGTGCTCTCCACAAGGCTCATCGTGGCATGCTTTTAGAACTATCCCAATCTCATCTCTTGCCACACATCTGTGCAGTACTTCATCATTGCCTCTCTTGTATAGAGTGCCACCTAACAAGGTGTAAGGGGTTGATCCCAATAGAAGCTTCTTCTTCTGACGGGGGCTGGTGATACCAAGAGGATATTGTTGAGTTGCCAAAAGGTTGGCTATGTTTGCGTACCATGGGGTTACCGTTTTGACTAGAAAAAGAGAAGCATGAGGGAGGTCTGGGTCATCTTTCTCCTCTTTGTTTCTCTGAGGGATTCATGACAAATAATTAGCCACAAGACAACATGGGAGTGACCAGGTTTGGTAACCACTTCAAAGTCAAAATTCTAGAACAGAAGGACCATCTCATCATTCTTCCATTCACATCATCTTTGTTCATCAAGAAAGATAGGGCCTCATGGTCCACATAGAATTTGAAATGCATCGACACCAAGTAGTGTTGAAACTTCTCCAAGGCAAACACCATTGCAAGGCACTTGAGCTCCATCATTGTGTAGTTTCTTTTGCGATTAGTTACTTTTTGAGTTGCATAATAGATAGGTTGATCTAACTTTGAGGAGCCCTTTTGACATGAGACTGTGTCTAACCCTTCTACAAATGCATCAGTGTGCACATGGAATTCATTTATCAAATAATCAAGAGGTTGCAATATAAGTTCTTCAATTAGACACTGTTTCAGGATGTTGACCTGTAAACTCCACATCTTTCCTAAGGAGATTATGAAAAGGGGCTGCCTTTGTTGCAAAGTGTGCAATGAATCTTTTGTAATAGCCCACATGGCCAAGGAAACCCCTCAATTGTTTGAGGTTAGTTGGTATTATTAGAGCTACAATCTTCTCAATCTTGGTAGGATCTATTCCTATCACTTGTGCAGAGATAATGTAGTCTATAATAACTCCTAAAGAGACTTCAATGATGCATTTGTCAAGGTTGAGAGAGATCCCATACTCTCGATATCTATCAAAGCATTGTTCTAGGTGTCTCCAATTCTCACAAATTAGGCTATAGAAAAATAGGTCATCTAGGTATATCTCAATGAAATCATGCAGATGATTTTGGAATGCGGCCTTCATCACTCTTTGGAAGGTAGCAGGGGTGCTACAGAGCCCAAAAATGACATTACTCTATAAGCATAGGTTCCCCATTTTGTTGTGAAGGTTGTTTTGGGTTGATCTTCTTATGTGATTTGGACTTGATTGTATCCACCATTGAATATGTCAAAGAGGGAATAGAGTTCATGTCTAGCCACCACCACTGTGTCCAACAATTGATCTGTGAAAGTGATAGAGAAATGATCTTCTTTAGTCTTGGAATTCAACTTTCAGAAGTCCACACATATTTGCAACTTTCTATTCTTCTTGGGTACTACCATGATGGGCCAAAACCATTCACTATTGGCCAATGAATAGATAAACTCACCTTCATGGAGTTTCAACAATTTGGCTTTCACTAGGGTAGAGTAATTTGGATTTATACATCTCTATCTTTGACTCACAGGCTTGGCATCAGGCTCTAGGTCGATGTGATATTGGCACATAATTGGATCAATCCCCTTATGTTCTTTGCACGACCATGCAAACACATCCAAGTTCTCCTTCAAAAGGTCATGCATGATAAAAAACTCTTCTTCTAGGAAACTAACATCCACCTTCAAGTGACATTCAATATACCATTAGCATCTATAAAATTTAAATGCTTTTCACCTTTCACTTTGCGGATGAAGATTTCATGGAGAGCTTCTAGATATAGATCTAAATCCTTCAAGGAAATGGTCTCCTCTTTTGATACACCACTAGAACTAACTTCTTCTTTCAATGAGGAATGAGCTTGTTCCTTGAGATGCTGAAAGGGTATCAGGGCTATTTCGCATTTGGTGAGATAGTTACTTATCTCTTGACTCAAGGACTCAACTTCTAAGGATGCCTCCAAGAACGTTACACAACAATAATCTTTGGAGTTCTATTTGGGTTGTAGGGATGGTGGTTGTTGGCACGATGCATCGTCATCATCCTCTCTTGAAGAAGACTAAATTCGGACAACAAGAGACACTACTGAAGGAAGGATTATTGTGCTTAATTCATTTCTTATGGATATTTTGCATATGCTAAAACTCATTAGCTAGTCCAAAGGGTACCATTGTCATTCTATCTAACAACATGGGATCTTCAACTTTTGGAAACTCTGGGGCTTCACACTCATTTTTATCCTCTTTAGGCTGGATAGATTCGCCAATGCACTTTCATAATCTTCTTCTTTATTTTCATCATCACCCTCTTCAGACTCTATCTCTACCTTTGTAGGGGCTCTATAAGAGAAGAATAGATTCTCTGTTGTATCCTCTATCTCCATTTCTGCATCTAGCTTTGGTTTTGCCATTGCTTCTGTATATATCTCTATCTTTGCTTTTGTCTCTAGCTCTGCTATAGCCATGTAATAGGGAGAACAATGCATCCATGTCTTTATCTCAATGTTAGATATATGACTTTTAAAGTCATTCTTGGGTTAGGGAGCAGGAGGTATTCACCCATTGACAAGGACTTTCCTTCTTTTGAGAGTTGGCTTATAGTGTCCACTATCAGGGATTGTGCCTATGTTTTCTTGGGAAAGATCTGTTTGACACCCTCTTTGTCTCCTGATGTGCCATCTGTAACTTCACTGTTGGAGGAGTCTATTAAAACTTCAATGAAAGTGGATCCATTACCTTTTTGTGAACCATACAACTTCAACACTACTTTGTTGGGTCCTTTGCCTAGGGTTAGGGTTCCTTTGAACCAATTTATTTGTGTCCTTGCTTCAAAAAGCCATGGTTTTCCTAGCAATGGAGGATATGAGGTCTCATAGAAATTGAGTTTTACCACCACATAGGTTAGCCAATAATGCGAGGGTTTTCTTGGCATATGGGAGAATGCCAAAAGGCTTAATTTTGCTTTGGTCTACCAGTTTGTCATACTTTGCAAGCCTAGATCCTTCATTTCATTGTTGCATCCATCATTATGTTCACTGATGAACCTCCATCAATTGATGCATTTGCAATAAAGCAACCTTCAATCCAAACACCAATCTCTAAAGTACCAGGATCTAGGAAGGTGTTAGCCATATCCACTTCTTTCACAGGCTTTGAGGCTTTGTTGGACTTATGGGGACAATGGTAGGAGAAATCCTTAAGCCTTGTTTTCTTATCAATATGCTTTTAAATTTCTATTGGAAGATAGGGGATAACATTTAGCAATTGTCAAAATGTTACTTTTGATTTGAAGGTGTCTAGGTCTTTGACCAAGTCATATTCTTTAATAGGATCCATGGGCTTCTCCAATCGGCTAGGAAATGGAGCAACCCCCACTTTTATCTTTCCTCTTTCCTCTAGAAGTGGCAACATATGCACTTCTTCTACCACTAAGATAGTTCTATCTCTTAGATCTCTAGTCCTATCTCTGTATCCTTCTATACTACTGGATAGCTCTATACTATACCATTTTGTTTTGCATTGTTTTGTTTCTCCTTGGAAAAATTGAACTTCACTGTTTTAGTAGAGGGAACGTTCTCTTTTGGAACTGTGGATTCTCTTTTCTTGGTAGGTGTTATCACAGAAACTTTCAATTCCACCAAATTGGAGGCAAGTTCTTGGGTCTTTTGTTGTGGATATCAGGAGTAACTTTCATAGAAGTTGGATTGGGATAGTCTTTTGTAGTGTGGCCTTCTCCTTTGCATCAATTACATAAGGGTTTGTAGTCCATGGACCTTCTAGGGTTTGGACGGTTTGGTGAGATATGTCCCTTTTCTTCGCATCTATAACACTCCAACTCTGATCTCTAGCCACCGCTAGATTGTCATCCTTTGTAACTCTAAGAGGGAAACCCTTTTGGACCAAAATATCTAGGTTATAGTCTGATATCTTGGGTAGTCCTCTTGGATTCCAACAAGTTGAATCTTGCTTCTTCATCTTTCTCCCTTCTTTCATGCATCTCCTTCAAAGAGAAAATATCTTTTGTATGGTTCTTTCTTAAACAATACAAACAAAAGGCTCTAAGAATAGTTAGTTTTTGGGTACATTCAGTGGCTAAATGCCTCGCTTGATGGTACTTTTCACACCATGTATTAGATCGCATCACATCTCTTCCACCTCTTGTAGGACTGGATATGTTGGGTGGTATTCACCTTCAACATCTGCAGTAGTTGTTCTGTAATCACATCCATCAACTTCTTCTTGATGCTTGTTATACTGAATTGGATAGATAGTCCCTTAAATTTTTTCCTCTTGGAGTACTTGTAGTAGGGTTTTGGGAAGCTTCCGTAATCACTGCATAGATAGGTTGGGTTGATCCAGAAGGTCCTCTGACATTTGGTGGATATGCTTGGCATGTGAGGAGGTAAGACCCTTCTTCTTGAGGTCATTGGCAGCCTTGCTTCAACTTCATCATACAGTCTTGCACCTTCCACTATATCTTGCAAGTTGAACAGTCTTCTCAATTCCACAAAATTATGAACTTTTGATTGTAGGCCTCAAAGAAAAACTCATTTTTGGATGCCTTCATCCAAGTGATGGTTGTTCCATCTCTTCGGTATGGATTCCATTCTAGAGACATATGCTTCCACCCATTCAGTAGAGGATTGACTAAAGTTCATGAACTCCTCTTGCATTCACTCTTCAAAACCTTCAAGCTTGAATTTAGTGAGGAAGGTCAAGTCCCATGTGCCAAAAGTTCATGCTGCTTGTCTCTCATACAACTAAAATGTCACATCTTTGAAAGTGGCAGGGAATATCACCAATGAATACTCGGGGGTTCTCGCATTGTTGGCTACACAAGCTACCATGAACTCAACTACATGTAGATCATGGTCTTTATTATACTCGCCCTTGAAGATGGGCAACATGACTACATTTGCTGGCTTGTCATTAATATTTCCATGAGGATCTAACTAGGAAGGGGACCTTGAGTTACCATGGGGACTTTTGTAAAGAGTGCCGCTAGGGCATCAAAGGAGGCTTCTGTTGCTAGCTTGTTCTCGGCTTTGAATTTTTCCTTCTCTCTTGTCACATACCTCTAGACTTGTTGTAGTACTTGCCTCTTGATCGTGTTATTCATGAGGGAGTTAGCTTCACCCAATTTGTTTGTACCCAACAAAATATATCATGAGGGCTTTAGTCTCTGGAGGTCTCTCGTGCCAACATTTGTTCTACTTTCTTCTTTTCAATGTCTTTGAATTCAACTTTCATTCCACTATAAAGGGGAAAATATTCAGCTTTGAATGTGCCAAAACTCATTCTTTTGAGGATTTCCATTGTGCCATTTTTTAGATAATATCAACTTCGGAGGGTTTCAATAGTATAGGTTGTGTAGAACACTCTGTCTACTAGCTTCCAATGGGTTGTTAATTGGACCAATAGAAGCTTGTCAATGCACCAAGCATCCCACATATCTTGTTGTTGAGCATCTACAAACAGATTCCAACTCTTTTCCTTCTTGTTCTTGTGAACTTCAACTGGCCATGAATCCTAAAGCTTCTTCACAATCTCCCACTTGATGATGTCTGGAATTTCTTCAATGAAGGCCACATATTCCATGGGTGGTCATTCTCTCTATTTCTACTTATCTTTTTCAATTTTGTGGAAAACAATTGGCTATTGTGATACAACTTTCTATAGCTTCAAAGGATAGTGGGATTAGTCTGTCACATAGAGCCTGCATCAAGATAGTGACATGATTTTGCCATTGAGGGATACACTTCTTGTAGAAAGTGGCTCTGGAAATGAAGATCTCCAATTCTTCAATAGTTGTAGGGATTCTCCAATCTTCCATTGCTTTTTTTTCTTTTCAATAGTGCCATTTCTTTCATTTTTAGCCTTTGTTGGTGCTTATTAATGGCAGTTTCTCCCAGTTGCATACCAAAAACATGGAGCCCCAAGAGACACACCAAGAAAAATGAGAATCTACTACAAGAAAATTTATCTTGTATCATCAACAAGAATGTTTTTCAATCAACCACAAAAAGGAAAACAAGACCAATCTTCTCAAATCTTCACACAGTATCATATACCTATTCTCCCATGGATTTATCACAACAAAACTTCAACACATTCTTTATATTCTTCATCAAAAGAACAAGAGGACACAAATAAATACTCCACTTTGAATGGAAATCATCACATAGATTTCATCTTCAATAGCTTCATAGTTTGTCTCATGATCTCTCACTAATAAATACATTGTTCTGCATGAAAAATTGGATATCTCTCTCACACATACTCTCTCTCAATAGTACATTGAAATAATGAATAATAATCCTCCATAATTCCTCTTTGGTTGTGGATACCCCTCCCAAGAGGTATGTCTAATATGAAGGGTCACCAGAGCCACTACATTGTCCTTTCATAGCTCAACATTGTCACAATCACTTCAGTCCTCACTTGAGTCTTTAGCAGATACTTCTTCCATTTCTTTGAGCTATTTTGAACTTTTATTCATATCTTCCCAAGATTAGAAACTTCCCCAAGATACACATTCATCCAACATAACACTTAGAGAGGTATACAGAGCAAAAATAGAACATAGACAGAGACTCTATAGATGGTCAACAGAGGTTTAACAGAAAGTCATCGAAAAGCATTTAGCTCAACTAAAACCATTCAAAACCATCAAGAATCATTCAATAGGCTTCCAAAAGCTCTTAAAATCCATAAATCATCATTCCAACCTCTCATGTAGAAGGAAAATAGAACAAAATAGAAGCTAAACAACATAACCAATCAGAATCTATCAAACACTTAATAGAACCTTTTAGCACATCATATCTCTACTGAAAAACATCATGAGATTTTCAAACCTATTTGACCTTGTCCATAACTTTCTCAAACACTTCCAAAATAATCAATCATCATTCAAATAATACAAAAATCACCCAAGATCCCAACAAAAAATAGCCAAAAACATAGTCATATACCTCAACATGTCAAATACTACAAAACAAGTGAGTACTTTCATTCCTTCAACAAACATATGTCCAAGAAAGCAATGAAAAAGAGATATACGAGGAATATTAGTCATGGAAGTCAATAAATGGTAAAAAAATCTAGGTTCAAATAAAGGATAGAGGCTGCCAACCTCGTTACCTCCAACAAAAACAAGACTACCACATGTGATTTTCCATATAGAATCACCAAAAGATATATGGTACATGTCATCATCCAACCGCCTAGCTAAGATAAGGCACATGATATGCATTGTGAAGTACAAATGAGCATTAGTACCATATTGCAATCTAACATTACTATGCCAATGATATCCAATGGGATGTCATCTCTTAGTCTAACCAAACATGTGATAGTACCGTAGGAGCTAGGGAAAGATAAAGTGAAGCCTATGAAGCGAGAAGCCAACACTAAGAGTAGAAAGATGAAGCATTGGTCAATTGAGTAGAATTAAGTGATGAAGCAACAAGTATGTAATCATTTGAGGCTATAGTCTAGGGCATTTATCTCCTCTATCTTAACATTAGACTTAAGAACAATGCTATCATCATCATAATATTTTTTTGTGCTTTCCCTTTGCCTTTTTTGTGTGTACTATCATTGCACATTTTATGGCACTGCAACCTTATGTGACATTGATTCCTACAATGATGACATGTAAGAGAGGATGTAGGACCATGGGACTTATTATGTGATTGCCCATGAGACTTAGACTTTCCCTTGTTGGGTTGAATCTCTACCATGCTTACTATTCCCATTGCCACCTTGTTTGCCTCTTACTATAAGTTTATGAGAAGTAACTCTCCATGCCAATTGAGTACTTTAGCTTCATTTCAACACTTTAATTGTCTTAGGGATTCCACTAGAGGATGAAAGCCCTCTATTCCAAAAGTATATTACTATGAACTCTTTCTTTCAATATGTAACTAACCTAGAAAGAGAGCTAGCAAAAAACTTTCCACTCTTATTTTACTAACCCTATATTACTTGAGTTATCCACTACCCCATGTAATGAATATTGACTTGTTTGTACCTTATAGCTTTGATAAGATCACTAATGAACCTTAGGATCATGCCATGCAATTAATAGTATCTTATAAGTAAACTATCTCCCTTTATAGTAACTAACCCCACGTAATGGGCTGCATCAACATTCTTCCTATTTACTTCTTTATAAGAAAAGCAACTTCTATATCCTTGAGTTGAAAGCCATCTTGAGGAAGGTTTGCACTCATAGTAGTGTGGAATGTATCCCAAGATTCATGAAATGTGACAAGCAAGAAAAGAGACTTGACAGTGTCCTCAAACTTAAGACCTATGAAGTAAGTTGATTAAAAATGGAATGAAACTCATTTAAATGAGAATACATAGATATCCCTTCCTTCCTATGAAGGTCCATTAGTTTCTTAAGCCAATATAGCCGAGTTCTAGGACTATAATTATCATAGAGATTACAAATCTTTTTTCATAATACATAAGCACCACCCTTAGTCTCAATGACATTGAAGTATATCTACTTTGGCGGTGACAAAATGATGGTAGACTTGCATAGCTCATCAAGCTCTTTCCATTCCTTTGCATCATAAATTTTTAGCTTTATGCCCTCTGATTTTAATGGTTTAACTTGCTTCTTTTGCACCAATACTTTCCAAATCAGAGTCTTTATATATTATAAGTTATTGCTATCCAAATTCTCTATGTTGAATATAATATAGGAAAGTTATTGCAATCCAACTTCTCTATATTGAAGTGACACTATCATTGGAAGCATTTTAATCACCTCCTATTATGTCTACTAAATAAAGAGAGTGCAAGTTGCGCTGACAACAATAAATAAGCCCCAAAACCAAGCCAAAGAGCATACAATAGGAAGAAGACATAGCCAATACATTGCTATCCACAAGTAGGAAGCACTAGAGTGAAAGGGTAAGCTCCCAATGCTAAGAAGATTTAAATAGTAACAAAAAATGTACAATGCAACTAGCATAGCATAAAGCATCAAGTACCAAAGATTGTCAAAACATCAAAGGTATTGCATACATAGATGCATGCCACAATGCATGCCAAGCATGTATCCATCACAAAAAATCGACTAACAATAAGTGGTACAAAGTACCCAAATCAAAGGCAAATCTACCCACAGTCACAAAACTCTCTAGTGACAGTGTATGTATAAAAAAAAATAAAGCATAAAAGAGTTTCCCACTAACTCAAATGAACCAAGATTTGTGCAAAGAAACCAATTACTCCCATTGAAGCAAATCTAAAGTAGCAAATGAAGATCAATGCATAGATCTCATACTATTAAAGTACCCTAAATACATCATGTATACATTCGAGAGCATAAACCTTTAATAAGTCTTTAAGCTCACAAGTGGAAATTAATGAAGCAAGTAGCCACTCAAAAATGTTATAAAATGAGCTCAAATCCAAGTTTTAGATCTCAAAATAAGCATATCTGGGCATGAACAATAATGTCAAGCATCAACATAACCATGTAGCATATCTAAATAGCATGCAAGCATTCAATACATAAGATATTAATTGTGAATGCTTATTGTCCAAACCAAAATTGTTCTATTCTATGTAAAATAGAAAATAAAAAATTGTATGGAATCAACTCTATGAGTCTTTAAATATGTAGTTCTCCTAGTGCTCTTTGTTTTGAGCTATAGAATACCTCAATCTGATATTATATGAAAAAATGCAAAAGTATTATTAAGCTAGTTGAGAAGCTCTGTATCCATTTAAAATGGATAGAATGGCTACTTCTCAGCTTAGTAAGTACTTAACAAGGCTCAATTAAGCCCTGCAGAGCTTCTCAACTAGCTTGGACCAAGTGTTAAAGATAGGGAAGCCAATTCATATCTCAAATGGATTGAAATGGGTCTACTATGAAAACTATAGGTCAAGCTCTCTTCTTGGGCTAAATGCAATGATGATGAAGCTCCTCAAATGCCCACTCTGATAGTAGTTGAAATGTGGAGTAAGAGTGAAATAATAAGTGGAAGTAAGATCTATGGAGGTTCAAGTAAGAGAACAAAAGAGAGAGACACAATATGTGGGAACTCCAACAGTCATAATGTGTGACTACCGGCCTCCCCTTATTCTATTGCCATGTAAAGAATAAAGAATAAAGTGACAATGATGGGTGCCCTCCACTTGTAGTATACATATGTGTGGGTACAATATACATAGTAAATATAGGGAAACTAAGGCACATGCACTTGTACCCCCAACATATATGCAACCCTTAGTCCTTCAAATATAGTAATTACTTTATGGAGTATTCATAATCTAGGAAATCAGTGATCAATGGTGACTACAATTAGCTATAGCATGATTTATTTTTTAATCAATGCTCTCAAAAACAAACCTTGCAACCTATGAAGTCTTTTCCAAGTTTGAATTCAACATGACAATCTAATCTCATTTATAGTGTAGAACTATTAGTGAAATGTATAAGTGGCCTAGAAAGTGATGTCCAAGACATTTCTTTTTGGCACTTAAAAGTGGGAAATTGAAAGCAATTATACCCTCAAAGATAATTTTGATACTATTTTAATAATAAATTTGGTATTTTGGATATGTACTAATCGTTCTTCCTCCATTAATGGAGGTTGGCAGTAGATACAATTATTTTTGTCTATGGGCTTGTAGTTTCTCTCTCTCTATTTGAGATTTCTCTTTGAAAGCACTTATTTTGGGGGGGAGAGAGAAAAAGAAAGAAAGAAAGAAAGTTATATTAACGTCTTCTAAGGACCAAAACTGGCCTATGAGACAAACTGTGAGACAACTGATGAGGTCCAGCTATCCAAAATAAAAGTGCTGAATGAAAAGCTAAAAACTGGAAACTGAAAATACGGTGCTGTGAGTGTGATAAGTGTCGTGTATGTGTATGTGCGTATGTAGCTCTGGTACTCCAGATAATGGCTACAAAAGGGGAACAAATGTCGCTGTGATAGGGGAACAACTGTCGGCTGTGATAAAGTGGTGCGATGTGTATATGTAACAGATGCAGGGAGATATACTATCCTGGGATGTAGTAGTAGTCGTCGAAGTCACTAATAGCAGGTGATCCCTCCTGGATGTAGGATGTGGTACATCGGCGGTGGAGAAAGAGCAAACTGGAGGTCTGAGATCCAGTGTGTCGAGTGTCATCGGTCTGCTATCGATGTAGATCAAGAATCCTCCGGATCTCCTGTCAGTGTGGTTGTGGGATCCGAAACCCACGGATCCTCGTGCGGCGTCGGGTACGCTGGTCCTCAGCCTGCTGTAGTGTGAGCCCGGAGGTCTGGCTGGAGGCTGGTACAGTAGCTCTCACTCTGTCTGTCTGAAAGAACTGTGTAATAGTCGTCTGGGTGGGCCCCTCTCTGACTGGGACCCACTGTGTGCTCTGCTCTCTGATGTGCCATGCCTCTCCCAGAAAACGGCCAAATGATCTCTGATCCATATCAGTCATACATCCCTGAAGTGAGCTGCTCAATGTGTATCTAGATCTCAACTCTAAGTATGCTGGGCATCTGAGAACAAAATGCTCCTCACTCTCTACCTCTGATCTACAAAGGGGGCATATCCTCTCCTCCCGTGGGATGCCACTGGCTCTGCCACTCTCAATCATAAGCTGATGTGATGATACCCTGAGCTGTCCAATAAGAACTCTCAATCGATGTGGCATATAGATCTGCATATATCTCAGAATCTCTATGAATCCCTGCTCTGATATGCTCAAGAACTGTGTATAATAATGTGCCATCTTCGATGGCAATGGCTGTGCAGGGTTGACCCATGTCCTCTGTATATAAATATGCCATATCTCCTGTCTAATGACTCTGTTCCTCTCAGAGAGAGAGAGGGTGTAAGTGGGAGCCTGAGTATCATATAGAAGAGGTGGGAGTCTATCAATGTCCAGCCCATGTCTGTCAAACCAAGCTCTAGTCTGTGCATACCATGATGTGGTATCCCCCGCTCGAGCCATCTCCTGAGATGCCATATATGCTCTGTATGCAATGCGATCTCTGTCCATATCCTGAAATCTGTGTAGGAAGCAGACTGTCTGAAATAGTGCCTCTACTAGCATGGGTGGTGTGGCAAGCTCTGCTCGCACAATGTCATGTGGGACTGAGGCCTTGCTGCGAATCAATCTAGATATCATGATCGCCTGAGGTCTCTCCATCAATGTCCATACATAATCGGCAAGGCCTGGCCCCCATATAGCTGCTCCATACATCAGTGCTGGAGTGACTAGAGTATCAAAGAGCCACCCCTTGGTGCGGGGCTCCTGGAAATGTGCCTGATGACACTGTCGCTCCATAAGAGCCAATGCTGAGTATCCTCTAGTGAGGTGGTCACGAGCTGCCTGTGTCATCGAGAAAATCCCTGAAGCTGCTGTAAAGGTGACTCCCAAATATACATATGATCCAGTGACCTCAATACTCCCTCCTGCTGCCATGAAAATACTGTGTCTGCGTATCTGAGCTGATGTATGGAATATAAGAAACTTGGTTTTACCAAGGTTTACTGTCATGCCTCTCTGTATGCAAAAATCATCCAATGCTAATAAATGCTGCTGTAATCCGTGAGCTGAATCTGAGACCAACACAATGTCATCTGCATATAGTAAGATATGAACTGTGGCTCCACTGAGATCTATACCTCCACCAGCTCGCTGTTGAATAAACTCTGCTATCTCATCAATGTATAGCCCAAATAGAGTCGGTGAGAGTGGGCATCCTTGTTTCACACCAATGGTGCTCACAAGGGGATCTGATATACCTCCCGAACATCTGACTCTGCCAGTAACCCACTCATATAGTGCATCATTACCCCACATCATGTCATCATCCACCCCCAGATCAAGTAGGCATCTGAAAAGCCTCTCTCTTGGAACCGTGTCAAAGGCTTTGCGGAAATCCACAAAGCAACAATACAATCTCTGTTTATTCACTCGTGTCTGGTCGATCAGACAACGGAGAGTGAAGATGTGGTCTATGGTAGAAAATGCTCGTCTGAACCCTGCCTGTCCGGGTGCGCGCATGCACTCTCTCTCTGCCAGCGTGCTGAGCTCCTCCTCCATCACCGTGCCATAAAGTTTGGCCAAAAATGGCCCAATCATGATGGTTCTATACATGTTAGGATCCATAGGATCCCCTGACTTGTGGATAGGTACAATGGTGTGCTCTGTCCACAAGTCAGGGAACCCCTCAGACAATGCACGGTTGAAGAGGTGAGCAATGAGTGGAGCCAATGTGTCTCTGCCATATATAATATGCTCTGCCTGAAGATCAAACTGGTCTCAAGCACGGCCATGCTGTAACCGTGAGATAGCATGTTTCACCATATTAGTGGTGAAAAAGGATGAAATACCCGGTCTCGGTGTACATGGTGTGGGTATCAGCGGCTGTGCGGGTACATGATATAAACTCTGTGCGTATCCATGCCATACTACAGGGTCATGTATCGGTGTGGGTGAGCGTGGTTCTCTGATCTGCCTCCATGCCTCTGCACAATCTCTGCTCATAAGAAGGTGGTATATATCCCAATATCTCTCCTCCTCCCATTCCCGCTTTTTACGGGCGGGTCAAGCGGTGCATGCGTCTCTACGCCTGTCTGTGTGTGATCTCTCCTCTGGCCTCCAAATCGCGTAGCTGTCGACGAAGATCTCTGCACTCATCATCATACCACCTGTTCTGTGGCATGGTACCGGTCCGAGGGGGGTGCGTGTATGTGTGATGTGGAAAACTGAGTGTAGCAGAATCATGCAGAATGCGTGTGATATCAGTGGTCAGTGTATCAAGGGGTGCGTATGGATCAAGTGACGTGATGTGCTCCTCCAGATGCTGTGAGTAAACATGTGAGAGCTCATGAGTGAAGTGTGTGGTAGTATGCATGTGGGATATGATATCTGCAGGTGGTGATGGTAATGAGGTGAGGAGTGAGAAACTGAGAAAGGTGTAATCGGCACCGAGTGGAAGTCTCCCAAGGCCGAAGGACTCGATAGTATGCATCCCATCGATCGGTCCGAGTAGATAATCTACAGTACTATCGCCCCCCCATGTGGGAAGCGTGTAAGACCTCCTGAATATGGCCATCGTGCCATCCCGTTATAAATAACGAGATGATGTCTACTACCAAGCTCAAGTAAATGCCCTCCATACCCTGTGGCGTTTGGCCCAGTATCTACTGACTCCCGACTGATTCCCAACTCCTCAAGGTCTAATGCTCTTATGATCTTTGGCTACTCCATATCAAAACTCTCACACTGTTGGCTCTCTGTGCGCCCGTTGAAGTCCCCCATAAGGAAGACCTCACCCAAACTAGAATACAGAATAATGTCCTCTGAGAGCTGTGAATAAGGGGAGGGGGAATTTCTGGACGAAATATCACCCTGCATAGTAGCATATCTGGACCCTCGTGGTGAAAAGTAGCATACTGCCATATAGATCCATCTCTCATCTGGTATCTGCACTCTGATCCATATGTAACTGGCCTCCTCATCTCGTCTCACTAACTAGATATGTCTCTGTATCCCCTGACGGAATAGAACTACCACCCCTCCTGAGCCCCTGGATGTACTCTGCCTAGTAGTAGCCTGGTATGCAGATACCCACTCAAATCCTGTAATGCGTGGAAGCCCTCTCTCTGGGCTCTCATGTGTCTCTGTGAGGCATATAACATCATGGTCGGGTAAAATCTCCTCAAGTCTGTCCGGTCGTGACCATGGGAGCCATTGCAGTTCCAAACTGCCACACGTATTGGGATCTCCTGTACAGGCCTCTGCCCCGTCTCATAGGCCATGCCCCCCTATTTGGTGGGGCGTCCATCTATAAAAATCCGGCCATCTCGATAGAAGGCCTTACGGCCTTCTCTACGTGCTTGGAGTATCTGTGGCATGCATGCTCGTCGAGAGAGAGAGAGAGAGAGAGAGAGAGAGAGAGAGAGAGAGAGAGAGAGAGAGGAGCTACCCCGAGAGGCTACGAAGGAGAGAGTTAGTTCAATCCCCCTGTCTTGGTCTATGACTAAGCCATATTCTCTTACGCTCTCCCATCTCAAATTTATTCCACCTTTCCTATCTCTCGAACATGCTTGTGGATGATGGCTCCAAAGAGATGAGGTGGAAGGACCACGGCAACCATTGCAACTGCAAGGGTATTTCCAGAGATACGGGAGTGCCCGAGTTTGCTGGAGTTGCCACTATCAATGGATCATCGGGGTGTGGCGAACACAATTGCGAGCAAAGACAAAATTCCCAATGTCATCATGCTAAACCAGGTTATTTACTACTAAGTTATTATTTCTTCACATAAAATTATAAGTTTTATGGAAAAATTTTACATAAAATATTAGCTTCCATACTTTCACTTACACAAATTGACAGTTTTATCTAGAAAGTATACTAGTACATGCATAAACAATTAATCGCTATGAATTGTAGCTAGAGATTCTAAATCGTAGAATCATGTTGGAGATAATTGCTAGAAGTTATTGCACACATGTCTTTATGCGCATTTGATATAGTTATGGTCAAATGCGACAAGGTTAAGTGTTGACTAACACTTGTTATGAAAAGTGAAACTCTATTTAAATAATCTATAAATCATCTTGTTAAGTTATTGGCATAGTATAATTCTTTAAGGAATTTTACTTATGTTGGGTAAGATAGCCCAAATGGAAAATTCATGCCTTGCTTAACATGTTGTAAGAGATGTACTTAACACTTCTTTATGGAGAGGAGAATCCTCATTAGAATGTAAGGTTACCTTAGGATAAGATCTACCTTGGTTATGGAAGTTGTGAGCTACATGATGGTGTGATTGTCATTGCATCATTTGATATATGTTTGAAAGGATCTCTGATTGAAAATATTGATAAACAGGATAAAAGAATGGATTGTGCTAGGCTATCCCCAAGCTAGCTACAAGACCCTACTCCAAGGGGATCATCGTTATCGCTTCAAGAGGCTTTGATCGGCTATGTAGGTGAAAGGTCTGTCCGTAGGGATAGTCCAGACAGTAGAAAATGTGCATGCTAGGGGGGGACTCTGGCCATAAATCCTACATTATAGGGGGACTCTGGCCGTAAATCCTACATTGTTCCTAGAATTTGTAGAGCCCCTTCATGACCTGGGATGGGATCATGGAACCCTAAATACTAGTTACAAGGGTGGAATCTTGGTGGGCAAAATACCCTCGTGGAATTTTGTATATCTTCCACATGGTCGGAAAGATGGAAATTGTAATAAACTTTCAATATAATAAAGAAATTTATTTTATTCAAGGATTGTTTGAGTTATATGCATGTCCGTGAGATAAATTACGTGAAGGAACCTGTGATTTAATAGAGTAATTAAGGAAGATGGTTGTATATGTTCAAATAAATGTGATGTAGGTAATTAAAAACTAAAGATGATTCTGTCATCAAAGGAAAGCAGGTGGGCGTAACCCCCAATGGGTCCATCCAACAATAGGGTAGTTTCGGTTAGCAGGGAGCTTTTCTAAATCGAACAATAGAAATAGGAAGACAATAAATTGACCAACTAGTCATTAGGTAGAATCAACTTGCATTGTTTTAGGGGGCCGGAATGGGATTTTGCCTTATTGGTAGGAGGGTTGACCTACTGCACTTCCCTCTGTCTCCCATTCTCTTTCAACCAAGTGCAATGGCAAGTCCACTTCAGATCGAGTAATCCTACATAAGTGGGGACTTAGAATTATTGAGGCTAGCTAGTTGTTAGGAGATTCGCCATCTATTTTTAAGAACCTAAAAATTCAGGTTAATCCTAATGGGTTCGGCTAGAACACTTCCGTTGTGATGTAGACTCAGTAGGGTCTAAGTAACAAACCCCGTGATGTTCCAACGGAACGCTGGGCAACGTCATTTGGAAAACCTACTGATGGACTACAAAAAGGTGTGCCTTGGAATGAGCTTGGCGGACACCTCACAATTGGTATCAAACTAGTCCACGTTAGTATAGAATACAATGTAAGCTTAGGACAAATATTTAAAAAAAACCTAGGACATGTTTTCTTCTCCTTGTTTAATGCATGTTTTTGAATTATGGCAAGATAACGAATCTTGGAAATGATTCTTGATATTCCGAGTAATGTTTACGTTAGCTATACATTCATCCAGTTTTTCTTGGGAGAATTTAGATGGTGCAGATATTAGATCAGTTTTACAACCCTCACCTTTATATCGTGAAAGACGGTGGATGATTAGCAGAGGATACTGCTATATCGATGCAAGATGTCTAGCTTATCTTCAAAATAATCTGAAAAGGGTAAAATGGATGGAAGATCTTAAAGTTGTCGAGATCTATCTATTTTATGAAGCCAGTGTAAACTCGACCTTGTATACTAGCGGCAAGAAGATTAAACTAAACTAGTACATCTATGAGGAAGTTACGAAGATCCTTCCAGTCGGCAAAGTAAAAGACGTAGGTTTCTCTAGCCACTGCAACTACAAAAAGGACAGATTTCTTGAGCTCCGTAAAAAATATAGATTCCTAGACATCTACTCTCAGAATCCAAATTATTTCATAAAGTATGTATCAAAGTGTCATGCTTAGATTGCAATAGGGAATCCTTTTATGAAAAAAATAAGATGAGCATGTGAGCTATCTGAATAATGTATTTCTTTCCATTTGATTACCTTGTACATTAGTTGTAACAAAGATTGATTGATACTTTATGAATCAGAGAAATAATGGAACCTTATTTTCCCTTGAAACCTTTGAAATTGCAGTTTAACTTTAGCAATGGGAAAATAGTTTTAATTAAAATGGTTTCAATAAATCTAGCAAGAAATAATTTGAGTGTCAAACTCTAATATTAACGCTACATAAACTTTGAAAAATTTAACTCGGGAATTGTTGAAAATTTCATAGAATTTTGCACCCACAATAATTCCTAATGAAGCTCAAGAGAAAATGAATCTTTTGAAGTAAGTCAAACCTCTGGAATTTGAGGGGAAAGGTGAGAATGTGGAAGTCAATGCAAAAATTTGGATCGAATCCATGGAATATTATTTTATGGCTGCTAGAATTGTCCCAACCAACCAAGCCATGATAGCTAAGCTAAAATTAATTGGCGAAGCTCAACTATGGTGGAAGTAGTAGTGCCGAGATCAAGGTGTCCCTGAAAATACCATTACTTGGGATTTGCTGAAAGAAGTTGTAAGAGAAAGATATTTACCTATAACTGATCACACCTAGATGATGAATGAGTTCTTTAATTTGAAGCAAATGGGGCTGACCATGGAAGTGTATTATTCCAACTTTGTTTGACTTCTTAAGTATGTATCCCCCATGGATACTGTTCAACAAGTGTCCAAGTTCTACAACGGGCTAAATTCTCCTCTGAACACTCGTTTGGAATCACTACACCCAATACACGTCCAAGATGCTTTGATTCGAGTTGCTCCTATTATGCAGGAATTACAATTAAAGCCTAACAATAATAAGTTCTAGAGCTACAATGACTAGAGCAAAGGAGGATTCAAAGGTCAAGCAAAAAGAACCCAAGGCCAATTCTATCATCAATGATAGAAGAAAAAAGAAAAATCCAATGCAATTGGAAATTTTGTTCCTACCCAGGGGAACAAGGATGGTCTTAAGTGCTTTCATTGCAATGAGCCAAGACATTTTAGGAGAGATTGTCCAAGGCTTGGTGGAAACCATCACCAAGGCCAATTTTGAGGTCAAGGCAGAGCTTCCCAAGGCTATGGTCAAGTACTTATGGCAAGAGTAAGAACGTCAAATATTACCCTAAAAGAGACTAATAGAGAGGAAGACCCTACTATGGATGAAGATATTGAAAGAGCAATTGTTCATGTTGCATTCCACATGAAGGGTCCAAATTGTCAATATTCAATAATACAAACACCAGCTAGTCACCAAGGTAAATCATTTAAAGTTTTGATTGACTATGGAAGTACACACTCATTTATTTCACCCAAGTGTGCTAAGAAGTTAGGAATAGATATAGTAAATGCATCAAAATTGCTTGTGGAATTAGCAAATGGAAAGGAAGTACTTTCTACACAACAAACTGCAAAGGTAGGGTTTAACCTAGGAGAAAACCTTTCAAGTATGAGATTTAGAGTAATGAACTTAGGATCTTATGAATGTTTACTGGGAATGGATTGGTTGATTCCCAATGATGCTCATATCCATTGTGGAAAAGGTTAAGTCACATTTCAGAATTTGAACGGTGAAATAGGAACTAGACAAGGTGAAACAGGGAAACCTAAAGTTTAATTAGCAAAAGCTTCTTGAATTGTAATAGGATTGAAGAAAGGATTACATGTTTACTTGATCAAGCTTAACGAGGTAAATCAAGACGGTCAGATAGAAGAAGAACCATCTTGGTTAAAAGAGTATGCCGACATATTTCTTGAAGAGCTAATTGAGTTACCTCCAGAAAGAGAAGTTGAAACTCGTTTCAAGAGCCGCTTCAGTGGAGGCAAAGAGACCTTACAAAATGTCTATTCCTGAAGTCATCAAACTAAAAGAATAACTCAAATAACTGCTAAAACAAGGGTATATTCTGCCAAGTAGTTCACCATGGGGAGCCCCAGTATTATTCCAAAAGAAGAAAGATGGAACTCTCCATCTTTGTATCGACTAGACCAGGTAACAATAAAGAATAAGTACCTAATATCAAGGATAGACGAGTTTCTTGATCGTCTACAAGGAGCAAGGATCTTTTCTAAGATCGATCTTCGGTTAGGATATTACCAGATTAGAGTCAAGAATTAAGATATTCCAAAGACCACCTTCAACACAAGATATGGTCATTTTGAATTCATCGTGATGTCATTTGGGTTGACAATGCCCCAGCTACCTTCAATAGGTTAATGCATGACATTTTCAGACCTCATCTCGATGACTTTGTTCTTATATCTTTGCATGATCCTAGAGACAATGAGAACACACAAGTATGCCAAGAAAAAGAAGCATGCCTTCTTCAAAAACAAGATTGAGTACTTGGGATTTATAGTGTCTCTGTTGAAGGATATCAATAGATCCTGCCAAGGTCAAACATGTTCAAGATTGGCCACCCCAACCACTATCAAGGAAGTGAGAAGTTTTCTAGGTTTGATAGGATGGTATAGAGTATTCATAAGAAACTATGCCCAAATTGCAACACCTCCTATAGACCTACTCAAAAAGCAAGTTGCCATTATCTAGACACCAATTGAATAGTCTAGCTTTGAGCAACTAAAGCATAGTTTGGTAAGTGCTCCTATTTTAAGGCTACCTAACTTAAGCAAGGAATTTGAAGTTGTCACAGATGCCAGCTCTCTTGCATTGGGATGTGTACTAATGTAGGAAGGTCATCCTTAGCTTACTTTTCAAGAAAATTGAAAGCCCATGAAAAGAGATATGCTACTCATGACTTGGAGTTGCTAACTGTGATCTATGCTCTCAAATTATGGAGACATTACTTGCTTGGAAATAAGTTTTCCTTAGTCACAGATCATAAAATTCTTAAGTGGATTTTTACTCATCTTGATCTTAATATGAGGCAACGACGGTGGATCGATATTCTACAGGAGTACGATTTGAAATTAAGTTCAGACCTGGTAAAGAAAATTAGTAGCAGATGCCCTTAGTCATAAAGCCTTCCTTAATGCTATTATCGCTGAAGAACCATCTAGGGTAGAAACTCTGGCTACAATGATATCAATGCCAACTAATCCTATCATCGAGTTGACTAAGGATGAAGAAAATAAGGACCCAAACTATCAACAATTGTTTTGGAAAGTTCAGAATAAGGAACAAGATCTCAAACTCAAGACTAAGTATCAAGAATTCTCCATAGATGAAGATAAAGGACTTGTTTATTTCAAAATGAGACTATGTATTCCTTCAAGTTAGACTCTCAAGAGAAGGATACTTTGGGAAGCACATGACTCTCCTTTTTTAGGACACCCCAGATATGCAAAACCTCTTAATGCTATCAGGAAAAGCTATTACTAGCAAAGACTCAAGAGTGATGTACTTAAATATGTCACTGAATGTTTAAATTTCCAAAGGATAAAATTTGAACGTGTCAAGTTACTAGGAGAACTCCAGCCCCTTGACATTCCCAGATTAAATGGGAGTTTATTAGCATGGACTTTGTAGTTGGGTTACCTTTTGTGCAAGGAGGATATAACTCAATAATGGTGATAGTAGACATGCTAACAAAAGGTCGTTCATCTTATTCCAACAAAAAAAAATTAGAAAGCTTCAGATATTGCAAGAATTTTTGTAAAAGAGATTTTTAGGTTACATGGGTTACCTAAAAGGATCATCAATGATCGTGATTCTCTTTTCACATCACATTTTTGGAAGAGTTTATTTGAAGCCATTGGAACCCCAGCATTCCTGATCATCCACTAATGGGTAGACAAAATGAGTTAATCAAGTAATTGAGGATATTTTGAGTGCATGTTGCATTAAGGAATCTAAAAGGTGGATTTAGTATCTACCCTTAGTGGAATTTTCATATAATGCCTCCTATCATTGAAATATTCAGATGATTCCATTTTAGGCACTATATAGTCACGATTTCCATTGCCACTTAATTTCCAATCCTACTCTAAGGGTAGAAGCTTCGAGAAAAATGTTAGAAGAAATGGATGATTAAATCAAGATTATCAAACATGATATTCAAGCTTCTAGGGACCAACAAAAGGCATATGCTGATCTAAAAAGGCAAGAACGAATCTTCAAAGAGGGAGACATGGTCTTCAGTCATGTCCATCCAAAGAAGAGTTCTTTGTATTTAGGAGAATTCAAGAAGCTAAGTCCAAGATATTGTGGACCCTATAAGGTTCTCAAGTGTTTAGGACCAAGCGCTTACAAGATACAACTCCTTGAGAATATAAAAATCCACAATGTATTTCATGCTAGCTTATTGAAAGCATACATAGCTAACTCAAACCATATCCTTGATTATCAAGAAGTTGTAATACCTAACCAAGGAGTCCTTGAGCTACAACCTGACAAAATAATGTTAGAATGGATCTAGAGCATGGCTATGGTGGCTTCAAGAGATAGAGTGAACTCATGAAGACATAGAGTTGAGGATAGAATGTCACACAAGTGAATTAGGTTCCAAGATTGAACTTGGACTCATAAACACAATCTTGTGTGGTTGGACAATAACTCAAACTCTCAATTGAAAGGAAAAAAGTGCCATCATATTCATTCCACATCTTGTATGCAAGTACAATGCTTTATGGTGGTTTGGTTGTTCCACTCTCCTCATTGTGCATATGGGATTCAGGGCATCTCTTCCTGGAGCATACATCATTTTTCTATTTCTCAACACCCCCCCTCAAATGACGAGTTCCTACACTTGCTGGCTTTTGCCCTCCCAACATGATAACATGGCCCGAGAGACTAGGCAGCCTAGTCAAGTTAAAGCTTAAAACTTTACATATTTAGTAAGGGTTTTGTTTTACAAAGCAAATCCACTAAGGGAAACAAAAAATCCACTATGAGAAAGATAAATTCTTCAAAATAATCTATTAGAGTTGTTGATGGTAGTGGAAGCATCATCATCATCATCTTCTTCTTCTTCATTCATGAACTTGTTCTGGTGATGATCATTCTACATCTGTTGTGCTCTTTTCTTGTGGAACATTCACTCGCTACATGGCCAGTCTAACCACAATAGTGACATATAATCTGATCCTTGTTGTTGTTGTTGATGAATCCTCGGCCTCTTCCTTTAGGTCCAGCAGCTCCTTTGGTGTACAAGAGGTTTTCCCTAGATGATGGGACACCATCTTTTGCATTCTTGTTCTTCTGTTTATTCTCTTCATCAAGAAGAAAGTGCTCAATATCTTTAAGTGAGAGACTTGGAACATTACTTAGGATGGATACAAGATTCTCATATGGATCCTTATTTACACTTGCAAGCATCATGGCTATTTCTTCATCTTCATCAATATTCTTCTTAAGTGGTTCTAGCATCTCTAATGCCAGAGATATGATGTAGCACATCATCACTTAGTCCTTAGGCAATGATGCCTAGTGCCTTGTTATTCATGTTCTTCCATTCTTTGGTTTTTGATGGAGTTACTACAAGGATCTTACTTTCTAAATCTTCTTCCCTGTCATCTACATCACCTTCATCATTTTCAAAGAGATCCCAGACATCTTTCCTCATGAGGTGGTACATGGTGTTTTCCTTCCAGGCATGGAAACCTTCTCCATTAAACTTTGCTATTCGCTCAAGCTTTGCCATGTTGATAAGCTTCAATTATTCAACAAAAGAGTTGTATTTCAATGTGTGAAGAGACACAAGTGCAAGGTAATGTGGAGACACACCTTGTAGTATTAAGAGATACTATGTCTAGTCTTTAATCTTGAATCTTCTTCCTTCTTGATGGTGATTATTTAATGCTTGTCTTTTCCTTCAACTTGAGTCCCCTCCTTGCTGGTAAATCACTGAGTAAACTCTCAGATTAGAGTGACAGTACTTGCCTTGCCAAATGGAGGAAGAATGAGGCAAAGAAAGAAGCCTTGGTGTTGATGCTACTGCTTGAGGCCTTCACAACTTCAAAAAAATCTTCAAAATATCCCAAGTCTTGTTGAAACTTTCAAATTCAGTGCAATCACAGTGGCATTTGAGTGGTAGGAGAGAGAATATGAAGAAAATGAAGTATTATGTAAGCTTTAAGAAAGCTAACTAGTCTTGAGTTTAGGGTTTCTGGCCCATCTGATTTTGTGGTTGCAACAGAGCATACAGTGGATTATTTTGAACAAGATTTGGCAAGGATAAAGCTTAGGTGTTAGGCTTCATTTTCTCGATGAGCAATGACGAATTCGTGTAGCGCAGGAGGAGAATGAACAATACAACTAGAGGAGGCGCAGTTCTAGACAATAAGGATGAATTTTCGGAATGTCGTCTTGTAGAAGGGCTAATGTGGTAGGGCCTGCAAGGTTAAATCCTTAGATACTTTAGAGGGCTGACATAAATTTTTCTTATTCAATTGCAAGACAAAGATCCGTGAGTATTTCTTAAACTATAGTATTTTCTATAATTGAGTCTTCAATTTGGGTAGAAGAGGAAAAAGGGGGGACTAAAGGAGCTTGTGGGGACTAAGCTCTCAAAGGTGGGAGGGCTTGGGCTGAGCTTTAATAGTCTGAGATAGCTTTAGGTGAAGAATCCATGGCTGCTCAAATTGTTAAGCTGATGTCTATATTTTCAAGTTTGTTCCATGACCAAGAGTGCCAAAAGGGGAAAGGGAGGAGTGCCTTGGGGTGGTCAAGCTTTCCAAAGAGCAGTAGGAAGGGATCAAGAGAGCTAGGGTAGGTAGGGTAGGTAGGGGAAGCCAGCGTAAAATGTGCTGCAAATTGTGGGGGCTGCCCTACATGCCTCTAGGGGCAACAACCCCCCACTCCAACCACTACTGGATCTCAAGCTAATGGTGCCAGGGGGAAGGTTCCAGTGCCATAGGAAGGTTTGGGGTAGGCTCAAGAAATTTCTTGGGGATTTTTTGGGCTGGCAGCCATCGTAGCTTGTAGGAGAAGAGAGAGAAGGAGGGCTAAAGCAAAAAGTAAGTGAGATTTTTGCCCCCTTCTAACTCTTAAATCTCTAAACTTGACCTACAACCCCTAAAATTTGCATGAAAAGGAGTGACAAACTACTAAGTTAACCATTTTAACTCTAGATATGTCTAGCTCTCTAGCCATAGCTCCTACTTGCTCCAAAAAGCTAATACTTAACTGTGGTCCTTCCTGCTATACTATCTGTACATGTAACCTGAGTAACTAGGGTTTTGGGATTTGAAAAGGGAGAAAGAGAAAAGAAGAAAAGTACCAAAGCTTGATGCTCTGATGCCACTTATAATGAATGAAACTGAGAGGAGAGAGGAGAATGAGCTGAAGAGAGAGAAAGAGAGCAAGAAGGAGAGAAAAGAAGACTAGAAGAGGAGAGAGAAATATAGAAAAGAGGGGAGAAAGAAGGAGGAAGCCATGGAAGCTGAGGATGAAGGTGGAGAGTAAGTTCTTAATTATCATTGGTTGCCCTAAATTGGGACTCTTACACCTTATATGCCCTGGTCAGTGTGACTGGGTGTCTAACCCCTAGTTTCTATGTATTCCGCTCATTATAGGTTATGCAACTAGGTGGTGCAAACTAGATGGTGCAAACATAGTTGATGTAAACCTAGGCGGTGGTGCAAGTGAAAACCTAGGTGGTGCAAGTGGGTGGTGCAAGTGCTAGCTGGATTCTAGTGTATGAGTGCCTAGTGGGCAAGTGGTAGCTAGTGCATGAGTAAACTTGATGTGAGTGTGAGTGAGCTTTCAAGGTGAGTGAACCTTATGTGAGTGCATAGGGATATGAATGAACTCAAAGATGAGCAAACTAAACAAGCGGTTAGGTGAGTGAGCTTGATATGAAAAAGGTAGAGTAGTATACAAATAATGAGTGGAAAACCTAGGGTGCTACGGGATGGAGTAGTGCAAGCCTAGGGTGCAAGCTAGAGCACAACTATGAGGTAGTGCAGCCCTAGGGCAAACCTAAGTGGTGCAAGCCCTAAGAGCATATGTACTAGGGTCTAGAATGAGTGAGGTGGGATGTGTTAGGGTTTTGAGTAGTGTGGTGGGGTGTGTGTGTAAGATTTTTGTAAATATGGGGTGAGGAAGTGTGTTTGGATGTTGTGTGTGTGTGTGTGTGTGTGTGTGTGTGTGTGTGTGTGTGTGATTATGGCGATGTAAGTGTGTGGATAGAGGTGTATGTGTGTTTTTTGTGTGTGTTTATATATGTGTGTGTAAGTGTGTCTGCATGTGTTTGGATGTTGTATGTGTGTGATTATGGTGGTATAAGTGTGTGGATAGGGATGTGTGTGTGTTTTGTATATGTTAGTGTAAAGGTGAGCATGTATGTGGTGAGAATGGTTTTTTTAATTAAATAAACTTTAAAAAGAAAAAAAAGAAAAAGACAAACCTATCAACTAGTCCACCACCTCCAGTGCCACACCACTAGACAACCGACACACCAACCCCCCCAATCGCTACTACCGAGTCATTGCCATGCCATCACCTTGTCAATCCGCCATGCCAAGACAATCGCCCAATTGTTGTCGAGTCCACTGGTGCACACACACTCCAGTCCACCATCATGCCTCAACATAGCTAAACGCACATCTCAGCTTCCTACAACATCATTGTAGCTGCCCTCAACCAATGTAACTGCGCGCGTGCGCGCACACACACGCACGCACACATGCACACACGTGCACGTGCGCGCATGTGCGCGCATGCGCGCACACACACACACACACACACACACACACACACACACACACACACACACACACACACACACACACACACACACACACACACACACACACACACACACACACACACACACACACACACACACACACACACACACACACACACACACACACACACACACACACACACACACACACACACACACACACACACACACACACACACACACACACACACACACACACACACACACACACACACACACACACACACACACACACACACACACACACACACACACACACATAGATCTCCTCCTAGGTTACTCATCCCTCTTCTTCTTCTCTTTTCTCTATCTCATTTTATTCTTCTCCCTTCTTCCTACCTCCTCTACTTCTCCTTCTTCTCTCCTTCCTCTCCCTTCCTCTATCTTCTTTTCTTACCTTTGTAGCCTTCTCTTCTTATTCTATGTTACTTCTTCTTTCTTTACCTCTTCTAACACTTATCCTTCTTTTTCACTCTGTCTTCTTCTCTTCTTCTACCCTTCTATGTTATTTCTTCTTTCTCTACCTCTTCTAACACTTCTCTTCTCCTTATTTTTCATTCTATCTTCTACCTTCTTCTTCCCTTTCTTCTTCTTCTTCTTCTTCTCTCTTTCTTCTTCTACTCCTTACTCTTCTTCTTGTTCTTCTTATTTTCTTTCTTCTCCTTCTACTCCTTACTCTTCTTCTTGTTCTTCTTATTTTCTTTCTTCTCCTTCTACTCCTTACTCTTCTTTTCTTTCTTTTCTTTCTTCTCTTTCTTCTTCTTCTGTACCTCCACTACTTCTTCAACTTCTTTTTATCTTCCATCTTATGCTTCTTCTCCTCTATCTTCTTCTTTACCTTCTTCTTCTTGCCACCCTTCACCAACCCTAAGGGCTCATGAGAAGACCCCAAGAGTGAGCTATACCTCTTTACCCTATTCAACCCAAATGACTGACATGAATACCATAAAAGTGAGATATAAGTTAGATTAGATTTCAAACAATGCCAAATGCACCTTTAACTTGCAAGAAAACCACACAAGAGGTCCAACAATAATAGCCTTGAGATTTGAGATTTGAGCTTTATGTTTGTGTTTTGAGTTTAGTTTTTAAATTAAATTTTATATTTTTTTTGGAGTATTTTTTTTCTAAGTTTATGTTTTGTGTTTTTTCCCACTCTAACAAATCTAATCTCTTCAACATCTATCCAATGAACCGATTTCTTCGGATTCAACCTTCCTACCTTAGCCACATGGATTTTGGAATGCCAGCACAAATGTAGATGATTGGTGTCCCATCAATGCCATCTATGTCCATGCAAAAGCCTCCTATTTTTCCATACGGTAGGAGTGTAAGAACCTCCACGGTTATGCTATCCTTGGTTCCAACAGCAATGAAACCTAAATATTAAGCCAAACACACTACAATTGGGAGTTTGGACAGACTTCTATTTTTTCAGAAGTTGTGACTTACTTCGGAGACAATCTCTCACCTTGTCTCTCAACACTCTGCTCTAACTAACCAAGCATTTTCCTCTCTATACCAAGAAAGCAAGAAAACAAGATTAGCGTCGAGTTGTAGTGAACTCACCAACATACTTTTTTGCATTGTAGTTTGAAATCTTAAAGGCTCAAAGATGGTTCCACAACCACAATCAAAATGATCCAATGTCATCGCTCCTTCACAGCCACCATTAAGCAACCAACAAGTTGAGAAGATAGTGGAAAATAAGAGAAAAGCAAGAAGATGACGTAGAGCTTCACCTTTCCTCAATCTCTTGCTCAACACACCTCTTACTTACTCTCTCTCATTAACTCTCAACAATGGAGGTAAGATGATATAATAGAATAAGAGAATAGAAATCTTTAATAGTTGCACTAATAGAGCTTTCACAAGCAGCATAGATGCACCAAAAGGGTCATCACAACTAAGACCTCCCACCCTTACATATGCACAAATTAGGATTAGGGTTAGGTTACCTCTCTAGGATGGTGCACCATTTTAGGGTTAGGGTTTGCACCCCACTTTATGTTTTAGGATGTGAACCTTGTAAATTAGGGCTTGCACCCATTTTGTATCTTAGCGTTTCCACCACTACAAATTAGGATTTTCATCCTCTTTTGGATGTCCTAGCCACTTTGTGGATTCTAGACCAATCATCCTCATTTCATGCTTGTATCTTAGCCTAATTAGGCCAAGCCTATGCTAATCTAATCACAAATACATGTGTACAACCTACACAGCACTTGCAAGTGTGACAAATATAATGTGTGAGATTATTACAATGTGTAGGGGAATGAGCCCGACTCTCATCATAAAATAATACATCCATGATAATCTGATGTCCATGAAGTACAAAAACAGTGTAAGTGCCCAAAAATAATCATTGAAGTGCTCCAAAAATAATAATACACCATCAAATAAATCAAGCACTTGTATCTTGACTTTGCTAACCTTCTTTGACATTAGCCTTCACAAAATACTATTCACAACAATGAATATGAAAGTCATTGGGAATTAACCAATCCATTCCTAGCAAGCACTTGTAAGCTCCTAAATTCATGACTTTGAACCTCATGTTGGAAAGATTTTCTCCTAAGTCAAATTCTACTCTTCTAATTTGTCGAGTAGAAATTTTATCTTTCCCATTTGCTAATTCCACTAACAACTTAGATACAAGTTCAATGCTTACTCCTAGTATTTTTGCACACTTGATGAGATAAATGAGTGGATACTTCCACAATTAATTAAAATATTAAAGGTTTTACCTTGGTAGGTTGCTAGGGTTTGGATTACTAAGAACTAGCATTTAGGGCACTTCTTGTTGAGAGCATCATGTAATGTTGTTCTTTCCATGTCTGCTTCTAAAGTGGGATCTTCATCTATTTATTTCCATGCCCTTAGAAAATTAATTGACCTGAATTTGGGTACTGTCTATTGAAGTGGTTGGGTTCATTGCAATGGAAACATCTTACTAACTCCTTATTGCAAACTGTAGGTACCAAGTTTTCAACTACACTTGTCTTGACCTTCTTCTTTTGACTGGGACCCTCTTGACATATCCTCATGGTCCTTTGTATATGGAGAACTTTTTCCCCGAAATCTACCACTCTTGGATGTTGATGGAAGTTCTTGTATAATCGGCCTTGCTTGAATTAATGTGACTTCTTGTAAATCGAATGTGTGCATTGCTTCAAGATGAGTATCCAATGGAGGGTTTAGTTTGTGACAAAACTTTGATACTTGTTGGTGGGTGATATCCATGGGTGGGGCATACTTCAGAAGGGATACAAATCTAAAATAGTAAACTTTCAAACTTAGCCCATATTGCTTCAAGCTAAAGAATTCATTCATATTTAGTGTGTGGTATGCCAGTGGGAGATATTACCCACATACAACCTCCTTCAGCTTTTTCCAAGTAATGGTTGCTTCCACAATCCCTTCGCCTTGCACCATTGCTTTCACTAAAGTTAGGCTTCGCTCATCAACTTCAATTTAGCTATCATTGCTTGATTTGGGGAGGAATAGTGCTTGTAGCAGCAAAGTAATCCTCTATAGATTCGATCAAAATTTCCACTTTAGAATCACCATTCTTTTTTTTTCCATCAAAATCGGGTGGTTTGATTTGCTTGACAATGAATTTCTTCTCTTAAATTTCAAGTGGGGTAAGCATAGGCATGGAAGGTGCAATACCTTAGTTTTGATAACACTGTGCAAAATTAGTTGCGCATCTTGAGTGCTTACAAATATTTGCCTCTCTTTAAGATTTTTTTCAATACTTGAATCCACAAAATTTTAAATTTACAAGATAAGGTTAGTACAAAGTACATAATCTTGTGACATTTTGAGACTCCTTTATTATTCAGGATTTGTAATAGGACTAACCGGATTTTATTATTACATCAAGTAGATAGTTGGAATCAAGCTACGGAGTTTTTTGGGTTACAATAGTCCTAATTGTGAAATTCACATACATTAATAGTTTTATAGGCTGGAGGTTCATCAAATATTTTTAGGACTTTGTGTTTTTGGGAAAGATTTGGGAAAACATCTTTACAATAATTGTGGTAGTGCAAGTACCCTAAAATGGTAATGCGCTTAGTTGAAAGAATTTGAACTACTTGATCATAAAGTTCTAGCAAATCCGTTCTCCACCTATGTTGAGGATGGGATTTAGACATGACTCTTCGAATATAAATAGCTTGACCAGTTTAAGGTCTTCATATACTTGATTCTTTTAAGGTTGTTTTGAAGGTAGGCAAGTTGATAAGCATTGATAAAGCAATAGACTTTACTTCGCATCCATTGATGCTTTTGATATAGTGGCAAATGATTATATATACACTCCAATATCCTCATAAGCAATCCTAGCAATCAAAATCAAGGGAGTGCATTGCTTACATAAACATTGCTCGGAATACCAAGAATTTTTGCCAATCTTCATTATTCTGAAAGATATTCTGCCGATATTTAGAGGGTGAACCATTTTTTTTCATCAAACATTTCCTCAAACAAGTTTACAAATAAATATTTCCATACATTACTTCCATTTCGGTCTGATACCATGTACGATGTGCCTACTTGAGATATCCTCAGTAGCACGATTTAGTGGTCCATTGAGATGATTTTCTAAGCAATGTCACCCAGTACTCCTTTGAGTAACATGAGGATTATTTCCTAGACTCTCTTGAGTCCAGTTTGCACTGAAAGGTCTTGGCACTCCCACGAGAATCGACCTAAATTTTGGTTTCTAAGTAAGCTAAGGTCTTCTACTTGGGGTTAACTATAATGTCGGTCTTTGAGCAACTACTTGTGTTAGATTGCTCCAACTTGTTTTGCAATTAGTTAAAGGAGAGTGAGAAATGAGGGGAAGTATTAGTATGTTGACCCCTTTTCCCATAAGGCAAAGTCTCACTCCCCTAAAACGATATGGGGTCAAGATTCCAATTGATTCTAAGATCAATTTTTTTCCTATACTCTAATGCTTCGAATTTGTGATAAGCTCTCAGCTTACTGAGACTACCCTACCTTAAGGAAGATTTGTCAAAAATCACACCCTCTCCCACTTTCCTCACTTGGATAGTTTTAGTTGCCTACTTACCTGACACATTTGTGTTATACACATAAAATCAGCTTCTTTCATTAATCCTTTTAGTCACAATGTTTATTCATGTAATTTAAATCACAACACAAAAACAATGAAAATAATCCTTTTTGAAAAATAACTTTTTTATTTAATAGAAAATCTTATACAAGTATTCATCTTCTACCCCATATGGAAGAACAGTACGAAGGCCTTTATTTTTCCAAGATTTCCACCCCTAACTAGTAATGAGGCCTCAGGAAGTCCATATTGAATTGTGTAGGAGTTTGGATGATTCCTAAGAGTTTAAGAGTTTACCAACTAGAGCCCCCTTTGGCATCCTCAACTCCTCCTATCCAAGGATCTCTCTATGGAGTGATCTCTCACCATCAGGGTTGGTCCAAACTCCTGAGGTAGCAAAGCTAATCCCCTTTGAAAAAGGGACCTGGAACTAGCCTTAGGGGAGGTCTAGTATGCTTTTCTTCTTATCCTATTGAAAATTTTATACATTAGGATTTTTTCTTCAATTTAAGTAACTTCCTAAGTGCATCAAGTTAAACTTGTATGCATTGTTACAAGCATAAGAAATTCTTCTTCAAGAAATATTCCTACACATGTAAAGAGGCAATTTGAACAAGATCTTAACTTAGAGGTAATTCTTTCCAACTGGGCCCTCTTCTAACTTCTTGGATTTTTCCTAGTTTTCATTTAGATTTGGTTTTTTTCTAAGTCCCTCTATTTGAGACCTAAAATTTGATTGTCCTTCCTTCATTGGTTATCATTAGTCTTTGTTTGCAAATTTCATTCATAACCCTTGTCAAAGGTTGGCCGCTTGACCTCATTACAGATCTTGGATTTATCCTAATTTGTGAAAATTAATCGAACCTTGGAATCATGATTTTTCCTTGGAAACTACGTGAGTCAACAAGGCGAGTATTTTTCCCATGCATTTTTTAAAACTTTAATTCTTCTCAAGGAGAGTTATATCATCCTTTTAGTTATCTCATGACCTAGGACTCATAGTTCACTTTGTTATGTTGGCAAATAAAATTGGTTCAAATATCCTAGGTTTCAAAATAAATACATATTCAATTTAATAATTTTCAATGAGCTATGTACGCTATAATTTCAACTTAATTAATAATAGTGGAATTATCTTCCTTTAAAAATACTCCTAATCAGTAATTTTTTATCACTTGCTTTAATTATCCTAATTCACTTTAAATGAATTACAAGTACCAAGAAAAACTATTTTTATATGTTTGTATGATTTATAAATACTTTAATTATCCTAACTTACTTTGAATAAATTATAAATACTAAGAAAAACTATTTTTCTATATATGATTTATAAATACTAAAGAATGTATTCTTGATATTTATGTAATTTGTAAATACAAAAGAAAATGTCATTGATATAATTTTTTACTTTCCCTATATTTACATAATTTGCAAATGCTAAAAGAACTATTCTTATTGTAATTTTCAATTTTTCCAATGTTTACATCATTTATAAATGCTAAAAGAAATGTTCTTAATGCATTTTTCATTCTTTCTAACATTTCTTTTTTGTTGAAATCTTGTTAAGTTATAATGTCTTTACCAAATATTGAAACTCTTTTATTTATGTTTCTAGGCCGTGTATTGAATGAATGTTAAATTACAAAGGAACCTGATCTTGTGTTGCGTGTGATGGTGTGTCGACCACATTCACGACTATATTGGTAGCTCCCATGCTCCACACTCTAGAATGTTGTCTCTTTGGGATCATCATGAAAAGGGAGTCCACGCGCACTAGCTTTGAGTTTGAACAAGAACTCCAAACCTTGTGAGACAGAGACTTCATAGAGAGGAGAAGGCTTGCTCCACGGGTATTAGAGGTGCAAAGGTCGATGAGTCTTTCATATTTCAAAGTGGTACCCTCTTTCATGGTCGATGTAGACTTCCCCTTGCTCTTCTTTGTCTCACTCACTCACTCTCACTCACTCTCATTCACTCACTCACTCTCTCTCTCTCTCTCTCTCTCTCTCTCTCTCTCTCTCTCTCTCTCTCTCTCTCTCTCTCTCATTCACTCACTCTCTCTCTCTCTCTCTCTCTCTCTCTCTCTCTCTCTCTCTCTCTCTCTCTCTCTCTCTCTCTCTCTCTCTCTCTCTCTCTCATTTCTTAATTCTCTTCCTTTCTATTCCCCTTTTCTCTACATCTCCCTCCTTCTTTCTTCTATTTTCTTTCTCCTCTCTTCTTCACCATGTCTTATCTTCCCCTCATCCTCTCTTCTCCTTCTCCTCACTTCTTTGCCACCTCTTCTACTTTCCTCCTCTTCTCTTCTTTTCCACCTCTTCTCTTGTCCTCCTTCTCCACCTCTTGTCTTCTCTCTCTCTCTCTCTCTCTCTCTCTCTCTCTCTCTCTCTCTCTCTCTCTCTCTCTCTCTCTCTCTCTCTCTCTCTCTCTCTCTCTCTCTCTCTCTCTCTCTCTCTCTCTCTCTCTCTCTCTCTCTCTCTCTCTCTCTCTCTCTCTCTCTCATTGAGAATAACAAATGATGCTTAATACTTATGACCATAGAGGCTGGATGTGTGCCCATAAGTGGCTTTATATGGAAGATAGACATATGATGTATGCTCTAGGAAGAGACAATAGAATCCCATCATCACAATAAGGTAGAGTGGTACTATCCAAATGCTATATAAGCATGTACTTGACACTCATTTCAATGAATGGATCTATTATTTTGAGTCATTGTCACTGTCACTGTCCATCTTACACAAGAATGTCTTTGTGAGTCCAAGCTTCCATCTTGGAACCTAATTCACTTGTGTAATAGTTAGTCTATCTAAGTCCATATCATCATGAGTAGTGTCTTCATCTTTCATCCACCATAGTTAAACCTTGCTCTAGATCCATGTTTCTTAACATGGTATCACAACCATGGCTAAGCGAGGTAGCTAGTGGTGTGATTTCTTCTCCTTTGCAAGCTCTACAATCTATCCCTCTTTCATTCTTCTCCTTGTACAAGTCCCTCTTCTCCTTTGCAAGCTCTACAATCTATCCCTCTTTCATTCTTCTCCTTGTACAAGTCCACTGCCATCCCAATCTCTCAAGCCATCCAACATCAAGTGTGTATGCGAGGTGAAGAAGCTCAAGGAAGGTGGTACTACTGGAAGAGCTCAAGGAAGAAGGTGCTACTCATTCAAGGCAATCAAGATGCTTGGTTTGGTCTTCACTTTGAAGGTATTGAAAGTTCTTGTCATTTCTATTTCCTCAAGCTATCATTTGAAAGGAGTAGAAGGGTTCAGCCCCATTGAAGGTTTGGCAAAAGGCTTGCTTAAGCTAGGGGCCTGCTTAAGCTAGGGGGCAACTTGGCTCATCAAGCAGGGGGCCTGCTTGTGCGCTGTGTAAGAAAGAGTGTTGCTTGTCCAAAGAAGCAAGGGGCCTGCTTTTTTCTAGTTCTGAGATAGAGAGAGAGAAGAGAAAGAAGAGGTGGTTTTGTGAAGAGCTCAAGGCTCTAAGCCTCAATGTATAGTAATTGAGTTTGTCGACTGATTCATAGGATGGAAAAATAGCACCATCTAAACTAGTTCGTCATATTTGCCATCTTCATTTGTTTTTTCTCTAAAGTCTAAGCTTGAGGCTTTTTTTAAAAAAAGCTCTTACTCAATCAAGCCCCTTTCACACTACAAATCGGTTCTTCATTCTTAAACCTCATTCACACCTTCTCTCCCACAATCAAAGCCCATTCACGTTGATCTCATTTTTAAAACCTGTTTGCCTCCAATCTTTTTCACTCTACTCCATCAAGTGTCTTTAGACACTAGCATTGTGTGCCCTTCTCAATATCTTTATAAAAAGGGATTAGACACTACCCAAGTATACTCGCGGTGAGACCTTCTCGATATTGAAATGTTTTGTTTGCACCTTACACAAGAATCCAATGTCAAGAGAAAATTCTATGCCATTCCTTTAGCAAGTGAAAACCAAAATCTCAAAAATTATGTATTCCAAATCCATGTATCCCAAAATTTGTGTCAAAAGAGAGCTTGTCAAGACAAGGCCATGAACCCATCAGTGTATCCATTTGTAAGAGCATGAAGCACAAAGATCATGTCAAGAAGACTAAAGAAAAAAGAGAAGTACCACTTATCAAAAAAGGGGGCAAGGATCACAACAACAAAAAAAAGAGCATGAAGACCAAGAAGGAGTCAAAGAAGATCAAAGACACCCAAAATATTGAGGATATTACCATAGGTTTCCAAAGAAGCAAGAAGAAGATAAAAAATTTATTTTCGCTACTGAAAACAAAGAATTTTCCCTTAGCGGATCTTTATTTCCTGTAGTGGATCTTGTTTCCCATAGTGGATGTAAAAGCCCTTACCAAAGATGTAAAGTTTCAAGCTTTAACTTGACTAGGCTGCCTATGAGCTAGTCTCTCAGGCCATGTCATCATCTAGGGGGGCAAAATCTAGCAAAGCGTAGGATCTCATCATTTGAGGGGGGGTCTGAGAATAGAAAATGATGCTTCATATGTATGCCCATAGAGGCTGGATGTGTGTCCAAAAGAGGCTTGTCCATAAGTGGCTTTATATGGAAGATAGACATATGATGTATGCTCTAGGAAGAGACGGAAAAATCCCATAAGCATAGTGAGCTAGAGTGGTACTATCCAAATGCTATATAAGCATGTACTTGACACTCATTTCAATGAATGGAACTATCAATTTGAGTCATTGTTAGTGTCATTGTCCATCTTACACAGGAATGTCTTTATGAGTCCTAGCTTCCATCTTGGAATCTAATTCACTTGTGTAATAGTTAGTCTATCTAAGTCCATGTCATCATGAGTAGTGTCTTCATCTTTCATCCACCATAGCTAAACCTTCCTCTAGATCCATGTTTCTCTCTCTCTCTCTCTCTCTCTCTCTCTCTCTCTCTCTCTCTCTCTCTCAACAACTAGTGGGGTTCAATAAGGCATTAGCCTAAGCTAAGGCTTAAGCTATTCTTTATAGCCAAAATCCTTAGTCTATCAGCCTATTTCACTCTCCGTTTAGTCATGCGAAACTCCTCTCTACCTCATGTCTATGCATTCGAGGTTTTTCATTGATCATACACTTGTGGGGTGTAGCTTTGAGGCTATCAAATGGTGACATTGATGACATCCATGGCGACGTGCTTGAGGATGATGACAGTGATGGTGTAGTTGTTTGACAAGAAGTTAACCAATTTTCCCTTCTTTTTCTCTTAAAAAAGATTACCAAAGTTTTCAACTTTAAAATCAACTCTCCCCCCTAACACTAGTTCATGTGGAAAAAGGGGGGGGAAACACATTATAGGAGAAAAAAACTAAAGTTGAAATGTAAACATTGGCAGAAAAATAACACCAATATAATAATTACTAGATGAAAATCAAAATGAACACATGATAAAATACAGTATCATTATTTCATTATAATTCAAGGTACAAATAAAAAAAGAGGTTACAATTGAGCCATAGCGTACAAAAAACTTGTGGAGCTTTAAGAGCTTTAAAGGAGACTACAATCTAGAGGTGTTTCTTTTGAGAGTTTAGTTTGGGAGGTTTTATGTAAGGATCTTTGAAGTTAGTGCTTCTCTGAGGGAGGTGAACAATCGCTAATCCCTTTACCTCCTAAGCCAGATGTTATAGACTTTGTGGTAGTCTTTGTCTTCTTTAGACTGGCGTGCTATGCAATACCTTTCTTCTTCATCTTTCTCAGAATTTTAGTGCAAACCTTAGAGATCACTTTGATCTCATCATCGGTCATCTTTGCGTGGTTTCTCCTTCAAGTAGCTCTTTTGCATATGGATTTTTAGTTTCATATAGTTGTTGCCTCACCTCAAACATTGTCGCACTTCAAACATAGTCTTCTCTAGCTCTTAGCCTAGCTCCTCCAAAATAGGATCCTCTCCTAGTGGATTTACTAACCCCATTGCCCATCCCTCTACTATGTGGTGGGGCTTCTCACCACCCTTTGTGGTACCATGCACTTTATTTTCCCCCCCCCATCTCATGCACTATTGATGTTTGGCTTTCTAGAGGACCTTGCCTAGGAGTGCACTACTGCACAAATGTTGAAGCAATAATATTTAGCATTAAAGTTCTCTTAATCAAATTGTATAATCAAATCGCTAAGAAGAGACCAATGCCATCAAACATAACAAGTTTTTTTTTCACTTTATCTACATGGGAAAAAAAATGTCTAAAGCGTGAAACAACAGTGAGCAATCTACTATTTAAAGTACAAACTTGTATTACTTGCAATGTGGTCATCTACATGCATAGCACCAAGTGCTAGCATTGTTAGTGCATCATTCCAAGCCTCTTCACAACCCTAAAATGGACAATGGAACCAAGAGGTACATGCAGCCACAAAGCAAAGTGGATAATAGAGGTGTAGACACTGAGGCATGTATACACTTGTCACAACACTTTGCATAATCGACATTCCACAATCGGTGCAGTCACTAAATGGCACATTGCTATTGGCCATGCCTAGCTAAACATGTAGTCTAATGAGTAGGACATGCATTTTTGTCGTAAATAAATTCATAGTCACCTCCTCAAATCTGAGATGCACTATCACTGCCTCTATGTCGCATACTAGATTGCCATGTTGAAGCTGCAATGAAAATGGCATAGCAAACTTTACAACAAATTAAAGTTTGCAAATGTCAATATTATTACTAGTTGGAAATCAAGCTTGCAAACATGTAGCTTTGCCACCTCTTTGTCAAATTGATTGATGTCTAGTATTTCTATATCCTGGACACTGATGTCTCATAAGGACTACTTTTTTATGGCGATCATCCCCTCGAGCTTTGCAATTTTGACCTCATTTGGCACCAACACAAATTTATGCATTTGAAACTCCTACATATCCTTTTTTATCTTCTCAAATATCTTCACAGCTCCACACATAAAGCCAACCTTTTTGTCTCTACAAGTTTTTGATGCTTTATGAGTAGTGTTTATTACATCAAGGCAGTGGTGCTTTGTGTCGAGCTTCGCAATAGTAGTTGTAGCTCTCATGTTACAAAGTGCTGCTATATTAGCACTTGATGTGGAGTGGGTGGTTGAGGAGATACTTGAGATAGACTCAAAATCACACTTGTTCAAAAACTCTGTAGCATGCCTTAAAAACATGTGTGTACCAAAGTTTATAGGCTAGTCATTAGTTGTACTAGGTGCATCACTATAAAGAGATGGATTTTCAACAAGTGGTTTCACTTTAGCTACCTGGCTTGGCCCATTTCTCAAACCTCCATTTCTCCAATTTCCTATCCAATTTGTTTTGCTGCTATATCATCCTGACTACACCCTCCACAAATTGGCCCATGCCACAAGACTGGGGCTGTCATCTATTCCTTTGCATTTTTGCCACATTAATCTACATGCAAAATGCATGCTCACCTCATTGTTTGGAGGTGCTCCTTGATATACCATATGGTATAAAATAATGCACTCTTTGAATAATTCTGGCCTTAAGGCCCTTAAATTAATCTTCTCCCTCTGATATTGTCTACGTAGCCAATTTTTCAACCATTCTAAGTCTGCAAAATCATCATCCTCAAGAAGTTTGGGATCTTGCCCAACCTGGCTCAACCTATATTCTGATTCGAAGTCTTCCTTTGTAAAACAAAATTTGGTCTAAATTGGTAACACTATTTGAGGTGTTTATGACCACCTCCCTCCGAAAAAACGTACATAAAATCAAGTAACTATGCAATTGGACAACAAATTAAAAATCATGCAAAAGAGTGGAAACTTTACTTTCTAGTGTGTGCGACACTATAGTGGTACTCTAGTGGTGAACCATTCCAAACTGGTATTCGACCCGTTTTTAGCTTCTCTAGCACTCAATTACCATGTATGAAACTACTAAATGTGCAGTGGTGGAGAAACACTTTCAAGATGTTGGAGCACCACTTTTCAAGCCGTGAAGCAATTTAGTTGAAATTTAAAGTACTCCACCACATTCTAGCAATGGTTGCTAACCACTTTGAAATGCTTCTAAACCACTTTTAAGTGGTGGACTGAAACTACAAAGCATTCAATTGGTGCAATAAGAATATAAAGTGACACTACACAACTTGCAAAAATACTAGAACTTCAAACTAGAATAGAATGACCTTAACTAAGTCAAGCACCACTTTTTTTAGATTAGTTGAAACAACTTTCAAGTAATTGATATCCGCTTTTAGTCAGTGTTTTATCCAAAATGTAAAAATTTACCACAAAAGACTAGCTAGGAATCACTTTAAACTAGAGGAACATCACTTTTTCCCATTCAAGCAAAGGTTGCATGACACTTTCAAATGGTTTTATGCCACTTTATATTGATTATTACCACAGAAAAAGTCGAGGATCCCCACACAAAGGTAGAAATGCAAGTTTTATAATATCATTTCTGAGTGGAGGTACAATGGAGCACCACTATTTAAGTAGTGAATAAATTTAGTTGAACTTTTAAGTGCTCCACCACATTTTAACAATGGTTGTAAACCGCTTTGGAATGCCTCTGCACCACTTTAAAATAGTGGAGAAAAACTTCAAAGCATTCAAATGTTGCAACAAGAATGGAAAGTGATACTACACTAGTTTCAAAAATACTAGAACTTTGAACTAGAATAGAATAACGTTAGCCAACTCAAGCACCACTTTATTTCACATTGAAAGTGGTTGAAACACTTTTCAAGTGATTAAAGTCCACTTTTTGTTGACATTTTAACAAATAAGTAGAAATTAGCCACAGAGAATTGGTCAGAAACCACTTTAAACTAGAGAAACATCACTTTTTCTCATTCAAACAGAGATGGAACAATACTTTTAAATGGTGTTACTCCATGTTATACTTGTGATCTCCACAAAAAAGTGGAGTATCACCACGCAAAACTGGAAGTGTAGGTTATATAGTACCATTTCTAGAATGATGGAGTATCATGTAAAGGCAGTGAAAGATAACCTTTTAGCGCTAAATACCTCTATATAGTGGGTTGTATAGGTTTTTTTAGTGTCCTTGATCATGTTTTGTTGTTTATACCGTTATATGGACCACTTATCATTAGTGAAAATCACTTATTAGTAATTAGCACCACTTTTCAGTGTGGTAGGCACCATTTCTTAGTATGGTTGGTACCACTTCTACAATAAAACATAAGTGGTGGTCACCACTTCTTACATATGTGCATCACCAAAAAATGGCATACTCTACTTAAAGGTGGTGGTCAGCATTTTTAGTGGCATGTACCACTTTTATTACTACATACCAGTTCTTAGTGATAGGAAACACTAAAAAGTTGTAAGACACCATCAAAAAGTGGTTACCCAACTTATGTGGTAGACACCACTTTTTTGTGGCGGGTACTACTTTTTATTACTACATACCACTTTTTAGTGGTAGGAATCATTGAAAGGTTATAAGACAACATAAAAAAGTGACTACCCAATAACTTTTTAGTGGTAGACACCACTTTTTATTGTTGCATACCAAAATTTAGTGGTGGGTGCCACTTTAATGTGGTAAACACCACTTTTGGTGGCAACCACTTTGTACATTAACAAAGAGAGATGAGTGGTCAGAAGAGGAGTTTAAGAAGATCAAGAGGAAAGCCTATTAATTTTTCTTAAAAGATGAATACTTGTGGAAACATGCTAAGAAGAAACAGGGTATGCCATTACGAGTTCTAGGTGATAGAGCTTCACAAGTAAACGTTATGCAAGAATTTCATGAAAGCTTATGGGCTGGTCATAGAGGTGTTTGAGATACTTTTGCAAAGATTAAAGAAAGATATTGGTGGCAGGCCATGTTGGAGCCCCAAGAGGAACACCAAGGAAAAGGGAATTCTCTTGCAAGAAAATATATCTTGTAACATCAACAAGCTTTTACTTCATTCTTTTGATAACCAAAACAAAGAAAACAACAAATCTTCATGCAGCATCATAATAGATTTCTCCCACGGATTTGATAGAATCAACCATAATCTTCAACATCTTCATAGAATTCATCAATAGAACAAAGAACATAGAAGAATACACCATCTTTGAATGGAAATCAATCACATATTATTCATCTTCAATGTCTTCATAATTCTCTCTCTCAATCTCTCATATACAGTTACACTGTTTTGATAGAATTGGCTATCTCTGGCTCTCTCTCTCTCTCTCTCTCTCTCTCTCTCTCAATAGTACATCATCTCCTCACTACAATACTCTCATAATAACTCTCAATAATCCTTCTTAGGTCATGGATGCACCTCCCAAGAGGTATGTCTGATATAAAGAGTCACTAGAGCCACTACAGTGTCTTTTCATAGCTCACTACTGTCACTGTCACTCAATCTTCTCTTCAATCTTCAGCACAGCTGCTTCTTCTATTTGTTTTAGCTCTTTTGAACTTAGATTTATCCTCAAAATTTAGAAAACTTTCCCAAAGTCACACATACTTTCTACAGAACACTTACAGAAGGTCTACAGAACAGTTACAGTACAATACCAGAGCAACTACAGTACAGTTACAGTACGGAGACAAAGCAGAGACAGAGGCTCTACAGAAGGTTATAGAAGGTCATCAAAACCTCATAACTCATACTCAAACCATTCCATACTATAAAAAACCATTCAATAAGCTTCCAAAAGATCTCAATCTTCATCAATCATCAATCCATGCTTCATACAGAAGACAATCAGAACAAAACAGAAGCTATACAGAACCAATCAGAACATCACAGAACATCATAGAGCTTCATATCTCCACTGAGAATCATCATGAACTTCCAAAACATAATCAATATCATCCAAAACACTCTTAAATACTTCCATTAAAAATCATACATCACTCTAAATCCATCAAAAATCAATCATTCAGACCTTAAAAACAACAAAAATCAGTAAAAAATTCAGTCTTTTTCCACTCTCAACATATCCCCACACTTAGAAAGGAAGCGTCCTCGCGACCTAAGGAAAGGAAGAATATAAGTTCACTAAAGAGCTGAATATTGTCTTCCGTCAAATCTTCAATAATCTTTCGAAAACACGACCCCAACTTATCACCTGTATCTGATAGAAAAAACTACTAAAGGAAAACTTCAGTTATTCATTAACTCATCTGATTAATCATTTAAAAAACTATAACAAATTTATAAAGGATATAAGAGGTTCTCTTCAGCTTTTCACCGTAGGTGTCTATCCACCATCAATAGTTTGAAAAGAGTTCTCAAACAAAGTATTCTCAATCAGCACGATCTCATCACATATAATTATTACTACACACTCACAAACACTAACACAACCATCTGAATGACACCTCCAAAAAGAGATATATATCATAAAGAATCATCCAAAATACATTGCAAAGGTATCAATGAAGATGATCCCTTTTGAAGGCTTGGTGGTTTCGAAAATGATCCATGGAGAAGGATTCATCTACAAATGTCTTTAGAGGATTTTGAAAGAACTGCAGGCAGCACATCCTTTCTAGCAAAACAAGGTATTTTCTAGGTAGACATAGGACATGAAAATACAAGACATCCAACTGGTGGGAGTGAATGTTTACATTGACATTCATACAAAGTTTTGGAATGGCCTTTTGATCGGGCCTTTTTATCATTATGGGAATGCCTATGCATGTATGCTAGATACCAAGCAAAATGAGCTATCAATCTCACAGAAGGATCTAGAGATTGTGAATATTGGTGAGCAAAATGAAGGTAGTTCTGGTATGCTTGACTGGAAGTTGTCCAATCTCTTGGAATTATTGGCCAATTTATCTGAGGTCCCATAAGAGAATCAGTCGAGCTCCATCCTCTTCAAACCCTTCGTATTCACTAACCAACTGAGGGGGTTGAGGAATAGAAGTGGTAGGAGATGGAAGTAGAATAAGTAAAAGTGGATGAAGAGATGGGTAGGCAAAATCATAAAAGGAAGAAGTGGTAGGAGATGGGAGTAGAATAAGTAAAAGTGGCTGAAAATTTTAGGGAATCAGTTAGGAAGGGTGTTAATTGATTAATAGGAAAAGTAGAAGGTATATGGATGGATGGTGAAGGGCATGGTGGAGAAGGGGAAAATACTCTATCTTTGACAAAAGAGCAATAGGTAAATATGGAAATTTGAGGAAAAGATTGAGGTTGGAAAAGAAGGGGTAAGATTACTGTTGAATTGGTTTGATAAAGGGAAAAATAGGTATCATAGCGATGAGCCATTTGTTGGTAATACAGTAGGCTAGGGATAGAGGGACCTAAGACAGATCTTCTTTGATAGGCATAAAAAAAGGTTGAATCAAATGGATGGTTTTTGGAAAGGTGAGCTAAGAGATCCACCCTCAGTTGGTTACTGCTCTGTACATAGGTAGAAGTTGTGTTCTAACGTTGATTCAGGACCACAGAATCAACCATTGAGTGCCAGGAATTATCCAAGCAAGTAGCCACTTTTAAGAAGTAACACTAGAACATGTCATCTATCCGCAACTCCAAATAGTTGACATACAAAACAGCTTGCAAAACCACATCTCCCATATACCAGGCCATATCTACTTCATCTAGAATCAACAAATCACCTCGTAGATACATATATGATAGCAACATGGTATCCGTCGTCATAGAATCTTCAAACACCATACGGACCACTTCTGTCAGTAACTCAGGAGACCAAGCCCCACTCCAACCATCCTCTAGAAGAGGAAGATCCATCATTGAAAGCTTCATGTAAAAGGCCAACTTTTGCAATTGATAGTGGACAATGATCTAGAGGAACATACTCCTGGAAATGCTCAAATGTTGACCATAACAAATCCATCCTGGATTGCAAGATTTCCACTTTATCTTGGAACAAAGGACACAAGGTAGCCTATCTTTGGAGAACTGTCAGGTCCTGCTTGGAGATAGAAGGAATCAATGGAACATTGGGACTTGGAGAAACAGACCGTGACTGTGTCAGTTGGTCTTGCAACTACTTGATTTGGGAAGCTTGTGATTCCACTGTGTCATGAGCAATCTGTAAGGCTGAGAGTTTTGCATCTAAAAGAGTTTGAAACTCTTGTGCTTCTTTGGACATCCTCTCCTTCTCCTTTGACATTTTAGTGACCTCTGATTGAGCTTCGGTTAACTGAATCTTCAAAGAAGATATCTCTTCTCTTTGAGCCTCAATCATTTGGGTTTGTTACTCCATCTGCTTAAACAGATCTGCAAGTGTGTCTTTAGCAGAGGCTAATTTTGATGTTGCCTTATGCAACTGGTCTTTGGACTGCATCAGTTCTTCATAAAAGGAAGCATACAGCTGTTGAACACAGGCTGTCTCACTGAAAGTTCAATCGAACTCTAGATATCTTTACAGAGAAATGAAATGGCATCTCTCGACACTAGATTGTTCAGTGAAGGGACTGATATGTCCAAGGAACCCTCTCCATGTGCTCTGAACAGGTTGTTACATGTGAGATAAGCAGGGAGGTCATTGCCAGATGTAGCAAGAATTGTGACTGAAGGAAGAACTGAAGGAGCTTTATTTACCACACACTTCAAGCGTTTTCGTTGAATGACCAGTGGAGGAGGGGAATCAAGATCCTCTATATCAATAGGTTCTGACTCTTTTGAAGGTGGAGGGGGAGGTACTGGATCAGATGGAGAAGGTGGTAGCACACCCTTCTTTAGGCCTGAGTATGTCAAGAAAGCATATAGGTAGGATCCATAGGTGACATTTGTAACATTTACCCTGGTTACTTTGACGAAATGTTGATCCATCTTTGTGAGTAGGTAAGTGCTCCAATCAATAGCCACTCCTTTTAACACCATCCTTGAAGCTGTAAAGAGCTCTTTGGAGAAGTAATGGGATGGTGTTTTGGTAGGCATAAACCTGTCTTGGAGAAACTGATAGACCAACTTCCACACAGGATCAGTGATCATGGAAAAAGAGACTCCTGAAGTGTTGATCACTTTCTTAACATCTAGAATTTCCTTGGTCTGCTTCTGTAACAGATTGAAAATCTCATCGTTGGAGAATAATTGTCTAGCTATAACAAAGGGCTTTCCTTAGTAGGGAAGAGACAGATCCTTCCCTTTGTCAATGTCATGGTAGCACCATGAACCAATCCCGACTTCTTACTGTATGAGGCAAGGAACTCATCACACAAGGATGGATCATCTAGAATCAAGGGGAATGAGGCAGCCACGAAAGTCGCAAGTCCTGCTTTCGCTAGAGGCTCAAAAGCTAGTAGGGAAGAGTAATCCCTACTAACAAGCGGGACATACTGGATAGGAGGAGGAGCGTGAGGCACCATTCAGATGGAAAACACACACCACACACAGACAATCACAAAGAATGCCTGCAAAACAACCAAAGTGCTATAAAAAATGAATCAACCCAAAGGACACACATACATAAACGTAGCTAATCCATTTACCACCCCAAACAATACACATCCTAGAAAAAATTCTGCATGACCTCTACACATATGTAACCGAAAACTTCATGCGATGCAACAAACAGGCACCCAAATCCCCGTATCAGGCAAGAAAGAAAGAAAACTACAAACCGTACCCGTAATCGTAACACATAGACAAATCATAATACCATAACAATGTACCTCAAGACCGGACCATAACCTTGACCATCAAAGTCAATTAGAAGACTTTTACGTGCCCGTCCCATGAAGCGTGTTTATTAAAAAGGGGAAAAAAGTGCAGTGAGGGAGAATTATTATAATGAAGGGTTCATTTTAAGAAATTACTAACAATGGGTGACATTTTATTAGATTATAACCCTTAATAAGAAAACGATAGTTCCTTCTTAAAATTTTAATTACAATTTATTAGGGTGAAACGATGCTTTATCGAAACTCGGACTACGATTCCCAGACTGGGTCTCTAAATGCAAATTATTTAATTAAAAATTAATAGTGATGTGGAGCGTTTTTTTGCCAGTGCGTGCTTTTTTGTGACGGCTGGTTCATTTTTATTAACAATTAAGGTGCCTCTTAAGCGCACGTAGCACGTGCAAAGTGAACGGCTGGTTGATTTTTTAATTATTAAATTATGTGTTTAGCGTGAATGCGCGTAGAAAAGGTGGGTGAATATAGTTTATTTTAGCAATTAATTGTGGTTAAGGGGTAATGAAAATAAATAGAGCTCACAAAATAAATAGTTGGTAGGGGTGTGTATGCAATGGATTGAAGGCGCACAGGTAAGCCCCCAAAAGTGATGAATCTAGTCAAACAAAAACAAAGACCACTGACTGAAAAAAAAAAGCACCTTAGTGTTTTTGGTTTATTTTTATTTTTTATTTTGTATTTTTTGTTTTGTATTTTAGGTGTTTTTTTTAATTTTGTATATTGTTTGGTTTGGTTAGTTTGTTTTCTTATTTTTTTCTTTTTTATATTGTGTGTTTTTTTAAAAAATAATTAAATCAAGATATATAACACATGGATATGCTATGAAGTATAAGAATAAAATTTTAACCATCTTGCAAGTGTCCACAATGTATGTTAATCCAACCATGATTTTTAGCTAATTTATAGGATTTAAAATGAATTTTTATGAAGTGTAGTATTAAAATTAGGATTTTATGGCTTCAAAGAATATTTTTACCTTTTATGGAAATATTTTTTATTGATAAATTAGTGGAAAAAAGAGTAGGGGATTTGTGGAATTTTTTGGAATTTATTTCTATATTTTTACTCATTTTTAATGAATTTTACGCATTTTTCATGTAATTTTGAATGAATTTTCAGATTTTAAATTTTTTGTAATTTATTTGTTTTAATTTCCACCTTTAAAATATTCCAAATAATTGCAAAAATATTGGTAAATTTTCAAAAAAATGTAACTTTTTTTATTTTAAATGAAAAATTGAAACTTTTTATGTTTTTTCTATTTATTTTGATGTATTTTTATATATTTGCGGATTGGAAAATACAAGGTGGTACCCGGGCTGCATGTGAACAGTGAAGGATGACTGCGTGTGAACGGTGGGTATGCAGTACTCCACCGCACGGACAAGTCGAAAGCGCGTCCTCGCGTGTGAACACCCCCTAGCACACCCGTACTCAGCAGGAAAAAGAACGGAAGAAAAAGGGCAGGAACGGGGGCTAAGTGAGTAAATTAGGGAAATTAGGTTAGCTTAGTCAGATAAAATCGATTAAGTTGATTTAGTTGAATAAATCAATTAAGTGAGTTAAATTAAGTTAGTTGATTAAGTGAGGTCAAGGCAGGTCAATTAAGTCTGGTTAGTCTAGGTAGGTCAGTTGAGTCAGGTCTAGTTAGTTAGGTCAGGTCTGGTTAGTTAGGTCTGGTTAAGTCAGGTAAGTTAGGGTAGTCAGGGTCTGGTTAGGTTTGGTTAGTTAATGCTGGTTAGTTAGGTCAATTCTAACTAGGTTAACTAGGTTAGGGGGTTAAACTAAGGTCAATGGGTGGGGGGTTAACTAACCAGGGTTAGTTAGTGGGTGGGTCAACTTAACTGGGGTTAAGGTAGTGGGAGGGGATCAACTAACTCTGGTTAAGTTAGTGGGGGGAATCAACTAACTCTGGTTAGGTTAGTAGGTGAACTAACTATAGTTAATTAGTAACTAACTAGGGTTAGTTAATTACTAACTAAGGTTAGTTAGGTTATTAACTAAGGTTAGTTAATTACTAACTAAGGTTAATTAGTGGGGGGTTAACTAACTGTGGGTGAAGTTAATGGGTTAACTAACTATAGTTAGTTTAGAACTAACCACAATGGATTTAACACTAACCAGGAGGTGGTGGGGGAGGTGGAGGAGCAGGGTGGTGGAGGGGGAGGTGGAGGAGGAGGAGGGGAAGGAAGGAGGTGGAGGTGGAGGTGGAGGAGGAGAGAGGTGGAGGAGGAGGTGGAGGCGGGGGAGGAGGGGAAAGGTGGAGGAGCACGCAGTGGTGGCTGCTGGCGGCAGCAGGCGTGGTATTGAGGCGGCGGTGGCCCGCGTGGAGGCAGCAGTGGGAGCGGCCACGTCAACGAGAGGGAGGACGGGCGGCAATAGGGGACATGGGCGGTATCAGACGCAAAGGGCGGCCGAGGCTGGAGGAGGAGGTGGTCGCGACGAAGACGGGCAGCATCGACGAAGCAGCGGACGTGGGCGGCAGCACAGTGGCGTTGGAGGGTAGCCGACGGAGGGGCGTTGTGGGGCAGCGGACGACAGGCGGCCGACGGGGCTCACATGGCCAAGGGGGGGTGAAGAGAAGAAGGAGCAAGAGGAGATGGAGAAGAGGAGAGAAGAGAAGAGAAAGGGGAAGAAGCAGGGAGGAAGGAGGAGAGAGGAAGGAAGAAGGAAGAAGGAGCAGGGAGGGAGGGACGCGACGCAACGGCCAACAGGTAAGGGTTTTTTTTTCATTTTTCTTTTTTGTCTTTTTTTTTCTCTTTTTGTTATTTTCTTTGTTTGTTTGTTTTTTTTTTCCCTTTCTTGTTTTTTTTTCTTTGTTTTTAGTTTTAGTGGTGTTGGTTTTGTTTTTCTATTCTTGGGTTCCTTTTTTAAAAAATTGTTTTTTGTTTTTGTTTGTTGTTTGTTGTTTTTTTTTCTCTTTTCTTTCGTGTTGTTCTTTTGTTTTTTTTAAAAATTCTTTTGTGTGTGTGTGTGTGTGTGTGTAGGTTTTTGGTGTTGGCTGTGGGTGTTTTGGTTTTTTTTTTGTTTTATTAATAGAAAAATAAAAAATAACATGAAAATGCAAAATGGAGGGGCAAAAAACACACCCCCGCTTCGTGTGCATATGCGGGCAGGGATTAAAAAATTTGCAGTGACGCGGTCAAATGGGTAGGGACGGTGACGCGCAAGCCACGGACGCCACGGGGCATCTCGAGGTGCATAAAACCAAAAACAAGCACGTTCACGCGCGAGGCAAGAAACGCGGTCACACGGGAAAAAAGAAGAAAAATTAATAAAATCCAAACCGTTTGTCGCATCAAAAATCCATAAAAAGTAAAAATATGCCGAGAAACGAGGAGAAAATGATGGAAATAGGCAACACGGGTTCTGGGGCAAAATCAGGGTGTTCACATGGGAAAAACGCAAAAACAACCCCGAAAACACATACATATATTAATATCGGAAAATCCGTGCTTCAAAATGAAGTGCGGAAAGAAGGAAAACTGTACAAAATAAGGTTGCCAACAACCCTATCATGATAAAACACAGTGTCGATTGAGATAGGATGCGTTCACATGGAAAAAACCCTAAAAATGGGCCCGAAAATGGACTCGAAAATTAATACGGGAAGAATCATGCACCGAAATAGAGGATAGTAAAAAGAAAAAATGTTTGGAAGAAAGGGATACACAGGACTGGCACATCAAAACTCAGTTTGGGGAAAATTAGGAGGGGTTCACGTGGAAAAAACACGAAAAACGCATCTGAAAACACTCGAAAAAATTAATATCTTAAAATCCGGTAGTCAGAAGAGGAGGGAGGAAAAAGGAAAAAGTGGAGGAAGAGATGGTAGGACACGGATGTCAAATTAAAATGGAATCCCGGTGAAAATAGGGCAGGTTAACATGGAAAAATGTGAAAAATAGACACGAAAAAGGTCCAAAACCTGTAAAAATGAATAACGGATCAACCGTGCATCGGAATGATAGGGAGTAAGAAGAAAAAGTGGCAGGGGGAATGGGTAGCACAGGTCTGGTGCATCAGACTAGGGTTTTGAAGCAATAAAGATGCGTTCACATGGAAAAACTATCCAATTTACGGGAATTGCTTCAAAAATTAATAACTTAAGAATCGTCTGTCAAAACAGGGGTTGGTGAAAAGGAAAAATGGGCAGTTTGAAGGACAAACAGGGCTGTAAGGTTGGATTGGGATTTCGGTGAATGTAGGGTACATTCACATGGGAAAATCACAAAACAAAGAATAATGGCAAACGGTCAAGGAACAACCTTAGGGATAGGGTGAAATTAAAAAAAAAGGGTGGGGAAGGGACCCCATCAGGGTAAAATGAAGTTACGGCATGGATGCATGATCAAAACAGGGTATATGCATGGGGATATGCATCATCGACGCGCAGGGAAGCGTCCCCACACTTAGAACCTTAACAGGAAGGGTAAACCAAACATCAAGGACCTAGTACCTCACATCAGACCAACCACGACATGTAATGGAGGGAAATACCTAGTGTCACACTGACCTAGGTATAAAAGATGTGAAGGACACTGGCATGGTACCATTTTATAAATATACATCTATTTGTTGCTGACTATTACCAAAACTTTGGCCATATTGTTGCCCATAAACATGCTGCCCAAGATTGCATGATGACTATCCAACATGACTACAATGGTGTCCTTGCATCCTAGGCTGACCATAAGTATGATAAGTGGCAAGTCCATGAGCATAGGTAACGGCATGATGCTAGTCATAATCACTGGCTTGCTGCTCTTGCATTGCATAAGAATCTCACATTGCATGTTGTTGACCAATGCTGTATGAGCTACCATTTACATGTCCATGATCATGACTTGCATAAGAACTATGTTGCTGCATAAAGGAATGCTTGTAAGCATAATCATGATGTCCATGATAGCCATACTGCTGATCAAATCCATTAGAGTATGATCCACCCTCATGACAAGGTACGTATCCTAGGTGTTGCTCAAAGTTGTATTGTACAATACTTTGGTTATCAAAATTGCCCATATGTGATTTAGCTTAGCACCGACCTCACAACGCATCTCTAAGCCATCAAAGTGTTCAATTAAGTAAACCTGCCAATGGGGTTACAGACTCCAGAATGGACCTCCATGTGGCATTAATTCTGCTGCAGATGGCTGCAAGAGTTGCACCACCAATTGATCAACAAGGAAGTCAAGATGGTCACTATCTGACACACAGCATCTGCTTCTTTATCGAGCCCTCAAAGATCTCAGTAGCAGTGTCTACCAACTCCTTTTACACACATCAATAAGCAGCCTCAATTCTGAAATGCAAGAGGCATTACACTTTCTTGTCATGCCATTCCAAACTCCATCGCATATGCCAATACAATAAATTCATCATCTGTAGTCAAATCCACTCCGTTGCATGTGCCAATGTCATCTGCTCTTCCCTGCAATTTGCCAAAGCATGGAAATACTCTCTACCAGACTAATCACCCAGTTGTGATTGAAGCAGATATTCTATCACACCAGCTTCACCAGAAGCAACTACTGTTGCTGCCTGCTCTATCACACTAGCTTTACCAGAAGCAACTACTCCTGCTCCCTTCCAAGCCAATAGAATTTTGTTTGCACTCAAATCATATGCAAAGATCTGACAGAAGATGCCTCTAATGGTGTTGGTAGCAACCATGAATTCTTCATCTCAGACTAGTAAATTAGCAGTTCATATGTGTAGGACCAATTTGGAGTCTTGCATCCAGTCTCATCCCCTTTCTTCACCAATCCTCTACTTTATGTCCCCTCTTTAGGGGATTCAAATTTGAAAGGTGGATCACCCAACCAATTTCATTTTACTTCAAGAACGGTTCCAATCTGCAACCCAGCAAGGCCTGTGCCAACAAAGCGGGAGAAATGTACGCATCAATCGGTCCAGCACTAGTGCAATTTGGGGCGAACCAGTGTGTGATGCAAAAGGGAGTGAAGTTGGAGAGGAGGCTAGGAGTGTGCCAATCATGATCAACAGATATTAGATCTTCCCCATAAGGTCTATTGAAATAGTCACTCAATAGATCCAAAAATTGAGTGGCCTCAGCATAGCTTGAGCAAGCAGACTGAGTCAGAGCAGCGGGTTTTCCTGATAGTATGCCTCTGTGATGCGTACATGATATCCATTGCTTGGTCCAGAATTTATCATGTTGCTGGCAATGTTGGTTTGAACCAAGTGGCTGTAGACCATTACAATGAGATAATTAATGATGTCCTAGAGCAAGGATTGGATGCAGTCCCAATCCTTGTTGCTGCCTTAGAAGAAGACCTTGCTGCAAGATTTGGTGCTAATGGCATCATGAGGTTTATTCAAAGAATCCTTGCAATGAGACAAGCCATCCTTCCAGTTCGATTTGGAGCTATTGGTAATACCATTTGGAGCAAGCAGACTGAGTCACAGCAGCGGGTTTTTCCTGATAGTATGCCTCTGTAGTTTTACAAAAAAGTTCGATGGTGATGAGTTGTTCTTGGACTTCCGAAGTGGTGCAACATCAAAAGGTGCTGCAGTCTTGCATGCATCAAAAACGAAGAGGAAAAGAGCTTAGACTTCTTGCGGTTACATGTTGCTTCTAGCCATCTTCCATACCACCAATCTATGCATCCAACCTCGAGTTATGGCTTAGTACGATGTGCAAAATCCTTGGTGCCATTATCCATATAATCAGATCCTTTTTGGAACGGTGAGTCAAATCATCACTCTGCTTTTAGTGTGCTCACAGAAATGGCAATACTTGATCTGTCACTCAACGTTGTACCTATCCTCCATGCCACAATACGCTCTCATTGACGTGTTTAGATGGGTCCTACAAGTGCGGTGGCTTAACATCCTCACTTGAAACTTTTGATCTCTGTAGTCTTACCACTTCTAGCACCTCATTTTTCCCTATGATGGGTGGCAGGACTTGTACAGATTTCCTTTTCTGAGCATTTTCACGAAGGCAAACATCACCATCAAAGTCTGTCCATGCCGTCCATCGGTCCCTTAGAAAGCGCACCAATAGAAGAGGAGGAACACCAGGCAGAAGCAAGTCAGCCTTTGCACATAGATTGAGTCCTCACGCAACTACACCTTTGGAATCTCCATCAGATAGTACTGCTTCATGGAACTCTTCACAAGCCCACTTTAACGGAGAAAGTGATCTTCTTCGTGGCCAGAGACTGTTTGGTGGTCCTCAGAAATCAAACTCTACAGCCAAAGAACTAGCAAAAAGTTTCAAAAGGCTTCTGCGTTTTGGGAGAAAAAGTTGTGCATCTGAAACAGTTGCAATGGATTGTGTTTCTACATCAACAACATCTTTTCCAAGATAATGGGGCAGCCAATTCTGTACAGAGCTCTATCCCAGATATGCTCAAGTCAGGTGCTGCTCGTTTGCCGAACTCTTTAGTGTCACAGATTGGTAATGTTGTCAGTCGCTCAGCCCTTGCTCCCATGACATCTGCATCTCCAGAGTCAAGCATGTATGTTACGTCAAGCTCTGTTCCCCTTTCAGCCTATGATTCCATTGGCCAAAACACTGCCATTTTGCCAAAACCAGATTCTGTGTATACGGTAGAACCACGTAGCAATTTTACAAGTTATTATCTTCAGATGATCAGACCATTGAATCTTCTCCCTCTGTATCTTTGGGAGCTCAGTTTGAAGATGCTGACGAAGTCTAGTCAGAGGATGGGGAGAGGACCAGGAAGACAACGAATCTTTAGAGAAGCATGATCAGACACGAGACATTGTCAATGAAGGAGCTATCCAAGCAGTTTCACGAGCTATCACAGAATACAATCATTTTGAGTGGGTTTGCGAGCTATGGGTGCTGCGGAGGTTGCTTCTGTTCCTGCGGACAAGAAGACTAAGAAGGCCAAGAAGCTAACAAAGAAGACTTCTCCCTTCATCCGTTGGACTGAGAATCCATGGGAGCTCCTCACAAATGAAGAAGAAAGCACTCCTTTGAAAAGTAACTGCAGTCAAGACTCTCTCCAAGTCATGTGAGTCTTCTTCACCCAAGAACCTCCAAAACTTTACTTCAAAGTTGAAAACGAGTTGCTAAATTTGACTTGAGTACCTCCACCTTAGCCATGGCTCCTATGAGATCTCCAATAAAGGCTGCCATAGCACCCTGTGGTACTCCATTAAAGCTATCCATGCTGTACCTGTCTGACTTTTTTTTTTTGAAAAATAGAACTAGATGTGAGAAAAGAGAAAGGAGAAGGGACCAAATACCTAAGCTCGGATACCACTTGTAATGAAGGAGACAAGAGGGAGAGAAGGAGAGGAGAGAGAGTGTGTAGAAGAGAGATAAAGGCTGCAGGAAGAGAGAGAACTGTAGAGAGAAGAGAAAGAGAGAGAAAGAGGGTGATGAGGAGAGAGAAAGACTAGGAATAGAGAGAGAAAGATAAGAAAAGGAGAGAGAAATGGCTAGTAGCCATGGAAGGACAGGGAAGAAGGTGAAGAAGGTGAAAGGACAGATGTATATTTATCAAATGGTACCATGCCAGTGTCCTTCACATCTTTTTATACCTAGGTCAGTGTGACACTAGGTATTTCCCTCCATTACACGACGTCCCCACACTTAAGACATGACCGGTACTGAGAAATAGAAGGTGTAGGGTTAGAAAAACTTGACCCATATTGTCGAGGAGGAATGTCGACTATCGAGGTTGAGTCTGGTGTTGTTGTGTTGGCTGGAGGAGGTAACAAGGTGTCTTTACATCACTCGGCCAATGTCCTTTGTGGCAGGGACCATGCGGCAGCACCCAAGGAGGTAGCTGGTTGAAGGAATCATAGGAAATTCATCGATGGTGAGGGATATTGCACTCAACTCAGAGCACTCAAATGGATTGAAAGAGCAGTCACTCGCCCCATGACTAACATCACTCGAGGAAATAATGATGAAAACCCAGAGCTCACACCCGATTTAGGAATCGACAAGGGAATGGTGCAGAGGGAGTATGCCAAGGTGCACAATTGATGGTGCGGTAGTGCATCCATGGCAAAGACCCATCCCGTGGGTGAATAGGGGAACGTACCTAACTCCAATAGTCGCAACGTCCCTCAATCCTTACCTCTCAATAATTGATAGAAGAATACCAGTCACACTCAGCCCACCCTCTATCTCACGCTCTGTTGAAAGATACAGAGGGCAGCCCTTCCCTGAAACCCATTTATATAATCCTCACTGTCACTTGTGCAAAGGTTGTATGCCTTGTGCGCATTTAATGGTGCAACTGTGCATCCCGCCCTGTGTCGGTATACAGTGCAAGAAGGAAGACCAAGGAGCCTTATGGTATAGTGCACAAGAACAAATTGTGCTTTGTGCATTGAGAGGCCCATCCCGTGCATGCAACACTCTGTTCACACATCTCACCTCTCATTTGATTTGAAGGGAAAAACTAGTGGTCACTCACCCCACCCTCTGTCTCACGCTTTGATAGATACAGAGGGCAGCCCATGCTCACATCCCCATCCTGTTAGGATAAAAGCTCTCATCACTCAAGGGGTTGGTGATGAAGATTATGTCGGCTATTGTTGTCGTCAGGATCTTGAAGACGAGGCATACCCAGGGAGGCAGCCTACAAGTCTCATACTTCAATGATTTGTAAGAAGAGTCATCTATGAAGAAGGACAGATGGGCTGATATTGCAGAGATCTCAGTAGCAGTGTCTATCAACTGCTTTTACACAGTCAGCGTCTACCAGATGCTGTGTTTTACCACCTTTTCCACAGTTAGCTTCTCACCCAAGGGTGTTTCCACCTTTTCTTGGAACGAGGCCTGTTATGACAGGGAATTTCTTCATTTTCTCCCATAACAGTTTTGTTTTTTTTTTTCATTTTTTTCTTTTTCTTTTTCTTTTCTTTTCTTTCTTGTTTTTTTCTTTTGTTTTTTTTTACATTAAGAAAGAGAATGGTAGAAATACCATATGTCAGGACCAACCTCGCCACCGTTGTTGGATCAGACGAGAAGAGAACTGAAGAGAACAATGTTGGGTTGAGATGTTTCTATTGAGGGGTTAGCAGAACGAGACTGCCTCATGAGGAGAATCATAAGGGCTATCAGAAGCACGACGAGAAGGACAATGCGACGCCCAAAGGGAAAAGGATAGGCCGACTGTGATTGTTAAGATCCTCAGAGAGGAAAGTACTTCATGCGATAGCCATTGATCAGGAAAGGATCATCGGAGGCATCAACGGTTTGCACTTGAACAGAGCCGTTAGAATTGACAACAAGTACCTTGTACGGGCCCATCCACCATTGTTGAAGCTTGCCAGGAAACTTGCCAAATCTCGAATCATAGGCTAGGACAAAATTGCCTTCTTTGAACTCCTTGTGCTTGATGAAACTGTTATGATAGGCCTTGCGTCACACTTGAGTGGTTTCCATGCATTGTAGGGCCATCCGTTGTATCTCATCCAAGCATTCCAAGTGCAGGAGACGGCATTGCAGTGACTCATTATCTCCCAAGCGTTCTTTAATTGCCACTCGCAAAGAGGAAAATTCCAACCCAACAGGGAAGACAGCTTCTGTACCATATACTAGCTGGACTGTCTTGTAGCTGCCTTATGAGAGGTTCTGTACACCCAGAGGGCCTCTATAAGTCGATTGTCCCAGTCGTGATGATGTGCGGCAATCGTTCTTGTTAGAATCGAGCAGAGGATGTGATTGGTGACTTCAACTTGGCCGTTGGCTCTGGGATAATAGGGAGTGGACTTGCGATGGCGGATCTTATACAGCTCTATCAGCTCCTCCATGATTTTGTTAAGGAAATGAGTACCTCTGTCACTTACCAGCTTGAGGGGACTGTCAAAACATGTGATAATGTTCTCGTACATGAACAGGGCTACATTGATACCATCGTCCCGTTTCAGAGCTTTAGCTACTTCACACCACTTTGTGACATAATCCGTACATACTAAGATGTATCTGTTTTGCTTCCATCTGGTAGGTGGATCAATGGGACCCACAAAATCAATCCCCCACTTCTTGAACAGCTTTAGGAAAAGAATGGGTTGCAATGGCATGGCACTTGTTTTGGTGGGTTTCCCCATTCGCTGACAAGCATCACATCTCTTACAGTAATCACACGCATCCTTGTGGAGGGTCGGCCACCAATATCCTGCTAACAGAGCCTTCCTGGCTGTCGCTTCTCCTGCGAAGTGTCCACCACATGGTTCGTCATGGCATGCTTTCAATACTATGCCAATTTTATCTCCTGCAACACATCTTCGCAGCACCTCATCTTTGCCTTTCTTGTATAAGGCACCACCTAGCAAGGTATAGGGGGCTGATTCTAACAGAAGCTTCTTCTTCTCACGGTTTGAGATGCCACGAGGATACTGTTGAGTTGCTAGGAGATTGGCTATGTCTGCATACCAGGGAGTAACTGTTTCAACTAGAAACAAGGAAGCATCAGGAAGGTCTGGATCATCTTGTTCCTCTTCTTCTGTTTGAGGGATTCGTGATAGATGATCGGCATAGGACATGGGAATGGCCAGGCTTAGTGACGACTTCAAAGTCGAACTCCTGGAATAGGAGCAACCATCTCATTAGTCGTCCTTTAACATCTGCTTTGTTCATCAGGAAGGACAAGGCTTCATGATCCACATAGAACTTGAAATGCGTTGACAATAAATAATGTCAAAACTTCTCTAGTGCAAACACCATTGCCAAGTATTCAAGCTCTATCACTGTGTAGTTCCGTTCCCTATCAGTGACCTTTTTGCTTGCATAATATATTGATTGATCTAATTTAGAGGGGCCCTTTTGACACAGAACAGCACCTAGCCCTTCAATTGATGCATCTGTGTGCACATGAAACTCCTTCATCCAATCGGGAGGCTGTAAAATAGGTGCTTGGATCAGGCACAGTTTCAGGGTATTAAAGGCCTCTTCACAGTCATCAGTCCAAAGTAAATCAACTCCTTTCCTTAGGAGCTTGTGCAGAGGGGCTGCCTTGGTTGCGAAATGTGCAATAAATCTTCTGTAGTAGCCCACATGGCCAAGAAATCCTCTCAATTACTTGAGGTTTTTTGGTGCTATTAAGGTGGCAATCTTCTCAATCTTTGCCGGGTCTATTGCAATCCCTTGTGCCGAGACAATATGGCCTAGAAGAACTCCAGAGGAGACGCCAAAGACACATTTTCCGGGGTTGAGAGAAACCCCATACTCTCGGCATCTGTCAAAACATTGCTCTAGGTGTCCCCAGTGCTCTCGGATCAAACTATAGACACAGAAGTCATCAAGATACACCTCAATGAAATCATGCAGATGATTCTGGAAGGCATCCATCATTACTCGTTGGAAGGTGGAAGGAGCATTACAGAGCCCAAATGGTATCACTCTATAGGCATAGGTCCCTCATTCTGTGGTGAAGGTTGTTTTAGATTGGTCCTCTTTTGTGATTTGGACTTGGTTATATCTGCTGAATCCATCCAAGAGGGAATACAGCTCATGGCCTATCACTGTGTCCAATAGTTGGTCGGTAAAGGGGATAGGGAAATGATCCTTCTTTGTCTTTGAATTCAGCTTCCAAAAGTCGACAGATATTCGAAGTTTCCTGTTCTTCTTGGGTACTACCACAATGGGTGAAACCCATTCACTATTAGCCACGGGATAAATGAACTCTGCTTCAAGAAGTTTCAATAATTCAGCCTTCACCAGAGCAGAATAATTAGGATTCATACGTCTTTGTCTTTGCCTTACAGGTTTAGCATCAGGATCTAGGTCAATGTGATGTTGCCATACTGTGGGATCAATCCCCTTTAGGTCTCTATATGACCAAGCCAACACATCTAAGTTCTCTTTTAGTAGATCTCACAGGACCACTAGCTCTTCTTCTGGAAGGTTGAGACCATGTTACTTGTCTTTCACCTTCCACTTCACGGATAAACGTCCCATGGATTGCTTCTGGGTAGAGGTCTGACTCTTTCAAGAGACTAGTATCCTCGTTTGATATTCCACTAGAACCAGTGTCCTCCTTCTGAACAGATGACTCGTTTGTCTGCTTAGGTTGCTAGAAGGGTATCAGAGCTTTGTTTGCTTCTATTTGAATGGTGATTTCTTATGGACTTAGGGATTCATCTTCAAAGGATGCGTCCAGGAATGTCACATAGCATGGACCTGCTAGAGGCCGAGGCTCTGATGGCTCTAGTTTCTATTGGGGCAGGGGGCATCATCATCATCTTTTCTTTGGACTGAACAGTCAGGGTGACAAGAGCCACTAGTGAACTTAATTTTTATGCTTCTAATCCATTGCTTATACAGATTCTGCATACTTTGTGGTCCATTGATCAACCCAAACGAAACCATAGTCATTCCATCCAGCACGCGGAGATCTTCGGTCTCTGAGGTCTCTATAGGGACATCAACAAGATCATTCTCTATCAGAGGGAATTCTTCATCTGCACTTTCATAACCTGCTTCATTTTCTTCCTCATCATTTTCATCCTCTTTCTCTTTAGGCTCTGTCTCTGCTTCTGTAGAGGCCTTGTAGAAGACGAACAGATCTTCTGCCTCTGCATCTACTGCTACTTCTGTCACAGCTTCTGACTCTGCTTCTGGCTCTGGCTTTGGCTCTGGCTTTGGCTCTGGCTATGTATCTGTATCTGTTATTGTCTCTATGACTGTCTCTGTATTCGCTCTGTCTCTGTTCTGTAGCCGCTTTGTATCTGCTCTGCCTCTGTACTGTCCCTGCTCTGTAACTGTATTGTCTCTGTATTGTCTCTGCTCTGTCTCTCATGTAACATGGAGAACATTACATCCATACTTCTATTTCATTGTCAGAGGTGATTTCAGAAGCTAATTCTAGTTGAGGCAGGAGGTATTCACCCATGGACAAGGATTTTGCTTCCCTTGGCAGTTGGCTTACAGTGCCCATTGTTAGGGACTGTGCCTCTGTTTTCTTAGGAAAGATCTGCTTGACAGCCTCTTCATCTCCTGATGTACCATCTGTTACCTCGTTAGAGGAGTCAGTTATGACTTCGATGGATGTGGATCCATTGTCTTTTTGCGATCCATACAACTTTAACATCACTTTGTTAGGTCCTCTGCCTAGGGTTAAAGTTCCTTTGAACTAGTTCGTCCTGGCTCTTGCTATTTTTGGCAGGCTGTTTGTGCTTGAATTCCCACATTTAATTTTATTTAGTGCCCACACACGTATACATTGTAGGTGGAAGCCACCCATCACTATCATTTTATTCTTTATTCTTACTATGACAATAGAATAAGGGAAGGTAGGACACACATTGTGACTATTGGAGTTTCCACATATGATCTTACTCTCTCTTCTTGCTTCCACTTTTTCTCTCATTCTTGCTTACCCTTTCCATCTTTCACAATGTGGAAGATGGTGGTGATGGTGTGCATGCTATGGAAAAGGGCAATAAACATCCAAAAAGATTGGGGGTTCCAACCCTTGGGGCTTATCCCCCAAAGGCAAGAAAGGAAAAAAAGTGTTACTTTTACAAAGCCAAGGTCTTCCCAATAGCAGAGGATATGAGGTCCCATAAGAATTTGGTTTGACCACCAGATACGTCAGCCAATAATCTCTTCCTGCAAGGGTTGTTTTTACGTATGGGAGGATGTCCAACGGTTTGACTCTGCTTTGTTCTGCCAATCTGATAAGCCACTGTGTAGGTTGAATTCCTTGCAACCCTAAGTCCTTCATTGTGACATCCGTCATTATGTTTACTGATGAGCCTCCATCAATCAATGCATCTGAAATAAAGCATTCTTCTATCCATACACTAATCTCTGGGGTTCCAGGATCTAGGAAGGCATTAGCCACATCGACTTCCTTTACAGGCTCCGGGGCCTTATTGGTCTTGGTCGCTATTGAAGGAGCGATCCTTAGTCCACTCCTTCTTGTCAAGATGTTTTTGAATTTCTTTCGGCAGCTGGGAGACAGCATCAGAAACTGTTGGAATGTTAGGTTAGGTTTAAAAGTGTCTAGGTCTTTGACCAAGTCATAATTTTTTATAGGATCCACAGGCTTCTCCAGCCTGCTGGGGAATGGGGCTACACCCATTTTCATCTTTCCTTTTTCTTCTAATAATTGCAGCATCGATACTTCTTTTGTTTTTGGAGGTGCTTCTATATAATCTATCTCCTGGGCCTCTGGTCCTGTTGCTGGGACTATCTCTGTAGATCTTTGTGGCACTACAGTGCTCTGTATTGCACTGTTCTGTTCTGTACTACTCTGTCCCTCTGTTGGCAGGTTGAACTTCACAGTCTTGGCAGGAGAGTCATTTTCATTCTGAACAACTGGTTCCTTCTTCTTGATATGCGTAACAGCAGTAACTTCCAACTCTACCAAATTGGAGGTATCACATCTAGAAGCTCTTTCTTGATACTTGCAACTGAATTGGATAAGTAATCCTTCAGATTTTCACCTCCTGAAGTACTTGTAGTGGGATTTTGGGAAGCGTCTGTAATTATTGCATACACTGGTTGGGTTGATCCAGAGGGTCCTCTGAGAAGGATGATTGAGGCCTCAGCAAAGGCCCTGGCAATAGGAGGAAGGGCCATAGCGGGAGAATCCCCTTCACCTCGATCAACCCGCAAGGCCTCATCCTCCAAGGCCTCCACCATAGGTTTTGGAGGTGCCCTCACTGCGATCATCCATGAGGCAATAGGGCAGGGACGAGCGGGAGAGGACAAACAGGGAGATGGCGGAAAAGGTGGCGAATTGCCGTCGCAGTCCCAGCCCTAGGCGGAAGAGCAGTCGGATGAAACAGAAACAGACACCGACGAGGAGAGAGAACGCCAGGCTGCACCAGAAAGGAAAGCGGAGCAACGGACCTGACTCTGATTCAGAGCTCCTGTTGAGACTTGGGATTGTTGATTTCAGTTGGTAGGGTTCCACTGTTGTTGAGTCACCATTGGGGGAACTATTTGAGGCCACTGTTGCTGTGGTTGAACCATCATTTGAGGCACTGTCATCTGCGATGACATTAGGTGCATTATACTACGGCACGGTTTGCATCTGGGGATAGGGATAGGGAACTGTCTCGGGGACTGCATTTGGTGGGTATACCATTCCTGGCATGGGAGAAGGTAAGACTCCTCTTCCTGGAGTCATTGACAACCTTGCTTCAACTTTATCATACAATCTTGCACCTTCCAGTGTAGCTTGTAGATTGACTGGTCTTCTCAATTCCATGAACTTGCGAACTTCTGGTTGTAGGCCTCTAAGGAACACTCCTTTTTGGATTCCTTCGTCCAAATGATGGTTAGTCCATCTCTTCAGGATGGATTCCATTCGCGAGACATAAGCTTCTACTCTTTCTCCAGAGGACTGACTTAGGTTCATGAACTCCTCTCGCATCCGCTCTTCAAAATCTTCATGCCTAAATTTAGTGAGGAAGGCCAACTTCAGGTCGTCCCAAGTGCCAAAAGTTCATGCTGCTTGTCTCTCATACCACTGAAACGCCGCGCCTTTGAAAGTGGTGGGGAATATCACTAACCAATGCTCAGGGGCTCTGGCATTGTTAGCCACACATGCTACCATGAACTCTGCTACATGAAGATCAGGGTCTTCATTGTACTCTCCCTTAAAAATTGGCAATTGGACTACATTTACTGGCCTGTCATCAATATTTCCAGGATGAATCTTACTAGGAAGGGGACCTTGAGTCGCCATGGGGACTTCTGTAAAGAGTGCTTTTAGGGCATCAAAGGAGGCTTCTGCTGCAAGCTCGTTCTCAGCTTTGATTTTTTCCTTCTCTCTTCTCACGTACCTCTGGACTCATTCTAACGCTTGCCTCTTTATTGCGTCATTCATCAGGGGGTTGGCTCCAACCAGTTGGTCTGGACTCAACAGGATAGTATCATAGGGGTTGGCTCTAACTAGTTGGTCTCGACTCAACAGGATAGTATCAGAGGGGGCTCAATCTCTGAGGGATTCTCTGGCCAACATCTCTTCTACTTCCTTCTTTTCAACATCTCTGAATTCATCTTTCAAACCACTACAAAGGGAAAGATATTCTGTTCTGAAAGTATCAAAACTCATTCTTCTTAAGATCGTTGTTGCATCATTATAATAATGCCATCTTCTGAGGGTTTCAATAGTGTATGTTGTGAAAAACACTATGTCTACCAACTTCCAGTGGGTTGCTAATTGGACAAATAGAAGATTGTCAGTGCACCATGCATCCCACGTATCTTGTTGTTGAGCATCCATGAACAAATTCCAACTCTTTTCCTTCTTGTTTTCATGAACCTCCGCAGACCACGACTCCTGAAGCTTCTTCACAATCTCCCACTTGATGATGTTTGGAAACTTCTCAATGAATGACAAATCTTCCATGGATGGTCATTCTCTCTGTTTCTACTCTTCAGTTTATTCCCAAACAATTTTCCACCAAGATGCAAGTTTCTGCTGCTTCAACAGGAAGAGGAAACAGTCCACCACATAGAGCATGCATCATGATGGTGATATGTTTCCGTCATTGTGGAATGAACTTCTTGTGGAAAGTGGCTTTGATGATGAGAATTTCCAACTCTTCAGTGGAAGAAGGAACTTTGCAAGGGTCCATTGAATTCTCCTATTCTTGGCAATGCCATTTCCTTGATTTTCAGCCTCTTTTGATTCTTGTTGATGGCAAGCTTCCCCAGCTGTGCACCAAAAACTTGGAGCCCCAAGAGGAACACCAAGGAAAAGGGAATTCTCTTGCAAGAAAATCTATATTATAACATCAACAAGATTTTACTTCATTCTTTTGATAACCAAAACAAAGAAAATAGCAAATCTTCATGCAGCATCGTAATAGATTTCTCCCACAGATTTGATAGAATCAACCATAATCTTGAACATCTTCATAGAATTCATCAATAGAATAAAGAACATAGAAGAATACACCATCTTTGAATGGAAATCGATCACATATTATTTATCTTCAATGTCTTCATAATTCTCTCTCTCAATCTCTCATATACAGTTACACTGTTTTGATAGAATTGGCTATCTCTGGCTTTCTCTCTCTCTCTCTCTCTCTCTCTCTCTCTCTCTCTCTCTCTCTCTCTCTCTCTCTCTCTCTCAATAGTACATCATCTCCTCAATACAATACTCTCATAATAACTCTCAATGATCCTTCTTAGGTCGTGGATGTACCTCCCAAGAGGTATGTTTGATATGAAGAGTCACCAGAGCCACTACAGTGTCTTTTCACAGCTCACTACTATCACTGTCACCCAGTCTTCTCTTCAGTCTTCAGCAGCTGCTTCTTCCATTTGTTTTAGCTCTTTGAACTTAGATTCATCCTTTCCAAAAGTTAGAAAAATTTCCCAAAGTCACACATACTTTCTACAAAACACTTACAGAAGGTCTACAGGACAGTTACAGTACAGTACCAGAGCAGCTACAGTACAGTTACAGTACAGAGACAGAGCAGAGATAGAGGCTCTACAGAAGGTTATAGAAGGTCATCAGAACCTCATAACTCATACTCAAACCATTCCGTACTATCAAAAACTATTCAATAAGCTTCCAAAAGATCTCAATCTTCATCAATCGTTAATCCATGCTTCATACAGAAGACAATCAGAACAAAACAGAAGCTATACAGAAGGTATACAAAATCAATCAGAACATCACAGAATATCATAGAGCTTCATATCTCCACTGAGAATCATCATTAACTTCCAAAACATAATCAATATCATCCAAAACACTCTCAAATACTTCCATTAACAACCATACATCACTCTAAATCCATCAAAAATCAATCATTCAGACCTTAAAAACAACAAAAATCAGTCAAAAATTCAGTCTTTTTCCACTCTCAACACATGTATAAGGATGTTGTCCACTTTGCGAAAACATGTACGACATGTCAAATGTATTCATTTGTGAGATATCGGGATGGATTGTAGCCCACATATCCCTTGTCCCTTCATTTTAAGTGGATGGTGGGTTTAGTCATGATGCCTACAGGTCTGTGGCAAATGAGATATCTTGTACTTACCCATGAAGACTTGACTAATCAAGTGGAAGAGAGAGATCTACATACTAAGATAATGAATGCAATGTGTACTTTTCTCTTTTAGAAGAGATCTTTTGTCGTATGGCAATGTGGGAAAAATTATTGCAAATAGGGGTAAATTGGATGCAAATGAAGCCCATGATTTATTTGCATGGTTGGGGATAAAGCTTGCTTTAACTTCAGCTTATAACCCAGAAGGAAATGGCAAAAGTAAAAGAGGTCATCCATCTATTGTAAAGGCATTCACAAAAGCATGTGGAGAGAAGGTAAAAGTCTGACTACTATTACTCCCTTATGCTTTGTGGATTGACAGAACAACTCATAGTGTTGTTAGAGGATACATGCCCACTGAATTGATGCATGGTAAAAAACCTATCATGCTAATAGAAGAGATGATAGTCACATTGAGTGTGCTACCTTGGGAAGAGGATTTGAATCGAGAGGAGTTGTTGGCCTTACATATTAGATAGTTGGAAAGAAAGTGACAAGACATAGAGGCAACAATTGCAAAGTTAAGGGCAGCAAGGACACAGAACAAGAAACGGTTTGACAAAAGACATAGATTGAGGCCAAGAACCATATAAGATGGGGATTGGATATTGGTTTATGATACTAGTTTAGACAACCAATATAGTGCCATGCGTAAAGTCTCAAAAAGATGGTTTGGACCCTATGTGGTAAGATGAGTGTTTGATAATGCTACTTATACATTAAATGACTTGGATGGGACAGCCATAAAACTTTTAGTAGAGCAAGGAAAATAATTAATTTATTCAAGAGGCAAGAATCTATTGCCTATGAGTTGCCAAAATCGAAAGAAAATAGTGGCCATGATGCAAGGGCTAGCTAGGAAGATATGGAAGATGAAGAAGCAAAGGATATAGTTGTAGAGGATGAGGAGGACTCAAAATTTGATGGCAAGTAGGACTTTGGCACATACCAGAGGATGTGCAAATTCAAAGGGAGTGTATGCCGTGCTACTATACGTAGACACAGTGTAAAAAATTCTAGAGTGCATCGTCGTCCGACTTTCTTATTGATCTAGAGAGTCAATGCCACATTAGTCATTAGTGTCAATGTCCATAGTATGGATGGTTCAAAAATACTAGATTTTTGGACAAGTTTAGTCTATTTTTGATATTTTGAATATTATTTCTTGTAAATATTCTAAAAAGCTATAGAAAACTTCTAGAATAGGGTGACATGCAAAAAACAAGTTGCTTTTCCAAGTAGTTTGGTAGATTTCATGTAAAAAGTGGTGCGTAAATCGGATGTTGGATGCGTACATAGCGAGCACATCGGAAGGTCCCCAAGAACAAAGAACTCTACTTTAAGCTAAAAAATCAAGAGAATAGACTTGCACGACATGAGAAAAAAAGACCAATTGGGTACAATCTTCCCCCATGCCTTGTGTGAGCGCTTCACAAGGTATGTATTTATAAATTTATTCAACTCAAAGCTAAAAAATAGCCCAATTTTATAATTAGCATGCTTTTGGATTTTGTGTTTGCTTTTGTCCAAATAAAAAAATAAAGCGGTTAGGCTCTCCAAGAGTCAGGTTGTGCCCAAATATAATATTCAATAATGAAATATTTAAACCGTGTGTCCATGCACATACAAAATAATAAATGTCTGTCAAGTGCTTTAATAAATAAGCGCACCTAAATAAATATTAGCGCCATGCCTTTAATGATAAGGTATGCACCTATAAAAAATGATAATTTTTTCTAGGTAATCTGGATACATGCAATCGCGTCCACAGTGCTTCCCAACGCCACCGTTGCCTGCTCTATACATTAATTTAAGTATTCACAATTGTTAGAAAATAATAAAATTAAACCGACAAAAGTGAATACCTAGCAGTCTTCAGCTACAAAATAAATAAATAGGTTGGAACTATGTCCTAATCTTAATTTAATACGAGTGTGTACTCTAAACTTATAAACGTCCATTAATTTAACATGTATTTTACGGAATCTCCCGCTATGGAATCACCCATGTGCACATTAAATTAATATGACACCCGAAAAGGATAGGCGTCCCGGTCAACTTCTCGCACAAGAAATCCACCTTGTGTACGAGCCTCGAAAAATAAATATAGTTTTACGGAATCCATCACAAAACCTCACGGAATCCACCATGGAATAAAAAACTCACGGAATCCATCATGGAATATGCCTCCTGGCATTATACCCTCGAGGTGGGATAGCAATTGTTCTCAATTGCTATTAGCTCAATGTGGAGCCAGTAGTGAGGGGTAAGCACTTAGGTCACGGGCATGCATCCATTGGGACTCTTCAACATGATGATTTTTAAACTTAACCACATATCTAGAGTATCTATGGTCAATTCTAGTGGTCATAAAGTCAGCATGTAGAATAGTTTCAGGTTCAAGGATTTGAGTTTCTTCTTCTAACAAGGAGGGTTTTCATAGACAGAGTGAACATGTAATTGGCCTCTAAAAGGTCGTAACAAACTGATATGAAAAGTGTTGTGGATTTTCCAATGTTGGGGTAGTTCTAATTTGAATGCATTGTCATTGATTTTGTGAATGATCTTGAAAGGTCCATAAAATCTAGGAGCTAACTTTACAATAGGATATTTCTCAACACTTTATAATCTTCTATTTTCAATGCGTAACCAAACATAATCATCAACTTTGAAACTCATAGCTTTTTTTTTCTTGTTAGCTTGTTTTGTATATGATTGGTGGATTTTCGCAATCATGTCTTTGACTTCAACAAAAATAGTAGTATGCATATTGGTAATATCATCAGCAGCTTTAACTTTGTTTAACAATGATGTAACATGTGTAAGCAATCTATGTCTATAAATGATTTTAAATATGTGGTGTAGTATTGCATGCAAATTTGAGTAAATGCAAGTATGTATCCCATGTTTGTGATTTTGAAATTGTGTATGCACGCAAAAGATCTAAAATTGTACCGTTAGTAGCTTCTATTTGCCCATTTGTTTCAGGATGAAATGTAGATGAAAAATCGATCTTTGTACCTAACTTAGCAAACAAAGTAGTCCAAAAATTATTGTAGAATCTAGAATCATGATCAGAAATAATAACTTTTGGCAAACCATGGTTAGTAAAAATAGTTTTCAAAAACAATTGAGCAGCTTGAGATGCACTTAATGTTTTCTTGCATGGAATGAGATATGCTTGTTTGCTAAATTGATCTACAATAGTCCAAATCATATCATGATTAGCTTGGGTATTAGGCAAACCAATAATAAAATCCATTGAAATATGTTCCCATGGTCGTTTTGAAATTGGTAAAGGCATTAATAAACCATATTGCTTACCATGGTGTGGCTTAACTCTTTGACAAATTAAACACTCAGATACAAAGTTAAAAACATCATATTCCATTTGTGGCTAGTAAAAACCTTCAACCAATGTACGTAAAGTGAAAATAATACCTCTATGGTCGTGACATGGGGGACAATGAATTTCGTGCAACACAAATGATCTAAATGGAACAATTATACATAACCTTTTCTCATAAAATATAAATCCGTCAGAATAAGACAATGAATCAGTTGGAATCTAGTTATTAGCAACTAATTTATTCTAATGAGCTTGAAAACTGGGGTCATTATCATAGGTATCTTTTATAGGGATAAGGGAATCAAAAGATATAATAGAGATATTATAGATACTTGGTCTTTTACTTAAGACATCAACAACAACATTTTCTTTTCTGGGTTGATATTGGATAAGTGGGTGAAAACTTTGAATAAAAGCAGCCCATTTAATATGACGGTCAGAAATTTGTGGTTGACTAAGGAGATATTTGATACTTTGTTGGTCATTTTTTATCATGAATTCAGATCCCATTAAATAGTGTTTCCATTGTCGTAAAGCTTGTACTACAGCTAGCAATTCCTTATCATATGTAGAATACTTGAGTTCAGAGGGTTTAAGTTTGTAGCTAGAGTAGGGTATGGGATGTGAATCTTGCATAAGGACAGCTCCTATTCTAGATCCACTAGCGCTAGTGACTACTAGGAAGAATGGTCTATTAAAGTCAGGTAATTGCAATACATAGATATGTGTTAAGGCATGTTTCAATAAATCAAAAGACTTTTGTTGGTTTTCAGACCAATGATACACAATACCTTTCTTTAATAATTTCTTCAAAGGAAATGCAAGCAATGAAAAAATTTTCACGAATTTTCTATAAAAGCTAGCAAGACCTAAGAAAGAATGTAATTCATGCACATTTTTAAGTATTGGCCAATTCAAAATTGCTTCTATCTTTTCAGGATCAACTTTAATACCATCAGCAGAAACAATATGTCCCAAGTATTCAATGTAGGTTCGGAAAAATTCACTCTTTTTAGGATTAGCATATAATTGATTCCCTTTCAATAATTTAAAAACCAAATATAAATATTTATAATACTCATTTGCATTCTTATTGAAAACCAATATGTCATCAAAGATAACAATGACACAATGCTGATGCTTCAAAAATATGTGATTCATCATACGACTGAATATGGTTGGTGTATTAGTTAAACCAAAAGGCATAACAAGGAATTCATAATGTCCAAATTGAGTTCTAAATGCAGTTTTGAAAATATTAGGTGTATCCAATCGTACTTGATGATATCCAGATTTAAGATCTATCTTGCTAAATATTGTAGCCCCTTGTAGTTTATCCATGAGGTCATCTACTCTAGGGATCGGATATCTATTCTTGATAGTGATCTTGTTCAGGGCACGATAATCAATGCACATCCTATAGGTGTTTTTTAAAAAAAAACTAATAGGACAGGTGACCAAAAGGAGAACTACTGAGCCTAATGAATCCTCAGGTTAACAATTCTTCAACTTGGGTTTGAATTTCTTTCTGTTCAATTTGATTATGTCAATAAGGTGCTTTATATAGTGGTTGAGAACCTGGTATTAAGTCTATTTTATGATCTTCAGGACGTGTAGGTGGTAAGTCAAGTGGTAGGTCAGCAAAACAATATTTAAATGGTGAAAGAAATTGTGTGTGCTTAGGATGCATCTAAGTTTCCTTAGCTTCAATTTCATTTACCCATACTAAATAGGTTTTGCTACCTTTTCTTATTGCACGTTTAGCATGTGTGTGACTAAGCAATGGAAAATTATTAAAAGTATGTGTATCATGTAATGTGATTTGTTTTCCATTTGAATGAATCTTCATTGGATGTGTGGAATAATCTATATCAGGATTATATTTATGACGCCAATGCATTCCTAAAAATATATCACTAGATTGCAAAGTCACAACTAAGAAATTTCTGTGCTCAACATAATCGCCAATTTTAATTTCCAAGTCATGCACTTCTTGTGTTCCATTGTATCTAGTACCTAAGAATGTAGCCTTGATGCGATAATGAGTGAAAACAATATGTAAATTCAATTCTTTAACCAATTTTGCAGAAATAAAATCATGTGTGCTCCCATTATCATACAAAAAAATCTTTTCTTTACCATGCATAAGACATTTCATCGTTAATAATGAATGAGGATTTGTCATATCTGGTAAAATATCTGAAGTAGTACCGATATCGTCATCATCTTTCGTGAAATCAAGCATTTCTTCATGGTCTTCATCTTCAGTTGCTCCCAAATAGTTGATGTGAACAATTGGCTTTTTGATTTGACAATTCATCGCTAGATGTCGAGGTTGGTGGCACTTGTAGCAGACTATAAGCTTGGCTTTGGAAACATTATTGGTAATGGCTGGTAGTTTAGGTATATTGGGATTTGGTTGGAAAGATGGCTTAGGATTGGGATTTGCCTTTGATGGTAAAGCAGGGGGTCGTGCCGAAGATTTACGGAAAGAAAATAGAACAAAGCGGTTTTGATTGGATCTTCGAAAGTTAGAATTGAATTGCTTTGTATTGAAGTTACCGTTAGTTGGGAATTGTTGTGGTCGCTTCTATCGTCCTCGAATTTGGTCTTCAGCATCATGGGCCAAAGAAATTGCATCCTTGAGAGTCATTGGCTTGAACATGTTCACCTCCGCATAGAAGTGACCAAGCAAACCAGACATAAACTTGCGCTTGTGGATCGCCTTAGGTACATCTTTGAGCATTTGAAGTTGCAATAAGGCATTCCAGAAACGCTTGGTATATTGTGAAATAGGCTTGCGATCTCTTTGTTATAGAAGATCCCACTGTTTTATTGCTTTTTCGTGGAATTGAGGTGGAAGAAAATTCTACAAAAATTTCTTTTGAAAAGGCTCCTAAGTAGTAGGACAATCAATACTTTTGTGGACAATAGTCCACCATAGCGATGCTCTGTCCACTAAGAGATTAGTGACACACTTGAGTTTGTCTTTTTCGACATACTATTCTTCATGGAAATAATAATCAAACAGACTGATAAAAGTGAGAACTGACTTATCTTGGCTTCTTGGCTTCTTTCCTAATAGATTGTGCTTCGAGTGTTGCATTGATCGTGTGTCGTATAACATCTTCAGGTTGTGGTCTATCTTGATCCGCAGTAAATCATTGAAGAGTGACCAGTTGAGCTTGCAATGTTTGACGTGCTCTTCGTTTCTTGTGAAGCTGCATCATAATTAGATCCAATTTTTGCTCCACCGTTGGTTCCAGTAAATCACCTTCAGCCATAAAATCTTCCATATTTTGATTAGACATCCTGAAAAATTTCAAACAACCTCGCACACTCAAAATCTTGTTAGCGGGATGAACGTAGCTCAAAGTTGGGTTTACAAGGCTTGCTTCTTTTTTCTGTTAATGGCTTTTTGTGTTCTTTCTTTTCTTTTTGCGGGTACAGAAATTGATGAAATCCTTCTTCAACGAATACTTTACCTGTGTAGACTGCGTATAGCAATCTATTTGCTGGAAATTATCTCTGTCACAGCATGGGTGTGAACAGAGGTTTGTAGGGAGTTGTAAGATTGGTTCGAGATTGATTGTGTGTGAATTGCTCTGCTGAGGAGGAGATTATTAATGAAATTTCTAAGCTTTAATAAAGCTTAGTCTTAAGCTTTTTAATTAAAGCTTATTCAAATCGTCAATTTGCAGGACGAAAGGATATTGATGCCGATGTCATCACCAATTAGGATGTGCTGCTACCGTCGACGATTAAATTTTGGGGCTTTAAGCTTTAAGCTTAAACAATTAAGCTTAGTAATTGATATTAAAGCTTGGGAATTTCTGTCCAAGAGAGGAAAAAAAAAACATGTTTATAAAGGAGCTTCCCGAGTGGTCCTCCGTCGACATAGAGTGGTCCTTTGCGATCCAACAGCACAACAAGGGGTTCTTCACCGCAAAGAACATGCTAGTATTGACGGATTGTCGCGAGACTGACTGTAGAGCCCGTTCGTTCTAGGAGCTTCACCTTCGTGTGAGATGGTAAACGATTGAAAGCCCTTGATCTCAGCTTTGTTGCCCTAATACCATTGGTGCGCAAATCGGATGCTGGTGGATGCGTATGTAGCAAGCACCGAAAGGTCCCTAAGAACAAAGAACTCTTTCTTAAGCTCAAAAATCAAGAGAATAGACTTGCATGACATGAGGCAAAAAGACCAATTGGGTACAATCTCCCACCATGCCTTGTGTGAGCACTCCACAAAGCATGTATCTGTAAATTTATTCATCTCAAAGCTAAAAAATAGCCCAATTTTACAATTAGCATGCTTTTGGCTTTTGTGTTTACTTTTTTCCAAATAAAGAATAAAGCAGTTGGGCGCCCCAAGAGTCAGACTGTGCCCAAATACAATGTTCAATAATGAAATATTTAAACCGTGTGCCCATACGCATACAAAATAATAAATGTTTGTCAAGCGCTTTAATAGATAAGCATGCCTAAATAAATATTAGTGCCATGCCTTTAATGATAAGGAGTGCGCCCATCAAAATGATAATTTCTTCTAGGTAATCTGGATACACACAATCGTGCCCACAGTGCTTCCCAACGCCACCGCTGCTTGCTCTACACATCAACTGAAGCATTCATAATTGTTAGAAAATAATAAAATTAAGCCGACAAAAGTGAATACCTAGCAGTCTTTAGCTACAAAATAAATAAATAGGTTGGAACTCTGTCCTAACCTTAATTTAATACGAGTGCGCACTCTAAACTCATAAACATCCATTAATTTAATAAGTATTTTACAGAATCATCCATGTGCACATTAAATTAATATGACGCCCAAAAAGGACAAGCGTCCCCGTCAACTTCTCGCACAAGGAATCCACCTTGTGTACGAGCCCTGAAAAATACCACAAAACCTCACGGAATCTATCATGGTCTCACGGAATCCATTGTGGAATATGCCTCCTAGCATAAAAAAGGACTAACAAAATCAGGTGATATGCGATCGTAGTTTACAAATAACAAATAGCACTCCAAATTGGGAGAAGAATGAGTGATTTGGAATAATCTTGAGCATGTGTCTTGGAGTTTTAGCCCCCTTTCGGAGCCAATGGAACCATCATATTTGCGATGTAAGCAACACAGAAGAAGCTAGTGTTTGATGCATGTTTTTGGTCTACAAGGGAGCTCCAAGGGATCTAATGCTTGGAGATTGCTTCTAGTAGTGCCAAACAAGGAATTTTTTTATCTTCTTAAGTTCTATCAACACATAGTGCTTTGTCTCTATCTTGTGTACCTCTTGTCTATTATTTTTATTCTCTTCTATCTCCTATTCTCTACTTATGTCTATCTCTAATCCCCAATGGATACAACCTTTTGACTAAAACCCCTCCAACAACGTGCATGCGTGCATCTGTGCATATGCACACATACACGTGCTTGTGTGCATGCATGTGCAAGCATGCATGCATATTTATTTGTTGTTTATTGTAAATCTTAGCATAATTGAGGGTCACTTGTACATTTTCATGTGTATATAGGTAGCAAATAGTCACTTGCAAGTGTGTTCACAGATATTACTATTGTTTGAGTACCTAACACATGTTATGCATATGTAGGGAGCAAAACACTCACATTCAAGTGTGTGAAAACAATTTATGTTGTTTGAATTTCCAATATATATACCTCCTTTGTGGAATGGTTAGCTATTTTGATTAAAAAAGTTTAATCTAGGGTATTGTGACAAGCCATAGTGGCTATGAAATGTATATTACAAAGAGTAATATGGAAGCTCAATTTTTAGGGTCATGTGGACTCATCTAGCACAAGGAATACAATTTATGACAAGAAAAATTGTGCACACACTGCGGCGCATGTGGTTTGCCAAAGGTGGCATTCAATGCTTTTAAGTGTAGCAATTGTGTGTGAATAATGTGCATGATGACATGGGTAAACTTCAACAAACAAAGTGTGAATGCGAATGAGGACGATGGTGTGGGAGAACTTCAACAAACAAAGTGCAATTACTAATGAGTTGAGATGCATGTGAAACAAAAGGCACCCATGGATTGGCACATACTATGTTTGTGTGTTCTTGCCATATAAAATGTGACAATTGCAATTTTTCCAACTTAAAGATACATTAAATTCTTAAAAGGGGCATACCCAACTTGGTAGAACTCATAACTAACCTAGTTTCAATACTTCTAGAGATGGCTATATGACATATTTGTTATGTTGGAAACCCTATCCATGATTAAATGAAAAGTTAGCCATGAGAAAAGCCACCCGAAATAATTTTCCATTAATCATTAAGCCTTATATAGGAATATTTATGCGACTACCTTTTTGTTGTTACCTATTACTCTACCCTATATTCTCTCTACCTCCTTTCTTTGAATATTTATGCATGATGTCACCATCAATTGCATAATGCATCATCTACCTTTAATACATATGGTGCTAATAAATATGCAAATACCCATCTCTATTAACCCTCAATGAGAAAGGTAGTGTAGCCATGTGCTAATTACTCAACCCTTCACACATTTTCATGCAATATATAATGTGCATTCTTAACACCACAAATACTGCCAATGTTAGTATCATATGTAACATGAACATGTTGGACTTTTCTATGCCATAAAACCCACTTTTTCAACTCTCAAATGTAAGTTGAATCATTGAAAGTTAAAAATATTCGATATAGTAACTAAATACTATCCATATTCTAGAGATAAGCACGTCATAACTACTAGCCTTGAATCATAATACAAAGGCTTAGCAACATTCAATGCGGTGAAAGTAGTTAGATAGCATTAAGATAGAAAACATAAACTATTTGGCAATGAAAATAAGTAATGTAATCCAAACTTTCCAATTGTCAAGAATGAAATATAAGTGAATGGTAATTTCATTTTGACTACATCTTGTGAGAAATTAAACACACATTGAATATTATACAAATTTGGGCCAAGACTTCTTCAACTTGGAAAATTGGAGCTTGTATAATGTGTATGCAACTATCTAATTGGAACTTTTAGTGATTCTCAAGGGTTAGCCATTGAGAAAAAATGATGAGTTAATGGGTTGATGCATGGATATTCTGTGAAATTTGAAGAATCTCAAAAGAGTTAGGCCAATGATTAAATGAAAATTTAGCCATGAGAAAAGCCACCCCAAATGATTTTCCATCAACCATTAAGCCTAAGGTAGGAATATTTATGCGACTACTTTTTTGTTGTTACCAAAATGACTCTACCATGTATTCTCTCTACCTCCTCTCCTTGAATATTTATGCATGATGACACCCTTGATTGCATAATGCATCATCTACCTGTCATACATATGGTCCTGATAAATATCCAAATACCCATCTCTATAAACCCTCAATGACATAGGCAATGTAGCCATGTGCTACTTACACAACCCTTCACACATATTCATGCAATACATAATGTGCATTCTTAGCACCACAAATACCAACAATGTTAGTATCATATGTTCTAGGAACATGTTGGCCTTTTTCTACACCATGAAACCCAATTTTTCAACTCTCAAAAGGTAAGTGGAATCATTGAAAGCTACAAATATTCAATATAGTAACTAACTTGCTTTCCATATTCTAGAGATGTGTACATGATAACTATTAGCCTTGAATCATAATACAAAAGCTTAGCAACATTCAATGCAATGAAAGTAGTTAAATAGCATTAAGATAGAGAACACAAACAATTTGGCCATGAAAAGAAGTAATGTAATCCACACTATCCAATTGTAAAGAATGAAATACAAGTGAATGGTTGTTTTCATTTTGACTACTATCAATACATTTTGTGACAAATTAAACACACATTGAGCATTGTACAAATTTGGGCTAGGACTTCTTCAACTATTGGAGCTTGTATGATCTATAGGCAAGTATCTAATTGCAACTATTAGTGATTCTTGAGGGTTAGCCATTGAAGAAAAACATCTATGATGAGTTAGTGGGTTGATGCATGGATATTATGTGAAGCATTTGAAGAATCTCAGAAGAGTTAGGCCTTTGAGAGGGTTGGTGTGCCCAACATTTCTCAATGAGACACTTTAGAGGAGCAAAGCAATCCTGAGGAATGGAAGGACGCAACCCCTTCAACACCACACTTGTTGCAGCTTGTATTGGGTTATAGCCTATGTATGGCACCTTACTAGTGACTAACTCCCATAACAAAATGCCAAAGCTATACACATCCATCTTGGGTGTTGCCTTGATAATCTCATCTTCATCCCCAAATGCCTGCAAAGGTAAACACATAAATGAAGGACATGAGAGTGTATTTGGTTTTTCTCTCAGCCATGGGTGGAAAATAACAAAGCAATGACAATACCAAAACAAAATATTCATGGTCACAACATAGAGAGACATTAGATGCTTATTGTAAGAGAAGTGTAAGAATAAAAAGAGACAAAATAAAGAGGGTATTTAATATGAAGGTTGGATGTTGTAAAACGGAAGTGGAGAGAAATGAGCTTGTTACATGATCTATAAGACCCCCATTGGCCCACTTTAAACAAATGTGCAATACGATGATAGTGAGGGTTAACAGGGGTCAAGTGTTTATCAATGCATTTTGTTTCCTAAGGGATAGCAACCTATGGTGGCTAGGTAGAAAGAAGAACTTCTTCTAGGGAATTTCCATTTTAAGGCTATATGAAAGCGATAATTCTTCTAAGAATTCCATTTGAAGGCCTAGTGGAAATTTCATCATGTAACTAGCCATGCAAGGGAGTGTTTTAACTAGATATGCAAGGGAGAGAAACATCAAACAACATCAATTTATATGCTTTCATTTTCTATGCTATATTATGCATTTGATAGGTCAATAATATGTCCCAATAACATAGGATAGTTTAGTGAATAATATATTACTAATATTTATAGAAGATTGTGAAAAAATCTTTCTTTTACTTGGAAATTGGGGTAGAAATGCCTTGCTATTGGCCTCTCTTAACATATGGCAATTGAAAATTGAGAGGTGGACTAATTCTACAACAAGTACCACCATTCCTCAAATTCTCAAATTTGCTACAAATTAGTGCATCATTTTTCCACTTGTAATGAAGATTCGAAACCATATTGTCTCTCCTTTCTCTCGTGACAACTTTGGGTATCAGAACTTGTGGAGAGTCCTTGGAGCCTCCTCTCACAAGGAAACAAAGCCATTTGAACTTAACATTATCTAGACTTAGACTTTACCTAGTTCTTTGCCACCATTGACCCTTAAATTAACAACCATGCAATACTTGCCACCATTGACCCCTCTCTTAACAACCATGCAAGCACTATACCAAAACAATCTGCACCCTTTAGTAGTGGAGCAATCATAAATGCAAACAAACTCCACTATAAATGCAAATAACTCATTGATGTGTCTAGGGATACATGTTACTTTAGCCTTGGTGCACCAACATTTTAAAAAGAAAATGAGAACAATGTGGGAATAAACTAGAGACAATCTCTCACCTCAGGAGCCATCCAACGATAAGTCCCAATGTCCAACTTGGTGGCCTCCTTTTCATCAAAAGCGCGTGCACAGCCCATATCGCCAATAACAGCAGACCCATCATGATGTAAGAAGATGTTGGGTGACTTCAAATCCCTAATAATGAAAAAAAGAGGTAGCAAAAGCTGAGCTCCTTGAATGGGAATGAAAAACCTAGGAGTGGTTTCATCAAACTAATAATAAGAATAAGAATAAGAATAATAATATAATAATGGTTTTCACCCCTTAATACCCTTCACTAAACCAAATATTTTTGCTCTTAGTGTTTGGGGGGGGAGAGAGAGGATTCTAAGAAGGTGTTTTGTCGGAAAATTACATGTGGACGACGCGGCGAGAGTGGAGATAATGCATGCCGCGGGCGATGTCGGTGGCAAGGCGGAGGACGTCGGTGGTGGGGAGCTTGTCAGCGGAGCGCTCCAGGAAGCTGCGAAGGGAGCCGCCCTCCATGAGGCGCGTCACCACGCACGTGCCGACGCGGGGGTCCTGCCGGCACACCCCCACCAGCTCCACAATGTTCCGGTGCCGGCACAACCCCAGCGCTATCACCTCCCTCTCGAATGCCCCTCCTGCCACTGCCCCGCACGTCTGGCCAGCCGCCCCCGCCGCCAGCAGCACCTTCACCGCAACCTTCACTCGCGTCCCTCCCCCCTTCCTCTCATACACTCCCTCGTACACCTCCCCCGTCGATCCCGCCGCTATCTGCCGCCCGATGCTCAAATCCTCGCCGTTGATTACCCACTTGCTTATCAGCACCTCGTTCATGATCTGCCGGCCCAGACTTGCCTGCCTTTGAAGCAGCAGCTGCTGCTGCTGTCGCTTCGCCTCCTCCTCCTGCTGAGAAGACAAATTCTCGCCGCCGCCCTGATTTTGCTGCTGCGGCTGCTGCTGATGGTGATGAGGCTGCTGCTGATGATGATGAGGCGGCTGCTGCTGAAGATATTGATGATGCTGATATTGGCGGTGGCCATACTGATCCGATAGCTTCTGCCATGAGGTCGTCGACAACGACGAGAAGATCGCCTCCCTGCTCATGGCCGGCCGCGGGCTGATGAATGTGGTTTCGTGATCCGCATGATTGCCTATCAGGCCAGGTGCGTGATTAATCATCAGCCCTGGCCTGATGTCGTGATTGATCGTATGGTCTGGTGGGGCTATCTGAGAGAGAGCGAGAGACCTTGCGGGGGCGATCTGAAACAGAGCGCGTTTACACCCAGCTGCACCGTCCCAAACGCCATGAACGTCTTTGCTTAGGACGATGCAGCCGCCCACCATGTGTTGTAGTCTGCTCCTCTGCAACTCGGGGCCAAAGAGAGGATTGGAATCGACGGCTGTCCTGGCAGAGATTGTTGGATTATACTGATGAGAGGGTAAAACCACCAGCGACGAGGTAGAGGAGATTTTGCGCATTTTCTGCTGGTAGAGGACGATTTAGACACACCTATGAGAGACAGAGAGAGACACACCTCTGAGTGAGAGAGACTGAGAGAGTGAGATGGGGTTTGATATGGCGTTGGGGCTGTTTGTTAATATCTATACAGCGTATTCAAGTTTTGGGCCTCTCAAGAATAGAAGACGATCTGCTACAGGACGACACGTGATTCAATGAAGGTCTCAATGTCTTGCAAGCCCTACTTGCATGGGCAAAGGATAAGTACTCGCTCCACGTATTGCCAATACTTGCAACCCCCCCTTTTGAAAGTTTTGGCCTGAGCTAGAAACCACGTCAAAGTAGGCTTAAACACACTTTGAAGACGGCCTAAATGGCTAAGCATGGAAACTTCAGTGGTCAATGGATACTAGATAAAGCAAGCATGTAAGGTTGTGTTTCCATGAGCCAACCTTCCTATGCCCCATGTAAGGTTGTATTTCCATGAACCAACCTTTGAGGCCCATTTTGTCGCTTCTCAGCAACTGGTAGCTCTTTGTTCCTCTTCATTTGTAAAATGGCTAAGTATACCAACTATAACATCCTCAACCTATGCAAGTCCTCCTTTGTTACTATCACTACATGTTCCATCTTTCTGGGCTTATGTTTGGGTTTACTTCTAGCTTTGAAGTTTGGAAACTTTTTTGATTTGTGTTTGGTTGTGTTTCTTGTTGGGAGTCCTCATAAAAAACACCCCAGCTTCATCTTACATCCAGCAAAGTTGTTTATCTTGGTGCAATCCAATTTCATCTCATAGAATGCTAACTAGAGCCTAGCTCTACTCAAGAGACATCACTTTTCAACTATGTGCTTGCAAACTTGCACATGGTATTTTGAATAACAAGGACTCTAATTTTTCCTTAACCTTTTTGCTCAAATGACTCAATGTCATCTTTATCCATTGCAAGGAGCCCATCATTATTGACTTATAGTAGGCTACCAAGTGCTACATCATCATGATAGATTTCTAGTCTAAAAATTTGAAAGGCCTTACACGTGCTAGGCTTTGTTTACAACCAAATCAAGCTTCAAATGTTTGCATATAAGAAGATAAAAGGGAGCTCGTATGAATTCGACGAAGGGTGAAAAGAGGACATTGAGATAATCGCTCTTGACTCGAATGTTGTAGTGGTCAATCTCATTGTTGAGAACAAACCCACTTTAGTAATTGTGGTGGCATTCTTTGAGGTTGCTACTAGGATACCCCATATCAATGTGTCTCTCTTAAGTTTTATTCACATGGCATTCGGTTTTCTAAAGGTTGGACATGGGAGATTGAAAGTGAGCACAATGGCACAACCACATCCAAGTGAAGAAAGTAGGTCGAAATGTGTTGAACTAGGTCCTCCAATCAACATGTGCAAACTTAACGGAGCTGGGGTAGTAATGCAACCACCCCCACGGAGGTTGCACACTCAGGCCACGCGTGAACGGTCTAGGCCCTAAGGGCGTGAAGCCTAAGGGCGAATGCCCTGGTGAAGGCGCCGGCCTTGGGTGTTGGTTTCTTTGGGAGAGTGTTCTTTTAAGAGCTCCTCAGGACGTGGGAACGGATATGCGAGGGAATATAATGGGATGGACTTGCAATGCTCGGGAAGCTGCGCGGACCCACCAGGATGACGTGAGGTCATACGTGTATGCGTGTGTGTGCAGTCATGTGTGTGTGTGTCCGGGCGCGCGGCAGAATGGATAAGCATATACTGACACACACACCCCCCGCACACAACGTGCCAGAGACCAGAGAAAGGCCGCAACGGCACCGCAGGTGGTGACTCGGCCGCGGGTTTCCATCTGTCTGAGGGGTCCCACAGCAGCCCAAAAGGCAACCGATTGCGGAAAGTGGCAGTGCGTACGTAAAAGCTGTAGGTTTGAAATCCGTGGCCGCATATAGAGGGGCTTGGCATGGTTCTTAGAGGGGTTTCACACGGTGAATTTAAACTGCTTCTCAAACGACTACAAAATTTGTGGGGCTATCGTTCTCACACAAATAAGGATATTGAATGTTCCAAGCCGATGACACATTCTTGAAGAAGAGTGACATTCTCCCCTTTAGAGGTTGTCACTTACTACTATTGTAAACACACGGAAAAGGCTTGGAAATTTTGGTAGAACTCCCATTTAAGAGCGCAAAACTCTCTTGTGCGCTTGGAACTATCCCGCGAGGAGGCACTCCTAAACCACATTTTCTCCAAACTATTCTTCTTGTGTGTGAAGAGCTTCTTATGACGTTTTTCTAAAGCTCCTTTATGTGAGGCCACTTATTATACTACCCTGAATTGCCATGATAGGGTGAAAAATGTCCACCATTTGCTTTACACACTGCTCACATACACTAAATGGAGGAGCCATTCACTTTTGTAGATTTTCCTTGAAAAAGAAGGAACCATAAGGGTAGATACACATAAAGAGATAAACATTCCAACTCTTACCCAAAGTTTGGGCATGCACTTTTAGAAACTGGGTGTAGATATAGGCACAATACGTTTGCAAATTTGCAAAAAGGTGAAAACTATTAAACTTACAATTTTTTTGATTGGCTATACATGCAAAAAGGATACCCTTATGTCATGTCTTCTTTATTGTGTGAAGAAAAGTGAATGCCCAACTTCTATTATTATAGTAAATGTTGCAAATATACAATGGTTTACTTCACTCATCAGGTTGTGTTTCACTGTCATTAAGATTATGTGGACTACATTGCAAGCTACATGCAAGCTTTTCTTGTGGAGTGACCAACTGTCCAATTGAGGCTAAGTAGGTAGCATGGCATATGGTATCTCCCACGACTTTAGGTCTTGCTAGTTGGTAATGGTATAACTCATCAAGTCCCACACTCGTCAAGTCCCTTCAATCTTGGAACTCTTTATTATCTCTTTTTAGAATGTATTGTTGAAATTTGAATAGCATAATGCATTTTTTGCCCTCCATGCCTCTTAGAAGGACAATTTGAAAATTGGGCTACAAAATATGGCATACAAGTTTTCTTAAAAATCCAAAAACGTACATAATAATACAAGTTTAAAATGATATATACACTAAAAGCCAAGGTTAGCCGTTGAATTTCATTCCTATTTGAAAGTTTAGAAACTTGGTGATGTTTAGAAAGAACAAATTGAGATGACAAGCCTTTAGTGATGCATGCTCAACATGCATCTCTTCTTCCTCATCCTTTGAGTGTTTTGTGTGGGAACTACTTTGGTACTGCAAGTTATAGTTGTGCACATTGCAAAGGAAAAGAAGTGTGGGAGAAGATACTTCCAAGGGGGGCAACTAGCCCAAAATCCCCAAAACCAATAGTGATGGAGGTATGGACTTAGATTAATATGCCACTCGCATTTGATTTAAAGCAGTTTATTTTTAGGCCATTGCACAGGCTATGACACTTGTGTGCAAAAGATCTAATAGTCTCATATACGGTATTTGCTCTCCTATGCTAAGAGTATTCATAAAGCTAAGTTGGAGATCCACTACAAAAGATTAGGCTCGTAGATAGCCCTATTGGCACATTTTTTGAACTACAAATAATACTTATGGGCATGTCTATAATCATGATTAAAAACCTCTCAAAAGACCCCCATCCTAAGTTGCATTTATTTCATCTTGTAAACATGATTCATCTGTGAATCTCATGGTGGCATAAATGATTATTCAAACATGCTAAAACATCACTGAAGATGCATATACACATATACATACATGTGCAAACGAGCTATATACTAATTTTTTTTAAAAAAAATAGGTAGTTGTTGGTTGCAAAACTATGGCTCTTAAAGCCATAGTTCTGTAACTTGTTGGGGGGTAAAGGCGCATGTGCTGCCTAGCCACCTGTGTATTAGTTACACTCATGGTACGCACATACCTGTACACTACAGGTGGTGGGTACCCATCATTATCACTGCATTCTTTATTCTTTCAGTGATATTTGCATAAAAAGGAAAGGCAATCATGATTAAAAACCTCTCAAAAGATTCCCATCCTAAGTTGCACTTATTTCATCTTGTAAATATGATTCATCTGTGAATCTCATGGTGACATAAATGATTATTCAAACATGCTAAAACATCACCGAACATGCATATACACATGTACATACATGTGCAAAAGAGCTATATACTACTTTTTTTTAAAAAACTAGGGAGTTGTTGGTTGCAAAACTATGGCTCTTAAAGCCATAGTTCTGTAACTTGTTGGGGGTAAAGGCGCATGTGTTGCCTAGCCACCTATGTATTAGTTACATTGATGGTACCCACATACTTGTACACTACAAGTAACGGGCACCCATCACTATCACTACATTCTTTATTCTTTCAGTGACATTTGAATAAAGGAAAGGCTTGTCACACATTCTGATTGTTGGAGTTCCCACAGCTTGTGTGTGTCTCTCTCTCTTGCTCTTGCTCCTTCCACCATAGCTCTTGCTTTTGCTCCATGCTTCCACTTCAAGATTCACTCCCTTCAATTGGTATTAGAGCCACATCTTCCTTGAGAGCTTGAGCCTGGACCTAGCTTGTGGAGAAAAACTTCAGTTCACAATTTCAATGGCAGCCATGGATTATTCACCCCGAGGTATGCATTGGGCTTTAGCTTCTTCTCCCCCCTTTGCAACTTGTTCTAGGGCATTACTCAATTCATTTGAGCACCTTAGAGTGCTTCCAAAGCCTTAATATCAGCAACAAGCAGGAACAGCAACATCGATGTGATTTGTGCTTATTTGTTGCCTCATCATTCCTAATCAGTTTGCCCCATCCTCCAGCTCCTGGCACTTCTCCTAGCTCTTGGAAATCGTTGGAATCTTCCGTGACATTTTTGGCATGAGGGCATCAATTGGACCTCTTGGGATTAGCCATTGATTCAAAATTTATGACAATTTGCTATTATGTAGTTTAGGACATCACTTCATTCATTGTCTAGAGGTCACTTATGCTTCTCGGATGTCTATTTGATGCCAAATCATCTGAGGATGTTATTCAATGTATTGGAATGCTATGGGACTAATTTGAGTACTCTTTTACTTAGTTCTATAGAGGTTTTTTACTATTGTAATAAGCACGGCTGAATGCTATTTAGTCACTGAAATACATGCCTATTTCCCCCAAGTTCTTGCACACTACTTGGGTTGATATGGTTCATGTTATATGCTTGGTTATGCTTTCAGATTGCCTTTGAGCTAAGATTGGAGCTTTAAATCTTAACATTGATTGTCATTCACTATTATGTATAGTTATTTGATTCTCCCGTAAGAGCCTTGCAAGTTACTTGGGTCGGATGCTCTCGGATATATGCTACTTGGATCTTGGATGTATGGATGCCTTCCACATGATGTTTTGAGCTTTGTTTGCTCATCTAGCATTCGATTTTCATTCCATTGAGAGCCACTACTTGACACTTGGATATTACATTGAGTATTTGGTTATGCAATTGAGCTTGAGGGTCTTACAATGAGACTGTGGAACCTGGTGATATGGGCATGCTCTTGTCATGCTTTATGTATGCAGTTGATACTTAGTGGGCAGATCTGGCATAACTTTTGGGCTGGCATCTATCTATGTCACAATGTTGTTAGTAAAGTATACATCTTGGTTGGTTATGTAGTGAGTTTTTGTTACATTGCTCAGTCCATTGTGTCTTTGGTTGGTCTCTTTTGTTACTAATGAGACCCACTCTATGCATGATGATTATGCCTATGGGATGTATCTCAATCTGACACACTAATTCTTTGACAGTTCTCAATGCCAGTCACATCTTCACTCACTACTAGTTGGAGCTATTCCCTGGCAATTGCAAATTGTCTTATATTAGTGATTGCCCCTCTTTCACATTGATTTCTTACTGATGTGCTTCATCTTCAACATGCTAAAATTACAGCTTACAGCATTGTTTATGTGAGTAGTCACCTTCATTTGGTAACTCTTTACATTGAGTTTGTGGACAATTCACTACTTGTTCATTACCCCTTTATTTTCAGCCTGATTTAGCAGTGGTTTTAGGGCTATTTGTCATAATTATAACAGCTTTCTTTCACAATTTGTGCAATTTTTTGTCTTCATTATGACTTGTAGATCATGTGATAGTGCTACCTTTAATATTGATAAGTTGGATGGCACCAACTATAGCTACTAGAAGGCCCAAATCTGGCAAGTTTTAGTGCAGAAAATGCAAGTTAAGCCCTTGAAACATAAGGATGTGAAGCCCAAACTTATTGATGCAGATATCTGAGTTGAACTAGATGAGTTATATAAGTCCACCATCATATTATCCCTCTCTAAGCAAATATTCTATAATGTTATCTCTGATGGGTAGTCCACATGGTAATTATGGAAAAAGATTCACAATGTCTATGACAAGCAAAGCCCTACTCAATTATATTGGCTAAAGCAACTCACAGATCTTCGCATGAAGGAGGGCACTTCTATGTCAACTCACTTAAATGAGCTCCATTCCATTATCAATATTTGTCTACGCAGGGGATTGAATTCAAGGGCACTCTTCTTCCCTTGTTCCTGTTAGTTATAATGTTTGAATCATGGGATACCTTTTGTACTGTTACATGTGCCAATATACCTATTGATGGATTATAGTTGTAAGATATGTAGGGGGTGCACTTTTAATTGAAGATATTAACAAAAAGAATGGTAATGCTTCCCATACCTCTCATGATTTGACAATTAGAGGCAATAATAATAAGGATGGTAATGAATGTCATGGGAAAGACTTTTAATAGTCTTGCTCTTAGTCACGTGGACAATCTTACAATAAGTCATGTGGCTACAAGTCCTCATTGACTTGTCATTCTTGTGGGAAAGCATGGTAAATTCAGCCACAATGCCATAAGATACAGGAGGACAAGTGAAAAGAAAAGGTTAAGGGTAAAGTACAAGACAAAAATGATGATTGTAGCATTGTCCCTAGCAAGTTTAGTGTTAAGATTGTGTAGGTTTATTCTGATGATGATTTCATACTTGCAACTTCTTCTCTTGATACTTCACAGATAACTGATGCTTTGTTAGGATATACTCAGTGTTAGGGTTGATAGATTTAGGGGCTTAGTTTTATGTGACCTCTCATAGAGAGTGGTTTCACTCCTATCGCAATATGATTGGATCTGTCCGTTTGGATAATGATCTAGTATTGGAGATCGTTGGTATCGGTGATATGCAGTTTGGTTCTGGTTGTGTGTTTACTCTTCATGATGTACATCATGTATCAGCTCTCACGAAGAGCCTTATCTTTGCTGGTACTTTGGATGATGCACCTTATGTAGTTTCTTTTGGTGATTCCTTATAGAAGATTACTCGTGGGAATATTGTCATTCCACATGGTGCTAAGTCTAATACTCTCTACCCCTTGCTTGTATCTGGGTCAATTGACCTTCTTTTGGTAGTGGATGTAATTCCACATGTATCTCTTTGGCATCGATGCCTTTTGCATATGTCCTTGAATAGAATGAAAACACTTACTCATTTTTAGTATCTTCCACTCCTTGAATATAAGTGCTTTGAGTCTTCTAATCGTTGTTAATATAGCAGGCAATCACATAATATACATACTAACTACCCCATACATGCCACCCCAAAATGTTATAGCTAAGCACATAAATATGATAATTCAGGAGTGAGTTCATAGTATGCTTAGCCATGTAAGCTTACCACAACATTTTTGGATTGAGGCAGTTACTACTATCGTACACTTGATAAATTAGTCCCCATGTACTGTTCTTGACTATCAAGTTGTAGAGGAGGTATAGTATGGAAAACCTCCCTTATATGCTCATCTGCATGTCTTCGATTATGAGACTTTCTACCATGTCTTTGATTATGAGAATTTAGAGCATGCTCATCCTAGTCTAAGAAATGCATATTTCTTGGTTATGGGGATGTAGTGAGACGGGCTATCACCTATGGGATACGTAGGCTTGGAAGGTTATCCATAGCCATGATGTTGTTTTCCATGAGGAGAAAATGGATAAGCAGCGTGAGCATGTTGTCGAGATACGTAAGGTGATCTTTCATGAGGAACCTTCTACTACTGTATAGACAGCTAGATAGCCTGCAACAATAGATATGATACCCCAGTAACCTAGGTCCCTGATGCTCCAAAAGATGTATAGGCTCTATAGCCCAGTAGTCTACTAGAGATAGATGACAGCTTCTATAGTTTGAGCCCTCTATGGATTATGTTATGGTGGTAGATGTTGGTGAGTCTCTTACTTATGCTATGTGCAAAGGTGATAGTCACTCTTGGGAGAGGGACATATAGTTAGAGTATTAATCACTATAGAAAAATCATACGTTTTGCCATGCAAGTGGGTGTACAAGTTGAAAAGTACCCTTGGACATCCCAAGCTGGGATACAAGGTTAGATTGGTTGCTAAGGGCTTCAAGTAGGAACATGGTGTGGACATTGATAAAGTCTTTTCTCCTATTGTGAAGATGAATACCCTATGCTTTTGGTACTGGCTTTGATTGCTCATCTTGACCTGGATCTTTATCAAATGGATGTCAAGATGGCTTTCATCATGGAGACTTGCATGCTGAGATTTACATGGAGCAGCCTAAGGGCTTTGCATGGCAAGAAACACCTAGTATGTAGATTTAGGAAGAGCCGTTATGCTTAAGCAAGCATCTAGGGAATGGTATCACAAGTTTTATGACATTATGCATTCATAGGGATATTCCTGCAGTGATATGGATCCTTGTTTATACATGAAGAAGAGTCATGATTATAGCCTTATGATTTTGATCCTCCATGTGGATGATATGTTGATTGCTGTGAGTGCACATGATGAACTAGATGCCTTGAAAAGTCAACTCAAGAAAGAGTTTTGAGATGAAGGACATGGGACATACCTCACATATTCTGGGGATGCGCATAACACATGATCGTTGTAAGGGGCTCCTCTACTTGTCATAGAAGGAGTACATCCAGAAGGTCCTTGAGCAATTTCATCTGCAGGATATTAAGCCTATTGGCTATCCTTTATCTTCTCACATGAAGGTTAGTTAGGATGATTGTCCGAAATCTAATGAGCAAAAGGTAGAGATGGCCAAGATCCTTATGCATCCATAGTGGGCAATTTGATGTATGCCATGATAGCCACTTGTCCTGACACAGCATTTACAGTGGGACTTATGGCCTGCTATATGACTACATATGGAAGATGGCATTGGGATGCTGTCAATGGTATCATGAGGTACATGAAGGGCATAACAAATATGTGCATCTATTATGGTGTCCAAGATTCAAGCATTGTGGGATACATTGACTTTGATTATGTAGAACATGCAGACAGTAGGAAGTCCATCTCTAGTTATGTCTTCACTTTTGCTAGAGGTGTTGTTTCTTGGATGTCCAGGGTGCAAAAATGCATGGCCCAATCTACTATAGAGGTAGAGTATGTTGCATTGAGCACTAAGACTTGCAAGGAGGCTCTTTAATTAGGCAGTCTAGTGGCAAACCTTGGTATTATTGATATGATCCCTACACTGCATTCGAATTCTATGAGTGCTATTCACTTGGCCAAGAATCCGGTCTTCCATGTGAAGACAAAGCACATTGAGGTGCATTACCACTTTATTCAAAAGGAAATTGAGGACAAGTCCATTGAGCTTAACTGACCAAAATCCTGTAGATCTACTCACTAAAAGTCTCTTAGTGGAGTGTTTTGCCTTCCTTAGGAAGTTGATGGGTGTTGGATGAGATGACATCTTTTCTCATCCTATTGTACTTATGTATATTTGTACTTTGTCACTTTCTTTTTCTTTTTCTCTCCTCACTAGGGATATTTTTCTTTAAGTGGGAGGTTATTGGGGGTAAAGGCGGCCGTGTCTAGCCATCTATGTATTAGTTACACTGACAATACTTGCATACCTGCACACCTGTACATTGCATATGGTAGGCATCCATCACTATCAGTTCATTCTTTATTTTTTCAGTAATATTTGAATAAAAGAAAGGCAGGTTACACATTGTGACTATTGGAGTTCTCACATCTTGTGTCTCTCTCTCTCTCTTGCTCTTTCTCCTTCCATTACTATAGCTCTTGCTTTCGCTCCATGCTTCCACTTCAGGGCTCACTCCCTACATAACCAGCTTCCCCTAGTTTTTCTTCATCATTTTTTGCATGCTCATTGTGTATACAAAGTAATAGCTCTAAGCGCACCTACATATACCACTATAGGCATTGCTATAAATGCTATTAGAGGTAAATGTGCATATGCCTAGCTACTCGTGTATTAGATATATTAACAGTACACGTGCACCTATACTCTACAAGTGGTGGGTTCCCATCACTATTACTTCATTCTTTATTCTTTTAGTGACATTTGAATAAGGGAAGGCCGATCAAACATTGTGATATATATATATATATCTCTCTCTTGCTCTTGCTCCTTCCACCATAGCTCTTACTTCTTCTTGTGTGCTTCGAGTCAGAACTCACTCCCTTCATGGTATCAGAATCATTGCATCAACATTAAGGAGCTCTTCCCTTCAATTTGCTTTAGCACAATAAAAAAGCGTCAACTTGAAGGTTCCATGGCAGTTCAAACCTCTTCAACTTGAGATATGAATCTTACTCCTGCTTCTTCTCGGGTTGTTCCCACCATTGAGCCTTTCTCCTAGGGTCAGAGATACCTTGATTACTATTGCCCAAGGCTCAATAAGAAGTAGGACATTCATTTGGTATTGTACTCAATACTTTGAGCCTAAGTTTATGCATCATTTGAGGCTCTCAAGATCACTATCTCATAGTTTATGATAATTTTCTATAATAAACAAGGACAGCCATTACCTCTTTTTTTAAAGCTTCATTAATGCTCATACACCTATGCATCAATGCGAAGATGCTTGGCACATGTCTTGAGATGCTTCTTGGATAGGTTTGAGCTTTCTTTGCTCAACTTAAAGTAGGGTTCTCTACTATATATATATAATGGACAACATATATTTCACTTGAGAGCCTTATGCATTAAAGAGTTATATGCTTCTCGGGTACATATATGCTAATGTACATACTTGCCAATGATGTATGGGGTTGGACATATCTATAGTGACATTTGAGTTTCCATTTTGAGCCACATTGAATGCTTTGCACCTTGGTTTAATGCTTCAATTGATTCTGTCAATGTCATAGTGGGCTTGAAGAATCAATTGGGTTTTATGCTTATGAATGTATGTTATATGGATCTTGGATGCATGGATGACATCACCATAATGTTTTGAGCTTTGCTTGCTCATTTGGAATTTGACTTTTGTTTCAATGGGAGCTATTCGGGTTTATGTATTGAGCCAAATTTGACACGTGGATGTACTACACAACATTTTGGTTTATGTAGTTGAGCTTGAGCTTGAGCTTGTTCTTGTTACGTGAGACAGTGGGACTTAATGTGATATGTACATGCCCTCTTTATGCTATCTGTATGAAATTGATGCCTTTAGGTTGTCATCTATATCTATCACATTGTTGTCAGTGATGTATATTACCTTACATGGTTAAGTATTGAGCTTCTATTATCATTGCTCAGTCAGTTGTGCCTCTTTCATGTCTCTTCCATTATCTCTGAAACCTACAACATGCATGATGGTTATGCCTATGGGATGTATCTCCGTCTAACATATTGACTTTGATCATTCTTCCTGTTAGTAGCATATTTACTCACTGCTATAGTTGTTGTTCTTTCATGGTATGTATGATGGTTATGCCTATGGGATGTATCTCTGTCTAACATATGGACTTTGATCATTCTTCCTGCTAGTAGCATATTTACTCACTGCTATAGTTGTTGTTCTTTCATGGTAGTTGCAGTTTGCATTTTATCAGTGATAGCTCATACTTGGCTTTTATTTCTTATCGATGCACTCTATTTTCAGCATGCTATATTTGTAGTTTATTGCATTGTTTATGAGAGTAGCCATGTCTTCTTACTAGTCTTTTGCTTCTAGTTTGTGGACAACTCATTACTTTGGCAGTATCTCTTATCTCGTGCTTGATTTAGCAATGGTTTTGGGGCTAATTTGTTGGAAATTGCAAGAGTATGTTTTGCCCTTCTATGCACTTGCTTGATCTCATTATGTTTGGTGGTTCTCACAATAGTGATATCTTCAATATTGAGAAACTAGATGGGATCGACTACAACTATTGGAAGACCTAGATATGGTAGGTTTTGTGTAGAGATTGCATGTTAGACCACTAAAAAATGAGGGTGGCAAACCCAAAAATATTATGACTTAGCATTGGGATGAATTGGATGAGCTATTGTTACTGTGTTTCCTGCAGCACAGAGGAGCGGAAAACGAAAAAAAGAGAAATAGTGAAAAAGGCACCTTGACCGGTAACCAAACCCTGAAAAATTTAAAGGTTCGGGCACAACCCTCAGAAAGTCTCAGTATTGCCCGAGGCGACAAAAGAGTAAAAGGCGCACCATTAAATACGGAAGCGCTCCCAAATCCTTGTAAAAGAGTGCCAGGCTCGCTCCTGTGCAAAGTGTATGCATTAGTTGGGAACAGGATAAATTAGAATGGTGGGAAATGGGAAAAAGGGCCTAGGCTACGGCCGGCCATGTAAAAAAAGGGAAAAGGGGATGACCGCCCAAAAAGGATTTAGGGCTTTGTATATAAAGTTGAAAAGTGAATGAGAAGCTCATTCTTGGGTGTGTGGCAAAAAGAGTCTTATTCTTCCTCTCTTATTCTCTCCTTCTTGCTTGTGTGTGCTCGTGAGAGAGGGAGTATGAGAGTGTGAGGGAGTGAGTGTGTGCGGGAGTGGGGGATCAAGAGGGTGAAGCTCTTCACCATCTCCTCTTCTCTTCTTCTCTTCGCTTCTCTTCTCTTCTCTTGCGCGCGTCGCTATGGAGGATGGAGCTTGGAGATGGAGGAGGCTTGAGGATGCTTGAGCTAGCATCACGAATCGTGGAGCTACCGGAGTGCAAGAGAGAGAAGGGTACTCAATCAAGCATCAAGGTAAGCTCACTACACTCGTAGGATCGACAGCGCGTTGGCTAGGTGAGAGATAGCCATTAGAGCTCGCTTGGAACGCTTGAAACAATAAGCGGTCCGTGGGTCTTGGCGGTTGAGTGAGAGCTCCCACATTTTGGTACCATTACCAGGATCAACGGATTCAAGCTTGAGCACTTGTGTGCCTCATATTGAGCATCGAAGTAGGGTATTCATCCCCGAAACGGAGCTTGAGATAGGTAGGAAGTTTGGGTATTTTTGATCTTCAAAATAGGTAAGTATTTTGGGATATTCTGGTTGTTTGATGATTGGAAAACATGGAGAAATTAGTTCAGTTTTTTGCTTTCGATTTGTGTTGTGTTTAGAGTAGGTTAATAGTAGGAAATCACACTCGAAAAGGCATAGGGTTTGCTGCTATAAAACAGGGAGAAAATTAGGGAAACCAGGGGGAAAATGGAGGAAATATGCATCTGAATGTGTAGGAATCAGAAGGAGAGTGATCGGTAACATCTGGGGAATGCCCAGCAGGATTATAAGTTCTTGAAGGGCAAGGGAATCCTCATTTGCAACCAGTTGAGAGAGAGAGAGAGAGAGAGAGAGAGAGAGAGAGAGAGAGAGAGAGAGAGAGAGAGAGAGAGAGAGAGAGAGAGAGAGAGAGAGAGAGAGAGAGAGAGAGAGAGCTTGGGCGACCCGTTCGATTGATCGGGGCAAGGAGTAACGTTGCTATCGACGATCCCCAGGTATATAGATCTCTCCCCCATCACTCCAACATCATTCCTGGTGAATCTTGTAGTCTATAATCATCGATGTCTTGAGATTTTGGACGAATTTGTGCTCGAAAGTGCATTCGGGCCGGCGGAATCGGACACCCGATTCAATGTCCGATTCTTAGAATCGGACGTTCGGTTTTGAGAATCAGACGCTCGAACAACCGTCCGATCGGACCAAACCATCCGATTTGGGCACTCGGACACTTGGGCACTCGGACTCGGACACTCGGACACTCGAACCAACCCCGTTCGATTGGACTACTTCTCTGATTGTCCGATTGAGGAAATCGGACTCAGGAATTAGGACACGTCAGCAATCGGACCACATGCCTGGTCCGATCAGACCACTTGTCCGATTTTTGAAAATCGGACACTTAACCCCCATCCGATTCTGAGACTCGGATGGCTCAAACTCGGACCCACCTGGTCCGATTCCTAGAATCGGACCACTGGTAAATCGGACCACTAGAATCGGACCACTGGTAAATCAGAGGTCCGATTCCCAGAGTCGGACACACCTTAGGCGGACAGGGGGACAGTGATGGAGCACTCCCCAGTGACCTAACGCGTTGAGAACGGAAATCCAATCGGAGGACTTGTGATCGACCCCCTAGTGAATGGCAAGAAGCAGCGCAGACCCTAGAACCCGCTAGAATGGCCAGGACTTGAGCAACGAAGCCTATCAGGCCCGAAACAAGCGAGAGTGTGTAAGACGCCGAGGAATTGCTTGCGGCACTCACATTGAATTTCCGCACTTGAAGTACACTTAAGAAAGCTAAAAGCTTGATTGGGCACAAGTGCACGAGAAACGATACACTCACCGAGTGACCATAAATTAAGGTTTGTATTCAATAACCAAAGAAACTCACTCAGATAAACTACTCAAGGAACCCACTAATAGGAGAGGACCCAAGACATAGACAAACAATTGAAGCGCAGGGTAGGACCAAGCAAGGAGCGCCAACGACGAGGATCTGTCAAGTCTATTCACCCTGGTCGACAAAGTAGTGGAGCGCAAGAACTCAACCATGACTGAAGAGAGCTCCGACCATCGGTCTAGTGAGGAGCTTGATTTGAACATATTCCCAGATGCTATTCAGCAGCAGCTGGTGAGCAGTTACAATGCACACGCCGGGTATGAGCACCGCAGCAGGACAGTAGACGCAATCATTGCAGACCTAGAGGAGGAGAGAAGGCTAGCCCGCAAGGCATTGCAAGGAATAGTTGATTATAATAGGGATCAACAGGCTAGGAGCCAAAGGCAAAGCATGGAGCTGCATGAGGTGCAGTGAGTGCTGAACTTGGCTGGCCGAAACCGAACGAACCATGAGAGAGCACTAGAGGGAGACTTGACATTGAGCGAGCTCCTCATGAAATAGCTGCTCGACAATACTACAGTAGAGCAGAGTGCCACCGCACTAGCGACATCTCTGCTTGCAGGATTGGGGGCAAACCAAGGCTCAAAGAGCTAGGCCAAAATACCCATTGTTGCCAAGCAACTCGATAAGTACCAACCTCATGACGATCCATACAGCTTTGTTGAGCAGTTTGAGCAAGTCTGCGAAGTCAACAGCCTCAACGATCAGACTCAACGTTCGCAAGCATTCGGGCTTTTCCTAGGCGACAAGGGTAGGACGTGGTATACAAGCTTGGATGCCGTAGAACGAGCCAACTTCAATAATCTCAAGGATCTCTTCATTAAGAGATTCGCCGAGCCCGGATACTCCGATAACTTGCTAGTACACTTGATGAACGTCAAGCAGAAAGAGAAGGAGGACATCTGCGACTACATGACCCATGTGAGGAGTCTCTTTAAGAGAATCTCTCTAGGCGAGCGACCGACTGACAGAGCAGTCTCAACTGTATTCATCAGCAGAATTTAGGACGAGGAGTTATATAAGGCTTTGGCAAGCAATTCAAGCTTGCAGCGGGACGTGGTGGCTAGAGCGTTTGAGGAAGCCATCAGAGTCTTTGACCAGCTGAAAGAACAGAGCTCTAGGAGCTCAAACCTAGAAGAACCCAACTCGTGAAGCTCAGAAAGAACGTCAGCCTCTAGTGAGCGGTCCATCCCATCATCCCAAGATAAGGGGAAGGCCACCGAGATAGACCAAGGCTTGGCTAAGGTCAAGATGGAATTAGCCAAGTTACAAGACATGTTGAGACGACCAACGCGCCCGCACATCCAATGCGTGTACTGTGGCGGAAACCACTTGCCGGTCGAGTGTCAAGACTCTAGGTCAAGACCTTGCGCTAACTGCGGTAGATTCGGCCATGATGTCGCACATTGTAGGTTACAAAGAATACTTCCATACTCACAACCTTACGGCCAGCCCTACCTAGCGAATAGACCGCAACAATTCTTCGGAAGGGGAGCCCCATTGGCTCTTCCCGCGCCTAACGATATGAAACTAACCGTCCCTAGAGTGGACATAAATCCTACAGGCATTCCTAGACCGCCTGGTCCTTACGTGACCCACCCACCGAGCGATGCTCCAGTACACTACGTGGAGGAGCCGAACGATGAAGAGACTTACATATACCCTTACGTCTCGCACGACGACGAGGGCAACGTGGTCCTCATGGATTATCGACTCGTGCCAGTGATGGCGCTAGGACGAGGGTGAGGTAGAGGCCTAGGAGGGCAGCCGCAAGATCCGGTCACTTGTTGGACTTGTGGTCACCCCGGTCATGTCTCATCACACTGCCCTGAAAGAGAGTAGCAAAACAGTTGACAAGGCTGACTAAAGGTGCCCAGAGTGCGAAATCACCCATCTTTTCATAGATTGCCCAAAGCAAAAGCCATCCTCTAGTTCAACCAACTTGCCATCTGTCCCACTGGGACTGTTTGGTGTCGAAAACCCCGATGGGGAGGCCACACCTATTCCATTGCGGGTTATGACCCGAGCCCAAACGAAGCAGGCCGGCATCTCTCTGCCAGGACCTAGCAATCTTGACGCAACCTTGATAGGAAAGAAAAGCCGCAGGCAGAAAAAGAAGAGATCGGAAGCTAAGGTTGCACTAAAGACTGAGAGTGCTACGACACTACCTACGGGTAAGAAGGTTTTAGACGCGGAGGCAGAGACTTCAGCCCCTAAGACAGTCGAAAAAGGAAGCGCTAAGGTAGGGGAATACCCGCATCCGAAGCGACAATTAGAGGCCATAGAAAAGGTGAAGGAATGGGTAAGGGAGACTCAACAGCATCTCAAAGACGCTAAGCCCATCATAGAGGACGAGATCGATGATCTCTCCAGCGTAAGCACGCCAATATCACTGCCTCAACCTAAGTCGGTAGAAGCAACTGTGCCACAAGCAGTGCCGCTAAGACCAAGCCTAGACGCGACAGAACTGCAGATCAGCCGTGGCCATTGGCTCGGATAGTCTAGGCTGGGGGAAGGACGAGTGTCTAATGATCTCGTGACCACGCTAGTGACCACCCCTGTAACACTTAGCCTGGGAGATCTGCTTAAGCAGCATCCTACCCTATGGCAAGACCTTAAGCACTGGGTTGAAGGATCACAAGAGCAGGTCACGGCAGACCCTCGAGACCAGGATGCAGAAACACGATTGCCAAGTTTGACGCTGCACTCCGTGCCTAAATCCTTGCACGTCAACGCCTTTTGGGAAGGCTCTAAGATGCACGCGGTCCTGCCGGTCCTAGCCCTGGGTGACACAACAAGAAAGGGAATCGTAGACACGGGACCTGGGGTTAGTGTGCTTAGCCAAGCAGTGCTTCAGACTTGGGGAAACCCACCTGTCGAAGCTGCTAGGTTTAATGTCACACTAGAAAACGGTATGAGAGTGAAGCCATTCGAGGTACTAAAGAATTGGCCAGTAAAGATCGCAGGTGTCTAGTTCTTTGTCAACTTTATAGTCATGAAGGGAGTGGACTACGATGTCCTGTTAGACCGACCTTGGATGTGCAACGCTAGAGCCATCGAATATTGGGGTAACGGCTTGACCTTCCTTGGCAATAGAACGGACGCTGTAAGAATAGAGATGGACACTTGGAAGACCTCACCAGTCGACCTAGATGCCATCTTTGCCATACTCAAAGGGAACACACAGGTCAAAAAGCCCTATGGGCCCTTGACCAAGTATATCCCATGCCCAGAAGATGAGCGGGATTGGATGCACATTCTCGCTACAATCGACCTGCCATTCTCGGATCATGAGGCATATGAGCAGACCATCAAAACGATCGACAAGTCTAATGAAGCACTCTCTGCACTAATTTGCATGATGGCAGGAAGCCGCCGGGGAAAGCCTGAGCCTATCACCTTCCAAGTACCATCCAACAAAAGGAAACTCCAGGGGGTACTGGAATACCTAACGGACCAGCTAGCTGGCAACCCAGCTGCAAATTTCAAACCACTCCAGGATCTCTTAGAGGATTCCAAGTGGCAATGGACCACGGTGCACGATTTAAACCTCATGTACAACTGGGCCCTAGTTCCTGACCAATGACACGAGGCATACCAAGCCCTAGGAGATGACGAGCAGTCAGATGACAAGGATTCCAGCGAGACGAATACGAAGACTGCCAATCCTTCAGCGAAGAGAGCGAGGGTGAAATAGATACCATAGAATACTACATTGAAGGACGAGAAATTGAGCAGATACGAGCAGACACCAAGCCGCAAGGAAGGGAAACCCCTAGAATAGAGCGACAAGTCATGCGCATGGAATGTGATCGCTCTTGGTTGGAATGCATAGGAGTCGTAGACCTTGAGCAAGCAGGCCTAGCCTAGCCAGGAACGACGTCAATACTTAGGACTGAATCACCATCTAAATTGCGGCCACCAGGGGAGACCACCTCTTCTAGTGAAGATGGAGGGTTTGACTCTGAATTGGAAGTTACTTCGGACAGTGATCCAGAGATCCCTAGGCCGTCACCAAGGGGGACCTACCTGTCCACCTGAGGCGCAGATGGTTAAGGTAGGAAAAGGCAAAGCACCCCAGGGATACACAATCAGAAGAACAGCGAAAGCCATAGGACCTCCCTAAATGCTTCACGAAATTCAAAAAAGAGGATAGGGTGATAGTTCTGTTAGGTGCCAAACGTCAAGGGCAGACAAGCGAACCAATCGAAGGACTAGCCAAGGTCAAAGAGGTAGATCTAGCCCTGGAAGAGGAAACACCCCGACCAGTGTTCATTGCCAATGACTTGACTGGTAAAGAAGAATTGAGTCTTGTCGCTCTCTTGTGGGAGTACATAGATGTGTTTGCCTAGTCCTTAGAAGAGCTGCAGGGGGTAGATCCGAGTGTTGTGACTCACAACATACCCATGACGACGGACACTTTAGGCTACTTCTTAAACAGGACCCGACTCCACAAGAGCATGGCCTACCTCCCCTATTCTTTGATCCTAACGCTATAGACAACTGTGCCATGGCTCGTTTCATGATGAGGGCTAGTCTCCTTTCCTCTTTTTGCCTAGCCCTCCTAGAAGATATGAACGACAGCCAATTCACTAGGTGCAATCACCCCTTCCTCTCCACCACTTCTCCTCATGTCCGCATGAATCTGAAAGATTACATGCAAAGTCGCCAGTTTTTGAGCAAATCTATCCGACCCCCTTCTCCTCCTCATTTCGATGAAGACAATTAGGCCTATTTATCATTTCCAAAAAAGAAAATAATTAAAAAAATTGCACCAGAGTCACTACACCTAGGGTTTTCCCTAGCCCCCTCCCCACTTCACACTTAGGGCACATCAAGGGCAGGACTTTCAGACCTGTCACCCTAAGACTTGCACCGCACCTCCAACGACGCATGAATTGGGTCCTCAAGTGTGGGACGTTACCAAGGGCTTGCCCAAGGTTAGACCCATCTCCCAATTCCACTACCACGGGCACCACACACTACATGGTGAGACAGACACACCCCTTAGGGAGTGCACAACTTTTCTTGCAGGTTATGTTCGAGTTTCAAGAAATGGCTACTCCGTGGAAGAGGATCATCCACGGCATCCTTTAATGACCAAAACTTCTTTCCATGTGCCGGCATCCAGCCATCTGCCTGTTGATGGCTACCATGATTGAACCAAGTCAAGATAGATCTGCCATTGGCATAGATCTTGGAACCTCATCTTCCAAAGATGCATGCCCAATGCCTCAAGATCTACGGATTGCTTATTGATTCCACCAGCCTGAAGAATTTCAATGCAGGGTTGAAGATCTTCAATGCCGTACTGAAGACCTTCAACTCAAAGACAAAGACCTTCAACTCAAAGACAAAGACCTTCAAATCAACGACACAGATTTTCAATACAAAGACAAACTATATCTTTGTCAAAACAGAGTTTGGGGGGGGCTTCTCCAGAATAAATCCCTCCAATACCATCCTCCTAAGGGATTGCTTATTGCTTCAAGCATTTTTGATGCTCAAGGGACGATCGGCTACATAATGGGATGCCACAACTGTGTGAAAGATGCCGAGCATCTTCATGGAGCCTAAAGCACGCTAGAACCTCTCCTAGTCATCGTCACTAAACTCCATCAACTCTCATTCACACAACCACCTTGGAAGAGGTGTCATCCACCCACCAGTTCCGCCTCGCAGCAACCCTAACTAGCCACTACTTCCCCTCGCAGTGCCATGGGACTGGCACTTGGCTAGGAGGGGGGTAATGTTATTGTGTTTCCCGCAGCACAGAGGAGCGGAAAACGAAAAAAAGGGAAAGAGCAAAAAAGATGCCTTGACCAGTACCCAGACCCTGAAAAATTTAAAGGTTTGGGCACAACCCTCACAAAGTCTCAGTGTCGCCCGAGGTGACAAAAGAGTAAAAGGTGCACCATTAAATACGGAAGCACTCCCAAATCCTTGTAAAAGAGCGCCAGGCTCGCTCCTGTGGAAAGTGTACGCATTAGTTAGGAATAGGATAAATTAGAATGGTGGGAAATGGGAAAAAGGGCCTAGGCTACGGCCGGCCATGTAAAAAAAGGGAAAAGGGGATGATCGCCCAAAAAGGATTTAGGGCTTTGTATATAAAGTTGAAAAGTGAATGAGAAGCTCATTCTTGGGTGTGTGGCAAAAAGAGTCTTCTCCTTCCTCTCTTCTTGTCTCCTTCTTGCTTGTGTGTGCTCATGAGAGAGGGACTGTGAGAGTGTGAGGGAGTGAGTGTGTGTGGGAGTGAGGGATCAAGAGGGTGAAGCTCTTCACCATCTCCTCTTCTCTTCTCTTCTCTTCTCTTGTGCCCGTGGCTATGGAGGATGGAGCTTGGAGATGGAGGAGGCTTGAGGATGCTTGAGCTAGCATCACAAATCGTGGAGCTACCAGAGTGCAAGAGAGAGAAGGGTACTCGATCAAGCATCAAGGTAAGCTCACTACACTTGTAGGATCGACGGCGCACCGGCTAGGTGAGAGATAGCCATTAGAGCTCGCTTGGAATGCTTGAAACAATAAGCGGTCCGTGGGTCTTGGCGGTTGAGCGAAAGCTCCCATAGCTATGCATGTCCACAATCATCTTATCACTCTTTAAGCAGGTTCACTACAATGTTGTGAGTCATGACTTAAAATCAGACTACATATGAGCTTTGGACATAGATTAAGAATCTTTATAGAAAGAAGAGTCCTGCATCTCAAATGTATTGGCTAAAATAGTTAATGAACCTTCATATGAAGGAGGAGACTTCTATATCTACATTCTTGAATGAGTTTCACTCCATCATCAACCGTTTATCTTCGAAAAGGATTAAGTTCAAGAATTCTTTCCATCCTTTATTTTTTCTCGATACTCTACCTGAGTCGTGGGACACTTACCATATGGCTCTATGGGCTAAGGATGGGTTGAAATTGCAAGATGTTGATGGTTACCTCTTGAGAGAAGAGGTGAATAGAAAGAATGTAGATGCTTCTTATATGTCACATGTATTGACTATAAGAGACCTGTAGGATGTAAATGGCCATGGTAGAGACTCTCAAAGGTCTCAGTCTAAGACACATGGATAGTCTCGTAGTAATTATTGTGGCCATAAGTCTGGTCTTTCTTGTCATTATTGTGAAAAAGCAAGTCATATTCAACCATAGTGTCATATTGTGCCCAAAAATTCTAGCATCAAGATTGAGGAGATTAATGTAGTGCATCCTGATATATTTGATGATCTCATATTGGTAGCTTCTTCCTTGGATGTGTCATGGCTGATAGATGCTTTGTTAGGATATGCACAATAATGGTTGATAAATTCAGGGGCTTCCTCTCATGTGACCCCTCATAGAGAGTGACTTCACTCTTATCATAGTATGATTGGATCAGTCTATTTGGGTAATGACCTAGCATACAAGATAGTTGGTAATTGGTGGTGTCCAATTGAAGTTTGTTTTAGCCAACATGTTCAGTCTTCATGCCCTCTTCATGATGTCATTATGTCTTGGCTCTCACAAAGAGCCTTATCTCTACTAGCACCTTAGATGATGGAGGTTATGTTGTCTATTTTGGTGATTCATCATGGAAGATTACCCATTATAATCTTGTTATTACGTGTGGTGTTCAGTCTAGTATCCTCTATTCCTTACATGTATCCAGGCCAATTGACCATGTTTTGGCTATGGCTACAACTACACATATATCTCTTTGGCATTGTCATCTTAGGTACATATCTTTGAAAGGAATGAAAATTCTTACTAGTTTGCAGTATCTTCCATCCCTAGACTATAAGTGTTTTGGGGTCTTGTGATCATTGTTTATATGGTACACAAACACATAGTATGCATAAGAAGTCTGGCATGAAGTGCATGGGTGAGCCTTTGGCTCTTTTTCATTTAGATATCTGTGGTTCCATGTCCTGTTAGTTACTAGGTGGTGTGAAGTACTTTGTTACCTTCATTGATGATTACTCACATAAGGTCTGGGCTTATCCTATTAAGTAGAAATTAGATGTCTTGTCTATCTTTCGGGGTTGGCTTACTCTTGTTGAGAACTAGTCTGGGTATGGGCTGAAATGCCTAAGATCTAAAAATGGGGGTGAGTACTTCTCGAAATCTTTTGAGAAAATTTTCAATGAGCACGGTATTAAGCGTCAATTGAATGTCCTTACACCCCTCCCTAGAATAGTATTGTCAAACACATGAACATGACGATTCAGGAGAGAGTCCATTAGCCAAGCAAGCTTACCATAACACTTTTGGGATTGGGTAATTACTACTGCCATACACTTGATTAATGGATCCCCTTTCATTGCTATTGATTGCCAAGTTGTAAAGGAGGTATGGACTAGAAAACCTCCATCATATGCTCATTCTTGCATCTTTGGTTATGAGAGGCATTTTGCCATGTTCCCAAGGATAACCATAATAAGCTAGATCCTAAGTTCATAAAATGCATCTTTCTTACTTGTAGGGATATATGTGAGATGAGCTATCACCTATGGGATCCACAGGCTCACCGGATTATCCAAAACCATGATGTAGTTTTCCATGAGGAAAAGATGCACAAGAAACTTGAGTGGGTGATTGAGGTACATATGGTGATGTTTTAGGAGGCACCTCTCCTTCTCTCATATAGACAACTAGACAACTTGCAGCAATTGATGCTCTAGTAGCCTAGGATCTGACTGTTGTGCAAGATCAACCTATTTTTGAGATGCTCTACTATAGTTAGATGTCACCCTTCTCTGAGAGATTAATGTCCTCCATGGATTGAGCCTCTCTCAGAGAATAGGGTATGTATCAATTTAGATTGAATCTTAATTGAAGGACTCAGGATGTCCTCTAAGCTAATGCCATCATCGTGAGAACCTTTTGCTTTTCGATCCCTAGCATTGTGTAAACGTCCCACTTTGATCACTTCTCTTGCTTATCTAGTAGGCCCAAAGCTTTGTGCACCACCATTGGATCATGAGGGATCTCCACTTGTTCTTGTCTATGGTTGTTGCTCACTGTAATCGATCCACTATGCTTGTCAAGATTGTAGGTCATGAGAATTTCTATGCACTACTAATTTATCTCCCCTTCAAATTTCTCCATGTACTTGTGAAATTCACATTGGTCTACTAATTCTCTGGCATCTAGATTTTTGGTAGCCACTTCTTTTAGGTTGTGGATCTATTTATACTACAAGTGGCGATATCGTTTAACTTTTGTACTTAGCTCATAGTTTGTCTATTCTTCTTTAGAAAATGGTGTCTGGGACTTGGTCATCCTTTCACATGCAGCTGTCTCCTTGTCGTGCCATACTCAAGGTCTAACAATATCGTGAGGTGAGTTTTCAAGTACTAGATTTATTAAGAAAGAAACCTATATGTACAACTTGTTAAGAAAAAACAAAGCTTCACACCTTGCACAAACACAAAGAAATCTGAAATCTTTGCCTTGAGGCTTTGCATCTTACACAATGAAATTTTGATAAATTGAAAAAGTTAAAAAATGATTCAAAAAGTGTTCAATTTATGGACTAATTTTATGCAAACCCCTCCTCCAATACTTCTAGGATTGTGCAAGGGGTCATAACAACTATGTTTGCAAACACCACTCATAAAGTGTGAATTGTATTTCATGGTAGCATAATGGTCCATATCCTCTGGAGGGATATGGTCCATATCCTTTGGAGGGATATGAATTGTATTTCATGGTAGCATAATGGTCCATATCCTCTGGAGGGATACTAATATGGGCAATATAAGTTAGAACATCAGTAAGAAGGTTCCTTGAACCAATTCAACTAGCAATATGAAGCTCTTCCTTGCTAATGACTCAGTTAATGTATGGATGTATCATCGCATTATCTTCTAGCATACATTTACGGGTGAGAGTAAGTACCTAGAAGGATGTGGGGACAACCTAGGTAGGATCGTACTCTGATGTTTGAATGTCATGTCATTGCTCTGCATTGGTCATGATTTGATATCCCTCTCTTTTCCATTGCACTCGTAGAGAAAACTAATGCTACAAGAACAAGGAATGGGTTTTGTATAAGGTGATTGAGGTTGGCTAGTTCATCAAGCATGAGCTCAACACAGCTTCATTTGAAGGAGGTGATTCATATTTGTTTTAGGGTGCCTGCTTTCATGAAACTTGAGTGGGGATAAGCTCCTTGTCTATTGAAGTAGCCTTGGTGAAGATGAGTTCATATTATTGCCATGAGCATGGTAGAGACCTCACATAATCTATGGTGTTCTCATCAAGGAGGCATAAGTAGTTGTAGGCGTTGAATTAAGGGTGTTGTTAGGCACATGTGAGTGCCGCCCAATGAGTGGATTTGGTCTAGTGAATGATATTGGGGCACTATTGTAGTGGTCTTTCCTCGTGGTGGTTGGGGATAGTCTACTGATGGGGTTCCATCATTGGAATGTGATCCTTTGCAAGTTAGTTGCTATGATTCAAAGGCTGGCTCTATATAGGCTCAACTTGAGGACTGTGATTGGGTAAAGATAGTCATGGTGTTTTTTTTGTCGGTTATGGGTCCCATGATTTTATATATGAGGGTGTTATGGTGGTTTTTTGCATGAGCTTTGGCAACCATATGAGCTTGTTGCAACATAGTAGTGACAACACCTAAAAACATGCCATTTATTGCAACAATTTTTTGGCAAAACTGTATACAATTGACACCTTATTACTAAATTTTTACATGAATTCAATGCATATGCGGTGTTCGTTGTTGCTGTCTTTGGAGGCCGTGTCCTTGCAGTCTGGCCAGGGAATGTAGGTACAAAATTTAATCTTTTGGCCTGTCTACAACCACAAGAAACTCCTATATCTCATTTGTAAGGCATAGGCTATTGAGACCAAGACTTAGAGACTGTAGGACTTTGGAAAAATGAAGTCCTTTGAGCTTATGCAATCCATATTCTTAGAGCCACTAGAAATCATGTTATTCATGGCAGATTATGTAGTCTTAGGTTATGGTTCAGATCATGGAGGGCACAATTTATTTCAACTGAAGATGAATGCCACTGCATCAATGCAATTAAGGAGTAGTGCATAAGAAAATGCAATAGAGAGCTGAAAGTTCCAATCAGCTATAATGAATCCAATGCCAACATGAAATCATTACAAACTTAATTATGTGTGCACTATCCCTCGGCTTTGCAATTGACCTGAATTGAAAAGATTTCAATGTTGGTCTTATCGTAAATGAACTCCTACTCCAAGCCACAATTGGGAGGAGTCGTTTATTTGCAAAAGAAGATGGATGGGGTCTTGACTTTGCCTTAGGGGTGGTGTATGTTGAAGGCGAAGGTGATTTGAGGCGGTGTGATGAAAGGGAAGGGAGGTTCTTCTTGGCCGAATAGAGATGAAGGAAGGGAGGAGATCTTCGAATTGTTGGGGCAAGAGAGGAAGGCGCCATTGTGAGCATCAATCAGCTTCTTCATCTCCTCTTGTCAATCCTCGTCCTCTTCATCATGCTTCCTAAGGAGAAGAAGAGAAGTAAGAAATTGTTATTTTCCATGCCCTCGAGAGGTCATCGCCTTCATCATTGCCTCCTTGTGGTCCATCAACGACGTGTAATACCTGCCCATAACAAGCAATATACCACTACTCTATTGCAAGGACTCGGCTGGTGCTGTGATACGTCGCCGTTTCCTTTCCTCCTCTCACGTCCATGGAATAATCTTATTTCCCTTTGAAGTGATTGAGGCGGGATTAATTGACACAATTCCAAGACATGGGGGCTCCAATAAACGACATCATGGCGGCCATAATTCAGAAGGATAGCATAGTAGGCGCAAAGGGTTATCAACCGTTCCTATCATCATTATCAAATATCATAAAATTAACATAACAATTTGCAAAACAGAGAGAATCCTTTTAAGGGAGAGAATCTTCTCAAGGAGAGGTGTGGAGAAAGAAAACGAGATGAGAGAAAAAGGGCGCCATATTGGAAGGAGAGAGGAGAGATGGAGGACGCCATCTTTTGCCCATACGACTGGTGCAATAGGAGCAGATGGAAGTCTAGGGAAGTAAAAAGAATATAATTTAACTGTTGATGTCCAAAATGATACCAATTATTGTTCTCTCCTCCATCGCCATGTCCTTCTTCATAATGGCCAAATTGGAGCCTCAATGTACTTGGGTAAACTGAGATCATAGGCTGGTAGAGGATTTTGTTCTCGTCAAATCGCTTGGCCTCGCGCAGGATTTGGTGGACAGATCATGGAGATATTGAATTAGTCTCCACCTCCTTCATAAGTCGTCGCTTCCTCAACCAAAAACCAATCAACTCTTGATTAAGAGTTTAATCTTTAATTTAAGAGAAAAAGATCATTCCCATTGCCATAGACTAACAGTCGTGCGAGGAATGGCGAGAGAGTAAAAGAAATTGGTGAGCTCACGGTCGAAACGAGTGGCTGGACGACAGACCTACCTTGGCCGGACTGCAAGAGGACGCGGACCCCAAAGGCGCAATCACGACTCGCGGGTTTTCCAAGTAAGTGTCCAACTGATTTATCTAAAATAAATAATATGGTATGAAAATTTCTCTAGTTTATAATTTTTAAAATATGTCTTTAAACCTGTTTTCTCATGCTACATGGTTTTTTGCATTTATCTGAACTGGTTTTTATTTATTAAAAATCAAAAACAGTCGAAAACACTAAAAAATGACTCAAAATTATCATAAATAAAATTTTATAAAATTACTGACTGAAAATTTATAAGTTCTGATATTTTTCCTATAAATTTATGAGTCAGGGAATTTACTGAATTTCTATCAAGATTTTTAAAGATGTTTTGTTATATTTAAAAATTAGAAAAGAGTTATATTTAGGGAAAAAGCATAGTTTTCCTTTACGTAAAATGTGTTATTTATTGATATAAACTATGGATTCTTAGTGAAATATTGGAAACAAAATTTCTGATTTGTTAGTGCATTTATGTTGTAAGGGTTAAAGCAAAGAAACAACAATTTAATAATATTTTACTAAAAAAATGCTTGTATAAAGATATGGTGTTTTGGTTTTGATAAGAGGAATTACACATGTCGTGGACATTTATGAAACATGGGAGGGTACAAATAAATTAAAAAACTTAACAACACTTTATAATAATTAATAATGTTATGTTGCTATTACAAAATTTAGTTTAAATTAAAACCAAAATAAAATCAAATAATTTAACGATTGGATTGCATGGGGGACAAGCCTCAGCATCTATTAAATTTTTACATGTTATTCATTTTACAATCAATTTCTTAAATACATGGAGTGGAGGGCCACTAGGATAATTTAAAGAAAACTAAGGGGATATACGGGATTTAAAATGAACGTTGTATGTGAACCATAAGAGTGTGGAAAGAACTTGTTTTATCATGCTTGATACTGGTTATAGAAGAGGAAAAGAAAGGACGTGATTTTCGCAGAACGAAAAAATTATTTAAAAATTAAAAGCAACGACGAAATTTATATACGGAGTGGGAAACGTCTACCAAGGGAGATTAAAATTTAGGGGTTTATGGTACGTCAGAAAATTTGATTTGAATGTTTGTTTAAAATTAAACAAATAAAAATAATTAATTTTAATCAGGTGGAGAAAAACATAAAAAGGAATTTTAAACGGAGATATACAAATAGATCTAAGAGATCTATATCCCTGAAACAACCTTTCCAAAGTCAAACATTAAAAACATTTCCTGGATAAACCGCCACTAGCATGGCAGGAGAACATTATGAGGAGCTGCCCCTGAGAGATGGGGAGAAACCATAGTCATCTTAGGTTTAGCAATTTAGTGCCCAGTATAATTTACTGAAGTTTAGAATCTTTGCAGTTGGACTACTACAAACAACGTTGTAGATATTAGGCAAGGCTAAGTCGAATTAAAACAATTAGTGCAAATAATCACTTGTTTAGTGCAACAACTCTTAGGAGTTGGCTTGTTGACCTGGGTAAAAGTGGCTTGGTCTTTGGCCATTCATTTTTTGGTGCGTCTGCCGGGAGCCAAGTGCACTCTAGCGGGTGATTAATTTTCCTAGGGTATTCAGACCCTAGGTGTTACTTATGAGTGAATACGCAGTCTCTTTTCTAAGGGACTATTTTCCTAATTTGCCCCAGGAGTGCCAAAGAAAAGTGCTAGATTGGGCGAGGGATACAGAGTTAGTAGAGGGAGGCACATATTTTGGGCCACAATTAACGGTGGACGTCGAACAATTATCCTCTTGGAGCTGGGGTTATAACGACTGTGCGCAAACCATAGTTCTACTAGCGACACACTTTGGGTTAATAGACGCGGTAGAGATAAATACAATCAGTGTATCGTACCACTTTGATTGGTATCACCGCACAGCTTATCGGACGTTTAGAAGAGTAGTGTGGGATGATGTGTTGCCTTGGATACGTGTATCCAGAGGTTTAAAAATTGCTTTCGACACGAAAGACGTTAGAGAGGTTGCTGAAATTCTAGGTTTAATCCCCGAGCAAGAAGAAAAGTTACCTTTTGGGGAGATAGACCCAGAGCTGCCGACTATTTTGAACCTTCTAAAACAAGGATGCAAAGAGAGTTGTCTCAACACCTAGAGACAATCTCTTGTACACTAAAGGAGCTTATGGAACAAAAGGCAAAGGTCAAGGATTTAACACCGACAACAAAGATAGGATGATTTGTCATTATTGTGGTAATACTAGCCACATAGGCAATGAATGTTTCCACTGTAAAAGAGTACAACATGTGCAAAATGACAACCATCAAAATTAGTTCATGAATGAAGAAGATGCTTCTCCTACATGAACAATAACTCAGACAGATTGTTCTAAAGAATTTTCCATTGTATCTCCCATAGTGGATATTTGTTTCCCATATTGGATGTTGCTTTATAAAAACCCTTGCCAAAAATGTAAAGTTTCAATATTTAATTTGATTAGGCTACTTATGAGCTAGTCTCTTGGGCCATGTATTCATGTAGGGGGGCAAAAGACAACAAGTGTGTAGGAACTCATCATTTGAAGGGGGGGGTGTTGGAAGACAGAACAAATGATGTATGCTCTAGAAAAAAGACTGAGAATCCCATAAGCATAGTGAGGAAAATAGAACTACCCAAAGGCTATAAAAACATGTTCTTGGCTCTCATTTCAATGCAATATATAGTACTCCTCTTTTGTGTTAACTCAAGACTGTGTTTATGAGTCCAAGCTAATGAGTTACAATCTCTCATTCTAGTCATGTATCATGTTTATGACATGTGTCCACCATATCCAATTTAGCTCTATATTTGTGTTTCTTAACATGCATGAGGCACCCTTGTAATTAATGTCTGAATTGAGTATTAGTACATTTCTAGGTGTCCGAATTCCATCTAGCCTAAGGCTTTAAGCCTTTGTGTGAGGTCTATCTGAGTGACATAAACACCCTGGAAAATTAATGGTTGGCCTAAGGCCTCTTATTGCTCAATACTATCATCATCTCGAGGCTTTGGTTGTATCATGGAACCATGCAATAGCATAGTTTCTTAAAGTCACAAGCTTTGCAGTTAAGACTAACCATAATCCACTTCAAGCTTGGGGTACCGGCTACCATCAACCCCTAGCATAGGCACGATAGCAACTGCCAGTTAAACAAGTAGGCACGATAGCAAATACCATCAACCCCTAGCATAGGCACGATAGCAACTGCAAGTTAAACAAGTAGTTCTACCCAAATTGCATATCTTTGGTTATATTCAACTACCCCTTAATGCAAGTGTGCTACATGTGGTCTCGAATCACTAGGATGAAGATCCTATTCGAAATTGTAAGCATGTCTCACTTAGCTCTTAGAATTCAAGAGAAAATGGGTGTCTTATGAAATTTGCATTGCCACAAGAGCTTGTCTAGCCAAGTGATAGTGTGACATTATTGTGGTTGACATGCATGAGGGACCCCAAATAAATATAGGGAGATTCAAACATCCTCAAAGTCTTGATACTTAAAGGAGTTTGCATCATGCCTTGCATGTTGCACATTCAAGGACTTTTCCTTTTGGGCTCTATCTTCTCTATGCTCTTCCTCCAAGCATAATGATCATTTTCTTGTAATAGTATTGTAGAGCTCCTTCAAGATTTGAAAAGTCTACCTAGTCAATATCAATATTATTCTTCTATTAGGCATGATTTGTTAGATTTTGAGATAGTGTGGAAGACTTTGGATAATATTGGTATTATATATATATGTGAGTTAATGCAATCAAATATGAAACAATATCATATATGAATTTGTTTACTTTGAATGCTATTTTTGGTGAAGACTATTGGACAAAGAGACAAGGCAAGGTAATGGAAGTTTTAGGCAAGCCTTTCCATATCAAGGCTAACTTCAAGAGCAAAGAAGAAGAAGAGATTTTTTACAATAAATTTAGCAATATTTTCCTTGATTTGCCTACGCTACAATGTTTGATGATTATATTCTATGATTTGTCTTTAGAAGAGGCACAAGGAATAGCTAGGTTTGTGATTAAACTTGATGAAGTGAGATTTTAAAGTGTACAAAATTAGAAAGGGTTTCCATTACCTTGATGAATAGAGCACTTTCATAAAGTCATTACACTAATTTAATGTCATTTAGTGTTAAATCTAAATATAGTATCTAGTTTTTAGGAGCTTTTGAAGTAGACAGAGAGGATTTTGATATATTGTATTGGGTTTTTCATCAAACTTCAATACTTGATGTGATTAAGAGCCAACAAGGAGAATAAGAGATATTTTTCGAGGAATTTAGGAACTACAAGGTCGAATGGTAGGTAGCTGGTGACTTAAAGACACTCAAATACATGTACAATGTATTTAAAGGAGCAAACTCTAGATGTCATTGCCTATATTGCATGTCCTAGTTGCGCAGCTATGCTTAAGAATTTGGAATAGAGCCCCCTCCAAGGGATATCAAAGATCCCACAATTCAAGCTAATTTTAGATATTCCTTTGGTCAATATGTACACTTCATGCAATATGTAGAATAATTGAAAAGCTCGTGCATCTTTACATAAGGTTTACTTGGAAGCTAAAATCCTTATCAGCTAGATAAGATACTATAATAAAGATTGAGCAAGTTTTATCTACAATTGGTTTGCATGCAAGTAATGTTATTATTGAGCCTAATTTTCAAAAGTCCAAGGGTGGAAATTGTGTCCCTAAAAAGCCATCTATTGGTGGGGTAAAGGCTAGAAGGTTCCTAAGCTTTCATGAAAAGCTTGGCAAGATTAACTCTAAAAATGGGGATTCAACTATTAAATATAATAAATGGAAATCCCCAAATAATGTAGTTAAGAATTATGCTAATAATGGATAGGCTTAAAAGAAAAAGGCCAAAGTTTGGAAAACACTGGATAAAACATTCTTTTATTGTGATAAAATTGATTGGAAAGATGATGATCTCAAATACTTCAAAGACCAATTGAACCTTTTCAAAAAGGCAATGGCAAAAGCTTGGGATAATCAACACTTCACTCACTATATAGTAAGAAGTTATTATATTTATATGGTAAGAAGTTGTTGTGTTTCTTAATTGTCTAACTCATAAGATTTTTAACTAATTCTCTTTGTTTTTTAACTCTGTATTATATTTTACAACCATGCTCCATATTTTATCAAACAATATGGAAGTCTATTTATATGGTCAACCCAAGGCATATAAATATCAAGCAAGAACAAAATACTTCAGACACACAAGACATGGAGGAGGAAGAGTCAAAGCAAACAATTTAGTAGAGGTCTTTTAATGGTTTTACAAATAAATTTGGTATAAATTCAAGCTTAAAGATACAACCACATCATAGACTATATCATCTTTGGAAACAAAAAAAGAAAGAGGGATATCTAAAGTCTTGTGCAAATTAGAGGTTTTCAGAATGGTTATAAATTGGACAAAAAGAAGGTTAAAAATGGGTTTCAAGAAATCCTTGATCCTTTACGATATTTTGCCAAGCACTTTTTTCACCTCTAAGAACTCTTCTTCTATGGGTAGCCCCTTTTTCTCATATTCAACAATCTCATTGATACATGTGTGCAAGGCTATGGAGCTATCTTGAAAATTCTCTTCCTCAACATCCAGCTAGTGGTGGACATGGTTCATAACTTATAAAATCCTTATAATTGTGGCCCCATGTTGTTAGGATGGCTAAGTAGTAATCTTATTTGAGATCAAAAAGATGTTGAATGTCATTGAGCAATATATATCGTTTTTTGTTAATAAGGTAGGTAGGAAATGTGGGGATACAATCCAAAGGGCCTTTTTCGATCTTTGTACTCAATTCCATCTCCTCTTCTTCTACCTTTTTAATGTTTTGACTCTTAAACAAAGTAGGATCAAAAACTTGTACCAACTCATTCTCAACATTCTCTTCAAACATCTCTACCCTCTCTTCAACCACCTTATCTATATATGTGGCATTTTCTCCCTTTCTCTCTTGCACTTTCTCTGAAGAAGAATCCTCCATATACTAGAGAAACACAAAAAAACCTATGTCTTTTTGAATCAAAAGATACTATCGTTAATCCCTATGAAAAAGGCCATTTGTGTTATACCTTCTAAACTCTTCGTCATCAATAAGATAATACCTGGTAATCAAAGTTATCCTTGGAGAATTGGTTGCTTGGATCACATAATTAAAGTGAATATAATTATCAATTGTGAGAGACTTTGCATGTATAGAATAGAACTCTCTATAGTCCTTAAGCTTGTCATCAAGATCTCTCAACAGCTCTTGCAAATCAAAAGGGATATTGAGCATCTCTCTACTATATATAAATTTGGATGAGTTCCATGTCTTCTATAAGAAATCAAAAATATTGTCATCACAATTGTCATCAAGCTCCTCTTGCTCCATTTTCTTAAGGGATAGCTTTTTCTTTGACATCCTTAAACATTGCAAAAGCAAAAAATATGCAAAACATACCCTTAATAAGAGAAAATAATTGCATAACCAAATTGTATGTCAAAAACCTAAGCCTAACATATGAAATATTAGTTTAGTAGTAGCCATTAGACATTAGGACAATTAAATCCATGTTTCATGTAACACACACCTTGGCAAACCAATAATTCAAATGTTATGGGATTACAAGTGACAAAAATCAAATTTTATATCAGGAACCTAAGGCTTGATATATAAAATGTAATTTTACAAGCAAGCAGGAGTCAGTAGCACAACAATATTCATGTTTCATATGACACTATCATAGGCTATGATACAACACAATCGTAAGTGATGAAATCACAAGCCAAGGTGAAAAAATTGCATGCTATTTGATATGAGAATAGAAACAAGTTGTTTTAGCCACTTACAACACTTAATTTGATTGTATATTGTTATCTTTGCCTTGGATAGAGCATAGGAGGGCCTTGATGGACATATAAGAGATTATGGGTGAAAATGGTTGATGATTGCGAGATGTTGCTTTAAAAAGATTCCCAAAAAGGCATTTAACAATAGAGATGTTGTTCTCAAAATTTGTGTCAAAAATTACGTTTCTCTCCTAAAAAGGAGACACTTACTTTTTTGCTATTTTTAATGCTGCTTTAGCACTGAGAATCCTTTTTGGGCCTAGAAAAAGTGATCAATGAGACCATGCTCTACCAACAAGTACCACCTTAATCAATAATTGCAATGATGACTCAAGATTTAATACTACCAGCCCTTCGAGTAAAGATTGATTTTCATCTTCCTATTGCAAGATAACCTCATTTGGAAAAAGACAAGCTATTGAGATCCAACAAGAGTATTCTAGCAATATCAACCACCTCTATTGGGAGGAATTCATACTCTAAAGAAACATCTTTAGCACCAATCAGGTAGGTTTGCATACATAAATTTATGTTTTGTGATCTTTTTAAATAAATTATTGAATTAAATGCGACCTTGACTACCAAGATTTATCATTATGTTGAAATGCCGTGTTTAATGCGTATCCCTTTCTCATGTCATATGAAATAGGAGATTAGTTGCTTAGTATCTAATTCGATTAACTTAAACTCGTGTTTCATATTTTTACTTCCTACTCTTTGTCTCTGGTGGCTTGACATTCTAATATCGTATGAAATGCAAGAATAGTTGCCCAATTTTGAACTCCATTGACTTAACCTTGTGTTTCATATGCTCTCTCCTTGGTCACTATCTTTGATGGGGCTAAAACATTATTGTCCGAGTGACTCCTTGACCACTCTCTAGAATGGTAACTTTGAAATTACATTATTAAAAGCTTCCATTATCTTCCTAATTTTCCTAAGATATCTTATACCATGTGAAAATCTCCTTTTGTGCTTTTTTGGTGGCTTGGATGGCTTAGAGTACTGATGGATCTTCTCAACAATGTTCTTAGGATCAAGCTTCTACTTCCTTGCAATAGCCTTAGTTCTAGCCATAGCTCAATAAAATCAACTATAACAACATGATACGAAAAATAGTTATCAACGAAAATATTGAATACCAATGTATGAAAATCCAATAACATGAAGGCATATACATTGTGTTTCATTCGATAGATAAAAGAAACTGAACACAAAACATATAAAATGCAAAGGACAAGGAGTACCCTTATTTTCATCCAAGAGGCTATAGAGGACTTCTTGATTGAAATTTTTTAGGATGCATACATCTGTGTTTCCCATGCATATAATGATATGATTATATACTACAAAGATTGAGATATATATTCTCCAAGGTTTTAGAGATAGTTTCTCTTATAGATGAGAAGATATATAATATTCTTAATATGCCACCGTATAGAAAGAAGGAGGACACATGTCCTAAAGTGGAGGATACCACATATGAGAGAGACACAATATGGCATGAGAAGAAGGAAAAGGCTACAAAGGACCAAGAAGAGAAATGGAGAGAGCATACAAGAAAGAAAGTAGAAGAAAATGAAGTAGAGCAACTAGGACCTCTAGAGGATGAGCTTTTTGACATGCTTGACAAGGTTAACCCAACAAGTTTCAGTGTATATTGCTTCTTGCTTGGTGACATAGACAAGAGAAATTATATATTTTTTTGGACTCAAAATATGTGAAGATCTTTACAAATAAGAGGAGAGAAGTAAATGATTATATCCTTCTTATTGGATTGAGGTATACTATATCTAAATTTGTTTGTTCTTAAGAATAATATTTTTCTATCAATAATTGTTTTCTATATATGCACTATTTTACTACTTTTACTAGGTGTATGTTACATGAAGGCCCTTTTGATATACATTAAAAGATTGAGATTCTTGATCCTTCAATCTCCCACTAAATGAGGCTAAGTGAGCTTGAAGAAAATGCATTTGACCATTGGCTTAATAGATTTGATTTTGATAGCTTTGACCATGGAGCGATCTATAAAGGTCAAAACATTACAAAGTTGAATGCCACACTAGCCTAATTGCCATCATAAACTCCACATGAAGATCAGGCTAGCACTTGCAAATGATTTTGCTATGACTACTTTCATCTCATTGCCTAATACCAATACGCCAAAAGGTTGAATGCAACACCTAAGAAACTATGATGTCATGTCATTTTGAGTCACAATAATTTTCCAACAACAACAAGCTAAACAAATAGAGGAAGGCACAATTAAGCCAAGATAGATCCATGGATGAGCTAAGCATGGCTTAGGGTTTGCTAATTGGTATTCATGACTTTGTGCCACATGAGCTTGTTATGATTCCATATCATGAAAATTAAGTTATTTGGTATTTTTTCTACTTTCAAATGAGTTTATTATACTAAATTATTTACGTATGATTATTTTTAGATCTCATTGAAGCTTGATTGCCATAGACTGTGTAGATAAGAAACATTTTTAAATCAATTCTTTGAAAGCAATACATGGAAATGCTAACGTGTAAGTGGAATTAACCCAAGGATCCCTTATCATTTGAACATTAATCTATTATACGTACTCAAAGTTTTATTTATTTTTTATAGAGAGCTGTAACAGAAAGATTACTTTAAGTTCTATTAATTTGATAGAGAGCTACATAAAGATTATTTCTGATAGAGAGCTACATAAAGATTAATTTAAGTTTTATTTTAAAAAGCCTCCTATCCCTTCTAATCTATTAGCAAAAATGAAGTATAGATAGGTTGTGGTAAGTTTTTTAATTAAATACATCAAGATACTTGATTCCATAAACTACCACAAATAAGTTGTATAATTTTGCTTTGTGTTATTATTATTTGTAGAGCCCTCATGAAGATGATAGTCATTCTTATGGTTAGAGGGTAATTATAAATGTCAAAACATTGATTAAGGTTATTTATGTTAATGATGACAAATTTATCAAGGTAATGTGAGATATGTTTAATTTTAAGACATTGTTTCACTTAAAAGATAGTGCATTGCAAAGTAGCATTGAACTAATATTCTTTTCTTTCAAATGTGTGACCGTTTTTCAATGATTATTACAAGAGTGAGCATGTTTGGTATGTAGGAGCAAAGACTTTCAAGTAGATACTTCTCAATTGCATACAAGAAGAATAAGGTGACAAGGAGCCCACAGATAAGGAGGGGGTAGAGAGTGTGGAAGTAGAGAAGGAGCACCTTCACTCCTAAGGCAACGAAAGCATCAAAGAAAGATAAAAAAACTCCTTTAAAAAATGTTCCTCACAATTATTTTTTTCTTGTGTATTATCTTATAAAACCTAGTGTATATAGATCATGAAGAAAGAAAATACAAATTTACTACAATAGTTGAACTTATATTTATATTGAAAGTAAATATATATTTTCTTCAATATCCTTGCACTAAATCTTTCTCTCTCTTCTCTTTGATATATGTAAGAAAATTAGCATAGATGTTTACCATTCAAGAAGTGGAATCAAATATATATACTATATATGACTTGATATACAAACTTACTCTTTTGTTGTTAAGTTAGAATAACCTCACTTGATATAGTGTACATGATGATCTAACATTTAGTATCGTAATAATGTCCTCATTGAGCTAAATTTTAAGAATCAATATAGGATCTTTGCTAAAACCCTCAAGAATATGATTCAAAGCAACTAAACTAGTACAAACATAATGCCATCTATTATAATAAAAGCTAACTACGAAATTTTAGCAAGCATGTATTTGTAAGCAATAGAGTCTTGATCTATCTTATAAGTTTTCTTGCCTTCTATCCTAATATCCCACCCCTCATCAATAAGTTGTAGGACATGGTCATATGCAAGGCTCTTGGCTGATAGCATGGCCTTTGATTTTCATATCTTAGCATTGGAAAATAAATTAATAAACAGATTAATAAGCATCAAAAAAGTAATCTTGCTACTTGAGATATTGGGTTTTAATAGTGGCTAGACTTGGTAAAGATCATTCAAGGCTTGTAAAATCAAGTAAAGAAAGCAAGGATATTGCTCCCCATTGGCCATTATGCATAGGGATAATATAAGAATGATCATTTAATTTTTTTTCATTCTCTGCAAGTTATATTTTTCTCCTACATTTGTACATTTTTTTCTACAATCAAACCATACTTAATATTAATAATATCAATAATATCAATAATAGACTCAATGGGTTACCATCCTCAAGATTAGAAGGATAGACATCTACAAATAAAAATAAAACTTGTTACAAATAATGCTAACATAGAATGAGTACTCAAGATTAGAAGGATGGACACCTACAAATAAAAACAAAACTTGTCACAAATAATGCTAACATAGAACAAGTACTCAAAGCAGACCTAACTCTAATCAAGATCCTAACTAAAGCAATTGTTGGACAATTTAGTGAATGAGTAGAATAGTGCTATAGTAACCATCTCAATCCTAGCAAAATTGGGATTGCACCCAATACTAAAAGCAAGACTAAAATCCCAATAGTCACCAAAAAAGCTAAGAAACATATGGTACGAGGTGACCCATATGGTTTTGTGAAAAAATTTGAGCAGGTTTGTAAGGCCAATAACCTACAAGACCCCGATCAACATGCACAAGCTCTTGGATTGTGCCTAGGGGGAAAGGACCAAACTTGGTTCACCATCCTAGACAATGCTAAGTGCAACAACTTCAACACATTGAAAGACCTTTTCATCTAGAGGTTTTCCAAATCAAGGTACACAAATAACTTGTCAAATTTATGTATGTCATCCTAAAGGACAAGGAAGAGATATGCAATTATGCCACCCATATTAGGAGCCTCTGTAAGAGAATCATAACAATTGAGCTTCCAAATGAGAATGCAATATCAACTATGTTTATCAATGGAGTATGGAATGAGGAGCTCTATAAATCACTAGCATGTAACTCAAGTCTGCAAAGGGATGTGCCAACAAGGGTCTTTGAATAAGCAATACATGCGGATGATTTTCTGAAGGAAAGGAGCTCAAAGCAATTCAACCAACAAGTGCCACTTCTAGTTATGGTACAAGAATCACAGTTTGCAATGAACAAACTATTCTTATGCTCAAGGCAAAGGGAAGAGCATTGATCAATCATAGGAAATAGCAAATCTGAAACAAACTAGAACTAGAAGCTAAACTCCAAAAGGCAATCCAAAGACCTATGTGACCTCATGTGCAATGCATCCATTGTGGGGGAAACCACCTTTCAATTGAATCCCTTGACCCTAGGCCATGAACTTGCATAAATTGTGGCAAGTATCTGCATGAAGCAATACAATGTTGCTTATCGAGGAGGTTTCCTTATTAACAACCCCACCCACTTTCATTCTATCCTAGGAACATGCAATTAAATTTTAGGAGAGGAGTTCCACTAGCCGTGCCACTACCTAATGAGCAAATATCAACAACCCCTAGGTTGATATTAATCCAACAATAATATCCAGACTACTTGAGCCCATCATAACCCATCCATCGAGTGATGCCCTAGTACACTTTTTGGAAGAACCATTGGATGAGGAGACATACATGAACCCTTATGTCACATATGATAAAAAAGATAGTCCAAACTTGATGGATTATAGACTGGTGCTGCTTATGGATTTGGGCCACTACCATGATAACACAACCCACTCATGACCACTAGTAGCAACTCTATGAGGAGTTTGAATTAGGACGACTCATGAGTAACTTACCCGTCACATTCACCTCAACCCCAGTGTCCCTACCACTAGGGTAGTTTCTTAGCAAAGCCCAATGCTGTGGAAAGCTTTGAAAATATGGATTGAAGAGCCTAGTCAACCAAAGACAATCACCTTGCCAAGCCAAGACATAGAAACATACACACCAAGCCTAACTCTAAGCCCCCATGTCAAGGAGCCTACAAGTTAATGCCTTTTGGGAGAGGATGGAAATGCATCTAGTCCTACTTGTCATGCTACTAGGCAATGCAATACAAAAGGGAATCATTAACATAGGAGTAGGGCTTAGCATTCTGAGTCATGCAGTCTTGCAAGCCTAGGGTAACCCACTGGTAGAAATGGCACAATTTAATGTCACATTAGCTAATGGGATGAAAGTTAGACCATTCCAAGTGCTAAACGATTGGTTTTCTAGATCACATGGATCCAATTCTCTATGAACTTCATAGTCATGAAAGGGGTAGAGTATGATATCATGTTGGAATATCCATGGATACACAATGCCCGAGTGATCAAGGATTGGGGCAATGGATTGATGCTCTTTAGCAACCACTCAGAAGCAGTTAGAATAGAGATGGAGACTTGGAAGACTTTACTCGTAAACTTGGACACTATCTCTACACTAATTAGAGGGATGTGAATACTATGCCTAATTATGGACCTCTCACAAAGTACATCCCTTGCCTTGATGATGAGCGAGATGGGATGCATATACTAGCTACAATTGATGTACCCTTCTCAAATGATAAAGACTAGTATAAGCATCCCGCAATCAAACCTATCAGACAAGTTGAGTAGAAAGGAACCACCAATGTTATTGGGGATCAACTATTGTTAGTCCCAATCTACATGTTTTCTAGAAGTGCTAAACTAAGAGCTTGCATGACCTACATGTGCCCACAAACAAAACAGAGTTAATGAGAATCCTAGAATATATCAAGGAAAGGCTGCAAGGTAATCCCATTGCAAATCTTAAACGGCTTGAGGACCTTTTGAAAGCCTGATGATGGAATTGGAAGAAGGTACATGCATGACCTAAATCTGCTCTATAATTGGGCTCTCCTATGGAGAAGAATGAAAGCATTAATGAAGAAGTAGCCATCGGTGATGAACTCTCTAATGCATAATACATAGAGACTACCTATACAATTTGTGAATCAAGAGATGAAACCTCACACCTAGACCTTGAAATGATTTTCCTATGACACTAATGGGCATACTATTGAGCAAATAATTATTGATTTTAAATCCATAGAACCCCCTAGCGTTGCATGTTAATGGAATAGTAAAAATGGATTGTGATCATACTTGGTTGGAATTTCTAGGAACACTAGACTACAAGTGAGCAGGGCTCAACCAAGGTGATTTAGAGTGACACTATATGAAGTCAGAACCACTTCAAAGCTATGGCCACTTGGAGAAACATCCTCATCCAACAAAGGTTTTGAGTTTGACTTTGAGTCAAAAATTAGCTTTGATAGTGATTTAGAAATCCCATTGCTTCCTAAAACTCAATACACTAAATGGGATCTTTCAATCCACCTACAGTGAAAATGGTTAAAGGAAGAAAGGAAAAGGAACATGAGAAACTCTGATGCTTGTTGAGAAGCAAAAGAAAATGTGGATGACTTACTAGATACTCATATATTTGGAATCGCAAATGATGAAGACCTTTTTAAGGTTGATATCACTCCTTATTGGGTAGATGATGTGGTTGAGGTATTAGAAAAAGGAATATCACATAGAGTGATAGAAAAAGGCAAATTACTTTGCCTCATGATCAAAGCATAGCCATACCAATTAATTACGAGACAATTGTACCACTTAGGCTAGGATATTGGATTTCAAGAACTATGGGAGGCCATTTCAATGGAGATTCCACTAATCGAAAAATCTTACAATTCTAGCTATGGTGGCCTACCTTGTTTCATGCCATTGCAAGGTTTGTAAAGCTTTGTGACGAGTGCCATTGCACCAAAATTCCAATAAAAGAGGATAGAATGGAGCTTAACCTAGTAATAGTGAGGAAACTTTTTGAAAATTGGGGAATTGATTTTATCGAAACCATAAGTCTTGCAACACAATACTCACATGCAAGATACATCATTGTTGCCATGGATTATCTAACCAAGTGGGAAAAAGCAAGAGCTACTAGAAAAAACAATGCAAGGATCACTGCTAAATTCTTATAGAGGTAGGTGATCTCTTGATTTGACTATCCAATTGAGAAAGTAAGGCAACCAAGGTATGCACTTCATTAATGAGGTGATTGGACACTTGTTGTCCACCTTGATGATCAATCATTCACAGAAACTCTTCCCTCTACTATCCCCAACACAATGGCAAAGCCTTTGCACAGAACCTCGGAGACACCGCTGCCTATTGCTATATGGGGAGTTAGAATCACTAAACTTGACCTTGAGGATGAAAGTCCCATACCTGTAGCTTATTTTAGTATCACCCTAACTACAAGGATATCTCACCACATCTTTGCCCTGATTGACGAAGGTATTGATTGTAATGGCTTGAGATATGATGACTAGATAGCAATTGGGCAACCACCACTCACGCATATGATGGAAAAAGTAAATCCATTTGGAGGATCTCCTTATGCATTATTAGGGAAATGTTAGATCACCTTACCCATCAAGACTAAAAGTCGACGTGCCATCTTCTACATGTTTCCTAATGCTAAATGAGTTCGTAATGAGGTACTATTGGGACACCCATTTAAATAATTCATTTGTGTAGTCAACCTCAAACTACAATGTATCTATTTGGATCTATCCAACATCAAGGTTATCATAACTTTCAACAAGGATACTAATTCCTCAAGGGAGAAGGTAGTGCCACCAATGCTTCCCACACACCCCAATCCACCCCTTAAAAAGAGTAATGATTCTCTCCTCAGCAAGTTTCTCAAGGCTAGGCAGCCCATGATAGTGGGCCAGTCAAATATATCCATCTCAATGACAATTATCGACAGTAAATAAGAAAAGGCAATGTGCCTACTCACATGCTTGTCCCTAGCAAGGACCAACTCCTAAACAAGTACATTTGTGATGTAGATGATGTGCCCCAAATCTAACTCAATGGATTCCTAAAGCCTTGATCAAAGCACAAGGCTACTTGACTGGCCAAAGACCAAGCCACTTTTACCCAGGTCAACAAGCCAACTCCTAAGAGTTGTTGCACTAAACAAGTGATTATTTGCACTAATTGTTTTAATTCGACTTAGCCTTGCCTAAATATCTACAACGTTGTTTGTAGTAGTCCAACTGCAAAGATTCTAAACTTCAGTAAATTATACTGGGCACTAAATTGCTAAACCTAAGATGACTATGGTTTCTCCCCATCTCTCAGGGGCAGCTCCTCATAATGTTCTCCTGCCATGCTAGTGGCGGTTTATCCAGGAAATGTTTTTAATGTTTGACTTTGGAAAGGTTGTTTCAGGGATATAGATCTCTTAGATCTATTTGTATATCTCCGTTTAAAATTCCTTTTTATGTTTTTCTCCACCTGATTAAAATTAATTATTTTTATTTGTTTAATTTTAAACAAACATTCAAATCAAATTTTCTGACGTACCATAAACCCCTAAATTTTAATCTCCCTTGGTAGACGTTTCCCACTCCATATATAAATTTCGTCGTTGCTTTTAATTTTTAAATAATTTTTTCGTTCTGTGAAAATCACGTCCTTTCTTTTCCTCTTCTATAACCAGTATCAAGCATGATAAAACAAGTTCTTTCCACACTCTTATGGTTCACATACAACGTTCATTTTAAATCCCGTATATCCCCTTAGTTTTCTTTAAATTATCCTAGTGGCCCTCCACTCCATGTATTTAAGAAATTGATTGTAAAATGAATAACATGTAAAAATTTAATAGATGCTGAGGCTTGTCCCCCATGCAATCCAATCGTTAAATTATTTGATTTTATTTTGGTTTTAATTTAAACTAAATTTTGTAATAGCAACATAACATTATTAATTATTATAAAGTGTTGTTAAGTTTTTTAATTTATTTGTACCCTCCCATGTTTCATAAATGTCCACGACATGTGTAATTCCTCTTATCAAAACCAAAACACCATATCTTTATACAAGCATTTTTTTAGTAAAATATTATTAAATTGTTGTTTCTTTGCTTTAACCCTTACAACATAAATGCACTAACAAATCAGAAATTTTGTTTCCAATATTTCACTAAGAATCCATAGTTTATATCAATAAATAACACATTTTACGTAAAGGAAAACTATGCTTTTTCCCTAAATATAACTCTTTTCTAATTTTTAAATATAACAAAACATCTTTAAAAATCTTGATAGAAATTCAGTAAATTCCTTGACTCATAACTTTATAGGAAAAATATCAGAACTTATAAATTTTCAGTCAGTAATTTTATAAAATTTTATTTATGATAATTTTGAGTCATTTTTTAGTGTTTTCGACTGTTTTTTATTTTTAATAAATAAAAACCAGTTCAGATAAATGCAAACAACCATGTAGCATGAGAAAACAGGTTTAAAGACATATTTTAAAAATTATAAACTAGAGAAATTTTCATACCATATTATTTATTTTAGATAAATCAGTTGGACACTTACTTGGAAAACCCGCGAGTCGTGATTGCGCCTTTGGGGTCCGCGTCCTCTTGCAGTCCGGCCAAGGTAGGTCTGTCGTCCAGCCACTCGTTTCGACTGTGAGCTCACCAATTTCTTTTACTCTCTCGCCATTCCTCGCACGACTGTTAGTCTATGGCAATGGGAATGACCTTTTTCTCTTAAATTAAAGATTAAACTCTTAATCAAGAGTTGATTGGTTTTTGGTTGAGGAAGCGACGACTTATGAAGGAGGTGGAGACTAATTCAATATCTCCATGATCTGTCCACCAAATCCTGCGCGAGGCCAAGCGATTTGACGAGAACAAAATCCTCTACCAGCCTATGATCTCGGTTTACCCAAGTACATTGAGGCTCCAATTTGGCCATTATAAAGAAGGACATGGCGATGGAGGAGAGAAACAATAATTGGTATCATTTTGGACATCAACAGTTAAATTATATTCTTTTTACTTCCCTAGACTTCCATCTGCTCCTATTGCACCAGTCGTATGGGCAAAAGATGGCGTCCTCCATCTCTCCTCTCTCCTTCCAATATGGCGCCCTTTTTCTCTCATCTCGTTTTCTTTCTCCACGCCTCTCCTTGAGAAGATTCTCTCCCTTAAAAGGATTCTCTCTGTTTTGCAAATTGTTATGTTAATTTTACGATATTTGATAATGATGATAGCAACGGTTGATAACCCTTTGCGCCTACTATGCTATCCTTCTGAATTATGGCTGCCATGATGTCGTTTATTGGAGCCCCCATGTCTTGAAATTGTGTCAATTAATCCCGCCTCAATCACTTCAAAGGGAAATAAGATTATTCCATGGACGTGAGAGGAGGAAAGGAAACGGCGACGTATCACAGCACCAGCCGAGTCCTTGCAATAGAGTAGTGGTATATTGCTTGTTATGGGCAGGTATTACACGTCGTTGATGGACCACAAGGAGGCAATGATGAAGGCGATGACCTCTCGAGGGCATGGAAAATAACAATTTCTTACTTCTCTTCTTCTCCTTAGGAAGCATGATGAAGAGGACGAGGATTGACAAGAGGAGATGAAGAAGCTGATTGATGCTCACAATGGCGCCTTCCTCTCTTGCCCCAACAATTCGAAGATCTCCTCCCTTCCTTCATCTCTATTCGGCCAAGAAGAACCTCCCTTCCCTTTCATCACACCGCCTCAAATCACCTTCGCCTTCAACATACACCACCCCTAAGGCAAAGTCAAGACCCCATCCATCTTCTTTTGCAAATAAACGACTCCTCCCAGTTGTGGCTTGGAGTAGGAGTTCATTTACGATAAGACCAACATTGAAATCTTTTCAATTCAGGTCAATTGCAAAGCCGAGGGATAGTGCACACATAATTAAGTTTGTAATGATTTCATGTTGGCATTGGATTCATTATAGCTGATTGGAACTTTCAGCTCTCTATTGCATTTTCTTATGCACTACTCCTTAATTGCATTGATGCAGTGGCACTCATCTTCAGTTGAAATAAACTGTGCCCTCCATGATCTGAACCATAACCTAAGACTACATAATCTGCCATGAATAACATGATTTCTAGTGGCTCTAAGAATATGGATTGCATAAGCTCAAAGGACTTCATTTTTCCAAAGTCCTACAGTCTCTAAGTCTTGGTCTCAATAGCCTATGCCTTACAAATGAGATATAGGAGTTTCTTGTGGTTATAGACATGCCAAAAGATTAAATTTTGTACCTACATTCCCTGGCCAGACTGCAAGGACACGGCCTCCAAAGACAGCAACAACGAACACCGCATCTGCATTGAATTCATGTAAAAATTTAGTAATAAGGTGTCAATTGTATACAGTTTTGCCAAAAAATTGTTGCAATAAATGGCATGTTTTTAGGTGTTGTCATTCTCCCCCACTTAATTGCGAAGCGTCCTCGCGAGCACAACTACATCACGAACATCCAGCATCACGAACACTGCTACCACGAGCACTGCTACGCAACTTTGAAAGAAAAATATACTCTCCTCCACTTAATTGCGAAGCATCCTCGCGAGCACAACTACATGACCTGCAAAACCGCACATGGACAACTAGTAGACACTAAAAAGATAGGAAAAAATACTTGTTGGTGTCCTATTAAAACACAAACCATACAAACATTCCAAGTAAATTGTATAAAAACTTATGCAAACTAACATTCTCCCTTACTCACTCTCCCCACTGAAATGCATAACAGAGCTTCATCCATTGCATAGAATATACCAACTAGGAAGCTGTCTAGAGCCGCTAAACAACAATAATCCCTCTAGGCAATAAATTGCCACACTACTATCCTACTAAAAATATTGCTTCTGAAATAGCATCACTGATAAGGTCGTTACTTAGCAAAGAACCCAAACAAGGCAAACTAATACTACAACACTAAATAGGACTCCTAGGGTTTAGCTGCTAACCCTCCATGTTCTACTAGAACAACCAGCCAATGGTTCGTAACTTCTAATTGTCCAAGGCTCTTCTTTTAAGTTTATGTTTTAATGGTTTTTTTTTTTAAAAAAATGTCAAAAGAGTATATACATTGATTCTTTTTCCCAAAAGGTCCCACCCCAAAGAGATACAAGGCATCGGACGCAGGGCACCCGTCAAGGAAATCCCTACAGCCTACCAGGACCTCAGAGGCGATGGTTATCTTCTTTTGGTTGTTTTTTCTTTTTTCAAACCCTGCAGTCTCAGGGTGTTTTTTTCTTGTTTGTTTTTCTTCTTTCTTTCTTTCTTTAAAAGAATAAATATATAGACTCTTCCGAACTTTTAATATTTGGATTGGATTTTAAGGATTGTTTTGTTGTTTTTTTTTTTTTAAAGGATCAACTAAAAAGCTAAGAAGACATCACTTAATTGAACGGTCAAACATTTCAGCTCAACAACTTTGCTCGAGGAATCTAATCTAACGCATAATACTAGTCACTCTGCCTAGGCAAATGATAAGCAAAGAATACTCACCAGCTCAGCATCTTTCTTCCACGCTACTCCTAGTCAAAATTTCATGGAGAGAACCTTGTTATTCAGCTACCCCACATATCGCTAGAAAAGCGACCAAAAGATAGGGGAAAACTCTATAGGATTCCTAATCGGACACCCATACAATGAAATTCACTATGTTATGCACACACATCACCCCCCTTTTAATCACTCCCTAATGCTAAGTCCCATCCCTTGTGAGTGGACTTCATATAGAGAGAATTGTGTATATATCATTCATATTTGTTTAAAATATTTATTTATAATTCCTATGTAATTTACTTAAGTGTTTTTTCTTTTTTCTTTTTTTTCTTCTTCGACATCTCTAATTTCATTGCATCAATTTTTTTATTCATGTATTTTTTTCAAAATGAATATGAAATAAAAAGTTTAGGTATGAAACAACCTTGTATGTTCGTGGATATTGCAACTCCAAGAATCAATCAGAAACATACAACAGTGTGTAACGCAAAATCATAGTCAAATCTGCACATGAAACATACACTAGCCAGTACAATGTTAAAGGGTAAGATAAATAATAAAACTTTTCCCTGTACAAAAGAATTGTCAAATACTCATGTCACAATCGCGATCAACTAGACTGTCGTAACGCTCCCACTGCTTGGTTGTTTAAGAAGCAGTATATTTCTCCACTTGATAACCATTCTTGCATATAGAACTGTCCATCTTACTAACTTAAATATCCCAAACTCCAGCACTGAAAGGAATATCCTGACCGTGCGTGCAACTAACTACCTAACTACGTGGAAAATAAAACTAAAGTGCATGAAAACCTACAGGATATCAATAACTCAAAGCATTGTATGTTTTTTTTAAAAACGATATATTTGTTTGTTTGTTTGTTTGTTTTTTTTTTTTCAAACTGTAGAATAAAAGAAAAACAAAAAAGACTAAGAAAACAAAATATCTAGACTAAAATCTTCAAAGTCTCTGAGATCTTCTAGTGAAAACAATAATCCTAATCCAAAATCATCAACACTATCTAAGTCAAACCTATTAACTAAACTATCATCTATAGGATGCTCAGGAATAGCCTCTAGCGTAGACATATCAGAAGTCACAGATCTGCTATCAGGTGCATCGCTAAGAACCTCCATCACATCATGGAGCGAAGCCGAAGCTGCATCATCATAGTAGGGTATAGGGGCCACTGGTAAAGCATCTAAGGAATGCCCCTCGGTCGCATCCATGTACCAACAAATATAATCCCAACATGGGCAGGGAACACTAGTCTGCAAATCATGGTAAGATGGAGTAAGGCGGTAGACAGTGGAACGATATCTCGCAAATTCTGCTTGCTCTCGGCCTACCCTAAACTGACCAGCACCGCGCTCAGGAGAAAAAACACTATTATAATCATGACGCTGGTAGGTATAACCAATCATTTCCTGCATGGCAGTGGTACCATAGCGTCGAAAGTATGTGCGACACTGCCAACACAAGAGCTGAGCACGCACAAATAAATGCCACTGACAGGACCTACAACCAAAAGGTGGATGATACTGTAAACAAAAAATAATCACAAAAGAAGAACCACAACAGGCATCCCCTCTCGGTGCATATAAAAACCTGTCATGCGTTTGAAAACGCGGAATATCGTAAGGTCCAGCATGAACAGGATCAGTACTATCGGCATCAATACGAGGGTAAAGCGCATCCATCCACAAAAAGGCCATACCTGCATCCCATTTAAACCCCCCCCCCCCCCCCCCCCCAAGAAAGGAAAGACATCCAAGGGTGGATTAGTCAAAATATTATTGTAACTACTAACCTAACTATACCTAGCTAGCCTAAGTCACAAAATGTTTAAGGCGCAAGCCATTGACCCTAAATATCTCATTTTCAGCATTAATATCCTGCACATCAAGAGAACCATTATCATAAACATTAATCACCTTAAAAGGTCCCAACCAACGAATTTTAAGCTTCCCAGGAAATTTATAATAACGACTGTCATAAAGTAAAACTAAATCGCCTTCTTTAAACTCCCGTACTTTAATATTCTGGTCGTGCCATGCTTTACGACGTTTTTGCATTGCTTCTAGACTTTGTAGAGCTAATAATCTTTCCTCATCCAACTTTACCAATTGTAAAATCCGTTGTTTCAAAGATTCAACCTCACCTAGTCGTAATGATAGAGCTACTCGTAAAGTGGGCAACTCTTGCTCAATAGGGAATATAGCATTAGTGCCATAAACTAAATTGAAGGGTGTATTTTGCACTGTCACCTTATAAGTAGTTCTATAGGCCCATAACGCTTCATATAAACGTTCATCCCAATCTCGCCTGTGGGAAGCAACCGTTTTAGTTAAAATCCCACAGATAATGCGATTGGTTACTTCAACCTGACCGTTAGCTCTGGGATAATAAGGTGTTGATTTGCGATGTTTAATTTTATAGATTTCCATTAACTCGCTGATAAGACCATTCAAGAAATGGGAACCTCGGTCACTTACTAATTCTAGTGGGCAACCAAAACGCGTAATAATATTCTCATACATAAACTTAGCCACATCAATGGCTTTATCCGTTTTAAGCGCTTTCGCTTCCACCCACTTTGTAATATAGTCAGTACAGACTAAGATATAATGATTCGATCGATATCTAGTAGGCGGATCAATTGGGCCTACAAAATCAATTCCCCATTTCTCAAAAGGTGCTAATGCTAATATAGGTGTCAAAGGCGTAGCAAAACTCTTAGAAGGACGACCAGTCCTTTGACATACATCGCATTTGCGACAATAATAATAAGCATCTTTAAATAGAGTAGGCCACCAATAACCAGCTAATAGAACTTTTCTTGCAGTCAATTCACCGGCAAAATGGCTACCACACGGCTCATCATGCAATGCCTTAAGAACCACTGGTACTTCATCTTCCCTTACACAACGTCGATAGATACCTTCGCGTGAAAAAAATTTATAAAGGTAACCCCCTAATAATCCGTAGGAGCATGATTGCATTAATATCTGACGTTTCCTGCGCTTATCAGCACCAGGTGGATATCGAGCAGTACTAAGAAAATTCGCAATATCAGCATACCATGGAACTTGTGTCTCCACAGTAAAAAGTGATGCATCCGGCAAATCATCTTCCACACCTTCCTCCTTGTCTGATGTTAATAATCGTGATAGATGATCTGCTAGCACATGAGCTCTACCAGGACGAGTAACTATTTGAAAATCAAACTCTTGGAATAACAACATCCAACGAATCACACGTCCTGAAAGTTCTGCTTTATTAAGCAAATACTTTAACGCCTCATGATCAACATATATAGTAAACTTATTCCCTAATAAATAATGACGAAATTTCTCCACCGCAAATACCATTGATAGGCATTCTTTCTCAGTGGTGGTATAATTCCTTTCTGCATCACTTAAATTTCGACTCGCATAATAAATTGGATGATCCACCTTATTATCATCTGCTTGGCACAAAACAGCTCCTACAGCATACATAGATGCATCAGCATGAATATGGAATTCTTTTGTCCAATCTGGGGGTGCTAATACTGGTCCTTCAATTAACTTATGTTTAAGAAATTCAAATGCTTTCTGGCAAACATTATCCCAAATAAAAGGAGTATCCTTTCGTAGTAGATTTGTCAAAGGTGATGCCACCTTTGCAAAATCGGAAATAAATCTCCGATAATAATTTAGATGTCCTAAAAATCCACGCAATTGCTTAAGATTTGTTGGAGGTGGAAGTGCAGAAATCTTAATAATTTTAGCTGGATCCATTGCAATACCTTCTTTAGAAATGATATGCCCCAATAAGGTTCCTTTTGGTACTCCAAAAACACATTTATCAGGATTCAAGGATATACCTACTTCATCACTACGTTCAAATACTTGCGTTAGTAGCTCAGGCATTTCTTTTGCCGTACCATAAACACAAAAATCATCCAAGAAAACTTCCATCCATTGACGTAGAAAATCTTGATAAGCTGCAATCATAACTCTCTGGAATGTTGCGGGTGCATTGCACAAACCAAAAGGCATTACTCTATAAGCAAATGTACCCCATTCAGTAGTAAATGTAGTTTTGGATTGATCTTCAGGATGAATTAGTACTTGGTTGTAACCACTAAATCCATCCATGAAAGAATACAGCTCATGACCAGCAACCTTATCAAGTACCTGATCAGTAAATGGCAAAGGAAAATGATCTTTACGTGTTTTGCTATTCAACTTTCTATAATCGACACAAATGCGAATCTTCTTACTATTCTTATTGGGTACTACCACAATAGGAGATACCCATTCACTGTATGCAACAGGATAAATGAATCCAGCATCTAAAAGCTTAGTAATTTCAGCTTTCACTAACTCGGCATACACAGGGTTTGTTCGTCCTTGACGTTGACATACAGGTTTTGTGCCTGGTTCTAGATCAATAAAATGCTGACATAAGTCAGCTTTGATACCCTTAAGGTCCTTATATGACCAAGCAAAAGCGTCAACATGCACTCGTAAGACTTCTTCGAATCTTTCACGATGTGGCGATTCCAATTGGTCTCCTAAATTTAAATATTTTTCTTCTGCCATTTTAAGCTTAACTACTTCAACTTCAGGCTCTTCAATAAATAGAGAGTCTATTCTTCGTGGCTTAATTGTGGGCACATCTTCGGATATCTGCATCAATACATTTTCAAGCAGGTTATAGTTAGTACTTGATTCCGGTGCTTCTTCTCCCACACTCACAGAATTTACTAAGGGTAAAGCCCTATAAGGAATAATAGCCAGGTTATCTTGCGTAGCACCATCAACTTCTACTCCATAGACATTTACTAACTCAGGAAAGGATTTTTCAGTATATCTCTTCCCATATTTATCTAAATCGCCATTATTGACATTTACATTTTTACGAGATTTCATGGTAAATGAGGTTCTTACAGAGTCAATTACACTAGGTATCTGCTCTGAATTACATGGATATTGAGCATGTAACCTATGGCGATATCGACGTAAAATTTCGTTATTCTTTTCTAGACATTCCTGATCATCTAAACTCCAAAACCATTGATTATCTTTAAGCTTGAGAATTAATGAATGTAGATTCTCATCCTCCTCGCCCTGAATTCGACAGCCCAAATAATGTATAACTTGTTTCAGTTCCACAAAATTCCTAGGTGCTGCAGGTTCAAACCATCTAAGTTGTGGCTCTTGCCCATTCCCATAAATAGTAAAATCCATTACTCTTTCTTTTGGATGAGGCAACACCACCGCTTGCATATTGTGCAATTTAACCTTAGTAGGTTCAGATTGGACTCGTTGATAGCCAATTATCGGTCCCCTAGAACAGCGATAAATCTTCTGCACAATTCCGGTCGAACGCCTAAAAGAATGACACAACCAGGGAACATTTGTAGGGTTTTTCTCTTGAGTCTCTGGTTCAAAAGTATTCTTAGATTTATTTTTTTCCAAAAACCTATCAGTGTCTTCATGTTCTTCCCAATAATTTGTATCCATAGATAACGCTTGGTCCATCTGTAACTCACCCCTACTGAATTTAGATTTCTCTTCTTCTAAATAAAATTCTAAAAGCGAGATTTCATCTAGATATCGCCTTTCTCTAAACTGAAACTCTGCCTTTTCCTTTTGCAACTCAGTAATCTTCTTCATTGCTTCATTTACAGCAGTCAACGCTGCCTCACGCTCTACTTCCAATGCCTCTTCCAATTCTCTAATAATCCTAGCGTAATTACCATGATGTTCACGAGAAGTCTGTGAAAACCTATTAAAAGCCGAAGCTGAATCATCCTCATCCTCACGAGATAGTGGTCTTTTTAAGGGTTTGCACCTATGCCTACTTCTCCTTTCTCTTTCCTTCGCTTCTAGCTGGTAGTAATAAATCCTTTTAGCTCTATCTGGCAGTTGTCCAAATCCAAAGGGTAAAGCATTTTCCCCATAAGGAAGAGCTTCTAAAATCCTACTCTCAAGCATACTATTATGATTATCAGTAACACCATCTTCTCCCATACTTTCTGAAGAGGTTATTGAGGTGTCAGCCGCATCAGATATCATTAACTCAGGCATTTCTTCCTCCTCTAATTCATCCATAGAAATCACTTCCGACCTGTTGTAAGCAGAAAATACATCTTCTTGATTATTTCCTTCTTGATCCGTAGATAATTGAAAACATGTTTCAAGCGAATCATCAAGATATTCTGCTTCTTCTGCTGAAAGCATTAAGCAGTCGAGGGTTGTATCTTCGGATGTGGATAACCACTGAGTAATATCACTATCCGAATCATTGTCAGATGAAAACGCTATAGCATACTCACCAATACCCATCTGTTCTACCTTGTGAGGCTGATGTACTATATTGACCTCTACTTTTTCTGATGTTGCTGCATGTGGTGTTTTAAATAACCAGGCATAAGGCCCTTCATGATCAATCCCCTCCATACCCGAATCATAAAACTCACTGTTGGATTTCTCATCCATTTCACTAACTGCTTCATCTCCTGAATCTTTCAAAAATCCTTTTGAAATAACTTGTATTTTAACCCTATCATTTCGAGGACCAATCACAATTGAACCTTTATACCAGTCTTGAATGCATCTTGCTTGGTATAACCAAGGTCTTCCCAGTAGCACAGAATATGATGAAATATTTGTTTGCGAACGAACGATCAAATAGTTCACATGAAATTCTAATCCAGCTACTACAGATTTCACATTCCGCAGTAACCCCAAAGGAGTTACTTTCCTTTGATCAGCCACCCGTAAAACAATATGAGTAGGTTCTAGAGCTTTCAACCCTAATTCTTGCATTGCCTGTTCTGTCATCAAATTAACTGCTGAGCCACCATCTAACTGCACTTCATGTAGCAAGTGGCCATTAATAGTAGTATTGATAACTGGAGCTCCTGGGTCCACAAATAAATCTACTATTTTTACATCCTTAGTTGTTTTTCCTTTGGAAGAATTTTCACTGACTTTAGAAGCGTTTATCTCAATCCTCTTCCTTCGACGCCGAACTAATTTATGGTAAAGTTGTTTCCGACAAACAGGTGCTATTTCTAGCAATTGCCGAAGGTTAATAGTCAATGATATTTCTTCTAATGCAGCCCAAAGATCATAGGTATTATTTACGGATTCTACATAATCTTTACTCCCTTCCTTAGGAGGAATCAGTCTTTCAGGAAAAGGAGCTACTCCCACTTGAATCTTCGGATTTGCCAAAGGCACAGGTAGTAGCGGGTGGTCAGAGGAATGCTGTGGAGAATCCGATTCAGGTAATTCTATATTAGGATCTGCGTCCTTAGACTTATCCTTCACTGCTTCATTTAATTGTGGACTCCCTTCCTCTAAACCTTGCTCCTTTTGCTGTTGCTTTTGTGCCCGAGTAATAACACCAATCATAGGGTCAGCCCTAAAGGTCACCTTACGAGGTATAAATTTTGATTTAACTCCAATATCTTTCCTTATTGTTTCTACTTCAACTAAATTTGCAGCAGACGTTGAAGGTTCGTCAGAGGTTTGTTTCCCTTTGTCAGACATTTTATTATCCTCTCGCTTAGGACAATTCTCTTCATAGTGTCCTTCACCACTGCACCTCCTACAAAGAGGAGTATAGTCTTGATTTTTACGCACATTTGGACAATATGTGGCTATGTGACCTTCTTGTTGGCATCGATAACAAATTACTGGTCCCCTAGGTCTTTGTTGACCACCTTGTCCCATTGGATTACGAAAATTTCCATTATTTCTTCTAAAAGGAGAATTTCTCCCTCGATTGCCATCACTGTTGTAATTGTTTCGAGGCACTGGGGGTCTACCCTGGGTGGGCAATCCTCGTGGCCTAAAAGGTTGATTGGGTGGTCCAATCTCATAAGTCCTATTATTACGATCCATGTAATTGTAATTCGTTTGCATTGAACGAGCTTGTTGTTGCTCTTGACCTAATTTATGCCAACAATTTGTATCTAAATGACCAGTCTTGTGGCAAAAAGAGAAAAACGGTGGATGATCGGGCATTAACCTTGAAGGCGTCGGACACTCTGTAGCCACATGGCCGTAACCATGACACTTACCACACCAGATATTAGATCGAGGTGGGTTTGAAGTCGAATTTCCTGACGATTGTGGAGCACTAGATCCTTGTGTCGTTATCGAATAAATTTCCTTCAAAGGCGCTGTCGTATTGCTGCGCATTTGAGGTGTGAAAACCACCCAAAAGTTATACATGAGATTTGTTACTTTGTACATACTTTGGCGTAGACGTTGTGCTTTGCTTTGCTTGAACATTTTTCTTTCAGTTGGTTCATGTTCAATTTTACAGAAGAGACAAGCGCTGTTTGGGATTGAATCTGATATTTGGTATAAGCAAATTAGAAGGAGAACGGGTTCTAGATCTGCAATGAGTATGGTTTTTCCGAGCTTCACAAGATGTTTGCTTATGTTGGAGATGCAAATGGTATCAACAAGGGAGTTTAAGAAGACCAGTGAATTTTCAGATGAACATGAGGCTCATGTGTTATCCTTGATCATGGAACCACTGCTTGCCAAAATTCATTAGCACTATTGTTCATGTACTCAGCTGAGTGGATTTTACAGAACAGAAAAGTTTGAACCTTTGACATGCATTCAATATGCTTACATACACATGTGATGCTAAAATTGTGCTTTTCTTCCGAGCGGGAACACTTTCGATTGAAGTTCTTTGGCATTACAGCTCGCGGCTACTTTGGGCCTACTCTTCCTTGGTGCTTTTCTAATTCTAGAGGGAAGCTAATTTGAGAGGAAACAAAAGGGGAAAAGAAAACACGAAAAGAAGAGGAAAAAGAGGGGATTTTTGAAAAGCTAAAGGAGGGAAAAAGGGGAACAGAGGATACGAATGAGGAAAAGAAGGGGAGCTATTTTGAAAAGAAAAAGAGGTATTTTGAGAGGGAGGAACGCGGCAGGAAAGTGAGGGGGATGAGGATATTCAGCGCGAGGAGGGAGGGAGCTGCTCGGCTGTGAACGAAGGCACAAGAAAATGATAACAAAACTGAAGACGATGGCATTAGTGACGAAGCAAATTTACCACTGACAGCCCAGACTTTCAGAGTCTCAATCAAATGCTTGAAGAAGGAATGCTCCTGCGACGACTGTGGGGGAAGGGAGCATAGGGGAGACAGAGGATTGGGAAGGAAAGAGCTCTGCTTTTTGGTGGGCAAGGAGGTTTTCAGTATAGGAGGGAAGCTTGGTCTATCCATGGTGAAATTAAGCTCCGATTAACCTCCAGAACAGAGATGGGCCAGAGAGGCGACATGCATGAATCAAGAGAAGAGCTTCATGAATCCAGGGTGATCCATATTCAGCTTTGATTACGTCTTCAGATACAGCATCATCGGAACACTTGGCGACCACAACTATCAAACTTTCTGACGGCAACAAAATCCAGTGTTGCTTGCTGCAATTTCTCGTCCGGGCAACCATTCAACGAATTGCTGCTATTGGTTATGTAGTTCATTTTTAGAGGTTGAGATGGATGTGAACGTGCTTCTCTGTTGTGAGATAACAACCATCGTGAAATGTCAGGCTCGAAAGGAGGACAACATTAGGACTTTGAAAGAACCTAGGACCAGAACTGATTATGCAGTCAGGACCAGTCGATTCTCTTTCATGCAGACCACCATCATTCTCTCGTGAAGCTGGCAAACGATGGATGAGAAACACTCTCCAAGTTCAGCCTTTGCTTAGGAGTTGACCCGTCGGATGACAAGTTATCTAATGTGGAGGCGAGGCCCTCCATACTAGCAAGGCCATTTCGTTATAATTCAAAGCGAGGCTCTCTGTACCAACAAGGCCATCTGGGGTTTCGTGACAATCAGCAGGTGCAACCATATCAGCCGCCATACTCATTCATAGAGAAAACTACTTTCTCTTTAGCCGCTTCTGACCAGAGATCACAATTTCATCCACAATCCATACAAAAGGCGTAGCAGGATATCTACGGCCAGCATTTCTCAGCCGTCGAGCAATTGGAAAGAGAAAGTGGAGCTCGGTCTCGACAAAATTCAAAACTGGCCGACAATTGCAGTGGACAATGGAGTGGCTTTGAGCAACGCCAAAGCAGACATGTATTTTGGTGAAGAAAGATCATTTTATTGGTAACAGCAAGCTTTCTCATTCCTGGTGTCCACTTATACATCAAACCAGGTGTCCACCTACACATAAAATCAGTTTTCAGAAATCAGATTTCAGGTGGCCAGTTTTCAGAAGTCCAATTTCAGGTGGCTAGTTTTCAAGGGTCAGTTTTCAGAAATCTGACTTAATTACAGGTTTTCAGTCAAGGTGGTCACCAACATGGGATATAAAAAAAAACAGAAAGCATGTTTTTTTTGTCATGCCACTGATCTAGATGACCAGTGATCTGGCCTATCTAACCAGTTGTCACACATTCAGAACGACCGATGTTCAATAAAACTATATATACCTTCCCAGCCTCTTGATATCTCTAAAGAAGAAGATTCCTGAGATGAAAAAGATGAAAAGCAAACTTGTACATAACCAAAGAGATATAGGATGCAATAGAATTGAGACTGACCAGTGCACTGTAGGTAACAGCACTGATTGCAGCTTATAGCTGTGTGAAAGCTGAGCAATAAGCCATAGTAACAGCGGCGGCTGCAGCTCATAGCTGTGTGATAGCTGGGAGGAGACTTTGGAAAGGTGAAGTGCCATGTGATTTTGCTTAGTGGTCAACAAGGCACTAGGTGTGAAAGTGTAGAGAAACTTTAGAAGAAAAGTGAAGTTTTGCTCTTATCAGACCAGCAACTGGTGCAACTTTCTAGTTGAACTATCTCTGCATTCGGAAGGTTCCGTGGTTCACTGGGATATGCCTCTTGATACCTGTAAACCAGCGGAAAGAGGCTGTTAACTCTTGGAAAGATATTGTTACTTGGTATCATTTTCTCATCTTACTCATTTGCTTGATTGATCTTCTATCCTGAAGTTATTCAAAGTCCTCTGTGGTCGCGACTTTGCTTTCACAAACCCTTCGACAGCGCTTGTACTGCAGTCATAATTTCCTCCTTTAATTTTCCTAGAGATTTCGCAATAATATCTGCTACTTTTGCTTCATCCAGAGGAGATTGAGATTGCGGCATAGAAGGCATTCCTGTCTGCATCATATAGGCTGGAATTGAAGTGTACGGATTTAAGGGTACACTTGACATGTTTGAGCTTGCGGTTACCGAGGGATTTAAAGGAATGGTCACATAAGACACGTTCTTAGGTACCCCACCTGAAGTGCTTGGATATTCTGTCCGAGATTCTTTGAATAGATCTCTCCGTCATTGTTGACTAAGCTGCACTTCTTCCCACCATCTAGCATGTGTTTTAGCATCTGCCAACGCAGCTGGTCGTTGTAAACTAACATGCTGATGAACTTCAGGATTAAGTCCATCAATAAACTTACGTTTTTGCGTGGGATCGTCAGGAGCAGGATTCATCTTACGAATGATTGTCTCCATGCGCTCAATATAATGTTCAACACTTTCAGTTGCTCCTTGAGACAGATAATCCAGTTGAAGAGCCAATCTATCTTGAAAACCTTGTCGTCTAAATTTTTCTAGAAAAGCTCTTGATAAGGCATCATAGGTCCCTTTATGTTGAGCATCTAAATTCCCATACCATTTCGCTGCTTCATCTTTTAATGTTGCAGGGAAGATATGAAGCTTTTGGTCGTCATCTATTATCTCATTGGCGACGCAAGTCACCTCAAATCTTTGCGAATGGGCATCGGGATCTTCGTCCCATAATCCCCCGAATTGCGTGAAATCAGCTAATCTGACTGGGTTGCGAGCCATTGTTTCTCTAAATAGTAGCCCTAACCCTAAATCGTTGATAGTATCAAACCACGGAGGTTCCTGAGGTTTCTTAAATAATTGACGCAATCCGAAATTTGACTCTAAATCCCAGTCAAAGAGCAGTTCAATACTCCCGACCGTAGCATTAGCTTCACTCTCCCTATTTTCACTATTTTGCCTACCTCTTTCCCCAGTGACACTGCTAGTACTGGAGACAACTTGATCCCATTGATATGAAGCTGCTTCACTTTCTTTCGATGGTGTTCTATCAGTTGATAAGCTAGGCTGAAGAGGTTCTACCGTTGAGTTAGACACAGTGTCTACTCCCAAATTCAGCAATGCGTTGACCCTCTCTAGCCTTTCTAATAGCCAAGCCTCTTGTCGCACTGCTTGTTCTCTAACTCGCTGATCTCTAGCTTCGTTTTGCTGCTTCCGTCTCTCTTCTGAATTCATCCACGAGTACTAAACTAGCTTTTACTGTCATACTCCAAAATTACGCTCGTTTCATTTGAAGCTATAAAATTAGGTTGTCAATATATGATTAGTTTTACCTTGGAGTCTTTCACTTCTGTCCCAAAGATTTTATCAAGTTCATCCCACATGCTTTGGCATCCCTAATGCTAGAGATATGAAGCAACACATCATCGATCAATCCCCAAGAAATGATTCCTAGAGCCTTTTTGTTCATTCTCTTCCATTCTTTTGTCTTTGATTTGAATTCATCAAAGGTCCTACCTCCTACATCTTCTTTCTTGCCATCTGCATCTCCTCCATCATCTTCAAATAGATCGCATATGCCTTTGCACATAGGATAATACATGATCTTCTCTTTCCATGTATGGAAACCTTCACCATTAAATTTGGCTATTTGCTCAAGATTTTTCATTTTTAGATAAGGAGGTCTTATCGCAAGTTTATGGTACACATGGGCAGTTTCTATCCTTTTACAGCACAATTAAGAGTTTTCAAAGGTTTAATCAACATAGCATTCTTGCACACTATAGCTTTCCACAAGAATGTGAATTGATTTTGGGATCAAGATCAATTACATCCAATTTGTGAGGAGGAAGAGAATTTAACTAGCAATGTGAACAAGGTTTTGAGTGTGAGGGAGAGGGTGTGAATGGGGTTTAAGCTGAATTGGATTGAGAAGTAAGTGTAAAAGAGGCTTGAATAAAAGGCTCAATTAGATAAGGCTTTACTTTAGATTAGGTAAGAAAAGATTTTAAATCTTTTTGTTAGATAAAATGTGTGAACCTGGCGGTGCACATTTCTACATCTCTCGATATGAACTCAATGTACTCAGTCCATGTAGGGACATCCTCTTGGTAGCAATAGGTGACGGATTTGTGAAGGCTAGATCCAAGTAATTCAATGTATGTATACCTTCTATATCACATGTGTTCAAGACCTATTTATAAACATCCTTATCTATAAGTTATTTATTAATAAAACATAACTCTTTTCTATTCAATCTATAAGTAACCCCTTTATAATAGACCCTTTTGTACATAAAAAATGTACAAAAATAGTATTTTTAAAAACCCTTATGTTGAACCTATATTATACATACATATATTCATGATTGACCTCCACAAAAGGTTAGACAAGCTACTCAAATTCTCTTTCTTTCTCTATGTCTCTATGTGATAGAAATAGAAGCACACCCCTTGCTTAGCACCTCCAATATGAGCTTTGAACTAAGCTTTTTGACCAAACTAGAAATCACCACATGTAGCTTGGGAGATTGAGATAGGGGGTAGATGGTTTGATGAGTTGAGTAGAGAAGAGCATAGGAGAGGGAATGGTTGAGATAGTATGTCCACTAGCTACCTAGCTCATCTGGCTCTAATATCATGTTAAGAAACACAAAATCTAGAGCTAGATTGGCTATAGTAGATGCAAATCATAAACACGATACATGATTAGAATGAGATATTGTAACTCAAGTGAATCAGGTTCCAATATTGATTAGCTTGGACTCATAAACACAGTCTTGAGTTGACACAAAAGAGAAGTACTATATATTGCATTGAAATGAGAGCCAAGTACATGTTTTTATAGCCTTTGGGTAGTTCCACTTTCCTCACTATGCTTATGGGATGCTGAGCCGTTCTCCTAAAGCATACATCCATTGTTCTACCTTCCAATAGGGTGGGTCATAAATGCAAGGCTTAATGCCTAAATGAGAATTCAGACCAAATGTAAGGCTTAGTGGCTAGTCATCAATTGTTTAGGCTTTACACCTTATGGCAACTTTGGATAGCACATATCAAATGGTTTAATGCCTCAATTATCATCATGCCTCAATTTGAACGAATAAGTCTTAGAACAATACCAATGTATTAATGCCTTAATCATCATCATGCCTCAGTTCGGATGGACAAGGCTTCAAAGGCTTAAATCCTTATTCGTTTTGAATGGTCATCAATTGCAATGCTTTAAGTCCTTGGTTAATATGAATGAAACTAAAAGCCTAAATCCCTTGACAATTTAGATTCAATCATTAGGCTTAGTCAATTGAAGCTAATACTAATTCGGATGCCATATCAACAAAAGCCTTAATGCCTTTTGGCCAATCATTCATGCACAAGCCTTGGAGGACAATTCGGATAGAACATACGGTTGACATCAATCATTTCAGCTTAGATGGCACACAATCATCATGGCATTTTGAATTGCCTTCAATCCGGATGGACAAAAAATACTCAATGCCTTCAATTCGAACACTTGCCAATACCTTCAACGCTATCAAAGGATTTTGTTAATGTTAAGGTATCATGTGTTGGTTAATTTGGCATTGGATGGATGGATATATAAGGAAAATAGCCTATTGCTCATTCGACATTTAACAATGTGTAGGCTTAACACCTTGGTTAATGCAAACAATACCAAAGGCTTAATGCCTTAATCACTTGGCTTGACTTGGATGGACAAGGCTTGATGCCTTGATGAAAATTTGGATGACATCAAACAAAAAACTTGTGATCATTTAGATGGCTGATCAATTCTCAAGGCTAAATGCCTTATCCACTTCGTACATCTCTCGATGCAAAGGCACAAGCCTTATAGTCACTCAAGATGACAAGCTTAAGGCTAAGGCCTAAAGAGGCTAAGGCATGAGGAACTAAGATGGCCCTTCAATGCAAAGGATCAAAACCTTGTGACAATTGAAGGCTCAAAGCCTTTTATGTCAATTGGACGCTTTGCCTCCAATGGAAAAAAGGCTCAAAGCCTTACAATGACACTCTGATTGAACCTCTTTGTGGTCCGAGATCTGACATGAGGTGTAGAAAGAAAGCAGTCAAAACTCCCAAGCAAGAATTCAATTAACTCAAAGCCATGAGATTCATACATGCATGCTCAATTAGAGATGATATGCTCAATGAGAAATTTCATGAAGTAGGTGTTGCTCTCAACCTGATTCCTCCTATACCTCATTTGCCTTCCTATGCATGTATCTACAAGTCCTCTCATGTCTTCCTACCTTCATGAACAAATAAACCTATGCAAAAGCAAAAATGAAACCTCCACAAGAAAATTAAGTGCAAAGATGAAAAGATCAATGTGAGTTACACAACCCAAGCTAATAGCAAACAAAAAAGTGCAGGCTTTTGTACTACCATAACTTCTCTCAACCTCAACCCCCTAGCTTACAAATCCCATGCTTGCAACTTTATTGAGACTATAATTTCTTTAGTTTCTTAAATTTTTCTTAACTTTAGCACCTTAATACCTAAACTCTACATTCACATGCAATCTTAAACCTATCTACAATTTGCAATCAATCATTCGTGCAACAAAAATGAAAGATCCAACAAACAAAAACGATGGATTGCTTCTTGATCCATTTTCCTACACTAATCCACACAATGTTTTGGAGTGCTTAGACTAGAATATGCACACCTAGTCCCCTAGCCTCCTAGCCCCATCATTACATACCATGCTAGAAACCTTCCAATAAATTTGCTTCTCAATTTGTATCCTACACTAATCCACGTGATGTTTTGGGGTGCAATCTCCTATTCCACTACTCAGCCTAGAGTATGCACACCTAGTCCCCTAGGCCCCTAGCCCATCATTACATACCGCCCTAGCAACCCTCCAATACATTTGATAAAAGGTATAAATTATGAAGACAAATATATAAATCTTATGCGGCATATGATGAGGAAGGCAACACAATCCTCATGGATGGCCAGCATGCCCCAATCGTAACACTAGGACAAAGGAGTGGAAAATGAACAAACTATCCAAGACACATAATAAAGTGTTGGAATTGCCATCAAACTAGGGCAAGTTTCAAGTGATTGCTCCAAAAAGCAAGAGCCTTTAGCTAAAATATAATAGACCTAAGATGCAATAAGTGTGGCATTACTCATATATATTGAAATTTCCTCAAGCACTAAACATCTAGTGGTATAGAATGGGTCCATTGGATGTAGCATCTCAATTTCTATGGTCAATGTTGCAACCATCAACCTTGAAGATGATGAGCTAATCTCACCTACTTATCTTAGGATCAAACTCATTAGTGAAGTAGGAGCATGTCACTGAGGTTCTCATAGATGAGAGAGTAGATTATAATATCCTTACCTCTATGATGCATGGACCGCACTTGGACAATCCGAACTTGTGCCAACCAATGCCACAATCAATCCATATGGGGGATCACCATACTCTCTCTTAGGAAATTGAAAAGTTTTAATAACCTTGGAGATTGAAATCTTTCCAAATATGTTATATGTGCTTTAAGATTGAGAGGATGCAGAGAAGGAAATTCTACTTGGAAGACCTTTCAAGCATGCAACCAAATGAGATGTGTATTGAAAAGCATACCAAATACACTTGACCCTACCTAGCATCAATATAAATACACATTTTTGCAAAGGAAACCTTGCCAACACTCAAGGGAAGGAGAAGTGGCCTATCTTTGAGTGATCTTTGAGCTAGATAGAAAATATATACATGTATCCATGATGCAATCTTAGATGAAGCATAAGATGCAATCTAATGGCTATCAAACAAGAAAAAAAGTAATGATGGTGGAGGATGGTTTTGCCATGGAAATGGATTATGACATAGTCTCGATATGAGCCTATAGTCGCAAAAAGGGTCCCTTAAGCCATGTGGCAGAGACTGACAAGTTGGTCTATAGAGAGCAACACGCCTTCAATTAGCAATGATGGATTGCGGCCACAACCATAAGGAATAAATGCTATCAAATTACTACCTCTTTTTCTTTGGAATGCATTAAGTAGCATTTCACACATTTTTACATAGGTAGCATCTACTTGTATTTTATGGGAAAACCTCCCTAGGATCTTGAAAGATGGTCCACATCTGACACCCTGCTTTAGCATGAATGTCTAGTATGAATCATCTTTCACAATCTCCCTACTTGGTTGGATGATGAAGTTGAGGCTCTAATAAGTTCACTCGGGAAATTATTGTATATACTTGCCCCAACAACAATTATTTCCAAACTTAAGCTCAAGAGAAATGCATGTATTATGTAGGACTATAAGGTAGATCCTGTTAACCCTCAAACGAACGAAGGTAGAAAATTTGGAAAAGCTAAAGCAGAAGACAAAGGCCAAGGCAAAGTGAAACGAAAGACAAAGACGCACAAGGAGAAAAGTCCTAAATAAGGGAGAAAGGCACACAAGAAAAAGCGCAAGTCAATACTTTTGTAAAAGAGCGCAAGCGCATCATGGTTTAATTCAAGGAGCACCGGGCTCTCACCTGTGCAATTTGTAAATGTAGACGGGCGGTGGAAAGGAAGCTAGGAAGATAGAAGGACAATGGGAAAAAGGGCCTAGGCCACAGACGGCCATGTAAAAAAGGGGATAAGGGGATGACCGCCCAAAAGGGATTTAGGGTTCTGTATATAAAGTTGAAAAGTGAATGAGAAGCTCATTCTTGTGTGTGGCCAAAAGTGGCTCTCCTCTTCTTCTTCTTCTTCTTGTTCTTGCTTGCTTGAGCTTGTGCTTGAGAGAGGGAGTGTGAGGGAGTGAGTGTGTGAGGGTGAGGGATCGGGGAGGAGAAGCTCTCCATCTTCTCCTCTCTTCTTCTCTTCTCTTCTCTTCTCTTATCTTGCTCGCGGTGATGGAGCTTGGAGCATGGAGCTTGAGGATGGAGCTTGCTTGAAGCTTGCACTTGAATCATGGAGCTACCGAAGTGCGCGGGAGAGGAGGTAACTCGATCGGCATGGAGGTAAGCTCACTACACCCGTAGATATGGATGGCACGTCGGCTATGTGAGAGGTAGCCATTAGTGCTCGGCTTGGAACGCTTGAAACAATAAGCGGTCCGAGGGTCTTGGCGGTTGAGCAAAAGCTCCCACATTTTGGTTCCGTTACCAGGACCAACGGATTCAAGCCTTGAGCACTTGTGCGCTTCGAATTGAGCATTGAAGTAGGGTTTTCCCCGAACCGTTGCTTGAGGTAGATAGGTAGGAAGCGAGGGAGTTTGAAGAGGTATTCGATCTCCTTAGCAAGTAGGTTTTTGATTTGTTGTTGAATATTAGAGTAGGACCATCCATCTCTATCTCTGATTTTGATTCTTGTTGCATTAGGTTAAGGTTAGGATAGGAAAAAAGAAGGAAAACATTAGGGTTTTCTGTTGCTATATAACAAGTTGAAATAGGGAAATAGGGGCACAGATTCAGATTTTTTGCTGGAAGAGTATGAGGGACTAACCTTTGAGGTCACATTAGGCTGGGATGGGGCAATAAGAGGCCCAGCGAACCAGGAAAGGCCACATTTGACATCCTGTCTCCTCTAAGAAGAGAGTGTACTCGAGAGCCAGGGAGAGAGAGAAGAGAGAGAGAGTTGCGAGGAGATCGTCAACGTGCTGATCGATTCGAGCGCCACACCATTTTCAGGTACAGGAGGCGTTTCCCTCTGTGGCTTTGCATCTAATTAGGCGGCATGGCATGATTCGGTGAAGTAGACATCAGCCTAGAGGCATCGCGTGCAACTCGCGGTCCGTTGGCTGCATAGTCGGACCAGTTCATTCGAGTCCCAGAATAGGATTGCCCTATCTCTGAAATCGAACCGTCCAACTCCAAAAATCAGACCTCTCCAAAAACCGTCCGACTCCGAAAATCGGGCCACCCTTCCGATCCGAGTCCCAGAATCTGACCAGTCCCAGAATCGGATCAGTCCTAGAATCGGACCAGTCCAAGAATCAAACCAGTCCTAGAATCTGACCAATCCCAGAATCGGACCACCTTGTCTGTCGGATTAGACACTCGACCGTCCGATTTTGAAAATCGGACACTCGGACCTTGGAAATCGGACACAAGGAATCGGGCCACTCAGAATCGGACACCTGTCAAAATTGGACATCCGATTCCCGAAATTGGACATGACCAAAATTGGACCACTGGGCCGATCGGACCAACCAAAATTAAACATCCGACTCTAATAATCGGACTCTTAAAAATTGGACGTCTGAGAATTGGACAACAAACTGTCAAAATCAGACAGGTATCCAGAACACAAATTTTGACGTATCTAAACCCCGACATTGACCCTAAAGGCTACGTAGAGCTAAAGGCACATCACATATCCACCACTAGGCTGAAACTTGGAGCAAGTAGTTCAAATTTTGGCTGTAAACGGTGTTCCAAATTGCACATGGTGTTTACCGTAACAGCCCTGTGGGCTGGGGGGGACTGCCCCCCTCCCCCCCCCCCCCCCCCGGACCCCTGCAGAGGGGGCTCTAGCCCCTCTGCACCTCCCCCAAGTAGGTTGGAGAGAAAATGTACGCCATGATAGGTCCTCCAAATTAGACCCTAGTGCAGTAATGGCTCTACACGATCATGGATCCTCACTTGTAAAAGAGCAACCAAAATCCCATACTTGAACAGAGAGAAACAGAGACCCTTAGAACATCAATGGGCCAAACTAGCCATCAAGGACAAAAAGGCCACACCATGAGAACACAAAGACATTGTGTTCAGACCGTGTCTAGTCAGAGCAAAATGCAACATCAGCAAGCTATGAATGCGGAGATGACTAGACATGACACTCTTGATGAGAGATGTACCTTGAGCAGCACTGCACAGATGACCTAAGACATCGGTGGAGAATCCACATCTAATCGTGCAGTTGGGGACTCAAGGGCATTTGTCAGAAGGCTTAAATTTGCAAGCCAAGACCCGGAAGACGAAGACATAGTACTACCTACTTATCTTAGGGTCAAAATCACCGCGAAAAGAGAGCATACTATCGGTGCTCTGATTGATGAAGGAGTAGATTTTAATATCTTGACCTATGAGGCATGGAGCCTACTAGGCCAAACAGAGCTCACACCAACTAATGAAACTCTTAGCCCTTACAGGGGACACCCACAAGCACTCATAGGGAAGTGCAAAATCCTTGCGAAAACGTGACACCACAATCCACCAAGAGTAGCCAGCCCACCGGACTAGCCACTACTACTTCCAATTAGAGATCACAGCAGTCACAGCCCTTGACCGTGACAATGCCCCTTGCGAAACGTATCCTAGGTAGTTTACATGTGGAGGAGGTGTCGCAACCAACTTCCTTGACAACTCCAGCACTTCCAAAGTGCCTAAAGCCTAGGCTGGACGAGTTTAACACAAGGGAATTGGTTGAAGAGCTAGATGCAGTTGTACCCTCACAACCTGGAGAGGCTATTCAGTAGGCCATGGCTATGTCCCATAAGGACACACTAGAGAAAGAGAATGTTGAGGCCCAACCAAGTACATCAACGATTGACTTGGTCCAGGGTCCTGAGTCATTGAGAGATATACCTTCATTGACCAAGAAAAAGAGGCGAAAACAATGAAAACAACAGCAATTGCAGGTGGTTGTGGACCCCAAGAACATTGAGACGAAGAGCACTGGAGAGCTGGGGAATAAAGCATCGAGTCCATCCACCACTAAACCAATTGATGCCTCTCCTAATAGCGGTGAAACCTCAAACACATCCATGTGCTTTGAAAAATCAAAGCAGTCGTTACCATCAACGGCTGCTTACAACACTCAATCCACCAACAATAGAACTCGCATTGACCAATCAAGAGTGGACACAACGCTGTCACAACAGGGTGACAAATCTATACTAGTCACATCCAAGGAGAACCATGATGCAATAACGAAGCCTCAAGAGAAACATGGAAACCCCGAGAGAATAAGAAATCCTAGAATTGGCCAAACCTGCTCTTCTAGGCCTGAGCCCCAAAACTATGCTAAAGCCCAGGCAAACTCCTAGAACCTTGCATGAGATAGCAATCGAGAAAGCCCTCATTGAACATAGAAGTGTCACGAAAGGCTTAACCGAGTTGGATGCTAAGCTCAAAGTGTTGGCACATGTCTATGTCCTGGCAGACATGGGCGTATTCCCTAAAGAGCAGCTTGAAGAATACTTGCCATTTCCCTTATCTTGGGAAGATCAAGAACATCTTGATGGGAGCACTATAACATGCTCATGTATGAATGTATGCGACTCATCTCACACGAGGAAGCCGACGAACTATGCCTAACTGTCACATTCAATTATGTGCTCTGCCAACCAAACCTCTTGGAGATAGCACAACTAAAGCGACTATCAGAGGGTCGAAGTCAATTTCAACAACATTGGTGTAAAAACTGTGTTGCAATGGCCAAACTAGGAGCCTAGATCATGCCAGCAGATCATGCCAGTCTCAGAGGAGCAATTGACCAAATGGCGATCTCAACGAGACCCAACCTATGTGGCACCAACTTTCTTTCAAGTGTTGACTGCCATTCGGGGAGCGCTAAACCTAGCCAAGACAACTCTCTGTTTGATAAGGTTCTCACTGAGGAGGAGTTACATGTTGCCAGTAGACTCGGACAAGGTTCCATGCTACTCGATGTTGCAAAATATCTATCGGTATTGAGTAAGCTGCCACGAGTACTAGATGCGTGTGCCACGCTCCAGTACAATCCGGAGTTCTACAATTGGCTTTTATCCTCATGATGTGACATGGATTCATGGATATGTATATAAATAAACAATGAATTTTGTGACCCTGTATAGACACTATCAACACACACAAGCAATGATAGTCAAGCGCAGGGAGAAGAGTTGGGTTCAATAGGCTAAGCTCCTTAGGTCCTCCTCTCACCGCACATTTAGAAGTTGTGTGGCCATTACCGCCTCCAGGTGGAGGGCATGCAACCCTCATCATCACCATAGGAAGCCTTGACCAACATCTCTGATGGTGTGGACAGGGTACCATCCCTTCCCATACACCTTTCCCCTTTATGGTCTATCCTTCTGAGGATGAGCCCTGCCCCACTCCCTGACAACTAGTCCACGCAACTTAGCATAAGCCAAAATCTGCTAATGGCAACAAACATCATCACAGGGGCCATCCCTCTACTACAACCACTGCATGTCTCACCTCTTTCCTCCTCGTCATATGCGCTTGATAACCCACACTATAATCCCTTCCATGCAAATGGTTTTATCCTATATCAAGGCCTAATCCTTGGTTCGCATTTTGCAGGTCCCCCTACGTGGAAGACATGGAGCACCCAGGGCAGCTGGCTTGCAAAGACGCTTTCTGTCGTCGAAGGGAACATGCAGCACAAGCTCCTCCACTGGTGCGCTACATGCCTAGCCTCAAAAGGTATGCAAAGAAAGGAGGTCCCAAGTGACACCGCCCCGGACGTAGGCCGAAGAATCCCCAAGCCAGGGGAATAGAAGCTCAAAGAAGCACACAAGGCGTGGCAACACCAGGCCCCTGACAGACGCTCGGGCACTAGGTGCTCAAAGGCAGAAATGGCAGCTCGAGACAAGGAAGAGTTCGATGCATTGTTCAAAAGCATTTTGGAAATGGTTGCGGCCAGAGACTACACTATTCAGGTCCCAGCCGACATCTTCCCTGCCAAACCTCACAGGAGCCCCTCACCAGTAGAGCCTCAGTCTTCAGACCACCCAGACTCACCCTGCCTTGTGCAAATAGAGTAGCTCCTATGATATGCAAGCAACTTAACAAAGGCCATCCTGCCATAGCTTTTTGTCTTTTGAGGGTTAAAGGGGCAGGCTCCCCACTTGTACACACTTTCCTCACCTATTGATAATATATGCCAAGTCTTTAACAAGCACCGAAATAGGCATCGCAATCAGCATCATAGGACTTTGAAAAAGTAATATCTTGACATGATTGCATTTGTTCGTTATACTTGATGCATGCGACTTGCGTATACTCTCATGAAGTGACAAGTGGATGTAGGATGACACAGGTCTTTGTGCGAACGTGTTCAATGCCCAAGTCACTGCAAGACCACCAACCTCACAAAGAATCGCGACAAAACCACGCTATCGAATGCAAAGAATCACCCTTACGAGTGCCCACATTGCATGACCCAAAGCATAGTCATGGGCTACGCTCTCTTTCTGGGTCAAGCTCTACAATTGGCTCACGACAGTTGTTACCTCAATTATACCGACATCGCGTGTCGCAAAGAGGTTTGCAATATCTCAAGTGTATCTCCCCATCTCAACAACTGCTTCTCTAACAACGAGGCTAGGACACAATCATCACTATAATATCCATTTCCTGAGCCTTCGAAGCTTGACATTTCCCAACCCATTGAAAGGCTAATAGCCTCAACATATTGCAATGTTTGTACTCAGGCAAGTCAAAAAAAAAAGAGAGAAGAAAGAAAAAAGCATAAGAAAAAGAAACAACAAAATAAAATTGAAAAGGAAAAAAGAAAATGAAAAAAAAAAGAGAATGAAAAGATAACAAGCACCCATGATCACAACACATCACCTAGGGGCCCTCAAATTAGGTGCGTCCAGTGACCTTGGTTGGCTAGCTCCATCCCTAGTCCCCTAGCCCCTTAGCATCACCCACAATTGTTCAGGGCACATCAAGGGCAAGACATACCTAGGGAGCTTGTCTTGCCTATGGTTAATGTCTTCTAGCTACGTAATATCTAACTATGTACGAGCACTTATATAATATCTGCACCGAAGTATGTACACAGTTTGGGTCCTCAAGTGCAGGAAAATTCTCTCAGCTTGCTTAGAGTTCGACCTATCTCCCAAACTAATTAAACTAATTAAACTAATTAAACTAATTAAACTAATTAAACTCTCAACTTCGCTCTGATACCACTGGTGCACAGATCGGATGCCGTAAGCGCGCGTAGTGAGCGACAGAAGGTCCCCAAGAACAAAAGAACTCTACTTTTTGCACACAAATCAATGTAGAAGACTTGCACGACATGAACAAGAGACCAATTGGGTGCAATCTCCCTCCATGCCTTGTGTGAGCGCTCCACAAAGCATGTATTAATCATCTTCAAGCTCAAATAATAGCCCAAATTACAAAATAGCACGCTTTAGCTTTTGAGTTTGCTTTTGTGCCAAATAGAGAATAAAGCTAATGGGCACCCAAGAAGTCAGGCATACCCAAATACAATGTCCAAATACAAATATCTAAATCATGCGCCCATGCACATACAAAAATAATAAATAAATATCAAACGCCTTGATAAATAGACGCGACAAAATATAGGCGCCATGCCTAAGGTATGCGCCCATCAAAATATTGACGATAACTTGAATACACGCTATCCTCCAATGCTTTCCACTGCCACTGCTGCTATCTCTATACATCAACTGAAGCATTCACAATTGTTAGTAAAATAATACAATTAAATTGAAAAAAGTGAATACCTAGTAGTCTTCAGCTACATAAATAAATTAATTAGTTAGAAATCAATCCTAACCTTAATTTATCACAAGTGCACACTCTAAACTCATAAACGTTTATTAATTTAAATATGTATTTTGCGGAATCACCCATATACACACTAAATTAACAAAACGCCCGAAAAGAATAGGCATCCCCATGGACTTCTCGCACAAAGAATCCACTTTGTGTATGAGCCCCGGTAATAAAAGTTTACGAAATCCATCGTAAAACCTCACGGAATCCACTGTGGCACGGAATCCACCGTGAAATATGCCTCCTGGCATCATACCCCCGGGGTGGGATAGCAATTGTCCTCAATTGCTATTAGCTCAATGTGGAGCTAACAGAGTGGGGAAAGCATTTAAGTCTCTAGCGTGCATCCATTGGGCCTCTTCAAACAGGATGGTTTTTAAACTTGACCAAATATCTAGAGTATCTACGGCCAGTTCTAGTGGTCATAAAGTCAGTATCTATAATAGCTTCAGGCTCAAGGATTTCATTCTCTTCATCTAACAAAGGTGGGTTTTCATAGACAGGGTGTATAGGTAATTGGCCTCTAAAGGGTCGTAATAAACTAATATGAAAGGTGTTATGAATTTTTCAATGTTGTGGTAGTTCCAATTTAAATGTATTGTCATTAATTTTTTGTATGATCTTGAATGGTCCATAGAATCTAGGTGCTAATTTCACAAGTGGGTGTTTATCTACACTTTGTAATCTACGTTTTTCTATACGCAACCAAACATAATCATCAACTTTGAAATTCATGGCCTGTCTTTTCTTATTTGCTTGTTTTGTATATGATTGCTGGGCTTTGGCAATCATATATTTAACTTCATAAAAAATAATAGCGTGTATGTTAGCAATATCATCAGCAGTCTGAATTTTATTTGATAATGATGCAACATGTGTAGGCAATCTATATCCATAAATAACTTCAAATGGTTCTTTCTTTGTAGCTGTGTGTGGAGTATTGTTATATGCAAACTGAAGTAAATGTAAATATGTATCCCATATGTGTGATTTTGAAATAGTGTAAGTACGTAAAAGATCTAAAATAGTACTGTTAGTAGCTTCTGTTTGACCATTTGTTTCAGGATGAAAAGCAGATGAAAAATCAATCTTTGTGCATAAGTTAGCAAACAAAGTAATCCAAAAATTATTACAAAATCTAGAATCATGATCAGAAATAATAACTTTTGGTAAACCATGATTAGTAAACACAATTTTCAAAAACAATTGAGCTGCTTGAGATGCAGTTAGAGTTTTCTTGCATGGAATGAAATATGCTTGTTTGCTAAACCTGTCGACAACAGTCCAAATCATATCATGGTTAGCTTTAGTGTTAGGTAAACTAGTAATAAAATCCATAGAAATCTATTCCCATGGTCGTGATGGAATAGATAAAGGCATTAGTAAACCATACTGTTTACCATGGTATCTTTCTTTGACAAACTAAACATTCAGAAACAAAGCTAGATACATCAGTGTCCATATGTGGCCAATAAAAATCTTCAGTCAATGTACACAAAGTAGATATAATACCTCTATGACCTTGATATGGAGAACAATGAATCTCATTCAAAACAAAAGATCTAAATGGAACTGTAACACATAATCTCTTTTCATAAAACATGAATCCATTATTGTAAGACAGTGAATCAATATGAATCCAATTATTTGCAACTAATTTATTCCAATCAGCTTGAAAAGTAAGATCCTGATGATAAGTATATTTCATAGTGATAAGGGAATCAAATGATATCACAGAAATATTATGAATTGTCGGTCTTCTACTTAAAGCGTCGGCTACAACATTCTCTTTTCCTAGTTGATATTGTATAAGGGGATGAAAACTTTGAATGAAAGCTGCCCATTTAATATGTTGGTTAGATATTTGGGGTTGACTAAGGAGATGTCTAATGCTTTGTTGGTCAGTCTTGATCATAAAATCAGAACCCATTAAGTAATGTTTCCATTGACGTACGACTTGTACTACAGCTAGTAATTCTTTATCATATGTAGAATATTTAAGTTCAAATGGTTTCAGTTTACAGCTAGAATAGGCTATGGGATGATTATCTTGCATAAGTACTGCTCCTAGTCCAGATCCGCTAACATCAGTAACTACTAAAAAGAATGGTCTATTGAAATAAAGTAGTTGTAATATAGGAGCATGGGTTAATGCATATTTCAATAAATCAAAAGATTTTTGTTGATTGTCAGTCCAGTTATAAACAATACCCTTCTTTAAAATTTTAGTCAAAGGTAAGGCAAGTAATGAAAAATTTCGCACAAACTTTCTGTAGAAACTAGCAAGACCTAGAAAAGGACGTAACTCATGTACATGTTTGGGTATGGGCCAATGTAAAATTGCTTCTATCTTTTTAGGGTCAACCTTAATACCTTCTGATGAAACAATGTGACCTAGATATTCAATTTCTGTTTGAAAGAATTCACTATTTTCTGGATTAGCATACAATTGATTATCTTTTAACAACTTGAAAACTAAAGACAGATGTTCATAATGCTCATTCTCATTTTTACTGAATACTAATATATCATCAAAGAATACTATAACACAAAGCTGTATTTCAAAAATATACGATTCATCATTCGACTAAATGTAGCAGGTGCATTAGTTAAACCAAAAGGCATCACTAGAAATTCATAGTGTCCAAATTGTGTTCTAAATGCAGTTTTGAATATATCAGATTTAACCAATCTTACTTGATGATAACCAGATTTAAGATCTATCTTACTGAATATGGCAGAACCTTGTAATTTATCCATAAGATCATCTACCCTAGGAATCAGATATCTATTATTAACTGTAATTTTATTCAGGGCATGATAATCAATGCACATGCAATAAGTATTATTCTTCTTCTTTACGAGTAAAACAGGTGCGGCAAATGGAGAACTACTAGGTCTAATTAATCCTCTGTTTAGCAATTCCTCTACTTGATTTTGAATTTCTTTATGTTCAATTTGGTTATGCCTATATGGTGCTTTACATGGTGGTTGTGTACCAGGAATTAAATGTATTTTGTGATCTTCAAGACGTGAAGGTGATAGTTCAGGTGGTAAATCATCAACAAAACAATCTTTGAATTGAGTAAGAAATTGTTTATGCCTAGGATGCATATGTTTTTCTTTAGCTTGAAGTTCATTAACCCATATTAAATAAGATTTACTACTTTTACGTAATGCACGTTTAGCTTGAGTATGAGTAAGCAGTGAAAATTTATTAGAAGCGTGCATACCATGCAATGTAATTTGTTTTCCTTGAAAATAAATTTTAATTGAATGCGTGGAATAATCTATGTCAGGATTATACTGATGACGCCAAGGCATACCTAAGATAATATCACTAGATTGTAAAGGTACAACTAGGAAATTTCTTCGTTCAGTGTATTCACCAATTTTAATTTCTAAATTATGCACCTCTTGTGTTCCATTATATCTTGTGCCTAGGAATGCTGCTTTAATGCGATAATGTATAGAAACAGTTTGTAAATTCAATTCTTTCACTAACTTTGCAGAAATAAAATCATGTGTGCTACCATCATCATGCAAAATAATCTTTTCTTTGCCATGCACTAAACATTTCATTGTCAACAAAGAATGTGGAGTTGGCATACCTGGCAAAGTATCCGAAGTAGTACCAATGTCGTCATCATCTTTCATAAAGTCAGGCATTTCCTCACGTTCTTCATGTTCCATTGCTCCAAGATAATTAATATGGACTGGTGGCTTTTTCGATTGGCAATTGGCTGCTAGATGTCCAGGTTGATGGCATTTGTAACAAACTATGGATTTGGCTTTAGATACATTGTTGGTAATGGCAGGAAGTCTAGGAATATTGGGATTTAGATGTGAGGATAGCTTAGGGTTTGGATTGGTATTTGATGGCAAAGCAGGTGGTCGTGTCCAAGACTTACGGGATGAAGATGGAAGAAAACGACTTTGATTGAATCTTCTAAAATTTGAATTGAATTGCTTGGAACCATAGTTACCATTAGCTTAAAATTGTTGTGGACGATTGTCTCTTCCTCGAATCTTGTCTTTAGTGTCATGAAGAAATTGCATCTTCAAGGGTTGTTGGCTTGAATATATTGACTTCAGCATAGTAATGTCCAAGTAGGCCAGACATAAACTTGCGTTTGTGAGTCGCTTCAGGTACATCTTCGAGCATGCGTAGTTGCAGTAGGGCATTCCAAAAACGTTCAGTGTATTGGGAAATAGGTTCATGTTCTCTTTGCTGTAGAAGATCCCATTGCTTTATGGCCTTTTCATGAAATTGAGGAGGAAGAAAATTCTGTAAAAACTTCTTTTGGAAACTCTCCCAGGTAGTGGGACAATCAATGCTCTTGCGAACCACAGTCCACCATAGAGATGCTCGATCGACTAAATGATTAGTGACACATTTAATTTTGTCTTTCTCAGCATGTCTCTTCATGAAAGTAGTCATCAAACTGATTGATAAATGCAAGTACAGTCTTTCCATCTCAAGATCCATTGAAAGTATGAAATTTGAAGTTTCTTTTACTTATCTTTGCGGATGGATTGGGCTTCGAGTATTGCATCGATGGTACATCGTATAAGATCTTCAGGCTGCAGTACATCTTTGTCAGTGGTAGATCGTTGCAAATTGGCCAATTGAACTTGCAAAGATTGTCGGGCTCTTCGTTCTTCATCAAGCTGCATCATAATCAAATCCAATTTTTGCTCCATCGTTGGTTCGGGAAGATCACCTTCAGCCATTAAATCGTCCATATTTTGTTACGTCATCCTGTAAAATCCAAAAGACCTCACACTCTCGAAATCTGATTAGCGGGATGAGCGTAGCTCAAAGTCGGGTATACAAGGCTTATATATTTTATTTAGCTTTTACGGTATTTGTCTTTTGCGGTTGCAGTGTTCGTAGTCTTCGTAGAAACTGCGTATAAATTGCATATGAACTTCTACGTTTGCTGAAACTGGTTCAACAAGGCTGCAAATAGGAATAGGGTCTTCCAGAGAGTAATTCCGTAATTCTGTGCTTCTGCACAGGAACAATCTTTATGGGAGTAATTGAGATAAGTCTGTTTTGACTTCTGTGGACTTGCAGAAGTAAAAGGACTTGGAGAACTTAGATGATTAAGCTTTGTAGACTTGAGAATTTGAAAGCTTATGTGATTAAGCTAAAGATCTGAATGTCGACGATTAAGGGGAGGGGCCGTTTTTCGTCGCCGACTCTGACAAGAAGATGCCGCTGCCGCCGATTTTGAAATTCTTGACTTAAGCTTTCTTATTAAGCTTAATAATAAGCTTTCTAACCTTTGAATTAAAGCTTTTAAGCTTTTTGAGATATGAAGCTTATCTATTTTTCTATTGGAAAAAATGACTTGGAGAGGGAGATGTAGAAGTGGTCCTCTGCCTCCTCAGGCTGGTCCTTCGCAATCAGAGGATGCAGAAAGAGGTTCTTGACCGCCAGGAATTTACCCGTATCGACCGTTCGCGATGAAAGTGAATGTAGAGCTCGATCGTTCCAAGAGCTCCGCCTTCGTGCAAGATGGTAAGCGATTGGAAGCTCTCGATCTCAGCTTCGCTCTAATACCACTAGTGCACAGATCGGATGCCGTAAGCGCTCGTAGTGAGCGACAGAAGGTCCCCAAGAACAAAAGAACTCTACTTTTTGCACACAAATCAATGTAGAAGACTTGCATGACATGAACAAGAGACCAATTGGGTGGAATCTCCCCCCATGCCTTGTGTGAGCGCTCCACAAAGCATGTATTTTATGTATTAATCATCTTCAAGCTCAAATATTAGCCCAAATTACAAAATAGTACGCTTTAGCTTTTGAGTTTGCTTTTGTGTCAAATAGAGAATAAAGCTAATGGGCACCCAAGATGTCAGGCATACCCAAATACAATGTCCAAATAGAAATATCTAAATCGTGCACCCATGCGTATACAAAAATAATAAATAAATATCAAACACCTTGATAAATAGGTGCGACAAAATATAGGCACCATGCCTAAGGTATGCGCCCATCAAAATATTGATGATAACTTGAATACACGCTATCCTCCAATGCTTTCCACCGCCACTGCTGCTATCTCTACACATCAACTGAAGCATTCACAATCGTTAGTAAAATAATACAATTAAATTGAAAAAAGTGAATACCTAGCAGTCTTTAGTTACATAAATAAATTAATTAGTTAGAAATCAATCCTAACCTTAATTTATCATGAGTGCGCACTCTAAACTCATAAACGTTTATTAATTTAAATATGTATTTTGCGGAATCACCCGCTATGGAATCACCCATGTACACACTAAATTAACAAAATGCCTGAAAAGGATAGGCATCCTGTTGACTTCTTGCACAAAGAATCCACTTTGTATATGAGCCCCGGTAATAAAAGTTTACAGAATCCACCGTAAAACCTCATGGAATCCACCGTGAAATATGCCTCCTGGCATCAAATAATGCACCACATCACTTCCTACAAAATCAAAGGCTTCAAATGCAAATAAAAGGTGATGGCATATCTTATTTGCATCAAACCACATATTGAGACACTATTAGATATACAAAACCAATCGTGGAGCTTGAATATATCATGTAAGCCAAGAATTGGGTTTTTTCTACTATAAAACCTCTACATGTTATGCTTGCAAGTGCTATCACAAATGCTCATTGGTATATAAAGAAGAGGAATCAAAGTTTTATTTGGGAAATAAGGAATTGAAATTGAAGCTATAATCAAAGATTGAATCGAAAACTCCCTGAGAATAAATGAATCATAGTTTATGAAGCCATTGTTGTGATCTAGTGTTCAACCAAAAGGGAAGCCAAATTGCATCGAGAAGACTAAATAGGCTAGTGACAAAGCCCAATTGCATCAAGAAGACTAGATCAGCCGAGAAAATCTTGCTTTAATAAGCCATCCAATGAAACAACAAAAATATGTCAAATTACCATTCTAATTGAGCATACAAAATAAGCTTTGATATGATTGAAAGAGTGTAGCTTTCTTATTTTTATTTAGTCTAGCATTTCCATTTTCTCCATGTTTTGGTGATGGCCAATATGCATCACAACAATTTATATTATATTAAATCTATGCTAATGGTTGAGCTCACCTCAATGCACCTCTAAGAGGTATTCTATAGTACCTTGGTTTGTTCATCTAGTGAGATTTGTCCCATTTGCTAGTCACCCACAACACCCTTGTCATAATGTTCTTGCTTTGCACAAGCAATTTGAAATCAAATCAAAGGATGATGCATACTTTTATCATGAAATGAAATGACATAGCGGATCAAGTTCATGCAAACAATGTTGCTGGAATACACCCTTAGAGCAATAACAAAACAAATAATAAAGATGAAGCCTTCATTGATTGTTGCTACAACCTACTTTATTCCTACTACACATTAGAATTGGTCACTTCTTATGAGTTCAAGGGTGGATGCAAGGATGTTGTGTTGAAGCGAGGCGTGCAAGTAAACAAGAACATGCTTGCACACTTCCCAGTGCGCATGCACAATGTCAAGACTTTACTCCTAATGTTTGAGTGAAATTTTTGGCTTTTTTTGTAGTTTTTTTTTTGCATATTTTTATTAGGAAACCCCTATGTGGTATGATTTTCAATACACAAAGCAAAAACCAAAACCCATTAGAACATAGCCAAAAACTATTCTCCTAGGAAAATGCTCACAAGAATAACTCCAATTTTTTCAACCTCACCTTCAACTCCTATTTTAAAGCCTCCATCATCTTGGCCATACATGGCATGCATGCGCGTGCATACGCGTGCATGTGTGTGTGTGTAGCATGCCCGTGCCTAATGGCTATCCAAGTAGGTTTTAGCAGTCCATAGAGAAACGAATCTAAGCATCGCTACCCAGCACTCCCATGGAGTGTTCTAGGGTTTTTTGCCTAGGGTTTCCCGAGTCCACCTCTCGCAATGGAACGTTCGTGGCTGAACCCACTAGGATCGACCTAAAATCTGGGTTCCTAGGGGTCAAGGTCTCTTGACAGCATTCTAGCATCCGGTTTTGGACATCCTACTTTCTGCAGAGATACCCAATCCGAAGCAAATCCACGCCGCACTTGGTTCAAAGAGAATGGGAAATGAGGGGGATGCGCTACCCAACCTCTCTACCCGTAGGGCATAGTCCCATTTTGTTCCCCTAACATGGAATGAATAAGGTTCTAACCTAGCAATTCCTAAGGTCCAATGATGGAAAAATCTTGTGAGAAGACTCCCAGTTCTCTGGGACCACCCTACCATAGGACAAACCCATGGGGGTTCTACCCACCTGCTTTCGTTGATAGCTTTAGTTTTCTAATTAGGTCCTATCACATTTATGTGTGACATTCAAAATCAGCTTCCTTAATCAGGCCTTTTTAGGAGCAGGGTTCGTTTGCGTAACTCATAGCACTGACATGAAAACAAAACAAGTAGTCCTTTTGACAAACAAGTTCCTTAACTTATCTTCAAGTTAATCTTTGTCTCCTGCCCATACAAGAGAATTGTATATCCCTTCTGTCCAACAGAAGTACCTCTTCTACGCTGCAGAAGTAACTGGTCCAAATCACATGGCACCATAATTTCCATCCATTATCTAGAATAAGATCTTCCAACACCCTAGACGTTGGACTCATGGCAGTCTACAACTCCATTCCAAGACTAGGCAAGGGGTGTCCAGAGCTCCACTGACCCCAAGCGACCCAGGAGTGAGACACAACTTCCATGGTTGGCCCTTTCACCACTCGACCTTCGGCCCGTGAATCGAGTAGTGCCTTCTCAGGTTGAAACGCAGTGTGACCTTGGAGATGATCCACACGCGCAAAATATCCTTCCTTAATTAATCCAATTAAGAACCAAGCACAATCAAGTCAATTAGGCTAATATCATCTTCCAAGAAAAAAATTTCTTTATTCCCATGGCAACTTGTCATCACAGGCCCCTGCCATGCATTTACCATCAAACACAAGCACTTGGAATAATCATCCAATTCATATCCCACAATCAGTTTAATAAAAAAGCATTTAGGGCGTTATTTGATCAATCAACAAAAACAATGGTATCCTTTTTCAAACATTGCAAGAATAGTCATGATCACCTTTCCATCGCATATTTGCTCTCCCCCTTGGGATCTAAGCGATTCCATGCAAAAATTTACTTAACACTTCCTCCATTTGGCGCGGACATATGTCAAAGTTTCAACATTGCTCAAGACATGAGTTCTAATAATCCCTTACTTTGATTGATAAAACCAAACCTTGTTCCTAACGAGTACAAAAGCATCAATCTTTCCTTTGACTTAGGGTAATTTCCTAACCCTTGAGCTCTTCATTTTCCTTTGAGACTGGAGTTGTCTGTAGCTATTCCAGTCCCCGAATAGGATTGATAACATCATAGCTATCAGATGGATCTCAAGGCATCTCAATTTTATCCCCTATAATCGCCGTTTATGTTAACTATGCACAACATCAAGACTCCCAATCTATCAAACATAAGCTATTAACAAGAGCTTGGACAAAGTCTAGAGCTTCGAAAATGATTCTTTTCTAGACTAAGCTGCTTGCCATGCAATCCTTCAAGCATGCAAGTTCCAACATATACCTTCAAAGTGAGGAAAACACACCTACTATTGCGAGGACATGCTTGATTCCTTAAATGTTGTTTATAAATTTATCGCATAGTACCTAAATACAATTGACTTCTTTTGACACGTGAATTTGGGAAATTCAATCCTTCAAACACTTGCGATGCAATTTATCCTTTTTAATGTCCTATTCCCATATGGCATAACACGGGTCTAATGCATCTCATGCGGGAATCAAAGTAAGCATTTATCAATTTGGAAATACATTACTTACGACCGGTACTGTGGTTGGATGGGCAGTGATGTCCTTGCCCGAGGCTTCGTTGCTCGTTGTGGGATTTCCATCCATGTGCGTCATTTTCCACTTGGGGGCCATCCTCGAACTTTGCAAGTCGCACACGACTTCTGCACCTTATGCTCGATTAGTGGGGCCATTTGTGATGGATAATCTCGTGAGACAGGTATAGGTTCATGGCTACAGGGGAAAAAGATGCGTGTGGCCACCCTCTTCGGAGGGGAAGGGAAATAATCTCTCTCTCTCTCTCTCTCTCTCTCTCTCTCTCTCTCTCTCTCTCTCTCTCTCTCTCTCTCCTTTTTCTTCTTCTTCTTTGCCTCTCTCTCTTCTCACCTCTCCCTCTCTCTTCCTCTCTCTCTCTCTTTCAGGCCGGAAGCGGGGGGGAGAACGAAGTAGTGTCGCCCTCCTTCCTTATGATGGGGAGGGGAGATAGAGATAGTGGGGGAGAAAAGGTAGCACACGTGTGCTCCTCCCCCCATTAGCTTCATCGACATTTTCCTTTGCTTGTTCATCATCTTCATTATGAACGTCATCATCTCTGACTGCTCCTCCCCGTCATCTTCCCCTTTCACCACATCAACTGCCATCTTCTCTTTCCTTTTTGTCATGATCTCCCCTTAACCTATGCTAACTACACATTCAACTCCCCCTCCCTCCACTAGTTGGCGGCGCTGACAGGGGGGAACATAAAAAAAATTCGTTTTAATTTGATAAAAAAAGGGGAGGGAGTGTCTCTGGGTCGTAGAATATTACTTTATGTGTGTGAGAGAGAGAGAGTAGAGAGAGAGAGAGAGAGAGAGAGAGAGAGAGAGAGAGAGAGAGAGAGAGAGAGAGAGAGAGAGAGAGAGAGAGAAGTCAAGAAAATTTATAGATATGTTTTACCTCAAATTGAAAACCTATATGTCAAAATGGATCAAATTTAGGGGCGCATATCTGCATGAACTATACATACCCTTTGAGCAAGCTATCTAAGATATGGGCATATGCCATGTAATTACAGTGGCTAGAAGGATGGGCATATGCTATCTAAGATATGGGCATATTTTTACTACTTCCAACAAGCACTTCTAGATAGGCCATAAGGATGGCCAAATTGCTAAGAGAGGCTAAATAGGATGCCTAGAGAAATGGACATGGCAAGCTTGCATGTAGATCTAGCTATACAACTAGCTAAAGCCTGCCATTCCTACTTTCCCATTAAGGTGGCATGGCATTAGAAGAGGGGCAGAAGTTAGCATAATGGATGTGGAAGAACGAAAAGGCTATCCAACCATCACCACAACATGGTTGTAGGCAAGGCAAGATGGCTGAAATAGACAAATGAGGTGGTGCTACCTAGGATCCTTCCATAATGACAATGGCCTGCATACTAGACTGGTCATTTCTATAGTGATCATAGCACTTTTTCCCCTTCTTACACTCTATATGCGATGCTAGAAAACTTTTGCCCCTTTTAGTGCTTTCTCATTGCTAGATGGTGGGGTGTAGCTTTTTAATTGCCATTTTGCATCACTTACAAAATTTGAAATGGTAGGTCAAGTTTCATCCTGCTAGTGAGCCCTTGATGCTATTTATTTTAAAAGTGGGAGAACTATATCAAATAAGTTTTATCTAGACTTAAGTAAACATGATGGTATATGTCTTACAATGGGGAAAAAGAGAATTACTTAAACAACTTATTTTATGGTTTTGAATGTGATGCCATTTGTTTTACAATGGGAGGAACGAGGCTTAATTAAACAACTGCTTTTAATTCTTTCCTAACTTGCAATGCATTTGATAAGGCATGCTCAATAGGGCAACTAGCCAATGCATTTTGTAACACTATTTCAATATGTTTTGTGGCAACTCTTCAAATAGTTGTCGTTGTCCTAAAAAATTCAAAGTCGTTGCCATAAAAAATTCATTGTTGTCAAGTCGAAGAAAGCCCAACGAAGGCTATGTGTGAGAATAGAAACAAGCCATGTGACAGTTCAACATGGATCAACAAGCAACATATATATATATATATATATATATATATAGAGAGAGAGAGAGAGAGAGAGAGAGAGATGCACGGCTTTTATGTGTGGACCGAAGGTGCGAATGGGAGGGTGCGCAAGATATTTATTACTTTAATTAAGGTTCTTAAAATACAAAGGGATGGAGGAGGAGCTCTCGACGAGCGCGAAAGGCCAGCGAGAGGTTGGCGCCGCGTACCGCGACACGCGTCAAGGGGAGGCAGCGGCGACCGGCCAGCCGTCCAGTCAAGACGGCGGGACTGTGAAAGCAGCGCAGGTCGCGTGATGATGATCTCGCCCACGTTAACCATCTATATATATAATATCGTGCCTTCGCCGCCATCTCCGTCTCCTTCCCACACCTGCACGTCGTCTTGCATCGCGCCAACCTTCCTCAATCAATACAAAAATACCCTCCGGCCCCTCCCATCTCTGATCTGTGATACCACATGGCTTTCCTTGACCAACCCAGCCGCCGTCGCCTTCACATCTCGACTCTCTCGACGATATAATTCCTTCTGAGATTCCAACCTCTTTAATCTTTCTCTTCCTTGTAGCTCATTCCCCATTAGCCAGCATGTCATTGACGACCTTTTCCTCGTCACACGCGTTCCATAACCCGTCGACCCTCTCAGATCTCAAATCTGCTGTATTTCTATTATATCCAAGGAATGTGATGTTAAATACATTACAAACCTGAGGTGTTTGAACAAGTTGGGCTTTCTTTCTTCCCCCCACAGAGACGTGAAAGAGACCTAACGTACGGCTATAAGTAGACAAAATAATTGGTCCTCAACATGTCTTGGTTGATTATGTTCCCTTCCAAAGAGGCATTAATCGTGATAAAATGCTTTGCAACACCTTGGGACTTTAGAAGCACTTGAGTTTGTTGCCCAATGCCCGGGCAAAATTTGAGGAGTCGCTTTTTGTGCAATAATTATGTGTTTAATCACACTAGTCTTAGTAGTGGGTAGCCATAATCCCAATAATGGAGGCTTTTATAGCTAATATCCCATTTTACACAACAACTTATTGAATCGATGATTGCCAAGTATGTTCTTATATTAGCATTCTCATTTCAATAACTTGCAAAAACAAGTTTAAAAACCCAAATGTCTTTATGCATACATCCACATATATGCATAGCATGGACATATCATGCATATATACATGCAATACATGTAATAAAGATGCTTGCAAGATAACATATGTGTATGTATGTAGAAAGTTAGAATGAGAGAGAAAAAAAAAAGTTTATATTGAGTTTATGAGCTCAATTTCTTTTTGTAGTTGTGATATGAATAGATTCATAGGTTGTTTAATTGTAAAAAATTTGAAAGTAATAAGTAGCATCACACACACACACACACACACACACACACACACACACACACACACACACACACACACAAAGGCTGCAAGGGGGATTGGATCTTTGAAGGAGAAGGAATTCACAATGTAACTATGAAAACCTTAAAGAAGTAGATTGATTTAAGAGTTAAATATCACTATATGTTGTTGTCTCACTCCCCTTTTTATACCATGTTTGACAAAGTCAATATTTAAATTTGTGTTGTAGGCAAGGTCACTTTGCTACATTGCAAATACACTAATCATAGTTGTCTTGATGAAGCCATAGTTACTATACTTAAAGAGTTCTAGAGTATTCTAACATTGCATATAGCAATCATGTGATTGCTTTATGATTATGGTGCACCTAGTAGCATAAAGGGTCATTGTTTCTTGTGAAAAAAGACAAAGTTTCATGTTAAACAACATCAAGACAATGGTAGAATCAACCATAAAAAGTTGTGTCCTAATATTATTGTGTCTAAGCAAATATGACAAGTAGTAAGTTAGACAAGTGATGTTCCAAGTCTAGGTACCATTATTCAACCTAAATAATGGCTTGGCTTCCATTATTTAAGTTTTAACAAATGATAGTCATATTTTTGTATAATAGGCTTTTTTATTGAAATCTTTTTTATCAATTTTTAAAAAATATATATATGACTTCAAAGGCATTTCAACTATTCAAAGCAATTTCAATTTATGGTTTGCATCCTCTCAATTCTCCTACTTGAAGCTCGCCAGTTACTGTAAGAGAGAGAAGACTGCAGAGAAGAAGAAGAAGAATAGTAGAAGAGAGAGAAAGACATGTACGAGGAGAGAGAAAGACTAGAAATGGAGAGAGAAAGACATGAAGAGAGAGAGAGAAGACATGGAAGCTTGGAGAGCAAGGTGAAGGGAAAAGAAGGCTTGTATTAATTATCTGATAATGAAAAATTAAGTCTCTCTCTCACCTTATATACCAGCCAGTGTAGCTAGTATTTCCCCGTTATTAAGTCCCCCCTCTCTTACATTTCATCCCCACCTGAAGGTTTTTGCCCTCAAAAACAATTTGGGCATGTGTGGTAACTGGGAGGGGCCGATCAGAGTACTACTCTGTTGCATTATTACAAGGGTATACTGATGAATGAAGAGGTATTATTATGTATGATAGGTCATGGGGTATGTACGATACATGGGCAGCTCCGTTTTGATGGGGTATGTACGATACATGGGCAACTATTACAAGCTCCGAATGGGGTGTGCTATATATCAAAACAGAGCTCTCAAGAAGTACTTTCAGCCCATGTATGGTGTGCATTGCTGTCCGTAGTACAAAATAAAATCTGCTTTAAAACAGAGTGCTATCTGTAGTAAGTCTGGGAGAAAACAAGGCCATAGTTAGCTAGATTTCAGCCAAATCTGCTTCTAAAAGGTATGGGAACTCTTCCAAAATTGAAGCTGGCCTCCAAGAAACTTCCTCGAGTGGTAAACCTTGCCACTTAATCAAGTATTCCATGATCGAGCGAGAGTGAAGCCTCTTTTCCCTTTGTCCTATGACTTTCTCGTGTATGTATTGAATGATGCCTTCTTCATCTATCGGTGGGAGTTCCTCAACATAGTCCACTATTGAGCCAATGAAGGGCTTCAACTGACTCACATGAAAGACAACTCCCACCATAGTCCACTATTGAGATAATGAAGGGCTTCAATAACTCACATGGAAGACATTATGGATCTTCGTAGATGGGGGTAATGCCAATTGATATGCCAAGTCTCCCACTCTCTTGCTAATCTGATATGGTCCATAGAACCTGTGTGCCAACTTATTACTGGACCCATCTTTAAGGGAGGCATATCTAGACTTAGGCACTTTCAAGAGCACCAAATCCCCTTCTTGGAACTCCACATCTCGTCTTTTGTCATCAGCATAAAGCTTCATTTGATCTTGAGCTCTCTTCAAGTTAGCTTTACACTGCTGAAGTAAGGCATGCATTCTATCCAATTCTTCCTTGCTTTGTGGATTTATTTTATCATTGAAGATAACCACAGGAAGGGGCACCTTGTAGACATACAGGGCCTCAAAAGGTGAAACTCCAATGCTAGCATGTGTAGAGTTATTATAGGCAAACTCAGCCAAATGCAGCCATGAGTCCCAAGCATGCTGCACATCATGATAGAAATGCCTCAAGTAAGTTTCCAGCCATTTGTTAACCCTTTCTATCTGACCAGTTGTCTGTGGATGGTAAGCAATGGAAGGGGCTAATTGAGTGCCCATAGAGCTGAAAACTGCCTGCCAAAAGTTACTCATAAACTTAGCATCTCGGTCATGCACAATGACCTGTGGTAAGCCATGTAATTTGAAAACATATTCCATGAATTGGCTGGCTACTTGAGAAGCATTATACTGAGTCTTTGTGGGAATGAAATGGGCTGCCTTTATGAGTCTGTCCACAACTACATAGATACTGTCCCAACCTTTCTTGGTCACCGGTAGGCCGGTAATGAAGTCCATAGTGATGTGTGTCCACTTGCCTTCAGGAATAGGCAATGGATGAAGTAAACCAGTTGGTTTTAAGGTGTTGTCCTTGTTTTGTTGACAAGGCATACAGCCCAAGACAAAGTCTTTCACATCTCTCCAAAGGCCCTCCCAATAAAAGCTTTTAGCAATTTTATCATAGATCTTAAAGACTCCCAAATGACCAGCTATAGGGGCTGAATGCATCTCCTGCATGATTTTATGCTTGAATGGGAAAGCATGAGGGATGGCAATTCGGCCATTATACCATAAAAGCCCATTTTTCAGCTGATACAAAGAGTTTTCCACACATTGTCCTTGCTGTAATTTCTGAAATACATTGTTGAAATCAGCGTCTAACAGGTAAGCCTCCTGAAGCTCATATATCCAATCACTGTGTAACTCCATGATAGCAGAGACTTTACATGCCCACATTCTAGACAGGGAATCAGCCACTACATTGTCCTTCCCATGAGTGTGGGTGATGTCAAAGTCATAGTTCTGTAAGGTGGCTACCCATCTCCTCTGCTTTGGAGTCAGATTTGACTAAGACAAGAAGTACTTGAGTACTCTATGGTCGCTTTTCACTCTAAATTGGTTGCCATACCAATAGTGAATCCATTTCTTGATGGCCAACATTTCTTGATCATAGACATTCATAACCCTCTCATTTTTAGCCAAATTTCGGCTCTCAAAAGCTATGACCCCATGTTCTTGCAGCAAGACTGCACCAATTCCTCTCCCACTGGCATCACACTAAATGGTGAATTCCCTAGAAAAATCAGGGCATACCAAGATAGGGGCTGAGGTAAGCAAATCTTTCAGCCGATTAAAGCTTCTATCTGCCAATGTATCTTAGAAAAATGCTTCTTTCTTCAGCCTATCAGTGAGAGGGGCTGCAATAGTGGCATAGTGCCGAATAAATCTGCGGTAAAATGAGGAGAGACCCAAGAATCCTCTCAAAGAGGTAGTATTTGCAAGTGTGGGCCAATCTCTGACACACTGCACTTTCTTTGGGTCAGATCTAATGCCTGCCTCACTGACAATGTGTCCCAAGTACTCAACCTCAGTCTGCATGAACGAACACTTTGTCTCCTTAGCAAAGAGTATGTTGTCTAAGTATATCAAATATCTGCCTCATGTGCATAAGGTGAGCTTCCTTTGAGCGACTATAAATGATGATATCATTGAAAAATACCAATACAAATTTGAATAAGTAAGGATGAAGTATTTTTTTCATGAGGCTTTGAAACGTGGCTGGTGCATTAGTCAAGCCAAAGGGTATGACCAAGAAGTGATAGAGCCCACGATCAGTCCTGAATGCAGTCTTTATCTCATCCCCTTCACGCATGCGTATCTAATGGTAGTCGGATCTCAAATCAATCTTTGTGAAATACTTAGTTCCCTTCAACTCATCTAACAGGTCGTCCACCCTAGGAATAGGGTATCTATTCTTGATAGTGATCTTATTCAGATCTCTGTAATCTATGCACATCCTGAAAGTGCCATCTTTCTTTTTTACCAACATGACAGGTGATGCAAAAGGGGGTGAGCTAGGCTCAATGAATCCCATATATACTAAATCCTTGACTTGCTTGGCCACTTCTTCTCTTTCACATTTGGACAACCTGTAAGGGGGTTTATTGACCAGCTTGGAGTGGGGCTCCAAATCAATGGGATGATCAATCGCTCTCTTGAGAGGTAATGTTGTAGGTAACTGAAACAAGTCACCATACTCCGCAAGTATAGTCTTAAGGGTTGAATTATCATGCATTTTTCGGGACTGATCTACATTGTCCTTGTTTAATTGCAACACAAAAATATGGGAGCATTTCTTGAACTCTTTCTTGAGTTGTTTGGCTGTAATAAGCTGAAATTCACTGTTGTTTTTAATTCCCTGCAGGTGAACAAGCTGTCCAGCCCTGAAAAATTGCATAAAGTTTTCAGCCAATCGTAGCCCAACACAATGTCTATCGGTCCCATATTGAGTGCAATCAAATCCACTTTCTGCTCATAATTTTCAGCAAGCTTAATAGGTATAGCTGGGCATACATGAGTACTAATTTCCTCACTCCCATTGGCCACTTGCACCCTCATTGGTTGCTATAAATCAGAGACAACATTTCACCCTGTCCATAACTGCTCTATTTATGAAACTGTGTGTGCTACCACTATCTACCAAGACAAATACATCTTTCCCGTGAATCTTGCCTTGAAGACAAAGAGTGTTGGGACTCTTAGATCCTGTCCAAGCATCCAGGGAGATAGTACAAACAGTGGCAGCAACATGTGAACCATTCTTATCACCCATATTTACATCTACATGATCGCCGGGGTCAAATGGAAAGGTGTCAGCCGAGTCAAAGAATTCTTCTTGTCCACGTTCCTCTTCAACCTCATCATTTTCGGAAGTGACTGCAAAGGCGCTTGCATCCTCATGATCAGATTCATCAAAGACTAACATGTTATGTACCCTTGCTTTTGCATTCCTATAAGTACATTTAGATGCATGCTTGGCTGTACACTTTTTCTCGCATTTTAAGAAAAGTCCTTTTAACACGATATTGGGGAATATGGGAATTTTCCATAAGTTTAGGACATGTGGTCAAATATTTGGATTTGTCATAACGTGAACACTATAACTCCAAATCGAGCGCTCTATAGCTTAATAGATTCCATTTTTCAAGTGCTTTCCAATGATAGGTCACATCATATGGTTTTGAGAAACTTATGGGCATGTTATCCGGGTGCCACCTTTTTAGTATTCAAAAAATGGGAATTGGAAGCTTTCCAAACTCACTTATATTGTGTTTTTTTCTTTCCTATCTTTGTAGAGGTCCATTGGGATAGAGCGTTGATCACCAAAAGCTGAAGCATTTGTACCCCTGCTGTCCCCTTGTCTATTTTCAGCTCTTCCTTGATTTACAGTCCTAAAATTACTATTTTGCCTAGAGGCATTAAAGTGGGGTATGTGGGGATCTTCGAGGTGCTGAATGGCATATTTCCACCACCATAACCTGTCCCAAAATGCTGGGTCTTACATCACTTCCTTGCTGCCCAAAATGTGACTGCATGGGTCCTCTTTGCTGCCCAAACAGTGGCTGAGACGCCCCTCTTTGTTGTCCATACTGAAATGAAGCATCTCGGCGATACTTACGAGATTACCTCTCAGCCAACTCAATAGCTTTGGGCTGAAACATCAGCCGAGAGTTGGGGATCCAAACCATGAATGTACTTGTGAAGCTTTGCATCATCACTAATGGACTCAACATACATTGTGAGATTGAGAAATTGGTTTGTGTAGTCACACACTGTCACCCCACGTTGCTCTAAGCCATACCATTGCCTTGCAAGCTTCTCCTTCTCAACCGGAGATACAAAGACTTGAATCATAAGAGCTTTGAATGCATCCCAAGTATCAACAAGCTGCTGATTTTTCCTCTTTATTTACCGCCACCACGTGTGGGCAAAGCCCTCTAAGTGTATTATGGCAAAGTGTATCTTTTGATCGTCATTTCTTGGCATTATGTCAAAGTAGTCTTCAAGCTTTGAGAGCCATTCTTCTAATTCAGCCCGGGAAGGACGACTGGCCATTGAACTTTGAGAAAATGATTTTGTCTCTCAACTCCCTTTCATGGTTGGGGGGCTGTCCCATATACCCAAAGTGGGGCTAATCCATTGGGCCGCCAAGAAATGACCCATTGTTTGAGTGATTCCTTCCAAAAGACGGCTGAGCACGCATAGGTGGCATGGGCGCGGGCGGTGGGGCTGAGAGTTACTTCTCATCCCATTGTTTGTGGGCTCCTCATGCCTTTGTGAGGGCTCTTCTTGCTCAAAGCTGATGTTGGGAATGCTTGTTCTTCCCAAAATACCTTGGGTACTTGCATAGGCTGCATTCACAGATGGGATGGTCACTCTTTCAGCTTGCATGCTTGGTCTATCCTCTTTTTCCTTGCCTTTCATTTGGAAATCCATCCACATTGAGAACTTGGCTGCAAGTGCTTCCATGGTAGAGGTCATTTGGCACATCTCCGTCACCATTTGAGCTTGACCTTCCATTACTTCCCTATGTCTCTCCGCATGTCCAGTCTCGTGTGAACTAAGGGTATGATTGAGTGCACTAAGACTTCCCATGGAGTGAGAGAGGTCTTCCTCTTCAACCTCAAAGTTGGTATCATCCCTCGAGGTGCGCGCATCCCTTATATGTTATTACCAAACATCTTCATTTGCTTTGTTTTTCCCCCATTACCCACCATGTCTAGGTGCAGTCATGTGAGACCACCTATCATTGTTTTGGCAATAACTAGAGCTAGACAACTCCAATTGATCTACTTTTTGGTTCAAAACAGAGGCAGTGATGCCCTCTTCGAGATGAGCATAGGCATGTGTTCCCAGGTTTTATATAGAAAATTCTGTAATTAGAAATGTGGGACTGTTCTGTGCAATCCAACACCCTGTCTACACGTAGGAAAGGCATGTTTTGGGCTATAGGTATTTGGTATGCTCCAAGTGGGTATCCAAAACTGAGCGGGGTTCTTGGCAAGGCCTGAGGGTACTCTCCAAGATCAGCACCTCAATTCTTGGGAGTGGCAACACCTCTGCAAATGCAAGCAATTTCTCTACAACACCCTGAAACAGTCACAAGAGGGTTGAAATTGGGTTTCCCTTCTATTGAACTATGGGATTCACTGTTTGCTTGGCATCATACATCACTTTAGCATCCCTTAGCATGTTTGGAATCATTTCAACATTACTAAGCATAAGAGTAAGCATTCCCATGACCATATCCAACAAGATAGGCTCTCATAAATGCATAACCACTGCCCTTACTGCATATATGACTGCATAGGTGTATCCCATGATACATATATCCATCTTCAATCCAAGTAAAGCAATACATTCCCATAAATCACTGCATACATAGCTACATGTGTATCTAAAGATACATTTGCTGATACATTTGCTAAAGTATAATCATACATCCCATGCACACAAGAGTGTGTCATGCCATAGTCATCAAAATTTCCATCGTGCCAAGTCAATTTCTCAATTTCCCAAGAAATACCTGCACCTGCAAACAAGTTTTGGGCTCCGGATCACCGGGAGGTGGGCAAAGTTCCCCCCGGGCTGGGTTGTACACCCCTTCAGGGTCTTTGATGGCAAGGGGGGGTCACCCCTCTTTTGTATTGCCACCTCGCCTAGCATCAGGCTTTTTCTCACCCGAAATATACATGGCAGACATTTATTAATTAAACACCCAGCATGAGATGCATTTTAGGAATGGAAATTTTGGCTTTTCATGAAGTGCATGGAATTGGAATTGGGAATAGGGATAGAGAGCTTACCGGCAGTGACTCACTGCCAACTCTCCAAGCTTCCATGTCTTCTCTCTCTCTCTTCATATCTTTCTCTCTCCATTTCTAGTATTTCTCTCTCCTCGTACCTGTCTTTCTCTCTCTTCTGCTCTTCTTCTTCTTCTTCTCTGCAGTCTTCTCTCTCTTCTTTCTCTCTCCCAGTCCCTCTCCTTGACAATTACCTACCATTGCCACACCATAGTTACTTATTATGATAATTATTTAATATTTCATTCATTATTTTAACATTTTAAGACTATTTAACTTACACACACACACACACACACACACACACACACACACACACACATATATATATATATACATACATACATACATACATACATACATACATACATACATACATACATACATACATACATACATACATACATACATACATACATACATACATACATACATACATATATATATATATATATATATAGATACATACATACATACATACATATATATGTATATATGTATATATATACATATATGTATATATATATATATATATATATATATATATATATATATATATATATATATATATACATATATGTATATATATACATATATACATATATATACATATATGTATACACACACACACACACACACACACACACACACACACACACACACACACACACACACACACACACACACACACACACACACACACACACACACACACACACACACACACACACACACACACACACACACACACACACACACACACACACACACACACACACACACACACACACACACACACACATATACACATATACATATACATATATACATGACTTCAAAGGCATTTCAACTATTCGAAGCTATTTTGATTTTTGATAATGAGAAGATGTAATGATATATATGTAGCAAGCATCAAGTCTACCATATGACTTCATTTTGACTTTTATAGAAATGGCAAACATCGAGTCTTTCATTTCCAAGATGAAGAGAAGATGCATCAATGAAGTTGTTTGCCAATATGTTTATAATTGCAATGAGAATCGGCTCCACACTATTTTTGATATTGATGATAAGGGCCCATAATAGTAGTTTAGCCTTGAGTACTTGGAAACCCGTGCACACAAGAGTCTTCACATCAGTTTTCTAGATGAGTAACTTGACATAGCTTTTTGCATATCCAAGGCCTTCACTAGTATAATTCGTAGGGTGTAGCCATGCCATTTTGTATCACATAAAAGATGCAAAATGGCATCATTACAGGCCTCACACATGAATATCTCATTAAACAAATTAGAGATTCTAAATTGAATTTCAACATTGATTCCATTCCAATTCAATCATGATTCCAATTTTGCATGATTTTATGCATAACCCTGATTTGATCGTTTGATTCTCTTGTACCCAAGAAGTAAATTGTAAAGGATAATTATTGCAATCAGCGAGAGTCACTCATTTGTAGTGGTAAGACCCTCAGCCAATCCTCATTTTTCAATTCCCTTTTAATAAATCAATCCATGTATATCATTGAAGCCTAAAAGAATTATTTTAGTAATGCATATCCTCCTTATCTTCATCGAGTAGAATGGTCTTGCCATGGATATTCCTGGGGGACTTTCCCCACCTCTCCATGATTCAGAGCCTGTTTGATGAGCCCATCCCACCATTTTATCTTTCAAACAAGTATCTGAGTGGAGAAGTTAAAGACTTGAATATTTGAGTTAAAGAGCATTCAAACTGGATCTTCATTGATTAGTTTACAAGGATTATATGTTGATTACAAGTCTATTTGGCCTTTACTAGCAGGTACAAGTACATGTAGGATTAGTAACATGGCACTTGATGAGCATTTATTGGGATAGATATTTAGCCATTTACATATGCTACAAGTTATTCCAAGCCATTTACAAGTTGCTTACATAGTATACAAACAAACAGGATATTAGGAGCCATTTTTGAGACATTATTCACTTGGTTACAGGCATTGTGTATAGTATTTTTAAGTTTATATAGGGTATTGTAGGTGGTACTCAGTATATCTACATGTCTTATCTAGGGTGCTATTAGGATTTTGAGACCTTAATTTGGACCTACAAGTAGTGAAAAGGCCAAAATAGGTTACATGGTGTTCTATAGCGACAAGAAAAGAATATTTCTAGAATATTTTGATTCAATTCTAGTGTGAAGCATCATCCTGAAGAGCTATTCTTTTTAGCTTTATTTTGAATCAAAAAGTTCCTCATCCAATATCGTGGTGAAATTCATAACCATTTTAGTGACACCATGAGGTCTACTTGGACTTCACTGTGACATTGAGAAGAAATGTCTGGAAACAAGGAAAGGAACAAAGCTAATGAGGATGCCCAACAACAAATCAAAGAAGCACATGAAGCAATACTACCTAAGGCACATCATAATGATGAAGAATCACTATGGTGTATATAGCATGTTAAATGCCACACTTTCTCAGCATGAGACTAGGCATTCCATCAAACATAATTGGATCAAGTGGTGGAGCAAATAATTCAATCAAACATCCAAATCAAGGAAGACATGGAGTAAATGACCCACTTTACTAAGGATTCATTTTTTATATTTGTCTCTTCCACTAAAGAATCTTTAGATAAGCTTAGTGCTCAAAATTTCATGCTTGTGGCAACACAAATGCCAAACAGAGAGAGTAGAGACCAACAATCATTTCAGCCTTTAAATCTTAATCCACAACCAGGTATCATTGGAAAGAATAGTATACCACATACCACTTATGAGATTAGGGAGACTTTTTTTAGGCATGATGAACTAATTTTGAGCATTCAAGCTTCGAACCCTCCTCTAGGAGCTAGAAGTTAGCCTCCTATTCTTCTAGCCTAGTTTCAAACCAACTATCATAGGAGTGCTTCTAATCTTTCAACTCCCATTGGTAGCTATATGGACATGCATCCCCAAGCATCAAATGGGTAGTGAGGCTTTGTAGAGAGGGACCTCCATGGTATTTGCAATAGTGGACCTCAAAGCTAGAGTCTTATTTTGACATCTTCCCTAAATCAAATGACCGAAAGATCCAGTTTGCTACGTTTCACCTTGAGGGCTTTTCTCACACATGGTGGAGGTACATAAGAGGGAAAACCAATAGGTTGGTAGGTGAGGGAATTTGAAAGCAAAGATGGCTCAAGTATTCATCTCTCCCATTGAGAAAGAGAAATTTACCAAGGGATTATATCAATTAGACCAAATAATCCTATCAATTAGAAAGTATATCAACTAGTTTTCGAACCTTACCATGTATGTAGATAGTTTGAGCAATGACACATAATTACATAAGTACATTTATGGTCTAGAGCCTTATTTGTGAGCTAATGTTATGGCCCAAAAACCTGTCGCACCATTCCAAGCTATTGAGCTAGCTAAGAGGTATGCTTGTAAAGTATAAGAAGGATATTCTTATGCAAGCTTCTTTTAGATAGCAAAGGATTGGCAACTTTGGTCTTAATTATGGTGGGTCTAGGCATCCCCCAAAGTCCTCACATATCCCACATTTAATTCTTCAAGGTAGCAAAGTGCTTCAAAGCCGATAATCAACCAAAAAAATGTGCCTAAATGAGGTGGCATATACCCAAAAACCATTTAGCAAATAGTGAAATTTTTATATCCATGGACGTTTTTAGAGAATGCAATTAAGAGAAGAGTCTACGTTTCAAGTGAACTATAACATGATACTATCTGAGAATGTTGATGACAAAGTCATTTAGGAATCAACTATGGATGCACAAGTTGATTTTGAAGATCACGATGAGGATTACTATGGATTTTTCATAGTTGTACATGGAGTTTACCATTGATGGGCAACCTATTTAACTATAAGGAATCCATACTAAATCTAATTTTCAGCTTATCACCATGAAGCAACTCAAGAACGAGTATAAGAAGCACTCTTAGATTTTTCTTTTACACCTGAGTAAAGAGGTTGAGGATCAATTTAAGGAATCAGTTGATAATCTAATATTAAAAGCTCTACTTGAGGAGTACAAAGGATTTTTGGGCAAAATAACTAGCATATTTTAGATATTATCCTAAAAATATAGAACTGGATGTCATCTAAAAGAAAAGTCAAGTGATGTTTTAGTTAGTTTTGGAGATTTTATAAAAAAGAAAAAAATAAAGAGAGAGATTGGCAAAATCACGCGCGCCGCGATTGCAGTCTATAGGTAAGTAGTGAACAACACTTCGAACAAGGAGAGAAAGAAGGAGTGATCTGAAATCTTTGTAAGCAAGTGACTTGGAGTTTTACCCCCCTTTTGGAGCCAATGGAACCATTAGATTTATGAGTTAAGCATCATATCATTGAGTTTTCCAAGAGTCCCTCCACCAAGAACTCTTGTTCTCAGCCCCACTGGAGCCCCAAGAGGAACACCAAGGAAAGGGGGATTCTACTGCAAGAAAATCTATCTTGTAATATCAAAAAGCTTTTATTTCATTCTTTTGATGACCAAAACAAAGAAAATAGCAAATCTTCACGCAACATCATAGTAGATATCTCCCACGGATTTGATAAAATCAACCATAATCTTCAACATCTTCATAAAATCCATCAATAGAACAAGAAACATAAAAGAATACACCATTTTTGAATGGAAATAAATCACATAGTATTAATCTTCAATGTCTTCATAGTTTTGTCTCTCAATCTCTCATAGAAAGATACATTGTTTTTATAGAATTGGCTATCTCTAGCTCTCTCTCTTTCTCTCTCTCTCTCTCTCTCTCTCTCTCTCTCTCTCTCTCTCTCTCTCTCTCTCTCTCTCTCTCAATAATGCATCATCTCCTCACTACAATACTCAATAATGACTCTCAATAATCCCTCTTAGGTCGTGGATACACCTCCCAAGAGGTATGTTTGTGTCGAAGAGGCACCAGAGCCACTACAGTAACCCTTCATATCTCACTACTATCTCCATCACTTCAGTCTGCTCTTCAGTCTTCAGCAATATCAAGGGAAGTTAATTACACTTAGTTGTGTATGGCTTATTCGTTGATAGAGCAATCGGTCAGGGGTTATGAATTGCATAATCATAAAAAGAATGACATTAAGAGTTGTGCATACAAGTATTAAGTAAATTTTGCATAGAATCGCTCTTTGATCCCAAGGGGGAGAGCAAATATGCGATGGAATTATTATCACGCCTATTCTTGTATTGTTTGGGAAAAATACAATTAGTTTTCTTGGTTGATTGAACAACACCCTAAATGCTTTTTTTACAATCAACTGATTGTTGCATCATGATTTGGATAAATATTCCAAGTGCTTGTGGTTGATGGTAAAAGCATGGCAAGGGTCAGTAATGACAAGTAGCCATGGGAAATAAAGGAATGTTTTAGTGAAAGATTATATTAAGATGATTTCTTTGATTGTGCTTGATTCTAAATTGGATTAATTAAGGAAGGATATTTGCCCTGGTGGATCATCTCCAAGATTGCACTGCGGATTACCCTGAGAGGGCACTGCTCGATTCATAGACCAAAGGTCGAGTGGTGAAAAGGCCAACCATGAAAAATGTGTCTTGCTCTCCTAGGTCACTTGGGGTCAATGGAGCTCTAGACACCCCTTGCCGAGTTCGGAACAGATTTGTAGACTGCCGTGAGCCCAACATCTGGGGTGTTGGAATATCCTATTCTAGATAAAGGATGAAACTTATGGCGCCATGTGATTTGGACCAGGTACTTCTGTTGGACAAAAGGGATACATAATTCTCATGTATGGGCAGGAGACAAAGATTAACTTGAAGATAAGTTAATAAACATGTTTGTGAAAATGACTACTTATTTTGTTTTCGTGTCAGTGCTGTAAATTACGCAAACGAATCATGTTCCCTAAAAGGCCTAATTAAGGAAGTTGATTGTGAATGTCATACATAAATGTGATAAGACCTAATGAAAAAACTAAAGCTATCAAGGGAAGCGAGTGGGCAGAACCCCAACAACCTATGGCAGGGTGGTCCCAGAGAACTGGGAGGATTCTCACAAGGTTTTATCATCATTTGACCTTTAGGTATGGTTAGGTTAGAACCCGATTCATGTTATTTTAGGGGACCAGAATGGGACTATGCCCTATGGGCAGAGAGGTTGAGTGGCGCATCCCTCTCATTTTCCATTCTCTTTGAACCAAGTGAGGTATGGATATGCTTTGGATTGGGTATCTCTGTGTAAAGTAGGATGTCCAAAACCTGACGCTAGGATGTTGTCATGAGACCTTGCCTACTAGGAACCCAAATTTCAAGCCGATCCTAGTGGGTTCGGCCATGGACGTTCCATTTCGAGGTGGACACGGGAAACCCTAGGTGACAAACCCCATGACATTCCATGGGAGTGCCGGGTGGCATTGCTTAGACTTGTCTCTCGATGGACGGCTAAAACGTGCTTGGATAGGCGGGCATGTTACATTTTATTTGGATTATTCTATTAGGAATCATGGCAATTTTGTCTAGCATGGCTTATTCTTCCAATAACTTATCTACTCACAACAATGACTTTTTTTAAAAAAGATCTAAAGGCTCAAATTCTCTTTTAAAGACATCCAAATTAGGCTTCTCTTTGTGTCTTCATGTTAGTCAAAAGATTTGATTTTCTTCATTTGTATAGCTATAAACAAAGTAAAACTCTATTCTATCCATTCTTTTTAGCCATTGTTTTTTTTTGTGAGCAAAAATCTTCATGAAGGGATGGATTGTAAGAGCTGGGAAGACATATTATTTGTGAGATGATTTATTGATAATACCTTGTTACACTGGCACACATATAAAAGGTGCTTAGACATCTATTTTTTCATCAACTTTGCAATAGTACAATTATAATTTCTCACCTTACCTTCTTCTTCATAGCTTTCATGGCTTCTTTCTCTTCTCTCCTATCTTTTTAGTATTTCTCTCTCCTCAGCACTCATTCTATCTCCACTTTTCTCTCTCTTTTACACTTTCTTCTCTCACCTCTCAATCCTTTTCTTGACATTCGATAGCAAATATTCTATTCCAGCAACTCTATTCTCTCTTGCCATTCACATGTTCACTGTGAGTATGTGTGAGTGTGTGGGTACTACTAAATCCTAACCTAACAATGGCACCAAGAAAATGCTAAAGCAAGTGGAGATGTGCTAAAGCAACTGGAGATGTGTGAAAAAGAAATATTACTTGATATTTTTTTGGAGGTTTTGTTATCTAGAAAGATGGAAAGGTTTTGCATGATCAAAGGGAGTAAGGAAAGGTTTTAGTGAGGAAGGAAGAGTAAGCTAGATGGCATGCAATATAGCCACATGGAAAAACTTCACTTACCACCCCGAGGCATGTAAATTTGATTCAGTACAAGGGTAGCATAAAAATAAGACTCAATAAGTTTAGATTTATGCTTATGCCCACTCTAAATGATCATGTGGTATATATAAATTGATGAGGTCATGCATCAATTGGAAGAAAACCAAACCTCCTCCAAGTGGGATGATGTGGCCATCATGATCAATACCATATGTCCCCATGCAAGTCATGTAACATGGATAACGAAGGGATCCAAACATATAAAGAAATGCAAGAGACAATTCCAAAATAGATACATAATTAAAATGAAATATACTCAATGAGTTGGGAGATTATACGTGGAAGGGTAGGGACTCTAGCTTATCGGGCTACTAGTACATGAGGCACAACTAGAGAGGACTGAGGAGGTGCAATCTCCACAAAAAATCATGCTGCCAAAGATTGAGATCTATTTATGCATCAGATGCTCGCTGCTATGCATAGAAAAGAGAAAAATTAATATAAAGATCAGGATGATCACTAGTTGTAACAAAATTGTGCAATTGCAAGATGTCAATCAGGAGATTGATACACTGAAGGAGGTAGATCTAGAATGAGTGAAAGAGAAAAAGGAAACCCTAAGACAATTAATAGATCCAAGAAATGAACTTAGTATAATAGATTCTAGTTTCCCATGGAAGGGCTCAAAAAATCACTCAAAGCTAGCATTGAAAACTTCAAGAAAACCTACAAGGCAAAGCAATAGGTTTTGGAGGACATAAACGATGATCTTTTTTAAAGTTGCCTTATGACCTTGCAATTATGACTGATAAAAGACATATGTATAGGGAGTGTGATGCTATGATGTGGGCACTCTAAAGATTAAAATCTAAACTCCATGGATAACCATCCATCATATCTTCACTTCTTAAAATCCTCAAGTAGTATATAGCTTATGCAAGGAGACTTAACTCAAAGCTAGACTCAAATGGGCCACTCAATTGTTAAAGATGTTCAAAACATCAACCTACTCCCCTACTACTCCTACCAAAGAAGCATCACAACAAGACCATCGGGTGTAGCACAAAACCACCCTCATTTGATGACACTTATGAAAGATGAGCCACCCATGCCTCAAGCTATAAAAGGACAATCGAAAACCATCCAATTTTGAGAGATACCACAAAAACTTGAAGTACCACAAATAAAAAAATCATGTTCATTATAATGGAATACATTAGTGAATGCTAATACTATCATACAATTTTCTTATTAAGATAAAAGCATCAAACTATTGGGAACTATGATTAAAAATAATAGGTTTGTGTAGTCAAGAAAACCTCTTCCATAATGCTTACTTATAACTAACATATTTAACAAACACCAATGACCTACATAGATCTAGTGGGCATTCCCAAAATATGTTAAATCAATCAAGATTAATACCATTCATCCTATTGCACTTACAATGACTCACCTTGCTTTCATCCTACAAGCTCAATCTTGGTGCTCCACTCACTCCATAGCTCCCTCCACAATCTAAAAAGAAGAAGAGGAATGTGCCATATGCAGGAAACTCTTAGCATTGTTAAATCCAAAGTATTGCTTATGTGATGAAATTCAAAATTATTCACATAAGCAATATTATTTAGTTTGTGAACATTACTATACATGTTGCATCATGCATCATATATTCATCATTAAATATTCATCATTTATGCAACAATAAATTTGTTACATATGCAATGCCCCTAATCTTGATCATATGTGTGATACCCATCCATTTTTGCCCCCATTCCCCCATTCCCCCCCCCTCGGGCAGCCCCCCAAGGGTGATCACAACATACAATAAGAGCTTATAGTGCTTGTTCTTGGAGAGTAGATGCATTATGGATCATATAATAGTGGCAGAAAAAACATGCTCCCAGACCTATTACAATAGCCAGTATATGAAAAGAGAATGCAATTAGTGCATTGACTTGTATAGATACACAAAGGCAAAGCACAAGCAAAGGGCACAAGGTGCAAACACATGCAAACGTTGGAGGAAAGCAATGAAAAAACAATGCATATAGGTGTTGAAGAGGGTGAAGAGCCCCAAGGTTACATACCTTGGTACAATGCTCTAGTATTGATGTCCTCTAGTATTACCTTTTTGGCTAAGCCATGTCTAGGAGAGGGGATGCTTGCTTTTGTTTAAAAAAAAGCAAGATCAATGGTAAAACATTCCTAGATGAAGCTTATGCACTATATTGAATTTTATGTTATTTAGAAAGCATTTTACATGCAAATAATGGTCAAATTTTACGAAAAAATATCAATATTTGGATGCATGTATACATCATTATTTCAAAAAACTGACAAATAGTACTTACATTTTGTATAAAAAGATTTCTAATTGAAACGTTTTTAATAAAAAACACATTGATCGAAATGCAAAAGTTTATACCGATAAGAATTTCCCTCTTGTGTTAAAACATAATTATTTAGTGTTTTGATAAAAGAGCTTGCGATTGAAATGCTTTTCAATTGACTTTTTCTTTAGATACACATATATTATCTAATAAGAGCTAGTTTACATAGGCAAATGCATAAAGATAGGAGAACATGGCATATCTACAAAAATGGTGACACTAAAAGAAGCCAATTTACTATATTTTTTCATTCACAATGATGTATATATTAAAATAAGGGATTGGGGACGCTCTTTCCAAATGAGTGATAATTTCTCAAAGCTCCCTAATTGAAACCCCACCACAAAGAGAGGCTAAAGCACGAAGTTTCAATATGTGGGTCCAAAATGCATCTCTACCAATCTCCCTTCCCCCCAACAATAAATCCAAGAAATGTACAATATACCCATTGTCTATTAAATGATTTACTGTCTAGGCCCCACATAAACCCAAATTCTATAAGGAGGAAGCTCAATTCTTCTATTTAAAAGTTTTTAAATAAGGATCCTCTAAAAGGGATCACAACAAAAGAATTATTATCTTTTTTCTCCATAACTTCCCCCTTGGGTATGCCATTGTAAAATTTGATGGGCTACTCTCAGAACTCGATTAATGAAAATTCAAAGTGCATCAATAATGAAAATTCAAAAGTTTCTCTTTTATTGTGCTCTATGCAAGATTTCATTCTCATGGTCCTACCTTGTAAATGCCAAGTTAATATATGTTGCTATTTTACATCAATCAATGTAATTTGAGATGTCTCTTTTGATTGGTATACCTTGTCTAATCATTCTAAAGCATGATAATTCTCTAATATAATATAATATTGTAACTTTAAATTTTTTTAAATTTACCCAATTCATCTAATTTTGATCCACAATTTTCACTCATTTATTGCTATAACTAACATTTATATACTAATATAAATATATAGAATTCGTATACTAATGTTTCAAATGCTACTTTTTATATATAATTGTCATAATTTATCTACATACTAATTTTTACATACTAAATTATATGCTATGTTATACCCAATTTAAATGAATTGGTTTTAATAATTAACTATTTAAAATAGCTAAAAATATTTATGTACAAAAAATAGCTTAAATTTTATATGATGTATAAATAAATATAATTATTTAAGCTAATTTATATTTCTATAAGAAGTAACTATACTAATTTTTACAATATCATCTTTTAGTAAGTATAAGAAAATCTCAAACACAAAATGGTAATACAAAAAAATCATAGTTATCCTAAAGTGTAAAATAACTTCTAACACAACATTAGGATAATACAATTCCACTTTACCCTACAAGCTTCATAGTAGTTCAAGCTAGATACCAGAAGACAAGTGCTTGTAGACTGGTAAATCTACTTATAATAGCATAAGATTTCACATTTATATAAATAGAGCTCTTTAATCAAAATCTTTTCAATCCAAATGAGTTTTTATCGAAATGTTTTTCAATCAAAAGCACTTTGATCAAAATGTAAAGCACTATTTGGTCATATCTTAAAATAACGATATGTCATTGATTTATACACCCAAATTTTGATGGCTAACATAAAATTTAGCCATTATTCACGGTTTTTTAAAAAATCCAAATCTAACATAAGGTTCGCTATAAACAAGGGTCGATATGAAATATGTGTGGAATAGTTAAGAGCTAGAAGGTAAATGGAAAGTGGTGGTGATAAGCAACCACAATTTAAAAAGCTACAAATGTTAGTGCCATTTTATGAACTTTTTCTCATGAAGGAGATTAGTAAATAGAGAAATAGGGCAATGCCATGTGTGGTCAAATAGAACATTTGGCTCTCTATTAATTTGGCCAATCATTATCTACCTTTAGAAAAAATGTGACAAAGAGCCTATGTGATATTTTTTGTCTCTCTTTCTGTCATTGTATTTTTAGTACCTTTGATGTGACATTTGAAAAGTGGTATTATTCTTTTTCACTTTTTTTTTGAAAATTTCAAAATCACCTCAACCTACTAAACAATTGAATCTATTATTATTGACAATCTTTTGTGTGCATTCATCTCATAGTTGTATTGTTGTGCCACCTCAACTCCAATCTAAACTTGCTTTTTAATATGTTTGTTATCTTTCAACCTCGTTTCTTTTCAACATCTCAATTTTCTACCATGGCTTCTTCATGCAATGATTTGACTCTATATAAGCATACACATGTTATAATGGAGGATGATGTATGGCATCCAACAACTTGTGAGATCCATAAATGAATAACAATGCTCCCCTCTTGCAAAGGTCCTGTTCTCATTTAATCAACTTTAATATTAATCGTATCTTTATAAAAAATATTTTTTAAACTTTATAAATTACATTGTTCCAACAAACATACATGTGTATGGAAGGTTGGAAGGGCTTCCTACGCCTCATCTCAATTCACATATAGATTGGGATATGCCTAATGATGGAATGGGTCAAGTCTTCAAGTTAAAGGTTATCAAAGATATTCAAAGCTCAATGAAGATTTGGAGAATATTCAGAGTCACCTTGCTTGATGTATCCCAAATCATGTGTTTGGCTCTAACTTTCAATTAATAGATTTGCACAAAACCAAAATGATGTGATTGGATAGGAAAATCTCATCCACCACATTAGACAAATATTTCAACCAATGATGACCCAAGAATTAAGTTTAAATTTTTGATAACTTATTTTTAAAAATTATATTTAATATATATTCTTGAAATTAGTTATGGTTGTTAATGATGAATTTTCAGTGGCATGGTATCACATGACATAAACAAAAAGGTGCAAGGCAAGACACTTTTGTTCAAAAAATGTTTTCCATAGTACCAATATGTTGGGTGCATAGCCTTTATCCTAGAGAAATAGGGTTAGCTTAAAAGTTATTAGGATAAATAAATAAACATTAAATGTAACAAGGAAAACTAGAGGGTCGCTATTACAATTCATAGGGGGTAGTGATGTCATTTTGTGTCACCTAAAGGATACTAAGTTGCATCACTGCCAGTATTTCTTAGTAACTATCACTTAAGCCACGTCTATAGTAGCAATGCATTGTGTAGGCGCTGATGAATGTCATACAAGTAACACGTGCTTTAAATGTCGCTTAAGCAATGACAGTTTTTTTAAAAACTCTCAATTCTCTCTCTCTCTCTCTCTCTCGCTCTCTCTCTCTCTCTCTCTCTCTCTCTCTCTCTCTCTCTCTCTCTCTCTCTCTCTCTCTCTCTCTCTCTCTCTCTCTCTCTCTCTCTCTCTCTCTCACATCCACACACACAACTCAATAGGTGCACTCCACAAATGCACATTACACAACACAAGTTCAAGACTGCAAACATGGCAAGTTAGTTACCTTGTTATATTTTTCTAATTAGAATTTGTGAAATTAAAGAAAATAGAAAATAATGTGAGACAAAACAATATTGTATTGGTAATAGTAATACGTGTACACAAAATGTTAGAATAGAAATCCAAAAAAATGCTACATACATGGCCAAGTGGTCAACTAATAAATCAAAGGATATCTCAAAACAATCAACTAATACATCAAAGTGTAACTCAAACTATGTTGCTATTATCATTGTCTGAGTTGTTGCTATCACCCTATGTGTCTAAGTCAGGATGCTCAAAAGAACCCTTCCCCTTCACTTGCATATCTACACCCTCACCTAGGGCGACCTCCATCTACTTGCCAACTCGACACCTACCCTTGCCCTCCTCTTGAGTAACAGCCTCGATATTGCATGTTCCATGAATCTTCTACATATTGGTGAATATAAAGTGTTCCTTAGAAATCACATTGGGTCATAAGTTATATTTAGGTACTTTAAAATCATGTGTTGAAGGAAGCATCACCTATAAAGCTTGATAGCCCTAGTATGTGGCCATCTCTATCTTTGCAGGAGAAGGTGGTTAGTTGTAGTCTTTCATTTGGTTAAGACGAAAGAAAAATTTAACATGAACCACCTACATATGAAACAAACCATTTGAATATGTGTTTATATACTCACAAAATTGGAAATAAATCTCTTTTTGCCCATCCTCCTAGATAGGATCTGTGGCCTACTTGTAGCTTGGCTTATGCCACCTCCTATCACATTTTTAAAGCAAATATTAGTTTACAAAACTTTTTTAGTTAGAAAATATTTTTTTAAAACATCAATAATACCTTTTATTGCATCTATAGACACACCTCCCATCAATGAAGAAGTGGCTCCATGACTCTTCATAAAGAACTAGTGATCACTTGGTCTCTTTGATTATCTCATGTTTTTTGTTGAAATTTGAACAAATAAAATACAGTGATCAAGGAAAATATAATATATTTATCAATATTCACAATACAATTTATCATAATTCATGATTCTATACAATAAAAATGGAGATTCAATATAGTGTCAACATATGCATACATCGTGTTCCATTATCCAGGAGAATATTAGCTTTAATTATAGAAGAACCCATCAATACATACATGCATCATAGACAACAACTAAAGAGACGTTATTGCATCAATTAATGTCAATATCCATGTTATTTTCCAAAATGAATCCATGATGACAAATGTTGATTACAAAAATTCTAATGCATTTTTTGTGGAAATTCAAAATAGGATTTTCGTAGGTTTCTAAAACACTCATGTATGAAATCGGTTTCCTCACTTTGTGAAACAAGTTTCTTGGCAAATATGCTTTGGGTGCTTGTGTGTAGAAAAAAGTGAATTTGCTAATTAAAATATAATTACAAGCATGCAATCTTTAATTTTCATCATGGTTAATACATAGATCTAAATTCATGTTCTTACACACCCCACCTCCATCCCATATGGGAACTTCTATGATAGAACATGGAGGAACATCATCCTTAATACTAGCCACTTCCAATGTACATCATGAATATGAGGAGCATGTACCATGGTGGAACAATTATCAAGGAGTGTATGGATGATGCCACAAGTGATTTATACTCTCAAGGAGTCATTTGGCTTATGTAATCTTACATCTCCACCACCATGGCAAGATTAGCCCATGGTAAGATGCCGCATGTTAAAATTTGTTGTGTTTAATAACTTTACCATTATGTTGTAGAGGCTTGAGCATACATGGTAATCTAGGTACATGTACCTTGCTTGGAGGATGATTGTACTATCACTGATGTAGATCTCCCTCATAGATAGCATGGTCAAGAGCATTTTATTTACAATGTGACATTTTTTTACATCTTTTCCTTGTCAATCTTCAAGAGAATATGTTATAATATTATCCTTTGTCTCCTCATATGCAATCTTTAGTATAGAATTATGGTCGCAAACTATATGGAGGATGGGAGGGGTCTCTTCACAGAGATAGAAAGATTTTAAGCTTTTCTCAGTATTTGATTGATCCTTTCCTATAACACATGCTAAGTGTGGCTTGTTTATTGCACATGATATACATGTCCTATGCAACTTGAAGGTCATATTGATGTTTTTTTGTGGTCCTAGGTTTCATAGTATCAACTTTCTTAGTATGTCTGAAGGGAGTGAGCCCTCAATGGAAGCCTGCAAATAGAAGCAAGAGCCATGGTGGAAGAAGAAAGAGAGCAAGTGCAAGAGAAACAAGATGTGGGAACTCTAACAATCACTATGTGACCGCCGGCCTTTCCTTATTCAAATGTCACTAAAAGAATAAAGAATGAAGTGATCGTGATGGGTGCCTGCCACCTACTTTGTATAGGTGTGGGTAGTGTCAATGTAACTAATACATGGGAGGCTAGGCATTGTCACCTTTATCCCTAGTAACCTCCCACTTAAAGGTGAATGTGTCTCTAGTGAGGAGAGAACGAGAAAAAAGTAACAAGTACAAATGTACATAAAGTACAACAAGATGAGAAAAAGATGTCATCCAATCCTATGCCCATCATTATCCAAAGGCAAAACATTTCACTGAGAGACTTTTAGTGAGCAAACTTGTAGGATTCTCATTAGTCAACAAGATCAACATACTTGTCCTCTACCAACTCTCTGATGAAGTGATAGTGCACCTCAATGTGCTTTGTCTTCACATGGAATGTAAGGTTATTTTCTTTGCCAATTGAATAATACTCATAGAATCCGAATGCACTGTAGGGATCACATCAATCATGACATTGCTACCAGATGGCCTAATCATAGAGCCTCCTTGGGAGCCTCAGTGGTGGCTACAACATACTTGGCCTTAGTAGTAGAGAGGGTTATGCATTTGTGCACCTTGGACATCAAAGAAACAACACCTCCAACAAAGGTGAAGACATAGCCAGAGATGGACTTCCTACTATCTACATGTCTTCCATAATCAAAGTCAGTATACCCCGTGACTCATGTATCCTAGCCATCATAATATATGCATGTATCTATTGTGTCCTTCAGGTACCTCATGATACCCTTCACAACATCCCAATGTCGCTTGCCAAGTGTAGCCATATAGCATGTCACAACTCCCATTGCAAATGCTATGTCACGATGAGTGGCTATCATGGCATACATCAAATTGCCCACTATAGATGCACGAAGTATCTTGGCCCTCTTCTCATCTGACCTATGGACAATCAACCTGGCCAACCTTCACATGAGAAGGTAGAGGACAACCAATAGTCATACCATCTTGTATATGAAATTGCTCCAAGACTTTCCAATATACTCCTATGATGGATAAAGGAGCCCCTTAGAGTGATTGCATGTGATGCACATCCCAAGAATATATGAGGTCTATCCCATGTCCTTGAGCTGCTAAGTTTTCAAGGTATCCAACTCATCATGAGCTCTCCTATCAATAAGCATATTATCTACATAAAGTACCAAAATCATGAGGCTGTCATCACAAGTCTTTTTCATGTATTAACATAAATCCATAACACTATGGCTATATCCTTGTAAGTGCATAAAAGCATCAAACTTATAGTACCATTCCCTAGGTGCCTCTTTAAGCATATAAAGGCTCTTTCTCAACTTGCGCACTAGATGCTCCCCACATTTTTCCTCAAATCTCTTAGGTTGCTATATATAAATCTCATCATGCAAGTCCCCATGTAGAAAGGCCATCTTTACATCCATCTCATAAAGGTCCGACAAACTAATGCGAGTACCAAGCATAGGGTCATCATTTTCACCATAGTAGAAAAGATCATCGAAGTCAACACCATGTTTATGGTTAAAATCCTTAACTACCAATCTGGCCTTATAAGCTAACTTGGGGCATCCAGGGTTACTTTTCCAATTGTATGCCCACTTGCATGGAAATGCCTTCTTACCACTAGGCAAAGGAACCAAATCTCATATATGGTTTCTATATAAGGAGTCGAATTCCAACTGCATAGACCTGTACCATGAGTGACTATAACTTGTATGCATGGCCTCAGCATGAGGGAGGCTCACTTCCATTTATCACCATAATGTAATCCCCAAGCCAATGTTTAGCTCTAGTAGAGCGTCTCAAAACATGTTGATCCTACATAATAAGAAAATCTTGGGCCATGGAAGCATCAACTACTCTAGGCTATCTAGTTGGTTGTACCAAAGCAGGAGGCTCCTCCTAAAACATCGCCATTTATACCTCATGTTGGGGGGGTAGAAGCACCTATGTATAGCTAGTTGCCCATGTATTAGTTACATTGACAATACCCGCACACTTGTATATTGCAAGTGGCGAGTATCCATCCCTATCACTTCATTCCTTATTCTTTCAATGACATTTGAATAATTCTGATCACACATTGTGATTGTTGGAGGTCCCACGTCTTCTCTCGCTCTCTCTCTCTCGCTCTCTCTCTCTCTCTCCTTCCACAATATCTCTTACTTCCAGTCACATGCTTCCACTCTAGGTTCAATCCCTTCAACTAGTATCAGAGCCATTGCATCGGCATTTGAATAATTCTGATCACACATTGTGATTGTTGGAGGTCCCACGTCTTCTCTCGCTCTCTCTCTCTCTCTCTCCTTCCACAATATCTCTTACTTCCAGTCACATGCTTCCACTCTAGGTTCAATCCCTTCAACTAGTATCAGAGCCATTGCATCGGCATTGAGGAGCTCAACTTGATATTGCATCAACTTGTGGAGAATACCTACAATTCACATGGTTCATGGCAGCCATGGCTTAGCTTAGAAATGTATGAGTTGGTTCTCTTCTCCTTCCTAGTGATCAATAGCTTGTTGAGGCTTTCTCGAAGCCTCCCTTGGCCACATTGAGCATTGTTTTGGAGCCCTATTATGGGTAGCATAGGCAACAACAATATGACAACAACTAATGTGATTTGCACTTGATCTTCAAGTTGCTTGGATAGCACACGTGGCAACTCATTACTACTAGGTCACTTAAATAATCATTGGGCATCGTTGGCACCCCTCTATCATTGGCATTGTGAGCTTAGATACTACTATTGAGCTAAAAGATCTCTGACATTAGCTGTATATTATGGGCAACATGCTAGAACACATATAAGGATAGGCCTACCTCATTGTTTGGAGGTCACCCATGCTTCTCGTGTAATTTTCCCACCTGTGAAGGAATTCCCCCCCTTTATCAAGGATAATTCAAAATTTTTTACGCCCCCTATTGTCACCGATAAGTGGCGAGGGGGAAAGAAGAGGGATGACGTCAGGGAGGAGCAATCAAAGTCGACGAGGAGTAGATGATGAGGGAGATGGGGGGACAACAGAGAAGACCATGAGAAAAATGAAGTGGCGAGGGAGGCCACGTGGCCTACCACCCCTCCCCCCCCCTCCCCCCTCCCTGGTCTCTCGACCAGTCCACCATGCCAACAGACAGTTGGTGGATGGGATGAACCCCACCACCACCACCACTATTCCACTCCCCCCTCCCCTCCCAAACACCTATAACCCCTCCCCCCCAAATGGTAATGGAGGGAAGGAGGATGATACAACAAAGAGAGAGAGAGAGAGAGAGAGAGAGAGAGAGAGAGAGAGAGAGAGAGAGAGAGAGAGAGAGAGAGAGAGAGAGAGAGAGAGAGAGAGAGAGAGAGAGAGAGAGAGAGAGAGAGAGAGAGAGAGAGAGAGAGAGAGAGAGAGAGAGAGAGAGAGAGAGAGAGAGAGAGAGAGAGAGAGAGAGAGAGAAGAAGAAGAAGAAGAAGAAGAGGAGGAGGAGGAGGAGGGAGAGAGAGAGAGAGAGTTTTCGAAGGATCTCCTTCTCTTCCCCTCCTTAGAGGGTGGCCACATGTACTTATCTTCCCACAAAATTATCCTCCACCACAACTTAATTATCTCCCCAAATTGGCCCCCGTTAATCGATTAAAAGGCGCTCAGGTCTTGTGCGAATCGAGTCTAAAGGAGACAAGTTCGAGAATGGCCCCCAAGTAGAGAATGTCACATATGGATGGCAATCCCACAACAAGCAACGAAGCCTCGAGCAAGGGCATCACTACCAATCCAACTACGATACTGGTTGTAAGTAATGAATTTCCAAATTAATAAGATGATTGCTTTGATTCCCACATGAGATACATTAGACTCCGTACTATGACGTGCTAGAATAGGCCATTGAAAAGGATAAATATCATCTCAAATTTTCAAAGATGAAGTTTGTGAAGTGCTTGTATCAAAGGAAGTTAATTGCACCTAGTTGATGCGACGAATCCATGCATAGCATAAGTAGTATATAATGTTGAGATATCGAGCTCCACTCGTGATACGCCAGGGTGACCGTTGTGTATTTATGTCACCGACTTGTCAGTTGCAGATGCGGTTGGTACACCGCCCCTGAATAATAGCTACATGATAGCTATCCTTATCTACTCTAGTTCGTGGCTCAGTTAGTATGCCACCTTAGTTAGTTGAGTTTGGTTTGAGACCCATATCTAGGGTTCTTCTATTTTCTTTGTACTTGAGTTCTTTTGGCTTACACAAAACTAAGAAGAGAAAAAACTGTTTTCAGCCTCCACCCTTTGTGTATTCCCCCATTGTGCAAGCAAGAAAGCTTCAAGTGAGACTCCTTCCTTCTCTCCCACAATCTTGACATGGTATCAGAGCCTTGTTCGTGGTAAGGAGCTCAAGAAAGCAAGCCAAGCTCGCGGTGTTCTGGTAAGAGGAGTAGTGTTGCTTTCATTTTCTGTTTTGGGAGCAGATCTCTGCAGGTAGCACAGCCGGAAAGTGCAGGAGTGCATTGTCTCAGGTTGAGACGCCCTTCGCGGTGAAGCAAGAGGGCACTATATGCTGTGGGAGAGGGTTTTAGCCCATGGCGACCTTGTTTTTTTGATTTGAGGCCATTTCGGGGCCTGTTTTGGAGGCGAAAGTTTTCTGCACGCACTCAGGAAAAGGCCCAGTTTTATGCTGTGCAGCCACTGTTCTACAGGTCGGTAAATAGTTACTGTAAAAATTGCATTGTATGCTTGTGCGCTGTCGTATTGCTGCGCATTCGAGATGTGAAAACCACCTGAAAGTAGTGTGTGCGATTTTATACTTTATGCACACTTAGTTTTTGTGATTACATTTATGCTCTGTGTATTCAATCTATGCTGAATCTGGGCTTTGTGAGGATGCTCTGAATCTTTTTCAACTGATGGAATTTGAAGGTATTCAGCCAGACAGTATCACTTTTGCTAGTGTTCTCGCTGTCTGTAGTCATGCAGGTCTTATAGATAAAGGCCTATTGTATTTCGAATCTATGGACAAGGAGTATGGTATTTGTCCAACTATTAAGCACTATAATCGCATGGTTGTCCTCTTTGGCCGTTTGGGACAACTCAATGCAGCTCTCACTATGTTGAATAAGATGCATCTCCAACCTGATCAAGCCTCCTGGAATACTGTGCTAACTGCATGCAGAGAATTGGGCAGCCTAGACCTCGGTAAGAAGGCATTTGAGTTGGCAGTTGATGCTAATGAACGAAAGTCTTCGGTTTACATTTTAATGTCCAACATCTTTGCTCATCAGGGTGTGCAATAGTATAGTAAGGGTGTGCAGAAGTTTAATGATAGACATAAAAGCTGAGGAGCTGAAAATGGAATATCTTTTCTAGTTCCATGGCCCACAATTCTAACTGATGCTTGACGGAAATAGCTGGGGGAAGAAAAGGAGCGAGGCTAATTGGGGGGATGAAGGGGGATCAACGAAAAAGGCAAAGCTCTGCTTTTTGGGGGGAAGAAAGGATTCACGGGAACGGCTTTGCTGTGCGTAACATGAGGCAGACAGACCCCTATTATTGGGAATTTACTCCCTTGTATACAAAATCTACGCTCGCATTGGAGCAGAGAGACAACGCTTCTTTTTTTTAATGTCATGCCACAAGACATGGGAGTCGTGTAAGGTGATGAGACGGACTGAGATCATTGACGAAGGAGACGATAATTAAAGTGACAGAAGACGATGCAGAACGATGGAGGTGCTGAAGTGTAAAATTTCTTCCTGACAATCTGAAATCGATCACAAGACGTTGCTGTGAAGGAGAAAAAAATCCTGAGGGTCGACAAGAGGGAATTAAACATGGATTGGAAAGTGGAATTAAGGAGATATAGAGCCTGGGCTTTGCCGTGATGTGGGAAGTTTCCTCTTCGTCTTCCACCACAGAGTAGTCAGTAAACAGCGCTGAATTCTGGATATAGGAAGGAAAGGACTTCGGAGGAACAGCTTTGTGATATCAATGTTCCAAGACAGAACAATGATTTAATAATAGATATCCCTAACACTGCAGATAAACCGAATGGAGGTTTTGGTGAGATCACATACACGAGGAGCAAAAACAAATTTACTAATAATGCTACAAATTCAGGCGGTGCTGAATTACCGGACACAACTCTACCATCAGATCACTCTGATGCATCTGAAAGTAGTCCAGATTGTGTGGTTGAACAACTGGAGACTGTTCCTGAGTCTTGCTTGGAGGAAGGTGTGCACGATCATCTGACTGCAGCCAGTTCATATTGTGAGAAGTTTCTATCTGCACTAACCCGTCTTCCTAGTTAAAGGAATTTCCCAGGTTGATACTACTTTGTGCAATATCCACAAGGAAATCCAGCAAGATTCAGTTGGCTCTCACTCATTGCAATGTAGACCTCCTAGCCCTACCTCTGAGTTGGTTCAGGTTCATTCGCAAATCTCCCTGTGTACCAGTGAAGTGCAAAGTGATGGTGTGACAATCCTCAAGTCACCAGCAGAGATTGTTGTGGAAGACCATAAGCTTCTGGGATCTACTGGAGGTGTGAATCTTGACTTGAAGAGTCGCGATCCCAGGAAGAGATTGAGAGATGGTGGACAATTCCAGGCTGGTTCTTCCAGAGGTACTTGCAATGAGAATTTGCAGTTGACATCTTTGGAGGGAAGAAAACATGAGAGAGACGAGGAATTGTTTGGTGTTTCATTAAAACGTCAGTGTTTGCATTCGGATCAGCATGGTAGGTTAGCTTTGGAAGAAGAACCCCAAAGTTCGTACTTGATCTCCAAACAAAGTGGTACAGAAGCAATAGAAAGCACTGAATCATCTATAGGAAGGGGTTTAGTGAGTGTGGATGTGAATAAAATGGACTCATCTGAACTTCCTGACAGTGCAAGTATACTTAAGCATAAGAGAGCTCTCTAAGATGTTCTAAATGCTGGAGAGACAATTCAGTCTACCAAACAAACCCAGACCGAAACTGAGAGTACAATGGTAGAATCATCTGAAGTAGTTTCAGATGTGAGTTGTTTACAGCTGAACACAAAAGACCAGTCTCATGATGATGCCCTGTCAAAGCCACCTTCGGATTTCTCTAATCTGGAAAGTATGAAGTGAAGCATGAGAATTTACATGAAAGTGGATGAATGCTCAAGCAATCATGATATGTCTAAGGAACATACCCCAAGGGAAACTTTAGAAGAACAGGCATATAGAAACAAAACATCTATAAAGGACCAACAGATTGACATATTATATAATTCTTCAACTGAACATGAAGAAATGGACGTTTTTGTCAAGACGTTTACTGGAGATGCTCTCAATCAGATGTAGCTGATTATATGTCTCATATTATCTGAAATTGAGTTTTTAAATTGAATCTGATCTCGCTAGATTGATCTTCTATCTTGAAATTTATCAAGGTCTTCTGAAGACGCGACTTTCCTTTCACAAACCCTTCGACAACTTTGGTGAACCCGACGTGAAAGCGTCGCAGAAATTTCGGGATGGGAGATTCTTCAGCCTCTATTTCAGCTTCTTCTTCAACTCCAGCTGAGTCTACTTCAGCTCCATCCATGACTGCTGCGTCAAGTACTTCAACGGAGGATCTAAAACAGATTTTGCAGAATATGTCCATGTATATGCAGCTCCAAAATCAGCAAACACAAATGTATATGCAGCAGCAACAACAATTGCATCAACAGCAGTTGTCTCAGCAAAGGCAACTCTATTCGGAGCAGGAGAATGCAAACAGCGCGACTAAGGCTATTGAAGCAGTTGAGAGTGAGAAGAAGCTATTTGACGGGCGTAATGTTTCAGCATATTTGAAGACATATGAGATCAAGATGGGGTTCTTTGGAGTTCCTGCTGGACTTATGAGTAAGTACTTCCTTCGACTTGTCACACCTGCTTTGAGGACAAAGGTGACTGATTTATATATTCAAAATACACATTGGCAAGATTTTAAGAAAGCCTTGAAAGAAGAATATTTCCTTGAGGACTTTGGTATGGCTACTCGACGGTCATTCCGAGAGTGGGTCTACATGCCAAACAAAGGTCTTGCTGCTTCGGAGTTGATTCGAGAATTTGAGGAAAGGTATAGTCAGCTTGATGCTATTGAACAAAGAGCATTGGATGTTGAAAAAGTTGAGCTTTTCTTGCAAGCTACAGATCCTGCTCTTCAAGAAGAATTGGGTGAGCTTCTTGAAGATCGCACGAAGCCTATGGGTCTTAAAACTGATTGGCAGGATGCTCAGGATGCAGTCTCGACATTGACCAAGAGGAGGATATGGAAGACTCGCCTACAGAATGGTTCCATGACACCTACACCATCATCTGCTCCTATGCCCACTTCTATCCCTGTTATTTCTTCTCCTCCTCAGCCAGTTTCTTGGCCTATGCCAGTGCCTACTGTTTCTGCTCCACCTATTCCTCCTGTTCCACGACCGATGCCTACACCTTCTGCTCCAAAACCATCCGCTCCATCGGTGCCTACTTCTCTTGATGACATAATCAAAGGTATCACAGATTTGACACTTGAGTCAGTCAAAGCGGAGTTGGTGGGTAAGTTGAAGGAGCAGTTTGCTTCCACTGCGCCTGCTACTTCTTCCAGTGTTCCTACTGCACCTAGGAGTGCTCCTAGTGCTCCTAGGAGAGATCGGAGATGTATTTGGTGTGATAGTACGGAGCATCAACATTGTAGGGATTGTGACTCTTTCCAGGATGCAAGGAGGCAGAATTTGGTATATTGGGGGCAAGATGGTAAGATTTGGTTGACTGAGACAGGAGCTCCACTTGCTACCAACTTTGGTAAAGGTGGAATGAAGAAGTTAGTGGAGGACATGGCTGCGCGTACTTCTTATGTGACGGCTAGAGGTGATGCTTCTGCATATGGAGTACAGATTGAGAAGGGATCGGAGACTCAGTCTGCACTATGGACTTATGCTATGGAGTCTGCAAACAAGGGGAAAATTCAGCAAACTGTTTTGACTAGCGCAGGCTCTAGCATCAGATCAGAGACAGGTTGGGACTCGCCTGTTGACAGGTATTCTATTTATGCTTATTTGGCTAAATCTCATGGTGCAGATGTATTTGTTGAGGAGAAGCGTAAGAGGGAAGAAGATAATCCAAGTACAGCTAAGAAGACTAGAGGGGGTGAGTTTGTGACTCCACCTACTGCAGGACCGTCTTCAAGACCAGGGCCAGATCGACAGATGGAGGATGCTCAAAAGAGGGAAAAGAGGCAAGAGCCTAGAGAGAGAAAGCAGCCAGGATTCAGATTGATGTCCGACATTGAGACATCTACAGATATGAAGAAAATCTTTAATGATAAGATACTTGGCAGTGAGGTGACTTTCACTATTTCTGAGATTTTGGGCATCTCAAAAAGAGAGTTTCAGGATCAGTTTCAGGAGGTCCTGAAGAGGAAAAGACATGCATTGGCTACCACTGATGCACAGGGAGTTTTGATTGGAGAGTTGGATGATGATGATGATGAGGTTATGGTTGATAATGCTTCTGTTTTGCCGCAGGTAGAGAAGAGGGTTCAGCCTATGCATTATGCTGAAATTGATGAGCCTGTTTTGATACCGCGTAGTCACTTTTCGCGGAGCCATTGGGCTAGGGCAACTACAGAGACGATGGTAAAGGTTGGAGAAAAACAGGTGCCTTATGTTGCATTGGTTGATCATGGTTCAGAGATTAATCTCATTGTTCGTGGAGTTTATGAGAGTAACAGATGGCCTATGGATGTAGAGCATGGGTGGCGTATGAGAGCCGCCAATAACACTGCAGGTGATTTATATGCTGCTTGCCCTAGTGTCAGGGTTTCTATTGGTGATGTAGAGGAGGATTTTCATTTCTTTGTGCAGGATTCATGCTCGTATCCTATAATTCTTGGTCAGCCATTCATTACAGAGATGCGCATGGAGACAAAGGTCATGGATGATGGATCTGCTTATGCACGGATTCGCAGTAAAGATGGTATGAGAGCAGTTCAGTTTATGACTGTATGTGTGAACCATGTTAGAAACAGGGATACTCTCAGAGATGCACCCTTACCCACTGTGAGGGATTTGGGTTTTCATTAGGTACCGCCGTTTCGCGAGACGACGGTGGTACAGAGGAGAGGAGATTGGAGTTCTCGCCTCCTGGCAGCAGCAGTGTTTTCTCCTCCGATTATGTTGGGATTTCAGCAAACAGTTCAATGAGCTATCAGAAGACTTCTAGATTGTCTAGAGCTGCCAGGCAGTATATATGCAGGAAGGAGAAAAATTTGAAAAATGCAGGAATTTTGGAGGATGATGAGCACATAGATGGTATGTATGACAGTGTGATTTGTGCAGATACGATGACAGAGATGGGAGATATGCTGAAAACTGATATGCTGAATTGTCATGGTAATGTATTAGTGCAATCCCTGGACATGTTTCATGAAATTGCAGATTTTATGTCACAGATTGAGTCAGAGGCTGAGGTAACTCAGCAAAGAGTATTGAGTGCTGAAGAAATTCAGCAAACAGAGTTTCCAGCTGGTTATGATCAGCTTTCAGAGAGACAGAGGGCTGAAAATTTTCAGCCAACAGAGTTTACTGCTGAAATATTTCAGCATTCAGAGTTTGGGGCTGTTCCTATGCAGTCCATAGAGCAGAGGGCTGAGAATATTCAGCCATTGGAGTGCAGAATTGCTGATTTACAGCAAGGTTTATGTAATGCAGAAGAGCATAATGAAGCCAGGGTTGACACGAAATACAAGACTGTGGATAAGAATGTGGATTTTATAGGCAAGATTATGGAGTATTGTTCTACCACTTCAGAGATACAGAGATTCATTGGAGCTTGTGTGTTTTATATGATTTGGACACCTCATTTTGCACACATAGCAGATTGTTTTTATCAGCTGTTTCGAAAGGGGCAGAAACTATTTTGGGATGAGAGCCACACTAGAACCATGCGGAAAATGAGGAAGTTATTGCAGATTTTTTGGAAGATGATGAAAAGATGGTTTGGGCCGTACATAGTCAGACATGTCTTTGATAATGCAACATATGAGCTGACAGAATTGGAAGAGACAGATGATATGGCTGAAAATCTTGTTGATCTACCGGAAATGCATAACGAAGAGATTGATTTGTTTGTGGATCTTGATGATAATGATCATGGGTAAGTTGGCCCATCCGGAGGATGCGCAGGATTAGAGGGGGTGGATGTCGTATTGCTGCGCATTCGAGATGTGAAAACCACCTGAAAGTAGTGTGTGCGATTTTATACTTTATGCACACTTAGTTTTTGTGATTACATTTATGCTCTGTGTATTCAATCTATGCTGAATCTGGGCTTTGTGAGGATGCTCTGAATCTTTTTCAACTGATGGAATTTGAAGGTATTCAGCCAGACAGTATCACTTTTGCTAGTGTTCTCGCTGTCTGTAGTCATGCAGGTCTTATAGATAAAGGCCTATTGTATTTCGAATCTATGGACAAGGAGTATGGTATTTGTCCAACTATTAAGCACTATAATCGCATGGTTGTCCTCTTTGGCCGTTTGGGACAACTCAATGCAGCTCTCACTATGTTGAATAAGATGCATCTCCAACCTGATCAAGCCTCCTGGAATACTGTGCTAACTGCATGCAGAGAATTGGGCAGCCTAGACCTCGGTAAGAAGGCATTTGAGTTGGCAGTTGATGCTAATGAACGAAAGTCTTCGGTTTACATTTTAATGTCCAACATCTTTGCTCATCAGGGTGTGCAATAGTATAGTAAGGGTGTGCAGAAGTTTAATGATAGACATAAAAGCTGAGGAGCTGAAAATGGAATATCTTTTCTAGTTCCATGGCCCACAATTCTAACTGATGCTTGACGGAAATAGCTGGGGGAAGAAAAGGAGCGAGGCTAATTGGGGGGATGAAGGGGGATCAACGAAAAAGGCAAAGCTCTGCTTTTTGGGGGGAAGAAAGGATTCACGGGAACGGCTTTGCTGTGCGTAACATGAGGCAGACAGACCCCTATTATTGGGAATTTACTCCCTTGTATACAAAATCTACGCTCGCATTGGAGCAGAGAGACAACGCTTCTTTTTTTTAATGTCATGCCACAAGACATGGGAGTCGTGTAAGGTGATGAGACGGACTGAGATCATTGACGAAGGAGACGATAATTAAAGTGACAGAAGACGATGCAGAACGATGGAGGTGCTGAAGTGTAAAATTTCTTCCTGACAATCTGAAATCGATCACAAGACGTTGCTGTGAAGGAGAAAAAAATCCTGAGGGTCGACAAGAGGGAATTAAACATGGATTGGAAAGTGGAATTAAGGAGATATAGAGCCTGGGCTTTGCCGTGATGTGGGAAGTTTCCTCTTCGTCTTCCACCACAGAGTAGTCAGTAAACAGCGCTGAATTCTGGATATAGGAAGGAAAGGACTTCGGAGGAACAGCTTTGTGATATCAATGTTCCAAGACAGAACAATGATTTAATAATAGATATCCCTAACACTGCAGATAAACCGAATGGAGGTTTTGGTGAGATCACATACACGAGGAGCAAAAACAAATTTACTAATAATGCTACAAATTCAGGCGGTGCTGAATTACCGGACACAACTCTACCATCAGATCACTCTGATGCATCTGAAAGTAGTCCAGATTGTGTGGCTGAACAACTGGAGACTGTTCCTGAGTCTTGCTTGGAGGAAGGTGTGCACGATCATCTGACTGCAGCCAGTTCATATTGTGAGAAGTTTCTATCTGCACTAACCCGTCTTCCTAGTTAAAGGAATTTCCCAGGTTGATACTACTTTGTGCAATATCCACAAGGAAATCCAGCAAGATTCAGTTGGCTCTCACTCATTGCAATGTAGACCTCCTAGCCCTACCTCTGAGTTGGTTCAGGTTCATTCGCAAATCTCCCTGTGTACCAGTGAAGTGCAAAGTGATGGTGTGACAATCCTCAAGTCACCAGCAGAGATTGTTGTGGAAGACCATAAGCTTCTGGGATCTACTGGAGGTGTGAATCTTGACTTGAAGAGTCGCGATCCCAGGAAGAGATTGAGAGATGGTGGACAATTCCAGGCTGGTTCTTCCAGAGGTACTTGCAATGAGAATTTGCAGTTGACATCTTTGGAGGGAAGAAAACATGAGAGAGACGAGGAATTGTTTGGTGTTTCATTAAAACGTCAGTGTTTGCATTCGGATCAGCATGGTAGGTTAGCTTTGGAAGAAGAACCCCAAAGTTCGTACTTGATCTCCAAACAAAGTGGTACAGAAGCAATAGAAAGCACTGAATCATCTATAGGAAGGGGTTTAGTGAGTGTGGATGTGAATAAAATGGACTCATCTGAACTTCCTGACAGTGCAAGTATACTTAAGCATAAGAGAGCTCTCTAAGATGTTCTAAATGCTGGAGAGACAATTCAGTCTACCAAACAAACCCAGACCGAAACTGAGAGTACAATGGTAGAATCATCTGAAGTAGTTTCAGATGTGAGTTGTTTACAGCTGAACACAAAAGACCAGTCTCATGATGATGCCCTGTCAAAGCCACCTTCGGATTTCTCTAATCTGGAAAGTATGAAGTGAAGCATGAGAATTTACATGAAAGTGGATGAATGCTCAAGCAATCATGATATGTCTAAGGAACATACCCCAAGGGAAACTTTAGAAGAACAGGCATATAGAAACAAAACATCTATAAAGGACCAGCAGATTGACATATTATATAATTCTTCAACTGAACATGAAGAAATGGACGTTTTTGTCAAGACGTTTACTGGAGATGCTCTCAATCAGATGTAGCTGATTATATGTCTCATATTATCTGAAATTGAGTTTTTAAATTGAATCTGATCTCGCTAGATTGATCTTCTATCTTGAAATTTATCAAGGTCTTCTGAAGACGCGACTTTCCTTTCACAAACCCTTCGACAGCGCAGAGACATTGGGAGTTACAGAATCATCCCTGTTACCTGTCGATGCAAAATCGTCACTAGGAAGTGACTGTGTGGTCAAATACCACTTTCGCCAGTTTTGCAGATTTTCCCTTGTGAGAGTGAAGCTGTGGTTATTGCAGTGATATAATTTTTTGCAGTCTTCTGTAATGGCATCTGATTCTCTTTTACAGATTGTCACTGAAAAGCTTGACAAGAACAACTTTCAAGCATGGAAGTTTAGAATGACGAATTTCCTTATGGGAAAATGATATTGGGAATTTGTTGCAGGAAATGAAGAAGAACCAGTTCTTCCTGATGTTCCCAATCAACAGCAAATGCAGGCATTTAAAGCATGGCATGAGAGAGCCAGGAAAGTTATGTATTGGCTGTCTATCAGCATTTCAGACTCTATGATTGTGCATATTCAGGATGCAAGTACGCCAAAGGAGGCATGGGATACTTTGTCAAAAATGTATAGCACAAATACGCAAGCCAGGAAAATGCAGCTCAAGCAAGAGTTGCACAATGTGCAAAGAGAAAATATGAGCATCAACGACTACCACATGAAGGTGAAGAAGATTGCAGATGCACTTGCTTCCATTGGGTCACCAGTGGAAGATGATGATTTAGTTTCTATGACCTTGAATGGTCTAGGAAAGGATTATGCACAGTTTCGGACATCCATTTCAGTTCGTGAAAGATTTCCTGATTTTGAGGAGTTGATTGCTCTTCTAATTTCTGAGGAACAGAGAAATGGTGGTGCATCTTCTTCAGGAGGAACTTCAAAAGAAGCTGTCTTCTACTCAAATGCTGGAAGAGGTAGAGGCAGAGATAGAGGAGGCCGATTTGGAGGCCGTGGTAGAAATCAGAGTACAGCAAACTCAAGAAAACCAGTCCTATGGAGGAGGATGTGGTAACTCTAGAGGCAGGGGGAGCCAAAGAGGTCGTGGTGGATGGCAAAGAGGTCAAAATGCAAACAGTAATGTTGAATGCTACTACTGTGGTAAAATGGGTCATATGGCTAAAGACTGCTATAAAAAGCAGAATGACATCATGAATGGAAAACTGCAACAAGGGAATTATGCATCTTCTAGTGGACAGGGTGATGACAGAAATGAGCATTTGTTCATGGTGCAGCACATGAACAATTCTGTGACAAGTGTAGAAGAAAGCAATGATGTATGGTATGTTGACTCAGGTGCATCAAACCACATGACAGGTCATGCAGAATGGATGGAGGATGCAAGGAAAATGGAAAAACCAGGATTTGTGGAGACTGGTGATGATACTGCACATCCTATTGTGCAGATTGGAAAAATTCCCTTGTCTATGCAGGATGGGAAAAAGAAATACCTGTCCGATGTATTTCATGTCCCGAATATCACCAAGAATCTGGTTTCTGTTGGTCAAATGGTTGAGCAGGGCTTGCAGGTCAGATTTAATCCTCATGGATGCTTTGTTGAGGATATGAAAAATAAAGGTTGCTTGATAGCAAAAGGAAAGAAGAAGGGCAGAATGTTTACGTTGGATGCAGACATGTCTGAATTGAGTGCAGCAATGTTTGCACATGGGACCGGTGTAGTTACAGATATTGATATCTGGCATAAACGCATTGGTCATGTTAATGTACAGTGACTTAAATCAATGCAGGCCCAAAATATTGTTGCAGGATTGCCAAAATTCAAGGTTGCAGAAATGCATAAGGTATGTGAAGCCTGTCAGTTTGGAAAACAGGCAAGGAAACCATTTCCTAGACATGTTCAAGAGAGTGAGAAGCCATTGGAATTAATCCACTCTGATGTGTGGACTACTAAAGCTGCATCTCTTGGAGGCTGTCATTATTTTGTCACTTTTATTGATGACTATAGCAGAAAAGTTTGGGTGTATTTTATGAAAAAGAAAAGTGAAGTTTTTGGGCATTTCAAAACCCTTAAAGCTATGGTTGAAAAAGAAACAGGTCTGCAAATAAAATGCCTAAGGTGAGATGGAGGGGGAGAGTACATCTCAAATGAGTTTGCAAAGTTCTTGCAGGAGCATGGCATAAAGCAGCAATATTCATGCAGTTATACCCCACAACAAAATGGAATTGCAGAAAGGAAAAACAGGCATATTGGAGAGGTATCTCGTGCCATGCTCAATGAAAAAGACTTGCCAGATTTTTATTGGGCTGAAGCAGTTGCTACAGCAGTCTATATAATGAACAGGACTCCCACTGCAGCAATACATGGAATGACTCCAGAGGAGAGGTATACTGGTAGGAAACCAGATATTTCTCATTTGAAAATTTTTGGTTGCATTGCCTATGTACATGTGCCAGATGAGTTGAGATCCAAGTTGGATCCAAAAGCTGAGAAGTGCATCTTTATTGGTTACTCTCTGCAGCAAAAAGGGTATAGATGCTATAACCCTTCTACTCGTAAGTTTACAGTGAGCAGAGATGTTGTTTTTGATGAGATGAGTAGCTGGTATAAACCAGTAAATGTGATTGATGATGTAGATGCACAAAATGGTAATGCTGCACAGAATTCACAGCAGCAGTCGCAAAATATTAGTGGACCTGGAGCGTCCTCTAGCAGTGGTTCACATTCTTCGCCATGGACAGGCAGATTGAGATCAGGAGAATCTTCTCAAAGCAATGCAGATAGTGGTATGCAGGTATCACGAAAAGGAAAAGAGAAGGTTGATCAGCCCATGTTTGATGTGAATGCAGGTCACTCTTATGTGGATGGTGAATCCAGTGGCTCAGAACAGAGCATTGATGATGAGTTGGGTATTCCTTCTATTGTTACACCTAGAGTAAGGAAGACCAGGGATGTTTTGAGAGCACCTGGGAGTGAACCTATTTTGCGCAGGTCTACGAGAGCTAGGTATCCTGTGGATAGGCTGAAATATGATGGATTTACAGCCATTCACTATGCATATATGGTCAAAGTGATACAGGAACCAGAACCCACATCTTTTGAGCAAGCCATGGGAAAAGAAAAATGGGAGAAAGCCATGGATGAAGAAATGGATGCCTTGGAAGCAAATGCTACATGGGAGTTAGTACCTTTGCCTAAAGGTAAGAATGCAATTGGCTGTAAGTGGGTTTATAAGGTGAAGCACAATGCAGATGGTTCTGTGAACAGATACAAGGCAAGATTAGTAGTCAAGGGGTATGCACAAACATATGGCATTGACTATGAAGAAACATTCAGTCCAGTTGCAAGGATGGCAACTGTAAGAGCAGTCATTGCTATGGCTGCATCAAAGGGATGGTCTTTACATCAGATGGATGTAAAGAATGCCTTCTTGCATGGTGATTTGCAAGAAGAGGTCTATATGGAGCAGCCACCAGGTTATGTGCATGCTGTTCATCCTGAGTTTGTTTGCAGGTTGAAGAAAGCCTTGTATGGCTTGAAGCAAGCACCTAGAGCATGGTCTGACAAGATAGGACAGTATCTTGTCACTATTGGCTTTCAGATTTCCAAGGCAGATTTCTCACTTTATGTGAGAAAAGCAGAGAAAGGTATTATGCTACTTGTCATTTATGTTGATGATTTGATTATGACAGGTGACAGTGATGAAGATATCCTTCATGTGAAAATGCTATTGAAGAAGAAGTTTGAGATGAAGGATTTGGGAGAGCTGCATTATTTCTTGGGCATTGAGGTGATTAGATCACCAAGTGGGATACAGCTCTTGCAGAGGCAGTATGGATTGGACATGCTGTCCAAATATGGGATGACAGGCTGTAAGCCTATTTCAGTTCCTTTGGAGCAGAATGTGAAGCTGAGCACAGATGCAGGTGAGCTTCTAGAAGACCCTACTATGTACAGACGCATAGTAGGAAGTTTGATTTATATGACTATTACCAGGCCAGATTTGAGCTATGATGTTGGATTGGTAAGTCAGTTTATGCAGGCTCCAAGGAAACCACATTTGGATGCGGCTAGACGCATACTCAGGTATGTGAAGTCCACATTGCAGTATGGACTATTTTATGAGACTGGGGTTCAGATACAGTTGCATAGATACACTGATGCTGATTGGGCTGGTAGTATTTCTGATAGACGATCTACCAGTGGATATGTGTTCTCTTTTGGGAGTGCTGCAGTCACTTGGAGCAGCAAGAAACAGCCTACAGTTGCCTTGTCGAGCACAGAGGCTGAGTACAGGGGTGCAGCAATGGCTGCATGTGAGGTAGCTTGGTTGCATAAGCTACTTTATGATATGCATCAGTCTACAGATGGGCCAGTTGTCGTTTATTGTGAACATGAGTAGTATACACTTGGCAAATAACCCTGTCTATCATGCTAGAACAAAGCACATTGAGGTGCATTATCACTATGTGCGAGAGAGGGTTTTACTAGGTCTTATTGATCTAGTTTATGTCAGCACAGAGGATCATGTAGCTGACATATTCGCGAAGGAATTGGGCGCAGAGAAGCTGCGCAAGTTCAGAGACCTGCTTGGTGTGCAGGAATTGGGATTGAGCTCGAGGGGGAGTGTTGAGATATCGAGCTCCACTCGTGATACGCCAGGGTGACCGTTGTGTATTTATGTCACCGACTTGTCAGTTACAGATGCGGTTGGTACACCGCCCCTGAATAATAGCTACATGATAGCTATCCTTATCTACTCTAGTTCGTGGCTCAGTTAGTATGCCACCTTAGTTAGTTGAGTTTGGTTTGAGACCCATATCTAGGGTTCTTCTATTTTCTTTGTACTTGAGTTCTTTTGGCTTACACAAAACTAAGAAGAGAAAAAACTGTTTTCAGCCTCCACCCTTTGTGTATTCCCCCATTGTGCAAGCAAGAAAGCTTCAAGTGAGACTCCTTCCTTCTCTCCCACAATCTTGACATATAAGACTCTAAATTATTAAGCATCGATAAGTCTTCAATTAGTCTTTTCCTAGGACAATATTTTTTAGGGTTCGCAAGGTTATCCTAAGGGTTATGCACATGATGGTACATGCATGGGAAATATTATATGAAACTTACATCAATGGTACACGAATTGATCTTGCATAAAAGTCTTGCATCCATCCTATGAAGGTTTCGCATAAAATAATGGTCACGGAGTTATCTTGTATTGCCAAACCATGAGTTGATTACAACTCACACAATAATTTAGGGATTATTTTACATTGGAAGATAGTCTTGCATCGTTACAAATTTGTCTCACATTCTTTGCCGTAGAGAAAGTAAGATAAAGTCAAGTTACAATTATGCATCGTATCACTCTTTGATCCCAAGGGGGAGAGAAAATATGCGATGGAGAGGTTATTGCGTCTATTCTTGCAATGTTTGAATTGTTGTTTGAATGGTTATTCCAAGTGCTTGTGTTTGATTGTAAATGCATGGCAAGGGTCTGTGATGACAAGTTGCCATGGAAATAAAGGAGTGTTTTCCGAAAGATGATATTAGGCATGAATGCCTTGATTATGCTTGATTCTTAATTGGATTAATTAAGGAAAGGACATTTTGTGCGAGTGGATCATCTCTAAGATCTCACCACAAATTAACCTAAAAAGGGCACTACTCGATTCATGGGTTGAAGGTCAAGTGGTGAAAAGGCCAACCATAGAATTGTGTTTCACTCCTAGACCGCTTGGGGTCAAGTGGAGCTCTAGACACCCCTTGCTAGTCCGGAATGGAGTTGAAGGCTATCGTGGTCCCAACATTTCTGGCATTGGAAGATCATATTCTAGATAAAGGATGGGAATCGTAGTGCCATGTGATTTGGACCAATTACTTCTACAGGGTAGAAGGGATATATATTTTCTCCTGTATGGGCAGGAGACAAAGATTAAGTGGAAGATAAGTTAAGGAACTTGTTTGAAAAAAGAACTGCTTGTTATGTTTTCATATTTATGCCATAAATTATGTGAACAAACCATATTCCCTAAAAGGCTTAATTAAGGAAGATGATTTTAAATATCACACATAAATGTGTTAGGACCTAATTAGATAACTAAAGAATGCCTACTGAGGGAAGCGGGTGGGCGAAACCCCTGACGGGTCTATCCTATGGCAGGGTAGTCCTAGAGAACCGGGAGGCTTCTCACAAGGTTTCACCATCATTCGGCCTTTAGGTATTGTTAGGTTAAAACACAATTTATGCCATTTTAGGGGACCGAAATGGGACTATGCCCCTACGGGTAGAGAGGTTGAGTGGCGCATCCCTCTCATTTTCCATTCTCTTTGAGCCAAGTGCGGCATGGGTCTACTTTAGCTTGGATATCTGTGTAAAGTAGGATGTCCCACGGCCCAATGCTAGAATGCTATTGGGAGAACTTGACCATTAGGGACCCAAGTTTCAGGTCAATCCTAGTGGGTTTGGCCGTGAACATTCTGTTGTGAGGCAGGCTTGAGAAACCCTACATGACAAACCCCATAACACTCCATATGAGAGTGCCATGCAGCGTGGTTTAGATTCGGATCGCTAAAAATGTGCCTAGACAATGGGCATGTTACAGTTGCTATGAAAGCAAATTTTGTAATGATGTGTGACTACTTAATGTATGGTTCATAGACATTTCCTAAAAGAAATAACCTAAGTGGTATGGCTTGATTGGAAGGCACCTTCTGCACCCATGAATACGGACATGCAAGAGAAGAATTTTCTTCTCAAGCAAATTAAGGCACCCGAGTTTGGTGGAAAAGGAATAGATGTCGTAGCAAAGGCAGAGATATGGATTAAGTCGATGGATGATTATTTCTCTGCTTTGAACTGATTTTGCCAATAAAGTAATGTTAGCCTAAGTTAGTTGGCCAAGCTCGGATATGATGGAAGCAATAGTGCAAAGATCAAGGTATTTCTAAAGCCACTACCACTTGGGCTCAGTTGAAAGATGTTGTACATGGACAATACCTTCTACCAACCTACCGAACTTTGAAAATGAATGAATTTTTCAAGCTCAAGCAGCTGGAATTAGCATCGTAAGCCTACTACTCAAAGTTTATAACCCTACTAAAATATGCACTACCTATGGATATTGCACAATAAGTATCCAAGTTTTGCCATGGCATGAACACCCCTTTGAACCACCGTCTTGAAGCAATGTGTCCAACGAACTTGCAAGATGCATTACTTCAAGAAAAGTCAATCATCCAAGAACTTAATTCGGGCAATTGTCACAAAGATGATTCTCGATATCAGGACAAGAGATGCCACACGTACAAAGAGATAGAGCATATCTGTAGGAGATGTCCCTAGTGTCAATGCTTCCACTATAATGAGCTAGGACACATCCAAGTAGACTGCCATAACTTAAGTCCGAAAGATACTAAGCCTCTAAGAAAACACAGCTACACATGCGCATTCTATGGATATATAGAGGAATTAGATGAGGACAAAGACCTAGAACCTACTACACCTCTTTAGGATGATTAGAAATCCTAGAAGATTTATCGACATGTAATATTGTTAACCCTCAAATGAATAAGTTGGAAAATCCATAAAATCTAAAGTAGAAGACAAGGCCAAGGAAAAGGTGAAATAGAAGATGAAGGCACACCAAAGAAGAATATGGAGACACAAGAAGTGCAGGAAAGTCCTAAATCAATGAGAAAGGCACACAAGAAAAGCACAAGTCAATACTTTTGTAAAAGAGCACAAGGTGCACCATGATTTATTTTAAGAGTGATGTGCAAATTGTAAAAATAGATGGGCGGTAGGACGGAAGCTAGGAAGATAGAAGGACAATGGGAAAAAGGGGCCATGTAAAAAAGGGGATAAGGGGATGACCACCCAAAAGGGATTTAGGGTTTTGTATATAAAATGAAAAGTGAATGAGAAGCTCATTCTTGTGTGTGGCCAAAAGGAGCTCTCTTCTTCTCTTCTCTTCTCTTCTCTTGCTCACGTGGCAATGGACCTTGGAGCGTGGAGCTTGAGGATGGAGCTTGCTTGAAGCTTGCACCTGGATCATGGAGCTACAGGAGTGCTTGGGTGAGAAGGCGACTCGATTGGGCATGGAGGTAAGTTCACTACACTCATAGAGATGGATTGTGCATCGGCTATGTGAGAGGTAGCCATTACTACTCAGCTTGGAACGCTTGAAACAATAAGCAGTCCATGGGTCTTGGCAATTGATCGCCTCTACATTTTGGTTCTGTTTGCTGGGACCAACGGATTCAAGCTTGAGCGCTTGCGTGCTTCGAATCGAGCATTGAAGTAGGGTTTTCCCCAAACTGGTGCTTGAGGTAGATAGGTAGGAGAAGCAAGGGAGTTTGAAGAGGTATTCAATCTCCTTAGCAAGTAAGTTTTTGGTTTTTTGGATTTTGAAAGGTAGGTTAGAGTAGTGGAGGTGTTTTCTTTGTGATTTTGGTTTACATTTAGGAAGGGGAGTGGCAAGGGAGACCTCAGTTTGCATTTCAGAGATTCGAGAGAGATTCGAGAGAGAGAGGATGAGCTTCATTGCATGGACCTGCTTCAATCTCATCGTTGATGAGTTTGTTGCCCACTATAGGTAATCCCACACCTTTCCCTGCATGTGTAGCTAGGATCTAGAGGTGCTCGGCCCTATGGGAAGGTCTCGATCACTCGACATGACGAATCTTGTGCAAGTCGTTAAAAAAACGTGTCGCAATCGACCTATCCGGGTGTCAAAAATTTTGGGCTGAGTCCCAGAATCAGCCCTCAGCCCTCTCATATTCAACCATTCGGACACTACCACTCGGACGCCCAGTGCCGGCCTATCTAAATCCACCATTTGAACGAACTAGATATTCAGCCCACTTGATTTGGCCCTTAGCCTTGCCAACTCAACTAAACCACACTCAAACAAGCTGACATTCAGCCCAACCAAATTTACCATTCGGACCTCAGCCCACCTGACTCAACCCTCGGTCGTTCATACCAAACCCATTCAGGAAAACCACTCAGATCTCAGCCCAGTTGATTTGACCCACTAATATTCAACCATTGGCCGTCGAACAATCATCCGAATTTGACATTTGGACTAGTTGCATTCGGTCCTTTTCTCATTCGGCCCTCGGCCATTCGGACTGGCTGAATCCAGCATTCAACCCCTATATTTTAGACCTACTGGACCAAATTTGGATTTTGTCAAATTTTTAACCTGCAAACCTAGAAACCGACCCAAAGAGACTATACAGAGCCAAAAGCACATCATAGATCTATCACTAGATTGAAATCTAGAGTAAGTAGTTTAAATCTTGACTACAAACAGTCCTTTAAATCGCACATGGTGTTTAACGTAATAGCCCTGCAGACCAGAGGGGACTGCCCCCCCAGAACCCTACACAGGGGGCTCTGTCCCCTCCACACCTCCCCCAAGTAGGTTGGAGATAGAACCCACACCGTGATAGGTCCTCCAAATTAGATCTGAGTAGTAGTGGCTCTACACAAGCATAGATGCTCACTTGAAAAAAACTAAAAGCCCATACCCTAACAAAGACAAACAGAGACCCTAGAACCTCAATGGGACAATCTACCCAACAAGGGCAAAAAGGCCACACCACAAGAACACGTATAAGTTGCATTCAGATTACATCTAGTCAAAGCATAGCACATCAAGCTACAACTGCGAGAATGACTAGACATGACAGTCCTGATGATAGATGCACCTTGAATGGCAGTGCACAAACGGCCCAAGACATCAGTGTGGAGAATCCACATCTGGTTGTGTAGTGGGGGACTCAAGGGCATTTATCAGAAGGCTTAAATTCATAAGCCAAGACCCAAAAGATGAAGACATAGTACCGCCTGCTTATCTTAGGGTCAAACTCACCACAAAAAGGGAATACTATGTCGATTCTCGCATCGATGAAGGAGCTGATTTTAATATCTTGACCTATGAAATATGGACCCTACTAGGCCAACCAGAGCTCACACCAACTGATGCAACTCTTAATCCTTATGGGGAGCACCCACAAGCACTTATAGGGAAGTGCAAAATCCTTGCAAACTATTGAAATGGAAAGCTTGCCTATCATATTCCACGTTCCTCCAAATAGTGCTAATTGTGGAAATGAAACCCTTCTAGGAAGACCCTTCAAAAGGGCGACGAAGTGTGAGGCCGATTACGTAGCACAAAGGATACATTTGACACTACTGGGGGGTGAGGGTAATCACAACCTTTAGTAAAGGTGACCTCATCAAATCTTGAGGGAAAGGCAAGGAACATTCTGACATGCCAGACAAGTCTAGTAACGAGGGCAAGGACTTGTTGAAAGAGTTGATAGAAGTGCATGTTGAACAAAGAGAACTAGTGAACAAGGCCATGCTTGAAGCAAGAAGGTCAAAACACAATGCTAAGGATATGCTTTGGACAACTTACAAATATTGTAGAAGACCACGAAAGAAGCCCAAGCCTTATAGATGAAGGTATAGATGGAGAGCCAACACAACGCTGCAATGGATATCCAAAGCATTGCTATATGCTCAAGGGTATTATGTAGGTAACCAATGGATTTGGGTACCAAAACCCCTTACTAAACCACCTCTGTGAACCGAAGGCCAAGATGTATCAAGAGAGAAGAAGCGTAGGAGGAAATCTAAATGAAAAACCAAGTCTTAAGTCAAAAACATTGGAGTGACCGAGCCCCTCATGATTGAAATCAAGAAACCAAAGGGGACTTTTCAAAGGGTAGATCCTTAGCCTAGTGTGCTTGACAAGCAGATATTAGATGTAATCGTTGAGGGTACACAAAAGTCACTAGTGCCCAAGGAACCTTTGATTTCCCAAGAGGATAATGAGCATCATAGGTGCAACATTGCTCATGGTAAGGTTGATTGCTCAACACAGCAAATAGCAGAATCATCTAACAGCCATGAGCAAATCTTCCAGCCAGTGCCAACTCCACCTAGGAGTCCCAAATCTCCTACACCCTCTTTCCCTAAACGGCCACAGGAAGCACAACAACAATTGTCGAGTAGAGCTGCTCAATCCCAATCTCTATCTCCATCTGAGCTTCCAAATGCCTAAGGTGTGGGACATGAAATCACCCCTAATTCTCAACCCTAGGGATATGCCCATGCAATCCACCATGGCTAGCTCAATTGATGCTCGATCTGCATAAGTGCTTGCTCAAAGGGCAACAAGAGTCACGATCACTTCCGATCTGCCTAAGGACTTGATAATGCAATCCACCGATGGAGAGCTAGACTCTCCAAAAAGAGAGGCACTTGTACCCTCACAACCTAGCGAGGCTGTCCAGCGGGTCGCAGCTATGTCCCATAAGGACACACTAGAGGAAGAGAATGTTGAGGCCCAACCAAACACATCAACATCTGACCTAGTGTAGGGTCCTGAGTCCTCAAAGGATACACTGCAATTTCCCAAGAAAAAGAGGAGAAAACAACAAAAACAATGGCAGTTGCTAGTGGTTGTAGACACCAAGAAGATTGAGACCAAGAGCGCTAAAGAGCTGAGGAATAAAGCATCGAGTCCATCCACCCATGAACCCATTGCCATCTCTCCTAACAACGGTGAAACCTCAAACACTTTTGTGTGTTTTGAAAGTCAAAGCAACCATTACCATCAATGGTTGCTTGCAACACTCAATTCACTGACAATAGAACTCACATTGACCAATCAAGAGTGGATACAACACTGTCATGATAAGGTGACAAGAATATACTAGTCACATCCAAGGAGAACCATGACACAATAATAGCAAAGCCTCAAGAGAAACATGAAAACCTCAAGGATATAAGCAATCCTAGCATTGAGCAATCTTGCTCATCTAGGCCTGACCCCCCAGCTATGCTAAAGCCTAGAGAAACTCTTTGAACCTTGCCTAAGATAGCTACCGGGAAAGCCTTCATAGAGCATAGAAGTGTCACAGAGTGCTTGACTGAGTTTGGATGCTAAACTCAAATTATTTGCACGTATCTTGTCCTTGCAGACATGGGCACATTCCCTAGGGAGCATCTTGAAGAATACTTACCATGTCCTCTTTCCGCAAGAATATCTTAATGACCACTATGAAATGCTTCTACATAAGCGCATGCAACTCATCTTTGACGAGGAGGCCAATGAACTATGCATAACTGTGACATTCAAAGAAGCACTTTGCCAACCAAATCTCCTAGAGATAGAGCAAATAAAGTGACAATCAGAGGGTCGAAGTCAATTTGGAAAATGTTGGTTTGAAAACCGCGTTACTATGGCCGAACTAGGAGCCCAGATTATGATGGTCTCAAAGGAGCGATTGGCCAAATGGTAGCCTCAAAGAGACCCAACCTATGTGGTGCCAACTTCCTTTCAAGTATTGACTGACATTTGGGGTATGGGCTTAGCCAGAACTAGCCAAGAGAACTCTTTGGTTGATAAGATTCTCACTGAGGAGGAGCTACATGTTGTGAGTAAACTCAGACAAGGTGCTATTAGAAGATGCAGATCTAGAGTATGAAAAAATCTATGGCGGGTGGAAGATGAAGACCAAACTCATAATGACATGGACAAGTAGAGACAAACTATTACACAAGTGAATTAGGTTACAAGATGGCAGCTTGGACTCATAAACACAATCTTGTGTAGGACGAATGGCAAAGTCAAGACACTTAACTGAAAGTATAAAGCATCATGACATTGTATTCATTCCATGTGAAAGTGATAGTCAAGTACAATGCTTTATAGAATTTGGGTTGTTCCACTCTCCTCACTATGCATATGGGATTCAAGACAGCTCTTCATGCAACATACATCAACTGTCTATTTCTCAACACCCCCCCTCTCAAATGATGAGTCCCTACACTTGCTAGCTTTTCCCCCCCTACAAATAACATGGATCGAGAGACTAGCTCATAGGCAGCCTAGTCAAGTTAAAGCTTGAGACTTTATATCTTTGGCAAGGTTTTTACAAAGAAAATCCACTATGGGAACACATTCCTTAAAACAATCTGTCAGAGTTGTTGATGGTAGTGGAAGTATGTTCTTCTTCTTCTTCATTCATGAGTTGACCTTGGTGGTGGTCATTCTACATCTATTGTGCTCTTTTCTTGTGAAAACATTCACTGGTAATATGGCCATTCTTACCACAATAATGACATTGCATCTGACTTTTGTTGTCGATGTTGAATCCTCGACCTCTTTCTTTGGGTGTCCAGTAGCTCCTTTGGTGTTTAGGAGATTTTTCCTTGAGCTGATCTCTTTTACATATTTGCTTTTAATTTTGATTTCTCCATCAAGTAGTGAGTTCTAATTATCTTTCGGTGAGAAGCTGGGAACCTTACTTAGAGTGGACACAAGGTTCTCATATGGATCCTTGTTTACACTTGCAAGTATACGACTATTGTTTCATCTTCATCAATATTCTCCTTAAGAGTTGCAAGCTAGGTTTTTAGGCTCTTGAACTTGTTAATGTGTGTGGTTATCGAAGCATTGTCTTTGATATCTAGTTTATAAACCTGCATGAGTAATTTACCTTTGAGTTCTTTGCTTGGGTACCAAACATCCTGTCAAGTTCCTCCCAAGCGGTTTTAGCATTTCTAATGCCAGAGATATGATGAAGCACATCATCACTTAGTCCCCAGGCAATGATGCCTAGTGCCTTGTTATTCATATTCTTCCATTCTTCCCATCTTCATTATCTTCCTTCTTGCTATCTGCATCATCTTCAAACAGGTCCCACAAGTCCTTTCGCATAAGGTGATACCTAGTCTTCTCCTTCCAGGCATGAAAACCTTCATCATTGAATTTAGCTACTTTTTCAAGATCTGCCATGTTGATAAGCTTCAATTAACTAGCAAAAAGGTTGTATTTTAATGTGTCAAGAAACACAAGAGGATTAGTGTCAAATTGACACTAGTAATGGATACTAGTCGATACTTGTTCTACTTTCTCTCACAAACTTTGTGGATGACCTCTAAGCTTCCTCAGGCACTTCCAGAACTATAATGAACTTTAGAGAGTATTTCTCGGTAAAATCACTATTGATAACTTCACCAAGAAGAACCAGTGTCAAATTTTGAAGCTTTGGCTATGGCTTCCTAGATTAGGGTTTTGACCCAGGCCTAGTTTTTCACTGATTTCAGGAGCTACAGTGGATCATTTTCAAAAGTTTTTTAATGGAATCAAGCTCTCTTTATGCTCTATAAAAGCCCTATGATCATCATCTACATTGTTGCAAAATCGTCATGCGTAGATCACATAAACACAAGCAGGCACATTTTCGGGGAGAGTTGATGAATTTTTGTAATGATGTGTTGAATGATCAATAATGTCAAGCTTTGAGTATTCAAGAGGGAGCGCCTTGATGTTAGGAAGATATTATTAGAATGAGTCTTGTGAAGATATTGCCTCTAGAGAGAGATCCAAGTCCTCCATGAAGGGTATGTCCTGCATGCCACAGACTGAGTTTATGGTAGCAACTGACAGAAGTGACAATGATGAGCTCTAGATAGGGTAATGTTGATGTCTCGAGTAATATAGAAAAGCTTCAGTAGTGGGGAACACTTCTCCAGAAGGAAGCTTGGTAAGATTTTCCCAGTAGAGAGAGATATGAGAGCTTCAAGTAGGCAAGGTACTTCTAGCTATGGCTGCCACAAGGTTAAGTGGAGAAGAAGGAGTGGGAGGTGAGGTCTTGGACTTATTCTAAGCTCAAGCTGAGCTAGATAAGAGAAAAATGGAGTTGTTCCATGCTTAGCTATGCTCTGATACCATGTTAGAATATGCAAATCTAGAGCATGACAGAAGCTATGGCGGGTGGAAGATGAAGACCAAACTCATGATGACATAGACAAGTAGAGACAAACTGTTACACAAGTGAATTAGGTTCCAAGATGGTAGCTTGGACTCATAAACACAATCTTGTGTAGGACTGACAAAGTCAAGAGACTTAACTGAAAGTACAAAGCATCATGACATTGTATTCATTCCATGTGAAAGTGATAGTCAAGAACAATGCTTTATAGAATTTGGGTTGTTCCACTCTCCTCACTATGCATATGGGATTCAGGTCAGCTCTTCGTGGAGCATACATCATTTTTTTATTTCTCAACAAGTACCATTCTACTCGATGTTGCAAAATATCTATTGTTATTGAGTAAGCTGCCACGAGTACTAGATGTGTGTGCCACACTCCAGTACAATCCTGAGTTCTATAATTGGTTTTTATCCTCACGAAGTGACATGGGTCCATAAATGTGTACATAAATAAACAATGAGTTTTGTGACTGTGTATAGATAATACCAACACACAAAAGCAATGATAGTCAAGCGTAGGATGAGAAGTTTGAGTTGGACAGGCTGAGCTCCTCAGGTCCTCCTCTCACCACATGTCTAGAACTCGTGTGATTGTTCCCGCCTCCAAGTGGAGGGCATGAAACTCTCATTGCTGCCATGGGAAGCCCTGGCCAACACCTCTAAGGGTGTAGACGGGGCGTTGTACCCTTCTACAAGCTTTCCCCCATTTTTGATCTATCCTTCTGGAGACAAGCCCTGCCCCATTCCATCACAACCCGTTCAAGCAACTTGGCATAAGAAAAGATCTACTAGTGGCTGGAATTCGCCCCACAGTTGAGGTAGGATGAATATCTATCACGGGGGCCGTCCCTCTACATCAAACACTGCATGCCTCGCCTCACCCCTCATTGTCATATGTGCTTGATAACCCATTGTTTAATCCCTTTCATTCGAATATCTATGTCTTGCCTCAAGGCCTAACCCTTGGTTCACATTTTTCAGGTTCCTCCACAGTAACATGCCATGGATCACCCCATGCAGCTGGCCTGCAAAGGAGCTCTCCTTCGCAGAAGGAAGCACGTGGTGCATGCTCCACCACCAAAATGCTATGTGCCCACCCTAAAAAGGTATGCACCAAGACAAGGCCCAAAGTGACACCGCCCAAGACGCAGGCCGAACACTCCCCAAACCAGGAAGAGGAAGGCTCAAGGGAGCACCCGAGGGGGGGGTAGCGACCCCTGCCGTGCAAGCCCTCCCTAGACACTCAGGCACCAAGTGCTCAAAAGAGGAAAAGGAAGCTAGAATCAAGAATGAGATTCCTTAATTATTTCATAGCATTCTTGATACGATACTGGCCAAGGACTACACCATTTGGGTCCCAACCAATGTCTCCCATGCCCAGCCTAATAGGAGCTCCCCACCAACAATGCCCCAATGATCTAGTCACCCGACCTCATCCTGCCTCATACAAGTAGAAAATGCCCCAATTTTGTATAAAATGCTTACTAAGTGGCTAGCCTGCCATGCCTTTTAGTATTTAGATGGTTAAAAGGGGTAGCTTCTCCAATTGTACAAACTTTTCATATCTACTTTTAATATATTTCATGCCTTTAATAACAAAAAAGAAAATCAAGCACATGTGATATGCATCTAATTCAACACCATGGGATTCAAATAAGTGAGGTCTCTTTGTGTTGTACATGTTCATTATAGTTGAAGCATGTGACTTGCATGTACTCTCATGAGTTGTCAAGTGGATACAGGATGACACAGGTCTCTATACGAAAGCATTCAATATCCAATATACCATGAGACCACCAACCCCACAAAGATCCATTATAGAAAAAGCAACAAAAATACAAAGAACAAAGAGCCATGATTGAAGCCTCACTATCGAAAGCGAAAGTCACCCTTGTGGACCCCCCACATCGCATGGCCTGAAGCATAGTCATTGGCTACTCTCTCTTTCTAGGTCAAACTCTACATTTGGCTCAAGGTAGTTGTTACCTCAATTGTACCGACATCACATGTTAAGAGGTCTTATAAAATCTCAAGTGTATCTCCCCATATCAACAACTATTCTCCTAGCAATGAGGCTAGTAACACAATCATTGTTGTAATATCCATTTTCACAACCTTTGAATCTCAACATTTCCCAATCCAAGTGAAAGGCTAATAGGCTCAATGTATTGCAATGGTTGTATTCATGTTCCTTTTTACTTTATTTTTTTAAAAGAAAATAACAGAGAAGAAAGAAAGAAACAAAGAAAGAAAAAAGAAAAAAAAGCACTCACAATCACAACACAACACCTAGGGGTCCTCAAATTAGGTACCTCTAGTGACCTTGGTCGATTGGCTCCATCACTAGTCCCCTAGCCCTTTACACATCCCCCACAATTGTTCAGGGCACATCAAGACCAGGACATACCTAGGGAGCTTGTCTCGCCTATGGTTAGATTTGTCACCCCCTGACCCATTTGCATGATTCTTTTTTTGCACTCCACCTCAGTACCATTGGAATCGATCGTGGTAAGCAATGCATGAACGACCATGAAAAGTACACCATACTCATCAAGCAATACAAGTAGCTACCAACCTACCAAACGTTAAGGTGTCGATGAGCTCAATTATGCTACATTATGTTGTCACAACACAAATGATGTTTATTATATCTTCATGTGTACTTCTCCTCAACATTGATAACTTTTTCCACCCCACTCAACCCTTGCTTCATCCACACCTTACTACGAGACACCAGACCCTAACTATGTAATATCTAAGTATGCATAGGCACTCACATATTATCTAAACCACACTCTATACACGGTTTGGGTCCTCAAGTACATGACATTACTCTAAGCTCACTTAGAGTTTGACATGTCTCCCAAAGTAATCAAACTATGTCTTGTGCACGATAAAAAGATTAGCACTATCCCTAGGGAGAGACCACATCTGTGAGGTTTCCAATTGCAGGTATTGCAAACTCCAATGAAAGTGTCGTCAGCTCTTCACCAACACTCAACTCTGAACTCTTGTCCATTTCCATCATGCAAGCCCACCAAAGAATCATCATGTGCAGAATCCCCACAAACCACCACCTGTGCCAGCCACCAGTGCAATTCCCAACAACGAACATCCCTCTCCCTAGCTCCAACAACCCTACCACCAGCCACCCACGCCAACAATGGGGGCCCCCATGACCTTTATCCGCCCCACCACCATAACTCCTCCAAGGCAACCACAAACGTCCCTTCCACCCACATCTTCAGCACATGCCAAAGCCTACTCCCTACGATGGTGAGTGCCATGGGATTGGCACTCATCTAGGAGGGGGGTAATGTTAACCCTCAAACAAAAAAGGTGGAAAATTGAGAAAATCTAAAGTAGAAGACAAGGCCAAGGCAAAGGTGAAATGGAAGACGAAGGCATGCCAAAGAAGAATCTGGAGACACAAGAAGTGTAGAAAAGTCCTAAATCAAGGAGAAAAAGCTTGAGGATGGAGCTTTCTTGAAGCTTGCACTTGGATCGTGGAGCTACCAGAGTGCTCGGGTGAGGAGGCAACTCGATCAGGCATGGAGGTAAGTTCACTATACTCATAGAGATGGATAGCGTGTCGACTATGTGAGAGGTAGCCGTTGGTACTCAGCTTGGAACGCTTGAAACAATAAGCAGTCCATGGGTCTTGGTGGTTGATTGCCTCCAAAAATACAACTTATATCAAGAAGAAATCCTACTCTTGTACCTACGATTAATTGTAATAATGTGAGTTGCACTACTTGAGTCATTACGAGTAGCATAGCGAACACATGGTGGGTCTTAACCCATAGGCCTTAAGCCCCATTAATGCTTGTCTTTCCCCCATCTCTTTCGAGATGAGGACATCTCGAGTTCTCTAAGGGGGAGAGGATGTAATGTCCCCGTCCACATAGGAATTTTCCTCCGTTATTAAGGATAACTCAAATTTTTTAACCCTCCCCCCTGTTGTCATCGACAGGTGGCGGGGGGGAAAGAGAGGGATGACATCGTGGAGGAGCATTCGAAGTCCATGAGAAGGAGTAGATGATGAGGGAGACGAGGAAGACAATGGAGAAGACCATGAGGAAGATGAAGTGGAGAGGGAAGCCACGTGGCCTACCACCCATCCCCCCCCTCTCGACAAGTCTGCCATGCCAATGGACAATTGGTGGGTGGGATGAACCCCACCGCCACCACTACTCCACTTTCCGCCCCCCCTCCCAATGGTAATGTAGGGAAGGAGGACAATATGGCAGAGAGAGAGGGAGAGAGGGTGATAGAGAGGGAAAGAGAGAGAGAGAGAGAGGGTGAGAGAGAGGGAGAGAGGGTGATAGAGAGGAAAAGAGAGAGAGAGAGAGAGGGTGAGAGAGAGGGAGAGAGGGTGATAGAGAGGGAAAGAGAGAGAGAGGGGGTGAGAGAGAGGGAGAGGGTGAGAGAGAGAGAGAGGTGGGGAGAGAGGGAGAGAAAGAGAGAGGGAGAGAGAGAGAGAGAGAGAGAGAGAGAAGAAGAAGAAGAAGAAGAAGAAGAAGAAGAAGAAGAAGAAGAAAGAGAGGTGGGAAGAGAGAGAAGAAGAAGAAGAAGAAGAAGAGAGGTGAGAAGGGAGAGAGACAAAGAAGAAGACCAAGAACAAGAACAAGAAGAATAAGAGAGAGAGAGAGAGAGAGAGAGAGAGAGAGAGAGAGAGAGAGAGTTTTCAAAGGATCTCCTTCTCTTCCCCTCCTTAGAAGGTGGCCACACGTACTTATCTTCCTGCGAAATTATCCTCCACCACAACTTAATTTTGACCCCTGTTAAAATCGAGTAAAAGATGCTTAGGTCTTGTGTGAATCGCGTCTAAAGGAGACGAAGTTTAATAATGGCCCCCAAGCAGAGAGTGTCATGTGCAGATGGCAGTCCCACAACAAGCAACGAAACCTCGAGCAAGGGCATCACTACCAATCCAACTGCGATACCAGTCGTAAGTAGTGAATTTCCAAATTAATAAGATGCTTGCTTTGATTCCCGCATGAGATACATTAGGCTCTATACTATGCCCCACTAGAATAGGGCATTGAAAATGATAAATCTCATCTCAAATATTCGAAGATGAAGTTTGTCAAGTGCTTGTATCAAGGGAAGTTAATTGCACCTAGTTGCTATGCAATGAATCCATGCATAGCATAAGCTGCATATAAGACTCTAAAGTATTAAGCATTGATAAGTCTTCAATTATTCTTTGCCTAGGACAATATTTTTTAGGGTTTGCAAGGTTACCCTAAGGGTTATGCACATGACGGTACATGCATGGAAAATATTATATGAAACTTACATCGATGGTACACAAATTGATCTTGCATAAAAGTCTTGCATCCATCCTATGAAGGTTTTGCATAAAATAATGATCAAGGAGATTACAACTCACACAATAATTCGGGATTATTTTACATTGGAAGATAATCTTGCATCGTTACAAATTTGTCTCGCATTCTTTGCCCTAGAGAAAGGAAGATAAAGTCAAGTTAAAATTCTGCATCATATCGCTCTTTGATCCCAAGGGGGAGAGGAAATATGCGATGGAGAGGTTATCACAACTATTCTTGCAATGTTTGAATTTTCATTTGAATGGTTATTCCAAGTGCTTATGTTTGATGGTAAATGCATGGCAGGGGTCTGTGATGACAAGTTGCCATGGGAATAAAGGAGTGTTTTCTTAAAGATGATATTAGGCCTGAATGACTTGATTGTGCTTGATTCTTAATTGGATTAATTAAGGAAAGGATATTTTGCATGGGTGGATCATCTCCAAGATCGCACCGCGGATTAACCCGAAAAGGGCACTGCTCGATTCATGGGCCGAAGGTCAAGTGGTGAAAAGGCCAACCACAGAATTGGTGTTTTACTCATAGACCGCTTGGGGTCAGGTGGAGCCCTGGACAACCCTTGCAATGCAAACGGAGTTGTCGTGGTCCCAACATCTTTGGCATTGGAAGATCCTATTCTATATAAAGAATGGAAATTGTGGTGCCATGTGATTTGGACCGGATACTTCTGCAAGGCATGTATAGTTAGGTTAAAACCCAATTTATGTCATTTTAGGGGACCAGAATGGGACTATGCCCTATGGGTAGAGAGGTTGAGCAGTGCATCCCTCTTGTTTCCCATTCTCTTTGAACCAAATGCAGCATGGGTCTACTTCGGCTTGGATATCTCTATGTAAAGTAGGATGTCCAAGACCCAACGCTAGAATGTTGTCAAGAGACCTTGACCATTAGGGACCCAAGTTCTAGGTCGATCCTAGTGGGTTCGGCCATAAAAATTCCGTTGTAACGCGAACTCAAGAAACCCTAGGAGACCAACCTCATAACATTCCATGGGAGCGTTGTGTGGCGTTACTTAGATTCGTCTCTTGATGGACTTCTAAATACTTGTTTGGACAGCCGATAGGTGGGCATGTGACATCCTAGGATATCTATTTGATGCCAAATCACTTAGCCATGCTACGTCAATGTTATGAGCTACTATTGAGCTTATTTGAGCACACTTTTGGCTCAATTTTCTCAGAGATTTTTCTACTATAATAACAAGGTTGAATGTAATTTATCTAGGCAAATCTTATGCCTATTTCTACTTGATGCTATCCTAGATATCTATTGATACATCGATGTATGCCATTGATGCCACATACTTGGTTATAGTCCCAACATGCTCTTAAGCTGAGATTGGAGCTTAAATGCCTTGATATTGGTAGTCATTCATTCCATTGGAAGGTATTGGATACTATGTGAAAGCTTCTCGCTCAATCACTAAGACCCATTGGACCACTTATTGCTTCAAGTGTTCAAGCCAAGTGCAATGGCTACCTCTCACATAGCCATATGCTCTCCCACATCTATGAGTGTAGTAAGCTTACCTCCATGCTCGATCAAGTTGCCTCCTCCATCAAGCACTCCGGTGGCTCCATGATCTAAGTGCGAGCTCAAATAAGCTCAATCCTCAAGCTCCAAGCTCCATGCTCCATTGTCATGTGCAAGATAAGAGAAGAGAAGAGAAGAGAGGAGAAGATGGAGAGCTTCTCCACCATGGTCCCTCACCCTCACACACACACACTCTCTCTCAAGCACAAGCTCAAGAAAGAAAGAACAAGAAGAAGGAGAAGAAGAAGAGGAGAGCTAGTTTTGGCCACACACAAGAATGAGCTTCTTCATTCACTTTTTCCTTTTACACAAGTCCTAATCCCTTTTGGGCTCCTATTCCTTTTCTTTACATGACCGGCCATCTTAGCCTAGGTCCTCTTTTCCAATTCCCTTCCTATTTACACTATGCCTTCACCTATGCCTGTCAACATTTACAAATTGCATAGGAGGGATCCTGGCAATCCTACCCTTGATGTGACCTAAGTGTGTAGTGGGGTGACAAGGAGGGCTAGGGGGTTAGGCATAGAGGTGGCCAACTGAGGTCACTAGACACATCTAACTTGAGAATCCCTAGGTGTAGTGTTTGTGGCACTCTAATATTGCATGAGTAAACTCTTTGTTCCTTTCCTTTTGCTTCGTGTGAGTCTTTTCTTCCTTTTTTTCTTTTTTCTCTTTTTTTTTGGATACATTGGGGGGAGTACACTAAACCTCATTCTAATGCTCTTTAGTAGTTACATTTCAAGGGGATCTAACATATTTGCTAAGGAATGCATGGCTTTGCATGTAGCTTTTTTGGTTAATTCTTACATTGAGAGGTGTAGTAGAGAGAAAAGGATGATTGCATTTTGAGAATATGTTGTTGCTTATATCTTCCAAAAGGCTTATGAAAAAATTTGGCAAGAGAGCAGCCCTTGCACGAGGTCATATCCCTACATTGATATAAAAATAGAGAGGTGGCAGATGCTCTTCTTGGGCTACTAGTTTTTGTTTTAGTAGAAGTCTCAAGAGGTAGACGTAATTACAAGTAGTAAGGAAAGCCGGGTCAGGGCATGCCATGAACTCATCCAAAAAGTGAGTAATGGAGGGTTAGACAACTTGTGCTCTAAATGTCAGGCATTCTTCAAGATTGGCATCATTGATGTTGTAGATCAAAGGGAAATAATACCTACCATGCTTCCCCCCAGTCAAAATCCACACCTTGGCACCTCGAGTAAGCCATGTAAGTGGGGTCATCCCTTTCATATGGTAGTGTGTTGCAAAAATCCATCCATGCCTCAAAATTGGTGTCCTAGATCTATCAATGCCATATAGGTTGGGCTTCACAGCCTTTGACCTTTCTTGGCTCTTTTGTGACCTTGTCCTCCTAGTACTTTCCAAGATCTCTTCTCCATAATGTGGGATTTCTAGCCCTCTCATCTAGTTACTACTTCCCTAGACTCTTCGTGACCTAGATGGCTTCTTCAACCACTTGAGGATGTAGCACTCAATTCAGGGCAGAAGAGTAGAAAAATTCAAACTCAAATGGACTACACCCATCCTCCCACTCCTCCCAATGGTTCAGTTCCAGTGCCCAATTGATAGGCACTTGTTCCTTGGTGTGGGAGCTTTCGCTCAACCGCTAAGGCCCACGGACCGCTTATTGTTTCAAGCGTTCCAAGCGAGCTCTAATGGCTATCTCTCACCTAGCCGACGTGCCGTCGATCCTACGAGTGTAGTGAGCTTACCTTGATGCTTGATCAAGTACCCTCCTCTCCCTTGCACTCTGGTAGCTCCACGATTCTTGATGCTAGCTCAAGCATCCTCAAGTCTCCTCCATCTCCAAGCTCCATCCTCCATAGCTGCGCATGCAAGAGAAGAGAAGAGAAGAGAAGAGAAGAGAAGAGAAGAGGAGATGGTGAAGAGCTTCACCCTCTTGATCCCTCACTCTCACACACACTCACTCCCTCACTCTTACACTCCCTCTCTCAAGAGCACACACAAGCAAGAAGGAGAGAAGAAGAGAGGAAGAAGAAGACTCTTTTTGCCACACACCAAAGAATGAGCTTCTCATTCACTTTTCAACTTTATATACAAAGCCCTAAATCCTTTTTGGGCGGTCATCCCCTTTTCCTTCTTTTTTACATGGCTAGCCGTAGCCTAGGCCCTTTTTCCCATTTCCCACCATTCTAATCTATCCTATTCCCAACCAATGCATACACTTTGCACAGGAGCGAGAAACGTTGTTTGCCTTGAAAATCTATGGCTTTGATTGAAGATCCTTGTCTTTGAGTAAAAGGTCTTCAGTTTTGAGTTGAAGGTCTTCAGGCTTATGGAATCAATAAGCGATCCGTAGATCTTGAGGCATTGGGCATGGATCATTGGACGATGAGGTTCCAAGATCTATGCCAATGGCAGTTCTACCTTGACTTGGTTCAATCAGGGTAGCCATCAGCACAGGTAGATGGCTGGATGCCGGCACCTGAAAAGAAGTTTTGATCATTAAAGGATGCCGTGGGCGATCCTCTTCCGCGGGTAGCCATTTCTTGAAACGTGAACATAACTTGCAAGAAAAGTTGTGCACTCCCTAAGGGGTGTGTCTGTCTCGCCGTGTAGTGTGTGGTGCCCGTGGCAGTGGAACTAGGAGATGGGTCTAACCTTGGGCAAGCCCTTGGTAACGTCCCACACTTGAGTACCCAGTTCATGCTTCATTGGAGGTGCGGTGCAAGTCTTAGGGTAACAGGTCTGAAAGTCCTGCCCTTGATGTGCCGTAAGTGTGAAGTGGGGAGGGGGCTAGGGAGAACCCTAGGTGCGGTGATTGTGGTGCCTCTTTCTTCTTCTTCTTCTTCCTTTTTTTTCTTTTTTTAAAAAATTAATAACATAAAGAGGCGTATACATGGAGACAAACGATACAAGGGCATGACGGGAGTTTACTCCTCGTCATCTGAATGGCAGGTAGGGGATGGCGGAGGGCGAGGGGCCTTGTTAAGGAATGTATGACTCAACAAGTAGCCCTTGAGGTTGAGGCTGGTTTTGAGAGTGGTGGTAGAAAGGAAGGGGTGGTTCCACTGGGTGAATTTGCTATCACTCATATCTTCAAGCAGTGCAACACAGAAAGATGGCAAAAGAGAAGCGCACATCATGAGGCGAGTCATGGTGCTGCTATCTATGGCATTGGGTCGAAGTAGAGGGGTGGGAGGTGGCGTTCTTGGGGTGCGGGCTCTTGTTGGACTAGGATCCTAATTAGTCTAAGATAATTACAAGTGGTTATGAAGGCGGGGTCAGGATAGGAGGTGAACTCGCTAAGAAATCTATCTATAGACCTGTACAAATCAGGGAGGGTGAAGAGAAGGGCGTCCCTATGGGAGGTGCTATTGGTGTTATAGATAATGGGGAAGTCGAACCTGCCATGGATGGACAGATTAAAGTCGACCCCTACCCTTCGAGGATACGATATAAAAGTAGGGTCGTTTCTCTCAGAAGGGAGGGTGTTGCAAAATGCCATCCATGAGTCAAGGTTGACGTAAAAAATGTGTCTTCTCTAGGTGGGTTGGCAATTATAGCCTTCCATTGATCTAGGCACCTGGAGGATTTTATCCTGCCAAAATTTGCGGTCCTCGGCTCCCCAAGCAGTTGGGTGGGCCCCGCGATCCGCTAACCACTTGGCCTTGAGCCTTGCACCCATAGCGATGACGTCCTCTACAAGTTGAATGGGCAGTACTCCGTTCAAGGTAGTGGGAAACTCAAAGCGCAAGTCGAAGGGGTCGCAGTTATATTCTTGTTGTTCCCAGATAATCAATTCGGCATGGAATTCAGTAGGGGGATCTTGAGGGCACGGTAGGAGAGGGGCAGGCTGTCTTGGAATAGGTCTAACATTCAGCTTTTTCCTTGCCTTCTCTACCATCTCTTTCTTGCGGTTGGCCTGGGCTGCTCTTCTCTCAGCAGATGTATCAAGGGGTTGCACTTCTGCTTGTTGTGGTTGAGGGCGTGGTGGGACGTATTCCTCCTCCTGAGGTCCCAAATCGGACTCCGGTTCACCCCCTTCTGCTTGCTCATATTCTTGTGCCTTCGCCTCTGTGAAACCGAGTTCATCTATTTCCTGCGCCGTCAGGCCTACCTGTGCAAGATATCTTCTTTGCTCCTCTAGGCTCTGCGGTTGGCCTCCTAGCTACAGCGGCACGTGCAGGCCTGCTGTTAGTGCTCTGCATGCAATGGATAGTGTCTTTTGCAGCTGATCATTGACTTCATTCCCTTCTGGTCTGGTGGAGTGGAGCAGTGTATTGAGGAAGGTGTGCTGCTGGGCTATCATGGAGAGTTGGGCCGCCTTTGCCTGATTCTCAGCCAGCACCCTGTCTCCTTTGGCTTTGGGTAGCCGGCATGCCAAGTCCCATACTCTCCCCTCATTGTGATCAGCCCATTCTTTTTCTCTTTTTCCCATATCTTCCAAGCTCTCCCCCTGATGGAGGGTCATAGCCATGAGTTGTTGCTGTTGGGCCTCGAGCTCACGGTGCAGGCAGGACTGCTCTTGGCGTTCATCGGCGATCTGTGCATTGAGGTGGTCCAGCTTCACCTGCATCCTTCGCACCTGCTCTTCCCTTAACTGGTCTAGCTCTGCAGCCTCCTGTCTGATCTTGTCAAGCTGGCTTTGTGCTTCCAGGTTGACTGCAAATAGCTGATCATTCTTGCGTCGAAGGTGAGCATTGGTCTCCCTCTCCCCGTTAAGATGCTTCATCAAGATTTTTCTCCTTCCTTCCCAAGCAGCATCACATTCCTTCAGGGCCTTTAATTCCTCTGCCTCCTTATTGCTAGCTTCCTCCCTGAGCGCAGTGATCTCCCATTGGTATTCTGTTATTTGCTTTGTTCTCTCCAACTGGAGAGTGGCTCGTGATTCTCGTTCTGCTGCCAACTCCTCCATGGCTATCCTCCTTTCTTCCCTGGCCCTTTCTAACTGCGAGAGCAGCTCCTCAACATATTCATCATATTGGCCTGCCAAAGGTGGGGGTGGGGCATGGTGGTGGTGGTGACAACATCTTCTGTTTTCTGCCTCTTCAGCTCCAGCCTTGGCTCTAGTTCAGCCGTGGCTGCCCTTTTGGCTCCTGATGCTGTGGTGGCCACGGCCGCTTCTCTTGCCAGCTCCCATTCCACCAAGAATTGTAGCCAAGTGACCATGTTGCTCTCGTCGACTTTTGGGGTGGAACCTTGGGTGGCGGTGATAGGGGGTGTTGTCATGATAGGAGTGGCTGGCATGGAAGGTATGAGGAGGGGGAGAGTTGGCATCATTGGATCTTTTCCTTTTCCTTCTGTTGGGGGAAGGGGTGTGATTTCCGGCACACTGGTACTAGGACCAGGTGCCTCCGTTCGGTGCAGGCCCTCTGTCCCTTCCTCGTCTCTTTTGTGCTGTTCCTCAATGGAGCGACGGGTGGCCAGCTCTATTTCTTCCTCTTCCTTCCTTCTCAGCTCCTCCTCGGTCTTCTTTTTTCTCTCCTCCTCATCCTTGACTGACTCCCTTCAAGCCCTTTTCAGATCTTCCTTCTCTTTCTTCTTTCGCTCCTCTTCTCTTTTTCCATGTAGGGCTTTGGTTCATTGTTCTGCATGCCTCTGTGGTGTGCCCTGGGATTCTCCCTCTTCGTCTGCATCCATCTCCATTTCATTAGACGACCTCTGCTGCTCTTCTGTGTGAGGTGGGGACTGTGACGGTGACTCATCACTTTCTTCGTCACCTCCCTTCTTGTCTTCTCCTGCTCGTCCTTGCCCTAGTGCTTCTTTGATGATTGCCGTAAGGACACCTCCAAACCCTATGGTGGAGGCTTTGGAGGATGCGGGTTGATCGGGATGATGGGGACTCCCCTCCAACGGTTCTTCATCCTGTTGCCAGGCTCTTAGCCAAAGCCTCTATTGTTTTCCTCAAAAACCCATTAAGGTTCACCTCATCCAGCGATTGCACTGCAATGTTGTTGAGCAGAGGTACATTGATTCGGCTCATTATGCTGTTGTACCTCTGGCTTGAGAACAAGGCATGCACCATCTTTGCCTGCAGCTGGATTTCTGGGTTGGGGATGTCCGCCAGGCTAATTCCATCATTGGTATGGACCTTCACCTTGTCCATTCCCAACATGGCATAGATGTCTCTTTTCAGCTTTCTTTCTATCTTATTCAGGAGCCCTAATGCCCTTTCCACCAACTCAGGGGTCAGCTCGATCTGCACCTGTTTGGTGGCTTCATTGTCGCGCACCGTGATGGTGCCTCTGTTCCTATTGAAGGTGCGCAAGAAATCCGCGCACCGGGTGTAATCCACCCTCCGGCCCACTGCATCCAGGTACTTCTGCAGGTGGCACTGCTCTATGATTTGGCGTACCATCGGCTCTTCGATGGCCACATCTTCAAGGTTGAAGATGTGGCGAAACTTTAACTGGTTGAAGGCTCTCGTTTCCACCGTGAGATCGTACTTTACTTGTTCCTCCTCCAAGAAGGGGAGCTTGCCCGCTTTGTCCTGGCTTGCCATGATCGCCACCTGCAAGTTCAACCATTTCCACTTTTAGTGCTTTTGACAACTAAATTGCTGGAAGAATAAAAGCATAGCAGATTTTATTGAACATAGTCTCGCAGACTTTTACCATTACATCTTACCCTTGCTTTTCAAATTTAACGGACGTTTCATACTTGGTTTACTTTTTAGATTCCATTTTGTTTATTTTTTACATTCCACCTTATTACCCCTTCCCCCTTGGGACAAGAAGAATCCATCCCAGGTTGGGAGGTTGAGAGGTTAAGGGCTTTCAGCATAAAGGGCATCGCTCTATTTGTGTAGGAGCCAAGCGTAGAAGTTGGGGTTATATTCCAGTTGAGCGGCGCGGTCCAGATCAAAGGGTCGAATCCCTATGTGTGTGATGTATGTGAGGACATCGGTGAGGAAGTCACCAGAGTCGAATCGACTTGTGATGTGGAGCTTTTCCTCTGTTAAGAGGCGGTCAAGATAGGGATGCCCCGTGATATGCTCGTCCATGGGTCAGCCCCGAAGAGTGGTTAACACTCTATACGAGGTAGGCGCAACGTAGGTGGGATCATACTCTGCCGTTTTGATGGCTCGGTGTTGTTCGGCGTTGGTCATTATGCGACATCTGTCCACCTCCCATTACAACCTAAGAGTGTACCACTGCCTCAAGAAGGGTGATCCAGTATCAGCAAGGTGGGATAACCTTGCGATCTCTTAGTCAGTGATAGCAGAAGCGGTCCGTGGATCATATGACGTGATGAGGCGTTGCTTAATGGCTTGCTCTTTGGAGACCTCGCTACCGAGCAACTCAGTAGTAGAGCGAGAAGCCTGTGCAAAGGCGAATTCAAAAGTCTCCCAAGAGCAAGGCATATTGCCCACTTCTGTTGCAAAGGGTTTCGCTAATAGACCCAATTCCAAGAGGTCATAGCTGAGAGCTAGCGACACAAAGGTGGCATCAAGCCATTTGATGCAATCCACCACATCATCTCCGGTGTCCTTGGCAAGGTCAGCCACGGCTAGCACTGGAAATGACTTCCGTTCATAGGAGGGCGTAAGGCCGATGGGTGGTTGAGGTTTGCTAGAACTAGAGGCTTTGACAGTACATAGTTGCGGTTGGGAGTCTCCTTGAGCCTACAACCGGGCTGTTTGTAAGGTGGGTGGGTTAGGGTCAGTCACAATAGCTGGGCTGCTGCAGTCAGCTTTGCTGCGGAGAGTCAGGTTGACTTGGTCGGATGATGCCACCTGTGACGGTGGCTATTGCTTGGGCCAATAGGTTTGTGCGACTCTCTTGGGCCGAAGCATAGATGAGTCGGATGGCTGGGGTTCTGGAGAGCATTGCAGCCTATGGTCTTGAGGTGTTGGGGGGCATGGGCTGATCAAGCTTGAGGGTGGCGTATGACTAGTGCCTTTGGCCGCGGGGGCCTTAGGGATCCATAGGGAGGCATTTCCCTCATAGTAGCCTTGCGCACGCAAGAGGGTTTTAGGGACCCATATTTGCTTAATCACGCGGTGTTTCCGGTGATTGCATCGTGGCCTTCTAGGTTTAGAGTTGTGGGTCTTATGTGGACAGGCGCATCTAGTCCTAGGCGGTTCTCGAGGCTGTTTAGGCACCCATTGAAAGCGAGGCTATTGGGCCTTTACTTTGGTTGCTACGGCCTGCGGTTTATGGAAATCGGGGAGCGGCAGACGTGCACTACCCCCTCCTTAATCTTGCCTACGGATGTTTCTATTGGTGGCCCTGCAGACGGTGATGGTGTTACGCAGCCCTTGCTGAAGGCTGTGATAATGCGCACGTTGTCAATTGTTAGGTGGATGCACTGCGACTCATAATCAACATTGCAGTGAGTCTGCTTTTTGAAGGTTCGCCTGAGCAGTGACTCCATGCCTGCGTCCATAGCACTCGGAAACACATAAAACATCATTGGAATAGTCTCAGACTCGATAGAAATGACGACCCTACACTTGCCGAGAAGTGCGTAAGATTGAGCCCCATATGGGCTTAATTTGGCCATTGTAGGTTGAAGTAGTGGTTTGCCAAGTTGGATCGAATGCTTGTGCAATAAGACATTGAAGTTTTCTCCCTCATCGATCAAGGCGTTGAAAGCGCGTGTTTGCTTGGCAGTGACTGTGATACGGAGGTAAGCGGGTTCTACAGCATCCTCATCACCATCATTGATTTTAGTGATTGTGGCTGCTCGTATTTTGACTGGCGATTCTAGCATTGGGGGCTCATGCAAAGGATGAGTGGGAGGGAAGTACTTCTTGACATGACTACCATTGAAGAAGCCTATTCCTTCATCGTCTAGGGTCTCAAGCTCAACATTACCGATTCGGCTGATTGCCCGAACCTTGAAGGGTCCGAGACCTCTGAATTTCATCTTTTGCTTATGTCCTTTAACTGAGTAGAGGAGCACTAGGTCGCCCTGCTCAAACTCGCGTTGCTTGACATGCTTGTCAAACCATCTCTTTCGTCGGGCTTTCTTGCAGATAAGTGTGTGGGTGGCTAGAAGACGAGTCTCTGATAGGCGTTCCAACTCGACTAGGCATTGTGTCCATGCTTCCTTCCCTTCCCATCGTTCTTGGAGTGCTATTCTCAGGGTAGGGATGAAGAATTCTAATGGTAGAATTGCCTTAGTTCCTTAGGTTAGCCTAAAGGGGGTCTGGCCGACGGCCGTTTTATAAGCTGTGCGGTAGGCCCACAAGGCTGCCATCAACTTGTTGTCCCAGTCGCTTCGGGAGGCTGAGACTACTTTAGTCAGGATGTTGATAAGAATTTTGTTAGTTGATTCTGCCTGCCCATTAGCCTGAGGGTAGTATGGTGAGGATTTGCGATGGATGATAAGAAAGGCGGATAGGAGATGTGCTATCACTTCGTTGATGAAGTGTGTGCCTTGGTCGCTAACCAGTTCGATGGGGCAACCGAAGCGCGAGATCACTTGCTCCCATAAGAACTTGGTAGTTTTCTTAGCGTCGTTTTTTCGTGTGGCTCTTGCCTCTTCCCATTTCGTGAGGTAATCCGTGTCCACCACGATGTACTTGGCTTGTGAGTACTACGCCGCGGGGCTGATGGGTCCTTTTGAAGTCAATTCCCCATTTCTCGAAGGGTTGCCGAGTAATAATTGGGGTTAACTCCATTTGATCCTTACGAATCGGGACTTTTGTCCGTTGGCACTCGTCACAATGCTTGACGAATCGCTTGGCTTTGCGAAAAAGTGTGGACCACCATAGTTGGGACTGCAGCACCTTCCGTGCTGTCGTGTCTCCGCTATAGTGTCCTCCTACAATGCCACTGTGCATCTCTAAGAGCACATCGTGCATCTCATGCTCACACACGCACCTACGTAGCAATCTGTCTTGCCCCAGCCTATAGAGTTGGCCTGCAATCAGCTGGTAGGGCTGGATCTTCAGGATCAAGTACCTAAGTCGTGCCTTTTCTATTGGTCGCTCAGGTAGTCTTCGCTCGAGCACTTGGACTATGTCGTCTGCCCAGTATGGCGTCAGATCAGCCTTAAATAGATCTCTCTCGCTGGACAGGTGGAATAAGTGGGCGTCAGGTAACTCGTCAATGATGCCTTGTCCAGCAGCTTCTCTTGTGGGTATACGAGACATGTGATCAGCCATGTAATGTTGTTTTTCCTTTCGTACCACCACGGAGAAATCGAACTCTAGGAGCAGGAGGAGCCATCGAGCTATGCGTCCCGTAGCACAAGGTTTGTTCACTAAATAGAGCAGGGCTTGATGGTCCATGAAGAAGATGAAAGGTGTGGCCAATAGATAATGCCGGAATTTCTTCACGGCGAACACCATGGCTAATCCCTCCCTTTCTATTGTTGAATAATTCATCTCCATCTCAGTGAGTTGTCTGCCAGCAAAGCTCACTGGGTAATCTAAGTTATGCTCACCAGGTTGGCACAACACTGCCCCCACGGCAAACTTAGAAGCATCGATGTGTACATGGAAGGTAATGGTCCAATATGGGGCTTGTAGAATTGGTGCTATTGTCAGAGCCTTTTTCAATTCTTCGTATGCCCATTGGCATGCCTTGGTCCACTCAAAGACAATCAGCAGCTTGTACAATGGCGTGGCGATCAGCGCGTAGTTCAGTACAAACCGCCGATAGTATCTTGTGTGACCTAAGAAGCATTGAACTCCCTTGTAATTAGTTGGGGGTGGAAGGTCAACAATAACCCTGACCTTTGAGAAGTCAGTGGCAATGCTGTTCTTTGACACCACGTGTCCTAAGATGCATCCGTGCTTCACCCAAAACTGACACTTCAAGGGGTTCAAGGAGAGACGATATAAGCGGCACCGTTCAAAGACTGCACGGAGTTTGTCTAAGTGTTCAATCTAGGTCGAATGGACACACAGATCGTCAACAAAGACCTCCAACTCCTTGCGAAGCATGTCCTTAAAGATGGTGCACATGAGACGTTGAAAGGTGGCGGGGGCATTGGAAGGGGTTTTTCTTTTTTTGTTTCACGTCAGTGAGTTTAGACCAATCATGACACGAAAGGTCTTGTCGTAGGGAGCTCTAGTCGCGTCAGGAGGAGGTGAGTATACCAGGGGGCTCTGGTCATAAACTCCTTAGACTCTTACGAATTGCTAGCTATCCTTTAATTTCTAGACTGTGTCTAGAAGTTCCAATACTAGTTGAGGAACGGAACTTGGAGAGAATAATACCTTCGAATAAGAAAATATTTGTAAAAGGTCATTTATTAGGAAAAAATTGATTTAATCTTTTTTTTGTGTTGTGAATTAAGAGCGTGTAACAAAATTATATCAGGAGATAATTCAAAGAAGCTATTTTTATATGTTGACCCTAAAGTGGTAGTAATTAGATAACTAAAACTACTCTCTCGAGGGAAGTGGGAGGATGGACCCCCAACGGATCCAGGCCTATGGTTAAGTGGTCTCGATAAGCTAAGAGCTTTCCTAAGAAAGAATAAAAATTGCACTTGATGGACCATTAGAAACCAGAAAGCTTGATTTAGATCACTTTAGAATCTGCTAATACTAATTATCCGCTAGTAATAGATTTAATCAGAATAACTCAAGTCGATCCTCGTGGGAGCAGTTGGAACTTCAATTGCTGGGTAGACTCAAGTGAGTCTAGTTAGCAAAATCCAAGAGTTTTATCAAAATCCCGGATGGCACTTCCTAGTACATCTCTTGATGGGCTACTAAGAACGTACCGTTCAAGAAAAGCTAAGGCGGGACGTTATAAAATTCCTTGCAAAAGTCATGCTAATTGTATAGACATGGTCAAATAGTATTTTGAGAGATGGGATCCGATGAGTTATCAAGTTGAGGGAGAAGGAGCTTGAGAAAGGATCTTTCAAATTTCAAGCATTAAAAAAAAACTTATAAAAGAACATTTACTATCATTGTATCTTAATCCTCTTGATTTACATGAGAGTGGTTGAGTGAGAGAGTATGAAAAAGAATGGGTGTACATTTGCACTCTAAAACACACATTTTCCTTTAGACCCAAAAATGCTATTCGTTAAACTCTAGTATTGTTTAGAGGAAGAGGAAGAGGAAATGGAAGATGGCAAAGACAAAAAGGAGAAGAGAAAATACATGGCTACTATGGACCGTGTAATATTTCCGCACGAAATATTAATGATTTTAGATCTTGTACCCCGCACAAAAATGCAGCCCAAAGTAATCTCCCACATGTAAAATGTTGGTGGTTAATTGCTCACCCCTTGCGTGCGTCAATAAACTCTTGCCGCATGGAGCACAAGAGCCGATGCTTGAAACCTGTAGGCCACACAGTAACATATCCTCAAGGGGGGGGGGGGGGGAAAGGATAATGGTTAAAATGGTGGCAATTTTTTTAAATAATAACCCCCTCCCCTCAGCCGATGCATGGCGGGGAGAGGGAGTGTGGGAAGGGCTGGAGCTAAGTGGAGTAGAGAGGAGTTGGGGAGGGGATCATGCCTCCCTCCACGTGTGTGGATTCCCCCCCCTTAAAGGCCTATATGACCTCCCCCTTAATCTTGGGGGGAGGGGAGAGAGGGACGTGACCTTGCCACCTGAGGAGGACACCGTGAAGAGCCGCCACGCCATGCTGTTGCCGTGCCAGGCCGCTGTTGCCATGCCACCTCCACTATCATCATCGTCAGCATCATTATCATCATTATCCTCATCATCATCTCCTCCATCATCCACTTTCTCTCTCCACGTCACGTTTTCTGTCATAGAAATTTGGAAGCTTCTAAAACAAGGCTTCCATAAGCCTTGTTCATCCACACCATCTCGGGTTTCTTAAAACCGCATTCTGTAAGGGCCATGTCCTGCGTAGAGGAGTAGAACTTGGTCGGAGAGGATTCGTAACGCATAAAGGGCCCAAGAGTAAGTTGCTGAACCAGGGTTGGATTTGTCAATGGCTCCGAAGCTAAAGATGTGAGGCGCACATGCGGGAGCTTCCACTCCGAGTTTGCGTGTGGACAACACCTCGAACCTCAATACCCAGGTTTTTTAAAATTAATTCTCGCATGACAAGAATGCATTTAAGCATGTCTTTAATTCATGTAGTCTAGTTAAATACATTTGAAAATTTTAAATGAAATTATCCATTCATTTTACAAAGCTTAATGCATGCCGGTTAATTGAAATTACTCGCACTTCTGTCAACAAGGGTAGTTGCTACCTTCCTGAATGATAATGCATAAATTAGAAGAGGATATCATGCTAAGAAGGATAGAGCTTATGTTGCATGTTGCACTTATGATTTAAATTCATGGACGTGATTCGTATAGAGAATAATCTTAGACACCCATTGAATATTGTCCAAAGAATTGCATGGCATGGAAAGAAAACTATGAACCTTGCCAGTTGCATGCGAGGATGCTTGCATTTTAAGTCGGGCTAAGTGTGTTGAAGGACGAATTAAATCAATAATGGTCCCATGGCATTCATGTATGGACTTCTTTTATCGAAGTTTGTATTTAGAAAAGAATGCAATTTCATAATTAAAGCTTGAAAATATGAGCATAGTTCTTGATGAAATTTAACGTAGGTTTTTATACGAGTTAGCCCTAAATTGTCAATCATTATAGCTTAAGCAAGGAAAAGAAAGGGTCATTGTAAACCTTATAGTTGCATAGAAGGAAAAGTCTATGAATCACATACTTGCATGGAATGCTGTATCTTGAAATTATTTACATCTTTTAGGAAAAATATTAGCATCTCTAAGAAAAGATCACCCCTTATCGCAAGACAATTAGAACGATTTAGGTAAATCGCTTGAAATGGCATAACCCACATGGGATTCATAAAAGCATAAATAGTTAGTATGATGAACACCTCAAAGTGCTAGGTAGGGTTTAGTTACGTTAAAAATTCTGCCTAGTATCGCACTTGGGATGCCGAGTTAAGACTTCAAATTCCCAAGGATCCTACCCACATTCACAGAATGTTAGGGTTAGTTAAATGCAAGAACGATCTAGGGTTTTACCCTAAGGATCAATTAGCCGAACACTAGACCTCCGTATGGATTTAGAAACCCTAGAGTAAGGTTAAGGTTGGGTTGGGTCAAGAGGACATCCCAAACCCTACATCTTGACCAAACGTATTTCTTGACCAAGAAACACCGTTTAATGGAAGAAATGATCCCACAAGTTAAGTGTGACACTTGTCTCATGCAACAAGTTGCAACATCGCATGGCTTTGTGTTTAAATCACAAGATAGATTTGCCACTCCTTGGAACAAGGTTGGCAAGCTCTAAGTACAAGTTTAATTTGCAAGAGGATGAGTAGTCTGTCAAGAATGTGGGAGAGAAGGTAGGAGTCTCACTTGTAGCTTTCTTGCTTGCACAATGGGGGAATACACACAAGGGTGGAGGCTGAAAACAGTTTTTCTCTTCTTAGTTGTGTAAGCCAAAAGAACTCTAGTACAAAGAAATAGAAGAACCCTATATATGGGTCTCAAACCAAGCTCGACTAACTAAGGTGGCATACTAACAAAGCCACGAACTAGAGTAGATAAGGATAGCTGTCATCTAGCTATTATTCATGGGCGGTGTACCAACCGCATCTGCAACTCACACGTCGGTGACATAAATGCACAACGGTCACCTTGGCATATCACGAGTGGAGCTCGATATCTCAACACTCCCCCTCGAGCTCAATCCCAATTCCTGCACACCAAGCAAGTCTCTGAACTTGCGCAACTTCTCTGCGCCCAATGCCTTCGTGAATATGTCAGCTACCTGATCCTCTGTGCTGACATAAACTAGATCAATAAGACCTAGTAAAACCCTCTCCCGCACATAGTGATAATGCACCTCAATGTGCTTTGTTCTAGCATGATAGATTGGGTTATTTGCCAAGTGAATACTACTCATGTTGTCACAATAAATGACAACTGGCCCATCTGTAGGCTGATGCATATCATAAAGTAGCTTATGCAACCAAGCTACCTCACATGCAGCCATTGCTGCACCCCTGTACTCAGCCTCTGTGCTCGACAAGGCAACTGTAGGCTGTTTCTTGCTGCTCCAAGTGACTGCAGCACTCCCAAAAGAGAACACATATCCATTGGTAGACCGTCTATCAGAAATGCTACCAGCCCAATCAGCATCAGTGTATCCATGCAACTGTATCTGAACCCCAGTCTCATAAAATAGTCCATACTGCAATGTGGACTTCACATACTTGAGTATGCATCTAGCCGCATCCAAATGCAGTTTCCTTGGAGCCTGCATAAAATGACTTACAATCCAACAGCATAGCTCAAATCTGGCCTGGTAATAGTCATATAAATTAAGCTTCCTACTATGCGTCTGTACATAGTAGGGTCTTCCAGAAGCTCACCTGCATCTGTGCTCAGCTTCACATTCTGCTCCAAAGGAACCGAAATAGGCTTACAGCTTGTCATCCCATATTTGGACAGCATGTCAAATCCATACTGCCTCTGCAAGAGCTGTATCCCACTTGGTGATCTAATCACCTCAATGCCCAAGAAATAACGCAGCTCTCCCAAATCCTTCATCTCAAACTTCTGCTTCAATAGCATTTTCACATGAAGGATATCTTCATCACTGTCACCTGTCATAATCAAATCATCAACATAAATGACAAGTAGCATAATACCTTTCTCTGTTTTTCTCACATAAAGTGAGAAATTTGCCTTGGAAATCTGAAAGCCAATAGTGACAAGATATTGTCCTATCTTGTCAGACCATGCTCTAGGTGCTTGCTTCAAGCCATACAATGCTTTCTTCAACCTACAAACAAACTCAGGATGAACAACATGCACATAACCTGGTGGCTGCTCCATATATACCTCTTCTTGCAAATCACCATGCAAGAAAGCATTACCTGCGCAAAGTAGGTTCACTCCCAGGTGCTCTCAAAACATCCCCAGTCTTCCTTACTCCATGTGTAACAATAGAAGGAATACCCAACTCATCATCAATGCTCTGTTCTGAGCCACTGGATTCACCATCCACATAAGAGTGACCTGCATTCACATCAAACATGGGCTATTTTACTTTTCGTGATACCTGCATACCACTATCTACATTGCTTTGAGAAGATTCTCCTGATCTCAATCTGCATGTCCATAGTGAAGAATGTGAACCACTGCTAGAGCACGCTCCAGGTCCACTAATATTTTGTGATTGCTGCTGTGAATTCTGTGCAGCATTACCATTTTGTGCATCTACATCATCAATCACATTTACTGGTTTATACCAGCTACTCATCTCATCAAAAACAACATCTCTGCTCACTGTAAACTTACGAGTAGAAGGGTTATAGCATCTATACCCTTTTTGCTGCTGCAGAGAGTAACCAATAAAGATGCACTTCTCAGCTTTTGGATCCAACTTGGATCTCAAATCATCTGGCACATGTACATAGGCAATGCAACCAAAAATTTTCAAATGAGAAATATATGGTTTCCTACCAGTATACCTCTCCTCTGGAGTCATCCCATGTATTGCTGCAGTGGGAGTCATGTTCATTATGTAGATTGCTGTAGCAACTGCCTCAGCCCAGTAAAAATCTGGCAAGTCTTTTTCGTTGAGCATGGCACGAGATACCTCTCCAATATGCCTGTTTTTCCTTTCTGCAATTCCATTTTGCTGTGGGGTATGACTGCATGAATATTGCTACTTTATGCCATGCTCTGTTGCAGGAACCTTGCAAACTCATTTGAGAGGTACTCTCCCCCTCCATCTGACCTTAGGCATTTTATTTGCAGGCCTGTTTCTTTTTCAACCATAGCTTTAAGAGTTTTGAAATGCCCAAAAACTTCACTTTTCTTTTTCATAAAATACACCCAAACTTTTCAGCTATAGTCATCAATAAAAGTGACAAAATAATGACAGCCTCCAAGAGATGCAGCTTTAGTAGTCCACACATCAGAGTGGATTAATTCCAATGGCTTCTTACTCTCTTGAACATGTCTAGGAAATGGTTTCCTTGCCTGTTTTCCAAACTGACAGGCTTCACATACCTTATGCATTTCTACAACCTTGAATTTAGGCAATTCTGCAATAATATTTTGGGCTTGCATTGATTTAAGTCGCTGTACATTAACATGACCAATGCGTTAATGCCAGATATCAATATCTGCAACTACACCGGTCCCATGTGCAAACATTGCTGCACTCAATTCAGACATGTCTGCATCCAACGTAAACATTCTGCCCTTCTTTTTTCCTTTTGCTATCAAGCGACCTTTATTTTTCATATCCTCAACAAAGCATCCATGAGGATTAAATTTGACCTGCAAGCCCTGCTCAACCATTTGACCAACAGAAACCAGATTCTTGGTGATATTCGGGACATGAAATACATCGGACAGGTATTTCTTTTTCCCATCCTGCATAGACAAAGGAATTTTTCCAATCTGCACAATAGGATGTGCAGTATCATCACCAGTCTCCACAAATCCTGGTTTTTCCATTTTCCTTGCATCCTCCATCCATTCTACATGACATGTCATGTGGTTTGATGCACCTGAGTCAACATACCATACATCGTTGCTTTCTTCTGCACTTGTCACAGAATTGTTCATGTGCTGCACCATAAACAAATGCTCATTTCTGTCATCACCCTGTCTACTAGAAGATGCATAATTACCTTGTTGCAGTTTTCCATTCATGATGTCATTCTGCTTTTTATAGCAATCTTTAGCCATATGATCCATTTTACCACAGTAGTAGCATTCAACATTACTGTTTGCATTTTGGCCTCTTTGCCATCCACCACGACCTCTTTGGCTCCCCCTGCCTCTAGAGTTACCACGTCTCCTCCATAGGACTGGTTTTCTTGAGTTTGCTGCATATTCTGATTTCTACCACAGCCTCCAAATCGGCCTCCTCTACCTCTGCCTCTACCTCTTCCAGCATTTGAGTAGAAGACAGTTTCTTTTGAAGTTCCTCCTGAAGAAGATGCACCACCATTTCTTTGCTCCTCAAAATTTAGAAGAGCAATCAACTCCTTAAAATCAGGAAATCTTTCACGAACTGAAATGGATGTCCGAAACTGTGCATAATCCTTTCCAAGACCATTCAAGGTCACAGAAACTAAATCATCATCTTCCACTGGCGACCCAATGGAAGCAAGTGCATCTGCAATCTTCTTCACCTTCATATGGTAGTCATTGATGCTCATATTTTCTCTTTGCACATTATGCAACTCTTGCTTGAGCTGTATTTTCCTGGCTTGCATATTTGTGCTATACATTTTTGACAAAGTATCCCATGCCTCCTTTGGCATACTTGCATCCTGAATATGCACAATCATAGAGTCTGAAATACTGATAGACAGCCAGTACATAACTTTCCTGGCTCTCTCATGCCATGCTTTAAATGCCTGCATTTCTGTTGATTGGGAACATCAGGAAGAACTGGTTCTTCTTCATTTCCTGAAACAAATTCCCAATATCCTTTTCCCATAAGGAAATTCGTCATTCTAAACTTCGATGCTTGGAAGTTGTTCTTGTCAAGCTTTTCAGTGACAATCTGCGAAAGAGAATCAGACACCAGAATACTGCAAAAAATTTTGTCACTACAAAGAACACAACTTCAGCCTCACAAGGGCTAATCTGCAAAACTGACGAAAGTGGTATTTGACCACACAGTCACTTCTTAGTGACAATTTTGCATCAACAAGCAACAAGGATGATTCTGTAACTCCCAATGTCTCTGCGCACAGGCATACGATGCAATTTCTACAGTAACTTTTCACTGACCTATAGAACAGTGGAAAAACAGGGTCGCCGTGGGCTAAAGCCCTCACCCGCAGCATATACTGCCCTCTTACTTCACCGCGAAGGGCGTCTCAACCTAAGACAATGCACTCTTCCAATTTCCGGCTGTGCTACCTGCAGAGATCTGCTCCCAAAATAGAAATTGAAAGCAACACTGCTCCTCTTACCAGAACACCGCGAGCTTGGCTTGCTTTCTTGAGCTCCTTACCACGAACAAGGCTCTGATACCATGTCAAGATTGTGGGAGAGAAGGAAGGAGTCTCACTTGTAGCTTTCTTGCTTGCACAATGGGGGAATACACACAAGGGTGGAGGCTAAAAACAATTTTTCTCTTCTTAGTTGTGTAAGCCAAAAGAACTCTAGTACAAAGAAATAGAAGAACCCTATATATGGGTCTCAAACCAAACTCAACTAACTAAGGTGGCATACTAACCAAGCCACGAACTAGAGTAGATAAGGATAGCTGTCATCTAGCTATTATTCATGGGCGGTGTACCAACCGCATCTGCAACTCACACGTCGGTGACATAAATGCACAACGGTCACCCTGGCATATCACGAGTGGAGCTCGATATCTCAACATAGTCATCCTGCTACATCACCCTTCTGTGAGGCTGAGTTGCCAAGTTAGGACTATGAATTTCCCATCCAATTGACCAATCAAGTTAGGGCGACAAGGTTGCCCAGGATTTACTGTCTTAGTTTAAGGAAACTAAGGTGTTTGTTAATTTGGGTTAACAGGGTATAAACCCTAACCCAAGGATAAAAGGGTAAACAAACAACAAAACCCTTGGGGATCTTGCCAAGTCGCAATTGATCCTGGATCAAATGTTGGATGCATTCGGAGAGAAGGAATTCACACCTTAGCAGTTGGCCAAACAAACGACCACTGGATTGATTGTGTTTGTACAGTTAGGAGCATTGTTTATACTTCTTTGCTCAAGGAACTAAAGATGGAAAAATAATTAATGCTTCAAGTTGAAGGCCTGGAGGGAGAGGCACCATCAATTACCCCCGACTATCTGCTTGACCCTAACCAAGGGGGTTGTTAGCCGCACCGGGTACATGGACCGAACCCGCCACAAGAGGTCTCTCAGTGGGTGCTACTTGGAGCAGGAGGACGCTTGGGTACCAGGGGGGATTTGGCCGTAAATCCCTTGCCTCTGGGTCCTACACAAGAGGCTGATGTGACTCAGGATTGGATCTCGAGGCCCGCATACTAGTCTACGGGTGGAACCTTGGAATAGTGACCCCTGAGGATTGTTGGAATTGCCTTCAGGCGGGTTATGGAATTGCCTTTGGACAGATTATGGAATAGCCTTCGGGCTAGATTATATGATGTATTCCAAAGACTAATAAATAAGATCAATTGTTGAAAAGGAACTTGCTTGACATTGTTTTTCTATGTCAGTGCTAAGATTACGTGAAGGAATCGGTGATTAATTGGCTAATTAAGGAAGCTATTTTTGCATGTCAAACTAAATGTGGTAGGTAATTAGATAACTAAAGCAACCTTGAGGAAAGTGCGATGGATGTGACCATGGGTCCGTCCTATGGAAGGGTTGTCCCGGTTGGCCGGGAACTTTTCTAAAAGGAATTTAACAGCAAGGTAACGATGACCTAGAATCTAGAAAGCTAGAGTCCCGATTTATGCTGTTTTAGGGGAACGTAATGGGACTATGCCTTATGGGCAGAGAGGTCGAGCTTCGCATCCCTCTCGTTTCCCATTCTCCTTGAACCAAGTGCAGTATAAATCCGCTTCGACCCTGATGTTTCTGCGTAAAGTAGTTTGTCTGGGGTTCGATGCTAGTTACCTCCGAGGAACTTGACCATTAGGGAAACCATGATTCAAGTCGATCCTAAGTGGGAACGGCCGGAATGCTTCCGCTTTGTGGCAGACTCAGAAAGACCTAGATTGCAAACCCTGTGACATTCCGTGGGAGTGCCAGGTGGTGCTTTCTGGACTCTCTTCCTGATGGGCTGCTAACACGTGTCCTGCAAGTGGACAGAGGGACACGTTACAGTTGGTATCACAGCAAACCAATGAGGAATCTAATATCTATAAGGAAACTTAATGAGGTGAAGCAGAGCAAATGTTACTATTAAGAACAATTCTTTACTTAGTTATTGATGGTGGCCTGCAGAGTCGCGAAGCATGGAACAAATTATTGGTGTTCTAGGTTATCTTTATGACTGCGATGCGTGCCTCGGATTATCGACGGAGGCTAGATATGATGCATATCCTAGACCGCATCTACAATCCTTCACCCCTGTACGTGGAACGGAGATGGATGGGTGTTTTAGGAATTTATTGCATAGCTACCCACCGACTTGCGTACCTTCAGACCAACTTAAAGAGAATCAACTGGATGGAGGACTTAAAGATCGTGAAGCTGTTCATCTTTGTTGAAGCTCACGCAAATGCAATTCTACATGTCGATGGTCGAAAAGTCAAGCAAAATAAATATGTGTACGAGGAAGTGACTCGAGTAATCCCTGCCGATAGAATCAAGGTGTTAGGACGTTACGAGAAGAACAGGTATCAAAGGAAAGGATACCCTAATCTCCCTATGACCTATCGATTCCTGAAAATCCATGACCCCAATCCATACTATTACTCAGTTCCCGTAGCTGAATGTAACACAATCTTATTCTCCCCGAATCAATGTATTAGCTTGTTCCATTTCCCCAAAAATAATTGTACTTTGAAAGGGCTATGCCCATATGAATGAAATAGACTTTTTATCAATGATTGTCTTGACTACGAATATTGATAAAGAAGTTAAGTGATTAGGTCACTTGGCTAAAATTTGAACTAGATATGTAAAGTAATGTGAGAAATATTTAGCAAGTTTTTAACGCAAAGAATCTCAATGCCCAAGCACAACCTCAAATGCAGATTCCTAGTCATGTCATTCGGGCTGACAAATGCACATGCTACCTAATGCAGGATATCTTTAGGCCATATCTTAATGACTTCGTACTCGTCTTCTTTGACGATACCCTAGTCTACTCCAAACAGGAAGAAGATCATGAACCCCAGCTCCGCATTGTTCTTGAAACACTGAGGGCACACAAGCTTTATGCCAAAAAGAAGAAGTGTGCACTTTTCAAACGACAGATTGAATATCTGGGATTCATTGTATCAGCTGAAGGAATTTTAGTAGATCAGGCCAAGGTCAGAGACATTTTGGAATGGCCAACACCAACAACTGTCAAAGAAATACGTAGTTTTCTTGGATTGACAAAATGGTACAGGGTCGTTATCAAAAACTATGCCTTGATTGTAGCACCTCTGACAGATCTACTGAAGAAGCAAACATCAATTGTATGGTCAACTGCTGAACAATCCAGCTTTGACAAACTAAAGCACAACTTGGTATCAGCACCTATCCTGAAACTTCCAAATCTTAGTAAGGAGTTTGAAGTGATAATTGATGCTAGCACACTTGCCCTAGGATGTGTGCTTATGCAAGAAGGTCATCCTGTAGTATTCTTTTCAAGGAAACTGAAAATCCATGAAAGGAATTATGCTACCCACGATCTGGAGCTATTAGCTGTCATCCATGCTCTCAAGCTTTGGAGACACTACTTACTGGGTAACAAGTTTACCCTAGTGACGGATCATAAAAGTTTTAAATGGATTTTTACCCAGAATGAGCTCAATATGAGGCAACGTCGATGGATTGAAGTGCTAGAGGAATATGACTTTGAAATCAAATACTGGCCTGGAAAGGAGAATGTAGTTGCCGATGCACTCAGTCGCAAGGCATTTCTAAAATCTCTGATTTTGCAAGATCCATCAATAGCAAGATCACTAGCCACAAAGGTATCCATGCCAAACCACCCAATTCTTGAGCTAGCTAGAGAAGAGGCATGCCATGATCCAACCTATCAGAAAGTGCTAAGGGAGATCCCCATCAAGGATCAAGACCCAAGGCTACATGCAAAGTATCTAGAATTCTCTATCAATAGTGGACTTGTCTACTACATAACAAGATTATGTATACCGGCAAGCCGTTCACTCAAGCAGAAGATACTTTGGGAAGCCCATGACTCCCCTTTCTCAGGATATCCTGGCTATGCCAAGACCCTTAATGTGGTAAAAAAGAGCTATTATTGGGAAAGGCTCAAGGGTGATGTTCTCAAATATGTCACGGAATGTTTGTCTTGTCAACGCATTAAGGCAGAACGTGTCAAAATGCATGGGAAATTGCAATCACTGGACATCCTACAAATGAAATGGGAGTTCATTAGTATGAACTTCATTGTTGGTCTACCCCAAGTTCAGGGAGGATACAACTCTATTATGGTTGTATTAGATATGCTCATCAAGGTCGCATATCTCATCCCTGTTAGGATGAACTATAAAGCTTTAGACATTGCAAGATTATTCATCAAGGAAATATTCAAACTACATGGGTTACCCAGAAGAATCATTAGTGATCATGACTCTCTATTCACATCACACTTCTGGGGGGCTATCTTTGAGGCTATTGGACTCAACCCTGTTTCAGTACAACTTACCATCCCCAAACTGATGGTCAAATAGAACGAGTCAATCAAGTCATTGAAGATATGCTTAGGGCATACTGTTGTCGCAAATCCAAAAAGTGGATTCAATATTTTCCACTGGTTGAGTTTGCCTACAATACTTCTTACCAACAGAGTATTCAGATGACCCCTTTCCAAGCATTGTATGGGCATGATTGTCGTACCCCTTTGAACTTCTTAGACCCAAATTTGAGGGTAGAAGCCTCAAGGAAGATGCTGGAAGACATGGATGATCAAATCAAATCAATAAGACAAGACATTCAAGTTGCCAAGGATAGACAGAAGGCTTACGCTGACTTGAAACGGCAAGATAGATCCTTCCTCGAAGGTGATATGGTCTTCATCCGCGTACACCCTAAAAAGAGTTCACTATCCTTGGGAGAGTACAAGAAGCTAAGTCCGAGGTATTGTGGACCCTATAAGATCACTAAGTGCCTAGGGCCTAATGCCTACAGACTACAGCTGCCCACAACCCTGAAGATTCATAATGTATTCCACGTTTGCCTATTGAAAAAGTATCTACCTAATTCGAATCATGTACTTGATGACCAGAAAATTGTAATGCCTAGCCAAGGAGTCCTTGAGCTATGGCCTGATAGGATCTTGGATGTTAGGGAGAGGCATTTGAGGTCAAGGACCTTGAGAGAATACCTTATCCAGTGGAAAGATTATCCCAAAGAGGATGCCACCTGGATAGATGAAGATACTCTCAATCAACAATACCCCCAAGTCTTCTCGAGATGAGGACATCTTGATTCCTCTAAGGGGGAGAGGATGTAATATATCCCCCACCTAAAAAATTTTAATTTTTAAGCAAATTTTTTTATCCCTCTCTCTCTCCCCACTGACAGCACGTCGGGGAGAGAGAGAGGGAGTGAAGTGAAGTGATAGGGGGGCATGCAACCCCCCAAGTGGCAGGGGTGGCGGCCATACCACCCTCCTCCCCCCTCCTATAAAGGGGAAACCCACCTCCCTTGTCTATATAGTGCCCCCCTGGATGTCCGCAAGCAGGTTCCCCCCCTCGTGCTTCGCCACCTCCCCCCTCCATTGCAACAACAGCAGCATCGCCCCTTGGGCTTTCGTCAGGAACCCCCCTGGTCGTCTACAGGAAGAACCCCCCCCCCCCCCTCGTTCGTCAGGCGGAGACCCCCCCTCCATGGGGAGAGAGAGAGAGAGAGAGAGAGAGAGAGAGAGAGAGAGAGAGAGAGAGAGAGAGAGAGAGAGAGAGAGAGAGAGAGAGAGACAAGAAGAAGAAGAAGAGGGAGAAGAAGAAGAGGAACGAGAGAAGAGAGAAGGAGAAGAAGAAGAGAAGAAGAAGAAGAAGAGGAAGAAGAAGAGGAAGAAGGAGAGAAGAGAGAAGGAGAAGAAGAAGAGAAGAAGAAGAAGAAGAAGAGGAAGAAGGAGGGAGAGAGGGAGAGAGAAGAAGAGAAAAAGAAGAAGAGGAAGAAGAGAGAGAGAGAAGAAGAGAAGAAGAGGGAAATAGGGAAGGAGAAGAAGAGAAAAAGAAGAAGAGGAGGAAGAAGAGAAAGAGAGAAGAAGAGAAGGAGAGGGAGAGAGAGAAGGAGAAGAAGAAGAGAAGAAGAAGAAGAAGAGGGAGAGAGAGAGAGTTGGTGAGTAGAGAAGGTGTCGAGGGCCGTGTTTGAGGAGCTGGCTCGAGAAGCCATTTTTCTTCAAGCCACCCCCTCATCGGCGAAGGTCACTATACTCACGACCTTTCCTTCCCAAGCCTGTCATCTTGAAGGCCCGTTAAGGTCCGGACTATCCAAACTCCACGTGGTAAATGGCTCTCAAAAAGAGAGTTGCGGGAAGTGTAAGTGCTAGAGCTACCAATGGTACCGGTAATGCGGTAGAGGCAAGCGGAGTGACCAACGTAACAAATGCCCCTACGATCACGAATCAAACCTAGGTTCTTTTGATATACTAAGATTTATAATTAATTCTGTATTATTTCAAGTAGAAGAAATAAAAGGGTAGCTACATGCATGGAACAAGGAGGAGCCTTAGGATTTTTGTTTACTCCAAGTGATAGGTTGCATGCATGAAATGGTAGAGCATGGAGTTCGCATAAGTTTATATGCATAGAATTATAGCTTTTACACACATAGAGTGATAAGGTTTTCGTGTTATTTCACATAAAGCAATAGCCTTTAAACCAATTCAGTGCATGAATAGTCATTTAGAATTCATGCTTTGCAATCGTGGTTAAAATAAACACATGAAATGTTAGTTCCGTTCATAGGGTGCAATTGCATCGATGGATAGAAACCTAGACTTTCATATGTGCAAGTCACATGAGATCCGGTGCATTAGGATTAAGTATTTGTTGCCAAGTATGAAGAGAGTTAAATGTCATTTGTGATGTACTAATATATTAAACACACCATGTGCATGATGGGTAAGTTTGATTGGAAAATTTTGTATAGTACCGCACTAAGAGAGATGGAAGGGACGCATGCATCTAGATGGTATCCTGAAGGCCTAGATGAAAAGTCTTGCGTTGCCAAGTGTGTTAACTAAACTTGGTTAGAGGGAGATGAGTAAAGAATTGGAAGAATAAAAGACCCTTGGTTGGGTTACGAATAAGGCTTGTCCGTTGCCTTGGTTGACCAGTTAATGCTTGAGTTAGGGTTAAGATACCATAAGGTAAAACCCAAGGGGAAAAGCAAGTCAAAGTAAGTTAACTTACCATGAACATTTGCTTGCATGATCTTGTTTGAGATTATTGGGATCTCGCCAAGTTGCGAATGATCCAGGATCGGATGTTGGGAGCATCCGGGAAAAAGGAGCTACACCTTAGCAGTTGGTCATACAAACGGCCTTCAAAATGTTCGTGATTATAGACTTAGGTACATTATTTGAACTTCTTTGATCAAGGAACTAAGAAAAATGCTTAATGCTTCAAGTTAAAAGCCTGGAGGGAGAGATAGGCTTAGTTACCTCTGACTGTCTGCTTGGCCCTATCCTAGGAGGTTGTTAGCTGCACGGGGTATATGGACGTAACCCGCCGCGAGAGGTCTCTCCATGGGTGCTTTTTGGAGCGGGAGGATGCTTGGGTGCTAGGGGAGGCTCTGACTGTAAATCCCTTGCCTTCGGATCCCACACAAGAGGTTGACGTGACTTGAGATGGGATCTCGAGGCCCGTGTACTAGTCTACGGGCGGAACTTGGCGTAGTAATCCGGTAGATTGTTGGGATAGCCTTCGGGCATGATACTTGATGTATTCCGGGATTATGATAAATAAAGATTAGATATTTGAGAAAAAGGAACTTTCTTGACATTGTTTTTGTGTCAGTGCCTAAGTTACATGAAGGAACCAGTGATTAAATTGATTAATTAAGGAAGCTGCTTTTGCATGTCAAACGTAATGTGGTAGGTAATTAGATAACTAAGCAAACCGAGGAAAGTGTAGTGGACATGACTTGGGTCGGTCCTACGGAAGGGTGGTCCTGGTTAGCTGGGAACTTTTCTCAAAGATGAGATAACAAGACTATAAAGGCCTAGCGTCAGTAGAGTTAGAATCCCGATTTATGCTGTTTTAGGGAAAATGAATGGGACTATGCCTTATGGTAGAGAGGTTGAGCTTCACATCCCTCTCGTTTCCCATTCTCCATGAACCAAGTGTAGCATGAATTCGCTTTGACTCTGTTGTTCCTGCACAAAATGGTGCATCTGGAGCTCGGCGCTAGCTACTTCCTAGAGACCTTGTTGATAGGAAAGGAACCTTGACTTCAGGTCAATCCTAAGTAGGAACGGCCGGACACTTCTGCTCGGGGCAGACTCAAGAAGACCTAGATCACAAACCTTGTGACATTCCTTGCGAGTGCTAGGCGGAGCTTTCTAGACCCTCTTCCCGATGGGCTGCTAAGACGTGTCCCACAAGCGGACGAGTGGACACATTACAACTTGTGTGACATTTGGTCTTGATGTCTGTTACCTCATGAGCTCACTCTTCCTCTTTCAGCCTCCATAGCCATGCTTTAGATCCGACATTTTCTATATGGTATTAGAGCCCACTTGGGCATGGCTCAGCTCTATAAATCACTCATTCAACTCCTCTCAATATTTGGTTAGCTCAACTTGACATAAACCCTTCATCTTCCACCTCCATCTTCACTCTATCTCTCTTGTTTGCCCATAGACAACACCTATCTACCTCTGTTGGAGCAGCCTTATCTCTTCAACCAAGACATATCTCTTAATCTTTGTTCTCGAGAGTTGTTCCTTAGGTCAAGATGCATCCTTCCAGCCCAAAATTTCCTAACATTGTGCAATATACAACCCAACATTGTTGAAAAACACAGATATGGTGCAAATTTCGTTGCTGTAAATTAGACATGTTCTCTCTCCATTTTTTGAGCACTATTCCACGAGTTATCATAGGGCATTTTTTGTCATATAGGTAACTTACTTCAACTAAGAGGGCTTGAGAAAATTCCACTCCAGCAGGGAGATATTAGAAGATTACTCAGAGGTGGTACTATAGGAAGCCATAGCCACCTGCTACTATTCAATTGATGGCCCCATCATCACACCTCACAATGCCAAGGGATACCATAGGGCTTTTGAAGTTTATCAATATGGGCTACCTCCTGAAAAAATTTCAACTCAAATGGTCTGCTAGGTAAGTTGCTACAACCAAAATATCAGGTTGCTGTCCTGAAACTGTAACTGGCAGCCATAGTCACTTACCTTCAAGCTCATTTTTTCCTTCATTTTATCTCTCTTGCCACTCAAACCAAACCTCTGCCACTTTGATCCACTGAGAATTGAAGTTTCCAACAAGATTTCAGTATCCAACAAGCAAGCCCAGTAAAGATTTTGAAGATTTAAATCTTTCACTGAAGTACAAGCATCAAGCATAGTGAAATTTTATGCTACCATTGCTTGTGACTTTCAACACACTATAAGCCAACTTGGTTATTGATCAACCTCAATCAAGTGAAGCCATTTTGAAGGTGTTTTGAGTGAGAATTTCCCATCAAATCATCAATGAGGTTACAAATCCAAGCATCAAAGCATCAAATTCAAGTGCTTGAAAGCATAGTATCGAGTCGTTGTTTGACACTACATTCCTTGTGTATCTTGACACAATTAAATCTTCTGCTCCTCAAATCTGAGTTTTTTGGTGTTGATTTGCTGCTCCAGCACATGGGCAAAGACTCTCCAACTATTTGGTTTAGAGGGGTTAGGTTTTCACACTTGGCAAACCCGCATTGAGGTCATCTTGCTGAAAAAGGGTCTTTGGGCCATTACCAATGGAAGGAGAAGCAGCCTCGAGATGCAGACCTTGCAGTTACTTGGCAAAAGAATTATAACAAATCATAGGCCATCATTAAGCTTGAATTGGATGATAGTGTGATATTTCCACGCAATAAAAGTTAGTTGGTTAGTTCAAAAGTTCGTTAGTCAATTAATAAGTTAGTAAGATTACTAACTAACTAAGGCAAAAACTAACTAACATTAATAGCTAACAATTTTTATTTAATTAAAAATATATTTAAAAAAATTAGAGTTTTAAATCTAATATTTTTCTCGGATTGACAAGGACCGTAGCCACCCTTCATAGAAGTTATAACATGAATGAGGCTTATGGGCTATATTAATCATTAGTATTAATGTGTATAGTTTGGATGGTCCAAAAATATTAGATTTTGGGAAAAACTAGCATATTCTAGATATTTGAGATATTATCCTAAAAAGATACGGAGATTTATAGAACTGGATGTCATTTAAAAGAAAAGACAAGTGATATTTTAGTAGTTTTGGAGATTTTATAAAAAGAAAAAAGATAAAGAGAGTGATTGGCAAAATCGCACGCGCCACGATCGTAGTCTACAAGTAGTAGACAACCCTTGGAACAGGGAGAGAAAGAAGGAGTGATCTGAAAGCTTTCCAATCAAGTGTCCTAGGGTCTTACCCCCCTTTTGGAGCCAATGGAACCATCAGATTTATGAGTTAAGCATCATATCACTGAGTTTTCCAAGAGTCCCTACACCAAGAACTCTTGTTCTCAGCCTCATCCCCTCTTCTCTAATTCATTATAAATATGAGTCATGGGAAGGCACAAGGGAGCATAAGGAGACCCCGAGAGGCTTGCGAGAGAGAGAGGTAGAGAGAAGAATACCCCTCAGAGAGAGAGAGAGAGAGAGAGAGAGAGAGAGAGAGAGAGAGAGAGAGAGAGAGAGAGAGAGAGAATAGTTACCCCAAGAGGCTACAAGGGAGAGAGTTATCTCAATTCCCTCTATCTCGATCCTTGACTTAGCCATCTTCTCTTACACTCTCCCATCTCGAATCTATTCTGCCTTCTTAGTCTCTTGAGTTTACTTGAGGACGATGGTCTCCAAGCGAAGAATGTCACTTGCGGATGGCGATCCTACAACCAGCAACGAAGCTTCAGGCGAAGGCATCACTGCCAATCCAATTGCAGTTATGGTCATAAGTAATGTATTTCTAAATTGATATATGCTTGCTTTGATTCTCGCATGAGATACATTAGGCTTCATACTACAATGTACGAGAATAGGTCATGGGAAGGGATAGGCCTCTTTTCACATATTTGAAAGATGGAGTTTGCAAAGTGCATGTATTAAGGGAAGTTAATTGCACTTAGTTGCGTATGGCTTATTCATTGATAAAGCAATTGGTCAGGGGTTATGAATAGCATAATAGTAAAAAGAATAACATTAGGAAAGTATTAAATAAATTTTGCATAGAATCGGTCTTTGATCCCAAGGGGGAGAGCGAATATGGGATGGAATTATTATCACATCTATTCTTGTATTGTTTGGAAAAAATACAATTAGTTTTTTTGATTGATTGAATAACACCCCAAATGTTTTTTTCAATCAGCTGATTGTTCCATTTGTGATTTGGATAAATATTCCAAGTGATTGTGTTTGATGGTAAAAGCATGGCAAGTGCCAATAATGAGAAGTAGCCATGGAAAATAAAGGAATGTTTCATTGGAAGATGATATTAGGCTGATTTCCTTGATTGTGATTGATTCTTAATTGGATTAATTAAGGAATTATATTTTGCACGGGTGGATGATCTCCAATATTGCACTCCGGATTACCTTAAGAGGGCACTATTTGATTCATGGGCCGAAGGTTGAGTGGTGAAAAGGCCAACCACGGAAGTTGTGTTGAGAATCAGCAATCACACTCACTAAACAGCCTCTTTGTATGGAGCTTCAGGGCCAAGGACATGCAGGCTAACCTATCCCATATGCACAATGGTGCCTACTGCAGTTTTCTACTTTCCTATAAAGCATTGTACTTGCTTCCTTTTCTTAATGCAATGATAGTACTCTTTTCTTTTCAGTGAAGTGTCAATGTCATTGTCTACATACACAAGATTGTGTTTATGAGTCCAAGTCTCAATCTTGGAACCTAATTCACTTGTGTAACAAACAGTGTCTTTGTCTTCTCCATCATGAGTCCACACTTCTCCTTTCATCCACCATAACTCACTGCCATGCTCTAGATCCCACATTTCTCACATGGTATCAGAGCCCAGTCAGGCATGGCTCAGCTCGGCTTAGCTCTCCTCTGCTCTCTCTCAGCTCATGTTAATCTCTGGTCAGCTTAGTTCCATCCCATGACTTCATCTCCCAACTCTATCCTCACTGAAGCTTCCATGGCAGCCATAGCCAGCAGCACCCTGTCAGATTGAGCTGCTTATATCTCACTCCACAGGTCAAATCTCTTGGAGCTTCCTTCTGGAAAAGTATTCCCCAACTCGTAAATCTTCCCTATATCACATCAATCTAGGACATTTGGCTATCTGAAGCTCAGCATTGTGAAAATTCCCAGTCACTACCATAGTCTTTAACTGTGACCTGCAGGACATACCCTCCATGGAGCCTTCATATCTCTCTCTGTAGAGCATATCCTGAGGAACTTTCTTCTAGACATATCTTCCTTCACTCAGGGTGCTCCCTCCTGGCACAAAAAACAACCACATTGGTGATCTACAGCCCTCGCATTGCACAAATTCGATGTCGCTGCCCCAAACTGCACCGTGGCTGTTCACGCCCTCTGCCTGCGTCGTGCTATCCACGATCTGGATGATTTCCATAGGGCTTTGATAGGCCTTGACATAAGATTCCTAGACATGTAAATTTTTTTGAAAATGATCAAGTATAGCTCCTGCAATCTGAGAAAAACCAGGCCCCTGTCTCAGAAACCCTAATTCCACCATAGCCAAAATCTCTCAAGCTTTTCTTTCCTCAGTTTTTCTCACTCCTGACACTAAACCAAGCTAAATCCCACTCTAATCCATTGACCCAGCATCAAATCAAGGAGGGGAAGGACCTGAGAAGATTGAAGAATGACCGAACGATCCTGAACAAGAAGAATCAAGCTCAACATCAACACTGACATAGTGTGTTTTCACACTGTCACTAACTGTGTCTCTTGACACACTGCATTCTGCTCTTCTACTGATAAAATCTCAGAATTTTGGTGTTGATTTGCTGCTGATCTTGAAACCTCAACATGGGAAAAGACTCTCCAAATGATCGATTCAAAGGAGTCGGGTTTCACACCTGGAAAACCCGCATCAAGCTCATCTTGATGAAAAAGGGTCTCTGGGCCATCACAAATGGCAAAGAGAAGAAACCTCGGGGCGCGGACCTTGCAACTACTTGGCAAAAGAATGATGACTGAGCCCAGGCCATTATCAAACTGGAGCTAGACGACAGTTATATCCACCATCTGGATAACTGTGAGACCTCACAGGATACATGGAAGAGACTTGACACCCTGTTCGGTGCACAATCTAAATCATTAAAGTATGGTCTCCTGATTGAGTTCTTCAGGCTTGAAATGAAGTCCAGCACATCACTTGCCACACATCTCAATTACATGGAAGGACTCCTAACCCAACTTGCAGGAATCAACATTAAAATGGATGAAGATGTTTGCATTGGCGTTCTACTTAAGAGTTTGCCTCCTAAATATAATAATGTATCAACAACTTTAATCAACATGCCAAATCATGAACTTGTTGATATCCAGGCATCACTGTTAGAAGAGGAAAAGAAGCTAAAAACTAAGGAAGAACCAAGTACCTCTAGAGATGAGCATGCATTATATGTTGGCAACAGGTACAAAGGCAAGAAGGATCAGCTCTTCTGTGCCTTCTGCAAAAGGACCGGACACACCAAGAAGTTCTACCATGCAAGAAAGAGATCCCAAAAGGCCTATCTAGTCGCAGTCAAAGAAGAAGAAGAAAATGGAGCAAAGGAAGAAGAAGATGAAGATGAAGACCACCAGGATCGGAAGGACAAGACTCATCAGTCCTTCTACTCTCATAACTCTGATAGACTATTTTAAAAGCCTTGTACTTCCTTGCCCTAATGCTTCCTGCCATAAGCTTTGTAAACTCCTTATGTAACTTGGCATTACAGTCCCTGTACACTTTGTGAGGCCCCTGTTACAGCCTCTGGATGTCCATCATGCTTTGGTGCCCACACTTAGCCTTTTCTACAACAACCTCTGGTGTCTACCATGTTTGTGGTGTGCCTACACTTTGCAGGTGGTTCTCATTACAGCCTCTACACACTTTGTGCCTTTTTTAGTTGTGATTGAGGAGGGGTGTTGAGAATCAGCAATCACACTCACTAAACAGCCTCTTTGTATGGAGCTTCAGGGCCAAGGACATGCAGGCTAACCTATCCCATATGCACAATGGTGCCTACTGCAGTTTTCTACTTTCCTATAAAGCATTGTACTTGCTTCCTTTTCTTAATGCAATGATAGTACTCTTTTCTTTTCAGTGAAGTGTCAATGTCATTGTCTACATATACAAGATTGTGTTTATGAGTCCAAGTCTCAATCTTGGAACCTAATTCACTTGTGTAACAAACAATGTCTTTGTCTTCTCCATCATGAGTCCACACTTCTCCTTTCATCCACCATAACTCACTGCCATGCTCTAGATCCCGCATTTCTCACAAGTTGTGTCTGTAAAATATTACACGGCGCAGCGAATAGAATCTGAGAAAGAGATAGAGAGTACACAACAGATAAGAGGAGAATCAGTAAATTCTTTAACTTCAAACAACTGATACAAAGATGGCTCTATCTACCCGTGCGCTTCCACTGTGTGAAGCTTAGATGGTGATCTAGACAGAAGATAGGTGAAGAGCTTAAGGCTGGCTGGAACAACAACTCTGACTGGGTGAAAGATGAGTGAGAGGTGGCTACGAAGGGGTTTAGCTTTTATAGCCCGCGAAGGTCATTAGGTCGGCCTACCATATGAGCCCGCGAAGGTCGTTAGGTCGACCTACCATATGAGCCTCCACTAGTCGGCCAGGGAATATTCCAGGGAATATTCCCTTTACCATCGGGCTAGGGGCGCTGCCCCCGAACCCCTGCCAGGGGGGCCAACCACTCCGTCTAACCCAAAGATTAGACCCACAACAGTCACCTTTTTGCCATCCGATCACATAGACCTCATTTGATATACAAGTCAGGACTCAACCAATATCTGGGCTCACATTTGGCTTCTCCTCATAATGGGGGCCTTACAACTTTGAGCACCATGGATCATTGATAGCACATAATGAGGGTGGGGCATTGATCATATCTAACACCCCCCCTCAATGTCCACCCATAGGTGAACTATCTCCTCGGCCCAATGCTGAGTCTTTGAAGATGAACTTGAAGCAGATCCTTCGTAAGTGCTTTGGTAAAGATATTTGCTCCATTCTCCTCTGTTGGACAGTAGACCAGTTCCACTATCCCATCCTCCATCAAATCACGCACATAGTGATACTGGATCTCTATATGTTTGGTGCGTGCATGAAACACTGGATTTTTAGCAATGGCGATGCAACTCTGATTGTCACATCTCAGCACAATTGGTTTTTCATCCTGCACTCCCATATGCCATAGAATCCTTCTCAACCATACGGCTTCACATGCAACAAAACAAGCTGCCTTGTACTCTGCTTCAGTAGTAGAAGACAATGCCACTGTTGGCTGCTTCTTACTAATCCAAGAGAAAATTCCTGAACCCAAAGAGAAACAATAACTAGAAACTGACTTCCTGGAATCAATGTCTCCTGCCCAATCTGAGTCACAGTTCCCCACAAGAGAAGTTCTGAAACTGTATGTGATACCATAGTCAAGAGTTTTCTTCAAGTATCTGAGCACCCGCATCCCAGCCTTCCAATGACTCTCATGAGGTTTGTTTGAGAACCTGCTCAAAACACCAACAGCAAAACTGATATCTGGTCTGGTGTTACACAAGTAGATCCAACCTCCTATACCTCCCAATGTCTGCTAGTGCTAATGTATCCTCGACGGATAACTTTGCATTCACCTCCATAGGTGTAGCTATCTCCTTGCACTCGATCATGCCAAATGCCTTCAAGATCTCCCATGCATACTTCTTCTGAGAGATGAAGATCTTTCCTGGCTCCTGCCAGACTTCAATCCCCAAACAATAGTGCAGCAAGCCCAAGTCTGTCATTTCAAACTCAGAACTCAAAGCCTTTCGAGTTTGGTTGATCATATCTTCATAGTCACCTGTAATAAAAAGGTCGTCCACATATAGGACAATCACTACATACTTTTTACCATCCCTGTAAACATAAAAGTTAGCATCTAAGGCACATCTTTTGAAGTTTAGGTTTAAAAAGAACTTATCTATCCGCTGGTACCATGCTCTGGGGGCTTGTTTCAGCCCATATAATGCCTTCTTCAGCTTACACGCTTTGTTCTCAGAATGGGGGGCCTCAAACCCTGGTGTGGCTGAGCCACGTACACCTCCTCCTTGAGGTCACCATTTAAGAACGCTGACTTAACATCCATTTGGTACACTGGCCACTTCTTATGGGCAGCCACTGCAAGTACCGTGTGAATAGTGGTCATTCTGGCAGTTGGGGCAAATGACTCTTGAAAATAAAACCCTTCAACTTGTGAAAATCCTTGGGTAACCAGTCTAGCTTTGTACTTTTCTAAGGTACCATCAGCCTTGTACTTTACCTTCCAGATCCACTCGGTGCCAATAACCTTCCGCTTTGCTGGTCGACAATCCACTAGCTCCCAAGTGTCATTCTTCATTATGCTGTCATACTCTGCCTGCATAGCAGCCTTCCATGATGGATCTGCAAGTGCTTCTTCTAAGTCAGCTGGCTCCTTTACTTCTCTCATAATCTCAACCATCAAGGCCATATTGACTATGTGAGCAGAAGCCCTCCTTTGCTCCTCTATTCTCTGAGACCTCCTTGGTCCATCTGCCTTCTCCTCAACAGATGCAGGCATAGGATTATTGTGGTCATAGAGCTACTTCACCCAGCGCGGCAATGGCTTTTTCGGTGGGGTGATGTCAGGTTGGTGAACTTTTTCCTCATCATCTGAAGATGATGCTTCCTCCTCCTTAAGGATAGGGATAGCTCTCGGGACAGGTTCATAGTGGACTACTTCTTCGCTTGATGATAAAGTGGAAGAACTTGCCTTCTCCTCCTCCACTGTATGCGGCTCCTCCTTGAACACCACATCACGACTCGCGATGATCTTCTTTGGCTCTTGGTCATATAACTTGTAAGCCTTCTGCTCATCACTATAACCCAAGAAGATACATTTTCTGCTTTTTGGTTGTAACTTGTTTCTCTTCTCATCTGGAACATGTGCATAACATTCACATCCAAAAATTCTGAAATGTGAGACAGATGGTTTCTTACCAGTGTAAGCCTCATGAGGTGTTTTTCCCTTGAGAGCCTTTGTATAGCTCCGATTTAGAATGTAAACTGCAGTATTAACAGCTTCAGCCCAAAAATGGTTAGGCAATCCCTTGCCCTTTAGCATGCATCTTGCCATCTCCACAATGGTGCGATTCCTGCGTTTCACAACACCGTTCTGCTGAGGTGTGTGAGGCGTCGTCAATTGACGCTTGATCCCTTTGCTCTTGCAAAAGCCTTCAAACTCCTTTGAGTTGAACTCACCACCACCATTTGTTCTAAATTTCTTCACACTTTTCCGTGTTTCATTCTCAACAAGTTTTAGCCATTCTTTAAACTTACCAAAAGCTTGAGCCTTATCACGAAGGAAGTACACCCACATCTTCCTACTATAGTCGTCGACAATCAACATAAAATAAGGAGATCCCCCCAAGGCCTGTGTAGGCATCTTACCACACAAGTCAGCATGCACCAACTCTAGAGGAGCCTGTGCTCTATTCTTGCTTTCTTGTGGAAATGCCTTTCTCTGTTGCTTGCCCATCATACAAGCTTCACATGGTTCCTTCAATTCAGTTATTGTAGGTAGGTGAGCAACCATACCTTGCTTTTGCATCTCCTTCAACACTGCAAATCCGATGTGTCCAAACCTTTCATGCCAAAGCTTACTTGTGCCCACTCCAGCGGTGGCTGTAAGAGCACTTAGCTCATAGAGGTTGTTCCTTCTTTCTCCTTTGCCAACAATTGTGCCAGCACTATCAATAATTTCTGCACCTTTCTTCTTGAACCTCACTTCATGACCAAGATCAGTTATGGGACCAACTGATAAGAGATTTCTCCTGATTTCGGGAACATACAACACATTTGAAAGCTTTTTGACTTCACCATTTGTAGCAACAAAAGAAATAGTACCTACGCCCACAGTAGGGCATTTAGCATCATTTCCAACAGTCACAGTGATGGATTCTTGTAGAGGCTGCATAGAACTGTATAGACCTTTCTTGTTGGTCATGTGACGGGAGGCCCCACTATCCAACACCCATGAGTCAGTGGTAGATTCTTCTTGCACCGAGGAGCACACTTTCTCAATGGTTGCCATGAATAATTCCAGCTCTGCTTCAACCATATTGGCTATCTCTTTCCCTTTACTTTTAAGGGTACCATTCTTTTCATCTGCCTTCTTGACACGACAATCTGCAATTGCATGTCTTTTCTTCTTGCAGTAGAAGCACTCTCCTTGAAACTTCTTCTTTCCTCCCTTCTTCTTTTTGTCACCATCATTTTTGGTGGAGGAACCACCTTTGCCTTTTGCATTGGCAGAGAATGTAGCATCTCCATTGTTGCTTCCTTCTCGGGCTTTCAGCCTCAACTCCTCCTCCATTAATAATGCACAAAACTCCTCAAAAGTCAAAGCTTGAGGTCTCACCTGAGTATTAAGGGCAGTTACTAGTCCATCAAACTTTTGTGGACAAATCCGAAGACACCTCCGAGCTAGCTCTTCGCTAGTCTTTGTATCCCAGCGCCAGCCATCTCGTCGCGTAGATTCTTAATCCGAGTGATGAATGCTTCAACCGTCTCTCCTTCAGCAAACTTCTCCGCTGCTAGTTGATTCTCCAAGTTTTGAATCCTTGTTTGGTTTCGTGTTTCATACTGACTCCTTAGTACATTCCAAGCCTCATACGCTTTGGTTATATGCTGAATCAAAGTCAGAACACTGTCAGAACAGCTTGTAACTAAGGCACACATTTCATCTACATTCCTTCATTTCCAAGCTCATAGAAGATCTGCATTCGGAGGAATCATCTGACTAGGATTTGATGGGTCAGGGGTAGGCTGTGGTTCTGCCTCAATCCCCAACACAGTCTCCAGAAGCTCATAAGAATCAAGGATAGTTGTAATTTTGAACTTCCATAAGGTGTAGTTTATACCATCTAACTTGCCTTTGCTGAAGGTTGGTGGACGAATCCTCAATGTTTGAATAGCCAGTACAGCAGCACCACCTCCTGCACCGCTTCCTGATGCGCCAGAACCGCTTCCGGAATTCGACATAGTTTCTCTTTGCTGTTGAAGCCTTTTGCCTCTTGCACACTCTCCGATCTCTAGAGCCCCCTGGGCTCTGATACCATGTAAAATATTACACGGCGTAGCAAACAAAATCTGAGAAAGAGATAGAGAGTACACAACAGATGAGAGGAGAATCAGTAAATTCTTTAACTTCAAACAACTGATACAAAGATGGCTCTGTCCACCCGTGCGCTTCCACTGTGTGAAGCTTAGATGGCGATCTAGACAGAAGATAGGTGAAGAGCTTAAGGCTGGTTGGAACAACAACTCTAACTGGGTGAAAGATGAGTGAGAGATGGCTGCGAAGGGGTTTAGCTTTTATAGCCCGCGAAGGTTGTTAGGTCGGCGACCTACCATATGATCCTCCACTAGTCGGCCAGGGAATATTCCAGGGAATATTCCCTTTACCATCGGCACCCACTTCCGCAGCCCCCGAACCCCACAATAGGGGTCCCTTTTAACTCCCTTACACCGCAACTCGATGCAATGCGTCTCGAGTTGCTACCAGCTTAACCACTCCGTCTAACCCAAAGATTAGACCCACAACAGTCACCTTTTTGCCATCCGGTCACATAGACCTCATCTGATATACAAGTCAGGACTCAACCAATGTCCGGGCTCACATTTGGCTTCTCCTCATAATGGGGGCCTTACAACTTTGAGCACCATGGATCATTGGTAGCACCTAATGTGGGTGGGGCATTGATCATATCTAACAGTGTCTCACTCCTAGGTCTCTTGGGGTCAATTGAGCTTTGGACACCCCTTGCCTAGACTGGAACAAAAGTGTAGACTGCCGTGAGTCCAACATCTAGGGCGTTGGAAGATCCTATTCTAGATAAAGGATGGAAATTTTGGTGCCATGTGATTTGGATCATGTACTTTTGTTGGATAGAAGGGATACATAATTCTCCTGTATGGGCAGGAGACAAATATTAACTTGAAGATAAGTTAAGAAACTTGTTTGTCAAAAGGACTGCTTGTTTAGTTTTCTTGTCTGTGCTATAAATTACGTGAATAAACCTTGTGCCATAAAAGGCTTAATTAATGAAGCTGATTTTAAATGTTGCACATAAATGTGATCGGACCAAATTCGAAAAATAAAGCTATCAAGGAAAGCGGGTGGACAAAATCCTCGATGGGTCCATTCTACGGCAGGGTGGTCCTAGAGAAGTGGGAGGCTTCTCACAAGGATTTATCACCATTCGACTTTAGGAATTGTTAATTTAGAACCCGATTCATGCCATCTATAGCCAATCTTAAGCTAGTTGGCCAGGCTCGGTTATGGTGGAAGCAATGGTGCAAAGATCAAGGTATTTCTGAAGCCGTTGTCACTTGGGCTCAGCTGAAGGATACTATACGCAGACGATACCTTCCACCAACCTATGAGACTTTGAAGATTAATGAATTATTTAAGCTCAAGCAGCTGGAACTAACCCTGGAAGCTTACTACTCAAAGTTTGTAACCCTACTAAAATATACACCACCTATGGATATTGCACAGCAAGTATCCAAGTTTTGCTATGGCCTAAACACTCCTCTGAACCGCCGTCTTGAAGTAATGCATCCAATAGACTTGCAAGATATATTACTTTGAGTAAATCCAATCATCCAAGAACTTAAATCGGGAAATTGTAGTAAAGATGATTCCCAAGATTAGGACAAGAGATGCCACTTGTGCAAAGAGATAGGGCACATCCGTAGGAGATGTCCCTATCATCAATGCTTCCATTTAATGAGTTGGGACACATCCAAGCAGACTGCCCTGGTGATCTAAGTCCAGAAGACATTGAGCCTCCAAGAAAACGAAGATACACAGGTGCAGTCTATGGATATATAGAGGAATTAGATGAAGACGAAGACCTAGAACCTACAACACTTCTTTAGGATGATTAAAAATATTAGAAATTTTATTGACATGAAATACAACTTGTATTGGAATAAGCTTTACTCTTGTAACTATAGTTAACCTGAGTAATAGGAGTTGCATCTATTTTGAGCCTAGAACTTGTAAATGATTAGAGATACTTTGGCAAGGAATGACTGTTATAACTTGCAATGAATTCTTCTTAAATCGTTCCTCTCAACTAATATAGATTGGGTCTTATTAGAATGTCGAAGCTTGGAAGTATTTTTTAGTATTACAAGCAAAGCCGATTGTCCATGGAGCTCAGTCCCGAACTAAGAAGAGGACAATCTGGGAACATAGTTTCCGAGATAAAGGACCACTCCAATCTGCTAAAAGGATTCTAGGACAATTTGGTCTAAAGAAGAAAATCCTACCAATGACAACCAAGAATCTTGTGACCAAAAGTGATAAAGTTCCGCAATGTTTCTATTGCAAGGAGTTAGGCCATTTCCAAAGGGAATGTCCAAAGCACCCTAAACACCGATGCTCCGAGTGCCACAACATTGGACATACCCATGTCAATTGTCCCAATAGGACTCGAAGAGTACTTGAACTTACAAAGAATGAAATTGTACAAGCTCCAATGATCTAGAATATACCAGATACTTAGGAAAAACCTAGAAGATATTCATGAGATATAACTACAATAAATTTTCTCTTGTAATCAAGACTCAAATATATCAAATACAATAGGTTGTTTTTTCAAAAGACTGCATGCCTGTGAGTGATCAGAATAGCGCAATGAAAGTATGGTGGGCCCATAATCCACAGGTTCCAAAATGATACCCTCGATTTCTCTCGAGATTAGGATATCTCAATTTCTCTAAGGGGAGGAGGATGTAATATTTCCATGTAATAAAAGTTAGTTGGTTAGTTTGAAAGTTAGTGTAAGAAGTTGGGAATAGTTAAAAATGTTGATAATATGCCATGTCACACTGACATTGGTATATAAGGAGAGAAGTTGTAATTTTTCATATCTTTTGACAAATTACTACAATTACAGTCTTTCTCTCCCTTCTTGCTCACAGCTTCTATGGCTTCCTCATCTTTCTTGTCTTTGTCTCTCCAAATCTAGTCTTTCTCTCTCCTCATCACTCTTATTCTCTCTCTTCCTGCTGTCTTTCTCTCTCCTCTGCAGTCTTTCTCTCTCCTCTTTCTCTCTCCCTAGTTCTCTCTATGACAAGTGGTATCAGAGCCTTGGTTCTTGGTCCCAGTTAGTCCCTCATTGTTACCTAGTTACAACTTTCTAGTTACATGGAATTTTGAGTCACAGGTACACAAGTACGGGAGCAGTAGGGGAGTTTCCAAAGCATCTTTGGACCACAAGGACTGCATGCAGGAGCATTAATGGCAGCTTTCTTGGAGTCTTAAATGGAGTTTGGACCAAAAATGAAGGCAGACAGACAAAGATGGCTTCCATTGCTTTCCATAAAGGTGTTACAAAAGCAGCAAAATCATGTGCTTCTCTTGCACTTAAACAGGGAATCAAAGATATCCTACACAATGTTGTTGTTGTAGTTCTTAAGGTTGAACGCCATAAGCTCATTGTTCTTTGCTAAGTTCTGCCATAGCTATGATTCCAAGCTCAACTGCCTCACTTTCTCCTCTAGTTACAAGTTTTTCCTTTCTCGCCTTCTCCTCTTCTCCATTTCCCTTCTCCTCTCCCCTTCTCTCTCTTTCTCTACGTCTTTCTCTTTCTTCACCACCAATCCTTGCCCGAAGACCTCTTCTCCAACGATGTTCGCTTGGCTGGAGGCGTGGCCTCTGCTTCTTGTTCAACAATGAGGCTGTCGGAAAGGCCATCTGGAGATATACCCGTTGCCACGATCGCAGACCCTGAGATGTCGGCTTCGATTGTGGCCTCCACAGAAGACTGCCGTATTCCACTGTGAGGTGATCCGATATAAGAACTAGTATCGAAGCTGCTCTTCTGCTGCACGCAGGTGCGAGACAAACGGTTTAAGCAAGCCTTCTCAACGGACTTGACCTCAGTCGTCAGGCCAGTTGGGGAAAAGGTAACAACCATACCAGGCTTCAACACTCCAGTCTCCACACGACCCACTGGTATAGTTCCAATGCCACCAATCTTGTACACATCCTGAAGAGGCAAGCGTAGGGGTTTGTCAGATGGCCTCTTTGGCTCCTGAACCATGTCCAAAGCTTCCACAAGGGTTGGTCCCTTGTACCAATCCAGATTTGTAGCCTTTAGTAATTTCATCATAGCGAGCCTTGGAGTACTTGGGGGTGGTCGCGTCCATCTTATTGCAACAACAAATCATTTGCCTCACCCCAAGTGTGAATGCGAGCAAAGGATGCTCACGTGTTTGTCCGTCCTTTGAAATACCAACCTCAAAACCACCAGTGGTGGAGTCGATGATGAGTACAGCGCAATCAGCCTGCGAAGTTCCAGTAATCATGTTCTTGATGAAATCACGATGGCTAGGGGCATCAATGACAGTACAGTAGTACTTGGTGGTCTCAAACTTCTAGAGAGCAATATCAATCGTAATACCACGCTCCCGCACAACATTCAATCCAACTGCTATCACCTCTGGTCTTGCTCAATCATGAACAAATTGGTTTACCAATTGGCGTAAGAGAGATTCTACTGCATCAGGTGGCACCATATCATGGCAAGCTTGAACAGCTCATGCAAGTACATGCAGCATTCTTTGTGAGCAGGAGTTCCTTCTGCAGAGTTTTGAGGCAAGTTGCACGGGATGCTCTCACTGAAGCTGAGATTGAGATGGAAAGCATAAAGTCAGAGAAAAACCCAGATAATGATGCAATGGAAGTCATCTCTAAATGTTTTGGCACGTTGTGATGAAGCATTACAGGCTTTACAAGATGCTATTGACAAACAAAAAGAACAAAAAATTTGTTATCCAAGATGAGAAGCACTCACTTAGGAAAGCTATCAGAAAAGAACATGCAAAAGTGGAGCAGCAAGTTGGTACTCTGAGCCATTGACAATCATATTAGGGTAACACAAAGAAAGATCCAGCAGATTGTAGCTGCCAGATTGAAGCTCCTAGAGTAGTACACAAAAATCTTGGTTTTAGTCCAGGATATTGAGGCAAACATTGAGAAAGTCACAAAAGAAATAGCAATTATTCAGGCAGAAAAGCAGCTCATTTTGTTCATAATGAGTTTTCTGTAGGAGTTTTCATTGGACTGAACTGAAGGGACCACAGAATTGTATTGCTGGCATCATCTTCATTCAACGGAGGCTCTGACCCGTCAGATCCAGCCTCCTCAACTTTGGAAGCATTCAGATCCGTATCATTTCCGACTTGTGCTTCTTCTTCACCAGGATCAGTATAATCTCCCTCCGCATCCCATTTTTCCCAGAGGCACTAACCCAGGAGTCAATCTTACCAGTTAATAAGGCTACTTCCCACTGTTGGATGTGAGGCTGATGCAGCTACACAGTATAGTGTTGATGAAAGGGATGCATCAGACAAGATTCTGGAGTGGACTTGCTGGCTTTTCATACTAGTGGTTCTAATATTGCGCTTTGGCCAGGCAGTAGAGCCTTAAAGCAGAATTTTGGGCCTAGATAGACTTCAAAGTTTTACGTTACTGAAAGTGACAAGAAGAATGCATTGGAAGTTGAACATTGCCTAGTTGATAATGGAGATCCCAGATTTTGTGTCAGGATTTTGCAGGAAATTGGAATTCAAGAATTATCTGATGAGAGCAGACATTCTCCCATTCTTAAGAAAATTACAGTTCAGAGAGAAAAATGGGAGTCAGAGTTTAGAAATGGAGAAGTTCTAGTAGGCTGTTCCACAAGTGGTTCAGCTTTTGCCAACACCCCTAAACTTCAGGTTGCAGAGCTTGAGGGAGCATGGGAATGCAAGACTTTTGCAGCAGAGTCAGAATCACTTGATGGTTTTCAAATCTTGGAGCGGATGTGTTTGTTGCTTTCTCATCTTTTCCATTGGATAACTGACTCCAAAGGATTGATAGCATACAAGCAGTCAATTTCAAAAGTGAACAGATATCTTACAGTTTAAGCCATGACCCAGCATTGTATGATAAGAGAGAAGAAGATAATGGGACAACAGACGGTCAGTTGCACTTGAAGTTTGAAGTGCCCAGAGTTGATAGCAATGGTACAACTGCTGGATTCAGGAATAAGAATGTGCAGAATCCTATAATCTACTCCAAGACTTGTTGCATCTAATTTTGACAAGTGAAAGAAGAAGGTATTGACCTACTGAGGGATAAGCAAGCTTTGCAGCGTCTCACTGAAGCAGCAGAGAAGGCCAAAGTGGAACTGTCCACTCTGACACAGACTACTATAAGTTTTCCATTCACTACTGCCACAGCAGATGGGCCAAAGTACATTGGTTGGATGCATTGTGGGAGGCTAGAGTTGTACATGCCATCTGTGTCATCATCTGCACTAGTTAAAACAGGGTGCAGTCCAAACAGGGACAGATTTGGAAAAGTTGCTACAGAAATTAGTAGCATCATTCTAACAACAAAGAAACAACTGGAAGTGATACTAGATATCATAATCTTCGAGTGGAGCCATCAAACGTCTCTTTTGGACACATATTTCTCGAGCTAGAGCCTATTTAGTACCGGCAGTTCACTAGCAGTTTACTGTGGACAGTTCTGGAAATTCTTAAACAGAGAGGGGTATTGCTACTCCTAAATTCAAACCAAGATTTCTACTTGATACTAGACATCCTAACCTTCGAGTCAAGCTATCATACACCTTATTTGGACTTCTAGTTTTCAAGGAACAACATATCTCTTCAACTTAACTGCAATGGCAGCTGAGAACAATAGCTCCAGCTCTAGTGAACAAGGTTGGCTTCAAACACAAGCTAATATTGACAAACTTGTAGTTTCGACTAAACAGTGTATTGCTCTTATAAAGGCATTTATGGAAAAAACAGCAAGACCTGAATCAAATGCTTATGCTCATGGCCAGCATCAATATGCTGATGGTACACTTGGATCAAATGCTTATGCTTATGGACAACATGTATATGCTGATGGTACACACTATGATCTACATGCATCTTATGAATATGAACATCAACAACATGCAAATGAATATGAGTAGTAAGCAAGTACATCTGGACAGCATGTTAATGCTTATAAATATGATGTACCATATCATAATGCAGAGTATCATTCCATTGAACCTTGGTAGCAGAATGGGTATTATGGTCAACATGCTTATGCTTATGAGCATCCATCTCTTCAGCAAAATAGTTATGATTATACTTGTGAAGCTCTCTTGGTTGACCAGCCCAGTTCTTATGGATGTAACAGAAATGGTTATGCTTATCAGTGCACTTCTAGCTTTGATCAACAGCAAGCAAGTGATTATGACCAATACAGTGGGATCAATGATCAAAGGCAACATGCTTATGTATATGAGTAGCAAACATCAGTAGAAGCAAATGCATATGCTCAACCAAACTGTTCCTATGATGTGCAGCAAGGCTATTATCACCATATGCAGTATGAATAGCATGAGCAATATGGTTATGAGTATGGACAGCCATCTGTTGTACATGATGAGCATGGACAGCCATCTGTTGTACATGTTGAGCATGGATAGCCATCTGTTATACATGAACAGCAAGATGACTATGAGCAGCATGTCAAAACTATTATAGAGCTAACCAATGGTGATGAACAGGTGTGTAAATTGCTATCTAAGGCTAAACGTGTTAGACACCTTACTAGTGATACAATACGGGAACTGCATGCTGGGGGCTTATGCTATCGTTGTGCTAAGCCACTATCTTGTAATCACCAAGCCACATGTAGGGCAAAGTCTGCCAAAATAATCTTGCTATTTGAATATTATGATGTAAATGATAGAGAACATCTTGTTGAAGACCATTTTGGTATGAGTCCACAACAAGAAGTTCAACAACAAGAAGTTCAGTTCAAGAAGGCAGATTATGGATAGCATGTGGATTTGGAGGACCATCATGCAATGGAGACTTCGTTAGTGAGTACCATCATGATGATCGTGCTTCCAACAATATTTGATTTCGATCTTATGAAAGTTGATCCAATGCATGGCAAAGATACAACTTTTCCTTTTGATCCGGGAGGCTACAGGCTGATTTTGACCTCCTATATAGATTAGTACTACTATTGAGTATTAGGTAATCTTTTCCTTTATCCCTTGTAATGCTGTACAGAGTAGTACTCTGTTCTATCCATCTCCTCTTTAGCCTGTTTCTAGGTTTGTTTTTTAGGACAAAAACTTTTGGGAAGGGATGGATTGTAAGAAGTTGGGAATAGTTAAAAATGTTGATAATATGCCATGTCACACTGACATTGGTATATAACGAGAGAAGTTGTAATTTTTCATATCTTTTGACAAATTAATACAATTACAGTCTTTCTCTCCCTTCTTGCTCACAGCTTCTATGGCTTCCTCATCTTTCTTGTCTTTCTCTCTCCAAATCTAGTCTTTCTCTCTCCTCATCACTCTTATTCTCTCTCTTCCTGTAGTCTTTCTCTCTCCTCTGCAGTATTTCTCTCTCCTCTTTCTCTCTCCCTGGTTCTCTCTCTGACAGTTAGTTAGTTAATTAATAAGTTAGTAAGATTACTAACTAAATACTAACTAAGGTAAAAACTAACTAACGATAATAGCTGATAATTTTTATTTAGTTAAAAATATATTTAAAAAATCGAGAGTCATAAATATGATAATTTTCTCGAATTGACAAGGACCATAGCCACCCTTCACAGAAGTTACAATGTGAATGAGACTTATGAGCCATATTAATCACTAGTATTAATGTGTATAGTTTGGATGGTCCAAAAATATTAGATTTTGGGCAAAACTAGCATATTCTAGATATTTTAGATATTATCTTAAACAAATATGGAGATTTCTAGAAGTGGATGTCATTTAAAAGAAATGACAAGTGATGTTTTAGTTAGTTTTGGAGATTTTATAAAAAGAAAAAAGATAAAGAGAGTGATTGGCGAAATCATGTGTGTTGCGATCACAGTCTATAGGTAGTAGACAACACTTCGAACATGGAGAGAAAGAAGGAGTGATTTGAAAGCTTTTTAGAAAAGTGTCTTAGGTTTTTACCCCCCTTTTGGAGCCAATGGAACCATCAGATTTATGAGTTAAGCATCAGATCACTAAGTTTTCCAAGAGTCCCTACACCAAGAACTCTTGTTCTCAGCCTCATCCCCTCTTCTCTAATTCATTATAAATATGAGTCATGGAGAGACACAAGGGAGCATAAGGAGACCCCGAGAGGCTACACGAGAGAGAGAGAGAGAGAGAGAGAGAGAGAGAGAGAGAGAGAGAGAGAGAGAGAGAGAGAGAGAGAGAGAGAGAGAGAGAGAGAGAGAGAGAGAGAGAGAGAGAGAGAGAGAGAGAGAGAGAGAGAGAGAGAGAGAGAATAGTTACCCTGAGAGACTGCAAGGGAGAGAGTTAGCTCAATTCCCTCTATCTTGATCCTCGACTTAGCCATCTTCTCTTACACTCTCCCATCTCAAATCTATTCCACCTTCTTAATCTCTTGAGTCTACTTGCGGACGATGACCTCCAAGCAAAGAATCTCATGTGCGGATGGCAATCCTACAACCAGCAACAAAGCTTCGGGCGAAGGCATCACTATAAATCCAACTGTGGTTCCGGTCGTAAGTAATGTATTTCTAAATTGATAGATGCTTGCTTTGATTCTTGCATGAAATTCATTAGGCTCCATACTACAATGTATGAGAATACGTCATGGGAAGGGATAGGCCTCTTCTCACATATTTGAAAGATGGAGTTTGCAAAGTGCATGTATTAAGGGAAGTTAATTGCACTTAGTTGCATATGGCTTATTCATTGATAGAGCAATTGGTTAGGGGTTATGAATAGCATAATCATAAAAAGAATAACATTAGAAATTGTACATACAAGTATTAAGTAAATTTTGCATAGAATCGGTCTTTGATCCCAATGGGGGAGAGCGAATATGCGATGACATTATTATCGCGTCTATTCTTGTATTGTTTGGGAAAAATACAATTAGTTTTTTTGATTGATTGAACAACACTCCAAATGTTTTTTTTCAATCAGCTGATTGTTCCATTTGTGATTTGGATAAATATTCCAAGTGATTATGTTTGATGGTAAAAGCATGGCAAGGGTCAATAATGACAAGTAGCCATGGGAAATAAAGGAATGTTTCAATGGAAGATGATATTAGGCTGATTGACTTGATTGTGATTGATTCTTAATTGGATTAATAAAGGAAGGATATTTTGCACGGGTGGATCATCTCCAAGATTGCACTGCGGATTACCCCGAGAGGTCATTGTTCGATTCATGGGCCGGTGAAAAGGCCAACCACGGAAGTTGTGTCTCGCTCCTAGGTCACTTGGGGTTAGTGGAGCTCTGGAGACCCCTTGCCTAGACCAGAACGGAATTGTAGACTGCCAGAGTCCAACATCTAGGGTGTTGGAAGATTCTATGTGATTTGAATCGGATACTTCTGTTGGACAAAGGGATACATAATTCTCCTGTATGGGCAGGAGACAAAGATTAACTTGAAGATAAGTTAAGGAACTTGTTTGTCAAAAGGATTGCTTGTTTTGTTTTCGTGTCTGTGTTGTAAATTACGTGAATAAACCTTGTTTCCTGAAAGGCTTAATTAATGAAGTTGATTTTAAATGTTGCACATAAATGTGGTAGGACCTAATTAGAAAACTAAAGCTATCAAGGGAAGCAGGTGGATGAAATCCCTGATGGGTCCGTCCTACAGCAGGGTGGTCCTACAGAAGTGGGAGGCTTCTCACAAGGATTTATCACCATTTGACTTTAGGAATTGTTAATTTAGAACTCGATTAATGCAGTTTTAGGGGACCAGAATGGGACTATGCCTACGGGCAGAGAGGTTGAGCGGTGCATTCCTCTCATTTCCCATTTTCTTTAAACTAGGTGCGCTATGGATCTGCTTCGGATTGGGTATCTTTGCATATAGGATGTCCAAAACCCGATGCTAGAATGCTGTTAGGAGACCTTGGCCCTAGGAACCCAGATGTTAGGTTGATCCTAGTGGGTTTTGCCGTGAATGTTCCGTTGGGAGGTTGGCTTGGGAAGGTGATAAACCCTGGAACATTTCTTGGGAGTGCCGGGCGGTGACGCTTAGATTCATTTCTCAATGGACCGCTAAAATGTTATTGGATAGCTGATAGACAGCAGGCATGTTACAGAGAGCTACATCCACCATGTAGATACTTGTGAAACCTCTAATGATATATGGAAGAGATTATATACTTTGTTTGGTGCACAATCAAAGCCATCTAAGTATGGATTACTGATTGAATTGTTCAAGCTAGATATGAATCAAACACATCTCTTGCAACTCACTTAAACTACATGGAAAGTCTATTAACTGAGCTTGCAAGAATTGATCTCAATATGGATGAAGATATTTGTATTGGTGTGTTGTTTGTGTTAACTACATTGATCAACATGCCTAGTCCTAAACTGGTTGACATTAAGGCCTCCTTGCTAGAAGATGAAAAGAATGTAAAATCCAAAGAAGAACCAAGTACCTCTAAATATTAATAAATGTTATATGTAGGTACCAGGTACAAGGGCAAGAAAGATCAATTGGTATGTGACTTTTGTGAAAGGATTGGGCACATGGAGAAATTCTCTCATGCTAGGAAGAGGTCCCAAAGGGCTTATCTAGTTGTTGTTAAAGCAAAAGAAGAAGAAGAAGAAGAAGAAGAAGAACCTCATCAGTCCTTCTATTTTGATAGAATTTTTTAGCCTTATATTGTCCAGACCTAATGCTTCTGACATAAGCTTGTAAACTCCTCATGTAACCTTGTACTATAGCCTCTGTACACTTTGTGAGCCTCTTGTTATAGCCTTTGGATGTCCACCACGTCTTTGGTACCCACACTTATCCTTTTTTGCGACAACCTCTGATGTTTACCATGTTTGTGGTGTGCCCACACTTTTCAGGTAGTTGCTCACTAAAGCCTCTACACACTTTGTACTTCTTTGATTGTGATTGAAGAGAGGTGTTGAGATATTGGCAATCACACTCAGCTTAGCCTCTTTGTATGGAGCAGTGTGGGCTTAGATGTAGAATCCCATATGCATAGTGGTGGAAAGTGCAGCCTAGTCTATTCCTATAAAGCATTGTACTTGCTCTCATTTTGAATGCAATGTCATAGTACTTTTGTACTTCTAGCAAAGGGTCTGTGTCATTATCACTCCACTATAAAAGATTGTGTTTTTGAGTCTAAGCTTCCATCTTGGAACCTAATTCACTTGTTTGACATTTGGTCTTGATGTCTATTACCTCATTAGCTCACTCTTCCTCTTTCAACCTCCTTAGCCATGCTATAAATCCAACATTTTCTACATTAGAGACATCAATATACTCTTTATTTATTTATTTCTTTCTTTCTCTCACTCTCTCACACACACATACATACCCACATCGGCTTGCACAAATCTTGACTAAACCTTGCAAAGGTAGATGGAAGAAAAGTGGACTAACTATCTCTTTAAAAAAAGGGTTTTTTTTTTGTTTTTTTTCAAGATTTAGCATCAAGTGTGGGTTTTTAATTGATGTTCATCCTATTGAGTATCCATTTTCCAAAGGAAGAATGATAAGGGATGGGTTTAATCCTAAGACCTTCACAAAATAAATAAGCTATTCCTACCATTACTAGGTGTGGATGACAATGAAAAGTGGTGAACCCCGATCAAAAAGGTTAGCAAAAACTAGGGCAATTACCACTTGAGAACTATTGGGATATAAACCCAATGGCATTATTACTTGCCCCTATTTGCATACGAATGAGGGTCAGTACGTCGAACGTATTCCCTACACCTTAGACGGTCATTGCTGTTTACACCAAGACAAACCCAAAAAGGGTGAATGCTAAGCATTCAAAAATAGGGACTCCACCTTAGCAGATGTCATGAGCACTCCCTTCATTGTTTTTTGTGCTTGTATATTTAGGAACATTTTATGTGAAAGGATTGTATGACCCAAGCTCACAAAAGGAATTGGAATATTGAATCATGTTAAATTCATGGAGGGCGGGCCAAACCACCCCCAATTAGCTACCAACCCTATCCAAGGGGGTTCTAAATAACCATGACAGGAACATGGACCGAACCCGCCATGAGAGGTCTCTACGTGGATTAGTTTGAACATGGAAGGATGCTTGAATGCCAGGGGGGCTCTAGCTATAAATTCCCTACCTTTGGGTCCTACTCAAACGATCTACGTGACTTGAGATGGATTCTTAAGGCCCTGTTACTAGTGCAAGGGTGGAAACTTGGAGGAAATAAGACAAATCCTCACGGACTGCAAGAATCATCCTTTTTGGACAAGACTTGTATCTTAGTTAAAATGCTAATATAAAGTTTACTTCCAAGGAACTTGTTTTTGAATTGTTTTCATGTCAGTGCCATAAGTTACGTGAACAAACCCTGTTCCCTAAAAGGCTTAATTAAGGAAGTTGATTTTAGATGTCACATATAAACATGGTAGGACCTAATTAGATAACTAAAGAATGCTTATTGAGAGAAGTGGGTGGGCGGAACCCCTGATGGGTCGGTCCTATGGCAGGGTGGTCCTAGAGAATTGGGAGGATTCTCACAAGGTTCTACCATCGTACAACCTTTAGGTATTGTTAGGTTAGAACCCGATTCATGCCGTTTTAGGGGACTGAAATGGGACTATGCCCAGAGAGGTTGAGTGATGCATTCCTCTCATTTCCCATTCTCCTTGAACCAAATGCAGCATGGGTTAGCTTCGTCTTGGGTACCTCTGCGTAAAGTAGGATGCCTAGACCTTGATGCTAGAATGTTGTCAGGAGACCTTGAAAATTAGAAACCCAAATTCAGGTTGATCCCAATGGGTTTGGCCGCAAACGTTCTATTGCGAGGCAGACTCAGGAAACCCTAGGTGATAAACCTTGTAACATTACATGGGAGTGCTAGGTGACATCGCTTAGATTCGTCTCTCAATGGACTACTAAAAACATGCATGGACAGTCGATAGACATGCATGTTACACTCAACCATGGCATGTTGCTTTGAAATTGTAATATCCCTCATGCTTTCTCTCCCCCCCCCCCCATGCGAACCCCCCCTTAAAGAGATTTTTATTTTTATTTTTAAAAATTTTTAATCTCCCTCTCTCTCCCCCTATCGACTGCATGGCGAGGAGAGAGAGAGATAGAGAGACTGAGTAAGAGGAAGATAAGGGGGCATGCAACCCCCCAGGTGGGAGGGGTGGCGGCCATACCACCCTCCTCCCCCTCCTTAAAAAGAAGAAGAGGAGAGAGAGAGAATGAGAAGAAGAGTAGAAGAAGAAGAAGAAGAGGAAGGAAGAGAGAGAAGTAGAAGAAGAGAGAAAGAAGAAGAAGAAGAAGAGAGAGAGAGAGGAGAAGAAGAGAAGAAGAAGAAGAAGAATTAATGAAGATACGCCCCTCCCCCTTCAATCTCTTCCTCCACTCAAGGAGAGGCAGCAAGAATTTTGCATAGAAGAGTGCGGGAATTTCTACCTCTCCTACATGCGTCTTTGAGTATGGCCTTGAAGTGTAGTTCCACAAAGATGGTTGGAAATCCTGCAAGCATGGATGGAGGTTTGAAACAAGGTGGCACCGCAACTGCGAACGGTTCACCAAGCATCAATACCGCTGGAATCACGACATCACCCCAAACCCAGGTATGAACATAGTTATGATGTAGGTAATGAATAAGATAATCTCCGTTGTAAGATGACATCGTAATAGGTGAAATTGATTAGAAACTGCATCGTAAATTACCAAAAATTCTTGCATAAAGTGCATTGTTCCTTGCACAAGTTCATGCTTAAAATGCATTTTATAGGACATTGAAAGAAACGAGTGCATCTCCATATCGCAAGATGGATTCTAAGGTACATGTAATAATCTGCTGAAAAGATTAAAGTGTAGCTAGGCTCATACAATGATCACATAAAGTTAGATCATTCAAGAAGGTCATAGATCGTGTAAATAATTACATGGAGGATAATGTTAAGATTGCATGCAAAGAAAGCACCTTCGCATGTGTGGCACAATGTCAAAATTGTAAGCATTGAAATGAAGGCATGGAATTACGTTGCGTGCTTTAAAGTTGTTGGGAAAATTCAATGTTGTTTGTAATCTACCAACTGGGATTGAGATCCATGAATCCCATGACAAGGTCCTTAGTGACTTCAAGAGGGATAGGTAAAAGCTTAAGCACCTGTGAGTATTATTAAGAGGGCTTAAGAAGATTATACTTAAGGCGAAGTAGGTATGTTCTAAAAAGAACCATCTTGACCAACCATGGTCAAGGGGATAGACAATCTTGATCAATTAAGATCAAAGATAAAGGTACATAGGTACTTCAAGGGATTTAGGAGATAACCAGCAAGTTGACCAACCAAGGACAACGGGGTTGTCCATGGTCTATCTTACAAGGAGACCTAAGGCAAGGATAATTAGGTCGGTAGGGTACAGACCCTAACCCGAAGATAATGGGGAAACAAGAAACCTAGCTTGACAAGCCCTTGGGATCTTGCCAAGTTGCGAACGATCCATGATCGAATGCTGGGAGCATTTGGGAGAAAGGAATCACATCTTAGCAGTTGGTCATACAAATGACCTCTGAGATGATTGTGATTGTACACTTAGGTACATTGTTTGAACTTCTTTGCTCAAGGAACTAATTCAAGGCAAAACACTTAATGCTTTAGGTTAAAAGCTTGGAGGGAGAGGTAGGTTCAATTACCTCAGACTACTTGCCTAGCCCTATCCAAGGGGGTTGTTAGCCGTGCCGGATATTTGGACCGAACCCGCCGTGAGATGTCTCTCCATGGGTGCTGTTTGGAGCGGGAGGATGCTTGGGTGCTAGGGGAGGCTCTGGCTGTAAATTCCTTGCCTCCAGATCCCGCACAAGAGGCCAACGTGACTCGAGATGGGATCTCGAGGCCCGTGTACTAGTCTACAGGCAGAAACTTCGAGCAGCAATCCTGTTGATTGCTGGGATAGCCTTCGGCCATGATACTTGATGTATTCTGGGATTATGATAAATAAATATCAAAAATTTGAAAAAGAAACTTGCTTGATGACATTGTTTTTGTGTCAGTGCCTAAGTTACGTGAATGAACTTGTGTTTAAATTGATTAATTAAGGAAGCTGCCTTGCATGTCAAACATAATGTGGTAGATAATTAGATAACTAAGCAAACCAAGGAAAGTGCGGTGGACGTGACTTGGGTCCATCCTATGGAAGGGTGGTCCTAGTTAGTTGGGAACTTTTCTCAAAAGACATCATAACAAGACTATGAAGACCTAGCGTTAGTAGAGTTAGAATCCCGATTTATGTTGTTTTAGGGTAACGGAATGGGACTATGCCTTATGGGCAGAGAGGTTGAGCTTCGCATCCCTCTCATTTCCCATTCTCCATGAACCAAGTGCAGCATAAATTCGCTTTGACTCTGTTGTTCCTACGCAAAGTGGTTCATCTGGAGCTCGACGCTAGCTACCTCCTAGAGACTTTGTTGATAGGAAAGGAGCCCTGACTTTAGGTTGATCCTAAGTGGGAACGGCTGGACACTTTTGCTCGGGGCAGACTCAGGAAGACCTAGATCGCAAACCCTATGGCATTCCTTGCGAGTGCCATGCAACGCTTTCTAGACTCTCTTCCCAATGGGCTGCTAAGACGTGTCCCACAAGTGGATGAGCGGACACGTTACAGAAATGGTTACATTGTATTTAACTTTGGATGAAGGGATATGTGGGTTCAAGTCATGGCTTACATGTAGTCATCCATCAGACTGTGCTAAGTGTTGAGGATCAAATTACATTCTTAACCTTAGTATGCATGTGGGTGCCTTATTTACTATGTATGAAACGACCCTTGAATGCCATGGGAAGTCATGTAAAAAGAGGATGTCTTGGTTGTAACTTCTTGTATGCATCTTTCTAGATCTATCTTTCATGTATAGTCAAAATCCTTTAGGATGGTGTCCTATTGGGGTTGTTGAGGTTGTAACCTAAATGTTTGTCCTCTGTCTCCTTGAAATCTAATGTTGTTTATTATGGTTTCTTCATTCAAGAAATATGTAATTATTAATATTTAGGACAATGGTTATTCTTGGCCATCTATGATGTGACTTGAAATCATGTACTAGTTTTCTAAAAATTGAATGGTGTTTTGTATAATTTTCTCATTTGGGAAGAATGTAGAGACTATAACATTTTCAGGATAGCATTTTCCTTCTATTGTCTACAATGTAACCTAAATTTTTGTATAATTTTTTTTGAAGAATATTTGCTATTTTCTATAATTTTTTATTCAAGAAACTATGGTTTGGATTACGAGTATTCATGGTAGATTTCTATGTTGGCTATTATTCTTGTTTTACTGTGGTAGAATATGCCAATACAAGAGGTAAGAAAGATAGGTGGAAGTTAGCTAGGCAAGCTAAGCAAGCAAGAGAGACTTCCCTTGGAGACTACCATGAGAGATATCGTGAATACGGTGGATCTAGAGAGAGGTGACCACTCCAAAGACCAAACAAAAGGGATAAATGTGCACAAATGCACGTATACAAAAAACAGAATGTTGACACATCAGAGTTATTCAAGAGGCAACATAGATCATTATGCTCATGCAAAATGCTATGCAATGGTGTTCACTTGCCCAAGCATACTTTACAATCATGGTAATCCTGATGATGTAGATGATGATATAAAGTACAAAATGCATACATAATGTCTCGATCAAACTATAATCAAAACCTTGTCACCATTAAGAGAAAAAAGCCACCCCCTCTCAAAGTGGAAGGGAAAGTTGGAGAGAGTCATCCTCTCCCTATCAATTTGAAGTACAGAAGATGTACCCAAGCCAATCCTAGGTAGTAGCTACTATTGAAGAATTGGTCGATTGATTGCCTTGGTTAAAACATTTGCAAAATTTTCAGATGATGGCACAAACTCTAGGTGAATAGTGCCCATGCACATCCACGGGGTGATGATGGAGTCACTAGCTATTGTAATCATACTTTGGTTGTTGCAATAGATGATAGTTAGAGTAGCACAAGGTAACTGAAGTGCCATTAGCAAGCCCCTTATATAGATGGCCTCGATGGTACCATCATAAAGCACTTAATATTTTTCCTTGACCATGGAAGTTGCACCATAATAATTCACTACCTGGGGAGTGAAGCACTAAAGTAGCTAGGCTCCACAATCATGAGTTGCTAGTTATCCACATCCTACATCTTGCTTTGGTTAGTGGTCAATGTCTTTTGTCTCACACAACCAAGAAGAGAGCTTGCTCTGGTTAGTAGATAGTAGACACAACTCACCTAGATCTCATAGTCTATTGTCTCATGTAGCACTGAAGGGGGGAGTAAAGTGTAGGTAATGCATAGTTAATAATGTGTAAGTCTTAAGAACGGGGTGGTGAATGGAGCACCAAAGGAGGGGGGGTCAGAGAAATACATGTGTAATTCTCAAGAATGGGGAGTGAAGTAGAGGAAAAATGATGCTAGGAGAGTGTGTGAAGGGTAATATCGATGACAAACTAGAGAAGGGCACGATTGCAAAAAATATTGCTAGTGAAGTGGGATGAGAGAGATAGAGAGTGATTTCTCTTCAAGTATGATGGTGCTAGGATCTCTTGTCCAACCAGAATGAATGTATCCTTGCAAGCATAAACATGACCATAAGTCAAACCATAAGAATAGGTACATTGAATATATCTCAAACCATGTAAATAGACAGGTTCAATGTGACATTCTAGGTGCAATAAAATACTGACTAAGCAAGCTAACTGAGTAAGCTTAATCTAGCCTAGTGTGAATCAACCAAAGAAGCTTCTCTGCAATAGACCTATAGGTATGTTCATCGAAAGGCTAACCAAGAGTATCCTTGGATAAGTGGAGAGTGGGATCAAGAGGCATGGCCATAGGCCATGTTTGATTTGTGCAATACTATTCTACCAATTGAAGAGTGTACTTTTACTGTAACACAAAAATATAATCCTCTAATCGAACTACTTGTTAAAGATTTAGTCATTCCCTAGATTGGCATTGTTAGGCTACAATGGTACAATTATTTATCTCAAGTACAATTACAAATTTTCTATCAATTTGGATATTTTTTAGCAAGTCACCAGGAGTGAGCACTTTATTTTGAGCAATTTGGATAGGCAATGGATAGGTGGCAGTGCCATGTGGCATGCCACTTATAGATTGTTTATGCAATTGTTTATGCAATTGGCCAGTTTTGGGTATTTTTCAGTTAGTCACCAAGAGTGAGCACCTTATTCCAGGCAAGTTGAAGACAAGCAACAATGCCATGTGGCATGTCACTTGCAAATTAGTGATGTAGTTGGCCAATTTGATAGCTGGCCATTGACAATTGGTTGGTTAGTTTTAGTTGGCCGACCTTGTCATTTTGATGGCCATTTTAATGCTATTTATGTTAGCCCTAGTTTGTCTATGCATTCACTTGAGATTGGCTAGAGGAGATACTTTGATAATCTATTTGCATATCTACCTTCTTCATTTTAGCATTCGTTTACTACAAATTTTTGTGTTCTATGGTCTCTTTTCTCTCTCCCTCTTCTCTCATGTTCATTGTCTTTCAATCTTATCCATATGCTTTTGCGTTCGTTGCACTTGACATGGAAACAAAGCAGTGTAAAAGGGTTGATTGATCATGGTAAGACCTGAATCGGAGGTTTGTTAATGACAAAAGTTTGAGTTTTCATCATTCAGAGGTTGAGGCAAATAGGTGAGGCATGGGAAATGAGAAAAGTTCTTGTTTTTTGTAAGTTTTTATTGTTGGTGAAGGAGAAAAGTCTTTCAGTAGATTTTGATTTTTCATTGCCTCCAACACTAGTTGAAACTTGTTTGTGATGAGCAGAGGTAGTTCCAATAGACACCATGTGTGGAGTTAGAGGGGGTTGCCTTTGTTTTTGTGTAGGTTATTTAGTTGACAATGTCTTTTGAGATCGATGCAGCATTTTAGGTTATTATGGACTGTAAGGTCCTCCTATTATTGGCTCTTCCTTTATATTAGAAGCTTGATGGGGAGAATGATCACATCTCGTAGTATTGATGCTTGCAATGTTGGACTCTTATGATTTGGCAAAGCTTGTGACTAAGGTTTTAGACCCTCCTATGGCTTGTGATGCCTCCAAGCTTTCTACAGATGATAAAGTTGTGTTGCTCAAGGTACATACATATTGGGATAAACTTGGACTCTAGATATTATGCATCTATTCTTTCCTCTTTCTCTCTTGCACTCTAGCTGTTATTGCTCATATCAATCACTTGACTATGTATCAAGAGATATAGGCAGAGTTGGATCAAAAGTACAATCGGATGACTGTTGTGAAGCAAGTATCTATGGAGGTTCAGATGCAGACTTTCAGCCCCAACAAATCTTATTCTATATGGGAGCATGTCAATAAGCTTTGACAATTGCAGATATTGATCTAGAATCTAGGGAAGGTGATTAGCTAGGAGCATATGTCAATGAATCTTCTTTCATAGTTACTACCTCGATTTAGTGCATTTTATTTTTCCTTGATTGCCTTAGGGCAGGTAGAAACCCTTAAGTGGGAGGAGTTGGTTCTGATGGTCTTAGACTAAGATTAACAACTCAGGTCAGAATGCTCCCAAGTTAGAGGCATTGACATGTCAATCTTCCCAACAGAAGGGGAGCAAGAAGAAGGAGGAGAAGTCCAAGCAAGATAAAGTCGAGGAGTCTACTTGCCACATTTGTGGCAAGATAGGTCATTGGAAGGAGTGCCCTAGCAAGGACAAGAAGGACGCTAAGAAGAGAAGACTATAAAGGGATTTGGAGTAGTGGTTGCTCCTTCATTGCCCATATTCCTCCACTTGGAGGTGATTGAGGTATTTTGCTTATGCATCCAATGCATGGAAAAATTATCATAAGTGACAAGTCTTTTTAAGTCTTGATCAAAGGCACAAGTGATATGCAGTTGATTCTGAATAGGCAAGGTGGTGCTCACACATCATATGTTCTCTATGTGCCAATTTTAGGATATCATCTTCTTTCAAAGAGAAAAAATTGTGTTCTTAGTCTTATATTCAAGTTTAATAAGGAATCTTTTTGAGTTCTTGATGGAGTACCTCAATAGGTTCTTTGTGCTAGTCATTAGGAGAATGGAGTCCACAAGATGCAAACTTCATCTACCTTTTCTTCTCTTCTTTTTTCTTCTCAATCTCAGACTGAGCTATGGAATTCTTGGTTTGTCCACCTCAACTATAAGTACCTTCAAAAGGCAGCTCATGGTCAGCTTGCATATGGATTGCTAGAGATTGGGTGAGCCACTTACAATGTGTATCTTGCATTTGTGGCAAGCAACATAGAGATGCTATTTCTAGTAAGCTTCACAAAGGGCTAAGGAGACCTTGGAGCTTGTCTCGACAGACTTATGTGAATAATATGGATAGCGTTCCTTAAGGGGAGTTTATAGGTAGGTTTTCAATCAAAGCTGAAACATGGTGTACATCATGCAAAGTAAGCATACTGCCTAAAAGAAACTATAGCTAGACATCTCTCGTACCAACAATATCCAATGTTACGTCATTAGCCAATCTAACAAATCTTATCATTTTATGATAGGAGTGGAACCACTCTTAATGAGGGGTAACATGAAATAAAGCCCCAAAATCAATCAACCAAAACTAAGCACAGGTGGATAAGGCATCAATCAATTGAAAACATCAAGAGAATAAGTTATAAAAGTATGTAATCCCTAGCAGAATTAGTTTGCATGACATTAATCTTTTCAATCTTAATGCTGCACTTGCTAGGGGCAATGCTATGATCATCATTCTTTTCCTACACTTTGCCATTTTCCTTTTCCTTGCACTTGTCATCATGCATTTTATGGTACTCTGGACAAATATGACATTGCTCCCCATAATAATGACAAGTCAATGTGGACTTATGACCATGAGATTTACTACAAGACTATCCACATGATTGAGAATAAGACTTTTGAGAGTCTCTTCCATGAAAATCATTACTGCTCTTACCATTATCACCTATGATTGTCAAAGCATGAGAACTATGGGAAGCATCAATATTCTTTTTGTTAATCTCTTCATTCGGGAGTGCATCCTCTACATCCTACAATTTCAGCCCATCAATAGGCGTATTTGCACAAATAGTAGTATGAAATGTATCCCATAACTCACGCAAAGTAATCAACAAGAACAAGAGAGGATGATTCTCCTTAACGTCATTCCCTTACGAATACAAGTAATTGAAAATAGAATGAAACTCATGTAAGTGCACGGACATGGAAGTCCCCTCCATATAAAGGTCCATGAGTTGCTTTAGCCAATACATCTATGAAGCAAGACTTTCTTGCCATAGATATCATGAATCTTCTCCCAAACTACCAAACAATCTGCCCTTTAGAGGCAACATTATATAAAACTTGCTTAGAGAGTGAAAAAATGAGTGTAGATTTACACAAGTCATCTAGTTTAGCCTAATCCTATATATCAAAGCATTTGGGTTTTACATCCTCATGTCTCAATGGATCAATCTACAATTTTTGCACTAGAATCTACCAAATTTGTGCTTTCCAATAGCTATAATTTGTGCCATCTAACTTGTCAATGCTAGAGATAGTACTATCATTCGTCTCACGAGCCATGATGCAATGAATGAAAGTATAGTCCTAGACAAAGAGGTTTTGTAAATGTCATCAAACAAGCCAAAATCGAGACCAAGATAATGTCTAAATAGATGAAATCAGCAAAGAGGTTGTCCACTAACTACCAAAGTTTAACGATTGAGTCAAAGAATTTTCCCTCATGGATGATGCATAAACTATTAGTGAACACTGAGCATGTGACTAGTACTACCGAGAGCTATCAAATTCAATGTGTCAGAGTGGGATACATTCAATATACATAATTTTCATGCATATAGTAGGTCTCAAGATAACAAAATAGAACTACTAGATACACAATTGACTAAGCAAGTGTAAAGAAGCTCAATACATAGCCAAGTAGGATGAATACATCATGGACAACAACTTGATAGAGATAGGCACTGGCTCAAAGCACAAATCAAATCAACCCACTAGGCAATGATTGCATCCAAATAATATTCAAAGAGCATAGACATAACTCAACCGAGTCTCACGATCTCACTGAAGTAAGCTCAATTGAATAAACCAAAAGCTTTGCTGATGCCAGGAGGCATATTCCACGGTGGATTCCATGCCATGGTGGATTCCGTGAGGTTTTATGGTGGATTCCGTAAACTTTGATGACCAGGGCTCATACACAAAGTGGATTCTTTGTGCGAGAAGTTGATGGGGACGCCTGTCCTTTTCGGGCGTTTCATTAATTTAGTGTATACATGGGTGATTCCATAGCGGGTGATTCTGCAAAATGCATATTAAATTAATAAACGTTTATGAGTTTAGAGTGCGCACTCGTAATAAATTAAGGTTAGGATTTATTTCTAACCAGTTGATTTATTTATGTAGCTGAAGACTGCTAGGTATTCACTTTTGTCGATTTAATTGTATTATTTTACTAACGATTGTGAATGCTTCAGTTGATGTGTAGAGATAGCAGCAGTGGCGAAGGAAAGCATTGGAGTCTAGCGAGTATTCGACCTATGGATTATATTTTGATAGGCGCCACGCCTATATTTTGTCATGTCTATTGAGGCATCAATTTTTTATTATTATTTTGTATGTGCCTATGTGCACGGATATGTTATTTCTATTTGGACATTGTGTTGGGCGTGCCAGACTCTATGGGCACCGTCCATTAGCTTTATTTCCTATTTTTTGTAAAAGCAAACTCAAAAGCTAAAAGCTTGTCATATTTTTGTAAATTGGGCTATTATTGAGCATGAAGATGGAAATATACATAAAATACATGCTTTGTGGAGCGCTCACACAAGGCATGGGGGAGATTCAACCCAATTGGTCTCTTGCTCTTGTCGTTCATGCTTTTTACATTGTAATTTGTGCAAAAAGGTAGAGTTCATTGTTCTTGGGGACCTTCCGGGATTCACTACGTGAGCATACTGCGATCGATCTGCGCACCAGTGGTATCAGAGCGGAGCTGAGATCAAGAGCTTCCAATCGCTACCCATCTCGTGCGAAGGCGGAGCTCCTGGAACGATCGGGCTCTACGGTCAATCTCGTCGCGAACCGTCGATACAGGCAGACTTCTGGCGATCAAGAACCCCTGTTTCTGTCATCAGATCACGAAGGACCAAGCTGTACAGGCGGAGGACCACTCCCTCATCTCCATAAACAAGTCGTGGATATACACTAAGGAACCTCCATATCTAACTTCTTCAAAATCTTAGTAATAAAGCTTAAAAGCTTAAGGAAGCTTGATAATCTTCAAAAATCGTCATCGAGGTGTAAGAGTAGGTCCGATTTTTCCGCGTGGCGGAAAAAAACGGCCCCCCCCACGACTGCGCCGTTTTTGATCCATTAAGCCCCCCCTCTAAAGCTTAATCTATTAAGCTTAAATCATTAAGCTTAAACAAGTCAGACAAATCAACTTTGGTCAGCAACTCCAGGTCCCGCACTCCAGAAATCAAGTTCTACAAGTCAACTGTGATCAAGTTCTACAAGTTCACTAAGTCGGCTAAGTTCTGCAAGTCTGCAACTCTGCAAGTCACCTAAGTCTGCAACTCTGCAAGTCAGACTAGTCAACTGGAGTCAGAACTGACTTGTGCTCAAAACTCCTAGAAGGGTTGTTCCTGCGCAGAAACTCCGAACTGCAAAGTTGTTCGTGGCAAGGTATTCTACCTATACGCAGGTTTGCTGAAGCATTTTCAGCATACGAAGAAGGAAAAATCGCAGATTTTCTGAAGATTGAGAAAGAAATACCCAAAAACACATAAGCCTTGTAACCCCGAATTTGAGCTACGCTCATCCCGCTAACCTGATTTTGAGTGAGAAAGGTCTTTTGAGTTTTACAGGATGATGGAACCACATATGGATGATTCTATGGCTGAAGACGACCTACCTGAGCCTACGATGGAGCAAAAGCTGGACCTAATCATGATGCAATTGGAAGAAGAACAAAGGGCTAGGCAAGCATTGCAAGCGCAATTGGCAAAATTACAAAGAGCGTCTACGGACAAAGAAGAACCTCAAGCTGAAGATTTGATTCGACGTACCATCGACGCCACCCTTGAAGCTCAAACCATTTGCAAGGAATCAAAGATAAGTAAACAAAGTTTCAAATTTCGTACTTTCAATGGCATACGAGAAGGAAAGACTGTTTTATCATTTATTAGTCAGTTTGATGACTATTTTCATGAGGAAACTTATCCAGAAAAAGATAAAATCAAGTGTGTTACTAATCATTTGGTAGACAGAGCATCACTTTGGTGGACTGTAGTACGCAAGAGCATAGAATGTCCTGCTACTTGGGAAGATTTCAAGAAGAAGTTCATGCAGAATTTTCTTCCACCGCAATTTCATGAGAAGGCTATCAAGCAATGGGATCTACTTCAACAACGGGATCGTGAGCCTATACCTCAGTATACAGAGCGTTTTTGGAATGCACTCCTACAGCTACGCATGCTTGAAGACGTACTAGAGACGACACATAAGCGGAAGTATATGTCTGGATTTCTTGGACATTACTACGCTGAAGTGAACATGTTCAAGCCTGCTACTCTTGAAGACGCCATTTCACTAGCTCACGACACTGAAGATAAGCTACGCGGTAGAGATAGACGAGCACAGCAATTCCAATCCAATGGTAATTATGGATCTAAACAATTCAATTCCAATTTTAGAAGATTTAATCCAGGTCGTTTCTCTTCATCATCTTTCCGCAAGAATTGGGCTAAACCACCTGCATTACCATCCAATGTCAATCCAAATCCTAAGCCTATTCCACAAGCTGTCAAGATTGTGGGAGAGAAGGAAGGAGTCTCGCTTGAAGCTTTCTTGCTTGCACAATGGGGGAAGACACACAAGGGTGGAGGCTGAAAACAGTTTTCCTCTTCTTAGTTGTGTAAGCCAAAAGAACACAAGTACAAAGAAATAGAAGAACCCTATATATGGGTCTCAAACCAAACTCAACTAACTAAGGTGGTATACTAACTGAGCCACGAACTAGAGTAGATAAGGATAGCTATCATGTAGCTATTATTCATGGGCGGTGTACCAACCGCGTCTGCAACTGACAAGTCGGTGACATAAATATACAACGGTCACCCTGGCGTATCACGAGTGGAGCTCGATATCTCAACACTCCCCCTCGAGCTCAATCCCAATTCCTGCACACCAAGCAGGTCTCTGAACTTGCGCAGCTTCTCTGCGCCCAATGCCTTCGTGAATATGTCAGCTACCTGATCCTCTGTGCTGACATAAACTAGATCAATAAGACCTAGTAAAACCCTCTCTCGCACATAGTGATAATGCACCTCAATGTGCTTTGTTCTAGCATGATAGACTGGGTTATTTGCCAAGTGTATACTACTCATGTTGTCACAATAAATGACAACTGGCCCATCTGTAGACTGATGCATATCATAAAGTAGCTTATGCAACCAAGCTACCTCACATGTAGCCATTGCTGCACCCCTGTACTCAGCCTCTGTGCTCGACAAGGCAACTGTAGGCTGTTTCTTGCTGCTCCAAGTGACTGCAGCACTCCCAAAAGAGAATACATATCCACTGGTAGATCGTCTATCAGAAATACTACCAGCCCAATCAGCATCAGTGTATCCATGCAACTGTATCTGAACCCCAGTCTCATAAAATAGTCCATACTGCAATGTGGACTTCACATACCTAAGTATGCGTCTAGCCGTATCCAAATGTGGTTTCCTTGGAGCCTGCATAAACTGACTTACCAATCCAACAGCATAGCTCAAATCTGGCCTGGTAATAGTCATATAAATCAAACTTCCTACTATGCGTCTGTACATAGTAGGGTCTTCTAGAAGCTCACCTGCATCTGTGCTCAGCTTCACATTTTGCTCCAAAGGAACTGAAATAGGCTTACAGCCTGTCATCCCATATTTGGACAGCATGTCCAATCCATACTGCCTCTGCAAGAGCTGTATCCCACTTGGTGATCTAATCACCTCAATGCCCAAGAAATAACGCAGCTCTCCCAAATCCTTCATCTCAAACTTCTGCTTCAATAGCATTTTCACATGAAGGATATCTTCATCACTGTCACCTGTCATAATCAAATCATCAACATAGATGACAAGCAGCATAATACCTTTCTCTGTTTTTCTCACATAAAGTGAGAAATCTGCCTTGGAAATCTGAAAGCCAATAGTGACAAGATACTGTCCTATCTTGTCAGACCATGCTCTAGGTGCTTGCTTCAAGCCATACAAGGCTTTCTTCAACCTGCAAACAAACTCAGGATGAACAGCATGCACATAACCTGGTGGCTGCTCCATATAGACCTCTTCTTGCAAATCACCATGCAAGAAGGCATTCTTTACATCCATCTGATGTAAAGACCATCCCTTTGATGCAGCCATAGCAATGACTGCTCTTACGGTTGCCATCCTTGCAACCGGACTAAATGTTTCTTCATAGTCAATGCCATATGTTTATGCATACCCCTTGACTACTAATCTTGCCTTGTATCTGTTCACAGAACCATCAGCATTGTGCTTCACCTTATAAACCCACTTACAGCCAATTGCATTCTTACCTTTAGGCAAAGGTACTAACTCCCATGTAGCATTTGCTTCCAAGGCATCCATTTCTTCATCCATGGCTTTCTCCCATTTTTCTTTTCCCATGGCTTGCTCAAAAGATGTGGGTTCTGGTTCCTGTATCACTTTGACCATATATGCATAGTGAATGGCTGTAAATCCATCATATTTCAGCCTATCCACAGGATACCTAGCTCTTGTAGACCTGCGCAAAGTAGGTTCACTCCCAGGTGCTCTCAAAACATCCCTGGTCTTCCTTACTCCAGGTGTAACAATAGAAGGAATACCCAACTCATCATCAATGCTCTGTTCTGAGCCACTGGATTCACCATCCACATAAGAGTGACCTGCATTCACATCAAACATGGGCTGATCAACCTTCTCTTTTCCTTTTCGTGATACCTGCATACCACTATCTGCATTGCTTTGAGAAGATTCTCCTGATCTCAATCTGCTTGTCCATGGCGAAGAATGTGAACCACTGCTAGAGGACGCTCCAGGTCCACTAATATTTTGTGACTGCTGCTGTGAATTCTGTGTAGCATTACCATTTTGTGCATCTTCATCATCAATCACATTTACTGGTCTATACCAGCTACTCATCTCATCAAAAACAACATCTCTGCTCACTGTAAACTTACGAGTAGAAGGGTTATAGCATCTATACCCTTTTTGCTGCAGAGAGTAACCAATAAAGATGCACTTCTCAGCTTTTGGATCCAACTTGGATCTCAGCTCATCTGGCACATGTACATAGGCAATGCAACCAAAAATTTTCAAATGAGAAATATCTGGTTTCCTACCAGTATACCTCTCCTCTGGAGTCATTCCATGTATTGCTGCAGTGGGAGTTCTGTTCATTATGTAGACTGCTGTAGCAACTGCTTCAGCCCAATAAAAATCTGGCAAGTCTTTTTCATTGAGCATGGCACGAGATACCTCTCCAATATGCCTGTTTTTCCTTTCTGCAATTCCATTTTGTTGTGGGGTATAACTGCATGAATATTGCTGCTTTATGCCATGCTCCTGCAAGAACTTTGCAAACTCATTTGAGAGGTACTCTCCCCCTCCATCTGACCTTAGGCATTTTATCTGCAAGCCTGTTTCTTTTTCAACCATAGCTTTAAGAGTTTTGAAATGCCCAAAAACTTCACTTTTCTTTTTCATAAAATACACCCAAACTTTTCTGCTATAGTCATCAATAAAACTGACAAAATAATGACAGCCTCCAAGAGATGCAGCTTTAGTTGTCCACACATTAGAGTGAATTAATTCCAATGGCTTGTCACTCTCTTGAACATGTCTAGGAAATGGTTTCCTTGCCTGTTTTCCAAACTGACAGGCTTCACATACCTTATGCATTTCTGCAACCTTGAATTTGGGCAATCCTGCAACAATATTTTGGGCCTGCATTGATTTAAGTCGCTGTACATTAACATGACCAATGCGTTTATGCCAGATATCAATATCTGCAACTACACCGGTCCCATGTGCAAACATTGCTGCACTCAATTCAGACATGTCTGCATCCAATGTAAACATTCTGCCCTTCTTCTTTCCTTTTGCTATCAAGCGACCTTTATTTTTCATATCCTCAACAAAGCATCCATGAGGATTAAATCTGACCTGCAAGCCCTGTTCAACCATTTGACCAACTGAAACCAGATTCTTGGTAATATTCGGGACATGAAATACATCGGACAGGTATTTCTTTTTCCCACCCTGCATAGACAAGGGAATTTTTCCAATCTGCACAATAGGATGTGCAGTATCATCACCAGTCTCCACAAATCCTGGTTTTTCCATTTTCCTTGCATCCTCCATCCATTCTGCATGACCTGTCATGTGGTTTGATGCACCTGAGTCAACATACCATACATCATTGCTTTCTTCTGCACTTGTCATAGAATTGTTCATGTGCTGCACCATGAACAAATGCTCATTTCTGTCATCACCCTGTCTACTAGAAGATGCATAATTCCCTTGTTGCAGTTTTCCATTCATGATGTCATTCTGCTTTTTATAGCAGTCTTTAGCCATATGACCCATTTTACCACAATAGTAGCATTCAACATTACTGTTTGCATTTTGGCCTCTTTGCCATCCACCACGACCTCTTTGGCTCCCCCTGCCTCTAGACTTACCACGTCCTCCTCCATAGGACTGGTTTTCTTGAGTTTGCTGCATATTCTAATTTCTGCCACGGCCTCCAAATCGGCCTCCTCTACCTCTGCCTCTACCTCTTCCAGCATTTGAGTAGAAGACAGCTTCTTTTGAAGTTCCTCTTGAAGAAGATGCACCACCATTTCTCTGTTCCTCAGAAATTAGAAGAGCAATCAACTCCTCAAAATCAGGAAATCTTTCACGAACTGAAATGGATGTCCGAAACTGTGCATAATCCTTTCCTAGACCATTCAAGGTCACGGAAACTAAATCATCATCTTCCACTGGCAACCCAATGGAAGCAAGTGCATCTGCAATCTTCTTCACCTTCATGTGGTAGTCGTTGATGCTCATACTTTCTCTTTGCACATTATGCAACTCTTGCTTGAGCTGCATTTTCCTGGCTTGCGTATTTGTGCTATACATTTTTGACAAAGTATCCCATGCCTCCTTTGGCGTACTTGCATCCTGAATATGCACAATCATAGAGTCTGAAATACTGATAGACAGCCAATACATAACTTTCCTGGCTCTCTCATGCCATGTTTTAAATGCCTGCATTTGTTGTTGATTGGGAACATCAGGAAGAACTGGTTCTTCTTCATTTCCTGCAACAAATTCCCAATATCCTTTTCCCATAAGGAAATTCGTCATTCTAAACTTCCATGCCTGGAAGTTGTTCTTGTCAAGCTTTTCAGTGACAATCTGTGAAAGAGAATCAGACGCCATTACAGAATACTGCAAGAAATTCTGTCACTGCAAAAAACACAGCTTCACCCTCACAAGGGCAAATCTGCAAAACTGGCGAAAGTGGTATTTGACCACACAGTCACTTCCTAGTGACGATTTTGCATAAACAGGAACCAAGGATGATTCTGAAACTCCCAATGTCTCTGCGCACAAGCATACGATGCAATTTCTACAGTCACTTTTCACCGACCTGTAGAACAGTGGTCGCACAGCATAAAACTGAGCCTTTTCTTGAGTGCGTGCAGAAAACTTCCGTCTGCAAAACAGGCCCCGAAATGGCCTCAAATCAAAAAAACAAGGTCGCCAAGGGCTAAAGCCCTCTCCCGCAGCATATACTGCCCTCTTGCTTCACCGCGAAGGGCGTCTCAACCTGAGACAATGCACTCCTGCAATTTCCGGCTGTGCTACCTGCAGAGATCTGCTCCCAAAACAGGAAATGAAAGCAACACTGCTCCTCTTACCAGACCACCGCGAGCTTGGCTTGCTTTCTTGAGCTCCTTACCACGAACAAGGCTCTGATACCATGTCAAGATTGTGGGAGAGAAGGAAGGAGTCTCGCTTGAAGCTTTCTTGCTTGCACAATGGGGGAAGACACACAAGGGTGGAGGCTGAAAACAGTTTTCCTCTTCTTAGTTGTGTAAGCCAAAAGAACACAAGTACAAAGAAATAGAAGAACCCTATATATGGGTCTCAAACCAAACTCAACTAACTAAGGTGGCATACTAACTGAGCCACGAACTAGAGTAGATAAGGATAGCTATCATGTAGCTATTATTCATGGGCGGTGTACCAACCGCGTCTGCAACTGACAAGTCGGTGACATAAATATACAACGGTCACCCTGGCGTATCACGAGTGGAGCTCGATATCTCAACACAAGCAAATCCAAATGTACCTAGACTTACCACCATTGCAAATAATGTAACCAAAGCTAAGCCAATAGTATGCTATAAATGCCACCAGCCTGGACATCTCGCAGCAAATTGTCATTCAAAGAAGCCACCAGCTCATATCAACTATCTTGGAGCCATGGACGAAGACGAACATGAAGATATGCCTGATTTCACTAAAGATGAGGATGACACTACTACTACTTCTGATACTTTACCAGGTATGCCTACTCCACATTCATTATTGACTATGAAATGTTTGGTGCATGGAAAGGAAAAGACTATTTTGCATGATGACGGTAGTACTCATGATTTTATTTCAGCAAAATTGGTAAAGGAATTGAAATTACAGACTGTACCTATGCATTATCGCATAAAAGCTACATTTTTAGGCACTAGGTATAATGGTACACAGGAAGTGCAAGACTTAGAGATTCAAATTGGTTCATACACTGAAAGAAGAAATTTCTTAGTTGTTCCATTATAGTCGAGTGACATTATTTTAGGAATGCCTTGGCGACACCAGCATAATCCAGATATAGATTATTCCACACACACAATGAATATTAATTTTCAAGGAAAATCTATTACATTATATGGTATGCATGCATCTAATGTCTTTCCACTGCTTTCGCATACTCAAGCTAAACGTGCATTACGCAAGAGTAATAAATCAAATCACATTTGGGTGAATGAATTGCAAGTAAAGGAAAATCATATGCACCCTAGGCATAAGGAATTTGTTGCATATTTTAAGGACTGTTTTGCAGAAGACCTACCACCAGGTTTACCTCCTTCACATTCAGAAGACCATAAGATAGATTTAATCCCTGGCACACAACCACCTTGCAAAGCACCATATAGGCACAACCAGATAGAGCAAAAAGAAATCCAGAGTCAAGTTGAGGAATTACTAAATAGAGGTTTGATTCGACCTAGCAGTTCTCCATTCGGTGCACCTGTATTGTTAGTCAAGAAAAAGAATAATACCTATCGTATGTGTATTGACTATCGAGCTTTAAATAAGATCACTGTAAAGAATAGGTATCCTATTCCTAGAGTTGATGACCTTATGGACAAACTGCAAGGATCTTCTATATTTAGTAAAATTGACCTTAAGTCTGGTTATCATCAGGTGAGGCTAGATAAATCTGACATATTTAAGACTGCATTCAGAACACAGTTTGGTCATTACGAATTTTTAGTCATGCCATTCGGATTGACTAATGCACCTGCTACCTTTAGTAGAATGATGAACCGTATCTTTTTGAAATATCAATATTGTGTAATTGTTTTCTTTGATGATATTTTGGTGTTTAGTCAAAATGAGAAAGAACATTATGAGCATTTGTCATTGGTTTTTCAGTTATTGAAAGAAAATCAACTGTTTGCAAATCCTGAAAAGAGTGAATTCTTTAAGACAGAAATTGAGTATTTAGGTCATATTGTATCATCTGAAGGAATTAAAGTTGATCCTAAGAAAATTGATGCAATATTGAATTGGCCTATTTCTAAAAATGTGCATGAATTACGCTCATTCCTTGGTCTTGCTAGTTTCTATAGGAAGTTTGTACGTAATTTTTCATTACTTGCTTTACCATTAACCAAACTCCTGAAGAAAGGAATTGCTTATCAATGGACCGAAAACCAACAGAAATATTTTGACTTACTGAAACATGCATTAACCAATGCCCCTATTTTACAGTTGCCTGACTTTAATAGACCATTCTTTCTAGTTGTGACCGATGCTAGCGGATCAGGAATAGGAGCTGTACTTATGCAAGACAATCATCCTATAGCATATTCTAGTTGTAAGCTGAAACCCTCTGAGCTGAAATATTCCACATATGAAAAAGAACTATTAGCAGTTGTACAAGCATTAAGATAGTGGAAACACTACTTAATGGGTTCAGAATTTATGATAAAGACCGATCAGCAAAGTATTAGACATTTACTTAGCCAACCCCAAATCTCTGACTGTCATATCAAATGGGCTTCCTTCATTCAAAGTTTTCATCCTATCATTCAATACCAACCTGGAAAAGAAAATGTAGTGGCTGATGCATTGAGTAGAAGACCTGCCATTCATAATATTTCTGTCATATCTTTTGATTCTTTGATTGCTATGAAAGATACATATCACCAGGATATTACTTTTCATTCTGATTGGAATAAATTAGTTCAAAATAATTTCATTCCTATTGATTCATTGTCATATAATGATGGATTTATGTTTTATGAAAAGAGATTGTGTGTTACTATTCCATTCCGATCTTTCGTTTTGAATGAAATTCATTGTCCCCCATATCAAGGTCATAGAGGTATCATATCTACATTACGTATGTTAACTGAAGATTTTTATTGGCCGCATATGGATGCAGATGTATCTAGTTTCGTTTCTGAATGTTTGATTTGTCAAAGAGTTAAGAGACATCATGGTAAACAGTATGGATTACTTATGCCTTTGTCTATTCCATCTAAACCTTGGGAACAAATTTCTATGGATTTCATTACTGGTTTACCAAATACTAAATCTAACCATGATATGATTTGGACAGTTGTAGATAGCTTTAGTAAACAAGCATATTTCATTCCATGTAAGAAAACTTTAACACCATCACAAGCAGCACAATTGTTTTTGAAAATTGTTTTTACTAACCATGGATTGCCAAAAGTTATCATTTCAAATCGTGATTCTAGATTTTGTAACAATTTTTGGATTACACTGTTTGCTAATCTAGGCACAAATATTGATTTCTCATCTGCATTTCATCCAAAAACTAATGGACAAACAGAAGCTACAAACAGCACCATTCTAGATCTTTTACGTGCATATACTATCTCTAAACCTCAGACATGGGACACTCATTTGCATTTATTACAGTTTGCATATAACAATACACCGCACACATCTACAAAGAAAGCACCGTTTGAAGTCATTTATGGATATAGATTATCTACACCTGTTGCATCTTTGTTTAATAGAATTCAGAGTGCTGATGATATTGCTAGTATGCATAACAGTATTTTTGATGAGGTTAAAGATATGATTGCTAAAACCCAGCAATCATATACCAAACAAGCCAACAAGAAAAGACAAGCCATGAATTTCAAAGTTGATGATTATGTTTGGCTGAGAATAGAAAAACGTAGACTGCAAAGTGTAGATAGACATCCAGTTGTCAAATTAGCTCCTAGATTCTATGGACCATTTAGAATCATTCATAAAATTAATGATAATGCATTCAAGTTAGAATTACCATCTCATTGGAAAATTCACAATACATTTCATATTAGTTTATTGAGACCATTTAGAGGCCAATTACCTGTCCACCCTGTTTATGAAAACCCACCTTTATTAGAGGAAGAGACTGAAATACTTGAACCAGAAGCTATCATAGACACTGACTTTATGACCACTAGAACTGGTCGAAGGTATTCTAGATATCTAGTAAAATTTAAAAACCATCCTGTAGAGGAAGCACAATGGATGCACACTAGAGACTTAAATGCTTTCCCCACTCTGTTAGCTCCACATTGAGCTAATAGCAATTGAGGTCAATTGCTATCCCACCCCGGGGGTATGATGCCAGGAGGCATATTCCACGGTGGATTCCGTGCCACGGTGGATTCCGTGAGGTTTTACGGTGGATTCCGTAAACTTTGATGATCGGGGCTCATACACAAAGTGGATTCTTTGTGCGAGAAGTTGATGGGGACGCCTGTCCTTTTCGGGCGTTTCATTAATTTAGTGTGTACATGGGTGATTCCATAGCGGGTGATTCCGCAAAATGCATATTAAATTAATAAACGTTTATGAGTTTAGAGTGCGCACTGGTAATAAATTAAGGTTAGGATTTATTTCTAACCAATTGATTTATTTATGTAGCTGAAGACTGCTAGGTATTCACTTTTGTCAGTTTAATTGTATTATTTTACTAACGATTGTGAATGCTTCAGTTGATGTGATAGCAGCAGTGGCGGAGGAAAGCATTGGAGTCTAGCGAGTATTCGACCTATGGATTATATTTTGATAGGCGCCACGCCTATATTTTGTCATGTCTATTGAGGCATTGATTATTGATTATTATTTTGTATGCGCCTATGCGCACGGATATGTTATTTCTATTTGGACATTGTGTTGGGCGTGCCAGACTCTATGGGCATCGTCCATTAGCTTTATTTCCTATTTTTGTAAAAGCAAACTCAAAAGCTAAAAGCTTGTCATATTTTTGTAAATTGGGCTATTATTGAGCATGAAGATGGAAATATACATAAAATACATGCTTTGTGAAGCGCTCACACAAGGCGTGGGGGGAGATTAAACCCAATTGGTCTCTTGCTCTTGTTGTTCATGCTTTTTACATTGTAATTTGTGCAAAAAGGTAGAGTTCATTGTTCTTGGGGACCTTCCGGGATTCACTACGTGAGCATACTGCGACCGATCTGCGCACCATTTTCTCAAATGCAAAATAGTTAAGTAGCTCAAGTGACTCTTGCTAGAATAAAACCAAATGCCAAATGAGCAACACAAGCTCAAAACATTAAATACATGGCCATTCAAAATCTCAAATACATCAAGCGTAGGGCTGAGAGCATAAGTCCCAAGAGAATCTTCAAGTCCATAATGTCAATGATCATTACAGCAACTAGCCAAAGCTCCAATATATATAACTAAGTTCAAATGCAAAGCTCAAGACATGCACTTATTTGTTTAGCTTCTGAAGTACTACCACATCAAGAAACTTATGAGACCTAATTCCTTAGCAAGCTTTTGAATACTACTAGTAAAGAGGAGGAAACTTAGCATATCCACCTAGGGATTTCAACTCTATCTAGAAGCTTTCCGGTTCCACGAGTTGTGCTAGAGAGGATGTCCTTTGATCACATGAGAGTCATTGATATGATGGGATATCCCTTGTCCTCCCACAAGATACCCTTTGATTGCAAGAGAGTAATTTATGTGATTGGCTGTCCCCCCTCCCCTAACAAGTTACTATTACTGCTCTCTATTTCTTGATATGCTACCTTTATCTTCTTCACATCCCCAAAGCCTCTCTCTCCCCTCATGCTCCCCCTGACATTGAAGCTTGACTATAGGCACTAGCTCTTATACTAGCCCCTACTGATGATGTTCACCATGCACTACCCAGCTCCACCTCTCACTATGCTATGTGCTAGCATTGCACCACTATGTACTTTCCCACCACCTACTCACAAGGACAATAATGCTATGAAGAAACTGCTAGGGTTTGGATTGAGGAAACACAAAGTGTATGACCATAATAGAAACACAAAGACAGATAGTGACATGCAAAACTCCAATCCTAATGCAAAATGCAAAATGCAAAACTCAAAAATGCAAAAAAAAGAAAAGTAAATAGAAACAAAAAGAGAAGGAGAACTTTGAAGTGAATGAATCAATGCAGTAAATGAATGTAACAATGTACAAAATGCTGAAGAGGGCAGAGGAGTGAGTGTTAGAGTGTGACATCCAACAAAGATGGATCTTGAGTGCTGTAACCACTACTTAGAGTGTGTCAGAGGGTGTAGAAGACCAAAATGCAAATCATCAGTAGAAGGATGTCTGGTGATAGGAGTAGAGATGTTTGAGAATGCCGACAAGTATAACGTGCCTGTCTATCGACTGTCCAAGCACGTTTTAGCAGTCCTTCGAGAAACGAATTTAAGTGTCGCTGCTTGGCACTCCCATGGAATGTTTTGGATTTTGTCACCCAAATCCGGCTCGCAACGAAACGTTCATGGCTTCTAGTGGCCAAGGCCTCCTAATAGCATTCTAGCGTCGGGTCCTAGACATCCTACTTTACACAGAGATACCCAAGCCGAAACTGACCCACACCGCACTTGGTTCAAAGAGAATGGGAAATGAGAGGGATGTGATGCTCGACCTCTCTGCCCATAGGGCATAGTCCCATTCATGTCCCCTAAAACGGCATGAATCATAGTTCTATCCTAACAATTTCTAAGGGTTGGTTGTCGGTAAAACCTTGTGAGAAGCCTCCCAGTTCTCTGGTACCACTTTGCCGTAGGACGGACCCGTCGGGGGTTCCACCCACCTGCTTCCCTCATTAGCTTTAGTTTTCTAATTGGGTCGTACCACATTTATGTGCGATACTTAAAGTCAGCTTCATTAATTAAGCCTTTTAGAGAACAGGGCTTGTTCGCGTAACTTACAACACAGACACAAAAACATAGCAAGCAAAACAAGTTCAAACAAATTCCTTAACTTATCTTCATGTTTATCTTTGTCTCCTGCCCATACAAGAAAAATTATATATACCTTCTGTCCAATAGAAGTAACTGGTCCAAATCACATGGCACCACAAATTTCATATCTTTTCGACCTAGTAGAAGATACACAGAATTCCACGAGGATATTCTGCCCACCAAGATTCCAACCTTGTAACTAGTATTTAGGGTTATAAGATCCCATCCTGGGTCACGAAGGGGCTCATTAGATTCTAGGAACAATGCAGGATTTACAACTAGAGACCCCTCTAGCACCCACATTTTCTACTGCCTGAGACTATCCCTACTCACAAACCATTCGCCTACAGAGCCGGTCCAAGCTTCTCGTAGCAATAACCATGACCCCCTTGGAGTAGGGTCTTGCCCTAGCTTGGGGGTAGCCTAGCGCGATCCTTCCTTTTATTCTATTTGCCAATAATTTCAATCAAAGATCTAGATTTTAGCAAACACAAATAGTCCTTTCAAACATATATTAAATGATGCAATAACAATCACACCATCATCGTGTAGCTCAGAGCTTCACATAGCCAAGGTAGACTCTATCCAAAGGTAACCTTACATTCTAATGAGCATTCTCCTCCTCATAAAGAAGTGTTGAGTACATCTCTTACAACATGTTAAGCAAGGTATGAATTTTCTGTTTGGGCTATCTTACACAACATAAGCGAAATTCCTTAAAGAAATATATCGTGCCAATAACTCAACGGGATAACTTATAGGACTCTTAAATAGACATTCACTTTTAATAACAAGCATTAGTCAACACTTAACCTTGTCGCATTTGACCATAACTATATCTAATGTGCATAAAATATATGTACAATAACCTCCGACAATTATTTCTAACATGATTTAGAATCTCAATTAATCTAGCTACAATTCATAGTGATTAATCATTTATGCTTGTACTAGTATGCTATCTAGATGAAGTTACCAATTTGTGTGAGTGAAAATATAGAAGCTAATATTTTAAGTAATTATTTTATGTGACAAAATAATAATCTAGTAATAAATAACCTGGTTTGGCAACATGATGACATTAGGAATTTTGTCTTTACTCATGCTGCTTGCATTAGCCACACCCGATGTTCCATTGGTAGTGGCAATTCCGGCAAGCTCGGGCACTTCCATATCTCTAGCAATACCCGTTGCTTGACCGGTTGCGGTGATTCCCATGATCTTTCCACTTCATCGCTTTGGAGCCATCGACCACGAATAGTTCGAGAAATAGGGAAGGCAGAATAGATTAGAGATAGGAGAGTGTAAGAGAAGATGGTAGTCGAAGATCAAGATAGAGGAAAATTAAGCTAACTCTCTCCCTCGTAGCCTCTCGGGATAACTCCTCTCTCTCTCTCTCTCTCTCTCTCTCTCAAGCTCTCTCTCACAATCTCTTGGAGGGGTATCCTTCTCTTTCTACCTCCCTCTCGCAGCCCCTCGGGGTCTCCTTGTGCTTCATTGTGCCTCCCCATGCCTCATATTTATAGTGAATTAGAGAAGAGGGCTTGTGGCGGTTGAGAAGTGGAACTCTTTTTGGAGGGGATCTTGGAAAAATCAATGATATGATGCTTAGATCATAAATTTGATGGTTCCATTGGCTCCGAAAGGGGGATAAAACTCCAAGACACTTGGTTAGAAAGCTTTCAAATCACTCATTCTTTCTCTCCCAGTTCGAAGTGCTGTCTATTGCCTGTAGGCTATGATCGCAGCACACACGATTTTGCCAATCTCTCTTTATTTTTTCTTTTTATAAAATCTCCAAAACTAACTAAAACATCACTTGTCTTTTCTTTTAAATGACATTCAGTTCTAGAAATCTCCATATCTTTTTAGGATAATATCTAAAATATCTAAAATATACCAGTCTTGACAAAAAATCTAATATTTTTAGACCATCTATACTATACACATTAACACTAGTGATTAATATGGCTCATAACTCTCGTTCATGTTGTAACTTCTGTGAAGGGTGGCTACAGTCCTTGTTAATCCAAGGAAAATATCAGATTACGACTCTTGGTTTTTCTTTTAAATATATTTTTAATTAAATAAAAATTATTAGCTATTAAGGTTAGTTATTTTTTACCTTAGTTAGCCTTTAGTTAGTAATATTACTAACTTATTAATTGACTAACTAACTTTCAAACTAACCAACTAACTTTTATTGCGTGGAAATATTACAACGAGATGGCTAAAACTGCCAAAGATAGTATAAGAGGTGTTGATTGGAGCTAGTAATGGCTACTTGGGTTTACAAGAACTCTCTTAAACCATGCAACTGATTTTGCATTTTTCATTAAATAAGTATGTTTTGGGGATATTGGAATACATTTTAAAGCTCACACCCCCTCTTATGCCCAAAACAGGGCTAGAAAGGAAGGCTTACCCAAGGCATCCCACCCCAAAGTAGTGAAGGCATCAAACAAAGGGTACATGGTGGTTGCTCAATGGCCTACCAAGACTCCTTGGAAATGGATATCTTATTAAGGGAGTCCAATTAATCACCCCAGAGAGGACATGGCATTAGAAAAAGGATGCTCATCGGCTGCCTAGTGGTGTACCAAGTCCTACATAGTTAGATAGAACCACAATAAATTGTGTGGTTTTTTTTTTTGAATAAATATAAAGGGATTTGGAGAGAGGATTGGCAATTGATTAAGTAACTAAATGACATGGAAGAATGAGATAGGATGGTTTTGTCCAACCCATCATAAAATAGAAAAGCTATCCATCCACTCGGGTGTTGATGACAAGGGAAGGGGTGATGAAGGAGTGGTACTATGGTATAAGAACCTCCAATGGAGATAGTTTAGGATCCATGCAGGGGTGCTCTATACAATGAAATGCATAGTATGCTACATGCAAAGAATGCTAATGCAACATGTGCCACTTGGACAATGTCCCTTGTGGAAAAATTGTTCACTTTCCCAAGCACCCTCTATAAAGATTGAAATCATGCAATGCAAAGCAGAAGGTACAATATGGGGAGAAAGGTTGATGTCCTAGAGGATACAAAGAAGAGTAGCAACCCCTCTTAACCATGGATGTCAATGCCAAATAAGGAAAAGAAGCCATATGTTGGTCTTTGTGTGGTGCCAATAACCATGATGTGAGGAAGCATCCCAACTAGATAAACAAGATAGAAGTCACCATGATAGCATTAAGAGATATGCTATACGATTTGCCTTCGGAGGGGAAGCCTCCATGCTAGTAGAAGATCAAAACTCCTAGGATGATGAAACCATGAATGAAATGGTGTGCATCCCAAGTTTCCAACCTAGATAGGATCAATGCAAACCTGCATGTTAGCCTTACACTGAAAACAAAAAGAGATGAAGATATGAAGTACATAGGTTAGTAGTGCTCCAAAAAACGAAGCAAAATTGAAATGAAAAGCTAACTGAATGAACAATGCAATGATTCAAATGTGTATGTGTGGGTGAGTAAATGCAATGGAATACTTAAGAAGGAAAATCTAAGGACAAAATCCTATGGGATTGACTTATTAATAGCCTAAAGACCTAAGAGTGTGAAGTTGGAGAAAATCTAAGGATGTGACCACCACTGTGTACACCCACTAGAGCAAGGCTCTGCAAATGAAATGTTTGATGAGGTGGTGATGTAGTTCTAGATGGAGGTGAATATAAAGTGGATGCGTACACCAATTAGCTAATCCTTTAGGATTAGTGAAAGGTATAGGATGCTGAAGCTGCCTGCATGCCACATGTCCAATAGCCACTGGGGAAAATGCAGTAGATGGTACAATAATGGGAGACGTAGCCCCATTAGACTGGCTATTGTGGTTTTTTAGGTGGAAGACCCTAGGCATTGGTATGATAGTTCTTGTCCACATGACCCATGATCTCTAATAGTGTGTGCAAAACTTATTTTTCTTAGGGATTTGTTGCCAGATGGGTTTTATTTCTTTGGTTTCATATGAGGAAGAGGCATTGTCTTGCCTTCACATCTTGCGAGTTCTTGCCACTGTTGTTTTTTACTCCTAAAGAAGAGGCAATCAACCCTCTCTACTCAGAGCAAGGCTATGTGAAGGCTTTCTTGTGGACTTGATGTGCAATCATTTATAATGCAAGAATTAACACTCAAACTCGTAGAAGGTCGACAATTGCCAAAATTGTTTGTATAGAAGTAGAGGGGTTGCTTATTAGAAGCAAGGGGCTTGCTCAAGCAGAGGGCTTGCTTCCTCGGAGAGAGACGAGGGTAGATAGAACTCACTAAAACCATGACCTCTACTCCCCCCTCCCTAGCAGCACCATTACAAGCAATGGTATCCCTTTTCTCATCACTCATTCCCTCCTCACAAGAGTTACCATAAGATCAATAGAGTGTCAAAAAATCAACATCACAAGATCCCACATAGCATCTAGAATGAGAAAAATTGATCCATGAGACACTAGCCAGTCCATCCTCCACCTTCAAGGACTCTGATGTAGCCCCCATAGCTCCCATGATTGATACCATCCCATTGATCATGTTTGATCTTGACACAAAGCCCAACATTAGAGATACAGTGGTGGCCTTGGAGGCACCATCTTTGGTGTGTCAATTTGTAGGTGATCGACTACTAATGCATGCATTGAGAGACATGATACAGGCAGCTCTCATAGGCACTCTAGCAAAAGTTACAAAGGAAACCCCATTAGGGAAAGGATGCTTAAGGGTTGGCTTTATCACAAAGAGCAGTCTATAGTAGCAATCACCATGGATTGAGGGCAAGGAATATTCTGTGCTTAGATATGGCATGGCTATCACAATACATATCCCTAGCCTTTATGAGTATCTTTTACCTTATATAGCCCAAATCGGTAGAGCTTTTGGGCATGTCATTCAGTGAGATAGGACCTTGGTAGACATGGTGGGGAGGGATGACCTCAGCACCCATCGATTAGAATTATGGTCCCTACTTCAAAATTGGGATCCCTTCCTTGATCCATCAAGATTCCATTAGTGTATGGAGGATGTATGATTCAAATGACTCCCATGGCATTGCTTTGCTTGCAAGATGGTAGGCCACCTTGCAACAAGTTGCCCTAGAATGAAGAAAAGGAGACAAAATACTAGACCTTGACCAAACTTCTTTTAGAATAAAGGGAGAGGGCCCTTGCCTCATAGGAGGAGTGAGAGGGAGAGGGAGTGCCAGAGGAGATAAGTTGCTAGAAAAAGGAGAAGGTAGGGATAGAGATAGGGTGAGAGATAGGGGCAAGAGTGTCAAGATTGTGGGAGGGAAGGAAGGAGTCTCACTTGTAGCTTTCTTGCTTGCACAATGGGGGAATACACACAAAGGTGGAGGCTGAAAATAGTTTTTTCTCTTCTTAATTGTGTAAGCCAAAAGAACTCAAGTACATAGAAATAGAAGAACCCTATATATGGGTCTCAAACCAAACTCAACTAACTAAGCTGGCATACTAACTGAGCCACAAACTAGAGTAGATAAGGATAGCTGTCATCTAGCTATTATTCATGGGTGGTGTACCAACCGCATCTACAATTGACAAGTCGGTGACATAAATGCACAACGGTCACCCTGGCATATAAAGAGTGGAGCTCGATATCTCAACACTCCCCCTCGAGCTCAATCCCAATTCCTGCACACCAAGCACGTCTCTGAACTTGCACAGCTTCTCTACGCCCAATGCCTTTGTAAATATGTCAGCTACCTAATCCTCTGTGCTGACATAAACTAGATCAATAAGACCTAGTAAAACTCTCTGTCGCACATACTGATAATGCACCTCAATGTGCTTTATTCTAGCATGATAGACTGGGTTATTTGCCAAGTGTATACTACTCATGTTGTCACAATAAATGACAACTGTCCCATTTGTAGACTGATGCATATCATAAAGTAGCTTATGTAACCAAGCTACCTCACATGCAGCCATTGCTGCACCCCTGTACTCAGCCTCTGTGCTCGACAAGGCAACTGTAGGCTGTTTCTTGCTACTCCAAGTGACTGCAACACTCCCAAAAGAGAACACATATGTTGAGATATGGAGCTCCACTCGTGATATGCTAGGGTGATCGTTGTGCATTTATGTCACCGACTTGTCAGTTTTGCAGATGCGGTTGGTACACCGCCTATGAATAATAGCTAGATGACAGCTATCCTTATCTACTCTAGTTCGTGGCTCAGTTAGTATGCCACCTTAGTTTGTTGAGTTTGGTTTGAGACCCATATATAGGGTTCTTCTTGTTAAATGATGCGGATCTAGGACATGACACAAGCTATGGTGGATCAAAGATGAAGACCAAGTTCATAATGACATGGACAAGTAGAGATAAACTATTACACAAGTGAATTAGGTTCCAAGATAGATTATCTTGGACTCATAAACACAATCTTGTGTAGAATTGACAATGACAGACACTTAACTGAAAGTACAAAGCATCATGATATTGTATTCATTTCATAGTCAAGTACAATGCTTTATAGGCTTTGAGTTGTTCCACTCTCCTCACTGTGCATATGGGATTCAGGACAGCTCCTCTTGGAGCATACATCATTTGTCTATTTCTCAACACCCCCCCTCAAATGATGAGTCCCTACACTTGCTGGCTTTTGCCCCCCCTTCATGATGACATGGCCCGGAAGACTAGCTCATAGGCAGCCTAGTCAAGTTAAAGCTTGAGACTTTACATCTTGGCAAGGGTTATATAAATCAAATTCACTAACATATGAGAGATACAATGAAAGTTCTTCAAAACAATCTGTCAGAGTTGTTGATGGTAGTGGAAGCATATTCTTCTTCTTCTTTTTCCTCCATGTATTGGTTCTGGTGATGATCACTTTGCAATTGTTGGGCTCTCTTCTTGTGGAAACATTCACTGGCTACATGGCCAGTCTTACCACAATAGTGACATGTAATCCGATCCTTGTTATTGTTGTTGATGAATCCTCGACCTCTTCCTTTAGGTCCAGCAGCTCCTTTGGTGTACAAAAGATTTTCCCTAGATGATGAGACATTGTCTTTTGCATTCTTGGTTTTTACTTTGCCTTCTTCGTCGAGTAGTGAGTGCTCAATATCTTTAAATGTGAGGCTTGGAACATTACTCAAAGTGGACACAAGATTTTCATATGGATCCTTGTTTACACTTGCAAGCAGTACGGCTATTGCTTCATCTTCCTCAATATTCTTTTTAAGAGATGCAAGTTGAGTTTTTAAACTCTTAAACTTATTAATGTGTATGGTCATAGAAGCACTGTCTTTGATATCCAGTTTATAAAATTGCATGAGAAATTTTACCTTTGAATTCTTTGCTTGAGTACCAAACATTTTATCAAGTTCCTCCCAGGCGGTTCTAGCATTTCTAATGCCAGATATATGATGTAACACGTCATCACTTAGTCCCCAGGCAATGATGCCTAGTGCCTTAATATTCATCTTCTTCCATTCTTTGGATTTGAACTGTTCTTCTTCAACGAACCCGTCTTCATCATCTTCCTTCTTGTTATCTGCATCATCTTCAAACAGGTCCCACAAGTCTTTCCGCATTAGGTGATACATGGTCTTTTCCTTCCAGGCATGGAAGCCTTCTCCATTGAACTTTGCTATTTGCTCAAGCTCGGCCATGTTGCTAATCTTCAGTTAACCAGCAAAAAATTGTATTTTAATGTGTCAAGAGACACAAGAGAATCAGTGTCAAATTGACACTAGTTGAGTGTTAATGGATACTAGTCGGTACTTGATCTGCTTCCTCTTAGGAACTTCGTGGGTGGCTTCTGAGCTTCCTTGGACACTTCCAGACTAGTAATGAGCTTCAGAGAGTATTCCTCAGTGATCAAAATCACTGTTGATGGTGATAATGAGAAAGAGGAATAAGGTTTCCAAGCTTCCAAATTTCTGGATATGGCTTCCTGGATTAGGGTTTCTGTAGCAGCCTGGTTTTTTGGTCTGTGTGCATTACACACTTGATCATTCTCAGAAATTTTTACATGGCCATGAAGCTTATGTCATGGGCTACAAAAGCCCTATGGTTTCTGCGTCGATTGCGCTGCGTGTTGTGCGTGCAGCTGTACGAACCGTCATGCAGTTTCAGACTGCGTCGTTTCTGGAAATCGCGCAATGCTGCCTGCTGTGGATGCTAATGTTGCTGTCCGATGTGATAGGCTGAAGCGCCTGGAGCAAGAGAAGATACTTCCAGAAGGATTCACTTGAAGATATGGCCCGTAGAGAGAGATCCAAGTGCTCCAAGGTGGGTAGGTGCAGTCTGGCTATGGCTGCCACAAGGTCCAACTGAGATTTGAAGTTGAAACTGGAGGTATGAGCTGAATGTGGGCTGGTTAGAGATTACCAGAGGTGAAGGGAGACTAGAGATTCACAGTATGAGCTGTGCCATGCCCAACTGGGCTCTGATACCATGTTAAATGATGCGGATCTAGGACATGACACAAGCTATGGTGGATCAAAGATGATGACCAAGTTCATAATGACATGGACAAGTAGAGATAAACTATTACACAAGTGAATTAGGTTCCAAGATAGATTAGCTTGGACTCATAAACACAATCTTGTGTAGAATTAACAATGACAGACACTTAACTGAAATTACAAAGCATCATGATATTGTATTCATTTCATAGTCAAGTACAATGCTTTATAGGCTTTGAGTTGTTCCACTCTCCTCACTGTGCATATGGGATTCAGGACAGCTCCTCTTGGAGCATACATCATTTGTCTATTTCTCAACACTTCTATTTCTATGTACTAGAGTTCTTTTTGGCTTACACAACTAAGAAGAGGAAAACTGTTTTCAGCCTCCACCCTTGTGTGTATTCCCCCATTGTGCAAGCAAGAAAGCTACAAGTGAGACTCCTTCCTTCTCTCCCACAATCTTGACATGGTATCAGAGCCTTGTTCGTGGTAAGGAGCTCAAGAAAGAAAACCAAGCTCGCGGTGTTCTGGTAAGAGGAGCAGTGTTTCTTTCATTTTTTGTTTTGGGAGCAGATCTCTGCAGGTAGCACAGCCGAAAATTGCAAGAGTGCATTGTCTCAGGTTGAGACACCCTTCGCGGTGAAGCAAGAGGGTAGTATATGCTGCGGGAAAGGGATTTAGCCCTCGGTGACCCTGTTTTTTTTATTTGAGGCCCTATTTTATGCTATGCGACCACTGTTCTACAGAACGGTGAAAAGTTACTGTAGAAATTGCATCGTATACCTGTGCGTAGAGACATTGGGAGTTACAGAATCATCCCTGTTGCATGTTGACGCAAAATCGTCACTAGGAAGTGACTGTGTGGTCAAATACCACTTTTTTCAGTTTTGCAGATTAGCCCTTGTGAGGCTGAAGTTGTGTTCTTTGCAGTGATAGAATTTTTTGCAGTGTTCTGTAATGGCGTCTGATTCTCTTTCACAGATTGTCACTGAAAAGCTTGACAAGAACAAATTCCAAGCATGGAAGTTTAGAATGACGATTTCCTTATGGGAAAAGGATATTGGAAATTTGTTGCAAGAAATGAAGAAGAACCAGTTCTTCTTGATGTTCCCAATCAACAGCAAATGCAGGCATTTAAAGCATGGCATGAGAGAGCCAGGAAAGTTATGTATTGGCTGTCTATCAGCATTTCAGACTCTAGGATTGTGCATATTCAGGATGCAAGTACGCCAAAGGAGGCATGGGATACTTTGTCAAAAATGTATAGCACAAATACACAAGCCAGGAAAATGTAGCTCAAGCAAGAGTTGCATAATGTGCAAAGAGAAAATATGAGCATCAATGACTACCACATGAAGGTGAAGAAGATTGCAGATGCACTTGCTTCCATTGGGTCACCAGTGGAAGATGATGATTTAGTTTTTGTGACCTTGAACGGTCTAGGAAAGGATTATGCACAGTTTCGAACATCCATTTCCGTCCGTGAAAGATTTCCTGATTTTGAGGAGTTGATTGCTCTTCTAATTTCTGAGGAGCAGAGAAATGGTGGTGCATCTTCTTCAGGAGGAATTTTAAAAGAAGATGTCTTCTACTCAAATGCTGGAAGAGGTAGAGGCAGAGGTAGAGGAGGCCGATCTGGAGGCTGTGGTAGAAATCAGAATATGCAGCAAACTCAAGAAAGCCAGTCCTATGGAGGAGGACGTGGTAACTCTAGAGGCAGGGGGAGCCAAAGAGGTCGTGGTGGATGGCAAAGAGAGCAAAATGTAAATAGCAATGTTGAATGCTACTACTGTGGTAAAATGAGTCATATGGCTAAAGATTGCTATAAAAAGCAGAATGACATCATGAATGGAAAACCGCAACAAGGGAATTATGCATCTTCTAGTAGACACGGTGATGACAGAAATGAGCATTTATTTATGGTGCAGCACATGACCAATTCTGTGACAAGTGCAGAAGAAAGTAACGATGTGTGGTATGTTGACTCAGGTGCATCAAACCACATGATAGGTCATGCAGAATGGATGCAGGATGCAAGGAAAATGGAAAAATCAGGATTTGTGGAGACTGGTGATGATACTGCACATCCTATTGTGCAGATTGAAAATATTCCTTTGTCTATGCAGGATGGGAAAAAGAAATACCTCTCGGATGTATTTCATGTTCCGAATATCACCAAGAATCTAGTTTCTGTTGGTCAAATGGTTGAGTAGGGCTTGCAGGTCAGATTTAATCCTCATGGATGCTTTGTTGAGGATATGAAAAATAAAGGTCGCTTGATAGCAAAAGGAAAGAAGAAGGGCAGAATGTTTACGTTGGATGCAGACATGCCTGAATTGAGTGCAGCAATGTTTGCACATGGGACCGGTGTAGTTGCAGATATTGATATCTGGCATAAACGCATTGGTCATGTTAATGTACAGCGACTTAAATCAATGCAGGCCCAAAATATTGTTGCAGGTTTGCCTAAATTCAAGGTTGCAGAAATGCATAAGGTATGTGAAGCCTGTCAGTTTGGAAAACAAGCAAGGAAACCATTTCCTAGACATGTTCAAGAGAGTAAGAAGCCATTGGAATTAATCCACTCTGATGTGTGGACTACTAAAGCTGCATCTCTTGGAGGCTGTCATTATTTTGTCACTTTTATTGATGACTATAGCAGAAAAATTTGGGTGTATTTTATGAAAAAGAAAAGTGAAGTTTTTGGGCATTTCAAAACTCTTAAAGCTATGGTTGAAAAAGAAACAGGCCTGCAAATAAAATACCTAAGGTCAGATGGAGGGGGAGAGTACCTCTCAAATGAGTTTGCAAGGTTCCTGCAGGAGTATGGCATAAAGCAGCAATATTCATGCAGTCATACCCCACAACAAAATGGAATTGCAGAAAGGAAAAACAGGCATATTGGAGAGGTATCTCGTGCCATGCTCAATGAAAAAGACCTGCCAGGTTTTTATTGGGCTGAGGCAGTTGCTACAGCAGTCTACATAATGAACAGGACTCCCACTACAGCAATACATGTGATGACTCCAGAGGAGAGGTATAGTGGTAGGAAACCAGATATTTCTCATTTGAAGATTTTTGGTTGCATTGCCTATGTTCATGTGCCAGATGAGTTGAGATCCAAGTTGGATCCAAAAGCTGAGAAGTGCATCTTTATTGGTTACTCTCTGCAGGCAGAAAGGGTATAGATGTTATAACCCTTCTACTCGTAAGTTTACATTGAGCAGAGATATTGTTTTTGATGAGATGAGTAGCTGGTATAAACCAGTAAATGTGATTGATGATGTAGATGCACAAAACGATAATGCTGCACAGAATTCACAGCAGCAGTCACAAAATATTAGTGGACCTGGAGCGTCCTCTAGTAGTGGTTCGCATTCTTCACCATGGACAGACAGATTGACATCAGGAGAATCTTCTCAAAGCAATGCAAATAGTGGTATTCAGGTGTCACAAAAAGGAAAAGAGAAGGTAGATCAGCCCATGTTTGATGTGAATGCAGGTCATTCTTATGTGGATGGTGAATCCAGTGGCTCAGAACAGAGCATTGATGATGAGTTGGGTATTCCTTCTATTGTTACACCTGGAGTAAGGAAGACCAGGGATGTTTTGAGAGCACCTAGGAGTGAACCTACTTTGCGCAGGTCTACCAGAGCTAGGTATCCTGTGGATAGGCTGAAATATGATGGATTTACAGCCATTCACTATGCATATATGGTCAAACTGATACAGGAACCAGAACCCACTTCTTTTGAGCAAGCCATGGGAAAAGAAAAATGGGAGAAAGCCATGGATGAAAAAATGGATGCCTTGGAAGCAAATGCTACATGGGAATTGGTACCTTTGCCTAAAGGTAAACATGCAATTGGCTGTAAGTGGGTTTATAAGGTGAAGCACAATGCAGATGGTTTTGTGAACAGATACAAGGCAAGATTAGTAGTCAAGGGGTATGCACAAACATATGGCATTGATTATGAAGAAACATTCAGTTCAGTTGCAAGGATGGCAACGGTAAGAGCAGTCATTGCTATGGCTGCATCAAAGGGATGGTCTTTACATCAGATGGATGTAAATAATGCCTTCTTGCATGGTGATTTGCAAGAAGAGGTATATATGGAGCAACCACCAGGTATGTGCATGCTGTTCATCCTGAGTTTGTTTGCAGGTTGAAGAAAGCCTTGTATGGCTTGAAGCAAGCACCTAGAGCATGGTCTGACAAGATAGGACAGTACTTGTCACTATTAGCTTTCAGATTTCCAAGGCAGATTTCTCACTTTATGTGAGAAAAATAGAGAAAGGTATTATGCTACTTGTCATTTATGTTGATGATTTGATTATGACAAGTGACAGTGATGAAGATATCCTTCATGTGAAAATGCTATTGAAGCAGAAGTTTGAGATGAAGGATTTGGGAGAGCTGTATTATTTCTTGGGCATTGAGGTGATTAGATCACCAAGTGGGATACGGCTCTTGCAGAGACAGTATGGATTGGACATGCTGTCCAAATATGGGATGACAGGCTGTAAGCCTATTTCAGTTCCTTTGGAGCAGAATGTGAAGCTGAGCGCAGATGCAGGTGAGCTTCTGGAAGACCCTACTATGTACAGATGCATAGTAGGAAGTATGATTTATATGACTATTACCAGGCCAAATTTGAGCTATGATGTTGGATTGGTAAGTCAGTTTATGTAGGCTCCAAGGAAACCGCATTTGGATGCGGCTAGACACATACTCAGGTATGTGAAGTCTACATTGCAGTATGGACTACTTTATGAGACTGGGGTTCAGATACTGTTGCATGGATACACTGATGCTGATTGGGCTGGTAGTATTTCTGATAGACAATCTACCAGTGGATATGTGTTCTCTTTTGGGAGTGCTACAGTCACTTGGAGCAGCAAGAAACAACCTACAGTTGCCTTGTCGAGCACAGAGGTTGAGTACAGGGGTGCAGCAATGGCTGCATGTGAGGTAGCTTGGTTGCATAAGCTACTTTATGATATGCATCATCCTACAGATGGGCCAGTTGTCATTTATTGTGACAACATGAGTAGTATACACTTGGCAAATAACCCAGTCTATCATGCTAGAACAAAGCACATTGAGGTGCATTATCACTATGTGCGGGAGAGGGTTTTACTAGGTCTTATTGATCTAGTTTATGTCAGCACCAGAGGATCAGGTAGCTGACATATTCACGAAGGCATTCGGCGCAGAGAAGCTGCGCAAGTTCAGAGACCTACTTGGTGTGCAGGAATTGGGATTGAGCTCGAGGGGGAGTGTTGAGATATCGAGCTCCACTCGTGATATGCCAGGGTGACCGTTGTGCATTTATGTCACCGACTTGTCAGTTGCAGATGCGGTTGGTACACCGCCTATGAATAATAGCTAGATGACAGCTATCCTTATCTACTCTAGTTCGTGGCTCAGTTAGTATGCCACCTTAGTTAGTTGAGTTTGGTTTGAGACCCATATATAGGGTTCTTCTATTTCTATGTACTAGAGTTCTTTTTGGCTTACATAGCTAAGAAGAGGAAAACTCTTTTCAGCCTCCACCCTTTTGTGTATTCCCCCATTGTGTAAGCAAGAAAGCTACAAGTGAGACTCCTTCCTTCTCTCCCACAATCTTGACAACATATCCATTGGTAGATCGTCTATCAGAAATACTACCAGCCCAATCAGCATCAGTGTATCCATGCAATTGTATCTGAACCCCAGTCTCATAAAGTAGTCCATACTACAATGTGGACTTCACATACCTGAGTATGCGTCTAGCCGCACCCAAATGCGGTTTCCTTGGAGCCTGCATAAACTGACTTACCAATCCAACAACATGGCTCAAATCTGGCTTGGTAATAGTCATATAGATCAAACTTCCTACTATGCGTCTGTACATAATAGGGTCTTCCAGAAGCTCACCTACATCTGCACTCAGCTTCACATTCTGCTCCAAAGGAACTGAAATAGGCTTACAGCCTGTCATCCCATATTTGGATAACATGTCCAATCCATACTGCCTGTGCAAGAGCCATATCCCACTTGGTGATCTAATCACCTCAACGCCCAAGAAATAACGCAGCTCTCCCAAATCCTTCATCTCAAACTTTTGCTTCAATAGTATTTTCACATGAAGGATATCTTCATAACTATCACCTATGATAATCAAATCATCAACATAAATGACAAGCATCATAATATCTTTTTCTATTTTTCTCATATAAAGTGAGAAATATGCCTTGGAAATCTGAAAGCCAATAGTGATAAGATATTGTCCTATCTTGTCAGACCATGCTCTAGGTGCTTGCTTCAAGCCATACAAGGCTTTCTTCAACTTGCAAACAAACTCAGGATGAACAACATGCACATAACCTGGTGGCTGCTCCATATAGACCTCTTCTTGCAAATCACCATGCGAGAAGGCATTCTTTACATCCATCTGATGTAAAGACCATCCCTTTGATGCAGCCATAGCAATGACTACTCTTACGGTTGCCATCCTTGCAACCGGACTGAATGTTTCTTCATAATCAATGCCATATGTTTGTGCATACCCCTTGACTACTAATCTTGCCTTGTATCTGTTCACAGAACCATCTGCATTGTGCTTCACCTTATAAACCCACTTACAACCAGTTGCATTCTTATCTTTAGGCAAAGGTACCAATTCCCATGTAGCATTTGCTTCCAAGGCATCCATTTCTTCATCCATGGCTTTCTCCCATTTTTCTTTTCCCATGGCTTGCTCAAAAGAAGTGGGTTCTGGTTCATGTATCACTTTTACCATATATGCATAGTGAATGGCTGTAAATCCATCATACTTCAGCCTATCCATAGGATACCTAGCTCTGGTAGACCTGCGCAAAGTAGCCCAGGTGCTCTCAAAACATCCCTGGTCTTCCTTATTCCGGGTGTAACAATAGAAGGAATACCCAACTCATCATCAATGCTCTGTTCTGAGCCACTAGATTCACCATCCACATAAGAGTGACCTGCATTCACATTAAACATGGGCTGATCTACATTCTCTTTTCCTTTTCGTGATACCTGCATACCACTATCTGCATTGCTTTGAGAAGATTCTCCTGATCTCAAATTGCCAGTCCATGGCAAAGAATGTGAACCACTACTAGAGGACGCTCCAGGTCCACTAATATCTTGTGACTGCTACTACTGTGAATTCTGTGCAGCATTACCATTTTGTGCATCTACATTATCAATCACATTTATTGGTTTATACCAGCTACTCATCTCATAAAAAACAACATCTCTGCTCACTGTAAACTTACGAGTATAAAGGTTATAGCATCTATACCCTTTTTGCTGTCGAGAGTAACCAATAAAGATGCACTTCTCAGCTTTTGGATCCAACTTGGATCTCAACTCATCTGGCACATGTACATAGGCAATGCAACCAAAAATTTTCAAATGAGAAATATCTGGTTTCCTACCAGTATACCTCTCCTCTGGAGTCATCCCATGTATTGGGTTCTTACTCTCTTGAACATGTCTAGGAAATGGTTTCCTTGCCTGTTTTCCAAACTGACAGGCTTCACATACCTTATGCATTTCTGCAACCTTGAATTTAGGCAATCCTGCAACAATATTTTGGGCCTGCATTGATTTAAGTCGTTGTACATTAACATGACCAATGCGTTTATGCCAGATATCAATATCTGCAACTACACCGGTCCCATGTGCAAACATTGCTGCACTCAATTCAGGCATGTCTGCATCCAACGTAAACATTCTGCCCTTCTTTCTTCCTTTTGCTATCAAGCGACCTTTATTTTTCATATCCTCAACAAAGCATCCATGAGAAGTAAATCTGACCTGCAAGCCCTACTCAACCATTTGACCAACAGAAACCAGGTTCTTTGTGATATTCGGGACATGAAATACATCCGACAAGTATTTCTTTTTCCCATCCTGCATAGACAAATGAAAATTTCCAATCTGCACAATAGGATGTGCAGTATCATCACCAGTCTCCACAAATCGTGGTTTTTCCATTTTCCTTGCATCCTGCATCCGTTCTGCATGACCTATCATGTGGTTTGATGCACCTGAGTCAACATACCACACATCGTTGCTTTCTTCTGCACTTGTCACAGAATTGGTCATGTGCTGCACCATAAACAAATGCTCATTTCTGTCATCACCCTGTCTACTAGAAGATGCATAATTTCATTGTTGCAATTTTCCATTCATGATGTCATTCTGCTTTTTATAGCAGTCTTTAGCCATATGACCCATTTTACCACAGTAGTAGCATTCAACATTGTTGTTTGCAGTTTGGCCTCTTTGCCATCCACCACGACCTGTTTGGCTCCCCCTGCCTCTAAAGTTACCACGTCCTCCTCCATAGGACTGGTTTTCTTGAGTTTGCAGCATATTCTGATTTCTACCACAGCCTCCAGATCGGCCTCCTCTACCTCTGCCTCTACCTCTTCCAGCATTTGAGTAGAACACAACTTCTTTTGAAGTTCCTCCTGAAGAAGATGCACCACCATTTCTCTGCTCCTCAGAAATTAGAAGAGCAATCAACTCCTCAAAATCAGGAAATCTTTCACGGACGGAAATGGATGTTCGGAACTGTGCATAATCCTTTCCTAGACCATATAAGGTCACAGAAACTAAATCATCATCTTCCACTGGCAACCCAATGGAAGCAAGTGCATCTGCAATCTTCTTCACCTTCATGTGGTAGTCATTGATGCTCATACTTTCTCTTTGCACATTGTGCAACTCTTGCTTGAGCTGCATTTTCCTAGCTTACGTATTTGTGCTATACATTTTTGACAAAGTATCCCATGCCTCCTTTGGCGTACTTGCATCTTGAATATGCACAATCATAGAGTCTAAAATGCTCATAGACAGCCAGTACATAACTTTCCTCGCTCTCTCATACCATGCTTTAAATGCCTGCATTTGCTGTTGATTGGGAACATCAGGAAGAACTGGTTCTTCTTCATTTCCTACAACGAATTCCCAATATCCTTTTTCCATAAGAAAATTCGTCATTCTGAACTTCGATGCTTGGAAGTTGTTCTTGTCAAGCTTTTCAGTGACAATCTGTGAAAGAGAATCAGACGCCATTACAGAACACTGCAAAAAATTCTGTCACTGCAAAGAACACAGCTTCAGCCTCACAAGGGCAAATCTGCAAAACTGACAAAAGTGGTATTTGACTACACAGTCACTTCCTAGTGACGATTTTACATCAACAGGAAACAAGGATGATTCTATAACTCCCAATGTCTCTGTGCACAGGCATACGATGCAATTTCTACAGTAACTTTTCACCAACCTATAGAATAGTGGTCGCACAGCATAAAACAGGGCCTTTTCCTGAGTGCATGCAGAAAACTTTCGCCTCCAAAACAGGCCCCGAAATGGCCTCAAATCAAAAAAACAGAGCAACCAAGGACTAAAGCCCTCTCCCGCAGCATATACTGCCCTCTTGCTGCACCGCGAAGGGCGTCTCAATCTGAGACAATGCACTCTTGCACTTTTTGGCTATGCTACCTGCAGAGACTTTCTCCCAAAATAGAAAAATGAAAGCAACATTGGTCCTCTTACCAGAACACCGCAAACTTGGTTTGCTTTCTTGAGCTTCTTACCATGAATAGGCTCTGATACCATGTCAAGATTGTGGGAGAGAAGGAAGGAGTATCACTTGTAGCTTTCTTGCTTGCACAATGGGGGAATACACACAAAGGTGGAGGCTAAAAACAGTTTATTCTCTTCTTAGTTGTGTAAGCCAAAAGAACTCAAGTACATAGAAATAGAAGAACCCTATATATGGGTCTCAAACCAAACTCAACTAACTAAGGTGGCATACTAACTGAGCCACGAACTAGAGTAGATAAGGATAGCTGTCATCTAGCTATTATTCATGGGCGGTGTACCAACTGCATCTGCCAACTGACAAGTCGGTGACATAAATGCACAACGGTCACCCTGGCATATAACGAGTGGAGCTCGATATCTCAACAAACAGTAGTCAGTCAAGAGATGATGGATAGTTGTTAGGGATCACAGGCCTACAACACATAGGAATCCAATTGCACCACTTGAGGCATCAAAGAAGAATGTATCTAAGGTTCCCTTTCCCAAGACAGAGGTGATAAAGGCTTAGCCACTTACCATAGCACCAGTAGCTAGAGAGGCATTGGCTTTCCCATGTGGGATGGAGCGACTAGTTCACACCCCCAACCTTGTGAGGTAGTGATGGATGCACTTGGAACACTTGAGATTGATCCTATAGTTGAGGCCTCCATTTAACACTTTGTTTCTTAGGTCCCTAATACTCAATAGGAGGGAGGGATTCCCTTAGAGAGAGATGTGTATCTAGTTACTCATTAGAGGGAGGGAGAAAGGAGTTTGTCATAGATTCAGATGATTATTTAGAGTCCATTGAGTTCCCTTCTCTTCTCATGAGGCTACAAAAATTGCAATGAGATGAGAAAAGAAGATAGAGTATACACTAATTAGCAAAAGAGACATGCATGGTCCATGGAGCCATGCTGTCCAAGAGACTTATACAATCTCCATGAGGATCCTCTTATGGAACATTCAAGGCTTTTGTGGAAGAATTTTCCACCAAGGATAGAATCTCATGAGACAATATCTCGATATAGCATTGGTTGGAGGATCATTGAAATTTTCTTATGCTGTAGGAGCGTCACCTCTTGAGAGAGAGGATCTCCTAGTGCAGTGGGAAGTTGTTGCCTAGATCAAGTTTTACATATTGGGTGCCAGTGTAGGAGCCGTAGAGATATAGTCAGGTGTATGCCTTTGTGTTGGTGAGCAATGGCTTGATGTAGCATAGGATTGGGGCGTCCTTAAACCACCAAGAGCACTCTGGGTATCTGTGTGAGTGGAGAAGGTGTTAATAGGCTTGCTGGTTCATATACACCCCTTGAATTGCTAGAGGGAGAGAATACCTTTTTGGACTAACTCAATCTCTACCTCATGTTGACCACTAGATTGTAGGTGGGGATTTTAATATGGTTGAAGCCTTGGAGAATAGAAGGGGTAGATGCATAGACACTATCAGAGGAGGAGAGTAGGAAACTTGTGAGCAGTTAATGGGAAAGTTTGGTAGATCTATATTTTCCTTGCAGTTATCTAGAAAAGATAGGATAATTACTACCAAGATCTTCTCCTGATTGGACAAATTTTATATAGATGATCGGGCTTGTGACAAGGGAGTCTAGTTGGTATTGTTCTAGGAATCAATTTATCACATCACACATTGGTACAATTGGTTCTTATGGAGGGAGTCATAGGAACAAGTACCAACATTAGAATTCCTTTACACTTGTATTATGTCGAGGAATTGAGGGAGGATATTACCAGGATTTGGAGGGCCAAGTCATTTTCAATGGGAAGGGTAGCTAGGGACTTGGATGGGGAGTTTGCAAGAGGTGAGCTCCTTTATTAAAGAGAAGGCTAGCAATAAGAGGGAAGGTCTCTTAGAGAAAGAAAGGGCTTCTAGAGCCTCATTGTTAGCACTTTAGAGGAGGAAAGACAAGCATCATGTAGGTGGGTGGAAGAGCAGATATATGTAGCCAAAGTGGAAATAAATGCCATGAAGGAGGCCATATCAAAGTATAAGGACCATGCGAGGGCCTCTTTTTGGACATAGGCAAGGGTGAAAAAAGAATTCTTTTGTTGCATAGGTCCTATATACTCTAGACATGGTGTTAGGTGACTTAGAAGAGAAAATATGAACCCTTGCCCAAGGGCCACACGACGAGGTTAGGTGGCCACGGATTATTACACTGCTTTCTTGGGCATGATGACAAAGCCTCTAGGATTGGAGAGGGATAGAGAGATTATGTGGTAGAGTACCAAGAGAGTGGTCACAAAGAGCATGAGGATACATTTGATGGCCCCATTTTCAAAGGAGGATATTGTCGAGGCTTTGCTAGCACTACCATCATGGAAGTGCTCAAGGGATGATGGATTCGATAGGACTTTCTTTCTAAGCTATTGGGACATGATCAACATAGAACTTCTAGCAAAATTTCATGAGATCATGGCATGCTTTGTTCTAAGATGTGTTAATAGAGTTTTTACTTTTCTCTCAGAAAAAAAAAGGAAGAGACAACCGACCCTACCTTAACACAATTCAAAATTTAGTACTAAAAAGTGAGGGGCCATTCTTTTTTATCAATCTAGAGTGCTATTATTATATATTAAGTCAATCATCATTCCTCTCAATTAGAGAGAAAGAGAGTCTTAATATCAATTTTTATTCTAGGGTCTACACAATTAACTATCAACAATCACATGGTGGGGGGACTTGCTTGAGCTGTTTGCCAAACACACACCATACACACAAAATGATGCTCACTCAAGAATACAAGAAGAGAGATGGAGGCCAAAACATTTTCTTATTGGTTTTTTCTTCTTCTTCCACACACAATACAATATACACAAAGTATAGATAAGATGGAACATAAAGAAAAGTGACGTACTAAGTCAAGCAATGTATAATTGACTATACTAATCAATTGGTGCTATTACTATGTCAACTATAGGTAGGTACAACAAACTAAATATAGTGGCCATGTGAGGATTATAATGAACACTAATATGCTAAGTGTAGATGTGCGGACCCATCTAGACAGGTGCTCCATCATGAATGTCTGCACATTGTCATGCCGCTACGTGCACACCGTGTAAAAAAATCTAGAGTGTGGCTTCCTTTTAGATTTAGAGAGTCAATGCCACTTTAGACATTAGTATTAGTGTCCACGGTTCAAAATATTAGATTTTTTTGACAAGTTTTTAGTTAATTTTTGATATTCTAGATATTATATCTTGTAAAAATCCATAAAACTATAGATAACTTCTAGATTAGGAGGACATGTAAAAGAAAGCATGTAGCTTTTAGCCAATTTGAGAGGATTTTATGTAAAAAAAAAGATTAGCAAAATCGCACAACGTGCGATTGTTGTTTTCAGGCAATGAACAGCACTCTGAAAGTGGGAGATGAAGAAGGAGTGATCTGGCAGGATTCTGGCCAAGTGTCCTAGTATTTAACCCCCCCTTTTGGAGCCATTGAAAGCATCAGATTGGTGATCTAAGCAGCATAGAGGAAGGTATTATTTTGTACACGTTTTTGTCTATTAGAGTTATATTTTTTCATCATGCTAAAAGAAACTGACAGGCTTCATCTCTGTTAGTATTGTTCTATATTTTCTAATTCTTTTTTAGAGTATTCTTCTACATCTTCAATCTCTTCGAACCCCTTCTCTTTCGTCTACTCCTATCCTTGAATCTACCTACACCCTTCTGTCTCTTATCTTCAAGAACTTGGCTTGAAACCTTCAACCCTTCTCTTATCTCTACCATCTCCGAAGTCTAAACTCTTGAACCCCCATACATTCTTCTCTTGCCAAACCCCTGGGGTGACCTTCAACCCTATGCGCTGCGACATTGGTGAGCCTGACATGAAGGTCAGTGTAAGAGAACTCCAAGATGGGGGATTCTTTAGGAGATACTCTACAAGAATTGGTGCGCATATTGCAGCAGACTCAGCAACAATAAATCCAAATGTTACAACAACAACAACAACAACAACAACAACAACAACAACAACAACAACAACAACAACAAAGGCAAGACGAAGAGAAGATTGATTCCATAGCTATCAAGGCCCTAGAGGAAGTTGGGCGTGAATTAAAACAATTTAATGGTCAAAATGTCTCTATTTTTATTCGAAATACTCTTCTTTGGTGTACAACAACATGCATGGAGCCATTATTTTACCAGACTAGCCAAGCATAGTCTTCAAGAAAGAATCCATGGTCTTTTTCAACAAGATGCGAATTGGGCTGCATTCAAAAAATCCCTATGCGAAGAATTCTTCTTAGAAGACTCTGGCCTAATGACAAAGAAAAGTTTCAATGAATGGGTTGAAAAACCCAACAAAGGTTTAGCTGCAACAGCCCTATACCATGAGTTTGAAAGTAAATTTGGACAACTTGATGTTGAAGGCCAACAAAGTATGGAAGGTCAGAAGATTGAATTATTCCTTAAGGCTGCAGATCCCATTCTGCAAGAGAAGCTTGCTTATCACCTAGAAGATACTACCTCCGAATCAAGAGTCAAGACTGCATGGACAGATGTTACTGCTGCAGTTAACATGATTGCTTGAAGAGAGCGGATGCGACTAAGATTGGGCTTTACTTCAACTTCAACAACTCCATTGATGGAGCTTGTTCCACCTTCAAAATCCCCTATTCCTTTGACTAATCAACCAGCTCTTTCTTCTTCTGTTCCTTCTAAAAATGATGTAATGGATGAACTCATTAAAAGCATGCGTGACCTTCATCTGAATCTTACAGAAATGAGTTCCAAAGTAGAGAAGCTGGATGTCAAAGTCGAAGAGTGAGGACGAGAATCAACTCAAAGACCCATGAGAGAAGGCTTTAAGAGGCATTGTATTTGATGTGACAGCCAACAACATGACAAGAGGGAGTGTTCTGCTTTCCGTGAGGCTGAAGCATAGAAGCTCGTCTTTTGGAAAGATGGAAAAATTCATGCGGTTGAAATTGGTCTTCCACTAGAGCCAAATTTTGGCAATGGTGGAATGAAGAAAAGATTAGAAGATTTAGCTGTAAAGAATGCCTATGCAGCAATTGATGCAGCTACCTATGGGCTGCAAATTGAGCCAATTAAATCAAGTTTAAATGCATGTAAAGCTAATGTGCAATCTAAAGTATGGATGCATACACTAGATCAAATGGAACGTGGTAAAGCAGCCAAAGAAGATTTGGCTAATGCCAATCAGTATATTCGAGGAATAACTGGTTGGAAAGAACCTGTAGATTCTTTTTCTACCTTTGCACATTTGGCTGACGTCAATCATAAAGAAGTCTTGATTGAAGAAAAGAGAAGAAGAGAAGATGAACCAGGGCCTTCCTCTTCTGGCCCTCCAAAACAGGTAACTAGAAGAACACCTGAACAACCAAAGCTTGTTGAAAATATAACCCCAGATCAAGAGATGGAAGATACGCCACAAACAAAGAATACTGAAGAAAAGAAGAAAGGCAAGCAGCCACGCTACAAGTTGCAGTCTGACATAGAATCTGCAACCGATCTCAAACGAGTCCTAGAAGAACGAATTCTAGAAAGCAAAATTGAATTCACCTTAGGAGAAATTCTTGGAATTGCCAAATGTGAATTCCATGGTGTAATTATTAATGTAATCAAAAGGAAAAGACAATATGTTGGTGATGAAGAAACATTGCATGTTTTTTTGCAAGTTCTTCGAGTTTTTGTGCAGTATGAAGAGAAGTTGACTTCAAGCAGTTAAAGAATTAATTGCAGCAATTGAAGTTGAAGATAAAGAAAACACGAATGAAAAAATTAAAGAAGTGAAAGCTGAAAATGTAATGGTCAACTGGTCCAAACCAGTTGGGCAACCCACCTCTCAAAAAGAAGGCCGTCTACAGCACATACATGAGGAAGAAGAGGCTCAGTTCATTCCTAGTCACTACTCCTGTACGCATTGGGCAAGAGCAACAATAGAGACAATCGTCAAAATTGGAGAAAGAGAAACACCATGTATTGCACTCTTAGACCATGGCTCGGAGATAAACGTCATGGCAAGGAGTCTCTATGAAAGTGGTGGATGGCCTATAGATGTTGATCCAGGTTGGAAAATGAGAGCTGCAAACAACTCTTCTGGAGAGTTATATGCTGCATGTCCTAATGTGCAGGTAACTATTGGAGACATAAAAGACAATTTTTACTTTTTTGTTCAAGACTCTTGTAGTTACCCTATCATTCTTGGGCTATCTTATATTTCTGAAGCCCACTTAGAAACAAAAGCTCTTGATGATGGTTCTTCCTATGCTCGAATCTGAAGCAAGGATAATAAATGAGCTGTCCAATTTCTTATTGTGTGTGTTAACCATCATCGAAACAGAGATCGACTGCGTGATTATCCTGTGTCTCCTAATGCCCAAGAATTCAAGGGTTTTCGAGCTACACTACTATAAAGGGAGGCTATGATAGTGCATCATGTAAAAATATTGAACCTCCTCATGCAACAAAAACTGTGTCTCTAGCAAATTTATATGTATGTAAAACCAATAGTATGGGCTGCTATAAGTCTCTTTTGGCCATGAATAAGGATGAAAGAAAACATTTATGTCATGTAAAAAGGGAGCTAAAAACTTATGACATGATGGCTGAAAATTAAGATATTTCGGACATTTTTTTTGGACTAATTACTACTGACACATTGGCTGAAATATATGCAGTTGCTCATGCAGAAAATCAGGCTGAAAATCAGTCCATAGAAGTATGTACATTGGATTTTTATCAAACAATTCAAGAATTTGTTGAACAGGAAGACAATGGTTTACTCAACAAGGCTGAAGCACAAGTGGAGACAAAATGCAAGACAGTGGATAAGAAAGTTAAAATTGTGGCAGTCCCACTACCTCCTGAAAGTGAAGGGCTTGCTGATAGGGCAACAAATCAGCCAAGTCTTCGTGATCCTTCCAACATTGGTCACAAGTTCACATCTGAAACTATAAAAGAGCTCAAAATAGGTGAAAATTCTTTCCTTTCGCCAGCTGAAAAACACTCTTTTATGCAAATGCCAATGAAACATGGAAAAGATTTTGCTTTTCAACCAAGTGAAATAGGCTATGTGGATCCAAATATTGTAGCTCCTATGGTCATTTTTACAATCCCACATGTGCCTTGGAACCTCAAGCCCATTCCCGTTCCAAGGGCGCATCTGCCCAAATTATTGGAACTTCTAAATGAGAAGATCAGATAGAAGATTTTAGAACCTTCTTCAGCACCTTACTCAAATCGATGGTTTAATGTGCCTAAGAAAAATGGATCTTTATGATTCATTCAAGATCTACAGCGTGTCAATGATGTCACAATCCGAAATGTTGGTTAGGGTCCAATTGTTGATGAGTTTTTTGAAGCTTTTGCAGGTAGAGAAATTTATTCTATGGGAGACCTATATTCAGGATATGACCAATTTCAGCTTTCATTAGAAAGCCGAGACATTACCACAATGAAGACACCTCTTGGATTGGTCCGCATATGCACTCTACCACAAGGTGCAACAAACTCCGTAGCGAATATGATGAATGCCATGCACAAAGTCTTAAGGGACTTTATTCCACAACTTACTCTTCCATTTCTTGATGATGTACCTATCAAGGGATGTGAAGTCAATAAAAAGAATGAGGAGCTTGACAAAGATGGTTGTAGGACATTTGTAGTTAACCATATTCAAGATTGTGACAGGATTTTAACAAGGCTAGAAGAGGTACATCTTACCCTTTCTGGAGCTAAGTTGATTTTTGGAGTAGAAGAAGTCCTAATGGTCGGTCATCTTTGTGGCCCCTATGGACGCAAACCTTCTCCAATCAAGATAGATGCCATCAATAGAATGCAAGAAAAATGCACAAATGTTTCAGAGGTGAGAAGATTTATTGGCGCATGTATATTCTATCTCATATGGATACCACATTTTTCTCATGTAGTCGAAAATATTTATCAATTATTAAGAAAAGGCCAAAGATTCTCTTGGAATAAAGAGCATACTCTCACTATGCATAAATTAAAGAAGCTATTAATTTCAGCCCCCACTCTCAAAAGGGCTGACTATTCAAATTGTCAACCCATCATCCTTACTGTGGATACAAGTCCCATTGGGATAGGATGGGCTATTGGCCAAGAGGTTCTTGAAGGTAACATGTATGCGATTCGTTTTGGAGAAAAAGCTCTCAATGAACGTTAAATAAGGTATGCACAAGTAAAAAGGGAATTATGGGGAGTTGTAACAGCATTAAAGTGTGATCGTGAATACTTTATAGGTGCTTCCGTAGTGGTAGAAACTGATTGTCTTTCACTCTTGGGCATGATTGCCAACTGCTCTACACCCGACATTGATATGCTAAGATGGATTGCATATATTAAGTCACTCAACCCTGAATTAAGGCATATTGAAGGAAAGGCGAATATAGTTTCTGCCATGCTATCAAGTGTAAGATATGACACTAAAGTAGAGCTGATGGAAGAAGATGAAGTTGAAGAATCTATACTTGCTAAATTTCATTCCAGGGCTACTGAAAATACCTTTTCAGTTACTGCATACACTGGTCCAAAGCTGAAAACAACAGGATGGTCAACTAAAAGCCAACATGCTCATTGCATTGCTTAATTTCTAGTTCATTTCCTTGAAGAAGATTATGAAGAAGACCAATATTTGAGCACAATGAAGAAGAAGGAGACTTGGATTGATGAGGAGTTCAAACATATCAAGAGGAAAGCTTATGGCTTTTTTCTTAAAGAATGACATCTATGGAAGCACGCAAAGAAGAAGAAAGGAGCACCTGTCCCGAGTTTTAGGTAACGAAAGAGTGCAACAACAGGTAATGAAGGAATTTCATGAAAGCTTGTGCGCTGGCCATAGAGGCATATGGGGAACCTTTAGTAAAGTCAAAGAAAAATATTAGTGGCAAAACATGATTCGGGACATAGCACATTTTGTTGAAACTTGTTATGTGTGTCAAATGTATTCTATGGTCAAGCATCGAGATGGGTTACAAACAACTTATCCTTTGTCTATACATTATTGATGGGTTATTGATCTTGTAACCATGCCTACATGAATATGGAATATGCGGTATTTAGTGCTTGTAAGAGAGGATCTAACCAATCAAGTTGAAGGCAAAGAATTAACAACCAAATCCACTCAAGCTATTTGTCGTTTTTTGCTTGAAGAAGCGTTTTGTAGATATGGTTATGTGGGTAAAGTAACTGCAGATAGAGGAGAGTTGGATGCTAATGAGGTACGTAACTTCTTTGCTCAATTGGGTATTAAGTTGGCTTTAACTTCATCCTACAACCCTGAAGGAAATAGAAAGAGTGAGAGAGGTCATCAACCTATTCTCAAAGCTCTAGCAAAGTCTTGTAGAGGAAAGATCAAAGAATGGCCTAAAATGCTACCTTTTGCATTATATGCCAGCTGAACTTATGTATGGACAACAGCCAATTATGCCGATTGAAGAATCTATTCTCACATGGAGTCTTCTACCTTGGGAGGAAGGCATTAGTAGAGAAGAGTTGCTGACTTTGCGCATATGGTAGCTAGAAAGAAGGCCTGAAGATATTCAAGCAGCTATTGAGAAGCTAAAGACAGCAAGACAAAAGAACAAAAGAAGATTTGATAAGCGACATCGACTTCGGCCAAGAGCAATTCAAGAAAATGACTGAGTGCTTGTCTATGATAGCAACCTAGACAATCAATACAGTGCTTCTAAGAAGATGGTAAAGCGTTGGTTTGGCCCATATGTGGTAAAGGTTGTTCATGACAATGCCACATATTCATTGGCTCAATTGGATGGAACAAGCATGAAGATACCCATAGCTAGAAAAAGAATCAAGCTCTTCAAACAAAGAGAAATTTCAACATATGAGCTAGAAGACTTGAATATAATTCAAGAGCATGAAGACATAGAGGAAGAAGAAGAGGCAGAAGATGAAGACATTGACATGGCAGAAGAAACTTCTTCTGACACTGCAAATCCGTAAGACTTTGGCACATGCCAGAGGATGTGCAGGTTAGGAGGGGGTGAATGTCGTGCCACTATGTGCACACTGTGTAAAAAAATCTAGAGTGTGGCTTCATTTTAGATTTAGAGAGCCAATGCCACTTTAGACATTAGTATTAGTGTCCACGGTTCAAAATATTAGATTTTTTTGGACAAGTTTTTAGTCAATTTTTGATATTCTAGATATTATCTCTTGTAAAAATCCATAAAACTATAGATAACTTCTAGATTAGGAGGACATGTAAAAGAAAGCATGTAGCTTTTAGCCAATTTGAGAGGATTTTATGTAAAAAAAACATTAGCAAAATCGTGCGGCGACGCGCGATCGCTGTTTTCAAGCAATGAATAGCACTCTGAAAGTGGGAGATGAAGAAGGAGTGATCTGGCAGGATTCTGGCCAGGTGTCTTGGTATTTAACCCCCCTTTCAGAGCCATTGGAAGCATCAGATTGGCGATCTAAGCAGCATAGAGGAAGGTATTATTTTGTACACGTTTTTTGTCTATTAGAGTTATATTTTCTCATAATGCTAAAAGAAACTGATAGGCTTCATCTCTATTAGTATTCTTCTATATTTTCTAATTCTTTTTGAGAGTATTCTTCTACATCTTCAATCTCTTCGAACCCCTTCTCTTTCGTCTACTCCTCTCCTTGAATCTACCTACACCTTTCTGTCTCTTATCTTCAAGAACTTGGCTTGAAACCTTCAACCCTTCTCTTATTTTCTGAAGTCTAAGCTCTTGAACCCCCATACTTTTTTCTCTTACCAAACCCCTATGGTGACCTTCAACCCTACACGCTGCGACAACGTGTTGATCTTACCATATCAACACTCTCCCTCAAGCTTCACTATATCTTTGCAACTCCAAGTAAGCTTCGAAACTTTTGAAGTTTCTCTACATCCAATTCCTTTATGAAAATGTTAGCTATTTGATCTCGTGTGTTGATATAGCAAGTCAATCTCTCTTGCAAGTATCTTCTCTCTCACAAAGTGGTAATGCATCTCAATGTGTTTTATCCTAGTATGGAATGCTAGGTTCCTAGCTAACTGTGTTGTCACAGTGAACGATAGCTAGACCATCTTCCTACACATCTAAATCACCCAATAACTTCTATAGCCATACCACCTTTCATGCTGCCATAGAAGCACCTTTATATTTAGCTTCTATACTCAATAAAGCAATTGTACGTTGCTTTGCTCCATGTAGCTTCTACACTATAAAGGGAAAACATGAATCTACTGGTAGATCTTTTGTTAGACATGCTACTAGCCCAATCTGCATCTGTGAAACCAAATACCTATATATCATTACCTACCTTATAAAGAAGTTCATAATGAAAAGTGAACTTCACACATCTCAATATGCATCTAACTATATCAAAGTGAGGCTTTCTAGACATCTGCATAAATTAATTGACAAGGCCAACAACATAGCTCAAGTTTGGCCTTGTGATAGTCATGTAAATCAAACTTTCTACTATCCTTCTAAACATAGTAGGGTCTTCTATCTCATCTCTAACATCAACATTCAACTTCACATTTTGCTCCAATGGTATTGAACAAGGCTTACATGTTGTCATACCATACTTGTGTTGAGATTATTGCAATCACATCTACTTTAGTCCCTTTGTATAGGACAGTTAGGCTAGGAAGATGCAGTCCATTCTATGAAGAGAGACAAAATCCCATATGCACAGTGGATGTTAAGTGCTACCAAAGAACTCTATATAATGTTGTACTTGACTATCACGTTCATATGAGATGAATACAATATCATGATGCTTTCCTCTTTCAGTTAGTGCCATTGTAATTGTCTGTCTAATACACAAGAATGTCTTTATGAGTTCAAGTCTCAATCTTGAAACCTAATTCACTTGTGTAACAGTTGTCTCTTCTTTGTCTATGTCATCATGAGTTTGGTCTCTACCTTCCAACCTCCATAACTTTGCCATGCTCCAGATCCGCATCTTTAACATGGTATCAGAGCTCAGTTGAGCATGGCTTAGCTCTCCTCTACTCTCTCTCATCTCATCTTAACCTCAGGTCAGCTCATGGCTCCATTTCTCACCTCCATCTCCACTTGACCTTCCTTGGCAGCCATAGCCAGCTTGCACCCTGCCTACTTCAAGCTCTTGGATCTCTCTCCAGAAGTCATATCTTAACCTGCTCTCTTCTGGACATTTGTTCCTTGACTCCCAAGGCTCCTCTATATCACTTAAGATCTCGACATTGGCCACTCCATAACTCAGTATTGATAATTTTCTCAATCTCTGCCCTGTGTCTGCCATAGCCAAACTGGACCTGCAGTACTTGAAGCCTCCATATCTTTCTCTACAATCCTTATCTCTTCACATTTTCTTCTGAGAATATCTTCTGCACTCCTAGGGAAGAACCTGGAAAGATTGACAAAGGATCGAAGACCCAAACAGGAAGATTCAAGCTCAAAATCAAGTCAAACATAGTGTGTTTTCACACTACCATTACTTGTGTCTCTTGACACATTGTAATCTGCTCTTTCACTTGTAAAATCTAAGAATCTTGGAACTGATTTGCTGTTGCTCCAGCTCTCCAGCATGGGAAAAGACTCACCGACTGCTTGGTTCAAGGGAGTTGGGTTTCACACCTGGCAAACCCGCATCAAGCTCATCTTGATGAAGAAGGGTCTCTGGGCCATCACAAATGGCAAAGAGAAGAAACCTCCGGATGCAGACCTTGCAGCTACTTGGCAAAATAATGATGACAAAGCCCAAGACATTATCAAACTGGAGCTAGACGACAGCTATATCCACCATGTGGATAACTGTGAGACATCACAGGATACATGGAAGAGACTTGACACCTTGCTCGGTGCACAGTCTAAATCATCAAAATATGGTCTCCTGATTGAGTTTTTCAGGCTTGAAATGAAGTCCAACACATCACTTGCCACACATCTAAATTACATGGAAGGACTTCTAACCCAACTTGTAGGAATCAACATTAAAATGGAAGATAATTTTTTCTTTGGTGTTCTACTTAAGAGTTTGCCTCTTGAATATAATAATGTATCAAAAACTTTAATCAACATGCCAAATCCTGAACTTGTTGATATCCAGACATCAATGTTAGAAGAGGGAAAGAAGCTAAAAACTAAGGAAGAACCAAGTACCTCTAGAGATGAGCATGCATTATATGTTGGCAACAGGTACAAAGGCAAGAAGGATCAGCTCTTCTGTGGCTTCTGCAAAAGGACCGGACACACCGAGAAGTTTTGCCACGCAAGAAAGAGGTCCCAAAAGGCATACCTAGTTGCAGTCCAAGAAGAAGAAGAAAATGAAGCAAAGGAAGAAGAAGAAGAAGACCACCAGGAGAAGGGCAAACCTCATCAGTCCTTCTATTCAGATAGACTTTTTTAGTTTTGTGTTTCCTAGTCCTAATGTCTCAAACATAAACTTGTAAAACTCCTTAGTTATCCTTGTACTACAGTCTTTGTACACTTTGTAAGGCCCCTGCTACAGCCCCTGCTACAGCCTCTGGATGTTCATCATGTTTGTGGTACCCACCCTTAGCCTTTTCTGCAACAGCCTTTGGTGTTTTGCCATGTTTATGGTGTGCCCACACTTTGCAGGTGTTGCTTTCACTAAAGCCTCTACACACTTTGCACTTTTGGTTGTGATTGAGGAGGGGTGTTGAGATATTTGCAATCACATCTACTTTAGTCCCTTTGTATAGGACAGCTAGGCTAGGAAGATGTAGTCCATTCTATGAAGAGAGACAAAATCCTATATGCACAGTGGATGTTAAGTGCTACCAAAGAACTCTATATAATGTTATACTTGACTATCACTTTCATATGAGATGAATACAATATCATGATGCTTTCCTCTTTTAGTTAGTGTCATTGTCATTGTCTGTCTAATACACAAGAATGTCTTTATGAGTTCAAGTCTCAATCTTGAAACCTAATTCACTTGTGTAACAGTTGTCTCTTCTTTGTCTATGTCATCATGAGTTTGGTCTCTACATTCCAACCTCCATAGCTTTGCCATGCTCTAGATCCACATCTTTGACAACTTGGATAACATTTCCAAGCCATACTACCTTTGGGACAGCCATATAGCATCATCACATATCTGATCGTCTCAATACCAAGAAAGTACCTCAACTCACCCAAATCCTTCATGTCAAACTTTTCCTAAAAAAGTCCTTAACTTTAGCAATCCCACTCTCACTATCACCTATAATAATCAAGTCATCCACATAGATGACTATAATGACCAAACTTGCATCTCCCTTTCTCACATCAAGTGACTAAAAATTTTCAAAAATATAAAATTCGATGTTGACAAGATACTCTTCAATCTTGTCAAATCATGCTCTAAGTTCTTGCTTCAATCCATAAAGTTCTTTCTTTAGCCTACACATATATGTGGGATGCTCTAAATACTCATAACCTATTGGCTACTCCATATACACCTCTTCTTGCAATTCACTATGCAAAATGCATTCTTGATATCCATTTACTACAAACTTGATCCTTTGGTTGGCTGCCAAAGAAATCACACATCCAACAGTTGCTATTATAGCAACAAGATTGAATGTCTCTTCATAATCTATGCCAAATGTTTGAGCATAACCTTTGTGTAATCAACCTAGCCGTATACCTACTAATAGAACCATCTACATTATGCTTGATTTTTTAAGCCCATCTACATTGAATAGATTTCTTACCCTTAGGCAATGGTACCAAATCCCAGGTCTTATTGACTTCCAATGTAGCCATCTCCTTATCCCTTAATGCATCCCAGTGAGCATGACCAATAGCATCTTCAAAGTAAGTGAGCTCAAGATCCTCAATCATCTTTACCATATAAACATAATGGTGAGTTATAGAGTAGATATACAAACCCATCTAGCCAAGTGGTCTATCATCAGTGTCCACACATGTTGAGCTTGCCATATCAACATTTACCATCCTAGCAACAAAGTTTATGATTTACTAAAGTCAAGCATGAAGAATTAGCTTGATCAGCATATTCAATAGACAGGGTTACCATTATCATTCTTGGGTTGTCTTTGTACTTTCTTGGGTTTTTGAAAAAGTGGCTCTAACTTTTCTACAAACTTTATTGGGTCATTGAACTTTTCCTTGTACTTTTCCTAACTATAGTGTGGAGTTGAACTCTGTAATTTCCCTTGTTGTATGTCAGAGGGTATGTTTGTCATACATAGGCACATGCAACAACATACCATTTGTAATTGTAATAGATATGTGTGCATTTTTCTTGTATGGATACAAGAACAACTCATATCAAAGTATGACAACAAATGCTATCATAAGAAGTTTCAAAAACCTTGAATGTATACTGTGTCACCTTTGCATTCTCCCTTTCACCAAGCTCTTGAAGCATATGGAGTATTGTAGTGGATGCCATTTATTCTTAGGGGTCTCATCCACCCATGTAGAGCATTGAAGACAAGGCCCTCAAAAAGGAGGACCACTTGAAGAGCAACCTCGACAAGTAGGTTGCCACCCAAGAATGCCCCCACTAGGTGACCTCAAAACTTGCCTTGCCTAAGAAAGATGGTATCTCTTGACTTGGGATCCACAAGATAACTCTTGCCCTCCACCAAAGAGCTCTAAGAGTGCTCATCTCCATCCCAAACTAAGGATCAAGTAGGACTCGTGCTTCGATCAGGGGGACAGATCTCCAAATTTTGATGATCCAAGCTAGGGTCAAGGAGGCAGAGACTCTAATCCTGATGATTCATTGTCAAAAACCCCTATACTCCCACCCATGACATAATGAAGTAAGCCACTAATGCTCAACTCTGGGCTCAATTGGCCAACTCAAAAGCCCCTCAAGTTATAGCACCATATTCATGCCTTGTGTGTCCAGCTCCAACATTAGATCTGGCTTGGTGCAATCTATCTAGAGAAGCTCACTATTGAGCTCATCTTCCATAATATCCCACAACTGCCCTTGCATTGACCTTTGGCTCTAGCATCACCACCTCTAATACAACCCTCTGCCTCCACTGAGGCCATAGCCACCCCATTCAATAACACCTCGCACCTCAACATCAAACCCCAATTTGTGCCACCCCTTACTATTACCCATTCCCTCGGGGGTCTAATCCCTCTTCCTTCACCTTTGAACTAGGACCAAATCCAACATGATGATGCACTTGACACTGAGGATGAAGATGATGCCAATGAGCAAAACTATTGGTCCAAAACCACATGCATGCCAATGTTAAAGGTAGTGGCGGCATTAAAGACAGGAGCTATTAGCAGTGCATTGAAGAGCTAACAAGAGCAGAGGAGTAAAGGCAACCAAACACGACACATAGGGAGATATAATGTTCCATTTCTTGCTTGACATGGCACATGGTAGAGAGAAGGTCTAACCACACACAATGACCTATATAACGTTAGGGAGAAAAGCATAGTTGTTATTGTTGTTTGAGAATACTCATAGTCTTGGAGGCTAAGAAACATGAAGTCCTCTTGCTTGATGCCATATCATTCATGAGTCTTTCTTCCACTCTTGCTAATTGGCACCCTAAGTGCTCTCTCACAATAGAGCTTATATTGTATTGTCCTCAATCATTGTGTTTGGCAATAGTATTTCCTTGGTCATCATATCCATTAATTGTCTAGTCCTTTTTCTCTCAATGAACTATGATATAACCTTGATGTATCGGCTTTGATTCTAGCAATACACTTTGGATTTAGTCTTGAGTACATTTCTATGTTTGATTTCCTATAATGTAATTATGTCTCACTCTTCAACCCATGCTCTAGAAGTTGCAAGTGATGTTAGTGCTGGTTGTTTTTGAGTGTGCCCATCATCATTCATGTGGTAGTTATGCTTGGATACTGATAAAACAGAGAGAGACTCCAATTGCTATCATCATCAGTTTTTCCCTGTGTTTCTAGAATTAGAGGAGGACACTTCTAGTTGTATGTTGGGCTGTTGTGTTTCCCTATTTGCCAAGCTACTCTGCTACCACCCTATGTCTACTATCTATTTTGAAGACTTGGCATCATCATTGATCACGTTGATCTGGATTTTCAGTTATGTGGGCATATCTGATTATTTCTACCTTCTTCATCAAATAGATTTCAGATTCCTACTGTGTTTTCATGATCCATTCGACTACGATACACTTTGACATGCACTTCTTTAGCCACCTCTAACCCTGTTGAGATGGCAAGCTCAACACGTGCAAACATTGATGATGGACTGCCTGGCTAGATGGGTCCACATATCTACACTCAACATGTCACTGGTCATTATGATCCTCACATGGCCATTGACTTATCACTTATTGTATTTAGTTTATTGCACCTACCTACAACTGGCATAATTATAGAGCCAATCAATTAGTATAGTTAGTTATGCACTCTTTGACTTAGCACTTTTCTTTATGTTGTATCTTATCTATACTTTGTGTACATTGTATTGAGTGTATTGTATTGAGTGTGGAAGAAGAAGAAAAAAACCTAGCAAGAAAATGTTTTTTCCTCCATCTCTTTTATGTGTTCTTGAGTGAGCTTTCTCTTGTGTGTATGGTGTGTGTGGTGTGTAGTAGCTCAAGCAAGTCCTCCCACCATTCAATTCTTGACATGGAATTAGAGCGGCACCACTGAAAGAGGTTAATTTTGAAGACTAAAGTGAAGGAGAAAAAGGAAGGATTTGAGTAAGCAAGCAATCGGTAAGAAGCTCTCCCATTCTTCCACCCTTTTCCTCAGATAGTGCTTGTGGAGACACTAGAAGCAAGGTAGAGTGAAAATCTCAAATTCGTCGCAAGTAGAGAACTCTATATTCTATAGATAAGTCCCTTAGGACTTGCTTGCTGATTTTTTGGATATTTGAGGCCATTTTGAGCCCTATTTTAGAGCTGCAAGGTTACAAACAATAGCTTCAAGGTATATTGTGGCTTCGACTGTATGCGTGGTGGATGCACATATTGTAGATTTCAAATATGTAATTTTCGAGGTGTTTGGTAGGAAAAAAACATAATTTTATCTACAAATAGGTTGTAGATTACATGTACTATTGAGAAATCAATGAAAAATGTTGCTTGGTGTATTGCTATGCACTTGCTATGAAAGGTTGTAGAAGACTTGCTTGTTGTTTTGTATCATTTTTGTGATAATGGCAGAGAATAGTGGAAATCCCATCATTGAGGAGCTAGACAAGAAGAACTATCCTTCATGGAAGTTTCATGGGATGAACTTTCTCATTAGAAAGGGTCTTTATGAGTTTGCTTTAGGTGAAGAAAAGGAGCTAGAGCTAAGTATCCCAATGATTGTAGATGAATTAAAGGTGTGGAAAGTATGGAATGCAAAAGACAAAAATGTGATGTATTGGCTATCTGCAGTTTGATAATACTATGACGAGACATATCAGGAATGTAGAAACTTCACATGCAACAGAACATGTTTTCAGTAAATAGAAAGGCACAAAAGATTCAACTCAAGCAAGAGTTGAATACCTTAAAGAAAGGAAAAATGTATATTAATGAGTATGTTTCGAAGGTGAAGAGCATTACAGATGCTTTAGCAGTGATTGATGCAATGACTGATGATGATGATTTGGTTTCATCTACTTTGGGTGGCCTCAATAATGAGAATGCTCAAAAATATTTTGTCACTTCTGTATATTTACGGAAGCCATTTCCAGATTTTGATGAGTTGGTCTCTCTCACGATGAGCCCACTTGTTTTGAGGATGTTATTGGTCATGCTCATTGGGATATAGCAATGGATGAGGAGATGACTGCATTAGAAGCCAATAAGGATTTGGATTTGGTATCCTTGCCTCAGAGCAAGAAAACTATTGGTTGTAAGTGAGTTTACAAATCAAGCATAATGCAAATGGTTTGGTTAGCATGTATAAGGCTAGGCTAGTTGTAAAAGGCTATGCTCGAACATATGACATAGATTATGAAGAGACATTCAGAGTTTGCAACAAATGGATGTTAAGAATGCCTTATTGCATGGTAAATTCCAAGAAGAGATGTATATGGAGTAGCTAGTAGGTTATGAGGATTTAGAGCATCCCATATATGTGTGCATGTTAGAGAATATGCTCTATGGGCTAAAGCAAGCACCTAGAGCATGGTTTGACAAGATCGGAGAGTATCTTGTCAATATTGGCTTTTAAATTTCTAATGCTAATCAATTGCTTTATGTGAGAAAGGGAGATGCAGGTTCAGTCATCATAGTCATCTATGTGGATGACTTGATTATTATAGGTGAGAGTGACAATGGGATTGCTAAAGTTAAGGATTTGTTGAAGAAGAAGTTTGAGATAAAGGATTTGGGCGAGTTGAGATACTTTCTTTCTATTAAGGTGATCAGATGTGATGAATCATGGTATATGGCTATCCCAAAGGCAATATGGCTTGCATATATTATCTAGGTATGGTATGACTGCATGTAAACCTCTTTTAGTACGATTGGAGCAAAATGTCAAGTTGAGTGTTGATATTGGGGATGAGATAGAAGACCCTACTATGTTCAGAAGGATAGTAGGGAGTCCAATTTACATGACTATCACATGGCCATACTTGAGCTGTGTTGTTGGCTTTATCAACCAGTTTATACAGATGCCTAGAAAGCCTCATTTGGATGTAGTTAGATGCATATTGAGGTATGTGAAGCCCACTTTACATTATGGATTTTTTTATGAGGCAGGTAAGGATGTATATTTGTTTAGATACATGGATGTAGATTGGGCTGGTAGCATGTCAGACAAAAGATCTACTAGTGGATTCATGTTTTCCCTTGGAAGTACAATAGTTACATGGAGCAACAAAAAGTAACCTACAGTTGCTTTATCGAGTAGTACAGAGGTTGAGTATAGAGGTGCTACTATGGCAACATGTGAGGTGGTATGGCTACAAAATTTATTGGGTCATTTGGATGTGCAAGGAGATGGTCCAATTTTCATTCACTATAAATAGCATGAGCATCATACAACTAGCTAGGAACCTAGTGTTCCATGCTAGGACAAAACATATTGAGGTGCACTATCACTTTTGAGAGAAGGTATTTGTAAGAGAGATTGACTTGGTATATGTCAACACTCAAGATCAAATAGTTGATATTTGTAAGAGAGACTGACTTGGTATATGTCAACACTCAAGATCAGATAGTTGATATTTTCACAAAGGCATTGGGTGTAGAGAAGCTTCAAAAGATTCAAAGCTTACTTGGAGTTGTGGAGATATAGTTGAGCTTGAGGGGGAGTGTTGAGATGGCAAGCTCAACACGTGCAGACATTGATGATGGACTGCCTGGCTAGATGGGTACCAACATTAGTGGCCATTCTAATCCTCAAATGGCCACTTGTAACATCCTGCCATGGACATAAGTGCCCCCCCCCCTCCTTATTAATATGATTAATTGAATTTTTTTGTTACGAGCCCCTGTCAATTGCTGACAAGATGAGGAGTGGTGTTGATGGGAAGATGATGTGACATGGAGGAGAGGAAGACGTTGACGAAGGGGGAACAACACGATGACATGGCGAAGGAAGAATGTGATGACGCCGGTGATAATGAGGAGGAAGAAAATGATGAAGTCAATGGTGAAGGAAAGGAGAAGATGACATGTGGAAAAAGGGGAATCATGGCAATGACGTCAAGGGGGAGGCCACGTGGTCACACACCCCCCCTGACTTCTCAATCAGTCCGCCATGCAGTGTGGCAAGTGGTGGGTGGGAAGACCACACCACCACTCCACGTTTCCCCCTCCAAAACCCTTATAAACACCCCCTCCCCCTCTTTAAAAATCACATGTTAATTCCTTCTTCCCCTGAAGAAGAGAAAGAGAGGGAGAGGAAAAGTAGAGAAGAAGAAGAAGAGAGGGAGATAGGGAGAGGGGGAGAGAGGGAGAGAGAGGGAGAGAAAGAAGAAGAAGAAGAAGAAGAGAGAGAGAGAGGGAGAGGGAGAGAGATAAGAGAAGAAGAAGAAGAAGGAGCCCTTCCCCTCCTTAGAGGGTGACCACACGTGTTGCTCTTCTCCTCTTCTCCTCGCAAGTCTAATCCTCATCTTCCCGCAAGTCTAATCCTTTTGAGAAGAATCACCCCACTACACCATCTTTTCGATGAGAGAAAAGAGTGATTTATAGGCCGAAAGTATAGCCCCCAAACAAAGAGAGACACACATCAACAGTAATCTCACATCCAACAATGGAGCCACTGGCCAAGACATTTCTACAAATATGAATACAATGCCGTGTATGCATAATTTGTATCTGAATATCCAAGTCCAAATTTCCATATCCACTATTCATTGAGGCATAGGTATGCACATGAATTCAATTCAACAAGTAGCTTGAATCGATCTTTTTCAATAATTAATGAACTCATAGGGGATCATCGGTTAATTCTTTCTGCACAACCATAGATGGCCTCACATAGATTTATGCATATGGCACATTGAGGTTCGCATAAACCTATGTACTTAAATACTTTGCATCCCAATGCTACACGACGAAGTCATACGTGGCATAAAGAACATAAAGGTTACTTAAGGGTCATGCACATAGAAAATGCATGCATGGGAAAGATTATATGACACATGCATTGATGGTACACAAATTGAACTTGCATTAAAGTCTTGCTAATATCATGAGCTAGTAGTTCATTGGGTTCTTAAAGTTATGCGTAGCTAGTGGAAACAACAATCATTAGGACAAGCGAAGAGTTCAAGGACTAGGCAACCCTAAGTTGAAGGAAAGACCGATGCTTTTGTACTTGTTGGGAAGAAGGCTGGGTTATCGATCAACATAAGTGACTACTAGGACTTATGTCTTGTATAATGTTTGAAACCTTAACATATGCCAAAATAAGGGTGTGTTAAGTAAACTTTACATGGAACCACTCCTGATTCCAAGGGGGAGAGTAAATACGTGATGGAAAGGTTATCGCGACTATTCCTGCAATGTTTGGAAAAGGATGCCATTGTTTTTGTTGATTGGTCAAATAATGTCCTAAACATTTTTGCATCTAGGTGCTTGCTTGAGCCCATAGAGAGCCTTCTTCTACACACATACGTGGGATGCTCTAAATCTTCATAACCTGCTAGCTGATCCATATACACTTCTTCCTGCAAATCACCATGCAAGAAGGCATTCTTCACATCCATTTGCTGCAACCTCCAACCTTTGGCTGCTGCCAAAGCAATCACACATCTGACAGTTGCCATTCTAGCAACTGGACTGAGGGGGTACCCTCTTCAAGGCATCAACTCCCTATCAAATTTTGTTGCTTCTTAAGGAAATTGACATCAACAACTATTTGCATGTATTGTTCACTGATCATGTTAGTATAGTGCTTTATCATATCCTTAACTTCACTAAGGACATTTGAGGCACTTGATTCATAGTCATGATTGTCTACATGTCGTTCCATTGGTCTAACCACTTGATTGGGAATTGGCCTCTTGATTCCCTAGAACAACATTGGAATTTTTCAATTGGCTTTCAACATTTGATGGAGCCATCTGATTAACCATAGGCATGGTCACATTATTGGGAGGAGGTGGCAACATGGGCACATTTTGAATTATGCTTCCTCTCCCATTGGAAGTAATCATGGGCGTCCCTTGACCTCCATTTGTCAATGCCAAAGTATTTTCAGCACCTAAACTCGGATTCTAGTTTGCCCTAGAGGTATAGGCCACTTGTAAACGTGACTCTATCTCCTCTGTTCAGGTAATATCCATATCAATGTTGTTGAAAAGAGCAACACTACTCAATTGCACATGGATGTTAAAGTCCGGCCCATGCAAAAATTATTATAGATGAGCAACAGCTAGAATGGGAATATAAGTCTAGAACTTACAAAATACTTCCTTTAGTTTCTTGGCATAGCCTCGAACATTCTCATGGGGTTATTGATGTGTTACATTGAGAATACATAGCCAATACTGACCTCCCCTTTCAGGGAAAAAATCTCTTTGGAAGGCCGCAAAAAATATATCAATCATAGTTATGGCTCCAGCCTCTAGGCTATGATACATAATGTAGCTCATCCTTTCATAGTCATATTAAAGAACATCATCAAGTGTTCATCTTGGATCGACAATTGAAAATTAACTTTCAAAACTCATTAATATGAAGTTTCACATCTTCCTCTACTAACCCATTAAAAATGGGTAGAGAAAATCCTAAGGCTGGTGAGTTTGGCATTCCTACTAGGATTGCAATGGATTGTGCCATTATGACCGGAATCACTAAAGGAGTTTGAACTAATGGCACTACTACCCCACTTGAAGTGGGCTAACTAACTGGAATAGGGCAAGTACTAGAACTTCCTCCTCCTCCTAATGACCTATTTGTAGAACTAGTGTTGCTAAGACCCCTCCCTTATAGGGATATTGGGCCACTTCATTGAGGAGAATATCTCCTGATAATTTTGGCCCATCATCTAATCCTTTAAGCTCTTTCTTGCTTTTGAAGCTCCATTTGACGATATTTTGGATCTATTTCATTTCCTTTTGGCATACACTAATAAATTGGTCCTAATCAACCAAGATCCACCAGACATCGCCACTTATTGGCAAACTCTCAACAAAGGCACCACTTATCGACACCTAAAATGGGCTTGACACTGGCTCTAAGGCTCTAGTCGGGCCTCTATATTCAAGCAAAACACCCCATGACCTTGCAACTAGGAGCCTCCTAGAGGCTACACTAATCTAACTAAATACCAATAGATAATCCTTCCCAAGCCCCTACACATATTGGTGTTATACACCATGTAAAAAAAACACAAGGAGTGCCCCTCGATTAATTGCAGTGGCCCCTCTACAGCTCTCCTACACCTTAGGAATTGGCCCGAGATGCACTGTGAACACATAAAGCACATATGATACATAATCATTTTGGGAGATTAAAGATAATCCTCACTCCACACTCCCCAAAGAAACCGATCGCTAGCCCTACAGCTTGGGATACCTCACTCTCAATGTGGGTCAATGCCTATGAAGACAATTGCCATGCATCCAGGATGATACCATGTGTTGAATGCAATGAAATTGTGAATGATTCATAGTGCTCAACCATTTCATTCATTTAAAACAACATTGTGAAAGTGAGAAATCATTTCTTTTCATGCTTTCATTCTAAACATAATTACTACTTGGCATAGAGTCAGCACACCGAGCATGCTTGTGCTACTGAACCCTTTAATTCTCAAAACACATGTGTCCTATATGCAAAGTGTATAAGTAAAAATGATATTCAATATGTAATCGGCACTTATTATCCCCTCCTCTCCCTACCATTTTGGATTGTCCATTCGGTGGTAGGTTTAGAGAACATTTTGATGTATTTTTCTTCATAAAGAGTATTAAATACTCACTTTAACATAAAAGGCAAGGGTAAACCTCATGGCTCAGCCATACCATATATCCATGGATACATATATTATTTTTTCTATTTTTGAAACGTAAAAAATCTATTTTTTCTATTTTTCTCAATTTATTCATCAATGAATATTGGGATTTCTTGATTTTCTGATGTGACTTGATTAGGCTTGTTGAGAATTATTTTCATTCCTCATTTCATCCCATGTGAACACCATTGACACATCAAAACCCCCAAAATCCATGATTTACCTTAAAATTGTAATTTGACAGGTTTTGCATGTTTATAAAAAAATTAATAGACGACAGACTCTTCCTGAGTTTCTTAGTGTTTTACATGAAATAGATAATTGACAATCAAGAGTAACCATTTCCTACCATTTGCAAAACTGAGATTTATCATAAAATGATGAAATTTATCACTTACTCATAAAACTGCGCTTCATCTCACATGTGTCTCTCATTTGGAAGGCTGTTGACACTCATTAATAACTGCTAACACTCCTCCAGACATCAATCTATGCTACATTGCATCTGAGCATAATCTCCCAATCAAAATCTCTCAAATTAGCCTACCCCCTTTTGAGAGAGAGAGAGGGAGAGAGAGAGAGGAGAGAGGAAGACATAATTTTGAAGTTTCCATTTAGGTAGCCATTTCATGTGAGACAACCGATGAATCACAGCGAAAAATTTGAGGAATTCATGAGTTTGATCAAATTGGGCACTTGTTCTTTGCCCCATCTCTCTCTCTCTCTCTCTCTCTCTCTCTCTCTCTCTCTCTCTCTCTCTCTCTCTCTCTCTCTCTCTCTCTCTCTCTCTCTCTCTCTCTCTCTCTCTCTCTCTCTCTCTCTCTCTCTCTCTCTCTCTCTCTCTCTCTCTCAAATCACCATGGAGGAGGCATTGCCTGATTAGCTGGTACAAAACAAATCCCCCCACATGATTAATTTTTGGGCCTTTGTCCCCTGTAAGGCCAAAGGTCATGTCTTTGAGTATCTTGGCCATTATTTGACCCTTCAAATGTTGTCTGGCCTCTTGCTTCTTCTCCATCGTTTGATGACCGATTCGCGATCCGAAAAATCCTCTGCATTGGCTTGAAGTCCCGAATGGCCAGGAAATCATCTTACTTTGATCCAATAATCAAAAAATTTAACAAAAATTTACAACCACTACAATGGTTGAAATTTGTATTCCCATCTTCCAGATCACTTAAAATCATCATCTGCATCTTCCGCTTCCGTAATTAGGCTTTAAATTTAGCGTAAAACGTACATAATTCCACATCTTTTTGGCATGTCTTGAGCATTTAAATTTTGCTCTCATATGATCTTCATTTTTAACGTCTGAAATGTCCACTCATCCAGAATGAGCCACTTCAAAGAATTGAGAGGTCGACGAGGAAGTAATTCAAGAGAACCATACAAATCAATTGATGTAGGCACTATATACATGAACTTATAGAAAAAAATCTTGTGTTGTAAAAGATATTGTGATGACTTTCCAATCATCATTGTCTCACCCACATCCACATGTAGAGCTTTTTATATCCTAGACAAGTGTTCCAAAGGCTGGTCTCTTCAGAAGGAAAAATGTCTAAAAGGAGAGAAGAAACAAAAATCCCAAAATATATAAGAAGTTAAGAACATAAAAGTAGTGACTTACAATTTGAGGGAACAACTTATCGAGTAGTCCCAAGAGGTAGCTTCAAGTCCTTTACACCATATACATGTTGAATTGATGCAACAAGGCCACTATCTCGAGCCTCTCAAAACCCAAGTACTTTGTGTACGATGAAAAACTTGATGAGGTCTTATTGTGCTGAAGGTTGCATGTAGACCCATGAATCCTTATTGAACAATGCTTCTTCCCATTTGCCATGTTCATCCTTTGTATTATATACATAGACAACATATATGGAATCACGGGGTCGCCTTTGCTAACATGTAGATACCATTGGAATGGTAATGAAAGTAAGGAGGGCTATGTGGCTATGGCTATGCGAGCACAAAAAGATGAGATATTTTATGGAATGGAAGAAATAAAATTACCATGGAAGAAAGAGAAGAAGTTATGCTAGATGGTTATGGTTGGGAGAATATTGGGGCTCTGTGGCTATGGCTATGCTAACAAAGAATAGAGAGGCTGGGTGCTATGTGGCTATGGATGGGAGAAGCTGAGACCATGTGGCTATAGTTGTGTGAGGATAGAAAGATGAGAATATTTGTGGAATGGAGGTAAGAGAATGACCATGGAAGAAGGAGAGAAGCTGGGTGATGTGTGGCTATGGTTGAGAGAAGCTAGGGTTGTGTGGCTATAGCTAAGAGAAGCCACGAGTAGAGAAAACTGAGAAGATTTGTGGAATGAAGGTAAGAGTGACCATTGAAAGTATGTCTTGTTGAAAGACACTAAAAAATGCATTTCTTGACTATACATGTCATAAGAAGAGGTTTTGGGGAGAAAAAAGGCATTTTTGGAGGGGGATTTTCAAAATTTGGGTCATCTTCTTGGATGCCCAATGGGATCCACCTGACATGGGGGTAGTAAAAGTAGGGGGGGAGGAGGGGACATAGAGAGACAAGACTATAAGTGATAGGGACAAGTGGAAAAAGGGAATGTATAAAATGTGCACACTACCCCCTCTCTTATTGGTCCACTTCAAATCTCTTGTTATTAGGAGAGTCATTAACCCTTAAGCTAAAGGGCTATTTTTGAGTCCATATTTTCCCTAATGATATGTAAGGCTCTCTATTCATTATGACCAATGGAGGTTATTTTTGGCATGCTTAGCTTCTCTCACAAGAGTTTTATTAATGTTTGCCTTGATCATATATGAGAGCTATGGGCCATGGGGAGTTCTCTCTTCCTTGGGAGGTGGAACTCTTCTCTTCATCATTCAAGAATCTCTCAAGGGCAATGAGTACTTATTGGCTCCTTTAGATGGGCAAACTACTCCTTCCTTTAGGATGCACATTGAGGTGGATGGTCTAAGGTAGTAGTGATGGAGGTCGTCCTGATCAGGTGATAATGCATGTGTTCGAATGGCTAGGAAGTGGAGAATTGGATTTATTTTTAAAATAACATTTAAAAACTTTACAAGATCAACAAAAGAGAGACATAGATTTTTAGGGCATTCCCATTGACAATGAGGCCTCAATGGCATTTGTTTTTGCCATGAGTGCTCAAGATGTTTGAAGAGACCTAGGATTTGGTAGCCATGATGAATCATTAGATTTCTCTTGGGGTTATAATAATTTAGTAGGTATGCTTCTAGAATGATTGGATAGGTTTTACATGGGTGATTAGGATAGCCCATGAGGGGAAAAATTGGCCAAGAAAGGATCATGTTATTAGATCACACCCAAGTTATTCTATTTTTGGATACCACTACTCACTAAGAATTAAACTTATATTTCTTCTATACATGGAAAGATGACTACATTGAGAGTTCTTGTAATGTGCCTGCCCAAGTTTCTCCTTCATCGGCACGTTCTTAGTAGGCTAATAAGAGATGCCCCTGAAAATGCCATCCGAGATTTGATGAAATATCTTGGAGTTTGCAATCTAGGCTCGCTTGAGACTACCCTGCAGTGGAAGTCCTGGCCATCCCCACGAGGATAGACCTGAGGTTTGGTTCCTATAATAAGTCAATTCAACTACTAACTATTGATTAGTGTTAGCAGTTGGATTTTCCACTTTTTAAAGAATTTTTGCGACTAAAACAATGGACTTGCATTGTGCTTGGTTCAAAGATAATGGGAGACGAAGGGGAGTGTGGTACTTCGATCCCTTCAACCCATGGTGCAAATTCCCATTTCAGCCCTAAAATGATGCAAGTCAAGTTTTTTCATCTCTAACGGTCATACATTTACCTATTAAGAATGTAATTTTTATTCCTTTTTAGGAAAGCTCTCGGCTCACCGAGTCCACCCAACCAATAGGTTTAGATCCATCAGGGGTCCATCCTCCCATTTCCCTTGAGAGAGTATTTTAAATTACCTAATTACCTACCACCTTAGATTCAATATATATAAAAAACTTCTTTGATTTTCTCCTGGTACAAATTCCTTACTTGCCTTTATTTCACGACACAAAGACAGAGTAAAACAATTCCTTCTCAATAGTTTCTTTAAGAAAAATAAGTTTTTACAATGTTTTCTATTCTAGCTAGATATGATGTCGACCCGAAGGTATTATTCTCTCCAAGTTCAGTTCCTAAACTAGTATTGGAACTTCCAGGATACTATTTAGAATTTGAAGGGTAGTTGGCAGTTTGTAAGAGTCTAAGGAGTTAATGACTAGAGCCCCCTGGTATCCTCATCTCCTCTTGCCACTAGACTTCCCTACAATAAGACCTTTTGTGCCATGATTGGTCTAAACTTGCTAATGCAAAAGCAAATAAAACCCCTTGGAGTAGGTTTTATCCACACTGGGGAGGTTTAGAAACATCAAAGAACGTTGCCTCAGTCGACGGCCCATATTTGATTATCCATCTTTTAGCCATGATGATTTTACGTAAGATTACAACCTAACTTACAATCACACACGTCTTATTTCCAATGCATTATACATAAACTTTAAACAAATCTTTTCTTTCCTAAAATAATAATACCAATGAAAAACTTAGTGTAAGTGGAAATACCTTCCAATAATCTTCTCGAAATTTCCCTCCCTTGGGATCTAGTTTGGATTAAATCTAAACAAGAATTCTATTTTTTAGAACAACTCCCTTGATGGTCTTTTTCTTGTCTCAACGAGGTTTGTGGGCCTGTGCTTGCGATAATTTTTTTTTAAAAAATATTGGTTAGTTTTATTACAAAAAGTATTCTTTTATCAATTACACTTCAAGACCCCTTTTTTTAAATTAATGCTTTAAGATTTCACTTACTAAGTTTTAAATGTGCTTAGTCAGTTCTGACTTATAGGCCAAGACTTCTCTTTGTATAATGATTTTTCATGAAGGATGCCTATAGATCTTATTGGCCTTGGAAGGTGTCGGGTTATATATTTTAGATTACTTTATTCGAGACTTCCTCTATTTAATGGTCTAGGATTCTCCAAATTTAATAATGAGAAGTCAAAAATATCAAAAATAAAGTTGAAATATCACAATTCTTTTAGGTGTATCAACTCATTACTTTTTAGGGTTGCATCCACAACCTATGTGATCAATATGATAGAGCAACTACAAAGGCCAAATTCTTGAGGAGGTGATGGGGATATCCCCCACTAACTTTTACAAACCACTTTTCTAATAGAAGCTAGTGGGTGCTCAATCATAGGGGTCTCTTGAGTCAAGATAGAGGCTCATGTGCTCCTTTCTAGTAGTTCAATCCATGTTTTAGTGATGAATGTGATAGGACTTTCCTTGCTAGGTGTTGAGGTGGTAAGCCAAACATGTGAAGACATACATGATGACTTACCTAATTAGATGGGTCCACACATCTACTATAATTTTAGAAAAATTTATACCCTTTTATTTTGGTTAATTAGCTTATTTTAGGCTAGGGTATGAAAGGCAAAAGGGTGCCAATGCAACACATCTTTTGCATATTCGTTTGTAAACTTCTCCATTCTTGGAACTCGAGGGTTTTATATCTCCCCACTAACATTAGGGTGGATACTCAATGCCCACCGTTGCAAGAGGTAGATTTCTTGCATCAGCCTTTTATCTTGGTTCTCATTGTATCTTAATTCAGTTCCACTATGGCTATCTTATGCTATAGTTTAATGTAAAGTTTAGCTATGGCTATTGCTAGTTGTTTCATATATGGTTTCTTGATTTTCTTGGTTATGCTAATTCAAGTTATGCATTTTTCATTTCAATGGTATCAGAGCCTTTTTTTAAATACAATGGCAAGATTTTTTTCAACCATTGATTTGCTTACTAGCACCATTATAGGGTATCTAGAGTTAAATATTGGTCATAGATCTTATTGCACTTCAAACAGTGACTAATCAAGGTTCTCTATAGTAAGTTGTGACTAGCTTTGAGGTTCTTGGAGAAGATTTGAATAATAGTTGCAGTTTCTTGGACATTTTAGCCACTCAAGGTTACTAGAATGCCCATTTTGGAGGTTCTTGGTCTAACAAGAGTTAATGGAGATTAGAAAAAGCTTAAACATGTTTACTTTTTTCTAATCAAGAGCTTTTTCTCATTCTCTCAAGCTTTCCTACAAGGTTCCATGGAGATATTTGCTTCAATCTTTCTTTCCCTTCCATTTTGAGCTCTAAGAATGCCCGAGGGGACCACCTATAAGAAATCATCTATATAACATGCCTTCAAAGGATATTAAGAAATACCCTTTATTTACATGTTATGAGGCCTTAAAATGATTCTTTTTACTTTATAAGCTTATAGGTTTTTTTCAAATTGTAATTAAAGAACCCCTTTTGTAAATATAATCCTATAAATTTTACTAAATATAATACCATTTATTTTAAACTCACATGGCATCTTACGTGTTCTATAACGCAAACTCCCTTATAAGAAATTATCTATATAACATGCCTTCAAAGGATATTAAGAAATACCTTAAATGCTATGAGGCTTTAAAATGATTCCTTTTACTTTATAAGCTTATAGATTTTTTTCAAATTGTAGTTTAAAAATCCATTTTGTAAATATAATCCTATAAATTTTACTAAATATAATACCCTTTCTTTTAAACTCATGTGGTACCTTACGTGTTGTATAACGTGGTAAGAATGGCATAGGCTTCTTCCTTGCCTTGAGTGCGAGCCATGGAGTAACCCTTTGCCTTGGTTTCAAGTTGTGGCATCAATGATGACATGAATATGTTTCAACATGATTTGCATTGAATGAAAATAGGATGTCTTATCAACTCGTAAAAAAGCAATGGCTCCTATAGCTCTTATAGAGCTCAAATCAAGCTGCTCATAACTCTCACATCAAGAATCCTTTGTTTCCACATTCAAGCTTCTTCCCTTCTTCTTGTCCATGGTGAATCTTGGAAACCCCAGTTATGGAAGTTTCAAGAAAACATGGAAAATTTGGCAATTTCTTGGAGATTTGAGAGGGAATTTGTGCTTTTTGGCTTCAAGAAGGAGAAAGCAAGCTTGTATATGCAACATAGACCTGAAATTGAAGCATCTTGGCAAGATTTAGGATACTCTTATTTTCCAATTTGGGAAAAAATAAGGTAGTCACGAATTTCTTTAATTTTTTGGTTAATTTAGGTTCAAATAATGGGGATTGTGAAGTATGTTACTTAAGGGAAGTATGAGCAAGGCCACACCACAAAAAATTGATCAACATTGATGTAACCTATCAAGATTGTGACATTTTCCTCTTGTTGAATCCTTGGATAGTTGAATATTCTTTTATTCTTGATTCTTATCAAGGATTGGAGTTTTATCATGGAGTATGGACTTCTCTTTATCCATTATTGAAGACATTTACTTAAGAATAACACTCCAATAATTATTTGAAGGCTTCAAGAGGACTTCCCATCAATGGAGGCTTCATGTGGACTTCCCAACGACTAATATGGATGAAATTTGATCAAGCTCAACACTTTTCTTCATCAAGTATTGAAAAATATACGTCATCTACTCTTTTCTAATCTCTCCATTTCCATTTGCTGATGCATAACCAATTGCTAAAGGAGAGGTTAGGCTAAGTATAACTTCATTGATTGATTGTAAATTTTAGCATTGATTAACTGGATTTTGATTCCCAATCATTGAAGATTTATTTTCATTCATTATGAGATTGATGATTCATCCTATTAGTTTGTTTGCTTCCATCAATACTTTCCATGATTGATTCATAAAATCAAGAATATTGGTATTTGATATTTTAAGTAATTTCTTGCCTATGTGTTAGTTAATCTCTAATTTTTTATCTTTTTTTGATCTTATACATCGATAAACCTAAGAATTTATAAAAGGCGAGTTAAATAATTGAGCGAGTCATTGATTACTAAAGGTAAATCTTCCTTAGCCCTCCTTGATCTTCATTGAACTTTGAAATTCTTACATATCATTGAATGCCCAAAGATTTTGATTTAGCTATGTATATCATCCTTGATTTTTAGAATACTAGCACTGCCATTTATATATATCGACCAAGAAAAAATGTCGAAGTTGGACAAGATAGCAAGACAAAAGAGAGATGACCCTCCCTTACTAATTAGGACTCTGTAGGGGTGCATAACCTAGTTTAAAAGGAACTTTGTACAGCTTTTGGAGTTTTAGAGTCCATTTAAATGTCTCACCTACTATTTTATCCCTCATCATAGGTGGTGGACCATAGAAGACCACTTGGGAAAAAGTGGAAAAGACTCATGGTTCATTGGCACTAAAACAGTGCAAATTAGTGCAGTGAACATAAAGAATTGTAGGAATCTACAAGTTTACAAGTTAGAAAAAGGTGATTACATGGTACTTGTAGGACATATAGATTTATTTTTAGTAATCACATATATACCATGATGATATATGGTCATATTTGGCAAAACAAGGCTTAAGCAATGTTTTTATAGGTGTATACAGGCTATTGTTTCATCGTGGACAGTCATAAATAAGTGATTTCCAAAATAGATAAAATAGTTCTTATAGAGGTATGTTGTGCTCCATTTGAAGAGGACAAATTTCACTTCAATCTTAACTAAAAGGTTTGACAAAGGGACATATGGGTCAAAATTTATAGTCTTTTTATTGGTAGGTGGTCATAGTAGACAGATTTTGGATAGAAAGACAAGGTTTATTATTTTAACTTTGATCTACCCTCTACCTTTTTCCAACTTGGTATTTCAATTGCAACCATGTCTTCATCTGCAACTTATGTACCAATTGGATACCAGATGATCCGCAATGGTCCTGATCTCTATGACATAATCATGTATAGATCTGCCTTTTCTATCCATGTTGTTAAATTTATGCTTTAACTGTATCTTGATGGCACTTGAAGTTGTGCCATAATATCTAATAGAATGTTCCATGCATCTTCTGTGACTTGCAATTCATGATTTGTATCACCATAGCATCCGAGATACATAGAGATAGCCAATGTAAAACCTTTCGAGTTCTTTTTGTCCAAGCTCAGTGTGCTTGTCTTTGATTATCTATAGGCCTCTCTAGAAGCTCAAGTGTTCAACTTCTGCTCCAGTCACCAAATCCCAGTATCCTTTACCTATTAAGAAGTTCTCCATGTGGAACTTCCATATGGCATAATTTTTACTATCAAGATTTTCCCCCACTATCTAGGTTATGTTGTCAGTCCTATCTACATTAGCCATATTGTACCAGACAATATCTAGTCGTTGCCTGACTTCTTGCAAGCCAACAAGTCTAACTGACTAACTGCAGTCTTTGACTATTTATGATAGTTTTTTGCCACAAATTCACTGCTAAAACCAGAGTATTTCAGCCCCTTAACATCTCAATTCCATCCACAAACATGTGGCGTAACCCATAGGTACATCAGTCAACACATAGACCATGTAGGTGCTTTAACACTATCTCATGCAACCTTACTACAGTCAAGCAAACATGCAGTCCTAAAATTTGCAGACTATCAATTACCAGTAGCTAATTCATAGCCAAAATAGAATTTTATACATGTCATACATGCTCAAAAAATTCCCATACATCTACTAGTGCATGTAGAAGTCCATACATGATCATACGGGCACAAACTGGTGCATATACATCAAGTACAAGTGTTACAAATCTACTCACTGGTTGCAAATGGCCAAGACACTAACAACCAAGGTGTACTTTAGCTCAAGAATGTCCTCAAATCAGTTCATACATTTGCTACTATGTGTAGGGATCAATACATGACCATACTGGCATCCATAAACTCTATCTTCAAGAAACAATATCATATAATGCATTTAGTGTTTGAAACCAACCAAGTAGATGTCAATGCATTTGTTTCCAACTTCAGCCTTTAGCATTCAAAAGCCATCAATGCTCTTCTTAATCCACCAGACATTCAAAAGACATATGCCAGGTTATACAAATGATAGAAGCCTTTTAATGTCATGTATTGCTTCAATAAAAGACAATGCTTATTGTCCACAGTAAATGACAATTTTTAGCCAGTGAAAATTTTCCAAATATGAGTAATTTAGCAAAAAAATTCAGCTCCAAGGCACAAAATCAAATCCATATGTCCTCCTTGCATATATCTATGCTCCAATGATGCTTCTAGGTATGTTAGAGAGCCCCAAGCTCATGTTAGAGATACATGCATGTTGTATGTTGTCTGTATACATCAGACAGTCTTCAATTCCAGACCTGTAACGAGTTGTCCTAGCTCATATATCATCTCTAGACCAAGCAATAGCATATCAAGAAATCAAAGGACCTTCCAGGAAGCATTTCCAAGCAATATATAGCCTAGTAAGTGTTTGTTGAGTTTCTTGACAGCCAAGGAGAATCAGGTGCAAACACACAAATTGGTATGATGATCTCAACAACAACTTCATAATGAAATGATGACCAATTCTTGCTCTTGAGTTCTCACTAAAGCCTCCATAATGCTCCAAACAAGTCACAGACACCTCTTAAGCAATGGCAAACCAAATGGTGCAAAGAATACCTTCAACATGAGCAATGACAGTCAGTCCCTCTTGTCAAGAACCCTGAATCTTCAAGTTCCAAGTCTGCTTCACAAATGCTATCCACCACAGAGCCCATTCATGGCTCTGATACCATGTTGAAAGAGACAGACATAGATTTTGAACTAGTAGAGAGGAGCAATGTACTCTCTTCTCTTTTCTTCATTATTTCTCTAACTCATCTAACTAAGGTGAATACAATACACTAAGGTCTGTGAGACCATTCACACCAAGTACAAACTAAGTCTAAAGTCACCAACTTATTTAATGTCCGCATGTAGTACAGCTGGACAAGCTATGTTGGGTACACACAACCTAAAGATAGTAGAGCTGAGCTTGAATTCTTAAGAGCGAGAAGCCTCCCTTGCTTGGTGGTGACCCATACTCTGTTCAAGTGGACATGATGTCAAAACCAAGTGATGTGGGAGATCTTTAGCCTAGGTAGAAGCCTCCCTCACTTGGTGGTATCCCATGCTACATTCAAGTGAACACTATGTCAAGACAAGAAATGTGGGAGCTCTTTGGCCTAGATAGAAGTCTCCCTTGCTTGGTGGTGACCCATGAGGGTCAACATCAAGTAATACAAGGATCCTTGATCCTAGGAAGAAGCCTCCCTTGCTTGGCGGTGACCCATATTGCGTTCAAGTAGACACGACATCAAAATTAAGTGATGTGGGAGCTCTTAAATGACTTAGATAGAAGCCTTCCTTGCTTGATGGTGACCCATGAGAATCAACACCAAGAAAAATAGGGACCCTTGATCCTAGAAAAAAGCCTTCCTCACTTGGTGGTGACCCATACTACATTCATGTGGAGATATCAAAACCAAGTGATGTGGGAGATCTTTAGCCTAGGTAGAAGCCTTCCTCACTTGGTGGCATCCCATGCCATATTCAAGTGAACACTACATCAAAACCAAGTGTTGTGGGAGTCGATCTTTGTCATAAATAGAAGCCTCCCTTGCATAGGAGTGACCCATGAGGGTCAATAGCAAGTGATATGTAATATTTCCACATAATAAAAGTTAGTTGGTTAGTTCGAAAGTTAGTTAGTCAACTAATAAGTTAGTAAGATTACTAACTAAAGACTAACTAAGGTAAAAATTAGCTAACATTAATAACTAATATTTTTTATTTAATTAAAAATATATTTTAAAATAAATTAAGAGTCGTAATCTGACATTTTTCTCGGATTGACAAGGACCATAGCCACCCTTCACGAAAGTTACAACGTGAACGAGACTTATGTGTAACATGTCCGCTTGACCACTTGTGGGACATGTCTTAGTAGCCCATCGGGAGGGGAGTCTAGAAAGTTCCACCTAGCACTCGCAAGGAATGTCACAGGGTTTGCGATCTAGGTCTTCCCGAGTCTGCCTCGAAGCGGAAGTATTCGATCATTCCCACTTAGGACCGACCTGAAGTCAGGGTTTCTTTCCTATTAGCCAAGTCTCTAGGAAGTAGCTAGCGTCGAGCTCCAGATGACCCACTTTGAGTAGGAACAACATAGTCGAAGCAGACTCATGCTGCACTTGGTTCATAGAGAATGGAAAACGAGAGGGATGCACCACTCAACCTCTCTACCCATAGGGCATAGTCCCATCCTGGTTCCCTAAAATGGCATGAATCGAGTTCTAACTTAATAATACCGAAAGTCATCTGACGGTAAATCCTTGTGAGAAGCCTCCCAGTTCTCTGGGACCACCCAGCCATAGGACGGACCCGTCGGGGGATTCCGTCTACCCACTTCCCTTGATAGCTTTAGTTGTCTAATTAGGTCCTACCACATTTATGTGCGACATTTAAAATCAGCTTCATTAATTAAGCCTTTTAGGGTACAAAGTTTGTTCACGTAATTTACAACACATGCACAAAAACAAAAAAAGCAGTCCTTTTATCAAACAAGTTCCTTAACTTATCTTTAAGTTAATCTTTGTCTCCTGCCCATACAGGAGAATTATGTATCCCTTCTGTCCAACAGAAATACCCAGTCCAAATCTCATGGCACCAAAATTTCCATCATTTATCTAGAATAGGATCTTCCAACGTCCCAGACATTGGGCTCACGGGGATCTCCAACTCCTTTTTGGATAGGCAAGGGGTATCCAGAGCTCCACCTGACCCACAAGCGGTCTAGGAGTGAGATGCCATTTTCATGGTTGGCCTTTTCACCACTCGACCATCGGCCTGTGAATTGATCAGTGCCCTCTCAAGATAATCTGTGTGATCTTGGAGATGATCCACGTGTGCAAAATATCATTCCTTAATTAATCCAATTAAAATTCAAGCACAATCAAAGAAATCAGCCCTAATATCATATTCTAGAAAAACATTCATTTATTCCCATGGCAACTTGTCATTACAGACCCCTACCATGCATTTGCCATCAACACAAGCCTTGGAATATTTATCCAAATCACAATGCAACAATCCCTTGATTGAAAGAAAAACATTTAGGGTGTTGTTCAATCAACCAAAAAAACTAATTGTATTTTTTCCAAACAATACAATAATAGATGCGACAATAATTCCATTGCATATTCGCTCTCCCCCTTGGGGCCAAAGAGCAGAATTTACTTAATATTCCCTCCTTTAGCTTAAGGCATATGCTAAAGGTTCCAATACTATACATGACATAAGTCCTATCATTCCAATGCAAATTAATCAATCTAGCAAGAGCATTTATGCATCTTCCCTAAGTGACAATTATCTTTTAGCATTTCCTTACTATGCAACATTTTTTTCTTGGCTTTATCTTCCTTTCTCCTAAGGCAAGGAGTCGCATGTCATCGATGTAAAGTTTACATAATCTCTCCCATGTATGTACTGTGTATATGAACTTTAAACAATATTATCCTCGGTAAAGATTAATCAAAGACTCATCGATGCTCAATACTTTAGTGTCCCATATGTTGCTTATGCTGTGCATGGATTCATCACATAGCAACTAGGTGCAATTTAACTCCCTTTGATACAAGCACTTCACAAACTTCATATTTGAATATTTGAGATGCATTTTATCCTTTTCAATGACCTATTCTAGCACCACAAGGTACGGAGCCTAATGCATCTCTTGCGAGCATTAAAACAAGCATCTATCAATTTGAAAATACATTACTTACGACCAGTACCGCAATTGGATTGACAGTGATGCCTTCGCCCGAAGCTCTGTTGCTAGTTGTAGGATTGTCATCTGCATGCGACATTCTTCACTTGGAGGCCATCGTCCGCAAGTAGACTCAAGAGATTAAGAAGGGGGAATAGATTCGAGATGGGAGAGCGTAAGAGAAGATGGTTAAATCGAGGATCGAGATAGAGGGAAATTGTGCAGCCTCTCAGGGTAACTCTTCTCTCTCTCTCTCTCTCTCTCTCTCTCTCTCTCTCTCTCTCTCTCTCTCTCTCTCTCTCTCTCACACACACACACAATAGCTTGGAGGGGTATACTTGGAGCCCCAAGAGAAACACCAAGGAAATAGGGTTTCTACTGCAAGAAAATCTATCTTGCAACATCAACAAGCTTTTATTATTAGGTTTTGTATGATCACAATGAAGAAAAGAACACCAGGCATAACAAATCTTCATGCAGCATCATGTAGATCTCCCACAGATTTTATAAAATCAACCATATTCTTCATAATCTTCATAATCTCCATCAAAAGAACAATAAAACACCAAATAAATACACCATCTTTGAATGGAAATCAATCACATAGTATTCATCTTCAATGTCTTCATAGTTCTCTCTCTCAATCTCTCTCATATACAGTTACACTGTTTTGATAGATTTGACTATCTCTGACTCTCTCTCTCTCTCTCCATCAATAATACATTATCTCCTCACTACAATGCTCAATAATCACACATAATACTCCTCTCGTGGTCGTGAATACACCTCCCAAAATGTATGTGTGGTATGAAGGGGCACCAGAGACTTCATAGTGTCCTGTGAGATCTGTCTTCTGTCACTATCTTCTGCAACCTTCTGTGAATCTTCAGTAGTTACTTATTCACTTCAATTAGCTTGGATAGAGCTTCCATTCATCCTTTCCTAAGACAAAAACACTTCCCAAAATATCCACACATCCATCATAACACTCAACAGAAATAACAGAACAGAACCACAGAGCAACAGAAGTACAGAACAACAGAGCTACAGAAGCTTACAGAACTTCACAGAAGATCAACAAAACCCATAAAAATCATAAAAACCAAAACAAAACTAATTCAATCTTCCATAAACCTCTTCACACAACTTCAATCATCTCTCAAAACATTCATTCAACCATCTCTACTACCAAAACAGAAACAAAACAGAAGAAAATAGAAGAAAATCAGACCTTATAGAACCAAACATCCTCATCAAAAACCATTAAAAAACCTTCAAACTTATCCAAACCTTTCCAAACACTTCAAAATATCTTCAAATTCAAACAATCAATCATAAAAAACAACCATTTATCATAAAAAACAACAAAAAAGCCCAAAAACCAACATATTTCACACTCAACATATCCCCACACTTAGACAAGCGTCCTCGCGACCTCAGGAAAAAATGAATAAAAGCTCTAATCTCTTTGCTAAAAAATCTTCAATCAGCACAATGTACCAACTACGATCATGACCCCAACATCAGCTTCATAAAACCTATATAATATGTTTCAGCTTTCAAATCTTTAACTGCAACTTCATCCAGCTAATAAGCAACATCATCAATCTTCATAGCTCCATCTTCACCAGCTTCTCATCCACAAAGAAAAACAACAATACCCAATACAAAAAATACCCATACAAAAATATAATCTGAATGGCACAACTCGTTAAAAATGTTGAAAAGAAAGAAGAAATTTCCATTAAAAAGAAGAGAGTGGATACAATCAAGAAAACCCTCCTACTAAGTAGGATGAAGATATTTCTTCTTAAACTGCGGACTAATTTTAAGACGGTCCAAGGCTTTGTTTTCATCCACAAAGTACTGAGGTACATTTTGGAGGAATTGTAGGCAACACATCCTTTCCAATAAAATGATGAATTTGGTAGAGAAGGCATGAGGGGTAATGGAGTGAAAGGAGAGCATTGTAATGGAAACTAGGACAGATCATAAAAAGAGGGTAATTGAAGGGATAAAGAAGGGGGAAAAGATGGAGAATACATCAAAAATGTATGAAGGGATTCTGTTGGAAAAACTAAAGGAACAAGAGGAACAGTAGGTGGAATGTCAGAAGGAGTAGGAGATAATGTAGGATCAGCAAAAGGACATGTAATGAACACTGGAATGTGAGGAAATCCTGAAGGGGTAAATGATAAGAGAGGAATATTATCAGGACTAGATGAAAGAAGAGAAACATATAATGGGAAACGATAAGACATTAGGGAATATGATAAAAGATCAGCAGGATCTAAAGGATAGATAGAACATCGAAAATTTAAATCCTGAAAGAAAGACTCAGTAATTAATGGGTTATCAGCAATGAAGCTTAACAATTGAGATTAAAGAGGTTGGATATCTGATTTATGAAAGACACTTCTGAGGCGGTGAGGTTCCAAAACAACATCCTCCAAAGGTGGATGCCAAGCATATCCCTTGCACCAAGACGTCTGCTCATGATAAGCTCATAAACTCTCTGCTAACAGAAGCTCAATCGAATGTACATACATCACTACCTGTAAGATTACATCTCCCACATAAACGTTTAAATCTTCCTCATCAGGGATCTGTAGATAGCCTGTAAGATACATGAAAGAGAGTAATTGGACCTCATGGGAAATCAAGTCATCCACAAATCTGTCAAAAACAGCTTGTAAGAGATCTGCAGGCCAGAGATTGGACCATCCATCCTTTGGAGGCTCTAAATCCACATTGCTCAAAGAGATATATAAGGTAAACCTATGTTGATGATATTTCACCCAAAAGGATGGAGGAGGTGACACCAATTCAGTATAACTGACAAAATCACTCTGCACCAATCCATCCACTGCTGAAGGCGATCAACCTTAGTTGAGAACCCATCACAGAGCTTAGCCTTATGTTGCAACTGATTAAGCTCCTCTTGGGATAACACAACAGAAGATACAAGAACAGGAGGGGAAACAGAAAGAACATCCACCTTCTGATTAAGTTCTTCAATGAGTTTTTGTTGGGACTCTGCAGTGTCCTGAGATTGATGGAACTGACCCTCACTAGTAGCAAGCTTACTAGCCAAAGTGACCATCTCTGCAAGAGCAGAATTCTTCTCAAGCATCAAAGATGCATTCTCCTCCTCTAGTTTAACAACTTGAGCTTCTAGCTCCTGAATAGTGACCTTCTATGAATCCATTAAGGCTGTGGCAGTAGTCATCTGATTGTGGATATCACTGAGGGTAGCCCTTTCTGAAGACAGATCCTCCAGTGCCTTGCTCAATTGACTAGTGAGGGAATCCACCTTCTCTTGCATGGAAGTGTAAACACTGGTGTACAGTGTCTGAAGACAGGAAGTAAGGGAAGTTTCCAGAGTAGACTGGACATTGGAAACCATTTGTGGAAGCATGGGTCCAACTAAAATGGTTTGTAATGATGAAGGGATCTGTGAATCTAATTTTCCTTCCTTTTGAGCGGCAAATAGATTAGTACAGGAAAGGAATGAAGGAAGGGCACTACCAGACACAGCAGGAGTGGATGTTTGCACCAGTGGATCTTGGACAGAAGGATTGGAAGGTCCCTTTGTGCGAAGGTGTTTCTTTCTAGAAAAAATAATAGGCGACTCCTCATCTTCTGAATTAAGCTGCATGGGCCTAGGAGAAGAAACTGATACTGTAGGCTGCACTAGTAAAGGAGCTGGATCTGGCACTGGAACACCACTAGGAGAATGTGCAAAAGTAAGGATCCTCTATAGGAAGGCACCATAAGAAACAATACTATTTTGACCCTTCTTGACACACTGGAAATGTTGATCCATCTTAGATAACAAGAAACTTGCCCAGTTGAATTTAGCTCCCTCCAGAATCTTCATAGAAGCTGTGAATAATTCTTTTGATAGGTATTTGGATGCAGCCTTTCCTGACATGAACCGGTCCTGCAGAAACTGGCATAACTGCTTCCAGACTGGAGAAGAAATGTGGGCAACAGACACCCCTGAGCTATTAATGAGCTGGTTAAGGAGGAAGGGGGTGGAAGTTTCCTTCTTCATCAGTGTGACTATCTCCTCAGCCATCAGTAGCTGGTTACCACTGGGCACAAAGGAAGCAGATAAGGGCAAACATAATGCTTCACTGATATTGGCTACTGATAAACAGAATGTCCGGTTGTAAGCCAAGTCAGACTGGTTTTTGTAAGAAGCGAGGAAAGAATAACACAGCTTCTCATCCACAGGTGGTAAAGTGAGAGCCACAAATGGGCGAAGGCCAGCTCATCGAATACAATCTGCCTCTAACAGAAGAGAATAGTCATGGACCGCAAGAGGAACATGCTGGACCACAATTGGAGGCGTAGAAAGAGGTGCCATTCAGACTATGGTTTTTAAAAAAAAACCCACACACACAACCAGGAAAACAAAAAGAAAACCTGCAAAACCCAAAAATAAAACCAAGACTGAGACCATCGAGACAGGAAATCGACTAATTTACACGACTGATTGGACCATAACAACCCCCGGGCAAACCACATCCTAGAAAAAAACAAATCGGCATGACCTCTACACACGTGCGACCGAAAGCTTCATGCTATGAGACATACATGCACCCTTAACCCCGTATCAAGTAGAAAATAAAATAAAACTACATTCCGTAGCCCAAATAGAGACTCAAAAAAAAAAATCATGACGCAATCAAATATTCTGACTAAAAACGAGAATAAATACCATGTTGACCAATGTCAGATTACTACTCCCACTCCCATGTAACGTTCACGTCCTACAGTGCCGCGGAGTGTGTGAGTGAAACTAACGACTCATTTTTTATTATATAAAAAATTAAGCATCGTTCATTATTAAATTAACCCGTTAATGCATGGTGAGTCGACATCGTAACCCAACCCCACTCAGATTTTGACACGACTGGACTGACTGACTGGGTCTCTACTAATGCAGTTCCTTGTTATAATTAGATGATGTATGGCACTTGCATGCATGCATGCGTGACTTTGGGGGTTGATTTTAATTACAAGTTAATGTGTCTGAAACGCGTGTGCGTGTGCATTTGTGAATTGATTTTAATTTACAACTTATGTGGGTTAGGGTGCAAAGGTGCACGTGCAACCGCGGGGGTTCTTTTTACAGTTAACGTCTAGTTCATTTTATTTACAATTTATGAGCTGCAGTCTGTTAATTATATATGTGCAACATTCGGTTGATTTTATTTACAATTAATGTGTGTTATTGTGCAAGTGAGAGGGGGAAAAAGGAAGGAACCTGGTAATGTGTGGGTCTGCCTGCAAAGTCTGAAATCACAACCTCCAAAAGTGGAATGCCCAGTCCACAAAAATCCACAAAACGGTCAAACAGTTGACTGCCAAGAGTCGTCCTGTTGGATAGAAAAACAAAAACGAGCTTACACCGTGACCACGACAAAGAACAATGATACGGATGACCAAAAGAAAAGAAGAAAAAAAATGTATGTCTTGGATTTATTTGGATGTGTGGATTGGTAGGGTTTTTATGTTTTTAGTTTGTGGTGTTTGGTTAAGTTGAAGTGTGTGTTTTGTTTTTTTTTTGTTTTTTTGTTTCTCGGTTTATAATGTTGGTTGTTTGTGTATTGTTTTAATCAATTTAAAAAAAGGAAAGAAGGGTTTGTTTTGTTTTGTTTGGGTAATTTGTTATTTGTTTTTATGGTGTATGGTTTTATATTTGTTTTTGTTTTTGTTTGGGGTTTGTGGTGTTTTTTGTTTGTTTGTGTTTTTGTTTTTTTTTTTTAAATTTTAACCAAGAACCCAAATTTTCTCACTACGAGGACGGAAACCCATATTGTTTCAATGTGATGGAAATGTTCATTTGATGTTGGGGAGTTTCAAAAAAATTTGTTTATAATAAATACATTGTCATGAGATGTTTCCAAAAAGAAATAAGTTTCCAACATTATGTGGATATTTTTTTATTCCAAAAAAATGTCCAAAATAGGAAAGATGGTAAATGTGATTATTTGAAAATGTTTTATTTTTTTATTTTTTATTTTTGGGAATTGTTTTTTGACTTTTATGTATTTTTTGGTTTTTTTATCAATTTCCATCAGTTTAAAAAGAATTTCAGCCAATTTGGAAAATTCAAGAATTTTTTAATAGGATTTTTCAGGAAGAAAAATTATTAAACTGTGGGAAAATGTTTCAGCAATTTTTGGTAATTTTTGAGAATTTGTTTTGAAATTTTTATGATTTTTTTTTCAAATTTTAAATGTGTTTAATGGATTTTGTGATTAAAAAATGATTTTTGAGATTTGAAAAATAAATACACGGACACCCGTGAACAGCTGCGTGTGAACGAACGAGCACGCACCATCGCACGGACAAGTCCAAACGTGTGTCTCGCGTGTGAACAGTCGCAAAGAGACGCGATCACGCGTACATACAGAGACGCAATAAACATCACAGCACGGGATTGCTATGCGAGAACCCCGGGGTTGAGGTGGTTTTGATGTGGTTTGTCGATGCGTGTGGCTCGCTGCGGGAGGGGGTGAATAGGGGCTAGGATGGGGAAGGGGGGCTTAGGAAGGGGGTAGGGGAAAGGGGCTTAGGGGGAGGGGTGGGTTGGGGGAACTGGGGGTGGGGTTAGTTGGAGGGGGATTGGGGCTGGTTAAGGGGGCGAGGTGGGTGTTAAGGGGGGAATGGGGGGTTAAGGGAGGGGTGGGGGGTTAAGGGGGGAATGGGGGGGTTAAGGAGTAAGAGTGGTGGGTTAAGGGGGGAATGGGGGGTTAAGGAGTAAGGGTGTTGGGGGTTAAAGGGTAATGGGAGTGGCGGGGGGTCCAACAACGCCCGGCGAGGTAGCAAGTGGCCCTCAGCACGACGGCAGTGGAGACGACGAAGGAAGGGCCGCGCAGCAGGTAAGGGAGGCGCTCGGCCCCGACGATCACCACCACAGACAATGGCGTTAGGGTGGGCAGCCACGGTGCACCAGGTAGGGGAGGTGAGGGCGGACACGTCAACGGCGGCGGGCGGTGGACACGGCGACGGCAGGCAGGCTGGGACACGTCGATGGCAGGTGGCGAACCGGGTAGGCCGACACGTCGATGGCAGGCGGGCTGGGACACGTCGACGGCAGGCGGAGAACCGGGTAGGCGGCACGTGGAACCACGGCGGCGGGCTGCCTGAACGGAGGCGCCGAGGGGGGAGAAGGGGGAGGGAGGGAGGTGCTGCAGAAGGAGGGGAGAGAAGGAGGTGATGGGGAGGGAGGAAGAGGGAGGAAGGAGGGAGAAGGGTGAATGGGGAGGGGATGGAGGTGGCGGGAAGGAGGAGGAAGCGGGGGAGTAGGGGAGGAGGAGGGAAGAAGAGGGAATAGAGGCAGGAGAGAGCAGAGGAGGAGGGTGTGGTGGGGGTTGAGGAAGGAGGAGAAGGACAGAGGAGGGGATGGAGGCGGGAGGCACGAGGAGAGAGAGAAGAAAAAGAAGAAAATAGAGAGAGAGAGAGAGAGAGGGTGGTTGAGATAGGGGGGAGGGTGGTAACGGACGTGGGAGGGGGGGTATATTTGTGTGTAATTAATAAATTAATTAATTAATTAAGAAATTAAGAAAGGCGTGCCCCCGTCCTGCACCGGGCAGGGTAAAAAAATCTGCAGTGGTTCGATCGGAACAGTGCCGAGACGTCGGCACGAGGTGCGCTTACGCGACCTGGTGTGGCAAGACGCGTAAAACTGAAAATGCGTACGTTCACGCGTGAGACGAGTCGTGCGAGACACGTCAAAAGAAAGAAAAATTAATATCTCACAATTCGAGCGTCGAAACAAAATGGTGTAAAAACGAAAAATATACAAGACGGCAGGGGAAAGATAGGAGAAATGGTCAACGGGGGTTCCGGGGGGAATAAAGGCATGCACATTCAAAAAAACACGAAAAACGGCCCCGAAAACACATACGGGGATTAATTTCGGAAAATCCATGCATTTGAATAAAGTGCGGTAAGAAGGAAAAATGTGCAGAAGAACGCGCCCGACAACGCTATCACGTCAAAACACCATTCCTACTAAGAGAAGACATGTTCACATGGAAAAAACATAAAAAGGACACACACAAATACGGTCGGAAATCAATACAGAATATCAGTTCACCGAAACAGAGGGTAGAAACAAGGAAAAATGTGCGAGGGAAGGGGTTGCACAGGGCTGTCATGTTAAAATACAATTCCGATAGGGTTAGGAGGCGTTCACATGCAAAAAAACACCAAAAAAGATACTCGAAAACACTTTTAAAAATTAATAATTAAAAATTTGAAAGTTAGAATAGGGGGGAGAAAAAAGGAAAAATGTAGGAAAAGGTGTGGTGGACACGGCTGTCAAGTCAAACTAGAATTCCGATGCAAACAAGGCAGGTTCATATGGAAAAATGTCAAAAAGACGCACGAAAGGTTCCTGAAAAACCGCAAAAATTGATATTGGACAAACCGTGCATCGGAATGACACGGAGAAAAAACAAAAAATGTCAGGGGGAAAGTGGTTGTCAGGGCTGCCATGTTAGAGCACAATTCCGAAGCAAAAAAAGCACGTTCACATAGAAAACTGTCCAATTTATGCAAAATACTTCAAAAATTAATAACTTGAGAATCATCTCGCAAAACAGGGGTTGGTAAAAAGGAAAATTGGACAGTTCAAAGGGACGAACAGGGCTGTAAGGGTAGATGGGGATTCTGCTGAACGTAGGATGCGTGCACATGGAAACACATCAAAATAAGGGAGAAAGAGAAATGGAGGAGGAACAGCCCCAAGGGAGGGGTAACAGTGGACGGGTGGGTAGGGAAGGGACCCCAAGAGGGTAAAAGAAAGTCATGGCATACATGCATGATCAAAGTGAGGCATATGCAGGGCGGGATGCCACATAGACGTGCAAGGACACATCCCCACACTTAAAACATTAACGGCAAGGGAAATGCATCACGACAACCTACGATTCGACAACCGACTGGATGCTGACGTCCCTACACTTAACACCTTAACATACACGTGTAATCAGGAGATAGGGTTAGGAAAACTTGGCCCGTATGGCAGATAGTTGAAATTGATTGTCGATGTCGCACGCTGTGTCTCAGGCGACGGCAGGAGGTACCAGAGCTCGCTTTGCAACAGACGCATCCAGCATGGCAAGGACCATGTAACAGCACCCAGGGAGGTATCTAATGGATGAATCTCGTCGGGTCGGTGTCGCTGATGAAGGATAGTCACTCAGCTTACAGCACTCAGAAGGGATGAGAGAATAGTCACTCGCCCCATTACGGACATCACTTGATGAATAATGATTGGAACCCATATCTCACACCGGGTTTAGGAATTGACAAGGGGGATGGTGCAGAGGAGTATGCTAGGGTGCACAATTGATGGTGCATTAGTGCGTTCAACCCGGCTGGCATAGGTTCAGGCAAGAAGGAAGTCCAAGGAGCCTTACAGTGCAGTGTACAGAACAGGGTGACGTCTCCTGTGATGATGGCAAAGACCCACCCCATGGGTGCATAGGGAAACGGAAACGTACCTGACTCCAAAGGTTGTAACGTCCCTCAATCCTCACCTCTCGGTAATTTTTGTTTTTTTTTTAAGGCCACAGTAGTCACACTCTAACCTCCCCTCTGTCTCACGCTTTGTTGATAGATACAGGAGGGCAGCCCATGCCTTAACACCCATTGATGTAATCCTCACGGTCACTTGTGCAAAGGTTGTATGCCTTGTGCGCATTTGATGGTGCAACTGTGCATCCTGCCCAGTGCTGGCATACAGTGCAAGAAGGAAGGTCAGGGAGTCTTATAGTGTAGTGCACAGAAACAGATCATGCTTTGTGCATTGAGAGGCCCATCTCGTGCGTGCAACACTCCATTCACACATCTCACCTCTCATTTGATTTGAAGGGAAAAGACTGGTCACTCGCCCCACCCTCTGTCTCACACTCGTTTGAGAGTTATAGAGGGAAACCCATACTCACTTCCCCATCCGGTTAGGATGAAAGCTCGCGTCACTCGATTGTTTGTCGATGAAGATCGCGTCGTCAGTTGTTGAAGAGGTGTACCCAGGGAGGTAGCCATCAGATCGAACGTTGTGTTAGATAGGAACATGGCGTCTGCTAGAGGACTGTCAAATGCTCTGTAGAAAGGCACAGGACACAACGTACCAAGGGAGGTAGCTTTGGAACTAGGTCCTAGGGATGTCAACTGATGAATCCACTTTCTGGACTGCTGGGTGTTGCCACCTTTTCCACAGCCAGCTTCCCGCCCAAGGGTGTTGACCACCTTTTCTTGGAACGAGGCCTGCTATGACAGGGAATTTCTTCATTTTCTCCCATAACAGTTTTTTTTCTTTTTTCTTGTTTTTTTTTCTCCTATTCCCAAGGGTGTCTCCACCTTTTCTCCAAGAATAGGTCAGCATGACAGGGACCGAAGTCCTTTTCTCCCATGACCGATATGTATATTTTTTTTCTTTTTTGAATTAAGCAAGGGAATGGTAGAAATACAATTTGTCAAAACCATCCTCGCCACTGCCGCTGGTGAAAAATAGAGGATAAGAGATCAGGGGCGGGAGGTGGGGCTGAGGGGACAGAGGGTTGTGTCCACATCATCAGAAATGGTTGAAGAACGGCTATTAGAAGTAGCATCATAAGAGTTACAGTGCCATGCCAACGGGGGAAAGGATCAGGTGACTGTGATTGTAAAGATCCCCAAGGAGGGAAGTACTTCTTCAGGCGATAGCCATTAATTAGGAAGGGATCATCAAAGGCATCAACGGTCTGCACTTGGACAGAGCCATTAGGGTTGACAGCAAGTACCTTATATGGGCCCATCCACCGCTGTTGAAGCTTGCCAGGAAACTTGCCAAATCGTGAATCATAGGCTAAGACCAAATCACCTTCTTTGAACTCCTTGTGCTTGATGAAGCTGTCATGGTAGGCCTTACGTTGAGCTTGCGTGGCTTCCATGCACTGTAGAGCCATTATGCAAGTTTCGTCCCAACATTCCAAGTGCAGGAGACGACGTTGCAGTGACTCATTATCCCCCAAACGCTCTTTGATAGCCACTCGCAAAGAGGGTAATTCCAGTTCAACAGGGAAAACAGCTTCTATACCATACACCAGCTGGAAGGGTGTCTTACCTGTTGCTGCTTTATGGGAGGTTCTGTACGCCTAGAGGGCCTCTGTAAGTCGATCATCCCAATCACGACGATGTGCAGTAATCGTCCTTGTCAGGATCGAGCAGAGGATGCGATTGGTGACTTTGACTTGGCCGTTGGCTCTGGGGTAGTAAGGAGTGGACTTGCGATGGCGGATCTTATACAGCTTTGTCAACTCTTCCATGACTTTATTAATGAAATGAGTGCCTTTGTCACTTACCAACTCTAGGGGACTGCCAAAACAGGTGATGATATTCTCGTACATGAACAGGGCTACGCTGTTACCATCGTCCCGCTTTAGGGCTTTAGCTTCACACCACTTTGTGACATAATCTGTACATACCAGGATGTATCTGTTCTGTTTTCTTATGGTGGGAGGATCGATTGGGCCGATGAAGTCGATGCCCCACTTCTCAAATGGCTTCAAAGGAAGGATAGGTTGCAGTGGCATAGGGCTGGTCTTGGTGGGTTTCCCCATCCTCTGATAGGCATCATATCGCTTGTGGTAGTCATAGGCATCCTTATGAATGGTCGGCCACCAGTAACCTGCTAGCAGAGCCTTCCTGGTTGTAGCTTCTCCTGCAAAGTAGCCTCCACATGGCTCGTCATGGCAAGCCTTCAAAAAAATCCCAATCTCATCTCCTGCAACACATCTTCTGAGCACTTCATCTTTGCCTTTCTTGTACAGTGCACCGCCTAACAAGGTGTAGGAGGCTAATTCTAACATAAGCTTCTTTCTTTCCCGACTAGAAATTCCAGGAGGGTACTGTTGGGTTGCCAGCAGATTGGCAATGTCTACATACCAAGGGGTTACAGTTTCTACCAGGAATAGGGAAGGATCAGGGAGGTTTGGATCATCCTGCTCCGTGTCTGCAGTCTGCGGGATACATGACAGATGATCAGCCAGAACATGGGAACGACCAGGTTTGGTAATTACCTCAAAGTCAAACTCCTGGAATAAAACGAGCCATCTCATCATTCATCCTTTCACGTCTACTTTGTTCATCAAGAAGGACAGGGCCTCATGATCCACATAAAATTTAAAGTGGGTAGACAGTAGATAGTGGCAAAACATCTCTAGGGCAAACACCATTGCCAAGCACTTGAGCTCTATCACTGTATAGTTCTATTTCCTATCAGTGACCTTTCGGCTTGCACAATATATTGGTTGATCTAATTTAGAAGGGCCCTTTTGACATAGGACAACACCTAGCCCTTCAGCGGATGCATCTGTGTGCACATGGAACTCCTTTGTCCAATCAAGAAGTTGCAGGATGGGTGCCTCAATCAGACATTGCTTCAGAGTGTTGAAGGCTTTGTCACATTCTTCCATCCAAATCAACTCTGCATCTTTCCTTAGAAGCTTGTGCAAGGGGGTTGCCTTTGTTTGCAAAATGGGCTATGAACCTTCTGTAGTAACCCACATGGCCTAGGAATCCCCTCAACTGTTTGAGGTTGGTGGGTGCTGTCAGAGCTGCGATCTTCTCAATCTTTGCAGGTCTGTTGATATCCCTTGTGCAGAGACAATGTGGCCCAACAGAACTCTAGAAGAGACTCCAAAGATGCATTTTTTGGGGTTGAGGGAGATCCCATACTCCCGGCATCGGTCAAATCATTGTTCCAAATGTCCCCACTGTTTAAGAATTAGACTATAAACACAGAAGTCATCCAAATATACCTCAATAAAGTCGTGCAGATGATTTTGGAATGCCGCCATCATGACTTGCTGGAAGGTAACAGAGGCATTGCAGAGCCCAAACGGCATCACTCGGTAAGCATAGATCCCCCATTCTGTGGTGAAGGTTGTTTTAGATTGGTCCTCTTCTACGATTTGGACTTGGTTATATCCGCTAAATCCATCCAAGAGGGAATACAGCTCATGGCCTGCCATTGTGTCCAACAGCTGGTCTGTAAAAGGGATAGGAAAGCGATCCTTCTTCATCTTAGAATTCAACTTGTGGAAATCCAGACATATACGAAGCTTGCCATTCTTCTTGGGTACAACCACGATGGGTGAGACCCATTCACTATTGATGGGACCTAAAACGTGTCAAGATTGTGAGAGAGAAGGAAGGAGTCTCACTTGTAGCTTTCTTGCTTGCACAATGGGGGAATACACACAAAGGTGGAGGCTGAAAACAATTTTCCTCTTCTTAGTTGTGTAAGCCAAAAAGAACTCTAGTACATAGAAATAGAAGAACCCTATATATGGGTCTCAAACCAAACTCAACTAACTAAGGTGGCATACTAACTGAGCCATGAACTAGAGTAGATAAGGATAGCTGTCATCTAGCTATTATTCATGGGCGGTGTACCAACCGCATTTGCAACTGACAAGTCGGTGATATAAATGCACAACGGTCACCCTGGCATATCACGAGTGGAGCTCGATATCTCAACACTCCCCCTCGAGCTCAATCCCAATTCCTACACACCAAGCAGGTCTCTGAACTTGTGCAGCTTCTCTGTGCCCAATGCCTTTGTGAGTATGTCAGCTACCTGATCCTCTGTGCTAACATAAACTAGATCAATAAGACCTAGTAAAACCCTCTCCCGCACATAGTGATAATGCACCTCAATGTGCTTTGTTCTAGCATGATAGACTGGGTTATTTGCCAAGTGTATACTACTCATGTTGTCACAATAAATGACAACTAGCCCATCTGTAGGCTGATGCATATCATAAAGTAGCTTATGCAACCAAGCTACCTCACATGCAACCATTGCTGCATCCCTGTACTCAGCCTCTGTGCTCGACAAGGCAACTGTAGGCTATTTCTTGCTGCTCCAAGTGACTACAGCACTCCCAAAAGAGAACACATATCCACTGGTAGATCGTCTATCAGAAATACTACCAGCCCAATCAGCATCAGTGTATCCATGCAACTGTATATGAACCCCAGTCTCATAAAATAGTCCATACTGCAATGTGGACTTCACATATCTGAGTATACGTCTAGCCGCATCCAAATGCGCTTTCCTTGGAGCCTGCATAAACTGACTTACCAATCCAACAGCATAGCTCAAATCTGGCCTAGTAATAGTAATATAAATCAAACTTCCTACTATGCGTCTGTACATAGTAGGGTCTTCCAGAAGCTCACCTACATCTGCGCTCAGCTTCACATTCTGCTCCAAAGGAACTGAAATAGGCTTACAGCCTGTCATCCTATATTTGGACAGCATGTCCAATCCATACTGCCTCTGCAAGAGCCATATCCCACTTGGTGATCTAATCACCTCAATGCCCAAGAAATAACGCAGCTCTCCCAAATCCTTCATCTCAAACTTCTGCTTCAATAGCATTTTCACATGAAGGATATATTCATCACTGTCACCTATCATAATCAAATCATAAACATAAATGACAAGTAGAATAATATCTTTCTCTATTTTTCTCACATAAAGTGAGAAATCTGCCTTGGAAATCTGAAAGCCAATAGTGACAAGATACTGTCCTATCTTGTCAGATCATCCTCTAGGTGCTTGCTTCAAGCCATACAAGGCTTTCTTCAACCTGCAAACAAACTCAGGATGAACAGTATGCACATAACCTGGTGGCTGCTCCATATAGACCTCTTCTTGCAAATTACCATGCAAGAAGTCATTCTTTACATCCATCTAATGTAAAGACCATCCCTTTGATGCAGCCATAGCAATGACTGCTCTTACGATTGCCATCCTTGCAACCAGACTGAATGTTTCTTCATAATCAATGCCATATGTTTGTGCATACCCCTTGACTACTAATCTTGCCTTGTATCTGTTTACAGAACCATCTGCATTGTGCTTCACCTTATAAACCCACTTACAGCCAATTGCATTCTTACCTTTAGGCAAAGGTACCAATTCCCATGTAGCATTTGCTTCCAAGGCATCCATTTCTTCATCCATGGCTTTCTCCCATTTTTCTTTTCCCATGGCTTGCTCAAAAGAAGTGGGTTCTGGTTCCTGTATCACTTTGACCATATAGGCATAGTGAATGGCTGTAAATCCATCATATTTCAGCCTATCCACAGGATACCTAGCTCTAGTAGGCCTGCGCAAAGTAGGTTCACTCCCAGGTGCTCTCAAAACATCCCTGGTCTTCCTTACTCCAGGTGTAACAATAGAAGGAATACCCAACTCATCATCAATGCTCTTTTCTGAGCCACTAGATTCACCATCCACATAAGAGTGACCTGCATTCACATCAAACATGGGCTGATCTACCTTCTCTTTTCCTTTTCATGATACCTGAATACCACTATCTGCATTGCTTTGAGAAGATTCTCCTGATCTCAATCTGCCTGTCCATGGCGAAGAATGTGAACCACTGCTAGAGGACGCTCCAGGTCCACTAATATTTTGTGACTGCTGCTGTGAATTCTGTGCAGCATTACCATTTTGTGCATCTACATCATCAATCACATTTACTGGTTTATACCAGCTACTCATCTCATAAAAAATAACATCTCTGCTCACTGTAAACTTACGAGTAGAAGGGTTATAGCATCTATACCCTTTCTGCTTCTGCAGAGAGTAACCAATAAAGATGCACTTCTCAACTTTTGGATCCAACTTGGATCTCAACTCATCTGGCACATGAACATAGGCAATGCAACCAAAAATCTTCAAATGAGAAATATATGGTTTCCTACCAGTATACCTCTCCTCTAGAGTCATCCCATGTATTGCTGCAGTGGGAGTCCTGTTCATTATGTAGACTGCTGTAGCAACTGCTTCAGCCCAGTAAAAATCTGGCAAGTCTTTTTCATTGAGCATGGCACGAGATACCTCTCCAATATGCCTGTTTTTTCTTTCTGCAATTCCATTTGCTGTGGGGTATGACTGCATGAATATTGCTGCTTTATGCCATGCTCCTGCAAGAACCTTGCAAACTCATTTGAGAGGTACTCTCCCCCTCCATCTGACCTTAGGCATTTTATTTGCAGGTCTGTTTCTTTTTCAACCACAGCTTTAAGAGTTTTGAAATGCCCAAAAACTTCACTTTTCTTTTTCATAAAATACACCCAAACTTTTCTACTATAGTCATCAATAAAAGTGACAAAATAATGATAGCCTCCAAGAGATGCAGCTTTGGTAGTCCACACATCAGAGTGGATTAATTCCAATGGCTTCTTACTCTCTTGAACATGTCTAGGAAATGGTTTCCTTGCCTGTTTTCCAAACTGACAGGCTTTACATACCTTATGCATTTCTGCAACCTTGAATTTTGGCAATCCTGCAACAATATTTTGGACCTGCATTGATTTAAGTCACTGTACATTAACATGACCAATGCGTTTATGCCAGATATCAATATTTGCAACTACACCGGTCCCATGGGCAAACATTGCTGCACTCAATTCAGGCATGTCTGCATCCAATGTAAACATTCTGCCCTTCTTCTTTCCTTTTGCTATCAAGCGACCTTTATTTTTCATATCCTCAACAAAGCATCCATGGGAATTAAATCTGACCTGCAAGCCCTGCTCAACCATTTGACCAACAGAAACCAGGTTCTTGGTGATATTCAGAACATGAAATACATCCGACAAGTATTTCTTTTTCCCATCCTGCATAGACAAAGGAATATTTCCAATCTGCACAATAGGATGTGCAGTATCATCACCAGTCTCCACAAATCCTAGTTTTTCCATTTTCCTTGCATCTTGCATCCATTCTGCATGACCTGTCATGTGGTTTGATACATCTGAGTCAACATACCACACATCGTTACTTTCTTCTGTCACTTGTCATAGAATTGGTCATGTGCTGCACCATAAAAAAATGCTCATTTCTGTCATCACCCTGTCTACTAGAAGACGCATAATTCCCTTGTTACAGTTTTCCATTCATGATGTCATTCTACTTTTTATAGCAGTCTTTAGCCATATGACCCATTTTACCATAGTAGTAACATTCAACATTACTATTTGAATTTTGGCCTCTTTGCCATCCACCATGACCTCTTTGTCTCCCCCTGCCTCTAGAGTTACCACGTCCTCCTCCATAGGACTGGTTTTCTTGAGTTTGATGCATATTCTGATTTCTACCACGGCCTTCAGATCGGCCTCCTCTACCTCTGCCTCTACCTCTTCCAATATTTGAGTAGAAGACAGCTTCTTTTGAAGTTCCTCTTGAAGAAGATGCACCACCATTTCTCTGCTCCTCAGAAATTAGAAGAGCAATCAACTCCTCAAAATCAAGAAATCTTTCACGGACGGAAATGGATGTTCGGAACTGTGCATAATCCTTTCCTAGACCATTCAAGGTCACATAAACTAAATCATCATCTTCCACTGGCGACCCAATGGAAGCAAGTGCATCTGCAATCTTCTTCACCTTCATGTGGTAGTCATTGATGCTCATATTTTCTCTTTGCACATTATGCAACTCTTGCTTGAGCTGCATTTTTCTGGCTTGCGTATTTGTGCTATACATTTTTGACAAAGTATTCCATGCCTCCTTTGGCGTACTTGCATCTTGAATATGCACAATCATAGAGTTTGAAATGCTGATAGACAACCAGTACATAACTTTCTTGGCTCTCTCATGCCATGCTTTAAATGCCTGCATTTGCTATTGATTGGGAACATCAAGAAGAACTCGTTCTTCTTCATTTCCTGCAACAAATTTCCAATATCCTTTTCCCATAAGGAAATTCGTCATTCTAAACTTCCATGCTTGGAAGTTGTTCATGTCAAGATTTTCAGTGACAATCTGTGAAAGAGAATCAGATGCCATTACAGAACACTGCAAAAAATTCTGTCATTGCAAAGAACACAGCTTCACCCTCACAAGGGCAAATCTGCAAAATTGACGAAAGTGGTATTTGACCACACAGTCACTTTCTAGTGATGATTTTGCATCAATAGGCAACAAGGATGATTCTGTAACTCCCAATGTCTCTGCGCACAGGCATACGATGCAATTTCTACAGTAACTTTTCACTGATCTGTAGAACAGTGCTTGCACAGCATAAAACTGGGCCTTTTCCTGAGTGCGTGTAGAAAACTTCCGCCTCCAAAACTGGCCCCGAAATGGCCTCAAATAAAAAAAACAGGGTCACCTAGGGCAAAAGCCCTTTCCCCCAGCATATACTATCCTCTTGCTTCACCGTGAAGGCCGTCTCAACCTGAGACAATGCACTCTTGCACTTTCCGGCTGTGCTACCTGTAGAGACTTACTCCCAAAACAGAAGAATGAAAGCAACACTGGTCCTCTTACCAGGACACCGCAAACTTGGCTTGCTTTCTTGAGATCCTTACCACGAACAAGGCTCTGATACCATGTCAAGATTGTGGGAGAGAAGGAAGGAGTCTCACTTGTAGCTTTCTTGCTTGCACAATGGGGGAATACACACAAAGGTGGAGGCTGAAAATAGTTTTCCTCTTCTTAGTTGTGTAAGCCAAAAAGAACTCTAGTACATAGAAATAGAAGAACCCTATATATGGGTCTCAAACCAAACTCAACTAACTAAGGTGGCATACTAACTGAGCCACGAACTAGAGTAGATAAGGATAGCCGTCATCTAGCTATTATTCATGGGCGATGTACTAACCGCATCTGCAACTCACAAGTCGGTGACATAAATGCACAACGGTCACCCTAGCATATCACGAGTGGAGCTCAATATCTCAACAAAATGGGTCGGCACTGGCTCATGCACTAGCCGGACCTCTATCATGCGCTCAACAACCCCACGGCCTCGCGGCCAGGAGCGTGGATGACACATACATCATCTTCCTAAACATCTTGCATTTGTATCACGTCTCGTAGTCCAACTTTAACCCAATTAACACTCCTCAAGCACGAAGTACAAACATAGGAGGTCCTCCCACGGATGACTGCCGCTACCTCGCTGCGACTCTCCTACATCTTGGGGATTGGCCCCTCGATGCGTCGCTAAACATATATAACACTTCACACATAGTCCTCTCAAGGTACTAATCATTTCATTCCAGGATGTACCATACCTCACTTTACTTTCCCCTTAGACCCAATGCCCAGCTTGCAGCTTAGGACAACCTTACTCACTCAACGTTGGTCACGATCTAGAGAATACAGGTGTTATGCATCCAGTAGCAGGTATTGTCTGATACCTTTTATCATTTTATGCTTTATGCAAATTGTGAATGTCCATGTGCTCAAACATAGAAAAATTAGCATTGTGCTTGGTGCAAAAGCATTCTTTCAATGAATTTGACTATCGCTCATATGCGGCGTTGCATGAACCTAGCACCGAGAAACCCTCGTGCTACTAGGTTCTTAATTTTTAATTATCGACCAACCTAAATGGTATGCATAAAAACCAGCAAGCTTTTCATCATTTCATTCAGCATTTAAGCACCTTTTATACACTCTACCCCCTCACCTATTTAGGTTGTGCATGGTGCATAGGTTTAGGGTTCATTTTTCACATTTTTATTGCATAAAAAGCCATAAAAACTCACTAAAACATAAAGGTAGGGCTGAACTGAGGCTAAACCTCATACTTTAGACCCCCCATACATCCACAACCATGGTTCTTATTTTTCCTTAATTTTCGGCACTCAAAATTTATTTTTCCCTTTTTTTTTTCATTTTTCCTATTTTTCTTGTATTTTTTGCAATATTAAACGACTGAAAATTCAAAATGAGTTGTGGGTTGTGGCCCTTAGGTTCATTTGCAGCAAAAAACACAAATTTAGTTGGTGTGTCTTATTATATTTTCCATTTATATATCAAAAACACCCAATTTCCCCATATTTCACGTGTTTTACAGGTTTTACACCATTAATTTCAATCACAACACTTATGATTTTCTGATTTTCTGAGCATAAACTGATCAAACTCATAGCAACCAACATTATAATGCATAATCATCCCATGGGAACAAATATTCATGAAGCAAATTGCATAAAACATCAATTTCCTTTGTAAAAATGAGATTACCGTTGTTTGCGGGTTGCGGGTTTTTATTTGTCATATCTCAGGACTGATTTCCAGCCACCATTAATGCTCATGATAGTCCACAATCAGCAATCTTCCTTCCTCTTGAACCACGGAGCAATCCGGTCTTCATTGGACAAGCATCTGTCATCCATTCTTCTTCTTTTTCTTCACCACATGAATCTGCCTTTAGAGGAGAGAGAGGGAGGAGAGAGAAAGACTGATTTCAGAGATCTTCATAGAGACCACCATTGGAGGAGCGAAGACAAGCGATAGAGTCAGCCAACAGGGAGAAGATCAGGGCCAGCATCAATTGGATAGGTTGTTTGTAGCCCCACATCTCCATCTCCATCATGAAGGGCGCATTTTTCGCGCGCAGGCAGGCGTCGTCCTCCTCTCCTCCATCACGACTTTTTTTTAATGCCTTTTGGTTGGGGGGTTAAAATGTCCCCAAAGGGCACCCCCCCTTTGGTCCATGTTGTGGCCAACCTTTCAAATCTTGACCATTTCTAGGCTCCTTCCCCGTCCGGACTTCGAATTGAGCTCTGAAAAATCATGGGCGTCCAGCTCAGCATCCCGCATTGGCCGGCAACTCCTAACAACCTGCACGGTAGTCTGAAAAATTATCAAAAATCAACAAGTGTCGCTTGGGCGCCTTTAAAACACATTGACACTTAAAATCGTCCTAGGTCGAGCCGCCGCCTTCGACGTTGAATATTTTTCCCTTGATATTCGTAATTTTTAGCTATTTTTAAGCACTTCTCAGCACCAAAATTCCGCTCTCATTGGCGACCACGGGATAGGGCGACTCAACCCGTCGAATCCCACAATAGATCTGCACAAAACAACCAAAGGAAGCATTAAGCTGATACAAAATAGATATATATTAAACACAGCACAATGCTCACCCTACCCCTTGACAAAACCAAGGCATGACATCCACAAGGAGAAGGCCTAGCATAATCGGATAAAAGGTCCGAAGCTAGTCACTAACTGACTGCTCCAACACGGCCAAACTAAAAAGAACTATCAAAGAGGTTGCCCTAAGTGGTGGTCTGATTTACCTACCTAACTAAGGACAACACAACTAGGAGCTCCTACTAGGCGAGGACTCCTATAGCCTGATTCAAGAAGTATTTTCTGTCAGCACATTTCTTCTTTTAGGGGTTTTATTTTTCATACTCGGGTATGTAAAAAGGAGGGAGCTGAGCGTAGTGACCCAAGGAGAATAGGGCATCGGCCTCAGGACCTGTCTTGGTACCCAAGAACCTACCAAGCCCTCGCAAGGTGACACTTTAATCCTTTTCTGACGCTCACTTTTATTTTCGCTCCAACCTTCCTTATTTCTTCTTTTCCAGCAAGAAGCCACCCCTAGGAGGACAGGGCATCGGCCCCGTGTCTGACTCATCCCCAAAAACCTACCAGGCCTTCGCAAGGCGATGATCAATTGCTTATAAATTTCCTTTTCTTTTATTTTCGATTTTTATAGGGGTTAAAACCCCTTTTTACACACCTTTGTATATTTTTGTTAGCTTTAAGATATTCAGGGTTTTTTTCCCCTTTATCATCTTTATTTTCCTTCTACAGGCTTCGCTAACTGCCTCACAACTAACAAGAACTCCTAGAACGGCTGCCTACTAGGCTAGCAGAACAGGGTCACTGGGACTCCCTTCTAAAACAGGTCTTTCGGTGTCAGGCAATGTCTTTATAGGAGGCAACGACTACTCAGACCTCCCTCAAACATATTGAACCTAAACCTGGGACTTCATGCCTTGGACGTCCGTTCCCAATAAGAAACGAAAAAACCCCCCTTAACAAGTACACAAACACATATACCATAAAAATCACAGTACCCATAAAGGAAAGATATCACTTGGATAGGGCCACAAGAAGCTTCCACGCAACAAAAGGCTCCTTCCAAGCTCTTCTTCCAAACCTGTCTAGCACAAAACTCAAACAAGAAACCATTAACCGCACCTGCACTAAACAGACAACTGGCCCTCTTGGCCTAATGAAATAAAACACTTCACTACAAAACTAAATCGGCCCGCTTGGTCTAACGAGATAGAACACTAAAACCTCGCAAACTGGCCCTCTTGGCCTAACGAGATCAAACAAAATAGCACCTACACATCCCTCCCTGAAATAGTGCGAATATACAATAATATGCTCCCTTCCAAGGAGGAGAAACAGGCTCGTAGCCCTAAACTAAATGCATAAGGTTATGACCCATCCCTCCTACATAGATAGCAAGAGGCGTACGCATAATATGTTGTCTAATCAACCTATGGGTCCAGGATAATAACGGTAGATTGGTCTCGGCTACTCTTTGCATCATCCATATCAACCATCATCTGCCATACATTGCATGTTCTGATAACATACTCCACAAGCGACCGGGTCCTGTTTCATCATTGATCACAATATCCAAACTAGGACCACAATTAAAGAAGAGGTCTTCCTCACAAGCAAGATTTGCTAATGAATCCGCAAACTGATTCCAGTAATGTGGAATCAGCTGAAAAGACACTCTCTCAAACTCCTCAAGTAGGGTCATAGCAGTCCGATGATACATACAAAGAATGGGATTCCGCACTGTGTATGTCCCATCTAGCTGATTCACGATCAATTGGGAATCCCCTTTTAGTAACAACTGACGAATACCACCTTGTTTGGCAATATGCAGTCCCATAATCAAGGCTTTATACTCCGCCATATTGTTAGTGAATCCTACCCCAAGATAAGCAGCTAACTTCATCGTCACTCTATGTCTGGGATCTCGAATTACTACTCCAACACTTCCTTTTCTATTAGGGCCCCTGGACGCTCCGTCAAAATATAATGTATACGTCCACACTGGGTTTACACAGCCTGCCATCACGAACTCCTCTATTTGTAATTATGGTAATCAAAGTTTAGCATGTTGAGAGGATGAACTGATGGCTCCATCCCACCTTCTTCATTGAACTCAACAGGGATACTTGTCATGCTTCATGCGACGTTTAGCCACCTCTTGGTGTAATAGGCTTTGCAGCTTAATTTCATCGAGGTGCGCTAAAGTCATGAAACGTTCTAATAGGGCGTCCTCATTACCCAGAGAATGGTTTATTGCGAATCTAATGGTTGGCAACTCAATTTCTAAGGGTAAAACGCACTCTTCACCATAAACTAGTTTGAATGGCGTGTGGCCAATGGCTCGCTTGAACATGGTATTATATGCCCATCCTGCCACATACAGCTTCTTGTCCCAGTCTCGTTTCTTTTCAGAGACTATCTTAGACAAGATACCCACAAGCTATTTGTTAGTACTTTCAACTTGTCCATTTGCTTGCAGATTATAAGGAGTCGTTTTATTGTGCTTGATTTGCCAAGCCTCAGTCAAGCTTTTGGTCACCTTATTCAGGAAATGGGTTCCACGATCCGACACTAATTCTTTCGGGGGACCAAAACGGCATATTATCTGCTCTAAAAGGAGACTAGCAGTTTCTTTAGCATCATCTTTTCTTGTTGCACGTGCTTCTGACCACTTTGTGAAGTAGTTAGTTGCTACAATAATATACATCTTTTGCGCAGTCGACGACGGAGTAATAGGACCCACAAAGTCTATTCCCCACTTCTCAAATGGAAGTATTGCCATAATAGGGGTGAGTGGTCTTTTCCTATTATCTCGACTATCATGTCGTTGACAAATATCGCATCTCTTAACATACGCAAATGCATCCTAGAAGATGGCAAGCCACCAGTAACCTGCTCTTAAAGCCTTTTGTGCTGTAAGGCATCTAGCAAAATGACCTCCGCAAGCGGAATCATGGCACTCTTCCAAAATGAATGGCACCTTGTCAGGCATCACACATCAGTGATAGATGTCATCAACCCCTTGCCGATATAATGTACCTACGATTAAGGCAAACTTTAACGCCTGCTGCTTAATTTTCCTTCTCTCAGCTTTAGATAGTTCGGATCCAGCCTCTCCTGTCGATAAATAATGCATTATTGCAACATACCAGGAGGGAATAGATGCCATATCTATCTTAAATAATGACTCCATGTCACTACCTTCAGCCACAGATTCTTTCGGCTCCCCAAAGTCCACAAGACATTCCACAATACCCTGTACTCTTGGTGGCTTACTCCTGATCTCATAATCAAACTCCTGCAAAGTGATTAACCACTTTGCTAGACGATCAGGCGGCTGCAGCTTATTCATCAATAATCAAAGCCCCTCCGCCTTCGTATAAAGCACAACTTTCTCATAGAGATATAGTGCCTGAATTTCTTAGTCCCAAAGACCATCGCAAGACACAACTTCTCCATGTAGGTTTAATTGATCTCTGAAATGCCCAATTTTCGACTAGCAAAGGCTATCGGATGATACCACTTTTCCTCCCAGATTTGGGCTAAACAGTAGCTGATACTATACATGGTGGCTGCTGAAAATATATAGAACACCTCACCTCTTTTAGGTGCTTTTAAAATGGGAGCTTTTACTAGCTCCCATTTCATATCCTCGAAAGCTACCTTACAAGGGTCGCTCCATTCAAATGAACAACTAAAGGATAATAGATTTGTAAGCGGCAACGTTCTTTCTGCCAAGGCGTTTATGAATCTATGGTAATAACCAACCGAAGACAAAAAGCTATGAACTTCTTTTGGAGTGCATGGTGGACCCATGGCAACTATGACTTTGACCTTCTCGGGATTGTCGCAATTCCTATCGAACTGACCACATGGCCTAGCAATAGCCCATAAGGTACACCAAAAACACACTTCCGTGGGTTTAGAGCGATGCAAAATTGCCTACACCGCTCAAAACATTTTCGCAAAATAATCAACATCCTTTCCCTTACAGTGGCTGCCCCTAAGTCATCAATAAACACCTTCAACTCTTCAGGGGATATGTCACCGAATGTCTTATCTGCTGTTCGTTGCCACGAACCAAGTGCATTGCATAAACCAAAGGCCATCACATGGTATGCAAAAGTACCAAAGATAGTAATAAAAGTCGTTTTCAACTTGTCTTCCTCTACAATTGCCATCTGGTTGTATCCTGCAAAGCAATCCATAAACGAATATATTTCCCTGCCCGCTAATTGATCCAAAATCTGGTCAATAAATGGCAACGGGTAGTAATCCTTAAATGTCTGCTTATTCAGCTCTCTAAAATCTACACATAATCGGATTTGATTATTTTTCTTCTTTCTGATCACAACTGGTGAACACCATTCCGTGTGTTGCACATGAAAAATCAAACCCGCTTTCCGAAGCTTCTGTAACTCTTCAAACAGCCCGTCCCTCAGTTCGAAAGGCATATGCCTTACTTTCTGTCGTACAGGGTGGCTTCCTTCCTTCAACGGAATTGTATGAATGGCGAAACTAGGAGGAATGCCTCTAAGTTCATCATAACTCCAGGCGAAAATATCGCGGAACTCTTGGATCAGAGAGATGTACTCCTCGCATTCTTGAACACTGAGCATGGACTCTAATTTGATTGGTCGTGACTCATCAGGCGTACCAAGGTCTAGCTCAATAACATCTGCATCTCTTATACGATCTTGGGCCTCTATCGGCTCGTTCAAAGTGATCTGATAGATGTCTTTTGTGGTGGATCCCTCTTTGGACTCATCACTCGATGATGTCTCACTGGCGGATAAATCCTCTAATGTCTCCAATTCTGTAGAAGATAGAGGAGCTCTCTCACTCTGCGGGGACTCAGGATAGGCATCAATCACCACGCGCTGAGCACCTCTGCCGAATATCAGCCGACCGGCGGGTATATCCACTTGGCAGCTTGCTTGCAAGATCCAAGGTCGTCCAAGTAATACTTGGTGACTTGGACGCCCTGCAAAATGAATCACCCTAAAATCCAACAGGCATTCTACATTTGCAACAATGACATGGACCTTAGTAATGCAGCCTTTCGACTGTCTCAAACTATCATCCGCCATTCTGAGAATTGTGGAGGTATCTTTCTGGATCGAAAGACCCAACCTTTCCATCAACTCAGAGCTCATAATGTTAACAGATGATCCCGTGTCGACAATGGCATAATCTACTAATATCCCATCAACATAGACTACAACCCTCGGGCAATGCTTCTCAGCATGCTCGAACTAGTCATCACCAACTCGTGCAATACCCAAAGGTTCTACGATATACCCGGTATGCAAGATCTTTCTAAATTCCTTGCGTACTCTTGGGGAAAGCTTAATAAGCTGTAAAAGGTTCACATCTGGCTTGACTTTGCAAAGAGAGCTTGCCAAATCGAATTCACGATAGTTCGGCAGAGTTCGCTTTTCACGCCAAACCATCCGCTCTTTAGGTCTCGCTGAACCGGCTTTATTGCCTCTTTTTTAACTTTCACCTTCTTCCTTAGTGGTTCCTTATCCTTCTTAACATCGGCTTTACTCTCCACGGGCTTCAGAGGTCCCCCTTCCATGACAGGATCCAGAACTTGCGTTCCTTTGTCACCCTGTTTAGGGTTTCTGTCGACAGGCTTATCCTTGTTGGCCTCTCTACCCTTTTGAAATCTTGTAAGGACAGTTTGCAGATTAGAGGTTTCAGCATCACTAACACGCACAGCCTCAATCAAACTAATCCCACTACCACTAGGCAGCTCCTCCACTGTAGTCTTTGGTCGTTGGAGTATTTGTTTAGGTCCGTCTTCTCGCTGGGAATCATTTCCTTGCACACGATGATTAACAGGCCCTGGTTGCCGACTACCTCGCTGGAGAGAACTAATCTTACTCCAGCAAGTGGCTGTTAAATGGCCGGAATTTCCACATATATTGCACTTGACATTTGGGCAATTTTGTGGATAATGTTGCCCACCACACCATTTGCAGCTAAATCTCGAAGGTGCACCCTCATCTGGGTATCTACTTCCTATCAAATTTTGTTGTTTTTTAAGAAAGTTGACATCAACGGCTATTTGTCGATACTGCTCCGTAATCATGTCGGTATAATGCTTCATCATGTCCTTAACCTCACCAAGAACATTGGAAGCGCTCGACTCGTAGCCTTGATCATTACCCTGTCGTTCCATCGCCTAACAATTCGATTAGGCACTGCTTGTTGAACCACAGTCATGGTATTAGGATTAACTGCCTAGCCTCCACCATTTGGAGCCATTTGACTGCCTGTAGGCATCGACATGCTAGGGGGAGCTGGTAATAAAGGCACATTCTACATCATGTTCCCTCTCCCACTAGGATTAGCCATCGCTATCTCTTGGCTACTACTGCCATTGGCTGTCGTCATATTATTTCCCAATGCTAGACCCATATTCGGATTGCCTCGAGAGGCATAGGCTGCTTGTAGTCGGGATTCCACTTCTTGTGCTCGTGTAATGGCAATATCTATATCCCCCAAAGGGACACTACTCAATTGCAACTGGATATTGAAGTCCAAACCATGTAGAAAATATTGCAATTGGGCAGCTGTGGGGATAGGAATAGAGGTGTCCAACTTACGGAAAACCTCTTTTAGTTTCTTCGCATAAGCACGAATATCCTCGTGTGGTTCTTGGCGGGTCACGTTGAGTACACGCAACCAATATTGCCCACCCCGTTCAAGGGCAAACTCCCTTTGAAAAGCTCCATAAAATGAATCAATATTCAATATGGTTCCGGCTTCTAAACCATGATACCATATGGCAGCTCTTCCTTTGAGAGTCATGTTGAAGAACATCATTAAATGTCCTTCTTCTTGGATGGGACAGTTAAACATCAGCTTTTGAAACTCCGTGATGTGGAGTTCCGCATCTTCCTCAACTAGCCCATTAAAAATAGGTAGTGGGTAACCTAGAGCCGGCAAATCCGTCGTTCCTGCAGGAATTGCAATGGGCTGCACCATGACGGAAATTAGATTTGCACTAGAAATAGGGAACGGTGGGGTTACACCTCCTGCACTTGATGTAGACGGCCTTATGGAAGAAAGAGGAGCAGTAGAGCTTCCACCTTCTCCTAACTTACTGCTTGTGGCCCCAGGACCACTAGATCCACTCCCTCATGAGGGTTTAGCACTGCTACGCTTAGGGGAATACCTCCTAAGAATTTCAACACGTCGCCTAGCTCTTTCGTCTCTCTCTTGCTTTTGGATTTCGGCTAGATGATGCTTATCGATGATGAATAATGGGTCAATCTCAGTATCCTTTGGCATAAACTGCTAACTCGTCCCTAGACAACCAGGATTCGAGGACCGCCACTTCTAAGCGGCTCCCGGTAGATGCACCACTGATGGGGCCTAAAACAGGCCGGCACTGGCTCATGCACTAGCCGGACCTCTATCATGCGCTCAACAACCCCACGGCCTCGCGGCCAGGAGCGTGGATGATGCATACATCATCTTCATAAACATCTTGCGTTTGTATCACATCTCGTATTCCAACTTTAACCCAATTAACACTCCTCAGAGGCAGTCCCAGCACATTACCAAATAGCACGAAGTACAAACATAGGAGATCCTCCCACGGTTGACTGCCACTACCTCACTGCCACTCTTCTACATCTTGGGGATTGGCCCCTCGATGCATCGCTAAACATATATAACACTTCGCACATAGTCCTCTCAAGGTACCAATCATTTTGTTCGAGGATGTACCATACCTCACTTTACTTTCCCCTTAGACCCAATGCCTAGCCTGCAGCTTAGGACAACCTTACTCACTCAATGTTGGTCATGATCTAGAGAATACAGGTGCTATGCATCCAGCAGGTATTGTCTGATACCTTTTATCATTTTATGATTCATGCAAATTGTGAATGTCCATGTGCTCAAACAAAGAAAAAGTAGCATTGTGCTTGGTGCAAAAGCATTCTTTCAATGAATTTGACTATCGCTCATATGCGGTGTTGCATGAACCTAGCACCGAGAAACCCTCGTGCTACTAGGTTCTTAATTTTTAATTATCGACCAACCTAAATGGTATGCATAAAAACCAGCAAGATTTTCATCATTTCATTCAGCATTCAAGCACCTTTTATACGCTCTACCCCCTCACCTGTTTAGGTTGTGCATGGTGCATAGGTTTAGGGTTCATTTTCCACATTTTTATTGCATAAAAAGCCATAAAAACTCACTAAAACATAAAGGTAGGGCTGAACTGAGGCTAAACCTCATACTTCAGACCCCCCATACATCCACAACCATGGTTCTTATTTTTCCTTAATTTTCAGCACTCAAAATTTATTTTTCCCTTATTGTTTCCCATTTTTCCTATTTTTCTTGTATTTTTTGCAATATTAAACGACTGAAAATTCAAAATGAGTTGAGGGTTGTGGCCCTTAGGTTCATTTGCAACAAAAAACACAAATTTAGTTGGTGTGTCTTATTATATTTTCCATTTATATATCAAAAACACCCAATTTTTCCATATTTCACGTGTTTTACGGGTTTTACACCATTAATTTCAATCACAACACTTATGATTTTTTGATTTTTTGAGCATAAATTGATCAAACTCATAGAACCAACATTATAATGCATAATCGTCCCATGGGAAGAAATATTCATGAAGCAAATTGCATAAAATATCAATTTCCTTTGTAAAAATGAGATTACCGTTGTTTGCGGGTTGCGGGTTTTTATTTGTCATATCCTGGGACTGATTTCCAGCCACCATTAATGCTCATGACAGTCCACAATTAGCAATCTTCCTTCCTCTTGAACCACGGAGCAATCCGGCCTTCATTGGACAAGCATCCGTCATCCATTCTTCTTCTTCTTCACCATATGAATCTGCCTTTAGAGGAGAGAGAGGGAGCAGAGAGAAAGACTGATTTCAAATATCTTCATAGAGACCACCATTGGAGGAGCGAAGAGAGACGATAGAGTCAGCCAACAGGGAGAAGATCAAGGCCAGCATCAATTGGATAGGTTGTTTGCAGCCCCACATCTCCATCTCCATCATGAAGGGCGCATTTTTCGCGCGCAGGCAGGCGTCGTCCTCCTCTCCTCCATCACGACTTTTTTTTAATGCCTTTTGGTTGGGGGGTTAAAATGTCCCCAAAGGGCACCCCCCCTTTGGTCCATGTTGTGGCCACCCTTTCAAATCTTGACCATTTCTTGGCTCCTTCCCCGTCCAGACTCCGAATTGAGCTCTGAAAAATCATGGGCGTCCAGCTCGGCATCCCGCATTGGTCGGTAACTCCTGACAACCCGCACGGTAGTCTTAAAAATAATCAAAAATCAACAAGTGTCGCTCGGGCGCCTTTAAAGCACTTTGACGCTTAAAACGTCCTAGGTCGAGCCGCCGCCTTCGACATTGAATATTTTTCCCTTGATATTTGTAATTTTTAGCTATTTTTAAGCACTTTTCAGCACAAAATTCCGCTCTCAACTGTTGGCCACTGGATAGATGAACTCCGCTTCCAAAAGCTTCAGCAGCTTTGCTTTCACCAGTGTGGAATAATTCGGGTTCATTCGCCTCTGTCGTTGCCATACTGGCTTGGCATCAGGCTCCTAGTCAATATGATGCTGACATATTGTGGGATCAATCCCCTTTAGGTCTTTGTAGGCCCATGCAAACACGTCCAAATTCTCTTTCAACAAGTTGTATAAGGTTGACAACTCCTCTTCTGGTAGGCTGCTACCCACCTTCAAGTGGCGTTCAGTGCCATCTGCATCCACAAAGGTTAACTGCCTTTCACCTTCTACTTCACGGATGAAGGTCCCACGGACTGCTTGTGGGTACAGATCCGAATCCTTCAAGGGGGTGGTGTCCTCTTCTGATGTCCCACTAGACCCAACGTCTTCTTTCAATAAGGACTTAGGTTGCTCCTTGAAATGATGAAATGGGATCAGTGCTGTCTCGGTTTTGGTTTGAATGTTAATTACCTTAGAGCTTGAGGACTCCTCTTCAGAGGATGCATCCAGGAATGTTACATAACAGGGGCACTCGGAATTTTGTTGTGGCCTTGGGACTGGTACTTGTTGACAAGGAGCATCATCATCATCCTTTCTTGACAAGTGTGGATGGGTGCGACAAGAACCACTGATAAAAGACGGCTTATTTTGATTGATCCACTTCTTATATAGGCTTTGCCTATGGAAAGATCCATTTACCAATCCAAAGGGTACCATTGCCATTTTGTCCCACAGCATGGAGTCTTCTGCTTCTGAAGCTTCTGGAACTCCCTCCTCATCTATGCCTTCCGTGGGTGGAGTGATTTCTTCTGTCTCGCTTTCAAAGTCTCCTTCTTCAAATTCATCATCATCCTCTTCAAACTCCGGCTTTGCCTCTGTAGGCGCTCTGTAAGAGAAGAACATGTCCTCTGCTTTGCCTTCTGCCTCTATCTCTGGCTCTGCTATGGCCATATAACAGGGAGAGCAGTACATCCATGCTTCTATCTCACTGTCAGAAGTGATTTCAGAAACCGTTCCTGGTCAGGCAGGAAGTATTCACCCATTGATAATGGCTTTGCATCTTTTGGGAGTTGGCTTGCAGTACCCACTGTTAGGGAATGTGCCTCTGTTTTCTTGGGAAGGATCTGTTTAACAGCATATTCTTCTGCTGATATTCAATCTATAGCCTCATTGGGGGAGTCAGAAGATAATTCCAAGGAGGTGGATCCATGTCCTTTTTGAGCACCATATAGCTTCGGCACCACTTTATTGGGTCCTCTACCCAAGGTCAAGGTTCCTTTGAACCAATCTGTCCTTGCTCTGGCTTCAAAAAGCCATGGTCTACCCGGTAACAGGGGGTAGGATGTACCATAAGAGTTTGGCTTCATCACCAAATAGGTTAGCCAATAATCTTTTCTAGCCACCATAGTCTTCACATATGGGAGAATGGCCAAAGGCTTGATTCTGCTCTGATCCGCCAATCTGATGAGCCATTGAGTTGGTTGCATACCTTGTAGGCCTAGATCCTTCATTGTCACATCCGTCATAATGTTCACTGATGAGCCACCATCAATCAGTGCATTTGCAATAAAGCAACCTTCTATCCACACGTCAGTCTCTAGGGTACCAGGATCTAGGAAGGCGTTAGCCACATCCACTTCTTTTACAGGCTCTAGAGCTTTGTTGGACTTTGTTGCTGTTAAGGGAGAAATCCTTAAGCCACATCTTCTTGTCAGTATACTTTTGAACCTTTTTCGGCAACTAGGAGACAACATCAACAATTGCTGGAATGTGAGGTTTGGTTTAAAGGTATCTAGATCTCTGACCAGATTGTATTCCTTAATAGGATCCACTAGCTTCTCCAACCGGTTAGGGAATGGGGCGGGGCGACACCCATTTTCATTTTCTTTTTTTCTTCCAACAGGGGAATCATGGGGACTTCTTCTGCCACTTGTGGCACTTCCTCCTCTTCTATCTCCTGGACCTCTGGTCCTGTCTCTGGAACTATCTTTGTGACTCTCTGTGGCACTGTAGTGCTCTGTATGGCACTGTCAGGCTCTGTTCTGTTCTGTTCTTCTGTGGGAAGATTGAACTTCACTGTTCTGGAAGGAGGATTATTTTCTTTCTAGACAAGTGGTTCCTTCTTCTTTGCACACATGATGGAAGCAACTTCCAATTCCACTAATTTGGAGGTAGGCTCTTGGGCCTTGGACGGATTATCAGTAGCATTGTTTTCCACTGGGGCTGGGCTTGGACAGTCTTTTGCAGTGTGGCCTTCTCCTTTGCATCGACTACATAAGGGCTTGTAATCCATTGACCTTTTGGGATTTGGATAATTTGGTGAAATGTGTCTAAATGGCATGGCATGATGACACTTACCACAGTTGGATAATTAGTAGGATTCAGTGGCTAAATGGCATGCTTGATGACACTTACCACACCAAGTATTTGACCGAATCACATCTCTTCCTGCTCCTGCAACGCTGGATATGCTAGCGGTATTCACTTTCAATGTCTGCAACTGCTCTATAATCACATCCATCAACTCCTTTTTGATATTTGCAACTGAGTTGGATAAATAATCCTTCAAGCTTTCTCCTCCTGAGGCACTGGCAGTAGGGTTTTGAGGAGTCTCTGTAATCACTGCATAAACAGGTTGGGCTGGTGTAGAGGGGTATCTGTTCTAATTCTGATTCAGAGCTCCTGTTTCAACTATTGGCTGTTGGCTCCAGTTGGTAGGGTTCCACTATTGCTGTGCCGATTTGGCATTGGGGGAATTGTTTGGGACCATTGTTGTTGTGGTTGAACCATCATTTGAGGCATTGATTGTGGCCACTGTGGATTTGATGCACTGTACTGTGATACTGGGGGCATCTGTTGGTAGGGGTAGGGGACAGTCCTTGGGATTGTATTTGGTGGATACATCATTCCTGGCATCAGAGGAGGTGGGACTCCTCTTCCTGGATTCATCGCCAATCTAGCTTCCACTTCATCGTATAGTCTTGCACCTTCTATTGCAGCTTGCAGTGTGGCTAGTCTTTGCAGCTCCACAAACTTACGAACTTCAAGTTGTAATCCTCTGAGGAAGACTCCCTTCTGAATTCCTTCATCCAAATGATGGTTAGTCCATCTCTTCAAGATGGATTCCATTCACGAGACATAAGCTTCTACTATTTCTCCAGAGGACTAACTTAAATTCATGAACTCCTCTCGCATCCGCTCTTCAAAACCTTCATGCTTGAATTTAGTGAGGAAGGCCAACTTCAGGTCATCCCATGTGCCAAAAGTTCCTGCTACTTGTCTCTCATACCACTGAAACGTCGCGCCCTTGAAAGTGGCAGGGAATATTGCTAACCAATGCTCAGAGGTTCTGGCATTGTTAGCCACACATGCTACCATAAACTCTGCTATATGAAGATCGGGGTCTTCATTGTACTCTCCCTTAAAAATTGGCAACGGGTTACATTCACTAGCCTGTCATCAATATTTCCAGGACAGATCTGGCTTGGAAGTGGACCTCCAACAGGAGGAGGAAGGGCTTGCTATGCCATTGGGACTTCTGTAAAGAGTTCCGTAAGGGCATCAAAGGCGGCTTCTCCTGCTAGCTAGTTCTCGGCTTTGATTTTTGTTTTCTCTCTTCTCAAGTACCTCTGAAGTCGTTCTAGTGCTTGTCTCCTGATGGTGTCATCATGAGGGGGTTGGCTCCACTATGTTGTTAGTGCTCCACAGAGGGATAACGGAAGGCTTCAGTCTCTGGAGGACTCTCTTGCCAACATTTCTTCTACTTCTTTCTTTTCAATGTCTCTGAATTCTGCTTTCATGCCACTGCACAGAGGAAGGTATTCGGTTCTAAAGGTGTCAAAATGCATACGTCTAAGCATTGTGGTGGTGCCATCATCATAGTAATGCCAGCTCCTGATGGTTTCAACAGTGTATGTTGTAAAGAACACTCTGTCTACCAACTTCCAATGGGTTGCCTATTGGACAAACAAAAGATTGTCAGAACACCAAGCATCCCATGTATCTTGCTGTTGAGCGTCTACGAACAAGTCCCAGCTTTGTTCCTTCTTATTTTTGTGAACCTCCACAGACCACGACTCCTGAAGGTTCTTGACTATTTCCCACTTGATGATGTCTGGAAATTCTTCAATGAAGGCAAAATCCTCCATTGATACTCATTCTCTCTGTTCTACTCTTTAGTTTTGTGGGAGGAATTTTGCAACTGTGATGCAACTTTCTACAGCTTCAGAGGGTAGTGAAAACAGACCCTCTCACAAAGGGACTTCATCAGAATGGCATTGTGCTTTCTCCATTGGGGAATGAATCTTTTGTAGAATGTTGCCTTGGCAATGAAGGCTTGCAATTCTTCAACAGTGGCAAGAACTCTACTATCCATTGATTTACTTCTTTTTCCACAGTGCCACTTCTTCCATTTTCAACCTCTGTTTGTGCTTGTTGATGGTAGTATTTCCCGGCTACGCACCAAAAACATGGAGCCCCAAGAGAAACACCAAGGAAATAGGGTTTCTACTGCAAGAAAATCTATCTTGTAATATCACAAGCTTTTTTATTAAGTTTTGTATGATCACAATGAAGAAAAGAACACGGGCACAACAAATCTTTATGCAGCATCATGTAGATCTCCCACGGATTTTATAAAATCAACCATATTCTTCATAATCTTCATAATCTCCATTAAAAGAACAATAAAACACCAAAGAAATACACCATCTTTGAATGGAAATCAATCACATAGTATTCATATTCAATGTCTTCATAGTTCTCTCTCTCAATCTCTCTCATATATAGTTACACTGTTTTGATAGATTTGACTATCTCTGACTCTCTCTCTCTCTTTCCATCAATAATACATCATCTCCTCACTACAATGCTCAATAATCACACATAATACTCCTCTCTTGGTCGTGAATACACCTCCCAAAAGGTATGTGTGGTATGAAGGGGCACCAGAGACTTCATAGTGTCCTGTGAGATCTGTCTTCTGTCACTATCTTCTGTAACCTTCTGTGAATCTTCAGCAGTTACTTCTTCACTTCAATTAGCTTGGATAGAGCTTCCATTCATCCTTTCCTAAGACAAAAACACTTCCCAAAATATCCACACATCCATCATAACACTCAACAGAAATAACAGAACAGAACCACAGAGCAACAGAAGTACAGAACAACAGAGCTACAAAAGCTTACAGAACTTCACAGAAGATCAATGGAACCCATAAAAATCATAAAAACAAAAACAAAACGAATTCAATATTTCATAAACCTCTTCACACAACTTCAATCATCTCTCAAAACATTCATTCAACCATCTCTACTACCAAAATAGAAACAAAACAGAAGAAAACAGAAGAAAATCAGACCTTACAGAACCAAACATCCTCATAAAAAACCATAAAAAACCCTTCAAACTTATCCAAACCTTTCCAAACACTTCATATCTTCAAATTCAAACAATCAGTCAACACCATAAAAAACAACCATTTATCACATCAAAAACAACAAAAAATCAGCCCAAAAACCAATATATTTTACACTCAACAATACTCTCTCTCTCTCCCTCTCTCTTGCAGCCTTTCGGGGTCTCCTTATGCTCTCTTGTGCCTCCCCATGCCTCTTATTTATAATGAATTAGAGAGGAGGGGATAAGTCTGAGAACAAGATGGGCTCTTAGAAAACTCAGTGATCTGATGCTCAGATCATAAATCTGATGGTTGCATTGGCTCCAAAAGGGGGGTAAAACTTCAAGACACTTGCTTAGAAAGCTCTTAGTTCACTCCTTCTTTTCTCTGTTCGAAGTGTTGTCTACTGCTTGTAGACTACGATCGCGGCGCGCGCGATTTTGCAAATCACTTTTCTTTATTTTTCTTTTTATAAATTCTCCAAAAATAACTAAAACATCACTTGTCTTTTCTTTTAAATGACTTTGAGTTCTATCTTTTTAGGATAATATCTAAAATATAATAGTTCTGCCCCTCCCCCCCCCCCTCCCGGCGCAAAATCTAATATTTTTGGACCATTCAAACTATACACATTAATACTAGTGATTAATATGGCTCATAAGTCCCGTTCACATTGTACTTTTCATGAAGGGTGGCTACGGTCCTTATCAATCCGAGAAAAATGTTAGATTTATGACTCTCCATTTTTTTAAATATATTTTTAATTGAATAAAAATTATTAGCTATTAATGCTAGTCAGTTTTTACCTTAGTTAGTCTTTAGTTAGTAATCTTACTAACTTATTAAATGACTAACTAACTTTCAAACTAATCAACTAACTTTTATTGCGTGGAAATATTACATTATGAGCCTTATTAATCACTAGTATTAATGTGTATAGTTTGGATGGTCCAAAGATATTAGATTTTTTGGGCAAAAAGCCACTAGTATATTTTAGATATTATCCTAAAAAGATAGAACTCAAAGTCATTTAAAAGAAAAGACAATTATGTTTTAGTTAGTTTTTGAGATTTTATAAAAAGAAAAATAAAGAAAAGTGATAGGTGAAATCGCGTGCGCTGCGATCGCAGTCTACAGGCAGTAGACAGCACTTCAAACAGAGAAAAAAAGGAGTGAACTAAGAGCTTTCTGATCAAGTGTCTTGGAGGTTTACCCCCCTTTTGGAGCCAATGCAACCATCAGATTTTTTATCTGAGCATCAGATCACTGAGTCTTCCAAGAGCCCCTCCACTCTTGTTCTCAGCCTTATCCCCTCTCGAATTCATTATAAATATGAGGCATGGGGAGACATAAGGGAGCATAAGGAGACCCCGAAAGGCTGCAAGAGAGAGGGAGAGAGAGAGGATATCCCTCTAAGAGATTGTGAGAGAGAGCTTGAGAGAGAGAGAGAGAGAGAGAGAGAGAGAGAGAGAGAGAGAGAGAGAGAGAGAGAGAGAGAGAGAGAGAGAGAGAGAGAGAGAGAGAGAGAGAGAGAGAGAGAGAGAGAGAGAAGAGTTACCCCGAGAGGCTGCACAATTTCCCTCTATCTCAATCCTCGATTTAACCATCTTCTCTTATGCTCTCCCATCTCGAATCTATTATACCTTCTTAATCTCTTGATTCTACTCACAGACGATGGACTCCAAGCAAAGAATGTCACATGCGGATGGCAATCCTACAACTAGCAACGAAGCTTCGGGCAAAGGCGTCACTGTTAATCCAACTGCGATTCCGGTCGTAAGTGAGGTATTTCTAAATTGATAGATGCTTGCTTTCATTCTCGCATGAGATACGTTAGGCTTTGTACTTTGTGGTGCTAGAATAGGTCATTCAAAATGATAAGTCGCATCTCAAATATTCAAAGATGAAGTTTGTGAAGTGCTTGTATCAAGGGGAGTTAAATTGCACCTAGTTGCTATGCAATGAATCCATGCATAGCATAAGCAACATATGGGACTCTAAAGTATTGAGCATCGATGAGTCTTTGATTAAACTTTACCTAGGACAAAATTGTTTAAGGTTCGCAAATGCACATAGATGGTACATACATGGGAGAGATTATGTGAACTTTATATCAATGACATGCGACTCCTTGCCTTAGGAGAAAGGAAGATAAAGCCAACATAAATTGCTGCATAGTAGGGAAAGGCTAAAAGATAAATGTCACTTAGAGAAGAGGCATAAATGCTCTTAATAGATTGATTAATTCACATTGGAATGATAGGAATTACGTCATGTATAGTATTTGAACCTTTAGCATATGCCTTAGCTGAAAGGAGGGAATGTTAAGTAAATTTTACTCTTTGGTCCCGGGGGGGAGAGCAAAATTGCGATTGAATTATTATCGCGTCTATTCTTGTATTGTTTGTTAAAAATACAAATAGTTTTGGTGGGTGATTGAACAACACCCTAAATGTTTTTCTTTCAATCAATTGATTGTTGCATTGTGATTTGGATAAATATTCCAAGGCTTGTGTTGATGGTAAATGCATGGCATGGGTTTGTAATGACAAGTTGCCATGGGAATAAAGGAATGTTTTCCTAAAAGATGATATTAGGGCTGATTGCCTTGATTATGTTTGCTTCTTAATTGGTTAATTAAGGAAGGATATTTGCATGGGTGGATCATCTCCAAGATTGCACTATGGATTACCCCAAGAGGACACTGCTCGATTCTCGGACTGAAGGTCGAGTGGTGAAAAGGCCAACCACGGAAAGTGTGTCTCACTCTAGGTTACTCAGGGTCAGTGGAGCTCTGGACACCCCTTGCCAAGTCTGGAACGGAGTTGTATATTGTCGTGAGCCTAATGTCTAGGATGTTGGAAGATCCTATTCTAGATAAAGGATGGAAATTTTAGTGTCGGGTACTTCTGTTGGATAGAAGGGATACATAATTCTCGGACTATATGGACAAGAGACAAAGATTAACTTAAAGATAAGTTAAGGAACTTGTTTGATAAAAGGACTACTTGTTTTGTTTTTGTGTATGTGTTGTAAATTATGTGAATGAACTCTGTGTACTAAAAGGCTTAATTAATGAAGCTGATTTTAAATGTCGCACATAAATGTGGTAGGACCTAATTAGAAAACTAAAGTTATCAAGGAAAGCGGGTGGACGGAATCCCTAATGGGTCCGTCCTATGGTTGGGTGGTCCCAGAGAATTGGGAGGTTTCTCACAAGGATTTATTGCCGGATGACTTTAGGTATTGTTAAGTTAGAACCCGATTCATGCCGTTTTAGGGGGACCGGAATGGGACTATGCCCTACTACGGGCAGAGAGGTTGAGCGGTGCATCCCTCTTGTTTCCCATTCTCTTTGAACCAAGTGCGGTATGGATATGCTTCGGATTGGTTATCTCTGCATAAAGTAGGATGTCCAAAAACAGACTCTAGGATGCTATCAAGAGACTTTGTCCACTAGGAACCTAGATTTCAGGTCGAGGATCCTAGCGGATTCAGCTGTGGATGTTCCATTGCAAGGTGGACTCGGGAAACCCTAGATGACAAACCCCAAAACATTCCATGGGAGTGCCAGACAGCAACACCTAGAATCGTTTCTCAATGGACCACTAAAACGTGCTTGGATAGTCGATAGGCAGGCACGTTACATGATACAGGGGCCCTTGATCCTAGGGAGAACCTCTCTCACTTGGTGGTGACCTATATTGTGTTCAAGTGGACATGACATAAAAATCAAGTGATACAAGAGCTCTTTAGCCTAAGTAAAAGTCTATCTCATATGGTGGTATCCCAAAATCTGTGCAAGTATACATGAGGGTCCACATCAAGCAATGCAGAGGCCCTTGAGCTTGGGGAGGTGCCCCCATTGCTTGGTGGTGAACCATACTGCACATTCAGTGCACATGATGGTCAAAACCAAGTGATGTGGAAGTACTCAAACCTAGAGAGAAGCCTCCCTTGCTTGGTGATGTCCCATACTATATTCAAATGTACTTGAGGATCAACCTGTGCGGCATTTAGTACACACTTGGGTAAAAAACAAGTGACGTGCAGCACGTTAGTGCACATGGGTCCCGTACCTCAAACATTTGTGGAGGCACCTCTCACTTGGCATACACATAATTAGAAATAGCAGAAAGTCAGAAGTATCCCACACCTACTGCATTGTCAGATGACGCCTTACATGAAGAGCCAATGTCCCCATCACTAGATGGGCTAGTTCATTAATCTACCATGTCAAGGGGGCAAGGGCAATCGAGCAAGCTTGAAGTACAAGCCAGATGAGAGAAAATGCACTAGGTGCAAGAGATCACATGTGATTGAAGAGGGATTATAAAGCAGAGTGTGAGGCACACCCTAAATCATAAATTGTTTGCACATATAAGTGCAATGGTTCCTCTTTAAATGACACCCATAATGACAAGGGAACCCCTTTTTACGATTCTAGTTTTCATATTTCTTTGTCCTGCCGGTGGAAGAGGGCCACAATACTATCTCCTATGAGGATCAACAACCCAAATTGATCAACAGAGAGTGGGGATCAATGGCTCGAATATGCACGATTGTTCTAAGCATGCAATACTTTATTGTTACTTTTTGTTGAACCCCCTGAGCATAAGCATGTGTTCCAACACACATCCAAAAAAAAGCTAAAAATTTTCACCTATTAATACAAAAGCACTCATTACGAGTTGCTCACATCCTTAACAAATTAATGCAAAAACACTCATTATGAGTTGCCCACACTCTTAATAGATTAATGTAAAATACTTGATCCTCACACCCTAAACCAATTATCGCAATAGCTCCTCCAAACTAGACTCTTGATGCATTTTGCAGATTTTTTACTCTCACCTTCACCTAGTCCTCTACTCTACCTCTAACCAACCCTAAAGCCATTTGTTGAGCCCTTATATTGAGCCTCCTAGAAGGAGCACATCTTTGACCTATCTGCACTAAGAATTGGCCTCCCAACAAAGAGATTCTGCCACTACAATGTCATTTTTGTCATGACATATTCATTGGTAAGGCCATTTTTTGTTTGCAAAAAAATCCTCGAGCACTGCATATTTGAGAATTTTCCCCCATAGAAATGGTCCTTGCACGAGGGTTTTTCTTGGTGGATGGTCTTTTAGGGACACCACCAAGCAATCAATGGTAACTTATTTTCCAAAGGCTACCTCCCTCACTTGGTGGTGGCTCTTGTCCCTTGTTATTTACTTTTTTGGTCCCCACCAAGTAATGCATGGCCAACCATTGCCAGTGGAAGCCTCCCTCACAACCCATTGCTAGGAGAAGCCTCTCTCCCTTGATAGTGGCTCATTTTCTGTGTCTCTGAGGTTTCCATCAAGCTGTGCATAGCCACAATCCATGAGGGGAAGCCTCTATCATATGTCGATGGCCATTGTCTCTTGTAAGTATCCCCAAGGGTCACCACCAAGTGGTGTGTGGCTACCCACTACCAAGGAAAGCCTCCATTGCAAGGGGAATCCTCCCTTGCATGGTGATGGCCCTCATCCCATGTTATTGTCCTCAAGAGTCAACTTCTCCCAATGTGTAGTTTATAAGTTAGTAGCCTCTATCGCTTCGTAGTGACTCTCTTTGGTCTTTGGTTTAGGCCTAATGCCTCCATCTTGCTCAAGGTGCACAAGATATCAGGTTCACCAGAGGTAGTGCTTAGAGAGTTGAACATGATAGAAAATCACATGAAACATGCAATACCACACATGAATTTCCAAAGGTTGGTTTGAAAAATCTACAAGGAATGGGGCACTGACATGAGATGGAGCATATATGCAATTCTATCTCTTCAGCAGATTGTAAAGGACTTCCTTGTGGAGTTTTTGGAGGACAAATATTTTCTTACATCCCATGCTCACAAGGTGACTGCCATGCTGAGAGATTTCAATAGCTTGTGCCACCTAGCTACAATATGACAGACTATTGATTCCTATTGAGATCCCTCATCATCCCACATGAGAGGAATACGCACTTATAGAGAGAGAGAGCATTAGCCTAGCAAGTGGCTGATACCCACAAAGACTGATCGGTTCGTCGAGCGCCTCTAGGCCTTCATGCACCACCCTGATTTCCATTACACTAAGCCCCTCACCAAGGCCCTCCAAGATGAGCCCCAAAACTCCAAGCCCCTCCAGGTCTCAGGCCTTGAGCCCCTCTAGGTCGTGCACCACCACTCCAAGCCCCTCCAGGTCCCACCCCACCACTTCAAGATGAACTCCACTACTCCGAGCCCCTCCATGTCTCAATCCACCACTCTGAGCCCCTACAAGACAAGCCTCACCGCTCTAAGCCCCTCCAGGTCCTACCCCTTGAGGCCCTCTAGGATGAACCCCTTTAAGAGGAGCCCCTCAAGGATAGCCCCCCCCCCCCCCCCCAAACTGAGGCCGAGCCACTCTAGACAAAGCCCCATCATGTTGAGCCCCTCCACACCCATGAACCCCAGCCCCGCCACTCCAAGTCCCTCCATGCCAAGGCCCCCAAGGACAAGTCCCTCCATGCCGAGTCTCCCCAAGGAGGAGATTCTTGAGGGGCCAACCCCCCCAAGGACAAGTCCCTTCAGGCTCAGCCTCACCACCTACAATCATGCTCGACAAGTGTGGGGTCCCAACTTGCAAATCCATCTTCTCACCAACACCTTCTTGTATCTGTACCTCCACCTTAGCTCCTTGACATCCACTGGTTTTGACAGAGGATGCTCGCCCTCCATAACAAGCTCGACCTTGTCCTCTACAAGTGCTCAACGGTGATGGGGGAGGTAGTGGCCCCCGCCAGGGAAATTGTACCTTTGAGAGGTCAGTAGCAAGTTGTGGAGTTGGATGTGGTGGACATTGGAGTGATTGCTTGCCCTAATGAAGGGAACTTGATCAACTCTATCCTTTTTCTTGCCCTCCAATAGTAAGTTTTAGTTGTTTGTTTTTCGAGAATCTCAATGATTGATCTTGTTGGTATGTTGCCTTAATAATCTACTTTTGTGTCCCTTACATTTGATAGCTATGTAATCAATGCTACTACTGGAGATCCAAACTTATCCATGTATTGTCTTGACCCGCTATTGTTATGTCCCCTGCAAGACAACAAAGTCTCATGAATGGATGCTTTGAAGTAGTGGAGTTCCATTTTGACCAATGATGTGTGCACGCTCTTCATTTCATACCATTAGAAGTAAGTGCTTGATTAAATAGCATTTCTTGTCTATGTAGACTTAGTTCTTTTATCTTTGTTCTGGTGATTTATCTATTTTGATAATTGACTAGCTCTTATGGAGTCTAATATTGTATGAAGTCCAACAAAACATTTGTTATTTAACAAATACTGTTGGTAAGGGCTACCATGGAAGTGCCTGGCAATAAGTATCTACTTCTCTCCTTTGATATTTGGATCCTGCTCTTTGAAGGTATCAACCCTAAACTAGCTTCACCTGTGTCTCTAGAGTTGGGCACAAACTTGTGGGCTGCATGAAGGGTGTTGTTTTTGTGACAACCCTTTTATGTAACTTGAGTATAAGGATTGTGTGGATCCCACAATAGGGCCTTAGAGAAATCAACTATAGATGGAGGACATGCCTCAACACATTTCGCCTTCTAAAGGTTATATACAATCTTCCAAATGTGAGTAGTTTTTATGATGCAAGCTTGTTTTGCCAATCAAAGCTTGCAATTTGTAATTTCCACATTGGCATAGTATGTTGATATAAGATACTGCTCAGATCTTGAGGTCAAGAAATTCAAAGTTAGCATTGTTCAATTTTTAGCATCTATGATTGTCGAGCACCACAGCAAGGAGGTATTGCAAAGAGAGGAGTTTTGTGAGAGAGAGATTGCAGAGAATGCATGAGTAGGAATAAGAGCAAGTAAGGGCTCTAGAGAAGAAGAGACATATGCCATACGAGATCATGAGAAGGCCATGGAAGAGGTTCGTCAATGTCTAAATTGAGACAAGATATAGAGAGTGGGCTGCAAGTAGTGGACAGGGGATTGTAGAGATTGGAAGCTCTTTGGCACGATATGGAGGAAGCACGTCAAGCCCCCTAGCCCAAGCCACAAGCTCCCTTCCCATCCCAATGAAAACATTGAGGACAACCTCATTTCCCTCATGGACAACCTAGCCACACTCGTAGCCACCTACTCTCAAAGGTTCAGTCCCTACCCTTAAGGAGACCCTTAAACCTGGCATTCAAGGCCTCTACATTGTAATTTTTTGGTGCTCTCATACGTATTGCTATAGTTGTTGATATTTATTTTTTGGTATGGTCTTTCTTGAGTACAAAATCCCCATGAAACATTTGCCTTTCTTTTGAGAAAAATACATGTGTCTATAACTGTGAAAATGCTAGCTCATTTTGATTATAGTTGGACTGATTGAAGTATTTATCATGTGCGGTGAACACACACGGCTCACCACCAAGAAAATGAGACCCCTCCTTTGCTTAGTGGTGACCCTTGTGGGGTTGAACCCCAGGATGGCCATCACCAAGCAAAGGAGACCCCTCCTTAGGTAGAAGGGCCCCACTTTGCTTGGTGCTAACCCTTGTGTGCATTGAATGCCCTATGGGTCATCACCAATTGAGAGAGGCACCTCCCTGGGGCAAGGCCCCCATATCACTTAGTAATAACCCTCCAAGTGTAGACTATTCAAATTTAGTGCCATTTTCAACGACAATTAGCTCTAATAGGATTTGCTCTCAAGGCCCAAAGTAGACCAGTACACATTGATATGAGAGATTACTCAAATGAGGCACAAGAAACTTGCATAAGAAGTACCTAGATGCTATAGAAAGGTAGTGTGGGACTACCAAATTTGGTACTCAAAAGTACCAAGACTACCAATAATGATACAATGAGACAGATAGTAATGGTACTAAGAAAGTACCAAAACTACCAATTTTGGTATCCAAGGATAGAGAAAACCATCGATAATGATAGACTTGGATAGAAGTATGGACCTAGAGAATGTGCTATCCAAATACGGATTGTGATGCTTAAGCTTCAGCTTTGGGGAGATCAATCATAAATATATGCATGTATCATGTGGGTTCTGTTAGATATGCTCAATGCCCCACCCTCATAAGGTGCCACCAATGATCCATGGTGCTCAAAGTTGTAAGGACCCCATTATGAGGAGAAGCCAAATGTGAGCTCGAACATTGGTTGAGTTGTCCTGACTTGAATATCAAATGAGGTCTATGTGACCGGATGGCAAAAAGGTGACCATTGTGGGTATTAACCTTTGGGTTGGATTGAGTAGTTAAGCTAGTAGCAACTTGAGGCACATTGCATCAAGTTGCGGGGTAAGGGAGTTAAAAGGGGCCCCTAATTTGGGGTCCGGGGGTTGACTAGTGGAGGCTCACATGGCAGGTCGTTCATCCCGACCTAACCGCCTTCACGGGCTATAAAAGGTAAAGCACTTCACAGCCATCGATGATCTATCTTTCACCCACTCAGAGTTGTTCTAGCTAGCTTTAAGCTCTTCACCTAGTCTAGATCGCCATCTAAGCTTTACTGTGGAAGTGCACGGGTGGACAGAGCCATCTCTGTATCAGGTGTTTGGAGCTAAAGAAAATTTCTAATTCTCCTCTTATTTGTTGTGTACTCTCTATCTCTATCTCTTTCTCATACTTTGTTCGCTGCACCTTGTAATATATCAGAGCCCGGGGGGCTCTAGGGATCGAAGAGTGCGCAAGAGGCAAAGGCTTCAATAGCAAAGAGAAACAATGTCGTCTTTCGAAAGCAATTCTCGTGCATCAAGAAGCGGTGCAGGAGGTGGTGCCGCTGTACCAGCTATTCAAACACTGAGGATTCTTCCACCAACCTTTAGTGAAGGAAAGTTAGATGGTACAAACTATACCTTTTGGAAGTTCAAAATTACAACTATCCTTGATTCTTATGAGCTTTTGGAGATTGTGTTGTGGACTAACGTAGAACCACGGCCTACCCTCAACCCATCAAATACTAGTATGATGATTCCTCCAAATGCAGATCTTCTACGAGCTTGGAAATGAAGGAATGCAGATGCATTGTGTGTCTTAGTTACAAGCTGTTTTGACAGCACTTTGACTTTGATTCAGCATACAACCAAAGCATCAGAGGCTTGGAATGTACTGAGGAGTTAGTATGAAACGCGAAACTAAATAAGGATTCAAAACTCGAAGAATCAACTAGCAACGGAGAAGTTTGATGAAGGAGAGACAACTGAAGCATTCATCACTCGGATTAAGAATCTGCATGATCACATGGATGGTGCTGGGATACAAAATACTAGTGAGGAGCTAGCTCGAAGGTGTCTTTGGATTTGTCCACAAAAGTTTGATGCACTAGTAACTATCCTTAATACTCAAGTGAGACCTCAAGCTTTGAGTTTTGAGGAGTTTTGTGCATTATTGCTAGAGGAGGAGTTGAGGCTGAAAGCTCGAGAAGGAAGCAACAATGGAGATGTTGCATTCTTTGCCAATGCAAAAGGCAAAGGTGGTTCCTCCACCAAAAATGATGTGACAAAAAGAAGAAGGGCATTAAGAAGAAGTTTCAAGGAGAGTGCTTCTACTGCAAGAAGAAAGGACATGCAATCGCAAATTGTCGTGTCAAGAAGGTAGATGAAAAGAGTGGTACTCTTAAAAGTAAAGGAAAAGAGACAGCCAATATGGCTAGCACAGAGTTGGATTATTCATGGCAACCATTGAGGAGGTGTGCTCCTCAGTGCAAGAAGAATCTACCATTGACTCATGGGTGTTGGATAGTGGGGCCTCCTATCACATGACCAACAAGAAAGGCCTATATAGTTCTATACAGCCTCTACAAGAATCCATCACTGTGATCGTTGGAAATGATGCAAAATGCCTTGTTACAGGCACAGGTACTATTTCATTTGTTATTGCAAATGGTGATGTCAAAAATCTTTTAAATGTGTTGTAAGTTCACGAAATTAGGAGAAATCTATTATCAGTTGCTGCCATAACTAATATTGGTCATGAAGTGAGGTTCAAGAAGACAGGTGCAAAAAATCTTGACAGTGATGGCAAAGTTGTTGGCAAATGAGAAAGCAGGAATAACCTATATGAGCTAAGTGCTCTTACAGCCACCGTTGGAGTAGGCACAAGTAAGCATTGGCATGAAATGTTTGGACACATTGGATTTGCAGTGTTGAAGGAGATGCACAAGCAAGGTATGGTTGCTCACCTACCTGCAATGACTGAATTGAAGGAACCATGTGAAGCTTGTATGATGGGCAAGCAACAAAGAAATGCACTTCCACAAGAAAGAAAGAATAGAGCACATGCTTCTCTAGAGTTGGTGCATGCTGACTTGTGCGGAAAGATGCCTACATGGGCCTTGAGGGGATCTTCTTATTTTATGTTGATTGTCGACGACTACAGTAGGAAGATGTGGGTGTACTTTCTTTGTGATAAGGCTCAAGCTTGTTGAGAATGAAACAAGGAAAAGTGTGAAGTAATTTAGAACAGATGGTGGTGGTGAGTTCAACTCAAACGAGTTTGAAGACTTTTGTAAGAGTAAAGGGATCAAGCGTCAATTGACGACACCACACACACCTCAGTAGAACGGTATTGTGGAATGTAGGAATTGCACCATTGTGGAGATGGCAAGATGCAAGCTAAAGGGCAAGGGATCGCCTAACCATTTTTGGGATGAAGCTGTTAATATTGCAGTCTACATTTTAAATCAGAGCTACGCAAAGGCTCTCAAGGGAAAAACACCTCATGAGGCTTACACTGGTAAGAAACCATCTATCTCACACTTCAGAATTTTTGGATGTGAATGTTATGCACATATTCCAGATGAGAAGAGAAACAAGTTACAACCAAAAAGTAGAAAATGTATCTTCTTGGGTTATAGTGATGAGCAAAAGGCTTACAAATTATATAACCAAGAGGCAAAGAAGATTATCGCAAGCCGTGATGTGGTGCTCAAGGAGCAGCTACATACTTGGAGGAGGAGAAGGCAAGTTCTTCCACTTTATCATCAAGTGAAGAAGTAGTCCACTATGAACCTGTCCTGAGAGTTGTCCCTATCCTTAAGGAGGAGGAAGCATCATCTTGAGATGATGACGAAAAAGTTCACCACTATCATTATAGTAGCTATATCTCTTTATAGGAGTTAGGCTAGCTTTATTTTGTGATTGCTAAGTGTAGATGGACTTCGTAGGCGATAATGATATAAGTCTCTCTTTCACAGTTTTGATTTTAAGTGTATCACCTTGAATCTTGCAAGTAGGCACCTACTCTCCTGTAACTATGCAATCCTCAAAGATAGCTCTGTTGGGCTACTAAATCGCAATGCAGATGTGCAGCATTGTTTACTATCTCTTTATACACGAATCCCTTTTCTTTTATTAATGAAACTTGATAGACATTGAGAGAGTAGTTAGAGATAAAGTGATGCAAATAATTCCTTTGATTGTGTGAATGTAAAGCAAGCACATTTTTATAATCAACACAGAAGCTAAACGAACTAGGAAGTTGGATGTCTTCATTTTGCAAGTTCATCCTCAATTGTTGTAATGTGCACATTGACTCTACCTTCATAATGATCAGAAGTTCACCATCTAGCCAAACTTCGGTGCTAGAGAAGAAGTTCAAAAAAATGGCTATAGGTATACAAATGGATATTTTTCTTTGACTAATTGAAATGTTGGGTTTTAGGCATTTCTACATCTCATGAAATATTTTGCACTTGTAACTCTCACTTATTCTAGAATCTAGTAACGGCCACTCTTGCTCTTGAAATCTGGAAGGGGAAGGTTGGACAACGCTCCCCATTGCCCCCTTGAAGGAAGGTGGTATGTAAAAATGCTTGTCAAAAAACATGCCCCTCTCAACTAGTGCTGCTTTGGTCCTCCCCTCGTAAATCTCTTCACTAATAGAGCTATGTGGCTTATATCCATAATATCTACCACACATTCTACTGGGATGCCACTCCTGGATGCTTGATCTGTTAACATCAAATGGTCTTGTCAGTTACAAGGTAAATAAGAAACACATACCTTCATTCATATTGGAAAGTAGATGCAACCAAAATGCACCAACAGTTGGGTCTATGGAGAGTGAGATAAGAGGCAATGGGATCAAGATGAAGCTTTTTATGCATGAAAACATGCTATATACGCACCTCTTTGGTTGTCTTCTTGGAGCCACCAAGCCTAAAATCCGTTACCCTCCTACCCTTCCAACATGATAAAAAAATGTTGGTTTCCGAAGATCTCTTATGCTTTCTTTGCTACATGATTATCCAAATTCCCTTCATTATGGTCAAGGAAACCCATCTGTCCTGCTCATCAAATGTATTGAAAGTGACTATGGACTCGATGGAAAAACTAGATCTTCTGCTCTCTCTCCTCATTCAAGAAGTCTTTTCAACCAATTTTTATATTCAAAAAGGAGTTAGTTTACGGGAGTGTGGTGCTTCGTTTTCAATGCAAAATGATTAGTAGATACGAGGTAATTGATTTTTTAATCGAGAATAAGGAAAATGAAAATTTGGAAGTTTCTTATAAGATATTTTGGGGATTTTTAATATCCTAGCTTTTCGTCAAAAAACAAACCAACTGGTAAAATTTCGTGTTTTTTGGAGATGTTTTTGGAGGCAAAAAATATCTAAAATACAAAAAGTCTTGGACATCCCTACCCTCTGAGGTATTTCCCTCCATATCTATACTCTCTCATGGCTCTATTGTGACCTCTTCTCTGTGTTTATGCAACCTTCATTAATAGAGTGAATTACTTACACCCTCCTTTCCCTTGGCACCTTTGTGTGCCTCTCTATGTATCTCCACTCTACCTCTTGTGATAACTAAGTAGGCTCCCTGTTTCAATTAATAGTAAAATGAATACAGGAAAGACGGAGCTGTATATTGAGGTAGAGATTGAATATGCCCCATTATTCAAAAGAAGCCAACGTACCAGTGTCAACCCTCAGGTTTTGCAAAGTTACAGGCAAATGGTACTGAAACATGTGGATTTGTGGGTTGATAGGGGAATCTACTCAATTGACCCCTTAAACAATAGACCTCCAACTTTCTCAGGAATCACAAATTTGTTGAAGTATGTGTGCGAGGGTAAAAATGGGTTACTTGGTTATACTAGGCAGCTCAATGATCAGGCGTTCAAGTATTTACAACTTGCCAAAGCAACCATAAAAAGTTGCCATGATGTGATCGTTGCACATCAACTTCATGTACAACAGCTCATAGGACAAGTGGTACAGTTGAATGACACTATAATTCAACAAAACAATCAAATTATTTCAATGCAGGACACTATCCATGACATTGGTATCTCATATGAGGAGGCAAAGGCACAATTGGACGACTTGAGAAAGATCAACAGCAAGCTAACACAAGAGTGCAAATGAAAGAAGAAGCCAATCAATGAGTTAATTGTGAATAACGGCCAGTGGAAGCGACGTATCAAAGCATATAAGGTAGCTCAAAAAGAGAACCTAGGTGAGGGTGAGGTTGGATCGTGTATTAGTAGATTGTTGAAGGCAAGTACATTAGAAAATGGTTTGAGCAATCCTATGTTTAAGGCTGTGAAGGAAAAGGTGATTGAGTGCATATTAAAAGATATGTCAAATGAGTTCTCAGCTATGGATGCACAATCAATTTGTGACAAGGCCGGTATTAGCACAACAACTTACTCAAAGATATTCAAAGGTGTGAAGGCTGGGTTTGGTCGTGTGCTAAAGAGAAATAGAATCATGCCTCTTCCTCAACCTTCAAAGTTAATAGAGGCACGACAGCAATGTAATACAAAGGTTTTGGAGTTGATAGGAGATCCTATGCATGTTCAATGTGTGGAAACACTAAAGCTTGGGACCAAAAATGCATATGAGGTGAAGTTCACCGAATTCAACAATTACTATTTAGATTTGAACAAGGTGCAGTCGGCAATGGTAATGTACTACAATATGTCTATTGAGGAATGTAATGGTAAATTGCAGTTTGTTATAAAATTAGATGAAAGTGAGGTCCTCAAAGGAGTAAAGCTTGAAAGAGTTAGTGTAACTCCGATGAATAGAGCTTTACAATTCGACAAGAACAACCCAGGGAACTTTAATGTTCAATCTAAGCACCATGTGTGGTGGCTCGTTGCATTTGAAGTTCCTAAGGAAAATTTTGAGGTGTTGCAGCTATTCTTAATGCACACAAGCATTCCAAGCATCATCAATCTTCAGGAACATGGTGAGATGCTCTCGGTTGAAGGGTATGGTCAATACTTGGTTGAATGGCATCTTGCAGGAGACTTGAAAACTTTAAAATGCATGTGTGGAATCTCCAATGGTGCAAATACAAGAATCCATGCCTATGTTGCTTATCAGAGAGGGTGGAAGGAAAGGACAGAAAGAAGAACTGGCAAAGGGTGACAAGTGCTGCATCGATGCGCAATAGAGAAAATCCCACTTGGAACCCCATCTTCAACATTCCCTTGGATTGTATTCACGTTTGTTCATTGTATGATTTTGTCAAAATCATGGAGAAACTTGTATATGAATACATTTGCTTTGCTTATAGGATGCAACCAGAAAAAAAAGCCTTTGTAACATATAGGAATGTGGAGCGAGTGCTATTAGAAATTGGGCTACACAAGCATCAAGTGATGATTGAAAAAGATGAGAAGAGATCATGAAAATCTGGTAACTTTCCAAAAAAGCCTTGCTTTGGAGGAGTAAAGGCTAGGAAGTTTCTCTCAGCACCCATCAATGAGGAAGGGAATGTCGTGGTTCGTAGGCTGCAAGACTACGATGGGTGGAAAAAGTTACATTTTGTAGTTCCTGATCGAAGTAATGGAGGAAAAACAAGATTGGACAAAGCTAAGGTTTGGATAAGTTTTAACAAATTGGCTCCCTTACTTCGCAAGATGGTGTTTAACAATAAAAATAAGCAAGAATTTATCAATGTTGTGAATAGCTTCTACGAAAACATGGTGGAAGCATGGGGCAAAAGCTCTATTACACATTACATGGTGCGTACTAAGTTAATATTTTAAAATTGTATGAATTGTATAAACTATTGAGCATAGTATTACTCATGTGTGATATGTGTCTTTGTAGCATATCCTTGAGGCACATGGGCCATACTTTGTAGAAAAGAGAAGCATCGAAATTTGGTCCCACATAAGGGATGGAAAATTCACATTGGATAGCATGTGGTGCATATAAAAGAAAAACTGATCATGGTGGAGGGGTGAATGGTAGCAATCCAATTATCCAATTGCTATCTTGGTGGTATAGGATTATAGTAGCGGATGAAGCTAAACTCTCACAAAAGAGAGCAAATGAAAGTACTGATGAATTGGCTGCAGACATGATGGAATCACATCGTGTCACTAAAAGAGTGTGTTATGAAGCCTCAAGTGCCAAACAAAACCATGCCAAGTGGCTAGAAACAAGGCTTCGACAAGGCAACAAATGGGTTCGAAGAGAGCTAAGATAGTAAGATGAACAATGTGAGTCAGTGTGAATGCAATTCATAGTTTAAGAGAGAAAAAGAGAGTGTGCATCTATGTGAATAAGTCTCACAGTTTAGGGTTATATAAAAGAGGGTTTCACTTTCTAACTTATTCATTGAGTTCTTACATCTCTTATGCAAGAAAGATGGCTAGGTCTAAGGTAGTTGCAAATAAGCTTTCGCTCAAAGCCCCATATCGTGTTCAGCCCCTTGGAGCATCTACTAGCTCAGATGCACCCCCTTCTCAACCTAATCCACCTTCCTCAAGTCGCCCTCACAAGGGTCCTCCTCAGCATCCCCACAAGAAACGAAAGTGGAAGCCAGGTACAGTGGCCTTGAGAGAAATTAGAAGGTATCAACACTCTTTTGATCTCATCATTCCGAAGGCGAGCTTCTCAAGACTTGTTCGTGAGATTGCGCAAGACCTCTACCGCACAGAAAGCAGGAGGTGGTTTTTGGTAAAAGGTTAGGATAGACCTAATTGCTTCACAAAAGAATGTCTTCATGCTCTACAGTGTGCTGCAAAGGCCTTTTTAGTTGACTTGATGAATGATGCTCAACGTTGTGCAATACATGCGAAGCGCATCACTGTAACTCCCAAGGACTTCCAACTTATAAGAAATCTTCAAGCAGTGAAGGATGCATTCGTTCCAATGGAATGAACACAGTTTGTAATGTTATCTTTTTTGGCATAGTGTTATCCTCGTGCATTTGACATATGACTATGTCTAAGTTCAAAACTATTGTATGCGCCCTTAAAATATGAATTAAAATTTTACACTTGTCCTTCACTCTCAACTTTGATTGTGCATCTTTGTTGTATTTTCAATTCTTACTTACAGTTTTTGTTAGCACTGTCAATTTCAATAGGAATAACATGCAAAAATTTTCCATTTCTTGTTGTAGACTTTGTGAGAAATGCGGGATCTAGAGCATGGCAAAAAACGGAAGCTATGGAGGATGAAGAAATAAGTGTAGACTCATGATGGAAAGGACACTGTTTGTTACACAAGTGAATTAGGTTCCAAGATTGAGACTTGGACTCATAAACACAATCTTGTGTATGTGGACAATGACATTGACACTTTACTGAAATGAAAAGAGTACTATCATTGCATTAAGAAAGGAAGCAAGTACAATGCTTTATAGGAAAGTAGGAAACTGCAGTAAGCACCATTGTGCATATGGGATAAGTTAGCCTGCATGTCCTTGACCCTGAGACTCCATACAAAGAGGCTGTTTTGAGTGTGATTGCTGATTCTCAACACCCCTCCTCAATCACAACTCGGAAAGGCACAAAGTGTGTAGAGGCTGTAATGAGAACCACCTGCAAAGTGTGGGCATACCACAGACATGGCAAAACACCAGAGGCTGTCGCAGAAAAAAGCTAAGTGTGGGTACCATAAACATGGTGGACATCCAGAGGCTGTAACAGGGGCCTCACAAAGTGTACAGGGACTGTAATGCCAAGTTACATAAGGAGTTTACAAAGCTTATGGCAGGAAGCATTAGGGCAAGGAAAATACAAGGCTATTAAAACAGTCTATCAGAATTATGAGAGTACAAGGACTGATGAGTCTTGTCCTTCCGATCCTGGTGGTCTTCATCTTCATCTTCTTCTTCCTTTGCTCCATTTTCTTCTTCTTCTTTGACTGCGACTAGATAGGCCTTTTGGGATCTCTTTCTTGCGTGGCAGAACTTCTCGGTGTGTCCGGTCCTTTTGCAGAAGTCACAGAAGAGCTGATCCTTCTTGCCTTTGTACCTGTTGCCAACATATAATGCATGCTCATCTCTAGAGGTACTTGGTTCTTCTTTAGTTTTTAGCTTCTTTTCTTCTTCTAACAGTGATGCCTGGATATCAACAAGTTCAGGATTTGGCATGTTGATTAAAGTTGTTGATACATTATTATATTCAGGAGGCAAGCTTTTAAGTAGAACACCGATGCAAACATCTTCATCCATTTTAATGTTTATTCCTGCAAGTTGGGTTAGGAGTCCTTCCATGTAATTGAGATGTGTGGCAAGTGATGTGCTGGACTTCATTTCAAGCCTGAAGAATTCAATCAGGAGACCATACTTTGATGATTTAGATTGTGCACCGAACAGGGTGTCAAGTCTTTTCCATGTATCCTGTGAGGTCTCACAGTTATCCACGTGATGGATATAACTGTCATCTAGCTCCAATTTGATAATGGCCTGGGTTCTGTCATCATTCTTTTGCCAAGTAGTTGCAAGGTCCGCGTCCCGCGGTTTCTTCTCTTTGCCATTTGTGATGGCCCAGAGACCCTTCTTCATCAGGATGAGCTTGATGCGGGTTTGCCAAGTGTGGAATCCGACTCCTTTGAATCGAGCATTTGGCGAGTCTTTGCCCATGTTAGATTTACGGGAACAGTAGCAAATAAACTTCAGACTTTATTAGATTTGAGCAACAGAAGAATTGATTGAGAGACACAAGTGCTAAAAAGCACTAACTGAGTGTCAATGAATACCAAATCTGCAAAAGTCTTTTACTCCAAGTGATCTTCCCCTTCTTGATTTGATGCTGATGCCTTCAGATCTGAGTGACAGTACTTTAACGAACTTCAGAGAGTATTGCTCAGTGATTAAAATCACTGTTGATAACTTCAGTGAGAGAAACAGTGAAAAATGTCAAGATTTTGAAGCTTTTGGCTATGGTGGAATTAGGGTTTCTGAGACAGGGGCCTGGTTTTTTGCTGATTGCAGGAGCTACAGTGCATCATTTTCAAAACTTTTTACATATCTAGGAAGCTTATGTCATGGGCTACCAAAGCCCCATGGAGATTGTCCAGATCGCGGGCTGTACGGCGCACGCAGAGGCCACGAACAGAATCGGCGCAGATCTGGACAACGACAGTGAATTTTTGCAATGCTGGAGCCAGGGAGCATCAATGTCATCGATTATTGTACCAAGATGAAGCGCCTTGAGCAGAGGAACAACTCTCCAGAAGAAATCGTGGGCTGAAATGGTCTGGTTGAAGAGTTATGGAAGCTCCAAGCAAGGTAGGTCCTGTCTGGCTATGGCAGACACAGAGCAGAGTTTGGGGATTTTCACAATGCTGAGCTCCAGATGGTCCAATGTCCTGGATTGATGTGATACAGGGAAGCTTTATGAGTTGGGGAATACTTTTCCAGAAGGAAGCTCCAAGAGATTTGACCTGTGGAGTGAGATATAAGCAGTTCAATCTGACAGGGTGCTGCTGGCTATGGCTGCCATGGAAGCTTCAGTGAGAGTAGAGTTGGGAGATGAAGTCATGAGCTGACATTGAGCTAGACTGAGGTTGAAAGGGATCAAGAGAGGCTAGACAAGCAGTGCCATGCCCAACTGGGCTCTGATACCATGTGAGAAATGCGGGATCTAGAGCATGGCAAAAAACGGAAGCTATGGAGGATGAAGAAATAAGTGTAGACTCATGATGGAAAGGACACTGTTTGTTACACAAGTGAATTAGGTTCCAAGATTGAGACTTGGACTCATAAACACAATCTTGTGTATGTGGACAATGACATTGACACTTTACTGAAATGAAAAGAGTACTATCATTGCATTAAGAAAGGAAGCAAGTACAATGCTTTATAGGAAAGTAGGAAACTGCAGTAAGCACCATTGTGCATATGGGATAAGTTAGCCTGCATGTCCTTGACCCTGAGACTCCATACAAAGAGGCTGTTTTGAGTGTGATTGCTGATTCTCAACAGACTTTACTCCTGATGCCTCTGTATAGTCTATGTGGTGTGAAGTTTCTGAGGGCCAGTAGTCGCGATGTTGATTTCTCAATTATCAATCCATCCATAATTTTGGTGTGGGATAATTTTTAAAATACTAAACTGTATTGGAATGCAATGAAACTTCACACGCGCACTCGTTAGGTGGCCAAGAGCCCAAATTATTTTTTTTCAGACACCAGACTTTGGACCAGGGGTCTGCATGCACTTTTTTTCCAGAAAAATAATAATTTGGGTTCTTGGCCTCCTAACGAGTGCACTTGTGAAGTTTCGTCGTATTCCGATAAAAGATTATGGATTTACGATCACATAATGGACAGTGCGTTTGAAGCTGCATTAACTCGGTTTCGGGGTTTAAATGGGTTAAAAGTTCATTCTTCTTCTCATTTTCACATCTTGCTTTCTTTGCTTCCTCCATTTTCACATTCCCAACCTCTGTCTCTTCTCTGTCTTGCCCTCCTTGAGCTTGCATGGCACGCACCAAGCAAGCATGTCACCGTTTTGGCCCCGAAAAGACATCACACCAAGGCCTGCCACCTAGAGCACAAGGTGGAGCCTCCTCTAGTGCAGCAACAGGTGCTCCCCATAGAGCACAAGGACCACCACAGAAGAAGAGGAGATGGAAATTGAGAACTATCGCCCTTCGAGAGATAAGGAGAATCCATTGTAAATATGAGCTTCTCATCCCGAAAAGTTCTTTTCATAAGGTTGTTCGAGAAGTCATGCAAGACTTGGAGCTGAAAGGGATGGGAAGATTTTGAGCACATGAGTGCGGGATGGCCCACTAGCAGGAAGGTGGAGTACTGCAGCTATGGAGGCCCTACAAATAGCTGTAGAGGGGTTTCTCATCGACTTGTTCGATGATATACAACTTGCGACCATCCATGCAAAGCGTGTCACAATCACAGATAAAGACATGAAATTTATCATTCGGCTTCGACACGGCAAGGGGACTCCGCTATAGTTTACTAGATTAATGATGCAAGGTTTGTAATGAGTGTTATATCACCATAACATCTTGGAAGGCCAAAAAATTTGTATACTTTGCCACATTGGGATATTTATTTATATATACATAATATCTCATGCGATGTGTACTGAACTCAAATAATTGAGTAAAGTTGTTTTGTTTTGTTTCTTGAAATACATGGCTCTTAATTTTTGTTTAACGTACGAACGCATCAAAAGTAGTAATACATACGGATACAAGTTATGTTATTGCTTATGCACAATCACAAGTGCAGTACTATGTGTTAAATTATATTAATATATGCAGATGCATCATTCACGTACCACATATTATCGTCACACTTACACAATTGCAAATGCAGTACTACGCGTTGAATTATGTTAACATATGTGAATGCATCATTCACGTACCACACATCATCTCACACTTATACAAACCACACATTTATTTAATAAATATTTATTTGTAGGAAAAAAGTAAAGTATCTTATATTCATCAAGAAAAATACATTGGCTGTTAGTGATGGTAGATACAAAAAACCAATAGCCAACAAGAACTCTCAATTATTCCTTGGCTTTCTCATCAGTGGAGAGGAGGGGCCAGCTTCCGATGAAAATATAAGTTTCTTCTTTGCTTCAAAAATGATGCACTCCCCCTTCAGCTCTTTCTCCAGGAGAAGAGGATCTGACACTTTAGCAAGGTCGCCTAATGTAGCAAGCACACACATTGCTCCACCACACGTTTGGTTAAACTAGTAAAGAAGCTTTGACCGCTTGATTAGCACCACCTTCTCCAAGCTAGATATCATAGGTATCACTAGAAAATGTCCAAACTTGGTCAAAGCTCGAATTTTCATGATTATTTCTTGCCCTCCTGGTGAGCATTATGGAAGACCACCAAATCTGCAACAAGGTTACCAATATACCCCTTCAAAGTTGAATCCTTCCATCGATCCACATGTCGAGCTCCTCCTTGCCTTGATGCAAACTCATCTATATACGGTATGTCCTGAATGACAAAGTCAAATCAAAAAATATATTTAGTGACTAACCCAGAGTTATTAGAAAGTGATGAATCTTGATGGTAAGGTGCGTCGAGTCCCCTGGCGCCAGATGCTAGACTTCGGTGAGGGCAGCTGCAATCATAATTTTTTGCCAAGATTTCACCGGTGGACTTCGAGGGACCTGACGCACCCTACCGTCAAGTTTCATTGCATAAAAATATATGGTAGTTAGAAATCTCACCTTCTCCAGATCATCTTGTATCTTCATTTTCTTGTGTGTCAGGGAGGCACCTCTTTGGGTAGAGGGATCTACAAACTCCTTGGTAGGAAGCTGGGGCATGGGTGTCAAGGAGGCAAGGCTGGGTTTGTTGACTTGTGGTTGTTCTGAAGAAGATGACACCATCTCAAACCCTTACAATCCTTGAATATGTGTGCAAAATTTGCAATCAGTATGAACCAGCTTAGATGTACATTCTTTGAGCCGGTGCTTGGCTTCATAGAATTCAATATGTTTGCTGAAATTTTTGTGCTACACATGTGCAAAATGTCGCTACTAAACAATGGCCATTCTATGCTATTGAGATTCGATATGTGCATAGGCTCAATGGTTCCATATTCTCGACTCCCCTTGGGCAATATGTACTTGGATTCATAGAAAAAAACAAGGTCCTCTATGAGCTGTTTAGTTGTACGCCCCTGAAAGAGAAATCTACCAATTTCGAGGTGGTAACACTTAAAAGAACCAATGAAACTCTCAATATTTTTCCACTCACAACAATCTGAAGGGTATACTTCTGTAAATACGAGACAAGTTGTTACATAGGTATCATGAAATTTCTCATTCTCAATGAGTTGCAAATACTTACTATTTGCAATGTTTTGTTGAAAGGGCATAGTCGGTGCAATATGTATTTATTTTTGCATGAATACATGTTGTACAAATACCTTTGTTGCAAGGTGAGAATCAACATTCCTTTGTTTGAGAGTTAAACTTTTACCCTTCCAATGCTTTGATACATATGCAAGATGCTTTCACCCTGAAAGCTCCCTTCATACTTGGATGCATATGTACCCAAGACGAGCAATGATTGGAGCCCCAAGAGGAACACCAAGGAAAAGGGAATTCTCTTGCAAGAAAATCTATCTTGTAACATCAACAAGCTTGTTTATTATGTTTTATATGATCACAATGAGTAAAAGAACACCATGCACAACAAATCTTCATGCAGCATCATGTAGATCTCCCACGGATTTGATAGAATCAACCATATTCTTCAACATCTTCACAAAATCCATCAACATAACAAAGAAAGAAAAGTAATACACCATCTTTGAATGGAAATACATTACATAGTATTCATCTTCAATATCCTCATAGTCTTCTCTCTCAATCTCTCATATACAATCACTCTGTTTTAGTAGAATTGACTATCTTTGACTCTCTCTCTCTCTCTCTCCATCAATAATACATCATATCCTCACTACAATCTCTCAAAATCACTCTCAATAATCCTTCTTAGGTCGTGGATACCCCGCCCAAGAGGTATGTCTGATATGAAGAGTCACCAGAGCCACTATAGTGTCTTTTCATAACTCACTACTGTCACTTCACTCCAGTCTTCACTTCAGTCTTCAGCAGCTACTTCTTTCACTTCTTTCAGCTCTTTTGCACTTGTATTCACTTCTTTCCAAGGCTAGAAAACTTTCCCAAGCTACACTCTCATCCATCAGAACACATACAGAAGCATACAAAACAGTCACAGTACAGTACCAAAACAGCTACAGTACAGAACAGAACAGAGACAGAATCTCTACAGAAGACCTTACAGAAGGTTACAGAAGGTCATCAAAACCACATAACTCATACTCAAACCATTCCAAACTCTCAAAAACTATTCAATAAGCTTTCACAAGATCTCAATCTTCATCAATCAATACTCCATCCCTCCTTACAGAAGACAATCAGAACAAAACAGAACAAAACAGAAGCTATACAGAACCAATCAGAACATCATATCTCTACTAATAAACATCATGAACTTCCAAAACACAATCAATATCATCCAAAACACTCTCAAACCACTTCCAAACCAATCAATCATCTCATAAAATCAACCACTCAGCTCTCAAAAACAACAAAAATCAACCAAAAAACAAGTCATTTCAACACTTAACATATCCCCACACTTAATAAGGAAGCGTCCTCGCGACCTAGGAAAAAGGGAATACAAGTTCATTTAAAAGCTCAACTTTGATCTTCAATATCTCTTCAAAAACAATCCATCCAACCACGACCCCAACTTATCACTTGTATCTAATATAAAAATACAACGAAAGGAAAACCCTTTATACATTAACACTTCTTAGCAAACTAGATATCACAACAAACTTGTAAAGGATATAAGAGTTTTCTTCTTCTTCGTCATCAGCATCTTCAACTCTCCAACCACAACCCCATCACCACAATTCTCCAAAATGTAGCTCGCACGAAATCCAATCCAATAGGCAATCACCACGTTCTTTTTACATAAAGTAACTCACAACACAAACACTACACACAACACAACCATCTGAATGACTCCTCCAAAAAAAAAGAGATTTTCATTAAAAATCATCCACCATACATCGGAAAAGGTATCAATGAAGATGATCCCTCTTGAAATATTGATGATTTCGGAAACGATCCATAGACAAGGATTCATCTACAAATGTTTTGGGAGGATTCTGAAAAAACTGAAGACAGCACATCCTTTCCAATAGGACAAGGTATCTGCTAGGCAAACAAAGGGCATGAAAATACAATATATCCAGGTGCTGGGACTCAATGCTCACATTGACATTCATGCACAACTTTGGAATAGGCTTGGAATCATTATGAGAGTGCCTATGCATATATGCCAGGTACCAAGCAAAGTGAGCAGTTAATCGCACTGAAGGATCTGCAGACTGTGAATACTGCTGAGCAAAATGAATATAGTTCTGATAAGCTTGACTGGCAGCTGTCCATTCTCCTGGAATTACTGGCCAGTTTATCTGAGGTCCTGTAAGGGAATCATTCGAGCTCCATCCCCGTCTTCTAGAAATCTGATGATCAAACCCGTCACAGTCACTAATCAACTGAGGTGGTTGAGATATAGAAGTGTTAGGAGAGGGAAGTGGAATAAGGAAAAGTGGGGATGAAGTGAGGGATAGGCAAAATCATAAAAGGAAGAATGATTTAAAGAAGGAGTGGCTGAAATTGGTAGGGAATCAGTTAAAAAGGGTGTTAACTGATAAATAGGAAAGGTAGAAGGTACATGAATGGATGGAGAAGGACATGGTGGAGAAGGGGAAAATACTCTATCCTCAATAAAGGAACAGTATGTAAAAATGGGAATTTGAGGAAAAGATGAAGGTTGGAAAAGAAGGGGTAAAATAGTTGTGGAATTAGATTGACAAAGGGAAAGATATATATCATATTGGTGAGCCATTTGTTGGTAATACAAGAGGGTAGGAACAGAAGGTCCTAAGAGAGATCTTCTATGATAGGCATAAAAAAAGGTAGAATCAAACGGATTATGTTTTGAAAGATAAGCTAAGAGATCCACCCTCAGTTGATTAGTACTCTGGGCATAGGTAGGGGCTGTGTTTTGTCTTTGATTCAGGACAACAGAATCAATCATGGTATGCCAGGAATTATCAGGGCAATTAACCACTTTGGAGGAGTAACTCTGAAACATGTCATCTATGTGCAACTCCAAATGGTTGACATACAAAACAGCTTGTAGAACCACATCCCCCACATACCAAGCCATATCCACCTCATTTGGAATCAACAAGTCTCCTCGTAGATACATGTATGAAATCAACATGGTATCTATCGTGACAAAATCTTCAAACACCATCCTTACCACCTTTGTCAGCAACTCAGCAGACCAAGCCCCACTCCATCCATCCTCAGGAAGAGGTAAATCCATCGTAGAAAGCTTCATGTAGAAGGCCAACTTCTGTAATTGGTAGTGGACAAAGAAAGAATGGTCCGGAGGAACATATTCTTGAAACTGCTCAAATGTAGACCATAGCAAGTCCATTTTGGATTGCAATCTTTCCACTTTATCTTGGAAGAGAGGACACAAGGTAGCCTGTCTCTAAAGAGCAGCCAAGTCCTGCTGTGAGAGACAAGGGATCAAGGGAACATTAGGGCTTGGAGGAACAGACTGTGACTTTGCCAGTTGATCTTGCAATTGCTTGATTTGGGAGGCTTGTGATTCCACTGTGTCATGAGCAGTCTGTAAGGCTGAAAGTTGGGCATCTAAAAGAGTTTGGAACTCTTGCGCTTCTCTGGACATCATCTCCTTCTCCTCTAAAAGGCTAGTAACCTCTGATTGAGCCTCTAGTAACTGGATCTTCAAAGAAGAGATCTCATCTCGTTGGGTTGCAACCAGTTGGGTTTGTTGCTCCATCTGCTTAAACAAATCTGCTAGGGTATTCTTAGCAGAGGCTAACTCGGATGTTGCCTTATGCAACTGGTCCTTAGACTGCATGAGTTCTTCATAAAAGGAAGCGTATAGCTGTTGAACACAGGCTGTCACTGACAATTCAATGGAACTCTGAATGTCTTTACAGAGGAAAGGAATTGGATCTCCCGAGACTAGACTGTTCAGTGAGGGAACTGATATATCCAACGAACCTTTGCGATGTGCTCTAAACAGGTTATTACAAGTGAGATACCCAGGGAGATCACTGCCAGAGGTAGCAGGAATGGGCACTGAAGGAAGAACTGAAGGAGCTTTATCCGTTACCCGCTTCAAGCGTTTGTGCTGGATGACCAGGGGAGGCGAAAAATCATCATCCTCTATATCAATGGGTTCTGACTCATCTGAAGGTGGAGGAGGAGGTACTGGATCCGATGGAGGAGGGGGAGGCACACTCTTCGGTAAACCTGAATAGGTCAAGAAGGCAGACAAATACGATCCATAGGTGACATTGGTAACATTGCCCCTGGTGACTTTGACGAAATGTTGATCCATTTTAGTGAGGAGGTAAGTGCTCCAATCAATAGCGACTCCTTTCAACACCATCCGTGAAGCTGTGAAAAGCTCTTTGGACAAGTACTGGGATGGCGTTTTGGTAGGCATAAACCTGTCCTGGAGAAACTAACAGACCATCTTCCACACGGGATCAATGATCATGGAAAAGGAAACTCCTGAAGAGTTGATCACCTTCTTAACATCCAGCATTTTCCTTGTCTGCTTTTGTAACAGCTTCAAAATCTCTTCATTAGAGAAAAGCTGACGAGTGGTAACAAAGGGTTCACCTTTTGAGGGAAGGCCAAAAACTCGTCACACAACGATGGATCCTCTGGAAGCAATGGAAAGGAGGTAGCCACAAAAGCAGTGAGTCCTGCATTCGTGAGAGGCTCAAAAGTGAGTAGGGAAGAGTAATCCCTACTGACTAGTGGGACATACTGGATAGGGGGAGGAGCGTGAGAAGGCACCATTCAGATGGTTACACACACACCACAAACACAGACAATCAAGGAGAATGCCTGCAAAGCAACAGACAAAAAAAACCAAGGATAAGAGAACAACCAAAACAATAAAACGTGACTCGACCAACTATCCCCAAGCAAACCACAGCCTAGAAAAAATTCGACATGACCTCTAGACATATGCGACCGAAAGCTTCATACTATGCAAAATGCAAACACCCAAAACCCCGTATCAGGCAATAAAGAAAAAAAACTACACACCGTACCCTTAACCGTAACAAAGACACTAAACCAAAACATAACCACAACCTACACACATCAAGACCACATCATTGATAAACCGGTGTTTGACCATGGAAATAACTCCAAAGACTGCGCATACCCATCCCACGAAACGAGTTCGTTAAAAATGGAAATTTAAGTGCAGTGAGGGGGAATTAATTTAATGAAAGGTTCATTTTAATAAATTATTAAGAAATGGGTGAAGTTTTATTAAGTGATAAACCTTAGCAAGAAAACGACGGTTCCTTCTTAAAAATTTAATTACCAATTATTAGGTGAAACCGGTGCTTTAATTCGAATCTCGGACTTCGATACCCAGACTGGGTCTCTAAATGCAAGTTTATTGATTACAAATTAAGGTGATGTGGAGCGCTTTTTTGCCAGCGCATGCTCTTGTGATGGCTGGTTCATTTTAATTAAAAATATTAAAGTGCCTCTTTAGCGCACTTAGCGCGTGCTAAGTGAACGATGGGTTTATTTTTATTTAAAAAAATGGTGTGTTTAGCGCGAATGCGCGTGCCATGGTGGTGTTTAGGTTTCATTTTTTTAATTATGTGTTTGTTTGTTCATTTGGTTTTTTTTTCTTGTTTGTTTTTTATTTTTATATTAACCGTGGATTTTGGGGTAGTTGAAAAAATAACAAATAAAAGGAAAAATACCTGGTAGTGGGTGTATGGAAATGCAAAGAATGCGCTCTCCTCAATCAAAAAATATATGGATTTTTTTTCTAGATGTTTAGTTTGTGTTTGGATGAAAAAGATTTTTTTAATTATGTTTTTTTTTGTATTTTTAAGGAATTTAGGTGTGAAATAAAATATTGTGACAGCTTAGAAAAATATACAAAAAATAAGTAAAAATGTTAATGGAAGTGTTAGGAATTTTTCGAAAATTAATTTAGAATTTTTTAGCATTTTTAATGTTTTTTTTGCATTTTTTTGGGTATTGTTAAAAAAATATGTAATTTTAAAATGTTTTGAATTTTTTTCTTGAAATTTATAGGTTTAAAAAAAGAGGCAATTGGTTGCAGAAATAGTAGGAAGTTTTCTAGATTTTTTTGGAAAATTTTCAGAATTTTAAAGGTTGTTTTTTTTATTTTTTTATTTTTTTGGGTGTTTTAAAGGTTTCGGGTGTTTGAATTAAAAATCTGGGAAAATACCCAGAAATAAGCTGAGTGGCAGCTGCGTGGCAGCAACGAACGAACAAACTCCCGCACCCACGCACGATCAATCGCGAACAACCTCAAGCTCCCACACGCGCGTACACACCTACGCGTGTGTCGATGCCACGAGGGTGTCGACGGGTGGGACGGGGGTTTATGGAGGGAGTGGGTTAAGCGGCTGCGGGGGAACAAGGGGCTTACAAGGGGGTAAAATGTGTGATGGGGGGCTTAGGTGGGGGTTAGGTTTGTGTGTGTTTGAGTGGTGTGACGGGGGGCTTACAAAGGGGTGGGTTGTATGTGGTGGAAAAGGGGGCTTGTGTGGAGGGGTGTGGGAGGTGTTTGGTTGCAGGGGGGAAGGTAGTGGGAAGGTGGGAAAGGGGGGTTAGTGGGGGGTAATGGGGGGTGTGTGGTTGGATGGGGGGAAGGGGGGCTTAGGGGGGGGTAAGTGTGTTAGTGGGGGAAAGGTCGTGGGAAGGGGGGTTAGTGGGGGGTAATGGGGGGTGTGTCGTTGGATGGGGGGAAGGGGGGCTTAGGGGGGGGTAGTGGGGTGGTGTGACATGTGTAGGAGGGAAGCAGGGTCGGTGCAGCGGTGGACTGGCGGTGGCCACGGCGAGGCAGATGTCGCAGTCGATGGCAGGCGGCAGGCGGCCGGCGACGCGGGCGGGGCGCTGCAGAGGAGGGCGAAGTCGGGGGGCTCGGCGAGTAGAGGGCGGGGGCGCCTCGAGGATAGCGCGGCGCTGTCGAGGAGCGGGCACCTGGTGAAGGCGACGCGGACGCGGCGCTGTCGAGGGCGGCACGGTGAGGTGGCGGGGCTGGCAGCCTGGCGATGAGGTAGGGGCTGGCGGCCTGGCGACGAGGTAGGGGCGACGGTGGGAGGCCTGTCGAAGGCGGCCTCAACGAAGCAGGGCGACGGCGGGAGGCCTGTCGAAGGCGACCTAACGGGAGGCAAGGGAGGAGGGGAGAAAGAGGAGGAGGAGGGTAGGTGGGAGAGGAGGACGCAGAGGAGGGGAGAGGTAGGGAGGGAGGCGGTTAGGGTGGGGAGGGGTCGGGATAGGGGTAAGGGGTAGGGGAAAGGGTGAGGGGTAGTGGGCGGGGTAGGGGTAGGGGGTAGGGGTAGGGGTAGGGGTAGGGGTTAGGGATAAGGGTTTGGGGTTAGGGATAAGGGTTAGGGGTAGGGATAAGGGTTAGGGATAAGGGTTAGGGGTTAGGGATAAGGGTTAGGGGTAGGGATAAGGGTTAGAGGTAGGGGTTAGGGGTAGGGGTAGGGGTTAGGGGTAGGGGTAGGGGTCAGGGATAAGGGTTAGGGGTTAGGGATAAGGGTTAGGGGTAGGGATAAGGGTTAGGGGTAGGGGTTAGGGTGAGAACCCAAAAAAGAGGCGTACCCCCGTCCTGCGCGCGTGCGCGGGGCGGGGGGTAAAAAAATTTGCCGTGACGGGATTGAAAGGGAGCCCGGATGCTGGGATGAGGCACGCGGATGCGAGCGAGGCACGTTAAGACCCGTAAAATAAAAAACGAGCGCGTTGACACGCGGGACGGGCGTGCGAAAACACATAAAAATAAAGAAAAATTAATATCTCCCAATCCGGACGTCAAAACGAAATGACGTAAAAAGAAAAAGTGGGCAGGACGACAGGGGGATGACAGGGAAAATGTGCAATGGGAGTTCCGGGGGAAAGACAGGGCGTTCACGTGCAAAAAACACAAAAAATGGATCAAAAAATGCAATTAAAAATTAATATCGGAAGATCCGTGCATCGGAACGAGGTGCAGGAAAAAGGAAAAATGTGTAGAAAGACGTGCCCGACAATCCTATCATGTCAAAACATAATTCCGACTGAGATAAGACATGTTCCCGTGGGAAAAACCCAAAAAACAAACCCGAAAATGGGATCAGAAATTAATATTGAACGAACCGTTCACAAGAAGGACATGCAGTAAGAAGAAAAAATGTCCGCAAGAAGGGGGGGTACAGGGTTGACATGTTAAAACGCAGTTCCGGTGGAAGTAGGAGGGGTTATCATGCGAAAAACACCAAAAAGACGCCCAAAAACACATTTAAAAATTAATAATAATAAATCCAGAAGGCAAAAGAGGGTGGAGGAAAAAGGAAAAAGGTGGGGGAAGGCACGAAGGACGATGCAAACAGGGCAGGTTCACATGGAAAAATGTCAAAAAGACGCACGAAAAAGTCTCGAAAAACTGGAAAATTAATAACCGTGCATCGGAATGACGCGGAGTAAAAAGGAAAAAGGTTAGGGGGAAAGTTTTTGTCAGGGTTATGATGTAAGATCATGGTTCCGAAGGAAGCAAAGCGCGTTCATATGGAAAACTGGCTAATTTGCGCAAAATGCTTCAAAAATTAATAACTCGAAAATTGTGCACCGGAACAGGGGTAGGTAAAAAGGAAATATGGTCAGTTCAGAGGGAGGAACAGGGCTATAAGGTTAGATTTGGACTTTGGTGAACGTAGGATACGTTCACATGGCAGGACCTCAAAATCAGGGAATGAAGGAGAACGGCAAGGGAACAGCCCCAAGGGTGGGTGGAACATAAACGAGTGAGAGGGAAGGGACCCCATTAGGGTAAAAGAAAGTCATGGCATAGATGCATTAGCAGGTTGAGGCATATGCAGAGGGGTATGCAATGTAGACGCGCAGGGACGCGTCCCCACACTTAAAACCTTAACGGACAGGGGTAACCGAGCAACAGGGACCTAGGACCACGCCACAGACCATCCACTAATGTCCCCACACTTAAAACATGAACGTCACTGAGAAACAGAAGTTGTAGGGTTAGAAAAACTTGGCCCATGTTGTTGAGGATCAAGGTTGATTGTCGATGGCATGTCCGGTGTTGTTGTCGGCTGCTGGAGGTACCAAGGCATCTTCTCAGCACACATCCTTCATGGCAGGGACCACGCAGCAGCACCCAGGGAGGTAGCTAATTGAAGGAATCGCAGGGAATTCGTCGATGATGAGGGATGTTGCACTCAACTCACAATCACTCAAATGGAATGAAAGAACAGTCACTCACCCCATGACTAATATCACTCGAGAAAAAATGATTAAAACCCATATCTCGTACCCGGTTGAGGAATCGACAAGGGGGAATGGTGCAGAAGGAGTATGCCAGGGTGCACAGTTGATGGTGCATTAGTGCGTCCAACCCATTTGGCATAAGTGCAAGGAGGAAGGCAAGGGAGCCTTACAGTGCAGTGTACAGAACAGGGTGATGTGTCCTGTGATGACGGTAGAGACCCATCCCGTGGGTGCATAGGGAAACAGGAACATACCTGACTCCAAGTGTCGTAACGTCCCTCAATCTCACCTCTCGATAATTGAGTGAAGAAACTCCAGTCACACTCAGCCCACCCTCTGTCTCACACTCTGTTGATAGATACAGGAGGGCAACCATGTCTTGAAACCCATCAATGTTATCCTCACGGTCACTTGTGTAAAGGTTGTATGCCTTGTGCGCATTTGATGGTGCAACTGTGCATCCCGCCCTGTGCCAGCATACGGTGCGAGAAGGAAGACCAGGGAGCCTTATAGTGCAGTGCACAGAAACAAATTATCTTTTTTTTTCTTTTTTTTTCCTTTGTTTTCCCCTATTCCCGAGGGTGTTTCCACCTTTTCTCGAAGAATAGGTCGGCATGACAGGGACCTAAGTCCTTTTCTCCCATGACCGATATGTATAATTTTCTTTCTTTCTTTTTGTTTTTTTTTTCCTTCGAATTAAGCAAGGGAATTGTAGAAATACCACTTGTCAGAACCCACCTCGCCATTGTCGCTGGTGGAAAATAGAGGATAAGAGATTAAGGCTGGAAGATAGGTTTGAGGGGACAGAGGGTTGTGTCCACCTCATCAAGAGTAGTTGAAGAACAGCTATCAGAAGTAACATCATAAGAAGTACAGTGCCACACCAACGAGGGAAAGGATCAGGTGACCATAATTGTCAAGATCCCCAAGGAGGGAAGTACTTCTTCAGGCGATATCCATTGATCAAGAAGGGATCATCAGAGGCATCAACGGTCTGCACTTGGACAGAGCCATTAGGGTTGACAGCAAGCACCTTATATGGGCCCATCCACCACTGTTGGAGCTTGCCAGGAAACTTGCCAAATCGTGAATCATAGGCTAGGACCAAATCACCTTCTTTGAACTCCTTGTGCTTGATGAAGCTGTCATAGTAAGCCTTGCGTCGAGCTTGCGTGGCTTCCATGCACTGTAGAGCCATCCTGCGAATTTCGTCCAAACATTCCAGGTGCAAGAGACGGCGTTGCAGTGAATCATCATCCCCCAAACTCTCTTTGATAGCCACTCTCAAAGAGGGTAATTCCAATTCAACAGGGAAAACAGCTTCTGTACCATACACCACTGAAAGGGTGTCTGTCCTGTTGCTGCTTTGTGGGAGGTTCTGTACGCCCAGAGGGCCTCTGTAAGTCGATCGTCCCAATCACGACAATGTGCGGCAATTGTTCTTGTTAGAATCGAGCAGAGGATGCGATTGGTGACTTCGACTTGGCTGTTAGCTCTGGGGTAATAAGGAGTGGACTTGCGATGGCGGATCTTATACAACTCTGTCAACTCTTCCATGACTTTATTAATGAAATGAGTGCCTCTGTCACTTACCAGCTCTAAGGGACTACCAAAACGGGTGATGATATTCTCATACATGAGCAGGGCCACGCTGTTACCATCGTCCCGCTATAGGGCTTTAGCTTCACACCACTTTGTGACATAATCCGTACATACGAGGATGTATCTGTTCTGTTTCCTTCTGGTAGGAGGATCGATTGGACCTATGAAGTCGATGCCCCACTTCTCAAAAGGCTTTAAGGGAAGAATAGGTTGCAGTGGAATGGCACTTGTCTTGGTAGGTTTCCCCATTTGCTGACAAGCATCACATCTTTTACAGTAATCATAGGCATCCTTATGAATGGTCGGCCACCAGTATCCTGCTAGCAGAGCCTTCCTAGCTGTAGCTTCTCCTGCAAAGTGGCCTCCACATGGCTCGTCATGGCAAGCCTTCAGAACAATCCCAATCTCATCTCCTGCAACACATCTTCGGAGCACTTCATCTTTGCCTTTCTTGTACAGTGCACCGCCTAACAGGATGTAGGGAGCTGATTCTAGCATAAGCTTCTTCCTTTCTCGACTAGAGATACCAAGAGGGTACTGTTGGGTTGCCAGCAGATTGGCAATGTCTGCATACCAGGGAGTTACAGTTTCTACCAGGAATAGGGAAGCATTAGGGAGGTCTGGATCATCCTGCTCCTCGTCTGCAGTTTGTGGGATACGCGACAAATGATCAGCCAGAACATGGGAACGACCAGGTTTGGTAATTACCTCAAAGTCAAACTCCTAGAATAGAAGGAGCCATCTCATCATTCGTCCTTTCACGTCTGCTTTGTTCATCAGGAAGGACAGGGCCTCATGATCCACATAAAATTTAAAGTGGGTAGATAGGAGGTAGTTGCGGAACTTTTCCAGTGCAAACACCATTGCCAAGCACTCCAGTTCTGTCACTGTGTAGTTCCGCTCCCTATCAGTGACTTTTTGGCTTAGCTTCGAGGAGCCCTTTTGGTATAGGACAGCACCTAAGCCTTCAATAGATGCATCAGTATGTACATGAAACTCCTTCGTCCAATCAGGAGGTTGCAGAATGGGTGCCTCAATCAGACACTGCTTTAGAGTGTTGAAGGCTTTGTCACATTCTTCCGTCCAAACAAACTCTGCATCTTTCCTCAGAAGCTTGTGCAAGGAGGTTGCCTTTGTTGCAAAATGGGCTATGAACCTTCTGTAGTAACCCACATGGCCTAGGAATCCCCTCAACTGTTTGAGGTTGGTGGGTGCTGTCAAAGTCGCGATCTTTTCGATCTTTGCAAGGTCTGTTGATATCCCTTGTGTAGAGACAATGTGGCCCAACAGAACTCCAGAAGAGACCCCAAAGATGCATTTGTCGGGGTTAGGGAAAATCCCATACTCCCGGCATCGGTCAAAGCATTGTTCCAAATGTCCCCAGTGTTCCCGGATCAAACTATAGACACAGAAGTCATCCAAATATACCTCAATAAAGTCATGCAGATGATTTTGGAATGCGGCCATCATGACTCGCTGGAAAGTAGCAGGGGCATTGCAGAGCCCAAACGGCATCACTCGGTAAGCGTAGGTCCCCCATTCTGTGGTGAAGGTTGTTTTGGATTGGTCTTCTTCTGCGATCTGCACTTGGTTGTATCCACTGGATCCATCCAGAAGGGAATAAAGCTCATGTCCTACCACTGTGTCCAACAGTTGGTCTGTGAAAGGGATAGGAAAGTGATCCTTCTTCGTCTTGGAATTGAGCTTGTGGAAATCCACACAGATTCGCAATTTGCCATTCTTCTTGGGTACAACCACGATGGGTGAAACCCATTCACTATTTGCCACTGGATAGATGAACTCGGCTTCCAGAAGCTTCAGCAGCTCTACTTTCACCAATGTGGAATAATTCGGGTTCATTCGCCTCTGTCATTGCCGTACTGGCTTGGCATCAGGCTCCAAGTCAATATGATGCTGACATATTGTGGGATCAATCCCCTTTAGGTCTTTGTAGGACCATGCAAACACGTCCAAATTCTCTTTCAACAAGTTGTACAAAGTTGACAACTCCTCTTCTGGGAGGTTGCTACCCACCTTCAAGTGGCGTTTAGTGTCATCTGCATCCACAAAGGTTAACTGCCTTTCACCTTCTACTTCACAGATGAAGGTCCTGCGGACTGCTTCTGGGTACAGATCTGACTCCTTCAAGGGAGTGATGTCCTCTTCTGATGTTCCACTAGAACCAACTTCTTCTTTTGGTGGAGACTTAGGTTGCTCCTTAAGATGTTGAAATGGGATTAGAGCCATTTCGGGTTTGGTTTCAAGATTAGTTACCTCGTGGCTTGAAGACTCATCTTCTGATGACACGTCTAGGAACGTCACATAACAGGGACCCTCTGATGCCTGTTGGGTTTGTGAGACTGGTGCTTGTTGGCACGGTACATCATCATCATCTTTCTTTGGCAAGGATGGGTGAGGGCGGCATGAGCCACTGCTGAAAGGCGGCTTGTTCTTCTTAACCCATTTCTTATGAAGATTTTGCATATGAGAAGATCCATTTACCAGACCAAATGGTACCATCGCCATTGTGTCCCATAGCATGAGCTCGTCTGCTTCTGATGCTTCTGGACCTTCTTCCTTATATATATCCTCTTCGGGTGGGATAGACTCTTCCGTCTCACTTTCATAACCTTCTTCATCCATATCATATCCATCCTCTTCTGTCTCTGTCTCTGTCTCTGTCCCTGCTTCTGTCTCTGCTTCTGTCTATGTCTCTGTGGAAGCTCTGTAAGAGAAGAACAGGTTCTCTGTTTCATCTTCTGCCTCTGTCTCTGGCTCTGCTATGGCCATGTAACAGGGAGAGCAGTACATCCATGCTTTTATCTCATAGTCAGAAGTGATTTCGGAAATCGTTCCTTGTTCAGGCAGGAAGTATTCACCCATTGATAATGGCTTTGCATCTTTTGGGAGTTGGCTTACAGTATCCACTGTTAAGGAACGTACCACTGTTTTCTTGGGAAGGATCTGTTTGATAGCATCTTCGTCTGCTGATGTTCCATCTGTAGCCTCATTAGGGGAGTCAGAAGATAATTCCAAGGAGGTGGATCCATGTCCTTTTTGAGAACCATACAGTTTCAGCATCACTTTGTTGGGTCCTCTACCCAAAGTCAAGGTTCCTTTGAACCAATCCGTCCTTGCTCTGGCTTCAAAAAGCCATGGTCTGCCCAGTAACAGAGGGTAGGATGTACCATAAGAGTTTGGCTTCACCACCAAATAGGTTAGCCAATAATCTTTTCCAGCCATTGTAGTCTTCACATGTGGGAGAATGCCTAAAGGCTTGATTCTGCTCTGATCCGCCAATCTGATGAGCCATTGGGTGGGTTGCACACCTTGTAGGCCTAGATCCTTCATTGTCACATCCGTCATAATGTTCACTGATGAGCCACCATCAATCAATGCATTTGCAATAAAGCAGCCTTTTATCCACATGCCAGTCTCTGGGGTACCTAGATCTAGGAAGACGTTAGCCACATCTACTTCTTTGACAGGCTCTGGAGCGTTGTTGGACTTTGCTGCTGTTGAGGGAGCAATCCTTAAGCCACATCTTCTTGTCAGTATACTTTTGAACCTTTTTCGGCAACTGGGAGACAACATCAATAATTGTCGAAATGTGAGGTTTGGTTTAAAGGTATCTAGATCTCTGACCAGATCGTATTCCTTAATAGGATCCATTGGCTTCTCTAATTGGTTAGGGAATGGGGCAACACCCATTTTCATTTTTCTTCTTTCTTCCAACAGATGTATCATGGGAACTTCTTCTGCCACTTGTGGCACTTCCTCCTCTTCTATCTCCTGGACCTCTGGTCCTGTCTCTGGAACTGTCTCTGTAACTCGCTTTGGCACTGTAGTGCTCTGTACGGCACTGTCAGGCTCTGTTCTGTTCTGTTCTTCTCGTGGAAGATTGAACTTCACTGTTCTGGCAGGGAGGTTTGTTTTCTTTCCGGATAGGTGGTTCCTTCTTCTTTGCACGTGTAATGGCAGCAACTTCCAATTCCACTAAATTGGAGGTAGGCTCTTGGGCCTTGGCCGGACTATCAGTAGCACTGTTTTTCACTGGGGCTGGGCTTGGACAGTCTTTTGCAGTGTGGCCTTCTCCTTTGCATCGATTGCATAAGGGCTTGTAATCCACTGACCTACTGGGATTTGGACAATTTGGTGAAATGTGTCCCTTTTCTCCACATCTGTAACACTCTACTTCTGATCTCTGACCACTGCTAGACTGTCTTCCTCTGTAACTTTGAGAAGGAAATCTTCTGGGTCCGAAATTAGGACCAAACTCTCTAGGCTTGGGTCCAATATCATGTGTTGTCATTTTGGATTCCAGCAAGTTGAATCTTGCATCTTCTTCCTTCCTTCTCCTATCATGCATCTCTTTCAGAGAGCAAATGTCCTCTGTATGGTTCTTCCGCAAACACTAGGAACAGAAAGCTCCAGGAATGGTTGGTTTTCGTGTGCATTCAGTGGCTAAATGGCCTGCTTGATGACACTTACCACACCAAGTATTTGACCGCATCACATCTCTTCCTACTCCTGCAACATTGGATATGCTAGCGGGATTCACTTTCAGCATCTGTAGCTGCTCTGTAATCACATCCATCAACTCCTTTTTGATATTTGCAACTGAGTTGGATAAATAATCCTTCAAGCTTTCTCCTCCTGAGATACTGACAATAGGGTTTTGAGGAGTCTCTGTAATCACTGCATAAATAGGTTGGGCTGGTGCAGAAGGGTCTCTGTTTTGATTCTGATTCAGAGCTCCTGTTTGAACTGTTGGCTGTTGGCTATTGGCTCCAATTGGTAGGGTTCCACTGTTGCTGCTGATTTGGCATTGAGGAAATTGGTTGGGACCATTGTTGTTGTGGTTTCATTTGAGGCATTGATTGTGGCCACTGTGGATTTGGTGCACTGTACTGTGATACTGAGGGCATCTGTGGGTAAGGGTAGGGGAGAGTCCCTGGAACTGCATTTGGTGGGTACATCATTCCTGGCATCAGAGGAGGTAGGACTCCTCTTCCTGGATTCATCTCCAATCTAGCTTCCACTTCATCGTACAGTCTTGCACCTTCTGTTGCAGCTTGCAATGTAGCTGGTCTTTGTAGCTCCACAAACTTACAGACTTCTGGTTGTAATCCTCTAAGAAACACCCCCTTCTGAATGCCATAATCTAGATTATGGTTAGTCCATCTCTTCAGGATGGATTCCATTCATGAGACATAAGCTTCTACTCTTTCTCCAGAGGACTGACTTAGGTTCATAAATTCCTCTCGCATCCGTTCTTCAAAACCTTCATGCCTGAATTTAGTGAGGAAGGCCAACTTCAGGTCGTCCCATGTGCCAAAAGTTCCTGCTGCTTGTCTCTCATACCATTGAAACGCCGTGCCCTTGAAAGTGGCGGGGAATATTGCTAACCAATGCTCAGGGGTTCTGGCATTGTTAGCCACACATGCTACCATAAACTCTGCTACATGAAGATCAGGGTCTTCATTGTACTCTCCCTTAAAAACTGGCAATGGAACTACATTCGCTGGCTTGTCATCAATATTTCCAAGACAGATCTGGCTTGGAAGTGGACCTCCAACAGGAGGAGGAAGGGCTTGATGTGCCATTGGGACTTCTGTAAAGAGTTCCGCAAGGGCATCAAAGGTGGCTTCTGCTGCGAGCTCGTTCTCGGCTCTGATTTTTGCTTTCTCTCTTCTCACGTACCTTTGGACTCGTTCTAACGCTTGCCTCTTTATTGCGTCATTCATCAGGGGGTTGGCTCCACTATGTTGTTAGTGCTCCACAAAGGGTTAACAGAAGGCTTCAGTCTCTGGAGGAATCTCTTGCCAACATTTCTTCTACTTCTTCCTTTTCAACGTCTCTGAATTCTGCTTTCATGCCACTGCACAGAGGAAGGTATTCGGTTTTGAAGGTGTCAAAATGCATACATCTGAGCATTGTGGTGGTGCCATCATCATAGTAATGCCAACTTCTGATGGTTTCAACAGTGTATGTTGTGAAAAACACTCTGTCTACCAACTTCCAGTGGGTTGCTAATTGAACAAACAGAAGATTATGAGTGCACCAAGCATCCCACATATCTTACTGTTGAGCATCCACGAACAAATTCCAACTATTTTCCTTCTTGTCGTTGTGAACCTCTACAGACCAAGACTCCTGAAGCTTCTTCACAATCTCCCACTTGATGATGTCTAGAAACTTCTCAATGAATGCCAAATCTTCCATAGATGGTCATTCTCTCTGTTTCTTCTCTTCAGTTTGTCCCCAAACAGTTTGCCACCAAGATGTAAGTTTCTGCTGCTTCAACAGGAAGAGGAAACTGTCCACCACATAGAGCATGCATCATGATGGCGATGTGTTTCCACCATTGTGGGATGAACTTCTTGTGGAAAGTGGCTCTAATTATGAGAAATTCCAACTCTTCAATGGAAGAAGGAACTTTACAAACATCCATTGAATTTTTCTCTTCTTGGCAATGCCATTTCCTTCATTTTCAGCCTCTTCTGGTGCTTGTTGATGGCAAGAGTCCCCGGCTACGCACCAAAAACATGGAGCCCCAAGAGGAACACCAAGGAAAAGGGAATTATCTTGCAAGAAAATCTATCTTGTAACATCAACAAGCTTATTTATTATGTTTTATATGATCACAATGAAAAAAAGAACACTAGGCACAACAAATCTTCATGCAACATCATGTAGATCTCCCACGGATTTGATAGAATCAACCATATTCTTCAACATCTTCACAAAATCCATCAATATAACAAAGAAAGTAAAGGAATACACCATCTTTGAATGGAAATACATCACATAGTATTCATCTTCAATATCCTCATAGTCTTCTCTCTCAATGTCTCATATACAATCACTCTGTTTTAGTAGAATTGACTATCTCTGACTCTCTCTCTCTCTCTCTCTCTCCATCAATAATACATCATATCCTCACTACAATATCTCAAAATCACTCTCAATAATCCTTTTTAGGTCATGGATACCCTTCCCAAGAGGTATGTCTGATATGAAGAGTCACCAGAGCCACTATAGTGTCTTTTCATAGCTCACTACTGTCACTTCACTCCAGTCTTCACTTGAGTCTTCAGCAACTACTTCTTTCACTTCTTTCAGCTCTTTTGTACTTGTATTCACTTCTTTCCAAGGCTAGAAAACTTTCCCAAGCTACACTCTCATCCATCAGAATACATACAGAAGCATACAGAACAGTCACAGTACAGTACCAAAACAGCTACAGTACAGAATAGAACAGAGACAGAAGCTCTACAGAAGACCTTACAGAAGGTTACAGAAGGTCATCAAAACCACATAACTCATACTCAAACCATTCCAAACTCTCAAAAACTATTCAATAAGATTTCACAAGATCTCAATCTTCATCAATCAATACTCCATCCCTCCTTACAGAAGACAATCAAAACAAAACAGAACAAAACAGAACCAATCAGAACATCATATCTCTACTAATAAACATCATGAACTTCCAAAACACAATCAATATCATCCAAAACACTCTCAAACCACTTACAAACCAATCAATCATCTCATAAAATCAACCATTCAGCTCTCAAAAACAACAAAAATCAGCCAAAAAACAAGTCATTTCAACACTCAACAATGATACATATCAGTGATCCAATTCCCTTCTTCATCTTTTCTGTTACATACTTCTATCGAGAGAATGCTCTCTCAGGCATTATAACCTACACATCAGATGTAAAGAAGTATGTATAATAAGCATTTTAAGTCTGTCCAGTAATCACCAATATACCATACAAATCAACATGGTATGAAGAGATGTTTACACTTTTGTAAACAGAGATAAACATCAATATCAAAACGCATGTGGATATATACATCAACACAAAGTATAGATTTAATTTCAAGGCATCACTTTAATCATATCATTTACATGAAATATAATGAAAAGAATAGCACAAGAATACTCAAAGAATTTCACCAAAATAAATTTTATTATAATGAAGAGGAGTCTGATTTGACTCAATACATTGTATGAAATGTGGGTATTATAGAGTAGTTGTTACAAGAGTAGCAGCCACATGGCATGCAAATCTTAATAGGCACATTGGATTGACACTTGAGATATTCTAAGACTCAACACATTGTGTGTTATATGGATGATATGATCCAAGAGTTTCATGGATCATTACCAATTGGCATGGAGATCCAAATGGACACATAGGACCAATAAAGCACAAGATTTTTGAACCATCGACTTCCAACAGATCCATATCATCCAACACAAAGGAATCACTCACCACATCAAAATAGTTGATCGAGAATTATATGCTTCACCTAAACCATGTACAATACTTGCATGTACAAAAAAGCACCTGCATGAATCCTTTTTAACAAAAATACTTGCATGAATCCCTTTTAGCAAAAAATATCTAGATAACTACATGAATAAAAGCAATACAAAACAAGGCCAATTTACCTATAAGCTGATTTGCTAAAGATAAGATTGAATCATTGCTAATCAAAATCCATTGCAAATGATGGACATAAGAAAACATCAATCCCATCAAACATAAAAGTCACTAATTAAATGAATAAATTTTGGCACCACAAAATATGGCAGATTTACTTGTAAATTGAGCTACAGAATCTCTGCTCTACCTTGTGTTAAAGTGTTGCAACAACAATTGATCCTTAAGTTAGAACTAGCATCAAACCCTATTGTAAAGATAGTAGAAAAAGGATAATGGAAGAAAGAGAGTGTGTGTGAGTACGCGGGAGAGAGAAAGAAATGAGCACCTATCCAATCTTGCCCAAATTGATCTCTGCAAAAGACAATTTTGCAAGAGTTAGTATTTACATGAAGGTATACTGAAAAAACAGTAGAAAAGAGGAAACATAGAGAGAGAAAGAGAGAGGGAGAGAGAGATAAGCACTTATGCAATGTCACCCAAAATGATCTCTGTAATAAAACAACAAGGGTTAGAACTAACATTATGTTCTATTGAAAAGATATTGGCAAAAAAAAAAGCCAAACAGAGAGAGAGATTAACACCTTTGCCTCTTGCTCTAAATAAACTCTGCAAGAAAACAACAATTAGAACCAACATCAAATTCATAAAAGAGAAACAACACATAGAGAGAGGGGGGAAAGAAAGGAGAGAGAGATGAGCACCTCTGTCTCCTGCCCCAAACAACCTCTACAATGAAACAATAATAACAGTAAGAAATGACATCAAACCCTATTGAAAAAATAGCAAACAAGAGAAAATGCAAAGAGAGATGGGCACCTGTGTTTTGCCCAAAATCTGGAGCTGCGTGGAGAAGAAAGTGCAGAGATAAGCATAATGCTCAAAACCCTAATTACTCTTAGCAGGGAGCTTTAATGGAGAAAAATTCACGAGTATAGAGAAGAGAGGGAAAGTGCTCTGTTGCTCAACTTTTGGGTCAAACTGATTTCGTGAGAGGGAAAAACCCGAAATTGAAAATTCTCCAAAAAAAGAGGGAAAATATGAGGTAAGAGAAACTCAAATTTTTGAAAGGTGAGAAGGATTGAAGCTTGCACGCGAGCTATGGCGGGAGAGCAAGAGTAAGAAAGAGAGAGACAAGAAATGGGAACTCCAACAGTCACAATGTGTGACCGGGCCTTCCTTTATTTACTAGTCACTAAAAAATGAATGTAAAGAATAAAGTGACGTGACGGGCGCCCGCCACCTGCAATGTGTAGTGGCGGGTACTGTCAGTGTAGTAATACACGGGGCGGCACGGCGGAGGCGCCTTTACCCCAACAACCTCCCACTTAAAGGCGAATCTGCCCCAATGAGAGAGAAAGAAAAGAAAAAGACAGTACAACTGTACATAGGTACAAGGGATGAGGAAAGGCAACATCTCATCCAATGCCCATCAATCTCCTGAGGAAGGCAAAGCGCTCAGTAGTGAGGCTTTTCGTGAGCAGATCTGCAGGATTCTCGTCAGTGGAGATCTTGACAAGGTCAACAGACTTGTCCTCCACGACAGCATGTATGAAGTGATACCTCACCTTAATGTGTTTTGTCTTCGCATGGAAGACCGCATTCTTACCCAACTAAATGGCACTCATAGAATCCGAATGCAGTGTAGGTATAGCATCAATCCCAAGGTCAGCAACTAGACGGCCTAGCCATATGGCCTCCTTGCAAGCCTCAGTGGCTGCAACATACTCGGCCTCAGTGGTAGACAAAGCCGTACACTTCTGAACCCTGGACATCCAAGAGACAGCACCTCCAGCATAGGTGAATACATAGCCAGAAGTGGACTTCCTACTATCTGCATGTCCTACATAATCGGAGTCAGTGTACCCCACGACCCCTGTATCCTGGCTGCCATAGCAAATACACATATCTGTTGTGCCCTTCAGGTACCTCATGATACCCTTCACGGCATCCCAATGTTTCCTACCAGGTGTAGCCATATAGCGTGCCACAACACCAACTGCAAAGGCAATATCTGGACGAGTGGCTATCATGGCATACATCAAACTACCCACGGCTGAAGCATAAGGGATCTGGGCCATCTCGGCCCTCTCCTCATCTGTCTGCGGACAATCGGCCTGTGATACCTTCACATAAGAAGGTAATGGATAACCAATAGGTTTTACGTCTTGCATGCGGAAGCGCTCAAGGACTTTATGAATATACTCCCTCTGTGAAAAGTAGAGGAGTCCCTGATGCCTGTCGCGTCTAATGCGCATACCAAGTATGTGAGAGGCCTGTCCTAAATCCTTCATCTCAAAGCTCTTCTTCAACTGAGATTTAAGAGCATCTAGCTCATCATGAGCTTTCCCTGCTATCAGCATATCATCCACATAGAGTACCAAAATAAGCAATGAACCATCACGGGCTTTCTTCGTGTAAAGACACGGATCCATAGCACTCCTGCTGTAGCCTTGTGACTGCATAAAGGCATCAAACTTATGATACCATTCCCTAGGTGCCTGCTTCAAGCCATAAAGACTTTTCTTCAACTTGCACACTAGGTGCTCCCTACCAGGTTCTGCAAAGCCCTTAGACTGCTCCATATAGATCTCATCATGCAAGTCCCCATGTAAGAAAGCCGTCTTGACATCCATCTGATATAGATCTAAGTCAAGCTGAGCAACCAAAGCCAAGACCAAGCGCAAGGTGGTCATCTTAACCACAGGAGAAAAGACCTCATCAAAGTCTACACCATGCTCCTGCTTAAAACCCTTTGCTACCAATCTAGCCTTGTATGCTGGCTTGGGGTGTCCAGGGGTACTTTTCAGCTTGTACACCCACTTGCATGGCAAATTTTTCTTGCCCTTAGGCAAGGCAACCAAATCCCAAGTCTCATTCTTATGCAAGGAGTTGATCTCAAACTGCATAGCCCTCTCCCAGGAGTGACTGTCACCCCTGCGCATAGCCTCATCATAAGTGAAAGGCTCTCGTGCATCTGTAACCAAAATATAATGCATAGAGGGCTGAAATCTATCAGGTGGGCGTCTGTCTCTAGCAGACCGTCTCACTGCAGGCTCTGCTACCTGCCCAGCTGCCTATCCAACACCCTGACCATGAGCATCTGCTACAGCTGTAGGCTGTCCAACTGGCTATGCAGGAGCTCTAGGCTCCTCCTGAAAGATCACTCTGCGGATCTCAACCACTTTCTCAGGCTGCCTGTGCATCTTGTCTTCATGGAAGACTACATCATGGCTGCGTACTATTTTCCGCGCCTGCGGATCCCATAGGCGATAGCCCATCTCTCCTAAATCACCATAACCAAGAAAGATGCATTTAATGCTCTTTGGATCCAACTTACTCCTCTTGTCCTTGGGCACATGGTAGAATGCCTCACATCCAAAGACACAGAGATGTGCATAAGAGGGTGGCTTACCAGCCCAAACTTCCTCTGCAACCTGGAAATCCAATCCACTAGAAGGCGATCGGTTTATGACATGCATTGCCGTACTAACTGCCTCAACCCAAAAGCTCTGTGGTAGGCCTGAATGGCTAAGCATAGAGCGGACACGCTCCTGAATAGTCCTGTTCATGCGCTCAACCAAACCATTCTGGGCGGGGGTGTAAGGGGCGGTCAACTGACGCTTAATACCCCTGTCATCACAAAACTGCTCAAAAGCACGTGAGACATATTCTCCCCCATTGTCAGTCCTAAGGTATTTCAACCTATACCCAGTCTGGTTCTCAACAAGAGCAAGCCAACGCTGAAAGACTGCCAAGACATCAGACTTTTGCTTTATGGGATAAGCCCACACTTTCCTAGAAAAATCATCAATGAAGGTAAACAAAGTACTTCGCGCCACCCATAGATATACACGGCATGGGACCACAAACATCTGAATTCACCAAAGCCAAGGGCTCACTCATGCATGGCCTACCCGATTTCTTATGCGTAGACCTATTCTGCTTACCATAAAGACAATGATCACACGAGTCAAAACGTGCATAGTCCAAAGGCGGAAGATACTGCAAACCAGATAATATTTTCATTCCCTTCAAAGACATATGCCCCAAACGGGCATGCTAAAGTGATACATGTGGGATAGAGCCCAGTGCCAAAACATGGTCTACAGAAGACCCAGATACAACAAGAGGATAGAGGCTGCCAGCCTTGGCACCTCTAGCAAGCACAAGTCTGCCTTTGGTAATCTTCCAGGCAGAATCCCCAAAACAGACATGAAACCCTACATCATCCAACTGTCCTGCAGGCATAAGACTGCGCGTAAGCGCAGGTACATGACGTACATCCCTGAGCAAAAAGGAACTGCCAGTGGAAAACTGCAACTGAATATCTCCACAGCCCACAATATCAAGAGACCTGTCATCTCCAAGTCTGACTGATCCAGATACAGTACGGTAAGAGTGAAACCACTCACGGTAAGGCGTCACATGGAAGGATGCACCTAAATCCAATAACCAGCATTGTGCATACATACTAGGTGTCTCAATCAAGTGTGAAGCATCAGAAGAACTAGCTGCAAGTTTGAACTCATCACTACCATCGGAATCCTCGGTCTGCATGACATTAATTTCTTCAATCTTGACGTTGGACTTCGTAGGTACTATGCTGCGATCAGAGGACTTCTCCTGCACTTTCTCTTTGCCCTTATCCTTGCGCAACTCATGACACTGTGGTCTGATATGGTCCTTTTTCCCACAATGATGACAAGTGACATTAGCATTGTACCCATGCGACTTACTACACGACTTTCCACGAGATTTAGACCGACCCTTCTGAGAGTCACGGCCACGGTCATTCCCACGTTCATTCCTGTCATTCCTGCCTCTAACTGTCAAAGCATGTGAAACACGAGAGGCATCTAAGTTTTTGTGATTAACCTCTTTCTGCAGAAGAGCACTCTCAACATCATTTAGTTTCAGAGTAGCACTAGAGGCACATAGGGCAGTGCGGAATACATCCCATGACTCATTCAGAGTCCCAAGCAAGAAAAGAGGAGTTACTTCCTCTCCAAAGGTGATATCCTGCGAAGTCAGGTTCTTCAGTATAGCATGGAACTGGCTCAAGTGAGCAGACATAGTCACATTATCCTTCATGCGCAGATCCATAAGCTGCTTCAACCAGTACATCTGACTCGCCAGACTTTTCTTATCATAAAGATTCTTGATCTTATTCGATAGATCCCATGCACTCTGTGCTTCCTCAAATACATTATAATGTACCTGTTCAGTGAGAGACAATACAATCGTGGACTTGCATAGCTCATCAAGTTCAAGCCAGTCGTCATTGTCCATAGTTTCAGGCTGCTTCCCACTCAACCGAAGTGGCTTAATCTGAGATTTTTGCACCAAGACCTGCCAAATTTGACTCTTCCAATAAGAGTAGTTGGTACCATCCAACTTTGTGATGTTAAATATGGCATTATCAGTCGAAGAGGATGCCATAATGCAGGCTGGAAATGCACAGACAATGTAAAACTGCTAGCTGTTTTACTGCAGAAAATGCCCAAAATCCACTGAAATGAGCTCCAAATGGCAAGAAAAGTGTGCGAAAAGATGTTGCCCACTTAGTACTAGGTGCGGTACACCAAATTAGGATATTTCAGCATAAAAAATATTGCTCAGTCCACCAATAAATGCTTGCTGTAATAAATTTTAGAATTGCAATAATGAGAGCAAACTGTCCCAAAACTGGATCTAATGTCAACTAAACAATGCTAGGTCCAAAGCCGGCATAAAGAGGACAAAGCAAAGCCAAATGACAGTGAAAATACATGAGCATAACACCGAGAGATGTCAAATAGCATCTGCCAGTAAGAGGCACACCCTAGACAATCTAGGCAAAATATAGAACCAACTGCCAAAACCTGACACAAATAGGTGTTTGCTCAAAAGAAAGCGGATCCAAAATTGAGACTCAGCTCATAAGCATCCTGTGAACCAAGACATATACTCAATGCAACATCCAATTGTCGGAGTATAATCCCAAAGTCTCAATACATCTATAACTGCTCAATGACATAGACTGCTCCAATAGCATGTAATCCCTGCTCAAGGTCAAGTAAGCATGCAAGATGCTCCCACTGGCACAAAAGGCATACAATCGAGTTAAGGGCTCAAGCAACCCAAGACAAAGTACCAATGACAAGTGACCAAGTCAATGCGTCATACGCTTCCCAAGAGCATGACATACATGAAGCAACTGATGTAGCAACCACTAAGCAAGACATAATCCCAATGGCAAGATCTCTGTCAAGTCAATACATCCAGTAGCAAGCCAAAGTCAATATCCCTGTGAGTCGGAAGTGCTCAAAACATCCAAATTAGAGCTCCAAAATATCTGTCAAGCATGGATGAACTAAGAGGCATCAACCACAGACCAAAGCATGTAATGCATAGAGCTTATCCGTCAAGTACAGACAATAGGCATAAGCGGCCCAAATGCCAGTAAAGTCGACCAAACTGCCAATGACAAACCAATAACAACGGAGCAAATGCAATGCTCAAAAGCATTCCGGAATCACGATCATGAGTTCGAAGTCGATCCCCAAAGTGTAATACATCATGACATAACCCATAGCATACATCCGGTATCGATAGAGAAGCAATACATGTGACAAATGAGCTTCAGCTTGCTCATATACAGCAGCTCTAAACAGTCCAAAACTGTCAATTTCCAGCCCAAAAACAATGCCAAATCATGGGCAAATCGAATGCATACATTTCCAATACATTAGGCATCATGTAGACCGCATACGGGCATCAAACAAGGTAACCGGAGTAGAGTATAAGCATCAAATGACAATGTCAAGTGTGATTGCCCTGTTTCCAGCACTGTATAACAGTAAATAACAGTCCCAAATCAGCCAATATTTCAGGCCAAAATCATGGCATAATCATGTGCATACATTCCCGAGGCACTAGGCATCATGTAGACCGCATACGGGCATCAAATAGCACAACCGGAATGGAGTATAAGCAACAAATGCTAATGCCAATGGTGCTGCCCTATTTTTAGCCTGTTATGACAGTTTATGACAGTCCCAAATCTGAAGAAATCAGCCCCGAATGATCAAGACCAATGCCCAAAGCTTGAATGACATCAAACATGAAGTCTATAGCCCTCTTGATCAAGGTAGAGAGCAAGAAGCAATGGCCAAGTGTGGAGGTGAAGTAGACGAGTGCTAATAGCCTAGAAAAAAATGGTGCAATCTACCCTGTTGGTGCTGAACTTGCTGCTGCTCCACATGGGCTGAAAAGGGGGTAATGGGGCGCTCAAGAAGGGCCTATCAAAGGCCTATGACAAGCCTCTTTGAGCCTTGATAGGTGTAAGGCACAATATGAGGAGAATAAGCTTCAAGGGTTTGAAGCCATGGCTGCCCTTGCTGTTTGCAACATGTAGACTAAAATAAAACCCTGAAAGAATGATCAAATACCTCAGTATCAATGCCTTGAAGGTGCCTCAATAGGCCGTGAAGGTGCACGGGAAGCCGGGGAGTGACGAGAGCTCGGGGAGATCGGATATGGCTACCGGGATGGAGATCCAATGCGTGAAGGGTGTCGATGCGAAGGTAGAGAAGCACCGAGTCGAGCTCGAGCAAGAGAAAGCCAAGCTCTGATACCAGTTGAAAGGTGAGAAGGATCGAAGCTTGCACGCGAGCTATGGTGGGAGAGCAAGAGCAAGAAAGAGAGAGACAAGAAATGGGAACTCCAACAGTCACAATGTGTGACCGGGCCTTCCTTTATTTACTAGTCACTAAAAAATGAATGTAAAGAATAAAGTGACATGACGGGCGCCCGCCACCTGTAGTATGTAGTGGCGGGTACTGTCACAGTGTAGTAATACACGGGGCGGCACGGCGGAGGCACCTTTACCCCAACAATTTTGTGTACTATTCATTCTCCCTTTTTTTAATCCCCCACTACCCCTTTTTTTAATAGAAAACCCAAGATTTGGAGAGAGAAGATTCACCCTCCATGGATGTCAATATCTAGCCTTCCTATTGGACAATCCAAAAAGCTCACATCTTAAACTATATTATTTTTAAGGGCCCATTTGTGAGTTCATTTTTTCCTAATGCTATTGGAAAATGGAAGTACTCTACTTCACTATTGAAAAGAGACAATTACTCTACTCATTTCAAAAATTTCAGTACTCTACTTCACTATTGAAAAGAGACAATTACTCTACTCATTTAAAAAATACTAATAATATAAAAAACACCAAGTTTATTTTATGAGAATATGAAAATGATTTTTAGAAAAAAAGTTCCATCATGGAACCCTTCTCTCCTCATTGGTGGAGCTCACACTCTTGCTACATGCTTAAATGCCAAAAAGTGACCTCAAACTCCTGCTAATGTTCATTAGGAAGTAAATCCTCTTGCTTGAGAAGAGTTAGAAAAGATGGAGGCCTTAATGAAGCAATGCAAGGAAAATATTAGAAAGGCACAAGAGACTATGAAATCCTTTATGGATGATAAACAAACGCATGTATATTTTGAAGAGAGAGAAAGGGTATTTTTTGAAAGTATCTAAATTTCATTATTTATCTCTTAAGGTAGGATAGAATAAGTTGCTCATCGCTATTATGGTCCATACCAAATTACAAGGAAAGTTGGTGATCTTGGTTACCAACTTGACATCAATTACACGCATTCATAATGTCTTTAATGTCTCCCAACTCAATAAGTATAGTGGCCCTGACATTCAAGCTCTTGAAGAACTATCTTCCCTTGATGAGGATAGGTTGATTATTTATGAGCTTGAAAGGATTATTGGCAAGAGAAAAAGGTTCTAAGGAACCATATTATCATGGAACATCTTGTTAAGTGGAAGGGCTTGTCCATGGAAGACTCTTATTGGTAACATGTTTCATATTTGGTTTGATTTCCATGGCTTATTCAAGGAGATACTTAATTCACTGATAGTAAACAACTTGATATTATAAATCTTTGTGCTAAAAATAATTAATCTAGCAATATCAAAATTGACTTTTGATGGTATGGATGGATATTTTATAAAATACTTAATCTCTATACCTCATAGGTGCCAATCTGACATTTCTATCCAAAGTTATGGGCCATTTTCCATAGCTATCCTATTAAGGATATTATTTTATATTTCCATTGTTTGAACATTTGATGATACTTTGTAAGCCTATTTTAGCATTGGACTCTCACTTTTTCATTTTCACCATCCATTTTTCACTTGAATCTTCAAAGTTTTGAGGACAAAGATTTTGGGCAGGGATGGATTGTAATTTAAAAAAATTAGTATCCTTTTAGTTTGACTAATTAGTTATTTTAGCATGGGTATGAAAGACAAGAGAGTGCCAATGTAACAAATCTTTTGCACATTCATTTATAAACTTCTTCATTCTTAGAGCTTGGGGGTTTCATACCTCCCCACCAATGTTGAGGGTGGATACTCAATGCCTACCATTACAAGAGGTAGATTTCTTACAGTAAACTTTCATCTTGATTCTCATTGAATCTTGATTTAATTTAGGTATGGCTACCTTTTACTATAGTTTAATGCAAAGTTCATTAGCTATGGCATGACTATGTCTAGTTGTTTCACATGTGGTTTCTGGATTTTCTTTGCTATTTTAATTCAAGTTAAATATTGTTCATTTCATCTATACTTTGCACATTAGTGGTCATTATGATTATGATTCTCATATGACCATTGAATCATAGCTTATTATATTTGGTTAGTCACATCTACCTAAGGGCTGGCATAATTATAGCATTAGTCAATTAGTACAATTAGTTATGCATAGTTTGACTCAATATACCACTTTTATTTATGTTATAACTTACTTATACTTTGTGTATGTCATGTATTATGAGGAAGAAGAAAGAAAAACCAAAAAGAAAAAAAGTGGCCTCCATCTCTCTTCTTGTATCTTGAGTGAGCCTCTCCTCACATATATTATAAATGTTTGGTGAAGGGATCTAAATCAAGTTCCCTAACTGCATGATTTATAACACATTATTAGATTTGAACCATTATTGAAGGATGTTCTAGAGGGCTAGAGTGTAGAAAAGGAAGTAAGGATTTAAGTAGCAAGCAATGGTAAGAACCTCTCCTATTCCCTCACTCTTTCTCTTGGATAGTGCCTAGAAAGGAATTGAAAGCATGAGAAAGCAAACATCTTAGATTTCTCTTTTTGAGATATTAAACTTAACCTGAGCTGATACTCACATACCTGGATGACTATTTCCGCATTCATATTACTAGCATGGTTGGTACATGCATCAACATATAGATAGAAATTAGTTAGTCCATCTACTCAAGTGACAAGATATATATGGAGTCATATTTCTAGCTAGATATTCATACTATGGACCAGTCGCTTGCATATTATGTATGTTGTAATCTCTCTTATTCTTGGTAGACTATTATAGTGAAAAAAAAAAGAGATTAGGGATTTTCAGGTTACTATCTTATTTGTATTCTTTGTGTCTTATGTATCCTACAAGAGTTAAAGCTCCCCCTCTCTACCCTATCTTTTCATGGTATAAGAGTGGCATTCAAATGAGGAACTATGAGCCATAAAAATAAGAGTCCACAAGGAAGTCTTGCTATGGAGTACACCTATGGAGATGTCTCTCATATGATCTTTAATTGACAAGCCTTCTTTGCAAGCTTGGATTTCCCGAGGGAGTGTTATAGACCTTTAATATAATATTTGCACTCGACTTCACATTCCATACGTGTTTCAACCTCTATTTGAAAGTTAGAGGTTATTCATATGCAAATATAATAAGGTTTACGAACTCTATAAACCTTTTCATTTTGCACACAAATTGTATGTGTTGAGTTTAGTGAACATTATTCTAATATTGCTAGACATTATAGGTGTTTCTCAAGGTGTGCTTACGTACTAAGTTCCATACAAGTGATAGTTTACTTGAAGTAGTAAGGTTTTAATAGAATTAGATTTTTGGGTTTTGTTGTAGAATGTCTAAGGGATTTAAACAAATTATCACCGATAAGCTTGACAAACATAACTTCCATGCTTGGAAGTTCATATTAACAAATTTCCTTATAGGTAAAGGCTATTGGATCTACATTGAAGGAGATATAATGCTAAGGCTCTAGAGTTACCAAAAAATGCCATGATTGACTAGGCCAATGTATTTAAGGAATGGAGTTAGGCTATTTAGAAAGGTATGTATTAGATTACCATCAATGCGCTACTCTAGCGAAAATGGAGGTAGAGGTCATGATGGTACAAGCTGCAATAGTATATCTTATGGGAAAAATTAGGAATAATATCATAAGAGCAATCACATACAAGTGGTAGAGACCAATCTAGAGGTAGGGGGAGCCATAAAGGATGTGGCAAACAAAATGTAGGTAATGATAATAGAGAATGCTATGATTTTGGTAAGCAAGATTATATTGCATATGATTATTAAAAAAAGAAATTGATATAATAGAAATGGGAGAAGGCAACATAATAATTATGCATCTATCAGTAATCAATTTCATAATGAGAAGTTATTTGTTTTGTAGCACATGACAAATGTAATGAATATACATACATCAATAGTAATGATTGATGATGCATGATATACAAATTCAGGTGTCTCCAACCATATGATGTCTCATGGAAAATGATTTAGAGATAAAAAATCTTGAAATGCTTGGTTTTGTGAAAATAAGTGATAATAAAATGCATCTGATTGCTCATGTTGGGAGTGTTTCATTGTCTATGTTGAATGAAAAAATTAAGTGTTTGGTTGGTGTGTTGCACATGCATAACATCACAAAGAATTTGGTTTCTGTTTTCAAGAAAATAGTCGAGCAAGCACTACAAGATATAGGCCTTATACCGACGTTAAAAGCGATGAAAATGTAAATAACAAGATTTTCCCCATCGTCGCAAAAAGCGTCATTATTGGCGATGCCATAGAATAGTCTGTATCAACATCATTATCAACGTCACTATTTGCATCGGTATCAGCGTCACATTTGCGACGTTGATACCGACGCAAATAACGACACGTGCATGTAAATTTACGATGCTAATAGCGACGGTAACATGGAAAAAGAAAATTTGTGGCAGGGCAGCAAGCTGCCCTGCCACATATAGTACTGTGTGCTTTATTTGGGCCATACAAAATAGTTTCTGCACTGTGTACAATGCTCGTGTAAACAAAAACAAAGTGTACTTAAATCATAACACTGATACATGAAATAAATAAATGATTGCATAATGAAAGCGACTGGTACAATCATGACAAGATATCACTACTACATAGAAAATGTCTACACATATCAGGCGACCAAAAAAGAAGGGTGTGTGAGCTCCAGGGATCCAAGGGCGAGCTACATATCCTTGCCATCCGAAAGCTTGTCCTGCCGCAAAGGAGCATCAAACAGACTCTACAAAAAAAGAAATAACTATACATCATTCCACCATACAATAATGCATTCTTATTAAACATGGTAACTACAGACAAGAAAGATGAGTGACTAAGTCCTCCAGATATGTCCTGTGGCCGCCACTCCCAAGATGATGGACCACTGCGGCCTCTAGTCGTACCCTCACCGCCTCGCACTGCTGACTCCAACGTCCTGGCAAATCTGTAGCCTCCTCCCTCAATCGGCACCAGTCATCCACGTCTAGCCACTTGGGCTTTGCAACCCCACTCTTGAGTGCCTTGCGCGCGTCCGATCGTCTGTGTAACATATATGCATGCATGCAGTCCATCATCCAGCATGTAGAAAATCTATCTGCTGTGGGGGCTGGAACCGGAAACTCCTCATGCAAGGAAGCTAGTATGTAGTCCTTGCTCCCCTCTGGTATGTTTTTCTAATGATCTAAGACATTGTGCCGAAAAACTTATTGGCACAACTCTCTCATGCGAGCCATCACCCTCCTCCCCTCATCATTCATAATGATGACTCCTGACCTATCATCGACAAGATAGGCATGTCCCTCTAGGGTATTCCTAAGATGGGTCCTCTCCCATCTACATCCACGCTCCTGGGCATATCTAGGAGACTTTTGTACATCCGATCTACAACCGGAGTAGTATCTATGGGTGTAGCACCCATAGGGGTGCCACCTGCAGACGGCTGAGCAAAAGTGGGAGTAACTGGAGTAGACATCCCCACAGGTGTGACAAATCCTGGAGGTGACACAACTCCATCAGAACAACAAGACTTAGACACCGCATCCGTGCCTCCACAGTAACCACCTAAGCCATGCTCCCTGGAACTGCCACGAGAGTGAGAAGTCACACCTGTAACCCGTGCCGACCGCGGGCTCACTACCTCCGTATCTCTATTGCATCCCCCTGACCCTGAAGCACTCCCTCCCTCCTGGCCCAAGTCTGGAGCATCATCCTTGTCTGCTCGAAGATGAAGCATCTAATCGCGCCGAAGTAGATCTAATAGAGCGGCCTGACGATGTCTGAGACAGCTCTTGGTCCACCATGTCTCTGAATCTCGCCATCTGATCTGGAGACATGGGTGTGAAGATATCCTGCAACTCCTCATTGCTCATCCCTCGACTCATCCTGAAAAGGTCACCTGCATAGACAAAAAATGATGTTAGCATAATCAATTTAAATCATACAAAGCACGGTAATACAAATCCTAAAAAAATGATCTCACTTAAAATGCATATCTTATGTACCCTTACAAGTGATTAGTCAACGAATTGAGTAAGTGGATGCTACAAGTATGAAGTATCCTATGGTCCCATATCAATCTCCTGACACAACTCGCATACACTAGAAGGTCGATAGACATGCCACCACAAAAGGATGAGTCCACCTCGTTCTCAAAGAATTCTTGGACTCCTGTATTTCCATCATTGTTAGCTGATGTTGGCTCCTCTACATACTCCAAGCTTTTGGTGGCCTCCACCCCTTGCGATATCGACCCCTTTATTTGCATATTGTCCTCATCTATGCTGAGAACATCACTTTGTTTATATACTCTCGCACTTCGGGGAGCTGAAGGTATAACATAACACCATCGAGGTTGTTGGGGGTTTGGATAGAAGATTACCTATTCACAAACACGTATAAGAGAGATTAAACTATTGTGACATGTACCATGTCGTAATAGAATTAATAAACAAATAAGTTCATGCACCTATTCACAATGGACCGGAAACACAAAGGTGTCGCGCAAATCTGTCCATTTTTTTTCAGAATCTATTTTGAGAAATCTAGATGGACCTTGTCGAGCTGTTGCTCCAGCTCCTTCAAGTACCACTTTGAACCACTGCACATCGAATAGTATCATGGAGAAGCTACAGTAATCCACTATAACAATACTTTGCAAGTTCCCAAAATACTCCATCTCATCTATAGCCATGTTTGGATCCGTTGCTCATCGTCGGCTCTCCTGCTCGAACCTTGCCATGATACCACAGTCCATTGTGGAGCGCATTTTGTCAATACGCTCCACGTGAAAATGCCGTCCGCGTGACCATGCTGCACTATATATTTTGTACTGTACATTGAAACACTCAAATTAGTTATCGCATATAAAATATAGATACGACAAATCCTAAACACGTCATCACCTTTGGACTACATCCCCTTGAGAATTCCCACTCCTCAATTGAGACCTCCGGCCCTTTGCGAGACGTTGCGGTCAAAGCTCCATGCAACCATCGCGTTGATATGAACCACGGCATCTCTTCCATGCCCTCAGGATATCAAATTAGTCGATGGTGTGTACTATGTCAAAATTCAGATTGCGCTTCCTCTCGATCTTGCCTAGTGATCTGGTACCTGGCGAGCCACGTCTTCGTAGAGGCATGGTGCAACATACAAAACCGATTCACCTTCTCCTCCATTATAGCATCCATTCTTTTTTCTACCCCATTTCCAACCACCACATCTCCGGTCAGTCTATCATCGTTCTTCAGCAACCATAGCATTTTGTTGTCTGGATCCACTGTTGGTAGCTATTGTGAAATATGCACTGCTTGCTTAGCTTGTTTCCACCTATCTTTTTGGCCTCTACGACATATTTCTCACATTCCACTTCTTCTTCATCGACACCTAGTATTTTCTTCTTCTTCCTTTTCTCTTTTGTTTCCCTCTTCTTCTCTCCCATTGCATGTTGGAAGGCATAAAGAAGAAGTAAGAAGGAGAGCAGCCCCTGCAACAAGCTCAAACAAGATCAACATTCTCCATCAAACTCGCCGAGTAATCTCCACACTCCATTCTTATGGCTGAAAATCCATATTTCAAGTTTCATTTTTCCTCCATGGCTGAAAGAAATGGAAGAGCAGGTAGACAATGAGAGGACAACAATGGGAGGGGAGAGAAGGAAGGGGGAGGTAGAGAAGGAGACGGTAAACTGAAAAAATGGGAGAGGAGGAGACCTTTGGGACACCCGAGGCTGTCTGTGTCAACGCAGACAACTCTCGGGGGTTGGGCACAGCCCCCTTTGGAGGGAGGAGGAGGAGAGGGAGAAGGCGAGGAGGGGGAACCCTCAGTACCCGCCCGTTGTCTGCGTCAACGCAGACGACGTGGTGGGGGGGCGGGGTACCTTATGAAATGGGGCGGGTAGTGCACAACCGCCCCCCTCTCAGCCCCTCCTCCTTAAACCACTCCCCTCTTAGTCCCTGCTCCCTAAACCACTCCCCTCTCAGCCCCTCATCCTTAAACCACTGCTCCTCCCTAAACCGCCCCTTAAACCTCTTCTATAGCCAAGTTACCTACAATTTTTGGCTTCGGGGGCGCTGCCCTCGAACCCCCGCCAAGGGGGGCCTCATGGCTGCACTGGCCCCCCTTGGAACCCCCCAGCGACAGTAGTAGGGGGGGCTGATGCCCCCCCTACACCCCCCCTCCATATAGAGTGGGTGTAAACCACGCGAGTCCAAGGCATGAAAAATTAAACCATTTTTAAATCGTACGCAAATCATCCTAAAGAAATAAGTGTGACATGATTTGATTTTTTTGGATTGGGAATTGTCAAACACTCAGCATTGTCTGTGTCAACGCAGACAGGAATAAGGGGTTGGGAGTATCCCCCCTTTGGGGGTGCGGGGGTGAAAATGTGGTCAGGAGGTTCAAATGATTAAGAAAATTTAATACATTTATTAAAACCAAATAACAAATGATATTAAAGTGTGTTGTCTGCATCAAATGGTCATATTTTGGTGGATATTAATTAATAGAACATGTGATTTAGTTGAGTTGTCTTCATTTTTAAAATAATTTGTGGTTTGTTTTAGTGCTTCTGTTCATGGCTAGAGGTCGGTGTGGTGGTGGTAGGAGAGGTCAAAGCAAAAGGGGCCGTCCAAGTAAGTCATTCAATCACTCTTTTAAATTTACATTTTCTATTCTTAATGGTTAAGCAACTCTTTTAAAGTTCCATATAAATGTTATATTCTATATTCAAATTATTTTTGTAGATACTCCAATTACAAGGTTAAGATCCGGTCTATGCAATAGACTAGTAAGTATCGATCAAGAAGCATCCTCCCGTGCATTCTCTGAATCTCCAAATAACAAGGGTGGAAAACCAAGGAAAAAATGTCTTTTCATTGATGATGAAGCGCTTGAGGATAGCATGGATGAAGCAAGCAATGACATTAATGCTGATCCTATGAGCACCCACACTACCACCACGGAGTGTGGTGAAACAACACAGGGGAGGTCTTTAGATTTGCAAACTGTACATGAGAAAAATGAAGAGGTGAATGAGGATGTTGCTAATGAAGAAAAGAAAGAGGTCAGTGAGCATGATAGACACATTGGAGAGAATGTCAAGTTTGGGCTTATGTCAGATGTGTTGGCCTCATTTTTTGTAACAAGGTCTACTTCTCCTCCTCCTATCCCTTTGTGTAGACTTGTGCCCTATGAGGCTATAAGGCTTGCATCTAGTTCTGCTACATGGTTGATTTCATCTTTCGATAATGCTTCGTATATGGAAACAATGGGGAAATTTTTGGTTTCTTTGAGAAGGCCCACTGGTGAGCTAATGGATGTATCTTCCCAAAATTTGGAAGAGTGGGGCCCTCTTTGGAGAGAAGTTAACCAAAGGTTTGAAGATGAATTGACTGATGAGTGGGCTGATTTAAGAGGGCGCAAGTTTTTGGTATGGGACGGTAATCATAGGTTGAAGACATGGATGAAGAGGATAAAGAAAGGTAACTATGCATTGTCTTTCTTTCTCTTGTTTATTGTGATGATACTTCCTTCTTTAACTAATTATTTATTTTATTATTTGATGTATGTAGTTTATAATGAAGATATTTCGCGACATGTTAGAGTTCTATGTCAATTCATTCAAGTGGATAAGAAGAAAGAAGGAGAACTATTGTTAGCATTGGATACATCAAATGCGTAAGTATACTTATCACTATTAACTTTTTCAAATGGGTTAATAGATCATCAATTGTGTGTGAATATTGCCAATAGTTTTTATTTATGTGTGAATGTCAAGATATTTTATTTATACCAATAGTTTTCATTTACGTGTGAATGCCAATAGGTTTCATTTATTAGTTATGTGAATGTGAATAGGTTTTATTTATGTATGAACCTTAAAATTTAAAGACAATTTTCAATGTTGTAGTATAACAAGAGCACATGTCAAACCCAACCTAGGCCATGAAATTTTCATGTTCCAAAAGTTTGGCATCGCTGATAAACAAAGCATTTTGGAAAGGATGAGCCCTTCTCAAAGACGGTGGGCTGAAATAGAGTATGAAATTGAGGGAAAAAGTAACCATGGCAATGATCCATGGTACAAGAACCCATGTTTGCTAATATCGCTTTTGGTGTGGAAGGTAAAATTTTGGTATAGTATTTTAGTTTTCAGCATAACAAATTGTGGTATCTTGAATTTAACCATAACTAAGAATAGTGTATTGGTTTTTCTATTTAGGATGACTATAACTCTGCCATACTCAAAGAAGAGGCCCGCCTCAAGGAGCTTGCATTGCTAGAGGCAAATTATGAGGCAAAAAGAAAACAATTCATAAACAAAGAGCAAGATAAATTGAGGGACAAAGGATACAAGTACCTTGGAATAGCTAATCCTGCACATGGAGAGGATTTCTTTTCTGTTTTGTTTTCATTGAATTGGGATGAAAAGAACATGATGGCTATTACCAAGGACAATTTGTATGCCATTTGTAGTGCTAATATTGCTGCGAAGAGGTATGTTTTCCTCATGGACTAATGTTCTCTTTTTTTTGGAATTGAACATAATTTGGTTCAACAATATTGAAGTTATGTTTTGTTCAATAACCAATATATTAGAAAAAGGGAGATTTTACTTCTCATGACTGTCACAAAGGCAAAGGACTCCACTATGTCACACTTTGCGGATGTAAGGAGATTTTGTAGCTACATGAAGCAAGAGGTGTATTGGTTTCATATGATTGGAGAATGCTCCTTATGAATCAGGAGCCTACAAGTTGATGGCACTGAGATTCCAGGAGGCTTTGATGTTTTTTAAAGGCCAAAGACGTTTACATATTTTAAAGGCATTTGCAAATATTTTTGGTGAAATGAAGAATGTTGGAGACTCTGAGAAGGTTCCAGAGCTCACACAATCAAGCAAGAGGGTGGTATACAGGAATTTCTAGTATAAAGAAACCATATTTTCTAAATACCATATGTACAAATGTATTCTAACTTAAGAGTGCTTTTGTTGTTTGTTCTTATGTTTTTGGAAAAGATGGTTGCGTAGTCTACAGGAAAGTGGAGTACTAGAAAGCCTCCCTCCTCTAGTGGAGGAGTGGATGGACTTGGGATGTGAAAATTGTATGTTCTCAAAAGCACTGCTTGAGAGGGGTCTGTCGGAATGGGAAATGCATATTTGTCCATGGTGGATAGACTATCCATTCGATGACATTCCATGGCAAGAGATTGAATTAAGAGAGAGTAAGTACTTTGAGAGCCAAACATAGTAAATATGTGGTAACTCTTGCTCTTAGCTATTTGTTTTAGTAATACTTGCCTTATATGCAGGATTTCTGGAACAAAATAGAGTAATTTCTATGCACAAAGAAGAGGATGAAGGAAATGGTACTTTCTAAAAATGTATTTGTTTAACATGAAACTTATCATAACTTTTTAGACCTTTTTGTTTTCTTAACTTTGTTGTTTTTGCAAATTAGAAATGTCCAATACAATAGACATGGTCCCTCATGTTGTGGGGAAAGGCGACTTGTGGTGGTAGCATGGCAAAGGGTATATTGGATGGAATGCAAATTTTTAGTTTGATCCAAGTAGCCTTGTTTCTAATTTGCATGAATATGATATTATATTGTGTTGACTTCACACTACTTAGGTGCCATTAGTGATGCAACTGTTGATACTACAATGAAGAAAAAGTCCATGGGAAAACGAAAGAATATCCCCACGATAGATGATTCGTTGAAGCATAGCAAGGGTGAGCCAATTTGCATGGATGATAGAGTTTAGGATTTTCATTTGACGAGTCAATTTATTAAAGTATTATTTTGTTGTCTTTATATTGCGTAGGTAATATAAGTGAATCAAATGAGGTTGGTACAACAAAGCAAAGGTCTAAACACAAAGAGAAAGTTGTTTCATTGGATGAAGAATTAGAAGGTGAATCAAATATCATTTTTTGGATTATTGGAGTCATGTTAAAAGTACATTTTATATTTTTTTGAAGATAATATAAAATCTAAACATTAAACACTAAATAATTTGCTTTCCTTCTTATTTTTCTTTACAACTTTAGGAAAAAAAGATGGTTTTGACATGCATAGCATTTGGAAAGAAAAGGAAAAAAGTAAGGGTCACTTTGAGGGATCTTTGCAACATACTACACCTTCTCGGGCTATGTCGTTCATATCAGAGCCTATACAAGAGTCTTGTAGACATCCCGCTATACGCAAGACAGGTATGTAGATTTCTAGCTTTACATTCCGAGTCTTAACATTTGGCCAACATCAACATTTGTAAGTAAACTTTATTTTGATGATAGGATTTCAATACCAAACTATCGTAGATGCTCTGTTGGTAGACGTGACATCGATCGATGATTTTGCATTGGATGGGTATATTTTATCACCATTCTCTATATACACATCTATTGTAATGGTTACTTATGATTTGTTATTGTGTTTTCAATTTTAGCATTAAGCGCTTCATGGAGGGAAATACCATCAACTCTTACCAGTGTAATGGTGTCCCATCATATGAGGTTGCTAAGTTGTTGTTTGCAGGTTTTCCCACATCTTTGCTTGTTGTTGGCTTTGAGGCAAAAGGTATATGTGCTTGCATTAGTTTAGTTTATAAACTCATGTGATATTGCATGGTCTTATACATCTTTACATTTGAAAGGGATTCCCGAATGGAATACATTTTCTAGTGCACTTGTCAAAGGTGTCATAGACCTGGCCCATAGATTCTTGGCAGATGAGGGGTTCTTGGTGACTTTGGGACAACACTTTGGAAAAGTGCTTAGAGGAGCTCATGCCATTGGATTGAAGCTCCATCGCACATAGACTCTCGTGTGTGAGGGTGGATATAGACACCCTGATACTCGAGAGGAGGTAAGTGTGTTGAGAGCGGAATTTAGGTGACGGGAAGTGCTTAAAAATAGAAAAAATTTATGAATATCAAGGGAAAAATATTCACTGTCAAAGGCGGTGGCTCGATCTAGGACGATTTTAAGCACCAAAGTGCTTTAAAGGTGGCCGAGCGACACTTGTTGATTTTTCATAATTTTTCAAAAAGTCGTGCGGGTTGGCAAGAGTTACTGGCCAATGCGGGATGCCAAGCCGGATGCCCAGGATTTTTCAGAGCTCAATTCGGAGTCCGGACGGGGAAATGGCCAAGGAAACGGTCAAGATATGAAAAGGTGGACACTTGGGAGGCCAAATTTGAGCATGCCTTTTGAGTTTGGACCCCCCCCAAAAATTTTATGCACCTTATGAAGCAAAAAACGTGGAGAGAGAATGAAGAGGAATGAAAAAACGTGATCAACAGAGGGCGCCGTTTTTTTCGCCATGGATGGAGAGAGGGCATCATGGATGTTACAAACACCCTGCCTAATGGATTATGGGGCTTCATTCCCTCCTGTCTGTGGATCTTATCGCCGTCCTTCGCTCCTCAATTGATAGCCTGAATGCTGAGAACCAGATCTAGTCTTTCTCTCTCCTCCCTCTCTCTCTTCTAAGGGGGAATTCATGTGGGAAGAAGAAGGAAGAAGAAAGAATGGTGGAGGCTTGTCCGGCATGGATCGGATTGCTCCACGGGCTGGAAATGGTGATTGGTGATTGTGCTGGACATGAAGTGCTACTGATTTCCAGATTTGCAGCCATGGACATGAAACCCGAAACACGCAAATAAGCGGTAATTTAAAATTTTCAAAGGAAATTTGAGATTCTATGGCTTTTGATTGATGAAATGTTATTCATGTGGGCTAAAAATTGTTCATGTTGCTGTTTTCCATGAATTCTTGCTGGTCATAATCAGAGAATCAGAAAAATATGCATCTTGTGGTTCAGAATAATACATTAAAACACGTAAAATATGAAAAATCAAGGGGAAATGACGGTTTTTTGGCATAAAAATGAGAAAGTAAATAGGAACACCAACTAAACTTTCATTTTTCTGCAAGAAGAAACTAAGGGCCACAGCCCATAACCTGTTTTGAATTTTTAATAATTAAATAATGAAAAAAATAAGAAAAAATACAAGAAAAGGGTGAAAAAACCCTAAAAAATAGGGGAAAAATACATTTTGGGTTTCGAAAAATAAGGATAAATAAGAGCAATGTTTGTGAATGTTTGTGGGGACTGAAGCATGAGGATTTGCCTCAGTTCAACCCCACCTTCTTGTTCTAGTGTGTCTTTTTCCATTTTTTCCACATAAAATGATGGTAAAATACCCTATAAATCTATCCAACGATGCAATATTTAAATGGGAAAGGGTAGAGGAGTTGAAATATGTCTAAATGCCGTGTGAGACCTGGACATGCATTGCAATTGGTTTATTGGAATCTGACCTACGATAAGAGGCAGTGAGGTACCCATGCTGTAGGTAGACGCAGGTCCCAAAGGGGAAAGCAAGTGAGGAAGAAATGGTACACTCCTGGACACGCTTATTTGGTACCTTGAGCGACTTTTGTGCGAAATGTTTAGATGTTGCGACGCATCGAGGGGCCAATCCCCAAGGTGTAGGAGAGTCGCAGAGGGTTGACGGCATTCAGCCGTAGGAAGAACCCCATGTGTATGTGATTCGAGCCTTTTGGCTATGTGAAAGGGACTCCCTCTGAGGAGTAGTGGGTGAGAGAAGAGTGGACTACAAACGACGTATTACAAACGCAATGTTTAGGAAGGCAGAGATTTTGATAGACACTCCTGGCCGCGAGGCCAAGGGGTTGTCTTGTGCGTAGTGACGAGGCCCGGCTAGTGCATGAGCCAGTGCCTGCCCGTTTTTAGGTGACCGGAAGTGCTTAAAAATAGAAAAAAATGAGAGCGGAATTTAGGTGACGGAAAGTGCTTAAAAATAGAAAAAAATTATGAATATCAAGGGAAAAATATTCACTGTCAAAGGCGGCGGCTCGATCTAGGACGATTTTAAGCGCCAAAGTGCTTTAAAGGTGCCCGAGCGACACTTGTTGATTTTTCATAATTTTTCAGAGAGTCGTGCGGGTTGGCAAGAGTTACTGGCCAATGCGGGATGCCAAGCCAGATGCCCAGGATTTTTCAGAGCTCAATTCGGAGTCCGGACGGGGAAATGGCCAAGGAAACGGTCAAGATATGAAAAGGTGGACACTTGGGAGGCCAAAATTGAGCATGCCTTTTGAGTTTGGACCCCCCCCCCAAAATTTTATGCACCTTATGAAGCAAAAAACGTGGAGAGAGAATGAAGAGGAATAAAAAAACGTGATCAACAGAGGGCGTCGTTTTTTTCGCCATGGATGGAGAGAGGGCATCATGGATGTTACAAACACCCTGCCTAATGGATTATGGGGCTTCATTCCCTCCTGTCTGTGGATCTTATCGCCGTCCTTCGCTCCTCAATTGATGGCCTGAATGCTGAGAACCAGATCTAGTCTTTCTCTCTCCTCCCTCTCTCTCTTCTAAGGGGGAATTCATGTGGGAAGAAGAAGGAAGAAGAAAGAATGGTGGAGGCTTGTCCGGCATGGATCGGATTGCTCCACGGGCTGGAAATGGTGATTGGTGATTGTGCTGGACATGAAGTGCTGCTGATTTCCAGATTTGCAGCCATGGACATGAAACCCGAAACACGCAAATAAGCGGTAATTTAAAATTTTCAAAGGAAATTTGAGATTCTATGGCTTTTGATTGATGAAATGTTATTCATGTGGGCTAAAAATTGTTCATGTTGCTGTTTTCCATGAATTCTTGCTGGTCATAATCAGAGAATCAGAAAAATATGCATCTTGTGGTTCAAAATAATACATTAAAACACGTAAAATATGAAAAATCAAGGGAAAATGACGGTTTTTTGGCATAAAAATGGGAAAGTAAATAGGAACACCAACTAAACTTTTATTTTTCTGCAAGAAGGAACTAAGGGCCACAACCCATAACCTGTTTTGAATTTTCAGTAATTAAATAATGAAAAAAATAAGGGAAAATACAAGAAAAGGGTGAAAAAACCCTAAAAAATAGGGAAAAAATACATTTTGGGTTTCGAAAAATAAGGATAAATAAGAGCAATGTTTGTGAATGTTTGTGGGGATTGAAGCATGAGGATTTGCCTCATTTCAACCCCACCTTCTTGTTCTAGTGTATATTTTTCCGTTTTTTCCACATAAAATGATGGTAAAATACCCTATAAATCTATCCAACGATGCAATATTTAAACGGGGAAGGGTAGGAGTTGAAATATGTCTAAATGCCGTGTGAGATGATGGGAAAGTTGCTGATTTCTATGCATAGCATTTAGGACGGATGATAATTAAAATTAAGAGCTTAGTAGCACGAGGATCACCTCGGTGCTAGGCCCATGCAACGAAGCACGAACGGTAGTTGGAAACCATTAAAAGAATGTTTTGCACTTGTGCACGGTACTGTTTTGCTAAATGTTTGAGCACTAGGCATCCACCAAATGCATAGAGCATGAAAAGAATTTAAAAAAGTATCAGTGACCAGCTCCTGGACATGCATTGCAATTGGTTTATTGGAATCTAACCTACGATGAGAGGCAGTGAGGTACCCATGCTGTAGGTAGACGCGGGTCCCAAAGGGGAAAGCAAGTGAGGAAGAAATGGTACACTCCTGGACACGCTTATTTGGTACCTTGAGCGACTTTTGTGCGAAATGCTTAGATGTTGCGACGCATCGAGGGGCCAATCCCCAAGGTGTAGGAGAGTTGCAGAGGGTTGACGGCATTCAGCCGTAGGAAGAACCCCATGTGTATGTGATTCGAGTCTTTTGGCTATGTGAAAGGGACTCCCTCTGAGGAGTAGTGGGTGAGAGAAGAGTGGACTACAAACGACGTATTACAAACGCAATGTTTAGGAAGGCAGAGATTTTGATAGTCGCTCCTGGCCGCGAGGCCGAGGGGTTGTCTTGTGCGTAGTGACGAGGCCCGGCTAGTGCATGAGCCAGTGCCGGCCCGTTTTTAGGTCCATCAGTGGTGCGTCTGCCTAGAGCCGCTTAAAAGTGGCGGTTCTCGAATCCTGGTTGTTTAGGAACCAACTAGCAGTTTATGCCAAAGGATACTGAGATTGATCCATTATTTATTGATAAGCATCGTCTAGCAGAAATCCAAAAGCAAGAAAGAGACGAAAGAGCTAGGCGACGTGCTGAAATTTTTAGGAGATATTCTCCTAAGCGTAGCGGCGCTGAACCCTTACGAGGGAGTGGATCTAGTGGTCTTGGGGCCACAAGCAGTAAGTTTGGAGAAGGTGGAAGCTCTAGTGCTCCCCTTCCTTCTATAAGCCAGTCCGCGTCAAGTACGGGAGGTGTAACCCCACCGTCCCCTATTCCTAGTGCAAATCCAATCCTTGTCATGGCGCAACCTATTGCAATTCCAGCAGGAACGACGGATTTGCCGGCTCTAGGTTACCCGCTACCCATTTTTAATGGGTTAGTTGAGGAAGATGCAGAACTCCACATTAGGGAGTTTCAAAAGCTGATGTTTAATTGTCGCATTCAAGAAGAAGGACATTTAATGATGTTCTTCAATATGACTCTCAAAGGAAGAGCCGCTATATGGTATCATGGTTTAGAAGCCGGAACCATATTGAATATTGATTCATTTTATGGAGCTTTTCGAAGGGAGTTTGCCCCTGAAAGGGGTGGGCAATATTGGTTGCATGTACTCAACGTGACCCGCCAAAAACCACACGAGGATATTCGTGCTTATGCGAAGAAGATAAAAGAGGTTTTCCGTAAGTTGGACACCTCTATTCCTATCCCCGCAGCTGCCCAATTGCAATATTTCCTACATGGTTTGGACTTTAATATCCAATTGCAGTTGAGTAGTGTCCCCTTGGGGAATATAGATACTGCCATTACACGAGCACAAGAGGTGGAATCCCGACTACAAGCAGCCTATGCTTCTCGAGGCAATTCGAACATGGGTTTAGTATTGGGAAACAATGTGGCGATGGCCAATGGCAGTAGTGGCCAAGGGATATCGATGGCTAACCCTAATGGGAGAGGGAACATGATGCAGAATGTGCCTTTATTACCAGCTCCCCCTAGCATGTCGATGCCTACGGACAGTCAAATGGCTCCAAGTGGTGGAGGCCAGGCGGTCAATTCTAACACCATGCCTGTGACTCAACAACCAGTGCCTAATCGAATTGTTAGGCCGATGGAACGACATGGTAATGACCAAGTCTATGAGTCGAGTGCTTCCAATGTTCTTGGCGAGGTTAAGGACATGATGAAGCATTATACCGACATGATTATGGAGCAGTATCGACAAATAGCCGTTGATGTCAGCTTCCTTAAAAAACAACAAAATTTGATAGGAAGTAGATACCCAGATGAGGGTGCACCTTCGAGGTTTAGTTGCAAATGGTGTGGCGGGCAGCACTATCCAAGAAATTGCCCAAATGTTAAGTGCGACATTTGTGGAAAATTCGGCCATTTAGCAGCTACTTGCTGGAGTAAGATCAGTTCTCTCCAGCGAGGAAGTCGGCAACCAGGGCCAGTTAATCATCGTGCGCAAGGAAATGATTCCCAGTGAGAAGACGGGCCTAAACAAATACTGCAATGACCAAAGACTACAGTAGAGGAGCTACCAAGTGGTAGTGGGGTTAGTTTGATTGAGGCTGTACGCGTTAATGATGCTGAAACCTCTAATCTGCGAGCTATCCTTACAAGAGGTCAAAAGGGCCGAGAGGCCGACAAGGATAAGCTTGTCGATGGAAACCCTAAACAAGGCGACAAAGGGACGCAAGTTTTGGATCCTGCCATGGAAGGGAGACCTTTGAAGCCCGTAGAAAGTAAAGCCGATAAGGAACCACCAAAGAAGAAGGTGAAAGTTAAGAAAGAGGCAATAAAGCCGGTTCAGCGACCTAAAGATTGGATGGTTTGGCGTGAAAAGCGAGCTCTATCGAACTATCATGAATTCGATTTGGCGAGCTCTCTTTGCGAAGTCAAGCCGGATGTGAATCTTTTACAGCTTATCTTTCCCCAGGAGTACGTAAGGAATTTAGAAAGATCCTACGTACCGGGTATATCGTAGAACCTTTGGGTATTGCGCGAGTTGGTGATGACTGGTTCGAGCATGCTGAGAAGCATTGCCCAAGGGTTGCAGCCTATGTCGATGGGATATTAGTAGATTATGCCATTGTCGACACAGGATCATCTGTTAACATTATGAGTTCTGAACTGATGGAAAGGTTGGGTCTTGCGATCCAGAAAGATACCTCCACAATTCTCAGAATGGCAGATGATAGTTTGAGACAGCCAGAAGGCTGCATTACTAAGGTCCATGTCACTGTTGCAAATGTAGAATGCCTGTTGGACTTTAGGGTGATTCGTTTTGCAGGCCGTCCAAGTTACCAAGTATTACTCGGACGACCTTGGATCTTGCAAGCGGACTGCCAAGTAGATATACCCGCCGGTTGGCTAATATTCGGCAGAGGTGCCCAGCGTGTGGTGGTTGATGCTTATCCTGAGTCCCCGCAGAGTGAGAGAGCTCCTCTATCTTCTACAGAATTGGAGACATTAGAAGATTTATCTGCCAGTGAGACATCATCGAGTGATGAGTCCAAGGAGGGATCAACCACAGAAGACATCTATCAGATCACTTTGAATGAGCCGATAGAGGGCCAAGATCGTATAAGAGATGCAGATGTTATCGAGCTAGACCTTGGTACGCCTGATGATTCGCGGCCAATCAAATTAGGTTCTATGCTCAGCTCAGCAGAAAGGGAGGACTATGTGGCCTTGATCTAGGAATTCCGTGATATCTTTGCCTGGAGTTATGATGAGTTGAGAGGCATCCCTCCTAGTCTTGCTGTTCATACAATTCCGTTGAAAGAGGGCAGTCGTCCTGTACGGCAGAAAGTAAGGCGTATGCCTTTCGAACTGAGGGACAGCCTGTTTGAAGAGTTACAGAAGCTTCGAAAAGCGGGTTTGATTTTTCCTGTGCAACACACGGAATGGTGTTCGCCGGTTGTGATTAGAAAGAAAAAGAATAATCAAATCCGATTATGTGTAGATTTTAGGGAGCTGAATAAGCAAACAGTTAAGGACTGCTACCCGTTGCCATTTATTGACCAGATTTTGGATCAATTAGCGGGTAGGGAGATATATTCATTTATGGATTGCTTTGCAGGATACAACCAAATGGCAATTGCAGAAGAGGATAAGTTGAAAACAACTTTTATCACTGTATTTGGTACTTTTGCGTACCATGTGATGGCCTTTGGTTTATACAATGCGCCGGGTTTGTGGCAACGAACAGCAGATAAGACATTCGGTGACATATCCCCCGAAGAGTTGAAGGTGTTTATTGATGACTTAGGGACCGCCATCGTGAGAGGAAGGCAGTTGCTCATTTTAAGAAAATGCTTTGAGCGCTGTAGACAATTTTGCATCGCCCTAAACCCACGGAAGTGTGTTTTTGGAGTACCTTATGGGCTGTTGCTGGGTCATGTAGTCAGTTTGGTGGGAATTGCGACAGACCCCGAGAAGGTCAAAGTTATAGTTGCCATGGGTCCACCACGCACTCCGAAAGAAGTTCATAGCTTTCTGTCTTCGGTTGGTTACTACCGTAGATTCATCAACGCCTTAGCAGACAGAACGTTGCCGCTTACAAATTTATTGTCCTTTAGCTGTTTGTTTGAATGGGGTGACCCTTGTAAGGTAGCATTCGAGGATGTGAAACAAGAGCTAGCCAGAGCGCCCGTTTTAAAAGCACCTAAAAGAGGTGAGGTGTTTTATATATTTTCAGCAGCCACCATGTATAGTATCAGCTGTTGTTTAGCCCAAATTTGGGAAGAGAAGTGGTACCACCCGATTGCTTTTGCTAGCCGGAAGCTGGGGGTATTCGAAATCAACTATACCTACATGGAGAAATTGTGTCTAGCGATGGTCTTTGGGACCAAGAAATTCAGGCATTATATTCTCTATGAGAAAGTTGTGCTTTATACGAAGGCGGAGGGACTTCGATTATTGATGAATAAGCTACAGCCGCCTGATCGTCTGGCAAAGTGGTTGATCACTTTGCAGGAATTTGATTATGAAATCAAGAGTAAGCCACCAAGGTTGCAAGGCATCGTGGAATGTCTTGTGGACTTTGGGGAGCCGAAAGAATCTGTGGCTGAAGGTAGTGACATGGAGTTGTTATTTAAAATAGATACGGCATCTATTCCCTCCTGGTATGCTGCAATAACACATTATTTATCAACAGGAGAGGCGGGATCCGAATTATCTAAGGCTGAGAGAAGGAAAATTAAGCAGTAAGCGTTAAAGTTTGCCTTGATCGCAGGTACATTATATCGGCAAGGGGTTGATGACATCTATCGCCGATGTGTGATGCCTGACGAGGTGCCATTCATTTTGGAAGAGTGCCATGATTCTGCTTGCGGTGGCCATTTTGCTGGACGGCTTACAGCACAAAAGGCTTTAAGAGCAGGTTATTGGTGGCCTGCCATCTTCCAGGATGCGTTTGCGTATATTAAGCGATGCGATATTTGCCAACGACATGATAGTCGAGAGAATAGGAAACGACCACTCACCCCTATTATGGTGATACTTCCATTTGAGAAGTGGGGAATAGACTTTGTGGGTCCTATTACTCCGTCGTCGACTACGCAAAAGAGGTACATCATTGTCGCAACTGACTACTTCACAAAGTGGTCAGAAGCACGTGCAACACGGAAAGATGATGCTAAAGAAACTGCTAGTTTCCTTTTAGAGCAGATAATATGCCGGTTTGGTCCGCCGAAAGAATTAGTGTCGGACCGCGGAACCCATTTCCTGAATAAGGTGATTAAAGGTTTGACAGAGATGTGGCAAATCAAGCATAACAAGACAACCCCATATAATCCGCAAGCCAATGGGCAAGTTGAAAGCACCAACAAGCAGCTTGTGGGCATCCTGTCCAAAATTGTATCGGAAAAGAAACGGGATTGGGATAAAAAGGTATACGTGGTAGTGTGGGCCTACAATACGACCTTCAAACGAGCCACTGGCCATACCCCGTTCAAGCTAGTATATGGGGAGGAGTGTGTCTTGCCTTTAGAAATTGAGCTGTCGACTATTCGATTTTCCATCAATCATTCTTTGAGCGATAAAGACGCACTTTTTGAGCGCTTGACGACACTGGCACATTTAGATGAGCTTAAGTTGCAGAGCTTATTGCACCAAGAAGTGGCGAAGCGCCGAATGAAGCAGCTACACGACCTCAAAGCCAAGAAATACACCTTCAAGAAAGGACATCTTGTTCTGTATTATGACGCATGACGTGAATTATTTCCAGGCAAGCTAGAGCCCAAATGGGATGGGCCCTATAGGATCGTTAGAATAGGAAAGAATAAATCCACAGTGTTGTTAGCTGACCTTGAGGGGATAGAATTTAAAAATAAGGTTAATCTTAATAAGATTAAACCTTATTATTTCTGATTGCACTAAAGCTATGATTGCCTTGCAGGTCTAGGTGAGATCGATCAAACATCTGCAAGGAAATCGTGATAGAGGTTGATGGGTCGTCTGATCCCTTATTTAGAACACCCATATTTAGAACAGAGGTATCATCAGGGACAGCTCATTTGGTGGAGCAAAGGATACAAGGTGATTGAGCAAGAAGGCGGGACATTTATTTGGGAGATCAAGGTCTTCTGCCATCACTGCCTACAAATTTTGACGAGCATCCCTGTTGAATTCAATGATGATGGAGGGATGGAGCCTACAGTCCACCCGTTGAATATGCTGAATTTCAATTACCATAATTACGAGTAGAGTTCAAGATGGCGGGATATGTAAACCCTTTATGGACGTACACCTTGTACTTTGATGGGGCGTCCAGGGGTACATGCAAAAAAGGAAGTGTAGGAGTTGTCATCCGAGACCCCCGACGATGCATTGTCATGAAGTTAGCTGCTTATCTCGGGGCGAATTTTACCAATAATATGGCAGAATACAAAGCCCTGATTATGGGTTTGAATATTGCAAAGAAGGGTGGTATCCGTCAGTTATTGGTGAAAGGGGACTCTCAGTTGGTTTTAAATCAACTCAATGGGACGTACATGGTACGCAACCCCATCCTTTGCATGTACCATCATACTGCCATAGCCCTGCTAGACGAATTTGATAGAGTGTCTTTTCAACTGATTCCACGGCATTGGAATCAGTTTGCCGATTTTTTGGCTAATTTTGCGTATGAAGAAGACCTCTTCTTTAATTGTGGCCCTTGTCCCGATATATCTATTGATAGTGAGACAGGACCTGGTCGTTTGTGGGGTATGCTTTCTGAACATGCCCTCTTTGGCAGACGATAGTTGATTTGGGTGATGCAGAGGGTAAGCGAGACTCATCTGCCTTTATTATCTTGGACCCACAGACTGGTTAGACGACATGTGATGCGAACACCTCTTGCAATATACGCAGGAGGGATAGGTCATAATCTAATGCATCTAGTTTAGGGCTTCGAGCCTCTGTTTCCCTGGGAATGGTATGCTTTGATGTCTATCATAGTTGTTTCCAGGAGGATGTTATGCATAGTATTGTTTGATTTCATTAGGCCAAGAGGGCCGATTCAGTTTTGTAGCAAAGTCATGTTTGATTTCATTAGGCCAAGAGGGCCATTTCCCTGTCTAGTGCGGGTGCGTTTAATTGGGTTTTTGTTTTAGTGTTGTGCTGGACAGATTTCGTGGTTAGTGGAATTTGGTGGAGCCTGGAGGAGCCTTTGCTGCGATGGAAGCTTCTTGTGGTCAATCCAGGTGATATTTCTCCTTTACGAGTACTTTTCTTTCCTGTTATATGTGTATTTGTACTTGTCGAGGGGATACATTTTTGTTGGGGACCGGCAACCAAGGCATGAAGTCCCAGGTTTAGGCTAAGTATGTTTGAGGGAGGTCGGAGTAGTCATTGTCTCCTGTAAAGACATTGTCAGGCATCGAAAGACCTGTTTTAGAAGGACGTCCTAGTGGCCCTGTTCTGCTAACCTGCTAGGCAGCCGTGCTAGGAGTTCTTGTTAGTAGTGAGGCAGTTAGAGAAGCCTGCCAGAAGATAATAATGATGATACCAAGAAACTCTGTACATCCTAAAAGATGAATATCGATACGAAGGTGTGTAAAAAGGGGTTCTAACCCCTATCAAAGAAAAGAAAAGAAATAAAAATGTATAGGCAGTTGCTCATTGCCTTGCGAAGGCCTGGTAGGTTCCTGGGGACGAGTCAGACCCGGGGCCGATACCTTGTCTTCCTAGGGGTGGCTTCTTGCTGGAAAAAAAATTGACAAAACAAGGACGGTTGGAGCGAAAATAAAAGTGAGCGGTAGAAAAGGATTAAGTGTCGCCTTGCGAGGGCTTGGTAGGTTCTTGGGTGCCGAGACAGGTCCTGAGGCCGATGCCCTGTTCTCCTTGGGTCACTACGCTCAGCTCCCTCCTTTTTACATGCCCAAGTATGTTCATCCAATACAAACCCTAAAAGAAGAAATGTACTGAAAGAAAATACTCTTTGATCAGGCTATAGGAGTCCTCGCCTTGCAGGAGCTCCTAGTGGTGTTGTCTTTAGTTGGTAAGTAGTGCAGACTACCACTTAGGGCAACCTATTTGATAGGTTTTTTTAGTTTGGTTGTGTTGGAGCAGCTGGTTCGTGACTCACTTCGGATCTTCTATTAGATGATGCTAGGCCTACTCCTTGTGGATGTCATGCCTTGGTTCTATCCAGGGGAAGGGGGAGCTTTGTGCTGAGTTTTATTATATATATTTTTTGTATCAGTTTGATGCTTCTTTGGTTGTTTATGTGCAGATATGTTCGTGGATTCGACGGGCTGAGTCGCCCTATCCCGTGGTCGCCAATGAGAGCAGAATTTAGGTGACGGGAAGTGCTTAAAAATAGAAAAAATTTATGAATATCAAGGGAAAAATATTCACTGTCAAAGGCGGCGGCTCGATCTAGGACGATTTTAAGCGCCAAAGTGCTTTAAAGGTGCCCGAGCGACACTTGTTGATTTTTCATAATTTTTTAGATAGTCGTACGGGTTGGCAAGAGTTACTGGCCAATGCGGGATGCCAAGCCGGATGCCCAGGATTTTTTAGAGCTCAATTCGGAGTCCGGACGGGGAAATGGCCAAGGAAACGGTCAAGATATGAAAAGGTGGACACTTGGGAGGCCAAATTTGAGCATGCCTTTTGAGTTTGGACCCCCCCCAAAAATTTTATGCACCTTATGAAGCAAAAAACGTGGAGAGAGAATGAAGAGGAATGAAAAAACGTGATCAACAGAGGGCGCCATTTTTTTCGCCATGAATGGAGAGAGGGCATCATGGATGTTACAAACACCCTGCCTAATGGATTATGGGGCTTCATTCCCTCCTGTCTGTGGATCTTATCGCCGTCCTTCGCTCCTCAATTGATGGCCTGAATGCTGAGAACCAGATCTAGTCTTTCTCTCTCCTCCCTCTCTCTCTTCTAAGAGGGAATTCATGTGGGAAGAAGAAGGAAGAAGAAAGAATGGTGGAGGCTTGTCCGGTATGGATCGGATTGCTCCACGGGCTGGAAATGGTGATTGGTGATTGTGCTGGACATGAAGTGCTGCTGATTTCCAGATTTGCAGCCATGGACATGAAACCCGAAACACGCAAATAAGCGGTAATTTAAAATTTTCAAAGAAAATTTGAGATTTTATGGCTTTTGATTGATGAAATGTTGTTCATGTGGGCTAAAAATTGTTCATGTTGCTGTTTTCCATGAATTCTTGCTGGTTATAATCAGAGAATCAGAAAAATATGCATCTTGTGGTTCAAAATAATACATTAAAACACGTAAAATATGAAAAATCAAGGGGAAATGACGGTTTTTTGGCATAAAAATGAAAAAGTAAATAGGAACACCAACTAAACTTTCATTTTTCTGCAAGAAGGAACTAAGGGCCACAGCCCATAACCTGTTTTGAATTTTTAGTAATTAAATAATGAAAAAAATAAGGAAAAATACAAGAAAAGGGTGAAAAAACCCTAAAAAATAGAGGAAAAATACATTTTGGGTTTCGAAAAATAAGGATAAATAAGAGCAATGTTTGTGAATGTTTGTGGGGACTGAAGCATGAGGATTTGCCTCAGTTCAACCCCACCTTCTTGTTCTAGTGTGTCTTTTTCCGTTTTTTCCACATAAAATGATGGTAAAATACCCTACAAATCTATCCAACGATGCAATATTTAAACGGGGAAGGGTAGAGGAGTTGAAATATGTCTAAATGCCGTGTGAGATGATGGGAAAGTTGCTGATTTCTATGCATAGCATTTAGGACGGATGATAATTAAAATTAAGAGCTTAGTAGCACGAGGATCACCTCGGTGCTAGGCCCATGCAACGAAGCACGAATGGTAGTTGGAAAACATTAAAAGAATGTTTTGCACTTGTGCACGGTACTGTTTTGCTAAATGTTTGAGCACTAGGCATCCACCAAATGCATAGAGCATGAAAAGAATTTAAAAAAGTATCAGTGACCAGCTCCTGGACATGCATTGCAATTGGTTTATTGGAATCTGACCTACGATGAGAGGCAGTGAGGTATCCATGCTGTAGGTAGACGTGGGTCCCAAAGGGGAAAGAAAGTGAGGAAGAAATGGTACACTCCTGGACACGCTTATTTGGTACCTTGAGCGACTTTTGTGCGAAATGTTTAGATGTTGCGACGCATCGAGGGGCCAATCCCCAAGGTGTAGGAGAGTCGCAGAGGGTTGACGGCATTCAGCCGTAGGAAGAACCCCATGTGTATGTGATTCAAGCCTTTTGGCTATGTGAAAGGGACTCCCTTTGAGGAGTAGTGGGTGAGAGAAGAGTGGACTACAAACGACGTATTACAAACACAATGTTTAGGAAGGCAGAGATTTTGATAGACGCTCCTGGCCGTGAGGCCGAGGGGTTGTCTTGTGTGTAGTGACGAGGTCGGCTAGTGCATGAGCCAGTGCCGGCCCGTTTTTAGGTTCATCATGTGTTGAAGACAGACTTGTAACTTTTGAAAATAAAAGTTTAAGTAGCTAACAAGATGATTCTGCATTGCTAGGTCATGGACCTTACTATTGGCTTGTTTTATCGAGGGATGCATGTCCCTTCATATGATAGAGAGGCTGGCAAGAGGGTTAGCCCATACAGGTTTCCTGCCTCTCGTAGCTTCCTCTTCGAGACAGACCTCCAGGGCACATCATTTGAGCACACTTATGTGGATGGTGTAGAGGTTCGAGGGGGTGCAGAAAGATCACTAGTTTTTTATAGGTGCGTTATACTCTCTTAGACTGGTTTATACTTTGCATTGAGATATGTCATGCTTTTGTTATGGATGTTACTAAATGGTTTCTTTTGTAGGTGGCTCCTTGCTACGTTCCGGAGGATCTCGACTATGTGCTGGATATTTTTTCAGGTTGTGGCGGCCTTGGTAGAGCATGCACAAAGATGCATCATTTTTGCATGTGCCTTGAGGGTAATTTTAGCCTCTACAACCAGTGCTTGGTTGATGTGGCATGCGCATCCTAGTGACGATGATGATTTCACATGATTTGTAGTTGCATTATTTTTAATATGATGCCTTGTATTGGTAGTGCATGACATGGGGCTTGATGATGCTCGGGAATTATGTATGAATCTATGGATTTTGGATCTCACTTAAATTGGGATTACTTCATAAACTTATAAAATTATGTTAAAACTTCATGCTTTAGAAGTAGTTGCATACCTATTTTTTGTTAGAGATCAAAGCATTCAATAGTTTGTGATTAGTTTGCAATTCAACATCCTAATATAATTGATCTAATTAGTTTGCAATTGCAAAATAATTAAATTCAAAGCGATAACATAATCAAACAAAAAGCTCCATAAAATAACAAAAAAATCCAAGTGATGACCAAAAAACTTCAAGAAGCACTTAAAAAGCTCCAAATGAAGAGCTTGCTAAATAATAGCACTCACACTCATATGCCTGGATGACTATTTTCACATTCATATCATGGATGTGGTTAATACCTAGATTAGCATATTCATTCTAGTGATACTTGTTAACCCCAAGTCAAGATGGCGAAAAATGGAGGGAAAGCAAAGGAAGATGGAGAAAGAGCAAAGACACACAAGAGAAAGAGCAAAGACACGCAAGCAGCCTCTAAAGATGAACCGGGGCAAAAAGCGCAACCTTAAAAGAAAAAGCACCTCAAAAAAATCGAAAAATCCTTGTAAAAGAGCGCCAGGCTCCCTCTTATGCCCATTGTAAAATATTAGACAGGTGTAAGCTAGAGGCACAGGGCTAAAAGAGAAAAATGGAAAAAGGACCTTGCCACAATGGCCGGCCATGCAAAAAAGGGATGGGTGCCCATGGGATTTTAGGGTTTGTATATATAAAGTTCAAAAAGTGAATAAGAGATCATTCTTTGGTGTGTGGCAAAGGGAGTCTTCTTCTTCTTCCCTCCTTCTCACCTTCTTGCTTGTGTGTGCTCTTGAGAGAGGGAGTGTGAGAGTGTGAGGGAGTGAGTGTGAGTGAGAGTGAGGGATCAAGAGGGTGAAGCTCTTCACCATCTCCTCTTCTTCTTCTTTTCTTCCCTTCTCTCTTCTTGCACGCGCGGCTATGGAGGATGGAGCTTGGAGGTGGAGGAGGCTTGAGGATGCTTGAGCTAGCATCTAGGATCGTGGAGTTACCGGTGTGTTGAAGAGAGGAGGCAACTCATATCGGCACTAAGGTAAGCTCACTACACTTGTAGGATCAATGGCGCGTCGGCTAGGTGAGAGATAGCCATTAGAGCTCACTACACTAAGGTAAGCTCACTACACTCGTAGGATCGACGGCGCGTCAGCTAGGTGAGAGATAGCCATTAGAGCTCGCTTGGAACGCTTGAACCGATAAGTGGTCCATGGGTCTTGGCGGTTGAGCGAAAGCTCCCACATATTGGTTCAGTTGCCGGGACCAACGGATTCAAGCTTGAGCACTAGCACGCCTCATATAGAGCATCGAAGTAAGGGATTCATCCCCAAAACGGAGCTTGAGATAGGTAGAAAGTTTGGGTGTTTTTGATCTTCAAAACAAGTAAGTATTTTGGGTTATTTTGTTGGTTTGATGATTAGGAAACATGGAGAAATCATTTTAGTGTTTTGCTTTCGATTCTTGTTGCATTTAGAGTAGGTTAGGATTAGGAAATCACACCGGAGAAGGGTAGGGTTTACTGTTGCAAAATAGGGAAAAAAATCGTACAAAAATGGCAACAAGCTTGCTTGTCATGCCTAAGATCGGCAAGTGAGTGATTGGGGGCGTCAACACCATACCCGGGAAGGGGTATAAGAGCCAAAAGGCCGAGGAAGCACTCATTTGCAACAGTTCAGTGTGAAAGAGAGAGAGAGAGAGAGCTACCAGCCGATTCAATTCGATCGCACCAACGACAAGCCCGTCACTCCATCAAGGTATATGAATCCCTTCTCTTACTCCCTTAGGTAGGATCTGGAGGGTTATGCGTGGTATGATTGAGTGAAGCACGAGAAAAGATCGAAATCGAGTTTGCGTTGTTTACGTGCACCACGCTCGGCTCGTCCGAGTGGCCACTCATGGACCGAGTCCCAGAATCGGCCCTCGGCCCCTCGCCATTCCGCCCATCCGACCAAAACCCTAATCGGCCAGTCCGAGTCTATAATTCAGTCCAAACTCGGCCCTCGGCCACGTATCAAATTTCACCCTTGGCCCACTTGCCTCGGCCCGTCCGAACAACCTTGTCCAAGTCAACCACTCGGCCTATCCGAGTGACTCCATCCGAGTCCACCCTGTCCAAGTCCCGGATTCGGCCCTCGGCCCGTCCAAGTAACTCACTCGGACCCTGCAATTCGGACCAGTTGGGCTGAGTGTAGATTTTTACCAAATTTTTAGAAAATTGACCCGACCTGGCTAGGACTCAGCAGCTCAAACTGTTGAAAGCCCGTAGGGTGCTCAGAACTTGATTCTGGCAAGGGGCTACGACTACCAACCCCTCTGGAGGAGGCAAATATGTAATACCAACATGCTCGCCTGGATGGCATTTTGTAACACCCAACCCTACGAGCAGAATGACCCCACGTTTATGGCGTATCCCCATAGGGTAGGCGTGGATTTTGTCGCCACCCTCCATGGGAGGAATGACTTCCCCGTCATCTATAATGCCAACACCACTTCCTTTGAGGATGCTCTACCTTTTGATCTAGGAAGCCTGCCCACCTCCATGAAACGTTTCCTCGCTGAGTTCTCCTCGTGCCCAGATCCCACATTCATAACCACCTATAATTACCTTAGGCTCCTTAAACTCCTACTTAAGCAAGATCTGGCACCACAAGAAAGCAGCTTGCCTCCTCTCTTTTTTGATCCTAATGCTATCGATAGTTGCGCTATGACCCGCTTAATGATGAGGGCTAGCCTACTACCTTCATTTTGCCTAGCGCTCCTAGAGGATATGAGCAACAGTCAATTCACTAGGTGAAATCACCCCTTCCTATCCACCACCTCTCTCCATGTCCGCATGAACCTAAAAGGGTACATGTAGAGTCACCAATTTTTATGCAAATCCATCCGCCCGCCCTCCCCCCTCATTCCGACGATGAGAACTAGACTTGGCTATCCTGCTCCTCATATAATACTATCCCGAAACGTATTAAAAAAAAAAGGGGGCACGATCACTGCACCTAGGGGTCCTTAAGTTAGGCGTGTCCAGTGACCTTGGTCAACTGGCTGCGCTCCTAACCCCCTAGCCCTTTTTGATCCCCACGTCACGCTTAGGACACATCAATGGCAGGACACACCCAAGGAGGTAACACCCACCTATGGTTTCGACCTGTCATCCTAAGCCACTGGCACCACACCCCCTTGGCACAAATGGGGTCCTCAAGTGTGGGACATCACCCCAGTTCGCCTGCAGTAGACCCACTTTCCCATTTCACTAGCACGAGCACATTGCACCAACACGATGAGGACAACTCCCCCCCTAGGTAGAGCACCGCACCTTCTTCTTCAGGTACACCACAAACGCCCAACCACCAACTTCGGAGGCCCTCGTCCACCCATGCAATCCACTGAGCTACTCCAACAAACCTCGTTCTTGAGCTTCCACAAGCACCTGAGTTTACATGTGGCCCTCACCCTTACACCCACGCCAAAGTGCCATGGGACTGGCACTCGTCTAGGAGGGGGTAATGTTAACCCCAAGTCAAGATGGCAAAAAATGGAGGGAAAACAAAGGAAGATGGAGAAAGAGCAAAGACATGCAAGCAGCCTCTAAAGATGAACCGGGGCAAAAAGCCCAACCTTAAAAGAAAAGGCACCTCAACTCGGAAAATCCTTGTAAAAGAGCCCATTGTAAAATATTAGACGGGTGTAGGCTAGAGGCACGGGGCTAAAAGAGGAAAATGAAAAAAGAACCTTGCCACAATGGCCGGTCATGTAAAAAAGGGATGGGTGCCCATGGGATTTTAGGGTTTGAATATATAAAGTTCAAAAAGTGAATAAGAGATCATTCTTTGGTGTGTGGCAAAGGGAGTCTTCTTCTTCTTCTCTCCTTCTCACCTTCTTGCTTGTGTGTGCTCTTGAGAGAGGGAATGTGAGAGTGTGAGGGAGTGAGTGTGAGTGAGAGTGAGAGATCAAGAGGGCGAAGCTCTTCACCATCTCCTCTTCTTCTTCTTCTTCTCTTCCCTTCTCTCTTCTTGTGCGTGCCGCTATGGAGGATGGAGCTTGGAGGTGGAGGAGGCTTGAGGATGCTTGAGCTAGCATCTAGGATCGTGGAGTGACCGGTGTGTGGAAGAGAGGAGGCAACTCATATCGGCACTAAGGGAAGCTCACTACACTCGTAGGATCAATAGCATGTCGGCTAGGTGAGAGATAGCCATTAGAGCTCGCTTGGAACGCTTGAACCGATAAGCGGTCCGTGGGTCTTGGCGGTTGAGCGAAAGCTCCCACAATACTTAATAAGTAGACATTAATTAGTCCATGTACTTGGGTTATGACATATATATCTCATCATCTTTCTAGTTAGTGTATTCATATTATGGATTGCTTGTATATTACGTATGTTTTACTCTATCTTAATATTGGCAAACTATTATGGTGAAGAAGAAAAAGAACAAGAAAGACTTTCAGCTTCCTATCTTGTGTATTTGTGTGTTGTGTGTCTTACAAGATTTCTCTCTCTCTCTCTCTCTCTCTCTCTCTCTCTCTCTCTCTCTCTCTCTCTCTCTCTCTCTCTCTCTCTCTCCGCATCTTTTGAGTTGTGAGATTTTGTGTACAAGTAGAATATATGTATATTTTTAGTTATTTCTACTGGGATTTCTTGTTGTGTTTTTAGCCATTTGCGATTATTTCAACCTTGTTCTAGCTACGCAAGGTTACAAATAAGAGTCTTAGGGCATATTGCAATTTTGGCGATGTCACTTATTCTTAGATGCACAAATTAAAGATTTCAAATTTGTAATTTTTGAAATATTTGCCAAGAAATAAACACAAGGTTTATTTACAAATAGATTGCACATTGTATGTACTATTAATTAGTAGTCATTGAAAAAGATTGCATGGTTTATTTTTGTGCACATCTTGTAGAAGATTACAAAAGACTTGCTTGTTGTCTAGTACTTAGTTTTGCTATAACATGTGAGAACAATGGAAAACTTATTATTGAGAAGCTACACAAAAACAACTATCCATCTGGAAGTACATAAGATGAACTTTTTTATTGGAAAAGGCTATATGAGATTATTTTGAGTGAAAAAGAAGAGGCAAAACTAAGTGAGCATCTGAGTGCACAAGAATTGAAGGCATAGAAAGAATGTAATGCTAAGTATAAAAATGTAGTATATCAGTTGTTTGCAATCATTGATAATAGTGTGGCAGGGCATACTAAAAATGCATACAAATTGGACAAATTTTTAGAATAGATTTCCTATAAACAAAAAGAGAAGAAAGATTTAGCTCAAACAAGAGCTAAAACAAGAGCTAAATACCTTGTAGAAAGGGAAAGTTTTCTATAAGGAGTATTTTTGAAGGTAAGGAGTGTTGCCATTTTCTTGATAATTTTTCTTATTTTTATATATGTACAAAAACCATTCCTAGATTTTAATGAGTTGGTCTCTCTTATGATCACTAAAGAGATCAAGTTGTATGGTGAATCATAAAAAAGAAGTGGTGAGCAAGTTGTAGGGTGTATCATAAAAAAGAAGTGGTGAGTAAGTCTTATCATTCTACTCAAGTTCAGAAAGAGGATGTGTAGATTCTCTTCAAGAGGTCATTGTATGGAATGTATTAGTAGTAACTAGCAAAATAAGTTAAATCAACAATTTGGTAACATGCACATTTTAGGAGGGTTTGGTAATTCTAAAGATAGGGAGAGCTCTAAAAAAGAGGTAGATGAAAAAATAGAGATTCTAATAATTTATCTATAATTATTATGGAAAAATATATCATATTGTAACCCCTTGTTATGATAAGAAGGATTGCAATTGCAATGGTAAATTATAGTCAGGAAATTATGCATAATATTTAAGGAAAAATGACAACAAAAATTAGTGTTTGTTTGTTATACATCACATATAAATCTTATTGTCAAAAAGAGCACAAATAATGATGTTTGGTATGTAAATTTTGGTGCATCAAATCACATGATTAACCACACTAAATTGTTTGAATAAATGTGAATTTGGAGAGTCAAAGAAATGTAGGGATGGGTGATGATTTGCGCTGCCTTATCTTACATGTTGAAAATTTTTCTTTACCTTTGCATAATTGTCAAACAACATGCTTATAAGATATATAATATATACTATTCTTCGCAAAGAATTAAGTATCTATTGGTCAAATGGTAGAGAAAGGGTTGCAAGTTAGATTTATTATAATGTATTATTTTATTAAAGGGATCCTCTAGTAGCCAAATGGATCCTCTAGTAGTCAATCAGAATTCATGTCCATGCACACCATTACTTTATTTCCCCTTGGAAAATGTTGGGTTTAGTTGAGCATAAGAATCTCAATTCTACTTTTGAAAGAAAGCTTAAATAAGTCACCCATAATAGAAATATAATACCATTTTCCTCAAAGTTTTCTATTTTTGTTATCTAATTAGGCAAAGTATATTACCACACTATTTGAACACATAAAAAATGTGTTTTTTATTATCCTATTATATAGGATTCATTAACTAGCCTTTAGCACATGGCTAACATTTTGAAAAATAGTATTTTATTTCATAAAAGATATACAAAACCATCACTCCATAGAATGGTATAAATTTTGTCTCTCTACAAAGAAGATAATCATCTAACCTTAGGACCTTCTAAACTCACAAGGTTAGGCTATAGCCTAAGACAAGACCTTTCAACCCCACAAGATTGGACTGTATGTGATCACACTCCTATGAATAACAAGAAATTTAATGGCTTAGAGTCTTGCTATACTTCACTAGGCCTCCAAAATCATTATACATAATAGGAGCACTTATCACTTGGCCCGTTTCCCTCTTAGGTGGTCAAGTGATCCAAAACAAAAACATATTCCTCTTGTAGGAGCATAGGATCCCTACATACATGTGAATTTTTTGGCATTTCGTAGGATGTTAAGGTATGTTGAGCTAGGAATCCCAAGAACCTGGACCTCCACAATCAATATCTAAAACTATAAGATAAAATATTTCATCACATATCAACTACAAAAACATCCATAACCATGAAAACAATGTTCTTAAAGCACTTTTTAACATGTGCTATATAGAAATTATCCTTCTTAATTCTTATGTTCATTATAAACAATGGAAATAGGAGTTCTAAAGTTGATTTCTATGTTTGATACGTTCTTTTTAAGTAATTTATATCCAATATAATTTATGAGACCACTACAAAGATATAGGCCTTATACCGACGTTAAAAGTGACAAAAATGTAAATAACAAAATTTACCCCCGTCATTGCAAACAACGTTGTTATTGGTGACGCCATAGAACAGTCGGTATTAGTGTTGTTATCAGCATCGCTATTTGCGTAGGTATCAGCATCGCATGATACCGACACAAATAACGATGCTGATGATAACAACGCTTTGCGATGCAAATAACGACGCGTGCATGAAAATTTACGAGGCTAATAGCGACGGTAATAGGCAAAAAAAAATTGTGGCAGGGAAGCTTGTGTGCTTTATTTGGGCCATACAAAATAGTTTCTGTACTGTGTACAATGCTCATGTAAACAAAAACAAAATATACTGAAGTCATAGCATTGATACATGATCGCATAATGAAAGTGACTGGTACAATCATGACAAGATATCACTACTACATATAAAATGTCTACACAAATAGGCGACCAAAAAAGAAGGGTGTGTGAGCTCCAGGGATCCAAGGGCGAGCTACATATCCTCGCCGTCCGAAAGCTCGTCCAGCCACAAAGGAGCATCGAACGGACTCTGCAAAAAAAGAGACAACAAGACATCAGTCCACCATATAATAATGCATTCTAATTTAACATGGTAACTACAGACAAGAAATATGAGTGACTTATAGGGTCGCCACATCTATACAATCAGTCAATCAATGCAGTGAGACCGTGCCTCTCTACATATCGAGTCTCAAGGCTGGTCGGATCACGATTTGTAATGGAGTGCTGCAAAGAAAATAAAATACTAACTGTTAGAAACATGATTGTCAGTACAAAGGATATTGCAAAAAAAAAAGCAAGCAAAACAAAATAAAAAATTACAAAGTTCTCCAGATATGTCCTGTGGCCGTCACTCCCAAGATGATGGACCACTCTAGTCTCTAGTCATGCCCCCACCGCCTGGTGCTGCTGACTCCAACGTCCTGGAGAATCTATAGCCTCCTCCCTCAGTTGGCGCAAGTCATCCGCGTCTAGCCACTCGGGCTTTGCAACCCCACTCTTGAGTGCCTTGCGTGCGTCTGATCATCTGTGTGACATATAGGCATGCACATAGTTCATCATCCAACCCATAGAAAATCTATCTGTTGTGGCTGGAACCAGAAACTCCTCATGCAAGGATTCTACTATGTAGTCCTTGCTCCCCTTCGGTATGTTTTTCCAATGATCTAAGATGTTGTGCTGAAAAACTTATTGGCACAACTCTCTCATGTGAGCCATCACCCTCCTCCCCTCATCGTTCATGATGATGGCTCGTAACCTATCATCGACAAGATAGGCATATCCCTCTGGGGTATGCCTAAGATGGGTCCTCTCCCACCTGCGTCCTCGCTCTTGGGCATATCCAGAGACCCCTGTACATCCAGTGTACCAACTAGGGTAGTATCTATCAGAGTAGCACCCATAGGGGTGCCACCTACAAATCCGGAGTAACTGAAGTAGACATCCCACAGGTGTAACAAATGCTGGAGGTGATGCAACTCCAGTAGAACGATGAGACGGCGGAGACACCGCGTCCATGCCTCCACAGCAACCACCTGAGCCACGCTCCCTGGAATCGCCATGAGAGCGAGGAGTCGCACATGTATCCCCCATGCTGACTGCGGGCTCACTACCTCTGTATCTCTATAGCATCCCCCTGACCCTAAAGCACTCCCTCCCTCTGGCCCAAGTCTAAAGCATCGACCTCGTCTCCTTGAAGCCGAAGCATCTGATCACACCGAAGTAGATCTTGTAAAGCAATCTGACGATGTCCGAGACAACTCCTAGTCTGCCATGTCTCTGAATCTTGCCATCTGATCTAGAGACATGCACGTAAAGATATCCTGCAACTCCTCATCGCTCATCCCTCGACTCATCCTGAAAAGGTCACATGCATATACAAAAAATGATGTTAGCATAATCAATTTAAATCATACAAAGTAAGATAATATAAATCCTAAAAAAATAATCTCACTTAAAATGCATATCTTATGTACCCTTAGAAGTGACTAGTCAACGAATTGAGTAAGTGGATGCTCCAAGTATGAAGTATCCTATGGTCCCATGTCAATCTCCTGACACAACTCCGCATACACTGGAAGATCGATAGACATGTCACCACAAAACAATGAGTCCACCTCATTCTCAAAGAATTCTTGGACTCCTGTATTTCCATCATTGTTAGCCGATGCTGGCTCCTCTACATGCTCCAAGCTTTCGGCGGCCTCCACCCCTTGCAATATCGACCCCTCTATTTACATATTGTCCTCATCTATGCTCGAAACATCGCTTCGATCATCTACTCTCGCACTTCGTGGAGCTAAACGTATAACATACCACCATCGAGGTTGTCGGGGGTTTGGATAGAAGATTACCTGTTCACAAACACGTACAAGAGAGATTAAACTATTGTGACATGTACCATATCGTAATACAATTAACAAACAAATGAGTTCATGCACATGTTTACAATGGGCTAGCAACACAAAGGTGTCGCACAAATCCGTCCATTTTTTTTCGAAATCTATTTCGAGAAATCTAGATAGACCTCGTCGAACTGTTGCTTCAGCTCCTTCAAGTACCACTTTGAACCACTGCACATTGAATAGTATCATGGAGAAGCTACGGTAATCCACCGTAACAATACTTTGCAAGTTTTCAAAATACTCCATCTCATCCATAACCGTGTTTGGATCCGTTGCTCATCGTCGACTCTCCTGCTCGAACCTTGCCATGATACCACAGTCCATTGTGGGCGCATTTTGTCAATACGTTGTCATATTGCTGCGCATCCGAGGTGTGAAATTCACCCAAAAGTTGTGTGTGTGGGATTTGATACTTTGTACATGCTTAGTTGTTATGTTTGCATCTTTATTCTGCGTGGTAATATAGTAAAGAGGGGCTAGAAAAGGATATTGTTGTTGGCAGTGCATTGGTTGGTATGTATGCCATGTGTGGTTTATTTGCAGAAGCACAAAAAGTGTTTGACAAGCATCGACTTTGTAGCGTAATCTCGTGGAATGCTGCATTATCTTGGCTTGAAGGTGACAAGGGGTTTTGTTTGCTTGTATTGTGATGAACAAGGAAAAGAATTCCAAAGTTTGGAGGCAGTTTGAAAGCATATGATATGAAAGAGCCATTTTAAGCTATGATATGAAGATGAGGGCTTGAATGCTTTTCTAGAGCCAATGATGGAAGAAGCTTTTTCAAATGGGTTTTTTGGGGGAAGAAAGGGTCGAAAAAGAGGACAAAAGCAGAGAAAGTGAGAGAGATAAAAGAGGCGAAGCGCACAGTCTGAAAAAGGTGGCATAATGTGTTCAAATTAGAAAAAGAAAATGACATATCTGGAGATGCAGAAAACAAGCACAACATAATTATAATCTACCAGGGGAAAGAAAAAGCAGAAGGAAATCGGAGAGAGGAACAGAGGAGCTGGACGGAAGGAAAAAGGAAGGATTTTCGTCAAATGATGATGAGCTACGGAGACAAAAAGGGGGGGAAATTGAAGACGATTAATCGGAGGGGAATCTCTGCAACTTGGAATAAGAGTTTAGGACAGGAAGAACAGGGGGGTCAATGCTTGATGGAGGGAGCGAATGGAAAGTGATGACAGGAAGACGGCAGACTGAGATGGCAGACTGAGGAGTGACAAAGCTGCTGCAATACGAGAGGGGATTGAACACAACAGTCAGTCGCAGACAAAGGAGACGGTGAAGCTGGAGCAAGGCAGAAGACAGACATGGAGGTGACAAAGACAAAGGTGTAGCGATGACAACAAAGGAGAGGATGACAGGAACGAGAAGAGGACTAGAAGCATCAGCGAGCTCTAGGTGACAAAAGAGAAGCCGAAGATAGACAGGAAACGATGGAGGGGCTGCCGTCAAGGAATTCGACGGACATTCGATGGAGTAAGAGGGAGGCTGTGCTTGAGTATCATGATGATCATGCCCTTTGAAACTGCTACAGCGAGTCCTTACTTCTATGGCATAGAGAGCATTGTTATTAGCACATGTGGCAGCAACTAGCATCGACATCATTGATCTGTGATTAGAGAAAGGAGAGAAGCACAAAATCAACTGCAAGAGGACATCCTGTAGCCATACAGCAGAAGAGCTCAATCAAGTTGACCCATGAAGTCGATGCGATGATCCTTTTGTTTTGGAGGCCTTTCATGGTGCTGCTTGACTACAAGCTGATATGACCAAGGGATAAGACAATATGCCTGGAACGTATGGACCGATTGATACTGCAGAATGAGATGATCCTTCGATTATTGGTCCACAAAAACCCTTTCTGACTCGTATGATATGCAATAAACGACTTACAGAAAATGCAGATGACAGAGATGTTCGTCATATCGAATTCGACCTTAAAAGTTCTGGCTTGAATAATACCTCTGGAGAGACCTCTCTGATGGCACAAATGATAAAATTTAGGCGGTTATAGAAGCTGGTGTATGCCCGAGGCTTGTTGCATTGCTTCTGCATCCATCTCCATCAGTCCTCATCCCTGCATTACGAACAGTGGGCAATATTGTCACAGGGGATGATGCACAGACACAGTATCTTCTCAACCACAATGTACTTCCCTGCCTTCTAAATTTGCTCACTTACAACCACAAAAGAAGCATAAAAAAGGAATCATGTTGGACCATATCAAATATAACTGCTGGGAACAAAGAGCAAATTCAGGCTGTTATTGATGCAAACATCATCCCTCCTCTTGTATCATTGCTTGGTACAACAGAATTTGAGATTAAAAAAGAGGCAGCTTGGGCTATATCAAATGCTACATTAGGTGGTACACACGAACATATAAAGTACCTTATAAGCCAAGGTTGCATCAAGCCATTGTGTTATCTATTGACCTGTTCGGATCCTCGAATTGTGACGGTGTGTTTGGAAGGATTAGAAAACATATTGAGGGTTGGGGAAGCCGAGAAGGACCTTGGTAATACAGGTGGCATCAATTTGTATGCTCAGTATATTGATGAAGCAGAAGGCATTGAAAAGATTGAGACTTTACACACCCATGACAATTCTGACATTTATAAGAAGGCAGTGAAACTCTTGGAAACATACTGGCTGGATGAGGAGGAAGATGAGAACATTGCTTCTGATAAATTACCACTGCTTTCCGGAGAGTTAATGAGTTATGGTTAGCTCTAGCTTTTTATAACACTGTTTGACCTCAGTCATGCTCAATTAGCAGCAGTCTATGCAAGTCTTGTCTCAGAGGGCATCAAATTTCGCAGTGATACAATAGTGAGTGACATCTACAAACCATCAAATGAAGTGCAACAATCAATTGGTGTATTGAGGGAAACAATCATGATTTGAAGAGCTATTCTCAGTTTTCATACTGCTCATGAGAGGGTGGAACAGATTTGTCAACTGTTGCAATCACATATAGATGATGCAAAGCAGGCAGAAACTGTTGTCAATTGTGTGCATTTGAAATCTTGCTTCTCATAAGCTTGGACTCTAACAAGAGCTTGTATACATGGCATGGGTCAATTGCATTGATCACATGTGGTTTGTTATGATGTTTCTCTATGCTCAGAGATAACTTGGCAGTAATACAAATGTTATTTGGCATCATATTTGTCTTGATTATTTGCTTTGATTGATCTTCTGTCTTGAAATTTCTCAAGAACCTCTATGGTTGCGACTTTTCTTTCGAAAACCCTTCGACATCTTTGGTGAACCTGACGTGAAAGCGTCGCATACATTTCAGGATGGGAGATACTTCAGCATCCATTTCAGCCTCTTCTACGATTTCTGTTGTGTCCTCTACTTCAGCTCCATCATTGACTGCTGCGTCAAGTACTTCAACGGATGATCTAAAGAAGATTTTGCAGAATATGTCTATGTATATGCAGCTTCAAAATCAACAGACACAATTGTATATGGAGCAACAGCAACAATTGCATCAACAACAGTTGTCTCAGCAAAGGGAACTATATTCGGAGCAGGAGAATGCAATCAGCGCAACTAAGGCGATTGAAGTAGTTGAGAATGAGAAGAAGCTATTTGATGGCCGTAATGTTTCAGCATATTTGAAGACATATGAGATCAAGATGGGGTTTTTGGAGTTCCAGCTGGTGGACTTATGAGTAAGTATTTCCTTCGTCTTGTCACACCCGCCTTGAGGGCAAAAGTGACTGATCTTTTTATTCAAAATTCGCATTGGCAAGATTTTAAGAAGGCCCTGAAAGAAGAGTATTTCCTTGAGGACTTTGGGATGGCTACACGGCGGTCATTCCGAGTGTGGGTCTACATGCCAACTAGCTGCTTCAGAGTTGATTCGAGAATTTGAAGAGAGGTATAGTCAGCTTGATGCCATTGAACAAAGAGCATTGGATGTTGAGAATGTTGAGATATCGAGCTCCACTCATGATACGCCAGGTGACCGTTGTGTATTTATGTCACCGACTTGTCAGTGCAGACGTGGTTGGTACACCGCCCATGAATAATAGCTACATGATAGCTATCCTTATCTACTCTAGTTCGTGGCTCAGTTAGTATGCCACCTTAGTTAGTTGAGTTTGGTTTGAGACCCATATATAGGGTTCTTCTATTTCTTTGTACTTGAGTTCTTTTTGGCTTACACAACTAAGAAGAGAAAAAACTGTTTTTCAGCCTCCACCCTTGTGTGTCTTCCCCCATTGTGCAAGCAAGAAAGCTACAAGTGAGACTCCTTCCTTCTCTCCCACAATCTTGACATGGTATCAGAGCCTTGTTCGTGGTAAGGAGCTCAAGAAAGCAAGCCAAGATCGCGGTGTTCTAGTAAGAGGGGCAGTGTTGCTTTCATTTTCTGTTTTGGGAGCAGATCTCTGCAGGTAGCACAGTCGGAAAGTGCAGGAGTGCATTGTCTCAGGTTGAGACGCCCTTCACGGTGAAGCAAGAGGGCAGTATATGCTGCGGGAGATGGCTTTAGCCCTTGGCGACCTTGTTTTTTTGATTTGAGGCCATTTTGGGGCCTGTTTTGGAGGCGGAAGTTTTCTGCACGCACTCAGGAAAAGGCCCAGTTTTATGCTGTGCAGCCACTGTTCTACAGGTCGGTGAAAAGTTACTGTAGAAATTGTATCGTATGCTTGTACGCAGAGACATTGGGAGTTACAGAATCATCCCTGTTGCCTGTTGATGCAAAATCGTCACTAGAAAGTGACTGTGTGGTCAAATACCACTTTCGCCAGTTTTGTAGATTTTCCCTTGTGAGGGTGAAGTTGTGTTTTTGCAGTGACAGAATTTTTTGCAGTGTTCTGTAATGGCATCTGATTCTCTTTCACAGATTGTCACTGAAAAGCTTGACAAGAACAACTTCCAAGCATGGAAGTTTAGAATGACGAATTTCCTTATGGGAAAAGGATATTGGGAATTTGTTGCAGGAAATGAAGAAGAACCAGTTCTTCCTGATGTTCCCAATCAACAGCAAATGCAAGCATTTAAAGCATGGCATGAGAGAGCCAGGAAAGTTATGTACTGGCTGTCTATCAGCATTTCAGACTCTATGATTGTGCATATTCAGGATGCAAGTACGCCAAAGGAGGCATGGGATACTTTGTCAAAAATGTATAGCACAAATACGCAAGCCAGGAAAATGCAGCTCAAGCAAGAGTTGCATAATGTGCAAAGAGAAAATATGAGCATCAATGACTACCACATGAAGGTGAAGAAGATTGCAGATGCACTTGCTTCCATTGGGTCGCCAGTGGAAGATGATGATTTAGTTTCTGTGACCTTGAATGGTCTAGGAAAGGATTATGCACAGTTTCTGACATCCATTTCAATTCGTGAAAGATTTCCTGATTTTGAGGAGTTGATTGCTCTTCTAATTTCTGAGGAGCAGAGAAATGGTGGTGCATCTTCTTCAGGAGGAACTTCAAAAGAAACTGTCTTCTACTCAAATGCTGGAAGAGGTAGAGGCAGAGGTAGAGGAGGCCGATTTGGAGGCCGTGGTAGAAATCAGAATATGCAGCAAACTCAAGAAAAACAGTCCTATGGAGGAGGACGTGGTAACTCTAGAGGCAGGGGGAGCCAAAGAGGTCGTGGTGGATGGCAAAGAGGCCAAAATGCAAACAGTAATGTTGAATGCTACTATTGTGGTAAAATGGGTCATATGGCTAAAGACTGCTATAAAAAGCAGAATGACATCATGAATGGAAAATTGCAACAAGGAAATTATGCATCTTCTAGTAGACAGGGTGATGACAGAAATGAGCATTTGTTTATGGTGTAGCACATGAACAATTCTGTGACAAGTGCAGAAGAAAGCAACGATGTGTGGTATGTTGACTCACGTGCATCAAACCACATGACAGGTCATGCAGAATGGATGGAGGATGCAAGGAAAATGGAAAGACTAGGATTTGTGGAGACTGGTGATGATACTGCACATCCGATTGTGCAGATTGGAAAAATTCCTTTGTCTATGCAGGATGGGAAAAAGAAATACCTGTCCGATGTATTTCATGTCCCGAATATCACCAAGAATCTGGTTTCTATTGGTCAAATGATTGAACAGGGCTTCCAGGTCAGATTTAATCCTCATGGATGCTTTGTTGAGGATATGAAAAATAAAGGTCGCTTGATAGCAAAAGGAAAGAAGAAGGGCAGAATGTTTACGTTGGATGCAGACATGTCTGAATTGAGTGCAGCAATGTTTGCACATGGGACCGGTGTAGTTACAGATATTGATATCTGGCATAAACGCATTGGTCATGTTAATGTACATCAACTTAAATCAATGCAGGCCCAAAATATTGTTGCAGGATTGCCTAGATTCAAGGTTGCAGAAATGCATAAGGTATGTGAAGCCTGTCAGTTTGGAAAACAGGCAAGGAAACCATTTCCTAGACATGTTCAAGAGAGTAAGAAGCCATTGGAATTAATCCACTCTGATGTGTGGACTACTAAAGCTGCATCTCTTGGAGGCTGTCATTATTTTGTCAGTTTTATTGATGACTATAGCAGAAAAGTTTGGGTGTATTTTATGAAAAAGAAAAGTGAAGTTTTTGGGCATTTCAAAACTCTTAAAGCTATGGTTGAAAAAGAAACAGGCCTGCAAGTAAAATGCCTAAGGTCAGATGGAGGGGGAGAGTACCTCTCAAATGAGTTTGCAAGGTTCCTGCAGGAGCATGGCATAAAGCAGCAATATTCATGCAGTCATACCCCACAACAGAATGGAGTTGCAGAAAGGAAAAATAGGCATATTGGAGAGGTATCTCGTGCCATGCTCAATGAAAAAGACTTGCCAGATTTTTATTGGGCTGAAGCAGTTGCTACAGCAGTCTACATAATGAACAGGACTCCCACTGCAGCAATACATGGAATGACTCCAGAGGAGAGGTATACTGGTAGGAAACCAGATATTTCTCATTTGAAAATTTTTGGTTGCATTGCCTATGTACATGTGCCAGATGAGTTGAGATCCAAGTTGGATCCAAAAGCTGAGAAGTGCATCTTTATTGGTTACTCTGTGCAGCAAAAAGGGTATAGATGCTATAACCCTTCTACTCGTAAGTTTACAGTGAGCAGAGATGTTGTTTTTGATGAGATGAGTAGCTGGTATAAACCAGTAAATGTGATTGATGATGTAGATGCACAAAATGGTAATGCTGCACAGAATTCACAGCAGCAGTCACAAAATATTAGTGGACCTGGAACGTCCTCTAGCAGTGGTTCACATTCTTCGCCATGGACAGGTAGATTGAGATCAAGAGAATCTTCTCAAAGTAATGCAGATAGTGGTATGCAGGTATCACGAAAAGGAAAAGAGAAGGTTGATCAGCCCATGTTTGATGTGAATGCAGGTCACTCTTATGTGGATGGTGAATCCAGTGGCTCAGAACAGAGCATTGATGAAGAGTTGGGTATTCCTTCTATTGTTACACCTAGAGTAAGGAAGACCAGGGATGTTTTGAGAGCACCTGGGAGTGAACCTACTTTGCGCAGGTCTACGAGAGCTAGGTATCCTGTGGATAGGCTGAAATATGATGGATTTACAGCCATTCACTATGCATATATGGTTGAAGTGATACAGGAAATAGAACCCACTTCTTTTGAGGAAGCCATGGGAAAAGAAAAATGGGAGAAAGCCATGGATGAAGAAATGGATGCCTTGGAAGCAAATGCTACATGGGAATTGGTACCTTTGCCTAAAGGTAAGAATGCCATTGGCTGTAAGTGGGTTTATAAGGTGAAGCACAATGCAGATGGTTCTGTGAACAGATACAAGGCAAGATTAGTAGTCAAGGGGTATGCACAAACATATGGCATTGACTATGAAGAAACATTCAGTCCGGTTGCAAGGATGACAACGGTAAGAGCAGTCATTGCTATGGCTGCATCAAAGGGATGGTCTTTACATAAGATGGATGTAAAGAATGCCTTCTTGCATGGTGATTTACAAGAAGAGGTCTATATGGAGCAGCCACCAGGTTATGTGCATGATGTTCATCCTGAGTTTGTTTGCAGGTTGAAGAAAGCCTTGTATGGCTTGAAGCAAGCACCTAGAGCATGGTCTGACAAGATAGGACAGTATCTTGTCACTATTGGCTTTCAGATTTCCAAGGCAGATTTCTCACTTTATGTGAGAAAAACAGAGAAAGGTATCATGCTACTTGTCATTTATGTTGATAATTTGATTATGAAAGGTGACAGTGATGAAGATATCCTTCATGTGAAAATGCTATTGAAGCAGAAGTTTGAGATGAAGGATTTGGGAGAGCTGCGTTATTTCTTGGGCATTGAGGTGATTAGATCACCAAGTGGGATACAGCTCTTGCAGAGGCAGTATGGATTGGACATGCTGTCCAAATATGGGATGACAGGCTGTAAGCTTATTTCAGTTCCTTTGGAGCAGAATGTGAAGCTGAGCACAGATGCAGGTGAGCTTCTAGAAGACCCTACTATGTACAGACGCATAGTAGGAAGTTTGATTTATATGACTATTACCAGGCCAGATTTGAGCTATGCTGTTGGATTGGTAAGTCAATTTATGCAGGCTCCAAGGAAGCCACATTTGGATGCGGCTAGACGCATACTTAGGTATGTGAAGTCCACATTGCAGTATGGACTATTTTATGAGACTGGGGTTCAGATACAGTTGCATGGATACACTGATGCTGATTGGGCTGGTAGTATTTCTGATAGACGATCTACCAGTGGATATGTGTTCTCTTTTGGGAGTGCTGCAGTCACTTGGAGCAGCAAGAAACAGCCCACAGTTGCCTTGTCGAGCACAGAGGCTGAGTACAGGGGTGCAGCAATGGCTGCATGTGAGGTAGCTTGGTTGCATAAGCTACTTTATGATATGCATCAGTCTACAGATGGGCCAGTTGTCATTTATTGTGACAACATGAGTAGTATACACTTGGCAAATAACCCAGTCTATCATGCTAGAACAAAGCACATTGAGGTGCATTATCACTATGTGCGAGAGAGGGTTTTACTAGGTCTTATTGATCTAGTTTATGTCAGCACAGAGGATTAGGTGGCTGACATATTCACGAAGGCATTGGGCGCAGAGAAGCTGCGTAAGTTCAGAGACCTGCTTGGTGTGCAGGAATTGGGATTGAGCTCGAGGGGGAGTGTTGAGATATCGAGCTCCACTCGTGATACGCCAGGGTGACCGTTGTGTATTTATGTCACCGACTTGTCAGTGCAGACGCGGTTGGTACACCGCCCATGAATAATAGCTACATGATAGCTATCCTTATCTACTCTAGTTCGTGGCTCAGTTAGTATGCCACCTTAGTTAGTTGAGTTTGGTTTGAATCCCATATATAGGGTTCTTCTATTTCTTTGTACTTGAGTTCTTTTTGGCTTACACAACTAAGAAGAGAAAAAACTGTTTTTCAGCCTCCACCCTTGTGTGTCTTCCCCCATTGTGCAAGAAAGAAAGCTACAAGTGAGACTCCTTCCTTCTCTCCCACAATCTTGACAGAGAAAGTTGAGCTTTTCTTGCAAGCTGCAGATCCTGATCTTCATGAAGAATTAGGAGAGCTTCTTGAGGATCGCACGAAGCCTATGGGTCTTAAAACGGATTGGCAAGATGCCCAGGATGCAGTCTCGACTTTGACCAAGAGGAGGATATGGAAGACCCGCCTACAAAATGGATCTATGACATCGACGCCGTCTTCTGCTCCTATGCTTGCTTCTATCCCTGTTATTTCTTCTCTTCCTCAGCCAGTTTCTTGGCCTATGCCAGTGCCTACTGTTTCTACTCCTCCTATTCCTCCTACTCCAAGACCGATGCCGGCTCCTTCTGCTCCAAAACCATCTGCTCCGTCGGTGCCTTCCTCTCTTGATGACATAATCAAAGGTATAACGGATTTGACACTGGAGTCAGTTAAAGCAGAATTGGTGGGAAAATTGAAAGATCAGCTTGCTTCGACTGCACCTACTATTTCTTCTAGTGCTCCTACTGCACCTAGGAGTGCTCCTAGTGCACCCAGGAGAGATCGAAGATGTATTTGGTGTGATAGTACAGACCATCAGCATTGCAAGGATTGTGAATCTTTTCAGGATGCAAGGAGGAAGAATTTGGTATTTTGGGGACAAGATGGTAAGATTTGGTTGACTAAAATAGGAGCTCCGCTTGCTACCAACTTTGGGAAAGGCGGAATGAAGAAGTTAGTGGATGACATGGCTGCGCGTACTTCTTATGTGGCAGCTAGAGGAGATGCTTCTGCATATGGAGTTCAGATTGAGAAAGGATCAGAGAATCAGTCAGCATTATGGACTTATGCTATGGAGACAGCAAACAAGGGAAAAATTCAGCAAAATTTTTTGACTAGTGCAGGCTCTAGCATCAGATATGAGACAGGTTGGGATTCGCCTGTTTGACAGGTACACTATTTATGCCTACTTGGCTAAGTCTCAGGGAGCATATGTACTTGTTGAGGAGAAGCGTAAGAGGGATGAAGAAAATCCAAGTGCAGCTAAAAACACTAGAGGGGGTGAGTTTGTTACTCCACCTATTGCAGGACCGTCTTTGAGACCAACAGAACGACAGATGGAAGATGCTCAAAAGAAAGAAAAGAGGCAAGAGCCTAGAGAGAGAAAGCAGCCAGGGTTTAGATTGATGTCCAATATTGAGACATCTACGGACATGAAGAAAATCTTTAATGATAAGATACTTGGCAGTGAGGTGACTTTTACTCTTTCTGAGGTTTTGGGCATCTTGAAAAGAGAGTTTCAAGATCAGTTCCAAGAGGTCCTGAAGAGGAAAAGACATGCATTGCCTACTACTGATACACAGGGAGTTTTGATTGGGGATTTGGATGAGGATGAGGATGAGGTTATGGTTGGAAATGCTTCTGTTTTTCCGCAGATAGAGAAGAGGGTTCAGCCTGTGCATTATGCTAAAACTGATGAGCCTGTCTTGATACCGCGTAGTCACTTTTCGCGGAGTCATTGGGCTAGAGCAACTACAGAAACGATGGTAAAAATTGGAGAGAAATAGGTGCCTTATGTTGCTTTGGTGGATCATGGTTCAGAGATTAATCTCATAGTTCGTGGAGTTTATGAAAGTAATAGATGGCCTATGGATGTAGAGCATGGGTGGCGTATGAGAGCTGCCAACAACACTGCAGGTGATTTGTATGCTACCTATCCCAGTGTCAGGGTTTCTATTGGAGATGTAGAGGAGAATTTCCATTTCTTTGTGCAGGATTCATGCTCTTATCCCATAATTCTTGGACAGCCATTCATCACAAAGATGCGCATGGAGACAAAGGTAATGGACGATGGATCTGCTTATGCACAGATTCGCAGTAAAGATGGCATGAGAGTAGTTCAGTTTATGACTATGTGTGTGAACCATGTTAGAAACAGGGATACTCTTAGAGATGCACCTTTGCCCACTGTGAGGATTCAGGTTTTCATTAGGTACCACCATTTCGCGAGACGACGGTGGTACAGAGCAGAGGAGAATGGAGTTCTCGCCTCCTGGAAGCAGTGTTTTCTCCTCTGGTTTTGTTGGGATTTCAGCAAACAGTTCGATGAGCTATCAGAAGACTTCTAAGTTGCCTAGAGCTGCCAGGCAGTACATATGCAGGAAGGAGAAAAATTTGAAAAATGCAGGTATTTTAGAGGATGATGAGCATATAGATGGGATGTATGATAGTATGATTTGTGCAGATACGATGATAGAGATGGAAAATATGCTAAAAACTTATATGCAGAGTTGTCACAGTAATGTATTAGTGCAATCCCTAGACATGTTTCATGAAATTGCAGATTTTGTGTCACTGATAGAGTGAGAGGCTGAGGTGACTCAGCAAAAAGTATTGAGTGCTGAAGAAATTCAGCAAACAGAGTTTTCACCAACAAAGTTTACTGCTGAAATATTTCAGCATCTAGAGTTTAGGGTTGTTCCTATGCAGTCCATAGAGCAGAGGGCTGAGGATATTCAGCCCACTGGAGTGCAGAATTGCTGATTTACAGCAAGATTTGAGTAATGTAGAGGATCATAATGAAGCCAGGGTTGACACAAAATACAAGACTGTGGATAAGAAGGTGAAGCCGGTAGCTGTACCGCTTCCACCTGACAGTGATCAGCAAATAGAGAGGGCTGCCAAAAAGCCATTTTTGAGGAATCCAAAGCATATAGGCCATAAATTTTCAGTAGAAACTCTTGCTGAATTAAAAATTGGAAATGGTGATTTCTTGCTATCCATAGAGAAGCAATGCTTTCAGGAGATGCTTGAGCAACATGGAAGGGGGTTTGCTTTTTTCCCGCATGAGATTGGATGTGTGAATCCGGATATTGTTGCTCCTATGGTGATTTTTACTATTCCTCATATTCCATGGAACCTCTGACCTATTCCAGTAGCTAAGGCACACCTGCCAAAGCTGATTGACTTGTTGAATGAGAAAATCAGGATGGGAATCCTAGAGCCGTCATCTGCACCATACTCAAATAGGTGGTTTACGGTTCCAAAGAAGAATGGTACTCTCTGATTTATACAGGAAATGCAGCCAGTGAACAGAGTTACTATCAGGAATGTTGGTATAGGTCCAGTTGTGGATGAGTTTGCAGAAGCATTTGCTAGATGTGCCATCTATTCTTTAGGTGATTTGTATTCGGGATATGATCAGTTTCAGCTGGCTTTGGAAAGCAGGGACATAACCACTATGAGAACTCCTATTGGGCTTGTCAGGACGTGTACCTTGCCTCAAGGTGCCACTAATTCTGTTGTGCATATGATGAATGCCATGCATAAGGTCCTTCGTGATTACATACCTCAGCTTACTATGCCTTTCTTGGATGATGTGCCCATTAAGGGGTGTGCAGAAGAAGAGAAGAATGAGAGTTTAAATGAGCAGGAATGCAGATACTTTGTGGCTGATCATATTTCAGCTTGTGAGAAGATTTTGGCCAGGTTAGAAGAAGTGAACTTGACACTATCAGGGCAAAAATCTGTTTTTGGAGTAAATGAGGTTGTTATTGTTGGACATATGTGTGGGTATTATGGCAGGAAACCCTCACCTGAGAAGGTGGATGCTATAGGCAAGATTACAGAGTATTGTTCTACCACTTCAGAGGTACAGAGATTCATTGGAGCTTGTGTATTTTATATGATTTGGATACCCCATTTTGCACACATAGCATATTGTTTATATCAGCTGCTTCGAAAGGGGCAGAAATTCTATTCAGATGAGAGCCACACTAGAGCCATGCGGAAATTGAAGAAGTTATTGCAGATTGCTCCTACTCTCAGAAAAGCGGATTATAATTGCGGAAGGCCTATTGTATTGACAATTGACACTAGTCCAATTGGCATAGGTTGGGCTGTGGGTCAAGATGATGCAGATGGAAACATGTATGCTATTCGGTTTGGGGCGAAAGTCCTAAATGAGAGACAAAGGAGATATTCGCAAATCAAGAGGGAGTTACTGGGGACTGTTACAGCTCTCAAATGTGACAAGGAGTACTTTATTGGAGCTTCAGTTGTGGTAGAGATAGATTGCTTGCCATTGATAGGTATGATTACGAGTTGCTCTACTCCGGATATAGCTATGCTGAGATGGATTGCATACATCAAGTCATTAAATCCAGAATTTAAACACATAGCAAGGAAGGATAATCTAGTGGCAGATATGCTGTCTAGAGCCAGATATGATGATGAGGAGACACTACTTGCAGAAGAGGATGATGCAGAAATTTCAGCCGCTATGGTTGATCATGTTTGCCATGTCTATGATATTGTGGCTTTCATAGAAGAACTATATGTTGGAGATTGGTTGCAGATTGGCAAGTACCTTAGTACACTAAGTAAAATAGATGAATGGACAGATGAAGAGTTCAAGAAGATTAGAAGAAAAGCCTATGGTTATTTTCTCAAGGACGGATTTCTTTGGAAGCATCCGAAGAAAAGAGGTGAATTACCTTTGCGGGTTGTCTGCGATAGAGAGACACAGTTACAGGTGATGAGGGAGTTTCATGAGAGTCCTTGGGCTGGTCATAGAGGAGTGTGGGCTACTTATGAGAAAATCAAGGAGAAATATTGGTGGAAAGGCATGTATAGAGATGTTTCTCACTTTGTAGAGACTTGCAGAGACTGCCAGATGTATTCGGTAGTGCGTCATCGAGATGAGCTTCATCCGACCTATCCGTTCTGCATTCATTATAAGTGGGTAGTTGACTTGATTACTATGCCTATGGGTCTATGGCAGATGAGGTATATTGTTTTGGCTAGAGAGGATCTTACCAATCATGTTGAGGGTAGATCTTTGAGAACGAAGACCACTAGTGCAATGTGTAAGTTCTTATTGGAAGAAATTTTCTGCAGGTATGGCTGTGTGGGTAAGATCACTACGGATCGCGGTGAATTGGATGTAGATGAAGCTAGGGAGTTTTTCTCTCAACTAGGAATCAAGTTGGCTCTAACCACAGCATACAATCTAGAGGGAAATGGGAAGAGTGAAAGAGGGAATCCGCCGATAGTGAAAGCATTAGCCAAAGCATGCAGAGGACGTATTGGAGAATGGTCGAGACTTCTACCATTTGCTTTGTGGGCTGATCGTACAACTCACAGTGTTACCACAGGATATATGCTCACAGAGTTGATGTATGGTCAAAAATCGGTTATGCCGACTGAGACTTGTGCTTTGACTTGGTCAGTTTTACCTTGGTAGGAGGATTTGACGAGAAAGGAGCTCTTAGCTCTTTGGATTCGGAAGTTCGAGAGAATACCAGAGGATATTCAGCTAGCTATTGATAGGTTGAAGGTTGCTAGACTAAGAAATAAGGACAGATTTGACAACAGGCATTGCTTGCAGCCTAGAGCAATAGAAGAGGGAGACTGGGTATTAGTCTTTGATAGCAGCCTTGAAAATCAGCATACTGCACTTCGGAAGATGGTGAAAAGATGGTTTGGGCCATACATAGTCAGACATGTCTTTGACAATGCAACATATGAGCTGACCGAATTGGATGGGACAATGCTTAGAGTGCCTATTGCACGAAAAAGAATCAAGATTTTCAAGAAAAGAGATGATGAGGATTATGCATTGGAAGAATTTACAAGAGAAGAGCAACGAGAAGAAACTCCAATAGAAGAGACAGATGATATGACAGATAATCTTGTTGATATACCGGAAATGCACAATGAAGAGATTGATCTATTTGTGGATCTTGATGATAATGATCATGGGTAGTTGGCCCATTCGGAGGATGCGTAGGATTAGAGGGGGTGGATGTCGTATTGCTACGCATCCGAGGTGTGAAATTCACCCAAAAGTTGTGTGTGTGGGATTTGATACTTTGTACATACTTAGTTGTTATGTTTGCATCTTTATTCTGCGTGGTAATATAGTAAAGAGGGGCTAGAAAAGGATATTGTTGTTGGCAGTGCATTGGTTGGTATGTATGCCATGTGTGGTTTATTTGCGGAAGCACAAAAAGTGTTTGACAAGCATCGACTTTGTAGCGTAATCTAGTGGAATGCTGCATTATCTTGGCTTGAAGGTGACAAGGGGTTTTGTTTGCTTGTATTGTGATGAACAAGGAAAAGAATTCCAAAGTTTGGAGGCAGTTTGAAAGCATATGATATGAAAGAGCCATTGTAAGCCATGATATGAAGATGAGGGCTTGAATGCTTTTCTAGAGCCAATGATGGAAGGAGCTTTTCCAAATGGGCTTTTTGGGGGAAGAAAGGGTCGAAAAAGAGGACAAAAGCAAAGAAAGTGAGAGAGATAAAAGAGGGGAAGCACACAGTCTGAAAAAGGTGGCATAATGTGTTCAAATTAGAAAAAGCAAACGACATATCTGGAGATGCAGAAAACAAGTGCAGCATAATTATAATCTACCAGGGGAAAGAAAAAGTAGAAGGAAATCGGAGAGGGGAATAGAGGAGCTGGACGGAAGGAAAAAGGAAGGATTTTCGTCAATCGATGATGAGCTATGGAGACAAAAAGGGGGGGAAATTGAAGACAATTAATCGGAGGGGAATCTCTGCAACTTGGAAGAAGAGTTCAAGACAGGAAGAACAGGGGGGTCAATGCTTGATGGAGGGAGCGAATGGAAAGTGATGACAGGAAGACGACAGACTGAGATGGCGGACTCAGGAGCGACAAAGCTGCTGCAATACGAGAGGGGATTGAACACAACACTCAGTCGTAGACAAAGGAGACGGTGAAGCTGGAGCAAGGCACAAGACAGACATCGAGGTGACAAAGACAAAGCTATAGCGATGACAACGAAGGAGAGGATGACAGGAACGAGAAGAGGACTAGAAGCATCACCGAGCTCTAGGTGACGAAAGAGAAGCCGAAGATAGACGAGAAACGATGGAGGGGCTGCCGTCAACGAATTTGACGGACGTTCGATGGAGTAAGAGGGAGGCTGTGCTCGACTATCATGATGATCATGCCCTTTGAAACTGCTACAGCGAGTCCTTACTTCTATGGCATAGAGAGCATTGTTATTAGCACATGTGGCAGCAACTAGCATCAACATTATTGATCTGTGATTAGAGAAAGGAGAGAAGTGCAAAATCAACTGCAAGAGGATATCCTGCAGCCATACAGCAGAAGAGCTCAATCAAGTTGACCCATGAAGTCGATGCGATGATCCTTTTGTTTTGGAGGCCTTTCATGGTGCTGCTTGACTACAAGCTGATACGACCAAGGGATAAGACAGTATGTCTGGAACGTATGGACTGATTGATACTGCAGAATGAGATGATCCTTCGATTATTGGTCCACAAAAACCCTTTCTGGCTCGTATGATATGCAATAAACAACTCACAGAAAATGCAGATGACAGAGATGTTCGTCATATCGAATTTGACCTTAAAAGTTCTGGCTTGAATAATACCTCTGGAGAGACCTCTCTGATGGCACAAATGATAAAATTCAGGCGGTTATAGAAGCCGGTGTTTGCCCGAGGCTTGTTGCATTGCTTCTGCATCCATCTCCATCGGTCCTCATCCCTGTGTTACGAACAGTGGGCAATATTGTCACAGGGGATGATGCACAGACACAGTATCTTCTCAACCACAATGTACTTCCCTGCCTTCTAAATTTGCTGACTTACAACCACAAAAGAAGCATAAAAAAGGAAGCATGTTGGACCATATCAAATATAATTGCTGGGAACAAAGAGCAAATTCAGGCCGTTATTGATGCAAACATCATCCCTCCTCTTGTATCATTGCTTGGTACAACAGAATTTGAGATTAAAAAAGAGGCAGCTTGGGCTATATCAAATGCTACATCAGGTGGTACACAGGAACAGATAAAGTACCTTATAAGCCAAGGTTGCATCAAGCCATTGTGTTATCTATTGACCTATTCGGATCCTCGAATTGTGACGGTGTGTTTGGAAGGATTAGAAAACATATTGAGGGTTGGGGAAGTCGAGAAGGACCTTGGTAATACAGGTGGCATCAATTTGTATGCTCAATATATTGATGAAGCATAAGGCATTGAAAAAATTGAGACTTTACAGACCCATGACAATTCTGACATTTATGAGAAGGCAGTGAAACTCTTGGAAACATACTGGCTAGATGAGCAGGAAGATGAGAACGTTGCTTCTGATAAATTACCACTGCTTTCCGGAGAGTTAATGAGTTATGGTTAGCTCTAGCTTTTTATAACACTGTTTGACCTTAGTCCTACTCAATTAGCAGCAGTCTGTGCAAGTCTTGTCTCAGAAGGCATCAAATTTCGCAGTGATACAATAGTGAGTGACATCTACAAACCATCAAATGAAGTGCAACAATCAATTGGTGTATTGAGGGAAACAGTCATGATTTGAAGAGCTATTCTTAGTTTTCATACTGCTCATGAGAGGGTGGAACAGATTTGTCAATTGTTGCAATCACATATAGATGATGCAAAGCAGGCAGAAACTGTTGTCAATTGTGTGCATTTGAAATCTTGCTTCTCATAAGCTTGGACTCTAACAAGAGCTTGTATACATGGCATGGGTCAATTGCATAGATCACATGTGGTTTGTTATGATGTTTCTCTATGCTCAGAGATAACTTGGCAGTAATACAAATGTTACTTGGCATTATATTTGTCTTGATTATTTGCTTCGATTGATCTTCTGTCTTGAAATTTCTCAAGAACCTCTGTGGTTGCGACTTTGCTTTCGAAAACCATTCGACAACGCTCCACATAAAAATGTCGTCCGCGCGACCATGCTGCACTATATATTTTGTATTGTACATTGAAACACTCAAATTAGTTGTGGCATATAAAATATAAATACAAAAAATCCTAAACACGTCATCACCTTTGGACTACATCCCCTCGAGAATTCCCACTCCTCCATTGAGACCTCCGCCCCTTTGCGAGATGCTGCGGTCAAAGCTCCATGCAACCATCGCATTGACATGAAATGTGGCATCTCCTCCATGCCCTCGAGATATCGAATCCGTCGATGGTGCGTACTATGTCGAAATTTAGATTGCGCTTCCTCTTGATCTTGCCTAGCTTGCTGGTACCTGGCGAGCCACGTCTCCATAGAGGCATGGTGCAATGTACAAAAGTGATTCACCTTCTTCTCCATTGCAGAATCCATTCTTTTTTCTACCCCATTTCCAACCACCACATCTCCGGTCAGTCTATCATCATCCTTCAGACAGCGACTATAGCATATTGTTGTCTGGATCCACCGTTGGTAGCCATTGTGAAATATGCACTAGTGCTTGAGACACCAACCAACCTTCAACCATGCTACCTTCTGGGGCCGAGCTCATTGTGGCACAAAGCCTTTCAAGGTTTTCATGAAGCACTCCAAGAAGAACATCCATCACGTATGGACAAGTCCAACAATCTCCACTTCATCTACAAGATGCACAAGAAGGTTGATTTGTATCGTGAGCATGCTAGTAGGCAGATATTTCTCAAGGAGACAGACCGTCTCCACTGCTCCCTGCCTCGCGGATTCAATAGAGGACGTATTAATCTCCTTCTATGAGATCCATTGTACCAAAGTTGACAACCTGTAAATGGTCCCGCGTATTTCTAGAGTAAGGCATTCTGCAATCGCGATCGGTAGTACAAACTGCTACAAATGAGAAAGCATTATGAACAATGGCTACACTCCAAATAGTAAAATGCGCACGCCAATTACAATCCATTCATAGTACAAACCTAACATATCTTATGCCAGTCATGGGATTTTAGCCCTGATAATTGGTCGTCTTTAGAAAATGCAGACATGAGAGAACACATCATACCCGTCGGAGTGCAGAAATACTTGACTACTTGCTTCACAATGCACTCTTCTTTAGTGGACAAAACCCAAGGAGCGCGAGGTAGTTGCACGCGACCATCAGCACTCAATTGGGCCAAAGCGCCTCCATCTTGCCTACCTCCCTCAAATCCATTCATGCCTTTATAGTATCTCTCTTTCCTGTGATGTGGTCCCATAGCAAGCTGCCCATGTTCTTGAAAATATGGATGGGATCCAACAAGTAGTATATGGCAACTCGTAGAAAACTGAGAACTACTGCATTTCATTTGGATGTGACTCCACGTGGACCATTTTCAGCTCGTACCAGCTTGCGGCATTCATATGTGTTGGAGGTCGTCCAAGAAAACCTTCCCTAAGTTTATGGCCCTCTAGCAAGAAAGCGGCGTGTCCTTTGATATACCATCTTCTTCATGGTTCGTGACCTTCGGGAGTCTAACTGTGGCCCGCACAATGGATATGTATGATAACCTGAGGTAACCGGACCTATTCCAACACCTCTATGTAGTGAATACAAACTTGAATGAGATAAAATATAGATATTACCAATGAGAATGGAAGCCTATTTGTTGAGATATCGAGCTCCACTCGTGATACGCCAGGGTGACCGTTGTGTATTTATGTCACCGACTTGTCAGTTGTAGACGCGGTTGGTACACCGCCCATGAATAATAGCTAGATGATAGCTATCCTTATCTACTCTAGTTCGTGGCTCAGTTAGTATGCCACCTTAGTTAGTTGAGTTTGGTTTGAGACCCATATTTAGGGTTCTTCTATCTCTTTGTACTTGAGTTCTTTTGGCTTACACAACTAAGAAGAGGAAAACTGTTTTCAGCCTCCACCCTTGTGTGTATTCCCCCATTGTGCAAGCAAGAAAGCTACAAGTGAGACTCCTTCCTTCTCTCCCACAATCTTGACATGGTATCAGAGCCTTGTTCGTGGTAAGGAGCTCAAGAAAACAAGCCAAGCTCACGGTGTTCTGGTAAGAGGAGCAGTGTTGCTTTCATTTTCTGTTTTGGGAGTAGATCTCTGCAGGTAGCACAGCCGGAAATTGCAGGAGTGCATTGTCTCAGGTTGAGACGCCCTTCGCGGTGAAGCAAGAGGGCACTATATGCTGCGGGTGAGGGCTTTAGCCCTCGGCGACCTTGTTTTTTTGATTTGAGGCCATTTCGGGGCCTGTTTTGAAGGCGGAAGTTTTCTGCACGCACTTAGGAAAAGACCCTATTTTATGTTGTGCGACCACTGTTCTACAGGTCGGTGAAAAGTTACTGTAGAAATTGCATCGTATGCTTGTGCGCAGAGACATTGGGAGTTTCAGAATCATCATTGGTTCCTGTTTATGCAAAATCGTCACTAGGAAGTGACTGTGTGGTCAAATACCACTTTCGCCAGTTTTGCAGATTTGCCCTTGTGAGGGTGAAGCTCTGTTTTTTGCAGTGACAGAATTTTTTGCAGTATTCTGTAATGGCATCTGATTCTCTTTCACAGATTGTCACTGAAAAGCTTGACAAGAACAACTTCCAGGCATGGAAGTTTAGAATGACGAATTTCCTTATGGGAAAAGGATATTGGGAATTTGTTGCAGGAAATGAAGAAGAACCAGTTCTTCCTGATGTTCCCAATCAACAGCAAATGCAGGCATTCAAATCATGGCATGAGAGAGCCAGGAAAGTTATGTATTGACTATCTATCAGTATTTCAGACTCTATGATTGTGCATATTCAGGATGCAAGTACGCCAAAGGAGGCATGGGATACTTTGTCAAAAATGTATAGCACAAATACGCAAGCCAGGAAAATGCAGCTCAAGCAAGAGTTGCACAATGTGCAAAGAGAAAATATGAGCATCAACGACTACCACATGAAGGTGAAGAAGATTGCAGATGCACTTGCTTCCATTGGGTCACCAGTGGAAGATGATGATTTAGTTTCTGTGACCTTGAATGGTCTAGGAAAGGATTATGCACAGTTCCGAACATCCATTTCAGTTCGTGAAAGATTTCCTGATTTTGAGGAGTTGATTGCTCTTCTAATTTCTGAGGAACAGAGAAATGGTGGTGCATCTTCTTCAGGAGGAACTTCAAAAGAAGCTGTCTTCTACTCAAATGCTGGAAGAGGTAGAGGCAGAGGTAGAGGAGGCCGATTTGGAGGCCGTGGTAGAAATCAGAATATGCAGCAAACTCAAGAAAACCAGTCCTATGGAGGAGGACGTGGTAACTCTAGAGGCAGGGGGAGCCAAAGAGGTCGTGGTGGATGGCAAAGAGGTCAAAATGCAAACAGTAATGTTGAATGCTACTACTGTGGTAAAATGGGTCATATGGCTAAAGACTGCTATAAAAAGCAGAATGACATTATAAATGGAAAACTGCAACAAGGGAATTATGCATCTTCTAGCAGACAGGGTGATGACAGAAATGAGCATTTGTTCATGGTGCAGCACATGAACAATTCTGTGACAAGTGCAGAAGAAAGCAATGATGTATGGTATGTTGACTCAGGTGCATCAAACCACATGACAGGTCATGCAGAATGGATGGAGGATGCAAGGAAAATGGAAAAACCAGGATTTGTGGAGACTGGTGATGATACTGCACATCCTATTGTGCAGATTGGAAAAATTCCCTTGTCTATGCAGGATGGGAAAAAGAAATACCTGTCCGATGTATTTCATGTCCCGAATATCACCAAGAATCTAGTTTCTGTTGGTCAAATGGTTGAACATGGCTTGCAGGTCAGATTTAATCCTCATGGATGCTTTGTTGAGGATATGAAAAATAAAGGTCGCTTGATAGCAAAAGGAAAGAAGAAGGGCAGAATGTTTACATTGGATGCAGACATGTCTGAATTGAGTGCAGCAATGTTTGCACATGGGACCGGTGTAGTTGCAGATATTGATATCTGGCATAAACGCATTGGTCATGTTAATGTACAGCGACTTAAATCAATGCAGGCCCAAAATATTATTGCAGGTTTGCCTAAATTCAAGGTTGCAGAAATGCATAAGGTATGTGAAGCCTGTCAGTTTGGAAAACAAGCAAGGAAACCATTTCCTAGACATGTTCAAGAGAGCAAGAAGCCATTGGAATTAATCCACTCTGATGTGTGGACTACTAAAGCTGCATCTCTTGGAGGTTGTCATTATTTTGTCACTTTTATTGATGACTATAGCAGAAAAGTTTGGGTGTATTTTATGAAAAAGAAAAGTGAAGTTTTTGGGCATTTCAAAACCCTTAAAGCTATGGCTGAAAAAGAAACAGGTCTGCAAATAAAATGCCTAAGGTCAGATGGAGGGGGAGAGTACCTCTCAAATGAGTTTGCAAAGTTCTTGCAGGAGCATGGCATAAAGCAGCAATATTCATGCAGTTATACCCCACAACAAAATGGAATTGCAGAAAGGAAAAACAGGCATATTGGAGAGGTATCTCGTGCCATGCTCAATGAAAAAGACTTGCCAGATTTTTATTGGGCTGAAGCAGTTGCTACAGCAGTCTACATAATGAACAGGACTCCCACTGCAGCAATACATGGAATGACTCCAGAGGAGAGGTATACTGGTAGGAAACCAGATATTTCTCATTTGAAAATTTTTGGTTGCATTGCCTATGTACATGTGCCAGATGAGCTGAGATCCAAGTTGGATCCAAAAGCTGAGAAGTGCATCTTTATTGGTTACTCTCTGCAGCAAAAAGGGTATAGATGCTATAACCCTTCTACTCGTAAGTTTACAGTGAGCAGAGATGTTGTTTTTGATGAGATGAGTAGCTGGTATAAACCAGTAAATGTGATTGATGATGTAGATGCACAAAATGGTAATGCTGCACAGAATTCACAGCAGCAGTCACAAAATATTTGTGGACCTGGAGCATCCTCTAGCAGTGGTTCACATTCTTCGCCATGGACAGGCAGATTGAGATCAGGAGAATCTTCTCAAAGCAATGCACATAGTGGTATGCAGATATCACGAAAAGGAAAAGAGAAGGTTGATCAGCCCATGTTTGATGTGAATGCAGGTCACTCTTATGTGGATGGTGAATCCAGTGGCTCAGAACAGAGCATTGATGATGAGTTGGGTATCCCCTCTATTGTTACACCTGGAGTAAGAAAGACCAGGGATGTTTTGAGAGCACCTGGAAGTGAGCCTACTTTGCGTAGGTCTACCAGAGCTAGGTATCCTGTGGATAGGCTGAAATATGATGGATTTACAGCCATTCACTATGCATATATAGTCAAAGTGATACAGGAACTAGAACCCACTTCTTTTGAGCAAGCCATGGGAAAAGAAAAATGGGAGAAAGCCATGGATGAAGAAATGGATGCCTTGGAAGCAAATGCTACATGGGAATTGGTACCTTTGCCTAAAGGTAAAAATACAATTGGCTGTAAGTGGGTTTATAAGGTGAAGCACAATGCAGATGGTTCTGTGAACAGATACAAGGCAAGATTAGTAGTCAAGGGGTATGCACAAACATATGGCATTGACTATGAAGAAACATTCAGTCCGGTTGCAAGGATGGCAACCGTAAGAGCAGTCATTGCTATGGCTGCATCAAAGGGATGGTCTTTACATCAGATGGATGTAAAGAATGCCTTCTTGCATGGTGATTTGCAAGAAGAGGTATATATGGAGCAGCCACCAGGTTATGTGCATGCTGTTCATCCTGAGTTTGTTTGCAGGTTGAAGAAAGCCTTGTATGGCTTGAAGCAAGCACCTAGAGCATGGTCTGACAAGATAGGACAGTATCTTGTCACTATTGGCTTTCAGATTTCCAAGGCAGATTTCTCACTTTATGTGAGAAAAACAGAGAAAGGTATTATGCTACTTGTCATTTATGTTGATGATTTGATTATGACAGGTGACAGTGATGAAGATATCCTTCATGTGAAAATGCTATTGAAGCAGAAGTTTGAGATGAAGGATTTGGGAGAGCTGCGTTATTTCTTGGGCATTGAGGTGATTAGATCACCAAGTGGGATACAGCTCTTGCAGAGGCAGTATGGATTGGACATGCTGTCCAAATATGGGATGACAGGCTGTAAGCCTATTTCAGTTCCTTTGGAGCAGAATGTGAAGCTGAGCACAGATGCAGGTGAGCTTCTAGAAGACCCTACTATGTACAGACGCATAGTAGGAAGTTTGATTTATATGACCATTACCAGGCCAGATTTGAGCTATGCTGTTGGATTGGTAAGTCACTTTATGCAGGCTCCAAGGAAACCACATTTGGATGCGGCTAGACGCATACTCAGGTATGTGAAGTCCACATTGCAGTATGGAATATTTTATGAGACTGGGGTTCAGATACAGTTGCATGGATACACTGATGCTGATTGGGCTGGTAGTATTTCTGATAGACGATCTACCAGTGGATATGTGTTCTCTTTTGGGAGTGCTGCAGTCACTTGGAGCAGCAAGAAACAGCCTACAGTTGCCTTGTCGAGCACAGAGGCTGAGTATAGGGGTGCAGCAATGGCTGCATGTGAGGTAGCTTGGTTGCATAAGCTACTTTATGATATGCATCAGTCTACAGATGGGCCAGTTGTCATTTATTGTGACAACATGAGTAGTATACACTTGGCAAATAACCCAGTCTATCATGCTAGAACAAAGCACATTGAGGTGCATTATCACTATGTGCGAGAGAGGGTTTTACTAGGTCTTATTGATCTAGTTTATGTCAGCACAGAGGATCAGGTAGCTGACATATTCACGAAGGCATTGGGCGCAGAGAAGCTGCGCAAGTTCAGAGACCTGCTTGGTGTGCAGGAATTGGGATTGAGCTCGAGGGGGAGTGTTGAGATATCGAGCTCCACTCGTGATACGCCAGGGTGACCGTTGTGTATTTATGTCACCGACTTGTCAGTTGTAGACGCAGTTGGTACACCGCCCATGAATAATAGCTAGATGATAGCTATCCTTATCTACTCTAGTTCGTGGCTCAGTTAGTATGCCACCTTAGTTAGTTGAGTTTGGTTTGAGACCCATATTTAGGGTTCTTCTATCTCTTTGTACTTGAGTTCTTTTGGCTTACACAACTAAGAAGAGGAAAACTGTTTTCAGCCTCTACCCTTGTGTGTATTCCCCCATTGTGCAAGCAAGAAAGCTACAAGTGAGACTCCTTCCTTCTCTCCCACAATCTTGACACTATTTACCTGAGCACTCTCCAAATCCTGGAAAGCCATGCATCGTCCACATGAGAATGGATCGAATATTGGCAGACTATCGACCATCGTGCTTACTCATATCTTGCACGATGACCCCCTCCTCCCACAAAATGTTAAGCTCATCGACTAATGGACAAAGGTACACGTCCATATTTTTGACTTTGTAGCGGTCGGGGATGAGTAAGCTAAGGATGAGATGTCCTTTGTTCGTAGAGAGCCATGGAGGGATATTGTAGTTGACAATGACTTTTTGAGGGATGATTTTCCCTTGCAAGTCCTGTTGATACCTATGAGCACCACACTTTGGACATGTCTCCATAGTTTCATATTCTCCTCGAAACAGTATGCAATCATTGATACATGCATGGATGTTGTTGTAGTCCATGCCAAGCTTTCTTAAGATATATCGTGCATCATCACAAGAATCAGGTATGGTATTTGCAGGTGGTAATATATGATATTTTAATAACCTTAAAAATTTATAAAACACCTTGAAAAAGCACAAATGTTTTTAATAATAGTGCCGAAAAGAAATCAATGAAGCGTATGTTTAAGGTACCTGAATAACTCGATCTCACTCACATCGCTCCACCCGTATTTTGCTTGCACACTTAGGAGTGCAAGCAGTGTCTTTAGGCAAGATACTCGGCATCCATCATATAATGGTATAGATGCTTCCTCTCTAAGCGGATTAGAAGTATCGACATCCATGGTAATCAATGCATCGACCATTGCCTCCATCTCAAGCTCCAAGATGGTAGGTAGGTCTGGAAGGCTGTCTATCTCCTCTGGTATTGACAGTATAGATTGGGTGGTGCCTCCCAAGTGGTGGATTAGCTCATACACTCCATCCATCGCATGCCCACAAACTCTTCTAATTGGCCACAAAGAATACACTCCTCCTTGGGACGAGACGTCACCTCCCTGGATAGAAAATTTGCCAGCCACACCCAATCTTCTTGTATATGGTATTCAATTAGCTTGCAAGTACAATGCATGATTGATATTAACTTTTCTTACCGTTTGTTGAAAATTTGCAATCTCCTGATCAATAATCTTAGATTGAAACTTGCTGAAGCATCGTACGTGTTCTATAGACAATCGATGTTTTCGTCTAATTGCTAGCTTGCATTGAGAGCAAGGACATGGGACACGCTGATTAAGATACGCCTCTCGATCTTGAACAACAAGACCTTCATCGTTTTCCATTTTGTCTATGTCACGACAAACAATTTGTTTTTGTTATCATTCTTTTTTTTTCTTAAATTATTCTCCTCTCCTTCCATCTCTCTCTTTTTCTCTTTCTTTATTATGATGTATGTATTTCCTCTCCCTCTCTCTTGTTCCTTCTTCTTTTTTCTCTTCCTCCCCCTCTCTCATTTTCTTTAATGATCACGGCTACGACTATGATGAAGGCCACGACCACAACTACGACCACGACCACGACCACGACCATGACTACGACTACGACTACGACTACGACGACCATGACCACGACTACGACCACGAATATGACCACGGACATGACCACAACCACTATAATGACCACGACCATGACTACGACTACACCTATGCCTACAACTACGACCATGACCATGACCACGACCACGACCACGACCACGACTACGACTACGACTACGACTACGACTACGACTACTTATATAGAGATGAAGAGAGAGACAAGAGTTAGGGAGAGAGTAAAGTTAGATAAGAAGAGGAGAGAAGTGAGAGAGGTAGAAGTAGAAAGAGAGATAGAGAGAGAAAAGAGATAGGGGAGAGAGAATGATTTAGGGAGAGTATAGGAAGAGAGAAAAAGGAAAGATTGAGGGAGAGAGAATGGTTGAGAGAAGAGAGAGATCTGACTAGAGCATTTGACACCCATAGCCAACACACCGTGGAGAACACAAGCACAAATTGACTATGACTACGACTACGACCACGGCCATGACCACGACCACGACCACGACCACGACCACGACTACGACCATAACTACAACTACAAATTTTCCTTTACCATTTACAACTCACCCACCTTCTCTCCACACTATTGCATACTACAATCTCTATGAGGGCATGAGATTGGAATCTCCAGAGATACCAAAGCATGATCTGTAACTTGATGATTGCATATATACTACTACTACTCATGGAAAAAACCTTAAAATAGTTATTATGCTCAAATATATGCTTGTTAGAGCAGAAATTTGTTCCTAAGACTATTCTAAGGATGACAGAGGGTTAATGATAAAAGAGTATCCTTCCTTGCAAGTGATTTTATATTATATTTTTTCATTAAAATTGATAGTTGAAGATGAGTTTCCTAAGAGATCTTGTGGTGATGCTGTTACCGTGTTTCCGACCGCATTACCGCAGCAAAAAAGGCATAGGAAACTAGGAAGAAGGGAAAATAGCAAAAAAGGCACAGGATAAAAGCAGAAAAAAATAAAAGCAAAAAAAGGCGCCTTGACTAGTAACCAATCCCTGAAAAATTCAAATGTTTGGACACGACTCTCAAGAGGCTTCGGTGTTGGGCCACGGCAACAAAAGAGGAAAAGGTACACCATTATCTAGGCTCGCTCCTGTGCAAAGTGTATGCATTAGTGGGAATAGGATAAATTAGAATTGTGGGAAATGGGAAAAAGGGCCTAGGCTACGGCCGGCCATGTAAAAGAGGAAAAAGGGGATGACCGCCCAAAAGGGATTTAGGGTTTTGTATATAAAGTTGAAAAATGAATGAGAAGCTCATTCTTTGGTGTGTGGAAAAAAGAGTCTTCTTCTTCCTCTCTTCTTCTCTCCTTCTTGCTTGTGTGTGCTCTTGAGAGAGGGAGTGTGAGAGTATGAGGGAGTGAGAGTGTGTGAGAATGAGGGATCAAGAGGGTGAAGCACTTCACCATCTCCTCTTCTCTTCTTCCCTTCTCTTCTCTTGTCTTCTCTTGCGCGCGCAACTATGGAGGATGGATCTTGGAGATGGAGGAGGCTTGAGGATGCTTGAGCTAGCGTCAAGAATCCTGGAGCTACCGGAGTGCAAGAGAGAGAAGGGTACTCGATCGGGCATTAAGGTAAGCTCACAACACTTGTAGCATCGATGGTGCATCGGCTAGGTGAGAGATAGCCATAAGAGCTCGCTTGGAACGCTCCCACATTTTGGTTCCATTTGCGAGGACCAACGGATTCAATCTTGAGCACTTGCGCGCCTCACATCGAGCATCGAAGGAGGGTATTCATCCCCGAAACGGAGCTTGAGGTAGGTAGGAAGTTGGGTGCTTTTAATCTTCGGAACAAGTAAGTATTTTGGGATATTTTTGTTGTTTGATTATTGGAAAGCATGGAGGATCTATTTCAATTTTTTGCCTTCGATTTTTGTTGCATTTAGCGTAGGTTAGGGTAGGAAATCAAACCGGAAAAGGGTAGGGTTCACTGTTTCAAAACAGTGCAAAAACAGGGAGAAAATCATGCAAAATGCGCAAAATGCTTGCTAATGAGGACTAAGATTGACAAGAGAGTGATTGGGGGCGTCAATGCCACAGCTGGGAAGGCATATAAGAGCCAAGAGGCCAAAAGAGAGCTCATTTGTGCCATTTCAGTGAGAGAGAGAGAGAGAGAGAGAGAGAGAGAGAGAGAGAGAGAGAGAGAGAGAGCTAGAGAGCCCCAAGCCATGTGATCTGATCGCATCACCGACGCACTCACCGACCCATTCAGGTATATGAATCCCTCCCTCAATCCCCCTAGATAGGATCTGGAGGGTTGTGCTTGGTATGATTGTGTAAATCCCAAGAATCGATCGAAATCGACATCGCGCTGTCTCCGTCGTGCCGCGTTCGGCCCGTCCGAGTGGTTGCTTCTGGGCCGAGTCCCAGAATTGGCCCTTGGCCCTTTCCATTCTTTCACTCAGCCCGGAACCCTAGTGGGCACTCGGACTGGCACTCGGACGTCCGAGTAAACCCATCCAAGTAACCCTACTCGGACCGTCCGAGCCAGAACTTTTTGACCACGTGGCACATTTGGCCCTGCGCCGTTCGACCCGTCTGAGCGACCCGTCCGAGTCCCAAATTCGGAACTCAGCCATACTCGGGATTCGGCCCTTGGCCAACTCGACCCGTCCGAATTATCATGTCCTAACCTACCATTCGGCCCGTCTGAATAAAAATCATCCTAGCTAGATCTGGAGATTCGGCCCTTGACCCTGTGCCATTCGGCCCGTCCGAGTGACCCATTCAGACCCTGCAATTCGGACCAGTTGGTCCGAATGTAACTTTTTGTCAAATCTGTCAAAAATTTGACCCGACCCAGCAAGCACACATTAGCACAACTTGTCGAAACCCTTCGAGCGTTCAGAACTTGATTCTGGCACACGTGATGAGAGAAGTTGTAGTAAAAGCTGCTTAGCAGTGGGTAGTAGACAGTTGAGGGACCCAAGGACTAGGACGCGAGCCGCTGAACCACAAAGACTTGATCGATCGGAAGCAAACAAGGACACATACAAGGAACCCTAAACCCTGACTAAACGGCCGAAAAATGGACCTACAAGCCTATCAGGCCAGAAATGAGCGAGAGTGAGTGAGGCGCCGAGGAATTGCTTACTACACTCACATTGAATTTTTGCACTTGAAGTACACTAAAGGAAATTGAAAGCCTGATTGGGCACAAGTGCACGAGGAACAATACACTCACCTAGTGACCATAAATTGAGGTTTGTATTCAATAATCGAAGGAACTCACTCATATACAAAGCGTAGGGTAGAACCAAGCAAGGAGCGCCAGCGGCGAGGATTCGTCACGACTATTCGACCTAATTAACAGCACAGCGGGGCTCCAGAATTCGACCATGACGGAAGAAGGCTTAGACCATCGGTCTAATGAGGAGCTCGATTTGAGTATATTCCCAGATGCTATACAGCAGATGGTGATCAGCTACGATGCGCACGCCTGATATGAGCACCGGGGTAGGACAACAGATGCAATCATTGCAGACCTAGAGGAGGAGAGAAGGCTAGCCTGCAAGGCATTGCAAGGCATAGCTAATTACAATAGGGATCAATAGGCTAGGAGCCAAAGGCAAAGCATGGAGCTGCATGAGGTGCAACAAGTACTGAACTTGGTTGGCCGAAACCGAACAGACCATGAGAGAGCACTAGAGGGAGACTTGACGTTGAGCGAGCTCCTCATGAAACGACTGCTCGATAATACCGCAGTAGAGCAGAGTGCCACTGCACTAGCAACATCTCTGCTTGCAGGATTAGGGGCAAAACAGGGCTCAAAGAGGCAGGCCAAAATACCGATTGTGGCCAAACAACTCGACAAGTACCAGCCGCATGACGACCCATACAACTTTGTCGAGCAGTTTGAGCAGGTCTGCGAAACCAACGGCCTCAATGACCAGACCTAACGTTTGCAAGCATTCGGGCCTTGTTTAGCCGAAAAGGGTAGGACGTGGTAAACAAGCCTGGATGCCGTGGAGCGAGCCAACTTTAGTAATCTCAAGGATCTCTTCGTCAAGAGGTTCGCCAAGCCCGGATACTCCGATAACCTGCTAGTACACTTGATGAATGCCAAGCAGAAAGAGAAGGAGGACATCCGCAACTATGTGACCCATGTGAGGAGTCTCTTTAAGAGAATCCCTCTAGGACAGAGCAGTTTCAACTGTATTCATCAGTGGAATTAGGGACGGGGAGTTATATAAGGCATTGGCAGGCAATTCAAGCTTGCAACGGGACGTAGTGACTAGAGTTTTTGAGGAAGCCATCAAAGTCGATGACCAGCTGAAAGAGCGAAGCTCTAGGAACTCAACTCTAGAAGAGACTAATTCGAGAAGCTTGGAGAGAACGTCAGCCTTGGGTGAGCGATCAAACCCATCACCCCAAGATAAGGGGAAGGCCACCAAGACTTGGCTGAGGTCAAGATGGAATTAGCCAAGATACACGACATGTTGAGATGACCCACGTGCCCGCACATTCAGTGCGTGTACTATGGCGGAAACCACTTGCCATCCGAGTGTCAAGACCCTAGGTCAAGACCTTGCACTAACTGCGATAGGTTCGGCCACGATGCCACACATTGCAGACTACCACGAAGACTTCCATACTCGCAGCCCTACGGCCAGTCATATCTAGCTAACAGGTTGCAGCCATTCTTTGAAAGGGGAGCCCCATTGGCTCTACCCACGCCTAACAATATGAAACCAGTTGTCCCTATAATGGACATAAATCCTACCGGCATTCCTAGACCGCCTAGTCCTTATGTGACCCACCCACCGAGCGACACTCCAGTACACTATGTGGAGGAGTCTAGTGACAAAGAGACCTACATATGCCCTTACATATCGCATGACGACGAGGGAAACGCAGTTCTCACATGGATTATCGACCCGTACCGGTGATGGCGTTAGGACGAGGATGGGGTAAAGGCCTAGGAGGGCAGCCACATGATCCGGTCACTTGTTGGACTTGCGGCCACCCCGGTCACGTCTCATCACGCTTCCCTGAAAGAGAGCAGCAAAACATGGACAAGGCTGACCAAAGGTGCATAGAGTGCAGAATCACCCATCTTTTCATAGACTGCCCAAAGCGGAAGCTGCCCTCTAACTCAGCTAATGTGCCATCCATCCCATTGGGGCTGTTTGGTGTCGAAAACCCTGACGAGGAAGCCACACCTATTCCCTTGCGAGTTATGACCCGAGCCCAAACGAAGCAGGCCGGCATCTCTCTGCCAGGACCTAGCAATATTGACGCTACCTCAATAAGAAAGAAAAGCCACAGGTGGAAAAAGAAGAGATCGGAAGCTAAGGTCACATTGAAGACCGAGAGTGCTACGTCTTTACCTACTGGGAAGAAAGTCTCAGATGCGGAGGTAGCAATTTCAGCCCCTAAGACTGCTGAAAAGGGAAGCACTAAGATAGGGGAATACCCTCATCCAAAGCGACAATTAGAGGCCATAGAAAAAGTGAGGGAGTGGGTGAGGGAGGCTCAACAACATCTCACAGACGTTGAATCCATCATAGAGGACGAGATCGACGACCTCTCCAGCGTGAGCACGCCAATGTCACTGCCTCTGGCCGAAGCCACTAAGCCATGAGCAGTGCCTCTGAGACCAAGTCTAGACGCAACAAAGCCGTAGATCAGCCGCCGGCAGCCATTGGTCCAAGCAGCCAGAGCTAAAGGAAGGACGAGTATCTAACCACCTCTTGACCACTCTAGTGATCACCCCTGTAACACTTAGCCTGGGAGATCTACTTAGGCAGCACCCTACCCTATGGCAGGACCTTAAGCAGTGGGTCGAGGGATCACAAGAGCAAGTCACGACAGACCCTCAAGACCAGGATGCAAAAACGCAATTGCCAAGTCTGATGCTGCACTCCCTACCTAAATCCTTGCACATCAACGCCTTTTGGAAAGGCTCTGAGATGCACGCAGTCATGCCGGTCCTAGCCCTAGGTGACACAACAAGGAAGGGAATTGTAGACACGGGAGCTAGGGTTAGTGTGCTTAGCCACGCAGTGCTGCAGACTTGGGGGAACCCTCTTGTCGAAGCTGCTCGGTTTAATGTCACGCTAGCAAACGGTATGAGAGTGAAGCCATTCAGGGTCTTGAAGAATTGGCCAATGAAGATCACAGGTGTCCAGTTCTCTGTCGACTTTATAGTCATGAAGGGAGTGGACTACGATGTCCTATTAGGCCGACCCTGGATGCGCAAAGCTAGAGTCATAGAAGACTTGGGTAACGGCTTGATCTTCCTTGGCAATAGAACTGACACCGTAAGAATAGAGATGGACACTTGGAAGACCTCACCAGTCGACCTAGATGCCATCTCTGCTATGCTCAAAGGGAACACTCAGGTCAGGAAGCCCTATGGACCCTTAACTAAGTACATCCCATGCCCAGAAGATGAGCGGGATTGGATGCCCATTCTCGCTACAATTGACCTGCCATTCTTAGACCATGAGGCGTATGAGCAGGCCATCAAAACAATCGACAAGACAAACGAAGCACTCTCTACACCCGTCTACATGATGGCAGCAAGCCTCCATGGTAGGCCTAAGCCTGTTACCTTCCAAGTGCCATCCAACAAAAGGAAACTCCAGGGGGTACTGGAATACCTAGCGGACCAGCTAGCGGGCAATCCAGCTATCAACTTCAAACCGCTCCAGGATCTTTTAGAGGATCCTAAGTGGCAATGGACCAGGGTGCACGAGCTGAACCTCATGTATAACTAGGCCCTGATTCCAGACCAATGACACAGGGCATACCAAGCCCTAGGAGACGATGGGCAGTCAAATGACAAGGATTCCTATGATGAATACGAAGACTGCCAATCCTTCAGTGATGGAAGTGAGGGTGAAGTGGATACCATAGAGTACGACACTGAAGGACGAGAGATTGAGCAGATACGAGCAAACACCAAGCCGCAGAAAAGGTAGACCCTTAGATTGGAGCAAGGAGTCATGCGCATGAAATGTGATTGTGCGTGATTGGAATGTATGGGGGCCATAGACCTTGAGCAAGCAGGCCTAGCCCAATCAGGGACGCCATCAATACTTAGAACCGAATCGCCATCCGAATTGCGGCCACCAGGAGAGACCACCTCTTCCAGTGAAGATGAAGGGTTTGACTCTAAATTGGAAGTTACATCGGATAGCGGCCCAGAGATCCCTAGGCTGCCCATGACCAGACGCATCAAGGGGGACTTACCCATCCACCTAAGACGCAGACGGTCAAAGCAGGATAGGGCAAAGTACCCCAAAGATGCACAATCAGAAGAGCAGTGAAAGCCGCAGGACCTCCCTAAACACTTCACTAAATTCAAAAAAGGGGATAGAGTAGTGGTTCTACCAGGTGCCAAGTGTAAGGGGCAAACGAGCGAACCAATCGAAGGACCAGCCAAGGTCAAGGAGGTAAACCTAGCCTTGGAAGGGGAGATACCCCGACTAGTGTTCATTGTCGATGACTTGACTAGTGAAGAAGAGTTGAGTCTTGTTGCTCTCTTGCAAGAGTACATAGACGTATTTGCCTGGTCCTTAGAAGAGCTACGGGGGGTAGATCCAAGTGTTGTGGCTCACAACATACCCATGACGTCGGACGCAATGCCGGTCAAGCAACGACCATACCCCATGAATCCAAAACATGCTCATGCTGTCAAAGAGGAAATCGACAAGCTGATGAGAGCTCGATTCATCTACAAAATTGAACACACAGACTGGGTGTCACCCATAGTCATTGGGATGAAGAAGATTGGCAAAATTCGAGTGTGCGTCAATTACAAGAAGGTGAACGCTGCTACAAAGAGAGACAACTATCCCTTGCCATATACCGAGCACATGCTTGAGAGGGTAGCAGGCAAGGAAGCTTACAGTTTCCTGGATGGCTTCTCAGGGTACAACCAGGTGCAAGTACATCCTGCAGACCGCCTTTGCCACTGAGTGGGGTGTCTTTGCGTACATAGTCATGCCCTTCGGGTTGACCAATGCCCCTGCCATTTTCCAATGCCTCATGTGCACCATCTTTAAAGACATGCTTCGGTCTTTGTCAATGATCTGTGTATCCATTCAACCTAGATCGACCACTTAAACAAACTCCGGGCAGTCTTTGAATGGTGCCACTTATATCGTCTCTCCTTGAACCCCTTAAAGTGCCAGTTCTAGGTGAAACACGGATGCATCTTAGGGCATGTACTGTCAAAGAATGGCATTGCCACTGACTTTTCTAAAGTCAGAGTCATTGTGGATTTACCACCACCCGATAACTACAAGGGAGTTCACTGCTTCTTAGGACACACGGGATATTATCGACGCTTTGTACTAAATTACGCACTAATTGCTAGACCATTGTACAAGCTGTTGATAGTGTTCGAGTGGACTGAGGAATGCCAACGCGCATATGAGGAGTTGAAAAAGGCTCTCACTACTGCACCAATTTCACGAGCCCCAGACTGGAACATAGTGTTTCATATACACATAGACGCCTCTAAGTTTGCTATCGGAGCCATGCTATGCCAGCCGAGCGAACATAATCTAGACTACCTAGTGAGTTTTGCCAGCAGGCAGCTCACAGAGACCGAGATGAACTATTCCACAACGGAAAGGGAAGGGTTGGCCATGGTATTCACGGTAAAGAAATTCAAGCATTACCTGTTGGCCACTCCCTTTGTCTTCTTTGTTGACCATCAGGCCTTGCTGTATCTTGTGAATAAGCCTTGCGCTACGGGACGCATAGCTAGATGGTTACTCCTGCTACTGGAGTTTGACTTCTCTGTGGTTGTACGCAAAGGAAAGCAGCATTACATGGCTGACCACATGTCTCGCATACCCACAGGAGAAGCCACTGGACAAGGCATACCTGACAATTTTTCGGATGCTCATCTCTTTAACCTGTCTAGCGAGAAAGAATTATTTAAAGCTGATCTGACGCCGTATTGGGCCGAAGACATAGTGCGAGTACTAGAGAATGGACTACCTGAGCGACCCATTGAGAAGGCCAGGCTGAGGAGGCTTATCCTGAAAATTCAACCATACCAACTGATAGCCGGCCAACTCTACAGGTTGGGACAAGACGGGTTGTTCTGCGGATGCGTATGTGAGCACGAGATGCACGATGCATTTAACGAAGCACATGGCGGAATCGCTGGAGGACACTTTAGCGGGGACACAACAGCCTGAAAGGTGCTACAATCCCAACTATGGTGGCCCACCCTCTTTCATGATGCAGCTAAATTCGTAAGGCACTACAATGAGTGCCAAAGGACCAAAGTGCCTGTGCGGAAGGACAAGATGGAGTTGACCCTTGTCATAGCCCGACAACCCTTTGAAAAATGGGGCATTGATTTTATTGGGCCTATAAGTCCTACAGCACAGTACTCCCAAGCTCGCTACATCATTGTGGCAGCTGACTATCTAACGAAATGGACAGAGGCACGAGCCACGAGGAAGAATGATGCTAGGACCACTGCAAAGTTCTTGTGGGAGCAGGTCATTTCACGGTTTGGCTATCCAATCGAGCTGGTAAGTGACCAAGGCACACACTTCATTAATGAGGTGATTGCCCACTTGCTCTCTACCTTCCTAATAATTCATCGGAAATCCTCTCCCTATTACCCTTAGGCTAATGGCCAAGCCGAATCCACAAATAAAATCTTAGTCAACGTGCTTACAAAAGTCGTGTCTACTTCAAGAAGAGACTGGGACAACAAGCTAATGGCGGCCTTGTGGGCCTATCGCACAGCTTATAAAACGGCTGTAGGACAGACGCCTTTTAGACTGACATACGGAATTGAAGCCATTTTGCCCTTAGAATTCTTCATCCCTAGCTTGAGGCTAGCAGTCTAGTAGCTTTGGGAGGGAAGAGAGGCTTGGACCAACCACTTGGTGGAGCTAGAGCGCTTCACGGAGACTCGACTCTCTAATTTGTGAAAAGGCTCGACGAAAGATGTGGTTTGACAAGCATGTCAAGCAGCGAGACTTCGAACAAGGGGATCTTGTTCTGCTATACTCGGTAAAAGGACATAAACAGAAGATGAAGTTTCGGGGGCTAGGGCCTTTCAGAGTACGCATGATCGGTAGGACCGGGAATGTCGAGTTGGAGACACTTGACGGTGAAGGAATAGGCTTTTTTAACGGTGTCGAAGGATTGTCGAAAGTAAAGTTGCGACCACAGAGGAATTTGAATAATTTCAGGATAGGAGGTCAATCTAGCGAGATCAGATTCAATTTAAAAGCTCAATTTCAGATAATATGTGACATACATTCAACTTCATCTGAATGGGAACCTCTCCAATAAACATCTTGACAAAAATTCATGTCATGTTAACAGCCTGTCTTTTCCAAAGGAACAAGGAAATATGAAGTAAGATCTAAGGGGTTGGAATAGGATCAAGAAGGCATCTTTGTATTCAGGTACAATTTTTGTAGATACATACAGCTCTCTTGTATAGATAAAAAAATTCTGTAACAGTCAACCAGATCTGGACAGCTGCAAATCGAGCCCATCTGGAGGTAGATCAGCCTGCTCCAGCATCAGTCATCTCATAAAAGCCGGATCAAATTGCGAGTCTTTTCCCCTTTCTTCTTCCTTCTTTATACTTTTCTTAGGATTTTGAGAAAGCAGAGACAACAAACAAGGAAGTGCTTCCTTGTCTAGGATAACCTGGGTCTGAATATCATCACCGATCACAATATTTCCAACAGTCCGCAAAGCACTCAGGAGAACAATGGTAACTCTTGCTGTTTATCTTTGTTTTGACACATCCTAGGCATTGAAGTATAGCTGGCTCTGAAGGGTGCAGACTACAATCCTCCTATCACTTTGAATTCGAAACCAAACATATTTGAGATAAAATCCATCCATAGGTGCTGTCTCAGAATTCAATAATCTTGCACAGATGTTTACAATGTGATGGTTGTGTTTGATCCAGCAATGCCAAATTGTCCACAGCAGTAGCACAACAACAACAACAGCCACTCCCAATACTGCTACAGGCTTTCAAAGTGCAAGTGTAAGTGATTGCATTTGGACAAACACCCTCATGTAGCATCCGTTCATAACAGTTCAGAACTTCCTCACCATACCCATGTTGAGACAATCTTGCAATTAGCACAGACCAAGAAACTACATTTCAAACTGGAAGGTTGTCAAGCACTTCTTGTAATTTTTGAAAAAGGCACCGCATTTTGCATACATACTGATTAAAGCGTTCCCTACATAAGAACTCTTTCTGAGTAACCCGCGTTGCTGAATATCAGCATGTAGTCTAGTTCCTCTGGACAAATCCTTGAGCTTGGAACAAGCCTTTAGAGCAACCACAATGTTCTAATAGCAGCCCTTGTTAACAATCGCCTTGTCATGGGTCACCTGCTCATCAATCGCCGCACTGGGTTCCTTATCTTTTAGTCCTTTCTGTATCAGCTCTTCTTGAATCCAAGGTGAATTGTAACGGCCATCAATCCACAGGGCTCTTGAGTGATTTTGTGCTTGAAGTCTGGAGATCGTGGGTTGGCTTTGTTGCTCCGATTGTCCCACTTTACCTTCTTCGTCACCGTCACCTTCTTCGTCTTGTTGTCATCTTCATCAACTTTATGTTTGCCGCAGGAACAATTCTTCGGCTTTGCTTCTCTCTACGCTTCCTTTGTCACATTCCTTCTTCGGCTTCGTCTTCAGAGCACATCCTCCCCAGTCCACCGTCTTCGCTGATGATCCCCGTGATCGTCTCTCTTGGCTTCTCCTTCAACTACATCATCCTCTGCCTTCAATCGGTCTTCAGCTTCATCTTCATATTCCACTGTCGTCTCGTTCATGTCGTCTTTGTCTTCACCTTCTGGCTCGCCTGCCGCTTTTTTTCCTTTTGTCTTCGTCTATAGCTATTGTTTCTTCTTCGTCGTCCTTTTGCCTCCAAAACTCCCCTTTCAAAAATAGTCCTCTTTTGCTTTTTCTTTCTCACGCCCCCTTTGTCCTCTTCCCCAGCTCTATCATGATTTGCATCATTGAACGCTTGTATTGAATTGACACAAGCACAATATTTGTCATTCTTTTTTGCAACATATGCACATCAACTTAGTTGGTTCAATATAGCAACCATCTTCCATGGTGACATAATCCATGACTACAGAGCTCATAATTTTGACTCCAGATCCAATCCGACAATGCCAACCCACAACAGATCGTTTAATGCTAGATTTATCACCCATTTGCGAACCTTCACCCAACATACAATGTGGACCAACCGTTGATTTGTACCCAAATTGAGCTGTAGGATGAACCACATTATTGTGTTTGGACACCTCATAGCTGGTAAGATGTATAGCTCTCTCCCATTCAAGCATTCCATTGAAGAGGGCTTGAGCTTCAACCATACATGAATAGTCACCATACATGCAGATAAATGCCATTCCAAACTCAGGAAGTAGATCATAACCTCTAGATAGGCAGAAAACAAAGCATTCCATAACACAACAGTGTGCTCAGACAACCCATCAAACACATTCTCTGCTTCTACAATGCTCCCACATTTGCTATACATAGACACCAAGGTACTATAAACATAAATGTCTGATGTGAATCCTTTATGAAGGGCATCAACATGTAACGCTTGTCCAATTTCCAGAGACTTTATTTGAGTTATTCAGCCCTTCTCTTCTTAGATTGCACATGCTTGGAGTGCAATGACAATTGTCTACTCCACTGGGTTAACATCTTCAACCTACATGTGCCATAAAGTTGTAAAGCCTTCTCTCCTTAGCCCTACTCAACATAGGCTGAAAGCATCCCTTCATGCCCACCATTATTGAAGGAGGACCTATCAGGTGCAACCCCTGCTGAAAGAAAAGATAGTAAAAGACCCCTCTTTACTCTATTACCACGCAGAATAAAGATGCAAACATAACAACTAAGTATGTACAAAATATCAACTCCCACACACAACTTTTGGGTGGATTTCACACCTCGAATGCGCAGCAATACAACAACGGCAGCCCCTCTAATCCTGCGCATCCTCCGGATGGGCCAACTACCCATGATCATTATCATCAAGATCCACAAACAGATCAATTTCTTCATTGTGCATTTCCGGTATATCAACAAGATTATCTGACATATCATCTTTCTCTTCCATTGGAGTTTCTTCTCGTTGCTCTTCTCTTGCAAATTCTTCCAATGCATAATCTTCATCATCTCTTTTCTTGAAAATCTTGATTCTTTTTCCTGCAATAGGCACTCTAAGCACTGTCCCATCCAATTCAGTCAGCTCATATGTTGCATTGTCAAAGACATGTCTGACTATGTACGGCCCAAACCATCTTTTCACCATCTCTCGAAGTGTAGTATGCTGATTTTCAAGGCTGCTATCAAAGACTAATACCCAGTCTCCCTCTTCTATTGCTCTAGGCCGCAAGCGATGCCTGCTGTCAAACCTGTCCTTATTTCTTAGTCTAGCAACCTTCAACCTATCAATAACTAGCTGAATATCCTCTGGTCTTCTCTCCAACTTCTAAATCCGAAGAGCTAAGAGCTCCTCTCTCGTCAAATCCTCCTGCCAAGGTAAAACTAACCAAGTCAAAGCACAAGTCTTAGTCGGCATAACAAGTTTCTGACCATACATCAACTCTGCAGGCATATATCCTGTGGTAACACTATGAGTCGTATGATCAGCCCACAAAGAAAATGGTAGAAGTCTCGGCCATTCTCCAATTCATCCTCTGCATGCTTTGGCTAATGCTTTCACTATCGGCAGATGCCCTCTTTCACTCTTTCCATTTACCTTTGGATTGTATGCTGTGGTTAGAGCCAACTTGATTCCTAGTTGAGAGAAAAACTCCCTAGCTTCATCTGCATCCAATTCATCGCGATCCGCAGTGATCTTACCCTTACAGCCATACCTGCAGAAAATTTCTTCCAATAAGAACTTACACACTGCACTAGTGGTCGTCGTTCTCAAAGATCTGCCCTCAACATGATTGGTAAGATCCTCTCTAGCCAAAACAATATATCTCATCTGCCATAGACCCATAGGCATAGTAACCAAGTCAAATACCCACTTATAATGAATGCATAGCGGATAGGTCGGATGAAGCTCATCTCGATGACGCACTACCGAATACATCTGCCAGTCTATGCAAGTCTCTACAAAGTGAGAAACATCTCTATACATGCCTTTCCACCAATATTTCTCCTTGATTTTCTCATAAGTAGCCCACACTCCTCTATGACCAACCCAAGGACTCTCATGAAACTCCCTCATCACCTGTAATTGTGTCTCTCTATCGCAGACAACCCGCAGAGGTAATCCACCTCTTTTCTTCGGATGCTTCCAAAGAAATCCGTCCTTGAGAAAATAACCATAGGCTTTCCTTCTGATCTTCTTCAACTCTTCATCTGTCCATTCATCTCTTTTGCTTAGTGTACTAAGGTACTTGCCAATTTGCAACCAATCTCCAACATAGAGTTCTTCTATGAAAGCCACAATATCATAGACATGGCAAACATGATCAACCATAGTGGCTGAAATTTCTGCATCATCTTCTTCTGCAAGTAGTGTCTCCTCATCATCATATCTGGCTCTAAACAGCATATCTGCCACTGGATTATCCTTCCCTGCTATGTGTTTAAATTCCGAATTTAATGACTTGATGTATGCAATCCATCTCAGCATAGCTATATCCGGAGTAGAGCAACTCGTAATCATACCTATCAATGGCAAGCAATCTGTCTCTACCACAACTGAAGCTCCAATAAAGTACTCCTTGTCACATTTGAGAGCCGTAACAATCCCCAGTAACTCCCTCTTGATTTGCGGATATCTCCTCTGTCTCTCGTTTAGGACTTTCGCCCCAAACCGAATAGCATACATGTTTCCATCTGCATCATCTTGACCCACAGCCCAACCTATGTCAATTGGGCTAGTGTCAACTATCAATACAATAGGCCTTCCGCAATTATAATCCACTTTCTTGAGAGTAGGAGCAATCTGCAATAACTTCTTCAACTTCCGCACGGCTCTAGTGTGGCTCTCATCCCAATAGAATTTCTGCCCCTTTCGAAGCAGCTGATATAAACAATCTGCTATGTGTGCAAAATGAGGTATCCAAATCATATAAAACACACAAGCTCCAATGAACCTCCGTACCTTTGAAGTGGTAGAACAATACTCCGTAATCTTGCCTATAGCATCCACCTTATCAGGTGAGGGTTTCCTGCCATAATATCCACACATATGTCCAAAAATGACAACCTCATTCACTCCAAAAACAGATTTTTGCCCTGATAGTGTCAAGTCCACTTCTTCTAACCTGGCCAAGATCTTTTCACAAGCTGAAATATGATCAGCCACACAAAGTATCTACATCCCTACTCATTTAGACTCTCATTCTTCTCTTCTTCTGCACACCCCTTAATGGGCACATCATCCAAGAAAGGCATAGTAAGCTGAGGTATATAATCACAAAGGACCTTATGCATGGCATTCATCATATGTGCAACAGAATTAGTGGCACCTTGAGGCAAGGTACACATCCTGACAACCCCAATAAGAGTTCTCATGGTGGTTATGTCCCTGCTTTCCAAAGCTAGCTGAAACTAATCATATCCCGAATACAAATCACCTAAAGAATAGATGGCACATCCAGCAAATGCTTCTGCAAACTCATCCACAACTGGACCTATACCAACATTCTTGATAGTAACTCTGTTTACTGGCTGCATGTCCTGTATAAATCGGAGAGTACCATTCTTCTTTGGAACCGTAAACCACCTGTTTGAGTATGGTGCAGATGAAGGCTCAAGAATTCCCATTCTGATTTTCTCATTCAACAAATCAATCAGCTTTGGCAGGTGTGCCTTAGGTACTGGAATAGGTCGGAGGTTCCATGGAATATGAGGAATAGTAAAGATCACCATAGGAGCAACAATATCTGGATTCACACATCTAATCTCATGCGGGAAAAAAGCAAACCCCCTTCCATGTCGCTCAAGCATCTCCTGAAAGCATTGCTTCTCTGTGGGTAGCAAGAAATCACCATTTCCAATTTTCAATTCAGCAAGAGTCTTTGCTGAAAATTTATGGCCTATATGCTCCGGATTCCTCAAAATTGGCTGTTTGGCAGCCCTCTCTATTTGCTGATAACTGTCAGGTGGAAGCGGTACAACTACCGGCTTCACCTTCTTATCCACAGTCTTGTATTTCGTGTCAACCCTGGCTTCATTATGATCCTCTGCATTACTCAAATCTTGCTGTAAATCAGCAATTATGCACTCCATTGGCTGAATATCCTCAGCCCTCTGCTCTATGGACTGCATAGGAACAGCCCTAAAATCTGGATGCTGAAATATTTCAGCAGTAAACTCTATTGGCTGAAAGTTTTCAGCCCTCTGTGTCTCTATAAGCTGATCATAATTAGTTGGAAACTCTGTTTGCTGAATTTCTTCAGCACTCAATACTTTTTGCTGAATTACCTCAGCCTCTGACTCTATCTGTGACACAAAATCTGCAATTTCATGAAACATGTCTAGGGATTACACTAACACATTACTGTGACAACTCTGCATATCAGCTTTCAACATATTTCCCATCTCTGTCATCGTATCTGCACAAATCATATTGTCATACATCCCATCTATATGCTCATCATCCTCTAAAATTCCTGCATTTTTGAAATTTTTCTCCTTCCTGCGTATGTACTGCCTGGTAGCTCTAGGCAACTTAGAAGTCTTCTGATAGCTCATCGAACTGTTTGCTGAAATCCCAACAAAATCGGAGGAGAAAACACTACTGCCAGGAGGCGAGAACTCCAATATCCTCTGCTCTGTACCACCGTCGTCTCATGAAACAGCGGTACCTAATGAAAACCCGAATCCCTCACACTGGGCAAGGTGCATCTCTGAGAGTATCCCTATTTCTTACATGATTCACACACACAGTCGTGCATAAGCAGATCCATCATCCATTACCTTTGTCTCCATGCGCATCTCTGTGATGAATGGCTGTCCAAGAATTATGGGATAAGAGCATGAATCCTGCACAAAGAAATGGAAATCCTCCTCTACATCTCCAATAGAAACCCTGACACTGGGACAGGCAGCATACAAATCACCTGTAGTGTTGTTAGCGGCTCTCATACGCCACCCATGCTCTACATCCATAGGCCATCTGTTACTTTCATAAACTCCACGAACTATGAGATTAATCTCTGAACCATGATCCACCAAAGCAACATAAGGCACCTGTTTCTCTCCAATTTTTACCATCGTCTTTGTAGTTGCCCTAGCCCAATGACTCAGCGAAAAGTGATTACGCGGTATCAAGACAGGCTCATCAGTTTCAGGATAATGCATAGGCTAAACCCTCTTCTCTATCTATGGAAAAGTAGAAGCATTCTCAACCATAGCCTCATCCTCATCCTCATCCAACTCCCCAATCAAAACTCCCTGTGTATCAGTAGTAGGAAATACATGTCTTTTCCTCTTCAGGACCTCTTGAAACTGATCTTGAAACTCTCTTTTCGAGATGCCCAAAACCTCAGAAATAGTAAAAGTCACCTCACTGCCAAGTATCTTGTCATTAAAGATTTTCTTCATGTCTGTAGATGTCTCAATATCGGACATCAATCTAAACCGTGGCTGCTTTCTCTCTCTAGGCTCTTGCCTCTTTTCTCTCTTTTGAGCATCTTCCATCTGTCGTTCTGGCCCTGGTCTCAAAGACGGTCCTGCAGTAGGTGGAGTAACAAACTCACCCCCTCTAGTCTTTTTAGCTACACTTGGATTTTCTTCATCCCTCTTACGCTTCTCCTCAACAAGTACATCTGCTCCCTGAGACTTAGCCAAGTAGGCATAAATAGAGTACCAATCAACAAGCGAATCCCAACCTGTCTCAGATCTGATGCTAGAGCCTGCACTAGTCAAAACAGTTTGCTGAATTTTTCCCTTGTTTGCCGTCTCCATAGCATAAGTCCATAATGCTGACTGATTCTCTGATCCTTTCTCAATCTCAACTCCATATGCAGAAGCATCTCCTCTAGCTGCCACATAAGAAGTACGTGCAGCCATGTCATCCACTAACTTCTTCATTCCACCTTTCCCAAAGTTGGTAGCAAGCGGAGCTTCTGTTTCAATCAACCAAATCTTACCATCTTGTCCCCAAAATACCAAATTCTTTCTCCTTGCATCCTGAAAAGATTCACAATCCCTGCAATGTTGATGGTCCATACTATCACACCAAATACATCTTCGATCTCTCCTAGGTGCACTAGGAGCACTCCTAGGTGTAGTAGGAGCACTAGAAGAAATAGTAGGCGCAGTCGAAGTAAACTGCTCTTTCAATTTTCCCACCAATTCTGCTTTAACTGACTCTAGTGTCAAATCCGTTATGCCTTTGATTATGTCATCAAGAGAGGTAGGCACGGATGGAGCGGATGGTTTTGGAGCAGAAGGAACCGGCATCGGTCTTGGAGCAGGAGGAATAGAAACAGTAGGCATTGGCATAGGCCAAGAAACTAGCTGAGGAGGAGAAGAAATAACAGGGATAGAAGTAGGCATAGGAGCAGAAGACGGTGTCGGTGTGATAGAACCATTCTGTAGGCGGGTCTTCCATATCCTTCTCTTGGTCAAAGTCGATACTGCTTCCTGGGCATCTTGCCAATCCGTCTAAAGTCCCATAGCCTTCGTGCGATCCTCAAGAAGCTCTCCCAATTCTTCTTGAAGAGCAGGATCTGCAGCTTGCAAGAAAAGCTCAACTTTCTCAACATCCAATGCTCTTTGTTCAATGGCATCAAGCTGACTATACCTCTCTTCAAATTCTCGAATCAACTTTGAAGCAGCTAGACCTTTGTTTGGCATGTAGACCCACTCTCGGAATGACCGTCATGTAGCCATACCAAAGTCCTCAAGGAAATACTCTTCTTTCAGGGCCTTCTTAAAATCTTGCCAATGAGAATTTTGAATAAAAAGATCAATCACTTTTGCCCTCAAGGCGGGTGTGACAAGGCGAAGGAAATACTTACTCATAAGTCCAACTGGAACTCCAAAAAACCCCATCTTGATCTCATATGTCTTCAAATATGCTGAAACATTACGGCCATCAAATAGCTTCTTCTCATTCTCAACTGCTTCAATCGCCTTAGTTGCACTGATTGCATTCTCCTGCTCCGAATATAGTTGCCTTTGCTAAGACAACTGTTGTTGATGCAATTGCTGCTGCTGCTGCATATACAATTGTGTCTGCTGATTTTGAAGCTGCATATACATAGATATATTCTGCAAAATCTGCTTTAGATCATCCGTTGAAGTACTTGAAGCAGTAGTCAATGATGGAGCTGAAGTAGAGGATGCAACAGGAATCGTAGAAGAGGCTGAAAATGATGCTGAAGTATCTCCCATCTTGAAATTTTTGCGACGCTTTCACGTTGGATTCACCAAAGATGTCGAAGGATTGTTGAAAGTAAAGTCGCAACCACAGAGGAATTTAAATAATTTCAGGATAGGAGGTCAATCTAGCGAGATCAGATTCAATTTAAAAGCTCAATTTTGAGATAATATGTGACATACATTCAACTTCATCTGAATGGGAACCTCTCCAATAAACATCTTGACAAAAATTCATGTCATGTTAACAGCCTATCTTTTCCAAAGGAATAAGGAAATCTAAAGTAAGATCTAAGGGGTTGGAATAGGATCAAGAAGGCATCTTTGTATTCAGGTATAGTTTTTGTAGATACATACAGCTCTCTTGTATAGATTTAAAAATTCTGTAACAGTCAACCAGATCTGGACAACTGCAAATCGAGCCCATCTGGAGGCAGATCAGCCTGCTCCAGCACCAGTCATCTCATAAAAGCCGGATCAAATTGCGAGTATTTTCCCCTTTCCTCTTCCTTCTTTATACTTTTCTTAGGATTTTGAGAAAGCAGAGACAACAAACAAGGAAGTGCTTCGTTGTCTAGGACAACCTGGGTCTGAATATCATCACCGGTCACAATATTTCCAACAGTCCGCAAAGCACTCAGGAGAACAATGGTAACTCTTGATGTTTATCTTTGTTTTGACACATCCTAGGCATTGAAGTATAGCTGGCTCTGAAGGGTGCAGACTACAATCCTCCTATCACTTTGAATTCGAAACCACACATATTTGAGATAAAATCCATCCATAGGTGCTGTCTCAGAATTCAATAATCTTGCACAGATGTTTACAATCGATGGTTGTGTTTGATCCAGCAATGCCAAATTGTCCACAGCAGTAGCACAACAACAACAACAGCCACTCCCAATACTGCTACAGGCTTTCAAAGTGCAAGTGTAAGTGATTGCATTTGGACAAACACCCTCATGTAGCATCCGTTCATAACAGTTCAGAACTTCCTCACCATACCCATGTTGAGACAATCCTGCAATTAGCACAGACCAAGAAACTACATTTCGAACTGGAAGGTTGTCAACCACTTCTTGTACTTTTTGAAAAGGCACCACATTTTGCATACATACTGATTAAAGCGTTCCCTACATAGGAACTCTTTCTGAGTAACCCGTGTTGCTGAATATCAGCATGTAGTCTAGTTCCTCTGGACAAATCCTTGAGCTTGGAACAAGCCTTCAGAGCAACCACAATGTTCTGATAGCAGCCCTTGCTAACAATCGCCTTGTCATGGGTCACGTGCTCATCAATCGCCGCACTAGGTTCCTTATCTTTTAGTCATTTCTGTATCAGCTCTTCTCGAATCCAAGGTGAATTGTAACGGCCATCAATCCACAGGGCTCTTGAGTGATTTTGTGCTTGAAGTCTGGAGATCGTGGGTTGGCTTTGTTGCTCCGATTGTCCCACTTTACCTTCTTCGTCACCGTCACCTTCTTCATCTTGTCGTCATCTTCATCAACTTTATGTTTGCCGCAGGAACAATTCTTTGGCTTTGCTTCTCTCTGCGCTTCCTTTGTCACATTCCTTGTTCGGCTTCATCTTCAGAGCACATCCTCCCCAGTCCACCGTCTTCGTCGCTGATGATCCCCGTGATCGTCTCTCTTGGCTTCTCCTTCAACTACATCATCCTCTGCCTTCAATCGGTCTTCAGCTTCATCTTCATATTCCACTGTCGTCTCGTTCATGTCGTCTTTGTCTTCACCTTCTGGCTCGTCTGCCACTTTTTTTCCTTTCGTCTTCGTCTATAGCTATTGTTTCTTCTTCGTCGTCCTTTTGCCTCCAAAACTCCCCTTTCAAAAATAGTCCTCTTTTGCTTTTTCTTTCTCACGCCCCCTTTGTCCTCTTCCCCAGCTCTATCATGATTTGCATCATTGAACGCCTGTATTGAATTGACACAAGCACAATATTTGTCATTCTTTTTTGCAACATATGCACAGCAACTTAGTTGGTTCAATATAGCAACCATCTTCCATGGTGACATAATCCATGACTACAGAGCTCATAATTTTGACTCCAGATCCAATCCGACAATGCCGACCCACAAGAGATCGTTTAATGCTAGATTTATCACCCATTTGCGAACCTTCACCCAACATACAATGTGGACCAATCGTTGATTTGTACCCAAATTAAGCTGTAGGATGAACCACATTATTGTGTTTGGACACCTCATAGCTGGTAAGATGTATAGCTCTCTCCCATTCGAGCATTCCATTGAAGAGGGCTTGAGCTTCAACCATACATGAATAGTCACCATACATGCAAATAAATGCCATTCCAAACTAAGGAAGCAGATCATAACCTCTAGATAGGCAGAAAACAAAGCATTCCATAACACAACAGTGTGCTCAGACAACCCATCAAACACATTCTCTGCTTCTACAATGCTCCCACATTTGCTATACATAGACACCAGGGTACTATAAACATAAATGTCTGATGTGAATCCTTTCTGAAGGGCATCAACATGTAACGCTTGTCCAATTTCTAGAGACTTTATTTGAGTTATTCAGCCCTTCTCTTCTTAGATTGCAGATGCTTGGGGTGCAATGACAATTGTCTACTCCACTGGGTTAACACCTTCAACCTACATGTGCCATAAAGTTGTAAAGCCTTCTCTCCTTAGCCCTGCTCAACATAGGCTGAAAGCATCCCTTCATGCCCACCATTATTGAAGGAGGACCTATCAGGTGCAACCCTAGCTGAAAGAAAAGATAGTAAAAGACCCCTATTTACAATATTACCACGCAGAATAAAGATGCAAACATAACAACTAAGTATGTACAAAATATCAACTCCCACACACAACTTTTGGGTGGATTTCACACCTCGAATGCACAGCAATACGACAACGGCAGCCGCATTAAGAAGTACTATCCTCCTTCACATCCATTACATGAGCCACCCATGCTAGAACCCCCACTGAACGTCCGCATGGCTACTGTAACTGACCTTACAGATCAGGACGAAGAAGCAATGGCACCGGCGTACCTGCGGATCACAATCGCAGCAGGAGCAGTGTATTCTTTCGAAGCCTTGATTGATGAAGGTGCCGACTACAACATCTTGACGCATGACCATTGGACACACATTGGTCAACCGAAACTACAGCCCACTAACGCTAAACTCACCCCGTTTAGGGGTACCACTTATCCACTCCTAGGGAAGTGCAAGGTGGTCATTTCCATTGAGTCTGAAATTTTACCAGCCTTCTTCCATGTGTTACCTGACACTAAAGGAGCTGGTAATGTGTCACTATTGGGTCGCACTTTCAAGAAGCAAACCAACTGTAATGTGGATTACAACCTAAACCGCATACATCTTGCTATCGGCAATGTGTGCATAGTGACGACCTTTAGCAAGGGCTATCTTAATTCCCCCACCTTTACGAAGCCACTGGTAGAAACCCCTACAACCACGCTTCAGCCCGAGTCTGAATAGAAGGAAACTACGGCCTCGTGCCGGGCTCTCGACCCCAGGCCCAAACCCACCAAGAGCGCTCACAAGGCCAAAGAGTCCAAGTTTCTATGGGTGCCAAAACGGCAAAAACCACATCCGGTAGACCACCCAAGTATGATCCTAAACGTCAAAATTATCAACCGTCCCGACCTAAGAGGCAGTCTAGGCGCTATCGCCGTAGACACACAACCACGCCGCACTGGATTCCCAAAGATCTCTTGCGGGCACAAGGATACTACGAAGGCAATCCTTGGATTTGGGTGCCTAAAAATGGCCAGCTAAGAAGCTCATCTACAAGCAATCTCACCCTAGTGCGGAAGGCTTGCACACATGGTGCCCAGAACATAGTCAGCACGCCATTGCTAGCTGTGGCTAGTAAGCCTCAGCTCATCTATCGACCAAAGCAAATGCCACAAGCCTTAAACCTGCCTAATCCAGAGGACTTAAAAAGCCCTATGACTTCTCACTTAGAACCCAGCACAACCCCTAGGCCCCCAAAGCTTCCTGCAGTGCCTCAACGTGCTTCGGAGTGCAAAGCCCAACCTGTGACACCGATGAGGGAGTCACCACTATCCAGTCTAGTTGCACCATCCCCACCAGCAGGTCTTAAACCTTCATATGCGATACAACCTTTCCTCTCCTTGGCTAAGGACCTCGCCGCGACCTCTGGAGATGACTTAATAACTTGCATCAAGATGTTGAACGAAACTTTCACCACATTCGCTAGAAGTTATGAGAGGCTAGACCTAGGCCTTCTTGATAGAACCCTTGCTTCAGAGGTTCATGCATTACCATGCACTTGGGAAGAATACAAACTTATGACTACTAAATCTCCCAAAATCGCTGCCGAACTGATAGCAAACGACGAAATCTCAAAGGAGCAAGCGGCCCTCAGACGCCTAGTCACTTCATATCGAAAGCCTCCTCATTCTATTCCTGAACACGAGATGCACGAGCTCACGTAGATGGCAAGCTCGCCTTCCACGTTCTTGCAATAGTGGTTTGCTCTGAGAATCCAATGGGAGAAAAAAGGTTGCCGAATAATGACCAATGCTAAGCAACGCAGGGCAGTTAAAACCATTGAATATGACCCCACTTATGTGGCACCCATCTTGTTTAGGGTTTTGGCCATCACCCGCAATCAGCATTTGGACGACCATGTGCTCGCCCACCCCTATATTGACCAATTCCTCACGGAAGAGGAATTACATGTCGCCAGCCGCCTTAATACTGGAGATCTATTTCATGATGTCCTGACCTACATTTCCCAAGTCTCTATCCAACCAGATGCTCTTGATTGTCATGCTCAACTGGAATACAATCCAAAATTCTACACGTGGCTTCTTCACACGTAAAGTCCTGCCCAAACAGAACCAACGCCTTTCATCTTTTAACCCCCAATCATAGGAAGGATTCTTCTCTCAGCCGGAAGAGGAGGGGGTATGTGGGTATGTATGTGGGGTATGTGGTGAAGGTGAAAAGAATCAGATAGGAAATTAATAAAAAGGGGGCATGGTAAAGTAAAAGTAGTGAAAGGCATAAGCATTAGTATGAGAAATGGCTTCCAAAAATTCAGTCAAGAGTTTTTATTCTCGCATAAACAACAAAGTGCTATATGGAAAATACTAACGGAAGTTATGAATTATGGCAGGAGCAGAAAATGTCGCAGCAAGACTGTGCCCATCGACTCCCGTTCACTGACGAGGAAAGGGAGCTATATTGCATCCAATTGGAGAACCATGCCTTCGTCCAGATCAAGTTCCGAACCATCCACAACATCGGAGTCGTGGTGGCGAAGGAGGAGGCAGCCAAGAGGGTAGTGGAACAGTGCAACCTTACAAAGTACATTGAAAATTTCTCGCAGGAGCCGGATCACTTTAAATGCGTAGAATTTCTCAGAACATACAATCCGGACCAGGAAGGTGGCATTATACCAGTGGGCCAAGGAGAGGGTGCAAAGCAGGTGCAAGTCTAATTGGATCCAGCCTTGGTGGAAAAGGCTCTAGGATTGGTACCTAGGACAGAAAGGTGACAAAAAATGGATGTTTATGCCTTGCTGAAAATGAAGAAGGAAGAGGTACTCATGAACGATGGCATAAGCATCCAGGACATCCCTGACACTGACGCCAGGCTGCAGGCCAAGTTGGTGCACATGCTCTTTTCCAGCCAACATTACAATTCCTTAATGCATCGGATTAGCGTGCCAATGCTGGAGAATGTAGCAGCCCACACTCTAAACGAGGTGGATTGGAATGGCTATGTGCAAAAGACGATTGATCAAGCGGCCAAGGCACTAGCCCTGGGAAGTGCACCAACAAGAGAAGAATCTCCGGCTTCTAAGGTGACGGAAAGGAAGAAATCCTCCTCCAAGGCCTCTTTCATCGGCTACGGAGGAGTCTTGACTGCACTCATTCAGGAGGCAGTAAAGGCAGCATAGGAGCCGGAGGAGGGAGAAGGAGAAACACCGGAGAAGTTTCCCCTCGATAGGACAAAGATAGGTCCACCGACAGAACGGAAACAGAAGAAGAAGGGGAGGGACAAACTAGTAAGAAGACAATCAGGACAACGAAGAAGAAGGCGGCACAGGGGAAGAAGAAGAGTGATGAAGGCAGGAAGAAAGAAAGGGAAGACTTGGAAAGGGCGAAGAAGAAATCCCTGAAAGAAGCAAGGGAGAGGGAGAAAACAAAGAGGCAAGAGGCATAGAGGGAAAAAGAGGAGTTATAGAAAGCCAAGGAAGCGTCAAAACAAGAAGCTGAAGAGGAGAAAAGGAGGGAAAAAGAGCAGAAAGGGAAAAAACAGGAGGAGCAGAAGAAAAGGTAGGAGGAAAGGAAGAGAAAAGCGGAGGAAGAAGAGGAGGAGCTGCAAAGGAAGGAGGAGGAGGACCTGGCAGAGGCCACCCGATGGTCCATCGAATAGCAGTGCCGAGCAGACGAGCTAAGGAACCTGAGCCCATGTAGAGAAGACGGGCCAGGATCTAGCACGTAGGTGCCAGATTTTGTGCCACCTCCAGTCTCCAAAGGCAAAGGCAAGGCCCCGCTCCATCTGATCCCTACCCTCCTGATACCTCCTGCGGAACTCACCACTATCACCCCCAGCATCCCCACTAGTGCAAACGTGTCAAATTTTGTGGTGTGGATGCAGTACTTTATCAACAAAGAAATGGGCCAGCGGTAGAGCACGGAGACTACGGCCACAGGACAGAAAAGGCCAGCCACGGATGCAGAGTCCAGGCAAGAGCCCAAAAAGCAAAAAGTCGAAACCTCCACCTCACCCATTCACGCAACAATGATGCCACCGGCTAATTACGATGAATACATCGCCGAGCTGCTCTCCCAATTGGAGAAAGCAAAGGAGGAACACCAAATAGCCGTGGCTGAGTTGGCAGTCGAGAAGGAAACCGTGGCCGCCTTCCAACTGGACAAGACAAGAATGATAGCCTTGCAGCAGTACGAGATTGCGGATCTGAAACAAGAACTAAAGGCTAGGGATGAGAGGGAGGAACATTGGAGGCAGCTACTTGAAAATGAGACGCAAGAGTTAGTAAGCATGCAAAGAGGGCACTGTTGAGATATCGAGCTCCACTCGTGATACGCCAGGGTGACCGTTGTGTATTTATGTCACCGACTTGTCAGTTGCAGATGCGGTTGGTACACCGCCCATGAATAATAGCTACATGACAGCTATCCTTATCTACTCTAGTTCGTGGCTCAGTTAGTATGCCACCTTAGTTAGTTGAGTTTGGTTTGAGACCCATATATAGGGTTCTTCTATTTCTTTATACTAGAGTTCTTTTTGGCTTACACAACTAAGAAGAGGAAAACTGTTTTCAGCCTCCATCTCTGTGTGTATTCCCCCATTGTGTAAGCAAGAAAGCTTCAAGTGAGACTCCTTCCTTCTCTCCCACAATCTTGACATGGTATTAGAGCCTTGTTCGTGGTAAGGACCTCAAGAAAGCAAGCCAAGCTCGCGGTGTTCTGGTAAGAGGAGCAGTGTTGCTTTCATTTTCTGTTTTGGGAGCAGATCTCTGCAGGTAGCATAGCCGGAAATTGCAAGAGTGCATTGTCTCAGGTTGAGACGCCCTTCGCGGTGAAGCAAGAGGGCAGTATATGCTACGGGATATGGCTTTAGCCCTTGGCGACCCTATTTTTTTGATTTGAGGCCATTTCGGGGCCTATTTTGGAGGCGAAAGTTTTCTACACGCACTCAAGAAAACGCCCAGTTTTATGCTGTGCGACCACTATTCTACAGGTCAGTGAAAAGTTACCACAGAGATTGCATCGTATGCTTGTGTGCAGAGACATTGGGAGTTACAGAATCATCCTTGGTTCCTGTTTATGCAAAATCGTCACTAGGAAGTGACTGTGTGGTCAAATACCACTTTCGCCAGTTTTGCAGATTTGCCCTTGTGAGAGTAAAGCTGTGTTTTTTGCAGTGACAGAATTTTTTGCAGTGTTCTGTAATGGCGTCTGATTCTCTTTCACAGATTGTAACTGAAAAGCTTGACAAGAACAACTTCCAAGCATGGAAGTTTAGAATGACGAATTTCCTTATGGGAAAAGGATATTGGGAATTTGTTGCAAGAAATGAAGAAGAACCAGTTCTTCCTGATGTTCCCAATCAACAGCAAATGCAGGCATTTAAAGCATGGCATGAGAGAGCCAAGAAAGTTATGTATTGGCTGTCTATCAGCATTTCAGACTCTATGATTATGCATATTCAAGATGCAAGTACGCCAAAGGGGGCATGGGATACTTTGTCAAAAATGTATAGCATAAATACGCAAGCCAAGAAAATGCAGCTCAAGCAAGAGTTGCATAATGTGCAAAGAGAAAGTATAAGCATCAATGACTACCACATGAAGGTGAAGAAGATTGCAGATGCACTTGCTTCCATTGGGTCGCCTGTGGAAGATGATGATTTAGTTTCTGTGACCTTGAATGGTCTAGGAAAGGATTATGCACAGTTCCGAACATCCATTTCCGTCCGTGAAAGATTTCCTGATTTTGAGGAGTTGATTGCTCTTCTAATTTCTGAGGAGCAGAGAAATGGTGGTGCATCTTCTTCAGGAGGAACTTCAAAAGAAGCTGTCTTCTACTCAAATGCTGGAAGAGGTAGAGGCAGAGGTAGAGGAGGCCGATTTGGAGGCCGTGGTAGAAATCAGAATATGCAACAAACTCAAGAAAACCAGTCCTATGGAGGAGGACGTGGTAACTCTAGAGGCAGGGGGAGCCAAAGAGATCGTGGTGGATGGCAAAGAGGCCAAAATGCAAACATCAATGTTGAATGCTACTACTGTGGTAAAATGGGTCATATGGCTAAAGACTGCTATAAAAAGCAGAATGACATCATGAATGGGAAATTGCAACAAGGGAATTATGCATCTTCTAGTAGACAGGGTGATGACAGAAATGAGCATTTGTTTATGGTGCAGCACATGAACAATTCTGTGACAAGTGCAGAAGAAAGCAACGATGTATGGTATGTTGACTTAGGTGCATCAAACCACATGACAAGTCATGCAGAATGGATGGAGGATGCAAGGAAAATGGAAAAACCAGGATTTGTGGAGACTGGTGATGACACTGCACATCCTATTGTGCAGATTGGAAAAATTACTTTGTCTATGCAGGATGGGAAAAAGAAATACATGTCCGATGTATTTCATGTCCCGAATATCACAAATAATCTGGTTTCTGTTGGTCAAATGGTTGAGCAGGGCTTGCAGGTCAGATTTAATCCTCATGGATGCTTTGTTGAGGATATGAAAAATAAAGGTCGCTTGATAGAAAAAGGAAAGAAGAAGGGTAGAATGTTTACGTTGGATGCAGACATGCCTGAATTGAGTGCAGCAATGTTTGCACATGGAACCGATGTAGTTGCAGATATTGATATCTGGCATAAACGCATTGGTCATGTTAATGTACAACGACTTAAATCAATGCAGGCCCAAAATATTGTTGCAGGACTGCCTAAATTCAAGGTTGCAGAAATGCATAAGGTATGTGAAGCCTGCCAATTTGGAAAACAGGCAAGGAAACCATTTCCTAGACATGTTCAAGAGAGTAAAAAGCCATTGGAATTAATCCACTCTGATGTGTGGACTACTAAAGCTGCATCTCTTGGAGGCTGTCATTATTTTGTCACTTTTATTGATAACTATAGCAAAAAAGTTTGGGTGTATTTTATGAAAAAGAAAAGTGAAGTGTTTGGGCATTTCAAAACTCTTAAAGCTATGGTTGAAAAAGAAACAGGCCTACAAATAAAATGCCTAAGGTCAGATGGAGGGGGAGAGTACCTCTCAAATGAGTTTGCAAGGCTCCTGCAGGAGCATGGCATAAAGCAGCAATATTCATGCAGTCATACCCCACAACAAAATGGAATTGCAGAAAGGAAAAATAGGCATATTGGAGAGGTATCACGTGCCATGCTCAATAAAAAAGACATGCCAGATTTTTATTGGACTGAGGCAATTGCTACAGCAGTCTACATAATGAACAGGACTCCCATTGCAGTAATACATGGGATGACTCCAGAGGAGAGGTATACTGGTAGGAAACCAGATATTTCTCATTTAAAATTTTTTTGTTGCATTGCCTATGTACATGTGCCAGATGAGTTGAGATCCAAGTTGGATCCAAAAGCTGAGAAGTGCATCTTTATTGGTTATTCTCTGCAGCAAAAAGGGTATAGATGCTATAACCCTTCTACTCGTAAGTTTACAGTGAGCAGAGATGTTGTTTTTTATGAGATGAGTAGCTGGTATAAACCAGTAAATATGATTGATGATGTAGATGCACAAAATGGTAATGCTACACAGAATTCACAGCAGCAGTCACAAAATATTAGTGGACCTGGAGCATCCTCTAGCAGTGGTTCACATTCTTCACCATGGACAGGCAGATTGAGATCAAGAGAATCTTCTCAAAGCAATGCAGATAGTGGTATGCAGGTATCACGAAAAGGAAAAGAGAAGGTTGATCAGCCCATGATTGATGTGAATGCAGGTCACTCTTCTGTGGATGGTGAATCCAGTGGCTCAGAACAGAGCATTGATGATGAGTTGGGTATTCCTTCTATTGTTACACCTGGAGTAAGGAAGACCAGGGATGTTTTGAGAGCACCTGGGAGTGAACCTATTTTGCGCAGGTCTACGAGAGCTAGGTATCCTGTGGATAGGCTGAAATATGATGGATTTACAGTCATTCACTATGCATATATGGTCAAAGTGATACAGGAACCAGAACCCACTTCTTTTGAGCAAGCCATGGGAAAAGAAAAATGGGAGAAAGCCATGGATGAAGAAATGGATTCCTTGGAAGCAAATGCTACATGGGAATTGGTACCTTTGCCTAAAGGTAAGAATGCAATTGGCTGTAAGTGGGTTTATAAGGTGAAGCACAATGCAGATGGTTCTTTGATAAAATACAAGGCAAGATTAGTAGTCAAGGGGTATGCACAAACATATGGCATTGATTATGAAGAAACATTCAGTCCGGTTGCAAGGATGGCAACCGTAAGAGCAGTCATTGCTATGGCTGCATCAAAGGGATGGTCTTTACATCAGATGGATGTAAAGAATGCCTTCTTGCATGGTGATTTGCAAGAAGAGGTCTATATGGAGCAGCCACCAGGTTATGTGCATGCTGTTCATCCTAAGTTTGTTTGCAAGTTGAAGAAAGCATTGTATGGCTTAAAGCAAGCACCTAGAGCATGGTCTGACAAGATAGGACAGTATCTTGTTACTATTGGCTTTCAGATTTCCAAGGCAGATTTCTCACTTTATGTGAGAAAAACAGAGAAATGTATTATGCTACTTGTCATTTATGTTGATGATTTGATTATGACAGGTGACAGTGATGAAGATATCCTTCATGTGAAAATGCTATTGAAGCAGAAGTTTGAGATGAAGGATTTGGGAGAGCTGCGTTATTTCTTGGGCATTGAGGTGATTAGGTCACCAAGTGGGATACAGCTCTTGCAGAGGCAGTATGGATTGGACATGCTGTCCAAATATGGGATGATGGGCTATAAGCCTATTTCAGTTCCTTTGGAGCAGAATGTGAAGCTGAGCGCAGATGCAGGTGAGCTTCTGGAAGACCCTACTATGTGCAGACGCATAGTAGGAAGCTTGATTTATATGACTATTACCAGGCCAGATTTGAGCTATGTTGTTGGATTGGTAAGTCAGTTTATGTAGGCTCCAAGGAAACCACATTTGGATGCGGCTAGACGCATACTCAGGTATGTGAAGTCCACATTGCAGTATGGACTATTTTATGAGACTAGGGTTCAGATACAGTTGCATGGATACACTGATGCTGATTGGGCTGGTAGCATTTCTGATAGACAATCTACCAGTGCATATGTGTTCTCTTTTGGGAGTGCTATAGTCACTTGGAGCAGCAAGAAACAGTCTACATTTGCCTTGTCCAGCACAGAGGCTGAGTACAGGGGTGCAGCAATGGCTACATGTGAGGTAGCTTGGTTGCATAAGCTACTTTATGATATGCATCAGCCTATAGATGGGTCAGTTGTCATTTATTGTGACAACATGAGTAGTATATACTTGGCAAATAACCCAGTCTATCATGCTAGAACAAAGCACATTGAGGTGCATTATCACTATGTGCGGGAGAGGGTTTTACTAGGTCTTATTGATCTAGTTTATGTCAGCACAGAGGATCAGGTAGCTGACATATTCACGAAGGCATTGGGCGCAGAGAAGCTGCGCAAGTTCAAAGACCTGCTTGGTGTGCAGGAATTGGGATTGAGCTCAAGGGGGAGTGTTGAGATATCGAGCTCCACTCGTGATACGCCAGGGTGACCGTTGTGTATTTATGTCACCGACTTGTCAGTTGCAGATGCGTTTGGTACACCGCCCATGAATAATAGCTACATGACAGCTATCCTTATCTACTCTAGTTCATGGCTCAGTTAGTATATCACCATAGTTAGTTGAGTTTGGTTTGAGACCCATATATAGGGTTCTTCTATTTCTTTGTACTAGAGTTCTTTTTGGCTTACACAACTAAGAAGAGGAAAACTGTTTTCAGCCTCCATCTCTGTGTGTATTCCCCCATTGTGCAAGCAAGAAAGCTTCAAGTGAGACTCGGGGTGGAACTGAATGCCAGGGACGAAGAAAGGCAACGAGGCATGGAGGAGCAGGAGAAGAAGCTCAAGCGCCTAACAGATCAGCTGACCTCTAAACGAGAAGAACAAGAGAGGCTAGTTAGGGAACTAGAGGATTATGGACAACAAGAAGAGGGTGAAGACACTGGCACGCCGCCTTGCTCTAATAGAAAAAGAGAAAATCATCACAGAGATCAAGGTGGAGGCAGCCCAAGTGGCCTTCAGCACTCAACAGAAGGCCTTCCTTGATACCATCTTGGACGCCACCCACACAGCACAAGGAGAGCCACTGGAAGCAGTGCAGAGGAAGCTCGGCATGGCAAGAAGAGCCCTACACACTGGACTATAGATGCCACCACTACCGGCGCAGGTTAGTAGGCTGAGTTTGGAGGAACAGTGGAAATACCTGATGTGGGTCGGTCTAACCCCCCAGGAGATAGATGCCCTCGGGTTCCAGGAAGAAACAATACACGCAGAACGATAGGGGGAAGAAGTAGAGCTGGAAATCAATGTGAATCGATTCAGGGAAGACGTGGTCCCGCAACCCTCCTCGCCACAGGCCCAAGATCCACCACAAGAAGATCCAGCTGCTACAGAAAGAGAAGCCATCTCTAAAGAAAGGCAAAAAAAGCTAGTGGAGGAGGCCAAACAGAAACTGAGAGCCAAACCAGCCGTGCTACCATCCGCGCCTCTCCCTCCGTGACCAGATGATCTTCCCGCAGGATTCTACGTAGAAGTGGTGGTGTGGGAGGTGCAGGAACTAGCAAAGGAGCCATTCTCCTTCAGTTTCATCCTACCCAACAGTCTACGGAGGGTCCTGCCTCTCAAAGTGATGGACGAGGTGATCATGGTCGGTGGCCGATTGGGGAAAAAATGGCTGGAAGAGCGGGAAAAGACCCCAACCTCTTGGGGCATCGAAGCAGCTGACTACTGGCAAGAAAAAATTTTTGAAATCCCCCACACTGTACAAAACTATAGGAGCCAACCCTTGTGGAGGAGGCGAGTATGCAACATAAGCATGCTCGCCTGGATGGCTTTTTGTAATACCCTGCTGTTCGAGTGGAACGACCCTACTTACATGGCGTACCCTCGAAGGATAGGCGTAGATTTTGATGCCACCCTCCACGGGCGGTATGACTTTCCCGTCATTTATAACTCCACTGTAGCATCCTTTGACAACGCCCTTCTTTTTACCGCGGAAAGTCTAGACAAGTCTATGATGTGCTTCCTTGCGGACTTTTCCTCATGTCCTGACCCCGTTTTTATAACCACGTGTAACTATCTTAGGCTACTTAGGCTACTTCTTAAGCACGACCCGACTCCACAAGAGTGCGGCCTGCTTCCCTTATTCTTTGACCCTAATGCTATAGATAATTGTGCCATGGCTCGTCTCATGATGAGGGCTAGTCTCCTTCCCTCTTTTTGCCTAGCCCTCTTAGAGGACATGAACGACAGCCAATTCACTAGATGCAACCACCCCTTTCTCTCCACTACCTCCCTTCATGTCCGCATGAATCTAAAAGATTACATGCAGAGTCGCCAATTTTTGAGCAAGTCTCTCCGCCCCCCTTCTCCTCCTCATTCCGACTAAGACACTTAGGCCTACGTATCATCTCAAAAAAAAAAAGAGAGAAAAAAAAAGCACCACAGTCACTGCCCTTAGGGTTCTCCCTATTCCCCTCCCCCACTTCACGCTTAGGGCACATCAAGGGCAGGACTTCCAGACCTGTCACCCTAAGCTCGCACCGCACCTCCAACGAAGCACAAGCTGGGTCCTCAAGTGTGGGACGTCACCAAGGCTTGCCCAAGGTTAGACCCATCTCCCAGTTCCACTGCCACGAGCACAACACACTACACGGCAAGCAACACACCCCTTAGGGAGGGCACAACTTTTCTTGCAGGATATGTTCGACTCTCAAGAAATGGCTACCCGCGGAAGACCATCACCCATGGCACCCTTTCATGACCCAAAGCGTGCCGGCCTCCAGCCATCCGCCTGGTGCTAATGGCCACCATGATCAAACCAGGTCGAGGTAAAACTGCCATTGGCATAAATCTTGGAACTGCATCGTCCAATGATCCATGCCTAACGCCTCAAGATCCACGGATAGCTTATTGATTCCACTGGCCTGAGGACCTTCAAATCAAAGACACGGATCTTCAATCGAAGCCACGGGTTTTCAAGCCAAACAGAGTTCGAAGGGTTTTCCCATAATAAATCCCTCCAATACCATCATCATAAGGGATCGCTTATTGCTTCACGCGTTTCTCATACTCAAAAGACGACCGGCTACATAACCAATGCCACAACCGTGTGACAGATGCTGAGTATCTTCATGGAGCCTAGAGTATGCCGAAATCTCTCCGGGTCATCATCCCTAACCACCCACCTACCTGTTCCGCCTAATAGCTGACCTAATTTGCCACTATGTCCCCCCGCAGTGCCATGGGACTGGCACTTGGCTAGGAGGGGGGTAATGTTACCGTGTTTCCGACCGCGTTACCGCAACAAAAAAGGCGTAGGAAACTGGAAAGAAGGGAAAATAGCAAAAAAGGCACATGATAAAAGCAGAAAAAAATAAAAGCAAAAAAAGGTGCCTTGACTAGAAACCAATCCTTGAAAAATTCAAATGTTCGGACACGACCCTCAAGAGGCTTCGGTGTCGGGCCATGGCAACAAAAGAGGAAAAGGCGCACCATTAAAATGCGGAAGCGCCCCAAATCTGTGTAAAAGAGTGCCAGGCTCGCTCCTGTGCAAATTCTATGCAGTAGTGGGAATAGGATAAATTAGAATGGTGGGAAATGGGAAAAAGGGCCTAGGCTACGGTCGGCCATGTAAAAGAGGAAAAAGGGGATGACCGCCCAAAAGGGATTTAGGGTTTTGTATATAAAGTTGAAAAATTAATGAGAAGCTCATTCTTTGGTGTGTGGCAAAAATATTCTTCTTCTTCCTCTCTTCTTCTCTCCTTCTTGCTTGTGTGTGCTCTTGAGAGAGGGAGTGTGAGAGTGTAAGGGAGTGAGAGTGACGGATCAAGAGGGTGAAGCTCTTCACCATCTTCTCTTCTCTTCTTCCCTTCTCTTCTCTTCTCTTCTCTTGCACGCGCGGCTATGGAGGATGGATCTTGGAGATGGAGAAGGCTTGAGGATGCTTGAGCTAGCATCAAGAATCGTGGAGCTACCAGAGTGCAAGAGAGAGAAGGATTCTCGATCGGGCATCAAGATAAGCTCACAACACTTGTAGCATCGACGGCGCATCGGCTAGGTGAGAGATAGCCATTAGAGCTCGCTTGGAACGCTTGAAACAATAAGCGGTCCGTGGGTCTTGGCAGTTGAGCGAAAGCTCCCACAGATGCTGTTTTAGTTTTTGTGAAGCATTAGAATGATGTTGTTTAAGTTTTTTGTATTTGTCTTTTTAAGAAGAAATTGATTTTTATGGAATATCCAAAGTTATTTTTGGATTTACGTTATGAAAAATGAATGTTTTTCTAACTGATAGGCTAATTGCCTTCGTTGTATACTTCTACAAAAGTTATTGTGCCCTCATAGGTGGATGTTTGGTTACACACTAAACCTCCCCCAAGGTTAGTGGCTAGATCCCTTCACTAAGGGGATAGTTTGAGCGTGGTGGAGGCTAGGACAATCCCCATGTATAAGAGGTCTCTTTGTAGGAAGAACATTATGCTAGGAGGCACAAGTGTGCTAGGGTTCTCTAGCCATATATCCCTTAGGTTTGTTGAGGATTGGCCTAACCCCTATGAGCCTAGGATGAGCTTATTGTAAGGTCTTATTTTCTTTTCTCTCTTTCTCTCCCTCTCTCATTTCCTCTCCCTCCCTCACCCTCACCCTCTCTTTCTCTCTTTCCCTATTAGGTTTAATGATTTTTCTCTCTTTTTCTCTCTCCTCTCCCTCTCTCATTTTCTTTTCTCTCTCCTCTCCCTCTCTCATTTTCTTTTGCTCTCTTCCTCTCCCTCTCTCATTTCTTCTCCCTCCCTCACCCTCTCTCTTTCTTTCTCTCTTCCCCTATTATGTTTAACTTTTTTTCTCTCTTTTTCTCTCCTCTCCCTCTCTCATTTCTTTTTCTCTCCCCTCCCTCTCTCATTTCCTTTTTCTCTCTCCCTCTCCCTCTCCCTCTCTCATTTCCTCTCCTTCCCTCTCTCTTTCTCTCTCCCTCCCTCTCCCTCTCCCTCCCTCTCTCTTTTCCTCTCCCTCCCTCTCTTTCTCTCTCCCTCCTCTTTCTCTCTCCCTCCCCATCCCTCTCCCTCCCTCTTTCTTTCCCATTTCCTTTCTCTCTCTTTTCCTCTCCCTCCCTCTCCCATTTCCTCCCTCTCTCTCTCCCTCTCTCTCTCCCTCTCCCTCTCTTTCTATCTCATTTCCTCTCCCTCTCTCAATACACACGAATTTATATACCAAAAACAAGTAGAAGAGAGAGAAAACTCCCTCTCCCTCTCTCATTTTCTCTCCCTTCCCCTCTCCCTCTCCCTCTTTCTCTCTCCATCCCTCTCCCTCTCCCTCTCATTTCCTCTCCCTCTCTCTCCCTCTCCCTCTCTTTCTCTCTCATTTCCTCTCCCTCTCTCAATACACACAAATTTATATACCAAAAACAAGTAAAAGAGAAGACAAAACTCCCTCTCCCTCTCTCATTTTCACTCCCTCCCCCTCTCCCTCTCCCTCTCTTTCTCTCTCTCTCCCTCCCTCTCCCTCTCCCTCTCCCTCTCTCAATACACATATTTTATACCAAAAACAAGTAAAAGAGAGAGAGAGAAAACACCCTTTCCCTTGCTTATTTTCTCTCCCTCTCCCTCTCTTTCTCTCTCCCTCCCTCTCCCATTTCCTCCCTCTTCCTCTCCCTCTCTCATTTCCTCTCCCTCCCTCTCCCTCTCCCTCTCTTTCTCTCTCATTTCCTCTCTCTCTCTCAATAGACACAAATTATACAAAAAACAAGTAAGGGAGAGAGAGAAAACAAAAAAGCAAAGCTAAATGGACAATGCACTCACCGTAAAGACTCGAAGAAGGGTTTGGCGGCTCCTCTTCGAGATAGCGGCTCCTCTTCGCCCTCCGTACACCTCCTCCTCTTCTTCGCGAATGGCGGCGGTGGTGGCAGTGGCAGCGACGATGGTGAGAAGCTTTCTTTCTCTCTTTCTCTCCCTCTCAGCAAGATGGTCGCTCTCCCTCTTGCTCTTTGTTTCATGAATACACGAAAAATGACGCGCTCGAGTTTCGGCCCACATTTTTTGCTCTGGGTATTGTCGCTATTTGCGTCACTATTTATCGTCACTAACGCCTGTCGCTATAGGTTCATATCCTTGTAGTGAACGAAAAGACTGATTCTAGGTATCTTTTTGTAGTACTACTTCAAGTTTATTCTTTTTTAAGAAATTAATCTACATGTGACTATCCTCATAAATTTAATTTTGAAAAATGATAAGTTTAGAGAATAATTTCAAAATATTCATAGTAACTATAGTTTTATTGCAAACTCATTGTTATCATTCGGCAATCTGTCATTGTGTTGAATCACCACAACTTCTAGTTGGCATACAACCACTGTAACTTTGAGTTGCACAAGTTCCAAGGCTTCAAGTTGCATTTTAGCCTCGAGACGATCCTAAGCTTTATCTGTCACTTTGTTTATACTCTCTATACACCATTTAGGAGACATAGGAATAGTCATTAGGACACGATATTCATGAGCACACGGAAACAATCTCTAAAAACGGTGCATGCTATTCAAAGGGTAGAATAGGGGTATAACAGTGCTCATGATTTTTTTTGAGTTATTTCAAAAAATTTGGCAGCTTCAAATCACTTTCCAAGGATGTAGGTAGAAATCGAGGCTTAGAATAAAGAGATAGGAAGAGAGAGAAGGTAAATAGGCTTTAAGAGAGTTAAGGTATTAGTAGCTTATGGAATATTATAGCCCACATTAATTAAGGAGAAGGATTTATATAAAATTTTCGAGAGTGGAAGAAAGAAGGAGCATGACATACTTCTCTTTATTTTTGTTTCCTTACCTTTTTAAAAAACTCTTTTTTTGTGTTTGAGTATACCATGCTTTCCTCCTAATTTGACATAATTTTAGTTAACCTTGCAAAGAGTGCCATTCTCAACAAAGCATTCTTCTTTTTTTGTCTTCCTATTTTTACTTAAAGTAAAATTTAATTTTTTTTCCACCCTCATTCTATTTATCTCTTGTTCCTATTATTTTATGATTGCAAATATACTTCTCTCGTTATCTCTTTGTGTATATGGCCTAGTGTGATAAGCTGTAAAATTATAGAATGAACAATTTTGTAACATACTAACACAATATTAGTGAGTTTGGGAATCTCCTAATTCCCATTTTTTGAATACTAAAAATGTGGCACCTGGATAACATATCCATAAGTTTCTCAAAACCATATGATATGACCTATCATTGAAAAGCACTTGAAAAATGGAATCTATTGAGCTATAGATCGCTCAATTCGGAGATATAGTGTTCAAGTTATGAAAAATCCAAAGATTTGACCACATGTCCCAAACTTATGGGAAATTTTCATATTTCCCAATATGGTGTTTACTCATCTTAATTACGTGAGAAGTAACGTTTTAGTAGTCACCTAGAGTTTACCTTCTAGTCATCGCCATCCCTACTCTAACTAGAATGATAGAACTTTGTTCAGCTAGTTAACCCTAGGTCTACTCCATAGGGAAAGCGTCTTGTTGTTTCCCATGGAGGACCGACTTGAAGGTTCCTAATTGATCTAACAATCACCTATCAACAACTAGCTCACATCCAGAGGTATCCTTCGAGAGGCTTCTTATCAGGAAGGAGCAACTATCATTACCCTTGGTTCATGGAGTACAACGTTTTTTTCTAGTAGCAGACTACAGATTTATGAATTTCCTCGCAGTGCTCTAGCACAACCACCATACATTTCCCCTAAGATAATTTACAATTCCGGTTCTAAGACAAAATCCTAGGTAAGCCAACGAATTGACCCTTCCTAGAGTTTCTTCTAGCATTTATTTTATGGAAAATCTCTCAGCTAACCAAGACCACCCTGCCATAGGACTGGATTCGTCAAGAATCCATCAATTCGCTTCTCTCTATGGAAGTTCTTAGTTATCTAATTACCTACCACATTACATGAAACATATAAAAATAACTTCATTAATTAAAATCCCTTTATGCACAGTTGTTCGTTTACGTAATTTACTCACATACAATCAGAATAAAACAAATTCATTGACTATATTTCATAATGTGTGTTCTCTTTCCCGTACAGGAGAAAAATTGCAATTTCAGGTGCTGCCTCATCCAGTGCATCTACACGTCACCAAGATCAAATCAGCCTATAGCTAGCATCTATAGGCATCCTAAGTAGAACTTGGGCCATACAAGGAACCAAGTAGTTCCTAGGTGTGAAAAGGATTCACTAGCAAGAGCCCCCTTGGCACCCTAACCACCTCCTACTTAATACAATCCTTGCTGAGAGACCTCTCGCCATTCGAGCCGGTCCATGCTTTCGCGGTAGTAAAAACATCTCCTCTTGGTATGGGGATTCAACATCTATCCTTGGGGGAGGTATAGGGCTCCTCAATTTTTATATGTTCCAATACTTAATTCAATCAAGATATAATCTAGAAAATCACAACCAAGATTGATGTCTTCAAGCAATTATGACTTCAATCAATCATGCAACTTTCAAAAAAACCTGTGGTATCACGATTGGTAAAGGGTTGTTATCTGTGCCCGTGATTCTGTTACTAACTCCCGTGCTTACAACTCCAACTGTTGCTTCCATGTTAGTAGGGGCATTCGTGATTTTTTCTTTTGAATTCTTTTTGTTCAAGGCCATGACGAAAATATGATTCATAGAAGAAGAAAAACACGGCAGTAATATCAGCTAGCAAAGGTGTAAGACTCAAGATGATGATGATGGTTATTGCGGGATTTAATGATGTAGGCCTCGTGGATGGTTCTTCTTACTTCGTGAAGAGCAATACTTCCCTCTCTCTCACCTTGGTAATCAAGGGTAGGAACAATGGTAGCTCTTTCTCTAGTATAGAGTAAGAGTGAGAGAATAGGTACGATCTCTCTCTTTCTAATAGACGAAATAGGGACGAGAGTAGAGGTATGACTTTTAACCGGATTGATAGAATAGGATAAGGTTCTGCAATGTCTTCTCTTCTTATATTAGAGTAGAAGAGGATGAGAGATCTTCAATGTATCCCCTTCCTTGGGTTGAATGGAATGATATCTCTTCGTCTCGCGGAATAGAGTCTCCTCCTTTCTCGATCAGCATCTTGTCCTCCTCAAGATTGCTCTTCTTTCTTCCTCTCTTGGTATGGAGCTAAATGTCAAACAAAATTCGTGCGGGGGTTCATGAAGTCGTTCACCGTGGGGACGGGAATTTGTTGTCGATCTTCAAAAATAGGCAAGAAGCTTTAAGCTCAACTCAAGCCAATCTCGATAGTAACTCAAGATGTTGGAACTTTGATGTAGGTGAGGGGCTTAAAGCACGTCCTCAAACTTTCTCTCCGAAATTTGATGTAGGTGAGGGACTTAAAGCACGTCCTCAAACCTTCTCTTCGAAATTCGATGGCAAGATCAAAGAAGACAAGGGATAAAATCTCAACCTCAAGCCTTACACACACACGTGATTTTTTTAATGGCCCTTCTCCCCTTTTATAGTTTTTCTCCACTTCCTCTCATGTGTGTTTTTTTTCTTTTCTTTTTTCATAAAAGCTTAAGACATTTAGCTTTAAAGCTTATGTTTTTTTTCACTATTTTTATTTTTTATGCCATTTGTCTGTCTGCAACTTATTTGGATCATAAATTTGTTATATAAACTCTGAATATATTTGTTTGGGTACTCAAAATGATGAAAATGCATCTAGTCGACAAGCTAGGGCGAATTGAATTGCAAAAATCTATCAAAAATAGGTAAAAATGATAATTTTTATAAATCACATCATTTTTTTCCATCTTTTATCTTGGACGACTTATTCCATTCAAAATAAGTCAGTATATGTTTGGATCAATCTAAAATGAAAATTAAGTTATCTAAACATGATACTAGAGATTTCAAACTATTCTAGTAAACTAGTCTTGCTCCTTGTAAATCCTGTAGAGATTTTGTAGTTTTTTCATGTGTTGACATACATCATCACATATGCGCACATTAAAATAAACTAAGTAATGGGGACACACTACAAGATATAGGCCTTATACCGATGTTAAAAGCGACGAAAATATTCATTAAAAAAAATTTCCTTGTCGTCATAAAAAGCGGCGTCATTGGCGACGCCATAGAATAGTCGGTATTAGCGTCCCATTTGCGTCATTTTTAACGATGCTTTGCGATGCATTTTGCAATGCTAATAGCGATGCGTGCAGTAAATTTGTGACGCTAATAGCGGCGGTAATATGGAAAAAAAATTTGTGACGACCATACAAAATAGTTTCAGAAATGTGTATAGTGCTCATGTAAATAAAGACAAAGTGTACTTAAATCATAACATTGATATATGAAATAAATGCATAATCGCATAATGAAAGCGACGGGTACAATCATGGCAAGATACTATTACTACATAGAAAATGTCTAAACAGATCATGTGACCAAAAAAGAAGGGTGTGTGAGCTCCAGGGATCCAAGGGCAAGCTATAGATCATCGCCATCCAAAACCTCGTCCCGTCTCGCAAAGGAGCATTGAACGGACTCTGCAAAAAAAAAAAACTACACATCAATCCACTATACAATAATGCATTCTAATTAAATATGGTAACTACGGACAAGAAAGATAAGTGACTTACAGGGCCGCTTGCGTCCATAAAATCGGTCAATCAATGCAGTGAGACTATGTATCTCTGCATATCGAGTCTCAAGGTCGGTGGGATCACGATTTATAATGAAGTGCTGCAAAGAAAAAAAAATACAACTATTAGAAACACAATTGTTAGTACAAAGGATATTGCAAAAAAAAAACCAAGCAAAACAAAAGAAAAACTTACAAAGTCCTCCAGATATGTCCTGTGGCCGCCACTCCCAAGATGATGGATCACTCTGACCTCTAGTCATGCCCTCACCGCCTCGCGCTACTGTCTCCAATGTCCTAGAGAATCTGTAGCCTCCTCCCTGAGTCGGCTCCAGTCGTCCGCATCTAACAACTCGGGCTTTGAAGTCCCACTCTTGAGTGCCTCGCGTGCATTCGATCATCTGTGTGACATACCAAAAACTTATCATGCAAAGATGCTACTATGTAGTCATTGATCCCCTCCGATATGTTCTTTCAATGATCCAAGATGTGTCGAAAAACTTGTTGGCACAACTCTCATGTGAGCCATCACCCTTCCCCCCTCATCATTCATGATGATGGCTCCTGACCTATCATTTACAAGGTAGGCATACCCCTCTGGGGTATGCCTAAAATGGGTCCTCTCCCACCTACGACCATGCTCTTGGGCATATCCAGAAAACCCTTATACATTTGGTGTATCGACTAGGATAGTATCTATCGGAGTAGCATCCATAGGGATGCCACCTGCTGCAGACGGCTGAGGAGTGAGTGAAGTAGATACCCCCACATGTGTGACCAATCCCAGAGGTGACACAACTCTAGTAGAACGACGAGATGGAGACACCGCGTCCGTACCTCCACAACAACCACATGAGCCACACTCTCTCGAACCACCATAAGAGCGAGTAGCACATGTATCCTAAGCTGACCGCGGGCTCACTGCATCTGGATCTCTGCAACATCCCCCTGAATCACTCCCTCCATCTCGCCCAAGTTTAGAGCGTCGACCTCGTCCGCTAGAACCTGAAGCATCAGATCGTGTCGAAGTAGATCTAATAGAGTGGCCTAATGGTGTCCGATATAGCTCCTGGTCCGCCATGTCTCTGAATCTCGCCATCTGATCTGGAGACATACGCATGAAGATCTCCTACAACTCCTCATCGCTCATCCCTCGACTCATCCTGATGATCTAAACATCCACAAAGGTCACCTATACAGATAAAAAACGATGTTAGCATAATCAATATAAATCATACAAAGCACTGTAATATAAATCTTTAAAAAATGATCTTACTTAAAATGCATCTTATGTACCCTTATAAGAGATTCCTCAAGGAATTGAGTAGATGGATGCTCCAAGTATGAAGTATTCTATGGTCCTATGTCAATCTCTTGACACAACTCCATATACACTAGAAGGTCGACAGACATGCCACCAGGATGAGTCCACCTCGTTCTCAAAGAATTCTTGGGCTCTTGTATTTTCATCATTGTTACCGGATGTTGGCTCCTCTACATGCTCCAAGCTTTTGGTGGCCTCCATCCCTTGCAATATCGACCCCTCTATTTGCATATTGTCCTCATCTATGCTCAGAACATCGCTTTGATCATATACTCTTGCACTTCGAGGAGCTAAAGATATAACATACCACCATCGAGGTTGTCGGAGGTTTGGATAGAAAATTTCATATTCACAATCACGTACAAGAGATATTTAACTATTGTGACATATACCATGTCGTAATACAATTAAAAAATACATACGTTCATGCACATATTCACAATGGACCAGCAACAAAAACGTGTCACGTAAATCCGTTCATTTTTTTTTTCAATCTATTTCGAGAAATCCAGATGGACCTCATCGAGCTGTTGCTCCAACTCCTTCAAGTACCACTTTGAACCACTGCACATTGAATAGTATCATGGAGAAGCTACGGTAATCCACCATAACAATACTTTGCAAGTTTCCAAAATACTCCATCTCATCTATAACCGTGTTTGGATCCGTTGCTCGTCGTTGGCTCTCCTGCTCGAACCTTGCCATAATACCACAGTCCATTGTGGAGCGCATTTTGTCAATACGCTCCACACGAAAATACCGTCCGCGACCATGCTGCACTATATAATTTGTATTGTACATTGAAACACTCAAATTAGTTGTCACATATAAAATATAAATACCACAAATCCTAAACACGTCATCACCTTTGGACTACATCCCCTCGAGAATTTTCACTTCTCCATTGAGACCTCCACCCCTTTGCGAGATGATGCAGTCAAAGCTCCATGCAACCATTGCATTGACATGAATCGTGGCATCTCCTCCATGCCCTCGGGATATCGAATCCGTTGATGGTGCATACTATGTCGAAATTCAGGTCGCGCTTCCTCTCGATCTTACCTAGCTTGCTAGTACCTAGCGAGCCATGTCTCCATAGAGGCATGGTGCAGTATACAGAAGCGATTCACTTTCTCCTCCATTGCAACATCCATTCTTTTTTCTACCCCATTTTCAACCACCACATCTCCGGTCAGTCTATCATCATCCTTCAGCGACCATAGCATACTGTTGTCTGAATCCACCGTTGGTAGCCATTGTGAAATATGCACTAGCGCCTCAGACACCAACCAACATTTAGCCATACTACCTTCTAGCCGAGCTCATCACACAAAGCCTTTCAGGGTTTTCATGAAGCACTCCAAGAACATCCATCGTGTATGGACAGGTCCAGCAATCTCCACTTCATCTGCAATATGCACAAGAAGGAAAATTTGTATCATGAGCATGCTAATAGATAGGTATTTCTCAAAGAGACAGACCATCTCCACTGCTCCCCGCCTTGCGGATTCAATAGAGGGCGTCTTAATCTCCTTCAGTGAGATCCATTGCACTAAAGTTGACAACCTGTAAATTGCCCCGTGTATTTCTGGAGTAAGGCATCTTGCAATCGTGATCTGTAGTATAAACTACCACAAATGAGAAAGCATTATGAATGACGACTACACTCCAAATAGCAAAATACACAAGTCACTTATAATCCATTCGTAGTACAAACCTGACATATCTTATGCCAATCATGGAATTTTAGCCCTGATAATTGGTCTTTCGAAAACATAGACCTAAGAGAGCACATCATACCCATCGGAGTGCACATATACTTGACTATTTGCTTCACAATACACTCTTCTTTAGTGGACAAAACCCAAGGAGTGCGAGGTAGCTGCAAGCAACCATGAGCACTCGACTGCAGCCAAAGCGCCTCCATCTTACCTACCTCCTTCAAATCCATTTGTGCCCTTATAGTGTCTCTCTTTCCTGTGATGTGGTCCTATAGCAAGTTACCCACGTTCTTGAAAATATGCATGGGATCCAACAAGTGGTTAATCTATAAGTGGGTCCAATATGGCAACTTGTAGAAAACTGAGAACCATCGCATTCCATTTGGATGTGACTCCATGTGGACCATTTTCAGCTCGTACCAGCTTGCGACATTCATACGTGTTGAAGGTCATCCAAGAAAACCTTCCATGTGTTTATGAACCTCTGGCAAGAAAGCGACATGTCCTTGATATACCATCTTCATGGTTCGTGACCTTCGAGAGTCTAACTGTGGCCCATACAATGAACATGCAACCTGAGGTAACCAGACATGTCCCAACACCTCTATCCAGTGAATACAAACTTGAACGAGCTATGATAGATATTACCAATGAGAATGGAAGCCTCCTTACTTGAGCACTCTCCGAATCCCAGAAAGTCATGCATCGTCCACATGAGAATGGCTCGAATATTGGTGGACCGTCAACCATCGTGCTTGCTCATATCTTGCACGGTGACCCCCTCCTCCCACAAAATCTTAAGCTCATCAACTAATGGATGAAGATACACGTCCATAATTTTTACTTTGTAGCGGCCGAGAATGAGTAAGCTAAGGATGAGATGTCCTTTCTTCGTAGAAAGCCATGGAGGGATATTATAGTTGACAAGGACTATAGGCCACACACTGTAAGTTTGGCGTAGACCGAATGGGTTCACTCCATTGCAAGACCGAGCTGAAGATTCCTTGGCTCTCAGAAAAAGCCTGGGAAGGTAGAGTCCATGTGGCTCCATGCACATGAATCCACTGATATTCGTTGAACTCCATCTGTGGACCTATTCTGTGCATGCCATATTGTCAAGCTCACCATGCCGAATGTACGAAACATGTTTATGCGGGGGATAAGTAAAAAGTGTCTAATAACTTTTTGAGGAATGGTTTGTTCTTACAAGTCCTGCCAATACCTGTGAGCACCACACTTTGAACATGTCTCCATAGTCTTGTATTCTCCTCAAAATAGTATGCAATCGTTGATACATGTATGGATGTTGTTGTAGTCCATGCCAAGCTTTCGTAAAACATGTCGTGCATCATCATGAGACTCAGACATGATATTTGTAAGTGGTAATATATGATATTTTAGAAACTTTTAAAAAATCATAAAACACCTTGAAAAAGCACAAATGTTTTTAATGATAGTGCCGAAAAGAAATCAATGAAGAGTACATACAAGGTACCTGATCAAGTCGGTCACACTCGCATCGCTTCATCCATATTTTGCTTGCACACTTAGGAGTGCAAGCAGTGTCTTCAGGTGAGATACTTGGCACCCATCATATAATGGCATGGATGCTTTCTCTCTAAGTAGATCAGAAGTCTCGACATCCGTGGACATCAATGCATCGATCATTGCCTCCATCTCAGGCTCCAAGATTGTAGGTAAGTCTCGAAGGTTGCATGTCTCCTCTAGTACTAATGGTATAGATTGGATAGTACCTTCCAAGTGGTGGATTGGCTCAGGCACTCCATTCATCACATGCCCATGAACTCTTCTAACTGGCTACAAAGGGTGCACTCCTCCTTGGGACAAGACGTCACCTCCCTGGATAGAAAATTTGCCAGCCACACCCAATCTTTTTGTATATGGTATTCAATTAGCTTACGAATATAATGCATGATTTATATAAACTTTTCTTACCATTTGCTCAAAATCTAAGATCACATAATCAATGATCTCAAATTGAAACTTGACGAAGCATCGTACGTGTTCTATAGATAATCAAAGTTTTCATCTAATTGCCAGCTTACATTGAGAGCAAGGACATGGGATACGCTGATTAAGCTATGCCTCGCGACTTGAACATCATGACCTTCATAGTTTTCTATTTGTCTACGTTACGATAAAAAAATTATTTTTATTATCATTATTTTTTTCATTCTTAAATTTTTTGAGAAGGAATTTCTTCTCTTGTAACTCACCAAAAATTAACGTATGTAAAGTCTCCACCTACCCACAAATTAACGTATGTCGGAGTGTTTCCTGTCTCGTGGTATTGCACCGGACCTCGCCACCACTCTCTCTTTGTTTTTTATACATTCATTATCTCCTCTCCTTCCATCTCTCTCTCTCTTTCTTTTTCTTTATTATGTTGTATGTTTATTCCCTCTCTCGTTCATTCTTCCTTTTTCTCTTCCTCCCCCTCTCTCATTTCCTTTAACAAAACATATATCTCTCTCTACTATCAATTTCCTTAAACAAAACATCTCTCTCTACCACTACCACTACCACTACCACTACCACCACCACCACTACTACTACTACAAACAAGAAAAGAAGAAAAAACTACTACTACTACCATTACTACAACAACAATAACAAAAAAGAAAACTAAACAACAATAAACAAGAAAATAAAAAAAACTATTACTACAACAACAATAAACAAGAAAACCACTACTACTACTACCACTACTACAACAACAATAACAAAAAAGAAAACTAAACAACAATAAACAAGAAAATAAAAAAAACTATTACTACAACAACAATAAACAAGAAAACCACTACTACTACTACAACCATGACTACGACGGCTATGACTACGTCTATGACCACGACTACCACTACCACTACCACTATAATAAATAAGAAAAGAAAAAAAAATAACTACTACTACCACTACCACCACTACTACTACTAATACAATAACAACAAACAAGAAAAGAAGAAAAAACTACTACTACTACTACTACTACTACTACTACTACTACTACTACTACTACTACTACTACTACTACTACTACTACTACTACTACTACTACTACTACTACTACAAACAAGGAAACTACTATTACTACTACTACAATCACAACTACGATGACTACGACTACCACAACAACTCTCTCTCTCTCTCTACCACTACCACTACCACTACCACTACAATAAGCAATAATAGAAGAAAAATCAACAACAACAACAACAACAACAAACAAGAAAAGAAGAAAAAACTACTACTACTACCACTACTACAACAATAACAAACAAGAAAACTAAACAACAATAAACAAGAAAAGAAAAAGAAAACTACTACTATTACTACTACAACAAATAAGAAAACCACTACTACTACTACTACCATGATTGTGACGACTATGACTACCACAACAACAAACCACTACCACTATAATAAATAAGAAAATAAGAAGAAAAAACAACAACAACAACTACTACTACTACAATAAACAAGAAAAGAAGAAAAAACTACAATAACAACAATAACAACAAACAAGAAAACTAAACAATAATAAACAAGAAAAGAAAAAAAAAATACTACTACTACAACAACAACAAACAAGAAAACTACTATTACTACTACTACAATCATGACTACGACGACTACGATCACGACTATGATTACCACAATAATAAAATAGAAGAGAAGAAATTAAACAACAACTACTACTATCACTACCACTACCACTACTACTACTACAACTACCACAACAACAACAAATAAGAAATTAAACAACAACTACCGCTACCGCTACCACTGCCACTTCCACTACCACTACCACTACCACTACCACCACAACAACAACAAACAATAAAAAAAGAAAAGAAAAAATAAAACAACAATAATAATAACAACAACCTCTCCCTCCTTCTCTGTCTCCCTCCCTCTCCCTCTCTTTCTCTCTTTCCCTATTATGTTTAATGTTTTCTCCCTCTCTCTCTCGTTCCTTCTTTCCTTTTCTCTCTTTTTCTCCCTCTCTCATTTCCTCTCCCTCTCTCAATACACATGATTTTTAACAAAAACAAGTAAAAGAAAAAGAGAAAAAATAAAAACAAAGCAAGAAGGAATAATGCACTCACCGTAAAGGCCCGAGGATGGATTCGGCAGCTTCTCTTCGCGATGGCGGCTCCTCTTCATCCTCCGTACACTTCCTCCTCTTCTTCGCGAATGGCGGTAGCGGCGGTGAGAAGCTTTTCTTCTCCCTCTTTCTCTCTTTCTCTCCCTCTCCCTCTCAAATGCAAGATGGAGTTCACTCTCCCTTTCGCTCTCTCTTTCGTTTGTTCGCACAAAATAACGCGCTCGGGTTTCGGTTTGCATTTTTTCGTTTGAGCACCATCGCTATTTGCGTCGCTATTAGCGTCGCATTTGCGTTTGCATCGGAAAGCACCGTCACTATGCCTCCGTATCCTTGTAGTGACATTACCTTCTTCCCTCCTTAGATAAATCGAGATGTCCTCATCTCGAGAGAAACTGGGAGTATTCTTTCATAAGGGTGTACATGGATAAAAACCTTGTCCCCTTCTTGGAAGATTCACTCTTTTCTTTCTAGGTCAACATAGGCTTTCTACCGATCCTTGGCAGCTTGTATAGCTTACTTGATGGTTTTGACTTGTTTGTCCATCTCTTCAAGCATCTTCTTAGAAGCTTCAACCTTCAAGGTAGGTACGAAGAAGTTTAGCGCAGTTAGGAATTCTTGCCCGTATAGAGATTGAAATGGGGTCATTTGAATGCTTTAATGATAGGATGCAGTGTAAGAAAATTCTACCAAAGGTAGATATTGTATCTACCGTCTGGGTTCTTTGCAACAATATGCCCTAAGTATGTCTTCAATGACCTGATTTACACGCTCTGTCTGCCATCAATTTGAGGGTGATAAGCTATACTAAAACAAAGCTATGTATCGAGAGCTTCAAATAATCCCTTCCAAAAATGCAAAGTGAATAGAGAATCACAATCGTTGATAATTCTTTTTGGAAGTCCATGAATTCTAAAGATTTCTTTGACAAATAACCTCGCAATATACGAGGTTTTGTAGCCGGTTTTAACTGGAATAAGGTAGGTAGCCTTAACATGTTCACAATTACCATGATTGAGTTGTATCCTCCTTGAACTAAGGGTAATCCAACTACAAAATCCATACTTATAAATTCCCATTTTATCTAAGGAATATCAAGTGGTTGTAGCTTTCCTAGTACCTTAACTCGTTTGCAACTCAAGCATTCCATTACGTATTTAAGTACATCACTTTTGAGCTTTTCCCAATGGTAGCTTTTCCTAACTGCATTGAGAGTTTTGGCATAGCCAAGATGTCGTGAAAATGGAGAATCACGAGCTTCCCATAGTATCCTCTTCTTAAGTTCTTGACTTGAAGGAATACATAATCTTGTCTTTAGAGACAAGCCCTTCATCAACAGAGAAATTAAGATACTCTATCTTAAGTTTGGAATTTTTCTCTTTATTCTAAATTTCCTTCAGCATTTGCTGATATTTGGAATCATTTTTTTCCTTCTCCTTGGCTAGCTCGATGATGGGATTGCTAGACATTGATATCATTATAGCTAGTGCTTGAGCTCTAAGAGGTTCTTCTAAAATAAGTGCATTGAGAAATGATTTGTGGCTTGAAGCATCTGCAATTACATTTTCTTTGCCCGGGTCTAAATTTGATCTCAAAATCATACTCTTGCAAGACTTTGATCCACTGGCATTGCCTCATATTTAGATCTAGTTGAGTGAAGTTTCGTTTAAGACTTTTATGGTTGATTACTAGTGAGAATTTCTTTTCGAGTAGATAATGTCTCCATAACTTAAGAGCATGGATAATTGCAAGTAATTCCAGGTCATGAGTAGCATAATTTCTCTTGCGAGCCTTCAATTTTCCGGAGGATATATGCTGCTGGATGTCCTTCTTGCATGAGTACACATCCCAAAGCAAGAGAGATCGCATCAGTCACCACTTTGAATTCTTTGCTAAGATGGGGTAGTTTGAGGATTGAAGCCATGACTAATCTTAGCTTGAGCCTGTCAAAGCTAGACTGTTCAACTTGGATCCATTTAATGGCAACCTGCTTCTTGAGTAGGTTGGTGAGGGGTGTAGTAATCAAGGCATGATTCTTGATAAAGACCCGATACCATCATGTTAAACCACTTCACTTACAATGGTTGGAGGCGGCCAATCTTGTACATCCTTGACCTTGGCCGGATCTATTGAAATTCTCTTTGCTGAAACTATAAACCCTAAATACTTGATTTGCTTCTTGAAGAACACATACTTCTTCTGTATTGTCTCGAGAATTATCCGCAGTTGTGACTCATGACTTCCTTCATCCTTGGAATATGTTAAGATGTCGTCAAAGAATACAAAGACAAAATCATCAAGATAAGGTCTGAATATATATTGCATTAATTTGTTGAAGGTAGCAAAGGCATTTGTTAATCCAAATGACATTACAATAAACTCATAATGACTATACCTTGTGTTAGAGAAGTCTTTAGAATATCTTCTTGCTTGATTGTGATCTTGTAATACTCTAATCTGAGATCAATCTTAGAGAAAATATTTGCTCCTTGTAGTCGATCAAGTAGTTTGTTGATCTTTGGAATTAGATACTTATTCTTGATCGTTACTTGATTTAGCCCTTGATAATCAATGCAGAGATGGAGAGTACTATCCTTCTTTTTCTGAAATAACATCGGAGCTCCGTGAGTTACTGGGTCTAATGTATCACTAACCTAAGAGTTGTTTAAGTTGTTCCTTTAGTTCTATGGCTTCCAGAATGGACATTTGATATGGTCACTTTGAAACTAGTACAGCTCCTGATACTAGCTTGATTTCGTGGTCGACTTCTCTTTGTGGTGGAAGTTTAGTTAATTCTTCAAGAAATACATCAACATATTCCCTAAGCCACGACGTTTTATCTTTGGCTTCTTTATCCTATTCAGTCTTATTTAATTTGATTAGGTATATAAGTGAGCCTTGCCTTAAATCTTTAGTGATTCGAGAAGCTTTCACTAATTGAATCTTTGGTTTCCTTGCTTCTCCCTGTATGGTCACTTGTTATCCTACAAGATTCAAGAATGTGACTTGGCCCTTTTCACAATGAATATGAGTGTAATTGGGAATTAACAGTCCATTTCTAACACGCACTCATAGGTTCCTAGGTTCATCACTCTAAATTGCATGTTGGTCTAATTGTCATCCAGATTAAACTCCACCTTACTTGTCTGTTGTATTGAGGAAACTTCTTTTCCATTAGCTAACTCAACTATCAGTCCAAGTGCATGCATTGTGTCTATATTGCCTAGTTTTCTAGCACACCTTAGTGATATGAATGAATGTGTGATTCCACGATCAATCAAATTTTTAAAGAGTTTACCGTTATAGGTTGATGGTATTTAAATCACTCAAAGCTGTCAACTTGGTCCCTTCTTGTTGAGAGAGGCATGAATTCTCGCTCTTTCCATGTCAATTTCCAATGTGGAACCTTCATTATCTTCTACTTCCTTGAGGGTTATTCTGGCAACTCTTCCTATAGTTGTGGTTGTCCAACTCTGGTCATTATGGAACTTGCTTTGTTATTCATTCTGTTTGATTTTTGGGCATCGCCTTTGGATGTGGCTATGTTCGTTACAATAATAGCACCTAAAAGTATCCTTATTACCACCAGTAAAGTTCTCCACCACCGATGTCTTAGCCTTCTTGCTATTAGCGGTTTGGAATTAACCTTGGGCTCTTTTTTGCATAGCCTCTAATTATATTTCTATTTTGGAACTTATTATTCCAAGGCTTATTGTTTCTTGGTTTGGACTGGAGTTCCTTTACAATCGCTCTTGCTCTTATCAATGCGTCTTGGAGGTAGGATGGACGCATTGCTTCAAGCTGTGTATTCAGGGGATCATCCAATCCGTAGCAAAACTTAGATACTTATTGCGCAATATCCATAGACTGTGCATACTTGAGAAGTGTTACATCATGATAGAGTTTTCCAAATTGACTTAATGAATCTAATCATGGATTTCAAATACATCACTGACTCGTAATTCTTAATTGCTAAAATGGTAACCAATTTCATATTCAATGGATAGACAAAATAATTTCTTTTGCTGTAGGGAAAAAATACATGGTTTATTTTGGGATGGCTAGTTATTTGGAAACAAGATTTTCCTAATACAATCTAAGCATGGCATTTGGGTACATCCGTTGGGTAATAATCAGGCTTTGAAAAATGGATATCTAAAAATCGATACTTTAAAGGAAGATCAAGAAGTCCATATTTGATGTAGTTGCGACATTTAGAGTGACCAACAACTATAATTCGGTCTACTGGAATGAACTTTGTCGCTTCATTGTAAATATATCGATTTATTTTAACCTCCTAACCTCTAGTAAATAAAGTTTAATTTACTTTGGCTTCATGGAATAAATAAACCTTCATGACTTTAAGGTTTTCCATCATTCTTATCCTCTTCAAATTGGTCTAAAGGAAGGCAAGATGGGTTGCGTCGATATAACAATATCCACCACTTATCATCAAATGTCTTTCCCAGTATAGTGGAGAAGGATCATAGATGCGATCCAGAATCCGCATTACTTTCATTCTCCATCCATAATCCACAATGTAGGGGAGATACGAAGCTCTACCCCGAGACCTACGGACCACTTATTGATCAAGCATTTCAAGCCGAGCGGCCATGGCTACCTCTCACATAGCCGATGCACAATGCCTACCTTGCGAGTGTAGTGAGCTTACCTTGATGCTTGATCGAGTTACCTCCTCTCTCTTACACTCTAGTAGCTCCATGATCCTTGTAGCAAGCTCAAGCAACCTCAAGCCCCCTCCATCAAGCTCCATCCTCCATAGCCGCGCGAGACAAGAGAAGGGAAGAAGAGAAGGGAAGATGAAGAGAGAAGATGGGGAGTTTCTTCTCCACGATCCCTCACTCTCACACACTCACTCCCTCACTCCCTCACTCTCCCTCAATCCCTCACTCAAGCACAAGCATGAAGGTAAGAAACAAGAGAAGAAGAAGAAGAAGCTTTAGCCACACTCAAGAATGAGCTTCTCATTCACTTTTGAACTTTATATACATGCCCTACTTTTTGGGCGGTCATCCCCACTTCTTACATGGCCAGCCATTAGCCTAGGTCCTCTTTTCCTATTTCCCACCATTCTAACTTATCCCGTTCCCACTAATGCATAAAATTTGCATAGGAGTGAGCCCGGCGCTCTTTTTACAAGGATTCAGGAGCGCCTTCATATTTAATGGTGCACTTTTACTCTTTTCTTTTCTCGAGGCGACACCGTCATTCAAATCATTCAAATTTTCAGGGTTTGACCTCCATCTAAGATGCCTTTTCCTTCCTTTGTCCTGTGCCTTCTTGGTTCTCTCCTTCTTCTATTTTTTCCGCACTTTTGCTCCATTTTTCGTTCCTCTATGCTGTGGTAAACATTACCCCCCTCGTAGCGGAGTGCTAGTCCCATGGCACTGGGGTGGGGAGTAGCACAGGGAAGTTGGGATTGGTGCTAAGTGGAATTGGCGGGAAAAGGACTACGATAAAAAAGGTGGTGATGTGAAAGAGAGATGATGGGGTGTTGATTCCTGATGATTTGGAGAGATTCTGGCTTGCTTTGATCTTCATGAAGATTCTCGGCTTTTGTTACACAGTTGGAATTTGTCATCGGTGATGACTGTCAAAACCGGGGCTCCGTAAGCAATTGAAGAACACGTGGTTCCAAGATCTATGCGAATGGCAGGCCCCGACGGAGTTACAAACAACCTGCAAGAGAAGGTTGTGCACTCCCTAAGGGGTGTGTCTGTCTCTAGTGAGGTGTAAGTGCATGTGCAGTGGAGCTGGGAGATGGGTCTAACCTTGCGCAAGCCCTTGGCAATGTCCCACACTTAAGGACCCAGTTCTTGTATTGTTGGAGGTGCAGTGCAGAGCTTAGGGTGACATGTTTGGAAGTCATGCCCTTGATGTGCCCTAAGCGTGAAGTGGGGAGAGGGGCTAGGGGTGAACCCTAGGTGCGGTGAGCAAAGTGAGCTTTCATGCCTTTTACTTGCTTTCTTTTCGTTCTTTTCTTTCCTTTTCTTTTCTTTTCTTTTTTCTTCTTCTTCTTCTTCTTCTTTTTTGAAGACTGTATATGTAGAATGCGTTTTGGCTAGTGCCTATCACCTTCAGTCAAAGCGTGGGGTAGTCGCAGGCATTAGGATAGAAAGACACAGCTTTGGAGGTATTCTTTAATAGCAACCCGGGCCTTCAGAGGCGTGGATGACAAAAAGGGATGGTTACACCTCATGAAGCGGGTGTCATTCATATTTTCTAAGAGTTCTAAGCAAAAAGAGGAAAGTAGGGTTGCCCTCATCATTAATCTAGTCATAGCCCTAGTATCTATTCCTAGATTGATGTCAAAAAAGAGGGGGGGAAGGTAGGCTTCCTCAGCAGTAGGCTTCTGCATTAATAGGAATTTGATCAGCATAAGATAATTGCAAGTGGTTAGGAAGGCGGGATCCGGGCAAGAGGAGAAGTCTGCGAGGAAGTGGTTGATGGAAGGATATCCTCTACTCTAAAAACTAGGCATTCCTCGGGAGTTCAGGCATTTACATTATATATTCTAGGAAAATCAAAATCCCCATGAATAGTACGGTCATAATTCACTCCATTCCGGTGGGGGTAGGGCATGTAGGTGGGGTCATTTCGTTTCTTGGGAAGTGAACTGCAGAAGGCAGTCCCGGTGTCAAAATTGGCATCCCAAATCCTCCTCCACCCTTCTTTGCCTTTCCTCTTCTGCCTTTTTTGACTCTTCTTTAACTCTTTCGAGTTCTTTCTCCTCCTTCTTCTATCGTTGTTCCTCCAACCTCCTTGACTCTTTTTGAGCCCTCTTCACCTGGGCCCGCTCCTCTTTGCTCAATCTCTCCTCCTTTTCTTGGCTCTTACCGTTCTTCATTTTCTTCTGAGGCTTGGCCGTTTGATTGGGTGGTATTTCAAGCTCTCCTTCTTCGCTTGCCATCTTTTCGCTCGAGTCTTCCTCCTCATGATGTGGTGAGCCTTGGTGCTTAACTTGCTCTCCCTCCACGCCGTCATCCTTGATAGCCTCATCAATGATTGCTATGAGGATACCTCCGTACCTGATTGTAGAGGCTTTGATGGCATGTTTCTTTCTTGTGGATCGTGTGGTAGAGGCCGGAGATTCCCCACCAGCTAGTGCTGCGGTTGGAGCTAGAAGGGCAACTGATGGTCTTTTGGAGAAAGCCATTCTAGTCCATCTCCTCCGGGACTCATGCAGCAATGCTTTCTAGCAGTGGCACGCTGATTATATTCATGAGTGTGTGGTATCTGTGGCTGGAGAAAAGAGAGTGGATCATCTTAGCCTACATCCTCATCATAGGGTCTAGAATGTCAGCTAGACTGATTCCATCGACCGTGTGCACATCCTCTTTTCTGACTCCCAGCATGGCGTACACATCTCTTTTTGGGCGACTTTATTTTTTGGGCGCAAGTCCCAAGGCTCTCTCGACAATGACGGCATTAAGGGAAACTTGCACCCTTCTTTCTTGATCATCCGCCCTCACTGTGACTGTGCCACAGCTCCATCCTTCATCGAAGTTCCTTTATAAATCTGCACACATGTTGTAGTCTACTGCGTGTCCGACCTTCTCTATGTACTTTTGGAGGTTACATTTTTCCACCAACTCTCTCACAGCCGGCTCTTCCAAGATGGCTTCATCCAAATTCATGGTATGCTTGAATGTGAATTGGCTAAATCCCTGCATCTCGATGCTGATTCCATACTTCGTCATCTCCGCTTCCGTAAATGGGAGTCTACCCTCTCCTGCCATGGTAGGTGCCTGTCATCACCCAAGTCAATGTTAGAGTTACAACTTGATTTATTCCTAGCAAATCCCAAGAAAAAATGTGTGTGACAGTTTGCCGTGCAGATTCAAAGGGATGAAACTTAGAAATAATTCACAACCAACATCTACTTCCTCCTTGCTTTCTTTCCTATTTGAATTCAGTTGAGCACGTTCAACCGTCACACCTCTTGCTACATCACTTGGTTGGTCACTTGGTTGTCACTTGCTCTTTCCCCCCTTTTTCCTAAGTGTTACGGGAATCCTTTTTAGGATTTGCGAATGAAAGAGGAGGGCTCGCATGGGCTGTGTGGGGCGAGCTACTTGGCCAACAACCAAGTATAAAGGTTAGGGTTGTACTCAAACTGGGCATGACGATCAAGTTTGCATGGTTGTAGGGAAGCTTGAGTGATGTAGGTCAAGAAGTCATGAAAGATGTCCCCTGAGTTGAGGTGACTAGCAACGTGCAACTCCTTTTCCGTGAGGAACTGGTCAATGTACGGGTGGGCCAACATCTGATCATCTAAGTGTAAGTTGCGTATTATGGCCAAAACTCTGAATGAAAGAGGTGCCACATAAGTAGGGTCGCGTTCAATTGTTTTGATTGCCCTCCTTTGCTCAGCATTGGTCATGATCTGATGGCCTTTTTTCTCCCATTGGAGTCGTAAGGCATACCACAGTTTTAAGAATGGAGAAGCAGAGCTGGCAAGCTGCGTGAACTTCTCTAGTTCTCGTTCAGGAGTAGAGCGAGCAAGTTTGCGGTATGAGGTGACTAGTCGTATGAGAACAACTTGCTTCTTTGAGATTTCTCCATTAGTGATTAGCTCAGCCACAACTTTGGGAAATTTGATGGTCATAAACTCGTAGTCTTCCCAAGTGCATGGCAACACAGGAACATCAAAAGCGAGTAGTTTGTCAAGAAGTCCTAGGTCAAGCCTCTCATAGCAAATGTAGTGAAGGTGTCATCCAACTCCTTGATGCATGTCACTATGTCATTCCCGAGGTCTCAGTGAGATCATTTCCCACTAAAAGGAAATATCTTCTTTCGTACGAAGGCTTAAGACCTGCTGGTGGTGATGGCGCAGTTGGGCTGGACAGTGGTGATTCCCTTGCTAGCGTCACCAATGGGACTTTGCACTCTAGAGCATTTGGAAACGCTGCAGCAGGCCTTCGTGACATAGGAGGTGTGCTAGGTGTGCTACATTCTATTCGAGCCGACATGGGGATGTACACCTCCTCTGACCTGGATGGTGTTGGGACCTCCGGTTTGGGACAATGAATGTGTTGGGGATCCTTAATCATCACCAGTGCTAGTTCGACGTTCTTTGCAACTTGTGCTTTGCATGTGCCAGCATGTCCAGTTGGAGTGGGGTTGCTCAGAGTTGAGCTTCTTGGGTGTCTACCCTAGGCACCCATATCCAGGGGTTGCCCTCATAGTATCCTTGTGCTCGCAGGAGATCTTTCGATATCCATCGTGGCGTGGCGGTGCACCTATGTCGATAGCATCTGGGCTGCCTCTTAGGCTGCGATTGATCGTTTTTGCGTTTAGAAGCATGTTTCTGTGGTCTACCAGAAGGTGGCCCTCGCCGTTTTGGCACGCATATGTGTGTGGGCTCTTTGGCCATGTGAATGGCTTGGGTGGGTTTGCTTCTAGCAGTTGGAGCACGGGGTAAGATATCCATGCCCTTCTCCTTAGGCTTGGTCGTGGGGGTCCCTATCGGTGGTTCTGTAGTTGTAGGAGACGCAAGATGGCCCTTGCTAAAAGTAGTTACTATGCGCACATTGCCTACGGCCAGATGGATGCAATCTAGGTTGTAGTCCACATTGCAGTTTGTCTGCTTTTTGAAAGTGCGGCCTAGTAGTGATTTATTACCGGCCCCCTTAGTGTTTGGTAACACATAAAAGATGACTGGGATGCTTTCAGACTCGATGGAGACAACCACTTGGCATTTTCCTAAGAGAGGGTAAGTGTTGCCCCCAAATGGGCTAAGTTTCGCATTTGTGGGCTGTAAGTTAGGCTGACCAATGCGTGTCCAGTGGTCATGTGTCAAGATATTATGGTTGGCACCTTCGTCGATCAGGGCATCAAAATAATACGTCCGTTCTACAATGACCGTGATTCGTAGGTAGGCGGGTGCTACTGCTTCTTCATCTTGATCTGTTAGTTCGGTAATTGTGGCCACGTAGACATTGACAGGAGCTTTGTGCATCGGTGGCTCGTGCAATGGATGGGAAGGAGGATAGTACTTTTTCATGTGACTACCATTGAATAATCCTATTCCTTCCCCTTCGAGCGTCTCCAACTCGACATTGCCCGTTCTATTAATTGCGCGCACCCGGAAAGGTCCTAGTCCTCAAAATTTCATTTTCTGTTTGTGACCTTTCATCGAGTAGAGTAGGACAAGGTCTCCTTGATCAAAGTTACGCTGGTTAACATGCTTGTCAAACAACATCTTTCGTCATGCCTTCTCACAGATCAAAGCATGGGTGGCTAAAAGTCGAGTCTTCGTGAGACGCTCTAGCTCCACTAAGCGGTTAGTCCAAGCCTCTCTTCCCTCCCAATGCTCCTGTGCTACTATTCTTAAGCTAGGGACAAAGAACTCTAAGGGTAGAATGGCCTCCGTTCCGTAGGTCAACCTAAAGGGCATTTGTCCGACAGCCATCTTATAAGCTGTCTGATAGGCCCACAAGGCCGCCATCAGTATATTATCCCAATCTCTTTGTGATGTGGATACTACCTTAGTAAGCACGTTGACTAGGATTTTATTTGTGGACTCCGCTTGTTCATTTGCTTGAGGGTAGTAGGGAGAGGACCTTCTATGAATGATTATGAAGGTTGAGAGCAGGTGGGATATCACTTCATTAATGAAGTGCGTGCCTTGATCACTCACTAGTTCGATTGGACAACCAAACCATGAAAAGACCTGCTCCCACAGGAACTTCGCAGTGGTTCTAGCATCGTTCTTTCTAGTGGCTCTTGCCTCTACCCACTTCTTCAGATAATTCGTTGCCACAATGTTGTAGCGTGTCTGGGAGTATTGCGTCGCAGGACTGATAGGTCCGATGAAGTCAATGCCCCGTTTTTCGAAGGGCTGTCTCGCTATTACGGGGGTCAACTCCATCTTATCTTTGCACATGGGCACCTTAGTCCTCTAGCACTCATCGCAGTGTTTGACAAATTTAGCAGCGTCACGGAATAGGGTGGGCTACCATAGTTGGGATTGTAGCACCTTACAGGTGGTCATATCCCCACTAAAGTTCCCGCTAGCTATCCCACCATGTGCCTCTCTCAATACATCATGCATCTTGTGCTCGCACACACATTTACGCAACAACCCGTCCTGTCCCAACCTATAGAGTTGGCCAGCAATCAGTTGGTATGGTTGGATTTTTAAGATAAGTCTCCTTAGCCTGGCTTTCTCAATAGGCCTCTTAGGCAGACCATTTTCTAGCACTTGGACAACATCATCGGCCCAATATGGCATCAAATCAGCTCTAAAGAAGTCTCCTTCACTAGACAGGCCAAAGAGATGCGCGTCCGGTAAGTCATCAGGTATGCCTTGTCCAAAAACTTCCCCTGTGGGTATGCGGGACATGTGATCCGCCATGTAGTGCTGCTTTCCCTTATGTACAACCACCGAGAAATCAAACTCCAACAGAAGTAACCATCTCGCTATGCAACCTGTAGTGCACGGCTTGTTCACAAGATACAGCAAAGCTTGATAATCAACGAAAAAGATGAAGGGTGTGGCCAACAGATAATGCCTAAATTTCTTTACGGCAAACACCATGGCTAGCCCTTCCCTTTCTATAGTGGAATAGTTCATCTCCGTTTCGGTGAGCTGCCTGCTGGCAAAGCTCACAGGATAATCAAGATTATGTTCACCGGGCTGGCATAGAACGGCTCCGATAGCAAACTTAGAGGCATCTATGTATACATGGAATGTTACACTCCAGTCTGGGGCTCGCAAGATTGGTGCAATGGTGAGAGCCTTCTTTAACTGTTCATACGCGCGTTGGCATTCCTCAGTCGACTCAAATACAATCAGCAGCTTGTACAATGGTCTAGCAATCAGCGCATAGTTCAGTACAAAGCGTCGATAGTATCCCATGTGGCCTAAGAAACACTGAACACCCTTGTAGTTGATGGGTGGTGGGAGGTCGACAATGACCTTGACTTTTGAGAAGTCGGTGGCAAAGCCATTGCTTGACACTACGTGCCCTAGGATGCATCCGTGCTTCACCCACCAGAACTGGCACTTCAAGGGATTCAATGAGATTTTGTATAACCGATATCGTTCGAAAACAGCTCAACCTCTCTAAGTGTTCGATCCAATTAGAATGTATGCACAAGTCGTCTATGAACACCTCTAACTCGCGTCGTAGCATATCCTTGAAGATGGTACACATTAATCATTGGAAGGTTGCAGGTGCATTCATTAGCCCAAAGGGCATAATGATGTAGGCAAATACACCCCACTCCATGGTGAAGGCAGTCTTGTGCCTATCGTCAGGGTGCACTTGCACTTGATTGTAGCCAAAGAAACCATCCAAGAAGCTGTAAGCTTCTTTGCCTGCCACCCTCTCCAGCATGTGCTCGGTATATGGCAAGGGGTAGTTATCCCTCTTCGTAGCAGCATTAACATTCTTGTAATTCACGCACACCCGAATTTCACTGTTCTTTTTCATAACAATCACTATGGGAGACACCCAATCCGTGTGCTTGATCTCATATATAAATCTCGCCTTCATGAGCTTATTGATTTCTTCCTTCACTGCATGGGCGTGTTTGGGATTCATAGGGTAAGGTCATTGCTTCGTTGGCACCGCTTCTGGAACCATTGGAATATTATGGGTCACAACCCTAGGATCGACTCCTCTCAGTTCCTCCAAGGACCAGGCAAACACATCGACATACTCTTGCAAGAGAGCAACCAGTCTAGCCTCCTCCTCCTTGGTTAGGTCATCAGCAATGAACACAGGTCGAGGCTTCTTGCCTTTCCCTACCAAGTCGACTTCCTTGACCCTAGCAGGTCCCTCAATTGGTTCACTGGCCTGCTCTTTTCTCTTTACTCCTAGCAAAACCACCACTCTATCACCCTTTTTAAAAATTGTGAAGCGTTTGGGGAGGTCCTGTGGCTTCTTTTGCCTCTCTTCTTCTGAGTCTTTAATTTGCTTCCTGGCCTCCTCCTTTAACCGTCTGCACCTTAAGTGGACTGGCAAGTCCCCTTTGGTGTGTCTGACCTTAGAGGATTGGGGTATTTCAGGATCACTCTCTATACTGACTTCAGACTCCGATTTAAACTCACATCCCTCGCTTGAGGAAGGAGTTTCGCCAAGGGGTCGTAGTTTAGTAGGTGAATCCGTCTTCAGTATTGGAGCTACCAGTGACTGCGCCACCCTTGCTTGCCTGTAATCCATAGCTCCCATGTGCTCCTCCAACCAGGACCTATCGCACTCCTTCAGCATGGCTCCTTTTTCATTCCGGCCTGCCCTTTCCCTTCTAGGCCTAGAGTCTTCCTTGATCTGCTTGATTGTTCTCCCTTCGACAGTGTCATATTCTATTGTGTCCAACTCCTCTTCGCTCCCGTCCCCCACAGAGCAATAGTGCTCGTACCCCTTGTCATCGAAATCTTGCCCCTCTGATTGCTCGTCATCCCCCAAGTTTTCCTCTCCAATATCCTCTTTGCCGATGACTAAATCCCAATTGTATAGTAGGTTAAGATTGTGAATTTTAGTCCATTTCCACTCAAGTCGAGCCAAGAGATCACTTAGGGGTTTTAAATTAGCCGCCTTGTTGCCTTTCAGTTTATTGGTCAAGCACTACGATTTCCTGAAGCTCGAGCTTATTGGTGGGGATATGGAATGAGATCGGTCTCCCTGAGTCACGTGAGCTTCTTGCCATCATGCAGAGTGGCACAGTGGGCTCCTTTGCTGGCATGCTTGGTCATCTAGCAACCTGCTTATACAACTCTTCCTCATCTGAGAATGGTAGGTCAACGGTTGCCAAGACATGCATCCAATCCCTCTCGTCCTCAGGGCAGGGGATGTACTTTGTCAATGACCCATAGGGCTTACTTGCCTGGGCATCACCTTTTAGCATGGTCGAGATAGCATCGAGGTCGACTGGGGTAGTCTTCCAGGTGTCCATCTCAACCCTTACCGCTTTCATCCTATTTCCCAAGAAGATGAGGTTGTTTCCCCAATCTTCAATAACTCGTGCGTTCCTCATCCAGGGCCGGTCTAGCAGTATGTCATAGTCCATACCCTTCACGACAATGAAGTTCACGGAAAACTGCACTCTTGCGACCTTCACTGGCCAGTTTTTTAAGACCCCGAATGGTCTGACCTTCATTTTGTTGGCCAATGTAACATTAAACCTAGCCGCTTCCACAGGTGGGTTTCCCCAAGCCTGTAGAACTGTGTGGCTCACGACACTGACCCTGGCGCTGGTGTCTACAATTCCTTTTTGTGTTGCGTCCCCCAAGGCTAAGATAGGTAGGACTGCATGCGTCTCCATGCCTTCCCAGAAAACGTTGATGTACAGTGACCTTGGAGCTAAGTGCAGCGGTAGGCTTGGAATTTGCATAACTATGTCCTTCTCCTGCAAGTCAGCGGCAGCATGCTCCCCCTTTCCCTCCACCCAGTGCCTTAATTCTTGCCATAATGGAGGGTGCTGCCTAAGCAAATCTCCTAGGCTCACGGTCAATGGGGTGGTTACTAAGGTGGTGAGGAGGTTGCTGGTTAGTTGGCTTCCTCCTTGGTCACCATTCTTTGGCCATATGTCCTAGTTAGCCTGCTAACAAGCTTCTCCCTGGTCTTGTCTCTGTGGCATCTCTCGTGGTGTGGACGCATTTTTTGATTGAGGTCGCGATGGCGAAGCAGGTGTGCTCATACTAGAAAGGTCTTCCATTCGATCCTCTAGTATGGGTTCTACATCTTTAAGGTATTCTTGGGCATCCTTGACCCACTCCTTAACTTTGGCTATAGCCTCGAGTTTCCATCTGGGATGGGGGTATTCCCCTACCTTGGCACTCCCTAGTTCTGTCGTCTTAGGAGCTGAGGTCTCTGCCTCGACATCAGTGACCCCCTTTCTTGCCACTAAGGTTGTAGCTTCCTCAGTCTTAAGGGTAATCCTTGCATCTATTTTCTTTCTCCTTCTCCTCTGTCTTTTCTTTCCCAACGAGGCTGCATCCAGGTTACTTGGCCCAGGCAACGAGATGACTGTTCGTTTTGTTTGCACTCGCGGCATGACATACAGTGGGATGGGCGTATCCTCCCTGCCAAAGGTCTCCACACCAAATAGTCCCACGGGCACAGAGGGCACGTTGGTAGAACTAGCTGATGGTTTCCGTCTAGGGCAGTCAGGAAACAAGTGTGTGATCCCACACGATGCATCAAAGGTCAGCCTTGTCCTTTAAAGCTTATGTTTTTTCACTATTTTCATTTTTTATGCCATGTGCATGTCTACAACTTGTTTAGATCATAACTTTGTCATATGAACTCCGAATATAGTTGTTTGGGTACTCGAAACGATTGGAACGCATCTAGTAAACAACCTATCGCAAACATAATTGCAAAAATCCATAAAAAATAAGCAAAATGACATTTTTGTAAATCACATCATTTTTCTCAATCTTTTGTCTTGGACAACTTATTCCTTTCAAAATAAGTGGTATATGTTTGAATCCATCTAAAATGGAAATTAAGTCATCTAAACATGATATTAGAGATGTTAAACTATTCTAGTAAACCAGTCTTGTGTTCTACAAATCCTGTTGGAAGAGAGGGAGAGAGACAAAGTGGAGCGGAAGATGGGCCTCAGCTCATTGTTATTCTTCTTCCATTATTCTTCCATCATACTAACTGAAAGAGACTTACACACATAGGTATGACTAACCAAGACTAACTGTGGTGACTTAAGTCACTGACTACACCAACTTATTGAATGTTACACATGTGTACAGTTATATCCAGCTAATGTCGATCACACACATAAAGATAAATTGACTAAAGAGTAATGGAAGCTTGATATTCTAACACTCTCCCTCAAGCTCAAACCATTTGATAAACTCCAAGTAGTTGTCTGAAGTATATGAACTTTTCTTTACCAAGAGACTTGGTAAATATGTCTACTACCTAGTCTTTAGTCTTCACATGAATCAAGTCAATCTGCCTTGTAAGCACCATTTCTCTGTGAACCTCAATATGTTTGGACCTAGCATGGTAGACAGGATTGCTAGCCAACATAACGTTGCTGAGGTTATCACAATGTAATCTCACTCTGCTTTCCAGTTGTATTCCCAAGTCTTTCAGTAGTTTCATCAACCAATCTGCTTCGCAAGCCGCTAAGGCAACTTCTCTGTACTCAGCTTTTGTACTAGACAATGCAACAGTAGGTTGTTTCTTACTCTGCCAACTAATCATACTATTGCCCAATCCAAATGCATAACCGCTAGTTGACCTCCTATCATAGGCACAACTAGTCCAATCAACATCAGTAAACCTTATCAAGTCAAGAGATTTTCCATATGCATAAAACAACCCATAATCTATAGTAACCTTTACATATCTCATGATCCTCTTGACTGCATCTAAATGTGGTTTGTGATGCTTTTGCATAAACTGACTAATCAGCCCCATTGCATAACATAAGTCAGGATGGGTAATACAAGTATATCAAGCTGCCCCACCATCTGTCGATACATGGTCACATTCTCGATATCATTCCCAACATCAATCAGTAGCTTGACATTCTTATCAAGAGGTGTCTCCATAGGTTTGCATTCAACCATATCATACTTCTGTAACATATCATGAGCATACTGCTTCTGTAGCAACCATATACCTTGAGGCATAGAGACTACCTCAATTCCAAGAAAATACTTTAGTTCACCAAGGTCTTTGACTCTAAATTTAGCCTGTAAACATGATTTAATTTCAGCAATGCCCTCTTCATCATCTCTAGTGATGATAAGATCATCTACATAAACTACTAGAAACACATATCCATGATCTGGCTTCTTCATGAACAGACTGTGATCTGCATCACCCAATCTAAATCCATGTTGCTATAAATAACTATTGATTTGAGCATTCCATGCTCTAGGTGTCTGTTTCAGTCCATATAACACATTTTTCATCTTACATACATATGTAGGAAAGTTCGGGTGAACATAACCTTCACGCTACTCCATATATGCTTCCTCAACCAAATCAACGTTCAAGAAAGCATTTTTTACGTCCATTTGCCCTAATTTCTAGCCTTTGGATGCTACCAAAGCAATGACAGTTCTACTATTGCCATTTTAGCCACCGGACTGAAAGTCTCCTCATAGTCAAGGCCATATTGCTATGCATACCCTTTTGCAAGTAGCCTGACCTTATAGCATTCTAACGAACCATCTAACTTACACTTAACCTTGTACACCCATTTGCAACCAATGGGGACTTTGCCTTTAGGCAACTCAACCAATTCCCACATCTCATTTTTAGCCAGGGCTTCATACTCCTCATCTATAGCAGCACACCAGTTATCATCTCTAGCTGCATCATCAAACTTTGTAGGTTCTTTGTAACTTGTCACACTAGCCATATATGCATAATGGTGGACTGAATAACCAATGTATGTAAACCTATCAACTAGCTTTCTGACTCTCTCATATCTCCGTAATTGTGGCTCACTCTAAGCTTGCCTCTCATGAGGTGGTACATAACGACTCTGCCTTGCTCCAGGCGACATAATAGAGGAAATGTCAAACTCACTATCCAAACGGTTGCTGTTAGATGACTCATAACCTCTGTTTTAAGTGGACTTATCACATCCTCAAGCATCTTTTCTTTTCCCTTATCCAATCTCCCCCTCTCACTGACATATCCGTGTCAGTGGACATAGGAGTACGTGTTATAGAATCCGAGATACACACTTGACTTTCTTATATACTTAAAATATATATGGCAAATATTATGTTGGCACAGAGGGAGAATAGATGAGAGAAAAGAAAGATGTAGAGAGAGAGAGATAGAGAAATTGGCAACACACTAGATACTAGAAGATGGGCCAATCCCCCCCTTGTGGAGTTATATTATTAACAAGGAGCAAGCTCCTCCATTACACATAAGCCAGTTCTTACTTGTAGATCTTGGAAACAAGATCACGGTTCCTTGCACAACTTGGAAGTTGGCACCTTTTGATCCTTCTTGAGTCTCCTTCTCTCCTACACAATATGTGTTGGGATCTCCACTTGGCACATGATTTCAGCAGAGCTTTCGCGGCACTTGCACCTTCTCTTCTCCTCTTGAAACTTGATTTCGGCAAAGCTTCCACAGCACTTGCACCTTCTCTTCTCCTCTTGGAACTTGATTTCAATAGAACTTCTGTCGCACTTGATTTTAGCAGAGCTTCCACAACACTTGCACCTTCTCTTCTCCTCTTGGATACATGCAAAGTGATGATTCATTCACCTCTCCCTTACACCCAAGGAGAGCCTCCTCTTTTATAGGCCTTCAAGAGTTTCTCTTCTTGGAGAGAGAGTTGAGTTGATCTTCTTGCAAGATGTGGCTGTTCCACTCTGCAGCACTAATTTCAAGATATCTCTTTGTGCGTTGTTTAAATGAAAAAATGCCCAACACAAAAGTTGTAGATCTCGCTGTTTTCGATAACCCTAGCGGCCTGTTTTAAATATTGCTTTTCTATTGCGATATATTTTTAAAATGGATTTTCCAAGAAACAACTTTTTAAATTGTACTCTTAACTTGTGGTCCATGCAACCACCTTGAATCATAAATGAGGAGAGTTCATTAGATTGCCTTGAGCCTCAACCTTAAGATTGAATTCCACACAAAATATTGTGTCATTTTAGACCTTAGAAAGAGAAAATCACTTCTCTCCTCACTTCTAGAGCATCACGTCTCTCGTCTTTCTTAGTGAGAGAATTCCCTCTCTCGTCTTTCTTAATGAAATAAAATACCTTAAACCTTGACTTATAGAGGAGAGGATGACCCCAAATGAATGCAATGTTCATTACACACAAGTAAACATTTCCATGCATTCTTGGATGCACACATAAATACATGTACACAATGCTAATGCACTTCCTCTTCTTAGAACTCAATCCATCTTCATTTATGAGTAACTCCTTGGTTCTTGTGTACACTCTTACACTTGGCAGACACTTCTTTTCCCCTCCATAAATTGTACTGCTTGTACCAGATATCTGCGTCACAATGCTCTGATCACCCCATTAAGTGATGCACTAGGAATACTAGCCTCTAAATGGTCTCATGGCCATGCTAGATCATCATCAACACTTAAAGAAAAGTGAGTCATTAATTTATTGACATGAATTTATTAAATAGAGAATGCATAATAAGCAATCAATTTAATGACATCCCTCTGGCTTCTAAATAGTTGACCTCAACTATAGAGGGGATACATAGTCCTTAAGAAGATCTGGAAAGTCTTGTAGTTCTCTCTCAATCATAAACTGAGTGTCCAATGGGGGATAATTCTAAACTTAACTACATACTTCCGTAATATCTTACCTGACCTTAGAGTATTATCCTGATGGTGTAAAATTCTTTTAGGCACAAGGAACTCTTTTGTTTTTTCTATCTCATGTAAATCTTCCTTGATTGGTTCCATTGGAGGTTCTCCAATATAGGGACATATCAAACTTATATGGAAAGCATTATGAATGTTCCAATGACTTGGTAGATCCAAACAAAAAGTCACATCGTTAATCTTATCTGTGATCTTGAAAGGGCCATAATAGCGATTAGAAAGCTTAACCAATTTACCCTTTTGACCTTTCTGCTTCTTCAAGTGAGCCTTCTCAAACTTAAGAAGAACATACTGTCCCAACTTGAGATCTAACTTACGACGATGCTTATCTACTTCGCATTTATGCTTCTCTTGTGTCCTTTGGATAGCAACTTTTACTTAAGTGAAAGTTGTATCAATGTCTCTAACAAACTCATCTGCCTGCAAAGATCTTATCCTTTATAAGAAGAATGGGTGGTAAATGAGGCTTACCATAGATAATCTCAAAGGGTGCCTTACCAGTAGAATTAGCAAATACTTTTTCCATTCTCTTTGATTATCAAAGACATAGGATCTCAAAAGGTCAAAAACAGTAGAATTAACACTTTCACTCTGCCCATCCGTTTGAGGATGATAAGAGGATGAAAACTTTGCTGGTCATGCAGGGATCTCAATCACTTATAATGGACTTAGGCATACCATGATGCTTGAAAATATGAGCAATGAATAGCTTAGCCATATGATCGGCTTTGATTGTCTTTCACACATATATAAAGTGAGCTTGCTTACTAAATCTATCAATGATAGTCCAGATTGCATCATTTCCTACTTTTGTGTGAGGAAGCTCCATGATAAAGTCCATGGCTATACTTTCCCAAGGCTCATTGGGAATAGGTAATGGCTTCAGTAGACCAGGTGGTTTATGCCTGTCATACTTTACTTTTTGGCATATCTTGCACTCGCGGACATATCTTTCAATGTCAGCTCTAAGAGTGGGCCAAAAGAAATATCTTTCCAATGCTTGAGTAGTGGGTAGAATACCCCTATGTCCAGCATATGGAGATGCATGTGCTTCATCCATTACCTTGTGTCACAATGGTAATGCTACACAAATTTCTTAATGATGATACAAATAACCATCTCGAATCAAGTAAGGTGTAATCGACTGACCTGAGTTAAGTTGATCCCATATGGTTGAGAAGACACAATATACAATAAAGGAATTCAAGATACCTTGTAATCCATCTTTCAATGATTCACTTCTTTGGATAAGAGGAAACTCATTCCTAGTCTGGGTTAAGACTCTTCACATGATTGATTTTCTCTGACTCAAGCTTGATTTGCCCATGCCTTTTCATTCATCCACGCTTTTGTTTGTATAACTCTATCCCTTGTTTACAAACTCAAAACCTTACCTTTCGAATACAAAAGCTTGCTTTTTCCTTCCTTGGCTTTGCTTTTTTGCTTTTCCTATTTTCGTTTTTCTACAAGCCCCAAGTCCTGGTTGCAACTTGTTTCAGCCATAACTTTGTCATACAAACTTTGAGTATGGACATCCATACACTTGAGAAATATAAAGGAGCTATGTAAGCATTTAAGAAGATGATGATTTCAGTAGCCACCAGTTAATAAAAATTGGGATTATATTCCATATCAACAAAGCATATAGATCAAATAGTAAGCGACTAGTCAATCTACACAAGTAGATACTAAGATCAGTGAGCAAGGACCTATAGAATGACTAACAATATAAGAGTATTGATTGTACATCATTGCTCAGTAGTAGTCATCAAAAGGTGACTGCTAACATAAGTGAGCTCAAATCAGTGCTATACCACCTTCTTAAATATAGGCTTAAAGTATTGAGTTTTGCTTTAAGCTCTGTAATTTTTTATTTTATTCAATCCCCTTCTCCTTGTTGAATACCTTGACCCACCAATGGTACCTTGTACTATTAGAGATACCTTCAACTTATAGATCCATTTCATGGCAATGCATATTTGCCCTTAGGCAAAGGAACTAGCTCCCAAGTAGCATTTTTCACCAAAGAATCCATTTTTTACTACATAACCTTCTTTCACTTATGACTATCATCACTAGCCATAGCATCAATGTAACCATAAGGCTCACCGCAATCCATAACCATAACATAGTCTAGAGATGTAGTGTATCTATTTTATGTTTTAGAATCCATCATAGAACATCATAAAACTAACACAATATGAGCTAATGGCTATTGCACCTATCTATCCTGTAAAGTATGAGATTGTCCACTTGGTCGTGGCACTCCCAATTCAACATTAGCTAGTTGTCCAACCCTTACATCATGTGAAACATTCTATGCATACTACCCATGCGATAGTTGTTGGATCCTCTTGGACCACAACAAGTATTCTAATGGGATGCCAATAGAAATGATTTTGTTAAACAAAATGAAGATTGTTTTAGTGATTCACTCCCAGGAGAGTTACCTCCTAAGCACCCGAAAGATCACACAATTGATCTTATCCCAAGCAGTTCACCACCTAACCAACCGCATTACCGAGTAAGTGCAAGTTAGCAAGAGGAGATCCTAACACAAGTAAACAAATTGTTCGAAAAAGGGTTAGTTCAACCTAGCTCTTCTCCATACTGCTCTTCAGTCTTACTTGTTCAAAAGGTTCTTTCCGTATGTGCATAGACTACAGATCTTTGAACAATATCACAATCAAGAATCGTTTTCCTATCCCAAGGATAGATGATATCTTGGATAAGTTGCAAGGGGCTAGTATCTTTAAATGCACTGATCTCAAGAGCAGCTATCACTAGATACAGATAGCATCTGAAGATGTTCATAAGACAGCTTTTTGTATGACATTTGAACTATACGAGTTCTTAGTCATGACATTTGTTTTGACTAATGCACCCGCCACATTCAATCGAATGATGGAGAGGATTTTCAGACCTCACTCAAAGTTCACAAGTGTCTTCTTTGATGACATTTTAATATTTTTACGGTCTGAAGAAGAGCATAGAAAACGTATATATATTGTTTTTCAAGAGCTTCACAAGCATAGACTACAGGTCAATGCTAAGAAGAGTGAATTTTTCCTTTCGGAAATTCATTACTTAGGCCATATTGTTTCTCACAATTTGGCGAAAATGGACCTTGAGAAGATTCGAGCCATTGTTGAATGGCCTACACCTACTTGTGTACATGAAGTTAGAAGTTTCTTGGGCCACATACTATAGGAGGTTCATATGAGGTTTTGCGTATGTTGCATCTCCTCTACATGACCTACTAAGAAGCGAATGCCTTTTTGTTGGGGATCAAGGCAACTACAAGCCTTTGAAAGAATTAAGTTTCTTGTGACTCAACAACCAGTTTTCATAGTTCAGATCTTCAAAACCTTTTGAAGTTCACTGCGATGCTTCTCGGGATTGCATTGGAGTTGTGCTTAACCAAGAGCATCATGCAGTAGCATTTGAGAGCCAATGCCTCAAGGACCATGAGCTACATGCTCCAGTATATGAGAAAGAGCTTATGGTGGTGGTACATGCTCTTCAAGCATGGAAACACTATTTACTTGGTGTAAATTTTGTTATTAAAACAGATCACCAAAGCCTAAGATACTTCCTCACTCAGAAGAAGCTATGCAAAGAGTTTCTTGGAATCTTTCTTTTTTCTTCTCGTCTTGTATCCTACTTTTCTTACTGAAGATAATCCCCAACGAATCATGGATAAACACACTACCCCTCAATATCGTGCGGCAATCAACGAGTCAAAGAAAGAACTACAGCACATAAATGCTACAATGAGGAAAAAAAGGGAAGATTTGGCTACAAAAGAGGAGATCAGAAAACATTATGAGACACTATCACAAAGAGTGGAGGCCAATCTCACTTCTAGAGGAGATGAGAAAACATTATGAGACACTATTCACAATTGTTGAAGATCCACCACTAACTAAACGAGGAGCCTTCCAACAATCAATTGCTACAATACAAACCATGCAAACAAAACATACTAAGTTGGAGAATGGGAATGCTATAGAAGATGTAGTTGTCACTTCATACGGGAGAAACAATGCCCTGTTGAGTCCACCACATGTCCACAAGAGGGCATCATTATAGTAAAAGATGTAGTTGGTGGTATGAGCACATTTGAACCTCGATGTAAGGGTTTGAAGAGGGATAAAGCTCAGGTGGTGAAAGGGGCATTAGTAATGCAAGTGAAATTGGATGCAGGAAAAAGTGTCCACTCTAGGAGTTCCTATAGTATTCAACTTAGAAGCTCCATGATTCTCAAAACCAACTTGAAACTAACAACAAAAGTTGGAGGACTTAAAGTGCAAAGCTACAAGATGTTAAGTCAATTAATGAGCAAGATGTCATAGCTAAGGCTAGAACAAGAAAAGGCTATGTTAGCTACTCTTACATGAGAGTTAGCCAAGATTATCTAAGCTTATGCATGGCTAAAAGTAGCCTCTTGAGTAGCCTTCACGTGCCTATAAAACACAATAGAAAATTAACTTAAGACATGAGAACCATCAAGATAATTAGATCTTAACAAAAGAGCCCAAAGATCAAAATTCTCTCCCATAGATAATCTCATTGTATAATAGGGTAGGATGGCAACCTTAGTTTAATAGTCAACTTGAGGTGTATTGATCATCATTATGAAAGATAGAATTCCTGCTTCAACAAAAAATTCAGTATTGATTATGCAAAATTTTCCCTAACCAAAAGTTCTCTCAAAATGATAATGATATTATCTAATAGGGCAAGAGGGTACCCTTACTCTAGTAGTGAAGTTGAGACATGTCAATTCTCCTTATGGAAGATAGAATTATTGCTTTAGGAAAAACATTAACATTGATTATGCAAAAAAAATTCAAATCACAAGAGTAAATCAATTAAGTGCTGCAATAAATGTTATTTCTTTGTAGAGGAAACTCACTTCAAGTGATAGTTTTGACCTTAACATGCATGCTACCTATCACGCAAAGTTTTCTAGATGGTAATTAAGTAATGAGGAGAAAGGTTGGAGTTGTATAAACTTGAAACTTTGTTTGGAAAAAAGATTGGCTAGAGACAATGTCATTTATTTTATTGTCAAAATTTTTAAAAACTTGATGAAATTTGGGCTCTCTCAACCATGTTCTAAGGAAGGTTAGGCTCTCATAGGAATCTTGTAACGAAGCTTAGGATTTCTAAAGTTGACCACAAGCTATAATTTATCCTTAAATGTAAGTGTAAATATCAAAATTTTAAAAAAATATTACTCAAGTTTGAAAAACTCCAAAAACATTTAGGCTCTCTTAAGCATCTTTCAAGGAAGTTTACATCTATAAGAGTTGCCATCAAGCTACACATGAAATAACTTAAATATAATTTCTTCCTAGAGATTGAAAACACCATAAATCTTAATATAGTATAAGAACAATTCAATGACACGGACCATAACTTTTTTTAAATGGAACAAAAATGTATTACTAATGATAATCCTATTCATAAAGATTTTCAAAATTAAACATGCTCATATCTAAGTGATTATGAACATTTACATTTCAATCATGCCATGATTTTTTAGATGTTTTATACCCAATTATAATATTCTTGATATATTAAATTCTAATGGAGCATGGGTCAAATCATGATGTAGAAAGAAGATCTACTATTAGCAAGCTTTACATGCCAATCACTCTACATCATTTCTAGCGTGTGCACAACTAAATGCAATGATATGTAATAATGTTGATGTTTCAAACATAGTATATGTGAAAACATCAATGCTTACTTTAAAACAAAGTATATGTGAAAACACATCAATGCTTACTTTAATACTTTTTGAAAAAGAAAAATATGATACAACTTGCATGTCATGGTAGAGCATATTGACAAGTCTATGTGGTAGCATTGTTAAGCAAAATGTTTTATTTACTAGTTAGAGTTATAATACTAGTTCAAAAATCTTAATAATTATGAGCAACATAGAAGAATGTGGACTCACTCAAAGAAATTGATCATCTTACTAATAGGTATCTCCTTCACTACGGATATTGCAAAGTGTCTCCCAAGACGGATCAACATGAATAGCACAACCCTAGATCTTTATTTTATTGACGATAAACTTTATGAGCCTAAATCTTTTCCCTAAGTGGTGCAATACTTTTTCACAAGAAAGAAGCTATAAAAATGGCCAAATTATGGTTTAATGTAATCAACTTGTTTGGATATCAACCTCATATCAACAAAAGTTTGTAAATATCTATTAGAAATAAGAATTTCCATAAAAATACCGCAATAACTCTTCTATCCATGCACTTTTACACATCTTTGAGTGTTGCATTGTTAAGGGAATTGTGGTCACAAAGTATTTATTCTTTGAATCTTATAGTGCATCTTAACTTTATCCACTTTGGGAGGGGGCCAAGGGACTTAGGAAGGCTTTATCCACAAATGATCTATGTGTATCATGTGGTTTTAATAAACAAAATTTCAAAATTTCTTTTCTAGATAGTTTTTACACAAAAAAGGACATCATTTAATAGAGATATTCCTATATTTAATAGAAAAAGAGTATGCTCTATTCATGAAAGGCTTGTAGATAAAGGGTTATTCTATCAAGCTTTGAATTCATGTGAGGGTTTACACATACTAAATGCCTCAAGCTCCTTTACATGTACATAAACATATCTCTTGGGTATGACCAATCTTTGGACACCAAAAGATAGTAATATTAAATAAGACTAGTGTTCCGTGCATGCTTCGGAACGCTAGGCCACTTCACGGCAACTTCGCTGCCTAGAAGCGGCGAGTGAAGTAGCTGTGCTATCGCACGACAACTTCGCTCAACAATCCATTTCTCATCTTTCTCTTTCCTCTTTTTTCTTCTCTCTCTCTCTCTCTCTCTCTCTCTCTCTCTCTCTCACTTTCTCTACCTTTTATTTTAGTTTATTTTTCTCCTCTCCTGGTTCTCTCTCTCTCTCTCCTTTTTTCTCTCCCCGCTTTTATTCTCTCTTTTTATTCTCTCCCCTCTCTCCTCTCTTTTCTTTCTCTCTCCCTCTCCTCTTTTTTCCTCTCTCTCTCTCTCTCTCTTCATTCTCTTTTTAAATTTTTTCTTTTCTCTCTCCTCTTTTCCTTCTCTTTCTCCTTTATTTTATCTTTTCTCTCTCTATAATTCTTTCTACATATTCTCTCTCTCTCTCTCTCTCTCTCTCTCTCTTTCTTCTCTCTCCTATTTTTTCTTTTTTTTCTGTCTTTAAATTTTTTACTCTTATTTTTCAATTTGATATTTCCTCTCTCTATAATTCTCTCTTTGTGTTCAAATTCTCTCTCTTCTTATTATTTTCTCTCATTTTCTTCTCTATGTCTCTCTCCCCTCTCTCCTCTTTTTCTTTTTTCTTTTTCTCTCCCTCTCTTAAATTTTATATTTCTTCTCTCTATAATTCTTTCTCTATGTTCCCTCTCTCTCTCTCTCTCCCTCTCCTCTTCTTTTTTGCTCTGTGTGTGTGTGTGTATTTTAATTAAAAAGAAAATTTTCTTTTTTCTTTTATTTTCTCTTTAAATTTTTTATTTTTCTCTTTCTTTTGATTTTTTTTCTTTCTTCTCTCTGTTTTCAAATTCTTTCTCTTCTTATTTTCTCTCTCATTTTCTTCTCTCTATCTTTCTCCCCTCTCTCTCCTCTATTTTCCTTTTTTATTTTCCTCTCTATCTCTCTCTCTTAAATTTTATATTTCATCTCTCTAAAATTCTATTTCTTTTAAATTTTATCTTTTCTCTCTCTATAATTCTCTCACTGTGCTCAAATTCTCTCTTCTTCTTATTCTCTCTCTCTCTCTCTCTCTCTCTCTCATTTTCTTCTCTCTGTCTCTCTCCCCCCTCTCTCCTCTCTTTTTCTTTTTCCTTTCTCTCTATTAAATTTTATATTTTCTCTCTATAATTCTTTCTCTGTCCCCCCTCTCCCTCACTCCCTCTTCTCTTTTTTCTTTTTTGCTCTTTGTGTGTGTGTGTGTGTGTGTATATATATATCTCTTAGATTAAACTTTTAAATGTAAACTTTTTGTTTAATTAAAAGGAGAGAGAGAGAGAGAACCTAGGCCCTACACATGAGAGAGAGAGAGGAGGGAGGGAATATGAATTTAATTAAAAATGGGAGGGAAAAAAGAAAGAGAGATTTTAAGTGAGAGAGAGGGAAGGGGGTTTTAATTTAAAAAAGGAAGGGGGGGGGGGGGGGGGGGGGTGGGGGAGGGGAGGCTTTAATGAAAAAAGGAACGGGGAAGAGAAAATGAGATATTACACGTGAGAAAGAGAGGAGGGGAAGGAGAGCAAGGTTTGGAAAAGAGGGTAGGTTCGGGAAGCCCTCTAGAGGGGGCTTTCCGAACCTATAGCTAAAATAATATAGTAGTAAGAAAAAAACTTTTCTCTTTTCTCTTTTTTTCCATCTCTCTTCCTATTTCTTCTTCTTATTCTTCTTCTCTCTCTTTCTTTCTCTCTTTCTCTCTTTCTCTCTTTCTCTCTTTCTCTCTTTCTCTCTCCTCTCTTTTCCTTCTCTCTCCTCTTTTTTCTTTTTTTCTCTCTTTAAATTTTTTTTTTCTCTTTCTTTTAAATTTGATATTTCCTCTCTCTATAATTCTCTCTCTGTGTTCAAATTCTCTCTTCTTCTTCTTATTTTCTCTCATTTTCTTCTCTGTCTCTCTCCCCCTCTCCTTTCTTTTCCTTTTTTCTTTTCCGCTCTCCCTCTCTTAAATTTTATATTTTCTCTCTATAATTCTCTTTCTCTCTGTTCCCCCTCTCTCTCCCTCCCTCTCCTCTCCTCTTCTTTTTTGCTCTCTGTGTGTGTGTCTGTCTCTCTCTCTCTCTCTCTCTCTCTCTAAATTAATTAAAAAGAAATCTTTTCTTTTTTCTTTTTCTTTTTTCTCTTTAAATTTTTTTTCTTTCTTTTAAATTTCATCTTTCCTCTCTCTATAATTCTCTCTTTGTGTTCAAATTCTCTTTTTCTTTTTCTTTTTTCTCATTTTCTTCTCTCTTTCCCCCCCTCTCCTCTCTTTTCTCTCTCTCTATCTCTCTCTCTCTCTCTTTTCTTCTCTGTCTCTCTCCCCCCTCTCTCCTCTCTTTTTCTTTTTTCTTTCTCTCTCTCTCTCTCTCTAAAATTTTATATTCTCTCTATATAATTATCTTTCTCTCTGTCCCCCCCTCTCTCTCTCTCTCTCTCCCTCTTCTTTTCTTTCTTTTTTGCTCTTTGTATATATATATCTCTCTCTCTCAGATTAAACTTTTAAATGTAAACTTTTTGTTTAATTAAAATAAAGAGAGAGGGAGAGAGAGAGAGAGAGAAACCTAGGCCCTACACGAGAGAGGAGGGAGGAAAAGAGGAATTTAATTAAAAAGGGGAGGGGAAAAAGAAAGAGAGAGATTATAAGTGAGAGAGAGGGGAGGGAGTTTTAATTTAAAAAAGGCAGGTTGGAGGGGGGGAGGGGGGAGAGAGAAGGGGAGAGGCTTTAATGAAAAAAGGAAGGGGAAAGAGAAAATGAGATATTACACGTGAGTAAGAGGGGAGGAGAAGGGGAGTGAGGTTTGGAAAAGAGGGTAGGTTCGGGAAGCCCTCTAGAGGTTCGAGGCTTTCCTAACCTATAGCTAAAATAATATCGTAGTAAGAAAAAAACTTTTCTTTTTTCTCTTTTTCCCCATCTCTTTCTTCTTCTTATTCTTCTTCTCTCTCTCTCTCTCTCTCCCCCCTCTTTTTTTCTTTTTTTCTCTTTAAATTTTTTTCTTTTCTCTTTCTTTTAAATTTGATATTTTCTCTCTATAATTCTCTCTTTGTGTTCAAATTATCTTCTTCTTATTTTCTCTCTCGTTTTCTTCTCTATGTCTCTCCCCTCTCTCCTCTTTTCCTTTATTCTTTTCCTATCTCTCTTAAATTTTATATTTCCTCTCTATATAATTCTCTCTCTATTCCCCCTCTCTCTCCCTCTCTCTCCTCTCCCCTTCTTTTTTGCTCTTTGTATATTACTCTCTCTCTCTCTCTCTCTCTCTCTCTCTCTCTATTTTAATTAAAAAAAATCTTTTTTCTTTTTTCTTTTCTCTTCAAAATTTTCTCTTTATTTCAAATTTTATATTTCCTCTCTATAATTCTCTCTCTTTGTTCAAATTATTTCCTTTCTTATTTTCTCTCTCATTTTCTTCTCTATCTATTTCTCCCCCCTCTCCTCTCTTTTCCTTTTTTCTTTTCCTCTCTCTCTCTCTCTCTCTCTCTTAAATTTTATATTTCATCTCTCTATAATTCTCTTTCTTTCTTTTAAATTTTATCTTTCCTCTCTTTATAATTCTCTCACTGTGTTCAAATTCTTTCTCTTCTTCTTATTTTCTCTCTCACTGATTTTCTTCTCTCTGTCTCTCTCCCCCCTCTCCTCTCTTTTTCTTTTTTCTTTTTCTGTCTCTTAAATTTGATATTTCCTCTCTATAATTCTCTCTGTCCCCCTTCTCTCTCCCTACCTCCCTCTTCTCTCTCCTACCTCCCTAACTTTTTTTAATTAAAATGAGAGTGAGAGAGAGAGAGAAAACCTAGGCCCTACACATGAGAGATAGTGAGAGAGGAATTTAATTAAAAAGGGAAGAGAAAAAAGAAAAAGAGAGATTATAAGTGTGTGAGAGGGAATGGGGTTTTAATTTTAAAAAGGGAGGTTGTGGAGGGAGGAGAAACTTTAATGAAAAAAGGGAGGGCGAAGAGAAAATGAGATATTACACGTGAGAAAGAGGGGAGGGGAAGGGGAGCGAGGTTAGGAAAAGAGGGTAGTTTCGTAAAGCCCTCTAGAGGTTTGGGGCTTTTCGAACCTATAGCTAAAATAATATAGTAAAAAGATAGAGAGAACTTCTTACTTTACAAAATAAGATGTTTAGTTTAGCATTAAGCTTACTCTAATGACACTATAAGGATACAGACGCATAGCGATGGCGCTTTCCGATGCAAATTAGTACCATCACTATTTACATCGCAAATGCGACACAAATAACGACGATACTCAGGTAAAAAAATGTGGATCAAAACCCGAGCGCGTCATTTTTCGCGAATGAACAGAGAGAGTAAAAGGGAGAGGAAACTCCATCTTGCATTTGAGAGGGAGAGGGAAAGAAAGAGAGAAAGAGGGAGAAGGAAAGCTTCTCACTGCCGCCGCTGCCATTTGCGAAGAGGAGGAGGAAATATACGGAGGGAGAAGAGAAGCCGCTATCACAAAGAGGAGCTGCCGAATCCATCCTCAGGTCTTTGCGGTGAGTGCATTGTTCCCTCTTGCTTTGTTTTTGTTTTTTCTCCTTTTCTTTTACTTGTTTTTGTTAAAAATCATGTGTATTGAGAGAGAGAGAAAATGAGAGAATGAACGAGATAGAGAGAGAGAGAGAGAGAAAACATTAAACATAATAGGAAAAGAGAGAAAGAGAGGGAGAGGGAGGGAGGGATGGAGAGAGGAAGGGAGAGGTTGTTATTGTTGTTTTATTTCTTCTTTTTTCTTTTTTTGTTGTGGTAGTCGTGGTAGCAGTAGTAGTAGTAGTAGTAATAGTGGTAGTGGTAGTTGTTTAATTTCTAATTTTCTTGTTTATTGTTGTTGTAGTAGTCGTAGTCGTGGTCGTAGTCGTCATAGTTATAGTCGTAGTAGTAGTAGTAATAGTAGTAGTAGTTTTTTTGTTTGTTATAGTAGTAGTAGTAGTTTTTTTTCTTTTCTTGTTTATTGTTATTTAGTTTTCTTATTTGTTGTTATTGTTGTTGTTATTGTAGTAGTAGTAGTAGTAGTAGTTTTTTCTTGTTTTTTTGTTTGTTATTGTTATTGTTGTTTTTTCTTCTTTTCTTGTTTATTATAGCAGTACTAGTAGTGGTTTGTTGTTGTAGTAGTCGTAGTCATCGTAGTAATACTAGTAGTAGTAGTTTTCTTGTTTTTTTTTAATTTTCTTGTTTATTGTTGTTTAGTTTTCTTGTTTGTTGTTGTTATAATAGTAGTAGTAGTAGTAGTAGTAGTAGTAGTAGCAGTAGTAGCAATAGTAGTAGTTTTCTTCTTTTCTTGTTTGTAGTAGTAGTAGTAGTAGTAGTAGTAGTAGTAGTAGCTGTTATTGTTGTTTTTTCTTCTTTTCTTGTGTATTCTAGTGATAGTGGTAGTGGTAGAGAGAGAGATGTTTTGTTAAAGGAAATGTGAGAGAGAGGAGAAAAAAAAAAGAAAAAACGAGAGGGAATAAACATACAACATAATACAGAAAGAGAAAAAGAGAGAGAGATGGAAGGAGAAAAGAGAATGAATGGATAAAAAACAGAGTGGTAGCGAGGTCTGGTGCAATACCACGAGACGGGAAACACTCGGACATACGTTAATTTGTGGGTGGGTGGACTTTACATACGTTAATTTTGTTGAGTTACAAGAGAAGAAATCCATTCTCAAACAATTTGAGAAAGAAAAAAATAATGATAACAAAAACAAATTGTTTGTCGTAACGTAGACCAAATGAAAAATGATGAAGATTGTGATGTTCAAGATCGCGAGGCGTGTCTTAACCAGTGTGTCCCATGTCCTTGCTCTCAATGTAAGCTGACAATTAGACGAAAACGTCGATTGTCTATAAAACACGTACAACGCTTTGGCGAGTTTCAATCTGAGATCATTGATCAGGCGATCTCAGATTTTGAGCAAACGGTAAGAAAAGTGTATATCAATCATGCATTGTATTCGCAAGCTAATTGAATACCATATACAAAAACATTGGGTATGACTGGAAAATTTTCTATCCATGGAGGTGACGTCTCGTCCCAAGGAGGAGTACACCCTTTGTTGCCAATTAGAAGAGTGGGCGCGTGCGATGGATGGAGTGCCTGAGCTAATCCACCACTTGGAAGATACTACCCAATCTGTACCGTCAATACCAGAGGAGACAAGCAGCCTTCTAGACTTATCTACAAACTTGGAGCCTGAGATGGAGGCAATGATCGATGCATTGATGCCCATGGATGTCGAGACTTATGATCCGCTTAGAGAGAAAGCATTTATACCATTATATGATGGGTGCCGAGTATCTCACCTAAAGACACTGCTTACACTCCTAGTAAAATATGGGTGGAGCGATGCGAGTGTAACCGAGTGTTTAGGAACCTTGTACGTACGCTTTATTGACTTCTTTTCAACACTATCATAAAAAACATTTGTGCTTTTTCAAGGTGTTATATGATTTTTTTTCCAGGTTACTGAAGTATCATATATTACCACTTGCAAATACCATACCTGAGTCTCGTGATGATACACGACATGTTTTACAAAAGCTTGGCATGGACTACAACAGCATCTGTGCATGTATCAATGATTGCATACTATTTCGAGGAGAATACGAGACTATGGAGACATGTTCAAAGTGTGGTGCTCACAGGTATCAACAGGACTTACAAGGGCAAACCATCCTTCAAAAATTTCTTAGACACTTTTCGCTTATCCCTCGCATAAACCACATGTTTCGTACGTCCGGCATGGCGAGCTTGACGTAGCATGCATAGAATAGATCCACCAATGGAGCTCAATGAATATCAATGGACGCGTGAATCCATTCGGTCTGCGCTCAACTTTTTACAGTGTGTGGCATATAGTCCTTGTCAATTACAATATACCTCCATGGCTTTCTAGGAAGAAATGACATCTCATCCTTAACTTTCTCGTTTTCGGCCGCTACAAAGTAAAAAATATGGACGTGTATCTTCGTCCATTAGTCGATGAGCTTAAGATTTTGTGGGAGGAGGGGATCACCGTGCAAGATATGAGCAAGTGCGATGATCGACGGTCCGCCAATATTTGAGCCATTCTCATATGGACTATGCATGACTTTCCGAGATTCAAAGAGTGCTCAGGTAAGTAGGCTTTCATTCTCGTTGGTAATATCTATCATAGCTCGTTCAAGTTTGTATTCACTGGATAGAGATATTGGGACAAGTCTAGTTACCTCAGGTTATCATGCATGTCCATTGTGTGGGCCACAGTTAGACTCTCGAAGGTCACGAACCATGAAGAAGATGGTATATCAAGGACATGCCACTTTCTTGCCAGAGGATCATGAACTCAGGGAAGGTTTTCTTGGATGACCTCTAGCACGTATAAATGCCAAAAGCTTGTACGAGGTGAAAATAGTTCACACGGAGTCACATCCAAACAGAATGCGATGGTTCTTAGTTTTCTACAAGTTGCCATATTGGACCCACTTACAAATCAACTACTTGTTGGATCCCATGCATATTTTCAAGAACGTGGGTAGCTTGCTATGGAACCACATCACATGAAAAAGAGACACTATAGGGGTATGAATGAATTTGAAGGAGATAGGCAAGATAGAGACGCTTTGGCCGCAGTCTTGGCCGTAGTCGAGTGCTGATGGTCGCTTGTAGCTACCTCGCGCTCCTTGGGTTTTTTCAACTAAAGAAAAGCGCATTGTGAAGTAAATAGTCAAGTCTATCTGCACTTCGACAGGTATGATGCGTTCTCTCAGGTCCGCGTTTTCTAAAGACGATCAATTATCAGGGCTAAAATCCCATGATTGGCATAAGATATGTCAGGTTTGTACTACGAATGGATTGTAAGTGGCCTACGTATTTTGCTATTTGAAGTGTAGTCGTTCATAAAGCTTCCTCGTTTGTGACAGTTTGTACTACCGATCGCGATCGCAGGATGCCTTACTCCAAAAATACGCAAGGTGATTTACAGGTTGTCAACTTTAGTGCAATGGATCTCATAGAAGGATATTAAGACGTCCTCTATTGAATCCGCAAGGAGGGGAGCAGTAGAGACGATCTGACTCTTTGAAAAATACCTGCCCACCAGCATGCTCATGATACAAATCCACCTTGTGCATCTCATAGATGAAGTGGAGATTGCTGGACTTGTCCATACGCGATGGATGTTCTTCTTGGAGCGCTTCATGAAAACCTTGAAAGGCTTTGTGCGACAATGAGCTCGGCCAGAAGGTAACATGGCTAAAGGTTGGTTGGTGTCTGAGGCGTTAGTGCATATTTCACAATGGCTACCAATGGTGGATTCAGACAATAGTATGCTATGGTCACTAAAGAACGATGATAGACTGACCGGAGATGTGATGGTTGAAAATGGGGTAGAAAAAAGAATGGATGTTGCAATGGAGGAAAAAGTGAATCGCTTTTGTATATTGCACCATGCATCTATGGAGACGTGGCTCGCTAGGTACCAATAAGCTAAGAAAGATCGAGAGGAAGCGCGATCTGAATTTCAATGTAGTACGCACAATCGACCGATTCAATATCCCGAGGGCATGGAGGAGATACCGCGGATTATGTCAACGCGATGGTTGCATGGAGCTTTGACAGCAGCGTCTTGCAAAGGAACGGAGATCTCAACCGAGTGGGATTTCTCGAGATGTAGTCCAAATGTGATAACGTGTTTAGGATTTTTCGTATCTATATTTTAATTAAGTGTTTCATGTACAGTACAAAATATTTCATGCAGCGTGATCACGCAGACGACATTTCCACGTGTAGCATATTGACAATGCACTCCACAACAGATTATGGTATTATAGTAAGTTTCGAGCAAGAGAGTCGACGACGAGCAATGGATCCAAATACGGTTATAGATAAGATTGAGTATTTTGAAAACTTGAAAATTATTGTCACGATGGATTACCGTAGCTTCTCCATGATCATATTCGATGTGCAATGATTCAAAGTAGTACTTGAAGGAGCTAGAGCAACAGTTCTCGATGAGGTCCATCTGGATTTCTCGAAATAGATTCCGAAAAAAAATAGACGGGTTTACGTGACACATTTGTGTTGCCAGCCCATTGTGAACATGTGCACGAACTCATGTGTTTTTTAATTGTATTACGACATGATACATATCATAATAGTCAAATCTCTCTTATACGTGATTGTGAACATGTAATTTTCTATCCAAACCCCAGACAATCTTGATGGTGATACGTAATATCTTCAACTCTCTGAAGTGCGAGAGTATATGATCAAAGCGATGTTCTGAGCATAGATGAGGATAGTATGCCAATAGAGGGGTCAATATTGCAAGGGATAGAGACCACTGAAAGCTTGGAGCATATAAAGGAGCCAGTATCGGGTAACTGATGAAAATACAAGAGTCCAAGATTTCTTTGAAAATGAGGTGGACTCATCATTTTGTGGTGACATGTCTATCGACCTTCGAGTGTATGCGGAGTTGTATTAGGAGATTGACATGTGACCATAGGGTACTTCATACTTGGAGCATCCACCTACTCAATTTGTTGACGAATCGCTTATAAGGGTACATAAGATATGTATTTTAAGTAAGGTCAATTTTTTAAGATTTATATTACCGTACTTTGTATGATTTATATTGATTATGCTAACATCAATTTTTATCTGTGCAGGTGATCTTTGTGGATATTTAGATCATCACGATAAGTCGAGGGATGAGCGATGAGGAGCTACAGGAGATCTTCACGCGTATGTCTCCAAATCAGATGGCAAGATTCAGAGATATGGCGGACCAATAGCTGTCTTGGACACCATTAGGCCATTCTATTAGATCTACTTCGGCGCACTTTGATGCTTCAGTTTCCAGCAAGATGAGGTCGATGCTCCAGACTTGGACCAGACGGAGGGAGTGGTTTAGAAAGATACTGCAGAGACCTGGATGTAGTAAGCCCACGGTCGGCTCAGGATACAGGTGCTCGCTCTCATGGAGATTCGAGAGAGCGTGGCTCAGGTGGTTGCTGTGGAGGTATTTACACAGTGTCTTCGTCTCGTCGTTCTGCTAGAGTTGTATCACCCGTAGGATTTGTCACACCTGTGGAAACATTTACTCTAGTCACTCTAGCTTTTGCTCAGTCATTTGCAGGTGGTACCCCTATGGGTGCTACTCCAAGAGATACTACCCCTGTAGGTACACCAAATGTACAGGGGTCTCCTGGATATGCCCAGGAGCGCGGTCATAAGTGGGAGAAGACCCATCTTAGATATATCCCAGAGGGATATGCCTATCGTGTAGATGATAGAACATGAGCTATCATCATGAATGATGAGGGGAGAGTGATGGCTCGTATGAGAGAGTTGTGCCAACAAGTTTTTCGGCACATCTTGGATCATTGGAAGAACATACCGGAGGGGAGCAAGGACTACATAGTAGCATCCTTGCATGAGGAGTTTCCGGTACCAGCCGTAGCAGATAGGTTTTCCACGGGCTGGATGATGGAGTGAATGCGTGCGTACATGTTACACAGACGATCGGACGTACGTAAGGCACTCAAGAGAGGCTTCAAAGCTCGAGTGGCTAGACACGGATGACTGGCACCGATTCAAGGAGGAGGCTATAGATTCTTCATGATAATGGAGACAGTAACGCGAGGCGGCAAGGGCACGACTAAAGGCCAGAGTGGTCCATTATCTTGGGAGTGACGGCCACAGGACATATGTGAAGGACTTTGTAAGTTTTTCTTTTGTTCTGCTTACTTATTTTTTTGCAATATCCTTTGTATTAACAATCGTATTTCTAACATATGCATATTGTTTTCTTTGCAGTACTCCATTACAAACCGTGATCCCACCGGCCCTGAGACTCAATATACAGAGACACGGTCTCACTGCATTGATCGACTGGTTGTATGGATACAACGGCCTTGTAAGTTACTCATCTTTCTTATCCGTAATTACTAAGTTTAATTAAAATGTATTATTGTATGGTTGACTGATCTGTAGTTTCTTTTTTTCTAGAGTCCGTTCAATGCTCCTTTGCGACAGGACAAGGTTTCGGATGGCAAGGATCTATAGCTCGCCCTTGGATCCCTGGAGCTCACATACTCTTCTTTTTTTGTCACGTGATCTGTGTGGACATTTTCTATGTAGTAATAGTATCTTGCCATGATTGTACCATTCGCTTTCATTATGCGATCATGTATTTATTTCATGTATCAGTGTTATGATTCAAGTAGACTTTGCCTTTATTTACATGAGTATTATACACATTACTGAAACTATTTTGTATGGCCCAAATAAAGCACATAGTACTATATGTGATAGGATAGCTTGCATTACCACAAAAAAAAAATCAATGTTACCATTGCTATTAGCATCGCAAATTTACTACACGCATCGCTATTAGTGTTGATGCATTGCAAAGCGTCGTTATTAGCGTCGCTATTTGCATCGATATTTGCGACGCTGATAACGATGCTAATACTAACTGTTCTATGGTGTCGCCAATAACGATATTTTTTGCGACAACGGGACGAATTTCTTTATGAACATTTTCATCGCTTTAAACGTCGGTACAAGACCTGTATCTTGTAGTGTGAGGTCCATTTGACTAATTTGAAAACCACTATACTATATTTCTAATATTGGGCTAGTTCACTTCTAACATATTGTTTTCAAAAACCCTACTAATCTTAGCTTTTCAAATTTCATGCAAAGTAGTAATACGAATTATATGCTACACTAACACTTCTAATATGTCTCCTTTTAACCCCTCCCTAAATACACAGTTCCAAATGGTTTGTCACTAACTCTTGTTGACATAGATGATGCAAGATGAGTATCAATGCATAATTGCAATACATCCATTTAGCTCGAGGGGTTCACTATATATATATATGCTTTATATCATGTGCGGTCACAAGGTCTTTATAAATATCCTTATTTGTAAATTTTTCTTAAATAAAATACAACCCTTTTTTATTCAATTCGTAAATAACCACTTTATATGACACCCTTTTGTATATAAAAAATGTATAAAAATTGTATTTTTTAAATCTCTTATTTTGAATCCACATGACATATTTTTTCATAAGTGACCCCTCCTCGAGCCATTTAAAAATAGATGCTCCATGGTCTTGGTAACACTATATCTTCACTTACCATGTGAAATACCCATGTGTTGAAGCTTGCTAGCTGTAATGAAAGTGATCATAATCACTCTCTAATTAAACACTCTATCCTTAAATCGTAGCTTGATCTCCTAGATCTCATTTAGAACCTTAGCTTATTTGTTTGGTGCTATTTCCAAGCCCCAAGTTTGATTAACTCTATCTATATTTAGCACCTTGTCATAACATAGCTTCATGACTGCTTCCAATAATTGAGATACTTCTTCTCCCCTCAACATGGTTACAAAATTTCATACTAGCCGATGGAGAGAATACTTTCATTGACCCAACCTTTTGTGCAACAAATCTCTATATGGGCTCAAATGACTTGATGAGATTCCACTTTCTCAGTCCTTGCTCCACCCTTAAGACCTCCCCATCACTCGATAGCGAGTGTCTCACTTTGTATACTCCCCTTCTGACAAGATACAGATCCCTTCTCTTGAGTTGTAGGGCTAAGGGGATTTGTATGCTCTAGCTCTAGAATAGATTGTCCTCCTTGACCAACTCTGCCTTCCTATATATCCTAATGTCCCTAGATAAAATATTCTTTTAGGAGCTCAACAGACAATGCAAGATACCTTGTAATCGAACATGAAATAGAGCTTGATATGTTGATTCCAAGTCCACTGTAGTAAGCATCTAACTAAGACACCATTTTCCATTAAGCTGATGCAATATGCCAATCATCATGTTTGACTAGGATATCTTTTGCTTCTGAAATTTGCCGAACAGCTTGGCTCTTAAGAGGTCAATCTTCCTTCCCAAATCCATGAGTTTCAGTCCCCCCCCTCTTCCACTCCATACTTCAATTGGTTTTAGTTGATAGGGGAAATATACCTACTCTTACCATATTAGCCCCACGAAAGGTCTCTTGTTAATGCATCCCAAGTCTCCTACATAGTCTTTTTACACTGTATCAAAGGCAAGTAGAATCTTATGGCGGATAGATAAAGATCTTGAGTATTTTAAGCTTCACGTGGAGCAGCCAAGCTACGGATTTCCAGTGCTTAAATTTCCTTTTAACTCCGTCAAATATCCATTGTACTTTCCCTTGGTCAATAACTTGTTATCACATTGGGAAACCTAGGTATATGAAGATGACTCCCCTATTGATCACCTTTCCTCTCCAACCCAGGTTCAACAAATCATCATCCATTAGGCTAATCAAGCATAGTTTTTGTATGTTGATCTTGAACCCTGCCACCTTTTCATGCCAATCTAGCACCATCATTACACTTCCTAGATTCTATTTACTGGCTTGCAGCATCATCAAGAGATCATCTGCAAAGTCTTGTTCTACCAATTGCTTACCTTGGTATTTTACTCCAACAAGGCTCCCTTCTTGTGCCATGCTATCCATCAAACAGAACACCGGATGTGTAGACAAAACAAAGAGTAAAGAACTCAATGGGCAGCCCTGCCTCACTCCACTTCCAATAAGGATTGGTTCTCTGAGAGGCCCATTGATCTAGAAAAAATCTTGCCCCTCTTTAGACAGTACGTACAGGAGGTTAGCAATTCTCTGATGGAATCCCATTTACACCATAACCTACCTTAAATATTCCCAACTTACCCTATCAAAGACTTTTTTGACATCTAACTGCAATAGCACAATTTTATGACATGAGATAAAGGCCAACTCTGAAGACATCAAAACATTGAGCACATTATTTAGCAAGTTCTACCTTTGATAAATCCGTATTAGCGCACATTTATATATTTCTGCATGATGGGTTCCGTCCTACAAACCAATGCCTTTGTGATGGCTTTGTAAATAACTCCCATTAGCGAGATGGAATGCCGATGATTCAGGTGGATGCACAATGTTTGCTAGGGCACTAGGGTAATGATGCTTCTCGTTCATGATTCTAAAAGCCATCCTTCTTCCCAATAAAAACTAATGAGATCAAGATTCACGATCCATAGGGCATTGTCCTCCTCTGTGATTACCTTGTTTACAATATCAAGATTTCTTTCAAGTGCCTCACGATTGATGGCAGGATGAGACTGGTAGAGAGCTTGGAAGTGCTCCCTGCATGTAGTTGCAATCCTTTGTTTATTTAATTCCCATGATCCATCATCATATTGCAAGGCTACTATACTTTCCTTAGCCATGTGTTTCTTAAGAGACTTAATGAATTCAGCTGAGCTATAGTGCACATCCCCAACCTACGTTTTGCTATACAAAAGGTCAAATTTTTCCATCTCCCACACTAGAGCAGCATGTTGGAGCATTTGGGCATGCTTGAGCTCCCCTGCTTCAAAGTCATTGAGCTGCCTAAGACATGCCACCCTTGCATAAGTAGGGACAATGTATTCTACCCATTTTAAATCCAATCTTTCCTTCTCTGAAAGCCACATACCTTGTAGACATATGCTTTGCTGGACAATATTGGCAAACTGCCCCCAGGGATCAAGGGTTCCCCCCCTTATATCCTCCCACATCACATTAATAGCTCCCTCGACCATGTAATCAAAGGGGGTTTGCAAATAATTTCTATGACTGGCCACTAGGCACTTCTGTTTTCCTTGAAATCGTTGTAGCTCAATGTGCCCAAGGTTAAGGTGGGACCAAGAGATGATCAGATAACACAATGCCCGGGCCAACTTTCAATTCAATAATTTGAGGAAGCCACTCACCCCAAAGAGAGGCACACCATCGATCCAACCCAGTCTAGTAATGAGGAAAACTAAGCCTAGAACTGTAGGTTGTTCACCATCCTCATATTATAGTATGTCCACCAAATCCACCGGGCCCATTCTATCTACTAAGCGCCTCCATACTTCAGCCTCCTCCCCATGGATTCTGGTCGCTTGTGTCAAGGAATCAGTTTCATTGAGTACCATATTGAAATTCCCAGCTATTAGACACTTCTTGACTTCAAGAATTGACATCTTGTGCCACAGCATGCTTCTCTCTTCGGCAAGTTTGGGTCCATATACATTAACTATGTCTTGCTGCTCATTGTTCCATGACACACTCACCACCAATATCCTACCACTAGTCCTCCGATTAGTCCTCTAAATTAGCAAGTGTAATCTCCATGCAAACAAACTACCCCGCTTCTAGCATGCAGCTTGTGGTCTTGGATCAGAACCACATCTGGGTTTTGTTGCCGCACCCATTTCCAGAAAAACCCCCTCTTCGCAGCTCCACTTAGCTCCTTAACATTGAAACTCACCAGTTTAAGACTGGCATGGATGGCCATTTAGAAAGAGTCTGAGTTTGCTGTTCTTTGTCAAATCCTTTGTCCCCCCTCTCCCAATTTGTATGATCCCTAAGCCATACATTAGTGGAATCTCCCAAAATACTATGTCCAGCACTGGCATGAGCCACGAACTAGTTGAGATCTTGCCATCTGATGCCGTGCGGATCTGAGGTCATATGTATTTTTGCATCCATCCCTGGATACTCTTGCTCCAGATGTTCCAAAGGGGCTCTAGTAATGTTTGCAAAGGCGCTGGCCTGTGGCCCCAGCGTCCCCACAGGATTGCTGCTTTTGACCATAAATTTTCAATTTGTGGTGGCCTAACCCAAAGTGCCATCCAACACCTCTGAATTTGCTTTCCTACATAAGGCTTGTTCTTCCTATTGCGAACCAATTGCCACTCGCCTTCTTTCTCACTATTAACACTCTCCTTCTGCAAACCTTTGCCACTGCTCTCCTTGGCCACCAATGCCCATGTCATGGCTTTACCAACTGCAGGCTCAGTTCTATCCTCATCTAGTAAAGACAGGCATTCCTTACAGTAGTGACCCATTGGCGGCATTGGTAGCAAGATCCCATAACTTGCTCGAGTTGAGTTTAAGCTTAAGCTCTCCCACACAAGGAACACTAATATCAATGTGGTACTCGGCTTTTCTTGCTCCATATCCCACAGAAGACAAATTCTATTGCAAATGGGGTGAGCCAATGGAGGAATGTAGAGAGGCTGACTAAGACCACTTGTAATGTCTGGAAGGATGTTCCAGAGATACGCAGGCAGATCTTAAATATCCACCCATACTAGGCAATCCTCCCTAAGTCGATCACGACACCCATCTCCACAAGTTGCCATTGGGTAACATATACCAAATCAAGGGCCCTAACAATACAGTACTCCTTGGATTTGAAGTTTCTGCACAGCCTCTCACTTATCAAATACCACTTCAAAAAAACCCATGCCTCCATAGTATATCTGATCCGTTGTGCCCTCTCCTTTGAGCATGCTGTTAAACCATGCAACCGCTTTGATAGGTCGCAGGGGCTTCCCTATGAAGAAAACCAAAACGGCTCTAGTGTTAAACTTAAGAACATTTGCACAAACCTTGTTGGTGTCAAGCGTAATCTTCCTGGTTGGCCCATCTTTCCTGCTTTCCATTGAGTTCAAAAAGCATAAGCTTTCCCACACAAGCAAGAAGACCGCTTGTGGGTTTACCTCCAGATGAAGGCGAGCGTCTTCCTGCATGCCGATTGAGATTTGATATTGAGAAGCTCCAGCTGAGGCCTGCTCTCCTCCCACCGAAGACCGCTTGTGGGTTTGCCTCCAGACGAAGGCGAGCGTCTTCCTGCATGCCGATTGAGATTAGATTTTGAGAAGCTCCAGCCGAGAAGACCGCTAGTGGGTTTGCCTCCAGACGAAGACGAGCGTCTTCGACCTGCATGCCGATTGAGATTTGATCTTGAGAAGCTCCCGCTGAGGCCGCCTGCTGATCTCCTCCCACCGAAGGGTCACTGTGCTACGTCCATGCCTCCGTGCTCGAGCTGAGACTGCTGGAATCTTCTTCTCCAAGCTTGCGCTTGGAGGCCACCCCTGCTGCGTTCCTCTGTTTGCATGAAATCATTCGTATCGGAATCTTCATCCGCCATCCTGCTCAATATCCCTCGTTCCCATCCGTTCTGCATTACGCAGTTCTGAGCGACGTGCGGAGCCTTGCATGAAGGGTGACGCCATGTGTAGAGGGGAAGTTAATGCGGCACGAGGGAATTTATTAAAATATTAATAGCGTTAATCTCATCCTGCCAACCATCGAGCCTTTGTGTTACCAATCTTTTTGAACCTCTCCGCATGAAGATTGCTAAGAGTAGGTCCAAAATTTTGATTTTAGTTTCTAGGATTAGTTTATTAGCATGCTTAATGTGTTGGGATAGAACACTCAATTGCCTTGATAGTTCAGTACTTTTCAAGATAAGTGAGTGGAGAGCATTCGATCATTATTATATCTATCCAAGTGAGTGGAGATTATCGTATCTACCTAAGATATGACCTAATCATTACCAATTTTGGTATTGCTTTGGTCATAAATTGTATATTTAGCACTATATTAGGAAGTTTGGGAATTTTTATATACCTTGGGAATTTATAGGGTGGTCAATATTTGGTCACATGGTCAATTTGTTACCCCCTTCCTCAAAGGTGAAACTTTTTCTAAATACTATATAGATGATAGTACTAAGTTTCATCTTAAAAAAAAAAGATTAAGATTTAGTCACATGGTCAAATCTTTATTTTTAATTTGAGAGTGGAACTTGGGAGATTCCCGAATTCTCTAATATAATGTTATTTGGACATTCTAGTAAAAACCAAGAGAGTAGAGAATTTTATTGTCAAGAAAAACACCGTTTTTGTGTTCAAGATTTGCAAATTTTACTTACAGTTTGTCTTTTGTACAAGTGGCATGATTAAGGAACTATACCATAACGTTCAAGACCATGTAATTGCCTTGATAAAGTTGCAAGAGAATTGGGGATCATCTAGGTCTAAGGTTTGACTTGGTCATTGCCATTTGTACGTATTTCCATTAGTCATATAGCTCCACATTTGGACATTTGTAGTTAAAACCCAAGAAGTAGAAATTTTAGTGGTCAAGACAAATAAATCCTCCTTAGGTTCATGGTTACAAAATTCCAAATTGTGGTCCTTGTACAAGGGACAAGTTAAAGGAATAACCATACCATTCAAATTAAAAGTATTAAAAGTACAACTCATTACAATTGGGTTTGATTTGAAAAGACTTATTAAATCACTGAAAGCATTTTGATAGAAGTTTTTGAGTTGAGGGTTAGTTACTTGTGATGGGAAAAGGATGGCACATGAAAGGTTCATGATGATCTCTTAAATTGTACTTTATCACATAGTGTTTAAAGATCCCCAAAAAAGTACTCTTAGCAAACAACTTTCAAAAGCTCTCTGCACAATGCACAATTCATGAGCATATCGAAAGTATAGAAATTGAGCCATTAACCTGTAACTTTGCCAAAACCAGAGAAATTTGAGAGAGAGGCCTTCATTTTGGTTGTGAAGAGCTACTACACTTAATGTTCTTGAAATGGTGAAGCAATGTTTTGCAAGACTTCCATTTGTGAGGAGTCTAGACCTTGAAGCTCCTAAAGCTCCATCTTTACTATTAGTTAAGGGGAGGTTGGGGGCGGGTGCCACGTGGCAGCCCCCAACCTCCCCACAAAGAAACGCAGGGGCGGGTGCCACGCGTCCAGCACCCGCCCTCGCCGTGAAAATCGTGCCCGCCGGCGCGGAGCGCCTAGTACTTATATAATGGTTACCCCTCTAACTAGATTCCATTGCTTTACAATTCATCTAACTTCCCTTGGTCAATGAGAGTAGGTGTCTTGAATGAAAGGTTATTGTTGGAGCCATCTTTATGCATCCATCATTGGATGAGATCCCAAAGCCTCTTAAACTCACATTCCTGGCACAAGTGTTGGGTGTTTTCTTCTTCTTGCCCATACAATGAACAACGTGGGGTTATCTCCATGTAATTGACTAACTTGTCTTTAGTTTGCGAAAGAAATGTTTGTATTCAAAGATGTTTCTAATAAATTATCTAAGGCTTAGACTAATGCTATGAGGAATGTGACACACAAACTATGGAGCTGATGATGTAGATATTTACATTTTAAACATACTATTTGTGTTACAAAGAAGCCATTGAAGTTCTTCACATGGGATGTAATAAGACTGAGAATGATAGAATAAAATAAAAATAATATCGACTTTAAATTTGGCACGTAAGATTGAGTTTTAACAAAAGTTCTATGATGCTTTGCACACATTTCTAAGGTGTTACAATTGTAAATTTTGACTTACGCTAGATAATTATGATCATATAAATATATCCATGTTATTATACTATAGATAAATCAAAAGCACAAAAAAGATCTCAAGTAATTTAGCTAACAATTAATTATTTATATTTGTTTGTATGAATACTATGGGAGCTTTCTAATGTCTAGCAAATTTGACATAACATATTATGTTGTACAAGTATATATATATATATATATATATCGTACTTGTATAATAATATATAATATAATATAGATAAGATATCCTTGACACGTTGCTACATTTTATGGGCTTGAACTTTGACACATTGCCTTAAATTATCAGGGATGGGCTTCAAATTTAAACCGATTTTTTGGTCGAGAACCGGCAGTTCAAACTTCGAAGTTCGTATGGATTTGGAATAGTAAAGCCGCTTACGTTGATTTTGATTGGCTGAGGAGAAACCTCGTGCGGCGTGCGAATTCCTGGTGGCGCTAAAAGACTAAAGAGATGCAAGAGTGGTTATATTAAATTAAATGCTTTTATTATTTTTTGGCACGTGCACGTTACAAAATTCTAATTCTACTATGCTCATAAATTTACTTGCTGGCGGATTTGCTCGGACTCGGTCAAAGCCACGGGACTGCGGCACAGCCCGGGCGATTGACGCGTGGTGGAAGTTTGACTGGTAGGGCGCAAAAAGACCGTAAATCTTGCGAGATCGGGAAAATGTCTTTGGTCTGTTTCCATTACGGGAATGGATACGACTAGTCTCGCTAGTCCCAAGAGGGAAGCCGCTGGGGCGGGCGGCGGGCCTGAAGAGAGAAGTTGAGAACGATGCCGTGAGACACGAGAGACGCAGAAAGAGACAGAGTGTGGAGAAAACTCGTTAGCCAGCCCATGATGTAATCTCCCGACTCTCTCTCTCTCGACTGCCTGCTGCCATCCTGATCCCTCTTCCTCCGCCATCGCCGCAGTACTTTCCTATGGCCTCCGTGTATAACCAGCTCGTCGTGCTGGCAGCGTTCTGGCTCCTCTCCAGTACTCTCGCCGCCTTCTTACTCAGCCTCCTCGACGTCTCGGCTGCAGCGTCCGCCACGCCTCCTGCTGCTGCTGCTTCTTCTTCTTCTTCTTCGGTTGATATTGATCAGCTGCTGGAGCAAGACAAGCAGGCTCTCCTGCGTATCCGAGACGCGTTGGCGCCTCTCAACCGGACCACGGTGGCGGCCCAGCTCGCGGATTGGGACTCCGGCAGCAGCTCCGACGCGTGCGGGTGGAGCAGGGTGACGTGCACCAATGACGGATCAGCGGCCGCCGCCGGACGACGTGTGACGGGGCTAAACCTCTCGTCGCTCTTCCTGTCAGGCGAGCTGACGAGCCTGGACGCGGGCTTCTCGAACCTGACGGCGCTGCTGTCGCTGAACCTGTCGCGCAACGAGCTGGGCGGGGGGCTCTCGGAGGACATAGCCAGGAGCACGGGGCTGGAGGAGCTGGACCTGTCGTATAACAATCTGACGACCACCGGGGGCGGCGGGCGCCTCGGGCGGCTCTCGGGCCTGCGCATCCTCCGCCTGAGTGCCAATAACATCTCCGGCCCCCTGTCCGGCCTGCTGCCCCCGACGTCCTCCTTCCCCTGGGCTCGCCTCTCCTTCCTAGACCTCTCCAGCAACTCCCTGTCGGGGCCCCTCTCCCCCTTCCCCTGGCATCTCTGCACCTCCCTCCGCTTCCTCAACCTCTCCTATAACAGCCTGTTCGGCCCCCTTCCCCTCAACCTCACCCGCCTCCCCTCCCTTCATTACCTCTCCCTCTCCACGAACAACCTCTCCGGTGACCCCTCCCCCCTCTGCCCCTCCCCCTCCCTCCCCCTCGTCTTCCTTGACCTCTCCGCCAACCTCCTCTACGGTCCCTTCCCACCTTCCCTCCCCAACTGCCCCTCCCTCGCCTACCTCGACCTCTCCAGCAACAAGCTCTCAGGCGACCTCCCCCTAAACCTTGCGAACCTCACTCGCTTGGGTGTCTTCATGGCCGGATCAAACCAATTGACAGGACTCTTCCCCCAGGAGCTCCTCACCTCTTGCAGAAACCTGTTCCTCCTCGATCTCAATAGCAACAGCCTAGCAGGCGAATTGCCAGACCTTTGGGACGGAATGCTTGCTCTGAAGTACATTGTTCTCCACTCCAATGCCTTCTCGGGGCGGTGGCCAAACAGTTTGTTGAAGCTTTCAGGCCTCCAGTTTCTGGATCTCAGCAACAACAGCCTTTCTGGTGCTCTTCCTCCACAGATTGGCAACATGTCTTCTCTGCAATTCCTCTTGGTGGCTGCTAACCACTTTACAGATGAAATACCCCCTAGCTTGGGCACAATAACTGGTCTCCAGTTCCTAGACCTTTCGTCTAACCACCTCACTGGTCCTATCCCTGCTTCCTTGGGTAATCTCCAAGATTTACTATGGCTTATGCTAGCCTATAACAATCTAACAGGTGACATACCCCGTCAGCTGGGTAACTGCTCCAGTCTCTTATGGTTGAACCTGAAGAGCAATTCTCTGTCTGGAAGCATTCCAAGCGAATTCGCATTGATGGGACAGAGCCCAGAAAAAATTTTCACCTCCAATCGTCAGACCATGAATCCACCCAAAGCCCTGGGTGAGTGCCTCATGTTGAGAAGATGGATACCTGAGGACTATCAACCTTACAGCTTTATATATCAGATTATAAACGATAGGAGTAGGTGTAAATCATTCTGGATAAACCTGGTCACTGGGGAGCCATTGGCTCGCGCATGCCCTCGCAGCCCGAAATTAGGTGGTTACATCCAATTGACGAACAACAAGCTTACAGGCTCCATTCCCTCTAGCTACCAGGCCGATCAAACAACTATTCTACTTCTAGGGTTGAACTACTTCACAGGTACCCTGCCAGGAGCTCTTGGCCAGCTTGCCCTTGTAAATCTCAATGTTTCTCACAACATGCTCAGTGGCTCTATTCCAGATACGCTTGGAACTGACAATAAGTGCCTAAGTTTGCTGGACTTGTCATATAACAATTTCAGTGGAAACATCCCCTCTAGTTTAGGGGGATTGACTCAATTATCAAGGTTTAATGTCTCCTTCAACCCGTTGCTGAATGGCAGCATACCTGCAACCGGTCAATTCCTCACCTTTACCAATAGTTCGTATATCAATGACAGCCTTCTGTGTCTAGAACAACTGTCCGGGATGCGAGCAAATTACTCCTCCTCCAACTTACCTTTCTGTACTGGCTCAACAAGCTTTGATCTGAGCTCTAGCCAGGCAGCCACATCCAGCACCCAAACAGTGAAGTTAAGCTCCGAATTCATTATCGTTATCACTGTCAGTTGCATTGCAGTGCTTGTGTGCATTGTATTCTTGTTACATGTGGTGTGGGCATGGCCTGATCCTACACCGAGCAAGGACTCCTTTGTGTGCGAGAAATTTGTCGATGATAGCTTCTCTTCAAACTATGAGGATTTTCCCTCAACAGTTTGTCTATTTAAACCTGGATCGTGTGCCTCTGATGCAGCAGCAATCGATCCACTTCAGAACCAGCTGCATCAGCAGAAGCACTTTGGTTATGCGGATATTCTGCTTGCAACAGACAATTTTGCAGAGTCCCATGTCATTGGAAGTGGTGGGTACGGCGTTGTGTACAAGGCAAAGCTACCAGATGGTACCACACTGGCCATCAAGAAGCTTGTACACAGTGGGTGCCAAGGAGGGAGGCAATTCATTGCAGAGATGGAGACAGTGGGCACTCTTGCCCAAGAGAATCTGGTGCCTTTACTGGGATGTTGTATCTTTGGGCCAGAGAAGCTCCTAGTGTACAAATACATCTGCAATGGGAGCCTGGACGTGTGGCTGCATGAGAAGGAAGAGGGTCCTCAAGCCCTCAGTTGGCCCATAAGGTTGAAGATTGCATGTGGATGCGCCAGGGCATTGAGGTACCTGCACCATGATTGCTCTCCCGGTCTTATACATAGAGACATGAAGTCGAGCAACATACTGTTGGATGAAGAGTTCAATGCATATGTGACCGACTTTGGGCTGGCAAGGGAGCTGGATCCAGCATGCACTCATGTGAGCACAGTGGTAGCAGGCACATTAGGCTATGTGCCTCCGGAGTATTGCCACACATGGAGGGCAACAACCAAGGGGGATGTATACAGTTTTGGTGTCGTGATGCTGGAGCTGATCACAGGGAGGAGGCCTCTCTGTTTTGCAGAACATCAGGTCAGCAACAATAACATTAACATGGATGGGTGCGGCAACCTGGTGGAGTGGGTGAGGATGCTGCTCAAGGGATCGAGTGTTGCAGAGGCCTATCATCGTGTGGTGAAGCAGACTGCCCCAAGGGGGGATGAGGAGCTTCTGGAGTTTATCGAGCTTGCAAACGCCTGCACCCAGGACGCCTCTGACCATCGCCCAACAATGAAGAAAGTAGCCAGGGATTTACAAAACATGCAGGAGCAGTATGTTGCATCATGATATTGCCATCATCCAATCGACTTGACGAGTGTCCTTTTGTTCTGACTTCTAAAGAGAACCTGCCTCCTCATTCTGTTGCTGGGCCGGCCCACCATTTTTCCCTGCTGACTCCTGAGGAGATGTCCCAGCAGTTTCTTGTTCCCTACTGGGCAGTGGGCATGCCTTATATGAAACACTTCTTTGAGAGGAGAAGCCCACCCGCGTGCCCCGCCTGCTTGGCCACTCAAGAGACTACCATATGGCTAACCTAACTCGAGCTTAAGTTTGGGGGAAGAGTTGGCCTAATGTCTTTAAATATTTTCGATGCATGCAAATATGGCATGTAACTGAATAATTTGGAACATTGCCCAATCACCCACAGGTCAAGCCATCCGGAAGCAAAAGGGCATGGAGTCGCTCGTTGACAGCTTGGCCTAATGTTGAGATGAGGTTAAGATGGAACTAGGCAGCCCCTTTAGCCACGTAAGGTTTGTACAGACTACCATTCAATTACTCATAACCACATGGACATGGAACCATTGTACAATCTATATTACAAAGAAGAAGATTAATCATCATGAAGCGGATTGTTTGATTGCATAAGGTCTTTTCAAATACATTAACCATCTCAAGAGTTCTACGACATAATTATGCAATTGTTGAATCTACAGTACTTGTCATTACAAGGTAAATTTGCTTGCAAATATATCTATGAGAGCCAATGATTAGGGTTGCAAATAGGGTTACAATTGAGGTTATCATACATATATATTCGAAACAATATGCCAATATTCATTTACGAGACTTGGCTCTCTCTCTCTCTCTCTCTCTCTAAGCGAGGAGGTCATAGCTCCCAAGTTGTAGCTTTTTTACAAGTCATAAGTTGTGACAACTCCTAGGCTCACACCAAGTACTAGGTTGTAGATCGTCACAAGTCACAACTCAATGTAGTGAGGCTCTCTAAGCTTGCAAATCATAGAAGTCATAATTTTGTTTTGTGTTTTCTCAATGTAAAACCTGCTTCTCATTTCCAACTTTTATACTTGATCCCTTACCCTTTCTACATAAGGGTCAATTCATGTTGCATGCTTAGACGAATTTCTAATCTTCCTAATCACACTCTCCTACAATGCAAGTGCAACACCTAGGGGTGAGGGTTAGACATGAGCTCATTCTTTGACATCGAGATGTACCCAAGCACTTTCTTAGTAGTCTTAGCATTACCACCAAGCTAAATCAACAGCAAGGCCCATGGAAGGAATACCCACATAAGCAAGTTTACAAGTTGGAAGCAAAGATTGTGATCTTGAAAGGACTCACTTGCCAAAGTGCTATGTGCCTAGCAAAGCTAGAGGAAAAGATGGCAATAAAGGTCCTACAAGTAGTAAGAAGGTTGAAAATAAAGTCAAAGAAATGACAACCAAAGTACAAGAGGAAGTACAAAAGGAATCAAAAGCAAAGAAGTAAGGTACAAGAGATAATATATGTCCAATAGTTATTGAAGCTATATTGTGAAAGAAGGTTACCTTCTGTGTGTTAAATATGCTCAATACCCCACCCTCATAAGATACCTCCAATGATCTAGGGTGCTCAAAGTTGTAAGGGCCCCATTATAAGGAGAAGTCATATGTGAGCTCAAGATCTTAACTCGTATGTTAGATGAGGTTTATGTGACCAAATGGCAAAAAGGTGTGACCTTTGTGGGTCTAGCCTTTAGGTTAGATAGAGTAGTTACGTTGATAACAGTAAACATGGGAATATTCCTTAGAATATTCTTTGTCCAACATTCTTGACTAGGCCACCTTTTTGAGTTATAAAAGGAGAGTAAACGAAATATGCCTCTAAAGCCATCAATAATCTATCTTTCCCCAATCATAGTTCTTCCAGCTAGCCTTAATCTCTTCACCTATCATTTGTTTAGATCACCCTCTAAGCTTCACAACGGAAGTGCAAAGGTGGACAAAGCCATCTTTATATAAGTTTGTTTGGATGTAAACAAGTTTTTGCTCTCCTCTTAATGGATGTGTACTCTATCTTTCTTGCTATGATTCTGTATGCTCCACCATGTAACTTTTCCACCATGCATGTTTAGGAAGCTAAATTGTAAAAGAAGATTACGCTCCCATATATTCCCTGCATGGGAATACATTGCAAAATGTGTGCAATGACCATTCAAGAGCTCACTGCAAAGCAATGGATCCTTGTAAGGATTCTGCAACACAACCAATCATTAATCCAAAGTTAGATGTGACATATTCAATACAACAAATTTTCTAAACTATCAAAAGAGATATGTCATACTAGACCACCACACACATAGAACTTATCGATGAGGGTGATCAAACATGCTTTTCCCCATATGTTTTTTCTAGCATGATGGACTATTGACTTGTAGACAAGACACTACACCAAACACCATAACTAAATATTGTTAGAAGAAACACTGAAAGAGTAAATCTCTAATAATAAAACTAGAGCACTAACAAAATTCTCCAAGTAGGTAGACTAGTCACTATTTCTAAGATGATGCACCACTCTAGCCTTGAGTCACACCCTCACTACCTCCCTCTACTATCACCATCTCTTTGGACAGAAAGTGGCCTCCTCCCTAATCCTCCTCCAATCCTCCTTGTCCAACCACTCAGGCTTCCCCTTGTCCTTCTTTAGTGACTTGCGTGTATCTAATCACCTGTGAGACATATATGACCACATCTTCTCAATCGTTCACATAGTGGAGAATCAAGCAGAAGAACACAACTTTGGAAAGTTCTCTAAATGTAGATATTCTAGCATGTCTCTTTCCCTCATCCATCATCATGAAAATAGCACAAGTATCCTCATCCACCAAGTATGAGTAGCCTAGTGGAAGAACTCTAGCATGTGCTTGCTGGAACCGTGGAATAGGCTTACCATAGGAGTGAAACTTGTAGATGGTTGAGAAAATCCAAGAAGCTTGGACGAGGCAATCTCTATGGGCATGGCCAATCCAGGCAACCCTATAATACTCGATCAACAAGAAGATGCTACAACATCTATGTCCCTACAACATCCACTAGATCCACCCTCCCCTACATGCCAATCAAAGTGATGAGCATCAACAAGTTGAGTGGTTGTAGCATCCACGTCTCCATAGCACCTATTAAGCCACTTGTACTAGAGTGAGTGCTAGTGGGATGAGGAGTGCCAATAGAATGAGGAGGCATAGCATCTACGTCTCCACAACACCCACCAAAGCCACCATCTCCACCACTAGAGTGAGGCGTGTATGAGCCACTAGCTCCACCACCTAAGTGAGGCATGCCAACACTCTTTGTGGCCAACCCAAAGTGTTGGCTATGCTTGCTAGAGATTGATACATCTAAACATACCAAGGTAGAACACGATGATGTCGAATGAGACAAAGAAACATCCACGCTCTCCCTAAAATGGATCATTTAATGGGGAGACATATGCGCAAAAATCTCATTTATCTCCTCATTTGTATATTGTCGCCTCATTATGCCCTTGTAATCAAGTGTGATGACCTGCATAAACAAAAGAAACATCAATCAATCTAATGTGTGGGGAAAAGGGAAGCACAATAAAAAGCATGTATATAGACTTGTAGAAAAGATAAAGACATCTAATGAAGTACTATTGTAAGTGATTAAATTTTTTTTTTTAGTAACAAGCTCTCATGAACAAAATCTAATCTAGTGCTTCATAACTTCACCTTAGCATAGCTCAACATACCTAAAAATGTATATGTGGAGGTCTCTATAAAAAGAGGAGTCCACTTCATTCTCAAAGAATTCCTACATGACCATCTCCTTCCCCCACCACATCAAATTCCTTGAGCATGTCTCCACTTATTACAAGCCCTCATCACCCCCACTTCTTGCAAGCTTTCCTCCTCAACTTGTTGCATTCCCTTCTCCTCCATGTTGGAGACATTACTTCCCTCAAATGCTCAAGCTATTTGAAACACTACAGGGACAACATATAGCTAGCAATATTGTTTCCAATTAGGGTAGAAGATCACATGCGTGGGACAATCAAGAACCAAAAAAAAAAAGTAATCTTAGTGGCCTTTGGAAATATGACTCCTGCTCACAGTGTTTCGACAAGAAAATTTCTCTTGCAAATCATTCCACTTCTTCTCAGCTGCCATCTATCTCCAAGAATCTGGATGGCCCTCACCAAATAGTGGCCCTTACACCTTCCAATATAACTTTGAGTCACTAACATCAAATATGATAATGGAAAACCTAAGATAGCTCATGAAAATCACACTTTGCAAGGTGCCAAAGTATTCTATCTCCACGACTATATGCCAAGATTGTGGGAGAGAAGGAAGGAGTCTCACTTGTAGCTTTCTTGCTTGCACAATGGGGGAATACACACAAAGGTGGAGGCTGAAAACAATTTTCCTCTTCTTAATTGTGTAAGCCAAAAAGAACTCTAATACATAGAAATAGAAGAACCCTATATATGGGTCTCAAACCAAACTCAACTAAGTAAGGTGGCATACTAACTGAGCCACGAACTAGAGTAGATAAGGATAGCTGTCATCTAGCTATTATTCATGGGCGGTGTACCAACCACATCTGCAACTAACAAGTCGGTGACATAAATGCACAATGGTCACCTTGGCATATCACGAGTGGAGCTCGATATCTCAACACTCCCCCTCGAGCTCAATCCCAATTCGTGCACACCAAGCAGGTCTCTGAACTTGCGTAGCTTCTCTACGCCCAATGCCTTCGTAAATATGTCAGCTATCCGATCCTCTGTGCTGACATAAACTAGATCAATAAGACCTAGTAAAACCCTCTCCCGCACATAGTGATAATGCACCTCAATGTGCTTTGTTCTAGCATGATATACTGGGTTATTTGCCAAGTGTATACTACTCATGTTGTCACAATAAATGACAACTGGCCCATCTGTAGGTTGATGCATATCATAAAGTAGCTTATGCAACCAAGCTACCTCACATGCAGCCATTGTTGCGCCTTGTACTCAGCCTCTGTGCTTGACAAGGCAACTGTAGGCTGTTTCTTGCTGCTCCAAGTGACTGCAGCACTCCCAAAAGAGAACACATATCCACTGGTAGATCGTCTATCAGAAATACTACCAGCCCAATCAGCATCAGTGTATCCATGCAACTGTATCTGAACCCCAGTCTCATAAAATAGTCCATACTGCAATGTGGACTTCACATACTTGAGTATGCGTCTAGCAGCATCCAAATGCGGTTTCCTTGGAGCCTGCATAAACTGACTTACTAATCCAACAACATAGCTCAAATCTGGCCTGGTAATAGTCATATAAATCAAACTTCTTACTATGTGTCTGTACATAGTAGGGTCTTCGAGAAGCTCACCTGCATCTGCACTCAACTTCACATTCTGCTCCAAAGGAACTGAAATAGGCTTACAGCCTGTCATCCCATATTTGGACAGCATGTCCAATCCATACTGCCTCTGCAAGAGCCATATCCCACTTGGTGATATAATCACCTCAATGCCCAAGAAATAATGCAGCTCTCCCAAATCCTTCATCTCAAACTTCTGCTTCAATAGCATTTTCACATAAAGGATATCTTCATCACTATCACCTGTGATAATCAAATCATCAATATAAATGACAAGCAACATAATACATTTCTCTGTTTTTCTCACATAAAGTGAGAAATCTGCCTTGGAAATTTGAAAGCCAATAGTGACAAGATACTGTCCTATCTTGTCAGACCATGCTCTAGGTGCTTGCTTCAAGCCATACAAGGCTTTCTTCAACCTGCAAACAAACTCAGGATGAACAGTATGCACATAACCTGGTGGCTGCTCCATATATACCTCTTCTTGCAAATCACCATACAAGAAGGCATTCTTTACATCCATCTGATGTAAAGACCATTCCTTTGATGCAGCCATAGCAATGACTGCTCTTACGATTGCCATCCTTGCAACCGGACTGAATGTTTCTTCATAATCAATGCCATATGTTTGTGCATACCCCTTGACTACTAATCTTGCCTTGTATCTGTTCACAGAACCATCTGCATTGTGCTTCACCTTATAAAGCCACTTACAGCCAATTGCATTCTTACCTTTAGGCAAAGGTACCAATTCCCATGTAGCATTTGCTTCCAAGGCATCCATTTCTTTATCCATGGCTTTCTCCCATTGCTCAAAAGAAGTGGGTTCTGGTTCCTTTATCACTTTGACCATATAGGCATAGTGAATGGCTGTAAATCCATCATATTTCAGCCTATCCACAGGATACCTAGCTCTGGTAGACCTGCGCAAAGTAGGTCACTCCCAGGTGCTCTCAAAACATCCCTGGTCTTCCTTACTCCAGGTGTAACAATAGAAGGAATACCCAACTCATCATCAATGCTCTGTTCTGAGCCACTGGATTCACCATCCACATAAGAGTGACCTGCATTCACATTAAACATGGGCAGATCTACCTTCTCTTTTCCTTTTCGTGATACCTGAATACCACTATCTGCATTGCTTTGAGAAGATTCTCCCGATCTCAACCGACCTGAATCAGGGTTTTTCCCTAATGGTCATTTCCTAAACGGCAACTAGCATCGAACCCCAAGCGAACTACTTTACACAGAAATGCCAGGGCCGAAGCGGATTCTCACTGCACTTGGTTCAAGGAGAATGGGAAACGAGAGGGATGCAAGGCTCGATCTCTCTGCCATAAGGCATAGTCCCATTCCGTTCCCCTAAAACAGCATAAATCGGGATTATCATAACTTACACTCTAGGTTAGCGTCCTTGCTGTTCGTGTCCTTTGAAACGATCTTCTTGCTGTCCTTCATGATTTGAGAAAAGTTTTCGGCCAAACGGGAATGTGAACCACTGCTAGAGGACGCTCCTGGTCCACTAATATCTTGTGACTGCTGCTGTGAATTCTGTGCAGCATTACCATTTTGTGCATCTACATTATCAATCACATTTACTGGTTTATACCAGCTACTCATCTCATAAAAAACAACATCTCTGCTCACTGTAAACTTACGAGTAGAAGGGTTATAGCATCTATACCCTTTTTGCTACAGAGAGTAACCAATAAAGATGCACTTCTCAGCTTTTGGATCCAACTTGGATCTCAACTCATCTGGCACATGAACATAGGCAATGCAACCAAAAATCTTCAAATGAGAAATATCTGGTTTCCTACCAGTATACCTCTCCTCTGGAATCATCCCATGTATTGCTGCAGTGGGAGTCCTGTTCATTATAAAAGACTGTTGTAGCAATTGCTTCAGCCCAGTAAAAATGTAGCAAGTCTTTTTCGTTGAGAATGGCACGAGATACCTCTCCAATATGCTTGTTTTTCATTTCTGCAATTCCATTTTGTTGTGGGGTATGACTGCATGAATAGTGTTGCTTTATGCCATGCTCCTACAAGAACCTTGCAAACTCATTTGAGAGGTACTCTCCCCCTCCATCTGACCTTAGGCATTTTATTTGCAGGCATGTTTCTTTTTCAACCATAGCTTTAAGAGTTTTGAAATGCCCAAAAACTTCACTTTTCTTTTTCATAAAATACACCCAAACTTTTCTGCTATAGTCATCAATAAAAGTGACAAAATAATGACAGCCTCCAAGAGATGCAGCTTTAGTAGTCTACACATCAGAGTGGATTAATTTCAATGGCTTCTTACTCTCTTGAACATGTCTAGGAAATGGTTTCCTTGCCTGTTTTCCAAATTGATAGGTTTCACATACCTTATGCATTTCTGCAACCTTGAATTTAGGCAATCCTGCAACAATATTTTGGGCTTGCATTGCTTTAAGTCGTTGTACATTAACATGACCAATGCGTTTATGCCAAATATCAATATCTGCAAACTACACCGGTCCCATGTGCAAACATTGCTACACTTAATTCAAGCATGTCTGCATCCAACGTAAACATTCTGCCCTTCTTATTTCCTTTTGCTATCAAGCGACCTTTATTTTTCATATTCTCAACAAAGCATCCATGAGAATTAAATCTGACCTGCAAGCCCTGCTCAACCATTTGACCAACAGAAACTAGGTTCTTGGTGATATTCGGGACATGAAATACATCGGACACGTATTTCTTTTCCCCATCCTGCATAGACAAAGGAATTTTTCCAATCTGTACAATAGGATGTGCAGTATCATCACCAGTCTCCACAAATCCTGGTTTTTTCATTTTCCTTGCATCCCCATCCATTCTGCATGACCTGTCATGTGGTTTGATGCACCTGAGTCAACATACCATACATCATTGCTTTCTTCTGTACTTGTCACAGAATTGTTCATGTGCTGCACCATAAACAAATGCTCATTTCTGTCATCACCCTGTCTACTAGAAGATGCATAATTCCCTTGTTGCAATTTTCCATTCATGATGTCATTCTGCTTTTTATAGCAGTCTTTAGCCATATGACTCATTTTACCACAGTAGTAGCATTCAACATTACTGTTTGCATTTTGGCCTCTTTGCCATCCACCACGACCTCTTTAGCTCCCCCTGCCTCTAGAGTTACCACATCCTCCTCCATAGGACTGGTTTTCTTGAGTTTGCTGCATATTTTGATTTCTACCACGGCCTCTAGATCGGCATCCTCTACCTCTGCCTCTATCTCTTCCAGCATTTGAGTAGAAGACAGCTTCTTTTGAAGTTCCTCCTGAAGAAGATGCACCACCATTTCTCTGCTCCTCAGAAATTAGAAGAGCAATCAACTCCTCAAAATCACGAAATCTTTCACGGACGGAAATGGATGTTCGGAACTGTGCATAATCCTTTTCTAGACCATTCAAGGTCACAGAAACTAAATCATCATCTTCCACTGGCGACCCAATGGAAGCAAGTGCATCTGCAATCTTCTTCACCTTCATGTGGTAGTCATTGATGCTCATACTTTCTCTTTGCACATTGTGCAACTCTTGCTTGAGCTGCATTTTCCTGGCTTGTGTATTTGTGCTATACATTTTTGACAAAGTATCCCATGCCTCCTTTGGCGTACTTGCATCTTGAATATGCACAATCATAGAGTCTGAAATGTTGATAGAGAGCTAGTACATAACTTTCCTGGCTCTCTCATGCCATGCTTTAAATGCCTGCATTTGCTGTTGATTGGGAACATCAAGAAGAACTGGTTCTTCTTCATTTCCTGCAACGAATTCCCAATATCCTTTTTCCATAAGGAAATTCGTCATTCTAAACTTCCATGCTTGGAAGTTGTTCTTGTCAAGATTTTCAGTGACAATCTGTGAAAGAGAATCAGACGCCATTACAGAACACTGCAAAAAATTCTGTCACTGCAAAGAACACAGCTTCAGCCTCACAAGGGCAAATCTGCAAAACTGACGAAAGTGGTATTTGACCACACAGTCACTTCCTAGTGACGATTTTGCATCAACAGGCAACAAGGATGATTGTGTAACTCCCAATGTCTCTGCGCATAGGCATACGATGCAATTTTTATAGTAACTTTTCACCGACCTGAAGAACAGTGGTCGCACAGCATAAAACCGGGCCTTTTCCTGAGTGCGTGCAAAAAACTTCCACCTCCAAAACAGGCCCCGAAATGGCCTCAAATCAAAAAAGCAGAGCAACCTAGGGCTAAAGCCCTGTCCCGCAGCATATACTACCCTCTTGCTACACTGCGAAGGGCGTCTCAATCTGAGACAATGCACTCTTGTACTTTCCGGCTGTGCTACCTGTAGAGACTTGCTCCCAAAACAGAAAAATGAAAGCAACACTGATCCTCTTACCAGAACACCGCGAACTTGGTTTGCTTTCTTGACCTCCTTACCACGAACAAGGCTCTGATACCATGTCAAGATTGTGGGAGAGAAGGAATGAGTCTCACTTGTAGCTTTCTTGCTTGCACAATGGGGGAATACACACAAAGGTGGAGGCTGAAAACAGTTTTCCTCTTCTTAGTTGTTAAGCCAAAAAGAACTCTAATGCATAGAAATAGAAGAACCCTATATATGGGTCTCAAACCAAACTCAACTAACTAAGGTGGCATACTAACTGAGCCACGAACTAGAGTAGATAAGGATAGCTGTCATCTAGCTATTATTCATGGGCGGTGTACCAACCGCATCTGCAACTGACAAGTCGGTGACATAAATGCACAACGGTCACCCTGGCATATCACGAGTGGAGCTCGATATCTCAACACTATAGTGCTTGGATTTGTGGCTCACCATTGACTTTCCTACTCAAACTTCTCCAGAATGCCACAATTCGTCATAGAATGCAGTCTATAGATGCACCTGTGCTGTAAACCTTGTACTTGGATTCACGAAAAAGTTAATTATCACTCATTGGTGATGACAACAATGATGAAAGAGATCTTACCTTTGGGGAACATCCCCTAGATAACTCACACTTCTCTTTTGTGACTACCTCACGTTCATGTGATGCTTTTGTCAATATGATTCATGTCACTACCTCAAAAGCATAAAACATAGTAATTCCCTAGGCCATCAAGGTATCATCTAGGGCATTGATATGTTCTATGTTGGAAGTATGACCTTGCTATCCCTCGTTCAATTTTGGAAACCTTATACCTAGCATGCCACTTGTCCATGGATGCATCGTGCAACATGCCAAAATGATTTAGTCTTTGCTCCATGCTTTCATCCATCCTCTATTCTATCCCATTCCCAACTGTCACATCCCAACTTAGATAATCATCTTTCTTGAGAGTTCATAGTGATTTTTTGTCTGTATCCACCCCCACAAAGCACCTCAAAAATACTTACAAGGGCCTCATACACTAGCCAACCATGTTTTCCTCTAACGAGTCCAGTTTCACACAAAGCCCTTCAAAATTTTCATGAACCGCTCCAGGAAAAACATCCACTAGCTGTGCGTTGTCCCTACAATCTCCACTTCATCCCCACAATATACATAGGATGTGGGTTTAGATCATGAGCATGCTCATGTGGGTAAGTGCTTCCCTTTAGTCTCCACTTTGTCCCCATAATATACACTAGGATGGGGTTGCTGGGACGAGCCCTTGAACTTTGCATTCCATAATGCCATGTAGGGCCTACCACATGTCCATAGAAGCCTAATTACAACTCTTCTTATTTGTGCACCACCAAAAACACTACCATATAATTGTTGCAAACCAAGCTATAAAGTAGCATCATAAGTTCCTCGTATACCATAACAACATGATGCATTGCCATATATGGGTTGGAACATTACAACCACCTCTAAAATAACCTAGATGTGTAGATGGTTGTTGCGTAGTTGGTTGCCTAAATGCACGCTTTACATTATTTCTTTTTCGCATGCATACTAGCACCTTGCCCATGTATAGATTGTTGAACCAAAGTCCTGTGTACATTGGGTTCCCCATTAAATGGCATAGATTGAGGCTATCGCCCATGTACTCTTCTAGCATGTCTAGAATACGAACACCTCCTCTTGTGGTTTGAGTTTTGAAGTCTAAACATTGTATCAACAAATTTTAGATGTTCAACAACCTATGCCAATTCCAACAAAGAACACAAAGGAATACACCATATTTGAATGGAAATACATCACATATTATCCTTCTTCAATGTCTTCATAGTTCTCTCTCTCAATCTCTCATATACAATCACAATGTTTTCATAGAATTGACTATCTCTGACTCTCTCTCTCTCTCTATCAATAGTACATCATATCCTCATTACAATGCTCAATAATCACTCTCAATACTCCTTCTTAGGTCGTGGATACACCTTCCAAAAGGTATATCTGGTATGAAAGGTCACTAGAGACTTCATAGTGTCCTGTGAGATCTGTCTTCTGTCACTGTCTTCTGTAACCTTCTGTGACCTTCTGTAAATCTTCAGTAGTTACTTCTTCACTTCAATTAGCTTGGATAGAGCTTCCATTCATCCTTTCCTAAGACAAAAACACTTCCCAAAATATCCACACATCCATCATAACACTCAATAGAAACAACAGAACAGAACCACAGAGCAACAGAAGTACAGAACAACAGAGCTAGAAGGAGATAACTTCACTTGTGTAGTATGAGGTGTATGTGTGTATTGATATTCAACATTTTCATAACCTTAAATTGGACATTCACTATGTGACAATTAATCTTCAACAAAGGACAATGAGCTGTCATCACTTGAACCTCGATTCTTATGTGACATCTTTCTTGAGTTTCCATAAATTCACAGTTGTACATTAAATTATAGCAAGAAAAAACTTGGTGCAGCTCCTTGGGTAATATGGTGGTACTAGCAACAATGAAACCATGAACCTAGTTTGAATATATGATCTACTAGGCAGTGAGTATTAAATTATAGCTCATTATTCAATTCAAAAAAGAATGTAAATGACACAAAGAACATGAGAGCTACATTGCTCTTGCATAGTAGATGACATCAAATTAGCCCTCAAGATGATCATTCTTATGGTATTTCTTTATTATTGAACATGAGCCTTTACACAAACCATTTGTGACCCACCGATGTGATCAATGTAGCTATCATAGACCAACACTCTTTTTGTTCTTCAATGGATCATGTTAGCTCCAATTGCTATGTCCTCAATTTCTCTCACTAACCTTGACCAATGAGATTCAAATCTATCCTAGTTACATACTCAAATTAGTGTGTATTCAAGCATATAGAGTTTCAATCACTCAAATGTTGACCAACATGACATTAAGAAATGCATCCATGGTCTCTCACTACTGTAGTCGAATATGAGATCTCAATCCTGATTGTCCAATAATGTTAGAGCAATGTCTTACCACTATACCTTTAATGCATTGTCAAATTCAAGTGATTCACACACGTAAATTTGCTACCCATAAATCCTAATCTCTAGCATGTATTTTCCTTGAGATTGGAGGCTGAATTTAATACTTTTAGTGTGGCTAGAAAATTAAGCATGCATTTTTGAATACCTTTTCTCTAATGTCTACCTCGAATCTTTAATGCTGGAGAAAATTGGGGGTTTTGGTTGGAATGTGTTCACCATCAGTTCCACACCCAAAAGGGCTAATTTCTACAAACCTTTTACCACCCACTACTGTGCTATGAAATAAAGCTTGCATAGTCATCACAGAGAGAGAGAGAGAGAGAGAGAGAGAGAGAGAGAGAGAGAGAGAGAGAGAGAGAGAGAGAGAGAGAGAGAGAGAGAGAGAGAGAGAGAGAGAGAGAGAGAGAGAGAGAGAGGAGGAAAAAGAATTGATTCCCAATTATCTAGTACCTCAGATAGGCTAACAAAATATAGTCTAACAAGGACAATGCATCACTCTAGTTTGTGGCCATGTTAAACTCATCCACGATAAGTCCTATTCTTGGGGGGATATTGGGCAATTGAGCCTATTGCTTCCCTCTGTTTTGTTATCGTTGGCCCAATCGATGTTGGTGATGTTAATTTTCCTCTCTTCCATTGTATGGATTCCTTATCTAGGCCAGTAGTGCCATTTTATCCCAGATTGCTTTCAACACCAGGAGGGGGTTCTTCCTAGCATAATTGTTAGTAGTGAACCAACTATCCCTTCTTTTAGAGATATACTCCTATAACCAACCTACCTCCTCCTCTAACAAACCAAATTTCTTCTAAACCTCTCTAAATATAGCCAATTCCCCTTTTCTAGGGTCATATAGCCATCCATCTCTATAGTACTTTCTTAACCAAAGCTCTATATGGCCAGAGAAGGAGATATAGAAAGCTTAATATACAAAAAAAAAGGCTACATCTCACATGGCCACTCAGTTTATGGAGTATATGTTTAAGTTGCATGGGTTATGGCAAGTCATACTGCATGATAGGGATGACAAGTTTATGAGCAACTTTTGGCAGGTAGTTTTCACATCTGTGGGTACCAAGCTTGCTCCATCCACCACATACGACCCTGGATTACCTTCTCATGGCATTCAAGGAAAACACAAAGAACTTGGGCAAAGCACTAGAGGTGTTGAAACCATATGAGCTGGCAGCAGTACTAAGGTAAACTTGCAAAAGTCATAGAGAGAAAATATTTAGATACTTGGGATTTCCTTTAGGCATTGCAACAAGCAAGGCTACAAGAGAAAATTGGGTACTTGATAAGCTCAAAGCTAAACATAAAAACTAAAACTAAAAATAAACTTTTGTTGATCCCATCCTCGGGGAAATTACTATATATATATCCTCTACATCCCATGCGTTCAAGGCCTATTTATAAATATCCTTATCTATTAATTTTTCATGAATAAAACATAACCCTTTTCTATTCAATCTATAAATAACCCCTTTATATTACACCCTTCTGTATGTAAAAAATGTATAAAAATGGTATTTTAAAAATACCTTATTTTGAACCCATGTGATGCACACATATATTCATGATTAACTTATCCGAGATCCCATCTCACAATACGAAGACATTTGTGATGTAATGCTCAACTGCTTACAGCTTATTTGTGGGACATCTTATACACTATCATTATGTCATTTGTCACTAGAGATGGGTTTTTGATAGTGCTATAAAGACTAATGTGTAGGTAGGGCTTGAGATGTGAGGAGACCGATGAGGAAATGTTGAGCTACATGATGTTGTTTGAAGACACATTAGATGCTACCATTGAGAGGTTTTCTTGCCACACCATCTAGAATGGGGAACTATGAGAGATCCCCCCCCCAACAACGATGAGATAAGCTTTTTTTTTAATGTAACATTGAAAATTGGCTTTAGAGTATGTCACATTCACTTTTCTTGATTCTTATCTATGGTAGAATCCTACCTCCATTGACTTAGGCCACACACGATTTGGGTCATATCACTCAAGAGAGGGATGGAGGTATAGATAAACCAACCATATTGGATTTTTTTTGAAATTGAGATATATGTTATATGTAAATGCACTTTTTGAATTATTTTTTCTCTTGTCGGTGTGTAGTAGTGACCATGTTGTGCATAGGCTAAGGAATGATACTTCTCAGACTTCAATAGCCCCAAAGACTACTACAATTGTGCCTTTTGTACACCAACGGCCCCAAGTGTAGGAACCTCTACCCTTTTAGGTATATTATTTTAGATTATTAAGTATAATTTACTTTAATTTTGCATGAATTTTGGAATTTTCACTTTCATTTCTTTATGTATTTGGGTTCCTTCATTCTCAAAGTCACACCATTTGCATGGGGATATATGGTATTACGTGATATTGATATTGATAACTCAAATATTAAAGCCATCTATAGTGATGGCATGGAAGCAATCACATGAAGATCTTCCTACTCAAGTTGGTAGCACTCTCAATCTTGCTACCAACCTATCCACACCCCCTTCTAATGGATATGTTGATTTGAGACTATTTCTATACCCTTCTAATGGATATCTATATATTAAGTCTACACCCCTTCCAATGGATATCTATGTGATGGTCACTCAAGAAATGTAATGGATGCTTAAGCAAGGACAACCCTTGGTTCATATGCAAGCTTGTATAGCCCTTTGTTGCATGAAGTTTATCAAAGATTCCAAAACATTCTGGAACATTTGAAGTACTGGGCTGAGGTCCTAGATAATTCTTTGGAAAGTTCTAGAAGAGTCTTGCATCAACATTGCTTATGTCGTCACTTATCTAATGATTGTTATGCTGTCAATGACATCATCGTTTAGAAGCTTCCCCTTAACCTCTTCAATTCTAGTATAAATAGGGATATTGGGCTATAAGCCCTTCAGTCTTGTCAACACTAGTGGCGAGGCTTCTGTGAGGTAAGTTTTCTTCTAGTTCTTGTCTTATTCTAGTGTTTTATATCGAGTCTTGTCTTGTAATCTAGCCATGCCCTTGTGAGCATTATTTAATCAAGTTCTCTTGTAATCAACTTACCTTGCAAATCAATTTCTCTTTCAAGTTCTTCTCTTGTAAGTTGTGAGAGCAATCTCCTTGCTCTCAAAGAGAACTTGCTATGCTCATAATAGTTTAACAAGTCTCTCCTAGCATGATCTTCCCTAGTCATGATAGAGTTCGTGATGGAAAGTATTGTTGCTTATTTACAAAGCATCCAACAAAAAATCCAAGAGCTTCAAGAAATTAATGCAAAGCTACAAGAAAACCAACCACAAGATTTGGACTTAGTTGTGCAAGATCTACGACAACAGCTTCAAGAAATTCAAGAGACAAGCCTACATCAAGCTAGATGTCCATGAGCTACTAGAAACATCCATGGCTAATATAGGAAAGAATCAAAGGTTAGTCTTCTAGAGATATTTGATGGCGCAAGGTCAAAATTCAACGGTTTCCTCCAGCATGTACAATTTTTTATACACATGCAACTAGATCATTATCCAAATGATGTTTCTCGAGTCAACCTCATAGGAATTCTCCTCTCAAGTACAACTCTTTCTTGGTTTTTCGCCTTGCTGGAGAAGAATCCCCATTTCTATATAATTTTGAGGCCTTCATACAAGAGTTCTTTGCCACATTTGGAGAAGTAAAAAGAGTAAGAGTAGCTAAAACAAAGATTAGGAATCTATGCCAAGAGTTGAGACCCACATTTGTCTATGCATTGGAATTGGGGCAACTCACACGCAATAAACATGGCATGAGGATTATTTTATTAGTCAACCCTGTTGGGCATTGAAAGATGATCTTAAAGTTTTCTCACCATGCCAATGGTACATATAGTTAGTGAATTTATCTCTCAAGCAATTGAATGTGGCAACCACATTTTTGAGAGAAGACAAGAAAGACATCAAGGAGGATTATGCATGTATTATGGCTAGTGGGATACATAGCTAAATATTGTCCTAACAAAGGAAGGATGAGAACTCATGGTGCTACTACTCCATCACTATCAAAAAATGTCGATGCCCAACCTCAATAAAGACCATGTGGCCGAACAAAGCTTCAAGAAAATACAAAATTGAATCAAGTTTGGCTTCTTTGACATGATCTACGTTCTTCTTTCCCCTCCCAAAAATTGGATTATTGACAAGTTGGGTCCTTCAAGATTCTTGGCTAAGTAAATCCAATCACGTATTGTCTCTAGCTTCCCTCGTCCATGAAAATCCATCATGTATTCCATGTTCCAGCCTTGGAGCCATATCATACATCTAGTATCCTTGGAACAATAGCAAATCCATTGCCACCAATCATAATTAGAAAAGAATTCACACCATTCTCTGCTAATTATGATAAATACCCATGGATAAACAATAATTTAATATCACATGAGAAGAATCTAGCTACTACAGACTTAGCTCAATACCTCTTTGATATTCTTGAGTTGCAAGCACAAATCAAACAATCTCAAGAGAAATATAGATAATCTTTGCATACAACAAACTTGGATTCTTCAATATTCTTGTCCAAGTAAATCCATTCACATGTCATATCCAACTTCCCTAGTTCATGAAAATCCATCATACAATCCATGTTCTAGCCTTGGCATGGCTTACATCCACTAGCCCTAGAAGAATACCAAAGCCATCGCCTCCAATCATAATTGAATATCACCAAGAATATGAAGTAGACAAAATCTTGGATTTGAGAATTTCAAGAGGCAGATTACAGTATCTTGTCCATTGGAAGGGCTATGATGCAAGTGAATGAATGTGGAAACTAACTTAATATATTCAAAGAGCTATTGTTAAGGTTTGCAAATTTCATCTTCAACACCCAACCAAGCCAAGACCTATTCAAAAGCACACCACCACTCCTTCTTATGGAACTCGGTACTAAAAGAGAGGGTGACATGACGAACGCTCAAGCAATGTAATGAACACTCAAGCAAGGATAGCCATTGGTTCATATGCAAGTTGGTACAACCCCAGTTTGCTGCCAGGAGGCATATTTCACAATGGATTCCGTGAGGTTTTGCAGTGGATTCCGTAAAATTTTATTTATTGCCGGGGCTCATACACAAGGTGGATTCCTTGTGTGAAAAGTCGATGGGACGCCTATCCTTTTCGGATGTCTTGTTAATTTAGTGTGCAAGTGGGTGATTCCATAGTGGGTGATTCCACAAAATACATATTTAAATTAAAAGACTATTATGAGTTTAGAGTGTACACTCGTAATAAATTAAGGTTAGGATTGAGTTCTAACCAATTTATTTATTTTGTAGCTGAAGACTGCTAGGTATTCACTTTTGTCGATTTAATTTTATTATTTTCTAACAATTGTGAATGCTTCAGTTGATGTGTAGAGCAGGCAGCGGTGGCGTTGGGAAGCACTGGGCGATAGCATGTATTCAAGTTATTTAGAAAAAATTATCATTTTTGATGGGTGCGTATCTTAGGCATGGCACCAATATTTATTTTGAAGTTCCTGACATTTATTTATTATTTTGTATGTGCATGGACACACGATTTAAATATTTGTTATTGGGCACTGTCGGACTCTTTGGGCGCCCAATAGCGTTAATTCTTTAGTGGGACAAAAGCAAACACAAAAGAAAAAGTGTGGTAATTGTAAATTGGGCTATTTTTTGAGCTTGGAGATGAATAATATATCAAATACATGCTTTGTTGAGCACTCACACAAGGCATGGGGGGAGATTGCACCCAATTGGTCTTTTGCTTCATGTTGTGCAATATTTATCTCTTGTTTTTTGTGCAAAAGTAGAGTTTTTTTGTTCTTGGGGACCTTCCGGCGCTCACTATGCGCGCATACAGCATCCGATCTGTGCATCAGTTATATCAGAGCGAAGTTGAGATCGAGAGCTTCCAATCGCTTACCATCTCGCGCCAAGGCAAAGCTCCTGGAATGATCAAGCTTTATAGTCAGTCTTGTGGCAATCCGTCAATACCAGCATGTTTGTGGCAGTGAAGAACCCCCTGCTACGCTGTTGGATCGCGAAGGACTGGCCTCTACAGGCAGAGGACCATGCGGGAACTTTCTTCAACAAGACGTTTTTTTTCTCTCAGAAGCAGATAAGCAATTCATTATTAAGTGGCTGAAGGTGACCTCCCCGAACCAATGATGGAGCAAAAACTGGATTTGATTATGATGTAGCTTCAAGAGGAACGAAGAGCATGTCAAACTTTGCAAGCTCAATTGGCCAATCTGCAATGATCTACCGCCGACCAAGATGGACCGCAATCTGAAGATCTTATACGATGTACGATCGATGCAACACTTGAAGCGCAATCTATTCAAAAAGAAAAAAAGATAAGTAAAATAAATTCAAATTTCGTACTTTCAATGGGTCACACGATATCAGTCAATTTGATGATTATTTCCATAAAGAATAGTATGCTGAGAAAGACAAAATTAAGTGTGTCACTAATCATCTAGTGGACAGAGCATCTCTATGGTGGATTGTTGTCTGCAAGAGCATTGATTGTCCTACTACTTGGGAGACTTTCCAAAAGAAATTTTTGCAGAATTTCCTTCCACCCCAAGTCCACGAAAAAGCAATCAAACAATGGGATCTTCTGCAACAGAGGGATCATAAGCCTATTTCACAATATACCAAGCGTTTTTGGAATGCTTTATTGCAACTTTGAATGCTCGAAGATATACCTAAAGCAACCTATAAATGCAAATTTATGTTTGGCTTACTTGGATATTTATGCAGAGGTCAACATGTTCAAGCCAATGACTCTCGAAGATGCAATTTCCTTGGCCCATGACACTAAAGACAAAATTTGAGGACGAGAGAAGCAAGCACAACAATTTCAAGCTATTGGTAACTTTGGTTCAAAACAATTCAATTCAAATTTTTGAAGATTCAATCAAAATTGTTTCCTTCCACCTTCATTTTATAAATCTTGGACACGACCACCTGCTTTACCATCAAATACAAATCCAAGCCCTAAGCCATCTTTCCAGCAAAATCCCAACATTCCTAAACTTTCCGCTATTACCAATAATGTATCTAAAGCCAAATCCATAGTCTATTACAAATGTCATCAACCTGGACATCTAGCGGCGAATTGTTAATCCAAAAAGCCAACTGTACACATCAATTATTTGGGAGTGACAGAAGATGAAGAACATGAAGAAATGCCAGATTTCACGAAAGATGATGACGATATCGGTACTACTTCAGATACTTTACCAGGTATGCCAAATCCCTATTCTTTATTAACGATGAAATGTCTTGTGCATGGTAAAGAAAAGACTGTTTTACATGATGATGGGAGCACACACGACTTTATTTCTGCAAAATTGGCTAAAGAATTGAATTTACATATTGTTTCTACACATTATCGCATCAAGGCTGCATTCTTAGGCACTAGATACAATGGAACACAAGAAGTGCATGACTTAGAAATTAAAATTAGTGATTATGTTAAACGTAGAAATTTCTTAGTTGTGCCTTTGTAATCTAGTGACATTATCTTAGGAATGCCTTGGCGTCATCAGTACAATCCCGATATAGATTATTCCATGCATTTATTTTAGATTCATTCTAATGGGAAACAAATCACATTACATGGTATGCATACTTTCGATAATTCACTACAAGGAAAGAGAGGTATAGCGATAGCGGTAGCGATGCAGGAATAGCGGCGTCGCTATTTTGCAACGTAAATAGCGATGCCCCATAGGGAAAAAAAACAGGGCCGAAACCTGAGCACATTTCATTTCGTGCATTTTCATGAGACATTTCGAGAGGGAGAGAGAGAGAGAGAGAGCGACCGTCTTGCATAGGGTGAGAGAGGGAGAGGAAGAAGGCTTGCCACCACCGCCGTTCGTGAAGGAGAGGAGGAGCCTTCATCGCGAAGAGGAGCCGCCAAACCCTCGCCATATCTCATCGATGAGTCCATTCTCTCATTCTTTTGCTTGTTTAGGGTTTAATTCTCTCCTTCTTTTGCTTGTTTAGGAGAGGAAATGAGAGAGAAAGAGATGGAGAGGGAGAGGGAGGGAGAGAAAGAGAAAGAGAGGGGGAGAGAAAGAGAAAGAGAAAGAAAGGGAGAGGGAGAGGGGAGGAAATGAGAGAGGGAGAGAAAGAGAAAGAGAGGGAGAGGGAGAGGGATGGGGAGGAAATGAGAGAGGGAGAGGGAGGGAGAGTGCATTCTCTCTCTCTTTTACTTTTGCTTATATGATTTGTGTATATATATTGAGAGAGGGAGAGGAAATGAGAGAGAAAGAGAGGGAGAGGAAGGAAATGGGAGAGGGAGGGTGAGGGAGGGAGAGAGAGAGAAAGAGAGGGAGAGGGAGAGGGAGGGAGAGGGAGGAAATGGAAGAGGGAGGGGGATGAAATGAGAGAACGAGAGGAAGGGAGAGTGTATTCTCTCTCTTATTTATTTATTTTTTTTATAATTTGTATATAATGAGAGAGGGAGAAGAAATGAGGGAGAGGGAGAGGGAGAGGGAGAAAGAAAGGGAAATTAAAGAGAGGGAGAGGGAGGAAATAGGAGAGGGAGGGGGAGGAAGAGAGAGAGAAAATGAGAGAGGGAGAGGGAGAGGGAATGAGAGAGGGAGAGGGAGAGGGAGAGGGGGGGAGACGAAAACATAATAGGGAAATGAGAGAGGGAGAGGGAGGGAGAAGAAATGAGAGAAGGAGAGGAAGAGAGCAAAAGGAAATGAGAGAGGGAGAGGAGAGAGAAAAAAGAGAGAATGAGAGGAGAGAGAAAAAGAGATGAGAGAAAACATAATAGGCAAAGAGAGAAAGAGAGGGTGTGGGTGAGGGTGAGGGCGAGGGAGGGAGAGGAAATAAGAGAGGAAGAGGAAGAGAGAAAAGGAAATGAGAGAGGGAGAGGAGAGAGAAAAAGAAATGAGAGAGAGAGGAGAGAGAAAAAGAGAGAAAGATCATTAAACCTAATGGAAAAATAGAGAAAGAGAGAGTCAGGGTGAGGGAGGGAGAGGAAATGAGAGAGGGAGAGAAAGAAAGAAAGGGAAATGAGATATAGAGAGGAGAGAGAAAAAATGAGAGGGAGAGGAGAGAGAAAAAGAGAAAAAATTATTAAATCTAATAGAGAAAGAGAAAAAGAGAGGGTTAGGGTGAGGGAGGGACAGGAAATGAGAGAGGGAAAGAAAGAGAGAAAGGTAAATGAGAGAGGGAGAGGAGAGAGAAAAAAATGAGAGAGAGAGAGAGGAGAGAGAAAAAGAGAGAAAAATCATTAAACCTAATAGGGAAAGAGAGAAAGAGAGGGTGAGGGCGAGGGAGGGAGAGGAAATGAGAGAGGGAGAGGAAGAGAGAAAAGGAAATGAGAGAGGGAGAGGAGAGAGAAAAAGAAATGAGAGAGAGAGAAAGGAGAGAGAAAAAGAGAGAAAGAGAGGAACAGGGTGAGGGAGGGAGAGGAAATGAGAGAGGGAGAGAAAGAGAGAAAGGGAAATGAGAGAGGGAGAGGAGAGAGAAAAAGAGAAAAAATCATTAAACCTAATAGGGAAAGAGAGAAAGAGAGGGTTAGGGTGAAGGAAGGAGAGGAAATGAGAGAGGGGGAGAAAGGGAAATGAGAGAGGGAGAGGAGAGAGAAAAAATGAGAGAGGAAGATGAGAGAGAAAAAGAGAAAAAAAATCATTAAATCTAATAGAGAAAGAGAGAAAGAGAGGGTCATGGTGAGGGAGGGGTAGGAAATGAGAGAGGAAGAGAAAGAGAGAAAGGGAAATGAGAGAGGGAGAGGAGAGAGAAAAGGAAATGAGAGACAGAGGAGAAAGAGAAAGAGAAAAATCATTAAACATAATAGGGAAAGAGAGAAAGAGAGGGTTAGGGTGAGGGAGGGAGAGGAAATGAGAGAGCAGGAGAAAGAGAGAAAGGGAAATGAGAGAGGGAGAGGAGAGAGAAAAAATGAGATAGAGAGAGGAGAGAAAAAAAGAGAAAAAATCATTAAACCTAATAGGAAAAGAGAGAAAGAGAGGGTACCCTGGCACCTGCTATATAGTATCATAGTACTGGGTACTTGGCACTATGAAACTAGAGTACTAGGTGCTAGGTACTAAGATGCTATGATATTATGTGCTAGGTACTGAGTACTAGGTACTAAATACTAGTGTTTTATGATACTATATGCTAGGCCATAGAAAAAGAGAGAGATGGAAGGAGAGGATAACAATCTAAGAAAAGAAAAGAATGGTAACAAAAACAAATTGTTTGTTGTAACATAGACAAAATGGAAAACGAAGAAGGTCCTGTTGTTCAACATCTCTAGTGTATCTTAATCAGCGTGTCCCATGTCCTTGCTCTCAATGCAAGCTGGCAATTAGACGAAAACACTGATTGTCTATAGAACACGTACGACATTTGGCGAGTTTCAATCTGAGATCATTGATCAGGCGATTGCGGATTTTCAGCAAACGGTAATTTGAAGTTAATATCAATCATGCATTGTACTCGCAAGCTAATTGAGTACCATATACAATAAGATTGGGTCTTGCTGGCAAATTTTCTATCCAGGGAGGTGATGTCTCGTCCCAAGGAGGAGTGCACCCTTTGCGGCCAATTAGAAGAGTACGTGGGCGTGCGATGGATGGAGTGCAGGAGCCAATCCACCACTCACAAGGCCAATCTATACCGTCAATGCCAGAGGAGACATGCAACCTTCTAGACCTATCTACAATCTTGGAGCCTGAGATGGAGGCAATGATCGATGCATTGATTCCCATGGATGTCGAGACTTCTGATCTTCTTAGAGAGGAAGCATCCATACCATTTGTTAACCCCAACACGAAGAAAGCAAAAGGAAGTGGAAGTGGAAAAGACGCAGGGTGGAAGTGGAAAAGACGCAGGGCAAAGGCCGAAAAAAGGTAGCCCGACTAAAGAAAGAAAAGGAGAAAAGGCCAAAAGCGCAAGGGCAACCTTAAAAGTCCAAGGCAAAGGCAAAAGGGGAAAGGCGCATTTTAAAATAAAAAGGCGCACCCTGAAATCTTGTAAAAGAGCGCCGGGCTCTCACCTGTGCAATTTGTAAATGTAGACGGGTGGTGGATAGGAAGCTAGGGAGATAGAAGGACAATGGGAAAAAGGGCCTAGGCTATAGCCAGCCATGTAAAAAGGGGAAAAGGGGATGACCGCCCAAAAGGGATTTAGGGTTTTGTATATAAAGTTGAAAAGTGAATGAGAAGCTCATTCTTGTGTGTGGCCAAAAGTGGCTCTCCTCTTCTTCTTCTTCTCCTTCTTCTTGCTTGCTTGAGCTTGTGCTTGAGAGAGGGAGTGTGAGAGTATGAGAGTGTGAGGGAGTGAGTGTGTGAGGGTGAGGGACCGAGGAGGAGAAGCTCTCCATCTTCTCCTCTCTTCTTCTCTTCTCTTCTCTTCTCTTGTCTTGCTCGCGGACATGGAGCTTGGAGTGTGGAGCTTGAGGATGGAGCTTGCTTGAAGCTTGCACTTGGATCGTGGAGCTACCGGAGTGCGCGGGAGAGGAGGTAACTCGAACGGCATCAAGGTGAGCTCACTACACCCGTAAGGTATGCATTGCGCGTCGGCTATGTGAGAGGTAGCCATTAGTGCTCGGCTTGGAATGCTTGAATCAATAAGCGGTCCCTGGGTCTTGGCGGTTGAGCGAAAGCTCCCACACCATTATATGATGGGTGCGGAGTGTCTCGGCTGAAGACACTGCTTGCACTCTTAAGTGTGCAAGCAAAATACGGGTAGAGCGATGCAAGTGTGACCGAGTTGTTCAGGTACCTTGTATATAAGCTTCATTGATTATTTTTTTTGGCACTATTATTACAAAAATTTCAAGGTGTTTTATGATTTTTTTAAGGTTATTGAAATATCATATATTACCACCTGAAAATACCATGCATGAGTCTCTTGATGATGCATGACATGTTTTACGGAAGCTTGGCATGGACTACAATAACATCCATGCATGTATCAACGATTCCATACTGTTTCGAGGAGAATACGAGACTATGGAGACATGTCCAAAGTGTGTTGCTCACAGGTATCGACAAGACTTGCAAGGGCAAACCATCCCTCAAAAAGTTCTCAAACACTTTCCGCTTATCCCCCGCATAAACCACATGTTTCGTATGTCCGGCATGGCGAGCTTGACAATGTGGCATGCGCAGAATAGGTCCACGGATGGAGTTTAACGAATATCAGCGGATTCACGCGCATAGAGCCACATTGACTCTATCTTCCCATGCTTTGCCCGAGAGCCAAGGAATCTTCAGCTTGGTCTTGCAATGGATGGCGTGAACCCATTCGATCTGTGCTCAACTTCTTATAGTGTGTGGCCTATAGTCCTTGTCAACTACAATATCCCTCCATGGCTTTCTACGAAGAAAGGACATCTCATCCTTAGCTTACTCATCCTTGACTGCTACAAAGTCAAAAATATGGATCTGTATCTTCATCCATTAGTCAATGAGCTTAAGATTTTGTGGGAGGAGGGGGTCACTGTGTAAGATATGAGCAGGCGCGATGGTCGGCGGTCAGCCAATATTCGAGCCATTCTCATGTGGACGATGTATGACTTTTTGGGATTCTGAGAGTTCTCACTGGTAATATCTATATTTTATCTCATTCAAGAAGTATTCACTAGGTCGTGGTGTTGGAACATGTCTGGTTACCTCAGGTTATCATGCATGTCCATTGTGCGGGCCACAGTTAGACTCCCGAAGGTCACGAACCATGAAGAAGATGGTATATCAAGGACACGTTGCTTTCTTGCCAAAGGATCATGAACTCAGGGAAGGTTTCCTTGGATGACCTCCAACACGTATGAATGCTGCAAGCTGGTATGAGCTGAAAATGGTCCACGCGAAATCACATCCAAATGGAATGCAGCGGTTCTCAGTTTTCTACGAGTTGCCATATTGGACCCACTTGCAGGTCAGCCACTTGTTGGATCCCATGCATATTTTCAAGAATGTGGGTAGCTTGTTATGGGACCACATCACAGGAAAGAGAGACGCTATAGGGGCACGAATGGATTTGAAGGAGGTAGGTAAGATGGAGGCACTTTGGCCCTGCAGTCGAGTGCTGATGGTCGTGTGCAGCTTCCTCACACTCCGTGGGTTTTGTCCACTAAAGAAGAGCACATTGTGAAGCAAATAATCAAGTCTATCTGCACTCCGACGGGTATGATACGTTCTCTCAGGTCCACATTTTCAAAAGACGACCAATTATCCGAGCTAAAATCCCATGACTGGTATAAGATATGTCAGGTTTGTACTATGAATGGATTGTAATTGGCATGTGCATTTTGCTATTTGGAATGTAACCATTATTCATAATGCTTTCTCATTTGTGGCAGTTCGTACTACCGATCGCGATCGCTGGATGTCTTACTCCAGAATTACGTGGGGCCATTTACAGGTTGTTGACTTTGGTGCAATGGATCTCATAGAAGGATATTAAGACGTCCTCTATTGAATTCGTGAGGCGGGGAGTAGTGGAGACGGTCTGTCTCTTTGAGAAATACCTGCCCTCCAGCATGCTCACGATACAAATCCACCTTCTTGTGCATCTTGTAGATGAAGTGGAGATTGCTGGACCTGTCCATACGCGATGGATGTTCTTCTTGGAGCGCTTCATGAAAACCCTGAAAGACTTTGTGCGACAACGAGCTCGGCCAGAAGGTAGCATGGCTGAAGGTTGGTTGGTGTCTGAGGTGCTAGTGCATATTTCACAATGGCTACCAATGGTGGAACCAGACAATGAAATGCTATGGGTGCTAAAGGACGATGATAGACTGATTGGAGATGTGGTGGTTGGAAATGGAGTAGAAAAAAGAATGGATGCCTCAATGGAGGAGAAGGTGAATCGCTTTTGTATGTTGCACCATGCCTCTATGGAGACGTGGCTCGCCAAGTACCAGATCGCTAGGCAAGATCGAGAGGAAGCACGAGCTGAATTCCGACGTAGTACGCATCATCGATCAATTTGATATCCCGAAGGTATGGAGGAGATGCCGCGGTTCATGTCAACGCGATGATTGCATGGAGCTTTGACCGCAACGTCTCGCGAAGGGACAGAGGTCTCAATGGAGGAGTTAGAATTCTTGAGGGGATGTAGTCTAAAGGTGATGAGGGGTTTAGAATTTGTCGTATCTAAATTTTATATGCGACATCTAATTTGAGTGTTTCAATGTACAGTACAAAATATATAGTGCAGCATGGTCATATAGACGTCATTTTCACGTGGAGTGTATTGACAAAATGCGCTCCACAATGGACTGTGGTATCATGGCAAGGTTCGAGTAAGAGAGCCGGCGTCGAGCAACGGATCCAAACACGGTTGTGGATGAGATGGAGTATTTTGGGAACTTGCAAAGTATTGTTACGGTGAATTACCGTAGCTTCTCCATGATACTATTCGATGTGCAGTGGTTCAAAGTGGTACTTGGAGGAGCTGGAGCAATAGTTCGACGAGGTCCATCTGGATTTCTCGAAATAGATTCCGAAAAAAAATGGACGAATTTGCGCGACACCTTTGTGTTGCTGGCCTATTGTGAACATGTGCATGGACTCATTTGCTTGCTAATTGTATTACGACATGGTTTATGTCACAATGGTTTGAACTCTCTTGTACATGTTTGTGAACATGTAATCTTCTATCCAAACCCCTGACAACCTCGATGGTGGTATATTTTACCTTCAACTCCCTGAAGTGCGAGAGTATATGATCAAAGCGATGTTCCGAGTATAGATGAAGATAATATGCAAATAGAGGGGTCGATATTGCAAAGGGTGGAGGCCGTCGAAAGCTTGGAGCCAGCATCGGCTAACAATGATGGAAATATAGGAGTCCAAGAATTCTTTGAGAACGAGGTGGACTCATTCTTTTATGGTGACATGTCTATCAACCTTCCAGTGTAGCGGAGTTGTGTCAGGAGATTAACATGGAACCATAGAATACTTCATACTTGGAGTATCCACTTACTCAATTCGTTGACCAATCGCTTATAAGGGTACATAAGATATGCATTTTAAGTGAGATTTTTTTAAATGATTTATATTACTATGTGATTATTCTAACATCATTTTTTGTCTATGCAGGTGACATTTTCAGGATGAGTCGAGGGATGAGCGATGAGGAGTTACAGGACATCTTCACATACATGTCTCCAGACTAGATCACGAGATTCAGAGATATGGCAGACCAGGAGCTGTCTCGGTCTTCATCAGGGCACTCTGCTAGAGGGTGGTTGTAGCAAAAAGTGGAATAAAAATTGGGGGGTTGCCCAAAAAAGCTTGCCCCAAAAGCTCATTTCTTGCATAGAGTCTTTCCAAGGGGATTCTTCTCCAACAAACATCCATTCGCTAGGAGTCCAGCACTCCCCGCCCCCCTCCCCCCATCCTTTCATTCCCTTTCTTAGCGATGCCACCAAGGATGTGTTTGGGTTTCATGGGTCCCTTGATTTTTGTGAGCTTGTAATCAACCATCAATGATGCAAGTACACACACAAATGCTCCAAATATAGTCACTTTTTCTCATGTTATTATAATTCAATTTCTAACATAAAAAATTAATCAATTAAAGAAGAACTTATGATTTAAATAGTAGAAAAATATTATCATAATAAATTATTTAATTAAAAATAATTTAGGATCAAAATGATAAAAAATAAAAATCTTAATGTTGTGAAATCATTAATTGGATGACTAATTCATGGTATTTTTAATATATTTAAGAAAAGAAGTACTAAAAGTTTAATAATAAAATTAATAACTCAATGTAAAAAAATTTAAAATGAGAAAGGAGAGCTCAGACAGACACGTTACAATAAATTACATTTTTAACTTATTGATCCATTCTTCAAGCTCTGTTGGTGAGAGATTATTCCCTTTGAACTATGGTGTGCTAATTTTCTCTTTGTACTCTCTATCACTTGCAAGTCTTCAGTCCATCGTCGTTGCCTCATGTTTAGGCCTTGCTAAGTGAAGATCAATTTGAGACTCTTATGGTTAGGTGACTAAGGTAAACTTGCTGCCAAGTAAATAGTGTCTCCATAATTTGAGAGCATGAATTATGGTAAGTAGCTCTAAATCATGGGTGGCACAATTCTTCTCATGAATCTTTAGCTTCCTAGAAGAATAGGCTATTGAATTACCTTCTTGCATGAGTACATAACCTAACACAAGAGAGCTTGCATCAATTACTTCAAATTCTTGGCTCAAATTTGGCAGTTTCAAAATAGGAGTTTTATCAAGCTTTTTTTAAGCTTCTCAAAGCTAGATTGTTTAGTGAGATTCCACACTATGCAACTTGCTTGTTGAGTAAACCAATCAAGGATATAGTAATCAAGGCATAGTCTTTGATAAACATCCTTTACCATCCTATCAAGTCCAAAAACTTTGGACTTCCTTAATTGTTTTTGGGAGTGCCCATTCTTGCATATCTTGAACCTTGGTAGGCTCTATTGCAATCCCTTTGTTAGAGACTATAAATCTAAGATACTCAATCTGCCTCTTGAAAAAGGCATCTTTCTTCTTGGCATAAATCTTGTCCTTCATCGTTGTTTCAAGGACAACTCAAAGTTACAGTTCATGATCCTTATCCTTCTTTGAGTAGGTCAATATATCATCGAAGAAGACAAGAACAAACTCATCGAGATAAGGCTAAAAGATGTCTTGCATTATCATGTTAAAGGTTGCAAGTGCATTGGTTAATTCAAAAAACATCACATAGAATTTTTAATGGTCGTACCTTATATTAAATGCAATTTTCAGAAAGTCTTCTCCTTTGAACCTTATCTAATAATAGCCTAATCTTTGAGAAGATCTTTGCACCTTGAAGATGATCAAGTCATTCATATTTTCTTGGAATTAGATATTTGTTATTGGTCATCACTTGGTTTAGCTGAGGGTAGTCAATGAAAAGATGGAGGACTCCATCCTTCTTCTTTTGGAATAGCACTGGGGCTCCCCATGGTGAATTACTTAGCTTGATGTATCCTTGGTCCAAAAGTTGCTTGAGTTGTTCTTTCAACTCAATGGCTTCTGGAATGGACATATGATAGGGTCATTTTTCTCTATTGGAGCAACTCTTGGTGTTAGCTTAATCACATGATCAACTTCTCTTGGTGGAGAGAGTTGTGTCAGCTCTTCAAGGAACACCTTAGTGTATTCCTTTAACTAGGAGGGTTCTTCTTTAGCTACCTTTCCTTCCTTAATCTTATTAATTTTGATTAGGTGGATAGGTAGTCCCTTTCTTAGCCCCTTTCATGATCCGAGAAGCTTTTGCTAGTTGGATTCTAGGATTTTTGGCTTCTCCTTGAGTGGTTACTAAACCTCCTTTTTTATGTAGGAATATTATTTGACCTTTCCCACAATGAATATGAGTATCATTGGAAACTAGCCAATCCATCCCTAGCAGATACTCGTAAGCTCCTAATTCATAACTTTGAACCCCGTGTTGAAAAGATTGCCTCCTAAGTTAAATTCCACTCTTCTAGTCTATTGAGAAAAAATTGCCTACTTTCCATTTGTTAATTCTACTAACAACTTAGATGTAGAAACAATGTCTATTCTCAGTCTTTTTTCACACTTCGGTGAGATGAATGAGTGGGTGCTTCCACCATCAATCAAAATCTTGAAGGCCTTACCTTGATAGGCAATGGGAATTTGAAACACTAAGAACTAGTGATTTGGGTCCTTTTGTTGAGAGCAATATGTATTGTTGCTCTTTCCATGTTTGATTCTAAAGTGGGATCTTCACATTTATCTATTCCTTTATCCCTTCCTTTGAAGGTTGCTCTAGCAACTTTTCCTTTTGTGGTTAAAACAACTCGATTCTAGCTACAAAATTGCCCTTGGTAGATTGCTTGGCCTAAAATTTGGGCATTGTCTTTTGAAGTGGCCAAGTTTATTGCAATGGAAACACCTTGTTCCTTATTGCTGACTGTAGATATAAAGTTTCTAACTACACTTGCCTTTGCATTCTTTCTTTGATCGGTCTGGTATTGTCATTGGATCCTTTTGACATATCCTCGTGGTCCTTTGTATGGAGAACTTTGTCCCTAGAATTTGCCACTCTTGGATATTGTCTGTAACTCTTGGATAATAGGCCTTGCTTGGATTAATGCATCTTATAAGTTAGATGGGTACACTACTTTTGTAATGTGTCCAACTGTCCAGGTACGTTTTTAGCAATTCATCGAGAGACGAATCTAAGCTACGCTACCCGGCACTCCCATGGAATGTTACGGGGTTTACTGCCTAGATTTTCTTGAGTTTGCCTCGCAACGGAACCTTTGTAATTGAACCCATTGGGATCAACCTGAATTTTGGGTTCCTAGTGGTCAAGGTCTCCTGACAGCATTCTAGCGCCGGTCTTGGATATCCTAGTTTATGCAAAGATAGACATCTTACTTTACGTAGAGATACCCAATCCAAAGCAGATCCATGCTGCACTTGGTTCAAAGGGAATGGGAAACGAGAGGGATGCACTGCTCAACCTCTCTACCCGTATAGGGCATAGTCCCATTCTGATTCCCTAAAATGGCATGAATCGAGGTTCTAACCTAACAATTCCTAAGGGTTGGGACATTGGTAAAACCTTGTGAGAAGCCTCCCTGTTCTCTGGGACCACCCATCAGGGGTTTCGCCCACTGGCTTCCCTCAATAGGTGTTCTTTAGTTATTTAATTAGGTCCTACCACAATTATGTGTGACATTTAAAATTAGCTTTCTTAATTAATTCTTTTAGGAAACAAGATTCATTTACATAATTTATAGCACTGACAAAAAAATAGAGCAAGCAGTCCTTTTGACAAACAAGTTCCTTAACTTATATTCAAGTTAATCTTTGTTCCCTACCCATACATGAGAAATTACATGTCCCTTTTGCTCTGCAAAAGTAACTAGTCCAAATCACATGGCACCACAATTTCCATCCTTTATCTAGAATAGGAACTTCCAATACCACAGACATTGGGGCCATGAAGGTCTTCAACTCTGTTCCAGACTTGACAAGGAGTGTCCAGAGCTCCACATGACACCGCAAGGTGCCTAGAAGTGAAAACATTATGTCCCATGGGCCTTTTCGCCACTTGACCTTCGGCTTATGAATCAAGTAGTGCCCTTTTTGTGCTGATCCGCAGTGCAATCATGAAGGTGATCCACCCGTGCAAAGAACCTTTCCTTAATTAAATCATTTAAGAATCAAGCACAGGCAAGGCAACTAGCCCTAATATCATCTTCCAAGAAAACATTCCTTTATTTCCATGGCATTTTGTCATCACAGACCCCGCCATGAATTTACCATCAATCACAAGCACTTGGAATAATCTTCCCGATTACAATCCAACAATCAGATGAATGTAAAAGCATTTAGGATGTTGTTAGATCGACCAACAAAATCGATTGTATTTTTTCAAAAAATGCAAGAATATATGCGATAACATTTCCATCTGCATATTCGCTCTCGCCCTTGGGATCTAAGAGCAATACTATGCAAAATTTTACTTAATACTCCCTTCCTTTGGATAGGGCATATGATAAGGTCTCTTATAACTATATAAGACGTAAGTTCTACTATTCACTTACATTCATCGACAACCCAACCTTCTTCCCAACAAGTATAAAAGTATTAGTCTTTCCTTTGACTTAGGGTTTCCTAATCCTTGAGCTCTCCACTTGCCTTTGAGGCCTGGAGTTGTTGTTTAACCCCGAATTGGATTGATAAACATAGTAGTTATATGGGACCTAACGTATCTCACATGGGAATCAAAGCAAGCATCTAACAACTTAGAGATGAATTGTTTATATCTGGTACCGTAGTTGTATTGGCAGTGACACCCTCGCTCGAGGCTTCGTTGCAGATTATAGGATTGCCACCCACACTTGACATTCTTCGCTTGGGGGCCATTCCCAATCTTCCTTGCTTCTAGGCACAACCCCTAGAGGAATTTCGATAGCCTCTTGCTCAAGCAGAGGGCAAAAAAGGGGGGAAAAACTCGTGGCTAGGGAATAAGTTTGTGAGAAGAGGGAAAAGGAAGAACGTGTGTGGACACCCTCTACGAAGGGGGAAAGGGGAGGAACCTTCTAGAAGGTTCTCTCTCTCTCTCTCTCTCTCTCTCTCTCTCTCTCTCTCTCTCTCTCTCTCTCTCTCTCTCTCTCTATCGTGCCAAAGGGTGTCGTTCCCTTGTGATTTTTGGGGGGGGTGGGGGAGGAAGTGCCGAATCGCAATCCTTGGGGGGGGTTATAATAGTGGGAGGTGGGGACAAGTGGAGTGGTGGTGGTGGTGTCTACCACCTATTGCCATCTACATGGTGACGAGCAGCAATTGATCGAGTGCTGGGGGGTTGTAGGCCACGTGGCCTCCCTCCTCCATCAACACCATTGTCACCAACTTTCTCTTCCTCCTCGCCATCTTCCGCATCTTCCTCATCATCAACAACTCCTTCCTCCCACTGCCACCTGTTTGGCGATGACAAGGGGGGAGGGAGATTTAAAAAATTCAACTAATTTTAAAAATTATAGGGGGGATTCCTATGCAAAGGGGGGGGGGTAGGGATATTACATCCTCTCTCCCTTAGAGAACTCGAGATGTCCTCATCTCAGAAGAAACTGGGAATTTCGTTCTGGAACCTGTGGGGTAAGACCCATCACACATTCGTTTTGCAACACTCTAACCACTCATAAGCATGCGGTCTTTTAAAATAAAAACTTATTATATTCAATATATCTAAGTCTCGATTACAAGAGAAAAGTCTATTGTAGTTGCATCTCATGAATATCTTCTAGGTTTTTCCTAAGTATCTGATAATTTCGTGGTAGATTATGGTTCATTGAAGCTTGTACAACTTCATTTCTTGTAAGTTCAAGTTCTCTTTGAGTCTTGTTGGGACAATTGACGTGGAAATGTCCAATGTTGTGACACTAGGAGCATCGGTGTTTAGGGTTCTTCAGACACTCCCTTTTGAAATGACCTAACTCCTTGCAATAGAAATAGCACGGAGCTTTATCACTTGGGGTCACAAGATTTTTGGTTGAATTTGGCAGGATTTTCTTCTTTAGACCAAATTTCCCTCGGATCCTTTTAGCGGACCGAAGTGGTCCTTTATCTTGGAAACTCTATTTTTGAATTGTCCTTTTTCTAGATCTGGACTGAGGTCCATGGACAATCAGCTTTGCTTGTAATACTAAAGAATACTCCCAAGCTTGGACATTCTGGTAAGACCCAATCTATATTAGTTGAGAAGGAACAACTTAAGAGAAATTCATTGTAAGTTATAATTGTCATATCTTGCTAAAGTATCTCTGATCACTTATTAAGTTCTAGGCTCAAAATTTATGCAACTCATTTTACTTGGGTTAACTGTAGTTACAAGAGTAAGGTTTATTTCAATACAAATTGTATTGCATGTCAATAAAATTTCTAGGATTTCTAATCATCCTAAAGAGATGTAGTGGGTTCTAGGTCTTGGTCTTCATCTAATCCCTCTATATATCCAAAGACTGCGCTTTTGTATCTTTGTTTTCTTGGAGGCTCAATATCTTCTGGACAAGTTAGGGCAGTTTGCTTGGACGTGTCTTAGCTCATTGTAGTGGAAGCATCGACAGTTGGGACACCTTCTAGGGGTGTGCCCTATCTCTCTGCACGTGTGGCATCTCTTGTCCTGATCTTGGGAATCATCATTGTCACAATTGCCCGATTTAAGTTCTTGGATGATTGGATTTTCTCGAATAATGCATCTTGCAAGTCTGTTGGATGCATTGCTTCAAGACAATGGCTCAGAGGAGTGTTCACGCCATGGTAAAACTTGGATACTTGCTACACAATATCCATAGGTGGTGTGTATTTTAGTAGGGTTACAAACTTTGAGTAGTAAGCTTCCAAAGTAAAATCTAGTTGCTTTAGCTTGAAGAATTCATTCATCCTCAAAGTTTGGTAGATTAGTGGAAGGTATCGTCCCCGTACATCATCTTTCAGCTGAACCCAAGTGACAGCAGCTTCAAAAATACCTTGATCCTTGCACCATTTCTTCCACCATATCCGAGCCTAGCCAACTAACTTAAGTTTGGCTATCATTTCCTGATTGACAAAAGCAATTCCTGCAATAGAGAAATAATCGTTCCTATGACATCTATTCCTTTTCCACCAAACTCAAGTGCCTTAATTTGTTTGAGAAGGGATTTCATCTCTTGCATGTTAGTATTCGTGGGTGCAAAAGGTGCCTGACAATCAAGCCATACCACTTAGGTTATTCTATTTAGGATATGTCTACAAACCATACATTAATTTATCACATATCATTACGAAGTTTTGCTCTAATACCAACTGTAACGTGCCTACCTATCGGCTGTCCAAGCACGTTTTTAGTGGTTCATCGAGAGACGAATCTAAGCCACACTCCCTGACACTCCCATGGAATATTATGGGGTTTGTTGCCTAGGTTTTCTTGAGTCCACCTTGCAACGAAATGTTCACGGCCGGCGAACCCTATGAGATCAACCTGAATTTTGGGTTCTTAGTGGTGGTCAAGGTCTCCTAACAGCATTCTAGCATTGGTGTTGGACATCCTAGTTTACGCAGAGGTAGACATCCTACTTTATGCAGAGATATCCAATTCGAAATTCAAAGAGAATGGGAAACGAGAGGGATGCACTACTCAACCTCTCTACCCGTAGGGCATAGTCCCATTCCGATCCCCTAAAATGGCATGAATCGAGGTTTTAACCTAACAATTCCTAAGAGTGAGTTCTCTGGGACCACCCTGTCATAGGATAGACCCGTCGAGGGTTCCTCCCATCAGCTTTCCTCAATAGGCATTCTTTAGTTATTTAATTAGGTCCTACCACAATTGGGTGTGACATTTAAATAGAGCAAGTAGTCCTTTTGACAAATAAGTTCCTTAACTTAACTTCAAGTTAATCTTTGTCTCCTGCCCATCCATGAGAAATTACATGTCCCTTTTGCCATGCAAAAGTAACTAGTCCAAATTACATGGCACAACAATTTCCATCCTTTATCTAGAATAGGATTTTCCAATGCCACAGACGTTGGGGGGCCACAGAGGTATTCAAATCTGTTCAAACTTGAAAAGGGGTGTCCAGAGCTCCACCTTATTAGAATATTGAGAATGCATACTAAGGAGGATCGTTGATGAGAAAATATACAATCATGATGAGGTAAGATAAATGACAAAGAAGAACAACTGATATTTTCCAAGCATAATGCAAGTACAACTGAATGATAATAAATAATGAAATGAGTGTGGGGATGAGTGCCTTTTATAGGCTTACAGTAGGGGGTATTGATAGGCGAGGAAATTTGGAAAGTGACTGTGGTATTCACCAACTGTGGTTTTAATAAACCATTCATACATGACCTAGTCTAAGACTTTATTTGCTGTGTGTTTCTTTGCCTTGTTTGTTCCTTACAAAGAGACTATGGTGGATGTGATTGCACATTTATCAACACCCCTCCTCAATCACAACTAAGAAAGACAGCGAATATATAGAGGATGTCATGAGTAGAACCTTGCTAAGTGTAGACATGGAAAGAACCAACCATACAAAGCTAGAGATTGTCACAAGGCCTTACTAAGTGTGTAGAGGCTGTAGTGTGCACAGGTTACATGAGGAGTATAGGAGCTTATGATGGGAACATTAGGCAAGTCAACATTTTAAATTTAAAAAAGTCTATCAAAAAATGAGCTACAAAAGAGGGACTAGTGAGTCCTATCCTTTTTTTCTTGGGTGACTTCTTCTTCTTCTTATTCTTCATTGTTGTCTTCATCTTCTTTGACTATACCAAGATATGCTCTTTGAGACCTTTTCTTAGCATGGAAAATTTTCTCAATATGCCTAGTTTTCTTACAAAAGTCACAAACTATGCTCTTCTTCCCTTTCACATAGAGAAGTTGTTGGTCTCCTCTTGGGATGCTTGTTTCTCCCTTGCTCTTGATCTTATTTTCCTCTTCCAATATAGAGGCTTTGATATCCACAAGCTTTGGCTTTGTGTTGCTTGAGAGGTTTCACAATCATCAACATGATGAATGTAGCTGTCATCAAGCTCGAGCTTGATAATGGCTTGAGCCTTATCATCATTTTTATCCCATATGACTGAAAGTGCAACTTCCCTTGGTTTCTTCTCTTGACCACTTGTGATTAATAACAAGCCTTTTTTCATTAGGATCAATTTTATCTTGGTTTTGCCATGTATGGAATCTGAAACCGTTGAATCAATATGTTACTGATTCCTTGCCCATGTTGAGGTTACAATATCAGTAGCAAATCAGCTCCAAAAATTTCAACTTTATAGAAGCTTGAAGTTTGTTGGCTATGGCTGCCCTTTAGGGTTTTCAGACAAGGGCCTGATTTTTCCTTGATTCCAACTCAAAGAGGTTGATATTTGGAAAACCCTCTAAGAGGGATAGAGCTTAGTTATGGGTCTTCAATAGCTCCATGCAGATTGTCAGCATTGTTGCATGCATAGATGGATTGAATAGTACGAAAAAAAATGACACAAATTTGGGTAGCGATTTTCCCAGAAGGAAGCATGAGCTGAAATGGCCTGGGAAGAGAGATTCAAGTCCTCCCCCCGCTGAAAGTAGGTGGCTATGGAGGTAGGTGAGAGATTCATGGGAAAGTGGAGGGAGCCAGAAAGTCAAACTGGAATGACATAATCGGTGGTCTAGTGACTCATTAACTTGAAACCCGCTCTGATACCATGTTAAAATATTGAGAATTCATACTAAGGAGGATCGTTGATGAGAAAATATACAATCATGATGAGGCATGAGAAATGATAAAGAAGAACAACTGATATTATCCAAGCATAATGCAAGTATAACTGAATGATAATAACTGATGAAATGAGTGTGGGGATGAGCGCCTTTTATAGGCTTATAGTAGGTGGTATTGGTAGGTGAGGAAAGGTGGAAAGTGATTGTGGTATTCACCAACTATGGTTTTAATAAACTATGCATACATGACCTAGTCTAAGACTTTATTTGCAATGTGTTTCTTTGCCCTGTTTGTTCCTTACAAAGAGGCTATGGTGGATGTGATTGCACATTTCTCAACACACTTGGTCCACAAGCTACCTAGAAGTGAAAACATTATTTCCCGTAGTTAGCCTTTTCACAACTAGACCTTTGGCTTGTGAATCAAGCAGTGCCCTTTTTAGGTTGATCCACGGTGTGATCATGGGGGTTATCCACCTGTGCAAAGAACCTTTCCTTAATTAAATCATTTAAGAATTAAGCATAGTCAAGGTAGTCAGTCCTAATATCATCTTCCAAGAAAACATTTTCTTTATCCCCATTGCACTTTGTCATCACAGACCCCACTATGAATTTACCATCAATCACAAGCACTTGGAATAATATTCCGAACAACAATCCAACAATCAAGTGAATGTAAAAGCATTTAGGATGTTGTTAGATTGACCAACAAAACCAATTGCATCTTTCCAAACAATTCAAGAATAGACACAATAACATTTCCATCTGCTTATTCGCTCTCCCCCTTGGGATCTAAGAGCGATACTATGCAAAATTTTATTTAACACTCCCTTCCTTTGGCATATGGCATATGATAAGGTCTCTTATAACTATACAAGTCGTAAGTTCTACTGTTCACTTACATTCATCAACAACCCAACCTTCTTCCCAACAAGTATAAAAGTATCAGTCTTTCCTTTGACTTAGGGTTTCCTAATCCTTGAGCTCTCCACTTGCCTTTGAGGCTTGGAGTTGTTGTTTAGCCCAACCCCGAATTGGATTGATAAACATAGTAGTTGTCAGATGCATCTCAAGGAGTCTTAGTTTTAATCCTTATGATCCATTTTTGTACTAACTGCGCATAACATCAAGATTTTGATCTATCAAACATAAGCTATCAGTTCGTGTTGTTAGTAACAGCTTGGGCAAAGCCTAGATTTTCTAAGATGAGTTTCTTTTAGTCTAGATTGCTTGTCATGCAATCCATCAAGCGTGCAAGTTGCAACATACACCTTCAATGTGATGAAAACATACCTACTATTGTGAGGACGAGAAGTCAACAATGATTGAAACCTTATATGATGTTTATGCTATGCATGAATTTATCGCATAGCAACTAGATGCAACTAAATCCTCTTGATACATGCATTGAATCTTTCGAATATTTGAGATGAGATCTATCATTTTCCATGGCCTATTCTTGTGCGGCATAGTACAAGACCTAATGTATCTCACAAGGAATCAAAGCAAGTATCTAACAACTTAGAGATGAATTATTTATATTCGATACCATAGTTGTATTGGCAGTGACACCCTCGCCCAAGGCTTCGTTGCAGATTGTGGAATTGCCACCCGTACTTGACATTATTCGCTTGGGGACCATTCCTGATCTTCCTTTCTTCTAGCTGCAACCCTTGCAGGAATTTTGGCAGACTCTTGCTCAAGTAGAGGGCAAAAAGGGGTGGAAAAACTTGCGGCTAGGGAATAAGTTTGCAAGAAGAGGGAAAAGGAAGAATGTGTGTGGACACCCTCTAAGGAGGGGGAACGGGGAGGAACCTTCTAGAAGGTCCTCTCTCTCTCTCTCTCTCTCTCTCTCTCTCTCTCTTTGTGCCTTGCCAAAGCATGTCGTTCCATTGCGATGGGGGGGGGTTATAATGGCGGGAGGTGGGGACAAGTGGAGCGGTGGTGGTGGTGGTGGTGTCTGCCACGTGTTTTCGTCTACATGGCGGCGGGTGGAGTGGTCGAGAGCCAAGGGGTGGTATGCCACATGGCCTCCCCCCTCCATCAACATCATCGTCACCAACTTCCTCTTCCTCGTCGTCTTCTTTCATATCTTCCTCATCATCAATGACTTCTTCCTCCCGCCGCCACCAATTTGGCGATGATAGGGGGGAGGGAGATTTAAAAAATTTCAACTAATTTTAAAAATTATAGCGGGGCTTCCTATGTGAAGGGGGGGCGGGGATATTACAACTTTGAGAGGATATCTAATGGAGGGTTTAATCCATGGCAAAACTTTGACACGTGTTGTTGGGTGATGTCTATGGGTGGGACATACTTCAAAGGGGACACAAATCTAGAATAGTAGGCCTCCAAACTCAATCCAAACTTCTTTAAACTAAAGAATCCATTCATCTTTAAGGTGCGGTAGGGCCGGTGGGAGGTATCACCCATATATAGCTTCCTTCAACTTTTCACAAGTAATGGTTGCTTCCACAATACCTTGGTCTTTGTACCATTGCTTCCACTAATGCCGTCCTTCGCCTATCAACTTTAGCTTAGCTATCATTGCTTGATTAGGAGGAGCAGTGCTGGCAACAATGAAGTAATCCTCCATAGATTCAATCCAAAATTTAGCTTCAGATTCGATATCCTTTCTTTTTCCATCAAACTCAGGCAGTTTGATTTTCTTGAGAAGGAATTTCTTCTCTTGTGCTTTAGTCAAGGTAAGCATAGGCATAGAAGATGTAATACCCTGGGATGCTGACATTTGCAAGATTAGATACACATTTTGTATGCTTGCAACTTTTGTCTCTCTTTAAGGTATTCAATAATTGAATCCACAAATTTTAAAGTTACAACATAAGTCTAGTAAAAAAGTGCATGATCTTGCAAAAAAATTCAAGACTCTTTTATTGTTCATAGACTTGCAATATGGCTAACCAAATTTCTTTATTACAACAAATAGAGAGATTGAAGGTTATAATAGTTCTAATTGTGAAATTTAGATACATCAATAATTCTATAGGTTGGAGACTCATTAAGTATATTTAAGACCTTGTATTTTTGGGGGAGATTTGGGAAACCATCTTTACAATAATTATTGCAGCATGAGCATCCTAACATGGCAATATGCATGGTGGGAGAATGCAGAGCATTTGGTTATAAAGATAATAGTTTTGGCGAATTTGTTCTCTGTTTATGTGAGGATGGGATATATGCATGATTCTTCAAAGATAAATATCTTGACCAACTTAAGGTCTTCCATCCACTTGATTATTTTAAGGTTGTTTTCTTTTTCTATACTTCTATGTGTTGAAAAATAGTTAAATTTTTTCTTAATTTGTGAAAATCAAGTCAAAACCTTGGAATCTCAATTTTTCTTTAAAAGCTACGTAAGCCAACAAGCTGAGTATTTTCCCTAGGAATTTAGGGCTTTAATGTTTTTTAAGGAGGATAATATCGTCTTCTCGGTTGCTTCATGATCCTAGGGTTTGTATTTTCACTTTGTCATGTTGGCAAAATGAGTTAATTCAAATATCCTAGGTTCTAATAGCTATGTATGCTATTTAATAATTTCTAATGCTAAGTACAAAATCTAATAATTTTTATTTGATTAATAATGGTAGAATTTTCTCTATTAAAGAGGGTACTTCAATTCAACGAATTTAATGCCCTACTTTAATTTTCTTGATTCACTTTACATGAATCATAGATGCCAAAAAAGTATTTCTCTATGTTTGCATGATTTAGAAATGCCAAGAAAATATTTTTCTATATTTATATGATTTTATAATTACTTGATTCTTAAATTGTTGTATATTTTTCTAATGATCCTTACTGAATTTGATTTATTTTGATGCATTTTATTTGTGTGAAACTATTCCATTCATTACAATGTTGTACAATCTTATTCTACATTTTAAACAATAAAATTCTAAAATAATAGTTCTTAATTTATTTTTATTGTTAATTTTTTATTCTTTATTTATTAAGTTATAAATTATTTTTTAAATATTAAAAAATATGTTAAATATCAATCTATGAAAGAACCTGGGATGGAGTTACGTGTGATGGTGTGTTATCCATGTTTGCAATTGCGTTTGTAGCTCCCATGCTTCTCACTCCAGAATGTGGTCTCTTCAAGGCCATCACAAATAGGGAGCCTTCATATGCTAGCTTCCAAACTTCATCCATCTTGATTGGAAGCTTTAAGTGGCTAGGAGGGTTCCTTGTAAGATAGAGATCTTGTGGAGAGAAGAGGGAGTCATTCGAAGCAAGGTGGACAAAGCTCCTACAAGTTGGAGTAATGGTTCCTTGTGATTACCAATGATGATTGTCTCCTCTCACTTTTCTCTTTCCTTCCTCCCCTCTCCTATTTCTTCTTCTCCTCTCACTCCTCTTATCTTCTTCTCCTACCTCTTCCTACTTCTTCTTTTCCCTCTCCCTCCTCTCTTCTTGTCCTTCTTCTACTCTCTCCTTCTTCTTCCTTTCCTCTCCCTCCTCCTCCTCCTCCTCCTCTCTTCTTCTTCTTCTTCTTCTTCTTCTTCTTCTTCTCTCTCTCTCTCTCTCTCTCTCTCTCTCTCTCTCTCTCTCTCTCTCTCTCTCTCTCTCTCTCTCTCTCTCTCTCTCTCTCTCTCTCTCTCTCTCTCTCTCTCTCTCTCTCTCTCTCTCTAGCAGCAATTGGCAGAATAAGGAAGAAAAAACAACTTCCTTTGAGCCTATACTAAGGTTCTTTATAGCCTTAGCATTAAGGCTTTGGAGTAAACGACTATCGCATGCTCATCATGTTCATTTCAAGGTTCCTTCCTTATTGCAAGATTTTCCAAACTATGAGTTGGACCAAAAACAAAGGTGATGGCATTATAATCGAAGGTAGTGAACATTTTGTCTAATAGCGATAGTATGATTGAGAGGAGGTGGCAACGAAGATCATTCATCAATCTGTTTGAAGGTAATTTCTCTTCTTTTTTTGACTTACTAACGTTTAATAACATTATTAATAAGCCCCTCTTAGTGCACAATTTTTTGGGGTCTTCACATATTTTAAGATGTAAATATTTCATACACATATTATTTAACATAAGGGTCCTATTAATTCATAAAATTGGTTTAGGTTTTCTTATAAAAAAGAGGTCTTAAATAATGCCATCCACTTGTGTAGGGGAAAGAGTGTAGGTACAAGTGACAGAGTTTGGTCATAGACAATAGAGCTATTAAGAGGCCATGGAGCTATAGACAAGGGGCATTAGAGCTCTTACAATAATATAAATGGAGATGTTGCATTAGTAGAGCATCCGAAAGCCTTGAGATATGTATATGTTTAAAGAAATGGGTATTTTAGATGTGCAACCAAATGGTGACTCCACATTCTCGTAAGCATCTCCATATGTTTATTTGACATGTGCTTTACATGCATCCTAATACCCCCTTTCCATTATCCCTTAGTTAAAACCTTAAAATAAGATTAAAGCCCACTTATTTTTGTGACATCTCTCTCTCTGAGACTCTCTCTCATGTGCAACATCTCCTTAATATCTAACATGAAACTTGTGTTGAGATATCGAGCTCCACTCGTGATACGCCAGGGTGACCGTTGTGTATTTATGTCACCGACTTGTCAGTTGCAGACGCGGTTGGTACACCGCCCATGAATAATAGCTACATGATAGCTATCCTTATCTACTCTAGTTCGTGGCTCAGTTAGTATGCCACCTTAGTTAGTTGAGTTTGGTTTGAGACCCATATATAGGGTTCTTCTATTTCTTTGTACTTGAGTTCTTTTTGGCTTACACAACTAAGAAGAGGAAAACTGTTTTCAGCCTCCATCTCTGTGTGTATTCCCCCATTGTGCAAGCAAGAAAGCTACAAGTGAGACTCCTTCCTTCTCTCCCACAATCTTGACATGGTATCAGAGCCTTGTTCGTGGTAAGGAGCTCAAGAAAGCAAGCCAAGCTCGCGGTGTTCTGGTAAGAGGAGCAGTGTTGCTTTCATTTTCTGTTTTGGGAGCAGATCTCTGCAGGTAGCACAGCCGGAAAGTACAGGAGTGCATTGTCTCAGGTTGAGACGCCCTTCGCGGTGAAGCAAGAGGGCAGTATATGCTGCGGGAGAGGGCATTAGCCCTTGGTGACCTTGTTTTTTTTATTTGAGGCCATTTCAGGGCCTGTTTTGGAGGCGGAAGTTTTCTGCACGCACTTAGGAAAAGGCCCAGTTTTATGCTGTGCGACCACTGTTCTACAGGTCGGTGAAAAGTTACCACAGAAATTGCATCGTATGCTTATGTGCAGAGACATTGGGAGTTACAGAATCATCCTTGGTTCCTGTTTATGCAAAATCGTCACTAGGAAGTGACTGTGTGGTCAAATACCACTTTCGCCAGTTTTGCAGATTTGCCCTTGTGAGGGTGAAGCTGTGTTTTTTGCAGTGACAGAATTTTTTGCAGTGTTCTGTAATGGCGTCTGATTCTCTTTCACAGATTGTCGCTGAAAAGCTTGACAAGAACAACTTCCAAGCATGGAAGTTTAGAATGACGAATTTCCTTATGGGAAAAGGATATTGGGAATTTGTTGCAGGAAATGAAGAAGAACCAATTCTTCCTGATGTTCCCAATCAATAGCAAATGCAGGCATTTAATGCATGGCATGAGAGAGCCAGGAAAGTTATGTACTGGCTGTCTATCAGCATTTCAGACTCTATGATTGTGCATATTCAGGATGCAAGTACGCCAAAGGAGGCATGGGATACTTTGTCAAAAATGTATAGCACAAATACGCAAGCCAGGAAAATGCAGCTCAAGCAAGAGTTGCATAATGTGCAAAGAGAAAATATGAGCATCAATGACTACCACATGAAGGTGAAGAAGATTGCAGATGCACTTGCTTCCATTGGGTCGCCAGTGGAAGATGATGATTTAGTTTCCGTGACCTTGATGGTCTAGGAAAGGATTATGCACAATTTCGGACATCCATTTCAGTTCGTGAAAGATTTCCTGATTTTGAGGAGTTGATTGCTCTTCTAATTTCTGAGGAGCAAAGAAATGGTGGTGCATCTTCTTCAGGAGGAACTTCAAAAGAAGCTGTCTTCTACTCAAATGCTAGAAGAGGTAGAGGCAGAGGTAGAGGAGGCCGATTTGGAGGCCGTGGCAGAAATCAGAATATGCAGCAAACTCAAGAAAACCAGTCCTATGGAGGAGGACGTGGTAACTCTAGAGGCAGGGGGAGCCAAAGAGGTCGTGGTGGATGGCAAAGAGGTCAAAATGCAAACAGTAATGTTGAATGCTACTACTGTGGTAAAATGGGTCATATGGCTAAAGACTGCTATAAAAAGCAGAATGACATCATGAATGGAAAACTGCAACAAGGGAATTATGCATCTTCTAGTAGACAGGGTGATGACAGAAATGAGCATTTGTTCATGGTGCAGCACATGAACAATTCTATGACAAGTGCAGAAGAAAGCAACGATGTATGGTATGTTGACTCAGGTGCATCAAACCACATGATAGGTCATGCAGAATGGATGGAGGATGCAAGGAAAATGGAAAAACCAGGATTTGTGGAGACTGGTGATGATACTGCACATTCGATTGTGCAGATTGGAAAATTTCCTTTGTCTATGCAGGATGGGAAAAAGAAATACCTGTCCGATGTATTTCATGTCCCGAATATCACCAAGAATCTGGTTTCTGTTGGTCAAATGGTTGAACAGGGCTTGCAGGTCAGATTTAATCCTCATGGATGCTTTGTTGAGGATATGAAAAATAAAGGTCGCTTAATAGCAAAAGGAAAGAAGAAGGGCAGAATGTTTACGTTGGATGCAGACATGCCTGAATTGAGTGCAGCAATGTTTGCACATGGGACCGGTGTAGTTGCAGATATTGATATCTGGCATAAACGCATTGGCCATGTTAATGTACATCGACTTAAATCAATGCAGGCCCAAAATATTGTTGCAGGATTGCCTAAATTCAAGGTTGCAGAAATGCATAAGGTATGTGAAGCCTGTCAGTTTGGAAAATAAGCAAGGAAACCATTTCCTAGACATGTTCAAGAAAGTAAGAAGCCATTTGAATTAATCCACTCTGATGTGTGGACTACTAAAGCTGCATCTCTTGGAGGCTGTCATTATTTTGTCACTTTTATTGATGACTATAGCAGAAAAGTTTGGGTGTATTTTATGAAAAAGAAAAGTGAAGTTTTTGGGCATTTCAAAACTCTTAAAGCTATGGTTGAAAAAGAAACAGGTCTGCAAATAAAATGCCTAAGGTCAGATGGAGGGGGAGAGTACCTCTCAAATGAGTTTGCAAGGTTCTTGCAGGAGCATGGCATAAAGCAGCAATATTCATGCAGTCATACCCCACAGCAAAATGGAATTGCAGAAAGAAAAAACAGACATATTGGAGAGGTATCTCGTGCCATGCTCAATGAAAAAGACCTGCCAGATTTTTATTGGGCTGAAGCAGTTGCTACAGCAGTCTACATAATGAACAGGACTCCCACTGCAGCAATACATGGAATGACTCCAGAGGAGAGGTATACTGGTAGGAAACCAGATATTTCTCATTTGAAAATTTTTGGTTGCATTGCCTATGTACATGTGCCAGATGAGTTGAGATCCAAGTTGGATCCAAAAGCTGAGAAGTGCATCTTTATTGGTTACTCTCTGCAGCAAAAAGGGTATAGATGCTATAACCCTTCTACTCGTAAGTTTACAGTGAGCAGAGATGTTGTTTTTGATGAGATGAGTAGCTGGTATAAACCAGTAAATGTGATTGATGATGTAGATGCACAAAATGGTAATGCTGCACAGAATTCACAGCAGCAGTCACAAAATATTAGTGGACCTGGAGCGTCCTCTAGGAGTGGTTCACATTCTTCGCCATGGACAGGTAGATTGAGATTAGGAGAATCTTCTCAAAGAAATGCAAATAGTGGTATGCATGTATCACGAAAAGAAAAAGAGAAGGTTGATCAGCCCATGTTTGATGTGAATGCAGGTCACTCTTATGTGGATGGTGAATCCAGTGGTTCAGAACAGAGCATTGATGATGAGTTGGGTATCCCCTCTATTGTTACACCTGGAGTAAGGAAGACCAGGGATGTTTTGAGAGCACCTGGGAGTGAACCTACTTTGCGCAGGTCTACGAGAGCTAGGTATCATGTGGATAGGCTGAAATATGATGGATTTACAGCCATTCACTATGCATATATGGTCAAAGTGATACAGGAACCAGAACCCACTTCTTTTGAGCAAGCCATGGGAAAAGAAAAATGGGAGAAAGCCATGGATGAAGAAATGGATGCCTTGGAAGCAAATGCTACATGGGAATTGGTACCTTTGCCTAAAGGTAAAAATGCAATTGGCTGTAAGTGGGTTTATAAGGTGAAGCACAATGCAGATGGTTCTGTGAACAGATACAAGGCAAGATTAGTAGTCAAGGGGTATGCACAAACATATGGTATTGACTATGAAGAAACATTCAGTCCGGTTGCAAGGATGGCAACTGTAAGAGCAGTCATTGCTATGGCAGCATCAAAGGGATGGTCTTTACATCAGATGGATGTAAAGAATGCCTTCTTGCATGGTGATTTGCAAGAAGAGGTCTATATGGAGCAGCCACCAGGTTATGTGCATGTTGTTCATCCTGAGTTTGTTTGCAGGTTGAAGAAAGCCTTGTATGGCTTGAAGCAAGCACCTAGAGCATGGTCTCACAAGATAGGACAGTATCTTGTCACTATTGGCTTTCAGATTTCCAAGGTAGATTTCTCACTTTATGTGAGAAAAACAGAGAAAGGTATTATGCTACTTGTCATTTATGTTGATGACTTGATTATGACAGGTGACAGTGATGAAGATATCCTTCATGTGAAAATGCTATTGAAGCAGAAGTTTGAGATGAAGGATTTGGGAGAGCTGCGTTATTTCTTGGGCATTGAGGTGATTAGATCACCAAGTGGGATACAGCTCTTGCAGAGGCAGTATGGATTGGACATGCTATCCAAGTATGGGATGACAGGCTGTAAGCCTATTTCAGTTCCTTTGGAGCAGAATGTGAAGCTGAGCGCAGATGCAGGTGAGCTTCTAGAAGACCCTACTATGTACAGACGCATAGTAGGAAGCTTGATTTATATGACTATTACCAGGCCAGATTTGAGCTATGCTATTGGATTGGTAAGTCAGTTTATGCAGGCTCCAAGGAAACCGCATTTGGATGCGGCTAGACGCATACTCAGGTATGTGAAGTCCACATTGCACTATGGACTATTTTATGAGACTGGGGTTCAGATACAGCTGCATGGATACACCGATGCTGATTGGGCTGGTAGTATTTCTGATAGACGATCTACCAGTGGATATGTGTTCTCTTTTGGGAGTGCTGCAGTCACTTGGAGCAGCAAGAAACAACCTACAGTTGCCTTCTCGAGCACAGAGGCTGAGTACAGGGGTGCAGCAATGGCTGCATGTGAGGTAGCTTGGTTGCATAAGCTACTTTATGATATGCATCAGTCTACAGATGGGCCAGTTGTCATTTATTGTGACAACATGAGTAGTATACACTTGGCAAATAACCCAGTCTATCATGCTAGAACAAAGCACATTGAGGTGCATTATCACTATGTGCGGGAGAGGGTTTTACTAGGTCTTATTAATCTAGTTTATGTCAGCACAGAGGATCAGGTAGCTGACATATTTACGAAGGCATTGGGCGCAGAGAAGCTGCGCAAGTTTAGAGACCTGCTTGGTGTGCAGGAATTGGGATTGAGCTCGAGGGGGAGTGTTGAGATATCGAGCTCCACTCGTGATACGCCAGGGTGACCGTTGTGTATTTATGTCACCGACTTGTCAGTTTGCAGACGCGGTTGGTACACCGCCCATGAATAATAGCTACATGATAGCTATCCTTATCTACTCTAGTTCGTGGCTCAGTTAGTATGCCACCTTAGTTAGTTGAGTTTGGTTTGAGACCCATATATAGGGTTCTTCTATTTCTTTGTACTTGAGTTCTTTTTGGCTTACACAACTAAGAACAGGAAAACTGTTTTCAGGCTCCATCTCTGTGTGTATTCCCCCATTGTGCAAGCAAGAAAGCTACAAGTGAGACTCCTTCCTTCTCTCCCACAATCTTGACAACTTGAAGTTACAATGGCATCTTTGGGACTCTTATGCTAAATGTGCACCAATTTTCCTAAAGTTTTAAACCCCCTGAAGCTCAAAGTTTTAGACTAAGCTCACCTTGAGCCATCTCTCTCTCTCTCTCTCTCTCTCTCTCTCTCTCTCTCTCCCCTTTGAATGCACATAGGATTAACAAAAGTCACATGCTTGATTTCAGTTAAGACTATTTACAAGTCATCTAATATTTTTCGCATTCTCATCAAGGAGATATTCAAGCTACAAGTGTAGTCAATGACATAGACTCTAAGTTCACCTCAAATTTATGGACTTGCTTATTTTAGACTATTGGAAATTAGTGGTACTTTAGTACCACCTATCAGTCGGCTCCCACCACAAATACAATGTACCAAACCATAGAGGATATCTTAAGATTTTGCTATGTTAGAGAATTGAAACAATGGATTAAGCATCTACTTCTTGTGAAAATCTCCTATAATTCTACTTATTAATAGACAATCAAAATGTCCCCACTTCAAGCTTTTCATGGACAAGAAATTCATATACCCTTGATTTTTTTGGATCCCACTCTCAAGGTGGAAGTGTCAAGTCTATGGTTGAAGAGATAGGCCAACAAATTCAAATTACCCATTATGATATCAAAGCTACCCAAGACCAAAAAAATCTTATACATACCTTGAAATATCCATATGAATGTTTAAGGAAGGTGACATGGTTTTTTTAAGGGTAAGATGTAAAATGAGCTTATTATCCTTGGGGAAATACAAGAAGCTTAGTCTAAGTTATTGTGGATAATACAAAGTGACCAAACTAATGCGTAAGCAAGGTTAGAAGCTTAAATTTTCATCTCATCTCAAAATCCGTAGCGCATTTCATATGAGTCTAATAAAGCCTTATGTACCTAACCTAGAACATAAACTTGATTATGAGTAAATAGTTATGCCTACCCAAGGAATTTTGAAAATGCAACCTGAGAAAATCCTACACATAAGAAAATATCTCTTAAGGAGTTAAATCCCAAGGGAACACCTTGTAGAAAGGAAGTATTCCCCTAAAGAGGATGCCACTTGAAGCAATGGGGCAACTCTTAAAAAGAGTACTCCTAGTTTCTTTGGACATTAGGATATCCTGATTACATTTGCACATTACATAAAAAGAGTACCCCCACATTCACTAGTCATGAGGATATAATGTCCCCATTACATAATACAATTCAATATATAGTATACCTCTCAAAAACAAGTCAAGTAATGTATGAAAAATAGTGAATAAGTGAATTCACTATTAAAATATAAATTATTATTACATTTGCACATTTACATATAGTTAAATGTAGGAATACTTAATAAAATTTAACTTGTAGTATTAAAATATAGAAAATCCTTACATTTTAAAATAGACCATTTATCCTTGAAACTAGGAAAAGTTTAATGGCATATATACATTCATCTCAAGAAATTATTCATTCTATAATTTAATGGCTTATTCATTTAATATCAAAAACAAACTAGGTGGGTACACATAAAGAAAAAGGGAAGATGATGGTGCCCAAGGGGGGCCGGGGGGGTGTTGGGGGGGGGTCTATGGTTGCCTTCATGAGGAGGGGGAAGGTATGGCAACCACCATGGATTGAAAGAGGAAGGAGAAACATGGGTGATAAGGGTAGGGGTGAATCATCATGGGGGGGAGGGAGGCATTGTGTCAAGCTCACAAGGGGTAAAATTATGGGGCAAGGGAGTCATTGGGTACAAAAAACATTAAATTGGTTGCCATCCCCTTCCTCATTACTTCCCCATTAATAAGGTTATACATTTTTTTCTTTTATTAAATTTGGAATTTAAAATAAACTAATGAACTAACCTATATTTAACCGGCTTACCAAACTAACTAGACTTAGCCCATACTAATTTACTTTTTTTTTTCAAAGCTTGCGTGTGGAGATTTTATTGAAGGGCTCACATGTTAAGTCGAGGGTATTGGTGTTGTTTAGACTTTTATGTTCTTCTCACATCTTATGCCTTACAAATATTCATGCACATATGGGGCCAAAAATATTTCATTCTCTTCCCCTTAGAGAAATCAAGATGTCCCCATCTTGAGAAAAACTTAGGTATTCTTTTTTGAAGTACAATATGTTGAAATTGTGTTATGACCCATTGCTTGCTTTTTCTTTGATAAGATCCATTTTTGGAGACTATCATTTGAGAAAAGGAGAAGGTTATATTCATTGAGGGCTTGTTTTAAGCCCAAATTTGTTGGCATTTCTTGGTGGCTACTACCAAGCAAGGGGGCTACTTGAGCCCTCTACTTAAGGGGGCAACTTAAAGGGGTTGGTTCAAGCAAGTTGAGGGCCTGCTTATCAAAGAAGCTAGGGGTAGGTTATCCCACAAGATAAGTGCCTTCTTGTGTGTCTGTGCCAGAGGAATGAAGAGAAATAAGAGTTGACTATTGAGAGTGATAGAGCTTAGTGCTCTAAAGATTATCCCTATAATGATGTCATGTATTTGTGGCAAATGGTTGTGATGATGACATCCTAAAGACTTGGTGGGATCAACACCATTAGAAAAAACCACATGCTAAGTGAAGGATAAGGTTCTTTCTCTCATCTTTAGAACTTTTAACTAAGGTTTTAAAAACCCCACTTCTTTCAACATATTCACACTGAGCTAAAGTAAAGCAAAAGGAAAATCAAAAGTGGAGCCAAAGTCCAAGTGCAAAGCCAAGGAGAAAAGAGGAAAGGACGAAGACCAAGGAGTCAAAAACCAAAAGCACCATTGGCATCAATGATGTAGCCAAGGGGACCAAAAGAAAATTCAAAAATGAGTTATATTTCTTACACTTTTTCTAACACTAAATGAGTTAGAGGCCTTACAAGCATTTAGAGGGGGAGACCTATATCCTTAGGTGTAGTTATCTAGAGGGTAAGCTAGCACCAAGGGAGAGTGTCAAAAGTATGGCGCTAGAGGCATAAAAATGTATAGTTCAAAAGTGACAAGTGGTATAGGCACAAAGTGTTGTATCCCATAAGCAAAGAAGGGAAGAGTGGCATAGTTGAAAAGACATAAAACAATGTACTTGCTTCACTATCAAATCAATCAGGTCAATTTCATGTCAACATGATTCCCTACTTGTTCTTTTTCCTTTCCCCATAATCTACCCTTTTACTCTTTCCCTAACTCAATTGGTCTTAAGTACAAGAGGTCTTAAGTAAGTTAGACCTATCCCTAACTCAATTGGAATTAATTCTAGAGTCTAGTGTCACTACGTTTAAAGTCCTAGACACACTATACTTGGACACTTTAATAAGTCTCCATACCACACAAATTACATTGGCTACTATGTAGAAATGGAAAATTATAACACCCCCTATAGTGCCAATGTGATGAAGTACAAGGATCATCAATCACCAAAGGAAAATAAGTTCAAGGACTTGCGCAAAGCCTCTAACTTCTCATGTGGTAAAGCCTTAGTGAAAATGTCTACAATATTTTTTTGTGTGGGAGCATACATCAAGCTAGTCTCTCTTGCATAAGATCTCTCTTTGAAAAAATGGTAGTGAGTCTCAATGTGTTTTGTGAAAGCATGAAACATGGGATTTTATGCAACTATAATAACACTTTGATTGTCCACATGTGTGAAGTGCCGGCCAAGCTCATTCCAAGATGCACCTTTAGTAGTCCATCAGTAGGTTTTTCAAATGATGTCACCTGGTGCTCCCTGAGAGTATCATGAGGTTTGTGACTTAGACCCTACCAAGTCTACATTTCAACGGAAGAGTTTTAGCTAAACCCACTAGGATTGACCTGAATTCTAGGTTCCTAAAATCAGGCGGTCTCTAATAGCTAGCTAGTGTCAGTAATTCGTGTTCCCACTTCTTACAGGATCACTCAAACTAAAGCGGACTTGCCATTGCACTTGGTTCAAAGAGAATGGGAGATGAAGGGGAGTGTGGTATATCAACCCTCCTGCCCATAAGGAGAATTCCCATTTTGGCCCCTTAAAACAATGCAAGTCGGTTCTACCTAGCAACTAGTTGGTCAATCGCCAATTTAGAAAAGCTCCTAGCTAACCGTGACCACCCTACCGTTGGACGGACCTGTCAGGGGTCACGCCTACTTGCTTTCCTTTCATGATGGCATCATCTTTAATCTTTTAATTACCTGCATCACATTTATTGAAACATATACAACCAGCTTTCTTAATTAGTCCGTTAAATCATGGGTTCCTTCATGTTATTTATCTCATAGACATGTATACAATCCAAACAACCCTTGAGTAAAACAAATTCCTTTATTATATTGGAAGTTTATTACAATTTCCATATTTTTTATCCTGCAGAAGATATACAGAATTCCATGAGGGTATTCTTCCCACCAAGATTCCACCCTTGTAACTAGTATTAGAGTTCTAGGATCCCATCTAGGGTCATGAAGGGGCTCCTCATATTCTAGGAATAATGCAGAATTTACGGCCAAAGCCCCCCCTAGCATCCACATTTCCTACTGCTCGACACTATCCCTATGGATAGACCTTTCTGCTATGAATCTGATCTAAGCCTCTCGAAGCGATAACCATGACCTTCTTAGAGTAGGGTCTCGCAGCTAGCTTGGGGGTAGCCTAGTGGGATCTTTCCTTTTATCCTGTTTGTCAATGTTTTTAATCATAAATCTAGATTCTAGCAAACACAAACAATCCTTTCAAACATATATTTCTAAGACATGAGTAACCTGGTTTGGCATGACAACATTGGGAAATTCATCTTTGCTTGCAATTGAATTTGCCACACCCGATGTTCCATTGGTAGTGGCAACTCCAGCAACCTCGGGTACTCCCATATCTCTGGCAATACCCGTTTCTTGATTGGTTGCGGTGATTCTCATGGTCTTTGCACCTCGTTGCTTTGGAGCCATTGTTTGAGAGTGGGTTTGAGAGATAAAGGAGGGATGAACTCGGGATGGGAGACGTGAGAGAAGATTGCCTATATGATGATCGAGAAGGGGGTTGAGTTAACTCTCTCTAACATTATCTCCCTACTCACTAACTCCCTATTCTCACTAACTCCCTCTCTCTTTCTCTAACACACACACACACTCTCTAATTCTATTCTTTCTCTAATACACACACAGACACACTCTCTCTCTCTCTAATTCTCTTCCGTGGCCTCTCCGAGCCTCATTCTTCTTCATAATTTGAGTAGAGGGCATGCCATTAGATAGGCAGAAGGTAGTGCATGCTACCTCTCCCTTGCCTTCTCTTTCTCCTCTCCTTTTGCCACAATAGCTCCTTTACTCTCAGTTTTAGAGTGGGAACCTTTTTAAAAAATATTTCTTTAATGTGTTGTAGCTGATAATGGCGTTGATGATGATAACGTTGAATATGATGATGATGATGATTATGATGATGATGATGATGATGATGATGTTGATGCCTGCGACATGCTATTTGTCAGTCGGATTTGGGGAGGAGGCACCCTTTACAGCGGCAACGACGTCTCTTTTCTTCAATTAACATTTATTATAACGTTAATTAGAACACTATTCATTCTATTATGGCTTATATAAGCTATATTACGTTTTTTTTTCTATCCTAACTAACTTACTAACTCATAACTTACTAACTAACTAGCTTACTAACTAGCTTTACTAACTTATAAACTAACTTACTAACTATAAACTAACCTTATGAACTAACTAACTTACTAATTGTTGAGATTTGCAATCACAACCATGCTGGCTATTTATAAGAGCAGATGGCTAAGGACATGCAGGCTACAGGAATCCCATAGGCATAGAGAGAAAGATGGCACCTACCCAACTCTGTTTAACATTGTACTTGCTTGTCATTTTCATATGATATGAATGCAATGTCATTGTCATGTTGCTCCTCAATATAGTAACTTGTTAATTGTCATTTTCTCTTGAGTCAAGGTTCTTGGTCTCTATCATGACAGTGTCTTCATGTGTTTAGTCAAGGTCTATGAGCCACCACAGCATGTTTAAGCCCACCTCTCTACTTCTATAGGTTTCCTCTCACTTCTCTTAGCTCAGGTCCAACTTGTCTTGAGTGTATGAACCCGTTTTACACCTCCATCTTCACTTTGCCCTCTTGTCTGCCATAGCTAGATAGTACCCAGCTCACTTGGAGCTTCTTGATCTACTCCTACAGCCCACATCTCTTCATGCTTACTTCTAGGAAAATGTTTTTGAGGTTAGGGCATAGATTTCCATCATGAGAATGCATGACATTGATTACTTTGTAGCCTGGCATTGTGGAAATTCGTGGTCATAGTCCCTCAATAGGCACAACCTGTTTGTACCTATTGAGGGACTACGACCTATGCGCTGTGATTTGGGCTGCCACCATGGGGTTTTGAAACCCCATAAGATAGGTTTTCTACCTATGTAAAAATTTTGGGAAATGATCAAGTCTACAATGCACACGAGCAAAAAAACCAGTCGCCAGAACCCTAAACTTTTAGTCCTCCATAACTTTTTGAGCGTAAGCTCATCTCTCACTTCAATTTCTCTCTCCTCCCACTCAAATTAACCTATTGCTACTCTGATTCACTAATCTATTCAGTGAGACACACCAAGGAAGGGAAGATCCTTGGAAATGTTTTGGGAAATCCTGGTGATTTTTTCTTTTTTGGCAAGATTGTAGCATAGTGTTTATTGAGATTGATCTAGTGACTCTTGTCACTTGTGTCATCTGACACAATCAGCTTTGCCTCTAATAAAATTTGAGTTTTTTGTGCTAATCCAACATCAAATCAGGGAGGGGAAGACTCAGACTTGCAAAACCTTGAAGAGCTCAAAGATTTCAAGTTCAAAGGGCATACTAGTCACCTAGTATCTCTTGATACTAATCACCTAGCGCTTCTTGGCACTTGTGATCAACCCTTATGCTGCTAAAATATCTGAAGTTTTTTGGAGCTAATTTGCTTGCTGATCTTGCAACCTCAATATGGGCAAGGACTCACCAACAGTTTGATTCAAAGGGGTTGGTTTCACACTTAGTAGACCAGCATCAAGCTTATCCTAATGAAGAAGGGTCTCTGGGCCATCACAAGTGGCAAAGAAAAGAAGCCTCGTGATGCAGACCTGGCAGTCACTTGGAAAAAGAATGATGATAAGGCTCATGCCATTATCAAACTAGAGCTAGATGATAGCTATATCTACCATCTGGATAATTGTGATACTTCACATGATATATGGAAGAGACTCGACACTTTGTTTGGTGCACAGTCTAAGTCATCAAAGTGTGGTCTCTTGATTGAAATTTTCAGGCTTGACATGAAGTTTAGCTCATCACTTGCCACACATCTAAATTACATGGAAGGAATTATAACCCAACTTACAAGAATCAACATTAAAATGGAAGAAGATGTTTGTAGTGGTGTTCTACTTAAAAGTTTTCCTCTTGAATATAATAATGTATCAACAACCTTAATCAGTATGCCAAACCCTAAGCTTGTTGATATCCAAGCATCATTGTTAGAGGAGAAAAAGAAGCTAAAAACTAAGGAAGAACCAAGCACCTCTAGAGATAAACAAGCGTTATATGTTGGCAATAGGTGCAAAGGCAAGAAGGACCAGCTTTTTTGTGATTTTTGCAAAAGGACTAGACACACTGAGAAGTTTTGCCACACCAAAAAAAGGTCCCAGAAGGCCTATCTTGCTACAATTAAAGAAGAAGAAGAAGAAGAAGAAGAAGAAGAAGAAGAAGAGGATCACTAGGAGAAGGACAAGCCTCATCAGTCCTTCTATGCCTACTCGAATAGATTGTTTTAGCCTTTTAATGTTTAAAGCCCAAATGTCTTTATCATAAGCTTGTAAACTCCTCATGTAGACTTGTACTACAACATCTGTACACTTTGTGAGGCCCTATTATAGCCTCTAGATGTCCACCATATTTGTGGTACCCACACTTAGCCTTTTCTGCAATAGCCTCTGGTGTTTTGCCATATCTATGGTGTGCACACAATTTACAAGTGTTGCTTTCACTAAAGCCTCTACACACTTTGTACTTATGGTTGTGATTGAGGAGGGGTATTGAGATTTGCAATCATATCCATGTTGCCTCTTTATAAGAGCAGATAGGCTGATGACATGGGTTGAGGATATGCAAGCTGCAGGAATCCCATATGCATAGAGAGAAAGACCCAACTCTATTTAACATTGTACTTGCTTGTCATTTTCATATGAGATGAATGTAATATCATTGTCATGTTGCTCCTCAGTATAGTTTACTTATTAATTTTCATTTGCTCTTGAGTCAAGGTTCTTGGTCTCTATCATGACAGTGCCTTCATGTGTCTAGTCAAGGTCTATGAGCCACCATAGCTGCCATGCTCTAGATCCCATTTTTTCACACTAATTAACTTACTAAGTACTAACTAACATTTATTTTTTAACTAACCAAAAATTTATTGGAGGCGTGGGAATGCTACATCCTCCTCGCCTTAGAGGAATCAAGATGTCCTCATCTCGAGAAACTGTGGGTATTGTTGATAAAGAGCATTCTCATCTATCCATGTAGCATCTTCTTTAAGATAATCTTTCCATTGGATAATGTATTCTTGAAGTGTTCTACTTCTCAATTTTCTCTCTCTTACATCAATTACTCTATCAAGTTGTAGCTCAATGACTCCTTGGCTAGGTATTACGACTTGTTTGATCATCAAGGATATGGTTAGGGTTAGCTACATATGCTTTCAATAAGCTAACATGAAATACATTGTGGATTTTCAAATTCTCAGGGAGTTGCATCTTGTAAGCGCTTGGTCCTAAGCACTCGAGAACCTTGTAGGGTCCACAATATCTTGGACTTAGCTTCTTAAATTCTCCTAAAGACAAGAAACTCTTCTTTGGATGGACATGGACGAAGACCATGTCTCCTTCTTTGAAGATTTGTTCTTGCCTTTCTAGATTAGCATATGCCTTTTTCCAGCCCTTGTCAGCTTGAATATCTTGTCTAATAATCTTGATTTGATCATCCATTTCTTCTAACAATTTTCTCAAATATTCTATCCTTAGGGTAGGATTAGAAAAATTAAGTGGCATACGACAATCTTGACCGTATAGTGCCTGAAATGGAGTTATCTGAATACTTCGATGATAGGAGGTATTATAGGAAAATTCCTCTAAGGGTAGGAATTGAATCCACATTTTAGGTTCATCGTTGCAATATGCGCATAGAATATCCTGAATCATCTGGTTCACTCATTCTGTTTGCCCATCAGTTTGTGGATGATAAGCAGTGCTGAAACAAAGTTTAGTTCCAATGGCTTCAAATAAACTTTTCCAAAAATGTGATTTGAAAAGATAATCACGATCAATGATCATCCTTTTAGATAACCCATGTAACCTAAAAATCTATTTTAAAAAAATTCTTACAATATCTGAAGCTTTATAATTGGTTTTTGTTGGAATAAGATGAGTGACCTTTGTTAGCATGTCTACTATCACCATCATTGAGTTATATCCTCCTTGCACAGAAGGTAACCCAACTACAAAGTCCATGCTTATAAACTCCCATTTCATCTGGGGGATGTCAAATGACTGGAGTTTTCCTGATAACTTGACATGCTCAGATTTTACCCTTTGGCAGTTTAGACATTTAGTAATATACTTAAGTACATCATCCTTGAGCCTTTGCCAATAATAGCTTTTCCTGATAGCATTAAGAGTTTTTGCATAACCTAGGTGTCTTGAAAAAGGAGAGTCATGTGCTTCCCAAAGTATTCTTCTCTTGAGAGTCTGAATTAAATGAATGCATAGTCTCATTCTGAAATAAACCAGTCCTTTGTCCTCATTTGTTGAGAATTCTTGATACTTGCTCTTGAATTTGGGATCTTGTTCCTTATTCTGAACTTCCCAAAACAATTGTCGATAGTCTGGGTCCTTATTTGCTTCATCCTTAGTCAACTCAATGATAGGATTAGTCAGCATTGATACCATTATAGCTAGAGTTTCTGCCCTAGATGGTTCTTCAGTGTGATAAGAGCATTAAGGAAGGCTCTACAACTAAGGGCATCTGCTACTACATTTTCTTTACCAGGTCTGAACTTAATTTCAAAGTTATATTCTTGCAAAATTTTGATCCATCGTCGTTGCCTCATATTAAGATCATGCTGAATAAAAATCCACTTAAGACTTTTATGATCTGTGACTAAGGAAAACTTATTTCCAAGCAAGTAATGTCTCCATAATTTGAGAGCATGAATCACAGCTAACAACTCCAGGTTATGAGTAGCATAACTCTTTTCATGGAATTTCAACTTTCTCGAAGAGTAAGCTATGGGATGACTTTCCTACATTAGTATGCATCCCAATGCAAGAGAGTTGTCATCCATGAAAACCTCAAATTCCTTGCTTAAGTCAGGTAGCCTTAAGATAGGAGTAGTTATCAAACTATGCTTTAGTTGCTCAAAGCTAGATTGTTCAATTGGTGTCCATATAATAGCAACTTACTTTTTGAGTAGGTTTGTAAGAGGTGCTACAATTTGGGCATAGTTTCTTATGAATATCCTATACCATCCTATTAGACCAAGAAAACTTCTCCCTTCCTTGAGAGTGGTTGGGGGTGGCCAATCTTGAACATCCTTGACCTTGGTAGGATCTACTGATATACCTTCGGCAAACACTATGAATCCCAAGTATTCAATCTTCCTTTTGAAGAAGGCACACTTCTTTCTCTTGGCATACAACTTATGTGTTCTCATTGTCTCTAGGACAATGCGAAGATGTGGTTTATGATCTTCTTCCTCCTTAGAATAAGTTAGGACGTCATCAAAGAATACAAGAACAAAATCATCAAGCTGAGGTCTGAAAATGTCTTGCATTAACTTGTTGAAGGTGGTTGGGTGGAGCATTTGTCAACCCAAATGGCATCATAATGAATTCGAAATGACTATATCTTATGTTGAAGACAATTTTTGGAATATCTTCATCCTTGATTCTGATTTGATAATAACTTGACCGAAGATCGATCTTAGAAAATATCATTGCTCCTTCTAGATGATCAAGAAGCTCGTCTATTCTCGGGATTGAGTACTTATTCTTCACTATTACTTGGTTTAGCCCTCAATAGTCGATACAAAGATGGAGAGTTTCATCTTTATTCTTCTGGAATAATACTAGGGCTCCCCATGGTGAACTACTTGGCAAAATATATCATTGATCTAGTAGTTGTTTGAGTTGCTCTTTTAGTTCGATGGCTTCAGGAATAGACATTTTGTAAGGTCTTTTTGCAACAAGAGTGGTTCCTAGAATAAGTTTGATCTCATGATCGACTTCTCTTTCAGGAGGTTACTCGATTAGCTCTTTAGAAAATACGTCGGCATATTCTTTTAACTAGGACGGTTCTTCTTCTATTTGACCATTTTGCTTTACCTTGTTAATGTAACGTGCCCGCTTGTCGACTGTCCAAGCACGTTTTAGCAATCCATTGAGAAACGAATCTAAGTGTCGCCACTCGGCACTCCCATGGAATGTTTTGGGGTTTATCACCTAGGGTTTCTCGAGTTAGCCTCGCAATGGAATGTTTGTGGCCGAACCACTAGGATCGACTTGAAATTTGGGTTCCTAGTTACCAAGGTCTCCTAACATCATTCTAGCATCAGGTCCTGGACATTCTACTTTACGCAAAGATATCCAACCCGAAGCAGATCCATGCCACACTTGGTTCAAAGAGAATGGGAAACGAGAGGGATGCACCTCTCAACCTCTCTGTCCATAAGGTATAGTCCCATTCCGGTCCCCTAAAACGACACGAATCAGGTTCTAATCTAATATTACTTAAAGGTCGTACGACTTTAGGACCTTTGAGAAGCCTCCCAACTTTTTGGGACCATCCTTCCGTACAACGAACCTGTCAGGGGTTACGCCCACCCGATTCCCTCAATGGCGTTCTTTAGTTATCAAATTAGGTCCTATCACATTTATGTGTGATATTTAAAAATAACTTCCTTAATTAAGCCTTTTAGGAAACAGGGTTCGTTTGTGTAACTTATAGTACTAACACAAAAACAATTCTTTAGACAAGTTCTTTGGAAGTGAACTTTATATTATCCTCTTTTATTGAAATACAAGTCTTGTCCAAAAAGGACAGATCCTGCAATCCGTGAGGATGCATCTTATTTCTTCCAAGTTTTTGCCCTTGTACTAGCAATAGGTCCTTGAGAATCTATCTCGAGTCATGTAGATCATTTGAGTAGGTCCTAGAAACAGGGAATTTACAACCAAAGCCCCCCTGGCATCCATGCATCCTCCTACATTCAAAATAACCCACGGAGAGACCTCTCATGGTGAGTTCGGTCCATGTTCCCCTCATGGTTATTTGGAACCCCCTTGGCTAGGGTTGGCGGCCAGCTGGGGGCAGCTTGGCATGCCCTCCTTGAATTCAACCTGAATCATTATTCAAATTTCTTTTGCGAGCTTGAGTCATACATTCCTTTTACATACATTGAGTCTAGATTTACAAGTACAAACAACAATGAAGGTGAGCACTACAACAAAAAGGCCTCTTAGATGCACTTTTAGACGCAATTTTTGAATATAGAGAAAATCTTATGTGCGCGTCTACCCGCCCGTCTATTTGCGCGTCTACAAACTCGTGTCTATAATCGCATGTATAGAGAAATTTACACGTAGAAATAGACGCGTAATAGATGCGCATATACACGTGTGAATACAAGCACATAAAAAAGCCAAAATTTTTATTTATTTAATTTATTTTGTGTGTCTACCAGCGCGTCTACATGGTAAATTAGACGAGCATATAGGCACACCCATAGACGAGCTTTTACAAGCATCCATAGATGCGAACGCAAAACAAAAAATCTCATTTTTAAAATATATATATTTAATTTCTTTTTTAAATTTGAATTATTTTACACGTGTACTCTGCATTTTAGACGCGCTTATAAACGTGTGTTTTCTGCAATTTAGAAGCGCAAATAGACGTGCAAAACAGAACTGGAAAAAAAAAACCAGAGAGCAACCACATGCTCTCTGGTTTTTTTTTTTCCTCTCCCATACATCAAATTATGCATTTGGGAAAAAGACAATGGATCTGAAAGCACGAGAATTGAAAACAAAAGTCCATGTATTCATTATAGATAAAAAGCATTTACATGGGGAGTTTAAGTGCTTGCGACCTAAAGCGTGGCCGCAAGCAGTAGGCTCAAAGATGGATAATAGATATACAAGAAAACAAGGCCATAGATGAGGTATGGTGCTCCTCTACGAATCTGAAGAAGAAACATCTTCGCTAGCACCACCATGGCTACTAGCGTCGCTATCCCCCTCCTCGCTATGCTCCACATCGGGGCTCGCCTACACACACAAAAGATCAAGGTTGCTTATGTACACATGGTGGAGAAAAAGTTATAATTAGCTATACTTTTAATAGGAAAGTAAGAAAAACATACCTCCTCTGACTGTCGAATCCTCATAGCCCAGTTGTATTGGTCCTCAGTGATGAGACCCTCCTCATAGAAGTGAAGCCATGTGGCTGCGCGGTTATGGCCTCAATGGTAACCTACCTCTCTAGGAGTAGGTATCCTACTAACGATAGTAGTCTGCAAAACAATTATGATATATACAAACAATTATGAGACACAATGTATTAGAATAAATTATATAAAGAATTGAAATAAATATAAATTTAAAAAAACTAAAAATCAAAATATTCTTATAAACTCTGCCTTCCATGACTCTCTGCCGCCCGATCCGTAATGCGACGATCCCATGGTTTCCATTTGGATGCGTCGCGCCTCTGCATGCTGGCGACTCTTCACTTTCTCTGCTGCTTTCTTCTTGGCTTTCTTCCACTCTATGTGGTGGCACATAGGTGGTTGGCTATAGGCTCCACGCCCCTTCTCCTGTCTCCGCAGTGAGTCCCTAGCGCGTGTCATGAGGTGGGATCTTTTGTTGTGAAGCAAATCCCTCACTTTTGTGCATCCCCAATCATCCGAGAATCGCTGACCCTCAGGATTTGGGTACCTCCTATGGACTGCCCTCAACACCTCCTGCCACAAGGCACTTTTCTGATTTTTGAAGTAAACGAAACAATCTTTATACATTGCATGCACGACGCTCCTCATGTACGCCATTACATCCCTTCCTTCATCATCATGGAAGATGCCACCAGTATTTGTAACTCTATAGTACTAGCGTACTGGCTCCTCTACGTGATCTTCTGGTGAGGGTGATCGCTCGCCACCTCCTAGGCAACCCCCACACAAGCCTCGTCCTCCCCCTCGACTCTCCCTCCTCCCTCTCTATCGACTACCCTCTGCCTCGCCGGATGCACGTGCTTTTGCAGATGCACGTGCGTCGGCTGACGCTTGTGCTTGCTGTACGTGGAGTACCTGCAATTGGAGTTTGGGAAGTAGTGCCAGGTAAAGACGTCAGAGGCGTTCCAGACATGACACTAAACACCTCGTCTGCTGTGGGAGAGCGGCCAAGGTGTCTGGTCATCTCTCCCATGAAGTCTTCCCTACTAGGAAATCCTCCAAAAAATGCATTGACCCCTCTGCCGAACAAGCCCAATGTATCATTCATGCGATCCAAATCCGGGTCATTGCTAGATGAACCAAGATGTGACATCTGCAAAAAAAACACAGGAAAAAGACAAATTCGTACAATTCCAGAAATAAAAAATTCCAATATGGCTCATTTTCTATTGTGTTTTATAGTCCAATAATTCCTTGACTTCTCATTTTCCATTATATCACATTTGTTTGCATACAAAAAATCATATATTACCTTCATCCACACATAAATATTTTCAAAGAGCCATAATCCTTGATTCAATCCAACATTAATTATGGAAAATCATTCAGTGAGCCTAGAATCGTTATGTAAGAGAAGGCTTTTGATGCTCACACATTTTCATTTTCTTCAAGTGTATTTTGCAAGCACTTACTAAGGTCCATTTAAGTGAAACAAAGGTGTGAAAATCCCATAGAAAAAATACATGGATGCTCATGGCACTTGAAAGTGCTAATAATCTAGCTTTCTTTAGACATTGAGCATAAAACTTAAGTGCTAATGCTTCTCATTCATTGGCCTTTGAACATTAAACATGGAAATTAATAACAATACTAACTTATTGTTCATTCCCTAAATTAAGCCACTTGGAGGTGAAAATTTCCCTAGATACTATATAAGAAATCCCCCCAAGTCCCACTCTCAAATATGGGGTTAAGATTTAGCCACTTGGTCAAATTTTTACTCCTTATTTGAAAGTGGAGCTTGGAAGATTCCCACATTCTCTAATATATTATCGAAAGTATAATGCTACCTAATTCACTACGTTGGAAGGCTAAAGCTTTTAAAAATTTGATCATGAATAAAGAAAATTATAATTTTGAGATTTTTACTATACACAAACATGGCTTTGGTCACATTCATCATTGCAAAAATATATTGTTGATTAAAAAACTAGATCTACACCCCATGCCCATTGTGTTTTTGTTCTTAGTTTGCTTTAGTTATCAATATAAAGAAACATAATAAGCACAATAACGTTTAGGCAATGAAAATTATTTTTTTATCAAAGCTGGCTGGCGCGTGTATAACCGCGTCTAAAATGCAGGATAGACGCGCTCTCAAACGTGTCCCTAAAGTCAACCCTCTGGTTAGAGCGCGTGTATATCCACATATGAGATGCAGTATAGACGCGCTATCACATGCGATTTCTGAGTCAATGCTTATGGCGCGTGTGTGGACTGCAGAATACACGCGCCTGGAGACGCGACTCTGAAGTCAAAGCTTCTGGGCAGGATGCATGTATTCTCGCGTCTCACATACAGGATACACGCGCCTGGAGATGCGACTCTAAAGTCAAATCTTCTTCTGTGCAGAGCGTATGTATTCTCGCATCTCCGACACAGAATACACGCGCTCCGAGACGCGGCCTCAGACGCAATGACAACAAACATAGCTTTGCGTCTATCCCTGCGTCTGTACTGAAATGTAGACACGCTGGCAAACACGCTTAGTCGGCTGATTTCAGTCCGACGACCGCCATTCATGATTTATTTGTGCTATACAAAATGCAATCATAGATCCTAATACACACACACACACACACACACACACACAGGACTCACCTTGGGTGTTTGCTGTGGTGGGTGGTGGCGCTTCTTTCTTCTCCTTCTTCCTCTCCTTGGTGAGTTACTCTCCCTTGATGCTTGCTTGCTGCTTGTTGTCTCCTCCCTTTGCTTCTTCTTCCTCTTGTTCTCCTCTCTCTTGCTCTCTCTTTCTTCCTCTCCTTGGCTTTCCTTTTTTCCCTCTTGTCTCTTTGAAATGAAAGAAGAGGTGAGTCATGAGGAGGTGAGGCATGAAGAGACTGCATGTCAGCTAAACTTGAGCTTCAGAATGTGCAAAAAACATAGGAAATGAAAGGCACAGTTTGAAAAGAAATGATTTAAGTATCTTTTGAATTTTGATGTTTGCGTCTATTTTCCCATGTATATGTGCATCTAAATTTACATAAACACGCATATAGACGCGAAGTTAGACACGTAAATAGATGCAAATTTAGATGTGTAGGTAAACACAGATATAGACATGCATTTAGCTTTTATCATAATTTTTTGTTTTTAAGATAAGTTTTGATAGTAAGTTCTTATCATAAGTTTTTATGTAGTATGATAAGTTTTGTGTATTTAAAATTGAGATCTTAAAATAATTAATACGCCAGCTTGAATTTTTTATGTAAACATATGAATAACAAATATTTTGATGTTGTCATGAATTAGGTTTAATCATGTTGTCGTCATCACCTAGTGCGGTGCATGCTGATGAGTCAACGAGCACATCCTCAAGTGAGGATGAAACATTACGTCTTCATAATCGAGATGCATGGCTACGACAAAAAATTAAATGCATGTGTGATCATTGTCGATGGTGTATTTTTCGAGCACGTCGAGTTGCAATGTCACACCTCAGCATGTATGGAGAATGGGACCGAGAAAAATCATCGGTATTCATTGTTTTTTTTAAACACTAAGATTGCTAGTCTATGTTACTCAATATATATCAACGCACATGAAACTTTCTTTTGTGGTTGAGCAGGATGCGGTGCCACATCCTCAGATACTCCCTCCCGGGCGTCGAGAGGCTGCAAAACGTCGATGCGAGGAGGCAGAGTCTTCAAGAAGAGTGGAGACTGACGACCATGATAGTAGCCCTCATGAAATGCCCCATCAAGTTGTAGAGGATGAGATTTTGGACAACATGGTACACCATCTATTTTCACAACCGGTTCAGGGAGAAGGTCACTCTACGAAGCTAGATGATCCACTATACGTAGCGTCATCTACTCCGTTGTATGAAGGTTGTACGTACTCCATTTTTCGTGTATCCCTCGAGATACTTAACTTGCAAACAATTTATGGATGGAGTAATGTCAGTTTGAATGCGTTATTGAAGTAGGTATCAATTCAGTTTGGCTTATGAATCATAATATTAATTGTTCTATTTTGAAATCAGACACAAATATATGTTGCTGGTTTTTTAACTCACTTTTAAAAATATATGTAGGTTATTATCACAAATGCTTCCAAAAGGAAACAAATTGCCAACTAAGAGAGAGCAAGCAAGACATTACTTGACATCTTTGGGAGGCCTCGATTATGTCAAGATCCATGCATGTGCCAATGATTGTGTCTTATTTTGTGGGATTCATGAGTTTGCACGAGAGTGTCCTGTTTGTGGCGAATCAAGATACAAAGTGGAGATGAAGTCAATGGATGTGCCTCGTAAGGTTTTGCAACATTTTCCGATTGTTCCATGTATTCAACTTATGTTCAAGTGTAAGTCTATTGGAAAGTCAATGGATGTGCCTCGTAAGGTAAAAAACATGGACATTTACTTAGATCCTTTGATTGAAGAGCTAGAAATGTTATGGGAAGGTATTATGGTACATGTAAGTGCATCTGCATCCTCTAGAGATTTCACGTTGAAGGCCATGTTGTTGTGGACCATGCATGACTTTCTAGGATATGGAGAGTGTTCAGGTACATGTATATAACTCTATATTTAAAATTCAAGACTTGAATCAATTACATTTTATTAATTCACTTGTTTGTTCAGGTTTAACCACATCAGGATATCATGCATGTCCTATTTGCGGTCCCTCTCTAGTTTCCTCTAGGCCGACACGTTTAAAGAAGGTTATCTACGATAATCATCATCGATTTCTTCCTATTGACCATCCCAAATATGTTCTCCCTACTAATGGAATGACTCCACAATATCTAACCATTCGAGATTGGAAGGAGAGATGGATTAATTCCAACACCTACCCTCCACTCGGCATGAGTCGGTAAGAAGTGCATTTCTCTCAATTGACTTTAAAGTATTTAGCATGATGAATTGTTTACATAATATATCATTTTTTTGGTAGGTTCTCTATATTTTTTTCTCTCTCGTATTGGACTAATCTCAAGATCAATCACATGTTGGACCCCATGCACATATTCAAAAATGTTGTATCTACATTATGGGATCACTTGATAGGGGCTCGTGATTCAGTCAATGTAAGGGAGGATTTACGTAACATTGGTTGCATGAGATGAGCCTGGCCACGCATTGGAACCAGAGGAAAGATTGAGCTACCCCATGCACCTTGGATGTTGTCAAAGAACGAGGAAAAAATAGTGAAGGAACAAATATGTAGCTTTCGAACACCCACAGGATGTATGAGATGTCTCAAGGGAGCTTTCATAAAGAAAAAGAAAAGAGGTGTGGAGCAACTATCTGGTTTAAAGTCCCACGATTTGGCACAAAATGATTCAAGCAAGGGTATCTCTAACCATGAATATAGTAATTAGTGGAGTAACTATGTGTAAACTTTGGGGTATGATGACTTTTTCCTCAACTAATCATTTGATCTATGAATATTGTTTACATTCAGTTCGTTCTTCCTACTAGCATATCCCATTGTGTATCCAAAGATGTACATGATATCATTTACAAGATGGGAGAGCTTGTGAGGTGTGTATACATTGTATTTTTTCATTATATATCTTTGAATTTCTACACAAAAATAAACAATTCTCAAATACATCCTGACAGATACGTGAGCTCGAAGGAAATTGATCCAAACACATTGCAAGATGCTCGAGTATTATCTATTGAGGTGGTTTGTTTGGTGGAGGAAATTTTTCCGTGATCCATTTTGACTACTCAATTTCATTTACTCGTACATTTGATTGATGAGATCGCACTTTGTGGGGCACTTCATGCAAGGTGGATGTTTTTTCTTGAGTGCTTCATGAAAACCTTGAAAGATTTTGTGAGGCAAAAAGCACAGCCTGAGGGAAGCATGGCTGAGGGTTGGTTAGTGCAATCATCCCTTGTTTATATCTCTGAATATCTTGCTGAAGTGGACCCCTCTCAAGCACGACTATGGAAAGATAATGAAGACTTGAGGATGACCTCTATAATACCTCAAGGAAAAGGAATGAGTAAAGTGCTAACAAAAGAAGAACTTCGTAAGTTAAATAGTTTTTGTGTGCTCAATAGTGATGTAATGAGAAAATGGGTGACACTATATAATGAAGCAAGGGCAAGAAGAAAAAGCGAAAGATAAGCATTTTGCACCAGATATGGACGTAATGTCTCATTTCCAGATCATCTAAATGCGCTCCCACGTCATATTGATATAGATTGGTTACATGAGGAAATGGAGAGAATGGAAAAAGAGGAGGAAATTAATATATCTCAAGAAGAGTGGGAATACGCACGAGGTTGCTTATCAAAGGTGAGACATACTATCAATTAATTTGTTTCTATAAGTTATATTTTATATAAATAATTGACATGTTTGATCTTAATCTTTTACTACTAGTACACATTATTCAATGCTATTTGGTGTGAGGGTAAACATCTTCGAACTCAACGTATAGATGAAAAGAGAAATACCCAAGATTGTGGTGTCCTTGCTCACTTCGAGGATGCCAATGGTACCATGGAAGGTTATTGTGGCTTGATCCAAGATATTCTGAAGCTTGACTTCAGACGATTCTTTATATATGTACTGGATGTGAAGTGGTAACAAATGGTGAGCATTGCACAATCAGACGTCATCCAAGTGGTTTTGTAATCATTGAATCTACAAAATTTCACCAAACTAAGAATGACACGTTAGTACTACCTCAACAATGCAAGTAGGTATATATGCAAAAGCTAATTTTTTTATATGTATACATGTGATACATATACACAATATAATAAGTATTTAAGTTTCTTGCTTTTGTTTTTCAAATAGAGGTTGTGTATCATCTAATGGTAAACAATAACCGATGGTGGTATGTCATCCCTATATCTAATCATTCAAAACCAATATATGGTAATATTACCGACATAGAGATAGCAGATGACAATCCAACAATTAATGATGATGTACATGATGACACCATAATGGATTATATGTGTGATATAGTACAAGATGAACCTCGCAAGGATGTTCAAGGAAACGCAGAAGAGGACAATAATGTGATTGTCAATGATATTGATGAAGTTATTGAGCAATATAGCAACACATCTGACAGTGGGATAGACTTATTTGTTTCGTTACCTCTTGGTAACATAGACCTAGAAGTAGATATTTTAGCAAGGGCTGATCTCATTGAAGATGAGATGGATCATTCACTGTAACATACTTAATTTGCTTAATGATTCAATGTGAATTCTTAATTCTATGGTTTTTATCATGTGCACATGTGCATACTCAAGAATCAATAGTCAAGTTTAAAGCTAAATTGAATTTTCCATAATAAAAAGGAAGTATTTTTTATCATCTTCAAGTAGAGAAATTATGAGATACATGCAATGATTGCTACTAATTGTATAATAAGGTTTCTGTCACTTGCCGCTAATTACTTATATCAGGGTTGTCAACTGGAGGAACCGCCATTCATTAGAGAGCAATGCAAAAATAATTATTAACTCTGGTTTTTGAATTATATTAAGTCCAATTTCAGGTGGTTAAATAATTACGCATCTAAAGACGCGTCTATATTCGCGTCTATTTACGCGGATATATAGACGCAAAATTCGTGTCTATTTACACGCTCTTTTACACGCACATATAGACGCAATGATAGACGGGCCCGACTTTGCGCATCTAACATGCGCCTCTATGCCTCGTTTCTGTTGTAGTGGAGTGCTCATAAGGACATCTGCTAAGGTGGAGTCCTCATCTTTGAATGCTTAGCGTCGCCCTTCTTATGTCTTTCTTGCCTTGGTGACATTTTTCATTATCTTTTGAGGGATGGAGAATACCCTCTTTTTGACCTCTCTCCTATGTAATAGGGGTGAGCAATTTTGCTATAGTTTCGGATGATAGCTTCCCTAAGTTACTAACCTTTGGTTCTCATCTTAAGATCCCAGTCTAGGACTTTAATTGGTTCATTGGTAACCATTTTCCCATCTTAGAATTTTATCGGGGTTATAATTTCACCCTAGGGTTTCCTTCCCTCAAGATAGCAGGAACTTGTGTTTACTCCTCTTGCAAGTCAAGTGTCAACTAAGTCTATTTACCATTCCAAAATAGTTGCAACCATCGAATGTAATGCGGCAAATAGTCGTTCCTCTTGTGGATACGATATTCAAGTTTCTTGTGTTAGCTTTGAGATATATCATATTTTGGAAAGGATATTTCCAAGAGTGTTTTGGACCCTTTGCAACTGGTTATTGGGATAGAGACTAAAAGAGTATGTTGAATCTAAGTCATAATATGGTTGTAAAGACAACTTGACCTATTTGCGACTAGAGTTCTAGTTGAGTCAATGAGCTAAATCTTGGTTTCACTTATCCTATAGGATTTCATTTTCCAAATCATTCCTTTCAATTCAAGCTTGACAATTCACATGCACATCTTAAATCTACCTTTTTAGATGCATCCCTATTATGTGATGCAACTGAGGCTATTCATGATGCCATGCAATTCTAGATGCAAGTCTTTCCTGAGTTGAAGATACAATGCAAGATACCCATTCGTGAAAATTCCTTCTAATGCATTCGTGCAACACATAAGGTGTGACCTAAATATTTAAATGCGAGTGTGCATGAGTTCCTTGTAAATGCGAGTTAATTAATTACAACAGTCTCTACGGGATGCCACTGACTTATACCGAATGTTTATGTACACCATTAATCTATGATGTGTTTGGGAAAGTTTGAACCTAATACTTGACTTAATTACCGCCATAACCTATAGATGCTTAATCTATTCACAACAACTCATGGTTATTAAGCCTTTTTCAACTACATTTCAAAATATGCAAGTTACTCAATGCTAGGCATGACTTCTTCCTAACGACACCCATGCTTAAATATTCGATTTCAATTACTAGACATGGTAGTGGTATCTAGTTTTGGAGTGTTGAGTTACCATTCACGCCTAATAACCTGTTCTTTTTGATGGTGGCATCTTTGCCCAATCCTTCTCCCATAGTCGCGGCTTTTCCAGTTAGTTGGGAGAGTTTACACTTTGGGTCCATTTTGGAGCTAGAAAGTGACATTCACTTCTCTCAGAGGACTTCTTGATGCCATAGTTCCCTACACCTTGTCTTGACTTTTGCAGTCTCCTCATCAATTAGAGGCAGTCAATGGAGAGGTTACGGGAATCACGATGGGGAAAGAGTGTTGAGAATCTGCCAATCACACCCTATGTATGCCCCTTTGTATGGAACAACTAGGCTAGGAAGATGCAGTTCATTCTAGGAAGAGAGACAGATCCCATAGGCACAATGATGAAATGTGCTACAAAGCAATCCTATATAATGATGTACTTGACTATCACTTTCATATGATGATAATGCAATAGTACTTGTCTCTTTGTGTCAAGTCTCTATGTCATTGTCAGTCCTACACAAGATTGTGTTTATGAGTTCAAGTCTCAATCTTGAAACCTAATTCACTTGTGTAATAGTTGTCTTCTTTGTCAATGTCAACATGAGTAGTATCTTCATCTTCCATCCTCCATAGCTTCCGCCTTTGCCATGCTCTAGATCCCACATTTCTCACATGGTATCAGAGCGCAGCTGAGCATGGCTTAGCATGTTTCAGGTCCTCTCTCAGCTCTCTCAGTCTCTCATAATCTCTATCCAGCTCAGCTCAAGTGTTTGACTTCATCTCCAACTCCATTTTCACTCTCTACCCCTTGGCAGCCATAGCCAACCTGCAACCTACCTCTGTTGGAGGAGCTGGATCTCCACTTATAGGGCATATCTTCACTTTCTTCCTTCTGGGAAAGTGTTCACCTGCTTCCAGAGCTTCTTCTTGACACATCAATCACTGACTTTGGGCAAGCATAGCTTCAGCATTGACAATTTTCTCAATCTCTGCCCTGTGTCTGCCATAGCCAAACTGGACCTGCAGTACTTGGATCCTCCATATCTTCCTCTACAGACCTTATCTCCTCACGCTTTCTTCTGAGAATATCCTCTACATTTCTAGGCGCAACTTCCCAGCATGAAAAACGTCAACATTGTGTGCTGTACGGCTTGCCATTGCTGATCTCCCCAATCTGGCGCAGTTTTTCGCAGCTGCCTAAACGACCTGCTGTAGCTCAGCATAGGGGTAGCCATTGAAGGGGCTTTTATGGGGCTTTAGTAGGCCATATAGTGGGCCAACTCCAGCTAAGAGGGCTCTTAAAAATTTTACTCCTACGTGCTGCTAAAGTGAAAAGAACAGTCGGATCTAGGAACCCTAAACTCAGGCAGCCATAGCTTTGAGCTTCAAGCTCAGAAATTCATCAGTTTCTCTCTCCTCAGGACTCAAACAAAGCTCTTGCCACTCAGATCTGACTAAACACTGAAGATTCTAACAAGGATTACACATCCAATCACATCAAGGAGGGGAGATTTGTGCTTGGAAGATTTGAAAGAGTTGAAGAAATCAAGCAGCTCAAGCAACAACCACATCAAGTTCCTCTTCCAACTCATACTTCTCACTCTTCTCACTCAACTGAAGGTTTTTCTACTCTAATCTACTCCAAAACTCAGTCTTCAGCAAGAAATCAAAACATCAAAATCAACAAGAAGAAGGTTTAAGAAGATCCAGCATCAACATCAGGCTCATCAAGAACAGTATCTATTGATACTTATCAAGTGTTATTTGACACTATTTTTCTTGTATCCTTTGATACACTTGAGTACAACACTCTTACTGATTTATCTCAGATTTGAATCTGATTCTTGGTCATATCAATGAAAATCAGGAAGATTTCTATGTGGATACACTTCATGAAGAGTAACATGACTTGTGTTGCTTATTTACATGACATAGAAGATGTTCTTACTCTACCTGCAGAAGGAAATGGAGCTACCTACACCAAAGAGAAATCAATGAATCCATTTGAAGATTCTGAAGACATGTCTACCACTTTGCTTGAGGGGGACAACTGGAAGAGAAAACTCAAAAATGCTACAAGCAAAGTCAATAAAGGAGCAGACCAAGAAGATCATGAAGAAGAGAAGAAAGATAAGAAGATTTTCCATGATGCTGACAAAGAAATAGCATATGCTGAAAAAGACCACAAAGGCCTATCGGTCCTTGTCTCTCATTTTCTGTTTTAAAAGCATTGTACCTGCCTTAATGTTCCTTTCATAAGCTTTGTAAACTCCTCATGTAGCCTTGTACTACAACCTCTGTACACTTTGTGAGGCCCCTGTTACAGCCTCTGGATGTCCACCATGTTTATGGTACCCACACTTAGCCCTTTCTGCGACAGCCTCTGGTGTTTTGCCATGTTTGTGGTATGCCCACACTTTGCAGGTGCTGCTCTCACTAAAGCCTCTACACACTTTGTACTTTCAGGTTGTGATTGAGGAGGGGTGTTGAGAATCTGCCAATCACACCCTATGTATGCCCCTTTGTATGGAACAACTAGGCTAGGAAGATGTAGTTCATTCTAGGAAGAGAGACAGATCCCATAGGCACAGTGATGAAATGTGCTACAAAGCAATCCTATATAATGATGTACTTGACTATCACTTTCATATGACGATAATGCAATAGTACTTGTCTCTTTGTGTCAAGTCTCTGTGTCATTGTCAGTCCTACACAAGATTGTGTTTATGAGTTCAAGTCTCAATCTTGAAACCTAATTCACTTGTGTAATAGTTGTCTTCTTTGTCAATGTCAACATGAGTAGTATCTTCATCTTCCATTCTCCATAGCTTCCGCCTTTGCCATGCTCTAGATCCCGCATTTCTCACAAAGAGGGTGTTCGAGGCTTTTTCCAGGCAAGGAATTGTCCTTGGGCCTCTTCTGTCTCTCTCTCTCTCTTCCTCTCTTGCTCTAGGTTCCTCTTCCCTCTCCTCTCTCTCTCTCTCTCTCTCTCTCTCTCTCTCTCTCTCTCTCTCTCTCTCTCTCTCTCTCTCTCTCTCTCTCTCTCTCTCTCTCTCTCTCTCTCTCTCTCCCCCCTTCACTACCTCTCCTTCTCCTTCTCCTTCTCCTTGTCTCCTTCTCAAATTGGCAGCAAGAGGGGGGAGAAGAATAACGACTTCGTTGAAAGGAAAGGGGGGGGGGGGGGAGAATGATCTATAAGGGAAAGTTGATGATAATTAGGGTGGAAAAAAGGAAGAGGATTGGTGTCCTTTCTTAGGGGGGGTTAATAGGGGGAGGAAGGAAGGGTGTTATGGGGGGTATTGGCACAGGGTCCCCTCCCTCTATCTTTTACCTCAGCGGGCCAGACTAGCCCTCTCGCCATTCAACTTATGCCTCCTAGAAGGAGAAGGAGAGATAGTGGGATTGGAGGTGGCACATGTGTGGCCCTCCCCCCATTGCAGTCATCGTCTTTGCAATCTTTGGTCTCCTCTGCCTGCCACATCACATCTTTTCCCGTCGTGATCTCCTCCTCCACCCCTCATCGAATGATAGTCGTCACTTCCCTTCACCTTCGTTTTCTCCTAGTTCAACTCCCCCTCCTGCCGCCAACCGACGGTTTTGACAAGGGGAGAGACGTAATTAAAAATGTTACGTTATTTTTAAATCGATTCTTTAAAAAAAAGGGTTTTTGATGGCAACGACGGCGGAATAAAAAGGGGGGGAATTCAATGATGATGGTGACGGGATATTATAGTTAAGCTTGATCAAGTAAACATGTAATTCTTTCTTCAGGCCTTTCATAATTCGAGAAGCTTTTGCTAATTGAACCTTAGGTTTCCTTGTTTCACCTTGTGTAGTCACTATTTCATCGTTCAAATCTTGAAATGTGACATGACTTTTTCCACAATGGATGTGAGCATCATTGGAAATCAGCCAATCCATTCCTAGTAAACACTCATAAGCTCTTAAGTTCATTACCTTGAACCTCATACTTGAAAGGTTTTCTCCTAGCTGGTTAAACTCTACCTTGGCAATTTGCTGTGTAAAAAGTACTTCCTTTCCATTTGCTAATTCCACAAGTAGTTTTGATGCTTTCACTGTATCTATTCCTAAATTCTTAGCACACTTAGGCAAAATAAATGAGTGTGTACTTTCACAGTCAATTAAAACTTTAAATGATTTACCTCGATGACTAGCCAGTGTCTGTATTATTGAATATTGACAATTTGGACCCTTCTTGTGGAATGTAGCATGAATAGTCACTTTTTCAATATCTTCTTCCATAGTAGGGTCTTTCTCCTTATTAATCTCTTTAAGGGTAATATTTGATGTTTTTCCTCTTGCAATAGCTACTTGACCACGACCTTGGGCACTCTGCCTTGACCTTAAAATTGGCTTTGGCAATGGTTTCCACCAAGCTTTGGACAATCTCTCCTAAAATATCTTGGCTCATTATAGTGGAAGCGCCTGAGACCATCCTTGCTTCCCTGGGTAGGAACAAAATTTCTAATTGCATTGGATTTTTCCTTTTTCTTCTGACCTTGGTGAAATTGACATTCGGTTCTTTTTGCTTGGCCTTTGAATCCTCATTTGTCCTGGTTGTTGTAGCTCCGCAACTTATTATTTTTAGGCTTTGATTGTACTTCTTGTACAATAGGAGTAGCTCAAATCAAAGCATCTTAGAGGTCTATTGGGCACATTGATTCCAGACGAGTGTTCATCAGAGGAGAATTTAGCCCATTGTAGGACTTGGACACTTATTGAGTAGTATCCATGGAGGGTACATATTTAAGAAGTGAAACAAACTTGGAGTAAATGCCTCTAGGGTCAATCCCATTTGCTTAAAATTAAAGAACTCATTCATTTTCTGGGTGTGATAAGCTAGAGGTAAATACCTTCCTCTTATAGCTTCTTTCACAACAATTTCCAAGTAATGGTATTTTCAAGGACACCTTGATCTCGGTATCACTACTTCCACCAGAGTCCAGCTTCACCAAGTAATTTTAGCCTAGCTATCATGGCTTGGTTGGTTGGGACAGTTCCAACAGGAGTAAAATAATCTTCCATGGATTCAATCCAAATTTTTGCATCGACTTCCACATTTTTGCCTCTCCCGTCAAATTTCGGAGGTTTGAATTGCTTCAAAAGATTCCTCTTTTCTTTGGCTTCATTGGGAATTATTGTGGGCACAAGATTCTGGGAAATTTTCAACAATTCCCAAGTTAAACTTTATGAAATTTAAATAGCGTTAATATTAGATTTTGATACTCTTTTTTTTAAATGAAATGTGAAATTGTATTAGTAAGTAAAAAAGAGGAGTACTATACGATGTGGATGTAAGTAGGGGTCCACCCGAGAAGTCTATGTAGTTGCTAGACTAGATTCTATTTACATTTCATTTCATTTTCATTTCCTGGCTTGAGATTCCATTACAACAAGGGTGTTGCCAATAGGTTTCTCATACATTACAATAAATCAAGCTTCCATGCGCTCCATTTTCTTTCACCATTCCTCATGAATGTTGGTTTTGGGTGGATTGAATCCCCAAATAATACTGTAAGTATTCCATATCTAACGTAGCAAAAGCATGTTTCAAACTAGCCTTAAAATCTACAATTCTATCATATCTAGGTCTAGTGAGTAGCATATCATCGACATAGGGAATGATAACCAACATGTTAGGTTAGGATTCAGTAGCACACACACACTCACGTAGACTCACGGTCAATAAGTGAATAGTAAGAGAGAAGGGAGTGTCGAAATATCACATCCACTATGTGAGAATGAATAAGAAATTACAATCCCTAAGGTACTGAGTACCACACACCACTAATGGGTGTTCACATGGGAACAAAAACCCTTCTCCAACTAGAAGGTAAAAGGTGATTGTGCTTAGGAGGAACACAATAAGTGTAACAAACCCCCCTCAAGTGATTGATGTAAACATATATAGGGAATAGGAAAATCAATCCCCAATTGGTATCAAGCCTATATCCTTGCAAAAGGCTTCAACCTTCTCTCTAAACACATCTGCCAAGTTGTCCTATGTAGAGAGACAAACCAAGACAATCTTCCTTTCATGGAGCCTCTCTCTAACATTATGATAATGCACCTCAATGTTCTTAACGTGAGCATGAAAAATTGGATTCCTCACAATTGCCATGGCATTTTGATTGTCAGTATAGATAGGAGTGGGTGACTATCATCACACACTAAGATCATCCAAATGGCATCTAATCCATACACATTCCAATGTAGTTGTAAATGCTGCTTTGTATTCAGCTTTAGAGCTAGATGTGACCACTATAGACTGCTTCTTACTCAGCCAAGAAATGCATGAATCACCAAGCACAAAACAATTTCTACTAATGGATACCTCGTGTCAAAACAACCAGTCTATTTGTGAATGCATGCAAGCAAAGAGTAGTGGCTTTAGGATAAAAAAGGCCCAATATTTGAGTGTCTTGAGATAATGAGAGATGCATTTAATTACTTGGCCAATGCATACTACCAAGGTTGTGTATAAATGTGTACCGATTGAGAGATCCCAAATTGAATATCTAGTCATTGATTAGACAAATATAATAAACAACCAATAGCATACTAATAAAGAGAAGCATCAAAAGGTTCTCTTGGATCCTCAAGTGTAAACCTCTGGCCTCTATCTCAATAGGAGTAGAGATAGACTTGTAGTCTTGCATGTGAAAATGCTCAAGAAGCTACCCAATGTAGTTAGACTGCTGCAAAATAATGTTGCCCTCAACTATAGTAAAACATATGCCAAGATAGTAGTGCAAGTGGTCAAGATATGTCACGTCAAGCCCATACTGCAAGTAACCAAGATCTATCACATCAAACCCATACTACAATTTTGATTTTAAGGTTGAAAAATATAGCTCATGAGGTCCAGCCAACAATATTTCATTCACATAAAGAATGGGAATCAAGAGGCTATCCCCATCTTTGTGGACATAAAGTGTGCTTGTAATGTGTGAATTACTAAATCTAAGAGCAATCAAGTATGCATGTATCTTCTCATACCATGCCCTAGGTGCCTACCTTAAACAATAGAGGGCTGTATGCAAATGGCAAACTTTTCTTTTTGACCCTTTTGAAATAAAGCCAAGAGGTTGAGTTACATAAGCCTCCTCATGAAGATCACCATTTAGAAAAGAAATATTCACATCCAATTGATGCACATGCTAATCATAATCAGTAGCCAAAGCAATGACATTGGGAATGGTGGCTATACATGAAAAGTGGGTATAAATGTCTCATCATAGTCAATCCCATGCTATTGGGCATACCCTTTGGTAACAAGACGCACCTTTATCAATGCTACCATCAAATTTGCGCTTTAATTTGTAAGCCCACTTTGTGTCTATAGGATACTTGCTAGCATGCAAGTCACATAACTCCCATGTGCCTTTTTTATTAATAGAGTTTATCTCTAATTGCATAGCTACCATCCAATGTTCATTTTTTGCATGGTTCCTAATTGCATGCAATAGCTACAAGTGCTTGCACAACCAAGTTGCCTTTTGCAAGGTGAGTGGCTACTCTAGTTCTATTGGGAAGTGGAACGGATTGCTTGCTATCCCATAATGTACTTAGCAGCCATCTAGGGACAATTTTAGCTTCTTGGATAACAGCCCTCTCATTGACCACTTGATAATTAGCAATGCCTTGATCAATGGGCTGAAAACTAGGCTATTGCTCAACATGTATATGGTGTTGGTTTGGCTATTGTAAATCCTCAATAAATTGTTGAAATTGACCAAAATTATGTGCACTTTGCTGAAATAAAGGCAACAATTTGTCAAACGTGTCCATAGGCCCCAAACTAGCCTCATTTTTGCAATCTTTAAAGGCTTAAGTAGCATATTCAGTGAATACCAAATCTCTACTAACAAAAATCTTGTTGGCAGAGGGTTGGTACAAGTAGTACCCTTGACTTTCAACACTATAACCAATAAAAATGCATTTGGCAAGGCTTATCTTGTAGTTTATGTCTTTGTGGTTATGGCACCAAAGCATATGCCAAACAACCAAAGATATAAATATGTGACATCACTAGTTTTTGGCCATTCCAAGCCTCATAAGGCATACATTTACCCACCAAAGATTTAGTTGTCAGCACATATACTGCACATGTGATAGCATCAAGCCAAAACTTTGGGGGTAGTTTCAAGTGTGATAGCATACAATGTGCCATTTCCATTGAAGTGCAATATTTTCTTTTAGCCACACCATTTCATTCAAGTGTATAAGGTACAATAACAATGATGGATAATGCCTCTTTTAGCTAAAAAGGAGTTGAACTCCCATGACATATATTCCCCCCTCGATCAATACATAGTGTAATCATCTTGCATTCACTACCATTTTCTACCAATGCCAAGAAGGTTTTAAAGCATGCAAACACTTCTAATTTATGTCTCAAAGCATATGCCCAACAATGATGAGTCATGTCATCAATGAAGGTAACAAAGTACAAGTATCCTTCAATGGATTTGATACACATGGTTCCACAAACATCACTATGCACAAGTTGTAATTTCTGATAAGCATTCATAGATCCACCTTTGGGAAATGAAGCATGATGCATTTTTCTAAGTACACAAATAAAAATTCTCTCCTCTCATATCAAGATGATAGATTCGATTGTATAATAATGTACTAGTGACAATGAGGGCATCCCCATCACTAAAGTCATAGACACTACATCATCCATATGGAATTTAACCACAAACTAACAAATGTAATGTTTAAAACTAAAAGAAAATTTTTATTTATGCATGGCACATACAATACCATTTCAAGGATGATAGTTTTCCCATCCCACTACAATAATGGGAATCTAACCAATGCCTTGGATCACATACAAAGCATTGTTTGCATGTATAATGGATTTTCCCTTTTTTACACTTGCATATGATACAAACAAGTCATGAAAGGACATTATGTGCTTAGAAGCTCCACTATAAAAATACCATGTGCTACAATTTTTAGCAACTAAAAGACCATGCTCATGTGAAGAAGGATCATACAAATAATGCACAACAAAGGCATAAGACTATAGCCAATGCCCAAGCTTGCCAAATGTGCGATTGCATCCTCTCCATTTGATGATTTTCAACAACACTCATGCTTGATTGTTTCTTCTTTTCACTTGAAATCCTCTTTCAGCACTCTTCAATAGCATGCCCTTTTTCTACAATTATCACATCTCTTTTTCCTAGCATCGTCTTCCTTGGTGCTTGAAAATTTTGTAGAAGAAGCTGATTTTCCTTTTACTCTTTGAATTTGAGGGCTACCATGACTTCCCTTTGTTTCAATGGCTGGCTAAAAATGCTTGATTGTTCATACTTATATTAGATTGATTCCCCCTTGATTGCTCTTATTCCAACAATAGTGATACCATTGTGTATGCATTAGCATCTCCTTTTGCAAGTAAACAAAGTGTAGTGGTGAAATTGTGATAAGTATCAAGTAGACCATCCAAGATTATAAATGCAAGAGAGGTATTGATAATTATTTTATCAATATTAACAAGCTACTCCATAATGTCCTTAACACATGTAATGTGTGCATCCATAGAATCACCCTCTATCATGTGCTCCATTTCAAGCTACTTATGCAAATAGGCTACACGAGCCTCGTTATGCACTTGAGGATCGATGAAGAATTTGCAAGCTAAAAGTATCTAATGTGCGCAAAATGTCAATGTAGATGGTGTAATTCACCTCAATCTCAATGAATTTGGGAAAATTTCACCAAAGCCCCAAATTTTGAGCTTAAATGTAAAAAGCCCCAAATTCGGGCACAAAATCAAGCAATTTCTTAGCACCAAATGCAAAAATCCCCAAAATCTTGGGGTTTTCAAGAAAAAGTCCCAAAATTCTCAAAAAAAGTTAGAATTTTTTTTTTGTCTATTTTAAAATCCCCAAAATTTATGCTTGGTAAGGGCATTGCGCAAGAATAGAAGCTTTTTTGTGTGACTTAATTTTGATTAAGACTTGAAATTGATGGAAAACATGTTAGGACGACAGAGTCATTTAGTAGAATTAATGTGTTTGGCTAATCAAATCATCACTGGCCAAGACTGATGTGGTAAGGACTACTAATAGTTTGACAAGCTATGGCAAGACTATCGGCAATCATTTGATAGGCTATCAACAAGCGTGTGGCATGATGAGAATGACAGTGCTTGTTAGTTGAACACCAAGCGTAGAGTACACTGGCTCTCAGATTAGACTCAATGCCAAAAAGCACAATTATGGCTAGGATAGGAGTGTAGATTGTGAGTACGGTGCAATGCATACGTAGGCACAACATAGCCCACAGGCTAAGACAGGATAGATCTCAATGGCTGCTACTAGGAGATGACTAGGATGATGGGTAGAAACATAATGGTTCATGGCAGAGCCAAGAGATTGCATGGAATGAAGGGTTGAACTGAAGATTACACATAGATTAAGAAAAAGGAGAGTAGCCAATCTCAGGATCAATAGTAGCTATGGTGGCAAGTGAGTGCTAGAAAGTCACATCTACTATGTGAGAATGAATAAGAAAGTATTATCCCTGAGGTACTAAGTACCACATCCACTAAGGGGCATTCACACTGAAAAAAAACCCTTCTCTAGCTAGAAGATAAAATGTGCCTGCAGATAAGAGAGCATTCACACTAGAACTTAGGAGAAACACAATAAGTGTAACACAAGAAGTCCCCTCTTCATTCTTAATATAGAGAATGGGAGCAAGTGGACTATTTTTGAGCCCAATGCTAACCAAATAAGCATGAAATTTTTAGTACCATGCACAAGGAGCCTATTTTAAACCATAAAGACCCTTATGCAACTTACAAGCCAAGTGCTCCTTTCCTTTCCACAAACCCTAGAGTCTGTGAAAAATAGATATCCTCATGAAAGTCACCATTCAAAAATGTTTTTCATAGTATCAACCAAATATGCCCCCTATGTATCTATTAGCTTGCCTATTTTAGTGTTTTCAATATATCATCTCCTAGTTGTGAGCTCTTGTCAAATTCTAACATAGACATGGGAGCTCTAGCATTTTAGTGTACATTTCTTGAGTTTCTTAAGTATTTTTTGCATTTCCTAGCCTATGCTACCCTATCATATATTGCCCTACCTCTTGTGATGTTTCTGCTTTGTCAGCTGCATTTTTTGGCATTTTTATATGCAACCGACCAACATCATGTCAACCATTTTTTGGCATTATTAGCTATATATAGCTGGCTAGATGAGCTGATTTAATCATCTTCTATAAGTTGTTTACCACTCCTCCATCTCTGACATACTCCTCTATCTCTAATGATGTTGATGCCATCATCATTTTTAGCCTGATCTCATGCTCTCAGTAATGCCTCAAGCTACATGTAGGGACTAATGGCTCCCCCCTTTGTATTCAACATTCATTATTCAACCAATGCAAATTTCTTCCTTCCTTCTTTTCCATGTTGTCTCCTTCTCTCTCCGTGTTTGTGTTTCTTCTTCCATTGTGCATTAGCACATGGTATCATGGCAAAAAGAGAGGGCACGATGCTAATCACCATCAAAGGAAACTTCTGGACTATTACTATTGTAGACTTTCCAGTGCCCACCCTATTGCAATGTAACCCTTCTAGGGTCAGGTGACAAACCATAGCATTTTTGCTACCCATGTGGCAATTTGGTGCAAGTAACAAGTCTACTCCTCCCAGCAGACCATCTACATCATTCTTTCTACAAACATGTAGCTATTTGCACCTTTTGAGGAGCTATCTATTGCAAACATAGGCTTTTTTATTCTTTTATGAGTTATTGAAGATGTCTTATCACCAATTTGAAGGCTTTGATGACTCAAAAATGAGGTCTTTTATCATTCCTTCGAGAGATGGAGAGATTATCGCACCACTCCTTATGAAGCTTAAGAAAAAAAATGGTCACCAAATTCATTTGTATGGAAATATTATTCTCCTCTCTCCCTTCATGTTTCCATCACAAGTCTGGATACCATCGTCTTAAGATGCCTCTACTAGAACCCATTATATAGGTGTGTGTACTTCCTTCTTTGCGTAAGGAGGATTTCTTGGATAGTTCCAACTATTCTTTGTGGTCATGTAAGGTGGAGCATATTCTTGACGCCTTTGATCTTTGGGAGTTTGTTTCTCATCCTATACCTTGTCTTGTGGAGGATCCTATAGTGGGATCAATGATGGATCATGTTGCCTTATGGGATTGGCTCAACTCTCAAGTTAGATCCTTTCTTTTTATGAGCTTAGAGGATTTTGACCTAGTGCACATTCACATATTAAATATTGTGATAAAACTCGCATCTCTCTACCATCAAAAGACATTTCCTCACCACATATCCATTGAGAAGAAACTTTGGATGATTAATGTTGATGATTCTCATTCCATGAAGGACCATATCAAAAAATTGGAGGACACGAAAGATGAGCTTACATTTTTGGAATGGACTGTATCTTCCAAGGACATACCCATGACTCTATTTACTCGATTACCATCTCCAAAGTTTGATATATTCTACACCAATATTCTTATTTTCAGGTCCTGAGATATATTTCTTTGAGAGAATCTTGCCTTGCTAGTCTTGGAGCATGAGAGTAGCTCAAAGATATAGGTACATGTGGATCCAACTCCACATTGAAGGCTTTTATTGCAGGTTCGAGGGGGGCAAGAAGAAGAAGGGGAAGCCCCATGCTAAGAAATAGGAGGACAAGAAGGATGATTCCAAGGATTCTAATAAAAATCCTAAGTGTCCCCATTGTGGCAAGGGAACCCATCTTGAGAGGTGCTGGCAAAAGTACCCCCATTTGAAGCCCAAAGAGGGATCCAAGGATTTGAAGGCCACACCCACTACCATAGAGTATGTATTCATACACTTATTTAAGGTGGAGGACATGGCACTTGCTTCTTCTTCTAATGAGGAGAAGCCTTGGCTTATGGATAGTGGGGCCTCTTCCCACATGACTTACTACCAAGATTGGCTTCACGACATGAGATCAAGAGGGGGGTCCATCACCATTGGTGCCAAATCTTCCATCCCTATGTGAGGAGTGGGAGTGTTCCCCTCTTACCCAATCAGCATACTTCTTTAGCCAAAGTCCTCAATGTAACAAATTTGCGCAAACCTCTTGTATGTTTATGATCTTACACAACTAGGTACCCAAGTCATCTTCACCTAGGATGCAATCACAATGGATTATGCATCTTCAAGATCTTCTCTTTGGATAGCTACTGTAACATCCCCGCAGGGCACAAAAACGCCCCCCTTTTTTTAAAAAATAATAATGGAAATTTTTTTCTCCCCCTATTATTGCCGACATTATGGCGGGGGGGATCGTGAAGGAAAGAAAGGAAGAAGAATCCGCTGACAATAGAGGATGACAACGTGAAGTAGACGATACCGACAAGGCTGAGGAAGTTGACTATGTGGCAGTGGGAGATGGAGACAATGATAAAGGCAATGACGATGTGGATGATAACCATGATGAGGAGGAGCACACATGTGCTACTTTCTCTCCCCCCCCCCCCTCAAACACCTATATAAACCCCCTAACATAAGAGAAAAGGGAAGGAGGGGCCTCAACCTGCTGCTAGCCGAGAGAGAGAGAGAGAGAGAGAGAGAGAGAGAGAGAGAGAGAGAGAGAGAGAGAGAGAGAGAGAGAGAGAGAGAGAGAGAGAGAGAGAAGAGAGGTGAGTAGAGAGAGAAGATGAAGAAGAGGGGGAGAGAGAGAGGGAGAAGAAGAGAGAGGGAGAGAGAGAGGAGAAGAAGAAGAGAAGAGAGAGAAGAGGAAAGAGGGAGAGAGAGAGGGAGAGATAAATGAGGAGAGAAGAGGGAGAAGAAGAAGAGAGAGAGAGAGAGAGAGGGAAGGTTCTCGGAGATTCCTCCCTTCCCCTCCTTACAGGGTGACCTCACACTACGTCCCTTCCCTGCAACTTATTCCCTTTTTCCACAGGTCAAACCCCTTCGCATAGCGGAGAATCACCCCAGCACACTACCTCGCCGGTGAGAGAGAGAAAGTGAGATATTTATAAGCCAAAAGTATGGCCCCCAAAAGGAGGGAGACATGCACCAACCGTAATCCCACATCGAACAATGGAGCCATCGGGCTAGGGCATTTCTGCGAATACAAATACAATGATGGGTATGGATAATTCATATCCAAATATCCAAGTATTAATTGCCATCCCTGCTATTCACTAAGACATAGGTAAAATAGCCTTGGCATGCGCATAAGTTCATTTTAAATAAGTAACCCAAAATTATTTTCAATAGTTAATGAATTCATAGGGGATTTTAGGAAATTCTTTTCGTAACCGTAGAGATGACCATGCGTAGATTTACTCATATGATGCATTGAGGTTCTCACAAACCCTTGTATCTAAATACAATCATTGCATCCCAATGCTACACAACAAAATCATACATAGCATAAAGAGCATATAAGGCTTGATGGGACCTAAAATGGGCCAGCACTGGCTAAGGAACTAGCCGGACCTCATGCCCTCAACAGATAACCCCACCACATGGCCTCGCAGACCAGGAGCATCTGTCGAGGGATACACTATCCTAAATACTAATTATTGTGCGTTTATAATCTGTAGTCCAACGGATATTCCCTTTCCTCGTCTCCTCAGAGGGAGATTATACATATATCGGCAATGAATGTCACATATCGCAGACACAAGGGCACCCCACCGGCTAATTGCTGTGGCACTACCGCATCTCTCCTACATCTTGGGGATTGGCCCCTCGATGGCGTTGCTTCCACACTTAGACACATTTGAAACAAACTCCCATTTTAGTGCCAATATATTTAACGTTCCAGGAATGCACTTATCCTCACTTATCCATCCCCTTTTGACCCACCGTCTAGACCTACAGCCAGGTTGCTCACTCTCTCTACGTGGGTCAAGTCCTAAAGAAACCAAGTGCCATGCATCCAGGAGCTTGCAATTGATACCATTTAACGATGCTTAATGCAAATGTGTATGTGATTAAGTGCTCAAACAATTGGAAAATAGCCTCGTGCATTGTGCAAATCCATTCTTTTCATGTTTTCATACACTAATGCCTAATTGCTGCGATGAGAGACGACACCGAGCCTTACACTCGCGTTGTACTTCCCTTTATTTAACCTAATGTCATCCTATATGAATAATGCAACAAATACATCAGATTTTATAACATATTTCAACTCTCAAACTCTCCTCTCTCCCTACCATTTAAGGTTTTGCCTCGTTGCATAGGTAAAGGGGTGATTTCATGTGTATTTCGCACAAAATAAGTCGTAAATACTCACAAAAACATATAAATGGGGATAAATTGAGGAAAACCCTCATGCTTTATCGTCATTATACACCCACATACACATCCATAAATTTCCATAATTTTTCTCGTCCATTTCCTAATTTTTCCCCTTTTAAAGAGCATTTTTTCTCATTTTTTCTTATTTTTTCCTATTTATTATCAATAAAAATGGAAAAAAATTAGCATTATTTCAAATTTGTGGATCTCGAGCCCTTAAACAGCAATCATGTAGATTTAATTGGTGTTTCGTTTCATGCTTTTTCGATTTTAAGCCCAAAAACCCCATTTTTACTCTAAAAACCATGCTTTTCGAGTTTTTCTTATTTATTTTCCACATTTTAAGTGTATATTTTCTGAGTTTTTTATTATGAAAGACTAAAAATAGTAGCAGACAACATGTCCATCAATTTTCAGCCCATATGAACATTGCTAACCTCATCAAATGCGAAAAAAGAGCCATTTTCTTTGTAAAAATGTCATTACCGTGTATTTTTCATTATTTCGGGTTTTGAAACTTATTGCCGGTCTGCAATTCAGGGCCCGTTTGATGCTCAGCCTTCCTCCACACTACAATCTTCAGCCCACCTTTGATTGGGAAGCAATCCGATACCATGCCAGACGAGCATTCATCAACCGGGTTCATTCTTCTTCACACGCAGGAACTGCCCCTTGCAGGAGAGAGAGGGAGGAGAGAGAAATACTGAAATCTGATCTCTTGAACCAGGCAGCCATTTGAGGAGTGGATTGGAGCGATGGAGGGCAAAGATCAAGAGTATCTCAAGCATGTAATCAGTTGGGGGGGTTTGCTTTCAGCCCCCATCTCTCATTTTCCTCCAAATTTGATGGGGTCTTCTTCCCTTCTCACAGGCGGCGAAAAAAACAGTCCCCCCCCCATTCCCATGAAAATTTTTGGGGGGCTCAATAAAGGGAGCCCCCAAAGGTCATAACCTTTGGCATCTTTAAAGTCCCATTCACACTTCCTTTGGACCTTGGCCTCCCGGGCACTCCCTCTTCCACGTTCGGTGTCCGAATTACGATCTGAAAAATTTTGGGCATTCATCTTGAAGTCCACCACTATCGAGCGTCTCCCAAGGTCTCGTCTGACACACCAAAAAATTATGAAAATTCACCAATTGTCATCAAGTGGGTCTTTTAAGCCTTTTCGAGGCATTACCGCTTAAAATCGTACTGATTGCCACCGCCACCTTCGATGAAGTCTATTTTTCCCCTAAAACTCATAATTTTTGGCTATTTTTAAGTACTTCTTGGCATCAAAAATCATGTGTCATTGGCGATACTGTCGGCATCTCCCAGGGTCTCGTCTAACACACCAAAAAATTATGAAAATTCACCAACTGTCATCAAGTGGATCTTTTAAGCCTTTTCCGGGCATTGTTGCTTAAAATCGTACTGATTGCCACCGCCGCCTTCGACAAAGTCTATTTTTTCCTTGAAATTCGTAACTTTTGGCTATTTTAAAGCACTTCTCGGCATAAAAAATCATTTGTCATTGGCAACCATGGGATAGGGCGACTCAGCCCGTCAAATCCCACGAACAAAGCTGCACATAAACACAACCACAAAGAGCATCAAGCTGATACAAAATAGATACACAACACAACACAACACAACACAGCTCTCACCCTACCCCCTTGTCAAAACCAAGGCATGAAATCCACGAGGAGTAGGCCTAGCATGATCGGACATAAAGTCAAAAGCTAGTCACTAACCAACTGGTCCAACACAATCAAGCTAAAAAGATCTATCAAAGAGGTCATCCTCAGTGGTGGTCTGAACTACCTACCTAACTAAGGACAACTCAACTAGGAGCTCCTACTAGGTGAGGACTCCTATAGCCTGATCAACAAATATTGTCTGTTAGCAGTCTTTAGCCACTTATTTTCCATACTCAGGCATGTAAAAAGGAGGGAGCTGAGTGTAGTGACCCAAGGAGAACAAGGCATCGGCCTCAGGTCCTGTCTCGGTACCCAAGAACCTACCAAGCCCGCACAAGGCGACACTTAATCCTTTTCTAACACTCTAGGAGCAACCCTCCCACGAACGTAATCAACCACAAAACCAGGGACAAAGCACACAAAATCTATGTGTATGGCTCTGCCATTAATCTCAAAACTAAAAAAGAAACCATAAATCTTTCTCTTAATTATGAACAAATTCGTCATCTTCATCATCTTCATCCATAGCTTCAACGATTATGCAAGAACAAAAGGGAAAAGATGAATATCTGCACAGAAGACAGAGGAGAGAGGAGAGAGAACAACTTTTTGCACCACCAAAAAGAGAATATGCGATTGGACAAGAGAGAAGGAAGGGAAAGAGGCACATAGCCAATCGTGCACTCCACCCCACCTCTTCCCCAAAAAGCACACCCCTTTGTATTTTATTATTTCTTTGAAACTTTGATGCATTTGATATTATGAGACCTTTAGAATTTAATTTTGAGTATTCCTACCCTTCACAAATGCATGCATGTAATACTTTTGTGCATTCCATTTATTTATGATGGTGGATGTGGATGTCGATGTGGCCCCCTCATATCTCTATCTCTTTTTGGTGATTTTGTAAGAATGTACTTGTTATCTTTTTTTACAAAAGATGAAATTGTGATATATGCATTGACATTTTTGTGCCTTGTTTTTATGCTTCTTTGGGTGTCATCATATTCCTCCCACACTAAAATGTGAAGCATCCTCACAAACCTTGTCAAAGAAGAACCACTGTCTAACGCAAAACACTTCCAAAATTGTTAGTAAAACAAGTTTGATTACAAGGATGAGGCCTAGCCATGGTAGGGTATGGGACTCCAAATCCACGACCACCAGAGTAAGGGAACTCCTACCTCCATTATACTCCCACACTGGAAACTTGTATAGTCTTCAAAAGATAGGGTTCTATCTTGAATAAGGGATCATGAGTATAACTTCTCCATCCCAATAGAGGAAATAAGGATGACTCCCTTCATCATGTTGCTCCAGACACACTCGAGGTTTGGTTAGCATTGTTAGTTTTGAGGATTAAACTTCAATAGAAATTTATATTTATAAAGGGGTGTTCATTTTTAATGTTAATTATAAACATCAAGCTTATAAAGGCTTTAAGGTATAAGTTTAAGTTTGATATTATATTAGTTAATTTGTTTGGTTTGTTTATGATTCTAAGTTTCATATTGAAATTGGTTTGTATGTCCTCTCAAGGAAAAATACTATTGGAGCTACATGAGAAAATGTTCACAAGGACTCCCCCTTAGTAAGGGATAATGAAGGAAGGAGAGCGACGTAAGAATTTAGAAGGTGAAGGGAATAAAATACCATTGTACTACGAGGAATAGGAGGGTTATGGTGGAGAGGCATAGGGTTATGGTGGAGAGGCATAGGAGGGTTATGGTGGAGAGGCATAGGGTAGAGTGGAAAGGTGGATTGATTAGGTGCCATCCACTTTAGAAGGGTGTGTATATGAAAATTTTATCTAAATGCTTTTTATTTTATTTTTTAAAATTTCTTTCTTGAATAAATTATCCCTTTATTCACATTTAGGTTGTGGAGGACCCCTAGAGTTGAAGCGACTGTGAAAGCTCAGTTTGCCTCTGATAAAGCTGTATAGCCCTTTTTTTTGAAAACCAATCTTGTATTGGGTTTGAGCCTTCAAAAACACCGTCACACATGAATGAAGGGTCTTGCCTTGCTACATGGCCATTGGGGTTGTGGCATCACTTTTGTCTTCCTGCTCATTCCTCATCATTATTGTCTTCAATTTTATCTTTTTTTAAAAATAAAACTTCAAGGCCACAACAAATGATGTCACTATGAAGCCCTTGTGGCAGTACTTGTGATGCATGGTACACACGATTTTCTCCTTTGCTTCTTCTTGCATTCTTCGTCTTCATCTTGATTCATCCTACAACGTTATGATGCTTTGCTCAAGCACCTGTGCTCCACAAGGATGGACCTCATCTTGTTTCTCCCAAATTAGTTTATGGGATCTGGGCTTCTCCATTCGGCTGCTTATCCATCATATTCCCTTCCTTTTTCTTATTCTCCATCCCTTCCAAGGAGTCTTGTTGTTCACATCTTGCTTCTCCCTGATTTTCCTTGTGTCGTAACCATTTGTTCTATCGATGAAGAGGAAGGGACTGGCACTGCCACTACCTCTCTCTCTCTCTCTCTCTCTCTCTCTCTCTCTCTCTCTCTCTCTCTCTCTCTCTCTCTCTCTCTCTCTCTCTCTCTCTCTCTCTCTCTCTCTCTCTCTCTCTCTCTCTCTTAGATCTTCAGTATCGTCCAGCAATGAGACAGGGCGGTGCAAAACCTCAGAATAAGCATAATCCTTCTTCAATAAGACATTTGAAGCCTCTACCAAATCCTCTCTCAAGATGGTTTTCTTCCAATGCTCTGTGGTGGGCATTCTACCCTCTCTCTCTCTCTGTCTCTACATGGAGCCCCAAAAACTGTGCGATTGGACAATGGAAAGCCCTCTCTCTCCCTCTCTCTCTTTCTGTGTGTAGCCATTTTTCACAGCTTAGCCATTGTGATGCTCTCTCGGTGCGTGAAGAGAATCGCGGAAAGCTACTCCGATCAAGTTTGCAACAATGAGCCGACTGAACCTCACGCCGGATATGGCTGAGGATGACCTTGTAACTGGTTAGTTGTCTTGTAACGGTTGTGGATTTTCTGGAAAATTGCCAGTATGCTTTTACTAAAGTGGTGGGTTTCTTGCAGCTATAGGTAGCCTGAACTTGAAGATGGTGGAAGAAGGCCTTCAGCATTCGCTTCAGTAGCCAAGGAATTCCGAAATCACGCCTCTCTCTCTCTCTCTCTCTCTCTCTCTCTCTCTCTCTCTCTCTCTCTCTCTCTCTCTCTCTCTCTCTCTCTCTCTCTCTCTCTCTCTCTCTCTCTCTCTCTTTGCATATCTGTATCACAGCTTGCTCCTTCTCTTCTTCTATCGGAACCCTACCCTTCTCTTGAAAAATGATCCTCTAGATACTTCTCATCAACTCGTGTGGATAGCCCAATCTCACATAAAGATTATTTTCAAGGTTGGTTGGCCTGTTATTGTTTCCATTATCTCTTCCTGTTGCAGGGTTTTTGGACAAGCATTTCTCCACAGGACTTTGGGATCTCAACCTGGCGTATTTGCCCAAAAGGAAAATGTCCAGTCACCAAAAGAAGATGAAAATGTTCTTCCTTTTCTTCTTCTTCTTGTAGGGCCAAGCAGCACTAGTGCAAAGCTGCTCTCCATAGCCTATCTTCTTCTTCTTCTTTTCGGTCTGTTTTTTTCTTCTAGCTTAACTTTCATTATCTTCTTTCTTCCTCTTGTGTATCTTCATATTTTTCTTTCTCTTCCTCCCTTCATCTATTTCTCCTATTCTTTTCTGTACTATGAGTGTGCCATCAGCTTCTCAATTTAGCATTGCATCAAGATTTCGTCACCAAAAATATGCCTCAAGTTGTTGAGATTAGCTTCTTCCCTGACTGTGCACCAAAATGATAGTAACCCTCCCACGAACATAATCAACCACAAAACCAGGAACAAAGCACACAAAATCTATGTGTATGGCTCTTCCATTAATCTCAAAACTCAAAAAGAAACCATAAATCTTTCTCTTAATTATGAACAAATCCGTCATCTTCATCATCTTCATCCATAGCTTCAACCATTATGTAAGAACAAAAGGGAAAATATGAATTTTTGCACAAAAGACAGAGGAGACAGGAGAGAGAACAAATTTTTGCACCACCAAAAAGAGAATATGCAATTGGACAAGAGAGAAGGAAGGGAAAGAGGCACATAACCAATCGTGCACACCACTACACCTCTTCGCCAAAAAGCACACCCCTTTGTATTTTATTATTTCTTCGAAACTTTGATACATTTGATATTATAAGACCTTTAGCCTTTAATTTTGAGTATTCCTACCCTTCACAAATGCATGCACGTAACACTTTTGTGTACACCATTTATTTATGTGGATGTGGATGTGGATGCGGCCCCCTCATATCTCTAACTCTTTTTGGTGATTTTGTAAGAATGTACTTGTTATCTTTTTTTACAAAAGATGAAATTGTGATATATGCATGGACATTTTTGTGCCTTGTTTTTATGCTTCTTTGGGTGTCATTAGGCTCACTTTTATTTTCGCTCCAACCTTCTTATATTCTTTGTTTTTCAGCTAGATGCCACCCCTAGGAAGACAAAGCATCGGCCCCGGGTCTGACTCGTCCCCAAGAACCTACCAGGCCTTCGCAAGGCAATAAAAAATAGCTCAAAGATTTTTCTTTCTTTCCATTCCTATTTTTATAGGGGTTAGAACCCCTTTTTACACACCTCCGTATATTCATATATTGTCTTTCAGATATTTAGGGTTTTGTCTCTTTCCATCATTAGTTTAGTAGGCTTCTCTAACTACCTCACAACTAACATGAACTCCTAGAACGGCCGCCTAGCAGGTCAACAGAACAGGGTCACTAGAATTCCCATCTAAAATAGGTCTTTCAATGCCTGACAATGCCTTGTAGGAGGCAATGGCTACTCAGACCTCCCCCAGACATACAAAGCCTAATCCTGGGACTTCATGCCTCGAGTGCCAATACCCAACAAACAAAAGAAAGTAACCCTTACACACACATATATCATTAATTGCTTAAGGGAAAAGACTCGAAAAGAAACGAAACCTCCTGGAATGGCCACAAGAAGCTCCTTCGCAGCAAAGGCTCTCTCTAGCGACTTCGTCAACCTATATGATGCAATCACTACAACAAAAACCCATTAACTGTACTTGCACCAAATAGACGAATGGCCCTCTTGGCCTAAAGAAATAGCACATTACACTGCAAACTAACTGGCCCTCTTGGCCTAAAGAAATCAAGAAAACCTACTTATATAGATCCCTCCTTGGAAGAAGGTAGATAAACAAACACACGCTCCATTCCAAGGGGAAAGACAGGGCGCTCAGCCCTAAACTAAATGCATCAAGTTATTACCCATTCCTCCTACATATACAGCAAGAGGCGTACGCATAACATGTCACCGAATCAACCTATGGGTCCAAGATAATAATGGTAGATGGGTCTCAGCTACTCTTCTCATTACCCATATCAATCATCGCCTGCCATATAACGCATGGTCTGATAACATTTTCCACAAGTGACCAAGTCCTGTCTTATCATCAATAACAACATCTGGACTAGGACCATAGTTGAAAAAGAGGTCCTCCTCATAAGAAAAATTGGCTAATGAATCCGCAAAGTGATTCCAATAATGTGGAATGAGCTGAAGAGATATGCTCTCAAATTCATCAAGTAGGGTTATAGCAGTTCGATGATACATACAAAGGAGAGGATTCCGGACTGTATATGTCCCAGTAAGTTGATTTAAAATCAGCTGGGGATCCCCTTTTACTAACAACCGCCTAATGCCACCTTTCTTGGCAATATACAATCCCATAATCAAGGCTTTATACTCCGCCATGTTGTTAGTGAATCCCACCCCGAGATAAGTAGCTAATTTCATTGTAACTCTACGTCAGGGATCTTGGATAACTACTCCAACACTCCCTTTTTGATTAGGCCCCCTGGATGCTCCATCAAAGTATAACATGTATGTCCACGAGGGGTTTACACAGCCAGCCATCAGGAACTCCTCTATTCATAGGTATGATAATCAAAATTCAACATATTTAGAGGATGAATTGATGGCTCCATCCCACCTTCTTCATTAAACTCAACACGGATGCTTGTCAAGATTTGTAAACAGTAATGGCAAAAAAATTTAATCTCCCACACAAAAGTACCATCTTCTTGCTCAACCACTTTGTATCCATTGCTCCACCAAATAAGCCTCCCTTGATGATATCTTTGCTCCAGATATGGGTGCTCCAAATAAGGGATTAATGAGAGCGGAATTTAGGTGACGGGAAGTGCTTAAAAATAGCTAAAAATTATGAATATCAAGGGAAAAATATTCACTGTCAAAGGCGGCGGCTCGATCTAGGACGATTTTAAGCGCCAAAGTGCTTTAAAGGTGCCCGAGCGACACTTGTTGATTTTTCATAATTTTTCAGACAGTCGTGCGGGTTGACACAAGCTACTGGCCAATGCGGGATGCTAAGCCGGACGCCCAGGATTTTTCAGAGCTCGATTCCGAGTCCGGACGGGGAAATGGCCACAAACCGGTCAAGATTTGAAAAGGTGGACATGAGTTTGGCCAAGTGGGCATGACCCTTGGGAGCCCAAATTTAAATGTAACATGAAAATTTGGGGAGGCATCATGCATGAAATCGTGGGGAGAGGAGCACGCAGACAGGCGCCGAAAAATGCGCTCCAATGTTGATCATGCCATCTCCAGCCTGCAAACAACCCCTGCAACTAATCACTGCCCCTCATTCCCTCCTGGATGCCAATCATTTCGCCGCCCTTCGCCCGTCGAATGATGCCCTCTTTGGAAATCTCTGATTCTAGTCTTTCTCTCTCCTCCCTCTCTCTCTTCTAAAGGCAAGATCATGTGGGGAGAAGAAGGAAGAAGAAAGAATGATGGAGACTTGTCCGGCATGGACCGGATTGCTACACGGGCTGAGAATGGTGATTTGTGATGTTGCTGGACATGAAGTGTTGCTGTTTTCCAAATCTACAGCCATGGACACAAAACCCGAAACACGCGTTTAAGCGGTAAACCAAAAAATTACAAAGAAAATTTAGTGTTTTATGCTTTTGATTGATGGAATGCCGTTCATATGGACTAAGATTTGATTATGTTGCTGATTCTTCTGAGTTCTTACTGTTTATAACCAGAAATTATGAAAAACATGCATTTCATGACTCGAAATAATGTCAAGAAACCCGAAAACGCATAAAAATGAAGGAAAACAAGGGTTTTGGGCATATAAATGGGGGACACCGTCGATACACATTAACTAATCTTTCAATTTTGTTGCAAATGAACTAAGGGCCACAGCCCACAAACTGGTTTTCATTTTCAGCAATTTAAAAAATACAAGAAAATGAAGAAAATGGGGAAAAATGATAAAAACACCATGAAAAATAAGGGAAAAATACATTTGGGGCTACGAAAAATATAGAAAAATAGGATTTATGTTTGTTGATGTATGGCAAGGCTGGGGCATGAAGTTATGCTTCAGTTCAGCCTTGTTTATATGTTTTAGTGCGTGTTTCCTTCCTTTCTCCACATAAAATGACAAGGAAACCCTAAAAGAAATGAATGCAATGATGCACTATCAACGGGGAAGGGTAGAGTTGTGAAAAAAATGGTTAAATGCCGCTGAGCATGAGGAATAATTTGCTGATTTTATATGCATTGCATCTAGGACGGAATAATAATGATAAGAATTAAAACCTAGTAGCACGAAGATCACTTCGGTGCTAGGTGTTGCAACGAAGCACAAAGCGGTTAGAAAGAAAAGCATGAAAGAGATGTTTTGCACTTGCACGCTGCTGGTTTTCAAAATGTTTGAGCACTAGGCATCCACCTCTTTGCATGATCATTTTTGAGGAAATTAAAAGTATCAGAGTTAGCTCCTGGATATGCATAGCAATTGTTTTCAGCAGGCCTGTGACCCACCGTTGAGAGTGTGAGGTTCCTATGCTATAGGCTAGTCGTGGGATCATAAAGGGGACAGCAAGTGAGGACAATGGTACATTCCTGGATACGTTTATTTGTTACCTTGAGCGACGTTTGTGCGAAATGTTTAAATGTTGAGCGACGCATCGAGGGGCCAATCCCCAAGGTGTAGGAGAGTTGCAGAGGGTTGACGGCATTCAGCCGTAGGAGGAACCCCATGTGTATGTGATTCGAGCCTTTTGGCTATGTGAAAGGGACTCCCTCTGAGGAGCAATATTGGGTTAGGATCGGTTGGACTGCAACGTATTACAAACGCAATGTTTAGGAAGGCAGAGATTTTGATAGACGCTCCTGGCCGCGAGGCCGAGGGGTTGTCTTGTGCGTAGTGACGAGGTCCGGCTAGTGCATGAGCCAGTGCCGGCCCGTTTTTAGGTCCATCAGTGGTGCGTCTGCCGGGAGCTGCTTAAAAGTGGCGGTTCTCGAATCCTGGTTGTTTAAGGACCAACTAGCAGTTTATGCCAAAAGATACTGAGATTGATCCGTTATTTATTGATAAGCATCGTCTAGCAGAAATCCAAAAGCAAGAAAGAGACGAAAGAGCTAGGCGACGTGCTGAAATTTTTAGGAGATATTCCCCTAAGCGTAGCGGTGCTGAACCCTTACGAGGGGGTGGATCTAGTGGTCTTAGGACCACAAGCAGTAAGTTAGGAGAAGGTGGAAGCTCTAGTGCTCCCCTTCCTTCTATAAGCCAGTCCACGTCAAGTACGGGAAGTGTAACCCCACCGTCCCCTATTCCTAGTGCAAATCCAATCCTCGTCATGGCACAGCCTATTGCAATTCCAGCAGGGACGACGGATTTGCCGGCTCTAGGTTACCCGCTACCCATTTTTAATGGGCTAGTTGAGGAAGATGCGGAACTCCACATTAGGGAGTTTCAAAAGCTGATGTTTAACTGTCGCATTCAAGAAGAAGGACATTTAATGATGTTCTTCAACATGACTCTCAAAGGAAGAGCTGCTATATGGTATCATGGTTTAGAAGCCGGAACTATATTAAACATTGATGCATTTTATGGAGCTTTTCGAAGGGAGTTTGCCCCTGAAAGGGGTGGGCAATATTGGTTGCGTGTACTCAACGTGACCCGCCAAGATCCACACGAGGATATTCGTGCTTATGCGAAGAAGATAAAAGAAGTCTTCCGTAAGTTGGACACCTCTATTCCTATCCCCGCAGCTGCCCAATTGCAATATTTCCTACATGGGTTGGACTTTAATATCCAATTGCAGTTGAGTAGTGTCCCCTTGGGGGATATAGATACTGCCATTACACGAGCACAAGAGGTGGAATCCCGACTACAAGCGGCCTATGCTTCTCGAGGCAATTCGAATATGGGTTTAGTATTGGGAAACAATATGGCAATAGCCAATGGCAGTAGTGGCCAAGGGATAGCGATGGCTAACCCTAATGGGAGAGGGAACATGATACAGAATGTCCCTTTATTACCAGCTCCCCCTAGCATGTCGATGCCTACGGGCAGTCAAATGGCTCCAAGTAGTGGAGGCCAGGCGGTCAATTCTAACACCATGCCTGCAGCTCAACAGCCTGTGCCTAATCGAATTGTTAGGCCGATTGAACGACATGGAAATGACCAAGGCTATGAGTCGAGTTCTTCCAATGTTCTTGGCGAGGTTAAGGACATGATGAAGCATTATACCGACATGATTACGGAGCAGTATCGACAAATAGCCGTTGATGTCAACTTCCTTAAGAAACAACAAAATTTGATAGGAAGTAGATACCCGGAGGAGGGTGCACCGTCGAGGTTTAGTTGCAAATGGTGTGGCGGGCAGCACTATCCAAGAAATTGCCCAAATGTTAAGTGCGACATTTGTGGAAAATCTGGCCATCTAGCAGCTACTTGCTGGAGTAAGATCAGTTCTCTCCAGCGTGGTAGTCGGCAACCAGGGCCTGTTAATCATCGTGCCCAAGGAAATGACTCCCAGCCAGAAAATGGGCCTAAACAAATACTTCAACGACCAAAGACTACAGTGGAAGAACTACCAAGTGGTAGTGGGGTTAGTTTGATTGAGGCTGTACGCATTAACGATGCTGAAACCTCTAATCTACGAGCTGTCCTTACAAGAGGTAAAAAGGGTAGAGAAGCCGACATGGATAAGCCTGTCGACGGAAACCCTAAACAAGGCGACAAAGGAACGCAAGTTTTGGATCCTGCCCTAGAAGGGGGACCTTTGAAGCCCGTAGAGAGTAAAGCCGATAAGGAAGCACCAAAGAAGAAGGTGAAAGTTAAGAAAGAGGCAATAAAGCCAGCTCAGCGACCTAAAGAGCGGATGATTTGGCGTGAAAAGCGAGCTCTTTCGAACTATCATGAATTCGATTTGGCGGGCTCTCTTTGCGAAGTCAAGCCGGATGTGAACCTTTTGCAGCTTATTAAGCTTTCCCCAGGAGTACGCAAGGAATTTAGAAAGATCCTACGTACCGGGTATATCGTAGAACCTTTGGGTATTGCGCGAGTTGGTGATGACTGGTTTGAGCATGCTGAGAAGCATTGCCCAAGGGTTGCAGCCTATGTCGATGGGATATTAGTAGATTATGCCATTGTCGACACAGGATCATCTGTTAACATTATGAGTTCTGAACTGATGGAAAGATTGGGTCTTGCGATTCAGAAAGATACTTCCACAATTCTCAGAATGGCAGATGACAGTTTGAGACAGCCGGAAGGCTGCATTACTAAGGTCTATGTCACTGTTGCAAATGTAGAATGCATGTTGGACTTTAGGGTGATTCGTTTTGCAGGGCGGCCAAGTTACCAAGTATTACTTGGACGACCTTGGATCTTGCAAGCGGACTGCCAAGTGGATATACCCGCCGGTCGATTGATATTCGGCAGAGGTGCCCAGCGTGTGGTGGTTGATGCTTATCCTGAGTCCCCGCAGAGTGAGAGGGCTCCTCTATCTTCTACAGAATTGGAGACATTAGAAGATTCATATGGCAGTGAGACATCATCGAGTGATGAGTCCAAGGAAGGATCCACCACAGAGGACATCTATCAGATCACTTTGAATGAGCCGATAGAGGCCCAAGATCGTATAAGAGATGCAGATGTTATCGAGCTAGACCTTGGTACGCCTGATGATTCGCGGCCAATCAAATTAGGTTCTATGCTTAGTTCAGCAGAAAGGGAGGACTATGTGGCCTTGATCCAGGAATTCCGTGATATTTTTGCCTGGAGTTATGATGAGTTGAGAGGCATCCCTCCCAGTCTTGCTGTTCATACAATTCCGTTGAAAGAGGGCAGTCGTCCTATACGGCAGAAAGTAAGGCGTATGCCTTTCGAATTGAGGGACGGGCTGTTTGAGGAGTTAGAGAAGCTTCGAAAAGCGGGTTTGATTTTTCCTGTACAACACACGGAATGGTGTTCGCCAGTTGTGATTAGAAAGAAGAAGAATAATCAGATCCGTTTATGTGTAGACTTTAGGGAGCTGAATAAACAGACAGTTAAGGACTACTACCCGTTGCCATTTATTGACCAGATTTTGGATCAATTAGCGGGTAGGGAGATATATTCGTTTATGGATTGCTTTGCAGGATACAACCAAATGGCAATTGCAGAAGAGGACAAGTTGAAAACAACTTTTATCACTGTATTTGGCACTTTTGCTTACCACGTGATGGCTTTTGGTTTATGCAATGCGCCTGGTTCGTGGCAACGAACAGCTGATAAGACATTCGGTGACATATCCCCTGAAGAGTTGAGGGTGTTTATTGATGACTTAGGGGCTGCCACCGTGAGAGAAAGGCAGTTGATCATTTTGAGAAAATGCTTTGAGCGCTGTAGACAATTTTGCATCGCCCTAAACCCACGGAAGTGTGCTTTTGGAGTACCTTATGGGCTATTGCTGGGCCATGTGGTTAGTTCGGTAGGAATTGCGACAGACCCCGAGAAGGTCAAAGTTATAGTTGCCCTGGGTCCACCACGCACTCCGAAAGAAGTTCATAGCTTTCTGTCTTCGGTTGGTTACTACCGTAGATTCATTAACGCCTTAGCAGAAAGAACGTTGCCACTTACAAATTTATTGTCCTTTAGCTGTTCGTTTGTGTGGGGTGATCCTTGCAAGGTAGCATTCGAGGACGTGAAACAAGAGCTAGCAAGAGCGCCCGTTTTAAAAGCGCCTAAAAGAGGTGAGGTGTTTTATATATTCTCAGCAGCCACCATGTATAGTATCAGCTGCTGTTTAGCCCAAATTTGGGAAGAGAAGTGGTACCACCCGATTGCTTTTGCTAGTCGGAAGCTGGGGGTATCCGAAATCAATTACACCTACATGGAGAAGCTGTGTCTAGCGATGGTCTTTGGGACCAAGAAATTCAGGCATTACATTCTCTATGAGAAAGTCGTACTTTATACGAAGGCGGAGGGACTTCGACTATTGATGAATAAGTTACAGCCGCCTGATCGTTTAGCGAAGTGGTTGATCACTTTGCAAGAATTTGATTATGAAATCAAGAGTAAGCCACCAAGGTTGCAAGGCATCGTGGAATGTCTAGTGGACTTTGGGGAGCCGAAAGAATCTGTGGCTGAAGGTAGTGACATGGAGATTATATTTAAAATAGATACGGCATCTATTCCCTCCTGGTATGCTGCAATAACGCATTATTTATCAACGGGAGAGGCGGGATCCGAATTATCTAAGGCTGAGAAAAGGAAAATTAAGCAGCAAGCGTTAAAGTTTGCTTTGATCGCAGGCACATTATATCGGCAAGGGGTTGATGATATCTATCGCCGATGTGTGATGCCTGACGAGGTGCCATTCATTTTGGAAGAGTGCCATGATTCTGCTTGCGGTGGCCATTTTGCTGGACGGCTTACAGCACAAAAGGCTTTAAGAGCAGGTTATTGGTGGCCTGCCATCTTCCAGGATGCGTTTGCGTATGTTAAGCGGTGCGATATTTGCCAACGACATGATAGTCGAGAGAATAGGAAACGACCACTCACCCCTATTATGGCGATACTTCCATTCGAGAAGTGGGGAATAGACTTCGTGGGTCCTATTACTCCGTCATCGACTACGCAAAAGCGGTACATCATTGTAGCAACTGACTACTTCACAAAGTGGTCAGAAGCACGTGCAACAAGGAAAGATGATGCTAAAGAAACTGCTAGTTTCCTTTTAGAGCAGATAATATGCCGGTTTGGTCCGCCGAAAGAATTAGTGTCGGACCGCGGAACTCATTTCCTGAATAAGGTGATCAAAGGTTTGTCAGAGTTGTGGAACATCAAGCATAACAAGACAACCCCATATAATCCGCAAGCCAATGGGCAAGTTGAGAGCACCAACAAGCAGCTTGTGGGCATCCTGTCCAAAATTGTGTCGGAAAAGAAACGGGATTGGGATAAAAAGTTATACGTGGCAGTGTGGGCTTATAATACGACTTTCAAACGAGCCACTGGCCATACCCCGTTCAAGTTAGTATATGGGGAGGAGTGTGTCTTGCCTCTAGAAATTGAGCTGCCGACTATTCGGTTTGCCATCAATCATTCTTTGAGCGATGAAGACGCTCTTTTTGAGCGCTTGACGACACTGGCACATTTAGATGAGCTTAAGCTGCAGAGCTTATTGCACCAAGAAGTGGCGAAGCGCCGAATGAAGAAGCTACACGACCTCAAAGCCAAGAAATACACCTTCAAGAAAGGACAGCTTGTTCTGTATTATGACGCACGACGTGAATTATTCCCAGGCAAGCTAGAACCCAAATGGGATGGGCCCTATAAGATCGTTAGAATAGGAAAGAATAAATCTACAGTGTTGTTAGCTGACCTTGAGGGGATAGAATTTAGAAATAAGGTTAATCTTAATAAGATTAAACCTTATTACTTCTGATTGTACTAATGCTATGACTGCCTTGCAGGTCTAGGCAAGATTGATCAAACATCTGCAAGGAAATCGTGATAGAGGTTGATGGGTCGTCTGATCCCTTATTTAGAACACCCATATTTGGAACAGAGGTATCATCAGGGAAAGCTCATTTGGTGGAGCAAAGGATACAAGGTGATTGAGCAAGAAGGCGGGACATTTATTTGGGAAATCAAGGTCTTCTGCCATCACTGCCTACAACTTTTGACGAGCATCCCTGTTGAATTCAATGATGATGGAGGGATGGAGCCTACAGTCCACCCATTGAATATGCTGAATTTCGATTACCATAATTACGAGTAGAGTTCCGGATGGCAGGATATGTAAACCCTTTATGGACGTACACCTTGTACTTTGATGGGGCGTCCAGGGGTGCATGCAAAAAAGGAAGTGTAGGAGTTGTCATCCGAGACCCCCGACGACGCATTGTCATGAAGTTAGCTGCTTATCTCGGGGCGAATTTTACCAATAATATGGCAGAATACAAAGCCCTGATCATGGGTTTGAATATTGCAAAGAAGGGTGGTATCCGCCAGTTGTTGATAAAAGGGGATTCTCAGTTGGTTTTAAATCAACTCAATGGGACGTACATGGTGCGGAACCCGATCCTTTGTATGTACCATCACACTGCCATAGCCCTGCTAGACGAATTCGATAGAGTGTCTTTTCAGCTGATTCCACGGAATTGGAATCAGTTTGCCGATTCATTGGCTAATCTTGCGTATGACGAGGACCTCTTCTTTAATTGTGGCCCTTGTCCCGATATATCTATTGATGGTGAGACAGGACCTGGTCGTTTGTGGGGTATGCTTTCTGAACATGCCCTCTTTGGCAGACGATGGTTGATTTGGGTGATGCAGAGGGTAAGCGAGACTCATCTACCTTTATTATCGGGGACCCACAGACTGATTAGACGACATGTGATGCGAACACCTCTTGCGATATACGCAGGGGGGATAGGTCATAATTTAATGCACCTAGTTTAGGGCTACGAGCCTTTGTTCCCCTGGGAATGGTATGCTCTGATGTCTATCATGGTTGTTTCCAGGAGGATGTTATGCATAGTATTATTTGATTTCATTAGGCCAAGAGGGCCATTTTCCTGTCTAGTGCGGATACATTTAATTGGGTTTTTGTTGAGTGTTGTGCTGGACAGGTTTCGTGGTTCGTGGAATTTTGTGGAAGCCTGGAGGAGCCTTTGCTGCGATGGAAGCTTTTTGTGGCCATTCCAGGTGATATTTCTCCTTTACGAGTACCTTTCTTTCCTGTTATATGTGTATTTGTACTTGTCGAGGGGATACATTTTTGTTGGGGACCGGCAACCAAGGCATGAAGTCCCAGGTTTAGGCTACGTATGTTTGAGGGAGGTCGGAGTAGTCATTGCCTCCTGTAAAGACATTGTTAGACATTGAAAGACCTGTTTTAGAAGGAAGTCCTAGTGGCCCTGTCCTGCTAACCTGCTAGGCAGCCGTTCTAGGAGTTCTTGTTAGTAGTGAGGCAGTTAGAGAAGCCTGCTAGAAGATAATAATAATGATGTCAAGAAATCCTGAATATCCTAAAAGATGAATATAAATGCGAAGGTGTGTAAAAAGGGGTTCTAACCCCTATCAAAGAAGAGGAGAAAAGACATGAAAATATATAAGCAGTTGATCATTGCCTTGCGAAGGCCTGGTAGGTTCCTGGGGACGAGTCAGCCCCGGGGCCGATACCTTGTCTTCCTCGGGGTGGCTTCTTGCTGGAAAAATAATATCAAAACAAGGAAGGTTGGAGCGAAAATAAAAGTGAGCGTTAGAAAAGCATTAAGTGTCGCCTTGCGAGGGCTTGGTAGGTTCTTGGGTGCCGAGACAGGTCCTGAGACCGATGCCCTGTTCTCCTTGGGTCACTACGCTCAGCTCCCTCCTTTTTACATGCCCAAGTATGTTCATCCAATAAAAATCCTAAAAGAAGAAATGGACTGAAAGGAAATATCCTTTGCTCAGGCTATAGGAGTCCTCGCCTTGTAGGAGCTCCTAGTTGTGTTGTTTTTAGTGGGTAAGTAGTTCAGACTACCACTTAGGGCAACCTCTTTGGCAGTTCTTTTTAGTTTGGCTGTGTTGGAGCGGCTGGTTAGTGACTCACTTCGGATCTTCTATTAGATGATGCTAGGCCTACTCCTTGTGGATGTCATGCCTTGGTTCTGTCTCGGGGTAGGGGGAGCATTGTGCTGAGTTTTATTATAATTGTTTTGTATCAGTTTGATGCTTCTTTGGTTGTTTATGTGCAGATATGTTCGTGGATTCGACGGGCTGAGTCGCCCTATCCCGTGGTCGCCAATGAGAGCGGAATTTAGGTGACGGGAAGTGCTTAAAAATAGCTAAAAATTATGAATATCAAGGGAAAAATATTCACTGTCAAAGGCGGCGGCTCGATCTAGGACGATTTTAAGCGCCAAAGTGCTTTAAAGGTGCCCGAGCGACACTTGTTGATTTTTCATAATTTTTCAGACAGTCGTGCGGGTTGACACAAGCTACTGGCCAATGCGGGATGCTAAGCCGGACGCCCAGGATTTTTCAGAGCTCGATTCCGAGTCCGGACGGGGAAATGGCCACAAACCGGTCAAGATTTGAAAAGGTGGACATGAGTTTGGCCAAGTGGGCATGACCCTTGGGAGCCCAAATTTAAATGTAACATGAAACTTTGGGGAGGCATCATGCATGAAATCGTGGGGAGAGGAGCACGCAGACAGGCGCCGAAAAATGCGCTCCAATGTTGATCATGCCATCTCCAGCCTGCAAACAACCCCTGCAACTAATCACTGCCCCTCATTCCCTCCTGGATGCCAATCATTTCGCCGCCCTTCGCCCGTCGAATGATGCCCTCTTTGGAAATCTCTGATTCTAGTCTTTCTCTCTCCTCCCTCTCTCTCTTCTAAAGGCAAGATCATGTGGGGAGAAGAAGGAAGAAGAAAGAATGATGGAGACTTGTCCGGCATGGACCGGATTGCTACACGGGCTGAGAATGGTGATTTGTGATGTTGCTGGACATGAAGTGTTGCTGTTTTCCAAATCTACAGCCATGGACACAAAACCCGAAACACGCGTTTAAGCGGTAAACCAAAAAATTACAAAGAAAATTTAGTGTTTTATGCTTTTGATTGATGGAATGCCGTTCATATGGACTAAGATTTGATTATGTTGCTGATTCTTCTGAGTTCTTGCTGTTTATAACCAGAAATTATGAAAAACATGCATTTCATGACTCGAAATAATGTCAAGAAACCCGAAAACGCATAAAAATGAAGGAAAACAAGGGTTTTGGGCATATAAATGGGGGACACCGTCGATACACATTAACTAATCTTTCAATTTTGTTGCAAATGAACTAAGGGCCACAGCCCACAAACTGGTTTTCATTTTCAGCAATTTAAAAAATACAAGAAAATGAAGAAAATGGGGAAAAATGATAAAAACACCATGAAAAATAAGGGAAAAATACATTTGGGGCTACGAAAAATATAGAAAAATAGGATTTATGTTTGTTGATGTATGGCAAGGCTGGGGCATGAAGTTATGCTTCAGTTCAGCCTTGTTTATATGTTTTAGTGCGTGTTTCCTTCCTTTCTCCACATAAAATGACAAGGAAACCCTAAAAGAAATGAATGCAATGATGCACTATCAACGGGGAAGGGTAGAGTTGTGAAAAAAATGGTTAAATGCCGCTGAGCATGAGGAATAATTTGCTGATTTTATATGCATTGCATCTAGGACGGAATAATAATGATAAGAATTAAAACCTAGTAGCACGAAGATCACTTCGGTGCTAGGTGTTGCAACGAAGCACAAAGCGGTTAGAAAGAAAAGCATGAAAGAGATGTTTTGCACTTGCACGCTGCTGGTTTTCAAAATGTTTGAGCACTAGGCATCCACCTCTTTGCATGATCATTTTTGAGGAAATTAAAAGTATCAGAGTTAGCTCCTGGATATGCATAGCAATTGTTTTCAGCAGGCCTGTGACCCACCGTTGAGAGTGTGAGGTTCCTATGCTGTAGGCTAGTCGTGGGATCATAAAGGGGACAGCAAGTGAGGACAATGGTACATTCCTGGATACGTTTATTTGTTACCTTGAGCGACGTTTGTGCGAAATGTTTAAATGTTGAGCGACGCATCGAGGGGCCAATCCCCAAGGTGTAGGAGAGTTGCAGAGGGTTGACGGCATTCAGCCGTAGGAGGAACCCCATGTGTATGTGATTCGAGCCTTTTGGCTATGTGAAAGGGACTCCCTCTGAGGAGCAATATTGGGTTAGGATCGGTTGGACTGCAACGTATTACAAACGCAATGTTTAGGAAGGCAGAGATTTTGATAGACGCTCCTGGCCGCGAGGCCGAGGGGTTGTCTTGTGCGTAGTGACGAGGTCCGGCTAGTGCATGAGCCAGTGCCGGCCCGTTTTTAGGTCCATCAATTAACCACCCCATCGACCAGTTTAAACGCCTTCTGCAGTTCTCAAATCAGCCCTAGCATGGACCTGCAATGCATTTAACACATTAGCACATTTAGAAATAATAAGGTTTAATCTTATTAAGATTAATCTTATTCTTAAATTCCACTCCTTATAGATTAGCTAATAAAACCGTGGACTTAATTTTACCTATCGGAACTATCTTGTAAGGGCCATCCCAGCGAGGTTCCAGCTTTCTTGGAAATAGCTCCCTATGCGCATCGTAATACAGAACTAATTGCCCTAAGGTATACTCTTCGCCTTTAGATCATGCAACCGCTTCATCCGACATTTAGCTACCTCCTGGTGCAACAAACTCTGCAATTTGAGCTCGTCCAAGTGGGCTATAGTCGTAAACTGCTCAAATATGGCATTTTCATCACCCAAAGAATGATTGATTGTGAATCTTATGGTCAGCAACTCAATTTCTAAGGGCAAGACACACTCCTCCCTGTAAACTAATTTGAATGGGCTGTGGCCAGTGGCTCATTTAAACGTCGTATTATATGCCCAAACTGCCACATATAATTTTGTATCCCAGTCCCATTTCTTTTCAGAGACTATCTTGGATAGGATACCCACAAGCTGCTTATTGGTACTTTCAACATATCCATTGGCTTGCATATTATAGGGGGTCATCTTGTTATGCTTAATGCTCCATGCTTCAGTCCAGGCTTCTAATTACCTTATTTAAAAAATGAGTACCATTTCCTTCGGGGGACCAAAATGACATGATCTACTCAAGTAGGAAACTAGCAGTCTCTTTTGCATTGTCCTGCCTCATCGCCCATGCTTCTGAACACTTTGTAAAGTAATCAGTTGCTACTATAATGTATCTATCTGAGTAGTAGACGATGGGGTAATAGGTCCCACAAAATTGATGCCCCACTTCTCAAATGGAAGGATATCCATAATAGGCGTAAGTGGACGCTTCCTATTCTCTCGATTGTCATGTCTTTGACATGTATCACATCTCTTAACATAGTCAAATGAATCTTGGAAGATGGATGGCCACCAATAACTAGCTCGTAAATCTTTATGTTCCATCAGCCACCCAACAAAGTGCCCTCCACAAGCAGAGTCATGGCACTTTTCCAAAATAAAGGGAACCTCGTCAGGCATCACACATTGGCGATAGATATCATCAACACCTTGCCGATATAATATCCCTGCGATCAAGGAAAATTTCAATGCTTGCTATTTAATCTTTCTCTTCTCGCGTTTTGATAGAGTAGCTCCAATCTCTCCCGTAGAAAGATAGTGCGTTATAGTAGCATACAAGGAGGGAATAGATGTCGTATCAATCTTAAACAATGTTTCCATATCATTTCCTTTAGCCACGACCTCTTTTGGCTCTCTGAAATCCATAAGAAACTCGACAATGCCCTGAAACTTTGGTGGCTTGCTCTTAATCTCGTAATCAAACTCCTGCAAAGTGATTAACCACTTTGCTAAACGATTAGGTGGCTCTAACTTATTCAACAATAATCAAAGCCTTTCTGCCTTTGTATAACAAACCACCCTCTCATAAAGAATGTAGTGCGCCTGAACTTCTTGGTTGCAAATACCATCGCAAGACACAACTTCTCCATATAGTTGTAGTTAATTTCTGATATGCGTAACTTCCAACTAGCAAAAGTTATCGGATGGTACCACTTTTCCTCCCAAATTTGGGCCAAACAATAGAGCTGATACTATACATAGTTGCTGCTGAAAATATATAGAACATTTCACCCCTTTTTGGGGCTTTTAAAACAGGTGCTTTGGCAAGCTCCTACTTTACATTGTCAAAAGATACTTTGCAAGCATCACTCCATGAAAACTGACAATTAAAGGACAATAGGTTTGTCACTGGCAACGTTCTTTCTGCAAAGGCATTGATAAACCTTTGATAATACCCTACCGATGGCAGAAAGCTATGCACTTCCTTTGGGTTATGCGGTGGACTCATGGCGACTATGACCTTGATCTTTTCAGGATCAGTCGCAATCCCTACGGAACTGACCACATGGCCTAACGAGAGCCCATACTGGACTCCGAAGACGCACTTCAATGGGTTGAGAGCTATGCAAAATTGTCTGCAACTCTCAAAACACTTTCGTAAGATAATTAACTGTCTATCCCTTATGGTGGCTGCCCCCAGATCGTCAATGAATACTTTCAACTCCTCAGGGGAAATGTTACCAAAGGTCTTGTCACCTGTTCTCTGCCACGAACCTGGTGCATTACATAACCCAAATGCCATCACATGGTATGCAAAGGTACTGATGAAGACAGTAATAAACGTCATTTTTAGCTTGTCTTGCTCAGTAATTGCCATTTGGTTATACCCTGCAAAGTAGTCCATAAACGAATAGATTTCCCTACCTGCTAGTTGATCCAAAATTTGGTCAATAAATGGCAACGGGTAGTAATCTTTAACAGTTTGATTATTCAACTCTCTAAAATCTACGCAAAGCCGAATCTGATTATTCTTCTTCTTTCTGATCACAACTGGTGAGCACCATTCAGTGTGCTAAACAGGGAAGATGAAACCCGCTTTCCGCAACTTTTGTAGTTTCTTGAACAACCCATCCCTTAATTTAAAAGGCATACGCCTTACTTTCTGACGTACAGGGAAGGTACCTTCCTTTACAGGAATAGTATGCGCAGTTAGACTGGGAGAAATACCCCGAAGTTCGTCATATCTCCAAGAAAAGATGTCGTGAAAATCCTGAATCAGGGACACATAGTCCTCTCTCTCTTCCGAATTGAGCATTGAACCCAATTTGGTTGGCCGCAAATCATTAGGCGTACCAAGGTCCAGCTCAACAACATACACGTCTCTTATTCGATCATGAGGCTCTATCGGCTCATTCAAGGTTATCTGATAAATATCCTCTGTAGTGGACCCTTCCTTAGATCCATCACTCGATGACGTCTCACTATTAGATGAATCATCTACTATTTCTAGTTCAGTGGAGGATAAAGTAGCTCTCTCACTCTGAGGAGACTCAAGGTAAGCATCCACTATTACACGATGGGCACCTCGACCTAAAATCACTCAACCAGCGGGTATATCGACTTGACAGTCTGTTCGTAAAATCCAGGGCCTTCCTAGCAAAACTTGATAGCTAGGGCATCCTGCAAAAACCTTATCACCCTAAAGTCTAGATAGCATTCTACGCTTGCCACAGTAATGTGGAATTTAGTGATGCAACCTTCCAGTTGTCTTAGACTATCATCTGCCATCCTAAGAAGTGTGGAGCCGTGTTTTTGATTTTTGAGACCTAGCCATTCCATCAAGTCTGAACTTATGATATTGACGGAGGATCCAGTGTCCACGATAGCGTGCTCCACTAATATTCCATCCACATACGCTGGAACCCTAGGGCAATGCTTTTCAGCAAAACCAATCTTCGCCCACTCTAACTATGCCCAAAGGTTCTACTATATACCCGATATGCAGGATTTTCTTATCCTTGCGTACTCCTAGAGAAAGTTTAATCAATTGTAGGAGATTCACTTCTAGTTTGACTTTGCAAAGAGAACTTGCTAGGTCCAAGTCATGGTAATTATCCAAATTTCTCTTCTCACACCAAACCATTCTTTCCTTTGGTCGTTGGACCACCGGCTTAGTGCTTCTTTTTTAACTTTTGTCTTCTTTCTTGGCACCTCTCTATCCTTCTCACGATCTACTTTAGCGTCAACAGGTCTTAGAGGTCCACCTTCCATATCCGGATTCAAGACTCGCTTTTCCCTAGCATCCTGCTTAGGGTTTCCCTCGACAGGTTTTACAGTTCCTTTATCACCCTCTTTAATCTTTTTCCCTCTTGTTACGGCTCGTAGATTAGAAGTTTCTGCATCATTGACACGTACAGCCTCAATAAGGCTGACTCCACTACCATGAGGCAACTCCTCTACAACAGCCTTTCCTCGTTGCAGTATTTGTCTTGGTACCTCATCTTGCAGGAGATTATTCCCTTGTGTGCGATGGTTAACTGGACTAGGTTGTTTGCTTCCTTGTTGGAGAGAACTGATCTTACTCCAAGAGGTAGCAGCTAAGTGGCCAGAATTTCCGCAAATATCACATTTGACATTCGGACAATTCCTAGGGAAATGTTGGCCACCACACCACTTACAGCTGAATCTAAAGGGGCCACCCTCTTCAGGGCATCGATTCCCTATCAAATTATGTTGCTTCTTAAGGAAATTGACATCCAGAGATATTTGTCGATACTATTCAGAGATCATATCGGTGTAGTGCTTCATCATGTCCTTAACTTCACCAAGGACATTAGAGGCACTCGACTCGTAGCCGTGATTGTCAGTTTGTCGTCCCATGGGCCTAACCACTTGATTAGGGATTGACCGTTGAGCTACTGGAACAACATTAGGATTCATTATTTGGCCCTCACTATTTAGTGAGGCCACCTAACTAGCCATGGGCATAGTCATGCTAGGAGGAGCTGGTAACATGGGCAAATTCGGCATAATACCTCCTCTCCCATTCACGTTTGACATGGGATCCCCTTGACTCCCATTGGTCAAGGCCAAGTTGTTACCATTCCAATTTATCATTGCTGCATAAGCTGCTTGCAAGTGCGACTCTACTTCTTCTTCTTGGGTAATAGCAGTGTCAATGTCAGCCAAAGCAACACTACTTAGCTGCACCTAGATATTAAAATCCAATCCATGTAGGAAATATTGTAATTGGGCAACCGCTGGAATGGGGATATAAGTATTTAGTTTACGAAGAACTTGCTTTAATTTCTTGGCATAGGCCTAGACATTCTCATTTGGTTCTTGGTGTGTTACATTCAAGACACGCAACCAATATTGTCCACCCTTCTTAGGGGCAAACTCTCTGTGGAAAGCCGTAAAGAGCTGGGCACTGCTAGTTATGGTTCCGTCTTCGAGACCGTGGTACCATACTGCTGCTCTTCCTTTTAACGCCATGTTAAAGAACATCATTAGGTGTCCTCCATCTTGGATTTGATAATTGAACATGAGTGTTTGAAACTCCTTAATGTGGAGTTCTCCATCTTCTTATGCTAACCCATGGAAAATGGACAACGATGCTCCTAATGCCGGAAAATCCGGTGTCCGTGCTGGAATTGCGATAGGTTGTGCCATGGCTACAACCGGATTGACAACAGGAGTTTGTGTAGGTAAAACTACACTCCCATTTATTATGGGTTGATAAACTACTAGAAGTAGGGAAGTACTAAGACTTCCACTTGCACTTGAATAGCTAATTGTAACACTTAAGTTACTAGAACCATTGCCTCTTACGCACAACGGGCTGCTCCTTTGAGGAGAATAATGACTTATGATCTCCAACCGCCATCTAGCCCTCTAGCACGTTCTGCTTTTTGTATTTCAGCTTGACGGTCCTTGTCAAGGACATAAACCAACTATTTGGTCCCTAGAAACCCTAGATTTGAGAACCACCACTTGTTGGCGGCTCCCAGCAAATGCACCACTGATGGGACATAAAATGGGCCGGCACTGGCTAAGGCACTAGCCGGACCTCATGCCCTCAACAGACAACCCCACCACACAGCCTCGCGGACCAGGAGCATTTTTCGAGGGATACACTATCTTAAACACTAATTATTGCGCGTTTATAGTTTGTAGTTCGAAAGATATTCCCTTTCCTCGTCTCCTCAGAGGGAGATTATACATATATCAGAAATGAATGCCACATATCGCAGACACAAGGGCACCCCACCGGCTGATTGCCATGGCCCTACCGCATCTCTCCTACATCTTAGGGATTGGCCCCTCGATGGCGTTGCTTCCACACTTAGACACATTCAAAACAAACTCCCCTTTTAGTACCAATATATGTAACGTTCTAGGGATGCACTTATCCTAATTTATCCATCCCCTTTTTGCCCACCATCTAGACCTACAACCAGGTTACTCACTCTCTCTACGTGGGTCAAGTCCTAAAGAAACCAAGTGCCATGCATCCATGAGCTTGTAATTGATACCATTTAATGATGCTTAATGCAAATTTGTATATGATTAAGTGCTCAAACAATTGGAAAATAGCCTCGTGCATTGTGCAAATCCATTCTTTTCATGTTTCCATACACTAACGCCTAATTGCTGCGATGAGAGAAGACACCGAGCCTTACACTTGTGCTGTACTTCCCTTTATTTAACTTAACGTCATCCTATATGCATAATTCATCAAATACGTCAGATTTTATAACATGTTTCAACACTCAAACTCTCCTTTATCCCTACCGTTTAAGGTTTTGCCTCGTTGCATAGGTAAAGGGGTGATTTCATGTGTATTTCGCACAAAATAAGTCGTAAATACTCACAAAAACATATAAATGGGGATAACCTGAGGCAAACCCTCATGCTTTATCCTCATTATACACCCACATACACATCCATAATTTTCCATAATTTTTTTCGTCCGTTTCCTAAATTTTCCCCTTTTAAAGAGAAAATTTTCTCATTTTTTCTTATTTTTTCTATTTATTATCAATAAAAATGGAAGAAAATTGTGGCTCTCGAGCCCTTAAACAGCAATCATGTAGATTTTATTAGTGTTTTGTTTCATGCTTTTCCGATTTTAAGCCCAAAAACCCCATTTTTACTCTAAAAACCATGCTTTTCGAGTTTTTCCCATTTATTTTCCACATTTTAAGTGTATATTTTCTGATTTTTTTATTATGAAAGACTAAACCTAGTAGCAAATAACATGTCCATCAATTTTCAGCCCATATGAACATTGCTAACCTCATCAACTTGTGAAAAAGAGCTATTTTCTTTGTAAAAATGTCATTACCGTGTATTTTTCATTATTTTGGGTTTTGAAACTTGTTGCGGGTCTACAAATTAGGGCCCGTTTGATGCTCAACCCGTCTCCATAGTGCAATCTTCAGCCCACCTTCGATTGGGAAGCAATCCGGTACCATGCCGGACGAGCATTCATCAACCGGGCTTCATTCTTCTTCACATGCAAGAACTGCCCCTTGCAGGAGAGAGAAGGAGGAGAGAGAAATACTGAAATTTAATTTCTTGAAGCAGGCAGCCATTTGAGGAGCAGACTGGAGCAATGGAGGGCAAAGATCAAGAGTATCTAAGGCATGTAATCGGTTGGGGGGGTTGCTTTCAGCCCCCATCTGTCATTTTCCTTCAAAATTGATGGCACCTTCTTCCCTTCTCACAGGCGGTGAAAAAACCAGTCTCCCCCCCCCACCAATTCTCACAAAAAATTTGGGGAGTCCCCCAAAGGTCATAACCTTTGGCATCTTTAAAGTCCCATTCACACTTCCTTTGGACCTTGGCCTCCGAGGAACTCCCTCTTCCGCGTCCGGTGTCCGAATTACGATCTGAAAAATTTTGGGCATTCATCTTGAAATCCCCCACTGTTGGGCATCTCCCAAGGTCTTGTCTAACATACCAAAAAATTATGAAAATTCACAAAGTGTCGTCAAGTGGGTCTTTTAAGCCTTTTCTAGGCATTGCCGCTTAAAATCGTACTAATTGCACCGTTGCCTTCGACGAAGTCTATTTTTTCCCTGAAATTCGTAATTTTTGGCTATTTTTAAGCACTTCTTGGCATCAAAACTTATATGTCAAGGCTACTCAAGGGTTATGCACATAGAGGATGCATGCATGGGAAAGATTATATAAAATATGCATCGATGGTACACAAATTAAACTTGCATTAAAGTCTTGCTAATATCCCAAACTATTAGTTTATTGGGATCTCAAAGTTGTGCATAGCTAGTACAAACAACAATCATTAGGATTAAAACTATGATGCCTTGAGATCCACTGATAGAGACTATGTTTATCGAGGTTGGGCTAGATGCAACAACAACTCTAGGGCAAGCAAAGAGCTCAAGGGTTAGGAAACCCTAGGACTATTCTCTACGGGCAGAGTGGTATAGCAATGCATCCCTTTTGTTTCCCATTCTCTTTGAACCAGGTGCAGTATGGATCTACTTAGAATTGGGTATCTATGCGTAAAGTAGGATGTCCAAAACCCGATGTTAGAATATTGTTAGGAGACCTTGATCACCAGGAACCCAAATTTTAAGTCGATCCTAGTGGATTCTACTGCACGAACGTTTTGTTGCAAGGCAGACTCGGGAAACCGTAGGTGACAAACCCCTAACATTCTATGGGAGTGCCGGATAGCAATGCTTAGATTCGTTTCTCGATGGACTGCTAAAATGTACTTGGATAGGGCACGTTATAGTTGGTATCAGAGCAAACCTTGTAATAATATGGGATTGATTTATGTATGGTCTATAATTATAACCTAAACAAAATAACCTAAGTGATATGGCTAGATTGTTCAGGCACCTTTTGCACCCAGGAATGCTGACATGCAAGAGAAGAAATTCCCTCTCAAGCAAATTAAGGCACCTGAGTTTGATGGAAAAGGGATAGAAGTCGCAGGAGAGGTGGAGATATGGATTGAGTCAATGGATGATTACTTCTCTTCTTCTTCAGGAACCGCCTCTACCAATCAAGAAATGATAGCCAAATTAAAGTTACTTGGCTAGGCTCGGATATGATGGAAGCAATGGTGCAAAGATCAAGGTGTTTCTGAAGCTGCTGTCACGTGGGCTCAACTAAAAGATGTTGTACACAGACCATACCTTCTGCCAACTTACCAGACATTGAGGATGAATGAATTCTTCAAGCTCAAGCAGCTGGAATTAACCTTGGAAGCCTACTACTCAAAGTCTATAACCCTACTAAAATATGCGCCACCTATGGATTCTATGCAGCAAGTATTCAAGTTTTGCCATGGCCTAAACACTCCTCTGAATTACCGTCTTGAAGCAGTGCATCTAATAGACTTGCAAGATGCATTACTTCGAGAAAAGTTAATTGTATAGAACAATCATCAATGAATGTGACAAAGTAAGAACTGCCTCCAAGAGATACATTTTTTGTAGGCCCCCAAATGTCTGTATGCACAACATCAAGGATATTTCTGCTTACATCTTTGTCATGTGAAAAGGGTTGTCTTGCCTGCTTACCAAACTGACATGCTTCGCATACCTTATGAAATTCTGCAACTCTAAATGTAGGCAAACCTATAACCAACCCTTTGGACTGCATTAATTTCAACCTTTGTACATTTGCATATCCAATGCGTTTGTGCCAAATTTCAATATCTACAACAACACCTTTTCCTTTAGCATACATAGCAGCATTCATAGTAGGAATTCCAGCATCCAGAGTAAACATACGTCCCATGCAAGGACAAGGGAACTTTTCCAATGTGTGAGATTGGGTGGCATGAATCATCACCCGTCTGCACATAACCTGCATTTTGCAAATCCTACATCTCTCCAAACCATTTTGCATGGTTGGTCACACCTGAATCAACATATCAAACATCATCATGTGTTCCCTTTCCTGTAATAGCATTCAGCATATGCTGCATAACAAACAGACGTTCATTTTTGTCTTCATTCTGTCGTGAAGATGATGCATAGTTTTCTTGCTACAACTTACCATTGCGAATATCATCTTTCTTAGCATAACATTGGGCAGCAATATGACATGTTTTGCCATAGTAGTGACACAATACCAAAGTTGTTAGAACCTCTGTTTTGCCATCCAGATCTTCCTCTAAAGCTCCCCCTGCCTCTAAAGTTACCACGACCTCCTGAAACCTGCGTATCGCCAAATTGCTGATTCAATCTGTTTTGCTGGTTGTCACTACCACATTCTGTACCACGGCCTCTTGAAGAGAACCTGCCACGTCCCCTTCCTGAATTGGAGTAGAAATCTTGGACCTGTTCAACACTTCTTTCAGATGTCTCACTCTGCATGTTGATCTCTTCAGTGATCATAAAGGAGACCAACTCATCGAAATCTTGAAATGGCTTTCTAACATATATGGAAGTTACAAAAGACTTCCAAGCCTTTTCATTGTTAAGTCCACCCAAGGTAGATGATACCAAATCATCATCATCGGGCATTGCATCAATCACTGCCAAGGCATCTGCAATGCTCCTTACCTTCAGTGCATACTCATTGATAGACATATTCCCTTTCTTCAATGTATTCAACTCTATGAATTCTCTGCATTTCTAATATGTCCCAGCATATTATTGTCAATTACTGCAGACAACCAATACATAACCTTTTTGTCTTTTGCATTCCATTCCTTCCATGCCTTTGTCTCTTCTGTAGTTGGATGATCACTCACCTCCGGCTCCTTTTCTTCACCTGAAACAAACTCGTAGAGGCATTTTCCAATAAGGAAGTTCGTGACACGAAACTTCCATGAAGGGTAGTTGTTCTTGTCGAGCTTCTCAATGATGGGGTTTCCATTGTTCTCTGCCATTATAACAAAACTAATACCAAATAGCAAGTAAATCTTCTGCAACCCTCGACTTGTAGTGCACAACAATATACCAAATAGCCTTTTTTACTGTCTGCTCAACAATACATGCAATCTGCAACCAGTTTGCAGATAAACCTTCTGTTTATTCGCTGATAAACACCTTTGAACTTACAGATCTGAAATCTGTAACCTATGCATCCACTTTCGGTCAATACAGCCGAAGTCACAGTGTACCCTGAAACTGCTATCCGCAACCTTGCAGCTCTAAAACGGGGCCTGAAACGGCCTTAGATGCCCAAAATAACTGCGGGACTGCCCTAAAGGGCTTATCTACAGAATACACAGTGCTCTTCGCGCACACCAAATGGTGCGCAGATCGGATGATGTACGCTCGCGTAGTGAATGCTAGAAGGTCCCCAAGAACAATAGAACTCTACTTTTTTGCACAAATTACAAGGTAAAAAGCATGAACGACAAGAGCAAGAGACCAATTGGGTGCAATCTCCCCCCATGCCTTGTGTGAGCGCTCCACAAAGCATGTATTTTATGTATTATTCATCTTCAAGCTCAAATAATAGCCCAAATTACAAAATAGCAAGCTTTTAGCTTTTGAGTTTGCTTTAACACAAAAATAGGAATAAAGCTAATGGACAGTGCCCAAAGAGTCTGGCACGCCCAATACAATGTCCGAATAGTAATAACATAATCGTGCGCCCATGCGCATACAAAATAATAATAAATAATCGATGCCTCAATAAATAGGCATGACAAGATATAGGCGTGGCGCCTATCAAAATATAATCCATAAATCGAATACTCGCTATCCTCCAATGCTTTCCTCCACCACTGCTGCTATCTCTACACATCAACTGAAGCATTCACAATCGTTAGTAAAATAATACAATTAAACTGACAAAAGTGAATACCTAGCAGTCTTCAGCTACATAAATGAATCAACTGGTTAGAAATAAATCCTAACCTTAATTTATTACGAGTGCGCACTCTAAACTCATAAACGTTTATTAATTTAATATGCATTTTGCAGAATCACCCGCTATGGAATCACCCATGTACACACTAAATTAATGAAACGCCCGAAAAGGATAGGCGTCCCCATCAATTTCTCACACAAAGAATCCACTTTGTGTATGAGCCCCGGTCATCAAAGTTTACGGAATCCACCGTAAAACCTCATGGAATCCACCGTGGCACGGAATCCACCGTGAAATATGCCTCCTGGCATCATACCCCTGGGGTGGGATAGCAATTGACCTCAATTGCTATTAGCTCAATGTGGAGCTAACAGAGTGGGGAAAGCATTTAAGTCTCTAGCGTGCATCCATTGTGCTTCCTCTACAGGATGGTTCTTAAATTTAACTAGATATCTAGAATATCTTCGGCCAATTCTAGTGGTCATAAAGTCAGTGTCTATGATAGCTTCTGGTTCAAGTATTTCAGTCTCTTCCTCTAACAAAGGTGGGTTTTCATAAACAGGGTGTACAGGTAATTGGCCTCTAAATGGTCTTAACAAACTAATGTGAAATGTGTTGTGAATTTTCCAATGAGGTGGTAATTCTAACTTGAATGCATTGTCACTAATTTTGTGAATGATCCTAAATGGTCCATAGAATCTAGGGGCTAATTTCACAACTGGGTGTCTATCTACACTTTGTAGTCTATGTTTTTCTATTCTCAACCAAACATAGTCATCAACTTTGAAATTCATTGCTTGTCTTTTCTTATTGGCTTGTTTGGTATATGATTGCTGGGCTTTAGCAATCATGTCTTTAACCTCATCAAAAATAGTATTATGCATACTAGCAATATCATCAGCACTCTGAATTCTATTTGACAAAGATGCAACAGGTGTAGATAATCTATATCCATAAATCACTTCAAATGGTACTTTCTTTGTAGATGTCTGTGGTGTATTGTTATATGCAAACTGTAATAAATGCAAATGTGTGTCCCATATCTGAGGTTTAGAAATAGTATATGCACGTAAGAGATCTAGAATAGTGCTATTAGTGGCTTCTGTTTGTCCATTAGTTTCAGGATGAAATGCAAATGAGAAATCAATATTTGTGCCTAGGTTAGCAAACAGAGTAATCCAAAAGTTGTTACAAAATCTAGAATCACGGTCTGAAATAATAACTTTTGGCAATCCATGGTTAGTGAAAACAGTTTTCAAGAACAATTGTGCTGCCTGTGATGCTGTTAAAGTTTTCTTACATGGAATGAATATATGCTTGTTTACTAAATCTATCTACTACTGTCCAAATCATATCGTGGTTAGATTTAGTATTAGGTAAACCAGTAATAAAATCCATAGAAATTTGTTCCCAAGGTTTAGATGGAATAGACAAAGGCATAAGTAATCCATACTGTTTACCATGATGTCTCTTAACTCTTTGACAAATCAAACATTCAGAAACAAAGTTAGATACATCAGTGTCCATATGCGGCCAATAAAAATCTTCAGTCAATGTACGTAAAGTAGATATGATACCTCTATGACCTTGATATGGGGGACAATGAATTTCATTTAAAACAAAAGATCGAAATGGAATTGTAACACACAATCTCTTTTCATAAAACATAAATCCATCATTATATGACAATGAATCAATATGAATGAAGTTATTTTGAACTAATTTATTCCAATCAGCATGAAAAGTAATATCCTGATGATAAGTATCTTTCATAGCAATCAAAGAATCAAAAGATATAAGAGAAATGTTATGAATTGCAGGTCTTCTACTTAATGCATCAGCCACTACATTTTCTTTACCGAGTTGGTATTGAATGATAGGATGAAAACTTTGAATAAAGGATGCCCATTTGCTATGTCGGTCAGAGATTTGGGGTTGGCTAAGTAAATGTCTAATACTTTGCTGATCGGTCTTAATCATAAATTCTGAACCCATTAAGTAGTGTTTCCACTGTCTTAATGCTTGTACAACAGCTAATAGTTCTTTGTCATATGTGGAATATTTCAGTTCAGAGGGTTTCAGCTTACAACTAGAATAGGCTATGGGATGGTTATCCTGCATAAGTACAGCTCCTATTCCTGATCCACTAGCATCGGTCACTACTAGAAAGAATGGTCTATTAAAATCAGGCAAGTGTAGGACAGGGGCATGGGTTAATGTATGTTTCAATAAGTCAAAGGATTTTTGTTGATTTTCAAGCCAATGATAGACAATTCCTTTCTTCAGAAGTTTAGTCAGTGGTAAAGCAAGTAATGAAAAATTACGTACAAACTTCCTATAGAAACTAGCAAGACCAAGGAATGAGCGTAACTCATGCACGTTTTTAGGTACAGGCCAATTCAATATTGCATCTATTTTCTTAGGATCAACTTTAATTCCATCAGATGATACAATATGACCTAAATACTCAATTTCTGTTTTAAAGAATTCACTCTTGTCAGGGTTTGCATACAGTTGATTATCTTTTAATAATTGGAAAACCAATGACAAATGCTCATAATGTTCCTTCTCATTTTGACTAAACACCAAAATATCATCAAAGAAGACAATTACACAATACTGATATTTCAAAAATATACGGTTCATCATTCTACTAAACGTAGCAGGTGCATTAGTCAATCCAAATGGCATCACTAAAAATTCGTAATGACCAAACTGTGTCCTAAATGCAGTCTTGAATATGTCTGACGTATCTAGTCTCACCTGATGATAACCAGACTTAAGGTCTATTTTACTAAATATAGCAGATCCTTGTAGTTTGTCCATAAGGTCATCAACTCTAAGAATGGGATACCTATTCTTTACAGTGATCTTATTTAAAGCTCGATAGTCAATGCACATACGATAGGTATTATTCTTTTTCTTGACTAACAGAACAGGTGCACCAAATGGAGAACTACTAGGTCTAATCAATTCTCTATTTAGTAATTTCTCAGCTTGACTCTGAATTTCTTTTTGCTCTATTTGGTTATGCCTATATGGTGCTTTGCAAGGTGGTTGTGTGCCAGGAATCAAATCTATCTTATGGTCTTCTGGACGTGAAGGAGGTAAACCAGGTGGTAGGTCTTCGGCAAAACAGTCCTTAAAATGTGCAAGAAATTCTTTATGCCTAGGGTGCATATGATTTTCTTTTACTTGCAGTTCATTCATCCAAATGAGATAAGATTTACTACTCTTGCGTAATGCACGTTTAGCTTGAGTATGCGAAAGCAGTGGAAAAACATTAGATGCATGCATACCATATAATGTAATAGATTTTCCTTGAAAATTAATATTCATTGAATGTGTGGAATAATCTATATCGGGGTTATGCTGGTGACACCAAGGCATACCTAAAATAATGTCACTCGACTATAATAGAACAACTAGGAAATTTCTTCTTTCAGTGTATTGAACAATTTGAATCTCTAAGTCATGCACTTCCTGTGTACCATTATACCTAGTGCCTAAGAATGCTACTTTGATGCGATAATGCGTAGGTACAATCTGTAACTTCAATTCCTTTACTAATTTTGCTGAAATAAAATCATGAGTACTACCGTCATCATGCAAAATAATCTTTTCCTTTCCATGCACCAAACATTTCATAGTCAATAAAGAATGTGGAGTTGGCATACCTGGTAAAGTATCCGAAGTAGTAGTAGTGTCGTTCTCATCTTCTGTGAAATCAGGCATATCTTTATGTTCGTCTTTGTCCATTGCTCCAAGGTAGTTGATATGGGCAGGTGGCTTCTTCGAATGGCAATTTGCTGCTAGATGTCCAGGCTAGAGGCATTTATAGCATACTATTGGCTTGGCTTTGGTTACATTGTTTGCAATGGCAGGAAGTCTAGGGACATTAGGGTTTGGTTGTGGAATAGGCTTGGAATTTTGATTGACATTGGATGGTAATGCAGGTGGTTTTGCCCAATTTTTACGGAAAGATGATGAAGAGAAACGACCTGGATTAAATCTTCTAAAATTGGAATTGAATTGCTTAGATCCATAGTTACCATTGGCTTGGAATTGCTGTGGACGTCTATCTCTACCTCGCAGCTTGTCTTCAGTGTCGTGAGCTAGTGAAATGGCGTCTTCAAGAGTAGCAGGCTTGAACATGTTAACTTCAGCGTACTAGTGCCCAAGAAGTCCAGACATATACTTGCGCTTGTGTGTCGCTTCAGGTACGTCTTCAAGCATGCGTAGCTGGAGTAGTGCATTCCAAAAACGCTCTGTACTGAGGAATAGGCTCATGATCCCGTTGCTGAAGAAGATCCCATTGCTTAATAGCTTTCTCATGAAATTGTGGAGGAAGGAAATTCTGCATGAACTTCTTCTTGAAATTCTCCCAGGTAGCAGGACAATCTATACCCTTGCATACTACAGTCCACCAAAGAGATGCTCTGTCCACTAAATGATTAGTGACACACTTGATTTTATCTTTTTCTGCATAGGTTTCCTCATGAAAGTAGTCGTCAAACTGACTAATGAATGCTAGAATAATTTTTCCTTCTCATATGCCATTGAAAGTATGGAATTTGAAACTTCTTTTACTTATCTTTGATTCCTTGCGGATGGTTTGATCTTCGAGAGTTGCGTCGATGGTACGTTGGATAAGATCTTCAGCTTGAGGTTCTTCTTTGTCAGTAGGCGCTCTTTGTAAATTTTCGAGATGAACTTGCAATGCTTGCCTAGCCCTTCATTCTTCATCCAATTGTATCATGATTAAGTCCAGCTTTTGCTCCATCGTAGGTTCAGGTAGGTCGCCTTCAGCCATAAGATCATCCATATGTGGTTCGTCATCCTGCAAAACTCAAAAGACCTTTCTCACTCAAAATCAAGTTAGCGGGATGAGCATAGCTCAAGTTCGGGAATATAAGGCTTATGTGTTTTTGGGTATGGCTTTCACAATCTTCGAAAAATCTACGTTTTATCCTTCTTCGTATGCTGAAAATGCTTCCGCAAACCTGCGTATGGGTAGAGTACCTTCCAATGAACAACTTTGCAGTTCGGAGTTTCTGCGCAGGAACAGCCCTTCTATGAGTTTTGGACAGAAGTCAGTTTTGACTCCAATTGACTTGTTTGACTTGCAGAGTTGCAGACTTATGTGACTTGCAGAGTTGCAGACTTGCATAACTTAGTCGATCTATGGAACTTGTAGTACTTCAACTTGATAGACTTGCCAAATCTGACTGACTATGTGTGACCTGGAGTTTGTGAGGACCTGACTGATTAATGAGCTTAAGTAATTAAGCTTAGGGGGGGCTTAAAAATCAACAAACGGCGCAATTCGTGGGGGGGGGGGGGGCGTTTTTGCTGCCGGCGGAAAATTCGGAGATCTCCTCTTGTTCCGACGTGACGAATTTGAAGCTTTTAAGCTTCTTAAAGCTTATAAGCTTTAATACTAGGCTTATTAAAAGACAAAGCTTTTAAGCTTATGAGTTATGGAGTTTTATCTCACTGGTTTTTGACGACTTGTATGTGAGGATGCAGGAGTGGTCCTCCGCCTCTGCAGACCGGTCCTTCACGATCCGATGATGGAAACAGGAGTTCTTGATCGCCAGAAGTCTGCTTGTATCGACGGTTCGCGACTAGATTGACCGTAGAGCCCGATCGTTCCAGGAGCTCCGCCTTCGCACGAGATGGGTAGCGATTGGAAGCTCTTAATCTCAGCTTCACTCTGATACCACTGGTGCGCAGATCGGATGTTGTATGCTCGCGTAGTGAATGTCGGAAGGTCCCCAAGAACAATAGAACTTTACTTTTTTGCACAAATTACAAGCTAAAAAGCATGAACGACAAGAGCAAGAGACCAATTGGGTGCAATCTCCCCCCATGCCTTGTGTGAGTGCTCCACAAAGCATGTATTTTATGTATTATTCATCTTCGAGCTCAAATAATAGCCCAAATTACAAAATAGCAAGCTTTTAGCTTTTGAGTTTGCTTTAACACAAAAATAGGAATAAAGCTAATTCGACGGTGCCCAAAGAGTCTGGCACGCCCAATACAATGTCCAAATAGTAATAACATAATCGTGGGCCCATGCGCATATAAAATAATAATAAATAATCGATGCCTCAATAAATAGGCATGACAAAATATAGGCGTGGCGCCTATCAAAATATAATCCATAAATCGAATACTCGCTATCCTCCAATGCTTTCCTCCGCCACTGTTGCTATCTCTACACATCAACTGAAGCATTCACAATCGTTAGTAAAATAATACAATTAAACTGACAAAAGTGAATACCTAGCAGTCTTCAGCTACATAAATAAATCAACTAGTTAGAAATAAATCCTAGCCTTAATTTATTACGAGTGTGTACTCTAAACTCATAAACGTTTATTAATTTAATATGCATTTTGCGGAATCACCCGCTATGGAATCACCCATGTACACACTAAATTAATGAAACGCCCGAAAAGAACAGGCGTCCCCATCAACTTCTCGCACAAAGAATCCACTTTGTGTATGAGCCCCGGTCATCAAATATGCCTCCTGGCATCATAGCGCTCCACAAAGCATGTATTTTATATATTATTCATCTTCAAGTGCAAATAATGGCCAAAATTACAAAATAGCAAGCTTTTAGCTTTTGAGTTTGCTTTAACACAAAAATAGGAATAAAGCTAATGGACGGTGCCCAAAGAGTCTGGCACGCCCAATACAATGTCCAAATAGTAATAACATAATCGTGCGCCCATGCGCATACAAAATAATAATAAATAATCGATGCCTCAATAAATAGGCATGACAAAATATAGGCATGGCGCCTATCAAAATATAATCCATAAATCGAATACTCTCTATCCTCCAATGCTTTCCTCCGCCACTGTTGCTATCTCTACACATCAACTCAAGCATTCACAATCGTTAGTAAAATAATACAATTAAACCGACAAAAGTGAATACCTAGCAGTCTTCAGCTACATAAATAAATCAACTAGTTAGAAATAAATCCTAACCTTAATTTATTACGAGTGTGCACTCTAAACTCATAAACGTTTATTAATTTAATATGCATTTTGCGGAATCACCCGCTATGGAATCACCCATGTACACACTAAATTAATGAAACGCCCGAAAAGAACAGGCATCCCCATCAACTTCTCGCACAAAGAATCCACTTTGTGTATGAGCCCCGGTCATCAAAGTTTATGGAATCCACCGTAAAACCTCACGGAATCCACCGTGACACGGAATCCACCGTGAAATATGCCTCCTGGCATCATAGCGCTCCACAAAGCATGTATTTTATATATTATTCATCTTCAAGTGCAAATAATAGCCAAAATTACAAAATAGCAAGCTTTTAGCTTTTGAGTTTGCTTTAACACAAAAATAGGAATAAAGCTAATGGACGGTGCCCAAAGAGTCTGGCACGCCCAATACAATGTCCAAATAGTAATAACATAATCGTGCGCCCATGCGCATACAAAATAATAATAAATAATCGATGCCTCAATAAATAGGCATGACAAAATATAGGCATGGCGCCTATCAAAATATAATCCATAAATCGAATACTCTCTATCCTCCAATGCTTTCCTCCGCCACTGCTGCTATCTCTACACATCAACTGAAGCATTCACAATCGTTAGTAAAATAATACAATTAATCCGACAAAAGTGAATACCTAGCAGTCTTCAGCTACATAAATAAATCAACTAGTTAGAAATAAATCCTAACCTTAATTTATTACGAGTGCGCACTCTAAACTCATAAACGTTTATTAATTTAATATGCATTTTGCGGAATCACCCGCTATGGAATCACCCATGTACACACTAAATTAATGAAACGCCCGAAAAGGACAGGCGTCCCCATCAACTTCTCGCACAAAGAATCCACTTTGTGTATGAGCCCCGGTCATCAAAATTTACGGAATCCACTGTAAAACCTCACGGAATCCACCGTGGCACGGAATCCACCGTGAAATATGCCTCCTGGCATCATAGCGCTCCACAAAGCATGTATTTTATGTATTATTCATCTTCAAGCGCAAATAATAGCCCAAATTACAAAATAGCAAGGTTTTAGCTTTTGAGTTTGCTTTAACACAAAAATAGGAATAAAGCTAATGGACGGTGCCCAAAGAGTCTGGCACGCCCAATACAATGTCCAAATAGTAATAACATAATTGTGCGCCCATGCGCATACAAAATAATAATAAATAATCGATGCCTCAATAAATAGGCATGAAAAAATATAGGTGTGGCCCCTATCAAAATATAATCCATAAATCGAATACTCGCTATCCTCCAATGCTTTCCTCCGCCACTGCTGCTATCTCTACACATCAACTGAAGCATTCACAATCGTTAGTAAAATAATACAATTAAACCGACAAAAGTGAATACCTAGCAGTCTTCAGCTACATAAATAAATCAACTGGTTAGAAATAAATCCTAACCTTAATTTATTACGAGTGCGCACTCTAAACTCATAAACGTTTATTAATTTAATATGCATTTTGCGGAATCACCCGCTATGGAATCACCCATGTACACACTAAATTAATGAAACGCCCGAAAAGGATAGGCGTTCCCATCAACTTCTTGCACAAAGAATCCACTTTGTGTATGAGCCCCGGTCATCAAAGTTTACGGAATCCACCATAAAACCTCACGGAATCCACCGTGGCACGGAAGCCACCGTGAAATATGCCTCCTGGCATCATAGCGCTCCACAAAGCATGTATTTTATGTATTATTCATCTTCAAGCGCAACTAATAGCCCAAATTACAAAATAGCAAGCTTTTAGCTTTTGAGTTTGCTTTAACACAAAAATAGGAATAAAGCTAATGGAGGTGCCCAAAGAGTCTTGCATGCCCAATACAATGTCCAAATAGTAATAACATAATCGTGCGCCCATGCGCATACAAAATAATAATAAATAATCGATGCCTCAATAAATAGACATGACAAAATATAGGCGTGGCACCTATCAAAATATAATCCATAAATCGAATACTCGCTATCCTCCAATGCTTTTCTCCGCCACTGCTGCTATCTCTACACATCAACTGAAGCATTCACAATCGTTAGTAAAATAATACAATTAAACCGACAAAAGTGAATACCTAGCAGTCTTCAGCTACATAAATAAATCAACTGGTTAGAAGTAAATTCTAACCTTAATTTATTACGAATGCGCACTCTAAACTCATAAATGTTTATTAATTTAATATGCATTTTGCGGAATCACCCGCTATGGAATCACCCATGTACACACTAAATTAATGAAACGCCCGAAAAGGACAGGCGTCCCCATCAACTTCTCGCACAAAGAATCCACTTTGTGTATGAGCCCCGGTCATCAAAGTTTACGGAATCCACCGTAAAACCTCACGGAATCCACCGTGGCACGGAATCCACCGTGAAATATGCCTCCTAGCATCATAGCGCTCCACAAAGCATGTATTTTATGTATTATTCATCTTCAAGCGCAAATAATAGCCCAAATTACAAAATAGCAAGATTTTAGCTTTTGAGTTTGCTTTAACACAAAAATAGGGATAAAACTAATGGACGGTGCCCAAAGAGTCTGGCACGCCCAATACAATGTCCAAATAGTAATAACATAATCGTGTGCCCATGCGCATATAAAATAATAATAAATAATCGATGCCTCAATAAATAGACATGACAAAATATAGGCGTGGCGCCTATCAAAATATAATCCATAAATCGAATACTCGCTATCCTCCAATGCTTTCCTCCGCCACTGCTGCTATCTCTACACATCAACTGAAGCATTCACAATCGTTAGTAAAATAATACAATTAAACCGACAAAAGTGAATACCTAGCAGTCTTCAGCTACATAAATAAATCAACTGGTTAGAAATAAATCCTAACCTTAATTTATTACGAGTGCGCACTCTAAACTCATAAACGTTTATTAATTTAATATGTATTTTGTGGAATCTCCCGCTATGGAATCACCCATGTACACACTAAATTAATGAAACACCCGAAAAGGACAGGCGTCCCCATCAACTTCTCGCACAAAGAATCCACTTTGTGTATGAGCCCCAGTCATCAAAGTTTACGGAATCCACCATAAAACCTCACGGAATCCACTGTGGCACGGAATCCACCGTGAAATATGCCTCCTAGCATCATAGCGCTCCACAAAGCATGTATTTTATGTATTATTCATCTTCAAGCGCAAATAATAGCCCAAATTACAAAATAGCAAGCTTTTAGCTTTTGAGTTTGCTTTAACACAAAAATAGGAATAAATCTAATGGACGGTGCCCAAAGAGTCTGGCACGCCCAATACAATGTCCAAATAGTAATAACATAATCGTGCGCCCATGCGCATACAAAATAATAATAAATAATCGATGCCTCAATAAATAGGCATGACAAAATATAGGCGTGGGGTCTATCAAAATATAATCCATAAATCGAATACTCGCTATCCTCCAATGCTTTCCTCCGCCACTGCTGCTATCTCTACACATCAACTGAAGCATTCACAATCGTTAGTAAAATAATACAATTAAATCGACAAAAGTGAATACCTAGCAGTCTTCAGCTACATAAATAAATTAACTGGTTAGAAACAAATCCTAACCTTAATTTATTACGAGTGTGCACTCTAAACTCATAAACGTTTATTAATTTAATATGCATTTTGCGGAATCACCCGCTATGGAATCACCCATGTACACACTAAATTAATGAAACGCCTGAAAAGGACAGGCGTCCCCATCAACTTCTCACACAAAGAATCCACTTTGTGTATGAGCCCCATTCATCAAAGTTTACGGAATCCATCGTAAAACCTCACGGAATCCACCGTGGCACAGAATCCACCGTGAAATATGCCTCCTGGCATCACCAAATCTCACTGCAATCTGAGATTTTTGCTCTGCCCTGCTTCCGATGCCTCCACAGGCACTATCCCAAAGAGAGAGTGGAAGAATGGGAGAGCTTCTTACCTGTTGCTTGCTTGCTCGAACCTTGCTTCTTCTCCTTTACTTCAGCCTTCAAAATCAGCCTCTCTTAGTGGCGCGGCTCTGATATCATGTCAATAATCACGTGGTGGGGGGACTTGCTCAAGATGCTGTGCCGAACACACCTTGAATGCACAAGGAGAAGCTCACTCAAGAGACAAGAAGAGAGATGGAGGCCAAAACGTTTTCTTGCTGGTTTCTTCTTCTTCTTCCACACACTTTACAATGTACACAAAGTATAGATAAGATACAACATAAAGGAAAGTGGCCTACTAAGTCAAACAATGCATAACTGATCACACTAGTCGACTGGCGCTATAACTATGCCAGCTGTAAATAGGTGTAACAACCTGAATATAATAAGTAATGAGTCAATGGCCATGTGAGGGTCATAATGACCACCGACATTCTAAGTGTAGATGTGTGGACCCATCTAACCAGGCGGTCCATTATCAATGTCCGCATGTGTTGAGCTTGTCATCTCAACAAAGACTAGCACAGTGGGTGCATGGTGGGTCCTAACCCATAGGCCCTAAGCCCATTAACGCTCGACTTCCCCAGTTTCTTCTAAGATGAGGACATCTCAAGTTTTCTAAGGGGGAGAGGATGTAACATCCCTACAGGGCATAGAAAGGCCCCTCCCTTTTTTGAAAAATAATAATGGAAATTCTTTTCTATCCCCCTTGTCATCGCCGGCAGGTGGCGAGGGGGGGATTGTGATGGAAAGAAAGGAAGAAGAATCTGATAATGATAGAGAATGATGATGTGAAGTAGACAATGCCGAACAAGGCTAAGGAAGTTGATGACCTGGTGGCGAGAGATGGAGATAGTGATAAAGGCGATGACAACATGGACAATAACCATGATGGGGAGGAGCACACATGTGCTATTTCCCCCCCCCCCCCTCCCTCAAACAACTATATAAGCCCCCTATCATAAGAGAAAAGGGAAGGAGGGGCCTTGACCTACTGCTAGCCATGAGGGTGAAAGAGAGAGAGAGAGAGAGAGAGAGAGAGAGAGAGAGAGAGAGAGAGAGAGAGAGAGAGAGAGAGAGAGAGGAGAGAGAGAGAGAGTAGTAGTAGTAGTAGTAGCAGTAGCAGTAGCAGTAGCAGTAGCAGTAGCAGTAGCAGTAGCAGTAGCAGTAGCAGTAGCAGTAGCAGTAGCAGTAGCAGTAGCAGTAGCAGTAGCAGTAGCAGTAGCAGTAGCAGTAGCAGTAGAGAGAGGGGGAGAGAGAGAAGAAGAGAGAGGAAGGGAGAGAGAGAGAAGAAGAGAGAAGAGGGAGAAGAGGAAAGAGGGAGAGAGAGAGAGGGAGAAGAAGAGAGAGGGAGAGAGAGAGGAGAAGAAGAGAAGAGGGAGAAGAAGAAGAGAAGAAGAAGAGAAGAGGAAGAAGAAGAACAAGAGAGAGAGGGAGAAATGAAATGATATATTAATGTCTACAAAAGGCCAAAATGACCTATGAGACCATGAGTTACAATCATGTGTATGATGGTACAACTGTTTGGGAAAATAATGTAGCACAAAGCAAAATAAGACCATGATGGTACAATCATGTGTATGATGGTACAACTGTTTGGGAAAAATATGTAGCACAAAGCAAAATAAGAAAGGTAACAAACATGGCTATGTGTAAACATAGAGCTCTATCTAGTAACAATGAGCTCCAAATGGTACAATCTCATGTGGGTATGGAGGGCCTAGCTCTAGCCTGAGAAATAATCCCCTGTATCCACCTATGAAGGTGTCGTCGGTGTCTATGTTGAGGCCTAGGACGTGTGGATCAGCTAAGCTGAATGGCTCAATCAATCAATACTCCTTGTCTCTGTGTGGACTATGGTGGTGGGAGAGGCTCTCAGGTGGACTGTGGCCGTAACTGTATTGAAGTTTTTTGAGTATCCTTTGCAAAGAAGTCTGTGAGCTGCCTCTGCGAAGGGCCTCAGTGTCCTAGAGCAGCTGTACTCCTGAGGCGCATGTCACGAAGTTGTCATATCTCAAGAAGAAAGAGGCCAAGTCATTGTTGATCGATAAAATCCATGATTCTGGATAGTGGTTTAAATCCATTTGAAACAACCACAGGCCTCATAATACGTTGGGTAGCGACATATATAATGCTCCTCTGTCTCTAGCTCTAATTGGCATATCAGGCATATGTGCTCCTCTGGTGGGATGGATCTATATCTGCCAGTCTCAATCTCTAGCTGATGTGAGGAGGTGCGCAACTGGCCAATAGTACATCTGATCGCATTGGAAAGGTGGGTGTCCATGTATCTCGGGTGAACAATGAATCCATAATCAGTAGTGTGAAGGAAATGCTCGTAGTAGAAAGCCATCTTTGTCCCTAGCTCCTGCCCTGGCATCAACCATGTCTGCCTAATATCCAACTGGGTAAGATCCATCCTGATGATCTTGCAAATCTCTAACCTACTCAAATTAAGAGATGGTGCATCAAAGGAGTACTGGAAGGGGGGTAACTTGTCCATGCTAAAGCCATGCAACTCAAACCAGGTCGACATCTGTGCATACCAACATGAAGTATCACCCTCTCTAGCAAGTTGACTGGAGGACTCAAGGACAACCGTGCATATCTGTGTTTGGGTAAGTCCCATAGGCTATGCATGTATGTGACCAATCGGGTGAGGGCCTCTACCACAATCAATGTAGCTGCTAGCTTGGCTCTGATGATCTCATGTGGCACTTGTCAAGATTGTGGGAGAGAAGGAAGGAGTCTCGCTTGAAGCTTTCTTGCTTGCACAATGGGGGAAGACACACAAGGGTGGAGGCTGAAAACAGTTTTCCTCTTCTTAGTTGTGTAAGCCAAAAGAACTCAAGTACAAAGAAATAGAAGAACCCTCTATATGGGTCTCAAACCAAACTCAACTAACTAAGGTGGCATACTAACTGAGCCACGAACTAGAGTAGATAAGGATAGCTATCATGTAGCTATTATTCATGGGCGGTGTACCAACCGCGTCTGCAACTGACAAGTCGGTGACATAAATACACAACGGTCACCCTGGCGTATCACGAGTGGAGCTCGATATCTCAACACTCCCCCTCGAGCTCAATCCCAATTCCTGCACACCAAGCAGGTCTCTGAACTTGCGCAGCTTCTCTGCGCCCAATGCCTTCGTAAATATGTCAGCTACCTGATCCTCTGTGCTGACATAAACTAGATCAATAAGACCTAGTAAAACCCTCTCTCGCACATAGTGATAATGCACCTCAATGTGCTTTGTTCTAGCATGATAGACTGGGTTATTTGCCAAGTGTATACTACTCATGTTGTCACAATAGATGACAACTGGTCCATCTGTAGACTGATGCATATCATAAAGTAGCTTATGCAACCAAGCTACCTCACATGCAGCCATTGCTGCACCCCTGTACTCAGCCTCTGTGCTCGACAAGGCAACTGTAGGCTGTTTCTTGCTGCTCCAAGTGACTGCAGCACTCCCAAAAGAGAACACATATCCACTGGTAGATCGTCTATCAGAAATACTACCAGCCCAATCAGCATCAGTGTATCCATGCAACTGTATCTGAACCCCAGTCTCATAAAATAGTCCATACTGCAATGTGGACTTCACATACCTGAGTATGCGTCTAGCCGCATCCAAATGTGGTTTCCTTGGAGCCTGCATAAACTGACTTACCAATCCAACAGCATAGCTCAAATCTGGCCTGGTAATAGTCATATAAATCAAACTTCCTACTATGCGTCTGTACATAGTAGGGTCTTCCAGAAGCTCACCTGCAACTGTGCTCAGCTTCACATTCTGCTCCAAAGGAACTGAAATAGGCTTACAGCCTGTCATCCCATACTTGGACAGCATGTCCAATCCATACTGCCTCTGCAAGAGCTGTATCCCACTTGGTGATCTAATCACTTCAATGCCCAAGAAATAACGCAGCTCTCCCAAATCCTTCATCTCAAACTTCTGCTTCAATAGCATTTTCACATGAAGGATATCTTCATCACTGTCACCTGTCATAATCAAATCATCAACATAAATGACAAGTAGCATAATACCTTTCTCTGTTTTTCTCACATAAAGTGAGAAATCTGCCTTGGAAATCTGAAAGCCAATAGTGACAAGATACTGTCCTATCTTGTCAGACCATGCTCTAGGTGCTTGCTTCAAGCCATACAAAGCTTTCTTCAACCTGCAAACAAACTCAGGATGAACAGCATGCACATAACCTGGTGGCTGCTCCATATAGACCTCTTCTTGCAAATCACCATGCAAGAAGGCATTCTTTACATCCATCTGATGTAAAGACCATCCCTTTGATGCAGCCATAGCAATGACTGCTCTTACGGTTGCCATTCTTGCAACTGGACTGAATGTTTCTTCATAGTCAATGCCATATGTTTGTGCATACCCCTTGACTACTAATCTTGCCTTGTATCTGTTCACAGAACCATCAGCATTGTGCTTCACCTTATAAACCCACTTACAGCCAATTGCATTCTTACCTTTAGGCAAAGGCACCAATTCCCATGTAGTGTTTGCTTCCAAGGCATCCATTTCTTCATCCATGGCTTTCTCCCATTTTTCTTTTCCCATGGCTTGCTCAAAAGAAGTGGGTTCTGGTTCCTGTATCACTTTAACCATATATGCATAGTGAATGGCTGTAAATCCATCATATTTCAGCCTATCCACAGGGTACCTAGCTCTCGTAGACCTGCGCAAAGTAGGTTCACTCCCAGGTGCTCTCAAAACATCCCTGGTCTTCCTTACTCCAGGTGTAACAATAGAAGGAATACCCAACTCATCATCAATGCTCTGTTCTGAGCCACTGGATTCACCATCCACATAAGAGTGACCTGCATTCACATCAAACATGGGCTGATCAACCTTCTCTTTTCCTTTTCGTGATACCTGCATACCACTATCTGCATTACTTTGAGAAGATTCTCCTGATCTCAATCTGCCTGTCCATGGCGAAGAATGTGAACCACTGCTAGAGGACGCTCCAGGTCCACTAATATTTTGTGACTGCTGCTGTGAATTCTGTGCAGCATTACCATTTTGTGCATCTACATCATCAATCACATTTACTGGTTTATACCAGCTACTCATCTCATCAAAAACAACATCTCTGCTCACTGTAAACTTACGAGTAGAAGGGTTATAGCATCTATACCCTTTTTGCTGCAGAGAGTAACCAATAAAGATGCACTTCTCAGCTTTTGGATCCAACTTGGATCTCAACTCATCTGGCACATGTACATAGGCAATGCAACCAAAAATTTTCAAATGAGAAATATCTGGTTTCCTACCAGTATACCTCTCCTCTGGAGTCATTCCATGTATTGCTGCAGTGGGAGTCCTGTTCATTATGTAGACTGCTGTAGCAACTGCTTCAGCCCAATAAAAATCTGGCAGGTCTTTTTCATTGAGCATGGCACGAGACACCTCTCCAATATGTCTGTTTTTTCTTTCTGCAATTCCATTTTGCTGTGGGGTATGACTGCATGAATATTGCTGCTTTATGCCATGCTCCTGCAGGAACCTTGCAAACTCATTTGAGAGGTACTCTCCCCCTCCATCTGACCTTAGGCATTTTATTTGCAGGCCTGTTTCTTTTTCAACCATAGCTTTAAGAGTTTTAAAATGCCCAAAAACTTCACTTTTCTTTTTCATAAAATACACCCAAACTTTTCTGCTATAGTCATCAATAAAACTGACAAAATAATGACAGCCTCCAAGAGATGCAGCTTTAGTAGTCCACACATCAGAGTGGATTAATTCCAATGGCTTCTTACTCTCTTGAACATGTCTAGGAAATGGTTTCCTTGCCTGTTTTCCAAACTGACAGGCTTCACATACCTTATGCATTTCTGCAACCTTGAATTTTGGCAATCCTGCAACAATATTTTGGGCCTGCATTGATTTAAGTCGCTGTACATTAACATGACCAATGCGTTTATGCCATATATCAATATCTGCAACTACACCGGTCCCATGTGCAAACATTGCTGCACTCAATTCAGACATGTCTGCATCCAACGTAAACATTCTGCCCTTCTTCTTTCCTTTTGCTATCAAGCGACCTTTATTTTTCATATCCTCAACAAAGCATCCATGAGGATTAAATCTGACTTGCAAGCCCTGCTCAACCATTTGACCGACAGAAACCAGATTCTTGGTGATATTCGGGACATGAAATACATCGGATAGGTATTTCTTTTTCCCATCCTGCATAGACAAAGGAATTTTTCCAATCTGCACAATAGGATGTGCAGTATCATCACCAGTCTCCACAAATCCTGGTTTTTCCATTTTCCTTGCATCCTCCATCCATTCTGCATGACCTGTCATGTGGTTTGATGCACCTGAGTCAACATACCATACATCATTGCTTTCTTCTGCACTTGTCACAGAATTGTTCATGTGCTGCACCATGAACAAATGCTCATTTCTGTCATCACCCTGTCTGCTAGAGGATGCATAATTCCCTTGTTGCAGTTTTCCATTCATGATGTCATTCTGCTTTTTATAGCAGTCTTTAGCCATATGACCCATTTTACCACAGTAGTAGCATTCAACATTAGTGTTTGCATTTTGACCTCTTTGCCATCCACCACGACCTCTTTGGCTCCCCCTGCCTCTAGAGTTACCACGTCCTCCTCCATAGGACTGGTTTTCTTGAGTTTGCTGCATATTCTGATTTCTACCACGGCCTCCAAATCGGCCTCCTCTACCTCTGCCTCTACCTCTTCCAGCATTTGAGTAGAAGACAGCTTCTTTTGAAGTTCCTCCTGAAGAAGATGCACCACCATTTCTCTGTTCCTCAGAAATTAGAAGAGCAATCAACTCCTCAAAATCAGGAAATCTTTCACGAACTGAAATGGATGTCCGAAACTGTGCATAATCCTTTCCTAGACCATTCAAGGTCACAGAAACTAAATCATCATCTTCCACTGGTGACCCAATGGAAGCAAGTGCATCTGCAATCTTCTTCACCTTCATGTGGTAGTCGTTGATGCTCATATTTTCTCTTTGCACATTGTGCAACTCTTGCTTGAGCTGCATTTTCCTGGCTTGCGTATTTGTGCTATACATCTTTGACAGAGTATCCCATGCCTCCTTTGGCGTACTTGCATCCTGAATATGCACAATCATAGAGTCTGAAATGCTGATAGACAGCCAATACATAACTTTCCTGGCTCTCTCATGCCATGCTTTAAATGCCTGCATTTGCTGTTGATTGGGAACATCAGGAAGAACTGGTTCTTCTTCATTTCCTGCAACAAATTCCCAATATCCTTTTCCCATAAGGAAATTCGTCATTCTAAACTTCCATGCTTGGAAGTTGTTCTTGTCAAGCTTTTCAGTGACAATCTGTGAAAGAGAATCAGATGCCATTACAGAAGACTGCAAAAAATTCTGTCACTGCAAAAACCACAGCTTCACCCTCACAAGGGAAAATCTGCAAAACTGGCGAAAGTGGTATTTGACCACACAGTCACTTCCTAGTGACGATTTTGCATCAACAGGCAACAGGGATGATTCTGTAACTCCCAATGTCTCTGCGCACAAGCATACGATGCAATTTCTACAGAAACTTTTCACCGACCTGTAGAACAGTGGCTGCACAGCATAAAACTGGGCCTTTTCCTGAGTGCGTGCAGAAAACTTCCGCCTCCAAAACAGGCCCCGAAATGGCCTCAAATCAAAAAAACAGGGTCGCCAAGAGCTAAAGCTCTTTCCCGCAGCATATACTGCCCTCTTGCTTCACCGCGAAGGGCGTCTCAACCTGAGACAATGCACTCCTGCACTTTCCGGCTGTGCTACCTGCAGAGATCTGCTCCCAAAACAGAAAATGAAAGCAACACTGCTCCTCTTACCAGAACACCGCGAGCTTGGCTTGCTTTCTTGAGCCCCTTACCACGAACAAGGCTCTGATACCATGTCAAGATTGTGGGAGAGAAGGAAGGAGTCTCGCTTGAAGCTTTCTTGCTTGCACAATGGGGGAAGACACACAAGGGTGGAGGCTGAAAACAGTTTTCCTCTTCTTAGTTGTGTAAGCCAAAAGAACTCAAGTACAAAGAAATAGAAGAACCCTCTATATGGGTCTCAAACCAAACTCAACTAACTAAGGTGGCATACTAACTGAGCCACGAACTAGAGTAGATAAGGATAGCTATCATGTAGCTATTATTCATGGGCGGTGTACCAACCGCGTCTGCAACTGACAAGTCGGTGACATAAATACACAACGGTCACCCTGGCGTATCACGAGTGGAGCTCGATATCTCAACAGCACTTAGGCCTTACATCTGATCATCCTTGATATTATGGACACTAGGGGTTTCTCCATCGACCTCCATCCATCATAAGTGCACCTTGATCTGCTAGGGTGGTCAAGACTGGGCCCCCATATCTGTACTCCATAAAGTAGTGTGGATGTGACCAGTGTATCGAAGAGCCATAGCTTGGTGTGGGGTTCTTGGAATTGCACCTATGAGCACATCCTCTCCAAACCACCTAGTGCTGTGTATTCGTGAGTCAGTCTAGTGTCTACTGCCTCTCGCATGGAAAAGGTGGGTCCTGTGAATAAGACTCCTAGGTATGTATAAGAATCCACATACTCTAGTTCCTTAGATCCATGTGTGAGTTTAGGCACTGATCTCGTGACCCACTATGGTGTAGTATTAAATACTATCACCTTGGTTTTACCAAGGTTCACTAAAAGCCCACTGTCCCAAGTATAGGAGTGTAATGTGTCCAAGTGTCTCTGTAGACCCTCTGGAGAGTTAGCTATCAATACAATGTCATCTATATACAATAGGAGAGGTATCCAAGTGCCAGCTAGTGGAACTCCTCTATCTCCTTCCTGTGAAATGTAATCAGCAATCCCATCAATGTACAGGCCAAATAATGTCAGAGAGAGGGGGACATCCCTGCTTCACCCCAGTGGTGGAGTAAAAAGGTGCTGAAAAGGCCCTCAAGTGTCCGGACTCTGCCCACAACTCTCTCATGCAGTGCCAAAATACCCCAACTGAGCTTTTTTGGTACTCCCATGGCATGCAATCTATGTATCAACATGTCTCTTGGTACTATGTCAAAGGCTTTGCGGAAGTCCACAAAGTAGTAGTACGTCCGTCAGCCATGGGCCCTTCCCTCCTGAATGATTGCTCTAAGTGTGAGGATGTGATCTAATGTGGAGGAGCCTCTCCTAAAGCCAGCCTGTGCATGTGCTCTAAGACCCCACATCTCTACTCACCTTCTTAACTCATGCTCAAGGATGGAAGCATATAACTTAGCCAATGTATGCCCAACCATGATAGTCCTGGGTAGACTAGGGTCCCTTGACTTCAGGATGGGCACAATAGTGTTCATGCTCTAGCTTTCTAGTAGGCCTTCACACATGGCTTTGTTAAACATGTAAGCTAGGAATCCTGCCACCGAATCTCTAGCATGGATCAAGTGCTCGACTACTAATCCATCATGATCTTGTGCCTTTCCTCTACTAAGTTTTTCAATGGCCTCTCGGACCCTGCTTTTTGTAAAGAAAGTGGTGGTCTCTGAGCAAGGGTCAAGTGGGTCAGGAAGAGGTGGCTGACCCTCCACAATATAAAGACTAGCTGCATACTCCTCCCATGCAATAGTGGACGTAATAGGTGTGGTCGGTCAATGCTCTCTGAAAAGCCTCCAAGCCTCTCGAGAGTCTTGGCTCAAGAATAACTGATATAGGTCTCAGCCAAGAATGCTCTCTTCTTCCATTGTGTGAGGCATCTAAAGAGTATATGTGCTTGTCTGTGGGTAGTGGACCCTAGTGCTATCTCTTTCTATAGCCATGCTTTGGTCTCGTGGCACTCATCATCATACCAGATGTTCCGAGGTGTCACCTCGGTGGAAGCTCTCTGTGTGGATCGTGAGTCTGGGAAGGCTACACCTGCAGCGATGTGTAGGGCCTCACTGAATTTCTGAGTCAGCTCCTATAATGGAACGTCGAGGTCTGCATCATGTAACAATCTAAGGATCTCCACCTCATAGGTATCCTATGTCTCTCTAGAAAAGAGGTATCTCGGGTGTCGGTGAGCTGCATGATGGGTCTGTGTATTAGTGAATTGGAGGTCGATGGTGAATGATAGGTAGGCATGATCCACTACAACTCCGTGAAGGCATGGGGATACTGAGAGGTCCTAGATGTGAGATATCAGCATTAGTGGGGCAAGAACATAGTCTACTATGTTGGCACCGTATCGGTGAGGATAACATGTGAAGGCATCGAATAGGGGATATCTAGCCAGGCCATTGACAATGGCCAACCTATGTGCTGTGCCCATCTCCACAATGTATCTCCCATATTCGGTGACTTCCCCCATATCCTGAGATGTCCTCTCCACCTGTAGCTTTGACACATCTTGCTCTTGTAGCATCTCTTCAGATGCATCAAAGAAAGACACCTGATGGGAGGCTGTCTTGGCATTAAAGTCTCCTAGTAAGATAACCTCTCCCTCCTTCAAGAACTCCCAAATGTCCTCATCCAAAGCCGCATATGGTGATTGCCCCTTGGGTGGGGCGTATCAGAACGTCATAGGGGGAAAAGATCATATGGTAACATACAAAGTGTGTTCCTCACCACACACTCTCACCCACATGTATTTGGCCTTCTCGTCTCTGTAGACTATGTTGAGAAACAAGGATCTAGAGTTAGCTAGCTATGGTGGACGCAAATCATAGAACCGATACATGATAGAGAGAAGAGATTGTAACTCAAGTGAATCAGGTTCCAAGATATATTAGCTTGGACTCATAAAGACAATCTTGAGTAACTCAAACTGATAGTGCCATTACATTGAAATGAGTGTCAAGTACATGCCTTTATAGCTTTTTGGATAGTACCACTGTACCTCACTGTGCATATGGGATTTTGGACATCTCTTCTTAGAGCTTCTAGAGCATACATCTTTGTCATATCTCTCATACGAAGCCACTTATGGGCAAGCCTCTTTTGGGCACACATTCAGCCTCTATGGGCATACATCATTTGTTATTCTCAACACCCCCCCTCAAATGATGAGTCTCTACCCTTGCTAGCTTTCCCCCCCCCCCCCTACATGTAGACATGGACCAGGAGACTAGCTCTTTGGTAGCCTAGTCAAGTTAAGGCTTGAAACTTTACATTTTTGTTAGGGTTTTTACAATATCCACTATGGGAACAAATTCCTTGAAACAGTTTGTCATAGTTGTTGATGGTAGCGGAAGTATCTTTTTCTTCTTCTTCATTCATGAATTGATTTTTGTGGAGGTTATTCTGCATTTGCTGTGCTCTTTTCTTGTGGAAGCATTCACTGACAATATGGCCAGTTTTACCACAATAATGACATGTCATCCGATTCCTGTTGTCGGTGTTGAATCCTTGACCTCTTCCCTTGGGTCCAGTAGCTCCTCTATCATCTGTTGTAGCTCCTCCCTGAATAATACTACCACTCCTCTCAACCCACGATTACTGTGGTCTATGCATGTCTCCTTCCTGCAAGCTAACTCCCACCTGTAGCCTGTCACCCGTGGAAGTGTAGTATGTGGTCCCTGATATGTCTCTAAGTAGAACACTATATCTCTCCCTTTGAATGTCTCCTCAAAAGCTCCCACATCCAATCGGAGGGCTCCATTACAGTTCCAGACTGCCATTACTCTCCCTCCTCTGTAGAAGGCAATTTTGCCCTCCTCCCTGGCTACCTTAATTTTGGGCATGCACTCCCTCATGTGGGCTAGTTGGGTTGGTGTGAGATCATCACCCAAAAACACACCGATCCCCTTCAATGTACGACGTTGAGCTAGGAAGTCTCTCCTAGCCTCCATGGTTTTCTTACCTTTCTATGCTTTTCTTACCCTTTCTGTGCTTTTCTTACCCACTCTCCAAGCGGAGACATGCATGCCTTTCTTAATATTCATTAACATGCATAGCACCTTGGTGTCCTCATCCACTTTTTCATGCATCTTCAGCCCTGTCACCCGAACATGGAGTGCTCTCATTTTCCTTTTTTGTTCCTCCTCCAATGTATCATTGATTATGGTTGTTGTAGGTGCATGTGCTAGGTGTTTCCCCTTCTTTGCAATTTGAATCCATTGCTCTATCTCCTCTACTTGCTATTGGGTTTTCTTGAGCATCTCTGCCCAAGAAGCAGCCTCCTTCGTCGTCTCCTCCTCCTTTTTTTGGAGTTGTTGTACTTCCTCTTTGATGTGGGTGAGCTCCTTGGTCTTGCTAGGATAGATTTCTCCTTCCTCTACCTTAGGGCTGAGCAGAATGTCAGTCAGTAGCTGCATAAGTGATTGAATCTCCCCATCTTGGGCTTCTATCCTCAATTCCAGGTTTTTAATCTTATCGTTCAGCTGTTGTTCACTATGCTTAGTTTGTGTCATACTCCTGCTTGACTTTGTTGATGGCATTGATAATCATCTGCTCTATCTAGACCTTCTCCATTTTGTGGGAGGGTGGTGACTCTACACACTCATAAACCTTGCTAAATAGCCTTCACACAAGCTTGGACTATGGCATGCTCATTATGGGCATTTGAATCTTGATGCTATTTGATGGCCTCTCAATAGAAGATGGAGGGACTTCTAAATTTCCCTCCCATCCACGCTCTCTTTTTGCTCTAGCTGTTTGAGGAGCAAGGAGCATAGGTAGCATCATCCAAAGGTTGCTGCTTGGAGGGCTTCTACATTGCTTTAGTTGGTACACACCAACTGTTGTAGATATATGGACACGATGTCTCTTGGGGAGGCCAAGTACCTCATGTTGATTGTTGGTCACTTTAGTCATTATGTGTGGCCTTGCTTCATAGAGTACAAGATCCAAGAATACTTCCACTTCTACAAGTGGAAGGTGTTTGTGAAGATGTAAACATCTTTCAAAGTTTATGGTGTCCAAGGAAACAAAAAAAGTGATTTTTATACTAACTTATTTTCTCAGTTTTGTAGGGAACATGATATTTAGGTGGAGTACTCCCATCCGAACACACCATCAAAAATGGTATGGTGGAGCACATCAATTGGACCATGCTCTTGGAGCATAGGAGTCTTTCTCGTTCCTTATGGGGTGAGGTAGTGGCTACCATGGTACATATCCACAACAAGTTCCCTACTTTGGCATTGCAAGCTATGACTCCTTACAAGGCTTTCTTTGGGAAGAAGCCTTCAATTTCCAACTTCTGCATCTTTTGGTGCAAGGCATATGTCCATGTGGATATAAAGAAAAAAGGAAGCAAACTCAACCCCAAGTTGAAGAAGATTATCTTCATTGGTTGTATACTTCATGACCACAAAGATCTATTGGCTCTATGACCTGAAGACTTAAAAGATTAAGGTGAGTAGGGATGTGATCTTTGATGAGGTTGCAACCTTCAAAGATCGAGTTGATGGTTCTTTAGATATACATGGCTCTCTGTCTGACCACCCCCCCAAACCATCAATCTCTCCCCTTCCTTCCAGGTTACCCCTTGGCACCTCTTCTTCATTTGCAACTCCTCCTTCTTCCTCTTCTCCTCCTCTTGGTCTCCCCTTCCACCCTTGATAGCTCCTTCATCTAATACCTCCTCATCGAGTGTTTCTACCCCTTCTCCATCCCCTCAAGTTTCCTTTGGGGGGATTTAACTATTAGAGGGGGAGCCTTCTTCATCACATGAGGTGGATTTACCTTCCCTTAGTGACAAGGAGTCCCTTTCAAAAACAGGTGCTTTACAAGTATGAAAGGCCTCTCAATATCATTTGCTATAAGCTAAGCCTATCACCATTCCTTGGTGGTATTAGAGGCTCATGCACAATTCACAAACTACTCAATTCTCTAAGATGCCTCTTGGCCCACATAGATTAGCCATGATTCATGCCCAGTGGGATAGTGAACTCTATGTGAACTATGCTCTTATGTCACAGATTCTTCAAGACCCAGAGCCTACTACCATTGATGAGGCTCTTGCACACGATGTTTGGCATAGTGCTATGAGCATGAGCTTGATTCTATCCAGGAATTGATTCTTCATCCAAATAAGTTGAAGATTATTGGTGTGAAGTGGGCCTATAAGACCAAGTATCTTGCATATGGGATTCTCTCAACAAGTAGGTTGGATTACTTTAGGACTTTTGCACTAACAACTCACATATCCACTATTCGAGCTATCTTGGCTTTAACTACCCACATCTTTGACTAGTTTATCATATGGATGTGAAGTTGGCCTTTTTGAATGGTGACTTGGAATAGAAGATTTATGTCTCAAAGCCTCCTATTTTTCTTATGCAATGGAAGGAGAACCATGTTTATAGGTTGTGGAAGGCCCTCTATGGCCTAAAGTAAGCTCCTTGAGCTTGGTACTAGAGGATTGATTGCGTCTTCTTATAGAATGGCTTCCATCATTCGGATCATGACCCCACTCTTTATTACAAGGTTGTGAGTGATAGGTCTGTGCTAGTCATCTTGTATGTTAATGACCTCATTATCACAAGGAGTGACTCACCAGAGGTTGATTAGACTCAAGAGATATTGTGACAAGAGTTTGACATAATGGATCCTAGGACCTCCACTTCTTCCTTGGTTTGGAGGCTTATTAGATGGCACAAGGCATCTTTATTTCATAGCACACATACATCTCTGAGTTACTTTCAGATTTTGGTATGGATGATTGTCTATTTCTTGACCCATGGACCCCTGGTTCAACACATTATTGGGAACATGTAATCCCCTTCCAAGTGCTACCTGCTACAAGTGCCTTATTGGCTCTTTGATCTAAATGATCCATACTCATCTAGGCATCTCTTTTGTGGTGGCTTTGTTGTCTTCTTGTATGAAGACTCCTATTCAAGCTCAATAGAGAGTCACTTTATGTGGTCTATGCTACCTACAAGGGACTTGATCCTATAGGATCATGTATGAGAAGGTCACTCTCTTTGGATGGAGTGACTCTGATTGGGTAGATGACGTGCATTCAAGATGGTCCACTACTATAGATTTTACTTTCTCCCTTGGTTTGGAGCTATCTTGTGGAGTAGTAACAAGAAACCTATCATGGTGCTTTCTTCTACAAAGGCATAGTACCGCACTCTTTATTCGACTACTATGGAGGCAATGTGGCTCTGGTTGAGAGACTGATTTTCCCTAGACAAGACTCACTTAGCTACACTTAGACAACCAAAGTGCCTTTGCTCTAGCTAAGAAACCTATGTTTCATGCCCATACAAATCACATTGAGGTTTAGTACCATTTTACTAAATAGTAGATCATGGATTTTTAGCTATTAGTGGTTTACTATCCCACCGAGGACAATCCAATGGACCTCTTCATAGAGCCTTTATACAAGGCTTCTATGATTCACCACATGCAAGCTCTTGCATTTTACCTATGCCACCATGTCCTACCTCTCGGGTTTTTTTTGCCACTTTAACTATAGTTTTTTCAGCATTTTTATATGCTACCTATTGCATTTAAGTTGGTCAGGTAGTAGCTAGTCAGCCAGCATCAGATCACTAGTTTTGGCATTATTCAACTATATATAGTTGGATAGTTGGAAAAATTTAGTCATCTTTTGCAGATTGTTGATTTGTTCATTGATCTCTGGCATACTTCTCCATCTCCAATGTTGCTCTTGCCATCATCACTTCCAACCTAATTTGGTGCCCTCACTGACGCCTCAGACTACATGCAAGGAGTGATCAGTTCCCCCTTTGTATTCAACATTTATTATTCACTTGACTATCTTCTCTTTCTCTCTCCTTATGTGTTCCTTCTTCCATTGCACACTCTCATAGTATCATGTGCTACTTGCCTAGCAACCCTTCTAGTGCAAATTGAGGTAAGGGACATCAATTTTACTCTCCTAGAGAATCTATAATAGCCATCTAGGGACTATTTTTGCTACATTTACAACAACCCTTTCTAGCTCAATTGCATGTTCAACTTTGGGGTGCATACCATGATCAATTAATGGGTGTTTAGGGCATGTGGTGTAGTAGTGGCTCGTTGTAACACATATGTTCAAACATTTATAGTAGGCTCAAATCCCAAAGCAAGTGGTAAAATACATTCAAATACATCACCCAAATCATATGTGACTAGAATTTCAAAATTGGTCATGTGAAAGAGAAATCAAAGATAAAGCCTTTGCATCCTTCAAATCTCATTTATTTTGTTCTTCTATAGGAGGAACATGTGTAGCAATAGGGGCACCTAGTTACTCTCTAGCCATTGTATGAGGTGTCTAAGGCGCAAAGCCTCCTAGTTTGGCTAAGTTGCCAATCACAAAATCCCAAATACCCTTTGCAACAAGTAGATTTTGCACCATAAAACTCCACAAGGAGTAGTTGGTACTATCCAATTTATCCTTCTAAGTGAGGACTCCCAAAATGTTGTCGTGGTCACTATGACCTTGCCAAGCCATTGCTATAACAAATGCACAAACTGCAACCAAAAACTTCCAAATTAAAATGCAAAGTGTACTCCTATAAGTACCAAGATCCTAACATGAAATATGAACATAAGTATCAAAACTCACAAGTGCCTCAAAATGCATACCAAGAGTGCACAATGCAATACCAAATTTGCAATACATAGTAATCTATTGATATGCTAAGATGCTTTCTTTGGAATGTGTGTCAAACAAAAATTTAAGCAATTTAATTCTAAAAATCCCCAAATTTACAAAAAAAAATCCCCCAAATATGATCCAACTAGTAATTAAATGTTGTCGTTGCACCTGTCTGTTGCCTTTAGAAGCATGCAAAATCCCCAAATTTCCAAACAAAATGCTAAATTTGATCCAAATAGTAATTGAATGTTGTTTTTGCACCTGTTTGTTGTCTTAGAGAGCGTGCCAAGAAAAATCCCCAATTTTTCTCGACAAAATTTTGAGAAATAGAACAAACTTTTACTTGTAGCCCTAAAATTCAATGCAACATTGCTTTGATATACATGCAAATACCAACCAGTAAAATTGGACTTCATCTTAGAGTGCATACCACACCCAAAAGTTTTTTTTAAAAACCCTAAATTTATTGCACCAATGTCAAAGAATTGCACAATGTTGGGAATTTCCATGAAGATTCATGCACAAGAGCTTAAATTGGGCAAAAGCCCCAAATTTCCTTGAAGAAATTTTTGAAATTTAGCAAGTTGGTCAAATCGCCCAAACTTTTGGACACTAAATGTAAGAAATTAAAATTTTCTTTAAATTTGGGGATGAAATAAAAAAGATGAATGAGAAATTGCACAAATTTTGAAAACCCCATATTCAAATATTAGGGTTTCTATGTTTGTTTATTGAGAAATTTACAAGAAAGACTAAGAAAATGGCAAGCAACACTGAGAATATCATGAGCAAGTCTGAGAGAGGCTGTGTGTGTAGTGATGCATGCAAGACTGCATACAGGACTATATGTAGGCTTAAAACAACACTAATCCTCCTCCAAAATATCAACTTCTCTTCCAAAACAATAGCTTCTCCCTCCAAAATAGCAACTCCTCTTCCTTTATCGAGTGAGTGGACTTCACATGGGTGGCACTGACTAAGAGTTGATAAGATGGAACCCACATGTCTAGCTCTGAGATCAACTTTTGGATGCAAGTACTAGCATGATAGAATGATAGTACAATAGGTCTTAAGTAACTTATACCTATCCATAACTCAACTAGAGTTGAGTTAACTCTAGAGTCTAGTGTCACTAGTTTTAAAGTCCTAGACACACTATACTTTGACCCTTCAATAACTATCCACAAATTACATTGGGCATTGTCAAAAATTGGAAAATTCTAATAGAAAGGATTTGGTCTTGTGATAGTGATTGCACAACTTTTTGTGCATACTTGACTCACAAAAGAAAACAAAAAGACACAATGAGACCATCTCCCTCTCAGTACCCACATTGCCCATATTACCATCCACATTAGTTCTGCACTTAGCAAATTTATATAAACACTTATATCTAACTTTCCTTTCAGCCTTTTAAAGCTAGATTTTAATTTCTAGCTAAATGTTTTTTTCCAGATTCTCTATTCTTTAGCAACAAGTTCCACAAGGAATGGTGGGTTTACTTGATAAGGCTATTGGCTTCAATAGATGTTGTTGTGATGAAACTCTTTTACTTTAGTAGGTGTTTGACGAACATGGGAGGTTGGTTTCCATGTTCACTTACTAGCATCATAACCCTTCCAATGAACAAGGCATTCAAGCCCTCCATGAGAGATTTTGAGATCAAGGATAGTTTCAACTTTGTACTCTCGATGACCTTTGATTTCAATAGGTACTGGTGATTGTAAGTCCCCCCCCCCCCCTTATCAAGGATGCATGGCAAGACTCCAAGACTCAGACAAGGAATATTAGGTTAGTTCTCATAGATTGTGGTGTTAGTAGACAATAAGTGACTAGATGCACTTGGCCAATGGTATTGAATGGCCCAAGTCTTTGATAATCTAGCTTCTAAGAAGGGCAAGAAGAATATAAATCTTGCCCTAAAAGCCAAACTCAATCTTTGATATTCTAAGTTGAATATTGCATCCATTTCCAATCAATATTGTCTTTACATCTTTCCTAGGCTTGTTGAATATGTGATTTTAACTCCTTATGGATCATTGTCAAGTGTTGAGCTAGATTTATGGCTATTGAACTCTGCATTGGATGACTTGTGTAAATGAACATTTTAGGGTGTCTTCCATAGTTGGCAAAGAATGGAATTTTCCTAGTAGAGATATGACTAGCATTATAGGCAAATTCGACCAAAGGAAATAAATCCATTAAACTATCTTTATGTAATTGATTATTCATTGGAGATATTGTATAAAGACTTGATGTACTATCTCTATTTGCCCACTACTTTGAGGGTGGTTGGTCAAAGAGAGGTTGGTTTGGAAGCCAAAGAGCTTGAGGAGGATTCTTCAAAAACTTGACACGAACTATGGTCCTTGATCTGAAACAATGTCATCTGGTAACCCATGATAATGATAAATATGCTAATGCATCGTACCTTTGCCCCAATAATTGTCTTGTGGGTAGGAATAAAAATTGTCATCTTAATAAATCAACCACCACAAGAATGGAATCAAACCCCTTAAAAGAAAGGTAGATTGGTGGTGAAGTCCATTAATACAAATGTCTAAGTGTGATAAGGAATAGCAAAAGAGTGGAGCAATCCATGAGATCAATGGATAGGGACTCTGACTTTGTTGCACGTATCACATGTATGTACAAATTTTGTTGACTAAATTTCACATTTGAGACCACCAATAGTCTCAAGAGATGGGCTCTATTGTTTTTATACACAAGAACGTAAAATTTTGATGCTTTTCTTAGTACTTGAGTAAGTATTAATCAAATGTGAAAATGTGAGATGCACATGTGATGTGCAAGTTAGTTATTTCACAATGACTAGTCAAGGACCCTTGGAAGTTAGTGGTGGGTGTCAAAGGTAAAATGACAGATGATTTTTGATGCTGAGAAGTGCTTAAAAATAGCTAAAAATTACGAATATCAAGGAAAAAATAGACTTCGTTGAAGGCGGCGGTGGCAATCAATACAATTTTAAGTGGTAATGCCTAGAAAGTGCTTAAAAGAGCCACTAGACAGCGGTCGGGGAATTTTCATATTTTTTTGGCATGACAGATGAGACCCTAGGATATGCCCAGTAGTGGAAGACTTCAAGATGGATGCCCAGGATTTTTCAGACGATTCGGGTACCGAACATGGAAAAGGGAGTGCCCGAAAGGCCAAAGGCCAAAATGGCAAGTGTGAGAATGGACTTTAGGAGAGCCCAAAGGGTGTGACCCTTTGGGGAGCCCAAAATCAAAAAATGTGGGGGGGAGGGCGGGGGGGGGGGGGGGGGGGGGGGGGATTTGCATTTTTGTTCACACAGGCTGAAAGAAGGCACCATGGATAGAAATGGAGGATATTTGGGTTGTCGGGCCAGAGAACAACCCCCCCAACTAATCTTGGCACTGAGATGCTTCTATCCTTTGCTCTCCATCACTCCAATCCGCTCCTCCAATGGCTGCATGGTTGTGGAGATGAAGATCTAGTCTTTCTCTCTCCTCCCTCTATCTCCTGCATAGAGGCAATTCATGTGCAAGAAATCAAGAAAAAGAGGGGCTGAAGGATGCTTGTCCGGCTATGATCGGATTGCTTCAAGATGAAGAGGAGGCCAAGGAAAGAGATTTAGCACTGAAGAATGGTTGCTGGTCAGTCCGTGGGCTACCCTAATTATTAAAAAAACCTGCAACACACAAGACATGCAGTATGCTCTAATTTTATGAAGAAATAGGCTTGTTTTTGTTGTTTCATGGTCCAAATGTTGTTCATATGCAATGAATTTTTGTTTGAACCTTGTTTGCATCATGTTTGAGGGCTATAACTACAGAAAAACAAAACCTGTAATGATTTAGAGCTGCTATTAATTCTTTAAAACCCGTAAAATATCATTTTTAATGGAAATTAGTGGTTTTTTTCGATTTTGGGTAGGGAAAAAGGAATGGAAATGGGATAAATCAGAGAAAATGTTAATTTTCAATCAAAATAATAAGCCAACACAAATAAATCAGAAAATAACTATTTTTCATGAATAATAAATAGCAAAAAATAGAGAAAATTGAGATTTTTGCGCTTAAAAAATATGGAAAAATAAGATTTATGTGTGTGAATGTTTGGCGAGGTTAAAGCATGAGGTTAAGCCTCATTTTGGCCTCTTCCTTTGTGTTATAGTACGTGTTTATTATTTTTTACATACAAAAATGATACAAAACAACCATGTACACCTATGCACCGCAACAACACCTAAACTGTGAGGGGGGGATGAAGTTTGTGCGACGATCTAATTTTTGAAAAGATACAAATTCTAATTTCCCTCTTTGTGCATAGCATTTAGGGATCATTCCATAATTAAATATAGGCGACTAGTAGCACGAAAGTTTCGATGCTAGTTCCTAAAGTAGCGCACCAAGTAACACTTAGTTAAAATTCATGAAAGGGTTATTTTACGCACCTCACATGGCTGGTTTTTTTAATAATAAAATGGTTTTGCAAAATTGTCATACACCTTGCATCAAGCATGCCATGTGGTATCTCTTGGAATGCATTGCAATTGATTGATAAACTTTGGCCAACGATGAGAGGACAGGAAACCTAAGCTGTGGGTTGGATGGGTGCCTTCGTTGGGGAAAGTTTTGTGAGGCAAATCAAAAATCTCTTGGAACGTTGAATTATGAAAGAGTGGAGTTTGTGCTTTATGTTTTATATGTTGGAGTGACACATCTTGGGGCCAATCCCCGAGGTGTAGGAGAGTCGCAGTGGAGCCGCAGCAATCAGCCAAGAGGTGCTTCCCTATGTGTGTATTATGAGGCATTATGCCTATATTTTATGGGATCTCCCTCTGAGGAGAAGGGAAGGTGAACGTTGGACTACATGTTTGATAAAAATGCAAAATCGTCATAAGTATTTAGTGCAAAGTGAGTCTTAGACGCTCGTGGTTTGCGAGGCCATGTGGTGGGATTGTCTGTCGTATGCATGAGGTCCGGCTAGTGCCATAGCCAGTGCCAGCCTATTTTAGGTCCCATCAATTATGCGTCTGCTGGGAGCTGCCAACAAGTGGTGGTCCTCGAATCTAGGGTTTTTAGGGACCAAATAGTTGGTTTACGTCCTCTGACAAGGACCGTTAAGCCGAAATACAAAAAGCAGAACATGCTGAGAGGGCTACACGGTGGTTGGAGATTGTAATACGCTATTCTCCTCAAAGGAGCAGCCCGTTATGCATAAGTGGCAATGGTTCTAGTAACCTAGGTGTTATGAGTAGCTCTTCGAGTGCAAGTGGAAGTCTTCGTACTTCCCTATTTCCAATTAATCAACCCATAACAAGTGGGGGTGTAGTGTTGCCTACACAAACTCCTGTCGACAATCTGGTTGTAGCCATGGCACAACCTATCGCAATTCCAGTAAGTACACCGGATTTACCGGCATTAGGAGCACCGTTGCCCATTTTCCATGGGTTAGCAGAAGAAGATGGAGAACTCCACGTTAAGGAGTTTCAAATGCTCATGTTCAACTATCGAATCGAAGATGAAGGACACCTAATGATGTTCTTCAACATGACGTTAAAAGGAAGAGTGGCAGTGTGGTATCACGGTCTAGAAGTCGAAACCATAACTAGCAGTGGCCGATTCTTTACGGCTTTCCTTAGGGAGTTTGCCCCTGAGAAGGGTTGACAATATTGGTTGCGTGTTCTGAGCGTAACCCGCCAAGAGCCAAATGAGAATGTCTAGGCATATGCCAAGAAACTAAAGCAAGTTTTTCGCAAACTTATATTCCCATTCCAACGGCTGCACAGTTGCAATATTTCCTACATGGATTGAATTTTAATGTCCAGGTGCAGCTGAGTAGTGTTGCTTTGGCCAATATCGACACTGCCATTACCCAAGTAGGAGTAGAGTCGCGCTTGCAAGTGGCTTATGCATCAAGGATAAATTGGAATGGTAATAATTTGGCCTTGACCAATGGGAGTCAAGGGGACCCCATGTTAAATTCGAGTGGCAGAGGGAGTATTATATCAAATTTGCCTATGTTACCAGCTCCTCCTAGCATGACTATGCCTATGGCTAGTCAGGCAGCCTCGCTAAATAGTGGTGGAAACCAAACAATGAATCCTAATGTTGTCCCAGTTGGTCAGCGGCTAATTCCTAATCAAGTGGTTAGGCCCATGGGATGACAGACTGACGATCGTGGCTATGAGTCGAGTGCTTCTAATGTCCTTGGTGAAGTTAAGGATATGATGAAGCACTATACCAATACGATCTCTGAACAGTATCAACAAATAGCTCTGGATGTCTATTTTCTTAAGAAGCAACAAAATTTGATATGGGAACCGACGCCCTGAAGAGGGTGGCCCCTCAAGATTCAGTTGTAAGTGGTGTGGGGGCCAATATTTCCCTAGGAATTTCATGAATGTCAAATATGATATTTGCGGAAAGTCTGGCCACTTAGCTGCTATCTCTTGGAGTAAGATCAGTTCTCTCTAATAAGGGAGTAAATGTTGAGATATCGAGCTCCACTCGTGCTATGCCAGGGTGACCGTTGTGCATTTATGTCATCGACTTGTCAGTTGCAGATGCGGTTGGTACACCGCCCATGAATAATAGCTAGATGACAGCTATCCTTATCTACTCTAGTTCGTGGCTCAGTTAGTATGCCACCTTAGTTAGTTGAGTTTGGTTTGAGACCCATATATAGGATTCTTCTATTTCTTTGTATGTGAGTTCTTTTTGGCTTACACAACTAAGAAGAGGAAAACTGTTTTCAGCCTCCACCCTTGTGTGTATTCCCCCATTGTGCAAGCAAGAAAGCTACAAGTGAGACTCCTTCCTTCTCTCCCACAATCTTGACATGGTATCAGAGCCTTGTTCGTGGTAAGGAGCTCAAGAAAGCAAGCCAGGTTCGGGGTGTTCTGGTAAGAGGATCAATGTTGCTTTCATTCTTCTATTTTGGGAGCAAGTCTCTACAGGTAGCATAGCCGGGAAGTGCAAGAGTGCATTGTCTCAGGTTGAGACGCCCTTCGCGGTGAAGCAAGAGGGCAGTTTTTTTTATTTGAGGCCATTTCGGGGCCTGTTTTGGAGGCGGAACTTTTCTGCACGCACTTAGAAAAAGGCCCAGTTTTATGCTGTGCAACCACTGTTCTACAGGTCGGTGAAAAGTTACTGTAGAAATTGCATCGTATGCCTGTGTGCAGAGACATTGGGAGTTACAGAATCATCCTTGGTTCCTGTTTATGCAAAATCGTCACTAGGAAGTAACTGTGTGGTCAAATACCACTTTCGCCAGTTTTGCAGATTTGCCCTTGTGAGGGTGAAGCTGTGTTTTTTGCAGTGACAGAATTTTTTGCAGTGTTCTGTAATGGTGTCTGATTCTCTTTCACAGATTGTAACTGAAAAGCTTGACAAGAACAACTTCCAGGCATGGAAGTTTAGAATGACAAATTTCCTTATGGGAAAAGGATATTGGGAATTTATTGCAGGAAATGAAGAAGAACCAGTTCTTCCTGATGTTCCCAATCAACAGCAAATGCAGGCATTTAAAGCATGGTATGAGAGAGCCAAGAAAGTTATGTACTAGCTGTCTATCAGTATTTCAGATTCTATGATTGTGCATATTCAGGATGCAAGTACGCCAAAGGAGGCATGGGATACTTTGTCAAAAATGTATAACACAAATACGCAAGCCAAGAAAATGTAGCTCAAGCAAGAGTTGCATAATGTGCAAAGAGAAAGTATGAGCATCAATGACTACCACATGAAGGTGAAGAAGATTGCAGATGCACTTGCATCCATTGGGTCGCCAATGGAAGATGATGATTTAGTTTCTGTGACCTTGAATGGTCTAGGAAAGGATTATGCACAGTTTTGGACATCCGTTTCAGTTCGTGAAAGATTTCCTGATTTTGAGGAGTTGATTGCTCTTCTAATTTCCGAGGGGCAGAGAAATGGTGATGCATCTTCTTTAGGAGGAACTTCAAAAGAAGCTGTCTTCTACTCAAATGCTGGAAGAGGTAGAGGCAGAGGTAGAGGAGGCCGATCTGGAGGCCGTGGTAGAAATCAGAATATGCAGCAAACTCAAGAAAACCAGTCCTATGGAGGAGGACGTGGTAACTCTAGAGGCAGGGGGAGCCAAAGAGGTCGTGGTGTGGATGGCAAAGAGGCCAAAATGCAAACAGTAATGTTGAATGCTACTATTGTGGTAAAATGGGTCATATGGCTAAAGACTGCTATAAAAAGCAGAATGACATCATGAATGGAAAATTGCAACAAGGGAATTATGCATCTTCTAGTAGACAAGGTGATGACAGAAATGAGCATTTGTTCATGGTACAGCACATGAACAATTCTATGACAAGTGCAGAAGAAAGCAACGATGTATGGTATGTTGACTCAGGTGCATCAAACCACATGACAGGTCATGCAGAATGGATGGAGGATGCAAGGAAAATGGAAAAACCAGGATTTTTGGAGACTGGTGATGATACTGCACATCCTATTGTGCAGATTGGAAAAATTCCTTTGTCTATGCAGGATGGGAAAAAGAAATACCTGTCCGATGTATTTCATGTTCCGAATATCACCAAGAATTTGGTTTCTATTGGTCAAATGGTTGATCAAGGCTTGCAGGTCAAATTTAATCCTCATGGATGCTTTGTTGAGGATATAAAAAATAAAGGTCGCTTGATAGCAAAAGGAAAGAAGAAGAGCAGAATGTTTACGTTGGATGCAGACATGTCTGAATTGAGTGCAGCAATGTTTGCACATGGGACCGGTGTAGTTGCAGATATTGATATCTGGCATAAACGCATTGGTCATGTTAATGTACAGCGACTTAAATCAATGCAGGCCCAAAATATTGTTGCAGGATTGCCTAAATTCAAGGTTGCAGAAATGCATAAGGTATGTGAAGCCTGTCAATTTGAAAAACTTGCAAGGAAACCATTTCCTAGACATGTTCAAGAGAGTAAGAAGCCATTGGAATTAATCCACTCTGATGTGTGGACTACTAAAGCTGCATCTCTTGGAGGTTGCCATTATTTTGTCACTTTTATTGATGACTATAGCAGAAAAGTTTGGGTGTATTTTATGAAAAAGAAAAGTGAAGTTTTTGGGCATTTCAAAACTCTTAAAGCTATGGTTGAAAAAGAAACAGGCCTGCAAATAAAATGCCTAAGGTCAGATGGAGGGGGAGAGTACCGCTCAAATGAGTTTGCAAGGTTCTTGCAGGAGCATGGCATAAAGCAGCAATATTCATGTAGTCATATCCCACAACAAAATGGAATTGCAGAAAGAAAAAACAGGCATATTGGAGAGGTATCTCGTGCCATGCTCAATGAAAAAGACCTGCCAGATTTTTACTGGGCTGAGGCAATTGCTACAGCAGTCTACATAATGAACAGGACTCCCACTGCAGCAATACATGGCATGACTCCAGAGGAGAGGTATACTGGTAGGAAACCAGATATTTCTCATTTGAAAATTTTTGGTTGTATTGCCTATGTTCATGTGCTAGATGAGTTGGGATCCAAGTTGGATCCAAAAGCTGAGAAGTGCATCTTTATTGGTTACTCTTTGCAGCAAGCAGAAAGGGTATAGATGCTATAATCCTTCTACTCGTAAGTTTACAGTGAGCAAAGATGTTGTTTTTTATGAGATGAGTAGCTGGTATAAACCAGTAAATGTGATTGATGATGTAGATGCACAAAATGGTAATGCTGCACAGAATTCACAACAGCAGTCACAAAATATTAGTGGACCTGGAGTGTCCTCTAGCAGTGGTTCATATTCTTCGCCATGGACAGGCAGATTGAGATCAGGAGAATCTCCTCAAAACAATGTAGATAGTGGTATGCAGATTTCACAAAAAGGAAAAGAGAAGGTAGATCAGCCCATGTTTGATGTGAATGCAAGTAACTCTTATGTGGATGGTGAATCCAGTGGCTCAGAACAGAGTATTGATGATGAGTTGGGTATTCCTTCTATTGTTACACCTAGAGTAAGGAAGACCAGGGATATTTTGAGAGCACCTGGGAGTGTACCTACTTTGCGCAGGTCTACCAGAGCTAGGTATCCTGTGGATAGGCTGAAATATGATGGATTTACAACCATTCACTATGCATATATGGTCAAAGTGATACAGGAACCAGAACCCACTTCTTTTGAGCAAGCCATGGGAAAAGAAAAATGGGAGAAAGCCATGGATGAAGAAATGGATGCCTTGGAAGCAAATGCTACATGGGAATTGGTACCTTTGCCTAAAGGTAAGAATGCAATTGGCTGTAAGTGGGTTTATAAGGTAAAGCACAATGCAGATGGTTCTGTGAACAGATACAAGGCAAGATTAGTAGTCAAGGGGTATGCACAAACATATGGCATTGACTATGAAGAAACATTCAGTCCGGTTGCAAGAATGGAAACCGTAAGAGCAGTCATTGCTATGGCTGCATCAAAGGAATGCTCTTTACATCAGATGGATGTAAAGAATGCCTTCTTGCATGGTGATTTGCAAGAAGAGGTATATATGGAGCAGCCACCAGGTTATGTGCATGCTGCTCATCCTGAGTTTGTTTGCAGGTTGAAGAAAGCCTTGTATGGCTTGAAGCAAGCACCTAGAGCATGGTCTGACAAGATAGGACAGTATCTTGTCACTATTGGCTTTCAGATTTCCAAGGCAGATTTCTCACTTTATGTGAGAAAAACAGAGAAAGGTATTATGCTACTTGTCATTTATGTTGATGATTTGATTATGACAGGTGATAGTGATGAAGATATCCTTCATGTGAAAATGCTATTGAAGCAGAAGTTTGAGATGAAGGATTTGGGAGAGCTACGTTATTTCTTGGGCATTGAGGTGATTAGATCACCAAGTGGGATACAGCTCTTGCAGAGGCAGTATGGATTGGACATGCTGTCCAAATATGGGATGACAGGCTGTAAGCCTATTTCAGTTCCTTTGGAGCAGAATGTGAAGTTGAGCGCAGATGCAGGTGAGCTTCTCGAAGACCCTACTATGTACAGACCCATAATAGGAAGTTTGATTTATATGACTATTACCATGCCATATTTGTGCTATGTTGTTGGATTGGTAAGTCAGTTTATGCAAGCTCCAAGGAAACCACATTTGGATGCGGCTAGACGCATACTCAAGTATGTGAAGTCCACATTGCAGTATGGACTACTTTATGAGACTGGGGTTCAGATATAGTTGCATGGATACACTGATGCTGATTGGGCTCGTAGTATTTCTGATAGACAATCTACCAGTGGATATGTGTTCTCTTTTGGGAGTGCTGCAGTCACTTGGAGCAGCAAGAAACAGCCTAGTTGCCTTGTCGAGCATAGAGGCTGAGTACAGGGGCGCAGCAATGGCTGCATGTGAGGTAGCTTGGTTGCATAAGCTACTTTATAATATGCATCAGCCTACAGATGGGCCAGTTGTCATTTATTGTGACAACATGAGTAGTATACACTTGGCAAATAACCCAGTCTATCATACTAGAACAAAGCACATTGAGGTGCATTATCACTATGTGCGAGAGAGAGTTTTACTAGGTCTTATTGATCTAGTTTATGTCAGCACAGAGGATCAGGTAGCTGACATATTCACGAAGGCATTGGGCACAGAGAAGCTGCGCAAGTTCAGAGACCTGCTTGGTGTGCAGGAATTGGGATTGAGCTCGAGGGGGAGTGTTGAGATATTGAGCTCCACTCGTGATATGCCAGGGTGACCGTTGTGCATTTATGTCACCGACTTGTCAGTTGCAGATGCGGTTGGTACACCGCCTATGAATAATAGCTAGATGACAGCTATCCTTATCTACTCTAGTTCGTGGCTCAATTAGTATGCCACCTTAGTTAGTTGAGTTTGGTTTGAGACCCATATATAGGGTTCTTCTATTTCTTTGTATGTGAGTTCTTTTTGGCTTACACAACTAAGAAGAGGAAAACTGTTTTCAGCCTCCACCCTTGTGTGTATTCCCCCATTGTGTAAGCAAGAAAGCTACAAGTGAGACTCCTTCCTTCTCTCCCACAATCTTGACAGTAAACAACCAGGTCCAGTTAACCATCGCGCATAAGGGAATAATCTCCAGCAAGACGATGGACCAAGGCAAATACTGCAAAGATGAAAGGCTGTTGTAGAGGAGTTACCTCATGGCAATGGAGTCAGCCTTATTGAGGCTGTACGTGTCAATGATGCTGAAACTTCTAATCTACGAGCTATAACAAGAGGTCAAAAGATTAAAGAGGGTGACAAAGAAATTGTAAAGCCTGTCGAGGGAAGCCCTAAGCAAGATGCTGGGGAAAAGAGAGTCCTGAATCCTGATAAGGAAGGTGGACCATTAAGACCTGTTGGTAGTAAAGTCGATCCCGAGGAGGATAAAGGATTGTCAAGAAAGAAGGTAAAGGCTAAAAAAGAGGCACCAAAGCCAATTGAAAGACCAAAGGAGAGAATGGTTTGGTGCGAGAAGAGAACTTTGGCTAATTACCACAACTTTGATCTAGCAGGTTCCCTTTATGAAGTCAAAGCAGACGTGAATGTCCTGCAATTGATTTGGGCATAGCTAGAGTGGGGGAAGATAGGTTTGATCATGCCGAAAAGCATTGCCCTAGGGTTCCAGCATATGTGGATGAAATATTAGTGGAGTACACTATCATGGACAGTGGATCCTCTGTCAATATCATAAGTTCAGACTTGATGGAGAGGTTAGGTCTAGAGATCCAAAAAGACGGCTCCACACTTCTTAGGATGGCTGATGATAGTCTAAGACAACCGGAAGGTTGCATTACTAAGGTCCACATTACAGGTGCGAGCGTGCAATGCTATTTGGACTTTAGGGTGATAAGGTTTGTAGGATGTCCTAGCTGTCGGGTTTTGCTAGGCATGCCATGGATTCTACGGACAGACTTTCAAGTCGATATACCCGCTGGTCGAGTGATTCTAGGTCGAGGTGCTCATCGTGTAATATTGGATACTTACCTTGAGTCTCCTTAGAGTGAGAGAGCTCCACTATCCTCCACTGAACTAGAAAAGTAGATGATCCATCTGGTAGTGAGACGTCATTGAGCAATGGATCTAAGGAGGAAGGGTCCACTACAGAGGATATTTATCAGATAACCTTGAATGAGCCGATAGAGCCTCATGATCGAATAAGAGACGCAGACGTTATTAAGCTGGATCTTGGTACGCTAAATGATTTGCGGCCAATTAAAATTAGGGTCCATGCTCAATTTGGAAGAAAGAGAGGATTATGTGTCCTTAATTCGAGAGTTCTGCGATATCTTTGCTTGGAGCTATGACGAACTTCGGGGTATTCCTCCCAGTCTAGCTGTGCATACTATTCCTGTAAAGGAAGGTACCCTCCCTGTACGTCAGAAAATAAGGCGTATGCCTTTTGAATTAAGGGACAGGTTATACGAGGAACTACAGAATTTGCGAAAAGCGGGTTTGATCTTCCATGTTCAACATATAGAATGGTGCTCACCAAATGTGATCAGGAAGAAGAATAATAATCAAATCCGTCTTTGTGTAGATTTTAGAGAGTTGAATAAGAAGACTATTAAAGATTACTACTCGTTGCCATTTATTGACCAAATTTTGGATCAACTGGCGGGTAGGGAAATATATTCATTCATGGACTGCTTTGCAGGGTATAACCAAATGGCGATCGCTGAGCAAGACAAGCTAAAAACAACATTTATTACAGTCTTCGGTACCTTTGTGTACCATGTGATGGCATTTGGGTTGTGTAATGCACCTGGTTCGTGGCAAAGAACATTCGGCAAGACCTTTGGTGACATCTCCCTAGAGAAGCTTAAAGTATTCATTGACGATTTGGGGGCAGTCACTGCAAGGGATAGACATTGATCATTTTGCGCAAGTGTTTTGAGCGTTGCAAACAATTTTGCATAGCTCTTAACCCACGGAAGTGCGTCTTCAAAGTCCCTTATGGGCTCTTGTTAGGTCATGTGGTTAGTTCCGTAGGGATTGTGATTGATCCTGAAAAGATCAAGGTCATAGTTGCCATGAGTCCACCACGTACTCCAAAGGAACTGCATAGCTTTCTGTAATCAATAGGGTATTATGGGAGGTTTATCAATGCCTTGGCAGAAAGAACATTGCCACTGACAAACCTATTGTCCTTTAACTATCAGTTTACATGGAGTGATGCTTGCAACGTGTCTTTTGATGATGGGAAGTAGGAGCTTGCCAAAGCACCAAAAATGGGCAAAATGTTCTATATATTTTCAGCAGCAACCATGTATAGTATCAGCTATTGTTTGGCCCAAATTTGGGAGGAAAAGTGGTACCATCCGATAGCTTTTGCTAGTCGAAAGTTGGGCATATCAAAAATTAACTACACCTATATGGAGAAGTTGTGCCTTGCGATGCTATTTGCGACAAAAAGTTCATGCACTACATTATTTATGAGAGGGTGGTTTTTCATACGAAGGCGGAAGGGCTTCGATTGTTGTTGAATAAGTTACAGCCGCCTGACCGTTTAGCAAAGTGGTTAATCACTTTGCAGGAATTTGATTATGAGATTAAGAGCAAGCCGCCGAAGCTTCAGGGCATTGTAGAGTGCCTTGTGGATTTCGGAGAACCAAAAGAGGTCTTGGCTGAAGGAAGTGACATGGAAAATTTGTTCAAGATTGATACGGCATCTATTCTCTCCTGGTATGTTGCTATAACACACTATCTTTCTACGGGAGAGACTTGAGCTACTTTATCATAATTGGAGAAGAGGAAGATTAAATAGCAGGCATTAAAAATTTCCTTAATCACAGGAACATTATATAGGCAGGGTGTTGATGATATCTATCACCGATGTGTGATGCCTGACGAGGTTCCCTTTATTTTGGAAGAGTGCCATGACTCCGCTTGTGGAGGGCACTTTGTTGGGCGGTTAACGGCACAGAAAGCTTTAAGAGTTGGATATTGGTGGTCGTCCATCTTCCAGGATTCATTTGACTATGTCAAGAGATGTGATACCTGTCAAAGACATGATAGTCGAGAGAATAGGAAACGGCCACTTATGCCTATCATGGCTATCCTTCCATTTGAGAAGTGGGGCTTGACTTTGTGGGTCCTATTACCCCATCATCTACTACTCAGAAGAGGTACATTATAGTAGCAATTGATTATTTTACAAAATGGTCAGAAGCACGGGCGACGAGGCAAGACAATGCAAAAGAGACTGCCAGTTTCCTATTTGAGCAAATCATCTACCGATTTGGTCTGCCAAAGAAAATAGTATCAGACCGTGGAACTCACTTTTTGAATAAAGTGATTAAAAGTTTGACTGAAGCTTGGAAAATCAAGCATAACAAGACGACCCCCTATAATCCACAAGAAAATGGACAAGTCAAAAGTACCAATAAGCAGCTTGTGGGTATCCTATCCAAGATAGTCTCCGAAAAGAAGCGGGACTAGGATACAAAATTATATGTGGTAGTTTGGGCATATAATACAATGTTTAAACGAGCCAGTGGCCACACCCCATTCAAATTAATTTACGAGGAGGAGTGTGTCTTGCCATTAGAAATTGAGTTTCCAACCATTAGATTTGCAATCAATCATTCTCTGGGTGATGAAGATCCCCTATTTGAGCGGTTTACGATTATAGCCCACTTGGACGAACTCAAATTGCAGAGTTTGTTGCACTAAGAGGTAGCTAAACGTCAGATGAAACGGTTGCATTATCTGAAAGCGAAGAAATGTACTTTTAAAAAAGGGTAGTTAGTTCTATATTATGATGCACGTAGGGAGCTATTTCCAAGAAAGTTGGAACCTCGATGGGATGGCCCTTACAAGATAGTTCGGATAGGTAAAAATAAGTCCACAATTCTATTAGCTGATCTACAAGGGGTGGAATTTAAGAATAAGGTTGATCTTAATAAGATTAAACCTTATTATTTCTAAGTATGGTAATGCATTGCAAGTCCATGGGTTGATTTGAGACCTGCAAGAGAGCTTAAATTGGTTGATGGGGCGGTTAATCCCTTATTTGGAGCACCCATATCTCGAGCAAAGATATCATCAGAGGGGAGGCTTATCTGGTGGAGCAAGGGATATAAAGTGATTGAGCAAGAAGATAGTATCTTTGTGTGGAAAATTAAAGTTTTCTACCATCACTGCTTACAAATCTTGATAAGCATCCCTGTTGAGTTTAATGAAGAAGGTGTGGTGGAGCTGTCAGTCCATCCTCTAAATATGTTGAACTTTGACTATCATAATTACGAATGGGGGAGTTCTTGATGGCTGGCTGTGTAAACCCATTATGGACGTATACATTATATTTTGATGGAGCGTACAGGGGCCCTAATAGAAAAGTGTTGGAGTAGTTATCCGTGATCCCCGATGTAGAGTTACAATGAAATTAGCTGCTTATCTTGGGGTAGGATTTACTAACAACATGGCCGAGTATAAAGCTTTGATTATGGGATTGAATATTGCTAAGAAAGGTGGCATTAGGCGGTTGTTAATAAAAGGGGATTTCCAGCTGATCTTAAATCAACTCAATGGGACATATACATTCCGGAATCCTCTCCTTTGTATGTATCATCGAACTGCTATAACCCTACTTGATGAATTTGAGAGCATATCTCTTCAGCTGATTCCACATTATTGGAATCAGTTTACGGATTCCTTAGCTAATTTTGCTTATGAAGAGGACCTCTTTTTCAACTGTGGTCCTAGTCTGGATGTTGTTATTGATAATGAGACAGGCCCTGGTCGCTTGTGGGGAATGTTATCAGACCATGCGTTATATGGCAGGCGATGGTTGATATGGGTAATATAGAGAGTAGTCGAGACCCATCTACCACTATTATCTTGGACCCATAGGTCGATCCGATGACATGTTATGCGTATGCCTCTTGATATATATGCAGGAGGTATGGGCCATAATTTGATGCATTTAGTTTAGGGCTAAGAGCCCTATTTTTTCCCTTGGAATGGAGCATATTTGCATATATTTGCCTTCTTCCAAGGAGGGATCTCTATGAGCTATTTTGTTTGATTCCTTTAGGCCAAGAGGGCCAGTTGCTTTAAGTAGTTAATGTCTAATTTATTTAGGCCAAGAGGGCCCTATCTCTATTTGGTGCAGGTGCGTTTAATGCTTTGTTATTTTAGTGATTGCGCCATACAGGTTGACGACGTCATTGGAGGGAGCCTTTGCTACAAAGGAGCTTCTTGTGGCCATTCTAGGTGGTTTCGTCCCCTTTTCGGGTCTTTTCCCTTAAGCAATTAATGATTTATGTGCGGGTGAGGGGTACTTTCTTTTGTTTGTTGGGGACCCGACAATCAAGGCATGAAGTCCCAGGTTTAGGCTCTTTATGTCTGGGGGAGGTCTGAGTATCATTGCCTCCTGCAAGGCATTGCCAAACATTGAAAGACCTGTTTTAGATTGGAGTTCTAGTGACCCTTTTCTGCCAGCCTGCTAGGCGGCCGTTCTAGGAGTTCCTGCTTGTTGTGAGGCATTTAGAGAAGCCTACTAAAATAATGATGGAAAGAGACAAAACCCTAAAGATATGAAAGACAATATATGAATATAGGGAGGTGTGTAAAAAGGGGTTTGACCCCTATAAAATAGAAAAGAAAAGAAAGAAAAATTCTTGAGCTGTTGTTTATCGCCTTGCGAAGGCCTGGTAGGTTCCTGGGGATGAGACAAGACCCAGGGCCAATGCATTGTCTTCCTAGGGGTGGCATCTTGCCTCGGGGAGTTTCACTATATATATTCTCTATATAACGTGCGTTCATGGCCCATTTATAAATATCCTAATCTGTAAATTTTTCTTGAATAAAACACAACCCTTTTATATTAAATCTGTAAGTAACCCCTTTATATGGCACCCTTCTGTATGTAAAAAAAGTATAAAAATGGTGTTTTAAAAACCCCTTATTTTGAAGTCACGTTATATATACATATATTCATGAGTGACCCCCTCGAGCATCTTGCAGAAAAATAAAGAAAATAAAAGAAAGTTGGAGCGAAAATAAAAGTGAGCGTTAGAAAAGGATTAAGTGTCACCTTGTGAGGGCTTGGTAGGTTCTTGGGTACCGAGACAGGACCTGAGGCCGATGCCCTATTCTCTTTGGTTCACTACGCTCAGCTCCCTCCTTTTTACACGCCCGAGTATGGAAAATGAGAGGTTAAAAGAAGAACTATGCTAAAAGACAATATTTCTTGATTAGGCTATAGGAGTCCTCACCTAGGAGGAGCTCTTGGTTGCGTTGTCCTTAGTTAGATAGGTAGTTCAGACCACCACTTAGGGCGACCTCTTTGATAGTTCTTTTTAGCTTGGTTGTGTTGCAGCAGCTGGTTAGTGGCTAGCTTTGGGCCTTCTATCAGATTATACTAGGCCTACTCCTCGTGGATTTCATGCCTTGGTTTTGTTAAGGGGTAGGGTATGAGCTGTGATGTGTTTGTGTTGTGTATTTTTTGTATCAGCTTGATGCTCCTTTTTGTTGTTTATGTGCAGATCTATTCGTGGGATTCGATGGGCTGAGTTGCCGTATCCCATGGTCGCCAATGAGACAGATGATTTTTTTATGTCGAGAAGTGCTTAAAAATAGTCAAAAATTATGAATATCAAGGGAAAAATAGACTTCGTTGAAGGCGGTGGTGGCAATCAGTACGATTTTAAGCGGCAATGCCTGGAAAGTGCTTAAAAGAGGCACTAGACGGTAGTCGGAGAATTTTCATAATTTTTTAGCATGACAGACGAGACCTTGGGAGATGCCTTGCAGTGGAAGAATTCAAGACAGATGCCCAGGATTTTTCAGACCACGATTCGGATACCGTATGTGGAAAAGGGAGTGCCCGGAAGGCCAAAGGCCAAAATGGCAAGTGTGAGAATGGACTTTAGGAGAGCCGAAAGGGTGTGACCCTTTGGGGTGCCCTTTGGCGAGCCCAAAATCAAAAAGTGTGGGGGGAGGGGGGGTTGCGTTTTTTTTCACGCAGGCTGAAAGAAGGCGCCATGGATAGATATGGAGGAGATATGGATTGTGGGGCCAGAGAACAACCCCCCAACTGATCTTGGCCGTGAGATGCTTCTATCCTTTGCTCTCCATTGCTCCAATCCACTCCTCCAGTGGATGCCTGGTTGTGTAGATGCAAATCTAGTCTTTCTCTCTCCTCCATCTCTTTCCTGCATAGAGGTAATTCATGTGCAAGAAATCAAGAAGAAGAGGGGCTGAAGGATGCTTGTCCAACTGTGATCGGATTGCTTCAAGATGAAGAGGCTAGAAAAGAGGTCAGCACTAAAGAATGGTTTTTGATCAGTCCGTGGGCTGCCTAGAATAATTATTAAAAAACCCGCAACACGCAAGACACGCGGCATGCTCCAATTTTATGAAGAAATAGGCTTGTTTTTGTTGTTTCATGGTCCAAATATTGTTCATATGCAATGAATTTTTGTTTGAACCTTGTTTGCATCATATTTGAGGGCTGTAACTATAGAAATACAGAACTCGTAATGATTTAGAGCCGTTATTAATTCTTTAAAACTTGTAAAATGTCATTTTTAATGGAAATTAGTGGTTTTTTTCAATTTTGGGTTGGAAAAAAGGAATGAAAATGGAATAAATCAGAGAAAATGTTAAGTTTTAGTAAAAATAACAAGACAACACAAATAAATCAAAAAATATGTATTTTTAATGAATAATAAATAGTAAAAAAAGAAAAAATAGAGAAAATTTGGATTTTCGCACTAAAAAAATATGGAAAAATAAATTTATGTGTGTGAATGTTTGCCGAGGTTAAAGCATGAGGTTAAGCCTCAGTTTGGCCTCGTCCTTTGTGTTATAGTATGTGTTTATTTTTTTTTACATTAAAAAATGATATAAAACAACCTCAGGGTTTTCCTCAAATTCCAATCTTTACCTATTGTTCTTTCATTGAAGATCGAGTCTTTTCCCCTTCTCTACCATGTCCTTCTCCATCTATCCATATACCTTCTACTTTTCCTACTTATCATTTGACACCTTTCCTAACTGATTCGCCTAAATTTTCAGCCACTCCTTCTTTAGCTTATTCCTCATTTTATGATTTTGCATACCATCTCTTCATTCTCTTTTACTTATTCCACTTCCATCTCTTGCCACTTCTATTTCTCAACCCCCTCAGTTGGTTAGTGGGTACGAAGGATTTGATCAACAAATTCCGAGAAGAAGAGGATGGATCTTTATTCTCGCACGATGAATAGCATTTAGGGATCATTCCATAATTAAATATAGGTGACTAGTAGCACAAAAGTTCCGATGCTAGTCCCTAAAGCAGCGCAGCATCAAGTAACGCTTAGTTAAAATTTATGAAAGGGTTGTTTTCCACACCTCACATGGCTGATTTTTTTAATCATAAAATGGTTGTGCACAATCCTCATACACCTTGCATCAAGCATGCCACATGGTATCTCCTAGAATGCATTGCAATTGATTGATAAACTTTGACCAACGTTGAGAGGATAGGAAACCTAAGCTGTGGGTTAAACGGATGCTTTCATTGGGGAAAGGTTTGTAAGGCAAATGAAAAATCTCTTGGAACACTGAATTATGAAAGAGTGGAGTTTGTGCGTTATGTTTTATATATTGGAGCAACACATCTTGGGGCCAATCCCCGAGGTGTAGGAGAGTCGCAATGAAGCCGTGGCAATTAGCCGAGAGGTGCTTCCCTATGTGTGTATTACGAGGCATTATACCTATATGTTATGGGATCTCCCTCTGAGGAGAAGGGAAGGTGAACATTGGACTACATATTGGATACAAACGCAAAATCGTCATAAGTATTTAGTGCAAAGTGAGTCTTAGATGCTCCTAGCCCGCGAGGCCATGTGGTGGGGTTGTCTGTCGTATGCATGAGGTCCAGCTAGTGCCATAGCCAGTGTCGGCCCATTTCACGTCCCATTAAAAAAAATGCAATGGGTTATGTTAGATAGGTATAAGGTGGTACCTAGAGATAGGAAGACAATTTTCTTAGCCATTAATGTCAATGATGACACTTGAACGTGGGTATTAATTAATTAATCAATTCCAATTCAAGGGCTAATAAATGCTCAGGATTGCTTGAATGATAAATTATCCCAACCAATTCAGTTTGCTGGTTGGTATAGTTAATTTTTCAAGTAAGAATTAATAATTAAATTAATTTTTAAATTTAATATTTTCATAATTAATTTAATTAGGCTAGATATTTGCTTTAAAAGGCAATTAGAAGTTTGCTACTTGGAAAAACTTGCCTACGAAAGTGGGGGAAAGGCTATTAGAGGTTGTTTATGCCTCATTCCAACATGGTGGAGAGAGAGAGAGAGAGAGAGAGAGAGAGAGAGAGAGAGAGAGAGAGAGAGAGAGAGAGAGAGAGCTCTGCTACTACAATTTTCCAAACATTGGTGATCAGCCCAACTATTAGAGGTTGTTAAAGAGCTACACCCAGCTAATCAAGAGGCCATTAGAGGTAGATGACAGCCTATGTAGGCTATCTACAAGCAAGTAATATCAAGTTTGGGACCCACAAGGACAAGTGACAAGTGATATCCCATGTAGGCCATTGGAGGTAGGTCACATCCCATGTAGGCTGAGTGATAGCAAGTTTGGGGCCCACAAGGACAAGTGACTACATGTGGGGCTCCTATTGATGGCGGGCTACAGCAAATCAACATTAAGTTTTAGCCAATTTTGGCAATGAAACTTTGAAATATCTCCCTCCAAATTTCTTTCTATTCTCTCACACAATTCATAGCTACCCTCAAGAGATCTCAACCAAATTCAGTCCAAAGAGGGTGTAATTGAAGACTGCCTACTACTACACCCTAATTTACAATAGAAATTAGGGTTTTGATAGCCACTTCAAGAAGCATGCTCAGAATTAAGGCCAAAAACTTGAATTTTAGTTAGTGAAATCAGAGCAATTTTAGGACATTCAAGTGGCCATTTAGCCAGCAAACATTTGGGGCTAAATTTATCACCCAAGGATCATATTTGAAGGTCAATCCCCAAGCAAACCAAAGGGAAAATTCGTTTGAAGGCTTGTTGGTCATTCTTGATAGCAAAAGTCAATTGTAGAGTGAAGGAGATCTAAGGAATCTCAATGTATTCCATCCAAATTATAATACAAGTTAAAGAAATACCACAAGGGGCCTACTATTTAATGTCCAAGATTTAGTGATATTGCAATTTTAGCTTATGTGAATTTTATGCTTGCTATATAATTAGTGATTAATCAAGTTCTTTACCAACCTATCTCAGAGAAGGCTAGTTTCATGGTCCCATTGCTAGGATACCGTTGATTCCCTAGACTTTTTGGGCTCATGGCACCTACTTGGAAGTTAGGAAGCATTCCTCTAGTGTCAAAATTGTAAGCAGCTAAGCATTATAGCAAGAATTTCTTCAATTAATGAGATAGGTTCAAGCAATGATAATGTTTCTCAGTCTAAAAATTCACATGATGCTGGGGAAAATGCAATGCCTAAGCTTGGACAAGGCACTCACCATGGGTAGCAAGCTAAGAATGGGGAAATTGGACAAGAAGTGGGTCCTTCTAGATTGAAGTTGATGATCAACAAAAGGGAGAGGAATTTGATGACCAATTTAAAGATCAATTGAGGATAGCAGTAGAATTATTTGTACAATTGGCAACTGATCCTCAATTTATGCGCTTTTTGAATTCTTATGGGAGGGCAACAAAGGCAAGAAGGGAAAATTGTCTTCAAGAGCTCTGGGACAACAAGATGTACCGAGAAGGAAGAGCCAATGCAATAGCATGATGTTCCAAATGTGGATAATGAACAATAGAAAATGATACCAACTAGGATTGATGCATGTGCAAGGCTAACTTGGAATTGCCAATCCAATCCATGTGCAAGGCTAACTTGGAATTGCCAATCCAATGCTTTAGATAGCAAGGCATGCATGCTAATGTGAGTTCACCTGGGATACTCTAGTGGTGGTTCAGTTTTCAAAGTAATGGTTGATAATGTTTTAGCCACCACTAGGATTAAATGTATTTGGTATGCATCCACCTATGCATGCTATACAAGGCCCAATGTATTTGACTATAGCAAGTGGAAAGCATAGCATTATGTATAGTAATGTTGGCATGATGCTAGGGCACAAAGTGGTAAGTTTAACAATGTGTATATGCATCCCACTATGTTTGGGACTCAAGCTATTTATGATGGTCACGGAAATGCTCTATATAGTGCTAGCCATGAGGAAAATGCACTTAATGTACCCTTTTTGGCAATAATGTGAAAGTTTAAAGGATCTATGTGGTCTAAACACAAAGGCCTAGAACTTAATGGAGGCTTTGAGGCAACAAAAGTTAGAAGCAAAATTTCCATGTGCTTCTTGGTGAAGTTTCAATATTGTTTCACCTATGAAGGGATACAAATGGATGGAGGGTAACCTAGCAAATCACCCTGAGTGATGGACTTTACCTTGATGTATATTAGCATAGAAGGGGATGTACCTCTTCTCCCCTAGTGACATGCAACTCTCACGTATAGTGGATCTTGGATGTATTCATCACACATCTAAGGTATTGTGCTAATAGCATGCTTGCCATGAGATCACTATTCAGTGTATTAGTCATTATGAATTGGTATGCATATTGTAAGGTTAGCATCTAGGCTTTCAAATTGTACATCTACAAGATTGTTGACATATATGGAATACATGGAATATACATCATTTGGATGTGATGTACATTTGCAAGGCATATATGGGATACATGAATGATATACAATGTACATTTTTAGGTGATGTAATAGAAGTAAAATTGCATAAGCTATATGTTATTTGCAATTGATGTATGCTTTACATGAGTATCATATGGTACAACATTGCTATGAGGCATTAGTTATGCTTAGTTTATGCATTACTTTGCCTTGGCGATCAAAATAGTGTTGGGTTTTGGCATGTGGATTCTTAAACCATAGGATTCTAGTAGCCATCTTGTCTCTCGCTAACCTTATAGGTTTAGCCCAAAAGAGAAAGGTGAGGTAGCTAGGTAACTTCAAGACTATTTAGCTAAGGGCTTTATTTAGTTGAGTAAATCCCCATGGGGCATGCCTATCCTTCTCACTAAAAATAATGATGGCATGATTTGTTACTTAGAATGGATGACCTTGTAATTTTCCATGGTGTTTCATGGCACTATAGATTTCATGATTGCTATGTGGATTTTGATGCATGATATTTCACCAAATTCAATCTAAGGTCCAATTACCATAAGATACGGTAGCTTCATAGGATGATGACTTACTTTGTTCGTATCTCAAAAAGCAGATTCCTCAACAACATCCTTTTTCTTTTCAGATAAAAGTAAAAATCCTATTAACACGTCTCATAACAAAGTGTCCCAAGGCTAGAAAACAAATACAAAGCAACCCTGCAAGGGACTTCCATATTCAGATTTATATAACAAGGGAAAGTCTATTACAAAGCTTGAGTAAATAGCTAGTCAAGAGGTCTATAATGCCAAACCATGTGGGTCTGGAAAAGGAAAAAGATGCAATCCCAAATCCTAAGAAAAGCATCTCTCCTCTTCCTTATAGTTTGTGAACTACCCTATATTCTCTCCCATCTCTAAGAAGACTATGCACAATCTCTATCTAGATCCTAAAGAGAGTCTTTGCAATAGATATGTCGAAAAAATTGATACCCTAGCTACATCTCGTTGTCCATATGTACCAAGCAATAATGCTAGCTATGAGCTTACATTTGTGACAATGTCCATGAGTTCATAGTGGCTACGAGAAATCTACCATGAAAGTCATGCTCACAAGTTGCCCTAAGATGAGATAACCCTAACACCCCTGAATATCCTCATACCCACAAGCTGGGCCTCTATTAGTGGCCCATGCAATTTTCCCCCACATAGCAATCATGAAATCTATAGTGCCATGAAACACCATCCTAAGGGCTCCCCTATAGACCTCTTGAGCCCATGAGCAATCCCATAAGCAATGCCTATGAGTCTTCTCATACTCCCTACATCTAGCATAAATAATAAGGTCTCTACCATAGCCAAGCCATGTACCACTAACTACTAAAATCCTATGTTCTAGTAGCCAAACAAAGAGTGAAATATTTCTTGGTCTAAAGCTATCATCCGATCTCCTCTGGAAGCCTATCAGGAAAGGCTACGATATACCCTAGATAGTTGCTACAAGTTGGCACCACTTTGGTCCTACTCATTTTTATTCTCCTCCCCAATCTAGTACTATAGCCAAACAAGGGGACATCTTGAGGCATCTCTGCAGATGGACCTCTCCATACCCACTTTGTTAGAATATCAAGCTCCTGTTACTCTTTAGCCAGTCTATCTTTATGTGTGTGACCAACATTAGCTGGATATAGCTGTATACGTGTGTGACATTCAATAAGTGGGTATAGTCAGTGATTTAACCATAGTTAGTCTTGTTTAGTCATACCTATGTGTGTAAGTCTCTTTCAGTTTGTATGATGGAAGAATAATGAAAGAAGAACAATAATGAGCTGAGGCTCGTCTTCCGTTCCACTGTGTCTCTCTCCCTCTCTTCCAACATGGTATCAAAGCCTGGATACCTGAAGCCTGAAGGCTTGATAGTGGCCATTTGACATCAAGACATCATATCTGAAGAAAACGTCATCAAGGAGACTGTGCCTACATCCTGTTTTTTTGTAGAAGCTATATCTTGATACATAAATGGTTTTTGGATAAACAGCCTAGCGTTTTTACCATTTTGACATGGTCTACAACTTTGCAGAAGAAAGTTTTTCCAAATTCTTCACAGATTTTGTGATATTCAGCACAGACCTATGCAGACTGGTTGTTTACTGTAGTAAACAGTAGGTGATTTCAAGGCACTCATGGCTTTCATCCTAACAATGTATATGCCCTTATTATCATGCATTTGAGCATGATATTGGAGTGTTAAATGCTCATTTTTGGAGCTTATTTGCAGGCTAGAAACAGTGAACTGGTTTCTGTCCTAAATTTGGAAACAATATACCTACAGGGTTGAAGTATCTGTGATACTTATTTGCTACTGACAAATGCTTGGATCATACCACTTGAGTGCTAGATGCTTTTTGGGTGGTAGATGCATGGATCATACTACTTGAGTGGTAGATGATTTGTTACTAGTTATTCTAGGGTATTGACTGGTTATTGTATGCAGAAAGGATACCGATCATCTTCACTTGACATACATGCAATATATTTTGACTAGTGGACATGTATCAACTCTTGCATAGAGTGGCAACTGAATGAGATGTTTTGGGGATGTTTTGAGATCTGAATACTCTTGTTTTAACAGACAAAATACTGTTTGTTATAGCAGTGGCCTAGCTGTATTTGGTACTGCTACTTCATACAGTACAAACATTGATACTTGTATGGACATAGTTTGTTGTTGCGATGTTTTGCCACTATCGTAGAATGTTTTGAACTGATTTGAGCTTGATTTATGCTCAGTTGACTATGTTTTTTCATTGTTGGAATATAGTTTATAGCAAGCAAGTTGTCAGGAAAACTGTCCTGAATAGCAGGAAACCGGTCCTGAACTGTAGGAAAAAGAGTCAAATACTTACAGGTTGTATACATCACTGAATAACTAAGCTGCAACTATGGCAAATGCTCAAGGCACTGACAATATCACTCAAATTGTGGGCGAAAAGCTGGACAATAAAAAATTTTCTTTATGGAAGTTCCATATGAAGAATTTTTTGGTTGGAAAAGGTTATTGGGACTTATGTACAAGTGATGAGATTGAACCTCAAATGCATGAAAGGAATCCGAAAAATGATCAGAAAAGGGCTCATAAGCTATGGACTCAGAGAGCATGCAAGGTGTTACATTGGTTTTTCTTATGTATATCAGATGCTATGGCTATACAGATTAATAGATGCAGTTCCCCAAATGATGCATGGGACATACTCATAAAGAATTATGGAAATGTAACACATGCAAGAAAGATTCAGCTAAAGGAATAGTTTAATAACATGTCTAGGAATGGCAGAAGCATTCAGGCCTACACTACTACAGAGATCAAGAACATAGTGGATCAGCTTGCCACCATTGGATCTTCAGTGTTTGAGGATGATATGATTGCATTGACATTGAATGGAATTGGCAAAGAGTATAAAGCATTTGATATGTCTATTTCTGTGAGAGTTGAATCCCCTAATTGGGATGAGTTGATTGCTTTGATGTTGCATGAGGAAGTTAAGCTTGGGCCGAATACAAGTTCTAGTACGTCTCAAAGCAAAGACATTGTTCTTTACTCTAGCCAGTGTGGAAAAGGTGGCAAAGGCCGTGGCTCTTTTTGACGTCAAGGAGACACTCAAACACTTGTGGATAGCATCAACAGAATGCCTGGCATGGCACAAATACACATGGCCATGGTAAAGGTGGTGGATCTGGTTCATGGCAGTCAAATGATCAATCAAACAGAGATAAGGAGCGTCATTACTGTGGCAGATATGGACACATTGCAAAGGATTGTTACAAGAAGCAGGGAGATATGAAGGCAAAGGGCAAACAACATGGGCACTATGCATCTTCTAGCGATGCTCATGATGAGCAGGTTAACAAATTGTTTGCCATGCAGTATGTGTCTAAGAATGCATCTAGGAAGAACAGGGAAGAGAGATGGTAGTACATTGATTCAAGGGCTTCAAATCATATGACACCCCATGGAGAATGGTTTGATGAGATGGTTGTAGGTTCACATGATAATGTGTGTACTGGGGATGACACCCAGCATGACATTCAACACACAAGAATTGTTCCATTACTGATGTGCCTGATGGAAAGAAAAAGAGCCTACATGATGTACTACATGTACCTACAATAACCAAGAATATTTTGCCAGTTGGATAGATGGCAGAATAGAATCTACAAGTGAGATTTAATAGAGATGGATGCTTTGTTGAAGAATATGGTAATGGCTGCAAATTGATTGCTAGAGGCTGAAGAGATGGTAGAATGTTTACTCTTGATGCGTCAATTCCAGAATTGAAAGTAGCCATGTTTGCACATGATGATGGTGCTATATGGGATGTTGAGATATGGCATAAGCAGATTGGCTATGTGAATGTACAAAAGCTGAAATCTATGTAGCAAAAGGAGATTGTGCTTGGATTACCTAAGTTCAAGTATCATGACTTTGGACATGTATGTGATGCATGTCAGTTTGGAAAGCAAGCACGGTTTCCATTTATGAGACATGTATGGAATAGCTCACAACCCTTGCAGTTGGTACATTCAGATGTATGGGGTCCATCTCATAATGCTTCGTTTGGTGGTGCTCGTTACTATGTATCCTTCATTGATGATTTCAGCATGTATACTTGGCTTTACATATTGAAACATAAGGATCATGTGTTTGATGCATTCAAGGGCTTCAAGAAGCATGTTGAAAATGAAATGAGCTGTAAAATTTCATGTCTTAGATCAAATGGAGGTGGACAATATGTCTCTAATTACTTTGACAAGTACCTTGCTAAACATGGGATCAGAAGACAGTTAACTTGCAGCTATACACTGCAACAAAATGGTGTAGCAGTAAGGAAAAATAGGGTACTAATGGAATCAGCAAGAGCTATGCTAAATGAGAAGAGATTGCCAATGGTTATTGGGTTGAAGCAATAGTGACTGTTGTCTATTGGTTGATTAGAACCCCTATAGCAGGGATTCATGATGTAACTCCATATGAGAGGTTGTATGGTCATAAGCCTGACATTTTACACTTTAAGGTATTTGGGAGCATTACATATGTGCATGTTCCTGATGAAAAGAGGAAGAAGTTGGATCCTTAAGCTATCAAGAGTGTGTTCCTTGGCTATGCACAAGATTGAAAATCTTACAAGTGTTATGTACCGTCTACACATGAGACATTGATTAGCAGAGATGTTGTTTTTTATGAGCTTGCATCATGGTATGGTAATCCTGTTGCACTAGCCTACTGATGGATCAGTCAGCACTAGTAATGTTAAAAATACACTTACATTGAGTACATCTATGACTGGTTCTATAGGTGATGGGTCACCTACAATAAGTCCTTGGTCAGAGGATGCTTGTGGAGTCGTACTCCTACGTCCATTGACACGGATATGTTAATGAGGGGGAGATTGGATAAGGGAAAAGAAAAGATGCTTGAGGATGTGACAGGTCCACTTATATCAAGTTATGAGTCGTACAATAGTGATAGCTTGGATAGTGAGTTGGGCATTCCGTCTATTATGACGCCTAGAGCAAGGCAAAGTCGTTATGTACCGCCTCATGAGAGGCAAGCTCAGAGTGAGCCACAGTTACGAAGATCTGAGAGAGTCAAAAAATTAGTTGACAGGTTTACATACACTGATTATTTAGCCTGCCATTATGCATATATGGCTAGTGTGACAGGTTACAAAGAACCTACAAGTTTGATGATGCAGTTACAGATGATAATTGGTGTGCTATCATGGATGAGGAGTATGCATCCCTGGCTGAAAATGAGACATGGGAATTGGTTGAGTTGCCTGAAGGAAATGTCTCCATTGGCTACAAATGGGTGTACAAGGTTAAGTGCAAGTTAGATGGTTTGTTAAAATGCTATAATGCCAGGTTGGTTGTAAAAGGGTATGCACAACAATATGGCCTTGACTATGAGGAGACTTTTAGTCCGATGGCTAAAATGGAAACAGCCAGAACTTTCCTTCCTTTGGCAGCATGCAAAGGCTAGAAATTATGGCAAATGGATGTCAAGAATGCTTTCTTGAATGGCGATTTGGTTGAGGAAGTATATATGGAGCAGCCTGAAGGCTATGTTCACCTAGACTTTCCTACACATGTATGTAAGCTGAAAAACCCTTTATATGGACTGAAACAAGCACCTAGAGCATGGAATGCTCGAATTAGTAGTTAGTTACAGCAACATGGATTTAGATTGGATGATGCATATCATAGTCTGTTCACAAAACAGATCATGGATATGTGTTTCTAGTGGTTTATGTAGATGATCTTATCATCACTGGAGATGATGAACAAGGCATTGCTGAAACTAAATCATGTTTACAGGCTGAATTCAGAGTCAAAGACCTTGGTGAACTAAAGTATTTTCTTGGGATTGAGGTAGTCTCTACGCCTCAAGGTATATGGCTGCTATAGAAGCAGTATGCTCATGACATGTTACAGAAGTATGGTATGGCTGAATGCAAGCCTATGGAGACATCTCTTGATCAGAATGTCAAGCTACATATTGATGTCGGGAATGACACAGAGAATGTGACCATGTATCGACAGATGGTGGGTAGCTTGATATACTTGACTATTACCCATCCTGACTTATGTTATGCAGTGGGGCTGATTAGTCAGTTCATGCAGAAGCCTCCCAAACCACATCTAGATGCAATCAATAGGATCATGAGATATGTAAAGGGTACTACATATTATGGGTTGTTTTATGCATATGGAAAATCTCTTAACTTGACAGGATTTACTGATGCTCATTGGGCTGGTTGTGCCTATGACAGGAGGTCAACCAGTGGTTATGCATTTGGATTGGGCAACAGTATGATTAGTTGGCAAAGTAAGAAACAACCTACTGTTGCATTGTCTAGTACAGAAGCTGAGTACAGAGGAGCTGCCTTAGCGGCTTGCGAAGCAGTTTGGTTAATAAAACTGCTAAAAGACTTGGGAATATAGCTAGAAAGCAGAGTGAGATTGCATTGTGATAACCTCAGTAGTGTTATGTTGGCTAGCAATCTTGTCTACCATTCTATGTCCAAACATATTGAGATTCACTACCATTTCATTAGAGAAATGGTTCTTACAGGGCAGATTGACCTGATTCGTGTCTTGGTAAAGAAAAGTTCATATATTTCAGATAGTTACTTGAAGCTTATCAGATGGTTTGGGCTTGAGGGGGAGTGTTAGAATATCAAGCTCCTATTAATATTCAATTAGTCTATCTTTATGTGTGTGACATTAGTGGATATAACTGTACACATGTGTGACATTCAATAAGTCGGTGTAGTCAATGACTTAATCACAATTAGTCTTGGTTAGTCATACCTATGTGTGTAAGCCTCTTTCGGTTTGTATGATGGAATAATAATGAAAGAAGAACAACAATGAGTTGGCTCATCTTTCTGCTCCACTCTGTCTCTCTCCCTCTCTTCCAACACACTCCCTAAGATCCCACTGAAGCCTCTATAGTGGCCTCCTCCTATATGCCTAATGTCTCCATCCACCTTCCATACAAGTCTAGGGGTTTGGGTCTAAGTACCAAGTCCTATCGCAATGAGCCACAACTCTAATCCTTTGTTGAGAGCATCTTGTAAACTCTAACTGATCCAGATCCTCTTGCCTAAGTCTACCATCCATCTCTACTAAAAAAGTAGACACACACTATCCATTGGTGGCTACCACTACAAGAAGGATCTCTCCTCTAAAAAAGAGTCATATCCATGTCTCTAATCTGTCACTATATCATCTCTCCATTCAAGGGGTACCACCTCCTTGATGCTCTCCATTATGACTTTGACCCCCCTGATACCTCAAAATCTCTATCCCTATATATGGGCTTGCAGCTCTTAAAAGGAAAACCACTCCTCCATCGTAGGAGCTACATGTGCCAAGAACCTCCCCCAAGATAGAAAGGTCCTCTCTCTCTATCTTGAGTAGCTAATTAAAAAGAAGTGGTTGCCTTACCTTCTCTTCAATACCATTGGGCCAATTTGATGAAGTCTTGTACATATTGATCTCCACGTTGATATAATATATGTAGCAAATATAGCCTCAAAACTATTCCCAAGCCTTGTAGCTTGGATATGATGAAATAATTAGAGCGTGCTAGGCTACAATGTCCCTCCATGAGTGGGAACAATGGTCTCTAATCTCATAATAGCAGCTTCCATGGTTCCCCACTCGGAAGAAGGTCCCTCACAATGAGCTTTACAATTAGTACTGTACTTTGATCATTTGGATCAATAACCCCCAAAACCACCCCTAGATCTAGGTTGGATGATAACATCCCAAGCTACCTTATCCCTTATAGGACTACCACCTCCACCTAACCAAATGAAATTCTTGATGAGTCACTTCACTTGGCTAATGCATGACCTAGAGAAGGCCCACCAAGAAGATACGTACAACATGGTAGCAAACCACCTTGCCTACTAGTGATAGTCTTGTTGTGCTCCAATATAGTAGCTTTTGTCTTATGCTAAGTAATAAGGGTGCTAGTTTCTTTTCTGAAGAAATATCAATGGCTACATTGCAACCTAGGTATCTCCCAAAAGTGCCATAGGGGACACAATGAAACTCTCATGTGGTTTCCAATCTATCTGTTGAGTATCGCAAACCCAAAAATCCATAAGATTTGTGCCAATTAATAAGAGTGTTCAACAAAAGACCTCCTAGCTACAAAGGCCCTAAGGTTCTCCTCATCCCCATCCAAGTAAATAGATGTGTCATCTACAAACTCTAGATCTAGCAACTATTCAAACTTTGGAATAGTAAATCTAATGCCTCAAATACTTATATTTCTATCCCTTAGGAAAGATCTCATAGCCTCTATAACAAATCAGAATAGGTTAGGTGCAAGGGGGGGAATAACTATCTCACTGACCTCTAAATACTAAATCTAGCACCTCTCATCCCAACAATAAGGACCTAGCTCTGAGGCTGATGAGGCCAATACACCTCTAATCCTCTACTCTAGGAAGCCCATCCTCAATGTGGTGTCCCCCTAGAAACTCGCAATCAACTCTATCATAGGCCTTTTTGAAATCAAGAAGCAAAACAATGAGATTTTCTCCTTGGATCATATAAGAGCTATGGATCCCTAGAAGGTGAAAATATTGTCAAGGATGTTGTCTTTCTTTAAAAACCTAGTTTGGGTAGGGTGAATCAACTATGGGATCCATCTTAAGTGTTCCAGGTGCATTCTTCACTACTTCACATGGCTAGGGGGTGTGAGCTAGTTGCTCCATCCCACATGGGGAAGTTACTATTGCTCTAGTTGCTAGGGTGCAGCCCGTATCTTAGAGCCATGTAGGTGATCTCTAGTTTTCTCCTCAATGATTCAATGGCCTCCTCCTCAAATTTCATGACATCCAAGAGTGTGGAGAAAGGTGTGTTGTTGGGCTTCCGAAGTCACTTGTGTAGCCTCTTCATTGCTCTATGCTAACACCCTGTTGCCTTCTACAAGGGCTAGCTGACACGCTAAGTCTCTCACTCTTTCTTCACTCCTGTCCACCCATTCATTTGCTTTTTTCTTCATTTCTTCTAGGATTTTGTTATGCATGTAGGCTAACTCCCTTAGCTTTCTCTCATATTCCTCAATTTCTTTTTCCAAGCATTGTTGCTCTTCAAGCTTCGAGGCCACCCTCTTTTCCAAATCTTCTATGTGCTTTTGGTGCTGTCGGCTTCTCTCTTTTTTTGCTACTACTAGCTCATCCGCGGAATTTTGTATCTTTTTATATTCCTTTTGTAGGTCTTTATACAGCACTACCAGCTCATCATAATGGCGTTGTAGGCCATGAGGCTTTGTGTTTTTTCCATGAGCTTTGCTTGCCACCTCTCTTCTTCTCCTCCCTTGGCCTCGAGCTTCTCCTTTAGCTCCTTGATCTCTCTTTGATACATGGCCACTTGATGGATTCTTTCTAATTGAGAGGCTGTCATTGTCTCCTTTTTGGCATCGAGCTCAGTGACGGTTTCTTGTCTTCTTTTGCCTACTCTAGCTCTGACAGAAGTTCTTGCACATAGTCATCATAGTTTGTAGACAACGGCAGTGCGATGGGGCTAGTGGTTGTAGATGCTTCTATCTTCTACCTTTTAGGGTCCCTCTGGATTCCGCATCCCTAGTTGCCTCTCCTTTTTCTCCTATCACGACGGTTCCTCCACTTGCACCTTGATTTGTCTCTTTATTGACCAAAAATTACACCCAGACCACAAGGTTGCTGGCATTCGTCATGGTGGAAGAGCCTTGGGTAGGTGCAGAGACTGGGGTGGTGGGCACTAGGACAAGTGGGAGGGGGTTAAGTGGCCCCTTGCCCTTGCCTTCTACTATTGGGGGCAAAAAGATTTTGGGCACTTGGGAGCTTGTGCTTGGGAATTCTTCTTCATGAGGGTTCATGGTAGCCAGCTCCTCCTCTCTGGAGGGCTGCTCCATGGAGAGGTGGAAGGCTAGGGCTATGTCTTCTTCCTCTTTATTCCTGAGCTCCTCATCCTCTTCATCAGCTTTTCTCTTTCTCTCCTCTTCAACTTTCCTAGATTCCTCTTTTATTCTTTTTTCCTCATTTTTTTATTTTCTCTTTATTTGTTCTTTAATGCTTTTGGACTCCCTGTGGACTCTTCGTAGGTCTGCTTCCTCTTTCTTCGTACTCTCCTTTTCGCCCTTCTTTTGCAAAGCCTCTTTCTTTTCTTTCTTGGCCCCCTCCTTGGCCAGATTGTGCTTCTCACCCCTCTTCTTTGTTGCTCTCTATCCTCTTGCTAAACTTCTCATGTTATTGTAGTGGAGGGGACTTGTCTCTGGTATCTCACTGCCTTAATCGTCTTCTTATGCTTCCCCTCTAAAGCCAATGGTGGAGGACTTTGACGATGATGACTTCCTAGCTTTGGAGGCAAGGGACTCTCCCCCTACTACAGGTCTTCCTCTTATGCCCAATTCTTTTGCTGAAGTTTCTATTGTGTTCCACACAAAGCTGTTCAGGTTTATTTCGTCCAAGGATTTTACGGCGATGCTCTCCAACATAGGCACCTTGAATTTCTCATGAATGCATTGTACCTATAACTAGAGAACAATGCATGGACCATTGTCGCCTATAGCTAGGCTTCTAGATCTGGGATGTCTACGAGACTAGTGCCATCATTGGTGTGGACTAAGATCTTTTCCATGCCCAGCATGTCATGTACGTCTCTTTTGGACCGTCTCTCAACCTTGTTGGGCAGGCCCAACGCTCTACACCAATTTGGGGCTCAGCTCCTGGTGGGTTTCATTTTTGTCACGCATCGTTACGGTGCCACAATTCCTGTGGAATGTTCAGAGGAATTCTGTGCATTTGTCGTAGTCCACAACTTAGCCAATTTTGTCCAGGACTTCTGTAGATTGCATTGCTCTACAAGCTATTTTATGGCTGGTTCCTCCATGGCCACATCCTCGAAGTTCAGGATATACCTAAACCTGAACTGGTTGAAGGCCCTTGTCTCCACCAAGAGACCATATTTAGTTTGTTTGTCTTCTGAGAATGGGAAGTTTTGGCTCTTCTCTTGTCCTATCATTGTGGGTGTCTATCACAACACCATAGCTAACCATCAATATTCTTCAGATACTCTTTGTAGAAAGACATGTGGGCAATGGAAGAAATGCTTATGGACACTAAAATGCTTAAATAGGAAGAGAGTTTTTTCCCTTAAACAATCCATGCATTCCTCAAAAATGTCAAGATTATGGGAGAGAAGGAAGGAGTCTCACTTGTAGCTTTCTTGCTTGCACAATGGGGGAATACACACAAGGGTGGAGGCTGAAAACAGTTTTCCTCTTCTTAGTTGTGTAAGCCAAAAGAACTCTAGTACAAATAAATAGAAGAACCCTATATATGGGTCTCAAACCAAACTCAACTAACTAAGGTGGCATACTAACTGAGCCACGAACTAGAGTAGATAAGGATAGCTATCATGTAGCTATTATTCATGGGCGGTGTACCAACCGCGTCTGCAACTGACAAGTCGGTGACATAAATACACAACGGTCACCCTGGCGTATCACGAGTGGAGCTCGATATCTCAACAAAAAATTTCTTATTCTTTTACTCAACCATGAGTTGATTTTTATGCATTTTTTTCTAACTTTGAACATTGATTGAGGTTTTAGGGTTTGTTTTTATATTCCTCAGCTTTTATGTTCCATGGTGTTTCATACCATTCACACCTACTTTTGGAATTCAATTTGAAGTTTTGAAGCTCAACTCATGTTCCCTTTTTCTTTTATGTCTTACCCCCTCCCCCCAGGAATGATAAGAATCCTTTTAGGATTGGACGATGAAGGGTTAAGGGCATTTTACTTTGTCATGATTCAATCGTAGAAGTTTGGGTTATACTCCAAGTGGGCATGATAGTCCATGTCATGAGGTCTAATGCCTACATGCATAATGTAGGTTAGGACATCAGTGAGGAAGTCACCGAAGTTCACCCTGCTAGCAACATGCAATTCTTCCTCGGTTAGGATTCGTTCAAAATAGGGGTGGGCCATGACATATTCCTCTAGAGATTGCTTGCACATGATGGCCAAGACTCAGAGCGAGGTAGGAGCCACATATGTAGGGCCATAAATGGTTTTGATTGCATGTCTCTGCTCGGCGTTGGTCATGATTTGGTAGCCCACTTGTTCCCATTGGAGATTCAGAGCATACCACTGTCGTGCAAAGAAAGGAAGAGTCAGAGTTGGCTAGCTTTGTTAGATCTCCTAGTTCTTGGCCTCTTACAAGGATTTTTCCCTTGCGATATGATGTGATCAGCCATTGTGTGCAAGCTTGCCATCGAGAGATCTCATTGTCAATCAATTCCTTGGCTACCTCGGGAATCTTAACAAACACAAACTCATAGTTCTCCCAAGTGCATGGCAAGGAGCATACTTCCCTTTCTAATGCCTCATCGGGGCCTAAGTCTAGTCGTTCATAATTCCTAGCTAGCGTGGTGAATGTGGCATCCAAACACCTGATGCAGGTGACTAAGTCATCTCCTATCTTGGTGGATAGTAGGTCCATAGCCAACGTAAGGATGGATTGATGCCTGTAGGAGGGTCTAAGTCCTATGATAGGTTGGGGTTTGGTTGATGAGCTAGATAGCTCGACTACTGATGTTTGCCTCATGGGTGGTTCAATGGAGTGTCTGTCAATCGCTTGTGCAATAGCTTGGTCTTGCAGCTCAATTAATGTGTTGTTCCTAGATTGTGGAGCAGTTGTGACATTGGAAGTGTTAGGTTGAGTTGGCCTAGATGATTGCGGCTTTGGTTGATAGTGTCCATGAGGTTCTATGGGTTTGATGCTTTTTGAGGTAATGGATTTCTCCTCCCTAGTTGTCTCACTGCTTTGTGGAGATGGGCTAGGGGGCTTGGATTGAGGAGCACCTATACCGTTTCTAGACTTGGGTATCCAAACCCAGTTGTTGCCTTCATAGTAGCCTTGAGCGTGCAATAGGGCTTTGGGGACCCATCACGGCTTGGCTGTTTGTCTTCTTCAGTAGTGCTAGCTTTGCCTCCTAGGCCTAGGATGTGATATTTTGTGGTCATGGATTCGTGCGGGTTGGCTTCTAGGAAGCTGCAGTTGTTGTTTGGGCACCGATTTGAGCTATTTTTCATTAATCTTTGGTGTGTCTCCCTTAGGTTGTAGCCAACTTGTCTTTGCAGGATGGGTCAAGTTACAACCCTCCTCCTTAGACCTTGCATTAGGTTCCTCCACTGGTGAGATCACAGGCTTTGATGGAGTGTGCAGCGTACTCGTTTCTTGAATGTGAATCCTAGTAGCAATTCCTTACCAGCGGCCTTGTTGTTAGGCATCACATAGAAGATCATAGGTAGGCTTTCAATCTCAATAGAGACCGCTATTTTGCACTTTCCTAGCAGTGAGTAGGACTATCCTCCAAATGGATTGAGTTTAGTGTTGGTCGGCTATAGTTGGGGCTAACCAATGAAGGTCCAATGATCATGCGTAAGGATGTTACAGTCAACCCCCTCGTCATTGACTGCATCAAAGGCATGCATCTTCTAGGCGGTCATTGGTATGCATAGGTAGGCAGGTGCCACCACTTCCTCACCCTCTTCCTCAATCTCACTGATGGGGGCTACTCTTACATTTGTCAGGGGTTCTAGTATTGGAGGCGCTTGCGGTAGGTGCACTCATGTCGGTTGATTACTAGATTTCTTGGCTATCATGTAGAGTGGTACTGATGGCACAATATCCAAAATAGAGGATGGCTTTTGCCTAGGGAAATTGGCAAAAAGGTGAGTGATTCCACACTCAGTGCATTTGAGATCAATCTTATCTCAATTTTCTTGTTCCCTCTTGGGGCAACATGAAGAGATGTGTCCTGGATGACCACAAATCCAACAAGAAATCAGTTCTTGGTTTTTCCCTCCTGCCTCTCCCTCTTCCGAACACCATCACCAGCACTGGTTGATAGTCCATGAGAATTGGATTTCCCTCTTCATCGTATGAGATGTAAGGGTTCACATAGGGCTCCTCATTATTAGGCTCCTCCACATAGTGGACTAGAGCGTCACTTGGTGGATGGGTTATGTAGGGTCCAAGTGGCCTAGGTATTCATGTAGGATTGATCTCTATCCTAGGGATGGGTGGCTTTGTATTGTTAGGTGCTGGGAGGGCCAATGGGGCTCCTCTCACGAAGAAATTTGGGGTCTATTTCCTAGGTAAGGCTGGTTGCAAGGTTGCGAATATGGAATTCTTCACGACAGTCTATAGCAGTGCATGGTGTCGTGAAAGTACAAAGCATCATGACATTGTATTCATTCTATATGAAAAGTGGTAGTCAACTACAATGCTTTATAGTTGCTGGATGGGTACCAGTTTTCCCTTTTTGTGCATATGGGATTCAATCTTCCTGCATGTCCTAAGCCTAGAACTGCCTCATACAAAGAGGCTACATTAGGTGTGATTGCAAATATCTCAACACCCATCCTCAATCACAACCAGAAAGCACAAAGTGTGTAGAGGCTTTAGTGAAAGCAACACCTGCAAAGTGTGGGCACACCAAAAACATGGCAAAACACTAGAGGCTGTCACAGAAAAGGTTAAGTGTGGGTACCACAAACATGATGGACATCCAGAGGCTATAGTAGGGGCCTCATAGAGGTTGTAGTACAAGGATCTATGAGGATTTTAAAAGCTTATGTCAAAAGCATCGGGGCTAGTCATTACAAGGCCAAAAAAGGCAATAAAATTTTGGGTCAAGAACCGGCAAACCATTGCACTTTTAAGCATTTCTTTTGACATAGATCTTCAATTCATTGTAGGTCTTCTTGTCGGTGTAGTCCAATTTGCTCTTTTTGATCTTGTACTTGTTCTTCACTTTGCTTGCAGCTTCAGTGTCTTCATGGTTGATCTTTTGGTCCTCTTCTTCTAGGTCCTCTTTGCTTGCAACAGTTGCATCAATCTTCATGTTCATGTCCCCCTCAAGCAAAGGTATCATCTTTGAGGAAATGGAAATGACTTTAAACTTTTGCACTTTCATGTCTTCAACGTCTTCAAATGGATACATTGATGTCATTTGGATTCAGGCAGCTCCATGTCTTCCTATAGGGAGAGTAATATCTTCTATGTAGTGTAAATGGGCCACAAGATACATGTTACTCTTCATGAAGTGTCTGCACATAGAAATTTTCTTGCTTGTCATTGACATGACCAAAAATCAGTACCCACAACCTAAAAATAACCAACAATGAGTTGATCTTTGTATGTGTCAAAAGACACAAGCAATGGCAGTGTAGTATCAAAAGATACTAGTTTGAAATTTGATGTTTATTGCTTGAGTTTGACTTGATTCTTGATGATTGTCTTGTCCTTCAACTTGAGTCCCCTCCTTGCTGATGGATAAATTTTACTTGAATCCTTGCTGGAAACTGAGCTGGGAGCTCTGATCAGAGTGGCAACAAATTGGCTTTCTTTACTGTGTGAGCTAGATACTTGATTATTTTTAAAAAAATTTACATGGGAATGAAGCTTGTCTTGTGGGCTACCAAAGCCCTATGAAGTTGGGCACGATCGCGGGACGTGATGTTGCGCAGAGCGTACGAATCAGGCTGCACTGTTTTTTGCCTATGAGCTGGTTTTCTTGCAATTTCATGCCATATACAACCTAATGTTAAGGTTGCATGTGATAGGAAGAAGCGGTCTAATGTGGGGAATAAGTCTTCAGAAGGAATCGTGAGCTAAAATGGCTTGTAGTGTGAGATCCAAGGGCTCAATTAGAGCTATGTGATGTTTGGCTATGGCTACCACAAGCTTGACTAAGAAGTTGAAAAAATGAAGTCATACACTGATTCCTGAGCTAGATGTGATCTGGGCAGAGATTGAGAGAAACTAAGAGAGGCAGGAGAAGCATTGCCATGCCCAACTGGTCTTTGATACCATGTGGAAATGTGCGGGATCTAAGACATGGCAGTGAGCTATGGTAGATGGAAGAAGAAGAATGAACTCATGATGACAAAGACATTGGACTTTACTATTACACAAGTGAATTAGGTTCCAAGATGGAAGCTTGGACTCATAAACACAATCTTGTGTAGGACTGACAAAGACAAGACACTTAACTGAAAGTATAAAGCATCATGACATTGTATTCATTCTGTATGAAAAGTGGTAGTCAAGTACAATGCTTTATAGTTGCCATATGGGTAGCAGTTTTCCCTTTCTATGCATACCTGCATATCCTAAGCCCAGAATTGTCTCATACAAAGAGGCTACATTAGGTGTGATTGCAAATATCTCAACATTATGAACACGGTAGAGATGCTCATTTGCTAGGTCTCTCTATGACTCGGGTTCTCCTGGAAAAACTCCGTACACATGGGTGATGTAGTCTCGGATATCCTCCTTGTCCTTTTGCTTGAGATTCTAATGGGACCTGAAATGGGCCGGCACTGGCTATGGCACTAGCCGGACCTCATACTCATAACAGACAAACACACCCTCACGGCCTCGTGGACCAGGAGCGTCAATCTAATGCTAAAGGACAAACTGCCCTAAAGCCTAATCTATGCGTTTATAGTTCCATATTTTTGTAGTCCAACGTTTCCCTTTCTAGACTCCTCAGAGGGAGAATCCATACACATTGGCAATAAATACCATGATAATCACATACATGGGAGGCAACCTCTTGGTAGAAACACTGCGGCCCCACTGCAGCTCTCCTACATCACAAGGATTAGCCCCTTGATGCGCTGCTCAACATATAGAACAAACGAACAAACTCCACTCTTCATTTCAAAAATTTCCAGGAGATATACCATGCTTCCTTACTGAATAATCCCCCAAGAACCGAACGTCTATCCTACGGCTTAGGATGCCTTTCCACACTCAACATAGTCATTGTCATTGAACACAGGTCCTATGCATCCAGGTTTTATATTCTGATACCATGGTTAAGGCATGTACTTGACACTCATTTCAATGTAATGGTACTTTCAGTTTAAGTCACTCAAGATTGTGTTTATGAGTCCAATCTAATCTATCTTGGAACCTAATTCACTTGAGTTACAATCCCCTCTCTTTATCATGTTTCAGTTCTATGATTTGCATCCACCATAGCCAACTAGCTCTAGATCCATGTTTCTTGACATGGTATCAGAGTAGGTTGAGCTAGTGTTGGTGTTTTAGATGAAGGATATTTTTATAGGCTAGGTTTTCTCCTTCGATGGAGGCCCTGTAGAGAGACAATAGACAACCTGTGGAATGATTGCTTCAGGGATCCCTCACAATGGAGGGAATATAGAAACACCAAGAGCAACCTGAGGCTTCCAGAGATTAGCCACAAAAATAGGAAGCCCTTGTGGATCCATGGATGGAACTATTCACCCTGGCCTGAAGAGGAGTTTGCAAGACAAGGACTGCACATCGATCAGTCGTATAGCTTGCACCACGTGATTTTTACTAGCAACCTCAATTGCAACTACGGCCCCCGGTATCGCACAATGACACCACTGGTCTCCTGGCCTCTTTGAAGGGTTGCACCAGGCAAAGGACCTCTACACGGCCACCAAAATACATGATGACCTTTGGAAGTTAGGATTGCTTCGATTGAATGTCTATGCTACCTCTTGTTTGCTTAACGTGTATGCCAAATGCAATGCCATTGCAATACATACAGAGAGGAGTTTAACTTCTAGAATTTCAAGTGCAAGGAAGTTTGGCATGGAACCACTTAATGATGGTTCAAACTGGAAAAAGAACATGATTCCATCTGTGTTAGATTAGCCTGCATTCTCAGAAACTAGAGTTGGATGAAGTGCTTTCCTTGTCAATTCAACAAGATAACATGTCCATGCCGATTGCAGATACTATCCTGGAAGGTCCAATGATGGGACAATGGAGCCCCAAGAGGAACACCAAGGAAAAGAGGATTCTCCTACAAGAAAATCTATCTTGTAACATCAACAAGCTTTTATTTCATTCTTTTGATGATCAAAACAAAGAAAATAGCAAATCTTCTCATGCATCATCATAGTAGATATCTCCCACGGATTTGGTAGAATCAACCATAATCTTCAACATCTTCAAAAAATCCTTCAATAGAATAAGGAACATAAAGGAATACACCATTTTTTAATGGAAATCAATCACATAGTATTCATCTTCAATATCTTCATAGTTTTCTCTCTTAATCTCTCATATACAAATACACTATTTTGATAGAATTGGTTATCTCTGGCTCTCTCTCTCTCTCTCTCTCTCTCTCTCTCTCTCTCTCTCTCTCTCTCTCTCTCTCTCTCTCTCTCTCTCTCTCTCTATCAATAGTACATCATCTCCTCACTACAATACTCAATAATGACTCTCAATAATCCTTCTTAGGTCGTGGATGCACCTCCCAAGAGGTATGTTTGATGCGAAGAGGCACCAGAGCCACTACAATGTCTCTTCATAGCTCACTACTGTCACTGTCACTTCAGTCTTCTCTTCAGTCTTCAGCAGCTGGTTCTTCCATTTGTTTTAGCTCTTTTGAACTTAGATTCATCCTTTTCAAAAGTTAGAAAAATTTTCCAAATTCACACATACATTCCACATAACACTTACAGAAGATCTATAGAACAGAACAGAACAGAACAGGAAAACAGAGCAGAGACAGAATAGAGACAGAGGCTCTATAGAAGGTTTATAGAGGGTTACAGAAGGTCATCAGAGAACATCAAATCCTCATAACTCATACTAAAACCATTCCAAACTATCAAAAACTATTCAATAAGCTTCCAAAATATTTTAACCTTCATCAATCATCAATCCATGCTTCATACAGAAGAAAATCAGAACAAAACAGAAGCTATACAGAAGGTATCAGAACCAATCAGAACCTCAACAGAACCTATTAGAACATCATTGAGCTTCATATTTTCACTAAGAATCATCAAGATCTTCCAAAACATAATCAATATCATCCAAAACACTTTCAAACACTTCCATTAACAATCATACATCACTCTAAATCCATAAAAAATCAATCATTCAGACCTCAAAAACAACAAAAATCAGTCAAAATTTTAGTCTTTTTTCACTCTCAACATATCCCCACACTTAGAAAGGAAGCGTCCTCGCGACCTAAGGAAAAGAAGAATGTAATTTCAGTAAAGAGCTCAATTTAAGCTTCTATAGTATCTTCAATAATCACTCCACCACGACCCCAACTTATCACCTGTATCTCTAGAAAAGAATACTACTAAAGGAAAACTTCGTTATTCATTCATACATTTGATAAACAATAAAAAGTCATAACAAATTTGTAAAGGATATAAGAGGTTCTTTAGCTTTCCATCGTAGGCTTGCCATCCTCCATCACCATCAATAGTTGAAAAGAGAGCTCTCTAACAAATTATTCAACCAGCACGAACTCATCACATACAAATTATTACAACACACACACAAACACAACCATCTGAATGGCACCTCCAAAAAGATGTCTCATTAAAAAGCACAGAAGATACATTCAAGGGTATCAATAAAGATGATCCCTCTTGAAGGCTTGATGATTACGAAAGCGATCCAGGGATAAAGACTCATCTAGAAAATATTTTGGAGGATTCTAAAAGAATTGATGGCAGCACATCTGTTCGAGCAAAACAAGGTATCTGCTAGATAGACAAAGGGCATGAAAATATAGGACATCCAACTATTGGGAATCAATGTTCACATTGACATTCATACAAAGCTTTGGAATGGCCTTTTGATCGTTATGGGAATGCCTATGCATATATGGTAAGTACCAAGCAAAATGGGCTATCAATCTCACTGAAGGATCTAGAGATTGTGAATATTGTTGAGAAAAATGGAGGAAATTTTGGTATGCTTGACTAGCAGTTGTCCAGTCCCCTGGAATTAATGGCCAATTAATCTGTGTTCTCGTGAGAGAATCACTTGAGCTCCATCTTCTTCTTCTCAGAAGCTGCTGATCAAATCCTTCGTACCCACTAACCAACTGAGGGGGTTGAGAAATAGAAGTGGGAGGAGATGGAAGTGGAATAAGTAAAAGAGGATGAAGAGATGGGTAGGTAAAATCATAAAATGAGGAATAAGCTAAAGAAGGAGTGGCTGAAAATTTAGGCGAATCAGTTAGGAAAGGTGTTAAATGATAAGTAGGAAAAGTAGAAGGTATATGGATAGATGGAGAAGGACATGGCAGAGAAGGGAAAAAGACTCGATCTTCAATGAAATAACAATAGGTAAAGATTGGAATTTGAGGAAAACTCTGAGGTTGGAAAATGAGAGGTAAGATAGTTGTTGAGTTGGATTTTGATAAAGGGAAAAATAAGCATCATAGCGATTGGCCATTTGTTGATAGTACAATAAGCTAGGAACAGAGGGACCTAAAACAGATCGTCGATGGTAGGCATCAAAGAAGGATGAATCAAATGGATGGTTCTTGGAAAGATAAGATAGGAGATCCACCCTCAGTTGGTTAGTGCTCTGTACATAAGTAGAAGCTGTATTCTGGCGTTGGTTCAGGACTACAGAATCATTCATTGAATGCCATAAAGTGTCAGGGCAAGTAGACACTTTAGAAGAATAGCACTAGAACATGTCATCTATCCTCAACTCCAAATGATTGACATATAAGGTAGCTTGTAAGACCACATCTCCCACATACCAAGCATAAACTACATCATCTGAAATGAACATATCACCTCGTAGATACATATAACACAGCAACATGGTATCCGTCGTTATAGAATCTTCAAAGACCATACGTACAACTTTTGTCAGCAAATCAGAAGACCAAGCCCCGCTCCAACCATCCTCTAGAAGTGGGAGATCCATTGTTGAGAGCTTAATATAGAAGGCCAACTTCTGCAGCAACAACTGATAGTGGACAAAAAAGGAATGGTCTAGAGAAACATACTCCTGAAAGTGCTCAAATGTAGACCATAATAAATCCATCCTGGACTGCAATCTTTCCACTTTAGCTTGAAACAACGGACACAATGTGGCCTGTCTCTGGAGAATTGCCAAGTCCTATTGAGATATAGAAGGAATCATAGGCACACTGGGGCTTGGATGAATGGACCGTGATTGCGCCAGTTGGTCCTGCAACTGCTTAATCTGGGAAGCTTGGAATTCCAATGTATTATGAGCATTTGCAAAGCTGATAGTTTTGTATCTAAAAGAGTCTTAAACTCTTGAGCTTCTTTAGACATTTTCTCTTTCTCTTCCGAAACTCTAGTGACCTTTGAGTGAGCCTTTGCTAACTGAATTTGCAAAGAAGATATTTCTTCTCTCTGGGTCTCAATCATTTGTGTCTACTGCTCCATTTTCTTAAACAGATCGACAAGAGCATCTTTAGCAGAGGCTAACTCTATGGTTGCCTTATGCATCTGGTCTTTGGATTGCATCAATTCTTCATGAAAGGTGAGAAGGATCGAAGCTTGCACGCGAGCTATGGTGGGAGAGAAAGAGCAAGAAAGAGAGAGACAAGAAATGGGAACTCCAACAGTCACAATGTGTGACCGGGCCTTCCTTTATTCAAACTGTCACTAAAAGAATAAAGAATAAAGTGACGTGACGGGCGCCCGCCACCTGCAGTGTGCAGTGGCGGGTACTGTCAGTGTAGTAATACACGGGGCGGCACGGCGGAGGCGCCTTTACCCCCAACAAAACAGGTGAGAAGGATCAAAGCTTGCACGCGAGCTATGGCGGGAGAGCAAGAGCAAGAAAGAGAGAGACAAGAAATGGGAACTCCAACAGTCACAATGTGTGACCGGGCCTTCCTTTATTCAAACTGTCACTAAAAGAATAAAGAATAAAGTGACATGACGAGCGCCCGCCACCTGCAGTGTGCAGTGACGGGTACTGTCAGTTTAGTAATACACGGGGCGGCACGGCAGAGGCGCCTTTACCCCCAACAACCTCCCACTTAAAGGTGAATCTGCCCTAGTGAGAGAGAAAAGAAAAAGAAAAGACACTACAAATGTACATAGGTACAAGGGATGAGGAAAGGCGACATCTCATCCAACGCCCATCAACCTCCTGAGGAAAGCAAAGCGCTCAGTAGTGAGGCTCTTCGTGAGCAGATCCGCAGGATTCTCGTCAGTGGAGATCTTGACAAGGTCAACAGACCTGTCCTCCACGACACCACGTATGAAGTGATACCTCACCTCAATGTGTTTCATCTTCGCATGGAAGACCGGATTCTTAGCCAACTGTCCGGCACTTATAGAATCCGAATGCAGTGTAGGTGTAGCATCAATCCCAAGGTCAACAACTAGACAGCCTAACCATATGGCCTCCTTGCAAGCCTCAGTGGCTGCAACATACTCGGCCTCAGTGGTAGACAAAGCCGTACACTTCTGAACCCTGGACATCCAAGAGATAGCCCCTCCAGCATAGGTGAATACATAGCCAGAAGTGGACTTCCTACTATCTGCATGTCCTGCATAATCGGAGTCAGTGTACCCCACGACCCCTGTATCCTGGCTGCCATAGCAAATACACATATCTGCTGTACCCTTTAGGTACCTCATGATACCCTTCACGGCATCCCAATGTCTGCTGCCAGGTGTAGCCATATAGCGTGCCACAACACCAACTGCATGCGCAATATCTGGACGAGTGGCTATCATGGCATACATCAAACTGCCCACGGCTGAAGCATAAGGGATCTTGGCCATCTCGGTCCTCTGCTCATCTATCTGCGGACAATCGGCCTGTGATACCTTCACATAAGAAGGTAATGGACAGCCAATAGGCTTTACGTCCTTCATGCGGAAGCGCTCAAGGACTTTATGAATGTACTTCCGCTGTGAGAGATACAAAAGCCCCTGATGCCTATCGCGCTTAATGCGCATCCCAAGTATATGTGAGGCCTGTCCCAAATCCTTCATCTCAAAGCTCTTCTTCAGCTGAGATTTAAGAGCATCTAGCTCATCATGAGCTTTCCCTGCTATCAGCATATCATCAACATAGAGTACCAAGATAAGCAAACTGCCATCACGGGCTTTCTTCGTGTAAAGACACGGATCCATAGCACTCCTGCTGTAGCCCTGTGATTGCATAAAGGCATCAAACTTATGATACCATTCCCTAGGTGCCTGCTTCAAGCCATACAAGCTCTTCTTCAACTTGCACACTAGGTGCTCCCTGCCAGGTTCTGCAAAGCCCTTAGGCTGATCCATATAGATCTCATCATGCAAGTCCCCATGTAGAAAAGCCGTCTTGACATCCATCTGATATAGATCTAAGTCAAGCTGTGCAACCAAAGCCAAGACTAAGCGCAGGGTGGTCATCTTAACCACAGGAGAGAAGACCTCATCAAATTCCACACCATGTTCCTGCTTAAAACCCTTTGCTACCAATCTAGCCTTGTATGCCGGCTTGGGGTGTCCAGGTGTACTTTTTAGCTTGTGGATAGTACCATTGCATCTCTTCCTAGAGCTTCTAGAGCATACATCTTTGTCATATCTCTCATACAAAGCCACTTATGGGAAAACCTCTATATCATGCATCATTTTCTATTCTCAACAACAATACCAACCGAACTAACCACATGGCCCATTAATAACCCATAGGGCACCCCCCAAAGATGCATTTTCTAGGATTAAGAGCAATGTAGAACTATCTACAATGATGAAAACATTTCCTCAGAATGATTAGTTGCCTTTCCCTTGTGGTGGTTGGCCCCAAATCATCAATGAAGACTTTAAACTCCTCTACGAAGATATCACCAAAAGTCTTATCAGCTATTTGTTGTGAAGATCCAAGCACATTGCATAATCCAAAGGCCATCACATGATATGCAAAAGTATCAAAGACAGTGATAAATGTTTTCATCTTATCTTCCTCTGCAATAGCCATTTGGTTGTATCCAACAAAGCAATCCATAAACGAATAAATTTCCCTACCCACTAATTGATCTAAGATCTGGTCAATGAATGGTAATGGATAGTAATCCTTAATTGTCTGCTTATTCACTTGTCTAAAGTCTATGCAAAGCTAAATCCGATTGTTCTTCTTCTTCTTCATACAACTGGCAAAAACCATTATGTGTGTTGAACTGGAAATATCATATCAGCTTCTCGTAGTTTTGTCAATTCTTCGAATAGCCCGTTCCTTAATTAGAAAGGCCTACACCTTCCTTTCTGTCACACAAGGTGGCTACCTTCCTTTAAGGGGATTGTATAAACAACCTGGCTAAGAGGAATACCTCTCAACTCATCATAACTCCAAGCAAAGATATCGTGAAATTCCTAAATCAAGGACACATAGTCCTTCCTTTCTTCCAAATTGAGCATGGACCCTAATTTGATTGGCCATGAATCATTCATTGTATCAAGGTCTAACTCAATTACATCTGCATATATTATCCTCTCTTGAGCCTCTATTGGCTCATTCAAGGTTACTTGATAGATACTCTGTAGTGGCCCCCTCATTGGATTCATCATTGGATGATGTCTCACTAGCAGATGGAGCATCTTGGGGTCAGCATTACCATCTATACATTTTAGAGGTCCGCCTTCCATATCGAGATTATGGACTTCATTCCCTTATCATCTTGCTTAGGGTTTCCCTCAACAAGTTCTACCTTGTCTTTATCAACTTCTTTACCCTTTTGACCTCTCGTAATTGTTGAGATGACAAGCTCAACACATGCGGATATTAATGATGGACCGCCTGGTTAGATAGGTCCACATGTCTACACTTAGCATAACGATGGTCATTATGACTCTCACATGGCCATTGACTCGTTACTTATTATATTCAATTTGTTACACCTATTTACAGCTGGCATAGTTATAGCGTCAGTCGATTAGTGTAGTCGGTTATGCATTGTTTGACTTAGTAGGCCACTTTCCTTTATGTTGTATCTTATCTATACTTTGTGTACATTGTAAAGTGTGTGGAAGAAGAAGAAGAAACTAGCAAGAAAACGTTTTGGCCTCCATCTCTCTTCTTGTCTCTTGAGTGAGCTTCTCCTTGTGCATTCTTTGTGTGTTCGGCGCAGCATCTTAAGCAAGTCTCCCCACACGTGATTCTTGACATGATATCAGATTTGCACCACTGATTGAGGCTGGTTTTGAAGGCAAAAGTGAAGGAGAGGAGCCAAGGATTTGAGCAAGCAAGCAACGGGTAAGTAGCTCTTCCATTCTCTACTTCTTCTCTTGGATAGTGCCTGTGAAGGCACCGGAAGCAGGGCAGAGCAAAAATCTCAGATTGCAGTGAGATCCAATATCATTTTAGGCCCCGTTTTAGACTCGCAAGGTTGCGGACAGCAGTTCAAAATACCCTACAATCTCAGCTGTACGTATACAGATGCACAGATTACAGATTTCAGATCTGTAAGTTCAAAGGTGTTTACCAGCAAAAAAAAAAAAGGTTTATCTATAAACTGGTTGCAAATTGCATGTATTGTTGAGCAGACAGTGAAAAAGGTTGTCTGGTGTATTGCAGTGCACTACAAATCGAGGGTTGCAGAAGATTTGCTTACTGTTTGGTATTAGTTTTGTGATAATGGCAGAGAACAGTGGAAACCCCATCATTGAGAAGCTTGACAAGAACAACTACCCTTCATGGAAGTTCTGTGTCACAAACTTCCTTATTGGAAAAGACGTCTACAAGTTTGTTTCAGGTGAAGAAAAGGAGTCAGAGGTGAGTGATCCTCCAATTGCAGAAGAGACAAAGGCACGAAAGGAATGGAATGCAAAAGACAAAAAGGTCATGTATTGGCTGTCTACAGTAATTGACAATAATATATTGGGACATATTAGAAATGCAGAGAATTCATATGCAGCTTGAACCATACTTGAAAGTATGTTTTCTGTAAATACAAATGCACGAAAGATTCAACTCAAGCAAGAGTTGAATACATTGAAGAAAGGAAAGATGTCTATCAATGAGTATGCACTGAAGGTAAGGAGCATTGCAAATGCCTTGGCAGCAATTGATGCAATGCCCGATGATGATGATTTGGTGGACTTAACAATGAAAAGGCTTGGAAGTCTTTTGTAACTTTCGTATATGTCAGAAAGCCATTTCTAGATTTCGATGAGTTGGTCTCACTTATGATCACTGAAGAGATCAACATGTAGAGTGAGACATCTGAAAAAAGTGGTAAAAAGGTCCAAGCTTTCTACTCCAGTTCAGGAAGGGGACATGGCAGGTCCTCTTCAAGAGGCCGTGGTACAGGACGTGGTAGTGACAACCAGCAAAACAGATTGAATCAGCAATTTGGCAATATGCAAGTTTCAGGAGGTCGTGGTAACTTTAGATGCAGGGGGAGCTTTAGAGGAAGAGGTGGATGGCAGAACAGAGGTTCTAACAACTTTGGTATTGTGTGTCACTACTGTGGCAAAATAGGTCATATTGCAGCCCAATGTTATGCTAAGATGATATTCACAATGGTAAGTTGCAGCAAGGAAACTATGCATCGTCTTCACGACAGAATGAAGAAAAAAATGAACATCTCTTTGTTATGCAGCATATGCTGAATGCTGTTACAGGAAAGGGAACACATGATGATGTTTGGTATGTTGATTCAGGTGCATCCAATCATATGACCAGCCATGCAGAATGGTTTGGAGAGATGCAGGATTTGCAAAATACAGGTTATGTGTAGATGGGTGATGATTCATGCCACCCAATTTCACACATTGAAAAAGTTCCCTTGTCCTTGCATGATGGTAAGACAAAGAGTCTTTCAGATGTACTTTGTCACATTCATTGATGATTGCTCTAGAAAGCTGTGGGTATATTTTATGAAGGAAAAGAGTGAAGCGTTTGAGCACTTTAGAACTTTCAAGGCTGTAGTTGAAAGAAAAACAAGCTTGAAAGTAAAGTGCTTGAGGTCAGATGGAGGGGGAGAGTACCTCTCGAATGAGTTCAATGATTTTCTGAGGTCTCATGGGATAAAGAGACAGTTCACATGCAAGTATACCCCACAGCAAAATGGTGTTGCAGAAAGAAAAAACAGGCATATTGCAAAAGTTGCATGGGCATTAATGGCTGAAAAGAATATGCCTAAACATTTTTGGTCTGAGGCTGTCCATACTGCTGTCTACATTATGAATAGAACTCCCACAGTTGCAGTTCATGGGATGACTCCTGAAGAATGCTTTACTGGCAAGAAGCCTGATGTATCGCACTTGAAGGTATTTGGATGTGTTGCATATGTTCATGTGCCAGATGAGCTACGAAAGAAGCTTGATCCAAAGGCAAAAAAATGTGTCTTTATTGGATACTCTTTAGAGTAGAAAGGATATCGTTGTTATAACCCTGTCACATGTAAGTTCAAAGTGAGCAGGGATGTCATCTTTGATGAAATGAGCATTTGGTATGCATCTAGTGGTGATGCATTGGATGATGATGATCATCATGACACTCATGTGCAGGCTGAAAAGCAAGAATCACGGACTCTTAGTGGACCAGAGACATCATCTGGTAGTCCTTGGTCTGGGAGACTAAGGAGTAGCTCTACATCTTCAAGTGCATCTAGTAGCACTACAGGTAAAGACAAAGGAAAGAATAAAGTGTCAAATGGCATTAATGCAGTTCTTGATGGAGACTCCAGTGGCTCAGAGAGCTTGGATGAGCTTGGTATTCCTTCTGTCAGGACACCAGGTGTACAAAGAGCTCATAGTAATGCAAAGACTCCATTGAGTGATCCGGTGGTATGCAGATCTAGCAGGGTTAGATACCCTGTTAAAAGATTTGGTTTTGAAGGTTATGCAGCTCACCATTATGCTTATATGGTGAAACTAGTTGAGGATGTTGAGCCCACTTATTTTGAGGATGTTGTTGGTCATACTCATTGGGATGCAGCAATGGATGAGGAGATGGCTGCATTAGAGGCCAATAAGACTTGGGATCTAGTATTATTGCCAAAGGGCAAGAAAGCTATTGGATGTAAGTGGGTTTATAAGATTAAGCACAATGCAAATGGTTCTATTAGTAGGTACAAAGCTAGGCTAGTTGCAAAAGGCTATGCCCAGACATATGGCATAGAAAATTATGAAGAAACCTTCAGTCCAATTGCTAGGATGGCAACTGTCATATGTGTGATTGCTTTGGCAGCACCCAAAGGTTGGAGGTTGCAGCAAATGGATGTGAAGAATGCCTTCTTGCATGGTGATTTGCAGGAAGAAGTGTATATGGATCAGCTAACTGGTTATGAAGATTTAGAGCATCCCACGTATGTGTGCAGGTTGAAGAAGGCGCTCTATGGGCTCAAGCAAGCACCTAGAGCATGGTCTAACAAGATCAGAGAGTATCTTGTCAATATTGGCTTTTATGTTTCTGATGCTGATCACTCACTTTATGTGAGAAAGAGAGATGCAGGTTTGGTCATCATAGTCATCTATGTGGATGACTTGATTACTACAGGTGATAGTAATAGTGGGATTGCTGAAGTCAATGACTTTTTGAAGAAGAAGTTTGAGATGAAGGATTTAGGTGAGCTAAGGTACTTCCTTGGCATTGAGGTGATCAGATGTGATGATGGTATATGGCTGTCCCAATGATAGTATGGCTTGGATATGTTGTCCAAGTATGGTATGACAGCATGCAAACCACTTTCAGTCCCATTGGAGCAGAATGTAAAGTTGAGTGCTGATGTTGGGGATGAGATAAAAGACCCTACTATGTTCACGAGGATAATGGGGAGTTTGATCTACATGACCATTACAAGGCCAGACTTGAGCTACGTTGTTGGTCTTGTGAGTCAGTTTATGCAAGTACCTAGAAAGCCACATTTGGATGCAGTCAGACACATATTGAGATATGTGAAGTCCACATTACATTATGGACTTTTCTATGAGGCAGGTACAGATGTACAGGTGTTTGGATACACAGATGTAGATTCGGCTGGTAGTATGTCTGATAGAAGATCTACCAGCAGATACATGTTCTCTCTTAGTAGTGCAGCAGTTACTTGGAGCAGCAAAAAGCAATCTACAGTTGCTTTGTCGAGTACAGAGGCTGAGTATAGAGGTGCTACTGTTGCAGCATGTGAGGTAGTATGGCTGCAAAAGTTATTGGCTGATTTAGATGTGCAGGTGGAAGGTCCAATTGTCATTTATTGTGACAACATGAGCAGTATACAGTTGGCTAGGAACCCAGTGTTCCATGCTAAGAAAAAACATATTGAGGTACACTACCACTTTGTGAGAGAGAAGGTACTAGCAGGTGAGATTGACTTGGTGTATGTCAGTACACAGGATCAGATAGCTGACGTCTTCATGAAGGCATTGGATACAGAGAAGCTTCAAAAGTTTCGAAGCTTACTTAGAGTTGCAGAGATGTAGTTGAGCTTGAGGGGGAGTGTTGAGATGACAAGCTCAACACATGCGGACATTAATGATGGACCGCCTGGTTAGATGGGTCTACATATCTACACTTAGCATGTCGGTGGTCATTATGACTCTCACATGGCCACTGACTCATTACTTATTATATTCAGGTTGTTACACCTATTTACAGTTGGCATAGTTATAGCGCAAGTTGACTAGTGTAGTCAGTTATGCATTGTTTGACTTAGTAGGCCACTTTTCCTTATGTTGTATCTTATCTATACTTTGTGTACATTGTAAAGTGTGTGGAAGAAGAAGAAGAAACTAGCAAGAAAACGTTTTGGCCTCCATCTCTCTTCTTGTCTCTTGAGTGAGCTTCTCCTTGTGCATTCTTTGTGTATTCGGCGCAGCATCTTGAGCAAGTCTCCCCACCACGCGATTCTTGACAGTAATAACTTGCAAATTAGAAGCTTCAGTGCCATTGATACAAACAACTTCTATAAGGCTAACTCCACTGCCACTAGGCAACTCCTCTACCATAGCTTTCAGCCCCTTATCTTACTGGAGATTGTTTCGTTATGCTCAATGATTAACTAGACCTAGCTCTTTACTTCCTTGTTGGAGATAACTAATATTGCTCCAATAAGTACCAGCTAAGTGGCTGGACTTTCCGCAGATGTCACATTAACATTTGGACAATTCCTAGGGAAATGTTGGCTGCCACACCACTTACAGCTAAATCTTGAGGGACCACCCTCTTCAGGGTATCGACTCCCTATCAAATTCTACTGTTTATTAAGGAAATTGACATCAATGGCTATTTGCATGTATTGTTCGGTGATCATGTCAGTATAGTGCTTCATCATATCCTTAACTCTGCTAAGGACATTCAAGGCACTTGACTCATAACCACAATCATCTACATGTCATTCCATTGGCCTAACCACTTGATTGGGAATTGGTTATTGATTTCCTAGAATAACGGTAGGATTTATCATTTGGCTTCCAATATTTGGTGGAGCCATCTGACTAGCCATAGGCATGGTCACACTAGGAGGAGCTAGCAACAAAGGCACATTTTGAATCATGCTTTCTCTTTCATTAGGAGAACTCATGGGTATCCCTTGACCACCATTTATTAATGCCAAAGTAGTTCCAACACCTAGACTTGGATTCCAGTTTTCCCTAGAGGTATAAGCCACTTGCAATTGTGATTCTACCTCCTCTGTTCTTGTAATAGCCATATCAATGTCAACAAAAGTAGCACTACTCAACTGCACTTGAATGTTAAAGCCTAGCCCATTCAAAAAGTATTGCAAATGAGTAGCAACAACTGGAATAGGAATATAGGTTTGCAACTTATGGAATACTTCCTTCAATTTCTTGGCATACCCACAAACTTTTTTGTGAGGTTCTTAACGTGTTACATTAAGGACACGTAGCTAATACTAACCTCCCCTTTCAGGGGTAAACTCTCTTCGAAAGGCCACAAAGAAAAAGTCAATCGTAGTTATGGTTCTAGCTTCTAGGCTATGATACCATGCTGCAACTTATCCTTTCAAAGTCATATTAAAGAACATCATCAAGTGTCCTTCATCTTGAATTCGATAGTTAAATATTAACTTTTGGAATTCATTAATATGAAGTTCTCCATCTTCCTCTGCTAACCCATTAAAAATGGAAATAGGAAACCCTAAGGCTAGAAAGTCTGGTGTCCCTGTTGGGATTGCAATGGGTTGCGCCATGGTGACAACCGGATTCACTAAAGGAGTTTGAACTATCGGAACTATTATTCCACTCAAAGTGGATGGACTGACTCGAAGCGGGGAAATACTAGAACTTCATCCTCCTAATAGACTATGCATCGAGCTAGGGTTACTAAGATCCATCCTTGTAAGGATATTGGACCACTCCTTTGTGGAGAATATCTTCTAATAATTTTAGCCCACCATCTAGCCCATTCAAGTCTTTCTTACTTCTGAAGTTCGACTTGACAGTCTTTTGGATCTATCTCACTGCCTTTTGGCATATACTAACAAATTGGTCCCTATTGATCAAGATTTGAAAACTGCCACTTATTAGTGGCTCCTAGCAAATCCACCACTTGTCAGGACCTAAACCGGGCCTGACACTAGCTCTAAGGCACTATATGGGCCTCAATACTCACCTAAAACCACCCCACATGGCCTCACGGCTAGGAGCATCTGAGAACTTTACATTTTTATGATTTTGTAGTCCAAAAAATAATTCTTTCCCCACTCCTCAGAAGGAGTCCCTAAACATCTTGGTGTCACACACCACATAGCACACGCACAGGGAACACCCCTCGGTTGATAACCGTGGCTCCACTATGGCTCTCCTACACCTCGAGGATTGGCCCCAAGACACACCGTGAACATAAAACGCATTCGAAAAAAAGTCAACTCTTTCAATTAAACGATCCACAAGATGATAGATAAACCTCACCAAATAACTCCCAAGGACCGAATATCTTGCCCTACGGCTTGAGATACCTCACACTCTCAACGTCAATCATTACTCATACAAACAGCTGCTATGCATCCAGAATATGATACCATATGGTACATCAATGCAAGTGTGTATATGATCATCGTGCTCAGACAAATCTATTCTTTGAAAATCAGCAACGTGAAATTGTGAAGACAATTCTTTTCATGATTTTCTTTTACTATGATAGTGCTTCGTTGCTTAGGGCTAGCACCAAGCTTCCTCGTGCTACTAGTCTCTTTAAATTTTAGACAACCACAAACTCTATGATATGCAGTATGAAGCATTATCATTTAACGTACTTCATCACTCAACAGCCCCCCACTCCCTACCATTTAAAGTTTTGCATGGTTTGATAGGTGTAAGGCAGGGCATGGTTTTTTCTGTATTTTTCTTTATTGAAAGTGATAAAAACTCTCTCTAACAAAGAGATAGGGCTGGATTGAGGCTAAACCTCATGCTTTAGCCCTGTTATATTTACACACACATAAATCTTACTTTTTCTTATTTTTATGATGCAAAAAAACCTACTTTTATCCTTTTTTCTTATTTTTCTCCTATTTATTTATAGAAAATTAATGATAATTGCTAAATTTTTGGTTTAGACAAATTGCACTCATGGAAAATGATTTTCTTAGTATGTTTCATTCCATGGGAACGGAAAATACACACCAAAAATCCAAAAAACCACATATTTTTCTTCAAACCACCTGGTCTTGGGTTTTACGTGTTTTGCATAAAATTATTATACGGCTGATTTTATATGATTATTTCAACATGATTGATCAAACAAAGTATGGGAAATCAAATACAATCATTACTAACCATTTCAAACAAGAATTGATCATAAAATGGTAAAATCTACATTTTTCTCATAAAACCACTCATTATAACACGTGTTTTTCGACGTTGGAGGCCTCCTAACGCTCTCCCATAGCCAGTGATGATCCGTCCAACTCCAATTCACGTCTCTTTCCACTCCTGCATCATCATGTGACCAAAAGCGTCCATCTCAACCCATCCTCCTCTCTTTTACATTGATTCGTGAGAACAAACCACAAGAGGAGAGAGGAGAGAGAAAGACTGAAATCAAATCTTCTTGCATAATGCATCAAATTCAATGATCTTTGCAGTGATAAAGGGGAAGAAAATGATCGAGATTGCTGTCAAGATGGTTCCTTAAATGATTTAACAACAAGAAAAATGATATTTAAATCATTAAAGAGGGCGCCGAAAAAAAGGGTCCCCCCCCACCCCACGTTTCATGAAATGTTGTTTTTGAGATCTAAGCCACTAAACCAAGCTTAAAGTTTGGTTTTTTTAAAAAACTGGTTCAATTTTTTTATTTACACTCCAACTGAAATGGTTTTTTCATTTTTGAGGGACTAAACGCGCTTAGATTTGAGATATGTCTAGACACTAGCTTCGTGACATCAAAATCTATAAACTTGGCCATTATGATGCACTTTCCGGCTCTCGAATCATATAGCTGCTTCATAATGCGAAACCTTGTAGGGATTAAATAGGGGGTCAAACTGACTCCGATCAACGAACCGAGACTTGTGTTGGGTTTTTAGCACTGAACTCTATCTAGGAAAACTCTAGCTCATCAATTCACAGTGATTTCATTTTACATGAAAATTTGGTATTTTATGGCCTTTGGGGCTCTTTTTCGCTTCAAAAATAACCTTTAAAATCCGCGATCAGATGTATTCTTTTAAGATATTTTGCATCTTCTTTGACAACATTCTCTATTGAGATGTCAAGCTCTACATGAGTTGGCATCCATTACGTGCCTTAATGATGTGTTACAATATTATGCATTGGTGCATTAGGTGACCGACATGAGGATATGCCAATGATTCTATAGTTAGACTACATACATGTAGTACATTCTTTGATTATGGCACATTTATTGTGCCACCTCTTCTTTCCTAATAGGTTCACACTTAGTAATCACGTGTACATACATTGTGGTACTTTCATATTAGTCTTTTATCAAGCTATAGACTTATTTCTGTATATAGAAGAAGAAGAATATTTTGGCCCTGTCTCTTTGTGTGCAAGTCTCTATTACTTGTGTGTGTGTGTGTGTGTGTGTGTGTGTGTGTGTGTGTGTGTGTGTGTGTGTGTGTGTGTGTGTGTGTGTGTGTGTGTGTGTGTGTGTGTGTTGTGTGTGTGTGTGTGTGTGTGTGTGTGTGTGTGTGTGTGTGTGTGTGTGTGCGTGCGCTTCACCTCTCTCCTCTCTTGTCTATTTTCATGGTATGAAAGCCGTCCCACAGCTACACAGAGCTCAATTGAAGGCTAAGGTGAAGATGTTGAAGCACAAAAGCAAGCAAGCAAGTAACAGGTAAGAAGCTCTTCCACCTTACTCAATTTTCCTTAGGTTATAATAGTAGAAGGCTCCTAAGGCTAGCAGGGCTATAATCTCCGATTGCAAGAAAACTTAGTGAGTAGGAATAATAGTGAATATACTATAGATTTGCCCTTTAGGGCTTTCCCACTATGATTTTTGACATCTGAGGTCATTTTGATCTCTATTTTAGACCTACAAGTGGTCCCAATAGCAATTTGGGTATATTACAGTTTTGATTATATCCGCCATTTATAAGTGCATAGGTTACAGATTTTGAATATATTCAGGTATTTGTTGGGTTGCAAATACAAAAGGCATTTGCATATAGATTATAAATTGTAGTTATTATTGTGTAGTAGGTGAAAAAACTATATTTATTTAGGTGCAGTTTGGTATCAACTCACTTGTAGATTGTAGGCTTTGCAAGGTTTTCAATTTTGTTAAAATGTCTAACAACTTCAACCAAATCATCAGTGAGAAGCTTGATAAGAACAATTATCCTACATGGAAGAGATGGATGAAAATTTTATTGAAGGGAAAAGGTATTTGAAATTACATTGAAGAAGACATGATAGTAGCACCTTGCAGAAAATGCTATTGCAAAAATAGTTAAAGACTAAGAAAGATTGGGAGCAGATACAAAGTAAAGTCATGTATTGGCTATCTCTTAGTGTCACAAATAGCATGATGGGCTATTTGCAAGAATTTGAAACCCTCTCTATTGCATGGAATTTTTTGGCAAGGCGGTTTGAAGTAAATACAAAGGCTAGAAAGCTACAGCTCAAGTCAAAGCTAAATCAAGAATCAAGTGAAAAGAGGGAACATGTTAATGCTTATGCCTTGAAGATCAAGAGTATTATAGAAGCTCTTGGATCTATCAATTTAGTAGTTGATGATGATAATATTGTGCATGCATACTTAGATGGACTTGGAGATGAATACAAGAGCTTCATGTCATCTATGAATACAAGGATGATATCCCTAATTTTACAAACTTGATTTCTATGCTAATACTTGAGGAGAAAAACCTTGGCTTATATTTCTTTTCTTCTCAAAGCAAAAACAAGTCTAAATAGGTGTTCTACTCTACTAGCACATGTAGAGATCATGGCAAAGGCAAAGGTGGTGATTGTGGTCAAGGTTATGATGCACAGCAAAATAGAGGAGGACAAACCCAAGGAAGGGGAAGCCAAAGAGAAAAAGTTGTAGATTCTAATAGGAAAAAAAATTCTAGTAATAACAAAGAGTAATAGAATTTTGGTCAAAAATGTTACATTTCTAAAAATTACTTCAAAAAGAAGGCTTAAATTAGAAATGGAAAAAAACAACAAGGTAACTATGTATCCAGTAGTAGAAACAATGATGATAGAAGTGTGTTATGCAATACTTCAGGAACACTATGGTTGTTGATGGTTCATTAAAGATATGGTATGTAGATTCAAGTGCCTCCTCTCATATGACTTCTCATGGAAAGTGGTTTAAAGAGATGTGCAATCCAAAGTCTCCGTGCTAGATGGAGATAGAGAATTATACAACTCGCCCCATTACTCATGTTGGAAATGTTCCTTTCAGTATGCAAGATGGAAAAAGTTAGTACTTGCTTGATGTGCTACATATACCAAATAATTTAAAAATTTTGGTTTTTGTTTGTCAGGTGGAAGAATAGGGATTGCAAGTTTGGTCCATATCTGATGATTGTTATGTAGAAGATCTAAAAAATGATTGTAGGTTTATTGCAAAAGAGGAACATGCTGGTAGATATTTTACTCTTGATATAAGTTTACCTAAAATGGATGATACCATGTTTACACAAGGTTCAGGTGTTGTGGCTAATATTGAAATTTAGCATAAGAAAACTAGTCCTATGAATGTGCAACGGGCTGCAAGACATGTAGTCAAAACATATTGTGGATGGCTTGCTTAAGTCTAGAGTTGATGGGATGCACAAAGTATGTGAAGCATATCAACTTGAAAAGCAAGCAATGCATGCATTTCCACATGAAAAGCATGTATACAAGAAGCCACTTGAATTAATAGTGTGGGGTTCTACAAAGACTGCAACTTTAAGGGGTTACAGGTATTATGTTTCCTTCATTGATTATCATACTCGCAAAGTATGGATTTACTTTATGCATGAGAAAAATGAGGTGTTCACTCCCTTTAAAAGCTTTAAGGATTTGGTTAAAAGGGAGACAGAGCTGCATATAAAATGCGTAAGGTTGGGGGATGGAGGGGGAGAATATCTCTCCAATGAGTTGTTTGATTTTTGCAAAAAAATGGTATACATATGTAGTATACATGTAGATATACTCCGCAAAAAAATGGAGTTGTTGAGAGGAAAAAGAAGTATATTGTAGAGGTGGTTTGGATATTGATGTCAAAAAGAAACTTGCCTCGTTACTATTGGACTAAAGTGGTTGTTATTGCTATACACATTATGAACAAGACACCCACTATTGTTATACATGGTATGACACCTAAAGTGAAGTTTATAGGTAGAAAGCCAAATCTATCCCATCTGAAAGTATTTGAATGTATTGCTTATGTGCATATTCATGATGAGTTGCATAGTAAGTTGGATCCCAAAGTAGAAAAATGTGTATTTATTGGATATTCTCTTGCGTAGAAGCGACATAAATGTTATAACACTATTACATGAGCTAAGAGTTAGCAAGGATGTTTTTTATTAAATGAATAGCAAGTACAGAAATGTGCAGAATGCAATTTGGATTGATGAGCCTGAGATTGTTGTTGTGCAAAAAATATGTCAGCAATCATAGACATTGAGTGGACCACAAGAGTCTCCTAGTCATGGTTCTATTGATAGACCTTCGAGTGGCAGATTAAGGTCACAAGTTACACCACCAAGAATATCATATATGTCAAGGAAAGGTAAAGACAAAGTTGGCGACTCACTTATTGTGGCTGATGTATTATCATGTTTCTCTCAAGTTGATGCTAACTCAAATGGCTCTAAGCAGAGCTTGGATGAGGAGTTTGGGATTTTGTTTATTAAAACACCTAGTATGCAAAAGACACAAGAGGATGTTAAAGCAGTTGGTAGTAATCTAGGTCCACGTAGGTCAAGTAGAGTGAGAAAGTCAACATAGCAATTGACATATGATAGCTATGTAGCTCAGCACTATGCATACATGGCTAAGGTTGTGCAAGATGTGAAACCCACTTGTTTTGAGAATACATTGGATAATGAGTAGTGGGATCATGCTATGGATGAAGAAATGGTTACACTTATGGATAAAGACACATGGGAGTTAATTCCCTTACTTGAAGGCAAGAAAGCTGTTGGTTGCAAATGGGTTTACAAGGTCAAGCATAAGCTAGATGGATTTATTTAGCAATATAAGGCACAACTAGTTGCCAAAGGGTATGCACAGACTCATGGTATTGATTATGATGAAACCTTTGCTCCAATTCCAAAAATGGCCACTATAAGCACTATCATAACCATGGCTACATAAAAAGGTTGGATAATGCATCAAATAGATACTAAGAATACCTTCTTGTAGGGGGAGCTGCAAGAGGAAGTTTATGTGCACCAACCACACAGTTATGTGATAAAGAATCATCCAGTGTATATACTTAGGCTTTGCAAGGCCTTGTATGGACTGAAGCAAGCACCTAGGGCATGGCATGATAGGATTTCAAGATACCTTGTCAGCATTGGATTTTGCAAAGCACATGCTGATCACTCACTCTATGTATATAAGAGTGATACAAGTATTGTAGTCATTACGATATATATGGATGATTTTATCATTGTGGATGATACTAAGACAGAGATTAACAATGTAAAGGGTCTTCTCAAGGCTAAATTTGAGATGAAGAATTTATGAGAGTTGTGCTACTTTCTTGGCATAGAGATAATCAAGACTCGAGAGGATATATGGTTGTCACAAAGGTAGTATGCATTGGATATATTGAAAAAGTATGGTATGGCTAATTGCAAGCCTATTTCGATACCTTTTGATGTTAATGCTAAGTGTTGAGATATCGAGCTTCACTCGTGATATGCCAGGATGACTGTTGTGCATTTATGTCACCGACTTGTTAGCTGCAGATGAGGTTGGTACACCGCCCATGAATAATAGCTAGATGATAGCTATCCTTATCTACTCTAGTTCGTGGCTCAGTTAGTATGCCACCTTAGTTAGTTGAGTTTGGTTTGAGACTCATATATAGGGTTCTTCTATTTCTCTGTACGTGTGTTCTTTTTGGCTTACACAACTAAGAAGAGGAAAATTGTTTTTCAGCCTCCACCTTTGTGTGTATTCCCCCATTGTGTAAGTGAGAAAGCTACAAAGAGACTCCTTCCTTCTCTCCCACAATCTTGACATGGTATTAGAGCCTGGTTCGTGGTAAGGCGCTCAAGAAAGCAAACCAAGTTCGCGGTGTTCTGGTAAGAGGACCAATGTTGCTTTCATTTTTCAAGTTTGGGAGCAAGTCTCTGCAGGTAGCACAGCTGGAAAGTGCAAGAGTGCATTGTCTCAGATTGAGACGCCCTTTGTGGTGTAGCAAGAGGGTAGTATATGCTGCGGGATTGGGCTTTAGCCCTTGGTTGCCCTATTTTTTTTTATTCAAGGCCATTTTGGGACCTGTTTTGGAGGCGGAAGTTTTCCGCACGCACTCAAGAAAAGGCCCTTTTTTTGCTGTGCGACCACTGTTCTACAAGTCGGTAGAAATTGCATTGTATGCATATGCGCAGAGACATTGGGAGTTATAGAATCATCCTTGTTGCCTGTTGATGCAAAATCATCACTAGGAAGTGACTGTGTGATCAAATACCACTTTCGTCAGTTTTGCAGATTTGCCCTTGAGGCTGAAGCTGTGTTTTTTGCAATGACAGAATTTTTTGCAGTATTCTATAATGGCGTCTGATTCTCTTTCACAGATTGTCACTAAAAAGCTTGACGAACAACTTCCAAGCATGGAAGTTTAGAATGACGAATTTCCTTATGGGAAAAGGATATTGGGAATTCGTTGCAGGAAATGAAGAAGAACCAGTTCTTCCTGATGTTCCCAATCAACAGCAAATGCAGGCATTTAAAAGATAGCATGAGAGAGCTAGAAAAGTTATGTACTGGATGTCTATCAGTATTTCAGACTCTATGATTGTGCATATTCAGGATGCAAGTACACCAAAGGAGGCATGGGATACTTTGTCAAAAATGTATAGCACAAATACGCAAGCTAGAAAAATTGCAGTTCAAGCAAGATTTGCACAATGTGCAAAGAGAAAGTATGAGCATCAATGACTACCACATGAAGGTGAAGAAGATTGCAGATGCACTTGCTTACATTGGGTCGCCAATGGAAGATGATGATTTAGTTTCTGTGACCTTGAATGGTCTAGGAAAGGATTATGCACAGTTTCGAACATCCATTTCCGTTCATGAAAGATTTCCTGATTTTGAGGAGTTGATTGCTCTTCTAATTTCTGAGGAGCAGAGAAATGGTGGTGCATCTTCTTTAGGAGGAACTTCAAAAGAAGCTGTCTTCTACTCAAATGCTGGAAGAGGTAGAGGCAGAGGTAGAGGAGGCCGATCTGGAGGCCGTGGTAGAAATCAGAATATGAGCAAACTCAAGAAAAACAGTCCTATGGAGGAGGAGGTGGTAACTCTAGAGGCATGGGGAGCCAAAGAGGTCGTGGTGGATGGTAAAGAGGCCAAAATGCAAACAGCAATGTTGAATGCTACTACTGTGGTAAAATGGGTCATATGGCTAAAGACTACTATAAAAAGTAGAATGACATCATGAATGGAAAATTGCAACAAGGGAATTATGCATCTTCTAGTAGACAGGGTGATGACAGAAATGAGCATTTGTTTATGGTACAGCACATGACCAATTCTGTGACAAGTGCAGAAGAAAGCAACGATGTGTGGTATGTTGACTCCGGTGCATCAAACCACATGACAAGTCATGCAGAATGAATGCAGGATGCAAGGAAAATGGAAAAACCAGAATTTGTGGAGACTGGTGATGATACTGCACATCCTATTGTGTAGATTGGAAAATTTCCTTTGTCTATGCAGGATGGGAAAAAGAAATACCTGTCGGATGTATTTCATATCCCGAATATCACCAAGAACCTTGTTTCTGTTGGTCAAATGGTTGAGCAGGGCTTACAGGTTAGATTTAATCCTCATGGATGCTTTGTTGAGGATATGAAAAATAAAGGTCGCTTGATAGCAAAAGGAAAGAAGAAGGGCAAAATGTTTACGCTGGATGCAGACATGCTTGAATTAAGTGCAGCAATGTTTGCACATGGGACCGATGTAGTTGCAGATATTGATATCTGGCATAAACGCATTGGCCATGTTAATGTACAGTGACTTAAATCAATGCAAGCCCAAAATATTGTTGCAGGATTGCCTAAATTCAAGGTTGCAGAAATGCATAAGGTATGTGAAGCCTGTCAATTTGGAAAATAGGCAAGGAAACCATTTCCTAGACATGTTCAAGAGAGTAAGAAGCCATTGGAATTAATCCACTCTGATGTGTGGACTACTAAAGCTGCATCTATTGGAGGCTGTCATTATTTTTTCACTTTTATTGATGACTATAGCAGAAAAGTTTGGGTGTATTTTATGAAAAATAAAAGTGAAGTTTTTGGGCATTTCAAAACTCTTAAAGCTATGGTTGAAAAAGAAATAGGCCTGCAAATAAAATGCCTAAGGTCAGATGGAGGGGGAGAGTATCTCTCAAATGAGTTTCCAAGGTTCTTGCAGGAGCATGGCATAAAGTCGAAATATTCATGTAGTCATACCCCACAGCAAAATGGAATTGCAGAAAGAAAAAATAGGCATATTGGAGAGGTATCTCGTGCCATGCTCAATGAAAAAGACCTGCCAGATTTTTACTGGGCTGAGGCAGTTGCTACAGCAGTCTACATAATGAACAGAACTCCCACTGCAGCAATACATGGCATGACTCCAGAGGAGAGGTATACTGGTAGGAAACTAGATATTTCTCATTTGAAAATTTTTGGTTGCATTGCCTATGTTCATGTGTCCGATGAGTTGAGATCCAAGTTGGATCCAAAAGCTGAGAAGTGCATCTTTATTGGTTACTCTCTGCAGGCAAAAAGGGTATAGATGCTATAACCCTTCTACTCGTAAGTTTACAATGAGCAGAGATGTTGTTTTTTATGAGATGAGTAGCTGGTATAAACCAGTAAATGTGATTGATAATGTAGATGCACAAAATGGTAATGCTGCACAGAATTCACAGCAGCAGTCACAAGATATTAGTGGACCTAGAGTGTCCTCTAGCAATGGTTCACATTCTTCGCCATGGACAGGCAGATTGAGATCAGGAGAATCTCCTCAAAGCAATGCAGATACTGGTATGCAGGTATCACGAAAAGGAAAAGAGAAGGTAGATCAACCCATGTTTGATGTGAATGCAGGTCACTCTTATGTGGATGGTGAATCCTGTGGCTCAAAAACAGAGCATTGATGATGAGTTGGGTATTCCTTTTGTTGTTACACCTGGAGTAAGGAAGACTAGGGATGTTTTGAGAGCACCTGGAAGTGAGCTTACTTTGCACAGGTCTACCAGAGCTAGGTATCCTATGGATAGGCTAAAATATGATGGATTTACAGCCATTCACTATGCCTATATAGTAAAAGTGATACAGGAACTAGAACCCACTTCTTTTGAGCAAGCCATGGGAAAAGAAAAATGGGAGAAAGCCATGGATGAAGAAATGGATGCCTTGGAAGCAAATGCTACATGGGAATTGGTACCTTTTCCTAAAGATAAGAATGCAATTGGTTGTAAGTGGGTTTATAAGGTGAAGCACAATGCAAATGGTTCTGTGAACAAATACAAGGCAAGATTAGTAGTCAAGGGGTATGCACAAACATATGGCATTGATTATGAAGAAACATTCAGTCCGGTTGCAAGGATGGCAACTGTAAGAGCAGTCATTGCTATGGCTACATCAAAGGGATGGTCTTTACATCAGATGGATGTAAAGAATGCCTTCTTGCATGGTTATTTGCAAGAAGAGGTCTATATGGAGTAGCCACCAGGTTATGTGCATGTTGTTCATCCTGAGTTTGTTTGCAGGTTGAAGAAAGCCTTGTATGGCCTGAAGCAAGCACCTAGAGCATGGTCTGACAAGATAGGACAGTATCTTGTCACTATTGGCTTTCAGATTTCCAAGGCAGATTTCTCACTTTATGTGAGAAAAACAGAGAAAGATATTATGCTGCTTGTCATTTATGTTGATGAATTGATTATCACAAGTGATAGTGATGAAGATATCCTTCATGTGAAAATGCTATTGAAGCAGAAGTTTGAGAAGAAGGATTTGAGAGAGTTGCATTACTTCTTGGGCATTGAGGTGATTAGATCACCAAGTGGGATACGCCTCTTGCAGAGGCAGTATGGATTGGACATGCTATCCAAATATGGGATGATAGACTGTAAGCCTATTTCAGTTCCTTTGGGACAGAATGTGAAGCTGAGCGCAGATGCAGGTGAGCTTCTCGAAGACCCTACTATGTACAGACGCATAGTAGGAAGTTTGATTTATATGACTATTTCCAGGCCAGATTTGAGCTATGCTGTTGGATTGGTAAGTCAGTTTATGCAGGCTCCAAGGAAACCGCATTTGGATGCGGCTAGACGCATACTCAGGTATGTGAAGTCCACATTGCAGTATGGACTATTTTATGAGACTGGGGTTCAGATACAGTTGCATGGATACACTGATGCTGATTGGGCTGGTAGTATTTCTGATAGACGATCTACCAATGGATATGTGTTCTCTTTTGCGAGTGCTGCAGTCACTTGGAGCAGCAAGAAACAGCCTATAGTTGCCTTGTCGATCACAGAGGCTGAGTACAGGGCTGCAGCAATGGTTGTATGTGAGGTAGCTTGGTTGCATAAGCTACTTGATGATATGCATCAGCCTACAGATGGGCCAGTTGTCATTTATTGTGTCAACATGAGCAGTATACACTTGGCAAATAACCCAATCTATCATGCTAGAACTAAGCACATTGAGGTGCATTATCACTATGTGCAAGAGAGGGTTTTACTAGGTCTTATTGATCTAGTTTATGCCAGCACAGAGGATCAGGTAGTTGACATATTCACAAAGGCATTGGGCATAGAGAAGCTGCCCAAGTTCAGAGACCTGCTTGGTGTGCAGGAATTGGGATTGAGCTCGAGGGGGAGTGTTGAGATATCGAGCTCCACTCGTGATATGCCAGGGTGACCGTTGTGTATTTATGTCATCGACTTGTTAGCTACAGATGAGGTTGGTACACCGCCCATGAATAATAGCTAGATGACAGCTATCCTTATCTACTCTAGTTCGTGGCTAGTATGCCACCTTAGTTAATTGAGTTTGGTTTGAGACTCATATATAGGGTTCTTCTATTTCTCTGTACGTGTATTCTTTTTGGTTACACAACTAAGAAGAGGAAAACTGTTTTTCAGCCTTCACCTTTGTGTGTATTCCCCCATTGTGTGTAAGTGAGAAAGCTACAAGTGAGACTCCTTCCTTCTCTCCCACAATCTTGACATAGTGTACATGAGGGTGACTTCATTGAGGATATCACTATATGTATCGGAAGATTATGGGCACCCTTATCTATTTAACAATCACTAGGCTAGACCCAAACTATATAGTTAGTTTGGAAAGTCAGTTTATACAACTTCCACAGAAGCCACATTTGGATGTAGTGTGTTAACCCTAGTGCAAGAAAGGTAAAAAATCAAAAAGAAGCAAAAGAAAATTTTAAAATATAGGGAAAAGCAGAAAAATGTGGCCTGACAGCAAAAATAAAAGGAAAAAGGGCCAAAAGCATCGACACCTTAAAAACCTAAGGTGAGTGCGAAAATGAAAGAGACTCATTTTTAAATACAAAGGTGCCCCTAAATCTTTGTAAAAGAGTGTCAAACTCCCTCCTGTGCAATTTGTAAAAACTAGATGGGTATGGGTGAAGCCACAATGTAAAAGGGAGTAGGAAAAGAGGACCTAGGCTAAATGGCTGGTCATGTGAAAAAGGGGTGGGCACCCAAAAGGGATTAGGGCATGTATAAAATCCAAAAAGTGAATAGAGAAGCTCATTCTTGTATGTGGCCAAAATTAACTCTCCTCTTCTCTTCTTCTTCTTCTTCTTCTTCTTCTTCTTCTTCTTCTTCTTCTTCTTCTTGCTTGAGTTTGTTCTTGACAGAGGGAGTGTGAGGAAGTGAGGGATTGAGTGTGTGAGGGTGAGGGACCGTGGTGGAGAAGCTCTCCATCTTCTCCTCTCTTCTTATTCTTCTTTTATCTTCTGTTGTCTCATGCATGGCAATGGAGCATGGAGCTTGGAGCTTGGAGCTTGAGGTTCAAGCTTGCTTGAGCTTGCACCTTGGATCGTGGAGCTACCAGGGTGCTTGAGGGAGGAGGAACTCGATCAAGCATGGTGGTAAGCTCACTACACTTGTAGGTGTGAGAGCATGTGGGGCTATGTGAGATGTAGCCATTGCAATTGGCTTGAAACTCTTGAAGAAATAAGTGTTCTATGGGTCTTGGTGGTCGAGCGTGAGCTCTCACATTTTAATTATGTTGCCAAGACCAATGGATTCAAGCTTTGAGTGCTTAATGCTCCGAATTGAGCATTGAAGTAGGGTTTTCGTAAGCCAGTGCTTGAGGTAGATAGGTAGAAAGTGAGGGAGTTTCAAGAGGTATTCAATCCCCTCGGGAAGTAAGTTTTGTGATTTTTTGGATCTAGATGAGTAGGTCGGATTAGGCATTTGGTTGTGATTTGAATACATTAGGATCATGGAAAAACAAGAAAAAAAATGTTATACACAGTAGGGTTTCTGTTGTTATAAACTGGTCAATTGTGGAAAAAGGGAGAGAAAAAGAGCTTTAATGTGTAATGCATCAAAAGGAAGAAAGGGGGGAGATCAAAACTGAGTAGAGAAAGGCTTTAATAAGCTAGGAACAAGTGAGAGAGCTCATTTGCTCATTCGAGAGTGAGTGAGAGAGCTACATGCAAAGAGGAGAGATTGTATGTGGTGATCTTCATCACAGCATATTTTGGCCCTCTAGGTATGTTTTGGATGTCTCTTGGTGCTTATTGATTAGTGTCAACACCTTGGGTTCAATCATTAGCAAGGAGCAAGTTGGATTTTTTGAGATTTTTCATCGTTCGGTAAACTGCCACCCTAATGAGACACTCATTGCAGGGTCCGATTGCCCTACTCAAACTATCCGATTTTCGTCCATTCAAACACACCTTTCCTTGTCCAAGTCACAAAACTCGAACACTCAAACCACTTGTCCACTCGGACAAATCTCATTCTTCTGAGATCTCTAGACTCAAACCACCCTATTCAGACTGTCCTACTCAGACTTGAACTTGAACTCAAAATAGTCAAATGCCCAAACTCGAGCACTTGGACTCAAACAGGGACTCGGACCCCATCCAAGTTGACCACTCAAATAGACCAAAAATCGAAGAGTCTGATTCTGGGAATCCAACATATGATACTCGGACACTAAAAACAAAACATATAATCTGATAAAACCAACATTCCCTAGACCACACATAGCCCAACTCAGAGTTGAACAACACCCTCGTAGAGGTCTCCAGACACATCGAAAGGCTCATAGAGTCTACATACTCCAAAACTCATGACTTAGTAGCCTAGGAAGTAGCTACAAACACAACCTCTCAAACCACCCATCTGAAACATCTCAAAGGACCAAATGTGTCTATTAGAGTGACCATCACGTGCAGGAGAGGACCAAAAAGTGTGTGATGTACCACATTGTTTACATCATGGTCACACACTACATAAATAATCATTTGAAGTGCACTTAGAGAGCTGAAAGACTAATTTCACACTGTGCATGAAAGGAAGCATCCCACAAGCACCTGAGTGCACTTAAAATTGAGAACTATCGAAAATAACAAGGAACACACATGCAAGATAAGAAAAACTTAATGAACCCACCAATAGGATAAGACCCCCGGATCTTGAATGCGTGACCGAGGACGCTAAGTCTCAAATCAAGCCTCTTGGAGAGCATTAGGAAGTAACATGATTAGGGACTCAAACTTACCCAAGTTGATCAGCTTGATCGGCACTCTAGTAGCCCAAGAGATCACTGGAATGTTAGAATGTAGCAGTAATCTTGAAATGGTGAGCTCGATTTGGGAGACTTCCCAGTCAACATCTAGTAAATAGTAAATTGGTAATATTTGCATACCAAAATGGAGTACCATGGTAGACCAGCCGAGGACATCATAGCAAATTTGAGGAAGAGCAGATATTGGCAAAGAAAGCATTGTAAGGTATAGCCACCTATAATCAAGAGCAACGAGCTCAGAGACTAAGAGTACAAGAGATAGAAATGCAAGAGGTCCGATGAGTTTTAGCACTTGCCAATAGAAATAGAACAGGATCCAACATTGAGAGGAAAAGAGTGCTTGAAGCCGGCCTTACATTGAGCGAGCTTCTTACAAAGGGACTCATAGATAACACGGTTACGGAGCATAGCGGAGTAGTCCTAGCTTATAATCTCCAAATTTGTACAAAAGGCTCACATTAAAACAATTGTTGAAAGGAAAAGAAAGGTCAAACACCTTTGTCTCATTCTCAAAATAAAGGGTCCTTAGACTTTATCCAAGATGTATGCAAATTCAATTTTATATATCAAGAAAAGAAAATGAAGAGGCTTGTCGGGTGATTTGAGGAGGTGGGAGGTTGAGGTGGTTACACCCTCTCTCTTCCTTTATCTTCTCATCTCACGATTCATTTTCCTATCTCCCATTTTGGCACAACACTTGCCTTCTTGTTCTTGCTTCTTTCTCTTGTGCTTCATTGCCAAATCTAATGGAGAGTGAGGAAGAGGAAGAGGGTGAGGATGGTTTTCATCTATCCATTTCTTGTGTGCCAGATTCTTGTGTGTTTTGGAGCAATCGTTTTTGGTGAAGAAGAAAGGTTTCTTGCACATTTTTATGGCCAAAAAATTTATTTGCAACCTTTCTTGGATGGTTTGATCTTCTCTTTGTGCCATGGCAAGGTGCTGTTCACTAGCAATTTCGTTGCTAACAGGACTAGGTATTACTCCAAATTCAAAAAGCCAAATGAAGATACCTATAGTTGCCAAGCAACTTGATAAGTATCAACCCGATAATGACCCATATAGTTTCATAGAATAGTTTGAGCAAGTATGCAAGGCAAACATCCTAACGAAACTTGCTCAACATGCACAGGCTTTTGCTCTTTGCCCGGGGGATAAAGGAAGAACATGGTACACTAGTCTAGACAATACCGAATGGGATAATTTCAACAATCTCAAGAGTCTCTTCATCAAGAGATTCTCTAAGGCAAGATACTCAAATAACCTTATTGTTTGACTAATGAACACTAGTCAAAAGAACAAAGAGGGTATCTGAGACTATGTCACCCATGTACAAAGTCTCTTTAAGAGAATCCTAACCGCCACAGAGTGACCTAGTGAACAAGCTCTCTCCATTGTGTTCATAAGCGGAATTAGGATTGAATAACTTTACAAGACCTTGGTGAGAAACTCAAACCTACAAAGGACGTGCTAGCTAGGGTCTTTGAAGAAGCCATACGAGTGGATGACCTACTCAGAGAGAGAAGCTCAAGGACCACAAGCAAAGATAGCGCAACCTCTAGGACCTCAAAGAGGGCCACGGTTGCTAGCGAGAGTTTGAGCCAGAGCATCCAAGAAAAAGGAAAGAATGTTGATCAAAGCTAGGAATTGGAAAACATGAAGCTAGAGTTGGCTAAGCTTCAAGAGATAATGAGAAGGCCTGCAAGACCTCACATGCAATGCATGCATTGTGGAGGAAACCACCTTTCGGTGGTAATTGAGTGCATGGATCCTAGATTCAAACCCTATGCCAATTACGGTAGGTTTGGCCATGATGCAATGCATTGTCAATTGTCAAGGCGGTTGTCATATCCACAGCCATACAATCAGCCTTACTACCTAGGGAATAGACTACCACCTTACAGAAGGGGAGCTCCATTAGTTATTCCAGCACCCAATGATTCAAAGCCAACTATCCCTAGGATGGACATCAACCCCACAGGGATACCTAGACCACCTGGACCCTTCATGACCCATCCATTAAGTGATGCTCCAGTACATTATATCAAGGAGCCAAATGAGGAAGAGATATACATAAACCCTTACATCTCCTATGATGAAGAGGATAATCCCATTCTAATGGATTTTAGACCAGTACCGATGATGGCATTAGGTCAGGGAAGGGGTAGAGGCCAAGGAGGTCAAAACCAAGAGTCAATCGACTTGTGGTCACCTAGGACACATCTCATCTCATTTCTCTAAATGAGGGCAAGCTAATTGAGAGAACGCTAGTTTGAGATGCCCTAAGTGTGGAATCACTAATTTGTATGCTGAGTGCCCTAGATGAAAACCTTCCACTAGTTCAACTATCATGCCATCCGTACCTTTGGGGCTATTTGGGGTCAAGACACTTGATGGCGAGGCCACTCCCATCACGTTGAATGTCATGACCAAGGCACAGATGAGGCAGGTTGGTATCTCATTACCTAGACCTAGCAACCTTGACATAGCCTCCATAAGGAAGGGGAGTTGTAGGAGGAGAAGAAAGAGAGCTAAGACACAAATCGCAGTCAAACCGATAGTGCCACTACACTACAAAAGGGTAAGAAAGTCACAGATGTAGAAGCAAAACCATCTACTCCCAAGATAGCAAAGAAGGGGAGTGCTAAGGTTGGGGAATATCCCAATCCAAGACACCAATTGGAAGTGGTTGACAAGGTCAAGCAGTGGATGAGAGAGAACCAAGAGCACCTAAAGGATGCCGAGCCTGTCCGAGAAGACGATGTCAATGAGTTCTCCATTGTGAGCATTGTTGATGGGACCTAAAATGGGCCGGCATTGGCTAAGGCACTAGCCACACCTCATGCCCTCAACAGACAACCCCCCCCATGGCCTCGCGGGCTAGGAGCATCTCTCGAGGGATACATTGTCCTAAACACTAATCACTGCACGTTTATAGTCTGTAATCCAACGATTGTTCCCTTTTCCCATCTCCTCATAGGGAGATTACACATTATCCGCAATCAATGCCACATATTACACACACAAGGGCACCCCACCCGGCTAATTGCCGTGGCCCCACTACAGCTCTCCTACATCTTGGGGATTGGCCCCTCGATGCGCTGCTTCCATACATAGACACATTCAAAATAAACTCCCCTCTTAGTGCTAATATATTTATCATTCTAGGAATGCACTTATCCTCATTATCCATCCCCTTTTTCCCACTGTCTAGACCTACAGCCGGGTTGCTCACTCTCTCTACGTGGGTCAAGTCCTAAAGAAACCAAGTGCTATGCATCCAGGAGCTTGTAATTGATACCATTTAACGATGCTTGATGCAAATGTGTATATGATTAAGTGCTCAAACAATTGAAAAACGGCCTCATGCATTGTGCAAATCCATCCTTTTCATGTTTCCATATATTAAGGCATAATTGTTGCGATGAAAGAAGACACCGAGCCTTACACTCGTGTTGTACTTCCTTTTATTTAACTTAACATCATCCTATATGAATAATGTAGCAAATACATCAGATTTTATATCATATTTCAACACTCAAACTCCCCTCTCTCCCTACCGTTTAAAATGTTGCTTGCAGTGATAGGTAAATGAGTAATTTCATGTATATTTCGCATGCAATAAGCAGTAAATACTCACAAAAACATATAAATGGGGATAATGATGCCAGGAGGCATATTCCACGATGGATTCCGTGAGGTTTTACGGTGGATTCCGTAAACTTAGATGACCGGGGCTCATACGCAAAGAGGATTCTTTGTGCGAGAAGTTGATGGGGACGCCTGTCCTTTTCGGGCGTTTCATTAATTTAGTGTGTACATGGGTGATTCCATAGCGGGTGATTCCGCAAAATGCATATTAAATTAATAAACGTTTATGAGTTTAGAGTGCGCACTCGTAATAAATTAAGGTTAGGATTTATTTCTAACCAGTTGATTTATTTATGTAGCTGAAGACTGCTAGGTATTCACTTTTGTCGGTTTAATTGTATTATTTTACTAACGATTGTGAATGCTTCAGTTGATGTGTAGAGATTCCGCAAAATGCATATTAAATTAATAAACGTTTATGAGTTTAGAGTGCGCACTCGTAATAAATTAAGGTTAGGATTTATTTCTAACCAGTTGATTTATTTATGTAGCTAAAGACTGCTAGGTATTCACTTTTGTCGGTTTAATTGTATTATTTTACTAATGATTGTGAATGCTTCAGTTGATGTGTAGAGATAGCAGCAGTGGCGGAGGAAAGCATTGGAGTCTAGCGGGTTTTCGACATTTGGACTATATTTTGATAGGCGCCACGCCTATATTTTGTTATGTCTATTGAGACATCGATTATTTATTATTATTTTGTATGCGCTTATCCGCCTGGATATGTTATTTCTATTTGGACATTGAGATTGGGCGTGCCAGATACTATGGGCACCGTCCATTAGCTTTATTTTACTATTTTTGTAGAAAGCAAACTCAAAAGCTAAAAGCTTGTCATATTTTTGTAATTGGGCTATTATTGAGCATGAAGATTAGAAATATACATAAAATACATGCTTTGTGAAGCGCTCACACAAGGCATGGGGGAGATTGAATCCAATTTGTCTCTTGCCTCTTGTCGTGCATGCTTTTACATGGATTTTTGTGCAAAAAGGTAGAGTACTTTGTTCTTGGGGACCTTCCGGGATTCACCACGTGAGCTATCTGCGACCGATCTGCGCACCAGTGGTATCAGAGCGGAGCAGAGATCAAGAGCTTCCAATCGCTACCAATCTCGGGCGAAGGCGGAGCTCCAGGAACAAACGGCCTCTACAATCAATCTCGTCGCGAACCGTCGATACAGGCAGACTTCTGGCGATCAAGAACCCCTGTTTCCACTGTCAGATCGCGAAGGACCAAGCTCTGCAGACGGAGGACCACTCAAACACTTCCATCATCAAGTCGTGGAGTTACAGAGATAAGCCTCATTGTTTTTATCATAATTTCTTTCAAAAAATCTTAAGAGAAAGCTTATGAAGCTTGACTATCAACAAGAAATCAAATCGATTAATCTGGAGAAGCCCCGAAATTTTCGCGTTGAAAAAAAAACGGCCCCCCCCCTCACGAAAAAAAAACGGCGGCCTGTACTCCACCATTAAGCTCTCTAAGCTTAATCCTTAAGTCAAAGCTTAAATCACTAAGCTTTCTTCAAGTTGAACAAAGCTCTGCAAGTTACACAGGTCTGACAAGTCGCAAACTCCGGGTCTCGCACTTCTGAAGTCAAGTTCCGTAAGTCGACAGTAATCAAGTTCTGCAAGTCGGCCTAAGTCCAGCAAGTCAACAACTCTGCAAGTCTGCTAAGTCTGCAACTCTGTAAGTCAGACTAAATCAGAACTGACTAGTGCTTAAAACTCATAGAAGACTTGTTCGTATGCAAAAACTCTGAACTGGAAAGTTGTTCGCAGCAAGCTGTTCTACCTATCTACAAGTTCGTTGAAGTACTATCAGCAAACGGAGACAGAAATATTGCAGAATTTCTGAAAATTGAAGAAGAAATATCCAAAAAAAAACACATAGCCTTGTAACCCCAAATTTGAGCTACGCTCATCCCGCTAACTGATTTTGAGTGAGAAAGGTTTGTTGAGTTTTACAGGATGACTACCCCACATATGGATGATCCTATGGCTGAAGACGATCTACCCGAGCCTACCGTGGAACAAAAGCTGGATCTTATCATGCTGCAATTGGAAGAAGAGCGAAGAGCTAGGCAAGCCTTGCAAGCGCAATTGACAAAGCTACAAGGAACGTCCACCGACAAAGAAGGACCACAAGCTGAAGATTTGATTCGACGTACCATCGATGCCACTCTTGAAGCACAAACCATTCGCAAGGAATCCAAGATAAGTAAACGAAGTTTCAAGTTTCGCACTTTCAATGGCATAAGAGAAGGAAAGACTGTTTTATCATTCATTAGCCAGTTTGATGACTATTTCCATGAGGAAACTTATCCCGAAAAAGATAAAATCAAGTGTGTTACTAATCATCTGATAGACAGAGCATCACTTTGGTGGACTGTAGTCCGCAAGAGCATAGAATGTCCTGCTACATGGGAAGATTTCAAGAAGAAGTTCATGCAAAATTTCCTACCACCGCAATTTCATGAGAAGGCTATCAAGCAATGGGATTTACTTCAATAGCGAGATCGTGAGCCTATTCCACAGTATACAGAGCGTTTTTGGAATGCACTTTTACAGCTACGCATGCTTGAAGACGTACCAGAGACGACGCATAAGCGGAAGTATATGTCTGGACTTCTTGGACATTACTACGCTGAAGTGAACATGTTCAAGCCTGCTACCCTTGAAGACGCCATCTCCTTAGCTCACGACACTGACGATAAATTACGCGGAAGAGATCGACGACCACAGCCATTCCAAGCCAACGGTAATTATGGATCTAAACAATTCAATTCCAATTTCAGAAGGTTTAATCCAGGTCGTTTCTCATCACCATCTTTCCGCAAGAATTGGCCTAAACCACCTGCATTACCATCCACTGTCAATTCAAATTCTAAGCCTATTCCACAAGCAAATCCAAATATATCCAGACTCCCAGCCATTGCAAATAATGTGACCAAAGCCAAGCCAATAGTATGCTACAAGTGTCACCAGCCAGGGCATCTCGCAGCAAATTGTCATTCAAAGAAGCCATCAGCACATATCAACTATCTTGGAGCCATGGACGAAGAAAAGCATGAGGATATGCCAGATTTCACTGAAGATGAGGATGATCCTACTACTACTTCCGACACTTTACCAGGTATGCCTACTTCACATTCATTGTTGACTATGAAATGTATGGTGCATGGAAAAGAAAGAACTATATTGCATGATGACGGTAGTACCCATGACTTTATTTCAGCAAAATTGGTAAAGGAATTGAAATTGCATACTGTACCTACGCATTATCGCATAAAAGCTGCATTTTTAGGCACTAGGTACAATGGCACACAAGAAGTTCAAGATTTAGAAATTGAAATTGGTCCATATATTGAAAGAAGAAATTTCTTAGTTGTCCCATTACAGTCAAGCGACATTATTCTAGGAATGCCATGGAGACACCAACATAATCCCAATATAGATTATTCCACACACACAATGAATATTAATTTTCAAGGAAAATCTATTACATTATTTGGTATGCATGCATCTCATATTTTTCCACTGCTTTCGCATACTCAAGCAAAACGTGCACTACGCAAGAATACTAAATCATATCTTATTTGGGTGAATGAATTGCATGCAAAGGAAAATCATATGCACCCTAGGCATAAGGAATTTCTTGCATATTTTAAGGACTGTTTTGCAGAAGACCTACCACCAGGTTTACCTCCATCACATCCAGAAGACCATAAGATTGACCTAATACCTGGCACACAACCACCTTGCAAAGCCCCATATAGGCACAATCAAATAGAGCAAAAAGAAATCCAGAGTCAAGTTGAAGAATTACTAAATAGAGGCTTAATTCGACCTAGCAGTTCTCCATTCGGTGCACCTATGCTCTTAGTCAAGAAAAAGAATAATACTTATCGGATGTGTATTGACTACCGAGCATTAAATAAGATCACTGTAAAGAATAGGTATCCTATACCTAGAGTTGATGACCTTATGGACAAACTGCAAGGATCTTCTATATTTAGTAAAATTGACCTTAAGTCTGAATATCATCAGGTGAGGTTAGATAGATCCGACATATTTAAGACTGCATTCAGGACACAGTTTGGCCATTACGAATTCTTAGTCATGCCATTCGGATTAACTAATGCACCTGCTACTTTTAGTAGAATGATGAACCGTATTTTTCTGAAATATCAGTATTGTGTGATTGTTTTCTTTGATGATATTTTGGTGTTCAGTCAAAGTGAAAAAGAGCATTATGAGCATTTATCATTAGTTTTTCAATTACTGAAAGAAAATCAATTGTTTGCAAATCCTGACAAGAGTGAATTCTTTAAGACAGAAATAGAATATCTAGGTCATATTGTATCAAAAGAAGGAATTAAAGTTGATCCTAAGAAAATTGATGCAATATTGCATTGGCCTGTTCCTAACAATGTACATGAACTACGCTCATTCCTTGGTCTTGCTAGTTTCTATAGGAAGTTTGTACGTAATTTCTCATTACTTGCTTTACCATTAACAAAACTTCTTAAGAAAGGCATTGTTTATCAATGGACTGAAAATCAGCAGAAATCCTTTGACTTACTCAAACGTGCATTAACCAATGCCCCTGTTCTACAATTGCCTGACTTTAACAGACCATTCTTTCTAGTTGTGACCGATGCTAGCGGATCAGGAATAGGAGCCGTATTAATGCAAGACAACCATCCAATAGCATATTCTAGTTCTAAGCTGAAACCCTCTGAGCTTAAATATTCCACTTATGACAAGGAACTTTTAGCAGTTGTACAAGCATTAAAACAATGGAAGCATTATTTAATGGGTTCAGAATTCATGATAAAGACCGACCAGCAAAGCATTAGACATCTACTTAGCCAACCCCAAATTTCTGACCGTCATATCAAATGGGCTTCATTCATTCAAAGTTTCCATCCTATCATTCAATACCAACCTGGAAAAGAAAATGTAGTTGCCGATGCATTGAGTAGAAGACCTGCAATTCATAACATTTCTATCATATCTTTTGATTCTTTGATTGCTATGAAAGACACATATCACCAGGATATTACTTTTCATTCTGATTGGCAAAAATTAGTTCAAAATAATTTCATTCCTGTTGATTCATTGTCATATAATGATGGATTCATGTTCTTTGAAAAGAGACTGTGTGTTACTATTCCATTCCGATCTTTTGTTTTGAATGAAATTCATTGTCCCCCATATCAAGGTCATAGAGGTATCATATCTACATTACGCATGTTAACTGAAGATTTTTATTGGCCGCATATGGATGCAGATGTATCTAATTTTGTTTCTGAATGTTTGATTTGTCAAAGAATAAAGAGACATCATGGTAAACAGTATGGATTATTAATGCCTTTATCTATTCCATCTAAACCTTGGGAACATATATCTATGGATTTCATTACTGGTTTACCAAATACTAAATCTAACCATGACATGATTTGGACAATTGTAGATAGATTTAGTAAGCAAGCATACTTCATTGCATGTAAGAAAACTTTAACAGCATCACAAGCAGCACAGTTATTTTTGAAAACTGTTTTTACTAACCATGGATTGCCGAAAGTGATTATTTCAGATAGAGATTCTAGATTTTGTAATAATTTTTGGATTACACTGTTTGCAAATCTAGGCACAAAGATTGATTTCTCATCTGCATTTCATCCAGAAACAAATGGACAAACAGAAGCCACAAATAGCACCATTCTAGATCTTTTACGTGCATACACTATCTCTAAACCTCAGACTTGGGATACTCATTTACATTTATTACAGTTTGCATATAACAATACACCGCACACATCTACAAAGAAAGCACCTTTTGAAGTTATTTATGGATATAGATTATCTACACCTGTTGCATCTTTGTCTAATAGAATACAAAGTGCCGATGATATTGCTGTTATGCATAACACTATTTTTGATGAAGTAAAGGATATGATTGCTAAAGCCCAACAATCATATACCAAACAAGCCAACAAGAAAAGACAAGCTATGAATTTCAAAGTTGATGATTATGTTTGGCTTAGAATAGAAAAGCGTAGACTGCAAAGTGTAGATAGACATCCAGTTGTCAAATTAGCTCCTAGATTCTACGGACCATTTAGAATCATTCATAAGATTAATGACAATGCATTCAAGTTAGAACTGCCATCTCATTGGAAAATTCATAATACATTTCATATTAGTTTATTGAGACCATTTAGAGGCCAATTACCTATCCACCCTGTCTATGAAAACCCACCTTTACTAGAAGAAGAGACTGAAATACTTGAACCAGAAGCCATTATAGACACTGACTACATGACCACTAGAACTGGCCGAAGGTATTCTAGATATCTAGTCAAATTTAAGAACCATCCTGTAGAGGAAGCACAATGGATGCACGCTAGAGACCTAAATGCTTTCCCCACTCTGTTAGCTCCACATTGAGCTAATAGCAATTGAGGTCAATTGCCATCCCACCCCGGGGGTATGATGCCAGGAGGCATATTCCACGGTGGATTCCGTGAGGTTTTACGGTGGATTCCGTAAACTTAGATGACCGGGGCTCATACGCAAAGAGGATTCTTTGTGCGAGAAGTTGATGGGGACGCCTGTTCTTTTCGGGCGTTTCATTAATTTAGTGTGTACATGGGTGATTCCATAGCGGGTGATTCCGCAAAATGCATATTAAATTAATAAACGTTTATGAGTTTAGAGTGTGCACTCGTAATAAATTAAGGTTAGGATTTATTTCTAACCAGTTGATTTATTTATGTAGCTGAAGACTGCTAGGTATTCACTTTTGTCGGTTTAATTGTATTATTTTACTAACGATTGTGAATGCTTCAGTTGATGTGTAGAGATAGCAGCAGTGGCGGAGGAAAGCATTGGAGTCTAGCGGGTTTTCGACATTTGGACTATATTTTGATAGGCGCCACGCCTATATTTTGTTATGTCTATTGAGACATCGATTATTTATTATTATTTTGTATGCGCTTATGCGCCTGGATATGTTATTTCTATTTGGACATTGAGATTGGGCGTGCCAGACACTATGGGCACCGTCCATTAGCTTTATTTTACTATTTTTGTAGAAAGCAAACTCAAAAGCTAAAAGCTTGTCATATTTTTGTAATTGGGCTATTATTGAGCATGAAGATTGGAAATATACATAAAATACATGCTTTGTGAAGCGCTCACACAAGGCATGGGGGAGATTGAACCCAATTTGTCTCTTGCCTCTTGTCGTGCATGCTTTTACATGGATTTTTGTGCAAAAAGGTAGAGTACTTTGTTCTTGGGGACCTTCCGGGATTCACCACGTGAGCTATCTGCGACCGATCTGCGCACCAGATAACCTGAGGCAAACCCTCATTCTTTATCCTCATTATACACTCACAGACACATCCATAATTTTCCATAATTTTTCTCGTCCATTCCCTATTTTTCCCCCCTTTTAAAGAGCATTTTTCCTCATTTTTCCTTATTTATTGTCAATAAAAATGAAAGAAAATTAGCATTATTTTAGAGTTGTGGCTCTTGAGTCCTTAAACAGCAACCATGTAAATTTTATTGGTTTTTTTTTCATGCTTTTCCGATTTTAAGCCCAAAAACCCCATTTTTTACTCTAAAAACCATGCTTTTCGGGTTTTTTCCATTTATTTTCCACACTTTAAGTGTATATTTTTTGAGTTTTTTTATTATAAAATACTAAAACCAATAGCAAACAACATGTCCATCAATTTTCAGCCCATATGAACATTGCTAACCTCATCAAATGTGAAAAAAGAGCCATTTTCTTTTTAAAAATGTCATTATCGTGTATTTTTTATTGTTTCGGGTTTTGAAACTTGTTGCAGGTCTGCAAACCAGGGCCCATTTGATGCTCAGCCTGCCTCCACACTGCCATCTTTAGCCCGCCTTCAGTTTGGAAGCAATCTAGTACCATGTCGGACGAGCATTCATCAACCGGGCTTCATTCTTCTTCACACACAAGAACTGCCCCTTGCAGGAGAGAGAGGGAGAAGAGAGAAAGACTGAAATCTGATCTCCACAATCGGGCAGCCATTCGAGGAGCAGACTGGAGCAATGGAGAGTGAAGATAGGAAGAAGATTATGCATCAAATCAGTTAGGGGGGTTGCTTTCAGGCTCTCCAACCCCCCTCATCATCAAAACGTGGATATGGCGCCATCTCCCTCTGCAGGCGGTGAAAAAAATGCCCCTCCCCCCCCCCCTCCTCTTCACATGAAAATTTTGGGGGGGTGGCCCCAAAGGTCACACCCTCTTACTACCCCCCTTAAGCCCATTCACACTTCCTTTTGACCTTGGCCTCCCGAGCACTCCCTCTTCCGCGTCCAGTGTCCAAATTACGATCCGAAAAATTCTAGGCATTCGTCTTGAAGTCCCCCACTGCTGGGCATCTCCCAGGGTCTCATCTGACATGACAAATAATTATGAAAATTCATCAACTGTCGTCAAGTGGGTCTTTTAAGCCTTTTCTGGGCATTGCCGCTTAAAATCGTACTGATTGCCACCACCGCCTTCGATGAAGTCTATTTTTCCCCTGAAATTCATAATTTTTTGCTATTTTTAAGCACTTCTTGGCATCAAAAATCATCTGTCAATGCTCATCTCACCTACTCGCATAGAATCTAGAGAAGCATCTACACCCCATGTAGCACCACCAGGACGAAGCCTAGGTGCTACAAGCAGGTAGACTGCCCAAGAGTAGTGGCAAAGGAATGTAGAGCATGATGAAAGGCAAGCATCTAGTAGCCTACTTACAGCATTGATATCAGCCCCTGTGATCCTACCAATGGGGGATCTACTTAGGCAAAGTTCCTCATTATGAGGGGAATTAAAGCAATGGGTAGAGGGATCTAACAAGCTAGGAACAATTGATTTGCATGATCCCAACATAGTCACACAAATACTGAGTCTAACACTAAATTCAATGTCTAAGTCATTGCATGTAAATGCTTTCTAAGAGAGCACAGAGATGCATGCACTCCTACCAGTGGTAGGATTAGGAGATGTCACAAGAAAGGGGATTGTAGACACAAGAGCAAGAGTCAATGTGCTTAGCCATGCGGTCCTACACAGGCATGGGGTAACCCGCCAATGGAGACCGTAAGGTTTAACGTCACCCTGGCTAATGGCATGAAAGCAATTCCGAGTGCTAAAGGAATTCATATGGGCCATTAATGAAGTATATTCCCTATCCTAAAGATGACAGAGATTGGATGCATGTGCTAGCTACCATCGACCTGCCATTTTCAAATGAAGAAGAGGATTATAAGCAAGTTGCAAGGACAGCAGGTGAATCCCACAAATCCACCACATCCTAGCTACCGAAGGTTGAGACCCCACCTTTAGCGCCACTTTGCATGATGGCCAAAATCCCTAGAAGCAACAAACTCTTACTCCTTTTCGTATTCCTTCTAATAGACTTGAGCTCCAAGGGATTCTTGAGTACTTGATGAGGGAGCTAACTAGTAACACAGCCACCAATCTCAAGCCACTCCAAGACCACATGGATGAGCCAAAATGGCAATGGACAAAGGTGCACATCCTAAACCTTATATACAATAATCAGCCTCTGAGCTACGACTACTAGGGGAGACTCCCTCCTCTAGCAAGGGTTTCAAGTTTAACTCAGAATCAGAACTAAGCTCAAAGAGCGATCTAGAGATACCCCGAATACCTAAAACCAAACGCACCAAGGGGGACTTGTTGTTCCATCTAAGGTGCAAACAATTGAAGGAGGAAAAGAGAGTGCAACCAAAGGGAGTAAAGGCCAAACAACAAAGGAATCCCTAGGACCTACCAAAGCGCTTCACTAAGTTCAGGAAGGGAGATAGGGTAGTAACCTTGTTGGGAGCGACGAGGCTGCCAAAGTCAAGGAAGTCAAATTAGTAGGGTAAGGGGAGAAGCCTCGACCCGTGTTTATAGTTGACGACATAACCAAGCGAGAGAAGGATGATCTCATTGCTCTCTTGCAAGAGTACATAAACGTGTTTTCCTGGTCCTTAGGTGACAAAGGATTCAATCCGAGAGTTGTAACACATAACATTCCAATGACTCTTGATGCAACACTAGTTAAGTAGCAACCTTACCCAATGAATCCAAAGAATACTCATGCCATCAAGGAAGAGATCAATAAACTACTGAATGCCATATTCATCTATGAGATTGAGCACACAAACTAGGTATCACCCATCATGATTGTCCTTTAAAAAAATGAAAAAAATCTGAGTATGCATGAACTACAAAAAAATCAATGATGCAACTAAGAGAGATAATTATTCATTTCCCTACACAAAGCGCATGCTCGAGGGAATAGCAGAAAAAGAATCCTACAGTTTTATGGATGGCTTCTCAGGCTATAACCAAGTTCAAGTGCACCCTGATGATAAATACAAGATGGTATTCACCATGGAATGGGGTGTATTTGTCATGCCATTTGGACTAACTAATGCACCTACCACCTTTCAGCACCTAATGTGTGCTATCTTCAAGGAAATGCTTAGGCAAGCACTAGAAGTATTCATTGATGACCTATGTGTACACTCTAGTTGGATGGAACACCTAAATAAGCTTCACACAGTCTTTGAATGGTGTAGATTGTATAGTTTGCCATTGACTTTTCCAAAATCAAGGTTATTGTCAACTTGCCACCACCAAACAACAAAGTATAAGGGAGTCCAATGCATCCTAGGACACACAGGGTACTATCGACACTTTGTATTGAACTATGCATTTATTGACCACTTTACAAGTTGCTGATCATATTTGAGTGGACCAAGGAGTGCCAACACACTTATGAGGAATTGAAAAAGTCTCTCACTATCGCTCCAACTCTACAAGCCCCAAATTCGAGCATGTCATTCCACGTACACATTGATGCATCAAAGTTTTCTGTGGGAGCTATTTTGTGCTAGCTTGGTGAACACAAACTTGACCATCTGGTGAGCTTTACTAGCAGACAACTCATGGATACAAAGATGAACTACTCCACAATGGAGAGGGAAGGCCTAGCCATGGTATTTGCTGTAAAGAAGTTTCTGCATTATCTTTTTGCTACACCTTTCACCTCTTTGTGGACCATCATGCTTTGCTTTATCTTATAGATAAACCCTGCTCTATAGGATGCATAGCTAGATGGCTACTTTTGCTTTTAGAGTTTGACTTGTTTGTGGTTGTACACAAGGGCAAGCAACATTACATGGCTGATCACATGTCTTGCATACCCAGAGGAGAACCTATTGGACAAGGGATTGTTGTTGACCTACCCAATGCGCACTTGTTTAGCATATCTAGCAAAAAAGACTTGTTCAAGGCAAACTTAATGCCATATTGGGCATATCACATGGTCCAAATCTTGGAGCATGGATTACCTGAGAGACCTATCAAAAAGGCCATGCTAAAGAATTTAATCCTTAATACTCAGCCCTATCAGTTAATTGCCATCTAGCTCTATAAATTAGGAAAGAATGGCTTATTGCGAAGATGTGTGTATGAGCATGAAATGCATGATATGTTGATTGAAGCACATGCTAGAATCGCTAGACGGCACTTTAGTAGAGATACCATGGCCCACAAGGGGCTACAATCTCAACTATGGTAGCCCACCCTATTCCATGATATTGCCAAATTTGTAAAGCATTGTGACAAGTGCCAAAGGACCAAGGTCCCTATTCATAAAGATAAGATGGAGTTGACCCTAATCATAGCATGACAACCCTTTGAAAAATGGGGAATCGACTTCATTGGGGCAATCAGTCCCGCAGTAGAGTACTCCCAGGCCAAGTACATCATAGTAGCCACTGACTATCTCACAAAATGGGCCAAAGCTCAAGCCACCAAGAAGAACGATGCTAGGACTATGGCTTAGTTCCTTTGGGAGCAGGTGATCTCACAATTCGGCTGCCCTATCAAGCTAGTTAGCGACCAAGGTACACTCTTCATTAATGAAGTGATTGCTCATTTTCTATCCACATTCTTGATCATCTATAGGAAATCATCACCTTACTACCCTCAAGCCAATGGTCAGGCGGAATCCACGAACAAAATCGTAATGAATGTCTTCACTAAAGTGGTCTTTGCCTTGTGCAGTGATTGGGATAACAAGCTCATGGCAGCGTTATGGACCTATAGGATAGCCTATAAGACAGCATGGACAAACACCTTTCAAGCTGACCTATGAGACCAAAGAGATCCTGCCATTAGAGTTTTTTGTTCCAAGCTTGAGAGTAGCAGTACAAGAGAGATGGGATGGAAAGGAGGCATGGACGGAAAGCCTAGTAGAGGTAGAATGTTTTTCTGAGACCCGAGCTCTTAGCTACCCATGTGCTAATCTATGAAAAAACATGATGCAAGAGTTGGCTTGACAAGCATGTCAAAGAGTGTGATTTTGAGCAAGGTGACCTTGTGTTGTACTCTATGAACATCCATAAGCAAAAAATTAAATTCAGAGGATTAAGGCCCTTCAAAGTCCTCAACATTAGTCAAACTAGCAACATTGAGCTCGAGACCTTAGAGGGTGAGGGCATAGGCTTCTTCAATGGTAGTCACTTCAAGAAGTACTACCCTCCAACCTATCCATTGCATGAGCTGCCAATGTTGCAAGCCCCTATAAATGTAAGAGTGGCCATTATCACAAAGATCAAGGACACAAACGAGCTCAAAAAATACACACTTTCGATGCACTTATTGATGAGAGAGTTGACTTCCATATCCTTACCCATGAGCATTGGACTCTCATTGGTCAATCCCAATTGCAGCCCACGAATGCTAAGCTCAACTCGTTTGGGGGGCAGTCCTACCCACTTCCCACTTCTAGGAAAGTGCAAAGTAGCGGTCTCCATTGAGGCTGAAAACCTCCCTATGATCTTCTATGTGTTACCTAACACTAAGGCTGCTGGTAGGGAATCGCTATTGGGCTGTGCATGCAAGAAGCAAGCTCATTGCAATGTTGACTATGACTTGCAGCGCATTCACCTTACTATTGGTAGTGTTCACATAGTCACGACTTTGAGCAAGGCCAGCGTGGCTCTATCTAAGCCCTCAAAGCCACCGGTAGGGGAACCTAGTGCAAAGTCTAAGGAGGGGGGTCATGACTCATCCCACCCTGCCAGGACAAATCAACCACCACCATCCAAAGGAGACATGACCCAAACCACTAAGCCACAGCTCAAATGGGTACCTAAATGATAATCATGACCACCTAAAAGCCCACTTGCACTAACCCATAATTCCCAAACGTCACACCCTATTCCTAGAAGATAGAGTCGCTGGTATAGAACCAAACGAATGGCCAATTGCGATGGGTTCCTAAAGCCCTATTGTGTGCTCAAGGCTATTATGAAGGCAACAATTGTGTTCACTATGAAGGCAACCGATGTATGCACACTGCCATGCACTTGCGGAGAATCCAAATTCATGTTCATTAAAGTCCCCATGGTATCCAAAAAGTGATCATCAATGAGATTTCTCACAAGCAAGCTCGTAGAACGGATGTTAATCACCTCCTATAGTAAGAGCAAAGTCTCTACCACAAGGCTAGAGCTAGAAGAACTTCAAAAGCTAGCCATCATCGACTCTTTCTTTCTACATAAATGGTATGCTCTCTGTCTCCATTGGGAACAAGAGGGCTGCCCAATTATGACCAATACTGAGCAGAGATGCATCATCAAAACCTCTAAGTATGACCCCACTTATGTAGCTCCTACCTCCTTCACAATATTGGCCATCACTCATAATCAACCCTTAGAAGATCATGACATGGCCCACCCCTATTTAGATTGAATCCTTACTAAGGAAGAGCTACACATTGCCAACAAGATCAACTCTGATGACTTCCTAACTAATGTCTTGACCTACATCACCCACATAGGTGTTCAATCTCACAACATGGACTGACATGCTTACTTGGAATTTAACCCATACTTTTATGCTTGGATCATGCAAAAGTGAAGCACCACAACATGCACTTAATGCTCTTAACCCTTCATCTCCCAATCCTAGGAAGGATTCACATCATTCCTGGGGGGAGGGAGTAAGGTGGAAAAGAGACATGTCTAAAAAGCTCAACCAAAGTTTAAAAGCTAAAAAGATGGATGAAGGTCAACTTATGATCAAGGAAAAATTCAAGAATTTTTGTTGGAATGTGTGGATCTCTTGAAGCAAAAGTTTTCATGCTAGATTTAAGCATTTTACATTTTCATAGCTTGCATTTATTATCTACTTATCTTGTCAAGAATTGTCTCAAGAAAACCAATGGTGAGTTGTGATGACAGGAATCCAACATGGCAGGTCAAGACAAAGGTAGTAAGCTTTTGTTTACAAAAGAAGAGCAGGCAAAGCATGGCCTAATGGTAGAAATAAAATCCTACAACCAGTTTAAGTTTAAGAAAACCATGAACTTGGAAGAGGTGGTAATGGAAGAAGAGGCCGTAAAGCAAATTATCAACCAATGCAACCTGAGCAAGTATGTAGAGAAGGTTGGGCAAGCCATGGATTACAGCAAGTGCACGGAATTCCTTCAAACTTTTGATGCTAACAGGAATTATGGCACTGTAAGGGAGAGAAAAGGAGAAGAAACGCACATCGTCAAAGTTGACCTGAGCCCCAAAATGGTGGAAAGAGCATTGGGCTTGGTCAACAAAGTTGAGAACCATACTGAAAAGTGATGTTCTACAAAGTCAAGTTCTTGAGTATAGCATGGAACTGGCTCAAGTGAGCAGACATAGTCACATTCTCCTTCATGCATAGATCCATAAGCTGCTTTAGCCAATACATCTGACTTGCTGGACTTTTCTTGTCATAGAGATTCTTGATTTTATCCCACAACTGCCATGCACTCTATTCTTCCTCAAAGACATTGTAATGAACCTGTTCTGTGAGAGACAATACAATAGTGGACTTGCATAACTCATCAAGCTCAAGCCATTCCTCATATGGCATAGTTGCAAGCGGATGCCCGCTCAACCTCAAAGGTTTGATCTACGATTTTTGCACCAACACCTGTCAAATTTGTCAAGATTGTGGGAGAGAAGGAAGGAGTCTCGCTTGAAGCTTTCTTGCTTGCACAATGGGGGAAGACACACAAGGGTGGAGGCTGAAAACAGTTTTCCTCTTCTTAGTTGTGTAAGCCAAAAGAACTCAAGTACAAAGAAATAGAAGAACCCTATATATGGGTCTCAAACCAAACTCAACTAACTAAGGTGGCATACTAACTGAGCCACAAACTAGAGTAGATAAGGATAGCTATCGTGTAGCTATTATTCAGGGGCGGTGTACCAACCGCGTCTGCAACTAACACGTCGGTGACATAAATGCACAACGGTCACCCTGGCGTATCACGAGTGGAGCTCGATATGTCAACACTCCCCCTCGAGCTCAATCCCAATTCCTGCACACCAAGCAGGTCTCTGAACTTGCGCAGCTTCTCTGCGCCCAATGCCTTCGTGAATATGTCAGCTACCTGATCCTCTGTGCTGACATAAACTAGATCAATAAGACCTAGTAAAACCCTCTCTCGCACATAGTGATAATGCACCTCAATGTGCTTTGTTCTAGCATGATAGACTGGGTTATTTGCCAAGTGTATACTACTCATGTTGTCACAATAAATGACAACTGGCCCATCTGTAGACTGATGCATATCATAAAGTAGCTTATGCAACCAAGCTACCTCACATGCAGCCATTGCTGCACCCCTGTACTCAGCCTCTGTGCTCGACAAGGCAACTGTAGGCTGTTTCTTGCTGCTCCAAGTGACTGCAGCACTCCCAAAAGAGAATACATATCCACTGGTAGATCGTCTATCAGAAATACTACCAGCCCAATCAGCATCAGTGTATCCATGCAACTGTATCTGAACCCCAGTCTCATAAAATAGTCCATACTGCAATGTGGACTTCACATACCTAAGTATGCGTCTAGCCGCATCCAAATGTGGTTTCCTTGGAGCCTGCATAAACTGACTTACCAATCCAACAGCATAGCTCAAATCTGGCCTGGTAATAGTCATATAAATCAAACTTCCTACTATGCGTCTGTACATAGTAGGGTCTTCTAGAAGCTCACCTGCATCTGTGCTCAGCTTCACATTTTGCTCCAAAGGAACTGAAATAGGCTTACAGCCTGTCATCCCATATTTGGACAGCATGTCCAATCCATACTGCCTCTGCAAGAGCTGTATCCCACTTGGTGATCTAATCACCTCAATGCCCAAGAAATAACGCAGCTCTCCCAAATCCTTCATCTCAAACTTCTGCTTCAATAGCATTTTCACATGAAGGATATCTTCATCACTGTCACCTGTCATAATCAAATCATCAACATAAATGACAAGCAGCATAATACCTTTCTCTGTTTTTCTCACATAAAGTGAGAAATCTGCCTTGGAAATCTGAAAGCCAATAGTGACAAGATACTGTCCTATCTTGTCAGACCATGCCCTAGGTGCTTGCTTCAAGCCATACAAGGCTTTCTTCAACCTGCAAACAAACTCAGGATGAACAGCATGCACATAACCTGGTGGCTGCTCCATATAGACCTCTTCTTGCAAATCACCATGCAAGAAGGCATTCTTTACATCCATCTGATGTAAAGACCATCCCTTTGATGCAGCCATAGCAATGACTGCTCTTACGGTTGCCATCCTTGCAACCGGACTAAATGTTTCTTCATAGTCAATGCCATATGTTTGTGCATACCCCTTGACTACTAATCTTGCCTTGTATCTGTTCACAGAACCATCAGCATTGTGCTTCACCTTATAAACCCACTTACAGCCAATTGCATTCTTACCTTTAGGCAAAGGTACTAACTCCCATGTAGCATTTGCTTCCAAGGCATCCATTTCTTCATCCATGGCTTTCTCCCATTTTTCTTTTCCCATGGCTTGCTCAAAAGATGTGGGTTCTGGTTCCTGTATCACTTTGACCATATATGCATAGTGAATGGCTGTAAATCCATCATATTTCAGCCTATCCACAGGATACCTAGCTCTTGTAGACCTGCGCAAAGTAGGTTCACTCCCAGGTGCTCTCAAAACATCCCTGGTCTTCCTTACTCCAGGTGTAACAATAGAAGGAATACCCAACTCATCATCAATGCTCTGTTCTGAGCCACTGGATTCACCATCCACATAAGAGTGACCTGCATTCACATCAAACATGGGCTGATCAACCTTCTCTTTTCCTTTTCGTGATACCTGCATACCACTATCTGCATTGCTTTGAGAAGATTCTCCTGATCTCAATCTGCCTGTCCATGGCGAAGAATGTGAACCACTGCTAGAGGACGCTCCAGGTCCACTAATATTTTGTGACTGCTGCTGTGAATTCTGTGTAGCATTACCATTTTGTGCATCTTCATCATCAATCACATTTACTGGTCTATACCAGCTACTCATCTCATCAAAAACAACATCTCTGCTCACTGTAAACTTACGAGTAGAAGGGTTATAGCATCTATACCCTTTTTGCTGCAGAGAGTAACCAATAAAGATGCACTTCTCAGCTTTTGGATCCAACTTGGATCTCAGCTCATCTGGCACATGTACATAGGCAATGCAACCAAAAATTTTCAAATGAGAAATATCTGGTTTCCTACCAGTATACCTCTCCTCTGGAGTCATTCCATGTATTGCTGCAGTGGGAGTCCTGTTCATTATGTAGACTGCTGTAGCAACTGCTTCAGCCCAATAAAAATCTGGCAAGTCTTTTTCATTGAGCATGGCACGAGATACCTCTCCAATATGCCTGTTTTTCCTTTCTGCAATTCCATTTTGTTGTGGGGTATAACTGCATGAATATTGCTGCTTTATGCCATGCTCCTGCAAGAACTTTGCAAACTCATTTGAGAGGTACTCTCCCCCTCCATCTGACCTTAGGCATTTTATCTGCAAGCCTGTTTCTTTTTCAACCATAGCTTTAAGAGTTTTGAAATGCCCAAAAACTTCACTTTTCTTTTTCATAAAATTCACCCAAACTTTTCTGCTATAGTCATCAATAAAACTGACAAAATAATGACAGCCTCCAAGAGATGCAGCTTTAGTTGTCCACACATCAGAGTGAATTAATTCCAATGGCTTCTCACTCTCTTGAACATGTCTAGGAAATGGTTTCCTTGCCTGTTTTCCAAACTGACAGGCTTCACATACCTTATGCATTTCTGCAACCTTGAATTTGGGCAATCCTGCAACAATATTTTGGGCCTGCATTGATTTAAGTCGCTGTACATTAACATGACCAATGCGTTTATGCCAGATATCAATATCTGCAACTACACCGGTCCCATGTGCAAACATTGCTGCACTCAATTCAGACATGTCTGCATCCAATGTAAACATTCTGCCCTTCTTCTTTCCTTTTGCTATCAAGCGACCTTTATTTTTCATATCCTCAACAAAGCATCCATGAGGATTAAATCTGACCTGCAAGCCCTGTTCAACCATTTGACCAACTGAAACCAGATTCTTGGTAATATTCGGGACATGAAATACATCGGACAGGTATTTCTTTTTCCCACCCTGCATAGACAAGGGAATTTTTCCAATCTGCACAATAGGATGTGCAGTATCATCACCAGTCTCCACAAATCCTGGTTTTTCCATTTTCCTTGCATCCTCCATCCATTCTGCATGACCTGTCATGTGGTTTGATGCACCTGAGTCAACATACCATACATCATTGCTTTCTTCTGCACTTGTCATAGAATTGTTCATGTGCTGCACCATGAACAAATGCTCATTTCTGTCATCACCCTGTCTACTAGAAGATGCATAATTCCCTTGTTGCAGTTTTCCATTCATGATGTGATTCTGCTTTTTATAGCAGTCTTTAGCCATATGACCCATTTTACCACAATAGTAGCATTCAACATTACTGTTTGCATTTTGGCCTCTTTGCCATCCACCACGACCTCTTTGGCTCCCCCTGCCTCTAGAGTTACCACGTCCTCCTCCATAGGACTGGTTTTCTTGAGTTTGCTGCATATTCTGATTTCTGCCACGGCCTCCAAATCGGCCTCCTCTACCTCTGCCTCTACCTCTTCCAGCATTTGAGTAGAAGACAGCTTCTTTTGAAGTTCCTCCTGAAGAAGATGCACCACCATTTCTCTGTTCCTCAGAAATTAGAAGAGCAATCAACTCCTCAAAATCAGGAAATCTTTCACGAACTGAAATGGATGTCCGAAACTGTGCATAATCCTTTCCTAGACCATTCAAGGTCACGGAAACTAAATCATCATCTTCCACTGGCGACCCAATGGAAGCAAGTGCATCTGCAATCTTCTTCACCTTCATGTGGTAGTCGTTGATGCTCATACTTTCTCTTTGCACATTATGCAACTCTTGCTTGAGCTGCATTTTCCTGGCTTGCGTATTTGTGCTATACATTTTTGACAAAGTATCCCATGCCTCCTTTGGCGTACTTGCATCCTGAATATGCACAATCATAGAGTCTGAAATACTGATAGACAGCCAATACATAACTTTCCTGGCTCTCTCATGCCATGTTTTAAATGCCTGCATTTGTTGTTGATTGGGAACATCAGGAAGAACTGGTTCTTCTTCATTTCCTGCAACAAATTCCCAATATCCTTTTCCCATAAGGAAATTCGTCATTCTAAACTTCCATGCCTGGAAGTTGTTCTTGTCAAGCTTTTCAGTGACAATCTGTGAAAGAGAATCAGACGCCATTACAGAATACTGCAAGAAATTCTGTCACTGCAAAAAACACAGCTTCACCCTCACAAGGGCAAATCTGCAAAACTGGCGAAAGTGGTATTTGACCACACAGTCACTTCCTAGTGACGATTTTGCATAAACAGGAACCAAGGATGATTCTGAAACTCCCAATGTCTCTGCGCACAAGCATACGATGCAATTTCTACAATAACTTTTCACCGACCTGTAGAACAGTGGTCGCACAGCATAAAACTGAGCCTTTTCTTGAGTGCGTGCAGAAAACTTCCGTCTGCAAAACAGGCCCCGAAATGGCCTCAAATCAAAAAAACAAGGTCGCCAAGGGCTAAAGCCCTCTCCCGCAGCATATACTGCCCTCTTGCTTCACCGCGAAGGGCGTCTCAACCTGAGACAATGCACTCCTGCAATTTCCGGCTGTGCTACCTGCAGAGATCTGCTCCCAAAACAGGAAATGAAAGCAACACTACTCCTCTTACCAGACCACCGCGAGCTTGGCTTGCTTTCTTGAGCTCCTTACCACGAACAAGGCTCTGATACCATGTCAAGATTGTGGGAGAGAAGGAAGGAGTCTCGCTTGAAGCTTTCTTGCTTGCACAATGGGGGAAGACACACAAGGGTGGAGGCTGAAAACAGTTTTCCTCTTCTTAGTTGTGTAAGCCAAAAGAACTCAAGTACAAAGAAATAGAAGAACCCTATATATGGGTCTCAAACCAAACTCAACTAACTAAGGTGGCATACTAACTGAGCCACAAACTAGAGTAGATAAGGATAGCTATCGTGTAGCTATTATTCAGGGGCGGTGTACCAACCGCGTCTGCAACTAACACGTCGGTGACATAAATGCACAACGGTCACCCTGGCGTATCACGAGTGGAGCTCGATATGTCAACAAAATTTGGCTCTTCCAGTAAGAGTAATTCGTACCATCAAGCTTAGTAATGTTGAAAATAGCATGATCAGTGTGGACGAACTCGCCTTAATGCAGGCTAGAACACTGCAGACAGTTCAAAACTGCTTGCTGTTTACTGCAACAAATGACCAAAGATCACCAAAATCGAGAGAAAATGGCGAGAAAAGTGTAACCCAAGCTGCTGCCCACCAAGTACTAGTGAAAGTACATCGTTTTAGAATATTTCAGCATGCAAAATCCATCTCAGTCCATACATATATGCTTGTTGTAATAAATTACAGATTTCAGTAAATGAGAGCTAACAGTGCCAAAAGCAGATCCCAAGTCAATCAGATACTGCCAAGACCAAAGCCGGCATCATGCGGGCATAACATAGGCATATGACAATCGATAAGCATGAATCCAACACCCAAACATGTCATACAAACATCTGCCAGTGAGTAGGTGTTGAGATATCGAGCTCCACTCGTGATATGCCAGGGTGACCGTTGTGCATTTATGTCACCAGCTTGTTAGCGGCAGATACGGCTGGTACAGCGCCCATGAATAATAGCTAGATGATAACTATCCTTATCTACTCTAGTTCGTGGCTTAGTTAGTATGCCACCTTAGTTAGTTGAGTTTGGTTTGAGACCCATATATAGGGTTCTTCTATTTCTTTGTACTAAAGTTCTTTTTGGCTTACATAACTAAGAAGAGGAAAATTGTTTTCAGCCTCCACCTTTGTGTGTATTCCCCCATTGTGCAAGCAAGAAAGCTACAAGTGAGACTCCTTCCTTCTCTCCCACAATCTTGACATGGTATTAGAGCCTGGTTCGTGGTAAGGAGCTCAAGAAAGCAAACCAAGTTCGCGATGTTCTGGTAAGACGACTAGTGTTGCTTTTATTTTTTGAGTTTGGAAGCAAGTCTCTGCAGGTAGCACAACCGGAAAGTGCAAGAGTGCATTGTCTCAGATTGAGAGACCCTTCACCCTGTTTTTTTTATTCTAGGCCATTTCGGTGCCTGTTTTGGAGGTGGAAGTTTTCTGCACGTACTCAGGAAAACGCGCTGTTTTTTCGCTCTGCGACTACTGTTCTACAAGTCGGTGAAAAGTTACTGTAGAAATTGCATCGTATGCCTGTGCGCAGAGACATTGGGAGTTACAGAATCATCCTTGTTGCCTGTTGATGCAAAATCGTCACTAGGAAGTGACTGTGTGGTCAAATACCACTTTCGTCAGTTTTGCAGATTTGCCCTTATGAGGCTGAAGCTGTGTTTTTGCAGTGACAGAATTTTTTGCAATGTTCTGTAATGGCGTCTGATTCTCTTTCACAGATTGTCACTGAAAAGCTTGACAAGAACAACTTCCAAGCATGGAAGTTTAGAATGACGAATTTCCTTATGGGAAAAGGATATTGGGAATTCGTTGCAGGAAATGAAGAAGAACCAGTTCTTCCTGATGTTCCCAATCAACAGCAAATGTAGGTATTTAAAGGATGGCATGAGAGAGCCAGGAAAGTTATGTACTGGCTGTCTATCAGCATTTTAGACTCTATGATTGTGCATATTCAGGATGCAAGTACACCAAAGGAGGCATGGGATACTTTGTCAAAAATGTATAGCACAAATACACAAGCTAGGAAAATGCAGCTCAAGCAAGAGTTGCACAATGTGCAAAGAGAAAGTATGAGCATCAATGACTACCACATGAAGGTGAAGAAAATTGCAGATGCACTTGTTTCCATTGGGTCGCCAATGGAAGATGATGATTTAGTTTCTGTGACCTTGAATGGTCTAGGAAAGGATTATGCACAGTTCCGAATATCGATTTTCGTCAAGATTTCCTGATTTTGAGGAGTTGATTTCTCTTCTAATTTCTGAGGAGCAGAGAAATGGTGGTGCATCTTCTTTAGGAGGAACTTCAAAAGAAGTTGTCTTCTACTCAAATGCTGGAAGAGGTAGAGGCAGAGGTAGAGGAGGCTGATCTGGAGGCTATGGTAGAAATCAGAATATGCAGCAAACTCAAGAAAACCAGTCCTATGGAGGAGGACGTGGTAACTCTAGAGGCATGGGGAGCCAAAGAGGTCCTGGTGGATGGCAAAGAGGCCAAAATGCAAACAGCAATGTTGAATGCTACTACTGTGGTAAAATGGGTCATATGGCTAAAGACTGCTATAAAAAGCAGAATGACATCATGAATGGAAAATTGCAACAAGGGAATTATGCATCTTCTAGTAGACAGGGTGATGACAAAAATGAGCATTTGTTTATGATGCAGCACATGACCAATTCTGTGACAAGTGTAGAAGAAAGCAACGATGTGTGGTATGTTGACTCAGGTGCATCAAACCACATGACAAGTCATGCAGAATGGATGCAGAATGCAAGGAAAATGGAAAAACCAGGATTTGTGGAGACTAGCGATGATACTGCACATCCTATTGTGCAGATTGGAAAATTTCCTTTGTCTATGCAGGATGGAAAAAAGAAATACCTGTCGGATGTATTTCATATCCCGAATATCACCAAGAACCTTGTTTCTGTTGGTCAAATGGTTGAGCAGGGCTTGCAGGTCAAATTTAATTCTCATGGATGCTTTGTTGAGGATATGAAAAATAAAGGTCGCTTGATAGCAAAAGGAAATAAGAAGGGCGGAATGTTTACATTGGATGCAGACATGCCTGAATTGAGTGCAGCAATGTTTGCACATGGGACCGGTGTAGTTGCAGATATTGATATCTGGCATAAATGCATTGGTCATGTTAATGTACAGTGACTTAAATCAATGCAAGCCCAAAATATTATTGCAGGATTTCCTAAATTCAAGGTTGCAGAAATGTATAAGGTATATGAAGCCTATCAATTTGGAAAACAGGCAAGGAAACCATTTCCTAGACATGTTCAAGAGAGTAAGAAGCCATTGGAATTAATCCACTCTGATGTGTAGACTACTAAAGCTGCATCTATTGGAGGCTGTCATTATTCTGTCACTTTTATTGATGACTATAGCAGAAAAGTTTGGGTGTATTTTATGAAAAAGAAAAGTGAACTGTTTGGGTATTTCAAAACACTTAAAGCTATGGTTGAAAAAGAAACAGACCTGCAAATAAAATGTCTAAGGTCAGATGGAGGGGGAGAGTACCTCTCAAATGAGCTTGCAAGGTTCCTGCAGGAGCATGGCATAAAGCAGCAATATTCATGCAGTTATACCCCACAAAAAAATGGAATTGTAGAAAGGAAAAACATGCATATTGGAGAGGTATCTCGTGCCATGCTCAACGAAAAAGACTTGCCAGATTATTACTGGGCTGAAGCAGTTGCTACAGCAGCCTACATAATGAACAGGACTCCCACTGCAGCAATACATGGGATGACTCCAGAGGAGAGGTATATTGGTAGGAAACTAGATATTTCTCATTTGAAGATTTTTGGTTGCATTGCCTATGTTCATGTGCCAAATGAGTTGAGATCCAAGTTGGATCCAAAAGCTGAGAAGTGCATCTTTATTGGTTACTCTTTGCAGCAGAAAGGGTATAGATGTTATAACCCTTCTACTCGTAAGTTTATAATGAGTAGAGATGTTGTTTTTTATGAGATAAGTAGCTGGTATAAACCAGTAAATGTGATTGATGATGTAGATGCACAAAATGGTAATGCTGCACAGAATTCACAGCAGCAGTCACAAACTATTAGTGGACCTAGAGTGTCCTCTAGCAGTGGTTCACATTCTTCGCCATGGACAGGCAGATTGAGATCAAGAGAATCTCCTTAAAACAATGCAGATAGTGGTATGCAGGTTTCACGAAAAGAAAAAGAGAAGGTAGATCAGCCCATGTTTGATGTGAATGCAGGTCACTCTTATGTGGATGGTGAATCCAGTGGCTCAGAACAGAGCATTGATGATGAGTTGGGTATTCCTTCTATTGTTACACCTGGAGTAAGGAAGACCAGGGATGTTTTGAGAGCACCTGGGAGTGAACCTACTTTGCGCAGGTCTACCAGAGCTAGGTATCCTGTGGATAGGCTAAAATATGATGGATTTACAGCCATTCACTATGCCTATATGGTCAAAGTGATACAAGAATCAGAACCCACTTCTTTTGAGCAAGCCATGGGAAAAGAAAAATGGGAGAAAGCCATGGATGAAGAAATGGATGCCTTGGAAGCAAATGCTACATGGGAATTGGTACCTTTGCCTAAAGATAAGAACACAATTGGTTGTAAGTGGGTTTATAAGGTGAAGCACAATGCAGATGGTTCTGTGAACAGATACAAGGCAAGATTAGTAGTCAAGGGGTATGCACAAACATATGGCATTGATTATGAAGAAACATTCAGTCCGGTTGCAAGGATGGCAACCGTAAGAGCAGTCATTGATATGGCTGCATCAAAGGGATGGTCTTTACATCAGATGGATGTAAAGAATGCCTTCTTGCATGGTGATTTGCAAGAAGAGGTTTATATGGAGTAGCCACCAGGTTATGTGCATGTTGTTCATCTTGAGTTTGTTTGCAGGTTGAAGAAAGCCTTGTATGGCCTGAAGCAAGCACCTAGAGCATGGTCTGACAAGATAGGACAGTATCTTGTTACTATTAGCTTTCAGATTTCCAAGACAGATTTCTCACTTTATGTGAGAAAAACAGAGAAAGATATTATGCTGCTTGTCATTTATGTTGATGAATTGATTATCACAAGTGATAGTGATGAAGATATCCTTAATGTGAAAATGCTATTGAAGTAGAAGTTTGAGATGAAGGATTTGGGAGAGCTGCATTATTTCTTGGGCATTGAGGTGATTAGATCACCAAGTGGGATACGACTCTTGTAGAGGCAGTATGGATTGGACAAGCTGTCCAAATATGGGATGACAGGCTGTAAGCCTATTTCAGTTCCTTTGGAGCAGAATGTGAAGCTGAGGCGCAGATGCAGGTGAGCTTCTCGAAGACCCTACTATATATAGACGCATAGTAGGAAGTTTGATTTATATGACTATGACCAGGCCAGATTTAAGCTATGCTGTTGGATTGGTAAGTTAGTTTATGCAGGCTCCAAGGAAACTGCATTTGGATGCAGCTAGACGCATACTCAGGTATGTGAAGTCCACATTGCAGTATGGACTATTTTATGAGACTGGGGTTCAGATACAGTTGCATGGATACACTGATGCTGATTGGGCTGGTAGTATTTCTGATAGACGATCTACTAGTGGATATGTATTCTCTTTTGGGAGTGCTGCAGTCACTTGGAGCAGCAAGAAACAGCCTACAGTTGCCTTGTCGAGCACAGAGGCTGAGTACAGGGGTGCAGCAATGGCTGCATGTGAGGTAGCTTGGTTGCATAAGCTACTTTATGATATGCATCAGCCTACAGATGTGCCAGTTGTCATTTATTGTGACAACATGAGTAGTATACACTTGGCAAATAACCCAGTCTATCATGCTAGAACAAAGCACATTGAGGTGCATTATCACTATGTGTGAGAGAGGGTTTTACTAGGTCTTATTGATCTAGTTTATGTTAGCACAGAGGATCAGGTAGTTGACATATTTACGAAGGCATTGGGCATAGAGAAGCTGTGCAAGTTCAGAGACCTGCTTGGTGTGCAGGAATTGGGATTGAGCTCGACGGGGAGTGTTGAGATATCGAGCTCCACTCGTGATATGCCAGGGTGACTGTTGTGCATTTATGTCACTGACTTGTTAGCTGCAGATGCGGTTGGTACACCGCCCATGAATAATAGCTAGATGACAGCTATCATTATCTACTCTAGTTCGTGGCTTAGTTAGTATGCCACCTTAGTTAGTTGAGTTCGGTTTGAGACCCATATATAGGGTTCTTCTATATCTTTGTACTAGAGTTCTTTTTGGCTTACACAACTAATAAGAGGAAAATTGTTTTCAGCCTCCACCTTTGTGTGTATTCCCCCATTATGCAAGCAAGAAAGCTACAAGTGAGACTCCTTCCTTCTCTCCCACAATCTTGACAGTAGGCACACCCCCTAGTCAACGAGGCAAAGTGTTCCCTGCCACTACCAAGACTTGACACAAGTAGGTGTCAGCTCACAAAGAGACGGATCCAAATCTGAGACTCAGCTCATAAGCATACAGTGAACCAAGACATATAAACCATGCATCATCCCAAAGGGTAAGAAATCCCAAAGTCTCAAGTGTTTGTAACTGCTCAATAGCATGTAACTACTCAATGCATAAAAGCACCGCCTGTTCAACGTCTGATAAGCATTCAAGAATTCTCCCACTAGCCCAAAAGTTGTATGTACGAGCTCAAGAGGTCAAACCAAGGCAAGACACAGTGCCAATGACATAAGTCCAAGACAATACATCAATAGTACATCCTGAACATGTAGACGGTAGAGCATCCGTATGTAGCATCCATAAGCATGTAAGACATCAAGTACATCCCAATCCAAACTCTGACAAGCCAAGTAACATCCAAGACAACTCCAGATAATCCAAAATTCATCCAAGGTAGAGCTTCAATGAGCACTCAAGCTCAACGTATGCATAGGGTAATCAATCGGGACATGAGCATCAAGCCGTAGGCAACGGGTATGCATAAACCCAAGGAGCATCACTGTCAAAGCATATACCACTGTCAAGCATGAACCATGTCAATGAGTGCGTAATGTCAAAGCTCTTCCAAAATCATCCGGAATGAAATCCAAGCTCAAAGTCATACCCCGACGATCAATACTTCATGGCATATATCCAAGACATAGGCCAGAACCAATAGGCATAACCCAAGGCATGTGTAATAGCTTCAGCCCGCTTTTATTACAGCCAAGAATGACTGTCAAAACTGAGAAATTTCAGCATGCAAAATCAACGCTCCAAATGGTTTCCAAACAATAGGCATGCATTCCCCTAACGTGTAGGCATCATACGAGACCAACCGGGCATCAAATGACAATGTCAGGCAAGCATAAACATCAAATGTTACTGTAGCACTTTTATAAACTGCCTGTGGACTGTTATGATAGTCCCAAAATAGTGCTAAATCAAACCATAAGCAATGTCAATGCTCAAACCTTCTATACCAGACATCAAAGCATGTGCAAATGCCTCAAATGAAGCCTGTTTAAGTGCCCAATGGCCTGGAGCTTGAGTAGTACCCTGTGATGCAAATGGAGACCAACCTAGAATCAGACGCAAACATCATGGACAGGGCTAGAGTGGCTACTGATCAGCGTGGCCATAAAAGGGGTGGTAGGGGGCTTGAGGAGTGGCCAATGGTGGCCCACAATGAGCCCCAACAAGTCTCTTCCAAGACCAAGTGAGATACAAGAAGAGAGAGCTTCAATGGTGGCTACCCCAAACTGTTCATAGCCATGTCCGCATGTGTTGAGCTTGTCATCTCAACACTGCACACTGCAGGTGGCGGACGCCCGTCACCATCACTTTATTCTTTATTCTTTTAGTGACAGTTTGAATAAAGGAAGGCCCGGTCACACATTGTGACTGTTGGAGTTCCCATTTCTTGTCTCTCTATTTCTTGCTCTTGCTCTCCCACCATAGCTCTCGAGTGCAAGCTTCGATCCTTTTCACCTTTCAACTGGTATCAGAGCTCGGCTTCCTGACTCTTGAGCTTGGCTCGTGGAACTCTCAGCTTCCCATCGACTCCCTACTCGCATTGGGTCTCCTTCCTGGCAGCCATATTCGACTCCTTCGAGCTCGCGTCACTCCTCGGCTTCCTGAGCTTCTTCCCGGAATTGTTTGGACCGCCTGGTTAGATGGGTCCACACGTCTACACTTAGCACATCGGTGGTCATCATGACTCTCACATGGCCACTGACTCATTACTTATTATATTCAGGTTGTTACACCTATTTACAGCTGGCATAGTTATAGTGCCAGTAGACTAGTATAGTCAGTTATACATTGTTTGACTTAGTAGACCACTTTCCTTTATGTTGTATCTTATCTATACTTTGTGTACATTGTAAAGTGAGTGGAAGAAGAAGAAGAAACCAACAAGAAAATGTTTTGGCCTCCATCTCTTTTCTTGTCTCTTGAGTGAGCTTCTCCTTGTGCATTTCGTGTGTGTTTGGCGCAGCATCTTGAGCAAGTCCCCCCACCACGCGATTCTTGACATGCAGTGATGGTGACTGTCAGTGTAGTAATACACGAGCGGCTAGGCGGAGGCGCCTTTACCCCCCAACAAGGCCGCCATGGCAGAGCTAGAGATTGAAAAAGAGGCATTTGCTACCTATCAGCTCAAGAAGATGAAGCAAGTGACTATTTATTAGAGGCAATTGAATGACCTAAAGAAGGAGTTAGAAGCAAAGAAGGAGGAGGAGGTGAGAAAATAAGAAGAAGGCACACAAGAACTCCTAGTGCAAAGGACAGAAGGGCAAGCTGGAAAGCTCTAGTTGCAAGGTAGAGGAGGAAACGAGCTTGGAAAAGAATTTTTCAATCCTTGTGCAAGGACAAAAGGACATGGAAGAGGTCCTTGATCAACTAAAGAAGACTGTGGATGAGCTCATAGAGGAGCTAAAAAGAGTGAAGACTCAAGCTCATGTGCAAAACCACAAAGAGAAAAGGCAAAAAGAGCTACTGCTAAAAGAACTATAGGAGATGAAGGCACAGAAGGACAAGGTGTCTACTCAAAAGCTACTACAAGGTGGAGAACTAACTCCTCAAGACCCTCCAAGAGTAGGAAAAGCTACATGAAGAGTTGAATCGCCATAAACATGACAAGGTAAAAATGCTTGACATATAGAAGGAACAAGAAGAAGTGATGGTGACTTTATCAAGAGAGTTGGGCAACATCCAAGGAAGGATGGAGGAGAAGGCCAATGCCTGGGAAGAGAGAAATAGTGGAAGGGTCAAAGACCTGACCGAATGCCTCGCTCTAGTGGAAAGTGGACAAATCATGGCAAAGACAAGGGCCGAAGTAGCGGAGGCGAGGCTAGAAGTCCAACAATAGGCCTTTCTAAATATTGTGCTTCATGTAACTCAGGCGAGAGATGAGGACGATGTAGAAGGCCTAAAGAAGAAATTGGAAATCTCAAGAAGAGCCATCAAGTATGGGCTCCAAGAACACGCCCCTAGAACCAGATCAAGCCTAAGTCTAGAACAAAAAAGGTAGATTCTATTGCAAGCAAGGCTCTCTCAGGAGGACTTAGAGTAGCTGGGAATTGGAAACCAAGGACAGGGACATCAAGATAGCTGATCACCACCCAAGCAGAACTATCAATGAAGGCCTAGATTTGGAGATGCTTGACAACCCCGAAGGTCAATTTGTTGAATAGAGCCCACGCCTGCCCCAATCAATAGAAGTAGAAGGCCAAGAGGAAGACCCGGCCGCCTTGGAAAGAATAATTGAGTTAAAAAGAAAACATAGGGAATTGGCTAATCTCACAAGGAGAAAATTTAGTGCCAGGCCACAAGCAACGCCCAATGCCCAAATGCTGCAAATTGAGGAACAACTGCCAAACAATTGGGCACGGGAGTTGAATCACTAGGAGTAGTGGAAGAATGTGTGCATGCCATTCAAGTTTGAATTCTTCTATCTTGATGCTTCAAATAAGGTGCTACCTCCTCAATTGATTGAAGGGGCCATACAGATCTCTAAGAGGGTAGGAAAGTAGTGGCAAGATGAGAAAGTCAAAAATCACACATTGTGGAGAAGAGAACCTACCCGATAACTTGGAGTATAAGGTGATGGAGGAGCCAAAAAAAGTCAAAGGATACGATTCCCATCCTAAATGGCACACACCAGAAGATCTAGGACAACAATTTTGAGGCATGGATGTCCTTTTGTAATACTCTCTCGTATGAAAGGAATGACCCCACTTACATGGCTTATTCGAGGTGCTACGATGTGGATTTTGACCGAGGGAAACATGGCAGGTACCACTTCCCCTTGATATATATTGTCAACTCCAACCTTGAAGAGTGCCTCATTTTTGAAGCTCGAGACCTCTGACCTTCCATCACTCACTTCCTAAATGAGTTCACGGCATGCCCTAACCCTGCCTTCCTTACCACCTATAATTACCTCCGTCTCTTGGATTCCTATTAAGACAGAAGCTAGCACCATAGGAAGAGCACCTTCCACTACTCTATTTTGATATCAATGTAGGGATAGATAGTTGTGCAATGACTCACCTCATGTTGAGGGCCACTCTCTTGCTGGCATTTTGCATGAGTCTCTTAGCAGATATGAGTGATAGTAGGCTCTTGAAATGTAACCATCATTTCCTCTCTACTACTACCCCACTCAATGTAAGGATTAATCAGAAGGGCTACACGCTAAGCCCCACATTCCTTTGAAAATCCCTTAGGCCCCCTCATGAAGCTCCTAAGAGCATGAGGATGGCACCTAGCTTGTCTCCTCCTGCTTGTACCAAAAAGAAAAAAAGAGAAAAGAAAAAAGAAAAAAAGAAAACAAAAAGAAAGGAAAAAGAAAATACAAACTAAAGAAAAAGGGAAAGAATTAATGAAGTCCACCAAAATATCAAAGTGCCACAACCACTACACCTAGGGGTTCTCAAGTTAGGTTCGTCCATGGGCCTCGGTCACAGTAGGCTCCTTGTCTAACCCCCTAGCCCTTTTGTGCCCCCACTTCACACTTAGGGCTCATAAGGGCAAGACACACCTAGGGAGGTCACACTCAACCTATCTCCCTAGGCTACACCCACTGCACCTCCCCTTCACACGAATTGGGTCCTCAAGTGTGGGACAACACCCCAAGCTTGTTCCCAATTTCACTGCCACAAACACAATGCACTACACAACAAGGTAGACACATCCCCTAGGCAGTGCACCTTCTTTTACTTTTCAAGTGAATTTGACCAACCGCAACAACGCATCAACTACAAAGGCCTCGTCACCCACTCAATCCACTCTTGGCCTCCTTAGCCTCAACCATTTTGATATGCTTCTTCTCTACATCTAGTCCCTGCAAGGCCCCATCATTGACCTCCACAACAACCCTTCAATCACCCGATCCCTCAGTAATAAAGCCCACAAGTGCCATGGGACTGGCAGTCGTCGACTAGGAGGGAGGTAATGTTAACCCCACTACAAGAAAGGTAAAAAATAAAAAAGAAGGAAGCAAAAGAATATTTTAAAATACAAAACAAAGAGGAAAAAAGTGGCCCGATAGCAAAAATAAGAGGAAAAGGGCCAAAGTGCAAAGACATCTTAAAAAACTAAGCCGAGTGCAAAAATGAAAGAGGCATATTTTTAAATGCAAAGGTGTCCCTAAATCTTTGTAAAAGAGCGCCAAGCTCCCTCTTGTGCAATTTGTAAAATTAGATGGGCATGGGTGAAGCCACAATGTAAATATAAGGGAGTAGGAAAAGAGGACCTAGGCTAAATCGTCGGTCATGTAAAAAAAGGGGTGGGTGCCCAAAATGGATTAGGGTATGTATAAAAGTGAAAAAGTGAATAGAGAAGCTCATTCTTGTGTGTGGCCAAAACTAGCTCTCCTCGTATTTTCTTCTTCTTGTTCTTGCTTGCTTGAGTTTGTGCTTGAGAGAGGGAGTGTGAGGGTGAAGGACCGTGGTGGAGAAGCTCCATCTTCTCCTCTCTTCTTCTTCTTCTCTTCTCTTGTCTCGCATGCAACAATGGAGCATGGAGCTTGGAACTTGAGGATTGAGCTTGCTTGAGCTTACACCTTGGATCGTGGAGCTACTGCGGGTGCTTGAGGGAGGAGGAACTCGATCAAGCATGGAGGTAAGCTCACTACACACGTAGGTGTGAGAGCATGTATGGCTATGTGAGAGGTAGCCATTACACTTGGCTTGAAACACTTGAACAATAAACGGTCCCATGGATCTTGGCGATCGAACATGAGCTCCCACACAGTGCGGTGCACATTGCACTATGTCAAATTCATTGCTTTATTCTACAATGCAAGTGTACCATTGGAGTTGCATGGTTACACAAATGTAGATTGGGCTAGTAGTATTTCAAATAGGAGATCTACCAATGGCTTTATGTTTTCCTTTGGGAGTACCATTTTTACTTGGAGAAGCAAGAAATAACTAACAATTGCCTTGTCTAGTACAGAGGCAAAGTAGAGAGGTAATGTAGTTGTAGCATGTGAGATAGCTTGTTTACTCAAGCTACTTGGTGATTTGGGGATGCATGTGGATAAGAAGATTACCATCTATTGTGATAATCTTAGCATCATTCAATTGGCTTGGAACCTAGTGTATCATGTGTGGACCAAACACATAGAGGTCCATTACCATTTTATTCAAGAGCGTGTTCTAGTAGGTGATATTGACTTGGCTTATGTCAACATAAAGGATCAAGCTGCTGACATTTTCACAAAGGCCTTGAAAGCTGAGAAGCTTCAATGCTTCAGGACTATGCTCAAATTTCATGAGCTCATCCTAAGCTCAAGGGGGATTGTTGAGAAGTCGAGCTCTACATGAGTTGGCATCCACTATGTACCTTGGTGATGTGGCACAATATTATTCACTAGCGTGTTAGGTGATCAACATGAGGATATGGCAATAATTCTGCAACTTGACTAGACCTATGTAGTCCATCTTTAGTTGTGGCACATTTAGGGTGCCACAACTAAACCTCTTCTTTCTTAACGGGTTCGCACTAAATGAGCATGTGTACATACATTGTGGTACTTTTGTATTAGTCTTTTATCATTTTATAGACTTAGTTCTTTTGTGTGAAAGAAGAAGAAGATTTCAGACCTATCTCTCTATGTGCTTAAGTCTCCATTGCTTTTGTGTGTGTATGCTCTTGGGTGCTTCACCCCTCTCCTCTCTTATCTGTTTTCATTCTCCTCACCTACCTAGAATTATATACATAGGTTTGTCAAATTTCTTCATATTTCTCACATTGATGCATCAAGAATTATGCAAACACATTTGTAACTTTTACTTGCCCTAATTTTCCTTGTTGGTTGGCTCTACCACCTCTATCCCATCTTTGTTTTATGTATTTATATCACTACATTTGTAACTTTTTATGGCCTTTTGTCACTATTTTATTCTCAGTTGTCAATTCTAGTCAAAACAAGTGCCCCTACTTTAGAGTTGTTGCCTAAGTTTTTGTGTGTTTCATCAATGTTCTGCCAAACACACTTATTTTTTGAAAAGGTTTCCATTGTTTATGGTTGCTTCCTACAATTTTTTGGCTAGACCGAGATTGTTTTGCTGTGAAGATCCAATAATACTAAGATTCAAGATATCATGGAGCAACTCCTAAATAGTGATTACACAACAGTACTAGAGATTATACACCTAAACAATGATTATATTGCACTAGATATTCACTTATTTCTATCAAATATAGTGTAAGATCACATGATGTGAGCACAAAGTTGAGGCAAGAACTAGACAGATGGAAGCTTACTTCTCACATTAATGCATCCGAAATTATGCAATCACATTTGTAACTTTTACTTGTCTTGTTTTTCCTTGTTGGTTGGCTCATTTGGCTACCTCCATTTTAGGATTATTGCCTCCTCCACAAGTTTTGCATCTTTTTTTTTGTGTATCTCTATGATTACTTATGTAGCTTTTGATGACCTAGTATTCCTATTCTATTATTGGTCGATTCTACTTGGAGCATGTTCCTCTACTTTAGAGTTGCTACCTAAGTTTCTAGGAGTGTTTTAATAGTGTTCTACCAAACCCACTTGTTTTGAAGAGGTTTCCATTATTTGTGGTTTCTTCCTATAATGTTTTTTCTCAACCAAGTTCAACAATAGTCCCTAAATATGTTGACTTTGGACACAAACAATATCAATGAGTATTATAATTGCTCATGGTTGCCTAATTAGAACATCATGTTTTGTTGTGAAGATCCAATATCACCACGATTCAAGGTGTCAAGGAGAGACTCCTCAACACTGATTATATGGTACTAGATATTCAACTTATCTCTATTGGAAGCAGTGTAAGATCATGTGATGGGAGGACAGAGATGAGGCAAATACTAGATAGAGAAAACCTTATTTCTCACATTGATGCATCAGGAATTATAGCGCATGAGAGAATCTTCCTAAAATTGTTCAAATGTACACCTAATTAACCACAACCCCTTTGATAAATATCCTAAAAATCCCCCTTTGGAGTGATAGTGATGAGGCCAGAACATACAAAGAAGCCATAAATCTCCAACTTCACTGCAATATTGCAAAGAGGTAGCCTTCACATGTGCATGCCTTGTGCCATAGTTATCAGCTAACTAAGATCATCACTCAATTCATCCCCTAGATCTTAGCTTGGTAATGGACATGTGGAGATTCATGTGGCTTATTTCATCACTCACATAAACTTTATTAGAAACCAAGGTAGAGGATCCAATTTGGACATTGATAATAGATTTAGTTTCAAGGCAATATTCCTCCTTGTTGTTCGTGATATCATGAAATATCTCCCCTTATTGTTGATGATGTCACCCTTTTTAAGGGTTTTTCTCATGGTATCATTACTGGGAGCCCAAGGATGAAAGTTATTGAGCTCTATATTGATGTGACAAGAATGTACCAATCAATGATAAGGTGCACTCCATGTAGACAAAGACCATGTTTAAACCTACCCTTAGAAGCCTTAGTCTTTTAAAAAATTTATAGTTAAATAGTTATGTCTTATAGTCCTCGCTTTGATAATGTATTAGTTTCACACAATGAGATAGGATTTCAAAATCAAAGATTTAGTATTTCTCTCTCCTCTTTGTTTTGGTATTTCTCTCTCCTCTCTATTTTAGTCTCTCTCTCCTCCCCTTATATATACATAATGCATGTTTTCATGAGAGAAGGGGAATGGGAGGGTGAGTGGGTGAGATGAATGGGGTGTGATAAAGAATGATCAAGACACATTGCTAAAGCATGTGGCAATACAGCAAGCTATTATGTCTTCTACACAACAAATAGTTTGATTCAGCTTTGATATAAGAAGCATCATCTATATTGGTTTTGAAAAGAATAAGTAAAGGGAAATTTTACTAGGCAAGAACTTGCACAACTCAATATGAAAGCTTCATTTAGAATTGCACGATCTCTTTTCCACTTTAATACAACCATAGGATATAACTTAACCTATGTTATGTTTCTATCTTCTTCTTCTTTATCTTCCTTCTTCTCTTCTTCACAATACACAGCATGAGTATCTCTAAAGTAGATAGATACTTTGACTTAAGGACACTTTACATACAGCCTCTTTTCTACCTAAATACAACCATAGGATATGAGTTAACATGTGTTATATTTCTCAACACTAAGTGCACTTTTGAAGTACTAAAACTTATCTTTACCTAATTCTTTGGTAAGGATATTAGCAAGTTGGCCGTCGTTGGTTTTGGTGTGTATGAAGCCTAGTTGCCCATCCATGACTTTCTCTCTAGTGAAGTGATAGTGCACTTCTTTTGATGTGTTTTGTTCTTGCATGATAAGCTGGCCCTCTTTGCAAGCATAATGCTATTGATGTTATCACAATACACAACAACTCCACCATCTATCTCAATCCTCATATCACATAGAAGTAGCCTTAGCCATATCTACTATCATGCTACCAATGCTATTTCTCTATACTCAACTCCCGTGCTTGACAAAGCAATTGTAAGTTGCTTCTTGCTACTCTAACTCACATGGCTGAACCAAATGAAAAATCATAACCACTTGTGAATCTCATATCCATAATACTTCCCACCCAATCTACATCTATGTATCCAAACAATGTAGGCTTGATCCCTTTTTCATAGAACAAGCAATAGCTAACTATCTTCTTGGCATACCTCAACACTCTCCTTACTACATCCAAGTGTGATTTGCATGGCTTTTGCATGAATTGGCTTATCACTCCCATTCAATAGCTCAAGTCCCATCTTGTTATGGTTAAGTAGATCAAGCTACCATCTTTCAAAACATGGTAATTAAATAATTTAATTAATTACATTATTATGTTTTGATCCAATGGTGCATCAATTGGCTTACATGCTATCATCCCATACCTCTAACATTTCCGATCAATATTGCCTTTGCACCAACCAATTCCATGTGGAGTATCAATCACTTCAATTCTCAAAAAGTACCTCAACACTCCAAGATCTTTGATGTCAAACTCCTCGTGCAGACCATGCTTTCCTTCAATGATTTCTCTTTCAAGAATACCTATTATGATAAGATCATCACAACATAGATGGAAACAACTACCATTCCATCCTCCGCGTGTTTAACATAGAGTGAATAATCATCCATGCTTTGATAAAATCCATGTTGCATAAAAGGCTATTGATCCTCTTAAACCAAGCTCTAGGGACTTGCTTTAATGCATACAATGTTAGCTTTTATACTAATGCGGATACTTAGGATGAATATACCGTTCACACTATTTCATGTACACTTCCTCTTCCAATATACCATTCAAGAGAGAATTCTTGATATCCATTTGATATAAATTCCAAACATAAATCAAAGCCAAGGCAATCACACATCTCACTATATTCATCTTTGCAAGTGGGCTAAATGTCTCACTATAGTCCAATCCATATGTCTATGCATAAGCCGTTGCAACCATCTTACTTTGTGTCTTTCCAAAGAACCATCTAACTTGCATTTAACTTTCTATAGCCACTTGCAGTCAATTACTTTCTTGCTATAAGACAACTCTACTAGATCCCAAGCTTTGCTTTTAGTCAAAGCATCCATTTCCTTATCCATTGCATTCTTCCTATCTTTGCTTTCAATTGCTTCTTTAAAGCAAGTAGGCTCTACATGCTATACATAAGATACCATGTAAGCATAATGCATCTTCATAAAGCCATTGTATGTCAACCTATCAAATGGATCTCTTACTCTTTCCAATCTTCTCAATTGAGGTGCACTAGGTGATGTCTCAACCATTCTTTCATGCAATGGTGCATACTTCCTTGCACTTTTTATTCCTGGATTTTAATATGAGGTATCCCCAACTCATCATCCATAGACTCATCCTTTGAGCCTGCACCCATAGGTTTCTTCCCTTGTACTATTTCTATATTTTCTTTATGTGATATAACTCCCATTGTTTTCTTCGTGGACTTGGGGTCCAAATATGTCCTCAATATGTTGGTTTCTTTGACTATTGTTTGCTTCAATTTCTTCCAATAACCATCATCATCATTGATGTCATAAGTATCCATCTCAATTGCAGCTTTAGGTCTATACCATGACTAGTATTCACTAAACCTTACATCTTTCCTTATGTAAACCTCTCTAGTGACATGATCATAGCATTTATAACCCTTCTTCTCATCTAGATAGCCAAGAAAAATACATTTGATCACCTTAAGTTCCATGTTCCTCCTCAAATAATTAGGAACATGAACATAGCATACACAACCAAACACCCTAAAACATGCAACTATAGGTGTTATTCCATACATATTCTCATACGCTAACATGTGATGAGACAATGTTGTAGGAGTCATATTAATAATATGAACTACAATAGGTACAACCTCATCCCAATAAGTTAAAGACATATGCCTTTGGTTCATTAGACCTCATGCAACCTCAACAATGATCATATTCTTTCCTTCCACAACACCATTCTAAGGTGGTGTATATCTACATGTAAGATGTCTCTTAATCCCATGATCTCTCAAAGAGTCAAAGGACTCGCTTGACATGTATTCATTTCCATTATCTGATCTCAAGCACTTTATGTAACTTCCAAACTACTTTTCTACCATAGCTTTGAATTTCAAAAACTTCTCAAATGCCTCACTTTTATTTTGCAAGAACTAAATATCATCCTAGTGAAATCATCAATGAATGTGACGTAAAACCTCCATCTCCCACTCAAATAAACATTCTGACATGGATCCCAAATATCCAAATGTATCATCTTGGACTAACATCTATAACTACTAGAATTGCATCATAGCTTTGTATCTATAATGCACATCTTTGTTCACTCTTGCATATTCACATCAACAGTTGCACCATGGCTCTTTCTTGCTTTGAGAGTAATGATACATTTTTGGATCCAACTTTACCTATGTATTCATCTTCGCTCTATGTGTGTGTGTGTGTGTGTGTGTGTGTGTGTGTGCGTGTGCGTGTGCGTGTGCGTGTGCGTGTGCGTGTGCGTGTGCGTGTGCGTGTGCGTGTGCGTGTGCGTGTGCGTGTGCGTGTGCGTGTGCGTGTGCGTGTGCGTGTGCAGGAAAACCATGGAAGTGGTCCAAAGATATGTCTATTTGGGGATTACATTTTCAGGACCAAGATTCACTTTGAGAAAGGTAGTAAAAGATAGATTGACACAAGGCTATGCAACCCTCAGATCCATGGAAAACCAATGCGCCCGTATACAATTCCAAGAGCCTCGTACAAAGATCTGGCTATTTGACACTCTAGTCACACCAGCACTCTTGTACGGGGCTCCCATATGGGGATCCAGTCTCTACCACACGAGGAGGGCTGTAGAGATTGAGTGAGGCAGAGACAAGGTGAAGAGCAAGCATGCTCTCTTCTTCTTCCATTCATTATCTCATAACCACACACATAGCATAAGTGTATACAATAGTACTAAGGTCCGTAGGACCATTCACACTGGGTCTAAGACCACCGACTTATTTAATGTCCCACACTTGTTGCTGATACAGCTGGACAAGGCTAATGTCGGTCATACATACTAACAAGAGAATAATATGAGCTTGATATTCTAACACTCCCCCTCAAGCTCAAATCATCTGATGAACTCCAAGTAGCTGTCTAAAACTACTAAACTTATCTTTACCCAAAGACTTGGTAAAGATATCTACAACATGTTCATCAGTCTTCACATGCATAAGATCTACTCTCCTTGCAAGAACAATCTCTCTTATAAAATGGTAGTGTACCTCTATGTGTTTTTTCCTAGCATGGTATACTGGATTCGTTGCCAGGAGTACACTATAATAAGATCACTGGAGCATCCACCTGAATATCCAAATCAGCCATAAGCTTGAGCAGCCAATGAAATCTCACATGCTGCCAATGCAGCACCCCTGTACTCTGCCTCGGTACTAGACAATGCAACCGTTGGTTGCTTCTTGTTGCTCTAGCTGATCATGCCACTTCCAAAGCCAAAAGCATAACCACTCGTAGATCTGCGATCATATGAGCATCCTGCCCAATCCGCATCTGTGTATCCAACCAGTTTCAAGAGCTTATCTCTCATATAGAACAGCCCATAATCTACAGTGGACTTAACATATCTCGTAATCCGCCTAACAGCATCCAAATGTGGCTTCCTGGGCTTCTGCATAAACTGACTTATGAGCCCAATTGCATAACTTAAATCTGGCCTAGTGATGGTCAAGTAGATCAGACTTCCAACCATCTACATGTACATAGTCACATCCTGAATTTCAGCTCCAGTGCTAATGTCCAACTTGACATTCTGATCAAGGGGTGTGTCCAATGGTTTGCATTCAGCCATGCCATACTTTTTTAGCATTTTGATGGCATAATGTTTTTGCATCAGCCATAAACCATTTTCAGCCTTAATTACCTCAATACCCAAAAAATACTTCAATTCACCTACATCTTTCATGTCAAATTCAAATTTCAACATCTTCATTACATGCTGTATGCCCAAGTCATCATTGCCAGTGATTATCAAATCATCAACATATATGACCAGCACTACCAAGCCACTATCAGTCTTCTTTGTAAATAGGCTGTGATCAGCCCTACCAATAGTAAATCCCAACCTCTGCAAGTAGTTAGTGATCCTAGGATTCCAAGCTCTCGGAGCATGCTTCAGCCCGTACAGTGCCTTTTTCAGCTTGCATACATAATGCTGAAAATCAGGGTGAGCATACCCTTATGGCTGAACCATATAGACATCCTTTGCTAAGTCACCATTAAGAAAGGCATTCTTCACATCCATCTGTTGTAATTTCCAGCCTCTAGCAGTAGCCAAAGCAATCACAGTGCGTATGGTTGCCATCTTGGCAACAGGGCTGAATGTTTCCTCATAATCAAGTCCATACTATTGGGCATACCCCTTAGCAACCAGCCTAGCTTTGTACCTTTCCACACTGCCATCCGACTTGCATTTGATTTTGTAGACCCATTTGCAGCCAATGGTAGTTTTTCCTTCAGGCAGTGGCACAAGATCCCATGTCTTATTTTCAGCCAAGGCATTCATTTCTTCATCCATGGCTGCACACCAGTTCTCATATTCCACTGCTTCAGCATACGTACATGGTTCTTTGATCTCCATCACTTTTGTCATGTAAGCATAATGCTTTGCAGTGTAGCCACTATATGTCAACCTGTCAATAGGGTATCTGACCCTCTGTGAGCTTCTAGGATGTGGTGCACTGCTCGATTCCCCTCTCTCATGAGGCGGAATGTACCTGCTCTGCCTTGCGCCAGGCGTATAGACATTCGGAACACCAAGTTCATTGTCTAAAGTGTCAGCAGACTCATATCCAAAAGTCACTCTACCAGGTGTCATCATCCCAAATACATCCTCAGTAACTTTCTCTTTTCCTTTGCTGTCCACGACATCATATCTCCCCCTCACTGACATACTGGTGTCAGTGGACGGTGAGCTCCTCAATCTCCATGTCCATGGGGATACTGTTTGACTACTAGGTCCTGTCATAGCAGTGCTCTACTGCATATCAACTGTAGATACATGAGTAGAAGGCATATCTGATGGCACTGTAGCCGATGATACATACCAAGAACCCATCTCATCAAAAATAACATGCCTGCTCACCAAGGTCTCCCTGGTAGAGGGATCATAGCATTTGTATGCCTTCTTCTCCTGTGAATATCCAATGAAAATACACTTATGGACTTTTGGATCCATCTTCTTCCTTTTTTCATCTGGAATATGCACATAAGCAAGACAGCCAAAGACTTTCATGTGACTTACATCTAGCTTATAGCCATACAGCTTCTCAAACGGTGTCATCTCATGAATACCTGCAGTGGGAGTCCGATTCAAGATATACATGCATGTCATAACAGCCGCAACCCAATAATAGAGTGGCATCTTCTTCTCATTCATCATGGCACGAGAAGCTTCCATCAAGACCCTGTTCTTTCTTTCAGCTACCCCATTCTACTGAGGAGTGTAGCTGCAGGTAAGCTGCCTACGTATGCCATTTTCAGCCAGAAAGTTGTCAAACTCATTTGACACATACTCCCCACCACTATCTGATCTCAAGCAAGAGATATAGCAGTCAAATTCCTTTTCAACTTTCTTTTTAAACTGCTGAAAAACAGCAAGCACCTCATCCTTTGTCTTCAAAATGTAAACCCAAGTATAGCGACTGTAATCATCAATGAATGTCACATAATACTTCGAGCCTCCCATGGATGCATTATGGGCTGGCCCCCAAACATCAGAGTGCACTAACTGCAACGGATGTGTACTCTGCCTTACATGCCTGACAAATGGAAACCTTGATTTCTTACCAAACTGGCAAGCATCGCATACATGACCAATATCTGAATATTGGAACTTGGGTAAACCTGTAACAAGCTGTTTTTTTGCATAATTTGCAGCCTTTGCAAATTCACATGCCCCACTCTCTTGTGCCAAATTTCCAAATCTCTGATAGTGCCCGAACCATGGGCAAACATAGCTGAATTCAGCTCTGGAAAGGTAGCATCAAGAGTAAACATTCTGCCATTCCTGTGGCCACGAGCTATCAACTTGCATCCATTGCCAAACTCTTCAATAAAGCAACCATGCTTGTTAAATCTAACCTGCAAGTTCTGCTCTGTCATCTAACCAACAAACAGTAAGTTCTTTGTAATCGAAGGAACATGCAATACATCATGCAAATTTTTCTTTCTGCCATCATGAACCACAAGAGGCACTTTGCCTTTATGCTCAATGCTATGTTGCATGTCATCACCTGTACAGACATAGCCATGTTTTTCAGCCACCATATCAGTGAACCAATCACCGTGAGGAGTCATGTGGTTGGATGCCCCTGAATCAATGTACCAAACTGCATCATCAGTGCATTTTTCAGCAACTCTGTCTTTTACATACTGCATGGCAAACAATCTATCTCCTGAAGTATCATCTGCCTGACTAGACGTAGCAAAATGTCCATGTTGTTTGCCTTTCTGATTGCCCTACTTCTTCCAGCAGTCCTTGGCAATATGCCCATACTTCCCGCAGTAATGACAATCCTTATCCTTGTTCGGATTGTCAGATGGATACTATTGTTGCTAGGAGCCTCTACCTCTAGGGCTAGATCTCCTCCTACCTCCAAAGTTTCCACCACCTCTTGCATTCGATACTTGCTAGTTGTTATTGCCATAGGATGCATTTTGCTAGCCTCCTCTGCCAGATCCATAGCCTCTACCACGGTTTCCACGGCCGCGTTGATTGGAATAGAAAATTGCATCCTTGTTTTTAGAACTGCTAGATCCTGTAGCCAAGCCAAGCTTAACCTCTTCATGGATAAGCAATGCAACCACCTCATTGAAATCAGGCATTTCAGCCCACACAGACATAGAAGTATCAAAAGACTTATACTCAGGCCCCAAGCCATTCAAAGTCACAGCAACCATGTCTTCATCTTCAACCTGTGAACCAACAGATGCCAACTGATCCGCAATGGTCTTAACCTCCCTGACATAATCCTGTATAGATTTGCTCTTCCTCTCCATGTTGTTGAACTTCTGCTTCAATTGTATCTTCCTGGCACTTGTGGTTGTGCCATAATACTTGACCAAAATGTCCCATGCATTCTTAGGAGAGCTGCAGTTCATTATCTGCATTACCATGGCATCTGAGATACATAACAAGAGCCAATGCAAGACTCTACAAGCTCTTTCTATCCAAGCTTGGTGTAATCGTCTCTGATCAGTCGTAGGTCGCTCTGGGAGCTCAGGTTAGCTTCCGCTCCAGTCACCAACTCCCAATAGCCTTTCCCTATTAAGAAGTTTCTCCATGCGAAACTTCCATATGGCATAATTGTTACTGTCAAGCTTTTCCCCCACTATCTGGGTTATGTTGTCAGTCCTCTCTGCATTAGCCATGTCGTATGCTCTGTTTGACTACCTGCAAGCCAACAAGTGTCCCTGACTCACTGCAGTTCTTGACTGTTTTTGACAATTTTATGCAACAAATTTATTGTCAAAACCAGGGTATTTCAGCCCTTTTTCTACTCAAAAACATCCACAAACATGTGGTCCCACCTGTAGATACATTTGTCAATACATATGCTATGTAGTTGCTTCAAGTATGTAACATGCAGCCTTACTGCCAGGGTTCATACATGCAATCTGAAAACTGTAAACTGTCAGTGACCAATAGCTTATTCAAAGCCAAAACTGAGTCATATACATGTCATACATGTCCCAAACCTTCATAGACAGCTGCTAGTACATGTAGCAATCCAAACATAACCATACGGGCACAAATTAGTGCATAGACAGCAAGTATAGGTGTCAAACTTCCTGCTCATAGATTGCAGTCAGCAAATGTTTAGTAAAACCTAGTCTATCCAGCTCCAAAACAGCCTCAAATCATGTCATACATTCACTTTGAGGTGTTAGGTTCAATACACGAGCATTCGGGTAACCATAGACGTCCTGTCTTCACAAATCCAAGTCATAGATTGCATTTACAGTTTGTACCCAGCCAAGACAATGTAACTACATTAATTTCCAACTCCAAACTTCAATTTTCAGTAGTATTTAATGCTTGTCTTAGTCCTCCAGACATTCAGTAGACATATCCCAAGTCATACATTTGACATGAACCAAGCAATGTCATGTAATGCTTCAAGTGTAAACAATGCTTGCTGTCTACAAATTCATGACAGTTTTCCAACCAAGTAAATGCTTCCAAATTTGAGTGTTTTTGTCAACAAAATTCAGCCCGTAAGCATGACAACCAATGTACATGTCTCCCTAAACATACCTATGCTCTAATGAAGTCCTTCAAACATGTCCAAGAGCTCCAAACCCTTTCCAATGTAAAGCATATGCCATATATACCCTATATACAGCAGTTCAAGACTGTTTCCAGGTCTGCAATTCACTATTACAGCTCAATGGAGAGCTCAATAGGAAAGCATTTGTGTCTAGATCCCATCAATGACCTTCTAAGATGGTTTTTCAAGCATTAGAGAGCTTCAATAGGCCTTCATTGTGTTCTGCCCAACCACAATAGCCTGCATTGATAGCAGGCACAAACACGCAGGTAGGGGCTACTACAACAGCAGCAGATCTTGGTTGTTCTAATGCTTGATGTGTACTCTATTGCACCCAAATCAAACCTCCAAATGCTCTAGACAACCCATAAACAACCACTTGACCAATGGGAACCACAATGAACCAATGCATACCTTTCCAATGAACAATGGCAGCCTGTTTGGTCGTTGAGAAACCCTGATCTTCAACTCCTGCAAGTCTTCTTGACTTCCTCCTACTCTAGAGAGCCCACCTAGCATGGCTCTGATACCATGTAGAGATTGAGAGAGGCAAAGACAAGGAGAAGAGCAAGCATGCTTTCTTCTTCTTCCATTCATTATCTCATAACCACACACATAGCATAAGTGTATACAGTAGTACTAAGGTCCGTAGGACCATTCACTTTGGGTCTAAGACCACCGACTTATTTAATGTCCCACACTTGCTGATACATCTGGACAAGGCTAATGTGGGTCATACATACTAACAGGAGAATAATATGAGCTTGATATTCTAACAAGGGCCACACATGACCAGCCACTACCTCAAGAGAAGGCCACCTATGAGGGATGGGAGTAGATGGAGAGAGCCCTAGTACTTATGATCTCACGGATTATCCGGAGCAAGCCCTCTGTGCCACACAAGATCATCATAGCAGAGATGGGGGCACCGCCCATCGTAGATGAGGCCCTCTTCCAAACAATGGCCTTCTTGCACTGACTATGGGACTTGCCCCATCATCAGTATCCCATACTCGCGCTGGAGTTATCCAAACAGCTAGCACTGCAAGGGGACACTGAATGCTGGTATGCCTGAACAGAGACCTAGCTACAGCCACATGGCCTACACATGGACCACCTCCCCCCAATACAATACAGCCTAGATTGCCCCCACCTGGAGCTCATCAGCTGGGAGGACGTGAATCGTATCATCAAAATGGACATCATTCAGCTACACACGACCAAGACATGGGTGACTCCTGCACAAGACCTAGGGACAAAGAAGGCTTTCTACCGTGAGCACTTCATGCACATATCTCTGGATGGCTTCATTACCCGCACAAGCTACATGGACACACACTTGTCTTATGGAGTCAGAAGCGCCATTGGACAGATCCGTCCACCTTCACACCAGCTACAAGTCGAGACAGGTAGATACAGGGCCCACCCCCGCCCCCTAGAAGATCGGATCTGCCAAATCTGCCAGCTTGAGCCGGAAACAAAAGAACATTACATATGCAAGTGCCCAGCATACTACGAGATCCGAGGACGCTTCCACTGCCTATTCAGAGAAAGATTCGGGCCACTCTCCAGAGTGATGGATTTTCAAGAACCAAAGATGCCTTAGGCTCTTCCTGCTAGAAATATGGCACCACAGAGACCACCTCCTTCGGACCTTAGAGCAGAGACAGGGAGCCACCCAACGCTTGCTCATAGAATTCTACAGAGAGCCAACTACCATCCCCACGCCTGAGCCCCCACCAGCCCCATTGATCTCCCGGCCACGGGGGACCACCCTAGCCATAGCCACGGCAAGAAGAAAATCTCGGCACCCATGCCCAACCAACCCCATTGGAGGCACATGTCGAGGATACAAGGGATACTACGCCGCCACCATAGGGCCCTGCACCGTCGATTCAACCTCTCGATGTTAGATAGACCCATGCGTGACATTTTAGGATGACCAAGCTCCATGAGCAGTTCCACACCATACTTGGAACACATATGAATTGTACCCATCCTATATACCATTTTGTACCTACTCAATTATTTTATCATAGCATTAGATGGTAGCTTTACTGGGACGACCTAGAAAGTTTCCTAGACATTTTGTATGTAACGTTTTGGTTTCATAGGCCAACTTGGCCTTTCAATAGACGTTTATATATATATATATATATATATATATATATATATATATATCTCTCTCTCTCTCTCTCTCTCTCTCTCTCTCTCTCTCTCTCTCTCTCTCTCTCTCTCTCTCTCTCTCTCTCTCTCTCTCTCTCTCTCTCTCTCTCTCTCTCTCTCTCTCTCTCTCTCTCTCTCTCTCTCTCTCTCTCTCTCTCTCTCTCTCTCTCTCTCTCTCTCTCTCTCTCTCTCTCTCTCTCTCTCTCTCTCTCTCTCTCTCTCAAAGTCTCAATTAAAATTCATCGTGATGTATTCATGGAATACAACATTCTCAAAATATAATGCATCATCCATGTTTGGATGTTCATGTTATGAGCTTCAAAATACTAAAGAACTTGAAAATTTAAGAAATCTATCTTCTCCATCGAATAGTATCATGGACCTCCCCATGAGCTTAGAGTACTTAAGTTGAAAATATATGCAAATCTCTTTTGGTCAAGCCATGACAATGAATTGATCATGTATGCCCTCAAGTTCTTATATGAATAACAAAGCCTTTTCATTCAGGGGGGAGACAAAAACACTTTGTTTCTATAAAGTACATAGTCATTATTAATGAGAAAGGTTGGAATTAATAGTATAATGCAAGCAACTGTACCAAATGTTGCTTTGATGCATGATCAATTTCACATGCCAAAAGGCTATAACCTTCAGCCCCCTTGTGTCACACAAATATTTCTACAAGATTTTGGGCCCTTGTGTCACACAAAGACATCTAAGAGATTTTGGCTTCTCCATTAGGTGAAAAATACCACCATGGTTCTACTTCTAAAAGAAAACTCTCAATTCTCCAAATATGTGCACAAGTGCCTATTTTCATGTGACATGATTGTTAGGACTTTTTATCATCTTTCATCCATCAGAAAAAAATCCACATGAAATAAAATTGCATCACATTCTTCAAGAAATTGATTTGTCTATAAAAAATAATTGCCTTTTTAGTCATATTGATAACTAAATGTTCATAAAATATCCATGCTTCATTAATTATTAATAGTATTCCTACTCAATAGTGAAAGATAAAGTACCCTATTACACAATATATGAAACATGTCCTTGTGAAAGAGTCCCACAAAAAAACTCTCTAAAAGTGTCATCACCATTGAACCACTGTGCAAAATGAGATGAGGAAAATAAAATTTAGTATAATTCAAAGCATTCAAAGTTGAGACCCAAGTATCAAATATAAAAAGTTGCAAAATGGCAACTTCTTAAGAAGAAATTATATATTGCAAAATGATAACTCTAAACTAGTTAAATGCTATCAGTGCAAGGAAAAACATAATGCATGATAGGCATACAAGTAAGAATCAAATGTATCAAGCATTGTATATGACAAATGAATGTTAATGCAATTAATGGGTGTCAAGTCTTCATGCCTCTAGGACCATGATAGAGGTGCCTGAAGGAGTAGCTATCAAATTGCATTATACTCAAACGGATCACAAAATTGTAGTAGCAATTTGAAATCTATTTGATTAAGAAGGTGGTAGCAATGTAATCCCTCAAATGGCTAAAAATTGTCGATCATTGTGGTCAACGAGTATGCAAACTCTTTGGAATAGGCTATGGACACATGGAGTCTCTCTTTGAGTAGGGAGACCTAATACAACAACAAATACTAATGGGCGATGAGGATAGGACTAGAGGTTTTCATTACATGCATGTTCTTTGGATCTCCTACTTGAACTGTGTCCTATGCAACGTAGGGTAAATTGAGAATGTTGCCACAAAGAGCAGACACTAGGTGAATTGGTCGATTGGTGAAAGGAGGGAAGGGTCAAACCTAGTAAGAATAATAAGGCAAGGAGTTGGTAGTAGGGCTAAGAAGAGGTGGCATGTGATACAAGATATGTAGGATTGCAGGCAGCTAAGAGTAAGGGGGGTGAGGGGTGACAAGGGTGATTTCATAAAGCAAAGAAGGGTGGTGGTAGTTAAATACTTTGGGGGGTTATAGTAGGCATGTGATTAGCAAGTGATGATAGATGAGGAAGGTGAAGATAGACAGGGGAGTGATGATAAGCTAAAAAGTGGTAGTAGCATGTTGGGGATGGCAATTAATTAGCAAGTGGCACATCGGGAGTCAACAATGGCAGATAGAGGTTGGGGATCCTTGACCAATATGCACACATGTTTGCAACTAGTAGTAAGCACAAGATTGACAATGGCATCAGATGAGGGAATTGGAGATGGAGAGGTTGGCAATGGTCACTTGAAAAGCCGATAGTACCATGTCAAAGGGGGCATCAAGTGATCACTCCAACTTGCTTATGGTACATAGTGTATATTCCACTTTTTGGATTTATTCAAATATTTCAATATAGTGCAAAGAGCTTGCATTATGAGACTCCATATGCTTTGGGACTGTCTAGGTAGCAATGGTACTCTTTGAGAGGGTTTTTAGTAGAGTTCCTATTGGTGCAAGATGATGGAAAAAGGAGATCATCAATACATTGGTGTCAAACAAGGCTACCCATGATCACCAAGCATGTTTGGCCTATACATGGACATGATTTAGGCCGTCATTGGTACATTAGTTTGGGATGCATTATATGCTTTTTATCATACACAGGATCTAAAGTTTAAGCTCAATTAAACCAAGGCTATGATGTTCAACACATCTTGAATAGTCATATATAGAAAGTAGCTAGCTCTATATGGCCATCTAATGGAGCTTACTGCATGCTACAAATATTTGGTTTTTTTCCCATATTTTCATGATGCATCCAATGATATAGGCCCGACCAAGTCTCTTTTTTTTACTCTTGGATTTGCTTAGCAAGTATGTATGGTAGCCCATGTTGGGTGCTTGACCAATCAACTCTACACATTGGGCTCATGTGAATAAGCTCCAAGTTCCCTTGTTATCCTCAATGATATGTACTAATCCATTTGTTCCACACTAGATAGCTCTAGTTGAATTTGGTACATCTCGACTATAGTTATTTACAACTTTCCACCTAGTGAAATGGGATGGCCATTTTCTAGTTCCCCTTCCCAATCCCATTCCATCCTCTATAGTTCTAGTCTCATTTGCATGTTAGAACCCCCACTTATATTGACAAGGGATGATGATTCTTGTTATCGTCCCCATTCCCATCTTTGTCTCAAACCCCTCCCATATAACGATCCTTTCCTTATCACATGCATGTGACGAGTACAATACTGTGGCTAATTCACATCAAGGTACTTGTAGATGGTTCAAAAGTTTGAAAGTTCACATGGAAATGTTACCACATTTTCAATATAGCATTGGTTTTCCTTTTGCCCCTCTAATCTACCATGAGATCAGTCATGTTGTATGTGAGGATCTATTTTTAATACATTGAGGACTTGATTGTCACTCCTTGGGGTTATTTATTAGATAGTTTAGAGTACCATCAAATTGATTACATACCTTGTGTAGCCAAACGTCAATTCTAAGAGGCATTCTGACTTAGTGCACAATATACTATGAGATATGAGATAATATGGTTTTCATTTTACATATGGTTTTAGGCCCTCACCTTGTGCTATTATACCTAGTACAAAGATGCTTGGTAGTCTTTCTCCATGAGATGTCTTCACATTGATGCTATCTACTCCATAGATAGAGGTGTGACTAGGGTTCAAGCTATACTCAATGTATCAATGTTCACTTTCTTGCACATGACTAGAACCAAAAGTTTAAATGATCCCATACTAGGGTTTAAGCTATACTCAATCTATTTATGTTCACTTTCTTTCACATGGCTAGAGCCAAAAGTTTAAATGATCCCATATTGATAAGATACCTATAGGTTGGAACATAACGACCTAACTTGCTACATAACCTTGCATCAAGGTCACATATAGCACCTATAGAGTGGTCAAGGATTCTTAGACCATGTATTATTATATTATTGTTTTCTAGAAAACATGTTATTTTAATATATTTGTTAACTTTGCATTATTCCATTATAGTTTAATGATCTTTATTATTATTATTGCAATATGATTTTCTTTTGGTTACAAGTGCAAGAAAGAGTGGGAAGACTAGCATATCGTCCATCGTGCCAACACAAGAGAAAATTCTAGCTTTTAGGGTACTAGTTCTCCCTTTCATTCTATGCATGGATATGAACCTCATTCAATTGTTTCATGAGAATGAGAAAGCTTCACTTTGATTAGATCAATTGGAGAAAGTATCCTTTTTCATAAAGGTTGGAGCTCTTTTGTATCACTTGGATAGGTTTCTTATTATGTTTTCTCATTGATGCCAAGAAACTTGCTACATGTTCCAATATTCTTGCTTTGCTATGTCAGTTGTGTTTACATCTATCATATGGTTAGATTTTTATGCAAATAATTGCTGTGAAGTAGGGTTTTCTTCTTCTTCTTCTTCTTTTGGGGGGGGATGATTGATTGAATGAGAAACAAATAAAAGGAGAGAAAGAAAGAATATATATTGCCTACAAAAGGCCAATGTAACCTATGAGACAAGACCAAAGTACATTTATGTCCCATGTCATCTTATCATAAAGTGAAAGAAAAGTGTAATCGATAGGGTAGCTAATCCTCGACACTATCTTCCAAGCCTAATTAATGTAAGTATTGGAATCACAAGATTGATATAGTCACACAAATCATAAGGTTTTACATGGTAACCTTGCAAAAGTAATAAACCCAGTAACCGATTAAATGTTTAGGAATCCATGTTGGAATGTTGTGAGAAATAATCTTTAACATGACTTTAAATTTCAAAAATGATTAAGTCTTGGATGAAGAGTAAGGCATATGAATAGCAAGTAGGATGCAATTGGAGTGGGAATGGGAGTCATGGGGTTGAACCTAGCTAAATGATTGAAACATGAAAGTTTTTTACTTCATGAAACTTCTTTTGTCCCATGAATGGGTAGCCTTGCTAAACATGGTAAGGACATTATAACTCATTGATAGTTTAATAGCCCTTGTACTTGGGTCACTCTACATTCCATGGGTTATCCAGCTTTGAGAGGCATGGATGATGCAAGGATCCAAAGTTGCATGTGTACCCATAGTTCCTAACTAGTGTTGCATGTAGGATTCAAAGTTGCATGGAGGATGTAAGGATCCAAAGTTGCATGTGTACCCATAGTTCCTAACTAGTGTTGAGATCACATAAGAACATTCTTGAGGCCGTTTTAAGGCCTTGTAAGAAATCCATAAATTATTGGTTCCTCTCTTTCAAAAAAAAAGGTTGGAAATGTACCCTTGTTAAATGTGTACCTAAGAAAACATGAACTCAAGTTCCTAAAAGTGGATTTGACATGGTATTCAAACATTGCACCAAGTAACCATCATCATAATCACAAATTTTGGTTTTCTTTCTCTAGAAAAATGTTCAAAAGGTACCCTTGTTACATACATACTTGAGAAAGCATGAACACAAGTTACAAAAAGTGGATATGTCATGGTACCTATCATGCTCAAGTTTTTTTACTTGCAAAAACAGTAATATCAAGTGACCCAAAAACCCCCCAAAATGAATTTCTAATGAATAACACCCGAAGAGGTCAAAGTGGCCAAATTTTGGGCTACAAATGGGTTTGTGCCATTTCAACATAGAGCAATGGTCACTCCAAATGCATTTATGATGTCAAAAATACCAATTTCTACATCAAAATTTCATCAAAAAGGGCTTAAGTTATCTAAAAGTTTAAAACCAAATCACTTTTCATCTCAATGATAGCATAAGCCAAATTTAATAAAGTAGCTCTATAAGATCTCCAAAAGGTTATCCTCAAAAAATGTGTGCTCAACTATTTCTTGGAATCTTGAATGAATATAGCTATTTTAAAATGTTGCGTTGGCTTCTTCCTCATTGGTTTCATACTATTTACTCTTTCCTCTAAAAGGCCTTATGGATTACCTCAAAAATATCCTAATGGTAGTTGTGCACCAAAAGTAATGGAAGGTGAATATTTTAAGTAGTAGGGGGAGAGAGAGCATAGATCCAATTTTGTGGTAATGTTTAAGAGTGCTCTTGTTGTGCATTAGAATGACTTAGCCTTGATTCAACCACCTTTTCCACTTCCTCTATCACTTTTTATGACAAGCCTATGAAGATAAGATAATGGTCGTAAGGATCAAACCTAAGCATGGTTTACAACATAAGGTGTATGTTCCATGTCAAACTATGCCAATTACATAATGTTGATGGAATGTTTTCATGATTCACTTCAAGACATAGAGATACAATCACAAGGACTTCAACTTTGTTTAAGATAGGACTATGAACCCAAGTTTTTGTGGATGTAGGTATACTTCAGAGGCTAACAAGTTGTGGAACTAACACTCAAAGGTTTATTAAATGGTCTTGTGCTAATCAAGTAACCACTTACTTAGTCCACTCCATGCATATTGTGCTATAACCACACCTATCAAGGCTAATGCAATAACCTTTGAGGCATCTCCTTTCTATCAATCTTCAAATCACCAATGTGCCATTAGTACCCTGCAACATTTGTTAAGTATTACCAGAAAACAACCATGACACTTTCCACACCTATTAAGGCTAATGCAATAACCTTTGAGGCATCTCCTTTCTGTCAATTTTCAAATCACCAATGTGCCATTAGTACCCTGCAGCATTTGTTAAGTATTACCAGAAAACAACCATGTCACTTTCCAATCAATGACTATTATGCCACTCTCTAAGGATTGCAATGTAATAAATACAAGCTAAAATGCCACCTTAATAACTTCACGAAGCAAATTCCCAATGCCAATGAAGGGCTACATAGCCAAGAACATGTGAATTGTGTAATAAATACAAGCTAAAATACCATATAACTTCAACATGAAAATTTTCCAATGGCAATGAGGGGCTACATAAAACTATAGCCAACAATACGTGAACTTTGAGTCGTGTATTAGAAACTCTAAGAGATAAGCTAGATGAGTGCTATCGATGTATAACACATTGTTTATTTGAGTTGCAATAGAGATACAAATGTACTTGGCACAATCCTTCCAATCACAGATGCAACTCTTAATGTTATGCTTTTCATAGTTATAAATGAGCAATACATTGCTATTGTTAAGGGACTCATGGTTATTGTGTTTAGACACTACACAATAAACTTGGCTATACAATGGGAGTCCTAAAGTTTTCTCAAACATATACATGGTGGTCTTTCAAGGAAATCAAGTAAAACTAAACTGTCAAAGACCCCTTTAGTTTATGGGTGCACATATCCTTTTCAAAGTGGTGGGCTAAAAAATGTGCATGTGCATTAATGAGATGAAAGAAGGGGACATTTGGTGATGGTGGTGGTCGGTTGGTTGTGACAACATGAGGTTGGCTTTGCCTCATTTCATGTAGCAATAAGCTCATGCATTTTGGCCCCTCCCACACACAAAATTTGGGTAGTTTAATGGCTTAATCTTTGAGTCCTTGCTTAATCCCAATACTAGGTTTTTCATACAAGACCTACATGTCACATTGCCATATTGAAAGCTTATGTGATATGGCCCATCAAAAGATTCGAAATTGCCAAATTGTGTAACCATCCCACATTAGTCTCTAGGCTTCAATATCTTGCTAGTTAATTATATAAGCTTATTGCAATGCACCATGAAGGCATTTTGGGTGAAAACAAAAAGTATATAATACACAATCTAGTAACTTTTGGTAATTATAAAAGATGGATGTTACATATAATATCCAATAACATGAGTTGTTCAATGGTTACTCGTAATGAGGGTGCATGAAATTATATCCACAAATGTGATTAAATATGTTAGCTTTATTTTTGGGCTATACTTGTGCATTGAATTACCTCAATTCCCTAGAGAAATATTTTCTTCATTCCTTCATTTTTCAACAAAGACCAAACATAATTTTTTTACAAGGCCAAAGAGTCTAAACTCTCTCTTATGGGGGTGCTAAAGTATCTAGTGGATTCTTAGAAATATTCTAAGATCTATGGTGAAGACCTTGGTCAAAGTAGTCAGGCAAGAGATGTGACTTTGAAAATTTAATTGGATATTGTTTTTTAAGTGTAAGGCTTTATCTTCAAGAAAACCAAGGCAATATTGCCACCTATACAGGTATGGCCAAGGAAGATCTTGATGGGCATCAAAATTTCATTCAACAAGGTGTCTTAAAATGCAATGACTACAATCCCATCATCCTTGCCAAGAATCCTATATTCTAGGCATACACAAAAAGCATGAAGACCAAGCATCCATATGTGCAAGAAGTCATCAAGGACAGAGTTATGCAGTTGGACAAGGTCCTGAAAGTGATAAACCAGCTCAACTTCCTTGTCTCTGTGTTGGGCCATAGATCTAGACCTTCCAAAAGCTCAGCTACTGATCTCTCATATCATAACCCACGTGTCAATCAGGCATTGACTAGTGGGAATTGCTCAGGGTAGCCAAGCGTTATGACTTACCGAGGTAGCCAAGCATTACGACTCAACATAGTCTGTGTAAGCTTTCTTATTTTAGAGCTGCTACTTCACTGATACCTCAAAAGCCAAGAAAATGAAAGTTGGCTACGCGTGATTTTTAGTGGCATATTTTCTCTGTAAGCCAGCTCAACATCGTACTTTTCTTTCTGATTGGCAACTTGTTACTGAGTGCCACAAGGGTATCCATAGGGACTGTCATCCACAAATGTGTGCTAGTTTCCACTATCCAGCCCCAGAGAGAGGCCCAACTGGGGACAGTTAGCAAAAAACTACTTTCTAGATTCATTTGCAGCAAGTTTAAAATGAATACCCCTTTCTTCACTATTTTAAGCTCAGTGATATATCACACATTGAATTCCTCATACATGGCAGTATGCCATGGTATGTTGTTGACAAACTTGGCTCTCTTAATGAACTGAAGGACACCACCAGATAGTTTCAGACATCAGTAGTCTCAAGCAAGAGGGTAGATGGCCTCTCTTTCTAGCCAAAACATTTGAGTTGCACAATCAATAGTGACAGGATACATCATAGCACATCACCTTTCAAAAAATACACTTATATTATCTGAAGATCACCACCCCACGCGAAGCATTCACTCCTTTGTTCCTGGAAAAAAACACACCATTAGGTAGAACTATCCTTGCTGTCAGTGTGAGTGTGAGCATAATAACCCTTGAGATAAGCACCCATCATAAACTTTTTCATTAGGTTCTGAAAAATCCCCCCCGCGAACCACCGGCCACAGGAAATATAGCAAATCCGTTGCACTTTTGTGCAAAGCAAGCCTGAGGGAAAAATCTCAAGGCTTCAAGATTTCAGGTACAAAGGTGAAAACAAAAATGTGAGAAATTGTACAGTTATACAGTTGGAGGAATAAATTTAGAAGCCCTTGGTCCTGGCCAACATCAACTGGCCAGTTCTGGCTGTATGTTTGAAACTGTGTGACTGTGTAGTAATGAGTGCTAAGAGTACATGCATCTGTGTGACCAAGTATATTCCAATGAGGGGGCTGCTCTGCACGATTGTGTACTGCAGTTCTGACCACTACAGATTCCCATAAAAATGTATGGAGAAATCATAGCAACAGCACTTCATGGCCTGTATGTGGCCACGGTACTGAGAAAATAGCTTAGGATGGAGGACTTGATTCTATGTCATCAGGTGCCTCATGCGAACTGACTTTTTGAGAGACTTCAGACTCCAATTGAGGTAGAAACTCTGCATGAAGAGATGGCGATATATCTTGCACATGGTGCCACGTAAGCTCCCAAAGACTATCACAACCAAGGGTGCTTCTCTGAATGAGAACTCCACGAGCTTTCATAACAAGCAACATATTTTTCAGGAGTTCTGGAACAAGCTCTTGAAGCTTTTCACTTCCTTTTCCCCTGAGTTTTGCTTTTGTGTACCGATTCATTCGACTCAATACAGAAAGCCATAATGCACGAAACCCAGGAAGTAGAGAAAGCTGATCCAGGAACTGAAGAAAGGTTTTGGAGACCAGTTTCATGGCATGATGTAATGTATTCTCCATATTGCGGTACTCCTTAGGGGAGTGCCCAAGGGCAATGTCAAGCAGATCATCAAGCATAACAAATATAACTTGGTCAAAGCATTGTCCCCAGACAGATGGAGAAAGATGCATGCTTTCAGCTGCAGATAAACACCGCTGCAGTGAGAGAATAGCATAGTCCCTCACTTCATCTCTTGGCTCCAAACAAAGTTTCTTTAAGAATTGTGCTAATCTGAGCCACATTTCTCCCACCTCTTGTGAGCTTTTGAGTACCTCAACTTTAGTTCCAGGCGTGCCATTAGTGCCCTGCTCTGCTGAAGCATTTGACCAGCGAACGAGGCACTTTGAGGACTCTGTCATGAGGTCCAGTGCTCGAAGAGATCTTCCAGTACCTCCGACAGAAACTTCTGCAAATGCACGTGCAGCATCAAGACAAAGCACATAATTGGCTTGGTTTAAATGGGCACCTTCCGCCATTATAAATGAGAGCGCTTCAAAACCTGACTCCGAAGCTTCTAGATGACGAGCTGTGATAGATAGCAAGGATGAAACAGTGCGCCAGCCCATTGGAGATTTAATATGTTTAGCATTGGACTTAACAAGCTGCATAACCTCCTGGGTTATTCTCTCACAGAAAGCATCAGCTACCCGAGCATCTAGCTTCAGAATCAACTGAAGAGACCGAAGAAGCTCTTCAGCTAGATCTTCTTTGTATGGAAGTAGTCGTTGACAGATGCGTAAAAGACCAAAAACTGCCTTTTCAACAAGAAGGCAAGGTATCACTGTAGTTTGGACAATGTTAGCTATATGCTCGTAAACACCTTGCCAAAGTAGCATGATCCTATCTCTGTTGTTAAGAGCAATTGCAATCAGTAAATCTAAGCAGAAAACTGCTGTGTCCTCATCTTCAGTAGAACCACCAGCCTTTTGAGGCCGTCCTGCAGCCCATACAACTGCCCTTGTTAGCTGCAGTAGAGACTCTGGTTGCAAAAACTTGCTTTCAGTTACAATACTGTCAATGCGGCATGCCTCTATGGTACGTAAGGTACGTTGATGAGCAGCCAACTGCTGTTCTGTTGGTTGAGACCTCGGTTCATCAGTTTCAAGTGACAGTAGCTGGCTAAATCTGCCCATCAGGCCCTGTGACCGCCTTTTGTTTCCAGCTGATGGCATGGAAATGACAGTTGGACCTCCAGACACAGGTCTTCCTTGAAGAACATCACCAGAGGTCTCCAAATCGTCTCCAGCCTCACTTGCTACACGGGCAGGTAAAAGGCCGAGCTTGTGCAGACGTAAAATGCAGTCAAGAATGTTCCTCCAGCTCGTGCGAATATAATCCCCATGTTTGTTGGCAATATTGAAAACTGTCATTGCAGCCATGCGAGCCTTATTATCATCACCAAATGCGATAACAGGCTCTTCAACTGAGGCACTGGGGTTTAATAAGGTTGTAAATTTGCAAAGAGACACAACCAGGTCATCCAGAACATCTTCCAAATGATGACTGGATGAAATCTTTGCCACAGCCAAAAAGCCCTCCATGCACATCCTCAATACATCTTCATCCTCAGCATGGTCAAACACCACTGAAATAGCTGCTATTGTTGGTCCTGAAATAACAGCAAACATGTCACGATCTAGCAGTGGCCGTGAATCACATTGTATGTAGGGAGATGTCTTTTGAGATTTATGGATGAGACCAACCCAGCGACTTGGTGTCATTTCAGAGACCCCTGTGGTATTGTCATATGTAATCTTGATTTCATTTCTTGCTATTGAATGATACAGTTCAGAAAGAAACTCCCTGGGCAGATCTTGGCCACCATTAATGCTACGGTTGTTCTTGATAAAATCTTCTTCAGTCATTTTTTTCTTTACTTGTGAATTGTGCTGATCAGTATTCAGCATTATGAGAGAATAAGCCAGTAAGAAAGCAGCATCCTTGTCTGCAAACACCTGTGGTGTTTGATCATAATATCTTCCAGCAAATGCTTCTAAAACTCTGTGAATTTTCTGTGCCTCACCAGGTAAGCGGAAAGTCTCTAAGAAGGTCCGCATAGCAGCATCCAAGTTCATGCCTTGAAAGTCAAAAGTATTTGCAAACTCTGCAAGAACTTGCAGGCAAAACTCATCAGGATCACCAAGAAAGTCACCAAGCAGGCTTTTGTCAAGCCCTTTGGTGTATCTAAAGAAGCAAGCAACACTCTGCGGATCAAGTTTTACTGGCAACAGTCGGATTCCCTGTAGAAACTCAAGGCCTTTCTTTGGGTCCCTGTTAAAATGGTCTGCTCCAATCATAAGTCTACGTTTTACATACTTTTGTTGCTGTACATATTTGACCCAGCAGTTGGGATCTTTGTAATTCTCACATCTCAATGTCCAGAAAGGAACATACTCCTGCATTGCACTATTTTGGCCAAAAGGTTCAGGAGAACTAGTTCCCGGCACTATTGAGCCTGCCCTCTCTGCCATACTTTGAATAACAGCAATAAGCCCCTCCAAAGCTAGAACATGCATTGCTGATAAGGGACAATTGACAGGAAAGGCACTCTTTGAAAGCAGATTACCCAATTCCTCAAATATGTTACTGCAAGTTATATCACAATCGAAGTTAGCATACATCTCTGGCATAAACGAAGCCTGTCTGCAAAAATCCACTAGAGCTTCCATTGCAACCTCCTGTTGCTGATACGTAGCTCCAAACTTTCCTTGTGCCAGCCTTATGATAACACAAGAAAAAAAAGCTTCAAGTTGTAACTTCAAATGAGACCGGAGATGGTGATAAAGATTGAGAACTATACTGCAAACCATTGACAAAATAAGTGGGTTCATGTTAGAAAGCCCTAACTGCATGAGATAACGGAACAGATCATCCTGGACAAGGGAGATCAGCTCTGGGTGGCACCCAAATGATGATCCTCCTAATTCAATGGCGGAATTTATTAAGCCCAAAGCAAACAGAGGAACGTCTTCATCAATGGCGAGAAGGTTCTGCCCAGATACCATGACAGAGTCTACAATGTTCAAAAGAGAACACAAGTAGCGAAATATTTCAACAATTCCAACAATGCCATATGATTCAACATTTGACTGAGCCTTGCTTCCTTCTTCTTGACTACGTTCATGGCCATTTTCATTCCTTTCTTCTGGTAGGTCTCTACCAGCCCTTGGAGAAATGCAATTCACATGGGAGTGAGATGCATTTTCAGACTTCTCTACTAATCCATCAGCACTTGAAACATCTTGGCCATTAGCACCAACAACATGATCAACGGCATTAACACCAGTGAGCTGGACACCATCAGCAGAATCAACCTGTTAGGTAAATTATCACTATGAGGTTCATGCAAATGTGTCATAGAAATTATGAAAAAAAGTAGGTCACACAACAACCAAATATACAGATTGAGTAACAGCTGGCACATACATTATCACCAACGCTACCACTAGCTGCAGCGCTTGGCAAAAGCTTCAGTGAAGGATCCAGATAAGGCAAATGAGTAAATATTGACCTCACTATCTCATGCATGCTGTGTCTAGCAGTTCTTTGAAGGAGTTCCCCCTTTGTTACTGCTTGATGGACAACGCGGAAGCATGTGTTTACCACAAGGCAGACATCCCTATCACTCAGTAAAATAGAAGCCGGATGCTTCATCACAGCCATTAGCACTTGCAAAATCTTCATCAGTACCACCTCTTCAGAGGCCATATCAGTGACCTCAAAACGGCAACTTGTCACTGAATCCACTATCTCGTGCATTGCCTCGTCAACATAGGAAGTTTCAGAATTGAAAACTTCCAGAGCCAAAATCTTGTAGACTGCTGACAGTGCAACACTGGTGATGGGAGCTCCAGTCTCGTCAGAACGGATGACGTCAAGGAAGGGTGCAAGATACAGTGAAGGATTGATCTTCTCCCAAGGCTGCTGCCAGCTGAAGATGCTACGACGGAGTGCCTTCAAGGAGTAGACCAGTGAATGCTCCAACTGATCGTCCCCTGCCATGTAACGGCCTGCCCATCTTGCATTTCGCCTCATGACGGCCAAGACAGCCCCAACTTCAGCGTTCACCATGCATGCCAAGGCACCACTAGTCCTGCGTGGATCCTTCGTACTGGAACTCATGATTGTACTTGAGGTAAAGTCCTGGGTCTTTAATTCAAAGTGGCTGATCGTGCCACACTATAACGTTGCATTCATTACTTCTGAGCAGTAAAAGCCCTTTGCATTCATCACTTCTGACCAGTAAAAGCCCTTGGAATTCATCACTTCTGAGAAGCGAGGACGGTGCGGGGGAGGAATCCTGTTGTATGGCCGAGCCTGGGGAGCGATCAGTAACTCGGAAATTGGAAGCATGGCGTGCAATTAGCTGGCAACATGCGGATCCTTTGCAGGCAAGGCCCTGTGGCAGCTGCAGACCTTACCCCTGGGGCTTACAAGACGGTATTTCCGTCACATGCTAGCCATGCCTGAAATCGACTTTGCAGAAAGATCAAAAGCTGCTGAAAACGCAGATCAGAGACAAAGTTCGAGAGCCACTGCGGATTCGAACCTGCGGATCTGAGAACCGAGCGGCAAGATACTTCGTCCTCGCGCGATCAAGCCGGTGCAGAGCAACATCGGGGCATTAGCAGCAAGAGATAATGGTGCTCGCTCGCGCGCTCTCTCTCTCTCTCTCTGTGCTGAGAGAAAAACGCTAAATTTCTTCTGCCTCGAAAATGGTGGAAGATGCCCCTGTCTCAAACCAGATGTCTGCTTCCACGGTAGCCGCCCGCCCAAGCCTGATTGCCTGCCTCTCCTTTCAAATTCAAAGGGAATGTTGACAAACTACTAAGGTTAAGGTTGCGGTGAATCGTGATCACCTAGATCATGTCTATTTGATGTAATAGTAATCACGATGTGTATTCATGCTCATTGCAATATATTGGAGATATAAAAACAAAAAACAGAAAAAAAATTCCTACAAAATGAGATTTGGAAAGCTGGATTGGTGGAAACTTGCCAAACCAATATCAAAATATAGTCGAGATAAGCGAAAAAATGAAATAAATTTCGTACAAAATGACAATTGAAAAGCTGGAAATTTTGTGAAACCAATATGATGGTGGTAGAAGATACTAAGATAAACTCTAGATAAAGAAAGCACCCTTGGAATCTCATAAACACGATGAAAGCAAGTGAAACCAGGAGGCATCAAATTCCATAAGACACGCCTCAAAGTTGGTCCAAAAACTTTGTCACTCCTTTATATCTCAAAGTCCATTGATCTCAAGTTCTATTCAACTGGATAACACCTACCTGGAGCCATCACGGCTTCATAGTACCTTCAGTAGGGCAACCTTCTACCTCAAGCAAGATTCACGACTCCAACACCTTGAGCTGACACTACCCTTGAGGCTTAGGCTTGGGTGCTCATTCACCTAAAGTGAGAGGATCAACACATTTGCTACTTCTAGTGGCACCTAATTGACTGACACCTACCTTGGCACACTTCAAGTTGGGACATTCCCTTACCCCTAATTGCAATCACTTGCCTCAAGGTTAGCCCTTATTGCCTACCTTTAGTGGACACACATCTTCTTCAAGTAGATCTCATACCTCAACCCATCACTTACTTTGATTTGAGACTACCCTCCTTCCTCAAGAGGAGAGTATCCCAACTTGGTGCACACACTCTTACATTATCTCAAGTTGCTTGCATTCTAATTCTTTGAACCTCCTTGGTTGGGAAATAGTGATCCACTTGTACTCACTTGAGAACATAAGAACAAGGCTTTGTACCGAGACACGTTTTATGCTTAAAAAAGAGAGGTGGGGCTAAGTGAGCATCGTACTTCAAGACTAACAAGATCAAGAAGTTTAAAGGACTAGTCTTGTCGTGAGTACATTGCATCGTCCCAAAAGAATGATTTGAACCTGAAAATAAGAAAGTATTTTGATCCAGGCACACACACACTTTGGACTTTAAATGCATCTTTCAAGGCTTAGTAAGACCTTGAGTTGAGGAATGGTGAAACTCTAAACACACAACTTGGGACATATTGAAGAATACTAATAGAACCTTGGAACAATGTACATAAGGCATCCCATGGGATAGAAATTAAACATATAGACTTATCCTACCTTTCATGACCTAGAGGGTTGTGGGACTTGCCTAGTAAGAAATACTCTTTCGTGCTATTAAGTTTGAATGTCGAAGTTATTGCAATTGTTAAACATACACACACACTTGTAAGAGCTAGACACAAACAAAACATATAAGTGGTTCTCTCTCTCTCTCTCTCTCTCTCTCTCTCTCTCTCTCTCTCTCTCTCTCTCTCTCTCTCTCTCTCTCTCTCTCTCTCTCTCTCTCTCTCTCTCTCTCTCTCTCTCTCTCTCTCTCTCTCTCTCTCTCTCTCTCTCTCTCTCTCAAAGAAGCCAAACACAAATAGAATGTGCATGATGTAGACATCTTGCCTAGGCTAGATCAACTTGAACTTCTGAGCGGAAGATGTACTTTGGTTCTAAGAAGAAAAAGGACCATCTAAGGAGGCAAGTGCTACAAAGAGAGTTGATAGATCCCCAAGAAACAAATCTAGAATCAAACACTGCAATCCAAGTAGATTTAGAGGATCCAAATTAGATTGATCTTCATAGCAAAGTGACATGTAGATACATTAAGGTAAGAAGAGGCAAAAAGGAAAAGAAACCCAAGAAGCATAGAACAATAGCAATCCTTGTCACATAACTTCGAGAGGAATCCTTGTCACAAAGTTTGATAAGCTTAGAAAAAAAGATTGAGATAGACCAAACCCAATGAATTCTAAACCTTGCAGGAGGGTCTAAGCCTAAAGAAGATGGAGAAGGTGTTGAACCATCACACGCAAATCTTACACCCCTAGACCTCATCATTAAGCAACTACTTAATTGTGTGAGCATAACCCAAAGCACCCTCTTCGAGTTTGAGGTGAGGCTGTTTGCCTCACAAACTTTCTTGAATTACTCTATGATGTTGTAAGGGTCATCCTTTGATATATACTTCTCCAATTTCTTGGATATGAAAGGGATTTTCACTTAATCCTTGGAATCATGTGCAAAATCCATTCTCATAAGCTAGCCACATGGTTCCCAATCTAGATAGCATCAATGTTGTTAAGTAGCTTCCTTTGCAAGAGATTGCTGACTAAGTTGCTTGAAGTTCTTGCAAGCCCTATGTTTAGCACAACCTCCTAATGTCATTTATTTATTTTTGGATGCTCTCCTTCTTATGTTGGGTAGTTATGATCAGGTCCATGAGTTTGTCTAGCATCTCTTTACTTTGGCCAACTAGCATTTGGCACTATTGTTCCATATCTATAGATGACATTTTATTGGTATCTTTTTGGGTTGTAGCTTAAAAGCTACTAGCATATAGCTCAAGTCTCTAAGCACATCCTTCAATAGCCTTTCCTAGTGTTGGATTCGTTAGGCCATTGAGCTAGTGGGAGGGTTACATGGTGTGAATGGTCGACTATCGACTAGTGTTGTGTCTTCTAGTCTATCTTATAGACACGTGCACTTGCACAATGTGGCCCTTACTAGCTTGATCTTTTATTATTTATGTCATAATGAGTTGTGTGTGAGGCTCCTTTTAAGTTCATGGACCTAGTTTTCATTCTAAGGTTTGGTTCTTTAAGTATGGTCTCCTTAGTGTATTTGTTCAATTAGGATTGTTTCCGGGGTGATCTTTCAGATTGGAGTGTTTAGAATATTCAATAACTACTTAATTCAATCACTATTCGTGGCCTTGTGCTCAACCAAGTTTTCTTCTTTTTGCAATTTAAGTGTGATCATGCACAAGCAATCTTGTTAGCACGTTCGCATTCTTATATCCACCTATGATTTCTATGTAAAGTTCCAATCAATCAATTCTTAGTGTTAGTGGGGGTCCTTTGTGGGTTTTGCACTGAAGTTTGCCTCACTTAAGTAGGTCCGATAGGGTGCTTGATGGTCTTAGTTAGTCCATAGTTGCAGACTCTAGTGTTCATGTTCAAGCGGTGCTCAATGAGATCGAGATTGTGCTTAACTTGAAGTGAGCCACACTCATAGGTGTTTTTGAGGAATCAATGAAAGTTATTCTAATCTAGGCTCAAATGACTAGCACTAGAGGGTTGGATGGCTAATAGAGCGTGTTAGCACTTGATTTTGTGGTGTGATCCACAAGGGTTAGTCCAAAAGGGTGACCTTGAGGGCTTCACAGGGCAAATGGCCCACCTAGTGGACTAGCACTTGATGGTGAGTGTGTAATTCACAAGTGTCTCAAGTGCCCTAACTTGAGGGTGGTTGAGCATTTGATGCTCGAGGTTGCATTAATCCTAATGTTGAATTGAACATGTCATGGAAGGTGATTGAGCGAGGTTGGAATGGCCCATTGGGTGGACTAGCACTTGAGGGTGTGTGTGTGTGTGTATTCACGAGGGGTCTCAAGTGCTTTGACTTGAGGGTGGTCAAGCACTTGATACTTAAGGGTTAGACTTAAGGGATGAATCTTGAGCATGCATTAATCCCAAGGTTCGATTGAACATGTGGTGGAAGGTGATTGAGTGACATTGGCTCAAGTGGCTTGGTGGTTGAAAGGGCACTCGAGCACTCCAAACTCAAGTTCCTTGTGTAATTCTTTTGGGAGTGATCCTTAACCTAATCATCAAGAGAGTGCAAGCTTGAGCCTAGCTGCCCATGTATTACTACACTGACAGTACCCACCAGTGCATACTATAGGTGGCGGCCACCCATCATAGTTACTTATTCTTTATTCTTTTAGTGACAGTTTGAATAAAGGAAGGCCTGGCCACACATTATGGTTGTTGGAGTTCCCACTTTTGACTCTCTCTCTCCTTCTCTTGGCTCTTTGATGGGACCTAAAATGGGTCGGCACTGGCTATGGCACTAGCCGGACCTCATGCATACGACAAACAACCCCACCACATGGCCTCACAGGCTAGGAGCATCTAAAACTCACTTTGCACTAAATGCTTATGCCGATTGTGCGTTTCTACCCAATATGTAGATTGAGTACTCGAGCATTAACATGAGTCCTTATGCATTCCTCACATGTAATCCTTGTGCTTTCCTTCCCTTCCCTTGCCTTCCTAGTGAAACTCGAGCAGTCAAGTATGCTCATAGCCAACAAAGGTTGTATGGCATTAATGCCACTTTATTGGCCTCTCAATAGGCATGGCTCTAGTGGCAGTTAGCCATTATTGCATCATGTAATGGTGTATAGTGATGGAAATAAAGTGATTGAATTTATTTCCCTACCTTTTCATGCCTTGACTCGTTTAATTTATTCAGTGTAGATATTTCATTTTCTCATTAACTTCCCCCCTTTTAATTATCTTCCAAACTCAAGTGGCACTTGACTTGGTCTTCTTCTCCTTTTTCTTAAACTCAAGTATTCAAGAGCTAAACTTGAACCTGCTCGAGCAATCACACTCCAATGTAACTATGGGGAATTATCAAGAGAGAAATATTTTCTTGTTTCTCTACATAGATTTAACTCAATCCTCTTGATTATTGTCAGAATTCAAGCCTGGCCATGCTTGTTTTGGAGGCCAACCTTGCAAGCTTCTGTAACCTACCTACCCAATGAATCTCAATAGCACGTATCTTTAATAGTCCATCAAGAAGTAATCAAGGTAATTGCCATATGGAATTCCTTAGAATAACCAAACATTTGTAACCTTGAACTACTTGAGTCTATTTTGCAAGGGAAGCTCCATCTCAACCCCACAATGACTGACCTAAAGATGAGGACCTAATTTAAATGCTATAGTCTCCTATTAGCCATCTTGCGTCAGAATCTAAAGTGATTGCATTTCTATCATCCCTCAAGCCAAAGTGAACCATTGCCATACTTGGCTCAAAGAGAGTGAGAAATAAGGGGGATCAATGTGGGTCAACCCCTCTATCCATAAGATTTCTTGGCTAATCAAGACCACCCTACGATAGGAAAGATCTCTAACCACACATTTTCCGCTAGGAGTATTTTTTAAGCTTTCTAATTATTCTAACATGATTTAGTTTCATATATACAAATAGCTTCATTAAGTATTTTGTTAGACAATGTTATTTCGTGTAAATTAATCATAGACATGAATATAAAGGAGAATAATCCTTTTAAAAAACAATTATTTATTTAAATTTTATTATCTTTAATTTAAGAACTATTCCAGTCCATATCTAAACTCCACCAAAGGCTAAAAACAACCACTATGTTCACCCTTAGCTATAGCATCGGTGTCTTCTAAGAGATCCACCTAGGCTTGCACCATTTAAGCTAGTCCTAGCATGCCCACTCAATTATGGCTAGAGCTCGTTGGCTCCTTGGCACCTCCTAGCATACAACTACTTCTTATGGAGAGACCTCTCATGTTCGGTATACCAGTCCTAGTAACCACATTGAGCTCCATACAGCACTACCCCAAGCCAACAACATATCGAGCTCATCAATTTGACATTGAGTTTTCCCACCACAAAATAGGCTACCATGAGCATAGACATACATCTCGAATACACAAGCATAACCATACTAAGGTAGCACTAGCTTGAGACCATGAGTGATAGCCACAGACTCACCCTTGGTTACAAGTCTGACCACCTCAAGCAGCATAAACCCAAGCCACACTTATATTGAGACATTCATAGATCCTTCACAATTGATGCCTACCATACCCCACCAAGAGCCTTCATAGCTAATGATCACCTCAAGCCACTCCCTAATCACATTAATCACCACACTAAGCATCATGTCATACTCTTCATCGTTGGAAAAGCAAAATCATTGAGAAAGAAAATGCAAAAAAGGTTTAAGCAAAGAAAAAGCAAGAATTTTGAAAAGTTCAAGACATGGAAGAGCAAACAAAGGAAGGCACTATAGCTATGTCTAAGGTGGCTACCTAAGCAAGTCAGTGTTAGTCGACCCCAAGGGTCAACATCATTATTTATCACTATGAACATAGACTTGCCCTCGCTATTGTTGTACTATAGTCTTTAACATGTGTTGTTCATTCATTTCTCGTAGACAAAGCTTTGCCGATCAGTTGTAGTTAGTTCAAAGTGTACAAGTAAACAAGTAGCCTATTCGACTGACTCTCTCTCACACAATTGTTGGCTCAAGAGCAAGCATATCCACCTTTAAGCATGTTAACCCTTAACAACAATGAAAGAAGAAGAGCGAGGAGAAAAAGCCCAAATTCCTTGGATTCAATAAAATAATTTTTTTGAAATTCTAGCTTGCTCCAAGTATTAATGTAATCAACTATGTAAGCCATTTTGTGAGATTCAAGCTCATTGTTGTGTGAGTTGTTAAAAGCTCCCATTAGAACTTAAGGCAAGACAATCTATAGTTCATCAAGGCAATTGCTTAAAGAAAAAGGGTCAACTGAAAGGCTTAACTAGAGAATGGGCACTCAACAGACAAGGATACCCTAGTAAGAAATCCATGTATGAAAGCTAGAAAAAGGAATAGAAGATCAATCTTGTATGCATGCAAATTTCTCTCAAGCAATCTCCTACTCATGTTTGTATTTTTAACTTGCTACCATAGAGAGAGAGAGAGAGAGAGAGAGAGAGAGAGAGAGAGAGAGAGAGAGAGAGAGAGAGAGAGAGAGAGAGAGAGAGAGAGAGAGAGAGAGAGAGAGAGAGAGAGAGTGTGTGTGTGTGTGTGTGTGTGTGTGTGTGTGTGTGTGTGGGGGGGGGGGGGGGGGGGTGAGGAAGTGAGGCCAAGAACATGCATGATAAGGGCAAAGTGCTCATTGGCTTTGAAATCTCATCATCTTCTTTGAAGCACTCATTGGCTCCACCGTCTCCATCTCCATCTTTTGCTTCATCATCTTCTTTCTTTCCTAACCTTGTAATGGTGATTGGCGCTTGGAGAGGCTATAAGCATAGATTAAGCACTTGGAGTGAGAGGACCACTCAAGGATCACGAGACCATCTCCAACTTTGGACCAGATCAATTATAATGAGTGGAAGAACAAGGTGTGTCTTCTATAATCTCCAAATCGATGTTTTGCCTACTTGCTTAATGGAGTGAACTCAATGGTTTGGAGAGGGGAATAGCACACCTAGGTGAGATCTAGTCCACCATAGTAGCTTGGACTATTGAAAGAATAAGAGTTTTGCTCATGCCCTACTATTGGGTGCATGGAGGCCTCAACATTTTTGGTTTCATTGTTGGGATTGAGCAAAAACAACCAATCGAGTCCCTTGCTTCTGCATTATGCTTAGGAATAGGAAGTTGTATGATGTTTACCTAACAAATCTCAATAGCAGATATCATTAGTAGTCCATCAAGAAGTAATAAAGGTAAGTGTCATTCAAAACTCCTTAGAATAACTAAACATTTGTAACCTTGAACTACTTGAGTCTACCTTGTAGGGGATGCTCCACCTCAAACCCACAAGGATCGACCTAAAAACCCTTATACCCATCTTCTCTATGAAAACATCATATACCCCCTCTCACATTGCTACTAAGCCTACTCTCAGAAGCCCAATTCTATGCTTCTTTCAAGCTTGTCCATTCTAACTAAATCCTTCATATTTTCCTTCGTATCTTCTCACCTTCCCATAAACATTTACTCCTCACAAGCTAAACTTCTTTCTACTCAACCTAGCCTATACTTCCTTTGGAATCTATCTATATACCTCAATAAGCTATGGTTTGAGGAAAGTCACCTCTGAAAAAGACCGAAGGAAGACTAGAAACATACCAACAAGATGGCCCCAAGACAAAGAAACATTGGAGCTAGATGAGAGGTAGTGTATCTGAGTGACATCCTCGTCACGCAAACCCAAGCCTAGTTTGTTTATTTGTATTTAATCTTGATGAAATAATGACAAGAAATTGGATAAATAATGTTGATAATCTAGATTGCAACTACTAGGCATTCCACGATCCTTGTGGATACTCGAGATGTCGAGTAGATAGATGAGAACTATAGGTGTTTAGGAGGATACTCCAATAGAAATACCCCTCTTGTGATGGTACCTAGTCCATGTTTTAGACTTTTCAAACTATGGGATTTTTAAAATTATGAGAAAAAAGAATTGATTCATCAGATATACAATTTAATCTCCATTTTTTAGAGAAAATATTTAAGGAACTTATGGAAATCAAGGATGTTTGTTGTAACTATCCTAATTGTCTTATATTCTTGGGTAAAATATAAGCCTTGTTGAAGTTGATACAAAAGATACATTTGATCTTTCTAGAAGGGAAAACCTTCAATGCTCAAATAGTAGCATTATTTTATTACCCAAATTAAGAATGGGATAGTCCAAACTAGAAGGCATCTCATTGGTAAAACCAAGACTTAAGAAATAAGAACCATGACTTAAAAATCATATGAAACCTGTGCTTATAAGCTCAGGGATTAGATGGCACTCATGTGCAAGTATATTTTGTCATATTACTTGTTACATTGAAAGAATTTTTTGTACTATTTGTGGATATTCGAGAATAATATATCTAAAATAGCTTAAATTATTGGATGTGTGCCACTAGACCTCCCCCAAGGTTAGATGGGGTCGTATTCATAGGGATCTTAACAAGTTCAATGGACTTGTTTTTTACTAGCTCTATGATGAAGTGATATTACACCTCAATGTACTTTGTCTTCACATGGAAGACCAAATTATGGGCCAACTAAATGGCACTCATCCAATCTGAATGCGGTGTAGGAGTCATTTTCATACTAATATTTGCAACCAAATGGCCTAACCATAGGGCCTCCTTTGCAAGCCTTAGTGGTTACAATGTACTCAACCTTAGTCGTGGATATCCAAGATATAGCACCTCCAACAAAGGTAAAGACATACCCATAGGTGGACTTCCAATTGTTTGCATGTCTTGCATAATTTGAGTTAGTGTAATCTATGATTCATGTATCATACCTACTATGGCAAATGCACATATCAACCATGCAAATGCACAACTAATAAAAAACGTGATTGGTCATGAATACTAAATAGTCAAGGGATATTGTATGGACACCTGATTATTAAAAAAAAGTAACAATAACAACTCTTTACACACACAAATACTAGTACTGGGGTTTATATGTATATTACAAAATCAGATGTCATGAATTCACACTCATAGATAAGAGTGAGTGTCATGCTCAAAAAGGACAAGTGTCATTATCAAATTTCTCCCCAAGGGAGAACCAGCTAAGGTTTTCATCACCTTGAGAGCTTTCCTTAACTCTTAGAGGAGAACCATTTAAGACTATCATCCCTCTAGAAATAAAAATAGTTCCTCCTCCACAACATATCCTAAATATCATAAAGTAACTATCCTTAGTTACTAGTGATAAGTTGTGTGGAAAGAAAAGAGAGATAGAAGCACAAAGCATATTCTTGTTGGGGGTAAAGGCAACTGTGCCTATGCCAACTATGTATTCACTACACTTCACTACACTTACAATACTCGCACACATGTACACTCCAGGTCCCACACATCTATACACTACAAGTCCCACAACCTACACACTATAGGTGGAAGGCTCCCATCACTGTCACTTCATTCTTTATTCTTTTAATGATTGATGAATCAGGAAAGGAGAGTCACACATTCTAACTATTGGAGTTCCCTCATACACACACACACACACACACACACACACACACACACACTCTCTCTCTCTCTCTCTCTCTCTCTCTCTCTCTCTCTCTCTCTCTCTCTCTCTCTCTCTCTCTCTCTCTCTCATCCTCCACAATTCACACCTCTCTTGCTTCTGCTTACTCATGCTCTCACTTGGGTTTCTCCCTTCAATTGGTATTACAACTAAGATCAAGGAGCTTCACCCACCATGCCTTAGCCTAGATATGAAAGCTGCAATACTTCATCAATGGCAACCATGGCTTTAGCTTGAAGAGGTAACCAACCATGGTTTTAGCTTGAAGAGGTAACTCCATCACATTCAACAATAGCAATAGCCTTATTAGTGTGGACAGGCCAATTTGCGCCTATTGATAGGGTAGCATCTCAATCATTCACAATAACACTATTGCTTGCTTTGGCACTTGGTGATCATTAGGCATTGCTTGCCTACCCTCCCAATATCGGCATTCATCATTGAGCATTAATCTTGAGCTTCCAAACCTCTATTTGTGGCTAGATACTCATGACAGTATGCTATCATAAAACAAGGATAGCCATTTCACCTAATATTTGAGCTAATTTATGCTCATATGCTCATGATATGATGTTGGGATTTTGTTGGTTGATGCTTTGAGATGACTTGAGGGCTACTTTTAGCATCTATTGCTTAGTTTACACAATCATTTTTTTTGCTATAATAAACATAGTAGCAAGCATTTACACATGGAAAATATTTGCTATTGCTCTTTGATTTCATTCGAGTACTTCATTGGATGTATTGATATATGACATTGATGCTATGCACTCGAATATGATCTTGAAAGATTTTGAGCTTTGACTTTAAGCGTGGTGTGAGGTTTGGTGGCATTTATATTGGCAGTCACTACTTGACATTGTGCTCCTATACTTATGGGCTTGAGGATTAACTACATTAGGAGTTACCATTACTTGGATATTTGCAAGGAGCTTTCGATTTACTCAGCTGAGCTTGAGTTTATTTCCCTGAGACAATGGTATCCATTGAGGTATGTATATGCTCTCTTGATGCTTCTTGGATGCAGCTACCTTTAGTGAACTGATTTGATTCATGTCTTGGACACTAGCACTTATTTCTATCATAGTGATGTATACACACTGCTTGGCTATGTATTGAGCTTCGTTACCCTTGCTCATTCAATTGTGTATTTGGCAATTCTCTCTTATTCCTCCCAAGACCTACTACATGTGTGATGTCTATGCCTACTAGATGTATGTTTTACTTACACATTAAGGTTATGAGATATATATTGGTACCAAATGTATGCATCTTCACAGCTAGTTGCTCTTACATATCATATTTGTTGTTAGATATACCTAGCAGTGTGAGCTTGGATTTTCCTAATCGATTGCCCACAATTGATCTTGCATTCACTACTACATTTATTATAGTAGTGTTGTAATTACATGTTTATGCATTCTTTATGAGAGTAGATGCTTTGACTTGATAGCTTATTACTGGCAATGAGTGGGTGGACAGCCCTACACTTTGGTGTTTTCTTCCATTCAGACCTTGTCTTGGTAAGTGATTTGGGACTGATTTGCAATCATTTACATCAGCCTATCTTCTTGTACTATGCTTTCATTTGTTAGTATGATGGTTGTGGACCAAATGATAGTGCTATCTTTAACATTGACAAAGTGGATGGCACTAATTATTAGAGCTAATGGAAGGCATATACATAGGAATTTTGATACAAAATTAAGCCATTGAGATACAAGAGTGTAATGCCCAAACACTTTGATGTGGAGGATTGGGTTGAATTGGATGAGTTATGTAAATCTATAATCATTTTATCACTCTCTAAGCAGGTATTCTACAATGTTGTTTATGAAGGGTAGACTGCATGGCAGTTATGGGAGAAGATCCACGATGTCTATGATAAGTAGAGCCCTACCTCTCAGATGTATTGGCTGAAGCAACTCATGGACCTTTCTATATGAAGAAGGGGACTTCCATGTTCTTTGTGGGGGATTGACTTTTAGGAGGATCTTCCACCATTGTTCTTGTAGGTTACATTGCTTGAATCATAAGCACATTTCATACTGCTATACATGCAATTATGTCTACTAATGGGCTGAAATTGCAAGAGTGGAGGGTAAACTATTGAATGAAGAAGTTAACAGAAAGAATGTTGATGCTTTCCATAGCTCTCATACTTTGACAATCAAATGTAGTAAGGATGCTAAGAGCAATAATGACCGTTGTGGGAGAGACTTTTAGAAGTCTCTCCCACAACGGTCATTATTGACAATCCCATAGTAAGTCCCATAACCATAAGGATAGTAAAGATGGCAAGAACCCAATATTGTGTTGTCTAGAAGGTTTGAAACATTCGGGATATGGTAGATGTATGAAAATTTGTAATAATAGCACAAAGCTCTTATGAAAGAGTTGTAAGACTAATAAAAAAGAAATGATGCACTCCCCTGTATGAAAACTACACAAGAGGGGGACACTTACGGCATGGAACATGGAGCAAGGTGTTAAGGAGTGGAGGAGCAGAGCTGAATAGTAGATAGAAGACTCACAAAGGAAAGTGTTATCAAGTGGTGTGATTTGGAAGAGAGGCATTAGGAAGTGGAGCTTAAGAGATGAGAAGTTGATGATGAGCATGGTGAAGGGTGATTCAACAAGACCTTAGTCTTCAAAGGTAAAATATGGTTGTTGTGATGTCGAGTTTGTTATGTGTAACCCTTGATTTGAAGAAGTGGATGCGCTTTAGCCTTGATCGTGCATATGAGTGATGTAGTATGTTGGAACTTGAACAACATTGCTTGTAATTAACTAAAAATAATGATGGGATTATAAGTTGAACTTAACCTAGGTGCCTTCTACTCAAAGTAATTATGAGAAAATATTGAGGTATTGTTAAATTACAAGCATTCACTAGAATGATTATCAGTACCTCATAACAATTCCTCATCTCCAATATTGTTTTAATAGATGGCTAGAAACATGAGAAAATAAGCCCCAATTGATGATATTTGACTAAGAAAATTGCAAAGGTGGGTCATTAGAAATGGACCAACCACCAAGTAGTTGAATCAACATCTAAATCAACATTCTAAATTAGAAAGATTACCACATGTTTCCTCGCTTCTTGGGGTTAGCTTGCTTGTTGAAGTATATTATAAGCGGCCTCTCTCCTCATTTGCTAATTGTTTTTTCCACCTCACCTCTATACTCTTTTGAAATACACATGCATGCCCATAGTGATGCACACTACACATAAAGGCATGAAACTAATGGAGGATTGAGGAGAGGGTAGATCTAGTAGAATCACAAGGAGAATGCCATGAGAAGTAGAAGGACCATTTGAAGCACCACTACCAAAGATAAGGAGAGAAGGTGGGAGTCCGCAAGGACCCACAACCAATGGGCAACCAACTAAAGACACCCCTCCTCTCACTCTTTCTAATCCTTTGCATCTTAATCCTTTTCTAGAGGTACACATTTCTCAATTTCAATTCTATTTAGTGGTTATCAATTAGTTAATAAATTTGTTTGAGAGCTTGATGAGCCCTGAGCTAGGGGCCATATTCTTAGACTTATTGCTTAGACCTCGTAGAACTCTAGTTAAGGAAAGTCGGATTGCTTAGTTGTGTCTATAGTTAAGGCAAGTTAGATTACTTAGTTGTGTCTATAACTATTCGATAATAGGCCATGATCAAGTTTTTATGCTACCCAATATTTTTCTCAATTACAAAGTTCAAACTTAGGAAAACTAAAGATTGCTTAGTTGTGTCTAAATTTTCAATAATAGGCCATGAGTAGGTTTTCATGATACCCAATCTTTTTTTCAATGACTAAACTTCTAACTTAGGAAAACTAAAGATTGCTTAGGTTTATCCCCTAGAAATTACAACTTCCAACTTAGGAAAACTAAAGATTGTTTAGGTCTATTCCCTAGAAAGTACACCACAATATGCAAATCATCATGCTATCCAATTTTTCTTAGAAATGCTGAGTCTCTTTTGTTGACAATTGAGTCTTATAATGTAGAGCTTTACTAGTATGGAGTCGTTAAAAATATTGTCACCTACCTTTTTTATTGGTCCTACCAAAAAGGACTCCATTCTTGGTTGCCCAAATATTATTGAGCATGAAGGCTCTACCTACTTGCCATATCTTCCATGATTACCAATAACATTGAAATTACTTAACCAATTTTCTAATTGTTTTGTTGATGACCTATCACACGGTTTACCTCTATCTGGATCCAAAGATTACAACTATGTATATTTGATTCTAGGTAGTCAGGCACCTTTGTAAAGCTCCCTATAGACAAAATCTCTCACAACAAAGGAAATTCACAACCAAGTTGAAGAGTTGATCAATCGTGGGCTCATTAGACTTAGTAGTTTCCCCCTTAGAGCTCTTGTTCTCTTAGTTAAGAAAGAGAATCATGACTTCACTTCTACATTTCATCCTAAACTTTTAGATTGAAGGTACTAATAGCACAAATCTTGATTTGTTGCATTTATGCATTCTTCACATCCTTACTCTTGCAATTCTTACATTCGTTTGCTTTCACACAATACACCTCATATTGCTAGTAACAAGGCATCGTTTGATATTTTTAAGGTAGAAGAATACCCACACTTGCATTTCACTTGTTTTATCATATTTCATTTGTTGATGTTTTAGTTCTAGTTACTCTAGAAATGATTGCTAAAGCCTAGGAATAATACATGGGTCAAGCCAATAAGAGGAGACAAGATATGGAATTCAAAGAGTAGGTTCCCATGAGACACTAGGTAGAGGAATGATGGCCTTAAATATGTTCTTCTCTATGCGTAATAATGGAACTTAAAGAGTAGCTTGCCACAATGCACTAGTTAGAGGGATGATGGCCTTAAATCTATTCTTTTCTATGCATAATGATGGACTCTCAAGGGGATGACGACCTTAGAGGGTTCTCTCTTAGGTAGAAAGTCGAGGGGGACATTTGTCCTTTTTCGGGTGTGATACTCACTCTTATGTATGTGGGTGAATACACTAGCTAGTGATTATGTAAATATATGCATCGGCCACCCATATTAGCATTTATATATTTAAAGGGTCCTTTGTGACTACTTTTCATAGCTAGGTATCCTTGGAATATTCCTTAACATTTGTTTTATAACTAACTTTTTTTATTAATTAATATTTTTAATTTGATGAAAATGATTTATTATTATTGATTCTTACACTAATTCTAATTGTTTTTTGACTCAATTGATGTGTGGAGATATGTAATGAATATGTTCGCAGTGTTGGCAGAGCATTTATTCTATTATAGGTTATATTTTATTCATTCATATTTTTTGTGCCATTAAGATTATTTATTTTGGAGACATGCTAATGGATTTATTCAATGACATATAAGTATCTAGTAGTGGATTATTATTGTGATAATTTTTGAGAGGCCCTTAACTTTAGAATTTGGTTAGTTTAATATATGAAGGGTCATACTATTAAACTTATTGCTTAAACCTCTTAAAATTCTAGTTAAGGAAAGTTAGATTGCTTATTTGTGTTTATAAATATTCAATAGTAGGCTATGATCAAGTTCTTACGCTACCCAATCTTTTTTTCAATTACTAAACTTCTCACTTAGGAAAACTAAAGATTGCTAGGTCTATCCCCTAGAAATTACAACTTCCACCTAAGGAAAACTAAAGATTGTTTAGGTATGTCCCCTAGAAATTACAATAGACAATGAGAAAATCGTCATGCTACCCAATTTTTCATAGAAATGCTAAGTCTCTTTTGCTAATGATTGAGTCTTACAATGTATAACTATACTAGTATGGAGCCATAAAAAGATCATCACAAACCCTTTTTTACTGGTCCTACCAAAAAGGATTCCATTCTTTGTTGCCCAAATACTCTTGAGCATGAAGGCTTTACCTAATTGCCATACCTTCCATGATTATGCATTAAAGTTTCCTCATCACCTAGCAAGGACTGTTTAAAAGAGACTTTATAATGCATACTCACTTTCTTAAGCAAGTTCTCTCATCACTTCCACACTTCCTTAACTACCTTACACTTCCAAAAAAGGTGACAAATTGTTTCCTCATGTTGCCCATACAACATGCAAAAGGGTAAATTTTGCTTAAACTTTGCCAACTTATATGGAGTTTGAATCCAAGTCATTGAAACACATCATAAAACAACATTCAGTTTGAAAGGAGTGGTCCTCCACAACTTGGTAACCCTTATTTTGCAACTCAATAAGGAACTTAATGGCATGCACTTTCTATGGTACTCCTTACTTTTGAAATGAATTCCTTTGATAGCATTTGGAAGTCTCTCCTTAGTTTAACTTTGCCAAAAGACTCCCCTTAGTTATTCCAAAACCTATACAATTCTTCCATGCATACGATCTTATACATTGCCATTCACACTTCTTGCTAGTCAATAGATCTTATGGCTAATTAGCCTTTGTCTTTGAAAGCCTAAAGTGTTGCTTGATTAGCCAAATAGGAGAAAGCTTGTTCGCCTCTTAGCCCCACACATCAACCCACTTTTTAAAGCTCTTCTTACTCATCTTAGCTGGCGATTCAGGATTCTACAAGGAGGGGATATTCCCACCCTTGAATGCTTGCTTAGAGAGCCGAATACAAGGAGGGGATATTCCCACCCTTGAATGCTTTCTTAGAGAGCCAAATGGGCAAATCCATAGAGGGCTTGTCTCCATCCTCCCCATCCACTTAGCGTCTCTTAAAATTATTTCCTAGGAATTGACCATATTCTGGGGCCTACCATTGACTACTCGATCTGCACCTCAATAGGAAAGAGAAACATACTTTTATCCCCCCCAAACTCAAGTAGATTTGCGCCTTTTAGACTCATGTTTGTCTTTCCCATTAAGCTAGGATAAAACATAGTTCTTGAGCGGTTTAGACTTTTGCATGAGTGGCTTAAGCCCCAAACGTCAAGACACCTTTCATAGGGTTTCCGCTATTCATACTTATGTACTGGAAAGCATAAAGGTAGTTACACTCACGAGCCTTTTCAAACCAACAACATCATAAGAAGTTTTGGCCACACTCCAATCTTCCACTATAGTTCCCACATTGTGAATCATGACACATCACGAGTGTCTATGAGTAGTTGGGGCCACTGACAACCCCCGTCCCTAGTCATACCTAGTTGAGTATGCGGTGGTGGATCGTAGGGAGAAAATCGTGATGTTATTGTAGTGAAAAACAAGGAAAAAGAACCCCTTTACCCACATGGGAAAATGTCCAAAACGTCTAGCCAGCCAGCCAAGTTAGCACTAGGATGTTCTACAAGGAAGGTATTATGCATGGCTCGTAAAGCCCTAAAACGTTTAAACCCAAGGTCTGAATAAAAGAACAGCAACTGAATTCTATGTACATTCTTGACGCGGGCCATGGCGATGATGCTGTTGATGTAGCAGGCTAGTGGCTCCAAGATCGTTCTGCGAAGCCTCATCGACCGCGGCTTCCGTCTGCACCCGCCATGGTAGACCTCAAGCTCCCCGAGATCAAGGACCTCACCAGGATAGAGCGCATCGGCGCTCACTCGCACATCAGAGGCCTCGGTCTCGATGATGCCCTCGAAGCCCGTGAGGTCTCTCAGGGTATGGTCGGCCAGAAACCTGCCAGAAAGGCCGCCGGAGTCATCCTCCAAATGATCAAAGAAGGTAAAATCGCCGGCCGCTCCGTGCTCCTGGCCGGACAGCCTGGTACTGGGAAGACTGCCATAGCCATGGGCATGGCTAAAGCCCTCGGTGAGGAGACTCCGTTCGCCATGATGGCCGGTAGTGAGATATTTTCCCTCGAGATGAGCAAAACTGAAGCCCTCACGCAGGCTTTCCGCTCGGCCATTGGGGTCAGGATCAAGGAGGAGACAGAAATTTTGGAAGGTGAGGTCGTTGAGATTCAAATCGACCGGCCTGCAACGGCCGGGGCTGCTTCCAAAACCGGAAAGCTCACCTTGAAGACCACAGACATGGAGACTGTGTATGATCTCGGAACCAAGATGATTGAAGCGCTTGGGAAGGAGAAGGTGCAGAGTGGGGATGTCATTGCCATTGATAAAGCGTCTGGTAAAATTACAAAACTAGGAAGGTCTTTCACAAGGTCAAGGGATTATGATGCCATGGGGCCCCAGACTCGGTTTGTGCAATGTCCTGATGGAGAACTCCAGAAGCGAAAAGAAGTTGTCCATGTTGTGACTCTGCACGAGATTGATGTAATCAATAGCAGGTTAGCTTGTAAAACCTCTTGACTTTCTGTTTTTACTTAGGAAGGCAAGTCACAGTTTTGCAAAATTCTGAGTGGTTTATCTGTAGTGAAATTACAGCAGGGTATGATGTAAGTGTAGTCAAGTTTTGCAAAATTCTGAGTGGTCTATCTGTAGTGAAATTACAGCAGGGTATGATGTAAGTGTAGTCAAGTTTTGCTTAAGAATCTTACAAACAGGCTTTGACAAGGTCAGCTTGCACAGGAACTATCTAGCATTTTAGTTGGTTGGGGTTTGCAATGCTTTTAATTGCCAAGTTCTTGTCAACCTTGCAGAACTCAAGGATTCTTGGCTTTGTTCACTGGTGACACTGGTGAAATACGTTCTGAAGTACGAGAGCAGATTGACAGCAAAGTTGCGGAATGGAGAGAGGAGGGGAAAGCAGAGATAATACCAGGAGTCCTGTTTATAGATGAGGTGCATATGCTGGATATCGAGTGCTTTTCATTCTTGAATCGTGCTCTTGAGAATGAAATGGCACCCATCCTTGTTGTAGCTACAAATAGGGGTATCACAAGGATTCGTGGTACAAATTACAAGGCACCTCATGGGCTTCCCCTTGATTTCCTTGATCGTCTGCTAATCATTTCTACACAACCTTACACTGAGGATGAAATGAGACAAATTTTAAATATAAGATGTGAAGAGGAGGATGTTGAAATGTCAGAGGATGCAAAGCTGTTATTAACCAAAATAGGGTATGAAACATCACTACGATATGCAATTCACTTGATAACAGCTTCTTCATTGGCCTGCCAGAAACGGAAGGGCAAGGAAGTTGAAGTCCAAGATATAAGCAGGGTTTACGAACTTTTTATGGATGTGAAGAGATCAACACAATTCATGATGGACTATCAAGAACAGTTTATGTTCAATGAGATTCCAGAGCTGAGCGAGGGTACTAATATGACTGAATGAAATCTTTGCTTGTGAGTGTCACATGACAAAGGGAATGTGGAGAGAGTTGCTATTTTCAGTAGAATTGAGGAAAACTGTGAGAGCTTACTTTTACAACTACTGCGAAACTGTATATGTGTTGTGGGAGGCTTTGTCAGGTGTGCTGTGTTTCTTTGTTTGGTTTCTTTTACATGTGCAGAAACTGTTAGAGCCTCTTGTGTGCTTCTTGATTGTGCTAAGTTACTAAGTTCTTAATACTATTGTTCTGTCCCCCTTGCTTTTCTGATGCAGGGAGTAAAACTGAGAAAACATCAGTTTCTGGAAAGTGATGGGAGTATAAAGTTTTCTGAAATACCTGCCTGTAAATCAAAATAGTTGGGAAAACATTTGAAGAGAGTGGACAAGTGCTATTAGTTTAAAGTTTTCTAGCTGCTAAAGTTCAGAGGGTGTAGAATATATCTGTGGCAATCTTAGTTTTAAAGTTTTCTGTTTTCACTTAGTGAAAAGTGATTACAATTTGTCAGAGATGGTGAAGAGAGTAATGGTGTATTTAGTATAGGGTGGCAACCTGCAGTGTACTTGGGGTTGGCATCAATATGGCGGGAAAAAGCTCATTGTGAATGAAAATCTCAAAAGGAAGAATGGGGGAGGAGTTTTTCTAGCCCATGGTGGCAACCCAGTGTTTGTAGGCTTGGCATCAATACGGTAGGAAAAAGGTATATGTGTAGATTCAACAATTGCACTCTGCTCTTTAAGTGCCCTATATAAAGGTCGGATGAAGTGCCTTAGGTCCTGTGGGAACCTTATTGTATTAAGTATTTGAGGATAGCCATCCATAGGTGACCTTTTTTGTTAGGTGAATCATTGAATGTTAATGTTGAAGTTATCATGGATGCACATGAAGGCCTATGATGCTCCTATTATGTTGCCTGTAGGTCCTGCTGCTAACTGAGGATTGTATTGTGAAGATTATGAATGCCCTGTGAGCGATGTGGTTGATGCTGATAGTTGGTTATGCATTAGTCTATAATGTGTCCCATGTGATATGTCCAAGTCGCAATAGTTTGTTATGATAGTGGGATAGCAGTCTGCTTTTTAACATTTACTGGCTACAGTGGCATCATTTGCTGGATAAATGATTTGTCAACCACTATGATTTTAGAATTTGACTTGAATAGTTATTCTTCTAGATAAATGCCTTAGGTCATTACAACTAGGTAGAGATGGGTAGTTAAGTATGATAATAAAGGAAGTGTGTTATGATATCAAGTTTATTTCACTTGAGTTCATTATAGCATGGGGGTTTGTTAGAAGGGAGATATTGTAATGTTGACACATGAAAATAGATGAAAAAATAATCATCTTCACATATATGTAAAGCATTTTAAACTTTTTAGATAAAGCAATTTTAGAGGAAAAATCACTCATAATTATAGATCTCGTTAGCTTATAATATTAGCAATATGATTCAATTTACATCTGCTTTTATATTATCTTGTAGCTTACCTAAAATCTCAATTATATGTGATATTGAATGAGAGAAGTGGTAATTCAAACTTACTCTATATTATACAAAGAATCACAAGAACATGGTTGAGAATAATGAGAGGTAGAGTCAATGTTTGTAACACACCTTGCATCAAGGAGTAAACTAAGACAAATGTTAAAGAAAGACAATACAAAAGTGACAAGAAAGACTTATGTATAATGATGAGATTGGGCACAAGCATTTAACAAATAAGGAACATACAACCATGCTAGTATGTAGGAGTGTTGGCATGGTACACTCCAAAAAATTGTGAGGGGGAGAATACCTTCCCCCATTAAGCAATAATAATGTGATGTACTATCGTAGGAATTGAGATAAATAACACCAAAATTACCTAGATATTTAGTGCTTAACTTGTCCATATATTGGTTATTTATAATTGGTCTTAATGTAAAAAGAAAGCCTGATAATTTGCAACATATTGAGCCAACATAAGCAGAACATTTGAAAATATTGCTTGCGAATTCAAATTTATTATAGCAATTATTTTTAAACATGAAATTGAATATCAAGATTGTTGTAAGGTCTTCATTGTAAACCATGAAAGGAAACAAGATCCTTATGCTATGTATATGCATTTAGATTTGTAAAAAATATAAAATAGGCTTTTTAAATCTTATACGTTGTCTATGGACAATATACAGGTGCATTTATGTCTTCAAGGATTGGTGATGATGATGCATTGACAAGCACTTTACGGATCTAAGATCATAACTTGACCAAAAAATCTACTATAGAGATGGTCAATAGCATAAGACTAATTCAAGAACCTAAGTTCATGTGTCGATGAAAAGATGGTCTTGACTATTTTAATACTTATGTAGGAATCAACCACTCTAAGGGACAATCACATGTTAGCAGAAAGTAGTTGTATTTAGTCTACAACAATATGCAATCTTTTGAGATGGTAAAAACCTATCTTTAGAGGAATCAGACGAGAATCTCGAGATTCTTAGCCTCATGACCATAGCTTCTTTGTCCTTGCTTCACCACATTAGAATATACAAGTCTTAATGTGACCATATGAAGGGAAGCAAATGGAGTATAAATATGAGGTTGAAGCATGAAATATAGAGGTAATTATCATTGTAACATGAAACATAATCAATAAAAACATTCCACCTAGGATGATCATCATAGTTTGGATTCACTGTGCAAACCATCTTAAATGAGAAAAAGAGTATAAAGACAAGGGAAAGGCTTGTGGCAACTAGCATGGAGGGCATGGATGGTTTGATGTTGTGCTTGCAATTACATGTAGCTTTAAGAAAGATGGAAGCTTAAAAGCTTTAAACATACATTTTTGAGTCTGTTAAAATATAATGATCCATACTCACCCCATCAAAAATCAAGGGAGAGTTGTTGTAGCAAGCATTGAAGAGATGGTAGATTAGGATTAGGAGTGTTGAAACCATAGGAGAAGAGCTTTGCCAATATACATGGATATTGGTATTTGAGATGGTTGAGGTGGAGGTGTTTACCGCGTGAGCATGCCTTTTTTGTTGGATGGGTTAGTTGATTGCAATTGATTACAAGGGAGATTTATTGTAACCAAGAGGTTGGAATGGAAGATGTTGCCACCCCTATTGCTTGGGTGGTACACTTGAGTTGATGTTGTCTTTTTAAAGTAGGGTGACTTTAGTTAGGGGAAGTAATGTTTACAAGAAAGTAGGGGTAAAGAAATTCCTTTGATTGATTGTAGCTCATAATGAGGGAAATTTGTAGTAACTAAGAGATTGGAGTAGATTGTAATGTAAAGAAGAGAAGAGCTTTGTGACTAGGATAGGGGTAAATAATAATAATCCTCCAATCACGTAACTATCAAAAATTGATAACCTCAAAGGAAACCACTCCTTATAGGGAAGTGCTAGAACTCTTACGCACATGAGCTACATTTTAGGATTGTAAGTGAGTCTAACATTAGGCATATTTTTCCCTCCTAAGCAAGTCCCACAATTCAAGAAGTAAAATTTTTGTATAGGTTGGATTGCAAATAATATGTGAGTGCACATGCTTACATAAATGGATACACAATTAAAATATTGTTTTTTTGTGATTCTTCTCGTTCATAGTTGTCATTGTTGAAGCGAGGATGATTTTAATGTATTGAGAGATAGAAAGGATTTTGTTGGTGATGAGGAGAAAGAACAAAAAGGGAGATTTGGAGAAGGTCAAGGATTTGAAAAGGCCTTTGTAGGGTTTTTTTTTTTTCCCAATTGAAACATTGATATGCACTCTCCACCTTGAGTCAATCACTTGTCAAGTTGGGATTTGGTGATACGAATATCTTCCTTTGATTGTGATTTTCCTCATTCTTGGATTTTGATTTGTGGAACTTGACACGTGAGTGATACACAAAGAATTGTGCCATATGACTTAGGTGGCCAAGTGTAGCACGACATAAAGCTCAAGCTTCCTAGGTATGTTCTACCTAGATGTCATTTTTTGGTGAGCAACCTTGATGAGTAGATTTATAAATGGCAAGTAGGCCACCTATAAGAGTGGAAGGGTGGTGCATGAGGAATTCTTTGGGCTCAAATTGGGCTCTCTAAGCAATTCAATGGCATAATATTGCCAACAATTTGCAAGTACATTAAATTTTTTACAAATAAGATCTAAACTTATTAGACTTTACATACTTAGATTCTCCTCATCAAGAGATTCATGGTGATGTATGGATTGATAGGATCTGGATGTAGAATAAGGATGCCTGTTACACAAGTAAAATGAAATTATGCATCCTTGTCCCACATTTGAATCCTATTGACCAATATATTGCTATGAAGCTCTTGATGAGTATAATCTAAGTTTGTTGACATTGGAAAATTTGGAGCTAGTTTGTTAAAGTTTAAATGCACCCAATTTTTTTTGTAAATATTTTGATGTTGGCCTCCTTAGAGGGCCCATTTTTGAGTCCATATGTTTTTGATGGGTGATGATGATGCGGGGGGCAATGGTGTGGCTAGAGAATGGTAGAAGGGTGGTGATGGAGGGTGATGGCAGGTTGGGCAGGGATGGATAGAAATAGGTTGGAGTAAGTGGGGTTAGAGGGAGTAGAGAAGGGTATATAAGACTAGATGGAGGTAAGCTCATGTGTTAATCATAAAATGAAAAGGTGGCAAAATGGCAAGGGTGAACAAAGGCAACAAAAGTAAAGACAAGTGCAAATCATGTGAAAGGCGCAAGGCACATAATAATTTTTTGTCAATGTTTGTAGTCCCACAACTAATTGTAATATTATTTTGAGAGCTATGCATAGCACAGATTCAAGTTGTAATATTTTTTGCTAAGAAGAAAGGTCCGCAACTCGGAAAGGGTGTGGGCAACACTAGCTTTTATCACTTGCATGTGATGGTTGATGTAATCTAATTGTGTGTGCATAAATTGGAAAAGGCAAGCCAAGAGCCAAATAGAAGAGATGGGCGCCCAAAATCAAAACCCCATGTATAAACATTGGAAAGTGAATAGATAAAATCATTATTGTGGTGTCCAAACTTGAGAGCATGCTTTTTCTTCTTGCTTTTAATCTATCTACTCAATCTTGAGAGTAAGGTAGAGTGAGAGCATGGAGTGAGGGACTTGAGAGGTGAAGCTTCTTCCTTGCATACGATCTTCTCTCCTTCCCCTTCTTGGGTGAGAGGCAGATTGGAGGAGAGGTTTGGTTGTTTCTCTACTTCTTTGCATTTCCTCTTATGGATATCGGGAACCATGGAGTAGAGGAGGTGGATTGAGTACAACCACATGGATCGTGAAGCCACCATCATGGAGCCACATTCATGTTGTCAACTCACTCGCATCTTACACTCATCGTCATCATTCGGGGCACCACTCGCATACATCACACTCATCTCACTTGCAATCATCTAGCTCTCTCATTCTTTACTTGTAATTATCTCAGGCCCCTTAGAGACATAACCCAAGGCCACACTTGTATCTTTGACGTAGCACTTAATCACATTTCAAAACCTCAACTAACTATATTTAATCCATAGGGAGGTTGCATTGCATTTAGGGCTACTAATGTGAAGGGGGGACCTAAGAAAAACACACTCAAACAAGAAGAAATCAGAATGCACAGAGACTACATCAACCCAAAGGTAGGGGCAAGAAAGCAAAGATCAAAAGAGACAAGTCCAAACTTTTGTAGGGAGATGTAAACCTGTTCTATCAGAGCTAAAGGAGGAACAATCTCTACAAATTGTCAAGGGTACTTAATAGAGCACCATTACATCAATGATCTACACCTCTATGTCATAATTCCTTTGGACCCATGTGCTAGTTGAAAATCTTGTGAATAGCTTGCATAGAGCCAAAGACATAATTTTTTTAGAGTCTTGTTGATATAAGGGGTATCGACACTAGAAGTAAAGCAATGCCAAGGTGTCATAAGACCAAGGCCCCTTGATATCGGAAAGGGCTGTGCTCAATTTTTCCAAAGTATCAAGTGATTGCTTGAGCTAAAGACACTCGTACTAGCTTCATTGCTTTTACATTTGATCTATACTATAAACATCGGCTCTAGTCTAGTTAATTGAGCAATTGCACAACCCTAGCCTTGAGAGGATGTCCCTATCCAACATCAAGTAAGAACCCTCATTGTAGGATCTATAATTGGGGCAACTTAGAACTTTACTCACCTAGAACACAAACTCTAAAGGAAATTCTAATCTCTCTAAACTCATTGCAAACCCATACAAATTTGAGAGAGAATATGCCACTAGAAGTATCAATAGCTAGTGGATAATTGGATCATCTAGTGCCCATCAAGCAACCCTTGTGAAGTGCCATGCTTTAAAAGCCATACTTTAGGGGATGACTCTAGTAGGAGCCCTTTAACTACTTGAACACCAAATGAATAGCTCACAAGGCTAGGCCAGAATCCCACCTCCAAAGTTTCCTAGGGAGATTGCACTGCATTGAAGAGACTATTGACAATGGCCAAGGGAAATGCCCGATTGAGCATAAGGTGAATACATGACATTTGGACTTGTATTTGAACACGTTTGATAAGAAGACAATAGCAAAGTTAGAGCTAGAATGGTTAGAATATTTGGAGGTCCTTGATCATAAGCAAATAGCAAATAGGGTTTTAGTCCTTGGAACTCATTTCGGCTCATTTGAGGTCCTCAAAGTTGAAGAAGCACAAAATAGGGATAGGGACTCACTTTAAGAATCAAACATAATAAGCTTAGAGTCAGAAAATAGTAGAGATTTTGATTTAGAAATTCCATAGCCAACTCCATCCAAGTAATTTGGCATAAACTTACTAGTGCATTTAAGGTAGAGAAAGTTGAAAGAAGCCTGAAAGATTCCATCATTTGATGAAGACAATGAGAAATACCCATAGGGTCTCCCAAATAGGTTCACTTGATTCAAAAAGAGGAAATTTGTAGTCATTTTGTTGGGAGTGACAAAATCTCATATGTGCATACTCTCATTGTCATAAGAGTTTGGAAAAGGAACCTTGAACTCCAAGGAAACCAATCATCAAGAAGTTGTAAGAAGCTGAACAAGAAAACACATAGTGGCTTGGTGCACATCAAATGGAATACTCAAGAAAAAACCAAGAATCATATTTGCAAAAAAACAACAAGGGGATAATGAACCATGTCAAACCAACATAGATAGAAGAGGAACTAAGGAACCACTAAGTAGGATAATATAATTCATTGGTAGAAAAGCAAACAAGCCTAGAGTCGATCTAACACCTTAGGTAGAATGCAAGAGGTCAAAGAGCATTCTGATACAAAGAAAACACACATATAATGACTAAAAATAGAGACCATATAACTTAATAGGGCCATGCTAGGCATCAAGGGCAACTAGGTCATGTAGGAAGACCCGCACACTATTTAGGTTGCACTCAATATAAACAAAATGTAGCACCATTAAAAGACAAACACAAATGTGAATTGACTTAGTAACCCTAATCTTGAATGTGTTAAGGGTGGAATTGCATGAATGAGCCATATTCTAATATGCAAACTACATTAGATAGTGTAGCTAGGAAGAAGCATCACATAAGCCATAGGCATACAAATACATGCTATCTTAGACCTGAAATCTGTTGCAAAATATTCTGTCATTAGAATTTGGCAAATCGAACATCACCATCGTGTTCAACGCGTGCCAAAATCCCAACTTAGACTCTTACCTTGCTTGAATTGGGTTCCGAATGCTCGAGATATGATAAAAAGAGTGATTTTTGAGCCATTTTTGCAAACAGGTGCAAATAAAACGTGAGCATGCTGCTGTACTTGAGGGGCCAAATCAGGGTGGAGCAAGAGCCCAATGAAGGCCTACAATAGGCCAACACAAGCCTAGGACAAGTCCAAGCAAGAGATGAAGAGAACAAGCTTCAATGATGGAAGCTATGGTTGCCTCTTCATGAAACCCTACTGTTCATGTCAAAGAATGGCTGAGAATTGAGTGAGAAGCAAGCTCTCATACCTCGTGTAGATGCCAGGAAGAGCTCGTGAAGGAGTGGCTCTGATACCAATTGAAAGGGATGCATGAAAGGGATGCAAGAGATGCGGGAGAGAAGAGCACACACAATGTAGGTGGTGTCAACAATGTTATGACAACCTTATATGTATAAAGAATATGGGCGGTCACTATACACGGGCAGGTCCAAGGGCCTTTTACCCTAACACTTTTTGCTTTGTGTGGGTCTTGCTTTGTTTTCTCCTTTTTTTTTGTGAGATACATTGGGAGGGAGCACACTAGACATCATCCTGATGCTCTTCTTAGTAGCTACATTTTGAGGGGGACCTAAGAGATTTGCTAAGGAATGCATGGCTCTGCATGTAGCTCTTTTGGTTAATGCTTACATTGAGAGGGATATTAGAGAGGAAAGGATGATTACATTTTGAGAACATGCTATCACTCATATCTTCTAAAAGGCTTATGCAAAAATTGGCAAGAGAGCGGCCCTTAACATTAGGTGGGCCATTGCACAGTTGTCTATCCCTACATTGATATCAAAATAGAGGGGTGGCAGGAGCTCTTCTTGGGCCACTAGTTTTTTTAAAGTAGAATTTGCAAGAGGTGAAGGTAATTACAAGTCGTAAGGGAAGCGGGGTCGGGGCATGCCATGAACTCATCCAAAAAGTGGGTAATGGAAGGTTGGAGGTCTTGTGCTCCAAAGGTCATGCATTCTTCAGGAGTGGCAACATTGACATTGTAGATCAAAGGGAAGTCGTGCCTACTATACTTCCCTAGGTCAAAATCCACACTGTGGCACCTCGGGTAAGCCATGTAGGTGGGATAATCCCTTTTATATGCTAGTGTGTTGCAAAAAGCCATCCATGCTTCAAAATTGGTGTCCTAGATTCTCTGGCACCATTTAGGTTGGGCTTCATAGCCTTTGAACTTTCTTGGCTCTTCCGTGACCTTATCCTTCCAGTACCTCGTAGGCTCTCTTCTCCATAATGTGGGATTTCTAGCCCTCTCGTCGAGCCACTACTTCCCTAGCCTCTCCGTGACCTGCATGGCTTCTTCAACCACTGGAGGGGGTAGCACTCAATTTGGGGCAGAAGGATAGAAAAATTCAAATTCAAATGGTGTGCACCAGTTCTTCCATCGCTCCCAATGGTTTAATTCTAGTGCCCAACTGATAGGTAGTTATTCCTCGGTGTGTGGCATCTGGACATCGACATGTCTTGTGGTCTTGCATTAAAATTTTTCCTTGTGATGTCAGCTAACTCTTTGCGTTTCCTTTTGGCCTCAACAATTCTTTCTGCGATGGCAATATCTTATTCTTCTTGGCCTCTTCCTTCTGTTGTCAGAGGTGGGGGAGGGCTTTGTTCACTTGGATGTGCCTCTGTGTTGACAGGTTGCTCAAAATTGGGCCCTTTGTCCCTTGGTGGTTCTACTTGGGCTATTGCAAATGGTTACTCTCGATGCTCCTGTTCTCCAATTTTGAGTTGCTCTAGCTTCTCTATCAAGAGCCTTGCTTGCATCAAAAGCTACCTTTGTTGCGCCAGGCTTGGACTAGTGCTAGTTCTTGGGGTGTGCTCTTGGAGCCCATATTTTATGGCTCTCCTTGAGACCTCTAGCTTCCTCTTAAAACCTTCCATAGGGTCATCATCCCCGGCCCGAAGTACTATATTGAGGAAAGGCATGTTATTGGACCTCTAGCCTTGCCTTCACTGCTTGGGACCTTGCTTCTACCATGATTCTCCTACTTTCTGCTAGGACAAGGTGTTTGACCAAGTCCCTAACTCTTCCAAAGTTCCTCTCTTCCCAAGCCTTGGCCTTCTCCTCTCCATCTTGCCTTGACTGAGCCACCATAACTCTTGTGACAGTGTTATCACCACCTCTTCTCGTTCTTTCCATATTGATGACATCATCATTTCCTTGTCATGTTTGTGGTGATTTAGCTCTTCTTTTAGCCATTCCTACTCTTAGAGGGTCTCAAGGGGTTGATTCTCTACCTCTAGCAGCTTTTTTGTTGACTTCGTGTCCTTCTTGGCCCTAATCTCTTTCAGTACCTTCAATATTTATTCCCTTTCCTCCTCTCCTTCTGGAACTCTGCATGGGCTTATGTTTTTACCCTCTTCAGCTCCTCGCTGAGCTTCTCTCCTAGGTTCTTTAATTATTCAAATTGCTCCTCCATATCCTTTTGGATGTGCATGAGGCTTGAGAAGTCCATTCCTAGTCCCATTTTGTGGGAGCTTCTTGCTTGACCGCCAACACCCATGGACCGGTTATTGCTTCAAGCGTTTCAAGCCAAGTGCAATGGTGGCTATCCCTTACATAGCCATACACACTCTCACACCTACAAATGTAGTGAGCTTACCTCCATGCTCAATCAAGTTGTCTCCTCCCTCAAGCACACCGGTAGCTCCACGATTCAAGGTGCAAGCTCGATCCTCAAGCTCCAAGCTCCATGCTCCATTGCTATGCGTGAGATAAGAGAAGAGAAGAAGAAGAGAGGAGAAGAGGGAGAGCTTCTCCACCACCATAGTCCCTCACCCTCACACACTCACTCCCTCACACTCCCTCTCTCCAAGCACAAGCTCAAGGAAGCAAGAAGAAGAAGAAGAAGAAGAAGAAGAAGAAGAAGAAGAAGAAGAAGAAGAGGAGAGCTAGCTTTGGCCACACACAAGAATGAGCTTCTTCATTCACTTTTTTCCTTTTATACAAAACCCTAACCCTAATCCCCTTTGGCCACCCATTCCTTTTTTACATGCTCGGCCATTTTAGCATAGGTCCTCTTTTCCTATTCCCTTTCTATTTGCATTGTGCATTTACTCATGCTTGTTTACATTTACAAATTGCACAGGAGGGAGCTTGATACTCTTTTACAAGGATTTAGAGTGCACTTTTATATTTAAATTATGCCTTTTCTCTTTTGCACTTGCCTTGAACTTTTAAGGTTGTCCTTGCACTTTTGACATTTTTTCCTTCTATTTCTTCAACTGGGCTACTTTTTTTTCACTTTTCCCTATGTATTTTTAATTTTCTTTTTGCTTTCTTTGCACTGGGATTAACATTATCCCCCTCCTAGCTGAGTGCCAATCCCATGGCACTTGTTGATGAGGGCTTGAGTGGTTGAAGGGTTGTCATGTGGGTCGATAATGAGGCTTTGTCGAGATGGGCTATGGAGAAGAAGCATCACCAAATTGGATGAGAGATTGCGAAGGTCAAGGAGGATATATTTGACTGGGTAATGGGGACCTCTGATGTCAATGGTTGATCACAGTTGTTGAGTGTACCTGAAAAAGAGAAAGGAACTGCACTACCTAGTGGTGTGTCTACCTCACCGTGTAGTGTGAGGTGTTTGTGCTAGTGAAACTGGGAGTTGGGTCAAACCTCATGGAAGTTTGTGGCATTGTCCCACACTTGAGGATCCAGTTTGTGTACATGGGAGGTGCTATGGGTGAGACTTAGGGGAGACAGGTCTAACCATGAGCGCAAACTCCCTAGGTGTGCCCTGTCCTAGATGTGCCCTAAGTGTGAAGTGGGGGGACAAGAAGGGCTAGGGGGTTAGCCGGCCAATCAAGGACATTGGATGCATCTAACTTGAGAACCCCTAGGTATAGTGTTTGTGGCACTCTGATATTACATGAGAATTCCATTTCGTCCTTTTCTTGTGCTTCTTCTCTATTTTTTCTTGTTCTTTTCTCCTTTCTTTTCTTTTCTTTTCACTCCTTTTCTTTCTTTCTTTTTTTTTGAGACTTAATACATGATGAGAAAGTATAGTAGGAGTTATCCCTATGCTCTTAAGGGGCTATGCTATGAGGGGGCCTAAGAGACTTGGTAAAAAGGGATCTACTCTACAAATAGCCTTTTATGTTAATGGGTACATTTAGAGGTGTCGTTGATAGGAAGGGGTGGCTGCACATGGTAAAGTGGCTATCATTCATATCTTCCAAGATGGCCATGCAAAAAGAAGGTAGGAGTGCAGCCCTCATTATTAGATGGGCCATTGTGCAGCTATCAATACATGTGTTTAGATGAAAAAAGAGTGGCGGGAGTCTTCCATCGTGAGCTTTTGTTTGAGAAAAATCCTAAGTATCCTAAGATAATTGCATGTGGTAATAAAGGCGAGGTAAGGGTAGGATGAGAACTGGTTGAGAAAGTGTTTGATGGATGGAGGGTGAAGGATGGATTTTAGGCCCGGAACGTGCCTAAAAATAGCAGAAAAATGTGAAAATGCGGGGAAAAATACCAGATCGCGAAGGCGGCGGCTCGACCTAGGACGATTTTAAGCATTAAGTACTTGACGGGCGCCCGTGCCACACTCCGTGAATTTTCATAATTTTTCCGTACGCCCATGCCAGTCAGTGAAGCTGCAGGCCTGTCCGGGATGTTGAGACGAGCTCACAGGAATTTTCAGATCGAAGTTCGGAGTCCGGGTGTGGAAGATGGCCCGGAACTGGCCAGGGTGCCCAAGAGGGGGCCCAAAAAGGAAATCCCAAAAGGTGTAAGAGAGGGGGGTGACCTTTGGCACCCCCCCCTCCAAAAAAATCGTGGATATGGGGGGGGCGGCGGCTGAAAAACAGCCGCCGAAAAAATCGCGCCCCCCCCCCCCCCATAATCGATTCCTGGCTTACATGCAAGCCATAGCTATGAGCACTCAGGCCTGATCAAGACATTGTGCCGATCAAATCGCCGGTCTCCGCTCCCGCAATGGTGGACTGGTTGGAGAGAGAGAAAATCAGTCTTTCTCTCTCCTCCCTCTCTCTCCTCTTAGCCCCCGTTCGTGCTTGAAGGAATAGGATGGAGATGGACGGCCGGATGGATGCCGATTCTTGACGGGATGAAAGAGCAATGCAAAACCATTGTAGATTGCTGATTCCAAGCAGAATTCATGGCTGGAAATCAATCGTGGGACGTGCCAAATTTAATGAAAAACCCGCAAGACACGGTAATAATTGTTTTTACAAAGAAAATGGTCTTTTGATGCAAATTTGGTTGATAAAAATGTGTTCATATGGATTGAGTTTTGAGTATGTCGTGCTTTGAGTTGTTTTCTAGCTGTTCATCATTTAAAAATCAGAAAAACATGTGTGGGATAGCAGAAAATAGAAAACCGAGACACGAAAAAACCATAAAAATGAAGGAAAATAGGGTTTTGGGCTAAAAATGATGCAATAAATTAATCCACACCTACTAAAATTTTTGTTTCTGCTGAAATGAACTAAGGGCCACAGCCCATAAACTGAACTTAATTTTTTAGCAATTAAAAAATGGGAGAAAATGGGGAAATTTGCAAGAAAATGATGGAAAAACCCTAAAAAATAGGGAAAAATTATATTTTGGGCTTCGGAAAATTGGGAAAATTATGAGTAATATCCGTGAATGTATAGCAGGGCTGAGGCATGAGGATTTGCTTCAGATCAGCCTTGTTTCCGTGTTTTAGTTCGGTTTTGTCCGCTTTTGATATGAAAAATAAGGTAAAAAGCCGTAAAATACCATGCAACGAAGCACAATCGTGAGAAAGGAACCATGAAAAGGATGTTTTGCACTTGTGCACGACACTGTTTTACTAAATGCTTGAGCACTAGGCATCCATCAACTGCATAGAGCATGAAAAGAATTTAAAAGTATCAGAGGCCAGCTCCTGGAAATGCATAGCACTTGCTTGTATTAGGACTTTGACCCTACGTTGAGTGAGAGACAGGATACCCAATGCTGTAGGCTAGTCGTGGGATCCAAAAGGGGAAATCAAGCAAGGACAATGGTACATTCCTGGACACGTTTATTTGGTACCTTGAGCGACGTTTGTGCGAAATGTCTATATGTGGAGCGACGCACTGAGGGGCCAATCCCCAAGGTGTAGGAGAGTCGCAGAGGGTTGACGGCATTCAGCCGTAGGAGGAACCCCATGTGTATGTGATTCGAGCCTTTTTGGCTATGTGAAAGGGACTCCCTCTGAGGAGTAATATTGGGTTAGGATCAGTTGGACTACAACGTATTACAAACGCAATGTTTAGGAAGGCAGAGATTTTGATAGACGCTCCTGGCCGCGAGGCCGAGGGGTTGTCTTGTGCGCAGTGACGAGGTCCGGCTAGTGCATGAGCCAGTGCCGGCCCGTTTATAGGTCCATCAGAGGGATGTCCCACTTAGTGAAAACTAGGCACTCCTCTGGGCTTTCTGCATTCACATTGTAGATCCTTGGAAAGTTGTATTATTTGCCATGCATTTTTGGGTTGTAATCTACCCCTATTCTATGCGGATATGGCATGTAGGTAGGGTCGTGCTGCTCATCTAGTATGGTGCTGCAGAAGGCCATCCAAGCATCAAGGTTGGTGTCCCAAATGCATTGCCGCCATTGTGGTTGGGCTTCCTATCTGCTGACGGTCTTCAGAATCTCTCAAACCTTGTCTTGTATGGCTCTCTTTGCCACCTTATGGGGTGTCTTCTTCTCTCCTCTATCCATTGCTTTGATTTTCCCATTGCTTCTAAACAACCAGTTCCTGGGCCTAGTTTATAGGGTAGCATTCCTCTCCTTGGGGACCTAAACCTCAAACAACCAATTCTTGGGCCTAGTTTATAGGGTGGCATTCCTCTCCTTGGGGACTTGGACCTCAAGAACTTGCTGCGGCCTTGCTTGGAGTCTCCTTTATGCCATCTCTACCTGCTCTCTCTACCTTTGCTTCCTTTCCACAACCCTCTCAGGGGTGGTTTCCTCACCTTGCTCTTCCATGTGTGCTTGCACTTATTGTGCTAGGCTCAGCACTTGTGGTTGTTCTTCTTTGCCTTGGCCTTGTTCGAAGTCTCGCCCTTCTTCTCTTGGTAGTTCCATTGGTGCTGCAATAGGTGGTTGAGCTGGTTGTTCTGTCTCTCTTAACCCTAGCTCCTCCATCTCCTTCATTAAGAGCTCGGCCTGCCTCATGTATTGTCATTGTTGCTCCATGCTTAGCTGGTGCTCTCTTTCAGTACTCTTTCATGAAGGCCATATCTCAAGGCTTGTCTTGTAAGTTCTAGCTTCCTTCGCAATCCTTCCATGGTATCTTTACCCTCAGCTTGAGACACATGCAAGAATGTGTTTAGAAAGGCATGTTGTTGGACCTCAAGGCCTATCTCTACTGCTTTTGCCCTAGCTAGTGTCATGATTCGTTCTCTTTTTTCCAATAGGCATTCCTCGAAATCTCTGAGTCTTCTAGCGGTCTGTTCCTCCCACGCCCTACCTTTTTGCTCATCCTCTCTACACCCTGATTCTAGTACTGAGACAACATCATGACCATCTGTTCTTGCTCCTTTCAGATTCCGAGCATTTCCTCTTTCTGCTGTTTGAGGTGGTTCAACTACTCTGCTAGTCGTTCTCATTCTAAGAGGGCCATCTGATTGGTTTTCCATCTCTGTTAGTTTTTTGGCTACCACTTTGTCTCTTTATGCCTTGGCCTCACGTAGTTCCTTGGTAGCACTTCCTTTTGTTGTTTCTCCTTTCTGTACTTTGCGTAGGCTTGCATCCTAACTCTTTCTAGCTCCTCAGTGAGCTCGTCTCCAATTCTCTTTAGCTGGGCAAGGTACTCTTGTATCTAATCCTTTTTTTTGGAGGAGAATCGAAAAGTCCTCCTCCAGCATCATCTATTCTCTACTTCCCTTGCCATGGGGTTCTTTTATGAATTTCTCCTCTGTTTTCCCTTCTATTGCATGTTTGGCTTCCAACAGTTTCCTCAAGTCACTTATCTGCCTTTGTTGGATGGCTATTTGGTGTGTTTTTTTGAGTTTGCAGATTGAGAACGTTTCCTTTTTAGTTTCCAGCTCCACCAATGCTACCTTCCTCTCCTCTTTTATTCTTTCTAGCTAGCCTAGCAGTTCCTAGACATACTTATCGTACTATACTGATCTTGGCATGGCCAAGGGTATTGACATGGTCAAGGCTTCCACCCTGGCCTTCTTTGGGTCCTTCCTGGATTCATCATCCACAATGATAGGACTCTTTGTTCTTAGTATGGGGGCTCCTCCATTGGGTGCTGATCCAAGATGCTGCACCGTGTTGACTAAGTATTGCACCCAAGCCATCATGTTGCTTTAGTCCATTATGGCATCCATGGTTTCTTGGGTGGTAGTAGCGGTGGTGACCATGACGATAGGCATGGGAAGTTCCAATGGGGCCTTCCCTTTTCCTTCCACCACAGGTCCTCTGACTGCTTCTTCTGCTGCCCTGCAGAGCTAGTTCCAAGGACATCATCTAGGCTCCTTTTGGCTAGCTCTTTGACGCAAGAGGGTTGCTCGACTGACAGCTTGATGGCAAGAGCCATTTGCGTATCCTCTTCTCTCCTTAGTCTTTCCTTGTTTTCTACTTGCTTTCTTCTTCGTTCCTCTTCCTCCCTTTCTTGAATCCTCTTCCACCTTTCTTACTCGTTCCTCTTCCTCTTCCTGCTTCTTTCTCCATTCATCTTATAATTCCCTCAATTCCTTTTGTGTAGCATCTACTTCTTGCTCTTCTTTTGCTACCATGATTTTCTTCCTCTTCCCTAGGATTCTCAGTTTGATTTTTCTTTTTGCACCTTGGCTCGATGGGATTGAGCCCTCCTTCCCTTCCTTAATGATGGTTCTATCACTTGAGGCCTCTTGCTATTGGTGGACTTGGGGTGGAGCTTTCCTCTTTTTGGGTGATGACACAAGCAATTTGTGGGCTAGTGAGAGCTCAAGGGTTTCTTCTACTACTTCCTATCTTTGCAAGTCCCCAACGGACTCCTAGATTATGGCAGTGAGGACACCTCCAAAGCCTATGTTGGAGGCCTTAGCTGTTGGCTTTTTTCTTGCCATCTCTATTGTGGAAGTGAAGACTCCCCACCTACTGATTTGGCTCCTGTGGCTAGCGATTTTGCTAAGGATTCCATAGTCTTACGCACGTAGCCATTCCAATTGAACTCATCTAGAGACTTGGCAGTGAAGCTCTCAAGCAATGGCACTCCAATCGTACTCATTAAGGCATTGTACCTCTAACTAGAGAATAGAGCATGGACTGTGTTTGCTTGTAGCCTGATGTTGAGGTCAAGGATGTTGGCCATCATTTGTGTACACTTGGACCTTGTCCATCCCTAGCATACTATAAACATCTCTTTTGGGCCGCCTCTCGGGCTTGTTGACCGTCTCTAGAGCTCTTTCTACCATTTCAGGGCTCAATTCCACTTCTACTTTGCAAATATCTCCTCCTCTCACTGTCACGGTGTCACAGTTCCTATTTGTACCAAAAGTTCATAGGAACTCCACGCAGTTGCTGCAATCGATGGCTTGGTTGATCTTCTCCATATATTTACCAAGCTTACCCTAGTTGACCATTCGTTTTACCACTTGCTCTTTCATCACCACACTCTCTAAGTTCTGAATGCTTCTAAATTTAAGCTGATTGAAAGTCCTTGTTTCTGTTGTTAGGCCGTATTTTTCCTACTCTTCTTCCATGAATGGGAGCTTGCTACCTTTGTCGTGCCGGGCCATCTCAGGTTCCTATCATGATGCGATAGCTCACTATTAGTTTACTTGAAATGACTTTTTGCAAAAAGATGAGGGGGTTATGAATATATACTATGGAAAGATGAAGTGCTCAAGTACATAATGAAATTTTTTGCTTCAGTCAGTCCACATAGTTGCGCCTAGCATTTCATGAAAATTTTCCTTAAGAAGTACGAATTGACTTTTATAAGACCTTTTTACTTTTTTAAAGTTCGGTTTAAGGTTCAAGTCTTGTCTTCTTTTTTGCCTTACCCCCTCCCCCCCAAAAGTGATGAAAATCGTTCTTAGGATTGGGAGATAAAGGGTTAAGGGCAGAAGCATACGCATGTTGTGCTTTACTTCATCATGAGCCCATCATAGAAGTTTGGGTTATACTCCAAGTGGGCATGACGGTCCATGTCATGAGGTCTAATGCCTATGTGTGTAGTGTAGGTCAGGACATAGATTAAGAAGTCTCTTGAGTTCATCCTGCTAGCGATATGTAGTTCTTCCTTGGTCAGGATTTGATCGAAATAGGGGTTGGCCATGACATATTCCTCTAAAGATAGTTTGCGCATGATGGCCAAGACTTTGCATGAGGTAGGAGCCACATAGGTAGGGTCATACTCAATAGTCATGTGTTTCTTCTTGGTGTTGGTCATGATTTGGCAGCCCTTTTGTTCCCATTGGAGACACAGAGCATACAATTTTTGCAGAAATGAAGAGTTAGAGTGGCTAGCTTTGTAAGCTTTTCTAGCTCCTGGCTTGTTTGTGCAGAGACTTTGCTCCTGCGAACGATAGGATGTGATCAGTCGTTGTGTGTGAGCTGGCTCTCAAGAGATCTCTTTTCCAATCAAGGGTTCGGCCATTTCAAGAATCTTGATGAATATGAACTCATATTCCTCCCAAGTGCATGGCAAGGAGCACACTTCCATTGCCAATGTCTCGTAGAGGAGACCTAAGTCTAGCTATTCATAGCTCCTAGCTAGCATGGTGAATGTAGCGTCCAATCATATGATGTAGGTGACAATGTCATTCCTTGTGTTTATGGTGAGGTCTGAGGCCAAGGCAAGGATAGATATATGCTTATAGAAGGGGCTAAGGCCTGCAGGAGGTTGGGGTTTGGTTGAGTTGGATAGCTCAACTACTGATGTCTGCCTCATGGGTTGTTTAGTGGGGTGGTTGTTGGCCACTTGTGCAATGGATTGGTCTTGCGGCTCAGATGATGCGCTGCCTTTTGCTCATGGAGTAGTTGGGACACTAGAAGTGTTAGGTTGAGTTGGAGGCCTAGGGCCAACTGGTGTTAAATATAGCAGGGGCATTAGTTAGACCAAAAGACATTACAAGAATTCAAAATGACCATATCTGGTATTGAAGTGTGGCTTTCGTTGATAGACTCGTTGAGGTTCTATGGGTTTGGTGCTTTTGGAGTCAAAGGATTTCTCATTTTTAGCTGGCTCATGATTTTTTGGAGATTGGATGGAGGGCTTGGATTAAGGGACACACATGGCACTTGTAGTTTTGGGAAACTAAATCCAGTTGTTGCCTTCATAGTAGCCTTGAGCGTGCAATAGGTCTTTGCATACCCATCACGGCTTGACCATTCGCCTGCTTCTATAGTGCCACCTTTGCCTCCTAGGCCTAGGGTGTGATGTTTTGTGGTCACGGGTTTGTGAGATTTGGCTTCTAGGTAGCTGCGGTTTGCGTTTGGGCACCCATTTGAACTGTTGCTAAGTGGTCTTGGATGTGTCTCCTTTAGGTTGTGGGCGGTTTGTCTTGGTAGGGTGGGATAAGTTACGATCCCCCTCCTTAGACCTTGCACTTAGTTACTCTATCAATGTGGTACTACAGGCTACGATGGAGCCGTGCTGCCCTTGGTGAAAGCTGTCACTATACGAACATTGCCAATGGTGAGGTGAATGCACTGTGGTTCATAGTCGACATTGTAGTGTGCATGTTTCTTAAATGTGTATCCTAGCAGTGATTCCTTACCAGCGGCCTTGGTGTCAGGAATCACATAGAATATTATAGATAGGCTTTTAGTCTCAATAGAGACCAAACTTTTGCACTTTCCTAGTAGTGAGTAGGATTGTCTCCCAAATGGGTTAAGTTTGGCATTAGTAGGATGCAGTTCGGGCAAACCAATAAGGGTCCAATGACCATGTGTAAGGATATTAAAGTTACCTCCCTCATCAAAGAATGCATCAAAGATGTGTGTCTTTTGGGTAGTCATCACTGATATGTGTAGGTAGGCATGTTCTACTATTTTCTCATCCCCATCCTCAATCTTAGTGATGGTGACTATTCTTATGTTTATAGGTAGGTTCAACATTAGAGGCTTGTGTGGTGGGTGTGCTGGTGTTGGCCAATTGCTAGAGCTCTTGGCCATCATGCAAAGTGGCATTGATAGTGGGATCCCACTCTTTGACATCAGTTGAGATGATGTGACTTTTTGGGACTCACCGACTGTCCTAGTAGCATACTTATAATCCTCCTCTTCATCTGAGAATGGAAGATCAATGGTGGCAACTATCACATGCATCCAATCCTGCTCATCCCATCGGGGCAAGGATATACTTTGTTAGTGGCCCATAGGAACTCCTAACATGTGAGTCTCCTTTCAAGATAGTGGAGATGGCATCTAGGTCGATTGGCATGGTCTTCTAACTATTCTTCTTGACTCTTACAACCTTTGATCTATTGCCTAAGAATATAAGACCCTTGCCCCAGTCTTTGATCACGCATGCATTTTGCATCCAGGACTAGCCTAGCAGCACGTCATAGTTCACTCCCTTCATAACTATGAAGCTCATTGAGAACTGGACTCCCACTATCCTCAAGGGCCAGTATTTTAGCACTCCAAATGGTCTGACCTTCATTATATTAGCTAGTGTGATATTAAACCTTGCAGTCTCCACATATGGGTTACCCCAAGCATGTAGGACTACATGATTGGGCACATTGACTCCAACTCTTGTATCTACAATTCCCTTCCTTGTAGCATCTCCTAATGCATTGACAGACAAGACTTCATGCATTTTTGTGCCTTCCCAAAAGGCATTTACAAGCAAAGACTTAGGCGCACTAAGTTCATGGTCAAGCTTGGTATGTGCACTACTACTGCATCATGGTCAGTCAAGTCAATCACTTCAAGATCTCATGTCATTCTACCCACTACTTTAACCCTTTGCATAGCATTGAGTTCTACCTCAGTAGCTCTCCCAAAGGTAGGGTCATAGGGGCCAATATAAACATCATGAGCAAGTTGCCAACCGCCTACTTTTTGTTAGGCTCTATACTCTTCTGCCAATGATCTTGGGCAGTTTGCCCACCTATGGCGTCTAGGCTCTGTCTATGTGGTGCCACATGGGGTGTGGATGCATCTCTTGATTTGAATTGAGTAGGCGAGACCGGTGTACTCACACTCGAGAGCTCATCAATTTCATCTTCGATAACAGGTTCCGCATCTTTTAGGGGACGGCTTCTCTCACCCACTTCTTGACGTTATCAACCACTTCTAATTAGTGCCTTGGATCGGGATATTATTCAACCTTGGCACTTCCCTTTTCTATTGTCTTAGGAGAAGATGTCTCTACTTTACATCCGTGATTTGCTTCCCCTTTGGTAGCATTGTGGCACTATGTGTCTTAAGTGTAATCTTCATCTTAGCCCTCTTTTTCCTTCTTCTATGACTTCTCTTCCCTATTAAAGCTGCATCAAGGTTGCTAGGTCTTGGTAATGAAATACTGGCCTACTTTGCTTATGCTTAGGTCATGACATTAAGTGGAATTGGCGTGGATTTGCTAACAAGTGTTTCAACTCTGAAGAGTCCCAATGGTACAGATGGCACAATAACTGAACTAGTGGAAGGTTCTCACATAGGGCACTCAACGTACGTGTGTGATCCTGCACTCAGGGCATCTTAGGAGACAGCCTTCTCTCGATTGGCTTGCTCCCTTTCAAAGCATCGAGATGAGATGTGTCTTGGGTGATTGCAAGTCTAGCATGCAATGTGTTCTTGAATATGTCCTTCTAGACCTCTATCTCTTCCCCTGCCCAACACCATCACTGGCATTGGTCTGAAATCCATCAAGATGAAATCGCCCTCTTTGTCGTATGAGAGACATAAGGGTTTACGTATGCTTTGTCCTCATTTGGCTCCTCTACATAATGTATTTGAGCATCGCTTATGGATGGGTCACGATGGGTCCAGGTGGTCTAGGCATCCCTATGGGGTTGATGTCCATCCTAGGGATGGATGGCTTTGAATCATTGGGTGATGGGAGAGCTAGTGGAGCCTCCCTCCCAAAAGATTGCAGTCTATTCCCTAGGTAGTAATGTTGATTGTATAGGTGTGAGTATGGCAATCACCTTGGTAGTCGGAAACGTAGTGCATCATAGCCAAACCTACTGCAATTGGCACAGGGTTTGAAACTAGGATCCATGCACTCAGGTGGAAGGTGGTTTCCTCCACAATGCATGCATTGTACACGAGGTCGTGCTGCGGGCCTTCTCATCATCTCTTTGTTGAGAAGTAAGCATGGGAACTCTCCTTATACTAGAGAGGATAAGGGTAGCTATGTGTAAATGGATTGGAGAACAGGGGAGCAAGGGGAAACCCTAACCCTAATCTCTCCAAAGGGTATATAAATAGCCTAAAGTACACAATCACAATTGAGGAGAGTGTACTAGTTGTACCTTGAACAACTGACTAAGCAAGACTTTCTTCTTGTACTTGAGCTCTCTCTCTCCCTCTTGTGCACACTCTCTCATGCTTGAGCTTTCATCTTCTACCTCTTACCTCTTGACCACCATATTCATAGCATGACCCACCTCTGATGGAGGACTTGGGGAGAACAAAGGAGGGGGTTTTAGCTCAAGGTTGCTTCTAAGGAACTCCTCCCCACCTCAAGGCATAGCAGCCTAGCACCACAAACCCCTACATTGGCCATGTAGCACGACGACATTGCAAAAAAGCTCAGGCAGGCACAAATTTGGGAGCGTACGAATTCGTACAGTTGCGTACTCAGCTGAGGGTGAATCAACAGTGGCCATCTTAGGGCTTTAATAGCCCCCCCAGTGGGCCATCTCCCTCTAAGAGGGTTTGGAGAAATTCCTCCTGTGCTGGTTGCTATGAGCCAAACCCTAACTGTGGGTTTCTGGCAGCCATAGCCAGGAAGCTTCAAGCTCACTCATTTTCATATTTTTCAATCTGGGCATTATCAATAGTGATTTGAATCACTGAAAAACCCTTGTCAAGATTTTTTATTACCTTATGAAGCTTAAATGCAGAGTGCTTCTCATTCCATGGGCAATATTAAGCTTATAAAGATCAACCTACATTATGAGTACTAGAATGAAAGTTGGTAAGAGTGCTTCTTAGCACTACTAATGCATTCAACTAATGCTCCTTACTGTTTGCTACAGGAAAATCGAAGAAATGGGTGTTATTGTACTCTCCTCTGATTCATCCCATAGTATAGAGTTGATTGATTAGCCATGCTCCACCAAGAACTCCTCTAATAGGCCACATTATCAGGAGGAGCCTGAAGTCCCAGTCAAAGCTCACCGAATTGAAACCTAGGAAAACAATAAAAATTAAATCAAGGGTTGTTCAAAGAACAGGACCTCCAAAATCCTATCTTGAGATATTACATATGTATGGTTTTCAATCTTTTTCATCTCTACAGCTTTAAAGTTGGTTATCATTTGTAGGGCTATCAATTTTGCTATTTGGTTCGTACTTGGCCACTTGTAAAGGACTAGACACTGCCATTTCTTAAAGCAATAGGTAAGACCTTCCTATAATGGCCATGGCCTATGAAAATGTAAGGCCTCAAATTCGCAAGTTTAATGGAAAAGATTTCCATCCTTGGCAAGTCCTGGTAAAATATAAAATAATGGAACGAGGCTACTGGCCCTTCATAAAAGGGACCAAAGTTATTGACCCATCCAATCCCCTTGATGTCAAAGATGATGAAAGAGCTCACGCCATCATCATGCTTCATTTAGATGAATCTTTAATTCATCATATTGACCAACTCTCCACTGCCAAGGAGAAGTGGGATGAACTTGAAAGGCTCTACGACGCTACAAGGAAGAACTCCAAGATCTTTCTAAAGATTGAGTTTTTTAGCTTGGAGTATAAATAGGGAGAAGATCTAAGTAAGTTTATTTCACATATGAAGGGGCTCATGGCACAGTTGGTCTCCATTCAAGTACCAATTCATGACGAAGATGCCATTGCCATCCTTCTAAAGTCTGTGACGAAGGTCTTTCCAACCCTTGTGACTACCCTAACTAATATCTCGAACCCAACCTTGGCAAGTACCATCCATTCATGCCTAGATGAAGAGAAGAGGAACCATAATAAAGGAACTTTAGCATTTATTTCTTGTGAGAAAGTGTTAGTCCATACAGCTTCTACAAAGTGCTTCTTTTGTCATAAAAAAGGGCATATTGTAAGCAATTATTGGAAGAAATATCCTGACAAAATGAAGTGTAATAAATGCAAAAAGACTAGGCATATCACTAGTAAGTGTCATAGTGTTCCCGAAGTACCTAAGGAATTGGAGGCCAACTTTGCCTCCCAATCCACAGATGATTGACTCTTTTGAGTCTTGTAACACTCTCTCCTATAACCTTCTTTTGTAGCCTGATTTATAAAGGCATCTCATTGTGGATTAAGGGGGGGCATCCTATCATGCTTTATCCACTGCCACAACCTGGCATTGAGGGGGGGTGTTGAGAAGTAAGCATGGGAACTCTCCTTATACTGGAGAGGATAAGGGTAGCTAGGTGTAAATGGATTGGAGGATAGGGGAGCAAGGGGAAACCCTAACCCTAACCTCTCCAGAGGCTATATAAATAGTCTAAAGTACACACTCATAGTTGAGGAGAGTGTACTAGTTGTACCTTGAACAACTGACTAAGCAAGATCTTCTTCTTATACTTGAGATCTCTATCTCCCTCTTGTGCACACTCTCTCATGCTTCCAACTCTGATTTGCAACACTCTTGAAGCCTAACCAACTCTAGCTTCATGTCTCCCAATGCATGGCCCTAGAACGACACTCTTTCCCTTGTTTTGGGTGCTCTGGTTAGGTCTTTCACTAAATAGCTCTTTTTGAGGTTCTAGAGGCAATGATGTCTTAGATTATGGATCTTGAGCTCCTCTCCTTGAGTACCACATGCATCTTGGTTTAGCTCCTAGAATTCAGGGTGATTCCTAGTCATGTTGGCAATGTAGTCTCTAGAGCTGCTCTGCTCTACTCTGCAACTATGTTTTCTAAGAGTCACTTCGTAAGAAGCTCGCTCAGAGCGTAAGGTCAGCTTCTAGTGCTCTCTCCCTCTCATTGTTTGGTCATATCTTGGTTCTATTGGTGAGGGCTAAGACATGTTTGGACCTCACGCATCTCTATGTCTAGCCTTAGCTTTTAAGCTCATTGCTCTCGGTTGTAGGTGGCCATGCTTTGGGATGTCCTCACAGTTGGACTACCGTGATGCTCCATTTAGGTTTTCATGTCATATTGGGTCATCAGTTGTTGATGGATGTCGATTGGGAATTCTCCCAAGTTAAGCTTGTCACTTTTCAAGTTGGTACTGGCTCTTGACATACTGCTAACTTCTTGAGCAACTAGGGCATCGATTAGATTGATCAAGTTGGGTAGAGCTACATCCCTAATCATGCATGTTGCTATTGCTCCCTAACTAGCTTGATGATTCAAGTCTCTCAATATTCAGTGATTGGGATCCATGGCTACTATTCAATGTTTGGGGGTCTCCTCCTACTAGTGGGTTCATTCAACTTATCTAATCTTGCGTGAATTACTTGTTATTTAAAAACAATTCTCAATGTTACAAGCACTCAAATGCTAGTGGTGTGCTCCTAAAAGTGCACTGTGCGAAATTAGGGTACCAACTTTTTTGTGCATACCAATTTTTTAATTGATGCAATGTGTGAATCTAATGAAAACATTACAGTGTAGGATACAGTTTTCTTGATTCTTTGTGCATTTAACGACCATTCTAGCTAGTTTGTTTTGGTCTCTACAACATCCTAGACATGTGGTATGAGAGGTAGCACATTTGGTCAATGAGTCCGGTTGTTTATTAGGACACGAGGTTGAGGGTCAGTGTTGTAGTCGTTTTTTGGGCTGTTAGATATTACGATTCGTGAGTCTATTGGCCCTATGAGCCATTCCAAACATTTGGAGCTCTATAGAGGTATCATCTAGATTGGCCTTAGCCTTTGCATGCCATGGGGTGGGTCCAATTTGCTAGAATCTGGGTTTTGCACAGCTTGTTCGAGTGATAGTGTCTGAGTTGTAGACTCGGACGTTCGAGTCAGGTACCTGTCCAAGTCTGAGTGGTCATGTCCGACTCCGAATGGACTGTCTGAGTGCATGTGTCAGAGTTGCCAAACTCGGACAATTCAAGTCTGAGTGGGCCTAATGAATGGGCACTTGGTCGGGCACTTGGCCGTCTCTAAGGTTGAATATGTGAGTGTCCGAGTGGATGATTTTGGGGCATCCAAATTTGGCCATTGGACGAATTAGGTCTGAGTCCAAGTAATGTTATTTGAGTGGACTTGTGACTCAGATTGTTCAAGTGGCAGTGGGACTTGACGACTGTGCAACCCGTCTGAGTGTGGCGGTCTCAGGGGTCCAAAATGACAAAAATCTTGTCGACTCTCCCATGCACCTAGATCAATCTTCCATCTACGATCTTGGGAGCAATTATCCAACACAATGGCACACTCAGAGCTTACTTGTAGGGCTCGAAGGGGCAGTGGTGAAGATTGCCAAGCACGAAATCGTTTCCAGCAATGTAGCTCTCTCTCTCCACTAACTGCACACAAATGAGCTCTCTCTTTGCCCTCTTGGTTTCTTAAACCCTTTGTCTCTTGCCCTATTGTTTTTCCCTTCTCTCTATTTGCTATGTTAATGCCTTAAAGAACTCTTTTTCCTATTTTTCTGTGTTTTGGGCATGCTATTACAACAAAAATCCTACCATGTATTTCTTTGTTTTCTTGATTTTTTTCTTATCTAAATGCATCCAAAACTTACCTAAATCCAAAAAACCAAAAAGGCTTACTTGCAAAGAAGATTGAATAAATCTTCAACTCCCTTGCTTCCTACCTATCTCAAGCATTGTTTGGGGCAAACCCTACTTCAATGCTTGATTCGGAGTGCACAAGCACTCAAAGCTTGAAGCCATTTGTCTTGGCAATGGAACCAAAATGTGAGAGCTTCCTACTCAACTACCAAGACTCATAGATTGCTTATTGCTTCAAGCATTTCAAGCCAAGTGCAATGGCTACCCCTCACACCTAGCCATACATGCTCTCACACCTACGAGTGTAGTGAGCTTACCTCCATGCTCCATCGAGTTGCCTCCTCCCTCAAGCACTCCGGTATCTCCACGATCCAAGGTGCAAGCTCAAGCAAGCTTGATCCTCAAGCTCCAAGCTCCAAGCTCCATTGCCACGTGCAAGCCAAGAGAAGAGAAGAGAAGAGAAGAAGAAGAGAGGAGAAGATTGAGAGCCTCTCCTCCACTATCCCTCACCCTCACTCCCTCACTCCCTCACTCCCTCACTCCCTCACTCAAGCAGAAGCTCAAGAAGAAGAAGAGCTAGCTTTGGCCACATACAAGAATGAGTTTGTTGATTCACTTTTTGCCTTTTATACAAAACCCAACCCTAATCCCCTTTGGGCACCCATCCCTTTTTTACATGCATGGAGGGAGCTCGATGCTCTTTTACAAGGATTTAGAGCGTTCTTTTTTATTTAAAATGCGCCTCTCCTATTTTGTGCTTGCCTTGAACTTTTAGGGTCGTCCTTGCACTTTTGGCCTTTTTTCTTGCTATTTCTTCAACTGGGCCGTCTTTTTCTGCTTTTCCCTGCATCTTTTTAAATTTCTTTTTAGTCTCTTTGCAATGGGGTTAACACATTTCTCCCTTTGTCTTTTCCACTTGTAGTTCTTTTCCACTTTCTTCTTCCTTCTTTGCCTCTATTTTTTTACTTGCTTCTAATTCTTTCTTTAGGTCATTCACGTGCCTCTGATAGATGGTTATGTGCTTTGTCTTCTCTAGTTGGTAGGTAGTGAAACACATCCTTTTCCACCTCCAATTCTACCATGGCAACCTTCCTATCTTCCTTCATATTTTCAAATTGGCTATAGATCCAGCATGTACTCATTGTAGTTGGTCACACTGTCGGCATGGCCAATGGCATAGACATTGTGAATGCTTCGGTCTTGAACTTCTTTGGGTTCTTTCTAGATTTTGCATCCATGGTAGTAGGTCTCTTTGTCCCTATTATTGGGGCTTTGCCACTATAGGCATTGGGCCGAGCCGCTTCACCGAGTTCAACATGTATTGCACCCATGCCACCACATTGCTTTGGTCCAATTCCCCTTTTGAGGTCTCCTGGGTAGTGACTGGTGTGGCAATTAGGGTCAGTGGTGGAGGATTAATGGGGGCCTTTCCCTTGCTTGGAACAATGGGTCCTTGAACTCTTTCTTCCGCTGTAGCACTGAAGCCTCTGGCTCATCACCTGGTTGCGAGTTCTTTAGGTGGTTAGGATGTTTGCTCTATCGACAACTACAAGGCTAGGGCCATTTGCTTGTCTTCTTCTCTTTTTAGCCTTTCCTTGTTTTCTATTTGCTTCCTTCTTTGTTCCTCTTCCTTCCTTCTTGACTCCTTTTCCACCTTTCTTACTCGTTCCTCTTCCTCTTCCTACTTCTTTCTTTGTTCATCTTCTAATTCTCTTAATTCCTTTTGTGTGGCTTCTACTTCATTGTCTTCTTCTACCACAATTTTCTTTCTCTTCCTTGGGATGCTCAGCTTGATTTTTCTTTTTGTGCCTCAGTTCATTAGGATCGAGCCCTAGTTTCCTTCCAACCCTCCTTCCCTTCCTCACTAATGGTTCTCTCACCACCTGGAGCCTCTTGTTGCTATGCTAGACTTCCCTCTTTTTGAGTGATTGCACATGCATGATCTGTGGGCGGCTGGGTGATCGGGGTTTATTCTACTAATTCTTGTCTTTACAAGTCCCTAATAATGACCTCTTGGATGATGGCAACAAGCACACCTCCAAAACCTATGGTGGAGGCCTTATATGCTAGCTTTTTCCTTGTCATCTCTGCTATGGAAGCCAGAGACTTCCCATTTGCTGCTGCTCTGGCTCCTGTGGCTAGCGCTTTTGTTGAGGTTTCCGTGGTCTTGCGCACATAGCCATTCCAATTGATTTCATCTAGTGACTTGGCTACAAGGCTCTCGAGTAGTGGCACTCTAATCCTACTCATCAAGACATTATACCTATGATTGGAGAATAGAGCATGGATTGTCTTTGCTTGCAGTTTGATGTTAGGGTTGGGGATGCGAACTAGGCTAACTCCATCATTTGTGTACACTTGGGCCTTGTCCATCCCTAGCATACTATAAACATCTCTCTTGGGCCGCCTCTCGAGCTTGTTGATAAGTCCTAGAGCTCTTTCCACTATTTCAGGGCGAAACTCCACTTTTACTTTATGAGTCTCTCCTCATTGTCTTATGTTGACATAGTGCCATGGTTCCTGTTGCATCAAAAGTTCGTAGGAACTTCGTGCGCTTGCTGTAGTTGATGACTTGACCAAAATTCTCCATGTATTTGCCAAGATTACCCTGGTTGACGATCAGTTTTTCCACCTGCTCTTTCATCATCACCACGATTTTTAAGTTCTAGATGCTCCTGAACTTAACTTGATTAAAGGCCCTTGTTTTTGTTGCTAGGCCATATTTGACTTTCTCTTCTTCCATGAATGGGAGCTTTCTGCCTCTGTTGTGCCCGTCCATCTCAGGTTCTTGTCATGATGCAATAGATCATTATTAGTTTACTTGAAATGACTTTACGCGAAAAGATGAGGGGGTTATGAATACATGCTATGGAAAGATGGAGTGCTCAGACATAGAATAATTTTTTTTTGCTTCAAGTAGTCCACATAGTTCAACCTAGAATTTGATGAACCCTTGACTATGAATTGACTTTTATAAGTCCTTTTTTCTTTTTAAAGTTTGGTCTAATGTTCAAGTCGCGTCTTCTTTTTTGCCTTACCCCCTTCACCCTGGGAGTGATGAAAATCCTTCCTAGGATTGGAGGATGAAGGGTTAAGGGCATGAATTGCATGTGTGTTGTGCTTTACTTCATCATGAGCCAATCATAGAAGTTTGGGTTATACTCCAAGTGGGCATGACGGTCCATGTCATGAGGTCTAATGCATATGTGTGTAATGTATGTTAGGACATCAATGAGGAAGTCTCTAGAGTTCATCTTGCTAGTGATATGCAGTTTTTCCTTGGTTAGGATTTGATCGAAATAGGAGTGGGGCCATGAGGTGGTCTTCTAATAGTTGATTGTGACCAATAGCCGAGTACTTTGAAAGAGACAGGGGTTACATAGGTTGGGTCGTACTCAAAGGTTTTGATTACATGTCTATGCTCTGCATTGGTCATAATTTGGCAATCCTCTTATTCCCATTGGAGATGAAGAGCATACCATTTATGTAGAAAAGAAAAGTCAGAGTCGGCCAGGTTTTTTAGCTCTTCTAGCTCCTGGCTTGTTGCAGATACTTTCCTCTGATAGGATATGATCAGTCATTGTGTGCAAGCTTTCTCTTGAGAGATTTTGGTGGCGATCAATTCGTTGGCTACCATGGGAATCTTCATAAACCTGAATTCAGATTCTACCTATGGATCTGGTGCTTTTGGAGTTAGTTGATTTCTCACTCCTAGCTAGCTTCCCTTTTGTGGAGATGGGCTAGAGGACCTAGATTGATGGACATACGTGCCACTTGTAGTCTTGGGTAACCAGATCCAATTGTTGCCTTTGTAGTAGCCTTGAGCATGAAATAGGTCTTTGGGTACCCATCACGGCTGGCTTGACCATTAATCTTCTTTGGTAGTGCCAACTTTGCCTCCTAGGCCTAGGGTGTGGTTACGGGTTCATGTGATTTTGGCTTTTAGATGGCTATAGTGACCGTTTGGGCAACCATTTGAGCTGTTGCTCAGTGGTCTTGGGTGTGGCTCCCTTGGGTTGAGGCCATTTAGTTTTAGCAAGGTGGGATAAGTCTTGACCTCCCTCCTTAGGCTTTGCACTTGGTTCCTCTACTGGTTGCACTTTGCTACAATGGAGCTGCGCTACCCTTACTGAAAGTCGTCACACTATTCGAACATTTCCATGGTGAGGTGAATGCGCTACGAGTCATAATCGACATTGTAGTGTGCTTGTTTCTTGAATGCGTGTCCTAGTAGCGATTCCTTACCAATGGCCTTTGTGTTAGGCATCACGTAGAGGATCATAGGAAGGCTTTCAGTCTCGATAAAGACTACTATTTTGCACTTTTCCAATAGCGAGTAGGACTATCTCCCAAATGGGTTAAGTTTAGCATTAGTAGGCTGCAATTGGGATTGACCAATGAGGGTCCTATGATCTTGTGTAAGGATATTAAAGTCATCTCTCTCATCAATAAGTACATCAAAGTCTTGTGTCTTTTGGGCAATCACTGATATGCATAGGTAGGTAGGTTCTACCATTTCCTCATCCTCATTCTCTATCTTAGTGATGGTGGCTACTCTTATGTTTATAGGGGGTTTTAACATTGAAGGCTCATACATTAGATATGTTGGAGGGTAGTACTTCTTGAGGCGACTACCATTGGAGAAGCCTATGCCTTCTTCTTCTAGGGTCTTGAGCTCTATGTTGCTAGTTCGATTGATATTGTGGATCCTAAAAGGTCACAATCCTATGAACTTCATATTCTACTTATGGCCCTTTACAGAGTATAGTAGCACTAGGTCGCCTTGCTCAAAGTCACATTGTTTGACATGTTTATCAAAACAGCTCTTGAATCTTGCCTTTTCGCAGATTAGCGCATGGGTAGCTAGAAGTAAGGTCCCAAAAAAGTGCTCTAGCTCTACCAGGAATTCCATCCATGCCTCCTTTCCATCCCATCTTTTGTGCACTGCCACTCTCAAGCTTGGAATGAAAAACTCCGCAAGTAGGATCGCTTTGGTCTTGTAGGTAAGCTTGAATGGTCTTTGCCCTATGGGCATCTTATAGGCTATTCTATAGGCCCATAGTGTTGCCATGAGCTTACTGTCCCAATCGATGTGTGAGGCTGAGACTACCTTAGTCAGTATGTTTACTAGGATTTTTTTGGTGGATTCTGCGTGACCATTAGCTTGAGGGTAGTATGGTGATGATTTTCTATGAATGATAAAGAATGTAGACAGTAAATGGGCAATCACTTCATTAATAAAGTGTGTGCCTTGATCAATAACTAGCTCAATTGGACAACTGAATTGCGATATCACTTGCTCCCAAAGGAACTTAGCCATGGTGGTCCTATTGTCATTCTTCCTTGTGGCCCAAGCTTCGGCCCATTTTGTGAGATAATCTATTGCTACAATGATGTACCTTGCTTGTGACTATTGTGAAGATTTCTCACACTATTACCGGGGTCAAATCCATCTTGCCCTTTACCAATTTGTACTTTGGTCCTTTGACATTCATCATAGTACTTCGTGAACTTAGCAGCATTGTGGAATAGGGTGGACCACCACATCTGAGATTATAGCACCTTGTGTATTGTAGTGTCTTTATTGAAGTGTCATCTAGCAATTTGACCATGTGCTTTAGCAAGCACCTCATTCATTTTGTGCTCACACATGCATCTTGGTAGTAACCTGTCCTGTCCTAGTCTATAGAGCTGGCCGGTAATTAATTGATAGGGCTGAATCTTAAGGATAAGGTGCTTTAGCCTAGTCTTCTCTATAGGTCTCTCAGACAATCCATGCTCTAGGATTTGGACTATATCATATGCTCAATACAACATTAGATTGGCCCTAAAAAGGTCTCTCCCATTGGACATGCTAAATAGGTGCGCATTGGGCAAGTCATCTATGATGCCTTATCCAACGGCTTATCCTATGGGTATGTTGGACATATGGTCTGCCATGTAATGTTTCTTACCCTTGTGTACAATCATAGAGAAGTCGAATTCTAGAAGAAGGAGTAACCACCTAGCTATGTGCCCTATAGCGTAAGGTTTGTTTACTAGATAAAGCAAGGCTTGATGGTTAACAAAGAAGAAAAAGGACGTAGCCAAAAGGTAATGATGAAACTTCTTTACAATGAATACCATGGTGAGGCCTCCCCTCTCAATCATGGAGTAATTCATCTTTGTATTCATGAGTTTATCTAGGTGCTCCCTCCAACTGAAGTGAATGCAAAAATTGCTAACAAACACCTCCAATTCTTGCCTAAGCATGTCTTTGAAGATGGTACACATGAGACACTAAAAGGTAACTGGTGCATTTGCCAGCTCGAATGGCACGACTATATATGCAAACATGCCCCATTCCATTGCAAATGCTATTTTATGCCTATTATCAAGGTGCACATGCACTTGGTTATAACTTGAGAAGTTGTCTAGGAAACTATAGGCCTCTTTTCCCCTGATACTCTCTCGAGCATGTGCTCAGTGTAGGGTAGTGGATAGTTATCTCGCTTTGTCACACCATTGACTTTTTTATAGTTTATGCACACTCAAATTTTTCCGTTCTTCTTCAAGACAATCACCATGGGTGATATGTAGACTTGTGCTCGATTTCATATCTGAATATGGCCTTTAATAGCTCATCTATCTCTTCCTTGATAGCATGTGCGTGATTTGGATTAATCGTATGGCTGCTGCTTAATGGATATTGCATCAAGAGTCATTGGGATGTTATGGGTTACCACCCTCGGATCAACTCCTTTGAGTTCATCTAAGGACCAAGCGAATACATCTATGTACTCTTGTAGGAGAGCAATGAGATTAGCCTCCTCTTGCTCAGTTAGGTCATCAACTATAAACACAGGTTGAGGATTTTCCCCTTCCTGTGCCAAGTTGGCTTCCTTGACCTTAGCATGCCCTTTGATAGGTTCATTTGCTTGTCCATGCCTCTTAGCTCCTAACAAGATTACTACCATGTTGCTCTTTTTGAGCTTCGTGAACGAAGACTCATAGTGACATAGACAAGAAGACAAACTATTGCTCAAGTGAATTAGATTCCAAGATGTAGGCTTAGACTCATAAACACAATCTTGAGCTGACCATGACAGAGACATAGAATGAAGTACAAAGTACAAATATCTTTGCATTGAAAAGTGAACCAAGTACATGTCTTTATAGATCGGCCTTAAAGTCTTTGAAAAGAGCTCACAAGCAAGAAGATTCTTTGAAGAGGAAGAAGCAAGCAAGGATGTCGAAGCTGACAACAATGAGACAGAGAACAATGAGGGTGATGCCTCTGTGGACAAGGAAGGTGGAAATAATGATGATGAGGGCAACATTGATGACAATGTCAATAGGCCCTGCAATGACAACATAGAATGGCCAGCGGCTAGTGGAGATGCAAACAAGGGGCACTCAATGGGTGGTAAGGGCCCCATGAGATGCCCCAAGCTACAAAAAAAAGCAAGTCAAATAACTTCCACTTCCACCTCCTGTACCCCTCCTCCCCACTCTAGAATCACTCAAGAAATCCCCACCTGAGCCACAACCCCAAGCCCAACAAGCACAAGGATGGAAACCATGGCAAGGCCCAAGGAGAGGAGTCCTAGGGTAAAGGCCAAAGTGGAGGAAGAACTATCACCTAATGGCTCTTAGGAAGATCCGCAAGTACAAAAAGAGCACAGACTTACTGATCAAGAAAGTTCCCTTTCTATGCTTAGTGAAGAAAATCCTTCACTCTTATGGATATCAAATTTGCATGCAAGGGATTGCAGTGGAGACTATCCATAAAGTTATAGAAACATACCTTGTCACCCTTTTTGAGGATGCATATCTTTGTGCAATTCATGCCAAGTGGGTGACTATCATGTAGAGAGACATGTAATTAGCTAGATAGATAAGAGGGGAGAGAGATTAGAGTTGCCAAGGGGCTACAATTTCTGTAACACACTGTAATGCCATGTACTTTGTGAACTTTGATATGTAGTGAAAAACCTTTACTTTTTATTGTGCCTCAAATGTCTCATTGTATTTGTGCATGGCGGTGTTATGATTAAATTTGCAACATCAATTGAGAGCTCAAAGATTAAGTAGAACGAGAAATCGATTATCGAGCCAACAGTCTAGTTAACCTTTTTGCTTTGCCAAATGATAAGTTGGCATGTGTCATACAAGCAATGAAATACATGGAAAATTTTAAAAATTTATCAATAAAAAATTTGTGGTTCAACAAGACAACTAGCTTAGTTTTGACCCAAAATGATCGAATGACATCAAAAATTTGATTTAAAATGTATAGGAAGCCCATTTACCTGCCATAGCATCCAAGGCTTTTTAGACAACTCAAATCAAATTTCCAATGTCATTTTTGATCATTTTGGACCAAAACAAAGTTGATTGGCTTATCGAGCCACAAATTTTTAATCAATACATTTTTATTATATTTTTACGAATCTATTGTACTTTGAAAAGATGCACACCAGTATCACATACCATTGGTTCTCATAAAATCCTTCAATCTTATCACACTTCAATGCTAAAAAATAGATAATATGCTTGAGAGATAGATTTCAATAAAAATATATTTGTATTATAGTGCAAAGTACAAAGGGATTTTCCTTTATAGGACTATGCTTAGAATCCTAGAGCTTAGTACAAGTTTCAAACCATCTTCAAGCACTTGATTTTCTCATGGGCGTGCTTAGTCTCTTCTTGGCTTCTAGTAGCAACCCTACCTTGACACTCTCCTGCATGGTGGCCTAGCTAGCTCCTATGGCTTTGCTAATCCCCATGGCCTGCAATATCTTTCCGTGTAGGTGTCTACCAAATACATGCTTCACCAACTCCTTCTTAATGAGAATGATCTTGTGCGCATTTGAGGTGATGATGGTTGCACACAAAGCACTTTTGATAGGGCCTTCAAGAAAGAGAGTTGAGCCCATCTGTCTAGGGTGAAGATGGCATGGACAATGGCTATTTAGCAATGGGAATCCTATCAATGTAGTGCCCTATGGAAGCATCCTTCTTGAATGCTCCTTGGCCCTTCTAGTAACCTACATTGACATGAAATTAGCTCAAAATAGTATATGTAGTAAAATAAAGTGTCTAGATAGATGTTGAGTATGACCTACATTGACATGAAATTAGCTCAAAATAGTATATGTAGTAAAATAAAGTGTCTAGATAGATTAATGATACACTTACTTCCTGCTCGGCATTGGCAGCAACCTCTAAGGGTTTGGTCAAGTCCACACATGATTTGGACTCGTTGATCGGGGGGCTTGCTGCTCTTCTAAGGGCACCTATCCTACACTAAGCTAGCATCTATTGCCTCAAACTCTTGGGTGCCAAGGCATGCTCTGTTAAGTCCATGGCATCTCCAAGAGCTATGATTGCACTATCTGTGTTTTCTAGTTTTGAGTTGTTGTACTCCATAGGTAGATCATTAGACACAAAGGGGGAAGTCATTGGTGATTTCTAGCATCGATAACACCTCATATTGCCTCACTCCGAAAAATTTCTCCACATTATGGAGAAACATGAATTGTTTATCGTAAATGAAGACTTTTCTCATGCTATCTATGTGACAGTCTGCATAGATGGTAGAGGGAGTAGCCTCCTGCTCACTTGAGCTACCTCATAAGGTGTTATCCATAGCAGTTATAACTCTATCGACCATATGATCTAAAGATTTTGCCTCTTCTGTAGCCTTTGCTTCCTCTCTAGCATTGTCTATTGGTGAAGGCTTTAGATTAGGGACATCCTTCAATAAGCCTCCCACATGCTCTTTGGCATCCATTATGACTACATGTGGGTCCTCACCTTCATTGAGTAACAAAATGAAAGTAGCAGTCCATGAGAGGTAGTTAGTTCCATGTAGATCAAAGTTGTATTGCCTAGCTTGCTGAGGTCGTTTTCATAGGCCATAGACCTAGAGTTGTTGCATACTTAATGCTACCCAAGGTATGGCCTAAGCATGACCCATCCTAGACTATCCCATGATTGATAAAATTCTAACAAAAGAGGAGCTACATGTTGCTAGTGAACGGTGCTACTTGATGTTGCATAATACTTATCCTTCCTATAGTAGAGTTTCCATGACTCCTCGATGCTTGTGTTGCACTAGAGTTTAATCACGAGTTCTAAATTAGCTTTTAATATCTTCGAATGACATTGGGTTATTAATTGTGAATGTGTACATAAATCAAACATATTTTCAATAATTGTGCACACATCAAACTAAATAGTTAAAGAAAAAAAACTACATACCCTACAAGCAATGGTTGTCAAGCAACAATAACCAAAATCAAGATCAACACAAATGACTCAAATAAGTTGTACTTATTTTAAACTCTAATTAATGGAGTTTGAAGCACATCAACAACACATACTCTCATATTTTTATCATGAATGTGAGGCAGTATAGGTGATTATACTAGCAGATCAAATCTTCAAAGCCACCAAGGACTCTAGTTCCCTTGAAGAATTACTAAAAACACCACTGAGCAATGAAGGCCAACACAAAACACCTGACTAGAGGAGACTTTAAATATCAGATATACAAAGATCTCGCTCTATATACAAGTCTACCTCCATCAACATCCTCTCAACTATTCTTTCGTTCCACAAATAAGGCACAATACAATAAGAATACAAGCTTCAATCACAATGGTGAAAGTTCTATTGTCAACGAAGCCTCAATCTCCACGATACCCTCCCTCAAGTCCCATGTACTACTCTATCATTACTTTTGACATCAACTAGATTATCCATCCTTAAGAGTCTCCTTAAATCTCTTGATCTTTCCATCACATTCTTCTCACTAAGGCTAGAAAGTCATTCTATGTTGCATTTTGTTTCAAAAGAAAGAAAAGAAGAAAAGAAAAAGGAAAATACACATGAACAAACATGGCACCCCACCTAGGGGTCTTTAAGTTAGGTATATCGAGTGGCCTCGGTTAGATGGCTCCATCCCTAAACCTCTAGTCTCTCTTTCCATTCCCCCATGTAAACTCAAGGCACATCAAGGGTAGGACACACCTAGGGAGTCTCAGCTTGCTAAATTACTCACAAAAGTTTTTCCAATCTTTTCCAATCTCTCATTGTTGTGACAAAAATATAAGGAGCATAACAATCAACAAGCTAATAGGGCATCATTCAATATTGTAGTTCTACTCAATAGTGTGGTCACTATTCAAAAGGAACCTTTGTCATCACACTCATCATTGTGAACCTCATAGATCTCATAGCATTTCAAGGTTCTTCTCATGATACACCATGGATTCCTTTATCCCTCCACTACGACAATACTTTTCATCAGCTACTCATCATATGTGGTATTCTAATTTATCACAACAATTGACAAAAATGGAAGCCATTATGCTATATTCTAGCTATGTAATAGCCTATGTAAGCATGTACCTCACACAGTACATGCACCATATCTATACACGGATTGGGTGCTCAAGTGTGGGACAACACTTTGGCTTTTGTCTCAAGTTGTGGACCCATCCTCCAATACATCGATATGTCTTGTGCACATAAAACAAACTAGCACTCCCCTAGGGAGAGAGCATGAGAGGTTTTCCCTTATCGATATAAGTGAATTTGGTAGGTTGTAACTTCTACCTTGAGCCAATATCCTTTGTGGTTCCCACTTTCAACTAATCCACTTGACCCTAAATGACCTCCACCTAGAAGATCCTTTATGGTGCCCAATTTGAACCAGTCCACCATCTAATCCCCATTACCACTTCTTTCTTGATGTCTAATGTGCAAAACAACTCTAATTCCCATAGTGAGCTCCCAACAACCTCAACATACAAATTGAGCTTTAACAACAACCACTACTCTCCTCACAAAGATCCCAAAACTCTCCCTAAAATTCCTTGTATTTGATGTAAGTTGAAGCATCCTACCTCCAATGAAGAGTGCCATGGGACTTGCACTTAGCTAGAAGGGGGGTAATATTAATCATAAAATGGAAAGGAGGTAGAATGATAGACTAAATCAACAAAGGGTGACAAAGGCAAAAAAAACAAAGAGAAGTGCAAGAGAAATATGCAAAGCACATAATAATTTTCTGTCACAATGACTACATTATTTTGAGAGTTGAGCATAGCACCTATGCAAGTTGTAATATTTTCTACCAGAAAAAAAAGAACTATGACTCATGGCAAGGTGCAAGTAGTAGGTTTCATTCACTTTCATAATGATTTGTGTAATCTAATTGCGTATGCATGAATTGGGAAAGATTGGCCAAGAGCCAAATAGGAGAGATGGGAGTTCAACTTGATTAGAAGCTCAAACTCAAAACTCCATGTATAAAAATCAAAAAGTGAACAAATAAGCTCATTCTTATAGTGTGAAAACTTAAGAGCATGTTTCTTCTTCTTGCTTCTAACCATCTTGAGAGTTAGGAAGAGTGATGTGTGAGAGTGAGGGAGAGAGTGTGAAATTTGAGAGGGGAAGCTTCTTCCTTGCACATGATCTTATTTCCTTTCCCTTCTTGGGTGAGAGGTAGATCAGAGGAGAGGTTGGGTTATCTCTCTTCTTATTTGAATTTCCTTTTGTGGATCAAGTGCTTGTAGAGTAGATTGAGAACTACAGAGTAAAGGAGGTAGATCAAGTACCATTGTATGGATCATAGAGGGGCATTAAGGAGAAGGGGTGAGTTCATTACACCCTTATTGATTTGTTTTTTCTTGATTTTGTGTGGTTTGGGAGAATGTATAGATCAATAAGTGAGAGATATATCAACTATGTGAAGGAGTGAGTTTACTACACCCTCATTAATTCATTTGTATTTTCTTTCATATGTGGCTTGGGAAAAGAATGGATAGATCAATTAGTGTGAGAGATGTGTCGGCCATGTAAGGGGTAGCCTTTTTCGAATTGGATGAGGCGCTTGAACTAATAAGTATTTCATCAAGTCTAGTAGTCTAGCTTATGAATGCTCTGATAATGGGTAGATATGGATAGAGGAGGGTAGGCATGGAGAGGAAAAGTTACACAATGGCACAATGGTACATGAGGAGGGTATCCTTTTCAAGCATGACCCTTGTGGTTGTGTAGATGGGTGACTCTAGTAGTGAGTGATATTGTAATATACAAGTCAATATTTATGTGTTTCAAGAGTTCTTTCCAGCACTCTTTTTCATATCGGGATGCTCTTGGAATTTCCCTTGGCTATTTCATTTGTGACTAATAATGGCTTAGTAATGTCAAGAAGAGGACATGAGAGAGAGAGAAGAAGAGGAGAGAGAGAGTGTGTGTAGAAGAGAGAAATACTGCAAGAAGAGAGAGAAATAGAGTGACAAGGAGAGAGAAAGACTAGAAAAGGAGAGAGAAAGACAGAAAGAGAGAGGAAGAAGACATGAAAGCTTGGAGAGAGAGGTGAGGATAAAAGGAGACTTGTATTATAATATGATGGTCCAAAAATCAAGTCCCTAACACCTTATATACCAACCAGAGTAGCTAGTATTTCCACATTATTAAATCCCCCTCTCTCCCCACCCGAAGGTTTTTGCCCTCAAAAACAATTTGGGCACTTATGATAATTGGGCAGGAGCAGATCAGAGTACTACTCTATTGCATTATTACAGGGGTATACTAATGAATGAAGAGGTATTATTGCATATGATGGGTCATTGGGGCATGTACAATACATGGGCCTTATTGGGAAATTATAAAAATGAATTTTTGACCCAAATATCTTGAATAAATGCAAGCTGCAGACAGTGGACAACAAGCTGTTTACTACAGGGCCCTGCCGTAGTAAATATGTCATAAATTTTTGTAGGAGACTCCAATCGAGGCATGCTACACATCAAAATGGAGCTCTTGGTAAGTGCTTTTAGTCAATGTAGGTTGGGTTTGGCTGTTCAAAGTTCAGAGTAAAATCTAGTGTAAAACAGTGAGCTATCTGCAATCTTCCCTACACTAAAATATGGCCATAGATAACCAATCTTTAGCCAAAAGAGTCTACCAAAAAAAGATGCATGTTGGTCTAAATGAGATCCAAGGAATCCATTATCCTCCTGGATCAAAAGGTATTCCGTCATAATGATTGTCCAAGAGAAGAGGTGATTTCACAAAATACATATTTAAATTAATGGACATTTATGAGTTTAGAGTGTACTCGTATTAAATTAAGGTTAGGATAGAGTTTCAACCTATTTATTTATTTTGTAGCTGAAGACTGCTAGGTATTCACTTTTGTCAGTTTAATTTTATTATTTTCTAACAATTGTGAATGCTTCAGTTGATGTATAGAGCAGGCGACGGTGGCGTTGGGAAGCACTGGACGATAGCTTGTATTCAAATTACCTAGAAGAAATTATCATTTTTGATGGGCGCACGTCTTATCATTAAAGGCCCATCAATCACATACTCCAATCCACATTGATCAAATGGATATAATTAAATATCCCCATAATCAAGTCCATAATCACATCCATAATCTCTCGGATCATAAGGAAGCACAATGCCATCTTCATATTCATGTATGCCCACATCATGTATTATATCATCATCGGAGTCATCATAACCATGATCAAGTTACTCATTATCAAATGCGTGTAATGGCTATTGTAAACCTTAATTAAGTGTAAACTGATGCTTAAGAATATCATCATGAGATTTCTCCAAGAGTCTAAAACCTTCAGTATAACCATCTACATCTGTGAGTGCCTCATGCGATTCATAAGCTAAGATGTCATCATGAAGGGAGATTAAGCTCAACCGCCAAGACCCACGGACCACTTATTGCTTCAAGCATTCAAAGCCGAGCACTAATGGCTACCTCTCACATAGCCGATGTGCTATCTATCTCTACGAGTGTAGTGAGCTTACCTCCATGCCAATCGAGTTACCTCCTCTCTCGCGCACTCCAGTAGCTCCATGATCCAAGTGCAAGATTCAAGCAAGCTCCATCCTCAAGCTCCACACTCCAAGCTCTATTGCCATGAGTAAGATAAGAGAAGAGAAGAGAAGAGAAGAAGAGAGGAGAAGATGTAGAGCTTCTCCTCCCTGGTCCCTCACCCTCACACACTCACTCCCTTACACTCTCGCACTCCCTCTCTCAAGCACAAGCTCAAGCTAGCAAGAATAAGAAGAAGAAGGAGAAGAGTAGAGCCACTTTTGGCTAGCTTCTCGTTCACTTTTCAACTTTATATACAAAACCCTAAATCCCTTTTGGGCAGTCATCCCCTTATCCCCTTTTTTACATGGCCGGTGCCATGGCCTAGGCCCTTTTTCCAATTGTCCTCCTATCTTCCTAGCTTCCTTCCTACCGCCCATCTATCTTTACAAATTGCACAGATGAGAGCCCAACACTCTTAAAATCATGGTGCGCCTTGTGCTTTTTTACAAAAGTATAGACTTGCACTTTTTCTCGTGCACCTTTTTCCTTAATTTAGGACCTTTTTGCACTTCTTGTGTTTCCACATTCTTCTTGGCGCGCCTTTACCTTCCATTTTGATTTTGCCTTGGCCTTGTCTTCTACTTTAGATTTTTTGAATTTTCCACCTTTGTTCGTATGAGGATTAACATTAGCCCCCTCCTAGATGAGTGCCAGTCCCATGGCACTCCCCATCGTAGGTAGCCATACGTGGGTGCAAGGGACATCTGTGGTTTGCCGTGGAGGAGTTATGGTGGTGGTGCGGATGAAGGTCGTTGGAGGCACGTTGTTGGTGATAGGGCTAGGAGTTGCACTCATGGGTTGGCACAGGTGTTGATGTTCTAGGGATTCTGTGGTCGACGATTCTTGGTGGGCTTGTATGATGATACATGATAAGAATTTGGAGTTGAGTGTCCATGAAGAGCAAACGACACTTTCGTTGGAGTCTTCAATACCTACAATTGAAAACCTCTCATATGTGGTTTCTCCTTGGGGGTAGTACTAGTCTTCTTATCATGCATAAGACGTAGTTTGATTAGTTTGGGAGACAGGTCAAACTCTAAGCAAGCTGAGAGTATTGTCGTGCACTTGAGGACCCAAACTGTGTATATATTTTGGTGCAGATATGATGTGAGTGCTCGTGCATACTTAGATATTACGTAGTTAAAAGACCGGGGGTCTGGTTCCTCGTAACAATGTGTGGATGAAGCAAAGTCGTCCATGTTGAGAAGAAGTACACAGGAAGGTGTATGAGACATCCTTTGTGTTGTCACATCACGATGTAGCATAATTGAACACATTGACACCAAACTTTCAGTAGCTATTAGGTTTGCTCGATGAGTACGGTATACTTTTCATGGTCCTTCGAGCAAACCTAATAGCTGGTAGCTATTAGGTTTGCTCGACGAGTACGGTGTACTTTTCATGGCCATTCGTGTGATGCTTACCACAATTGATTGCAATGATACTAAGGCGGAGTGCAAAAAGGAATAGTGCAAATGGGTCAGGGTAACAGGTCTAACCATAGGCGAGACAAGCTCCCTAGGTATGTCCTACCCTTGATGTGCCTTGAACAATTGTGGGGGATGTGTAGAGGGCTAGGGGACTAGGGACGGGAGCCAGTCAACCAAGGTCACTAGGCGTACCTGAGTTGAGGGGACCCCTAAGTGTCGGGCTGTGATTGTGAGTGTTTTTTTTGGGTTCTTTTTCTTTTTCCTTTTCTTTCCCACTTTTCCTTAAAAAAACAAAAATAAAGGAATAACATGAGTACAACCATTGCAATATGTTGAGGCTATCAGCCTTCCAATTGGATCGAGAAACGTCGAGATTCAAAGGCTGCGAAACTGGATATTAGAGCGATGATTGTGTCCCAGTCTCGTTGCTAGAGGAATAGTTGTTGAGATGGGGAGATACACTGGAGATCTTGCAAAACCTCTTTATAACGTGCGATGTTGATACAATTGAGGTAACAACTGCTGTGAGTGCCAGTGTAGAGTTTGACCCAGAAAGAGAAAGTGGACTGATCATGCTTTGGGCCATGCGATGTGGGCGATCGACAAGGGTGATTTTTGCTTTCGGGGTGGTGTGGCTTCGTCATGGCTCTTTGTGAGGTTGGTGGTCTTGCGGTGACTTGGGCATTAAACACTTTCGTACAAAGACCTGTGTCGTCCTGCATCCACTTGACACTTCGTGAGAGTATATGCAAGTCACATGCATCAATTATAATGAACAGAGGCAACACAAAAAGATATTACTTTATCAAAATCCTATGGTGCTGATTGCAATGCATATCATTGGCGCTTGTTAAAGATATGCCATGGATTAGTAGTAAGGGAGGTTTGTACAGTTGGGAGGCCTGCCCCTTTAACCACTTAAGGACAAAAAGTTATGACAAGATGGCATTTAGCAAGTTGCTTATACAACATAGGGCCTATTCTATTTGTATGAGGTGGGGTGAATTTGGGTGACCAGATGACTGGGGCTGTGTCAGTGGTGGGCTCTTGTCAGGCTGGGTGGGGAAGATATCGGCTAGGACTTGAATGGTATAGTCCCTGGCCGCAGCTATTTCAAGAATGCTTCAAAAAAACTCATCAAATTTCCACTTATCTCTAGCTGCCTTCTCTTCTTTTGAGCACCTGGTGCCTGAGCGTTTGGTGGGGGACCTGCACGGTCGGTGTTGCCACACCCCAAGTGCTCCCTTGAGCCTTCGTCCTCTTGGCTTGGAGAGTTTTAGGCTTGTCTCCTGGGAAGTGCCTCTTGGGGCCTATTTTTGGTGTGTACCTCTTAAGGGTAGGCACATATCGCTCTGGTGGAGACTCTTGTGCCATATGCTCCCTTCTACGGACGAGAGCTTCCTTGCATGCCGATTGCATTGTGTGCTCCATGACAGCTACTGTGGGGAAATCTGCAAAATGTGAATCAAGGTTAGGCTTTGAGGCAGGATAGAATTATTTACATGAAAGGCATTAACAGTGGATTATCAAGCACATATGAGGAGGAGTACGGTGAGGTGAGGCATGTAGTGTTTGTTGTAGAGGGACGACCCCTGTGATGATATTTTTTCTGATTTGACTACGGAGCGTATTCTAGCCATTAGCAGATCTTGGCTTATGCTAGGTTGCGTGGGCTGGTTGTGATGGAGTGGAGCAGGGCTCGTCCTCGAAAAGATAGACCAAAAAGGGAAAAGGTGTATAGAAGGGGACGATGCCCGATCTATGTCCTCAGAGGTGTTGGTCAAGGATTCCTATGGCGGTAATGAGGGTTGCATGCCCTCCACCTGGAGGCGCGAATGGTCATGCAACTTCTAGACATGTGGTGAGAGGAGGACCTTAGGAACTCAGCTTGTCAAACCAAACTCTTCTCCCTATGCTTGACTATCATTGCTTATGTGTGTTGATATTATTTATACAGGGTCACAAAACTCATTGTTTATTTATGCACCCATTTACGAATCTGTGTCACTTTGTGAGGATAAAAACCAATTGTAGAACTCAGGATTGTACTGAAGTGTAGCACACGCATCTAGTACTTGTGGCAACTTACTCAATAACAATAGATATTTTGCAACATTGAGTAGCATGGTACCTTGTCCGAGTCTACTGGCAATATGTAACTCCTCTTCAGTGAGAACTTTATCAGCTAGAGAGTTCTCTTGGCTAGTTTCAGCTAAATCCATACCCCAAATGGCAGTCAGTACTCGAAACGAAGTCGGCGCCACATAGGTTGGGTCTCTTTGAGATCGCCATTTGGCCAATCGCTCCTCTGAGACTCCTAGTTTGGCCATTGTAATACGTTTTCAAACCAACACTTTTCAAATTAACTTTGACCCTTTGATTGTCATTTTAGTTGCTCTATCTCTAAGAGATTTGGTTGGCAAAGCACATCATTGAATGTCAGAGTTAAGCGTAGTTTGTTGGCTTCCTCATCAGAAATGAGTCACATGCTTTCATGCAGGAGCTTGCCATAGTGCTCATCAAGGTGTTCTTGCTCTTCCCAGGATAGGGGAAATGGCAAGTATTCTTTGAGCTGCTCCCTAGGGAATGTGCCCATGTCTGCAAGGATGTAGACATGTGCAAACACTTTGAGCTTAGCATCCAACTCAGTTAAGCATTCTTCGACACTTCTATGTTCGATGAAGGCTTGCTCAATTGCTATATTATGCAAGGTTTTAGGAGTTTCCCTAGGCTTTAGCATAGCTTGGGGCTCAGGCCTAGATGAGCAAGATTGGTCAATGCTAGGATTGCTTATGCTCTCGGGGTTTCCATGTTTCTCATGAGGCCTTGCTGCTATTGTGTCATGCTTCTCTTTGGATGTGACTGGTATAGTCTTGTCACCCTGTTGTGATAGTATTGTATCCACTCTTGATTGGTCAATGCGAGTTCTGTTGTCGGTGGATTGAGTGTTGCAAGCAACCGCTAACGATGATGTTTTCTTTGACTTATTAGAACACACAGATGTGTTTGAGATTTCACTGCTGTTAGGGGAGACGGAATTGGGTTCCTTAGTGGGTGGACTTAATGCTTTATTTCCAAGTTCTTCTGTGCTCTTGGTCTTGATTGTCTTGGTGTCTACCACCACTTGCAACTACCGTTGTTTCTGTTGTTTTGTCCTCTTTTTCTTGGGCAATTGCGGTGTCTCCTTTAAGGACTCAGGGCCCTGAACTAGGTCAATCGTTGATGTGTTTGGTTGGGCCTCAACATTCTCTTTCTCTAGTGTGTCCTTATGGGACATGGCTACGGCCTGCTGTATAGCCTTGCTAGGTTGTGAGGGTACAACCGCCTCTCTTTTTGGAGAGTCTAGCTCTTCAACTAATTTTCATTTGTTTAGCTCCTCCTTCGATTCTTGATTGGAACCGGTAGCTGCTAGTTCAGTGGACTAGCTATTGTTGGTGGATTGTGGTGTCAAGTCCTTAAGTAGATCAGAAGTGGCCATGTCTTTTGTTGCCCTTTGCGCATTCACTTGTGCAGATTGAGCATTAGTTGAGCTAGTCACGATGGATTGCACAAGCCTATTCTTAGGCTGAGAGCTAAGGGTGGTGTCATTTCTCACCTCTTGGACATTTGGAAGCTTAGATGGATATAGGGATTGAGATTGAGCAACTGCACTTGAAGACTGCTGTTGTGCTTCTTGTGTTCGTTTAGGGAAGGAGGTGTAGGAGACTTGGGACTCCTAAGTGGCTTTGACACTGGTTGGGGGATTTGCTCGTGGCTATTAGATGATTCTACCATTTGCTTTGTTGACCATTTAACCTTTCCATGAGCAATGTTCTGCCTATGTTGCCTATTATCCTCTTGGGAAATCAAAGGCTCCTTCGCCACTAGTGGCTTTTTCTTACCCTCAATGATTACATCTAATATCTGCTTGTCAAGTATGCTAGGTTGAGGATCTACCCTTCGCATAGTCCCATTTGGTTTCTTGATTTCGATGGTGAGGGACTCGGTCACTCCAATGTTTTTGACTCGAGACTTGGTTTTTTGTTTAGATTTCCTCCTACGCTTCTTTGCTCTTGATACGATCTGGCCTTCAGCTGATAGAGGTGGTTTAGCAGGGGGTTTTGGTACCCAAATCCATCAGTTACCTGCGTAATACCCTTGAGCACGTAGCGACGCTTTGGATATCCATTGTGGTGTTGTGCTAGCTCTCTATCAGTGCCTTCGTCTATAAGGCTTGGGATTTTTTTATTGTCTTCTACAATATCTGTAAGTCCAAAGCTTGTCCTTGGCATTGTCCCTTGACCTTCTTGTTTCAGGCCTGGCCTTACCTGTGCTTCTATCAACTCTTTTAACAAGTCCTTGCTTTCCGCTTTGCTCTTCTATCAACTCTTTAAACAAGTCCAAAGCTTCTCTCTGTTCAACCTGTGCTTCTATCAACTCTTTTAACAAGTCCTTGCTCTCATCACTAGACTTGCCTAGTATGTCAGAACATTCATTGTCCTTCCCTCGAGGTTTAACGAGGTCACCCTTGCTAAAGGTTGTGATTATCCTCACACTTGGTAGTATCAAGCGTATCCTCTGTGCTACATAATCGGCCTCACACTTGGTTGCCATTTTGAAGGGTCTTCCTAGGAGGGTTTCCTTTTCGCAATTAGCACTATTTGGAGGAACATGGAATAGGATGGGCAAGCTTTTCGTTTAAATAGTTACAAAGATTTTGCACTTCCCCATAAGTGCTTGAGAGTGTCCCCCATAAGGACTAAGAGTTGCATTAGTCGGTGTGAGCTCTGATTGGCCTAGTAGAGTCCATGCTTCATAGGTTAAGATATTAAAATCAGCTCCTTCATCAATGAGAGCATTGACATGGTGCTCCCTTTTTGTAGTGAGTTTGACCCCAAGGTAAGCAGGTGGTACTATGTCTTCGTCTTCCGGGTCTTGGCTTTTAAATTCAAGCCTTCTAATACATGCCCTTGAGTTTTCCACTGCACGACTGGATGTGGATTGTCCACTGAATGAAGTCTTGGGTCATCTGTGCACTGCCACTCAAGGTGCACCTATCGTCAGGATTGTCATATCTAGTCATCCTTGTAGTTGTACCTTGATGTTATTGCTTTCCGCTTTGACTAGATGTAGTCCGTATGCAATGCATACGTGTTTTTGCAGTGTGGCCTTTTTTCCCTTGTTGGCTAGATTAGCCCATTGAGGTTCTAGGGTCTTTGTTTGTCTTTGTTTGGGTAAGGACTTTTGGTTGCTCTTTTGCAAGTGCGAATCCCTGCTTGTGAAGGGCCATTACTACACTAGGATCTAATTTGGAGGTCTTGTCACAGCGCGTGTTTTCTCTCCAACTTACTTGGGGGAGGTGCCGAGGGGGCAAAGCCCTCCTTTGCAAGGGTCTGAGGGGGGCAGCCCCCCCGGCCCGCAGGGCCGTTACGGTAAACACCATGAGCGATTTGAAGGACTGTTCGCATCCAAGTTTTGAACTACTTGCTCTAGATTTCAGTCTAGTGATAGATCGATGATGTGCTTTTGGCTCTATATGGCCTCTATGTCGGGTTCGGGGTCTATGGGTCAAATATCTGAAAAAATCTGAATTCGGCCTAGTAGGTCCGATTACTAGAATCGGACCATCCTGGTCCGATTGTTCAAGTTGGACTATCCGATCACACCGGGTGGTCCGATCCTAGTCTTGGTCTGCTGAGTGGAGTTTGTACGATTGTTTGACGTTGGTCCGATCGGACATGTGGGTTTGAGTCTAAAAATGGGGTCCTACTGCCACATGGTAGGGTTCAAGTGGAAGAGTTAGACAGTCCGATCGCGTAGTTGGTCCGATCAGATCGGGTGGTTCGACTAGACGAGTGGTCTGATTGGTGGTGTCAGACGGTCCAAGAGTCCGATTTTGGGACTCGGACACCTACAGCCTAGTCCATCTACGTTTGCCGCAGCGCAATCGCGAGGGCGTGAATGTGAATGCCATGCTTATAGGTTCTGGTACAAGCTCCAACTTTCCAGATCAAACAAGTACAATACAAAGAAGGTCAAGGAATACCTGAAATGGCTGGGCGACAGCAAAATAACTGGATCGAATCCCTTCTGTACTTGCACTCACAGTCTCTCTCTCAAGCTCTCTCTCTCAATGTTTGACTGCAAAATGAGGCTTCCCCTGACATTTTGAGCCTCTTATTGCGTGACTCAAGTCTCCTTCAACCTTATGGTTGCCCCTCTTACACCCCTCTACTCAAGATTTAGATTTTATGCCCATTTCTCCCTGTTTTTAGCTTGTTTTCAACAGCAGAAACCCTTATGTTTTCCCTATTTCCTTGGTCCTAATCCTATCCTAATGCAACAAAAATAAAAAAGAAAACACCTACACTACTCCAACCTGCTTTTCCAAATCCAAAAAACCAAAAACCTACTTGCTAAGGAGATTGAATACCTCTTCAAACTCCCTCTCTTCCTACGTATCTACCTCAAGCACCGGTTCGGGGAAAACCCTACTTCAATGCTTGATTCAAAGCGCACAAGTGCTCAAGGCTTGAATCCGTTGGTCCCAGCAAACATAACCAAAATGAAGGGAGCTTCAAGCTCAACCGCCAAGACCCACGGACAGCTTATTGCTTCAAGCGTTCCAAGCGGAGTACTAATGGCTACCTTTCACATGGCCGACATGCTATCTATCTCTACAGGTGTAGTGAGCTTATCTCCATGCCGATTGAGTTACCTCCTCTCCTGTGCACTCCGGTAGCTCCACGATCCAAGTGCAAGCTTCAAGCAAGCTCCATCCTCAAGCTCCACGCTCCAAGATCCATTGTCGCGAGCAAGACAAGAGAAGCGAAGAGAAGAGAAGAAGAGAGGAGAAGATGGAGAGCTTCTCCTCCCCGGTTCCTCACCCTCACACCCTCACACCCTCACACTCTCACACTCCCGCTCTCAAGCACAAGCTCAAGATAGTAAGAAGAAGAAGAAGAAGGAGAAGAGTAGATCCACTTTTGGCCACACACAAGAATGAGCTTCTCATTCACTTTTCAACTTTATATACAAAACCCTAAATCCCTTTTGTGTGGTCATCCCCTTATCCCCCTTTTTTACATGGCCAGCCGTGGCCTAGGCCATTTTTTCCATTGCCCTCCTATCTTCCTAGCTTCATTCCTACCACTTATCTATCTTTACAAATTGCACGGGTGAGAACCCGATGCTCTTAAAATCATGGTGTGCCTTGCGCTTTTTTACAAAAGTATAGACTCACGCTTTTTCTCATGCACCTTTTTCCTTGATTTAGGACTTTTTTACACTTCTTGTGTTTCCAGATTCTTCTTGGCGCGCCTTCACCTTTCGTTTCACTTTTGCCTTGGCCTTGTTTTCTACTTCAGATTTTTCAAATTTTCCACCTTTGTTCGTTTGAGGGTTAACACATCAGCTTGTACATCTTGCTCTTCATCACTGTTCCCTTCTTGTACATCTTCTTGGTCTTCTTGCTCATCTTCATGTTGATCATATTGCTCATTATCCCAATCTTGTCGTTTAGCTTGCTCATTGCTCTCTTCTTCATCATCAGCACTTGGAAAAGAACTCATCATTACATTTGGGTAATCATGAGGTATGAACTAATTGGGATATAGAATACCATGGTAGTTATGAGCTTGTTGTTGATTAAAGCTAGAAGAGTACTGATAAGCATGACCATTATTGTCACGTCCATAAGAAATGGGTTGCTCAATTAAGAAAGGTTCACATGTATAATCATGACTATGTTGCTAAAAAGGTGGATGCTCCTATAAGCATGTTACCCATAACCTGCTGCCAATGTTCAATGGAATGATACTCTGCATTATGACATGGTACATCATATCTATAAGTATCAACATGCTGTCCAGATGTACTTGCACACTGCTCATGTTCATTTGCATGTTGTTGTTGTCCATATTCAGAAGATGCATGCAGATCATAGTGTATACCATCAACATATACATGTTTGTCATAAGCATAAGCATCAGGTGCATAATGCCCATGAGAATACTCATCATAACCATAATACTTATCACGATGTTGATAATACTTAGGGTGATGAGAATCCATACTTGATTCAAGTCTTGCTCTATTGTCTTTGTCCGCCTTCATAAGAGCAATATATCGATCAATTAAAGCTCCAAGTTTGTCAATATTAGCCTGTGTTTGAAGCCAACCCTGTTCACTAGAACTAGGGCTATTGATCTGAGTTGCCATTGTAATCAAGTTGCTTTCAAAATCTTCTTGTTTGATGAGCATCAACAAAGCTGCATAACTTCTCTATTTATGTTCTTGTCTTCCACAAGGTGAATTGCATCAATAAGCTATGTCAACTGCTAAGATCAGCATTGATGCCTCTAGTAGCAGCTTGTTCATCTCTGTCAAGTACCAAGATCAGTCTTTAGCAATCAAAGATCTGGCTCAGAAACTGTTGCAGCATGGTCAAAGCTCTGGGGTTACACAATTAGTCAACAATTCACATTGGAATCATTGAAGCCATTAGCATGTCCTTTCTCTAAACATGATAATATTATTAGTCTCACAGATCTAAAATGCAGGCAATAGTGTCTGAGTAGCTTGAGATCTTAGTCTCTGATGCAACTTAGATAGATATGGAAATATAGCTATCTCTGGAGGGGGGGTGCTGTAATTTCAGCAGGTATTTGTTGATAGCAACACAAAGGTTGTTGAGCCTATTCTTTTGGATAAAAATTCCCTTTGGCAACTTTGATGCCTCAGTGCATCTCTCCCTCTAGAGTGTTACAAACAGCCACCCAGCTCTGTGAGAAAGCACACCAGATCTTTCTTTCAACCTGCCTGCAATGCCAACATCAGAGTATATGTTTGCAATACCATCATCAGACAACATGTCTGTAATGTCATGCAATCACACTCAATATCTCCTAGAATTTTGATTCATGCAAACTCCACGACTTGTATTTAGCTAAAGCATGTCTTAATAGTGTTGATCCACTTTACATTTGACATTTACTAAAGCCTCGTGTCTGCTTGATCGACTGTTAACTTGCCACCATAGTTCCTCTTCACAAAGTACCTCCAACAAACTGAGAATCTGAATTTCACGCATTTCAAATAGTTGTGGCTCAAAAGAAAGTACATACAATAGAGCAAATGCTATCCCAGAACAATGAAGGAAGGTGTGTACTGTTCAAGTAGACCAATGCGTATCAATGCTGCAACTCCACACTAAGCATTGGTTGTTTCCAACAGACAACTACAAAGGCTTCATATCCATCACAAGCATACATTACTCCTCCATATGCTTCACAGACATTTGCAAACAACATTGATCTGTGAACAGGTCCCTGAATGCAGTTAGGGACACCATAAACTAACTATGAGCAGTCAATAAGAAATGTATTGGTCTATTGTGCATCATTTTCCCTACTGAAGGAGGTTACCAAAGGAAATTCTTCTCTAGAAATTGAAAATGGAAATTTGAGATTGGGTTGTCAATCCACAAGAAGATGACTTGTTTGAAGTGACCGTGCTCGTCAAGCACTACATTTGGACTTCATATATGATTTTCACAAACTAGACCTATTTCGACCTATTTCCGGCATCCATGATGTCTCTGGAGTCTGGGTTTGTTGAAGAGTTTGATACAGATAGTGATAGGAAACCATATCTTTCTTTCAAACGTGCCCAAAAGTTTGTCACTGCAGATGACACTGATGTTGAACTTGCCAGCCCTGATACTGACAAAGATCCTTCTGAAGATTTTGAACTTCACATATGATTTTCACAAACTAGACCTGTTTCTGGCATCCATGAGGTCTCAAGAGCTTGGGTTTCTGAAGAGTTTGATGCAGACATAGTGATAGCAAACCTGTTTCTTTCAAATGTGCCCGAAAGTTTATCATTGTAGACGACACTGATGTTGAACCTACCAGCCCCCCTGATACTAAGATTAACCACACAATTGATGCAACGACTTATCCAACTTAGAGATGACCTGATGACTTTGTTGATAGCTAGCCATGAAACATCTGCACATGGGCCTTCTATCTTCTGGCAAAGAATTTGGCTACCACAACAAAACTTCAAGAAGAGGTTGATAATATTCTTGGAGATAGGTTACCAACAATAGATAACATGGAAAAGCTTAAGCTAACAAGGCGAGCTATTAATGAGACATTACGCCTATATCCAGAGCCACCAATCCTAATAAGACGAGCATTACAAGATGATATGATCGAAAATTATCATATAAAAAAGGGCAATGATGTTTTTATCTCTGTGTGGAATTTGCATCGATCACCAGAATACTGGGAGGATGCAGATGAATTTAGGTTAGAGAGGTGGCCTCTAGATGGGCCAGCACCACAACTGAAGTATTGGAAAATTTTAGGTGCTTACCCTAAGGCAGCCTTCAAAAATGTGTTGGCAACATTTTTGTGACATATGAGATAATGACAGCTATTGCCATGCTAGTACGACATTTCAACTTCCAATTTGCAATTGGAGCACCACTAGTGGGATTGACAATAGGTGCAACAATCCATACAAAAGAGGGTCAGCATATGACTATAAGACATAGATCACGGCTTCCGGTGAGTACCATCGCAAATCCAGCCTTTCATGTTTCGTGCTTCCAGCACAAGCTCTTTGGTGGATCTTTGACACAATCATCCAGGCCTTCCAAGCATTCACCTATATCTTTGCATTGAGTGCCATTCATGAAGCCATCTCCCCTATAACCACCTTGGGTGTAGTTAAAGCATAAGCATGCGCCAGTGTCTGTACTCGAGGTAGAAGGACATGTGTGGATGCGCCAGTGTCTGTACTCGAGGTAGGAGGAAGGAGTCTGGTGCTGATAGCATTGAGGAGGACCTCGACTATGGAGAACTTGATGAAGTCAGGAACTATTATCCACAGGGGCATCACGGGCTTGACAAAGAAGGAAGACCTATGTATATTGAACCCGTGACTTCATCCAGAACATGATCACAGGGACCTCACAGGCTGATTGTGCTGTCTTGATCATTGATTCCACTACTAGAGGTCTTGAGGCCGGTATCTCCTAGGATGGCCAAACTCGTGAGCATGGTTAGACTCGTGAGGATGCTCTATTGGCTTTTACCCTCGGTGTGAATCATTTGATTTGTTGCTGTAAGAAAATGGAAAGAAGAAGGGGACGATATCCTCCATGGAAGCTTGGTAGAAGCTTGAAAAGAAAGAGGAAGAAAGACTCTCCCTCAAAAGTAGCAGTAACTATTTTCTCCATTAGCTCCTGTTACCACTGTCTTAAGAGAAATACCTTTAGAAAATGGTCTTAAATGACCAATGAGTTGCTAATTTCAGTCTTCCTACCACCAAACTTGGTCCAAGACTCCATTAATGCTCCAGACTTGCAATCTTTGTGGTTCGAAATTCCTTGATAACTACACTGCTGCCCCATGTCATGTCTGCACCTATGTACCTGTGGCTCTTAAATCTGTGTGACTAGAAAAAAGATAACTGAATGGAATGTTGGCCAACTGGATCAAGAACCTATGGCTCTGATACCACTTGTCAAGAAGAGGACAGGAGAGAGAGAAAAAGAGGAGAGAGAGAGAGTGCAGAAGAGAGAGAAAGACTGCAAGAAGAGAGAGAAAGAGAGTGACGAGGAGAGAGAAATACCAGAAAAGGAGAGAGAAAGATAGAAAGAGAGAGGAAGAAGCCATGAAAGCTTGGAGAGAGAGGTGAGGATGAAAGGAGACTTGTATTATAATCTGATGGTCCAAAAATCAAGTCCATAACACCTTATATACCAGCCACCACTGTAGCTAGTATTTCTCCATTATTAAATCCCCCTCTCTTACAAGTAAGTCATATCTTTAGTGTTGTAAAATTATTTATTGTTACTAAACTAATTCTATCACCTTTTAGATTTGGTTGGTGTGTAGAGGTGTGATGCACATGTTTACAATGTTGGCTCGAGCATTCAATCTATTTTGGATTACATTTTATTTATTCGTGTTTTTTGGTTCCATAGGGGTATTTATTTTGGATGCATATTGATTTATTTATTTTTATGGCATCATTGTCATTTATTTTCAAATGTATCTAGGAATGGATTTTTAAAGTTACTCTTAAAAGGCACTTAAGCCTTTGAATTTTAATATCCTTTTGTTATATTGAGGTTTCTAAACCTTAGTGCAATTAGCAATAAAAATGAGAAAAATCTTGCTATTATACATGTAAAGGGTTATTTTCGGCACAAGCTATTCTAATACAACCAAAAAATGCATGCATAAAAAAGAGCCCTCTCAATGCATATGGGGAGATTTTTACCCATCTTGTGTTGTACACTCTCTTATCTCTTGTTTTATTGTTCTTGTGAATTCATTTCAATTTCTTGTTGATTAAGTGTTAAACTATGGTGAGATAACATCAATATGAGAGCTTTGGTGTGATTGGTGAAGCATTCATCACATGCATATGAGGCTTTATCATCATCCACATCATCACCCTCTATCTACTTGTCCAAGGCAATACACAAAGGTCATGGTTTCAAGACTAATCAAAATCCCCCTTGTTTACTCAAAATCTATGTGGATAAACCCCCTAGTAAGCCAAAACCATCTCTTCTTTCTCTAAACCATGTGGATTTAGAGAACCGACAACTTCCTCCCAAATGAGGTTTTTATATAGAAGCAAATCTTGCTACCCCAAACATTATGATGCATAGGTACCCCTCAAATTTCCCAAATCCATCTTTATCTTGTCCATTCATTGTCAATCCCCACCCTTAGACAATAGATGTTTGGTTTTCACTTTGCTAGCACATCTTTAGCGTTGTTCACTTTGAAGGGGGGAGAGGCTTATTATCAAAGCTTAGTACTGCTAAGGTTTAAAGCTTTTCTAAGGCTACCAATACTATTTATTATTGATGGGGGGGAGGGTCAAAGCATTATGCCACTAAGGCTTATTTTTTGAGCCTTACCCTTAATTTAAAGACTCAATAAAGATTCCAAACCACTTTTTTTTTTCAATGGATGACCCATGAATATTAAAGCCTCCTTAATGCTTAAAACAAAGCCTATACTAAGGCCTCTCTCAAAGATTTGGAAGTGTTTAATCACACACATGAAACACAAAATTAACTACAAGCTATATCTTGCAACAAGGGTCAAAATTCGGCCATCATGTACTAAAATTTGAACTTGAACTTGCTCTATAGAGAAATTCTAGTAGTTGATTGATCCAAATCTTAGTTTTTTGTGGCTTTGTCAATGCACTCTACACTCACATTTTGTGCCTTCTTCAATGCATTCTACACTCATAGTCCTCAATATTCATAATGGGAGATTCCACTTCCTCTTACCAAAATCAAGAAGTTTTTGATTCACCACCACCATTACCAACTCTAAAGAAATAGCTAGATTTTCTAGCTATGCAAATGGAGAATGCAAAGAGGGCTTCGAGAACAACTTTCCACACATGATGAAAATCAAATTGCTCTTACTATGTCTGCTATTCTCAATTCTCAAGCTCAATGAAAGTAGGCTAAAATTAGTAAGCACACTTTAAATTTCATACTTTTATCAGTACTAAAGATGTTTTCTTGTTCTCTTTTAGATTAATCTTGATGACTACTTCATGATGAGAAGTATTCTAAGAAAGAGAATATTAAATGCACTTCACATCATCTAGTCAAGTAAAGTTCTTTGTGGTTGAATATTACTCATAAGAAAGTTGATTAGTTTCTTACTTGAGTCACTTTTCAATAAAGAATTCTTGAATGTTTCCTATCTTCACAATTGAAGTTTCAAGTAGCAATGTGGTGCTCTTGCACAACATGAGCAGGAAATGGTTCCTTAATATACATAGTGTTTCTAGAGTTCTTTATTATAATTGAGCATGATAAAAGTCTACTACTTTGGACTAGGCTATTTCTTTAGCCCATGATGTTGAATAGAAGAATAACAAGGAATGTCACTAAATAATCTCACATAACTCTTACATAACAACAATTGCTTAACCACTTTTCTAACAATTTCTTAACAATTGTTTTATTGATACCCATAGGACACAATCTCTTAGAAGAAAAGGAAATTCAAATCCAAGTTGAAGACTTGATCAATCGAGGGTTCAATAGACCTAGTAGTTTCCTCTTTAAAGCTCTTGTCCTCTTAGTTATGAAAGAGAATCATGACTTCACTTCTACATTTCATCCTAAACTTTTAAACTGAAGCTATTAATAGCACAATTCTTGATTTGTTGCATTTATGAAATTTTCATGTCCTCAATCTTGCAATTCATACATTCATTCTCTTTAACACAATACACCTCATATTGCTAGTAACAAGGCACCATTTGATATTTTTAAGGTAGAAGAACACCCACATCAACATTTCACTTGTCCAATTGTATTTCATCAACTAATGTTCTAGCTCAAGATTACTCTAGAAATGGTTGCTAAAGCCCATGATTCATACACATGCCAAGCCAATAAGAGAAGATAAGTTATGGAATTTCAAGAGTAGGTTTCCACGAGGCAATAGATAGAGGGACAATGGCCTTAAATGTGTTCTCCTCTATGGGTAATGGTGAGCTCTCAAGGGGATGACAACCTTTCAAGGTTCTCCCTTAAGTAGAAAGTTGATGGAGACATTTGCCCTTTTTGGGTATGATATTCACTCTTATGTATGTGGATAAATACACTAGCAAGTGATTATGTAAATACACTAGTGAGTGATCATGTAAATATACACATGAGCTAGTACTAGCATTTATATCCTTAAAGGGTTCTTTGTGGCACTCTTTTTCATAGTTATGTATCCTTGGAATATTCCTTGATATTTATTTTATGACTACATTTAATTAATTATTTAATATTTTAAAACATATAAAATGATTTATAGTTATTGATTCTCACACTACTTCTAATTGTTTTTAGACTCGATTGATGTTTAGGGATACACGACGAATATGTTCTTTATGCTGGATAGAGCATTTATTCTTTTTTAGATTATATACTATTCATTCATATTTTTTGTGCCATTGAGCACATTAATTTTGGAGACATGCCAATGGATTTGTTTTAATGATATTTAAGTATGCAGTGGTGGGTTATTATTATTACTTTTCTTTTACAGTAGGCATTTAGCTTTAGAATTTAGTTAATTCAATATATGAAGGTTTTAAAACTGTCATGCAAATAGTCTCAGCAAAACAGGTCCATTTAGCATGTTGAATAGATCAAGCTTTTGTGGTTAGTCAAAAAAAAAAGAAAGGAAAAGCTATCTTTTTTGCTAGTAAGTAGAAATATAAAAATGCTATTCATATTAAGGAGGGTGATAAGGACGAGAAGAAAAAGCTATCTTTTTGCTAGTTAGTAGAAATATGAAAATGCTATTCACATAAAAAAGGGTGATAAGGACTAGAAATAAAATGGAAATAAGGTCTATTGTGGATATTGTAAGGCAAAAAGGATAGTCCTAAACTGGCTACAAAAGAGGCTATGAAGAAAGAGGCTAGTACAATTGTTGGAGATGCCTCTTCTTCTAAAATCTAAAATTTTTGTGCAAGATACAGAGTGGGCATTTAGTGCCAATGCAATTATGACCCTTGTTTTACATGATTCTTGCATGACTCTTGTGGATTCAAATGTATGGTACTTTGACAATGGTATCACTAAGCATATTAGTTCTCAATAGAATCTGTTCACTTCTCTTGAGTCTGACCCTAATGGCAACATGTCACATGCTCTGATAACTCCTTTTATCCTATTGAAGGAGTTATCAAAATTATGTTACTATTACTAATGGAAGTAACTTCACACTTATAGATGCTTTGTATGTACCAAAACCAATAAGAATTTGTTTTACACTTGTCGAGATTGGCTTGATTTGTGAAATTTATCGATGATAGATATGCTACTCATGATATCTCATGTGATGATAGAATTATTATATTTGGTTCACCATTCATGGGCTATATAAGCTCAATAATTAGGGTAAATGTATGGAGGATATAGCATGTATAGTTGCAAATCCATAGGTTGTTTTAGATGCAAAGCTTTGGCATGCATGTTTTGGCCATTTGAATTTTACTAGTTTATTGTGACTCCAGAAAACTAATATGGTGTCTTCATTACCTACTCTTGAGGCACCTACAAAGCACATTTGTGAGAGCTACATATTTGTTAAAATGTAGCATGCTTTCATTTTAAAAGATGGCTAATTGAGAGTTGTTCATAGCAGCTTGTACACTATGATGTTCATGGTCCCATAAAAGTGCTAAAAGAAAGAAACTACATATACTTTGTGAACTGTATTGATGATTACTCCAAGCATACATGGGTATGTGCTTTGAAAGCTAAGTCCAAAGTATTCTTGTGCTTCAAGCAATTTATAAGCATGGTTGAAAATTTATCAAGATGTGAACTAAATACTCTCCATGAGGGGATAAGTATATATCTATGAAATTTAATGTCTACAATGGCATAATTGAGCTAAAGAACATATCTTTCATAGAGATGGCATCATGTACTATCAAGAGTCAAGCTTTGCCACACAGTTGTTTGCTTGAGAAATTTTTTTGTGTGCAACTTATGTACATAACAGGTGTTCCATTAAGGTATTGCAATCTATCACTTCGTTTGAGACTTGGCATGGTAAAAAGCCATATTTTTCTCACTTCAACATCTTTGGTTGTTTGGCTCCTATATTGGTACCAGTGCAAAAATGTATTGAGTTGTATGATAAGGTTGTGAAATGCATTTTCATAAGTTAAATATTGAAAGCAACGGTTATAAGTTATGTTATCCACAAAATAATCATATTTTGGTCGCTTGTAATGTTATATTTGCGAAAGATGCTATTAGACTTTACTTTCATGTACCAAAGAGACAAATGGATGCTCACAAGATACTTATGATACTATCACATGTAGCACCAAATGAGGAAAATTTTTAGCCTATGCAGGATGCTCATGAGTCCACAAATCATTCTATTTTTTATGTAGATGTGAATGATACACTTCTAGATGAGAGAGTAGAGATTGAGCATTCCAAGACTATGCCAAAATGGCTAGCACAAACATTGTGTGATTGTAAATTGGATGCCTTCGTCTACTCATAGTTAGTATGGATCTCACAATGCCTCTTATACATCATATTGTTATGCATTGGCTGTTTCTAGTCTATGTGATGAGGATGAGCTTGTGTCTTTTGAAGATGCAAAAAAAAAAGAAAAAAAAGATGGCTACTATGCAATTTAAATATCATGTTATTGTTGAATACAACACTAGGTTCTTATGTGACTTGCTTTTGACAAGACTTTTGCTTCCACTTGTCATATGTAGACAATTTGTAGTATGCATTAGGAGCTCATAATGATTGGAATGTATATGAGTTGGACATTAAAATTGCATTTTTTAAATGGCGATTTATATAAGAAAGAATATGTTTTTTTTCATGTGGCTTTGTTCAGGTTAAAAATATAAAGTGTGTAGATGGGAAAAGGCATTGTATGGTCTAAAGCAAGCATCTCGAGCTTAGTATGAAAAGATACATACATACTTGACTAGATGTGGTTTTTAGAATAGTGCAACTAAGAGCACCTTATATGTCACACATGAGGGTGATGTGCCTCTAATCAGTGTAGTTCATGTTAATGACATGTTGCTTATTGAACCTAAGGAGACACATATTTTAAGGCTAAGTTAAATTCAACTTTTAAAATGATAGATTTGGGCCTATTGTATCATTATTTGTCAAGTAGTGTGATGGAAGTATTGGCTTGTGTCAAAAAAAATTTGTTGAGATATTACTGCAAAGGTTTGGTCTTGAGTGGGATGCCAAAGATTGCTATGATATCTTTCTCTATTAGTAGCCTATTGCATGCTTGATTTATATATGCATTATGAGATGCAATATTCAATTTGTGGTCTCACAAATGAGCATGTTATGCATACTCTAGGCAACATCAAGCAGTGATAGCACAACCAAGCCATGGTGTAGCTTTTACTACTGGAGTGGCCCTCAATATCTTGGGATGTTTTATCCTAAGGGGATATAATTAGTATTAGATTTACATATATATTTTTAATTTTGGTTGGGTTGGTTGTTATGGAACTAGTGTATTTACTAGTGTCTTTTTCTTCATGTTTGGAAGCTCAGGCATATGATGGTTGAGCAAGAAGCAACCTACTATGGCCACTTCTAGTTGTGAAGCTAAGATACATGGAAACTTTCACAACCATGGTCGGTGGGTGTTTGGCTTAGATGCCTTTTGGTAGATTTGGGTGTTGGTCAATCATTTGCTACCACCATCTTCAGTGATGGTCAAAGCACATTGATAGTTGACCACCATCTTCACTAATAGTCAAAGCACATTCATAGTTGGACAAAACCGAATGTTCCATCATTGTAGTAAGTACATTGAGGTACTTGTCACTATGTTTGGGAGAGACTCTACGTAAGGGAGATCATCTTAGCCTATATGCCAAGATGGGACAACCTTGCAAATATTTCACAAAGGCTTTTCCTTTCGAGATGTTTGAAGCTTTTCAAAAAGATTTGGGCTTACTCCCCTGTGTGGATTGATTTAGTCCATCGAGTTTGGAATTCATCTATACATGAGTGTTGTTGCATCACTCCTAGGGGGGATTTGTTACCAAATATTGGTAGTGATGTGTAAACATACTTAGGACCACCAAGGCACTTTTTCTCATTTCTATGAGGTTTTTTTCCTTGGTCTTGTATATATGCCTATTTTACCTTTAGGGGATACTTAATCTATTTTTTCTTATATGGTTATTGACCATTGTGATGGGGCATGAAGTGCTTCTCATATTTGTGGCAATAGTCAAAAGATAGCTTGAATATTGGTTGCCATTCTAGATTAGTACATGAAGGGCATCTCAAAGTGCCAATATGTCCACTATCACCAAAACTACATCCTCCACATCACCACAACTACAAATTCAAGGGGGATCACAACAATTCTAAGGTGGAAGGATATAGTGCTTATCATCATCACCTTTACTTGAGATTATGATTCTTTACATCATCATTTTGACCACTTGGGAAGGTTAACACATCATCATGAATGATATTTGGGGGGAATCACCACAACCATAGGTGGAAGGACATAGTCCTTATCATGATCACCTTGACTTGAGATTATGGTACTTGTCATCATCACTTTGACCACATGAGGTGATTATCTTGACTACATTGTCATGACCTTGAGTAACTGCGCTTCACCTAAGTGCCTTGCATCAACTCAGGGTGAGGCCATGTTACCACCATGATTGCACACTAGACCACCACAACAACGTAGGAGGAGGACATGTGTACTTTTTCCATTATCTTGAGTACCTTAGCATTACCTTGATGGGCATGTTGATCACCATTATTGCTTATGGTTCATCACCTTCAGGGTGCTTTTCGTACTCTCAAGTCCTTTAAAAACCACCATAATTGTGGAAGAGCACAATTTTGAGTGGTCCACCACCTCCACCCTAAAGTTTGATGGGGTGCATTATCATAGATGTGTGATCACCTCCTTGGAGTGTTCCTTCATCTCAACCTTGGGTGCCTTAGCCACCAGTACAAATAGAGTTTGTCACCACTACCTCGACTATAAGACTGTTGCCACCTTGAGTACCTATGAAGGACCACCAATTTGGGCATAATGACCACCATTCTAGGCAACAAAGATTTCTAGGATTGGTTATGATGACCACCATGAATGAGGGTAACTCCATTACCATGATTGCAGATAGTAAAAAACAATCCTGATTTAAAATCTAAATCATACCTTTAGCTTTTTATACACTTGCTTTCCATGACTAGGACCTACTAGGAGAATTTTGATTCCTACAAATGACTTACTTTCTCACTCTCCTTGGCATGGAATCCACCACTGATCTACTTCTATCAAGGAAACCTCATAAAAGCTTGGGTTTGAATTAAGGAAGAAGCATTAATCAAGTTGCCTACATCTACCACAAAATGAGCCATGATCATTCATTCATATTATACACAAGTAAAGCTCTTATCCTTGCTTTATCTATTGCATGCTTGATTGATGAAGTTTCTTGGACAATGTACACATGAACTAGTGCATTCTTGATAAAGTCTCAAATTGATAATTTTACTCTTCTTGTTTTGAGTTTCCAACACAAAGGGGTGAGCTTTTTGAATTATGATTGCTTGGAGACCCTACCAATAGGGCTTAACAATCATCATGCCATGACTACTTGGGAGACCCCCATGATTTCAAGAGAGAGATTGCATATAAGCCTTAACAATCACAAGCACAACCATCAAGATTAGGCAAGCCCACTATGAGTCAAGTCTCTACCCTAATCATGGCCATCATAATTGCATGGGCTTACACTTTGGCACCACCAAGATATTGCCACCATCACCACACCACCATGATAGTCCCACTATGACCCAATGCTAAGCCTTGACCTTGATCACCTCAATTGCACAAGGCTACATCTACCTTGAGAAATTGGTTAGGACCATCACAACTCCTATCTCTATCTTCACCTAGAGGATTTGTAAGGTGGACTTGACCTTTACCTTGATATCAACACCACCACCATCACCTTGAGATTCACATCCAAGCCCTGGCCTCTACGTTGATCACCATCATCAATGATTGGGTGGTAGGCATCCCTATGAGTGTCGAGTACACCACTACCCATCCACATGGTGTTTTTTTAACTCAACTATCACCTTGATCAAGACCACCATGATTGCATAGGTAAATATGACTGATATAAAATCTGTTCTGTTTCAAGGTTTTGTTGTCTTTTCTGATCTACATAAAATCTCATGAGTTTTTTATCCTAACTAAAAGCATTACTACACCATTATGACAAGTGACACACCACCTCCACTTGATCAATCCAACATCACCATGACTGCGTGACAGAATCACCAAGGTAGACTACTTAAAATCTTGTGAGAAACACTTTGAATCATTCATTACCCTTTGATTCTACAACTTTGAGTGTTCTATGTCACAATGCTTTGACTAGTTCACCTCCACAAAGGGCATCACCTTGACCACATCACCATGACTTGTTGGCTAGCTACTCACTACCATTAAAACTGACCTAGAGAGACTGCCATGATTAATGGTAGAGCACCATGATTGGCTATCACGTCACTTCTAATGTAGGGATATGACCACCATGACTAATATGCATGCCATGTTTGAGATGAGAGCTCAACCTCAAGCTTGATTTGGTGAAGTCTAGTCAAGTCCACCACCATAACTAAAAGTAATACTTTGATGGTACTCAAAACTCTATCCTAATGAGGCTAAGCTACCATTATGACAAAGTGACACACCACCTCCACTTGATTGATCCAACATCACCATGACTGTGTGCCAAAATCTGGCAAGGTAGACTACTTAAAATCTTGTGAGAAACACTTTGAATCATTCATTACCCTTTGATTCTACAACTTTGAGTGTTCTATGTCACAATGCTTTGACTAGATCACCTCCACAAAGAGCATCACCTTGACCACATCACCATGACTTGTTGGCTAGCTACTCACTACCATTAAAACTGACCTAGAGAGACTGCCATGATTAATGGTAGAGCACCATGATTGGCTATCACGTCACTTCTATGTAGGCATATGACCACCATGACTAATATGCATGCCATGTTTGAGATGAGAGCTCAACCTCAAGCTTGATTTGGTGAAGTCTAGTCAAGTCCACCACCACAACTAAAAGTAATACTTTGATGGTACTCAAAATGCTATCCTAATGAGGCTAAGCTACCATTATGACAAAGTGACACACCACCTCCACTTGATTGATCCAACATCACCATGACTGTGTGCCAAAATCTGGCAAGGTAGACTACTTAAAATCTTGTGAGAAACACTTTGAATCATTCATTACCCTTTGATTCTACAACTTTGAGTGTTCTATGTCACAATGCTTTGACTAGATCACCTCCACAAAGAGCATCACCTTGACCACATCACCATGACTTGTTGGCTAGCTACTCACTACCATTAAAACTGACCTAGAGAGACTGCCATGATTAATGGTAGAGCACCATGATTGGCTATCACATCACTTCTATGTAGGCATATGACCACCATGACTAATATGCATGCCATGTTTGAGATGAGAGCTCAACCTCAAGCTTGATTTGGTGAAGTCTAGTCAAGTCCACCACCACAACTAAAAGTAATACTTTGATGGTACTCAAAACGCTATCCTAATGAGGCTAAGCTACCATTATGACAAAGTGACACACCACCTCCACTTGATTGATCCAACATCACCATGACTGTGTGCCAAAATCACCAAGGTAGACTAATTAAAATCTTGTGAGAAACACTGAGTCATTCATTACCCTTTGATTCTACAGCTTTGAGTGTTTTATGTCAATGCTTTGACTAGATCATCTCCACAAAGAGCATCACCTTGACCATATCACCATGACTCGTTGACTAGCTGCTCACTACCATTAGGACTGACCCAGAGAGACTGCCATGACCATGATTGGCTATCACATCACTTCTAATGTAGGCATATGACCACCATGACTAATATGCATGCCATGTTTGAGATGAGAGCTCAACCTCAAGCTTGATTTGGTGAAGTCTAGTCACGTCCACCACCATAACTAAAAGTAATACTTTGATGGTACTCAAAACTCGATCCTAATGAGGCTAAGCTACCATTATGACAAAGTGACACACCACCTCCACTTGATTGATCCAACATCACCATGACTGTGTGCCAAAATCTGGCAAGGTAGACTACTTAAAATCTTGTGAGAAACACTTTGAATCATTCATTACCCTTTGATTCTACAACTTTGAGTGTTCTATGTCACAATGCTTTGACTAGATCACCTCCACAAAGAGCATCACCTTGACCACATCACCATGACTTGTTGGCTAGCTACTCACTACCATTAAAACTGACCTAGAGAGACTGCCATGATTAATGGTAGAGCACCATGATTGGCTATCACGTCACTTCTAATGTAGGCATATGACCACCATGACTAATATGCATGCCATGTTTGAGATGAGAGCTCAACCTCAAGCTTGATTTGGTGAAGTCTAGTCAAGTCCACCACCACAACTAAAAGTAATACTTTGATGGTACTCAAAACGCTATCCTAATGAGGCTAAGCTACCATTATGACAAAGTGACACACCACCTCCACTTGATTGATCCAACATCACCATGACTGTGTGCCAAAATCACCAAGGTAGACTAATTAAAATCTTGTGAGAAACACTGAGTCATTCATTACCCTTTGATTCTACAGCTTTGAGTGTTTTATGTCAATGCTTTGACTAGATCATCTCCACAAAGAGCATCACCTTGACCATATCACCATGACTCGTTGACTAGCTGCTCACTACCATTAGGACTGACCCAGAGAGACTGCCATGACTAATGGTAGAGCACCATGATTGGCTATCATGTCACCTCTAATGCAGGTATATGACCACCATGACTAATGTGCATGCCACGTTTGAGATGAGAGCTCAACCCCAAGCTTGATATGGTGAAGTCTAGTCAAGTCCTCCACCACCATAACTAAAAGTAATGCTTTTATGGGACTCAAAAGGCTATCCTAATGAGGTTAAGACTCTCATATTTAGGGGCCAAATTTGTTCCAAAAACCACAAGGACCAAGAATCCTCTTCCTCACATTTGCATCTAAGCCACTTGACTTCTTGTGTGCATGAACTCATATTTGGTTTTTTGTTTCACAAAACTTTCCTCGGATTATTTAAATTGAACTTGAGTGTTTGTAACTCAACAATCTTAGAATTTTAAATTACCGTGTAACCAACTAGACAACCTAGCTAATGCTTCGATGGCCCATGATCATGATGTTGGACATGATATATAGGTCCCATATGTTTTGAGATAGTCTACCAAAGATAGTGATCAGTTTGTGCCCTCATGGGCTATGTTATAGTGACAAATTCCGGTGAGTGTCTTACTTATGAGGAGGCCATGAGTAGAGGTGATAGTCACTCTTGGGAGAGAGCCATACAATCCAAGTTTAATTCACTACAAAAAACTATACATGGGATTTGGTTCCTTTGCATTGTGAAAAACATGCATTGCCATGCAATTGGGTGTACAAGTTGAAGAGTACCCCTGGACACCCCAAGCCAGTATATAAGGCCCTATTGGTTGCTACAGGTTTTAAGTAGGAGTGTGGTGTTGACTTTGATGAAGTCTTTTCTCTTATAGTTAAGATAACTATCCTATAATTGGTTTTGGTCTTGGTTGCACATTTAGATTTGGACCTTTGTCAAATGGATGTAAAAATGACTTTTCTACACGAGGACTTGTATGAGGATATCTATATGTAGTAGCCTAAGGGCTTTATGGAAAAGGGAAAAAAACACCTAGTATGCAATTTGAGAAAGAGCATTTATGGCCTTAAGCAAGCACCTAGGGAATGCTACCATAAGTTTGATACTTTCATGCATTTGCATGAATATACTCACAATGATATGTATCCGTATTTATACACAAAGAAGGCCGTAATGGCATCATTATTATCTTGGTGCTTTACATTAATGATATGTTGATTGTTGGGAGAGCTCATGAGGTACATGCATCACGCCCGATCGCTCTTAGGGGCTCCTTTACTTATCACAGCATGTTTACATACACAACGTGCTTGTGCGATTTCATATACAAGATATTAAGCATATTGATTGTTCTTTACCTTCTTATGCAAAGGTCAATCAAGTCAATTGTCTCCAATCAAATAAGAAAAAGGCAGAGATGGCCCAAGATCCCTTACACATTTGTAGTGGGTAGTTTGATGCATGCCATAATAGCCACTCGCCCTAACATAGCATTTATAATAGGAGTTATGGCACACTATATGGCTACACCTAGCCAACGACATTGAGCATCGTGAAGGGCATCATGAGTACTTGAAAGATACTATAAATATAAGCATTTGCTATGGTGGCAAGGATACTAAAGTCATGGATTATATTGATTGCCAACTATGCCAAACATGCATATAGTAAGAAGTCCACCTCTGCACTTTTGCTGGAGGAACTGTTTCTTTGATATCCACGGTGCAAAAATGCACAACCTTATCTACCTCCATTGAGGGAGAGTATATTGCAACTACTAAGGCTTACAAGAAGGCCCTATGATTAGATCACCATCTAGTGGCAAACCTTGATATTATTATTACTCTTACACATTGCATTTGGATTTTAGGAGTGTTATTCAGTTAGCTAAGAATTCGATCTTCTATATGCAAAGACAAAGTAAATTGAGATGCACTATCACTTTATCAGGGAGGTGGTAGAGGACAAGTCTATTGAGCTTGTTAAGATTTCAACTAACAAAAATTCTGTAAATCTACTCACTAAAAGTTTCTGAGCGAAACACTTTACCTTCCTTAAGAAGATAATAAGGGTAGGATGAGATGATGTCTATTCGTCATCATGCTGTACTTTATGTACATTTATACTTTCACATTTTCTTGCTCTCCTCACTGGAGACACATTCGCCTTTAAGTGGGTTGTTGGGAGTAAAAGTGCATGTGCCTACACCGCCCTGTATTCACTACATACATCATGATCGCACACCTATACACTATAGGTGGTGAACGCCTATCATTGTCACTTTATTCTTTATTCTGCCAGTGACTATTGAATTAAAAAAATGTCATTTATACATTACGACTATTTGAGTTTCCACATCTTATGTCTCTCTCTTGCTCTCGTCCTATCCTCCATAGCTCACATCTCTCTTTCTTGTGTTTACTCATGTTTTCACTCAAGCTTCTCCCTTTATGTACCTAAAAGTAAATTCTAATACCACTTTAGGGCACTTATAATGTCACCTTAACAATCTTCGTTATCCAAATCAACATAGACTTTCATGCCTCTCCAACTTCAGTTGCTTTGACATTCATCTCTTCAACCTCTACAAGTATCAACATTGACTACCTTCAACACACAGTTGTTACTCTTCTTCATCCATAACACTTCACAGTCTAGCTTGTTATGCCTCCTTCACCTCAATATTTAAAAAAATTGAGATCACGTGCATTACATCTTGAGAATGCATGGGTTTGTTAAAGTTTCATATGTCAAACATTGTGATTAATACATGTCAAATTTCTAAAGATGTCATTGTATCTCATCAAAGCAATATATATTGCAACACTGTCTTGATATAACAATACTATATTGAAATTTTTGAGATCCAAACCAACTTGCATTACATAATCTATGAGGTTCCCATTGCATTTTGTACCAAGAAAAAGTCTTGACTTGAATACCTTGCACACTAAACTAAATGACACATTGGCTCAATTCAATCCAAATGTGTAAATTGTTGATCTTGAAGAATTTGCCTTTATGGAAAACCCCCATATTTGGGGCTGCAATTTGGCAAAAAATTAGTAGACCTAGAACAAACTTTTTAAACTTTTGTAATGTATTTCCAACAAAAGACATGTATCATACTTTGCTTGCCAATGTATCCCATTTCACTTGTTTTCTAGTTTTATTTTTCTTATAAACTTATTTGGTGAGAAATGTATAGGTCACTAATCAATATCTCTTCGTGAAATACCATATACCTATCATATTGAAGCAATACACACTTCATTGCTAATATTTTATGCCTTTGATGGAAACCAAAATGAAGGCAAAAACCACCCACATACACCTACTTTGTTGACTTGAAAGGGTTGGTGAACTTGCAAGTTGGAAAACCTCGATGGAATACATGGTGTTTAATACAATACATAAGAAAGTTACAAATGTCAAAAGTTCATGGAGAGAACATTCACCAGACATAGTGGAAATAGAAGACTTTGTGTCTAATAGGTTTTAACAAGATGCATGAAGAGTCAAAACAACAAGGGGGCCTTACCTTACGTTCAAATTGGAAGTTTGGGAGTCTTACCTTACCTTTGTATTGAAAGTGTGGGCAAGATAGTTGTGCTTTGAACAATTGATTCTCAATATGTGTGTGCTTTGTATTCCAAGGTGCCTCAAAGGGACATAGGACGAAATATAAAATGCATCAAATTTTTGTTACAATCCACTTGAGAGAGAGAGAGAGAGAGAGTGTGTGTGTGTGTGTGTGTGTGTGTGTGTGTGTTATTAACCTCCACTAGACTCCTCAAAGGTGTATAGGACATATATGAGAGAGAGAGAGAGAGAGAGAGAGAGAGAGAGAGAGAGAGAGAGAGAGCTAATCAAAAAGAGGTTTTCTAGAAAATGGTAGCTTAATAATGAAAAAAAAAGGGTAGGAGCTCGCAGTTCGAAATTATAATAGTTCTTGAATTGAATCAAACACATGCTTTCAAATTGGAGAAAAAGAGATCAACTGGACTGTCTATACTACATAAAAAGTCTAGCCTAACCAAAATAATAATCAAACAACTGACTGTTGTGGTTTGTTAAGGGATCGGAAAACGAGCAATCCGGCTGGCACTCTCTGCTTCTCTTCTGCACACAACCTTAGAATAACCTTTGAACGTGTGAGCAGCTGTAAAGGTGATGTTTGATAAAGCTTCCATTTGGGTTGGGTTTTAACTCCTGACATGAAACATGCATTCAACAGAAGACCACATTCTAATTGATAATAAAGGATAGTAATCAACGATAATAGCAACAAGTTAATGCTGATGATGGTGAGACTTATTAGTATATTAGATATTTCAGGATTATACCAGTGATGCTGTTATTGGTGGCTCTGCATGGAAATTTGGGAATCTTTGATTATCACTAATACTGCTATTGGTGATTCTGCATGGGAATTTGAAGAGCTTTTTGTTGCATTTCTTTAAAAACTTATGGGATTTCTTAAAGCTGTTGGGCAATGGCCCATTTAGTATGCAACATCACAAAAAGAGGACTCTTTTCATATGATCCTAAGGCAACATTTGGCATGCAAACTTGGATTTAATAAGGGGCAGTCAGAAGATATTGTAACATGGAAGTGGATTCCATGCAGCAATCATCAGTGGCTACTCTCTATTAATTCTAGTCTTGCAGCCTGTGTACCCCCCTCAGTTCTTACCCACCCACATCCCCCCCCCCCCACCCCCCCCCCCCCACCCCCCCCGGCCCAAAACCCACCAATCTTGCTCAGCCAAAGTGTTTGAGAGTTTTGACATCCAATACAGCCTCAAAACCCCACCATAGATCTCGCTGTCTTTCTCTCTGTGGCTTCCTACTTGCCAACATTGTTCTCAGACTTCAGAATCCCAGAAGTCCTCTGCAACAGGGTCTTGCTTTGAATGTGCCTTCCTACCATCAAACCACTCACCACTTCTACCTAGTAGTCCCCCATACTGATCTCAGCTCAAATTTTGCCCTGATGCAGCTGAGAGCCCCTTCCCTTTTGATGGGTGCTGCAGCTCCATGTTTCCTCTTGACCTCTGTAATCTTGCTCAGTTTTACTCCTGCTGCCTACACAAGATACTCGAGTGATTATTATGTAACCGGGGGTGCTCAAAATGTTCACTTTATAAACAATGACCATGTGTGTCAACTGGTGCTGGACAACAAGACTGGTAAATCTCTTCTTCTTTTTTCCGTGAAGATAATTGAATTAAGTAGAAAATATATGCATCAGACCATCAGGTCAGCATTCTCACTAAATCTCTTACATTCTGTTACATCAGACCACAAGATTGGTAAATCTCTCTCTCTCTCTCTCTCTCTCTCTCTCTCTCTCTCTCTCTCTCTGTGTCTGTGGCTTGTTCTACTGACTGCTTCTCTAAACAATTGACAAACCTCTCTTATAATCCTAATCCCGTCAGGTTATGGAGCCTTTCCTTTTCTTCACATGACTCCTATCTAACCTGTTTCAATCCTTGAAATCTGCAGCATCAGGTATTGCATCCAAGAAGATGTACTTGTTTGGGAGCTTTGACATGAGTATCAAGCTTGTACATGGGAACTCTGCTGGGACAGTAACTGCCTACTATGTAAGTTCCCTACTGTGATCAGTGTTATAAACAGAGTGAGCATGGTGTATTATTCATGTTGAAGTTGATTAACAAAGTTCAAAGTGCTACAATTTGGACATTGACACATGGATGGTCAATTTGGTGGCTCAGTTCTCATCAGAGACCCAAAACAGGGATGAGATCGACTTCGAGTTCCTTGGCAATGTGACAGGCCAGCCATACATCTTGCAGACAAATGTGTTCTGGAATGGCACTGGTGAAAGAGAGCAGAGGATATACCTATGGTTTGACCCAACTAGAGCTTACCATACTTACTCTGTTCTTTGGAACACACAACACATAATGTAAGTATATAGACATTTCACAAAGTTAAACATGCCCTTGCTTGCTTTCCTAATCATTCTACAATGCCTATGCCTTAAAGCATAACTGTGTCATGAATTGTCTCTGTCTGACCTCTGAGCATTGTCAGCATCATTAGACCTTGCAATCCATGTGGTTTGATACCTTGAATAATTGCATATGTCGTACCATTATCTCAACTGGTAAAAGAAACTATGGCAGGCCAGGATGGCTAGTCCTGGGTCCATCATGAACCTGGACCTGAGGACAATGGAAGCTTGGGCACCATCTCGAGCATAGGAATCCACAAGCATGAGCACTTCTTTCATGTCAACCAGTGCATTTAATGCACACCAACTCCATGTGTGACTAAATAAACATAATAATATCCTTGGGCTATGTCTTAAGCATTGGAATGCACACACAGCAAGGACATGATAATATTTATTTACGCTAATGCACTCAAAACCATGTATCTGGGGTGAAAACATGAATAAGAAAGAGCAGATGTAGGTAAAGGAGAGGTAAAAAGCTGGCAATGACTGTTGGAATTGAAAAGTAATGCTGATCGGCATGAATTAAAATAGTCCTAATAGAATCACAAAAAGCCGTGAGATCCTACATTGAACCACCATAAAATAAGAGTTCTGAGGATAACTTGGCGGAAGCATGATAACTTGTCATAAAATAGCATGTCCATGGCCACTGCTAATAAGTAGCACAATCAGCACATCTAAACAGAAGAAGCTTTAGACAAATTCCCACTATAATTTCCAGATTGTGAATTATGACAACATCTTGAGCTTCTGCGAGGGGGGGAAGGGGGCCAGCAAGGGAGGGCCAACAGCCTCCCTGCCCCCAACCACACCTAGCTAGGTATCCGGTGTCGCCGGAGCAGAAGCTCATGCTGTTGAACATTATAGGGGGAAATAAGTTTATCAGGATAACATGCTTTCACTCAACTGATGAACACGAATTAGAGGACAACTGATTAACATGAATTACATGACCCAGGCACAAGATTAGGATTAACAATGAAAATGTAATGGCGAACAACATGACTTCCATGATCCTGGCACAAGATTAGGAGAAAGAATGAATGTGTGATGGTGACTAACATCAATTATATGATCCTAAGACAAGATTATGACAAAAGAAGAAGATGTAATTCTGTAAGGATGTCCTGGCAAAGCCCCATGAGAAGGTCTTACCTCTGTGTTTTGGCGTGGATATGGCTGCAGCATTTCTGTGGACGGGATACCCATAAGGGTGGTGCTGAACAAGGAGGAGCTGGGCGTGCCCTATCTGAAGAAGCAGCCCATGGGGATCTTCGCCAGTATCTGGGATGGCAGCATCTGGGCGACCAGGGGGGGCCGCGACAAGATCAACTGGAAGAGGTCGCCCTTCATTGCCTCTTTCGGTAGGTACCGGTTCGACGCCTGCGACGGCGCCACAGTTTCCCAAAGTGGCAACAATAGCTGCCCTAGCACCCAATGGTGGAACAATGCCCCCTACCAGGTCCTTAGCACTGACCAGGAAAGCAAGCTCCAATGGGTCAAGGCAAACTACATGCAATACAACTACTGCACCGACTCCACGCGGTTTCCGACACCCCCCTTCGAGTGCTCTTTCGAGCCCTAGGGTTTTGTGACATCGCTAGGACCTCACCAAACCTTCATATGATGGTGTCTAGACGTAAACTGAGCCTCCATTTCTAGCTAGCTTTACTTGCAAGGCTTCAAGAAAGCCAGGTTGGTCCATCGTTGGTACCACCCTTAATCATGGGCATCCCCGATGCCTCACCACATGTGCCCTCACATTGCCACATTCACCCCCACCTCTAGACCTAAGTTACTTCAAACTCGTATCACGCCCCACCTCCAATGAAGGAGGCCACAATTTAATCTCCATTCTTTATTCACCATTCTCTCCTCCCATTTCGTATCACCTAGAATAAGTAATCTAGCTTCAAGTCTATACCATCATGCTTTTGACATCTTTTGTACTCTTAGCATGTGTTCCAAGTTGTGAACCTCCAAATTTCCATTATTGTATTTTTCTAGTACAATTATTCATATTATATAATCTCTATGGAATTCTCTATTTATTGCCAAGTAGCCCTTCTACATTTTTATATCCAATACATAGATAATGTGGCATTGAATTTTGGATAAGATGGCCAATAGTGTGTAACAATGCCATACTTTTTCCCTAGTTTTCATTATGTCATGTACTGTACTTTTGTTGTAAATGTAGTGACACAAACAATCTTAAGGCATTGTGTGAAAAAAGTTGCACCTAAAGTGTTCATTGTATTTCATTAAATCTTTCAACTTACCATGTCAATGTCGAAAACCTGATTGAATAGTGATCACATGAAAGTTGGGCAAGCAACAACCCTTTTCAAAATCAACATGACAAGTTATCAATTTTGAGCACTATCACGTTCACTAGATGGTTTGAAGTACCTATTTATATTGCTATTTGTGATAATTATCATGTTTAATAATGGTTTGAAGTATGTATTGTGCATCAAACAAAACAAATCAAATGGTTGCAATCCATAATATATGGCTAGGATTTGCTATCTTAATGTATTACGATAAATAAAAGAAGACTCAAGACTTAAGAAAAGGCTTGTATGAGGACCAAGGCAACCTATCAAAGTGAAGACCTAGCGAGAGCATTCTCTTGGGGTTCATAACCTCAAGCTTATTGTCAAGTCAATTAATGAGTGATCTCAAGGTCTAAGAGCATCCCTTTTAAAACTTTAGCACATAGTTGTAACTAAGCAACATAGTTGTAACCTCTAGTCATCATTCTCTTAAATAAGTTCCACTTCTATGCCGTGGTTGAGCAAGCACAATAGTGATCATCCAGTTCAAATACCTCAAAGGTCAATTAACCATGCAATCATTTGGCAAATCCACACAAAGAAGAAGAAGAAGAAGAAGAAGAAGAAGAAGAAGAAGAAGAAGAAGAAGAAGAAGAAGAATCAATCTATTTAGGTCGATAATGGACAATTTTGGGGGTTGGAAAGGTCTAGGCTTGAATACGCTAGGGATTTAAAAAAAAGAGAAGATATATGGAAGAAAGAAATACTGGAACAAGGGCTCTGGAATATATTGTAAAACACAAGAAATATAAAAACCCCACAAGAAACTATAATACTCTTGGAAACTTTGTACAACTACAAAAAATCCCTTCAAGCTAAATACACTACTCCTAAGATGATAGTTGAGGCAAACTCCATATGAGATGATAGCTCATGAGTCATGTACCACCCTTTTAGCCTGGAAGTAATTACAATAGCAAATACAAAGGAAGCACTTAACAAATACTCTATCAAGATAGCCCAAATATGGATAAAACAACCCAAAACCACTTCAATACAAAGGAAGCACTTAACAAATGCTCTATCAAGATAGCCCAAATATGCATAAAACAACCCAAAACCACTTCAACCCTCCTTTGGTAAAACCATGTGATATCTATGCAATTACAACCACACAAATACTCGTAGTCCTCACCTACAACAATAGGTAAAGATGTATTCAAATTTGTCCCAAAAATGACCTCTTACAGGTAGGTCTTTCTAGGCTAAAGGCACCCATAAAGAGATAGAATCACTTGGCTTGTACTTTAGCCCTGTTAATCACAGTAGTAAAATAGTCCCAAATCTCCTTGGTATCTGTCACAAATATGCATCCACAAGCATATGTCAGTCTTCTCCCTATTTCTGTGCTTTTCCTGAATTTTTCTTGTGCCATGTGCTTGGCTGCAACTTATTTCGACCATAACTTTTTATACCAGCTCAGAATTGTTAAGATAAAGTTGTGGATAAGGATAAAAGTTGGATAAGATAAGGACAAGCCAGTATGTGGACAAAAGGATCTCATAGATATCCACTTTGTAAATATCTTAGATATTTAGAGATAAGGCTCACCTACCTCATTTAATGTACTTTGTATATATACAACCACTCGCAATGAAATGCTCAACTGCAGTTCACTACCTTTTCTATATTGTCTCTATCTCTATCTCTTATTATGCACATTATCCTCTTATCTTCAAGTTCCTGGTTTTCACCACATGGTATCAGAGCACCAAGTCCTATCTTTTGAGCTTATCATATTCTCCTCAAATTCACAAACTACTCATCCTCCTTTACTCTCATTCTTCCAATGGCTCTCGTTAATGCCACCAGCTCCTACAATTGACACATCAAGATCAACAAACTCAATGGCAGCAACTATCAAGTGTGGAAGCTAAGAATGGAACTTTACCTATCTCAAGAAAATCTATGGAATATTATCAATGGCAAGAAAGACTACCTTGAACAAGGAGGAGCAGACAAGGAAGATTGGATGCAAATAGATGCAGCTACGAGAATGGAAATACTTGTCCATTGTGGAGATCGGTAAGTACAACTAGTAAGAACAATACCCACTGCAGGGTATTTAGGAATTCTTCAACAATACATATGAGGACACAGATATTGTTTATCAAATGACCATGTTTAGAAAACTATCTACTGCTACTATGCATGAAGATCAATCTGCCACTAAGTTATTAGAATAGTGGCAATCTTTCCTAGATGAAACCATAATATTTGGTCTGGTCATCTCAAAAGAATTACAAGCCATGTTTCTACTCTCTTCTTTGCCTCTATCTTGGAGAGCCTTTATTACTACTCAAACTTCCACTGATAAACTCAAGCTTCAACCACTGATTAATAGAATCAAGCAAGAGCAAGTCGTGAGAGATACCCTTTCTACTTCTTCAAATCAAGAATCCAAGGCTCTAGCTATAACTGCTTACAACCCACAAAAGAGCTCAACACTTTCAACAAAAGCCTAAGTTTTCTTCTCGGTCTAACTTCAAAGGGATTCTTGGTAATCCACAACATAAGCCTAACTCTTACCAGTCTTCTCAATCCCTATTCTTAACAAGAAACCCTCATTATCATCTCATATGTAATGCTTGCAAAAGGAAAGGTCATATTGAAAAGGATTGTCATCAAAAAAATAGATTCAACAAATATCAATCAAAAGGTCAGGCTCACTTTGTTAGTATCGGCAATTATGACATAGAAGAAGAACCAAAGACAATCATCAACCTAGCCACAAGTGTTTGGACACCTTCATCAAACTCCAAAGAATAATATACATGGTTTCTAGATTCTGAAGCTACTCATCATATGACTTTTCACAAGGAATGGCTAGTCGACTTCAAAGAGATATCTACTCCACTCCATGTTGCCATAGGGGACAACAACAGAGTCTATTATATTATCAATATCAAGAAAAATCTATTAAGTATTAGTGAGCTCACTTCTCAATCCTCTCTCACTGCTCACTTCTATAAAGACCACTACATCTTACAGCTACTCTCACCTTCTCTCAAACTTACCTACCCCAAAGAAGGTCGGCTTTATACACTTGGGTATTCACTACTACAACCTTCTTCAAATGCTTCAGCTAACTCCACTTCACTCACAAGTCTACCACAGAACGCACTCCTATGGCACTCTAGGCTTGGTCATGCCTCTCAGAATGTTCTCCAACAACTTATTCACAAGAAGCTTGTCTGTGGCATTCCACCTTCTCTCTCTCAACTTCCATTTTGTCAAGCTTGTGCTCTCAATAAGGCCACAAATCTTCCTTATCCCAAATCTTACTCCATTACGACTCAACCACTTCAAATAGTACACTCAGACATTTGTGGTCCAATAAATCCTGTATCTCTCACTGGAGCAAAATAATTTATGATGCTTATTGATGATTATTCAAGATATTTTATGGCCTATTGCTTCTATGATCCAACTGATAAATTCTTTATTTATGGCCGAAGTGCCATCTTTTATGAAGATAATCTTCTTCCGTCCAACACCACAACATGTCCATCTCTCACACTTTTTCCCGTCAAAGAATCCCCGACATTATATATGCCTCATACAAATCCAAACATCACTTCGATAAAATCCTCTTCGTCCTGTTCTAGCCACAACCGCTCTTCACATTTTTCATCAACCTTATCTTCTTATAAAGGTTGGAATTCCCTTAAAACATGTGAAAAATCCTTATCTCTAACGGATTCAAACCTTAAGGATAAAGCCTTATTAAAACCTTTAGGAGCAATTACAGCTCCAGGCCATCGACCAGCGCCAATCACGGTTGCTAACGACACGAAAAACATGCTTCCAATCCCTTCAATGGCATTGTCCGTCAAAATGCCATGCAGTAGCATCAGCAACAAGACGACACACAGCTCCACAAAATGATAGAAAGCAAATGGCTACCTTGACCAGTCCTAGGCCACAAGCTCCTCCACAAAATGATAGGCAGCAAGCACCTACATTATGTCCCAAACGGCAGCATTTGCCGCCATCTGACAACTCCAATATTCCCTCTACAAGCCAACAAGCTGCCATCATTGGCAAAATCAGATCTCAAGCTTCACTTCAAACTCATACTCTCAATCATCCACAATTTGAAAGTTCCCAAGAAAATCTATATAAAGATCAAGTTTCCATTCAACAAGCTTTATTTCCTCATGAACACTTGCCTCCTCTCCATGCCTCTAATCCTAACTTAGCTCCATCCACTGATGAACAAAAACCTCGAATGTGTGCTCGCATAGCCGCAATGTCTTCGACATCAAGCAATACTTCTCCTACGGCTCTCATTGTTATGACTCTACGGCCTCCATCTCCAGCTTCTCCATCAATGCCGATTACTCTATTCAGTACATCCAACTCCGACACTAAAGAGGTACAATCACAATCAACTTCGTGCTTCAAGAACTTACATGATCTTCATCTTCAAGCCAACATTGCTCTTGGGTAAGCTCGAAATTCACCTCCAATCATTATTCCCGAAGCTCCAATTTGTCCTACTGTTACTCAAGCACGTCAAATTACTGAAGCCTCTCAATGGCAAGCTGCAATGCTTGAAGAATACAAAACTCTACTTCACAATAACACTTGGAAATTGGTACCCCTTCCTCTTGGAGAATCTGCAATAAGGTGCAAATGGGTACTTCGCAAAAAGCTCAAACCAGATGGCTCCATCGACAAGTACAAAGCTCAACTTGTGGCTCGTGGTTTCGAAGAAATTGAAGGCCTCCATTACGGAAGTACATTCTCTCCTGTACTTGCTTTGTCCTCTTTACAGGTATTACTCTCCATGGCAGCTCATTTTAAATTAATTCTTCACCACATTGACGTTAAGACTGCCTTCTCGCATGGTCACTTAGAAGAAAAAATCTATATGTCTCAACCACCAAACTTTGTTGATCCCAAATCTCCTACACACATTTGCCTACTGCATAAAGCTCTTTATGGTCTAAAACAGGCACCTAGGCAGTGGTACACTCGTATTCATTCTCACTTACTACACCATGGCTTTTGGAGGCTAGAAATAGATCACAACATTTATACTCTTCTTCAAGTCAACATTGTCATTATCTTAGGTCTCTATGTTGATGACATTCCTATTCTTGCCAACACTCCTCATGCAATGTCCAAAGCCAAATCTATCATATCTTCATGGTTTGCTATAACAGACTATGGTCCTATGCATTACTGTCTTGGCATTAAAATTGAATAGTCAGCCACATCCATCAAAATGCATCAACATACCTACATTATGTCTATTCTCTCCCGTTATTCCATGCTAAAATGTAATCCCATGGTCACTCCACTTGCCCAAAATCTACAGTTGAATCCATCCTCCTCCCATTCTCTTTCAACTGATCAAGCTCGTGAAATGGAGACCATTCCTTACATGGAAGCACTTGGATATCTTCGATATCTAATTACTTGTACCCATCCAGATTTATCTTATGCAGGACACATTCTCTCCAATGCCATACATCAACCCACTTATGAACATTGGAAGCAGCTCAAATGAGTCTTGCGATATCTAAAAGCTACATCGAATGTGGGAATTTGTTTTACAAAAGACAGCAATGATTTTCTCTTACGAGCCTATTCCGATGCACATTGGGGTGGTGATCTTGCTACTTGAAAATCTCTCACTAGTTTTATCATTACTTTAGCAGGAGGTCCCATCTCTTGGAGTACCAAACAGCAACACTCTGTTGCACTTTCTACTACTGAAGCTGAATATGTGGCATGCAGCATGGCCACCCAGGAAATAATTTATTTGAAGAAACTCTTGGAAGACATCAGTTTTGGGTATCAGCCTCAACAAATTGTAATCTTCACCAACAATAAAGCATCAACTTTGTCATTCAAGGACCAAAATTAAGCATTAAACTCCACCATATTGATATGAGATATCATTTTGTACGTGAATTAGTTGAAAGTTCCCATATCATCCTTCAATATGTACCATCATGTGACAATGCTACTGATTTCCTCACCAAATCAGTTCCTCACTTGAAGCACAAAATTGCCATGCAAATCTGATCGGGAGGGGAAAACATTTAGTTGAATTGATGAATTGAATGTAACCTTTTTTTCTTTATCTACAAATACCTATGGAATCCTTTTGAGGGGGGATGTTAAGATAAAGTTCTAGATAAGGATAAAAGTTGGATAAGATAAGGACAAGTCAATATGTGGACAAAAGGATCTCATAGATATCCACTTTGTAAATATCTTAGATATTTAGAGATAAGGCTCACCTACCTCATTTAATGTACCTTGTATATATACAACCACTAGCAATGAAATGCTCAACTACAGTTCACTACCTTTTCTATATTGTCTCTATCTCTATCTCTTATTGTGCACATTATCCTCTTATCTTCAAGTTCCTGGTTTTCACCACTAGAATAGGGTCATCTAGGTACTCAAATTGAAGCAAAATGACTTGGTTGGTAAGCCAACATGGGGAAAATTGTGATTATCTTTTCAAAATAGCTGTAAATATCATTTTTTTGTAAATGTATCATTTTTTAATATTTTCCAGGATTGGACAACTTGCAACACTCAAAATAAATCCTTGCATACATTTACATTCACCTAAAGATCTCATTAAGTCATTAAAACTTAACATTGGATACTTGGGCCATCTCAAAGACTAGTTCTATTCCTAGAAAACCTTGGAAAGACTTCCTACTATGTGTCCTTGTATAAATGGTATTTCCTATGGTTTTTCTTCATTGAACATATGGCCACATGACAATACGACCAAAGAATGTAGCCAATACCTCCTAAGAAGGCAACTTACTTGTAGCTATACACCTTAGCAAAATGGTGTTGCAAAGAGGAAGAATAGGACCTATTTGAGGTAGGCAACGAGAGACAAGCAACTTGCTAATTGCAGCCTACAACAAGGATGCATGCGGTAAAAATAAATGAAAGGATGTTATGGATAAAGAAATGTCAGCATTGCATAAGAATGACATTTGGGATTTTTGTTAACTCCCACCCAATAAGAAAGCCATAAGATGTAAATGGATCTATAAGCTAAGATTTAGCAAAGAAGGACATATTGATCAATATAAAGCTAAACTAGTAGCCAAAGGATTTGCTCAAGAGTTTAGTACTGATTAATGAAGAGAGCTATACTCCTATAGCCACGATGAGCTCCTTAAGTTATTGCTCTCTTTATGTACTCTTTATAAATGGAAGCTATGGAAGATAGAAACAATGCCTTTCTCAATGGATAGCTTGAGAAAGAGGTCTACATGCAACAACTAGAAGGCTATGTTGCAAAACAAGTAAAGAGCATTTGGTGTGTAACCATACTCTTTATTGTAAGATAAAAGGGAATGATATTATACTTGTTTTACTTTATGTGGATTATCTAATTTTGACAAGAAGTAAATGATGCCTTGGTAGAGGTTATAAATTCCAAACTTTCATATGAGTTTGAGATGAAAAACCTTGGATACTCGTATTATATCCTAGGTATTGAGATTTGTAGGATATAGCCACAAAGTTGGCAGGTTATCTACTCACAAGAATCTAGATTGCACCTATTTGCCTACCTGGGGAGCTAGATATCTAGAGTAACATATATTATCTCAAGATAAAGTGTGAAGAGAAGTTGTTTCTTACATCATGGAGCATCCCCCTACCAAGAGGCCCCTTAATATCCTCTTAGTGTAAAAAGACATATCAAAATTTTAAGATATATTTTGAATAGTTCGAAAGTGTGGGTATAGCAATAGATAGTGAGACACCACCGTAGAGGTATACTATTGAGAGTATAGAGTGATGTTGGGTGTAGTCCACACTCTCATCATCATATATAATGGTGACATGTCGAAGCTATTTGAGCTCTTTAGTATTAGTTTTGGTTTTGGGGATTAGCCCATTACTTGTACTTGGCAACCATTATTATCTTTCTACTCTAAATAAACAATTAAGTACTATTGTTTCCTCTACACAATACAAGTAGTACTATTACACTATCAAGAGTATCAATCAAAAGTGCTATTAGTATTATTGTTATTGTATTATAGGTTACAATTGTGTCTCCTTTCCTTTTCCTCACCAAATGTTCTCAAATAGAGGAGATGCGAAAAAGCAATTGATTAATTCCTCTCAATTCTCATGACTAAGGTAGCTTTAGGTTTCTTCATTGTATATATCTCCATTAGCAATACATTGATTTATGAGCGTGAGTTGGTAACCAAAAGAGTTAACATATAAGAAAAATGAGTTCATGACAAGAAAAATGAGCAAGGTGGTTATTATGGTTTCTTGTATCCAGACATCATTATTTAATATTGAAATTTCTCGTAACATGGTTATTTTTTGTCAAAAACATGTAAATTATAGGTTTTACTAGTTAGTTACTTGCAAAGCTGTCGTAATGGTTGAAATAAATATTTGTAATGAAGTTGTGTGAGTAATGCAATAAAATTTATAGAATGTTTAAAATTTCATGAAATGTGAAAAAAATTATAAAAATAATAAATTATGAATTTTAAATATTTCTAAAGTCGGGTATATTACATCCTCTTCCCCCTTAGAGGAATCATGACGTCCTTATCTCAAGAGAATTTGGGGATGATCCTTGTAGAGAAGGACTTCATATATCCAAGTACCTACTTCACGAAAGTCTTTCCATTGCATGAGATTCTCTAGGGCAGTCTTATTTCTAAGTATAATTTCTTTTGTATCAAGAACCCTCTTTAGATGCATTTCCAGTATCCCTTGTCTATGCATTATAATTTGGATTTCATCTAATACATGCTTTGGGTTAGAGATAATAGATTTGAAGAGCAAGCACAACCATAATATAAATGTGCTTGAAGATGTTGAACACTTCATAAGTGGTGTCAACTAGGTAGTGACAATAGTAGTGGAGGGAGCAGCAATGTGGTTGCACCAATGCAAGCCTTGTGCATTTGTTACTTGCCTTCACGGAAGGAAAACTTGATGCAACAAACTATACCATGCTCTTTGATACACTTTTGGGGATTGATGATAAACCAATTGCAACCTAGATCCAAGCAATCCTAACAACTAAATTCCACTTGATCCAACTCTTCTTCATGCTTGGAAACGAAGAAACGTAAGTGCACTCTATGCCTTTTTTACCATTGCATCTAATTATGTTCTAACTCATATTCAAGACATATCCAAAGGTAGCCAAGCTTGGGATCTATTGAGGTGTCAATATGAAACAAGAAACCAAACCAAGATTCAAAACCTGGAGAATTAGATTGCAATAGAAAAGTTGAATTAGCTTGCAACAAAAAAGCTTTTTGATGAAGTAATAGAGGTCTTCATTACATGGATTAAGAATTTGCATGACCAAATGGGAGCGGTTGGGAGAGCAAAGATGACTGAGGAGCTACCTAGGAGATGCATCCAAGTTTTGCTCATCAAGTATGAAGGCCTAGCTACAACAATGAATACATAGGTGAAAACTCTTGCTCTTACTTTTGAGGAGTTTAATGCCATGTTATGGGAAGAGGAGATATGGCTAAATAGCTATAATGGAAGCAATGGTGGAGATGCTTAGAAAGTGCCAAACCTAAATGTGAGAAGAAGAAGGATGGGAAGAAGAAGTTCAAAGGAAAGTGTCATTATTGTGATGATAAAGGAATGAAAATGAAAGAGAATGATGAAAACAATGGCACTATAAGGTATTCTTTCAAAGGCAAAGACTCTATGAGCATTGTTGAAGCTGAGTTCAAGCTATTCATAGCAATTGAGGAGATTTGTTCCTCAACTCAAATTTCAAAGGCATCTAATGAATCTTGGGTGCCAAATAATGCAACATCTCATCACATGACCATCTTTAAAAAATGGTATAGTTGTAAGCCTCTAAGAGAACCCATCATTGTGATAGTCACGAATAATGCTTTTTCTTGGCTCTTAGTTAGGAACATTGGGTACATGATTTTCTTTTGATCCAATGAGAGTGAGAGGAAGATAGCCTCATGCTCAAAAGATCGTGAAAGTTTTTTTTTTATTATCGGTCCCACATCTTGGAGATGTGCATGCACTTCTTTCACCCAACTTCTAACTTTCTCTACTATTTCCAACTATTTCTTGACTTGACTTGGGGTTAGGATAATCTTGACTTTGGCAAGCTCTTCATTTCGAATCCCATTGATAAACATTGTGGAGATGGCCTTTTGCATGGGTTACTCAAATGCCAATATCGTCTTGTAGAGACTCAAAACATGCATTATATAATCATGAATTTCTTCATTGTCCTTTTGGCTCACATTCATGAGTTTGACTATCAATTTGTTTGCATATCCTAGTTTCGAAATATCTTGATAAAGAGATCCTTGATCGTGTTAAAATTATTGTGCTCTGCATCATCCAAGCTTGTGAACCAAGTTCTATCCTTGTCTTCCAAACACAGCCCAAAAGCTTGTGTTCATTTATCAGCATCCTGGAGATTTAAACTATAGGGATCATCTCCCACCTAGTACTTTTCATTTTATTTTGTGACTATGGAATTTTTGTTTGATTTTTGGTATTGGGTGTGATTCCAAGTCTAGTCATGATTGAGGTTGCAAATGCAGCACTACTTCTTTTGTTAGCTGAATTGTCTAGCAAAACTGCTTGATCAAGAGCTCGATCGCGGTGAGATCCACTTCGAGGGATCTCTCCCTATTAGTGTTGCCTCTCTTGATCATATTCTTCTTCTAAATGCTAGCATCATTGGACTTAATTGAGTTCATTCTCTTTTCTTAACGTATCTATTCGTTACACTTGTGTGACTCAAAAAACTTGTTGTAAGCGGATCTTTCCCCAAACTCATTTCCTTTTCCAAGTCTACTATTATCACTTGTGATGACCTCCCTACGTACATTATCCTCATCTTGCTAGTTATATTGTGTTATTAGCTATTGAATCTCCATGTTTGAGCTTGAGGCAAACATATAGCTCTCAACTCTTCGTATGTGACTAGGATCTCAACAAGAACTAATCTAAGTGATGGTGGCTCCAAAAGGGAGACATGTCTTACTATGGAAGCTTATCCTATCTCAGTGTTTCACACACTAGGAAGTTGTTGCCTACTTTGCCCTCGTTAGCTAGTAAGGCTTGTTCCATGCTGTGGTTTCTGTTGAGTGAAAGTTCTAGGAATTTTTTTATTGTGAGTTCAGCTTTTTGGGCAAGACTTCTAGGATATTTCTAATGGTAAGTTTAGATTTTTAGGTCATGTTTTGTCAAACAATAGATGGCTATACTGGAATGATTAAGTTTCCTTGGGTGGCAATATTTGACTTATGTTTTCCAATTGCTTTCAATCCTCTTCCTCTCAGTTTGGGCTCACTTGCCCAATTTGTGGTTTGGGTACAATGTTTGTTCAATGTGTTCCTTCTTATATTTATCCCTTGAAGTGTTTCATTCTTCTTTTACAACTAGTATCCTTATCAATTTTGTGCAAGTGAATGCAAGTGTAATGTGCACAACCAAGCTTTTCATTCTTTCACAATCAATGTGTCACAGTTCAAGTACAAGTATCCTCATGCTAATGGTGCTCATACAAACTCTTCACTTTTCCAAACAAAGCGTGAAGTGTGTCATCAAGTTGTCAGTTCAGTCATAGTTCTCACATTTAAGCACCAAAAAACATAGGGATCCTAGTCTCTAGCAAGTTGATTAAGTGATTGTATTGGTATCCTAGGATGCTAACTCTTGTGATTTCTTGGTGATGTAACAATGAACTCTTCTTAAGGTTATGAGTGATGTGTTGGAAGTTTCTTAGAGGTTCAATCAAGTGCAAGTTGCAAATTGTGCCAAAGTATTGGGGCTAATGGTGATGATTGTGGTGGATGTAGGGTGGCCAAGGGTGGCTAAGACTTTCTTGCACAAGGGTGGCTAAGGCTCTCTTGGACAAGGCCTAGTGCCCAAATGGTCACATCATGTGCACATGGGTTGAGCTACATGTCTATGCCATGTGGTTTGTGGTCCATGTGAGTCCGAGTGGGACTCTGCAGTTTGAGGTGGCCTTGGTTAATACGAATTTGAGTGGGACTCCGCAGTCAAAGTCCAAGTGGGACTTTTGAAATCCGAGTCCAAGCTAGGCAAGTATGAGTGCTCTACAATTAGAATATGAGTGTGAGTGCTCTACAATCTTAGAGTTTGAATGGGACTCCACAATCTAACTTTGAGTGTGAGCACATGGCAATCCAAGTTCAAGTATGGGTGGTGGCGTGGTTGCATGTCTTTCTAAGTCATAAAGCAAGACGAGTAGGTTGAGCGAGTAGGCCAAGGGCATTGGGCCAAGTTGATGTGGATTGGGCCAAGGTGTCAAGCATGTGTCCGAGGCCTACTAGTCAAAGGATGCCAAAGTTGTAAGGGCCAAGGGCCTAGAGAAGTAACTGAGTGAGTTGTTAGAGAGATTGAAGAGTCAAGGGCCATAATTTTTTGGCCAAAGGTGGGGATGGATATTGGCCAAATGGCTAAAGGTCAAGCAGATGTGGCCAAACACCTTGGGCTAAGAGGCTTAGCAAGTAGGCCAAATGTAAAGAGGAGGATGAAGGGGCGGGGGGGGGGGGGGGGAGACAAAGAGAGGGGGGAGGGAGGGAGAGAGCATCCCAAACTACACCAAATAAAAGACTACATGATTCATCAGGAGAGGCTACCATAACCATACCTATTTGTTCATCAAGGGTTGGAGTAGATAATGCCTTCATTGCATCCAGTTCGTCCTTCTATTCCTCCCTTCACCACCCTCCAGAAGCAACAATTCCTCCTCCTCCTCCTCCTCTTCTTCTTCTTCTTCTTCTTCTTCTTCTTCTTCTTCTCTCCTCCTCTTCTTCTTCTTCTTCTTCTTCTTTTGTGTGTGTGTGTGTGTGTGTGTGTGTGTGTGTGTGTGTGTGTGTGTGTGTGTGTGTGTGTGTGTGTGTGTGTGTGTGTGTGTGTGTGTGTGTGTGTGTGTGTGTGTGTGTGTGTGTGTGTGTGTGTGTGTGTGTGTCGTGCTCTTTAAATTCTACAAAGACCAAAAACCCACTCCCAAAAAGAAAGAAAAAAAAATTCACAAAATCAAAAACTATATGCTTGATTCTTTGTTTCTATTGACACGACAAAGCTCTGCTGCAATTAGCCTCTCTCTCTCTCTCTCTCTCTCTCTCTCTCTCTCTCTCTCTCTCTCTCTCTCTCTCTCTCTCTCTCTCTCTCTCTCCAACCCTATACAAGATCACTTCCCGAACCCATCAAAGCTTCTTTCGTCGCTCCCAAGAGATGTCGAGATGCTGAGTGAGGTCACGCTCAGAGAGCTCCCCAACGCAAGGAAATTGCTGTTGCTGGGGACAGAACTCAACACGATGCTGAAGCACAAGCATAAGTTAACCCCAAACCCATTCAAACCAAAGAACCAATCATCCCACAACAAATCAAGGTTGCGGGTATGAACCCTATTCACGATGGATGGCAAAACGGAGATAATCAAGTTAGTACCTAAGAAAAGGATCATGATTAGTTAGAACTTAATTAGACTTGTAAAAGCACATTAGTATTATCAAATTCTTTTTAGGAAGGAATGCGAAAATTGATGAAGGGGATAGATTCTATGCATCGCATTGACAATTGTGTTAAAACGTCTTATGGTTATGATTACTTTTGAATTTGTGAATGATGAATTATGGCTCTTATGATTCCGGGCTTGCACAGCCGGACGAATTGTGGATTGTGGTGGTTTGGGACATTGGGGTCCTCAACCCAATGCTCCCTTACACTCTGCAGAGTGTGGAAAAAATCACCTGCATGTGGGGGTCCTATGCTCCCGAGGGGGGTAGGTGTTTTTTATTTTGATCACTCGAGCACCTAAGAGGGCAAAGGGCCGAGTGGTAAGTGCCCCTATTATGTAGGACGACTCTTGAGGCTCAAGGAAGCTTAGAGGGGCTCTGAGCCAGTAAATTTCCCTATTGACCGGGGGCGGAGTGCAATCACATATAGCCCAATCTCGAGGGATTGGAAGGTCCTATCCTAGGTTGGATGATGTCTTTCTACGGAAAGACGGTTTTGTATCACTCTGTGGGGACTGATAGTGAAATAAAGTATATGATTTCCTAATTGTTTGTTTTGTGCTAAAGATTGAGTTTAACGAACCCAATTTAACGGGTTAATAAAAGGACATTGGTTTTATATGTCCAAACAGTGTGGTAGTATGATTTGCTAATTAGAAAACTAAGCAAACCCATCGAGGAAAGTGAGAGGCTTCGATCTTTACGATTGAATGCCTATGGCTGGGTGGACCTGATAAGTCGGGTAACTTTCCTAACACTAGATAGAGCTTATTAAATCGTGACCCTCCCAATACCGGTAGGATTAGTTACCAGGTTTAACACCATTTTAGGGGGTCAGAGCTAAGATTTTACCTTATGGGTAGGGGGATCGAGTTACACTCTCCCCCATCTCTCACTCTCTTTGAACCAAGTGTGGTGTTAACCTCACTCCTGCCTTTGATTGATTACAAAGTGGTCTTTCTTAGGTGGGCGTTAGATTGCTATTAGGGGTAACTTGCCCCTGTGAAGTAGAACTAAGATTCCCATGCTCAACTAAGTCCCAGGTGGTGATGTGCATGGATATGAATTTCAGTCAACTACTTGAGGACTCCTCCAGTTTGTTGGAGGAGGAACCTCACACTATCCTATGCAATGTTTTGGAGTGCAAGATCCTATTCTACCAATCAGCATAAAGAGTGCATACCTTGCTTGATGCCAAACTTAATGGAATACTTATTGTTTTCAATGCTTTGATCAATGTGGCTATGGATATCTCTCACAATATAACATTGTACACTCTCACAAATACCATAGCAAACTTGTCGATTTACCTCCTCGTTGTAGTCTATCCATGAAGACTCCCGAATGGATCAATGATTCAAGAGATTCTCCTCAAGCATGCTCCATCTCCATAGCCTCGATTGCTCGAAACTTGCTCGTGAAGAGGAAGAGTGGAAAAAGAGAATAGGGAAGGAGAAGAGCATCACACACCAATCTCTTACTTTCCCTCTCTGACACTCTAACACTCTCTACACAAGCTTGTAGATAGACCTAAGAAGCAAGAAGAAAGAAGAGAGCTCTCTCAAAATTGCACACCATAAGAATGAGCTTATCCATTCACTTTTGGCTCTTATACATAGGGTGGATTGGGCATCCTACCCCTTTTTTTGGCCCAAACCCGAACCTCCTTTATTTCATGCATGCTTTTTTTTGTTAAGTCAATATTTTTTTGATCTAAGAGAATCAAAGCTCTTCATGGCTGCAATACCCCCCATTCCCATTAAGGTAGACCATCCTAACTCTAAAATATTTTATAATTTGAATGGGAGCGATCTTGGCTCTCTTTAAAAATATAAATACAACATAATGTCTTTTACCAAAGTGCAAGTATCTAGAACATAGAAGTATTGTAAAAACTTGACTTAAAGAATAATCTTGGCTTAGCTCAAAATTTAATATGCCCTTTCTTTTAGTGCTTTTCTTGGCTTCTTGACCTTTTGTCTATCTTTTCGAAGAGAGGTTTACAATATGCAATCCCACCCTTACCTAAAGGTGCAAATGGTAGTAGGTTGAGAATCCACAAGTTGTATCTTTTTTGCCTAACACATGATATTCTTAGTAATAAATGTGATATGCATTACTTTGTTTTATCTTATTCATTATAAATCTTCAAGAAAGTGGTGTCTTAGCTTACCATAGAGTAGGTTAGCCTTCAGAATATCATCTTAGACTTAAATCTAGAAGGATTTTATCTTGTAAAGAAAATTTGTGTATATTTTGCAAACTCTATTTCCAAACTTGAGTTGCATGCTTAAAAAGAGCATTCGAATTTATGTATGTTTCTCAATAAGATTTTTCTCCAACAATGTACAGTCATATATAAGTGAAGATAATGAAGAATAAGGTAATCTTCATACCCAACCAAACACACACACACACACACACTATATGCAGATGACATTGTGTTGGTCTCAGACTCAGCTCAGGGATTACAGCAGCATTTATTAGCATTGGATGATTTTTGCATACAGAGAGGCATGACAGTGAACCTTGGTAAAACCAAGGTTCTTAAATTCCATACATCAGCTCAGATATGCAGACAGAGTATTTTCATGGCAGCAGGAGGGAGTATTGAGGTCACTGGATCATATGTATATTTGGGAGTCACCTTTACAGCAGCTTCAGGGACTTTCTCGATGACACAGGTAGCTCGTGACCGCCTCATTAGAGGATACTCAGCATTGGCTCTTATGGAGCGACAGTGTCATCAGGCACATTTCCAGGAGCCCCGCACCAAGGGGTGGCTCTTTGATACTCTAGTCACTCCAACACTGATGTATGGAGCAGCTATATGGGGGCCAGGCCTTGCCGATTATGTATGGACATTGATGGAGAGACCTCAGGTGATCATGATATCTAGATTGATTCGCAGCAAGGCCTCAATCCCACATGACGTTGTGCGAGCAGAGCTTGCCACACCACCCATGCTAGTCGAGGCATTATTTCAGACAGTCTGCTTCCTACACATATTTCAGGATATGGACAGAGATCGCATTGCATACAGAGCATATATGGCATCTCAGGAGATGGCTCGAGTGGGGGATACCACATCATGGTATGCACAGACTAGAGCTTGGTTTGACAGATATGGGCTGGACATTGATAGACTCCCACCTCTTCTATATGATACTCAGGCTCCACTTACACCCTCTCTCTCTCTCAGAGGAACAGAGTCATCAGACAGGAGATATGGCATATTTATATACAGAGGACATGGGTCAGCCCTGCACAGTCACTGCCATCGAAGATGGCACATTATTATACACAGTTCTTGAGCATATCAGAGCAAGGATTCATAGAGATTTCGAGATATATGCAGATCTATATACCACATCGATTGAGAGTTCTTATTGGACAGCTCAGGGTATCATCACATCAACTTATGATTGAGAGTGGCAGAGCCAGTGGCATCCCACGGGAGGAGAGGATATGCCCCCTTTGCAGATCAGAGGTGGAGAGTGAGGAGCATTTTGTTCTCAGATGCCCGGCATACTCAGAGTTGAGATCTAGATACACATTGAGCAGCTCACTTCAGGGATGTATGACTGGTGCGCTACGTGCCTAGCCTCAAAAGGTATGCAAAGAAATGAGGTCCCAAGCGACACCGCCCTAGACGTAGGTCAAAGAATCCCCAGGCCAGGGGAATAGAAGCTCAAAGAAGCACACAAGGCGTGGTAACACCGATTGTGCAAGCCCCAAACAGATGCTCGGGCACCAGGTGCTCAAAGGCAGAAAGGGCAGCTCGAGACAAGGAAGAATTCGATGCATTGTTCAAAAGCATTTTGGAAACGGTTGCGGCCAAAGACTATACCATTCAGGTCCCAGCCGACATCTTCCCTACCCAACCTCACAGGAGCCCCTCACCAGCAGAGCCTCAGTTACCTGACTACTCTCACCCCACCTTTTGTGCAAATAGAGTAGCTCCCAACTTAGCAAAGGCCATCCTGACATAAATTTTTGTCTTTTGATGGTTAAAGGGGTAGGCTCCCCACTTGTACACACTTTCCTCACCTATTGCTAATATATGCCAAGTCTTTAACAAGCACCAAAATAGGCATCGCAATCAGCATCATAGGATTTTGAAAAAGTAATATCGTGACATTTTTGCATTTGTTCGTTGTACTTGACGCATGTGACTTGCATATACTCTCATGAAGTGACAAGTGAATGCAGGATGACACAGGTCTTCATGCGAACATGTTCAATGCCCAAGCCACCGCAAGACCACCAACCTCACAAAGAACCGCGACAAAACCACGCTGCCGAACGCGAAAAATCACCCTTGCGAGTGCCCAGTCGCATGACCCAAAGCATAGTCATGGGATACACTCTCTTTCTGGGTCAAGCTCTATAGTTGGCTCACAACAGTTGTTACCTCAATTGTACCGACATCACGTGTCACAAAGAGATTTGCAATATCTCAAGTGTATCTCCCCATCTCAACAACTGCTTCTCCAACAACGAGGCTAGGGCACAATCATCATTGTAATATCCATTTTCTAAGTCTTCGAAGCTTGACATTTTCCAACCCATTGAAAGGCTGATAGCCTCAACATATTGCAATGGTTGTACTCAGGCAGGCCAAAAAAGGGAAAAAAACAAAAGAAGAACGAAAAGATAACAAGCACCCACGATCACAGCACAGCACCTAGGGTCCTCAAATTAGGTGCGTCCAGTGACCTTGGTCGGCTAGCTCCGTCCCTAGTCCCCTAGCCCCTTAGCATCACCCACAATTGTTCAAGGCACACCAAGGGCAGGACATACCTAGGGAGCTTGTCTCGCCTATGGTTAGACCTGTCACCATGACCCATTCACACAATTCCCTCTTGCACTCTGCCTTAATACCATTGCAATCACTTGTGGTAAGCACCACACGAATGGCCGGAAAAGTACACCGTCCTCATCAAGCAATCCCAATAGCTCCCAACTACCAAAAGTGCGGTGTCCTTGTGTTCAATTAGGCTACGTCATGCAGTCACAACGCAAATGATGTCTCATACACCTTCACGTGTACTTCTTCTCAACATGGACAACTTTGCTTCATCCACACATTATTATGACAAACCAGCCCACAGTCTTCTAGCTACGTAATATCTAAGTATGCACGAGCACTCGCATAATATCTGCATCGAAGTTTACACAGTGTGGGTCCTTAAGTGCAGGAAAATACTCTCAACTTGCTTAGAGTTTGACCTGTCTCCCAAACTAATTGAACTATGTCTTGTGCACGATAGAGAAGACTAGCACTACCCCTAGGGAGAGACCACCTATGAGAGGTTTTCAATTGCAGGAATTGAAGACTCCAACGAAGGTGCCGTTCACTCTTCATCGACACTCAACTCTGAATTCCTATCCTTTATCATCTTGCAAGCCCACCAAGAATCATCATGTGGAGAATCCCCCAGAAACCGCCACTTGTCCTCCATCAGTGCAATCCCTGCAAAGAACAGCCTTACCACCAACTCCAATAGCCCTACCACCAGCCACCTAAACCACCAACGTGCCCCCAACGACCTTCCTCCCCACCACTACCAACACTTCTCCATGGCAACCACAGACGTCCTTGCCACCCATGTTTTCAGTGCATGCTAAAGCCTACTACCTACGCCAGTGAGTGCCATGGGACTGGCACTCATCTAGGAGGGGGGTAATGTCAACCCTCAAACGAACGAAGGTGGAAAATTTGGAAAAGCTAAAGCAAAAGACAAAGGCCAAGGGAAAGTGAAATGGAAGACAAAGACGCACAAGGAGAAAAGTCCTAAATAAGGGAGAAAGGCGTGCAAGAAAAAGCGCAATTCAATACTTTTGTAAAAGAGTGCAAGTGCATCATGGTTTAATTCAAGGAGCGCCGGGGTCTCACATGTGCAATTTGTAAATGTAGACGGATGGTGGAAAGGAAGCTAGGAAGATAGAAGGACGATGGGAAAAAGGGCCTAGGCCACGGCCGGCCATGTAAAGAATGGGATAAGGGAATGACCGCCCAAAAGGGATTTAGGGTTTTGTATATAAAGTTGAAAAGTGAATGAGAAGCTCATTCTTGTGTGTGGCCAAAAGTGGCTCTCTTCTTCTTCTTCTTCTTCTTCTTCTTCTTCTTGCTTGCTTGAGCTTGTGCTTGAGAGAGGGAGTGTGAGAGTGTGAGGGAGTGAGTGTGTGAGGGTGAGGGACCGGGGAGGAGAAGCTCTCCATCTTCTCCTCTCTTCTTCTCTTCTCTTCTCTTCTCTTCTCTTCTCTTCTCTTCTCTTCTCTTCTCTTGCTCGCGGTGATCGAGCTTGGAGCATGGAGCTTGAGGATGGAGCTTGCTTGAAGCTTGCACTTGGATCGTGGAGCTATCGGAGTGCATGGGAGAGGAGGTAGCTCGATCGGCATGGAGGTAAGCTCACTACACCCATAGATATGGATGGTGCGTCGGCTATGTGAGAGGTAGCCATTAGTGCTCGGCTTGGAACACTTGAAACAATAAGTGGTCCGTGGGTCTTGGCGGTTGAGTGAAAGCTCCCATAGCTCTAATACCATCATAAATTTCTAAGAATGAGGTGACCAACACTTCAACTCACTTAATTCAAAGTATACATCAAGTATATAACACAAACAATTGATTGGAATAAAGTCACAATCAAGTAGATTATAGCGGAAGCAAATTAGCAACTACAATCTACCTGCTAGTTAATACTATTTGTGTGCTATTTAGGGGCTACCTATGTGCTAATTAGCATCTCAATTTTATTATTCCTCTCTTATTACACAGCTCAAAGTTGCCAAGGCTGAATATCCAAGGAAAGCCTCTAGGGAGCAAGATCAAAGATGAAGGGCAAGAAGAAATATCCAAGAATTCAAAAAATTATAGAACACAAATAATGAAAAGCCATAACTACGATGTGTTGGATGAGGTAGAGAATGCCCCTTGTTTTCGCAGTTAACTCTTGTTTTGTCTCCTTTTCCCTCGCCCACTACATGCACTCCAAATTGTGATCTCCCTTTGGTTGTTTTGCCCTTTCATCATTCCAATAACTTCTACAAATGCTCAAAAGCAAACACAAAATGCAAAATCCAAAAAAGGTGGCCCAACAACATTTAAAAAAACAAGAGGAAAAGATCCAAAAGCACAAGAAGCAAACTCAAATTTCCAATGCAAGTGCAAAAGGAGAAATGCGCATTTTAAATATAAAAGCGCACCCAAAATTCTTGTAAAAGAGTGCCAAGCTCCGTCTTGTGCAATTTGTAAATGTAGATGGGCATCGATGAAGAGACCATATAAATAGGAAGGGAATAGGAAAAGAGAACTTTGGCTAAAATGACCGATCATGTATAAAAGGGATGGGCATCCAAAGAGGAGTAGGGCATATATAAAAAGGCAAAAAGTGAATGAAGAAGCTCATTCTTGTGTGTGGTCAAAACTAGATTTCTTCTTCTTCCTCTTCTTACTCTTGCTTGTACTTATGCTTGAGAGAGGGAGTGTGAGGGAGTGAGCGTGTGAGGGTGACGGGTTGTGGTGGAGAAGCTCTCCATCTTCTCCTCTCTTCTTCTTCTCCTCTCCTCTTCTCTTGTCTTGTCTCGCGTGCAGCAATGGAGCTTGGAGCTTGGAGTTTAAGGATTGAGCTTTCTTGAGCTTGAACCTTGGATTGTGGAGCTACCGAAGAGTTTGAGGGAGGAGGCAACTCGATCGAGCATGAAGGTAAGCTCACTAGACTTGTAGGTGTGAGAGTATGCATGGCTATGTGAGAGATAGCCATTGCACTTGGCTTGAAACACTTGAAACAATAAGAAGTCTGTGGGTCTTGGCGGTTGAGTGAGAAGCTCCCACATTTTGGTTCCATTGTCAGGACCAACAGATTCAAGCTTTGAGTGCTTGCATGCTTTGAATCGGGCATTAGAGTAGGGTTTTGCCCTAAACTAGTGCTTGAGGTAGGTAGGAAGCGAGTCGAAAGGCATTTGATCTCTTTTGCAAGTAATTTTTTTTAGTTTTTAAGTTTTAGGTGATTAGGTTAGATTAGCTTAGGTGTCTGTTTGTGGTTTGGCTACATCTAGGTACTGTTGTAAACAGGAAAGAACATGGAGAAAAAGGGGCTTCCATGCATTAAGAGAGGAGAGAGAGAAGAAGGGGAGTGGAAGACTGAATAACAAGGGGTTTAAGGATCAAAGAGAGCAAAGGAGAGCTCAATTCTGCATTCAAAGTTGAGAAAGAGAGAGAACTGGACAAGTTTGTTATTGCAGGCTAGCAAAATCAGGCAAGGAGAGCTTTGATTCATGCAATCAGGTGCATTTGCGGGCTATAGGTGAGTTGTTTTGATTGCTAGCTCCTTATTCTTGGATCCTACAGCTTGTCAGAGGTTGGAAGGGAGCATAGCGAGCGTGCTGGATTTTTTTCAAGTTTGTGCCCCTTTTTGCTACCATGCTTGGACTATCGGATTCCCAGAATCAGACCATTCGACTACCCCACAATCATCTAATTTTCATTATTGGACGCAATCGAATTGTCCAATCGGACAAACCCAGACCAGTCCAGAATCAGACAATCCAAAAATCAAATAGCTTGACTTTCTAATTCAAACAAATCAAACTCAAATAATCTAGATTCAAATAGTCCGATTTTGGGAATCGGACCAAAAATGTGCAAATCAGACAGGAAGATTGAACATCAAATTCTAACAAATTCTAACATTTCCAGATCTTGTAGGGGCCAAGCCCTAGCTATAGGACACCCCAGTAGATCCCCAGGTGAGTGAATGGGGGGCAATAGAGCTAATTAACTCAAGAGTTGAGACTCGAAAGTCCAAGAGTGACTGCGATCATTGATCATACCCCAATAGAGGTCTGGATAACAGACAACATGAACCCGCTACTCTTCAAAATATGCATCAAATGTATAACATGGACCTAGAGTAGACCACGCGAGTGGCCACCACTTGCATATAAGAGCTAGTACTAGCCGAAATTGATTAAAGGGAGTGTGATCTGTGTTGATTATGATTGAACTTACACACTTTGTCACATAAATACTTGAAGTGCACAAGGAAAAAGAGAAAGCCTGATTTGGCACAAGTCCACTCCACCACGCATGTGTCAAGTTCATGTAACATTGCAAATTGATTTGTGTAAAAAGGAACACACTAACGGGATCTAAGTAAGGAATGAACCCACGAATAGGAGCAAACCTCGAGAACCAGGACCTAAAGCAAGAAACTACAAATTGTCAAGTGACAAAGAAGGGAGAGAGAGACCCAACACGATTAGGGATGCAACTTTGGCCAATCTGATCAATTTGATCAACACATTAGTTGCTCAGGAAATTGCTAACATGTCAAGAACCAGCACCAACCCTGTAGATAATGAACTTGACATGGGAGAATTCCCAGTCGCGACATTCAGCAAACAGTAAACCAATGCGACCTAAAAGCCAAAATAGTGTATCATGGTAGACCACTCGAGGACATCATAGCCTCTCTCGAGGAAGAGAGAAGGTTGGCAAGGAAAGCACTGCAAAGTATAGCCACCTACAACCTAGAGTAGCGAGCTCAGAAGCTGAGACAAGACATAGAAATGTGCAAGGTCTAGTGCATCTTAGCTCTCGCCAATAAAACTAGGGCAAGACCAAATGCTTAGAGGGAGAGAGCGTTAGAGGCTGATCTTATGTTGAGTGAGCTTCTCACGAAGTGACTCTTAGACAATTGTAGAGCAGAGCAGAGTAGCCCTAGTGACTACATTGCTAACAAGATGAAGAATCATGCCAAACTCTAAGAGCCAGACTAAAATACTTGCAGTTGCTAAGCAACTCGATAAATATCAGCTTGGCAATGACCTGTACAACTTTGTGGAGCAGTTTGAGCAAGTATGCAAGGCAAACAACCTCACGGACCTTGATCAATAAGCACAAACTTTCGGACTTTGCCTAAGAGACAAAGTACGGAAATGGTTCACTAGCCTAGACAATGCCGCGAACTGAATGATTTTAATAACCTCAAGAGTCTCTTCATCAAGAGGTTCTCTCAAGCAAGATACTATGACAACCTCATCGTTAGGTTAATGAATGTTAGCCAAAAGGACAAGGAGGATATTTGAGACTACGTCACCCACGTGAAGAGTCTCTTTAAGAGAATCCCAATGGTGGAACAACCTAACAAACAAGTGATCTCCACCATATTTATAAATAGAATCCGAAGCGAAGAGCTCTACAAGGCCTTGGTGATTACCTCAAACAACCTGCAAAGGGACATGCTAGCTAGGGTCTTTGAAGAAGCCATATGCGTTGATGACTTGCTCAAGGAGAGAAGCTCCAAAACCATGACCCGAGATGGCACTATCACTAGGTCCTCTGGGAGAATTATGACCATGAGTGAGAGAGATTCTGCTAAAATACACAAGACAAGGGAAAGGGTGTCGACCAGAGCCAAGAAGTGGCGGACATAAAGCTAGAGTTGGCTAAGCTCCAAGAGATGAGAAGGCCCACACGACCTCATGTGCAATGGGTGCGTTGTGGAGAAAATCACCTCCCAGCTGAGTGCTTGGATTCTAGGTCAAGACCATGCACTAATTGCAGTAGGTTTGGATACGATGCAATGCATTGTAGATTGCCGAGACAATTTCCGGACCACAACCACACAATCATTCGTACTACCTAGGGATCAGGCCATCAAACTTTAGAAGGGGAGCTCCATTAGCTCTCTTAGCACCCAATGGCTCAAAGCTATCTATCCCTAAGATGGACATCAATCCTACAAGGATACCTAAACCACCTGGACCCATCATGACCCATCCATCAAGTGATGCTCCAATACATTACGTAGAGGAGCCGAACAAGGATGAAGCATATGTGAACCCTTACATCTCGTACGACGAAGAGGGTAATCCCATCTTGATGGATTTCAGACCAATGCTAGTGTGATGGCGTTAGGCACAAGAAGTTGTTGGTGTCTAGGAGGACAACACAAAGAACCTATCGCATGCTAGACTTGTAGTCACCCAAGGCATATCTCATCTCACTGCCATAAAAGGGAGCAAACCAATCAAGAAAAATCCAACCTGAGATGTCCAGAGTGCCGAATCACACATTTATATGTCGAGTGTCCTAGGTGGAAACCTTCCACTAGTTTAGTAATCATGCCATCCTTACCCTTGGGGTTGTTTGGAGTCGAGCCACTTGATGGTGAGGACACCCTGATCCCGTTGAATGTCATGACTCCATCACAAACAAAGCATGCCAGTATCACATTACCCGAACCTAGAAATCTTGACACAGCTTCAAGGAGGATAGATATTGCCCCCAAACTACCAAGGGGAAACAAGTCCAGGACACAAAAGTAGAAACATCTATTCCTAAGATGGAAGAAAAGGGGAGTGCCAAGTTGGATGTCAATGTATTGGGAGGTGCTACAAGGAAGGGAATTGTAGATGCAGGAACCAGAGTCAATGTGCTCATCCATATAATCTTGCAAGCTTGGGGTAACCCTCTTGTGGAGACCGCTAGGTTTAACGTCACAATGGCTAACAAAATGAAGGTTGGACTATTTGGAGTGCTGAAAGATTGGCCCTTGAAGATATCCAGAGTCCAGTTCTCAGTGAACTTGATAGTCATAAAGGAAGTGGACTACGACATCCTGTTGGTCCAATGCTAGATGCAAAATGCACGAGTGATAGAAGACTGGGGCAATGGTCTAATATTCTTAGGCAACATATTAGAAGCTATGAGAGTCGAGATGGATACCTGGAAGACCACGTTGGTCAACCTAGATGCCATCTTTGCTAGTTTGAAAGGAGACTCACAAGTCAATAATTCCTATGGGCCACTAACAAAATATATCCCTTGCCCAAGAATGAGCAGGATTAGATATGAGAAAATCAAAGAAAGATACTGGTGGAAAGGGATGTATAAAGATGTTTCTCACTTTGTGGAGACTTGCAGGGACTGTCAGCTTTACTCTTTAGTGCAACATCGTGATGAGTTGCATCCGACTTATCCACTATGTATGCATTATAAGTGGGTGGTAGACTTGGTTACTTTGCCAGTGGGACTTTGGGAGATGAGATATCTTGTCTTGGCTAGGGAGGATCTTACAAACTATGTTGAAGGCAGATCTTTGCGGACGAAGACCACCACTACAGTATGTAAATTCTTGTTGGAAGAAATATTTTGCAGGTATGGATGTATAGGCAAGATTACAGCTGATCGTGGAGAGCTAGATGCAGATGAAGCTAGAGAATTTTTCTCACGGCTTGGGATTAAATTAGATCTTACTACTACCTATAATCCAAAGGGAAATGGCAAGAGCGAAAGAGGACATCCGCCAATAGTTAAAGCATTGGCAAAAGCTTGTAGAGGACGGATTGGAGATTGGCCGAGATTACTACCTTTTGCATTGTGGGCAGATCGCTCTACACATAGCGTGACTACTGCTAGCCACCATCGATCTGCCATTCTTAGATAAAGAGGAGGATTATAAGCACGCCACCAAGGCAGCCGGTGAGTGCCACAAAGTCACACCATTTCAACTGCCAAAGAGTAGGACCCCACCATCAATGTCAATTTGCATGAGAGCTAGGAGCTTTGGCAGTCAACCAATACCTATCCCCGTCCATGTCCCAACTAACAAACTCAAACTCCAAGGGATTCTTGAATGCTTGATGAGAGAGCTAGTTGGTAACCCGGCTGCCAATCTCAAACCTCTCAAGGACATCATGGACGAGCCAAAGTGGCAATGGACCAAAGTACATGACTTGAACCTATTGTACAATTGGGCACTAATCATGGATAGGAAAAAGGCTGAGAGCAGAAGCCCCAGAGATGAGAAGCAGTTAGAATATGATGATTCAGACGACGAGTACTACTCTACGAATGAGGAAAGTGAGGAAGAGACTGATACGATAGAGTATGATACGGATGGTCGAGTGATTGATAGGAGTAGACTCCAGGCCACAAAAAGTTAATTTCTTCAGGATTGAAAGAAGAGTCATCATGATAAAATGCGACCATACTTACCACCTAGACGTGCTAGACTATGAGCAAGCCGGAATAGTTCAACCAAGTTCCACACCACTCTTTAGAACTGAATCAACCTCACAGCCATGAGCACCAAGAGAAACTCCTTCTTCTAGCGAGGGTTGTGAGTTTGACTTTGAATCAAAAGTGAGCTCTAAGAGAAATCCAAAGATATCTCAACACCCTAAGACCAAATGCACCAAAGGGGACCTACCAACCCACCTAAGGTGCATGCGGTTGAGGGAGGAAAAGAGGAAGTAGTCAAAGGAGTCTGAAGTTGAAGAGAAAATGAATCCTTAAGATCTACCAAAGCGCTTCATGAAGTTCAAAAGGGTGACAGAGTGGTGAACTTACTAGGAGCTAAGAGGGTAAGGACATGCAAGCAAACCAATAGAGGGGCCCACCAAGGTCAAGGAAGCCAACTTAGCAAGGAAAGAGGAAAAGCCTCGACCCTTATTCATAACCAAGGACCTAATTGAAAAAGAGGAGGCTGATCTTGTCACTCTTCTATAAGAGTACATAGATGTGTTTGCTTGGTCCCTAGATGAACTAAAAGGAGTAGATCCGAGCGTTGTGACTCATAACATCCCCATGACTCCTAATGCAATGCCAGTCAAGTAGCATGTAAAAATTACATGGCACAGTGAACAGAATATGAGAAAGAGATAGAGAGTACACAACAGATAAGAGGAGAATAAAATAATTCTTTAGCTCCAAATAACTAATACAAAGATGGCTATGTCTACCCATGTGCTTCCACTATGAAGCTTAGATGGCGATCTAGACAGAAGATAGGTGAAAAGATTAAGGCTAGCTGGAACAACTCTGATTGGGTGAAAGATAGATAATAGATGGCTGTGAAGGGGTTTAGCTTTTATAGCCCATGAAGGCGATTAGGTCAGCCTGACCGACCTACCTTATGAGCCTCCACTAGTCGACTAGGGAATATTCCCTCCCTAGGGAATATTCCCTTTACCGTCGGTGGGCCGAGGGCACTACCCCAGGACCCCCGCCATGGGGGCCACAGCCAAGGGCCACTTTTGCAGCCCCCGGATCCCAAAATAGGGGCCCCTGATAACTCCCTTACCCCGCAACTCAATGCAATGTGCCTCGAGTTGCTACCAACTTAACTGCTCCATCTAACCCAAAGATTAGACCCACAACGGTCACCTTTTTGCCATCTAGTCACATAGACCTCATCTGACATACAAGTCAGGACTCAACCAATATCCTGGCTCACATATGGCTTCTCCTCATAATGGGGGTCTTACAACTTTGAGCACCATGGATCACTGGTGGCACCTTATGAGGGTGGGGCATTGAGCATATCTAACACAGTAAGAGCTCAACATAGCACAACAACTCCTAGCTGCCCTTTGTTGGGGGTAAAGGCCCATGTGCCTAGTTTCCCACATTTACTCATTGTACATTGTACCCACACACATGTACACTAAAGGTGTGGCAGGTGCCCATCACCATCACTTTATTGTTTATTATTTCAATGACAATAGAATAAGAGAAGGTAGGTCGTATATTGTGACTATTGTTCCAACATATGCTGCCTCTCTCTCTTGCTCTCTTGCTTCATCCACCATAGCCCTTGCTTCACTCTTACTTTCGCTTGTGTACTTCCACTCAGGCTCTACCTTTTAATTGGTATTAGAACTTGGATTCGAGGAGCTTCTTCTTTAGTGACGTTAGCATGTGACAAAGTTTTATTCACTATTTCTATGGCAACCATTGCTTCATCCCTTCAAGATATGCTTTGAGGTTCACTCTCCCAACGTGCTTTCACCTTGTTAAGGCCTACTTTATGGGATTTTCAAGGATTTTTTGGAGCATTCTAAGTGCCTTATTAAAGGAAGAGGCATTAGCATTGCATGAACAACAACAAACACACTGTTTGCACCTAATATACAACACCCCCTTCTTAACTTGCTTCATCACTCCTCTAGCTCCTAGACCTCTTGGATGGTTGGTTAAACACGTGACTCATTCCGGCCTTTGAAGTAAAATACTTCAGCCATTAACTATGAAACAATGCAGAATTGTTGTAAACACTCTCTAGGACAACATGTATTGAGTCTCCCATTGGTTATGTGATGCATCTAGAGCTTTGATACCTCGATATTATGGTAATGCCTTGATGCACTTATTGGATTTATTTGAGCTCAAATAGCTCAGTTTGTGTAGGGTTTTAGTGTTGTACATGTTTGGGTAGCAAACAATTAATTGGGAAAGCTCTATGTATTGAACTTTATATGCTTCTTGGGTATGTTACATGCTTATGTGAATGCTTGGCACTAATGTATGTGCTCATACATGTCTATGGTGACATTTGAGGCTTAGCTTTGAGCTACATTGAATGTATTTGGACGCTTGCCACTTACTTCCGTGCTTACTCACTTATGTGTATTGAGGCTTCATTGGACACTTATGCTTTTGTATATATTTGTGATGTGCTTGAGCTTCTTAGATGCTTTGATATATATGTCTATAGCTTTGTTTGCTCACTTTGCATTTTAGATTCACTTCCAATGGGAGACACTTGTACTTACTTGACCAAGATTAGTTCTTTGAGACAATAGGACTCTTGATTCATGTACATGCTCTCTTGTATAGCATTGGACACACTTACTTCTGCTTACGAACTGATTAGATTCAGTTTGCTTTGGACACTAGCACTTACCTCTATCAACAATTTGTTAGTGATGCATACATGCATATTAGTAATGTACTAAGCATCATTGCTCTTTGCCCAATGTGGTGCATTTGGCAGATCTCCACAATTGTTCTTGAGAACTTCTAGATGCATGATGTATATGCTTATGGGATGTATGGTTTATTGACACTTTGAGTTCGTGATATTAGTAATGTACTAAGCATCATTGCTCTTTGCCCAATGTGGTGCATTTGGCAGATCTCCACAATTGTTCTTGAGAACTTCTAGATGCATGATGTATATGCTTATGGGATGTATGGTTTATTGACACTTTGAGTTCGTGATAGTCTTTGATATTGGTGGTCTATGTTTATTCACTGCTAGTTACTTTTTTTATATTTGAGTTACTACTAGGATAATCCTTGGCTATGGGAGCTTACTTTCTTGGTTATTTGCCTTTAGTTGGATTGACATTCACTACTGCATTTATTTCAGCATTCTTGTAATTAAAATTTTGAGCATACTATTTTCAACATTGAAAAGCATGATGGTAACAACTTCCAATATTGGAAGTTGAAAATATAGCAAGTCTTGGTGTAGAAGAGGCAGGTTAAGCCATTGAAGTGGAGGGCAATAAGCTTGAGCTTTATGCTATAGAGGATTGGGAGGAGCTCGATGAGCTATGCAAGTCTAATATCATAGTGTTATTATCTAAGCAAGTGTATTTTAATGTCATTGTCACTAAGGGAGGTGCCTATGAATTATGGAAAAATATTTCTATATGATAAGCCGAGTCTTGCATCTCAATTGTATAAGCTGATGAAGCTTGCGGACCTTCACATGGAGGACACCAACATGTCTACTCATTTGAATGAGTTTCAAACTATTTTCAGGTAGCTTATCTTATAGGGCCTTCAATTCGAGGACAACATAAAGTCCTTGTTCTTGCTTGTTAGACTACGTGAGTCATTCATTAGAATGCACCAAAACTTCAAATGTGTACTCATTAGGTGGTGCCAAGAGTCCACCAATTTTTTTTTGTAAAAAAAAGGCTAGTTTTTGAAGTCAGATCATAGTGATTTATGTGGATCAATACCCATGGTATCATTGGGAGGAGCTTCATGCTTTGTTACTTATGTAGATGATGTTAGAAGTAAGGTCTAGGCTTTATGTCAGCCACATATAGGGGAAGTGAAACATAGTCCTCAAGGGATGTTAGCATGGAGAAGATGATGACCAACAATCATCATTTTCTCCAAGCAGTGAAAATCAATACGACGGCCTATTTTGATAGAAAACGCAACCATAAGAGGGTTTGGAAGAGCAAAATGCAAGTCTAGCAAGGTTGAAAACTATGAAAGGTAGCCACAAGTAAAGTCGATAAGGGGAAAAACATCAACATGAAAAATTTACCTAGGCTAAAGATGAAAACATTGATGTTGATGATGTAAAGGTAGGTGGATAGAGTCTTGAACAGTAGTGTAATAGGGTGGGTGACAACTAACTGATGATGGTGATTGCTCCAGATGCAGTGGGTGACAACCAAACATCTCCAAACAACATCAATTGAACCACTCCTATGAAAAGCATCAACCAGGCATAGGAGAGGCAAAGAAGAAAGAGCACATCTCGTGGAGAGAGAAAATGCATGAAAAGTGTGTATAACATTGCAAGCCTATTATGTGTTCCACATAGATTAGGGGCTATAATTTGGTGATCTTGCCATTGCTGTCCTGAACCTCTGGTTTGAAGCTTTGTTAAAAATGACTTTGTTTTATGGAAGAAAACCAAATTTCGTGAATGCGATTTAAAGGGTTTTCTATATGTATGTCTTGCCATTGCTTGCTTGAACCTTTGGTCTCACACTCAATCTAAAAAGACTCTCTTTCATGACAAAAATCTAAAGTTTCCTGCAAAACTTGAAGCGATGCCATATTTTGTGAAGTAGGATGATGCAATTTCAAGATTTAATCTTTCATCTCTATGTATATGTTAGAGAATTACCCATACTAGTCAAATGTCATCCTAACAAGGAGAAAATCTCAAGAACTCAGAGAACTATTGGCAAGAAAATAGCATTAGGAAGAAGTGGAGGATGATAGAGGAGAAGCATGAGGATTTAGCACATTGGATGAAGAACAAATTACAAATTACATGGAGGACTATGAACATGTGGATACCTCCATTGGTACCGCTACTGTGTATCATTCTCTTGCTACATCTACAAAATCTCTTCCTCCAACTCCTTCAAGTATTCTAGGTCTTTCAAATGAAGAGGAAGCAATAATCCTTTCGCAAGATCAAGCTACCCCTCCTAAGGAGAGGCAGCTGAAAGATTGCAACACTTAGTACTTGGGAGGAGTGTTGCTACGAAGTATGATAGTTGTAGCAAAGAAGACCTTGGATTTCAATTTCTTACCTCCATTGACAAAGTATAAAAAGCAGAATGGAATGAATTCCAATCAACTTGTCAATCCCAAGGCCAAAGGTTTCAAAATATCAAACAAGGAGAAATAAGAGATGGAGTGTTATGTTGCTCAATTCGAGACATAGTGGCTTGCAAGTGGTTTTAATACTATGTATGGAGATCATATTTAAGCTGCAGTAATTTGTCGCAACCTTCAAGAAGAAGGCTATGGACTAGTATAGTAAGTATGATGCTACTCATTTTACCACATATAATGCACTTAAAAATGCTTTCCTCAATAGATTCAAGAAACATAAGATTGCTACAGATGTTATAAAAAGTTGAAATATATTAAATAGATATCAATGCTTATGCAAGACTATGCACAAAAATTCAAAAATCCTTTAAACAGACTTAATGTTGTAGATAGGCCTTCTTTGGATCTACATAGTTTGTGTTTTGTAAAGGGTTTGGATAAAACCATTGCCAATGCAATTGCCAATGTTGAATTCTAGGCAAATGTTGCAATTGACATGTTGGCAAATGCCCCAAAGAGTGGAAAAGATGCTTGGTAAGACCAAGTCTAAGAAGAAAGCAGGTAAGAATTCTTTGGAATTTGGTTTAGGCGGTTTAGACTTAGAGAACAATAGTGAAGATGAAAATTCCTCATCAAGTTTAGACTTAGATACATAGTCAAGTGATTTGGATCATGAGAGAGAGAAGAGGAGGAAAAGACACCAAAAAAAGAAGTCCAAGAAGGACAGAGGATCCTCAAGGGACAAGAAAAAGAGTAATAAAGAAGACAAAACAACCTTGGAAAAGAGGCTTGTGAAGAAAATGAAAAAACAACTACTAGATATGGGAGTAGCTATTGCTACAAGGGATGCTAAGTCTTGTAATATTTGTCTAAAGATAGGCCATGAGGCTAAAGAATGTTGGTATAATCTAGTGGTGTTGAATATGAGAATACAAGTAGCACTACCATCAATACTAGTGAATCATGTTGTACTAGAAATGACACAACAAAGAGGATTTCCATGTTTTGCAAAGGGTCAGCCACCAAAGTAGTGGGGTAATGACCAGCCAAGATAATGGAATAACCTTCAGCACAGCACCAACAATGAGGGCCTTGCTACTACTGCTGTAGTGAGTAGCGACACATGTCAAAATTGAACTGTGAGTTATGGATATGCCATAGAGCTAAGATAGGGATGCAAACAAGGACTCAACAAGACATGCAATTGATAAGAACATCCCATGGTCAACAACCACTAGCACCCACAACAGTCATCTTAGTAGAGATCCTTGCAGAGATTATAGGGAGCCAATTGATTGGCCAACATCTAAAGCAAAAGGGTAAGCAAACTATGGAGAAAGAGGTGCTAATTGATAGGGACTTAAGTAAAGACTAGCATGAATTAGAGTAGCATATTGGTTGTGATTGCTCCAATTGTATTCTTGTAGAGGATTGTGTGGATGATACATAATTCTTAGCTATAACTAGAGCTAAAGCTACAAAGAAGATGGATATTGGGAAGAATATAAGAAGGCTAGAGAAGTAGCTACAAAAGAAGTGTTTAGATTGGAGAAGAAAAAGCATATACCCCCACAAATTAGTCCCATAGACCTACTATAGGGTTTACATGAAAGTTATGTGGAGCAAAGAAGCATATAGTAACAAGTCTTGCAACAATGAAATGGTTTGCAGTATAATTAGGTCCCAATCTTATGCCGGGCATGTCTTCTCTATTCTTTCCTCTCTTGCAATTTGTGTTCTCTTGAATTCTTGGCTTAATATGTGCAATTGTGTATTAAAGGACTACAACAGCAATAGATCATGTAACAATTGTTGTGGATGTCACAATGGCTCCAACCATACTCTTATTATAATGTGAGAACACTATGAGAATTTTGGCACCATACTCTAAGCATGCTCTTAATATACTATTGACATTTTAATAGCAAAGTATAATCATACTACATGTATATTGTCAACATGTTGTTAGCTTACTGCAAAACAATGTTGAACATGCTCTAAGCATACTAAAAGTATGGTCTAAGCATACTATAAACATATTGCTAGCATAAAATTATATTCTATTAGCATACTATGGGCATTCTATTAGCAATCAATGAAATATTGTTATCATCTTGTTTTATTCTAGGCTATCATCAATTTCCTTGAGGAGCTAGTGAGGGTGCACATGCGATTATAATCATTTCTTAGGCTCCTATTGAGTGAGATGGAGTGTGGAGAATGCCAATATGTACTATTGAATGCACCAGAATTAACTACTAAAAAGGAGTGTGTAGTGGATGGTGCTTGTGCAAGCTATGGAGTTATCTTATGTTTTGCAATGGTTGTTACCTTGGCATGTAAGCACATCTATCATTTGTTGTGCTTTGCACTAGTGTGTAGTTATGGGAAAGATTGGTCACAAATCTATTACAATCAAAGGATACATCCCTCATATCCAAGTACATATTTATCATATTGTTAGCTTACATCTAGCATGTAGTTAGCATACAATTTGCATGTCATTAGCACATTGAATTGTGTAATTGTTAGCACGAAAGAGCTTTTGGTTAGTGATTAATAGTGTCTAGTGTGTTTGGTGCTCACAAAGTTGTGGGACATAAATCAAACATTTTAAAAAACCCTTCAAAGAGAGTCTTTAGAGAAGAAAGTAGAGTGCCCACTTGATTCCAAACAACTCAAAACGAGAAGGTAGAGTTTGACACAAACATGTGTTCCTTAAAAATATGTCTAGATTTTGAGACTAGCATAGAAGGTTTAACAAACATATAACTATTATTATAGATGATAGTAGATGCAAAATTTGTTGGAACCTAATTGGGACTTGGGTGAGTTTCCCAAATTTTGAAAATCAAGCCACTAAGTAGCAATAGATGTTCCTAAAATCAAGTCCAAAGGATTGGTTATTCCTTTGGATTCAAAGTGAGAGAAGTAAAATCTTGTTGAATAAGCAGGTTGATAAAGGAGAACATATATTCTCAAACAAAGTCATGCGCACAAATGTACCATTCTATGTGAGACAAGCCAAGGTAGCAGAGGATAAAAGAATTTGCAAGAAGCAAAGAGAAGTGGATAAAGAGTACAAAAGGAACAAAGCAAAAAGGATAGCAAGGTAGAGATTTAAAAGAGAACAAGATGAAGAATAGACCAAGCAAGAGCAATCATAACCTACACAAACTTCCAACAGAAGAATAGCAATAACAATAAAATATTGTGAAAGCTTGCATATTGTTTATCATCTTAAATGTAAAGACTTCTCAATCTTAATTTGTTATCCATCTTGCCAATGTGCTTTGTGGTTATGTTCAATGGTGTCACATTGTACTATTAGCAATTCATTAACAATCTCTTCACATACAATCAACATATTGCTAGTTGAATACATTTGTCATGCCAATACCAAATATCGAGTAATACAATATCAACATACTATTTACCATCTAAACAAGAAGTATTGTATTATTAACATAAATGCTTCTTAGCAAGTCCAAACTCTAATGGCATACTAATGTGCACCACCTCATGTTTGATTAGGGTAATTATATACAATTTCTTTCTTTGAATTATTTTTTCCAAGGGAATTTTTGATAGCACAATCAAGGTGTGAAAGAATCATGAGATCAAGCTGTGAGTCTCCTTTGTGCATAGTTGTTTCTCATTTGCCTACTTTACCTCAATGCACATCACTAGTACGTAAAGTCAACACCTTCATTATTATCAACCTTTGCATTATAGCAAAAGTATCCCCAATGTGCAAGGCATCCCTTAGAGTGTTGTGGTCGCCCTCATAAGTTTCCTTGTCATATGCATCTTCCTCTGTTCAAAGCTCTTCATTGCTCAACGGTTCGACTTTATGCACCAACAATATTTACATGACCTTTATTAGCACACCTTATACAACCATCATTGCAAGCATGGTAAAAGCATGAGACGTGTCAACAATCCCTTGAGAGTCATGGGTTATGACCACAAATACAATGTGTTTACCAAGTATCTAAAACACATGAACTATTCCACATCACATATCAACTCACAATTACACCTAATTAGGTCCTACAAGACACTTTTCAAAATATTTGCTCAAGGATACATGCATTAACAATATATGAATCGCATCTAATGACTCGCATTCTTGATAACCTTACTCTTGACCATTTTTCTTGAGCTGTGCCATTGTAATGTCATGTATGTTTTATCACTCTTGTGGCTTTGAAAATCCTCGTTTACTTGATAGTTTCATAGCTCATTTATATTATTTAATCTTCAGCTTTAGAGACTCTAGATGAGCTAAGGCAAGGCTTGAATAGATTCGGTGGAATATTAATATACCCACAATGGAATCGCCCTTAGCATACATAAACCTACCACCATCATTTGATAATTCAAACCTCTCACTTATGAGCATTGCAAAAGATGATGTACCTCATGAAATGATGCGATTGCCTAATTCGCAAACTTAAGTAGGTGCTGGATGCTTGCTTCTGTGTGAGGCATGAAGGGGGAACCAATAGAAGGCTTAACAGCTTTGCATTTGAAGCAAAGATTCTGATAACAGGGTCATTATTTCTCTTGATGCCTTGCATCACAATCACCTTTGGCCGATTGCATGTGTTTATGATTCTCATGGTCCATTTTATAGCTATAACCAGGAACATGAATTACAAAAGTTTAATCGAATTGTGCATAGCATATTAGCCTCACTCTTTTGCTGAACATTCTACACATGAACATAAGTATAACCCACCTCAGAAAGTGGCCCTCTGCCTGTAGAGAGTCATGCATTCCTGTTATGTTCAATGTTCAAATGGCAATCACCAACATGTTAACATAGAAATCTAGAACTGGTTCAAATCCAGAACATCCAGTTCATGCCCCACAAAGGCCTCCTGCAGAATTCACATAATTTCAATGTAAGGGTATCTCAATTACAGGATTTGATGAGGGTTTGAGCTTCCAGTTCAGACAGCAACCTTTGGGAATAAGATAAAACCACTACTGTCCTCAATTTAGAAAAACCTCCAGAAACCAATAATAAGGAGACAGATACCGCACAACTGTCTGGATTTCCAAAAACCAATAGAAAAAAATGGCCTGATCATGAGGCTGTTATGGGGAGTACTCATTTTGAATCTGTTACATACACATGCTTATCTCCACAGTGATTTTACAGAAAAACCCTCTGAAAACAGTAGAACTCCCTACATGGACGACCCCCTCCAACAAACTATCTATGGGAAAAGTAAACAAAATTTCTGTTCTGTTTGCACAGAACATACAGACTTCACTGAGCTTGTGCAGGAGATCAAATCAGCTCGCAATTGCCTGTGAATATAGCTCTGTACTCTGCTACACACTTCGGTTCTCAATTGCAGCAGATTTATCAATGCGTTTAAGAAGACCAGCAATAACCTGGAGATTAAAGAGTCAGTATCTCATTGAGTACACCAGTTCATTCACAAATTCAGAGATCACAAATTAGAGTCTACCTTTCCCGGGCCAAGTTCATAGCTGCTTTTTAAGCCCTTTCCAAGGAGTGTCTTAAGAGTGCTCTCCCATTGTACTGGAGAGGTAACCTACATGTAGATTCATGTTGGTCAGCATTATACAGGAAACTTCAGCAAGCGTAAACATATAGTTTCCAAATTCATGATGAGATTATGGAAGACATAGCAATTGTAATTATAGTGTTGGAGACTGACTTTTGGCCTTAGAGTAGACTGGAAAACTGATGAGCTTTGACCAAATCTGTCAACTGTAACTTACTGACCTGTCGTGCAAGTATATTCTTGATTACACCAGGATCAGAGTGAGGCTGTGCATCCACATTTGAGATAACTGGGATGCGGGGCACCTTAAACTTGGTTTCTGCCAAAGCTGCTTCCAGCTTAGGCACAGCAGAACCCATGTAGTGAGTATGAAAAGCTCCAGCTACTGCTAATCGTACCTGCAAGGAGAAATATTTTATCTTTTATGGCAGGTCTGCATTCAGTAAGCATATCAGGCACAGTGAAACAGGAACTGCATTAAAACAAGTTTACATAGTTACTTATAAAGAACATAACAAACAGAAGAGACCATAACAAAAGATACAGTAACTGCACAAAAATCACATAGTTGTCTGTAAAAACCATAATGAAGAAAAGAAAGCATTGTATTTGATTACTAGGTCCTACAACATCGGTCGCATAATGATCCATCTAAGATCTCCTCATGATCTAAAATACGAACAGGCCCATTGGGAATGAAAAGACAAATCAAACAGTGTATAAAGAGGACATACCACCATCCGAGCTTTGAAAGACTTGGCCTTTGCTTCAAGTGCTTCAACTCCCTTCACTCCACCTGAGACCACATAGTTTCCCTGCAACAGTAAACAAATGTTGCTTCCATGGTTTGTATATGAGCATTAGCAAGTACGTTTAAATTTAAACAATCGCATGTATGAAACATCTACAACTAGAAAAGCTGTTGAGCATATACCGTGCATAAATAATTCGCAATTTGCACTCTATCATCTTCACTGACATCTTCATTTGCAGCATCACAGAGCGCCTGCACCTTTTGTGTATCCAGTCCTATTACACTTGCCATTGTTCCATTTGTGGCATCAGAAGCAGCCTGAGTATTTTTGCAAGTGTCAACATTAATGAATCTCTTTACAGATTTACCAACCACTAGCCAAAACTTCGAGTACAACTGGGATGGCTGTTGGCTTTACCTGCATGGCTTCACCCCTTAATTTCACCAACTTCAATCCATCCTCAAAACTGCAAGAAATACCAAATACAGAAAGAAAACGAATCTTCAGCCTTTGAAAAAACTTGTTTACAGACAAAAAGAAAAGACAAAACAACAACCAGCTCTACCAAAACGAGCAGGACAAAACGACAAATAACCTGAAGACGCCAGCAAAAGCAAGGGCAGTATATTCCCCTAAACTTAGCCCACAAGTTACATCAACTGAGTCAATGATAGTTTGACCTCCACTATCAGCACGGAGCGCCTCAATAGCTGCCAAGCTAGAAACATAAATTGCAGGCTGCAACATAGAAGTGGCATGTATTTAGTGATACAACAAAGCTGAAAACTTGGAAGGCAAGTCTCAAAATTCCTGAGAAGAACAATGAAAATATCTTACGCAACTCCCAAAAAAATCACCTGACTTATGACTGTCGAATCTAGTTTCTCTTTAGGTCCATTTATACAGACATTCAGTAAATCATAGCTGCCAGTTGAAAGTATTGCAATTAGACAAGGGCAATCATAAACAGAATTCAACATGATTTAGCACAAAACTCAAGTTGCATCAATGCACCTGGCATGATTTCTGCCGAAATAAAGGAAAGTCTTACCCAAGAATTTCACTAGCTTTACTAAATAATTCCAGAGCAGCTGGCACCTTTTCTGCTTCTTTCCCCATTCCCACAGCTTGTGCACCCTGGAATGGCATTATAAGCGCTCTCTCTCTCTCTCTCTCTCTCTCTCTCTCTCTCTCTCTCTCTCTCTCTCTCTCTGTGTGTGCCCATGTGCGCAGGTGTATGTTGGTGAATTAGACATGAGAGCCCTCCTCGCTCCTTGCTCCGTGTATGATATATTACATATCATGATGCATCTTACCCATTGGAGTTGGTGGTAGACTATTCATTACTCATCATGTCTATACTCTTACAATATGATAGATAGGGACTAGAGATGGGATGAATCTGACTATAATTAGTTAATTGTTGCTTATATTGATTCATCTCATGAGCCAATTTTTCCTCTGGTAGACACACACACGCACACTGTGTGTGTGTGTGTGTGTGTGTGTGTGTGTGTGTGTGTGTGACAAGGATTTGCAGCCCTGGGTGCCTTAGAGCACCAATGTGCACACATGTAGTTCCAAGGACCCCAAACTAAGCTATGGCTATTTGACACACTCCTCTACGGTGCTAAGATTTGGGGAACTCGACCACTCAAAGATGAACTAGGTGATTAGGATGGGCATTGTATGACTAGATACTAAGAGGACTCCAATGAACATAGAAGATGCAACAATATCAAAGACATTTTCTTGACCTCTCTTAGGATGGTTTTATCACATGACCAACATAAATGGAGGACACCCTGTTAGAGTGAAGCAGTGCGGAAGCAAATGACCAAGACAAAGAGTGAAAAGAGAGAAGAGAGAGAGAGAGAGAAAGAGACAGTGAAACGCAGAAAATCTGAAGTGAAGAATGATGTACAGGATGCAGGTATATACACGGATGCAGAGAGAATGTTTGCATGTCTCCACCTCGAAAATCTCACTCTCCAAGAAACCCAAGGGCAGTCTTCATGGTCTGCAGCCTGAAAACTAAGAGCACAACTATCAAAGTATGTGAAAACCGGGGCCAATAAATAGGCCACAGAAAGTACAGCAAATAATGCAGGTCGGCTGCATTAAATGCAGTCAACTGGACAAATCCGACTGCAGTCAACTGGACAAACGATTGTCCCCCAAATGAAATGGTACTAGATCTCTATATGCTTCATCCGAGCATGAAACACAAGGTTCCTAGCCAAGGCAATGCAACTCTCATTGTTGCATTGAAGAACAATAGGACCTATCTACAAGCAGCCAAGCTCCTCCAAGAGCCTGCAAAGTCACACTGTCTCACATGTAGTAGAAGACGCCGCCTAATACTCCACCTCAATCAAAGATAGGGCAATCGTGGGTTGCTTCTTGCTGCTCCATGAAACAGCACTGGCACCCAAGGTAAAGCAATAACCTATCGTGGACCTCTGATGATCCATATCGCCAGCCCAATCTAAATCACTCCATCCTTCAAGGACTAAGTTTGTAACACCTGTACCTGTTGGATAATAGATCCCAAGATTAGGGGTTCCCCGTAGGAACCGCAAAATCCTCTGAGCAGCCTACCAATGCACCATCTTGGATTCACTCATGAACTAGGCCAGCACACCTACAACATAACATTAGTCAACACAAGTATTGAGAAGCCAGATCAAGGAGCCAACCAACTACCTATAACGGGTAGCATCCGCCAAAGGAGAATCGAAATGAGTAGTAGCCTTTCAATTTGGGTCCATGGGAGTCGTAAGAGACTTGCACCCCTCCATCTCACACGTAGTCAAGAGCTCCTGTACATACCGCTACTGGGAAATAAAGATCCCCCTCGGAATCTAATAGATCTCATGGCCTAGAAAGAAATGAAAAAGTCCCATATCCGTCATCTCAAACTTCTCATGAAGTGTTGCCTTCTTCTGCTCAACCATCTAAGTATGGTCACTTGTCACAATCAAGTCGTCCACACAAAGGACAAGCAACACACGACCTCCGCCTTAAGTGTGAACATAAAACTGGGGATTGGCCTTGGAACCTCAATACCCCAATTTCTCTTAGAGGAACGATTGAATCTTCTTATTCCAAACACAAGGAGCTAGCTTAAGGCCATAGAGAGCCTTCCTCAACCTATACACCTTACCATCAGAAGAACCGAAGCCTGGAGGCTGTTCAACATAGATCTCCTCCTTCAACTCCCCATTCAAGAAGGCAAACTTCACATCCAGCTGATAGACCGGCCATCTCCTAGGCTGGCCAAGGCAAGAACTGTGAGAATAGTAGCCATCCGAGCTATAGGTGCAAAAGTATCATGGAAATCAATGCCTAGATGCTGTGCAAAACCTTCAGCAACAAGGCGGGCCTTGTGCTTGTCCAGCGCACCATCACTACAGTACTTGGACTTGAAGACCCATTTGACTCCAAGGATTTTCTTATGAGGAGGCTTAGGTACAATGTTACATTAATAAATGTAACCTATGGGAGACAAGCCAAGGGATGACCGTCCGGGGGCTTTGGGCGCCCGTACGGGATTAAGGGGAGCTTAGGAAGTAAGTGAGTAATACTAAAATAGTAGAACTCACCAGGTAATGACAGCTGGTAGAGGGAGTCATGACGGGGTGGCACTGCGAGAACTTCCTAAGCGTGGTCGGGGGGAGAGACAGATCTCTCTCGAGCTTCTTTTCCCGGAACAGAGTTGTTCATCAACAGAAGACAAAAGACATATCTGATAATAAAAGTAATACTTACCTTGAACCATCTAATACTGGTATCAGAGCAATCGGGCCACATCCTGTCGAAAGGTTTTTGTCCCGTCTTCAACCGCTTCAACTGCAGTTTTCGTCTTTAGACACTTCGATCACTTCCGTGTTAGCGACCACGGTGGGAGGGTGCAAGTCGAGCGAAGTCCCGCTTCTAGTTACAACTTTGATCACAGATTTGTTCCCACGTGACCTGGCGGGGGGTGTTTAATCACATCTTTACCCAGCATTCCTGTCTGACACGCCTTATTCCCACGTAATCTGCACACAATTAGTGCAAATTTGAGGAAAGCTGCACTATTCTTCGTGCCCCTCTGTAATCATGGAAGTACCTCATCTTTGTACGCAAATTTCTTATATTTACTTTCCAATTCCAGTGTATTAATGGAGGGAAAAGAGAGAGAGGGGATAACCGAAGGCTCTAGTTCAGAGGACCACCCTATGGTGGATCCCCATGAAATGGAAATACAAGAAGAACAATGGGAAGAATTTTTTGCTACACGAGAATAATTTGATGATCTAACTGCTCGTGTGCAAGCACAGGGGGTTCAAATGGAGTTGCTAACTCAAGCACTCACTGAAATAAAATCCCAATTAGCCTTATTATTAGAAAGGGATAAAGGTAAGGTAGAGACCTCAGATATTCCATCTTAATCGAAAGATCTAGATGTGACTATGCGAGACCCTAGGAAACCCCACCAAAAGCTGAGGGATAAACCAATGTTAAAAGATATGAAACCCCCTCAGTTTCATGGGGAGGAAAAAGATAGAAATAAAGATACTATCTTTAACTTCCTCCAAAAATGGGAGGATTTGCACAAACTTAAGAATACTCCACCACATCTCCAAGCGTTGGAGGCCAGTCTAACCTTGGGGCCAAAGGCATATAAATGGTGGAGAACTTTAAAGGAGGCAAATAAAATACCTGAAACTTGGGCTCAATTTGAATCGGTCTTTTTGAAAGAATTCCTTCCTAAAAATGAATGGAAAGAAATTAGGAAGATTGGGATTTTGTCAAACAAAAGGGAAGACCTTTGCTAACATATCTCGAGGAGTATCGTGAGATAATCCTCAAATTGGAAGGAATAGATGAATTTCAAAAGACAAGAGGATTCATAAGGGGACTAGATAAGGCCTGTAAAAAGGAAGTAAAAGGGAGACGCTTGAAGAGGCAATTAAATTTGCATTAATCAATGAAGATAATACGCGTCCAGGTGCACTCACTAGTCTCACTGATACGGAGCCCAAGACTAGGGAATTTGAAGCCTCAAAATTTGTAGGCAAATCTAAAAGGAAAATACCATTCCTTAAGGGTAAGAAACAACCCTTTGAAAAGAAACAATATGTAAGGCCAAAGTTAAGTCAAGATGACTTTGATAAGGCCAAAAAAGAAAGGTTGTGTTTCAACTGCCTATCTCCTAACCATGCTACCTGGAATTGCCCTCAAAGGAAAATGGGGGAAGATAAAGGAAAGGATAAGGACAAGGGCAAGGGAAAAGAAAAACAAATCCATGTAGTGCAAACCCTGGAATTAAAGGGGCATGAAAAGTATAAATCTTTAGAGGTCTTGCACAAGGATGTACAACATAGGTGTTGTATGTCAACTTCTATGTGGCAGCCTACTTTTGGGCCACATGATTTAGTTAGAGTGCATGGATTGATAGCGAGAAAGAGAGTTAGAGTCATGATTGATGACTCTATCACCCACAATTTCATAAATTATGCACTTGTCAAAAAGTTGAAACTTGCCCAACAAAAGAGTGAGCATCAATATGTTGTTCGTATGATGCAAGGTCAGGATAATAAAATATGGGATACAATGGTATCCAATTTGGAAATCGAGATCCAAGGATATAAAGATAAACTTGATTTCCAAATTATGAATATGGAAAGAGCTGATATTGCTTTAGGGAGGGAGTGGCTATGGGGATTGGAGCCATCCTTAAAGCGTACTTATCATCATAATACACTGGAATTTGAAAGGGATGGTAAGACTTTTGTAATTCAAGGTGAACATGAAGTATCTGATAACCCTTTGATGTGTTCCCTTGAAGTTCAGAAGCTGATAAAGAAGGAAGCTTGAGAGGTATATATGTTATGGTCCCTCCCTGTACAGAACACTTTTATTTTTTGTAATATAAAGCAACAATTTTCTTATGTTTGTGAGTTGAATGTAAATAATTAAGTGGTTTGTTAGATGAATTCAAAGATGTGTTTCCTTCTGATTTACCAAGTGGGCCTTCCACCAGATAGGGGTGATGTAAATCACCCAATTGACATAGATAGGGATACACACCCTCTTTCTAAACCACCTTATAAGCTAAGTGAAACACAGCACCAAGAAGTCGAAAGACAAACTAAGGATTACCTTGATAAAGGGTTTATACAACCCGGCAATTCACCTTGGGCTTCGCCAATTTTATTGGTAAAGAAAAAAAATGGTTCTATGCGAGTTTGTGTTGATTATAGAGCACTTAAAATGATAATGGCGAAGAATAAGTTTCCTATGCCCAGAATGGAAGATCTTTTTGATCAATTACAAGGGGCAAAATTCTTCACAAAGATTGACTTAAGATCAGGCTATCACCAAGTAAAAATTAAGGCCCACAATGTTCCTAGGACGGCATTTCGTACTAGATACAGGCACTATGATTTTTTGGTGATGCCTTTTGGTCTCACTAATGCACCGGCTACTTTTATGAAGCTGATGAATAGTGTGTTACGGCCCTATCTAGGACACTTTGTAGTAATCTTCTTGGATGATATCTTGATCTTTAGTAAATCAAGAGAAGAACATTTGGAACACTTACGATTAGTATTCCAATTGTTAAGAACCCATTCCCTTTATGCGAAGAAAACTAAATGTGAATTCTTCGCACAAGAGGTCAAATATTTGGGGCATATTATCTCGAAAGAGGGAATCAAGATGGATCCAGAAAAAGTAAGGGCAATTATTGAGTGGCCATCTCCAAGGAACCTGGAAGAGTTGCAGATCTTCCTAGGTTTATCTCGATTTTATAATAGATTCATTCAAGATTATGCCAAGATAGTTGTTCCAATGACAGACCAACTTAAAGGGAAAGGGAAAAGCTTTAATTGGGGAACAGACCAAAATGAAAGTTTTGAAAAACTTAAGGTAGCTATTGCTACAACTCCAATACTATTAATTATGGATCCCAATAAACCATTCGTGGTTGAAGCTGATGCCAGTGACAGGGTAGTAGGCACGGTCTTATTACAAGAGGGTTGACCGGTTACTTTTGAAAGCAAGAAATTAGACCGTGCAAAACGGAATTATTTTGTTTATGAGAGGGAGCTGTATGCAATAGTATATAATGACCAACCGGATCTACAAGGGTGTAAAGCTAGATGGGCCGAACTTCTCCAAGAGTTCGACTATGAGATAAGGTATAGAAAAGGAAAGTATAATATAGTGGTTGATGCACTCAACAGAATGCCCATCATAAATGATTTGAGTTTTACTCAGTTCACTTCTAATTTGCTTGAATCCTTAAAAGGGAAATGCCAAGTTGATCCTGCATATTCCAACATATGGGAACCAATAGAAAATGGGGATTCAAATGGAAGGCCTCCACTGAGAAAGGAACATCTGAGGATGTTCAACAAGGAAATCAGGGGTTGCTCAAATGGGATTCAAGTGAAAGAATTTTACCATTGATAATGGTTATTTACTCTACAAGGGTAGGATATGTGTCCCGAAAGATGAAGAAATAAGGTGCCAGATACTCTTTGAGTGTCATGATATCCCTAGTGCGGGACATCCAAGAGTTAATAAGACTTAAAGTCTTATTAAAAGGCCGTTCTATTGGCCTGGAATGAATAAGGACGTCCTTGACTATGTGGTCAAATGTAATAAATGCCAGGTTAATAAAGCTGAAAGATTGAAAATGGAAGGACTTCTCCACCCATTAGAGATTCCTTCGGGAAAATGGGAGAGTATCTCCATGGACTTTATTGTCACATTACCCAGAACACAGAGGGGGCACGACTCTGTGTGGGTGATTGTGGATAGGTTAACCAAAATGGCTAGGTTTATTCCAACTTCAACTGATGTTAAAACACCAGAATTTGCTAGATTGTTCATAAGGAACATATACCGATTATATGGCCTTCCAGCAAATATAGTTTCTGATCGGGATAGAAAATTTAATAGTCAATTTTGGTGTGCTGTGTTTAGGAAATTGGATACTAAACTTAGCATGAGCACGGCGGAGCACCCGCAAACAGATGGGCAAACTGAAAGGGTTAACCAAATCCTTAAAGATATGTTGAGAGCATGCGTAAGTAAAAGGCAAACTAATTGGGACGAGTATTTACTGATAGCAGAGTTTGCATATAATAGTGCCAAACACTCTTCCACTGGATATAGTCCATTTATGCTAATGTATGGGTTTCAGCCCAGAGCTCCTCATGCAATAGGACTGCACAAGGAAAAGGTTCAGGCAGCAAAGGATTTCTTGGAGGATATGAATAGTATGTTAAAATTTGCTCAAAAAAATATTAAGAAAGCTCAAAATCGAGCTATAGCTTATGCAGATCCTCATCGAGAGACATCTCCTTTGAGGAAGGAGAATTGGTCTATCTTAAAGTGCCTAAATAAACTAAAATCGTGAAAATGGGACGATGTCCAAAACTTCCACCCAGGTATTGTGGTCCTTTCACAATACTTAAAAGGGTCGAAGAACAGGCTTACAGGCTCCAACTACCTGCTAGTAGTAAAACACATCCAGTTTTCCATATAAGCAAGCTAAGAAAGAAGCTAGGTGATATGGATAATCTAATCTTAAATGATAACATTGACAAGCTAATAGGTGACCAATCTATTCCACACGAACCAGAAAGAATTTTAAGTGTTCGTAACAGACGAACGAGGAATACTATTTATCAAGAATATATGGTGAAATGGAAAGATTGTTCAGAAGAAAGCTCAACATGGTAGCGAGTAAGTACCTTAGGGAAAAGGTTTCCCAATTTACAGTTGAACCTCCCAAGCATCGTTTTCGAGGACGAAACCGATTCTTAAGGGGGAGGAAATGTTATATTAATAAATGTAACTTATAGGAGACAAGCGCGAGGGATGACCCTCCGGGAGCTTTGGGCGCGCGTACGGGGTTAAGGGGAGCTTAGGAAGTAAGTGAGTAATACTAAAATAGTAGAACTCACCAAGTAATGACAGCTGGTAGAGGGAGTCACGACGGGGTGGCACTGCGAGAACTTCCTAAGTGTGGTCGGGGGGAGAGACAGATCTCTCTTAAGCTTGTTTTCTCGGAACAGAGTTATTCATCAACAAAAGACAGAAGATAGATCTGATAATAAACGTAATACTTACCTTGAACCATCTAATACACAAGGTACCAAGTGCCATTCCTCTCAATCGACTCCAACTCTTGCTCCATCGCTCTCCGCCAATGATCATGCTATAAAGCCTCCTTCACGGAAGTGGGCTCGCAATCCTACATGACATGAGTGATCAAACAGTAATTAGTGTACACAAGCTCAGCATGGTATGTATGGTTCCTTCGAGAATGCCATGAGCCATCCTGCGGTTGCCACTCCTCAAGGACCCCCTCAATCCGTGCATCACGAAGAGTGTCACAAGCCGAACGAGGAGGAGGCTAGATCTCGCCTCATCACTTGCCATCTGCTAAAGTTTCTGGAAGGTACCCAAAGTATGCCTCATAAGGGGCCATACCAACAACAATAGAAGTAGGGGATCGATTAAGGATGTGAATGGCAATAGCCACAACCTCAACCCATAGACATTGAGGTATCTTACGATGCTCCATCATGGTACACACCATCTCAACCACACTGCGATTCTTCCACTCCAATATGCCATTCTCCTGAGGGATGTTTGTATTGGCAAACTCCTGGTGAATACCACAATCTGCACAAAAACGAGCAAGCTCATTAGAAACAAATTCTCCGCCCTTATCCGATCGTAAGGTCTTCAGTTTCCGACCCGATCGGTTCTTCTCAAAGAGCAACCAATCCGTAAAGTTGGAGAATGCCTCCGACTTCGGGTTCAAGAAATAACCCAATGTCATCCTATTGTAATCATCCACAATTAGCATGAAATACAAGCTCTCTCGAAGGGACTCCGTCGTCATCGGTCCACAAAGATTGGTAGAAACAAGCTCCAAGGGTGCTGAAGACCGCCTCAAAGTCTTGCTGGGAATAGCCTCACGAGTTCGCTTCCCATGAATGCAAGATACACAAGGCTGCTGGCCTACCACAATATCCAGCAAACCTCGAACAAGTTGTCCCTTTGACACCTTCCAAAGGTAATCATAGTTGAGGTGGCTAAACCGAGCATGCCAAAGCTCGAACTAAGTTTGAGAGGTAAGAATAAGAAAAGTAAAAGCAGAAGAAGACCGCAACTTACAGACTCCATTCTCCTCATAACCTGAAGAAAGAACCTGTCTCGATCCATAATCAAGAATCCGAAAAGAATCCACATCAAATTCGACCAAGAGGCTAAGGGCACAAATCTTGTGCATCGAAAGTAGATGGTATTCCAAGGCCGGCACATAAAGCACCTCAAATGCATAGGCACCACCTCGCCCATCTAGAATAAGATGCAAGTCACCCCATCCCTAAATAGGAATAGACGAACTATCACCAATGAGAATCTGGCCATGCAAAGGCCGCAAATGAGTAACACCTACTAAAAAAGGGGTTATGTGCCGTGAGGCACCACTATCAACAATCAACTCTCGAGTATATGGGGCCATCAACGCAGCATCAAAAGACGTCAGGTCAATTCCTTAACCACCTCCAAGTGAAGAAAAGCAGCTGATGAGGAAGCAACCACCACTCCGGAATCCTTTGAAGATTCTCTTTCTTCTCCTTGTCCTTCTTCTCCTTGTCCAAGCAATCCTTCTTCCAGTGACCTGTTTTGCCACCATAGATGTGACAAGTAAACTCCTTTTCCTTGTCCTTCTTGGGTTTGTCCTCCTCCTTTTGGTCCTTCCCCTTCTTCTGAGAGGACTGACCAACCAAGGCCTCAAATTTAGAAGCATTGGTCCCTTTCAACTACTCCTCTTGGTCCAAGACCATAGAAACCAACTCCTCCGACCAAAGAGTCTCAATCCGCCCTGAAGCAATCGAGACAAAACAAAAGCCACTGAAATGGGGCAATAACTGTGAAAGAAGAGTTATCACTATGTCTTCAGAAGTGATCACCTTCCCTGCATTTTGCACCTACATCTTAAGCTACCTTAGCTTGTTAATATGCTTCCGCATAGAAGATGACTTGTTGATACTCATGGTCCTCATCTGCACTTCCAAAGAAACTTGTTTCATGATGGTCATACAATTGTACATCTGATCAAGCTCCAGCCATATCTCCCAAGCCACCGTCAAATGCTCGATATGAGAGATAACAGTTGTAGTGCATGAGAGAAATAAAAACAAGCGGATGCAAGCATTGAGTTTGTCCCAATGTGTCTGAGCCTTCGCCAACTCCACCTTATCACTGGAAGAGAGTCTGGACTCGTCTCGCGAAGAAGGACAACGAATAGCCTCCGTAACAAGCTCCGCCGAACCATAGGACTCCAAAATGGCAAGCATCATAACCCGCTAGATGACATAATTATCGCCATCAAGCTTTTGATTTAATGGAAGAGCCGATAACATAGGCTCCTTCTGGTCCATGATCGCCTGGAACTCTGTCTTGGCCTTAGAAAGCATCTTCACCTACAATGCCTGCACAAAACACAAAAACCAGCCCCCTCTAACTGTGTGAAAGCAGCCTACTAGGGCTCTTCACTGCTAGTCCTGCTCCTTCATCCGTCGAAGGTGATGAAAAGGTAAAATCTGCACTTGAAGGCCCAAAACGCAGCCTTCTTCCTTCTCTAACAGCAAAAATCAACAGCAACTTCAACAAATCTTCTCCTTTCTCACACGCCCATGCTCGCCTCAGCCTTGTTTTGTTACGCAGCCCTCCTACTCGCCCTTGAATGCTGAAAACGCAGCCTTGTGTTGCACTGAAATCTCCTCTTCGCGAATCTCCACCCTTGGTCAATCCTTCAATGCTCTGATACCATATTAGAGTGAAGCAGTGCGGAAGCGAAGACCAAGACAAAGAGTAAACAAAGAGAGGAGAAAGAGAGAGAGAGACAGTGAAATGCAGAAAATCTGCAGTGAAGAATGTTATACAAGGATGCAAATATATACACGTGCACAGAGAACGTATGCATATGTCTCCACCTCGAAGATCTCACTCTCTGAGAAACCCGAGAAAAGTCTCCACGGTCTGCAGCCTGAAAACCAAGAGCACAACTATCAAAGAATGTGCAAATTGGGGCAATAAATAGGCCACAAAATACAGCAAATAATACTGATAGCACAATCCAACTGCAACCCCACTGCCCCACCTGACACATGTCTCCAGCTTGTCATTTGCTAACGTCAATTGCCACGTGGACCGCCTGCTGCACTTGCCTATCCAAGGAATGTCAAGCTCTAACACACCCATCTATCACACGGCCTCAAATGCATTATTAATCAACTTGCACCTCATCACACTAGTTGAGGATAGAGACAAAGAGGTATGAGAATATAGTCCCAAAGGACCACATATGCCAACTATGTGGGACCAAGGTTAAGTCGAATGAGCACTACACTTGCCTATGTACAATGTACTAAGAGTTTAGATGGAGATGCCACTACCTCTTTCGATAAGTTGGGTCATGGAGTGCAAGGACTAGAGATGTTTGGAACTATTTTTAACATAGGGAGATGCCCCAGAGCCAAAGGAACAACCTTCTCAGTTCCACCTAGACAAAAAGTACTAATAAACTTCTTTACTACAATGAGCAGCATGGAGAGCACCCACACTACCAAAACTTCCATATATAGACTAGTGCTCTTGGTAATATTTCTTTATCATTACTAAACTACATATATAACTGTTATTGCTCCAAAAGCCCTACTCACTAGCTTTCAACTTCTCACGAATCTGTAGTGCTCAAGAACTGTCTCCAACTGCTCTCACCAACCAAGACCAAGAACACCAAATCTTAGTAAAACAGCTATGAACGGCAAAACACAAGCTGGGACTACAAAATGCAAAGGAAGGTTGCAAAAAACAAAGGCTGAAAGTTGGTCACATAGGACTTACGCAATCATGCGTGTCTTGCACGGTCATCTCTTGCCTCTGAGCCTCTATCTAAGTTAAAACCGAGGACATTAGGAGCTCAAACATTTTTTATGTCTATTGTGCTATGTCAAAAACGAGGACTGAAGGGGTGAGAGTGCGCAATGGCATGCAAGGTCAAGGCGTTAGCTGAAGAGCAAAGATGAGCTGAGAGTTAGAGGAAGAGTGAACGCAGAGATAGGTGTACCGATGTGATGGTACACAAAGAATAAATAGAATGTATTTATATGTTAGGGTACATTAAGGGTGTGTTCACACCCGTAAGTCTATTTACACGGAGACGAAGGGACTTTACACCCAACAACCTCCCACTTAAAGGCTCGAAGTGGTACCTTTAAGCTAACCAACTCCCACTAAACGAATGCAGTGCCCAAAGTAAAAACATACCCACTGGTAGATTTCCTAGTATCAAGATCTCCTGCCATGTCTGAATCACAAAATCCATGTAACTCTAGTGTACCCTTTCCATAGCATATACACTTTTCTTGTGTACCTTTCAAGTATTTGAAGATGCGTTTCACTGCTTCCCAATGTGGCTTGCCAAGGTTAGACATAAATCTGCTAACAACTCCCACTGCATGAGCAATGTCAAGGCGAGTTGCAACCATGGCATACATCAAAGATCCACAAGCTGATGCATAAGGTATACACTTCATGGTACTAGCAGCTGCATCATCCTTAGGGCAATCAGATTTGCTAAGCATTGTATGTGGCAGTAAAGGCACACCAAGAGGCTTAGCATTAGCCATATTAAACCTGTCAAGTACTTTGCTTATGTATTTGTCTTGTGAGAGAAACAATAAATGCTACACTCTATCTCTTTTAATGCGCATGTCCAAAATGTGTTCAACTGCCCCCAAATCTTTCATAGAGAAGGCTGAACGCAGCTACCTTTTAAGAGCATTCAAAGTACTCTTATGTTATCTTGCAATCAGCATGTCATCCACATATAAAACTAGCACAATAAGGCTACCATCATCAGCCTTTTTAGTGTATAAGCAGTGATCTGCATGACTGCGTTTAAATCCATGGCTGAGCATAAAGGTATCAAATTTTTTGTACCATTGTCTAGGGGCTTGTTTCAGCCCATATAAGTTACGTTTCAGCTTACAAACCAAATGCTCTTTTCTTGGAATAGCAAATCCTTCTGGCTGTTTCATGTACAGCTCTTCATCCAAGTCACCATGAAGAAAAGCAATCTTCACATCCATCTAATCCAACTCTAAATCCAAGGATGCAGTGAGAGCAAACAAAACACGGAGCGTAGTCATCTTCACCACTGGTGAAAAGACCTCCTGGAAGTCTATGCCTTCCTTTGTGTATAGCCCTTAGCAACCAGCTGTGCCTTGTACTTGGGCTTCCCATCAATACATTTCACTTTGCAAACCCATTTATTAGGAATAGATTTCCTATCCTTGGGCAAAGATACAAGCTCCCATGTGTTATTTGCATATAGAGACTTCATCTCTTCCTGCATAGCAAGCTCCCACTTTCTCTTGTTTTCACATGATTGTGCCTCTTTAAATGTCAGAGGCTCACCCTCATCAGTCAACAAAATGCAATCCAAAGATGGCTGAAACCTCTGTGGCTACCTTCTGACACATGTAGATTGTCTTACCCAATGATCTGTATTATCAGGCAGTGGGCCTACATCCTAAGGAATGTGCACACCATCACCAGGTGGCTGATTTTCAGCATTTTCTTGCTGCTGTAATCTGTTTTCAGCATGTTCTTCTTGCTGTCCTATTTCATCCTATGCATCTATTTGCTGTCCATGATATTCTGGCTGTAGCACAATAGGTGTTAGCAGATTAGTCACCTCATGGTTGAATCTGGACTTGTGGTTCAGCAAGCTGGGCACATAGATTATTTAGGCATTTTAGTTGTCATTATTTATTGAGGTTTGGGCATTATTTGCAGCCAGTCGGCCAGCATTTAATGTTGGCCAACCAGTCATATTTTGGGCATTTATTTGTCCTATATATTGTCTGGCTCCCTCCTCCACTTATTCATTCATCACTGGACAGTCCTTGGAGAGAGGGAGCAGGTGCCAATGTCTCCACAACCGGTGACTCACATTGTATCTGTACTATCTCGTGTCTTGGTATATGGATTCCATTTCCCAAGTATACATCTGAGTTCTCATCTGTATTGTGTTATCTTTTTCTTTTCTTTTGTCTTGTGTTCAGCAGTCTATTTCAGCATGTTGTTTATGCTTCCATTGTTGCACCACTTCTGATAATAGGTTGCTGCTCATTTTCAGCATCAAAAGGAACAGAACTTTCAGCTAATGGCTGCTGAATGGCTGGCTGTTCATGCTGAAATTTGACCTTTTTGTCAAGATCATTATGTGTAGCATTTTTCAACAACTCTTCCTTATTAAATACTACATCTCGGCTGCATATTATCTTCCTACCCTGAGGAAGCCAAACTCTATAACCCATCTCTCTCTCATCTCCATATCCCATGAAGATGCCCTTGATGGATTTCATGTCTAGTTTGGTCCTCTGTTCTACAGGTACATGCACAAAGGCATCACAGCCAAAGACACAAATGGTCATATGAAGTAGGTTTGCCAGACCAAACCTCTTCAAGAATGCCATTTTTCAATGCACGATTGGGAGAGCGATCGCATATATGAACTGCAGTTTTAAGAGCCTCTCCCCAAAATTGCTGTGGGAGATTAGCTGTGGACAGCATTCATCTGACTCTCTCACAAAGTGCGCGGTTAAATCTTTCAGCCACGCAATTTGATGCAGGATTATAAGGGGCTGTCAACTCCCTCTTAATGCATGCATCTCACAAAACTTGTTAAATTCTTTTGAGACATACTCACCCCCATTATCTGTTCTTATGGCTTTCAACTTAAGCCCTTTTTGTGTGGTAACAAAGGCATGAAACTTTTTAAAAGAATCCAACACTTCCTTTTTGCTCTTAAGTGCATACACCCATGGCTTTCTACTGAAATCATCAATGAAAGTAACAAAGTACCGTGCACCCCCATACAAATTAACACGCGTAGTGCACACATCAGAGCGTACTAGGTCAAGAGCATTAGACTTCTTAACGACACCAAAGTAATAAGGAGACTTCACTTGTTTTCCATATAAGCAATTATTACAAAATTCGAGAACATAGCCTTTTACATCAAATCTCCCTAAAGAGGAGAGAACCTGAAGGCCTTTCTGGCTCATATGACCAAGTCTTTTGGGCCAAAGCTCCATCTGTGAATGGACTTCAGCCACAGCCAAGAACTTGCCAGGTAATGCTTTACAATGCAAGTAATATAAAGTCCCCATTTTGCTGCCTTTAACAATCAGCATAGAGTCCTTATGGACCTTCCAAGATCCACCACCATATGTAGCAAAGTACCCTTTAGCATCAAGCTGCCCAACTGATAGTAGACTCTTCTTTATGCCAAGTACAAATCTGACATCCTGCAAAATCAGGTCTTGACCATTTTCAAGAGCCAAGTGAATGGTGCCAACACCCTCTATCTCACATGCATAGTTATTACCCAAGTAAACTTTGCCTAGGCAACCTGCAGTGTATTCAAAAAATGACTCCAAAGAGGGGGTAACATGAAAAGAAGCACTGTTGTCCACTATCCATGATTGTGACAGCCCATCATGAGCTGAAAGTAAGGCATCAATTACCTCCTTTTTAGTGATGTGCATATCACCTATTGTTGCCATGATATATGCACCATTACATGAGGCTACAACAAGTATCTCTTCAGTGTCGAGAAGCTCTTTAATGACCACACTGGGTGCAACATTTGCCTTTGCAACTTCTTTTTGAGAAAGAGTTGTCATCATCTTTCTTTTTATTACCTTGATGTTTCTTTCTTTCTTGCTCTTTCTTGAAGTATCGACAATCGAGCTTTTTATGCCCTTTACGCCCACACTGATAGCACGTGACATCCTGTTGTTTGCCCTTGCTTTTGCTTCTGCTTTTCCCTTTACTGGCTGCAGTACCCCTCATTTTAGACCTGCCTCTTATATGGTAAGCTAAGCCACCGCTTTCACCACTAGACTTTCTTCTGATTACTTCATTGAGAATTGAACCTCTAACACCATCAAAAGTCAAAGCGGGGTTGTTGCTAAGTGACACAACCAAAGATTCCCAGCTGTCATGCAAAGTCATCAATAAGAAAATAGCTTTCAATTTATCATCAAAAGCAGTCAAACCAGAGTCTTGCAGCTGACTCAAAACCCCTGTGAAAGCACTCAAATGCTCAGATGCTGGGTTAGACTCATCCAATTCCATGTTCACAAGTTTACGCATAAGATGCACTTGATTCACAGGAGTTGTATTTTCATAAGTATCCTTGAGCTTTTTCCATATAGCATAACCTGTATCAAGACGCTTGATGTCTGTAAGTACATCATCAAACACTGCCATCTTAATGTATGCAATGGCCTTCTTATTAAGTCTAGCTCAATCCACATCTGTCATAGCTACAAGCTTAGTCTCCAAGAGAGCATCTTCACAGTCCTTGAGAAACAAAATGCCTTGCATCCTATCCTTCCACAAGTCAAAGCCAGTGCCATCAAACCTCTTGACTTCAAAGAGGGATTTAGTGTCATTGCTGCTAGAAGCATTTGCAGCCATTTTTCAGCAATAAACCAGAAATTCAATGCTGCAATTTATGACAGCAAAAATGAGCTGAATATTCAGCTGATTTCAGCCCAATTTTTCAGCAAATAGTAGCAAGATTCAGTCCGAGTACATGTACAGCAGTAGAACGAATGACTTTCAGCAGTATGACTGCAATTTCAGCATACATTAAATGCATACATCACTGCCAAGTAACTCCCACTTCAGCAATATCACCAAAAAATACAGTTGCACCAATCCCAGATCTACAACATGAATAATCAGCAATACATCAACTCAATGGGAGCTGTCCAGCAAGTATACTGCATACATATGTGATCGTATCGTCTTCTGCCACCCAAAACACCAAGAAATCTCTGCAATTTCTCCAAAATCGCACAAGCGGGAGATAAAAATGCTCAAATCACTCTGCTTATAACCACAAGATTGCTTCAGAAATATTCCCAAAGTGCATTTCACGCATTAACTTTGCCAAAATCCACAGATTTCAGCAAAAACCCCAAAATTTCACTGACCGATCTGCCTCGATTGCATTAATACATGTTCCCAAAAGCATAAAATGGGTAAATTTAGCAAAATTTCACAAAATTTTGCAAAAACCCCAAATTTCTTAGGTCCAATTGTGCACCAATGTCAGCAAATCTAACTCAGCTGACCAAAATTTTACCAATACAGCAAAAGCCCTAAATTTTATGGATCCAATATTGAGAAATTTCACTCAGATGAGTAAAATTTCAGTAAATTTGGCGAAATCCCCAATTCAAACGCGCACAATGTCTGCAATTTCTGACCCAAATGCCTCAATCTTGCATGAGCAACACTCAATCTGAAAAAGCCCTAAATTTATGTGCCTAAATCTGCACAAACTTGCGAACTGTGCTTGCGCACGCTAATCCCAGTCAGTGAGCAAGGGGTCTCCTTGCAAAAAATGAAAATTTGATGTAAATTGCTGATAACATGACAAAAACATCAGCCGTTGACCAGCCGCCTGTCCTGCGTGCCTGTCGCCTGACGAATCTGAATGCGCCTGTCCTCGTGAGCTATCGCCTGCCTGGGAGCTGTCGTCTGCTGTTGAGTGCTGCAAACTGTTAACGCAAACCAGAAAACTAACGACCTGACTTGTGGGAGGTGACAACTTACTGAAATGTGTCACCTCGATGCACACGAAGCCATCTACTGAAAAACGACCTACTGTTTTCTTCGCATGCGCAAGCTGAAACTAACTCGCCTTGGCTTCGAGAAACGCCCACACCTTCACCGAAGCTCTGATACCAGTTTAAAGGGGTGAGTGCGCAATGGCGTGCAAGGTCAAGGCGTTAGCTAAAGAGCAAAGATGAGCTAAGAGTTAAGAGGAAGAGTGAACGCAGAGATAGTTGTACCGATGTGATGGTACACAAAGAATAAATAGAATGTATTTATATGTTAGGGTACATTAAGGGTGTGTTCACACCCGTAAGTCTATTTACACAAAGACGAAGGGACTTTACACCCAACAAAGACATTAGGAGCTCAAACATTAAGAGCATGCATTTCATTTTAAGTCAGTTTTAGGTGTGCTCACAGTGGCTGATGATCTTTTCCAGCCTTTGCATTTCCTTTTCAATGCCCGGAGATTTGTTCACACCAATTTAAGGCAATCAGCTCTTTTATGTGGCAACAGCATTTTCTGGAGGCACCTGCATTATTTCATTTATTTTATGCAGGTGGGCCAGTTTTTTGACATGCCCAAACAGCTATCAACCAGATTTTGGCATTCATAGTATATATAACCAGACTCCACTTGGCTGGTCATTATTCTTTTGCAGGTTTCAGCACACTCTAAGATTCAGGACTCTTCTCTAGTTTTCGGTGTTGCCATTTGTCATCAGCCTGATCTGATGCCCTCATGAACGCTTTAGGCTACCTGCAAGGACTAATCAATCCTCATTGTATTCAGCATTCTTTTGGAGTTCAGTGCAGATTTTCTTCTTCCATTCTCTTCTTTCGTTGTAATCTCTCTTCCCTTCTCTCTCCATGTTTGTGTTGTTCTTCCATTTCACACTCTCACATGGTTCCATCCCAAACAAGAGGACTCAAAGGTTCTAAGAAGAGAAGGCAACATTCAGCTTGCTGTTTAGAGCGAATTTGCTGCAAAGAACATAGATTTTGTGCATTGCTCGGGTCTTGTACGAAGTGTGTGCGGCATCTACAACTTGTGCACAGTGTAGCTGTTTTCTCCTCCATTCGGACAGCCCAACACCAAAATACAGCAGTTTTTGTGTGTTTGCAGGTCTATTTTAAGAGTTATGGATTACCAATTCAATGTGTTTAATGACACTAACAAGGGGTCAATCCATTCTTTTGAAGACAAGAAAAACCACCGATCAAATCATCGCAAAGAATGACAAGAAGATCGAAGATCAAAGATCAAAGCCACGACCCTCAAGAGATTGAAATTCTAACACATCCAAAAGATCAAAGTGCCCTCATTCCCCCCCTTGCTTCTTGTCTTTAAGAGGATCTGTACTATAGGTCCTCGTACAGCAATGATGACACCATCCATTCAAATGTCCATGCTTCCTTCTTTGCCCTAAGAAGATCAACTTGATGGTATGAATTACTCCCTTTGGTCATGCAAAGTGTGTTGAATATACCCCTCTAACAAGCCCATATGAATCCTCCTCTATTTGATGGAAAAGGGGAGATGTATTGGACCCGTGAGAGACGATATAATTACATCCATGTGAGGCGCTAGTTGGATTCCCATGTGACAATGAGGTCACCTATGATGTAAGCAAGAGCAACTTGTTTATGCTTATAAAAGAGGCTCGATCCCACATTTGTTAGAGATCAATCATCCCGTGGACTAGCATTTTGCAGGTTACCATTGGTGCAATCAGTTCTCTTAGATGTACTCTCAAAGCACATTGTTCATTATTCTTGTCAGTTAGTGGGCATTTTCAGTAGGCACAATGTACGAGCAATTTCATCAAGAAGGCGATGATACCATGTGGCAGCTAGAGGATCAATCACTAATTATTTTATTCATTATTGGTGTAGTTGGCAGCTTTTTTATCGGGTCGGCCAATTTTACTAGCTGCCTGCATTATTTTATTGTATTTATTTCCTCCGATTTAGGTCTACTTGGTAGCCTGCCCTCCTCACTTGCTTCTCAGGTACTGGTGGGAGAGATACGGCTCAAGGAGATACATCAACAGCCCCTATATACCTCCCCTCTTCATTTCAACATTCATTGACTACAAATTTATCCATTTTTCTCTCTTTTCTCTCCCTTTCTCTCATGTTCATTTTACTAAGCCTTATTCACACTAAGGCATAAACATCTCTTAGCCTCTTTTCACACACAACAATACATTCTTGCACTATTGAGATTAGCATTTTATCAAAGTGCTTGAAGCATCAGATGACTAAGACTTTTACACTTGGATAGCCACATTAACTAGAAGCCTATATAATGAGTGGTTTTAGAAAGTGAAACCAGATGCTCGTGATCGAAGAAACAAACCATGAACCGGTGAACCTATATAATGAAGCTCTTCAAAAGCTAAATTTGGCAATTCCTAAAATCTAGGAGATTACTATTTTTGGAAGTTGCTCAAATGGAAATTTTGCGCACGTCAAAGGCTCCCAAATTTCGCAAGGAACAATTTTGTCTTCAGCAACTATATCAAATTCTTAACCATTTGAGAGATTTTTAGAGTAGAAGGTTTGGAAGCTGCTTTCTTTAGAAAAGTAACATGTGGCATCTAAAAGAGAACATGTGTCATTTTGAAGAAACAAGTATCCTTACACTTGTCATTTTCAACAAACACTTGTCATTTATAACCTCTACTTTCCACTTTTAAGCACCCAAGCCCCACACCTATATATTAAAGATCTCTCTCTTTATTTGAAACAAATTCTCATGCTGAAATTTCAGCCGCATGCTTTGTACTCTACTATCTCTCTCTCAACCAAGAAACACTTTTTACTTAGCTTGATTTAATCCAAGCACTAAATAAGAAAATCAACTTGCTGCCCAAAGTTTGCAAAAATTAGGGTTTCAAAACCCTAATTTTCAGAATTGCAGCAAATCAGCCTTTTTGTATATGGTTCAAGCACTTGATGCATGTGGTTTTGTTTCAATAAATTCTTATAAAGGGGGAGGGGTTGGTTCTCCTCTTAAAGTGGTGTCAGCTCCTCTCTCTCTCTCTCTCTCCTGATTTCATGGTGATAATTGATCGAGTTGGTTAAGTTCAAAGTATTGCCATTCTAACGTTCTTCCCCGCACTTACGTGGTGGAGCCTTCTTCGTTGGCTATCTCATCTTCAGAGAGACCTTGATTTATTAACACCAGTGCTTCAAGCCATATGACTCCTCCAGGAGATTTGCTACAGGATCTCTATCCACTAGAGAATATACTCATTGTTGGTGACATTTCTTCGGTGCCTATTAATGGTGTTGGCACTTTGTGCTATTGCCTGACCATCCATCGAGCTCCTTTGCAGAAATACTACATATTCTATATTTAAGATTTTCACTCCTCTTTGTTCATGGTCTTACTAGACTCAATACTTGAGTTATCTTCACCAAGCAAGCTATCTTTATTGAGGATTATTCTTCTGGATCCATTTAAGAGATAGGTTGGCAAGAGAGGGAGCTATACAAGCTCCATTCTCCATTGTACAAGATTCTCCAAGGCAACCTTCCATAGCTGCTCTCATTCCCGATTGTGCACCACCTATCCCAAAATTTCCATCCCATCCCCCATCAACTTCTCTAGCGGCTCTCCTCATACCCCCTATCCCTTTTAGAAGGAGATAATAAAGGTAATGCAATTGTGGATTCCTTGGCCCCTTGTGTTTCAGTAGGGGATTCCCAAGATCATGAGGAGTTTCTTCATCAACCAACTACATCAACGGACTTCATTAGCTTCGGCACTTCTTCTACCACCCTTGGATCTATTCCATCTTCTTAAGCCTTCAGCCACATCCAAGGTCTAAGAGGGGATGTTAGCAGTCATACGCATCTTGCACAGTCATCTCTTGCCCATGAGACTCAATCTAAGTCAAACAAAGACATTAGAAGCTCTGATATTTTGTCTGTTTATGATGTCATTTGTTTTGACAAAGGGGGGAGCTCTATTTAGAGCATGCATTTTTTTTCATTCAGTTTTAAGTGTATTTACACTGGTTGATAGTCTTCTCCAACCTTTGCATTTCTTTTTCAATGGTTAGAGGATTTGTTCACACCTGATTTGAGGCAACCAACACACTTTGACATTCAAGACCCTCCATCTTCTAGTACTACCATTTGTCATCAGCTTGATCCGGTCCCACTAATCGGTCCTCATTGTACTCAACATTCTTTTAGAGTTTAGTACAAATTTTCTTCTTCCATTCTCTTCTTTCATTGCAGTCTTTATCTTCTCTTCTCTCTCCGTGTTCGTGTTTTTCTGTTCCGCACTCTCACAATGCACAAATGTAATCACCTAGACCAGCCAAAGAGGGATCAGCAGTAAAAGCAAATTGGTTGGAGTAGTCTGTGCGCAATCACACCTAACAGCAATTACAAACAACAAGCACTACCAAAACCAAGTGGAACATGCTCTAATACCATGTTAGAAAAGTGAGAGCGACCAAAAGTGAAGAGACACTACTATAGTAGACTGAAAAAGACACAGAACAAAAGAGAACATTGCAAGAACTCAAAGAGAATATGCTCAAGAAATAAAAGCCATATACCGAGGCACAAAAACATTACAAAGGCTGGAGCATTGCATCACACGCAATATGTACCAATCTCCTCCTCTCCACTAGGATGCAATCATGCTAGAGGTTGAGTATTTGAATGACCAACACGATTGTCTATGGAGAAGGGAGCCTACCTATAAATAATGTCAAACAGAAGACCAATCTGGCAACCAAAAACCTAGCACCAAAACATAGTTGGCTAGCAGCTAACATCTCTACCATAAAATAGGGAATGCACACAAACACAAATTCATACACCCATGAAATGTATACTCAACTAACACTTAGAACAACATTGCCTAGCCTAGAACAACTTCCACTTGTCCAATCAATTTTTGCCTACCAACTTCTAACAACCATCGCCCAACCTCGAAGCTTCAAACTAATATCACCTGCTCTTGGAAAAACTTCCACTTGTCAAATCAATTTTGGCCCACCAACTTCTAACACTCACGCCTTCACCACTTTCAAACTAATATCGCCTACTCTTGGAACAGCTTTGCCTTGCTCAAGACAGCACAAAAACTACTTCACCCATAGAGGAAAGACTTGTCTTGCAAACTACACAATTAGCAACAAGGGCAAGTGATAGATCTGATATTGGCAACCACAATCTACCCAGAAGTAGGCCATATAATAGAGAAAGGTTGTGTTTAAGTTGTGTTTTCACGTCTTTCGTGCATTCCTCCCACTTTTCCTTATGTTTTGTTAGCTTTTCACAAGAATAATCAAGCGGAAATTTCATTAAAGTTCATTCCCATTAGATTAATTGATGTGTGCCCAGAATGTAGACATTACTTAATTTCGTTTACTCACACAACTCATGTAATATCCTAGACCCGCCAAGGAGTGTTCCAAAGATAAATTGCATCACCACGACTCTTTCTCTAACTACAAGGGCTGAAATGTCCTCTTCCCCCTCTTCATCCTCATCCTTAGCCTCATCATCATCCTCCTACCATCATCATCCTCATTTTCCTCACCATGGGGCTCCAAAATACCAGAGCTAGTTAAGGATGAGAGGTTCAAGCTTTCTCCTCTCAGGAGGCAAAGATACGCATTTTTGCAACCTTTGAGGTTTCAACATAGATCGGATCCTAGGGAGCCTTTGAGTAAGGTTGATTTGTCTACTCCCAAGGAGGAGACAAGCAAGAGCAGTCAATTCACTGTGTCACCTTGTTCTCAATAACCTTCAAAGCAATGGCAAGATAAACAACAATAAGCTCAGACCTCAAAGAGCATGGATGCTTGATATTGGAGCCCTTGAAGTTGTTCAATTCAACATGAGGCAAGAACCCCCTAGGTTGGGAGCATATTGAGACCAAGGCTAGGAGAACCCAAGACCACTACGAAATTGGGCTTGGGTTCTCCTAGCCTTGGTTTCACTATCTCCTTCATTGGAACTAGGATTGAGAAGATTATCAATGCTCCATTTAAATCTCTCACCTTGAAATCTAACGACCCATTGATGATATCAAAACCATCTAGTTCCTACCAAGTGAAGCTCAACAAGCATAAGATTTTCATGCATTCCCAAATTCCCACATTAGGGATGCATGTAGGACCCATGATACTGGAGCTAAAGGTGTAGCATAGTCTATTACAACTATCTCAAAACAAGGGGAACAAGCTCCTTGCCAAGTTAGAACTACTAACTAAAATGCAACTCTGTCTACTAACTAGGAACTTGATCTAACTTTTAACTTTCTTAAATTATATTCGTTGACCCGTCTCCAAGAGCAAATAATGTGCCAATGATGTAGCACCATGGCATTACACTCCATATCCTAAGGTCCATAAGGCTCTTAAGATAAAATTGTAGTACTAATATTACACCATAACGTTTTATCTCCATGCCTACCAACATGTGCATTAAACTCACAAAGCTCAATGTATACTTCAACAACAACCTTGAAGATAGTCTCTAAATTGCATGGTGTACCACTAACACTTCAAACAAGCTTAAAGATGGTCTCCAAACAATCTTAAAGACGGTCTCCAAACAAGCTTAAAGATGGTCTCCAAAATTGTTATGGTGTATCTGTAGAAGCTTGAAAAAAGTAAATGGCTGAACTCAATCTCAATTGATTCTATTTGTGCTACGCATGGAACTGGTCTAGCCTGTTGATCTGCTTTCTTGGATAGCGTAAGCTGGGTACTAGGTACTTTTTTCTCTCATTTTTAGGTATGACAGACCTACCTTGAAGTTGATTGTAGCTATGGCTGAGCTCGATCTAAATTGATTCCATGGGTGGTATGCATGGAATTGGTCTAGACCTGCTTGCTTGAATAGGATAAGCTAGATTCTAGGTACTCTTTCTCTCCTTTTTAAGCATCCCAGAACTACGTTCAAGCTGAGCGTCGTTATCCAGCAATCGAGATTAAAGGTGTGTGCGTGTGTATTAATGTGCGGGATCGGTCGTACTTCCGGAATGCTCAATCTTTCAGGCATTGAATGCATGGCAGAAATTTTGTGAGACATGGGGGACGCCAATTGAGGAGGGCAAGTACCTGGCCCGGGAAGAGGAAAGCAGTAGAAGCCGTGTAATCGGCAAACAGGGAGTCGCTAACAGGGGCCTCGGTGCCGACTGCAACGCTGCTGCTCATGCAGACTTGTGAGGAATTGTGCTTGGAGAGGGTCCACGATACAGCTCTCCTGTCTCTGCGGCCAACGAGGCAGCTGAAGGGCCGGACCTGAAGAGAAGGGGTGGTCTCGATGGCGGCAGCGGCCGAGCAGGAGATCCTGACTACGGAGAGCCCGGCCATGATGGATGCGCTAGCCATGGATCTCTCTCTCTCTCTCTCTCTCTCTCTCTCTCTCTCTCTCTCTCTCTCAGAGATCGCTGCTACGCACGAGAGGAGGCAGGCGAGGCAGTGCACGAAGGCTGATGCAGATCATAGATGTATGTCACCACCACCACTACTAGTAGCTCTAGCAGCAGTAGTTGCTTGATGATGGTGATGATGTGTGGAGCATAGAGTGGGACTCTGTCAGTAAAGAAGGTGTTTCGCTAGCCGGACTCCACATCGAAGTCATCGTCTACCAGCCCAACTACCAAAGACACTTCACATTTGTCTGTTCCATCTGCCAGCCCACCCCAAAGACTTCTCACATTGCTTGGTTCGACACCTACAACTACCATGACTACAACAATCTTCTTTTCAAGCCTTCAGCCATTTTGGAACTTGTATTTATTTAATGAATAAACAAATTTGAACTTTTAGCTCATTCACAAGTACACTCTTTCATTTGTAATGCATAAATTGTGGTTCATGGTTGCTCATTCATGAGAGCTTCTTTTTTTTTTTTTTACTGAGAAGCTGGGTCTCATTCCTTAGGATAAACGGATGGATTTCTAGCTCAACCCATATTTTCGGATTGTTGATGCATGTCCAAATCTTGTTCTATCACTAGCTCGCATTGTCACGTTTTGAAAGGGTGTGTTGCAATTGGCTCCCTATTCTTTTACACTGAACACAAGTAAATCATTCTATCTATCTCGTTTTGACATCATGAGCTCCCAAATTTGTTTTAGAGCAACACATAGGCACATCATTTGTATTTTGATCTTTTGTGTATGAGATGAAAGCACCACAATTTCAATGTTACTAATATGGCTCCTTTACCATTGTAATGGTTTGCTGATAAAAAAATTTGAGTCATCATAGATAAGTATATCTAGAGACCACATACAACTAAAACAAACACAAAATTTTGCATGCTAAGCCACACTTCACATAGCAATAGCATTGTTGTGATGCAGGGGGCTAGGCCCATGTAAGATACATGGGACTCTAAGCTCTTACGTCTTGATGCCTTTAGTTGAAGCCATTCAAGAGATTTCGCCCATGAATTAAGAATGATAAAAGTTCACCCATCATTCAAGGCAAACAACTCTCATGTAAAAATCATCTCTTTTGTTTATTCATACCCATCATATTATATGCACATGGCATGATATATCTCTTTTTCATGTGTGACAAAAAGCTCATTTTTGTTTGGTTGAAGTTCTTTATGGAAATAAATGTCTAGTTTTGTTTGGTTGAAGTTCTTTATGAGAATAGGCTATCTAAAGCTTATGTAATAAAGATCTTGTACATTCTATCATTTTCTTGGTGTTATTGCATAATCACACTCATGGCAAGTATTTGCACAAAAAAGAGAAAAATGTTACATAGTTTCTTTCTTCACCAATCGAATCACATTGTATGTGTATGAATAGTCAATTGCAAATTTTAACTAAAACTCACACATGTCAACACACCTAAGCTCTATTGATGGGTAGTCTCCATAATTTTATTCAACAATGTGTGAGTGTAATTTTTTGATAGCTCATCTACAGTTTTATTACTTGGGTTGCCACCCACTTGATAATCAAGCTTCGTTGACCTTGTTTTTCATCACTATCTTCATTATTAGCTCCTTTGAAAAGGGAATGTGGCTGTGATGGTCATAGTCACATACGTTAGGATAAAGACATACCAATGCCTTAAATACATCAAGTCATACAATTGCACTTAATGAACAAAAAATTCAACACAAAAAAATCATAATCACTAATTTATTGCATTTTCAAACAATAGAAGAATTGTTTTTCATATGTGTCTTTTCACATGCCATGTTCCCATTAATACATTATTCAACACGATTCTATAGACACTTGTCAATCTACGTATCAATATTTGCATTTCCTAATTGTGGTGACAAAGTTATTAATATAGTAAAGATGAACCATGAATGAAAACCCACATTAAAATTGGCACTACCCCAAGATATATCACTATTTTTAGCATATATTGACTCAATTCTACCCAACCCATCAATGAAACCAAAATATCGTCACTTTGCACACTACAAATGCCAAACTTGATAGAATGCTTATTGTTTCAAGTACTTTAAGCAATGTGGCTATGGCTACCTCTCACATAACCATTGCACACTCTTAAAATAAACATAGCAAACTCACTGATTTACTTTCTCATTGTAGTCTATCCACAAAGTTCATCGATGGCTCCATGACTCGAGTAATGTGCATCAAGCAAGCTCCAACTCCATGGCATCAATCACTGCATGAGCTTTGCATAGGAGAAGAAGAGGAGGAGGAGGAAGCAGCAAGAGCTTCACCTACACAGATCCCTCACTTTATCTCACACTCTCCCTCTCTCACATAAGCAAGAAGCAAGAAGAGAGCGTCACAATATTGCATACCATAATAATGAGTTATCTTTTCATTTTTTTAGTTTTTATATATGACCTTATTTTTTTGGACACCCTCCTCATTGACTTAAACCAGTCCTTTCCCACTTTGTGCATATTGTATTGGTCATAAATCATTTCCAACTTGTTGAGTTCAGAGCGTTACACTCATGCCTCACTCAAAATACTATTACAATTTACATGAGTAAGCTTGGCTTTCCTAAATAGTTTACACAAAATAATTTTCTTATTAAAATTACAAGCACTTGATAAGCATTCTTATTTTGATGTCTTTTTTCCATTCTCCTTGCACATCTCACCTTTATCCTTAGTTTCCCAAGGAGGGTTATCATTACCCCCCTCCCCCCCCCCCCCCCCCCAAGATATGTACCAATCGCATGTCACTCTACGATTTGGTGTGTACCATTGTGTGATCAACGCTGGTGGATCATGATAAGGGTGGCTCATAATGATACTCCAATTTTGGGTTGTTGTTGGTGTGAATGGGATTCGCTTTCTTACTCTTGGTCCTCTAGAGTTGGGTTGCAGTTGAGGGAAAGAAGAAAGGGAATAGAATGATAAGAGCCACTAATGTCATTGGGTTAGTCAAGCAGATCTTAAAGCCATAATTCTACAATAGAAAAGGATGTGCACTCCCTAAGGGTGTGTACTTGCCTTATTGCACTATGATTGATCATGCAAGTGAGAGTACATTTGCGAGATGGGTTGAACACCCATCGAGCTTGGAGCATCGTCCCACACTTGAGAACCTAGTTGTTGCAAGGGAAGATCTAGTGCAAAGCTCAAGGTGAGTGATAGGTCTATCCATGGCATTGGAACATCCTACCCTTAATATGCTTTGAGTTTATAAAGTGAGGAAGGGCTAGGGGGTTGGGAATGGAACTTGCCATCTATTGCCATGGGACGTGCCCACCAGCTTGAGGGCCCCTAGGTGATGTGATTGTGTGTATCTAGTCTATAGTGGAGCTTCTGCTCTCTTTTGTTATTTTCTTTTCTTTTCCTTTCTTTTTCCCTTTTAAAAAAATGAGAACTTCATTGTTGCTCCTTTTCTTTCCCTTGTGTTGGTTGAGGGAGAGGTGGCACAATGATCTTTCCAAGCACACCCTGCTTATCATGTAGGTCTTCAATGTCGTTCTTGTAGCTAGAGATGTAGTCAAGAGGAAGGGGTGGCTGTAGCTAGTAAACTTGCTAGCATTTATATCCTCTAGTAGCTCAAAACAATATAGAGATAGTAGAGTGTCTCAAAGAAAAAGTCTCACTATGGCATATCTATCTATCCCTACGTTTATAATGAAGAAGAGTGGGTGCAAGCACTATTCTTCTATCGCCTTCTTTTGATTGAGTAACTAGAGAGGTAATTATAGGTAGTTGCACATGGTAATGAAAGTAAGGTCTGTATAAGTTGAGAAGTCTTCCACAAACCATTTGAAGGAGGAAATTAAGTCCTGCTCACAGAACTTGAGGTTTTTGTCTTCCAACTTGTAAGCATTCACATTGAAGATTTGTGGGAAGTCATACCTACCATGCTTTTTGAGATTGTAGTCAAACCTGTGCCTTCTAGGATAAGGCATGTAGTTAGGATCCCCCTTTGCAAAAGGTAGTGCATTGCAGAATGCTACCCATGCTTCCATGTTATCATTCGATATACTCCTCCTCTATCATGGTTGGGATTCATAGTCCTTGGTACCTCAAACACCTTGTGCTCCTAGTAGTTAGATGGTTCTCACTATCACAATCTGGGGTTCTAAGTTTTTCACTCAAGCCATCTCTTCCCTTGTCATGAGGACACATGAATCACCTTTTGCATTATAGTGAGTGGTTGACCCTTCCTAAGCCCATGCCAAAAATTGAAAGAGAACTACGTTGGGGTTTCTTGGGTCTCTTGTTATTTCCACGCATTGATCTCCCCATCCCAACTAATTGAAACATACTCCCCTCTTTGTGGAAAGGGTATGTTTCACACTACTTGAGGAGTGGAAGTGAGCCTCCTCCTACTTCTTTCCACCTCCTCCCTGAAGGGAGTGAGCCTTGAAGTGGAAGCACAAAGTGGACGCAAGAGCTATGGTGGAAGGAGCAAGAGCAAGAGAGAGAGGCACACACAATGTGAAAGCTCCAATAGTCACAATGTGTGACAAGCCTTCCCTTTATTCAAATGTCACTAAACGAATAAATAATGAAGTGACAGTGATGGGTGCCCACCACCTACAATGTACAGGTGTGCAGGTATTGTCAATGTGACTAATACACGGGTGGCTAGGCATAGGCGCATTTACCCCCAACAGCCTTCCACTTAAAGGTGAATGTGCCCCTAGTGAGGAGAGAACAAAAAAAACAAAGAACAAATGTACATAAGTACAATAGGATGAGGAAAGACATCATCTCATCCAATGCCCATCAACTTCCTAAGAAAGGCAAAACGCTCAGTACATATTTTGCTAAGCAGATCTACAAGATTTTGGTCAATTGAGATTTTGACAAGCTCAATGGACTTGTCCTCAATGACCTCTCGAATAAAGAGGTAATGCACCTCAACATGCTTCGTCTTCATATGGAAGACTGGATTCTTGGCCAATTGAATAGCACTCATAGAATATGAATGCAATGTAGGGACCACATCACTAATGCCAAGGTCTACCACTAGATGGCCTAATCAGAGAGCCTCTTTGCAAGCCTCAATGGTTGGCTACAATATACTTTGCCTCTGTAGTAGATAGGGCCATGCATTTCTACACCTTGGACATCCAAGAAACAACATCTCTAGCAAAAGTGAAAACATAGCCAGAGGTGGACTTCCTACTATCTGCATGTCCTATATAATCAGAGTCAGTGTACCCCATGACTCCTGTATCTTGGCTACCATAATATATGCACATAATTGTTATGCCCTTCGGGTACCTCATGATACCCTTGACAACATCCCAATGCCATTTGCCAAGTGTAGCCATATAACATGCCACAACTCCCACTATAAATGCTACGTCAAGACGAGTGGCTATCATGGCATACATCAAACTATCCACTATGGATACATAAGGGATCTTGGCCATCTTGGCCTTCTGATCATCAAACTGCGGACAATTGGCATGACTAACCTTCACATGAGAAGGTAAAGGATATCCAATAGGCTTAACATCTTGCAGATGAAACCACTCAAGGACCTTATGGATGTAATCCTTCTGTGACAAGTAGAGGAGCCCCTTAGAGGAATCACCCGTAGTGCACATCCCAAGAATATATGAGGCTTGTCCCATGTCCTTCATCTCAAAGCTCTTCTTGAGCTGACCTTTCAAGGCATTGAACTTATTATGAGCACTCCCAACAATCAACATATCATCCATGTAGAGGATCAAAATCATAAGGCTACCGTCATGAGCTTTCTTCATGTATAAACATGAATCCATATCACTATGGAAATATCCCTAAAAATGCATAAAAGCATCAAACTTGTGGTACCATTCCCTAAGTGCCTGCTTAAGGCCATAAAGTCTCTTCCTCAATATGTACACTAGGTGTTCCTTGCTAGGTTTTGCAAAGCGCTTAGGCTACTCCATGTAAATCTCAACATATAAGTTTCCATCAAGAAAAGCCGTCTTGGCATCCATCTGCTTATTGCGCTTGTTCTTGGGTACATGGCAGAAAGCCTCACAACCAAAGACACACAAATGGGTATATGAGGGGGGTTAGACCATACCTCCTTTGCAACCTGATAGTCAAGAGCAGTGCATGGGGATTTATCAAGTGTACAGCAATAGTAACTATCTTAGCCCAAAAATGCTATGGTAAGCCTACCTGGATAAGCATACTGCGAATTTTCTCCCGAATTGTCCTATTCATGCGCTCACCCCACCATACTATTCTAGGGTGGGGTGTATGGGGGGTAGTCAACTAACGCTTAATACCCCTCTCATCACAAAACTGCTCAAAGGCTACAGAGACATATTCACCCCCATTATCTAACCTTAGGTATAGCCTATACCCAGATTGGTTCTCAACCAAAGCAGGCCAATGCTGAAATGTAGCTAAGACTTATGATTTCTACTTAATAGGATATGCCCGGACCTTATGTGTATAGTCATCAATGAAATTAACGAAATATTTCGTGCCACCTAACGACTTGCAAGACATGGGACCACATACATCCAAATGAACAAGAGCCACATGCTCATCCCCATGCATATCATACTAGATTTTTTATGTGTATTGCATGACTACCTACCATATAAACAATGATCATAAGACTCAAAACATTTATAGTCAAGGGCCGAAAGATACTGCAAATGAGTAAGCTTTTTCATTCCTTTCAAGGACATATGCCCAAGGCGACGATGCCAACGAGATACATGTGAAACTACATCCGCTACCAAAATATGGTCAATTGATCCAAATACAAGCAAGGGGTAGAGAGAATTGGACTTAGCACCACATGAAATGACAAGATTCCCACTGGTAATATTCCATGAGGAATCACCAAAAGAAACTATACCTGCAACATCCAAAGTGCCAGCAGAGATAAGGCTTTCGTGAGAGCCTGTACTACATGATATACACCATGAAGAGTAAACATGCAACCTAAACCAAACTATAGCTTCACATTACCAATACCAACTATTTGCAATGCCATGTCATTACCCAAATGGATAGATCCAATCGTACTGTGATAGGAGTGAAACCACTCTCTATGAGAGTCACGTGAAAGGAAGCCCCTGAATCTATCGGCCAACATTGAGTATACCCTGACAAAGCATCAGTCAGTTGTGAAGTATCAAGAGAAGAAGTTGCAATTATAAAATCATCATCAGAATTAGTCTGCACAATATTAATCTCTTCAATCTTAATGCCTGACTTGCTAGGGACAATGCTGCGATTATCATTGTTGTCCTGTACTTTACCCTTGCCCTTTTCCTTGTGCTTGTCTTTGCCATTCTATGGCATTGTGGCCAAATATGTCCTGCTTTCCCACAGTAATCACAAGTCATTGAGGATTGATGGGTGGCCACAAGGCTTACTAAGAGATTGTCCATGGGACTTAGAGCGAGAATGTTGAGAGTCTCTCCCATGGCGGGCATTATCATCCCTATCATTATTGCCTCTAACTCTCAAAGCATGAGAGGTGCAGAAAGCATTGATGTTCTTTTTGTTAACCTCTTTAGCCAAGAGTGCACTCTCTATATCCTCCAATTGTACCCCATCAGTAGGAATGTTGGCACACATAGCATTATGAAATATATCCCATGATTCATGTAGTGTAACTAAGAGGAACAAGGGTAGCAGAGTATCCTTGAATTGCATAACCAAATGATCAATGTAATGTTCAAATGTTGAGTAGTCGCTCCCGCTGGAACAAAAGTCGAATGCCAAACAAGCAAACAAATCTCAAAACATCATGTGGAAGACATCATGCATCCAAAATCTAAGTAGTAGATATCCGGGAGCATAAAACCCAATATGTACTCTTCAAGCCCATAATAGAAATGGAAGCATAAAATCAAGGTGCGAAAGCATCCAATGTGGCTCAAAATGGAGCCTCAAGTGTCACCGTAGACATGTCCAATCCCATACATCAGTGCCAAGTATGTACTTTAGCATTTGTCTTGACTCAAAAAGCATATAAATCTTCAATTCATAAAGTTTTCAACTAAAATACTTGTTGTCCATGGTATATTGAGAAAAGAACCTTGCTTTATACTGATCAAAGAAAGCTCAAACCTATCCAAGAAGCATCTCAAGACATGTATCAAGCATCCTAGCATCAATGCATATGCGTATGAGCATTAGTGAAGCTCAAACAATGAAGTAATGGCTATCCCTGCTATATGACAACATGCTACCCTATTGGAATAGTGAATAGCTAAAGCATTCAAGCTCAAAACAATACTCCAAACTGAGTACCAATTCTGGGGAGGGAGGAAAACAATGTCTACTTAATGCCAAGGGTCACAAGGGCCACAATAGAGCTGCCAATGTCTGGAGGAGAAGCAGGGAAGACCAGTCCTAGAATAGGTGCAAATCACATTGATGTTGCTACTAGTCCTATTGGTGCTAATGGTTGCTACTAAGTACTTACTAAGGCTCGAGAAACAGACGTGAAGCTCCGAAACAAGCCTCAAGTGGAGGGAGCAACTGGAAAGAAGTGGGAGCAAGATTCATACCTTGGGAAGAAGAGGGTTGAACTGCCATGGAACCTTCAAGCTGAAGGAGAAGAGCTCCTCAATGTTGGTGCAATGACTTTGATACCAATTGAAGAGAGTGAGCCTGAAGTGGAAGCGCGGAGTGGAAGCAAGAGCTATGATGGAAGCAGCAAGAGCAAGAGAGAGAGAGAGACAAACAATGTGGGAACTCCAACAACCACAATGTGTGACTAGCCTTCCCTTTATTCAAATGTCACTGAAAGAATAAAGAATGAAGTGACAGTGATGGGTGCCTACCACTTGTAGTGTACAGGTCTGCAGGTATAAAATACCGTCAATGTAACTAATATACAAGTGGCTAGGCACATGCACCTTTACCCCCAATACATCCCTTCTTTGCATAGTCTTTGTTATTCCTTTTGAAAGATTGGGTTCCTCTTCACTCCCTACACTAATTTTTGGCTCTCATGATATTATCTCTTTGAGTTGATCTAGCTCCCAATCTATCTCAAGTGTAGGAGGCAATGGTGGTGGCTCTTTTGTGGTTGGAGTGGATTCTTCATTGGTCCCAATCCATCAGTCTTTTGATCGAGAGTCTGGCTTCTCTCATCCATAGCACTTGATCTTCATCATCTTGTATTCAAGCTGGGGTATCTTTCTCTCTAATCTATGCTTTCAATAGAGTCCTCCTCACATATCTCTAACACTTCAAAAAATATGTTGGTAAAGCTTTGATGCCACATTCACATCACTTCTTCTATTTCCTTGGCTCTCTCAATCACCAAATTCTTCTCATATTCGGCTTGGGCTAGGCAAATAGCTAAGTTTTGCATGGCATCAACATCTCTCTCCTTCCATTGGCCTACCTTCTCCTTTGCCCACTCTAGCCCCTTGCTTTGCCACTTTGTGAGGATTTCTAATGTGATTTATTACACTCTCCAAGTTTACTTAAGATTTTTCTTATTGTATTTCATATTCTCATTGCTTATGAAGTTGTATGTAGTTATGTGAGGCCTTTTCTATTTTATTTTCTACCTCCTAGAGCTTTTTGCTCCTATGCCTCTTCCTTTGTTTGTCTTGCCTCCTCCAACTCTATCATTAATTTCCCTTACAATTGTTTTACTACATCTAGCTCTCCTTCCACTTGGCTTTCTCCTTAATGGCTTGGCTACACTCAATTATCTCTATAGGTGTCACATTGATCTCATAGCTTCTTGTACCTCTTTCCTTTGTCATTACCCTCTTTCAATGCTACCAACTCCTTCTTCAGGCTAAAGATTTCCTTGGTTTTTTGATGCTGATATGTTGCATGAATTTCTTTCTCTTTTTCTAACATGGCCAAGGCTGCCTTTCTTTCTTAATGTAATTGATCTCTTTGATCTTGAAAATCCTTTAGTAAATTTTCAAAATCTTGCATTGGGCTTAGTGTAACCAAAGGCATGGAGATTTATGATCCTTCAACACTAGGCATTTTCAGTGATTTTTGTGCAAATTCAACCTTTATAATTGTCTATCTCTTTGTACTTATAGTTGTGGTCTCTTTGGATCTTGCACATGAGAGTGGTGGGGGTAAAGGCGCATGTGCTTCACTGCCCATGTATTCATTGCACTGACAGTACTTGCACACCAATATGCTACAGACGGCGGGCTCCCAACACTATCACTTCATTGTTTATTGTTTTAGTGACATTTGAATAAGGGAAGGTTGATCACACATTGTGACTGTATGCTACAAATGGCAGGCTTCCAACACTATCACTTCATTGTTTATTATTTTAGTGACATTTGAATAAGGGAAGGTTGATCACACATTGTGGCTGTTGGAGTTTCCACATACAATCTCTCTCTCTCTCTTACTCTCTTGCTCCATCGACCATAGCTATTACTTTGATGTTGCTTCCACTTGTGTGCTTCCATTCAAGCTCTACCTTTCAACTGGTATTAGAGAAAACCATTCAAGGAGCTTCTTCATCCTTTACTTCAACCTGGATTCGAAGCTTCAACTCAAGGTTTCATGGTAGCCATTGTTTCTTCCTCTTGAGGTATGCATTGAGTCTTTCCTTCTTCTAGCTTTATTTTGGCTTGTTCTGCATTTGTTGAGGATCTTCCCAAGGCTTAGCTAAGCCTTGTTAAGAGCTGAGAAGCAGCCATTTTTTATCCATTTTGAGTGGATACAAAGCATGCTATGGCAACTTGGCATCACTATCATATTTTGGCCATAACTTTTGCATACGATATTGGATTAAGGCATTCTATAGCTAGAAATGAAGAGCATGACAAGAACTATAGATTTAGGTACTCATAGAGTTAATTGTGTGTAGATTTTTATTCTATATTTCACATAGAATAGAATAGCTCTAGTTTGGACAACAAACAATAAATTTCATAATGCATCTTTGATGCTCTAAGAATGCTATTTTGGTGCCTAGATGGTATGGTTATGCTTTTGGGATTGATTTGCCCTTGATTTGGTTGTGATTTTGGGGCTGTTTTGATGTCATCTATAGTAGCTTGTTTGTCTTAAATTATGCGCTCATCTCTTGCATTGTGGCTGGTGGGTCAAATGATATTGCTATCTTTAACATTGACAAGTTGGATGGCACAAATTATAGCTATTGGAAGGTACAATTTTGGCAGCTTCTAATGCAAAAATTGCAAATTAAGTCATTGAGACATGAGAGTGTAAAGCCTTAACACTTTGATGTAGAGAAATGGGCTGAACTGGATGAGTTATGTAGATTTATAATCATTTTGTTACTCTAAGCAAGTCTACAATAATATTGTCTCTGACAAGACCACTTGGCAATTATGGGATAAGATTCCCAATATCTATGATAATTAGAGCCCTATCTCTCAAATGTATTGGTTGAAGCAACTCATGGACCTTCATAGTATGAAGGAGGGGACCTCCATGTTTGCCCCCTTAAATGAGTTTCATTTTGTTTTCAGCCACTTGTCTTTGCAAGGGATTGAATTTAAGGACAATATTCCTCCCTTGTTCTTGTTCCTCACATTGCCTGAGTCATGGGACACATTCTATACTACTATGTGTGTAAATATGCCTACTAATGGGCTAAATTATAGGATATAGAGGATGCGTTCTTGAATGAAGAAGTTAATATAAAGAATATTGATGCTTCCCGCACCTCTCATGCATAGACAATCAGAGGTAATAATGTTAGGAATGGTAATGAAAATTGTGAGAGAGACTCTCAGAAGTCTTATTCTCAATCATGTGGACAATCTCACAGTAAGTCCCATGGCCGTAAGTTTCCATTGACTTGTCACTATTGTGGTAAATAGGGTCATATCGGCCATAGTGCCAAAATATACATGATGACAAGTGCAAAGAAAAGGAAAAGGATAAAGTGCAAAAAAAGAATGATGATTGCAACATTATCCCTAGCAAGTCCAAGGTCAAGATTGAAGAGATTAATGTCGTGCATACTAATTTTGATGATGACTATATACTTATACCTTCTTCTCTTGATGCTTTGTAGTTGATTGATGCTTCATCTACCTATGCTCAATGTTGATTGCTTGATTCATGGGCTTCATTTCATGTCACTCCTCATTGAGAGCGGTTACATTCCTATTGGAGCATGATAGGATATGTCAGATTGGATTTGGCATTGTATATTGTTGGTATTGGAGATGTCTAGCTATAGTTTTTTTCAAGTAGTATGTTTACTTTGCACTATATACGTCATGTTTTACTTTGACTAATGGACAATTGGATGATGCAGGTTATGTTGTCTCTTTTGATGATTTCTTATGGAAGCTTACCTATGGGAATCTTATCCTGGCACGAGGTGCTAGGTTTGGTACTCTTTATTCCTTACTTGTATCTGGGTCTATCGACCTTATTTTAGTAGTGGTTGTAGCACCATATGTATCATTATGGCATCATCCCCTTGGATACATGTTCTTAAAGGAAAAATGTTTACTCATTTACAATATCTTCCACACCTTGACTATACGTATTTTGATTCTTGTGATCATTGTCTTTATGGTAGGTAGACTTGTAGTTTGTATCCAAAGTCTGGCAATATATGCATGGGTCAGCCTTTGACTCTTTATTCATTCTGATGTTTGTGGACCTATGCCTTGCAAGTCATTAGGTGGTGCAAAGTATTTTGTTACCTTCATTGATGATTACTCGTATAAGGTCTGAGCATACCCTATAAAGCACAAATCAGAAGTCTTAGTTATCTTTCAGCGTTGGCTTGCTTTTATTGAGAACTAGTTTGGATATAGACTGAAATACCTATATTCTGCTGATAATGGGAGAGAGTATGTCTCTAAAGAATTTGAGTAGTTTTGTGATGAGAGGGGTATTAAGCGTCGATTGACCACCCCGTATATCCCACTCTAAAATGGTATAGCTGAGTGCATGAATAATGTGATTCAAGAGCGAGTAATAGTATGCTTAGCCAAGGAAGCTTACGGCAATACTTTTGGACTAAAGCAATTAGTACTGCTATACGTTTGACTAATCGATCCCCATGCACTTCTCTTGACTATTAAGTTATAGTGGAGGTATGGTCTAGAAATCACTTAAAAACTTGTTACAAAGTAAAAGATGTTTATGGCCTTCATTTTGCTAAATTAAAATTTAAAAAAGGTTATGTACTTATTCTATCATCATCCTTCGCGTCCATAGCATCCTATTATCTGTATCCTCCATTGATAGCCACTTAGAAATATGTATCAATGTCTCTGACACTAGCCACATGTTGCTCTCTAGATGAGCCCGCTATTGCATAAAGACTTCAGGGTTTTCATGAAGTGCCCCAAAAAGAACATCCATTGGTATGGACCCGTCCTATAATCTCCACTTCATCCACAATATGTACAAGGGGGTAGGTTTGTATTGTGAGCATGCTTGTGGTTGCATACTTCTCAGATAGATTGTCTCCACTACTCCTAGCCTTGCAGACTCAATTGAGGATGTCCTTATCTCCTTTTGTGAGATCCATTGCACTAGGTTCAAAAGCTTATAAATCACTAAAAGTATCTTTGGAGTGAGACAACCCTTGATTGTGATTGGTAGTATGAACTGCCACAAATTTAATGCATTATATACTATATATCGATGTAAAATAGAAAATACAAGGAGTGCTTAATCAAGTCAATGAGACTATGATGGCCAATACTACAAACCTGGCATATCTTATGCCAATCATGGGATTTGAGTTCTATTAGCTAGTCATCTTTAAAACATGAAGACTTGAGAGAGTGCATCATACCTATTAGTGTGCAGAGAGACCTGATGATTTGCTTCAACATGTGCTCCTCTTTAGTGGATAGAACCCAAGAAGTAGAGGTACTTGCACAAGTTGAGTTAATTTTGAATCTTCATAGGTCTATCTAGTAACTTTGTGAATAAGCCACACATGTATAAGTGGCCAAAAGCCTTAGGTATATTTTATTCATGGCCACTTGGGTATATCGTATTCCACTTGATAAGAAAGGGTATGAGCAATCATACATCTAGGATTTTAGATGCCTATAAAAATGTGAAGTTTCTTTATGTAATGGACTACTACACCATTGTGAGCAATAATTCTTATTGAGCTTGAGTCTTTTCTTCTCTTGAGAGCTTAAGCTTCATATTGAGAGAGTGAGAGTAGTTACTAGTGAGTTGAGTTTTAAGTGCTTCCATTTTATCCCTCTTCTTCTGCTTCTCTTGTGCTTATCTCTTTTCCTTGGCACTCACAAGCAAGGAGTAGGTATGGAGGCTTCTCATGAAATGAACATTGGAGGCAAACATCAAAGGTTGTCAAGGTCATTTTGAGTGGCATCAAAAGAAGTAGGAGGGAATTGTATAGTAAGTTCATGGTTGATTTTCTCTTATTTGCATCTCTATCACACATATAAGATGTGCAACGGGATCCAAGCTTGTAAAAAATGAGAGATTCAAGTTTTGGTGTGCTCCACTCTTACTCCTCAATATAAGAGGATCAATGCATATATTGGCACAAGATCTCCATGTCCCATACTCTATATGGTGGCTTACCATGCTCAAGATTTAATGAGGAGGCCATCTAGTAGAGGTGAATAAAGTTTACATGAACTTCTAAGATCCCTCCGCAGTTTTAGAAACAGTTTTCTTGCAGTTTCAGAAATAGTTTTCCTATAGTTTCAGGAACAATTTTCCTACAATTTCAAGAACAAATTTTTTGCAGTTTTAGGACAATTTTCTTGTTGTTTTAGAAACATGCTGTGAGTAACCAACAGTGAAAAACATAGTCAAATGAGCATAAACCAAGCTCAAATCAACTCAAAACATTTTATGGCAGTGGTAAAACATCTAGACATGATAACATATTCATGTAGACTTCATCTCCTTCATGTCTTGTATGCAAACAAGCTATGTAACAATAGACATACAAGTAGTCTATAATGATTAGCAATCAATTCCCTTTGCAAACTGAGGTATTCTCAACCCTTATTTTGCGCGAAATACACAAAAAATTACCCTTTTACCTATCACCGCAAGCAAAACTCTAAACGGTAGGGAGAGAGGGGAGTTTGAGCGCTGAAATATGATATAAAATCTGATGTATTTGCTGCAGTATTCATATAGGATGACGTTAAGTTAAAGGGAAGTACATCATGAGTGTAAGGCTCGGTGTCTTCTCTCATTACAGCAATCATGCGTTAGTGTATGGAAGCATGAAAAGAATGGATTTGCACAATGCATGAGGCTGTTTTTCAATTGTTTGAGCACTTCATCATATACACATTTGCATTAAGCATTGTTAAATGGTATCAGTTACAAACTCCCGGATGCATAGCAGTTGGTTTCTTTAAGACTTGACCCATGTAGAGAGAGTGAGCAACCCGGCTGTAGGTCTAGATGGTGGGTCAAAAGGGGATGGATAAGTGAGGATAAGTGCATTCATGGAATGTTAAATATATAGGCACTAAGAGGGGAGTTTGTTTCGAATATGTCTATATGTGGAAGCAGCGCATCGAGGGGCCAATCCCCAGGATGTAGGAGAGCTGTGATAGGGCCACGGCAATCAGCCGGTGGGGCGCCCTTGTGTGTGTAATACGTGGCATTTATTGCCGATATATGTATAATCTCCCTCTGAGGAGACAGGAAAGGGAACATTTGTTGGACTACAAACTATAAACGCGAAGTGATTAGTGTTTAGGATAGTGTATCCCTCGAGAGACGCTCTTGGCACGTGAGGCCGTGAGGTGGGGTTGTCTGTTGAGAGTATGAGGTCCGACTAGTGCCTTAGCCAGTGCTGGCCCATTTTAGGTCCCATCAATGGTGCGTTTTCCGAGAGCTGCCAACAAGTGGTGGTTCTCGAATCTAGGGTTTCTAGGGACCAAATAGTTGGTTTATGTCCTCTGACAAGGACCGTCAAGCCGAAATACAAAAAGCAGAACGTGGTGAGAGGGCTAGATGGCAGTTCGAGATTGTAAGTCGTTATTCTCCTCAAAGGAGCAGCCCATTGCGTATAAGAGGCAATGGTTTTAGTAACCTAAGTGTTACGAGTAGCTCTTTGAGTGCAAGTGGAAGTCCTAGTGCTTCCCTACTTCCAGCTAATCAACCCACAACAAGTGGGGGTGTAGTTTTACCTACACAAACTCCTGTTGTCAATCTAGTTATAGCCATGGCACAACCTATCGCAATTCCACCAAGGACACCGGATTTGCCGGCATTAGGAGCATCGTTGCCCATTTTCCATGGGTTAGCAGAAGAAGATGGAGAACTCCACATTAAGGAGTTTTAGACACTCATGTTTAATTATCGAATCCAAGACAAAGGACATCTAATGATGCTCTTTAACATGACGTTAAAAGGAAGAGCGGCAGTATGGTACCATAGTCTCGAAGCCGAAACCATAACTAGTAGTGCCCAATTCTTTATGGATTTCCGTAGAGAGTTTGCCCCTGAGAAGGGTGGACAATATTGGTTGCGTGTCTTGAATGTAACATGCCAAGAGCCAAATGAGAACGTCCAGGCCCCTGAGAAGGGTGGACAATATTGGTTGCATGTCTTGAATGTAACACGCCAAGAGCCAAATGAGAACGTCCAGGCCTATGCCAAGAAATTAAAGTAAGCTCTTCGTAAACTAAATACTTATATCCCCATTCCAGTGGGCTGCCCAGTTACAATATTTCCTACATGGATTGGATTTTAATATCTAGGTGCAGCTGAGTAGTGTTGCTTTGGCCGACATTGACATTGCTATTACCCAAGCAGAAGGCGTCGAGTCACGCTTGCAAGTGGCTTATGCAGAAAGGATAAATTGGAATGGTAATAACTTGGCCTTGACCAATGGGAGTCAAGGGGATCCCATGTAAAACAAGAATGGGAGAGGAGGGATCATGCCGAATTTACCTATGTTACCAGCTCCTCCTACCATGACTATGCCCATGGCTAGTCACGTGGCCTCACTAAATAATGGTGGCCAAACAATGAATCCTAATGTTGTCCTAGTAGATCAATGGCCAATCCCTAATCAAGTGGTTAGGCCCATGGGATGGCAAACTGATGATCGCGGCTACGAGTCGAGTGCCTCCAATGTCCTTGGTAAAGTTAAAGACATGATGAAGCACTACACCGATATGATCTCTGAATAGTATCGACAAATAGCTGTGGATGTCAATTTCCTTAAGAAGTAACAGAATTTGATAGGGAGTCAATGCCCTGAAGAGGGTGGCCCCTCAAGATTCAGCTGTAAGTGGTGTGGCGGCCAACATTTCCCTAGGAATTTCCCGAATGTCAAATGTGATATTTGCGGAAAGTCTGGCCACTTAGCTGCTACCTATTGGAGTAATATTAGTTCTCTCCAATAAGGAAGTAAACAACCTGGTCCAGTTAACCCCCCTCGCGCACAAGGGAATAATCTCAAGCAAGATGAGGGACCAAGTAGGATTGGCACTTTTGCTAATTCCTGCTTCACATCCTCGAAGGATACTTGACAGCCTTCATTCCACTCAAACAGACAGTTAAAAGATAGAAGGTTCGCCAATGGCAATGCTCTTTCTGCTAGTGCATTGATAAATCTTTGATAATATCCCACTGATGACAGAAAGCTGTGCACCTCTTTTGAAGTACACGGTGGGCTCATAGAGACTATGACCATTATCTTTCAAGATCAGTCACAATACTATCAAGAATCGCGTGATGGGGGGATGTGCTTGAGCTACTGTGCCAAACACACACTGTATACACAAGAGGAAGCTCACTCAAGAACACAAGAAGAGAAGTGGAGGCCAAAACGTTTTCTTGCTGGTTTCTTCTTCTTCTTCCATACACTATACAATGTACAGAAAGTATAGATAAGATACAACATAAAGGAAAGTGGCCTTCTAAGTCAAACAGTGCATAACTGACTACACTAATTGACTGGCGCTATATCTTTTCCAGCTGTAGGTAGGTGCAACAAACTAAATATAATAAGTGATAAGTTAGTGGCCATGTGAGTATCATAATGACCATCAACGTGCTAAGTGTAGAAGTGCGGACTCATCTAGCCAAGTGGTCCATCATCAATGTCCGCGCTTGTTGAGCTTGCCATCTCAACACTCCCCCTCAAGCCCAATTCTATCTCTGCAACTCCAACTAAGCTTTGGAACTTTTGAAGCTTCTCTGCACCCAATGCCTTTGTGAAAATGTCAGCTATTTGATCCTGTGTGTGCTAACATATACCAAGTTAATCCCTCCTGCAAGTACCTTCGCTCTCACAAAGTGATAGTGCACCTCAATGTGTTTTTTCCTAGCATGGAACATTGGATTCCTAGCTAACTGTACGCTGCTCATGTTGTCACAATGAATGACAACTAGACCATCTCCCTGCACATCCAAATCACCTAATAACTTTTGCAACCATACCACCTCACATGCTGCCATAGCAGCACCTCTGTACTCAGCCTCTGTACTCGATAAAGCAATTGTAGGTTGCTTTTTGTTGCTCCATGTAACTGTTGCACTACCAAGGGAAAACATGAATCCACTTGTAGATATTTTGTCTGACATGCTATTAGCCCAATCTGCATCTGTGTATCCAAAGACCTGTACATCCTTACCTGCCTCATAAAAACGTCCATAATGTAAACTGGACTTCATGTACCTCAATACATGTCTAACTGCATCCAAATGAGGCTTTCTAGGCATCTGCATAAACTGATTGACAAGGCCAACAGCATAGCTCAAGTCTGGCCTTGTCATAGTCATGTAAATCAAACTTCCTACTATCCTCCTGAACATAGTAGGGTCTTCTATCTCATCCCCAACATCAGTACTCAGCTTTATATTTTGCTCCAATGGTACTGAAAGAGGCTTACATGCTGTCATACCATACTTGGATAACATATCCAAGCCATACTGCCTTTGGGATAGCAATATACCATCATCACATCTGATCACCTCAATACTAATAAAGTATCTCAGCTCTCCCAAATCTTTCATCTCAAACTTCTTCTTCAAGAAGTCCTTAACTTCAGCAATCCCATTGTCACTGTCACCTGCAATAATCAAGTCATCCACATAGATGACTATGATGACTAGCCCTGCATCTCCCTTTCTCACATAAAGTGAGTGATCAGCATCAGAAATACAAAATCCAATATTGACAAGATACTCTCCAATCTTGTCAGACCATGCTCTAGGTGCTTGCTTCAGCCCATAGAGTACCTTCTTTAACTTGCACACATATGTGGGATGCTCTAAATCCTCATAACCTGCTAGCTGCTCCATATACACTTCTTCTTGTAATTCAACATGCAAGAAGGCATTCTTAACATCCATTTGTTGCAAACTCCAACCTTTGGCTGCTGCCAAGGCAATCACACACCTAACAGTTGCCATCCTAGCAAGTGGATTGAATGTCTCTTCATAATCTATGCCATATGTTTGAGCATAGCCTTTTGCAACCAGCCTAGCTTTATACCTACTAACTGAACCATCTGCATTATGCTTGACTTTGTAAACCCACTTACAACCAATAGCTTTCTTACCCTTAGGTAAGGGTACCAAATCCCAAGTCTTATTGGCTTTTAATGCAGCCATCTCCTCATCCATTGCTACATCCCAATGAGCATGACCAACAACATCCTCAAAACAGGTGGGCTCAACATCCTCAACTAGTTTCACCATATAAGCATAATGGTGAGCTGCATAACCTTCAAAACCAAATCTTTTAATAGGGTATCTAACCCTGCTAGATCTGCATACCACCGGATCACTCAATGGAGCCTTTACATTACTATGAGCTCTCTGTACACCTGGTGTCCTGACTGAAGGAATGCCAAGCTCATCATCCAAACTCTCCGAATCACTAGAATCTCCATCATATCCCAAATGACTGGTAGATGCATCATTACCATCCAGCACTTTCTTCTTTCCTTTGTCCTTCCCTGCAACACTTATAGATCCACGTGAAGATGTGGGACTACTCCTTAGTCTCCCAGACCAAGGGCTCACTGTAGGTATAGTACTAGATGATGTTTCTGGTCCACTAAGACTCTGTAATTCTTGTTTTTCTTTTTGCAAATAGCTGTCCTGATCATTATCATCATCTAATACATCACCAGTAGGTGCATACCAGCTGCCCATCTCATCAAAGATAACATCCCTGCTCACTCTGAACTCACCTGTGTGACAGGGTTATAACAACGATACCCTTTCTACTCTAAAGAGTAGCCAATAAAAATACATTTTTCAGCCTTTGGATCAAGCTTCTTCCGTAGCTCATCTGGCATATGAACATATGCAACACATCCAATTACCTTCAAGTGCGATACATCGGGCTTCTTACTACTCTTCACGAGTCATCCCATGAACTGCAACTGTGGGAGTTCTACTCATAATGTAGACAGCAGTATGGACAGCCTCAGAACAAAAATGTTTGGGCATATTCTTTTCAGCCATTAATGCCCGTGCAACTTCTACAATATGCCCGTTTTTTCTTTCTGCAACACCATTTTGCTGTGGGGTATACCTGCATGTAAATTGCCTCTTTATCCCATGAGTCCTCAAGAAGCCATTGAACTCATTAGAGAGGTACTCTCCCCCTCCATCTGATCTCAAGAACTTCACTTTTAAGCCTGTTTTTGTTTCAATAACTGCCTTAAAAGATTTGAAGTGCTCAAACACATCACTCTTTTCCTTCATGAAGTATACCCATGGCTTTCTTGAATAGTCATCAATAAATGTGACAAAGTATTTGCTGCTACCAAGAGATACATTCTGTGTAGGCCCCCAAACATCTGTATGCATTACATCAAGTATTTTTCTACTCACTTCTCTATCATGCGAGAAGGGTTGTCTTGCATGCTTACCAAACTGGCATGCTTCACAGACTTTATGCAATTTTGCAACTCTAAATGAAGGCAACCCTGTAACCAATCCTCTGGACTTCATTAATTTCAGTCTTTGCACATTTGCATGTCCAATACATTTATGCCATATTTCAATATCTGCAACTACTCCTTTTCCTTTAGCATACATAACAGCATCCATTGCAGGAATTCCAGAATCTAAAGTGAATATTCGGCCAACTCTACTTCCTTTTGCGACCAACCTGTACTTATCATTAAAGTCTTGTACAAAACAACCTTTTGCATTGAATCGGACTTGCAACCCCTGCTCTACCATTTGGCCAACAGATACTAGATTCTTTGTAATTGATGGCACATGTAATACATCTGTCAGACTCTTTGTCTGGCCATCATACAAGAACAAGGGAACCTTTCTAATGTGTGAAATTGAGTGGCATGAATCATCACCCGTCTGCACATAACCTGGGTTTTGTAAGTCCTGCATCTCTCCAAACCATTCAACATGACTGGTCATATGATTAGATGCACCTGAATCGACATACCGTACATCATCATGTGTCCCCTTCCCTGTAACTGCATTCATCATATGCTGCATAACAAACAAATGCTCATTTTTGTCTTCATTCAAGACGATGCATAGTTTCCTTACTGCAATTTACCACTGCAAATATCATCCTTCTTTGCATAGCAATGGGCTGCAATATGGCCTGTTTTGCCACAATAATGGCAAATAATAGCAAAATTTCCAAACCTCTATTCTGCCATCCACCTCTTCCTCTAGAGCTCCCCCTGCCTCTAAAGTTTCCTCTACCTCTAGAAACCCGCATTTCACCAAACTGTTGATTGAACCTGTTTTGTTGGTTATCGCCAACACGTCCCATACCACGGCCGAAGAGGATCTACCACGTCCCCTTCCTGAACTCGAGTAAAATGCTTGGACCTACTCACCATTTCTTTCAAACGAATCACCCTGCATATTGATCTCTTCAGTAATCATGAGAGAGATCAGCTTATCAAAATCTGGAAATGGCTTCTATACATATACTGAAGTAACAAATGATTTCCATGCCTTCTCATTGTTAAGGCCACTCAGAGTGGATGAAACCAAATCATCATCATCCGGCATTGCATCAATCGCTGCTAAAGCATCTGCAATGCTCCTCACCTTCAACACATACTCATTGACAGACATTTTTCCTTTCTTTAAGGCATTCAACTCTTGCTTGAGTTGAATCTTTCGTGCCTTTGTATTTACTAAAAACATGCTCTCAAAAATTGTCCAAGCTGCATGTGAAGTTTTTGCATTCCTGATATGTCCCAGCATAGTATTATCAATGACTGCAGATAGCCAATACATCACCTTTTTGTCTTTCGCATTCCACTCTTTCCAAGCTTTTAACTCATCTGCAGTCGGAGGGATACCCAGCTCTGGCTCCTTTTCTTCACCTGAGACATACTCATAAAGGCCCTTTCCAATGAGGAAGTTCATCACACGAAACTTCCATGAAGGGTAGTTGTTCTTGTCAAGCTTCTCAATAATGGGATTTCCACAGTTCTCTGCCATTATCACAAACAAAGATACAACACAAGCTAGTCTTCTGCAATCTTTCACAACACGTGCATAGCAATACACCAAGCAATCATTTTCACTGATTGCTCAATAATATATGTAATTTGCAACCTGTTTGCAGATAAACCTTATATTTTCTTCTTGCAAACACCTCAAAAATTACAGATTCGCAATCTGTAACCTGCGCACCCAATTTTGGTCAATACAGCCGAAATCATAGTGTACCCTGAAACTCCTGTCTGCAACCTTGTGGCTCTAAAACGAGGCCTGAAATGGCCTCAGACACCCAAAATAACTGTGGAAAAGACCTAAAGGGCTACCTGCAAGAGATACAGTGATATGCCTGCACACCAAATCTCACAGTAATCTGAGATTTTTGCTCGACCCTGCTTTCGGTGCCTCCACAGGCACTATCCAAGAGAGACAGAGTGGAAGAATGGGAGAGCTTCTTACCCGTTGCTTGCTTGCTTGAACCTTGCTTCTTCTCCTTCACTTCAGCCTTCGATATCAGTTTCTCTCAGTGGCGCAGCTCTGATACCATATCAAGAATCGTGTGATGGGGGGATATGCTTGAGCTACTGCGCCAAACACACATTGTATACATAAGAGGAAGCTCATTCAAGAACACAAAAAGAGAGATGGAGGCCAAAACGTTTTCTTGCTAGTTTCTTCTTCTTCTTCTTCCACACACTATACAATGTACACAAAGTATAGATAAGATAAACCATAAAGGAAAGTGGCCTTCTAAGTCAAACAGTGCATAACTGACTATACTAATCGACTGGCGCTATATCTTTTCCAGCTGTAGGTAGGTGTAACAAACTAAATATAATAAGTGATAAGTTGGTGGCCATGTGAGTATCATAATGACCACCAACATGCTAAGTGTAGACGTGTGGACTCATCTAGCTAGCGGTCCATCATCAATGTCCGCATGTGTTGAGCTTGCCATCTCAACAAATATCAACTGAACTAACTACATGGCCTCTAGGGAGATATCACCAAAGGTCTTATCAACTATACCTTGCCAAGATCTAGGAGCATTGCATAGACCAAAGTCTATCACATGGTACGCAAAGGTGACCAAAAACAGTGATAAATGTAGTTTTCAATTTGTCTTCCTCCACAATAGCCATTTGGTTATATCCAGCAAAGCAATCCATAAATGAATATATTTTCCTACCCACTAATTGATCCAAAATCAGATCAATAAATGGGAATGGATAGTAATCCTTAACCATCTACTTATTAAGCTCTTTGAAGTCTATGCAAAGTCGAATCTGATTGTTCTTATTCTTTCTGATAACAACTGGCGAACACCATTCCATGTGTTGAACCAAAAATATCAGACTAGCCTTTCATAGCTTTGCCAATTCTTCGAATAGCTCATCCCTTAATTCAAAAGGCATATTCCTTACTTTTTATCACACATGGTGGCTACCTTGCTTCAAAGGAATTGTATGAACAGCTAGGCGGGGAGGAATGCCTCTCAGCTCATTATAACTCCAAGCAAAAATATCAATGAATTCTTGAATCAAGGACACATTGTCCTTCCTTTCTTCCAAACGAAGCATGGACCATAGTTTAATTGGCCCTGAATCATTCATCGTACCAAGGTCAAGCTCAATTATATCCACATCCCTTATCCTCCTCCTGAGCCTCTATTGGCTCATTCAAAGTCACTTGGTAGACATCTTTTGTAGTGGACCCCTCATTGGATTCATCACTTGATGATGTCTCACAAGTAGATGGAGCATCTAGCATATCAAACTCTGACAAAGAGAAAGGAACTCTCTCACTCTAGGGTGATTTAGGATAAGCATCTACTACTACACATCTAGCCTCGACCAAAGATCAATCACTCAGTGGGTATATCAACCTAACAATTTGCTTATAAGATCCACGGCTTGTCTAGCAATACTTGATAGCTAGGTTGCCCTACAAACCTAATGACCCTAAAGTCTAGAATACATTCTACATTGGCGACGATCAAATGGACTTTAGTAATACAACCCTTGGGTTGTCTTAAACTGTCATCAACCATTCGAAGGATCATGGAGGCATCTTTTTTTATTTCTAATCCGTGTCTCTCCATCAATTCCGAACTCATAATGTTGATGGAGAATCATGTGTCCACAATAGCATGGTCCACTAATATTCCATCAACATATGCTGCTACCCTTGGACAATGCTTTTCAGCATGCTCAAACCAATCATCTCCTACTCGCACTATTCCCAAGGGCTCAACAATATACCCAATGTGTAGGATCTTAAATTCCTTGCGCACTCTTGGAGATAACTTAATCAACTATAGAAGATTTACATCTGGCTTAACTTCGCAAAGAGAACTTGCTAAACCAAATTCATGATAGCTAGCAAGAGCTTGCTTTTCTCGACATACCATTCTTTCCTTTGGTCTTTGAACTAGATTTGGTGCTTCTTTCTTGGCTTTTTCTTTCTTCTTTGGCGACTCCTTATCCTTCTTGGGGTCGGCTTTACCATCTACGGTCTTGAGAGGTCCACCTTCCATTGGGATTAAGGACTTGCGTCCCCTTATCATCTTACTTGGGTTTTCCCTCGACACCTTTTACCTTGGCTTTGTGAACTTCTTTACTCTTTTGACCTCTCGTAATAACCCGTAGATTAGAAGCTTTAGTGCCATTGACACGAATAGCTTCTATAAGGTTAACTCCACTACCACTAGGTAGCTCTTTTACCATAGCTTTCCCTCTTTGTAATATTTGTTTCGGTCCTTCATCTTGCTGGAGATTATTCCCTTGTGCTCGATCATTAATTGGACATGGTTGTTTACTTCCTTGCTAGAGAGAGCTAATCTTACTCCAACATGTACTAGCTAAATGGTCAAACTTTTCATATATGTCACATTTAACATTTGGACAATTCCTAGGGAAATGTTGACCACCACACCACTTATAACTGAATCTTGAGGGGCCACCCTCTTTAGGGCATTGACTCCCTATCAAATTCTACTTCTTCTTAAGGAAATTCACATCAACGGCTATTTGTCTATATTGTTTGCTAATCATATCAGTATAGTGCTTCATCATATCCTTAACTTCACAAAGGACATTCAAGGCACCTGACTCATAGCCACGATCATTTACCTGTCGTTCCATTGGCCTAAACATTTGATTAGGGATAGTCTATTGATTCCATGGAACAATGGTAGGATTTATAGTTGGGCTTCCAATAGTCGATGGGGAGCCATCTAACTAGTCATCGGCATGGTCACACTAGGAGGAGCTCGCAACATGGGCACATTTGGAATTATGATTCCTCTCCCATTAGGAGGACTCATGGGCATCCCTTGACCTCCATTCATCAGCGCCAAAGTATTTCCAAACCCTAAACTTAGATTCCAATTTGACCTAGAGACATAAGCTACTTGTAATCGCGATTCTACCTCTTTTTCTCGTGTAATAGCAGTATCAATGTCGGCAAGAGCAACACTTCTCAACTGCACTTGAATGTTTAAGTCTAGCCCATTCAAAAAATATTGCGACTAAGCAGCAGCTAGAATAGGAATATAGGTTTGCTATTTTCGGGATACCTCCTTCAGTTTCTTGGCATACCCACATACATTCTCATGAAGTTCTTGACATGTAACATTAAGGATATGTAGCCAATATTGACCTCCACTTTCAGGGGCAAACTCTCTTTGAAAGGCCACAAAGAATAAGTTGATCATAGTTATGGTTCTGGCCTTTAGGCTGTGATACCACTGTGATACCACATTGCAGCTCTTTTCAAAGTCATATTGAAGAACATCATCAAGTGTCCGGCATCTTGAATTCGATAATTAAACATTAACTTCTGGAATTCATTGATGTGAAGTTTCGTGTCTTCATCTACTAACCCATTGAAAAATGGGTAGAGGAAACCCTAAAGCTAGCAAATCCGCCATTCTAGTAGGAATTGCAATGGGTTGTGCCACCATGGTAACAACCGGATTCTCTACAAGAGTTCGAATGACCGAAACTATCACTCCACTTGAAGTGGACACACTGATTGAAAACCCTAAAGCTGGCAAATCGGCCATTCTAGTAGGAATTGCAATGGGTTGTGCCGCCATGGTAACAACCGGACTTGCTACAGGAGTTCGAACGACCGAAACTATCACTCCACTTGAAGTGGACACACTGATTGGAAGGGGGGAAGTACTAGAGCTTCCTCCCCCTAATAGACTATATATCGTGCTAGGGTTACTAAGACCCCGCCCTTGTAAGGATATTGGACCACTGCTTTGCGGAGAATATCTTATATTTATTTTGGCTTGCCATCTAGCTCGTTCAGCTCTCTCTTGCTTTTGAAGCTCGGCTTGATGGTCTTGTGAGTCTAGCTCACTGATGTTTGGCATACACTAATGAATTGGTCCCTATTGACTTAGATTCAAAAACCGCCACTTATTACCGGTTCCCAGCAAACGTACCACTTGTTAGGACCTAAAACACACATTGGCTATAAACACTAGCTGGGCCTCTCTATACTCAAAAACCACACCCCCTCGGCCTCGTGGCTAGGAGCGTAGTATAAGGGACACACCACCCTAACCTAATGTGAATCTTGCATTTGTTTTAATTTCTAGTCCAACAATTAAGCCCCACACTCCTTAGAGAGAGTTTGCACACATAGATCGGTATAAAACACCTCGTAATACAAACATAAGGAGGCACCCCTCCAGTTGAATGCCATCGCTCCACTGTAGCTGTCCTACACCGAGGGGGGATTGGTCCCTCGATGCATCGCTAACACAAATAACATATTCGTTGTGCTGCTTGACCCCTTTAAACTTAATTTATAACCATCTTATATGTTATGCACAAACAAATAGATCAGAATTTCATATATTCTCAGTAACTAATCGGCATCAAAACCCCCCTTCCCTCTACCGTTTAGGTTGTGCATTGTTGATAGGTATAAAGAGTAGTTTTTTCATGTGTTTTTCTTATAAAAAGTGGTAAAAATAGACTTTAACATAGAGACACAACTAAACTAAGGTTTGTCCCTCATGCTTTAGCCATGCCGTACATTCATTTATATAAAGCATATTTTTCCTTAAATTTTTGGCGTAAAAAATTTAAATTTCTCCATTTTCACTATTTTTCTTTATTTTTTAAAATAAAAAATTTGATATTTTTGATTTATGGATTGAGATTGATCACAATTATTGAACATGGATTTTATATTCATTTCTACTCCATATGAACCCCAAAATCACAACAAAACCCCCAAAATTTATCATTTTCATAAAAACTGCATAATTGCAGGTTTTGCATGTTTTCTTGTAAATTATTAAAAAGACTATTTTTTTTCTTCAATATTTTTGATAAAGTTCAGCATTTTCAATCAAAGGAATCCATTTAGAAATAGTTTCATCAAACATCTTTCATAAAACGAATAAAATGAGTGCTTACGAATACATCTTACATGTCGAAATCCCTAAGATATCACACATGGTAAATTGATCAAAATACAATGCCTTATAAAAAGTGAGTTGACTACTTGAGCAGCAGAGGAGGCATACAATTTCACATTTCATCAATCAGTTTTTATTTGACATTAAGGACTCATGAAACACGACAACAAACTTTCAAAACCCTTTGCAAATGGTAAAATCGTGGTTCATGCTTTAGTGAATCGTTTCGCATGAAAGGTTACAAATTTGATCAACTTCAATTCCTTGAAATTGAGGATTGCAGTGAAAAAATGACAAGAAAAAGTTTGATACTTGAGATTTGTAGTCCATGTTGCTGTGAATAAATGGTTTTTTGTTAGAATACACTTGGTTTGGGCTTGTGTGCACACAAGATAAATAGCTCGTGGAAGACAAAACAAAATACATGGAAGAAATATTAACATAAACCCGACCCTAAGTTGTCATACATACATACATACATGTGTATGTATGTATGTATGTATGTATGTATGTATGTATGTATATATATATATGTATATATATATGTATATATGCCAATGGTCACCGCATGTCTGTTCGAGAAGTATTGTGCACTGATTTGGAGGTTCTGTGCTTAAAATGAAAAAGAAAATGCTAAGAACTATCTTTTACCTTTAAAAAGTGGAGCCATAAAAGCGCTATCATGCCAAAAACGTAATGACATGTGGCACAAGTTCTAAGGCAAAAATGGTCTATCTATCGCACATGTGAAATTAACTACACATTACAACAACCACGCATGTAAATAAACATTCTTTTAAACCTAATTTCGGAACCCTAAAAGAGTTTTTTCGAAGACAAAGCTCTTTCTATGCTTGATAACACCAACACAAGGCTAACTTGGTCATAGTGCAAATTTATTCTACAGCACAAGGCGAGTTCAGAAGATTTCATCACCCAGCATATGCGCAAAGGCCTCGAAAATGTAAGTTTTTAAACAAATCTGAGCTAGCTCTGAATCAATGGAACGAATCTTGCTAAATAATCCCAAAAAGAGCCTGACGTATGCAACATGATTAGTCATGGCTCTCCCCATGGACAAGAGTTATCTCATCTTTCATACATTGCGAGGAATGCAAGTTTCCTCAAATAGAATCATGGATCAACAGAGCTAGATCACACAGAAGGATAATTTTGCTTCCACTAATGTTGATAATAATTAGGTGGATAAGATTTAAACATTATCGATGTGAACATTCGGATAGATCTTCTTTCAAGGAGATTGAACTCATTGAGAATAAGATGTGAGATTTGCTAGATGACCATTGTTCTATTGTGAGAATTGTAAAACTTCATGACATTAATTGTCTTTGATGAAATATGTATCCAAAAAAGAAGTGACGTGTGAAACGCGAGAGAGTGTAGGTTTCTCTTGTCTAGAAGGCCACTTTGGGTTTCATACATCTTGGGCCTGCATTGTTTTATTGAAATTTGAGGTAGGCTATGTGATTAGTGTTTGTTTGCTACTAAGCGATTGTAGATAACATTATATCAGAGATTTGGAGATCTTTCCTAATTTTGAGGTATTATTTGATTTCTTGGATGTTTCAGATGGCTAGAGCTAAGGCCATTGCAAGGAAGCAAAAAGTTGATCCTAGAAGTCTTGCTTCAAAGATTCATCAGTCCTCCAAGCTTTCCAAACTTACAAGGAAATCAAAGCCAAGGAGAAGGTTCTCATAGCATGTCAGATGCCTAAAGGAGATTAGAAGTGCAAAGAAGGCTCTGAATAATACAATTCCAAAACTCTCTTTTCATAGGCTTGTCAAAGAAATTTGTGACAAGCATAGTCCCGATACTTTTAGATGGACTAGGGTAGCTCTCAACTATATTCAGGAGACTACATAATATTTTTTGATTGAGTTTTCAAGATTCTTATATCTGTGTTGCTCATGCACATAGGCTTACACTTATGGATAAAGACATGATAATTCTTAGGAGATTGAGATACAAGTTTTCAAAGGTCCTTAAGCCAGTCCCCCCTTTCTGATGCGAAGGCTTTCAATATTTTAAATGTGCCTCCATATAGAAAGAAGAAAGATGATCCATGTCTTAAGGTTGAAGATGTCACCCATGAAAAGGACACAAGACTACATGAAAAAGAGGAAAAGGCTATAGAAGAGTAGGTAGATAAATGGAGGGAGTATAAAGGAAAGAAGGAAGAAGAAAAGGAAGCAGAGCAACTCCCATTTTTTGAAGGGGAGCTATATACCCTTCTTGAAAGGGCTAACCCTAAGGGCTTCAATGTTTGTTGCTTTTTACTTGGTGATATTAGCAAAAGATCTGATATGGTATTTTTTGACTCTAATTGTGTTCAAATTCTCAAGAATAAAGTGAGAGAAGTAAATGACTCTATTCTTCTTGCTAGGATGAGGTATAATATACCAAAATCTGTTTTTACTCACTATATTTTTCTAGCAATAGACTTTCATGTTGACGCTTACTATCTCCATTCCTTTGCTGAGTGTGTAATGCATGAGCTTCTCTTTGATGTACAACAAAAAATTGAAGTTCTTGATCCATCTAACTCATACTATATGAGGAGTGAGCTTGATGCAAGTGCATTTGATCATTGGTTCAATTCAATTGACTTTGAAACTTTTGAGGTTCTTCTAATTCCATACAATGAAAAGTAAGTAATTTGATATTTTGTTAGATTTTATGAGATCTTGTTTTGCTAGATTATTGAAATATGATAGTTTTCAGTTCTCTCATGGGAGCCTAACTGTGACATCTAACTTTGTCATGATGTTGTCAGTAATGTATGCATCTTATTGAGCTTTCACTACATTACTCAATCCGTTGTGCCTTCAGTTGTTGGTGGCCTCTTCTGTTACCCGTGAGACCCACTCTATGCATGATGGTTATGCCTATGGGATGTATCTCAGTTTGACACACTGATTCTTTGAAAGTTCTGTGCCAATCACATATTCACTCATTGCTAGTTGGAGCTATTCCCTGGTAGTTGCAATTTGTCTTATATTAGGGATTTCCCATCCTTGGCATTGATTTCCTACTATTATACTTCATTTTTAGCATGTTGTAAAGTCAAGCGTAATGCAGATGGTTCCATTAGTAGGTATAAGGCTAGGTTGGTTGCAAAAGGCTATGCTCAAACATATGGCATAGATTATGAAGAGAGATTCAATCCATTGCTAGAATGGCAACTATTAGATGTGTGACTGCCTTGGCAGTAGCCAAAGGTATGAGTTTGGAGCAAATGGATGTTAAGAATGCCTTCTTTCATGGTGAATTGCAAGACTCTATTTAATATTTTTGTTTCATTCGTGATGTAGGCCACAAAGTTCATGACCCTCTACTCCTTCAAACCATGGATCCAATGGCCCATTCATCAATACTTCACATTCTCCAATTTCTTGTGACGACAAAGGACCAACAACTGCTTCAAAGGAAAAAGGCCATGACAAACATTCATATGTTGCTGTGGAAAATTGCTTTTGTGATGCAATTGCCTTGATAGGTGATATTATTATTCTCAATCAAGCCACACTAATCACCTATTGGTTATGTCGACAAAGCATCTATAAATGCAGAGGCAAATGTTTAATTATTACCACATTTGGAGCATCTATCTACCCAATTGTTAGGATCCTCAGTAAAGCAAATCCATGTTGGCCTAAGTGAAGGAATATTGCATCCAAGTGGTGAGCTTCAATGCATTGATGATGGGTTTGGCAACACATTGCAAAGAGCAAAGCCCTTTATAGAAGCTAAATTGTTAAGGAGAAAGAGATCAAGTGTTAGTGAATTTCCTACACTAGCAAAGAAGAAATGTTGTATAATGCAAGGTCATTTAGATAGTTTGATGGTTGCACCTAACAATCCTAAATATCCTAAAGAAGTAAATCACTAAGGAAGGAAAAGAGGGCACTTGTGTCAAAGCTATCATGAGTGTCATAATAATTATCATAGTGTCAAAACTCAAAAGGATCATGGCATGCTGCATCGGTGTATTAACTAGTATTATAGGTGTTTTCCCTCCGTCCCTCCCTCCTTTCTATGCTTTCATTGATGCCATTGCCTCACACCACCTTTCTAGATCAATGAGATTTGAACAGAGCAATGAAAACTTTTTTTTTTTGGGGGTGGAGAGAGAGACAATCGAGATGCATGGGCCTGCATGTGGGGGGAGTAGGGTGAAAAGTTGGGGAGGGGTGAAAATTGTTTTTGCATCCGATGTCGTGGGTGCCACTAACTTTTTGTATGGGTGCCCCCATCATCCATACATAAATCTATCTTGAGCCCTGCAGTCCATGCACATAGAGCCATGCATAAATAGTGGCTAGCTTCTACATTTTTCCAAAGCTTTTTAAATATTTCCTCCTTCAATGTTTTTTGCAAAAAATAAATAAATCCAATCTAAGGTTTTTAGAAAACACCGTTAAGGCTCTAAGCCTTAATTTAAGTATACATCTCTCTATCTCACTCATTGTGAGTTTCCAATCACATTTATCAAAGTGTTTTCCTTTCACATTTTCTTCAAGGCCTAGGGTTTATCCTTGTGTCCAACAAACTTTGTGACATCCAAGTATGTCTCTTTTTGGAATACCTAATCCAAATCTACATAATATTCATCATTCAGTGCCATTTCAAATAAAATCCACTATATCTTCAAATCAATCTCATTGTTGCTAAAGTTTCCATGCCATGCCAAGGCTACTAGGGGTGGTTTCCACACTCTTTAAGTGTAAATAAGATTTTTTTAAAAATGTGTGACAATGACATATGTGCTTTTAGTATGTCTCAAACCTTTAGATTTGTTGAACATATGTGCAAAATTTGCAATTGGTATAAATCAATGTAGGGGCACATTCTTTGAGCTAATTCTTGGCTTCATAGAGTTCACCATGTTTGAGCTACTGCTTGGCTTCATAGAGTTCACAATGTCTATTGAAAATTTTGTTCTACACATGAGAAAAATGTCACCACTACACAACAATCATTCTATGGTATTGAAATTTGGTACATGCATAGCCTGAAGGACTCCATATTCTTGACCCTCCTTGGGAAATATGTACTTGGAATCATAGAGAAAAATTAAGTCCTATGCCAGCTGCTTAGTCGCCATATGTCCCTCAAAAAGAGATAAACCAATTGAGAGCGGAATTTAGGTGACGGGAAGTGCTTAAAAATAGCAAAAAATTATGAATATCAAGGGAAAAATATTCACTGTCAAAGGCGGCGGCTCGATCTAGGACGATTTTAAGCGTCAAAGTGCTTTAAAGGCGCCCGAGCGACACTTGTTGATTTTTCATAATTTTTTAGACAGTCGTGCGGGTTGACACGAGCTACTGGCCAATGCGGGATGCTAAGCCGGACGCCCAGGATTTTTCAGAGCTCAATTCGGAGTCCGGACGGGGAAATGGCCAAGGAAACGGTCAAGATATGAAAAGGTGGACACTTGGGAGGCCAAATTTGAGCATGCCTTTTGAGTTTGGACCCCCCCCAAAAATTTTATGCACCTTATGAAGCAAAAAACGTGGAGAGAGAATGAAGAGGCATGAAAAAACGTGATCAACAGAGGGCGCCATTTTTTTCGCCATGGATGGAGAGAGGGCATCATGGCTGCTGCAAACAACCCCCCCAATGGATTATGGGGCTTCATTCCCCTCTGTCTGTGGACTCTATCGCCGCCTCTCGCCCGAGAAATGGTGGTCTCTTTGAAGAATTCTGATTTCAGTCTTTCTCTCTCCTCCCTCTCTCTCTTCTAAAGGCAAGTTCATGTGGGAAGAAGAAGGAAGAAGAAAGAATGATGGAGGCTTGTCCGGCATGGATCGGATTGCTCCACGGGCTGGAAATGGTGATTGGTGGTTGTGCTGGACATGAAGTGCTGCTGATTTCCAAATCTACAGCCATGGACATGAAACCCGAGACACGCAAATAAGCGGTAATTTAAAATTTTCAAAGAAAATTTGAGCTTTTATGGCTTTTGATGGATGAAATGTTGTTCATATGGGATAAAAATTGTTCATGTTGCTGTTTTCTATGAGTTCTTGCTGGTCATAATCAAAAAATCAGAAAAATATGCATTTTGTGGTTCAAAATAATACATTAAAACACGTAAAACATGAAAAAACAAGGAAAAATGAGGGTTTTTGGCATAAAAATGGGGAAGTAAATAGGAACATCAACTAAACTTTCATTTTTCTGCAAGAAGGAACTAAGGGCCATAGCCCATAACCTGTTTTGAATTTTCAGTAATTAAATAATGCAGGAAAATAAGGGAAAATACAAGAAAATGGTGGAAAAACCCTAAAAAATAGGGAAAAAATGCATTTTGGGTTCCGAAAAATAAGGATAAATAAGAACAATGTTTGTGAATGTTTGTGGGGACTGAAGCATGAGGATTTGCCTCAGTTCAACCCCATCTTCTTGTTCTAGTGTGTCTTTTTCCGGTTTTTTTCACATAAAATGATGAGAAAATACCCTATAAACCCATCCAATGATGCAATATTTAAACGGGGAAGGGTAGAGGAGTTGAAATATGTCTAAATGCCGTGTGAAATGATGGGGAAGTTGCTGATTTCTATGCATAGCATTTAGGACGGATGATAATTAAAATTAAGAGCTTAGTAGCACGAGGATCACCTCGGTGCTAGGCCCATGCAACGAAGCACGATCGGTAGTTGGAAACCATTAAAAGGATGTTTTTGCACTTGTGCACGATACTGTTTGCTAAATGTTTGAGCACTAGACATCCACCAAATGCATAGAGCATGAAAAGAATTTAAGAGTATCGGTGATCAGCTCCTGGACATGCATTGCAATTGTTTTTAGAACATGACCTACGTTGAGAGGCAGTGAGACACCCATGCGGTAGGTAGACGGGGATCCTAAAGGGGAAATTAAGTAAGGACAATGGTACATTCCTGGACACGTTTATTTGGTACCTTGAGCGACTTTTGTGCGATGTGTCTAAATGTTGAGCGACGCATCGAGGGGCCAATCCCCAAGGTGTAGGAGAGTCGCAGAGGGTTGACGGCATTCAGCCGTAGGAGGAACCCCATGTGTATGTGATTCGAGCCTTTTGGCTATGTGAAAGGGACTCCCTCTGAGGAGTAATATTGGGTTAGGATCAGTTGGACTACAACATATTACAAACGCAATGTTTAGGAAGGCAGAGATTTTGATAGACGCTCCTGGCCGCGAGGCCGAGGGGTTGTCTTGTGCGTAGTGACGAGGTCCGGCTAGTGCATGAGCCAGTGCCGGCCCGTTTTTAGGTCCATCAATGGTGCGTCTGCCGGGAGCCGCTTAAAAGTGGCGGTTCTCGAATCCTGGTTGTTTAGGGACCAACTAGCAGTTTATGCCAAAGGATACTGAGATTGATCCGTTATTTATTGATAAGCATCGTCTAGCAGAAATCCAAAAGCAAGAAAGAGACGAAAGAGCTAGGCGACGTGCTGAAATTTTTAGGAGATATTCCCCTAAGCGTAGCGGTGCTGAACCCTTACGAGGGAGTGGATCTAGTGGTCTTAGTACCACAAGCAGCAAGTTAGGAGAAGGTGGAAGCTCTAGTGCTCCCCTTCCTGCCATAAGCCAGTCCACGTCAATTGCGGGAGGTGTAACCCCACCGTCCCCTATTCCTAGTGCAAATCCAATTCTCGTCATGGCCCAGCCTATTGCAATTTCAGCAGGAACGACGGATTTGCCGGCTCTAGGTTACCCGCTACCCATTTTTAATGGGTTAGTTGAGGAAGATGCGAAACTCCACATTAGGGAGTTTCAAAAGCTGATGTTTAACTGTCGCATTCAAGAAGAAGGACATTTAATGATGTTCTTCAATATGACTCTCAAAGGAAGAGCCGCTATATGGTATCATGGTTTAGAAGCCGGAACCATATTGAACATTGATGCATTTTATGGAGCTTTTCGAAGGGAGTTTGCCCCTGAAAGGGGTGGGCAATATTGGTTGCGTGTACTTAACGTGACCCGCCAAGAACCACACGAGGATATTCGTGCTTATGCGAAGAAGATAAAAGAGGTTTTCCGTAAGTTGGACACCTCTATTCCTATCCCCGCAGCGGCCCAATTGCAATATTTCCTTCATGGTTTGGACTTTAATATCCAATTGCAGTTGAGTAGTGTTCCCTTGGGGGATATAGACACTGCCATTACACGAGCACAAGAGGTGGAATCCCGACTACAAGCAGCCTATGCTTCTCAAGGCAATTCGAATATGGGTTTAGTATTGGGAAACAATATGGCAATGGCCAATGGCAGTAGTGGTCAAGGGATAGCGATGGCTAACCCTAATGGGAGAGGGAACATGATGCAGAATGTGCCTTTATTACCAGCTCCCCCTAGCATGTCGATGCCTACGGGCAGTCAAATGGCTCCAAGTGGTGGAGGCCAGGCGGTTAATTCTAATACCATGCCTGTGGCTCAACAACCAGTGCCTAATCGAATTGTTAGGCCAATGGAACGACATGGTAATGACCAAGGCTATGAGTCCAGTTCTTCCAATGTTCTTGGTGAGGTTAAGGACATGATGAAGCATTATACCGACATGATTACGGAGCAGTATCGGCAAATAGCCGTTGATGTCAACTTCCTTAAAAAACAACAAAATTTGATAGGAAGTAGATACCCAGAGGAGGGTGTACCTTCGAGGTTTAGTTGCAAATGGTGTGGTGGGCAGCACTATCCAAGAAATTGCCCAAATGTTAAGTGCGACATTTGTGGAAAATCCGGCCATTTAGCAGCTACTTGCTGGAGTAAGATCAGTTCCCTCCAGCGAGGTAGTCGGCAACCAGGGCCTGTTAATCATCGTGCCCAAGGAAATGATTCCCAGCGAGAAGATGGGCCTAAACAAATACTTCAACGACCAAAGACTATAGTGGAGGAGCTACCAAGTGGTAGTGGGGTTAGTTTGATTGAGGCTGTACGCGTTAATGATGCTGAAACCTCTAATCTGCGAGCTGTCCTTACAAGAGGTCAAAAGGGAAGAGAAGCCAACAAGGATAAGCCTGTCGACGGAAACCCTAAACAAGGTGACAAAGGAACGCAAGTTTTGGATCCTGCCTTGGAAGGGGGACCTTTGAAGCCCGTAGAAAGTAAAGCCGATAAGGAACCACCAAAGAAGAAGGTGAAAGTTAAGAAAGAGGCAATAAAGCCGGTTCAGCGACCTAAAGAGCGGATGGTTTGGCGTGAAAAGCGAGCTCTATCGAACTATCATGAATTCGATTTGGCAAGCTCTCTTTGTGAAGTCAAACCGGATGTGAATCTTTTACAGCTTATTAGGCGTTCCCCAGGAGTACGTAAGGAATTTAGAAAGATCCTACGTACCGGGTATATCGTAGAACCTTTGGGTATTGCGCGAGTTGGTGATGACTGGTTCGAGCATGCTGAGAAGCATTGCCCAAGGGTTGCAGCCTATGTCGATGGGATATTAGTAGATTATGCCATTGTCGACACTGGATCATCTGTTAACATTATGAGTTCTGAACTGATGGAAAGGTTGGGTCTTGCGATTCAGAAAGATACTTCCACAATTCTTAGAATGGCAGATGATAGTTTGAGACAGCCGGAAGGCTGCATTACTAAGGTCCATGTCACTGTTGCAAATGTAGAATGCATGTTGGACTTTAGGGTGATTCGTTTTGCAGGCCGTCCAAGTTACCAAGTATTACTCGGACGACCTTGGATCTTGCAAGCGGATTGCCAAGTAGATATACCCGCCGGTCGATTGATATTCGGCAGAGGTGCCCAGCGTGTGGTGGTTGATGCTTATCCTGAGTCCCCGCAGAGTGAGAGAGCTCCTCTATCTTCTACAGAATTGGAGACATTAGAAGATTTATCTGCCAGTGAGACATCCTCGAGTGATGAGTCCAAAGAGGGATCCACCACAGAGGACATCTATCAGATCACTTTGAACGAGCCGATAGAGGGCCAAGATCGTATAAGAGATGCAGATGTTATCGAGCTAGACCTTGGTACGCCTGATGATTCGCGGCCAATCAAATTAGGTTCTATGCTCAACTCAGCAGAGAGGGAGGACTATGTGGCCTTGATCCAGGAATTCCGTGATATCTTTGCCTGGAGTTATGATGAGTTGAGAGGCATCCCTCCTAGTCTTGCTGTTCATACAATTCCGTTGAAGGAGGGCAGTCGTCCTGTACGGCAGAAAGTAAGGCGTATGCCTTTCGAATTGAGGGACGGCCTATTTGAAGGGTTACAGAAGCTTCGAGAAGCGGGTTTGATTTTTCCTGTGCAACACACGGAATGGTGTTCGCCAGTTGTGATTAGAAAAAAGAAGAATAATCAAATCCGTTTATGTGTAGACTTTAGAGAGCTGAATAAGCAGACAGTTAAGGACTACTACCCGTTGCCATTTATTGACCAGATTTTGGATCAATTAGCGGGTAGGGAGATATATTCGTTTATGGATTGCTTTGCAGGATACAACCAAATGGCAATTGCAGAAGAGGACAAGTTGAAAACAACTTTTATCACTGTATTTGGTACTTTTGCGTACCATGTGATGGCCTTTGGTTTATGCAATGCGCCTGGTTCGTGGCAACGAACAGCAGATAAGACATTCGGTGACATATCCCCTGAAGAGTTGAAGGTGTTTATTGATGATTTAGGGGCCGCCACCGTGAGAGAAAGGCAGTTGATCATTTTGAGAAAATGCTTTGAGCGCTGTAGACAATTTTGCATCGCCCTAAACCCACGGAAGTGTGTTTTTGGGGTACCTTATGGGCTATTGCTGGGTCATGTGGTCAGTTCGGTAGGAATTGCGACAGACCCCGAGAAGGTTAAAGTTATAGTTGCCATGGGTCCACCACGCACTCTGAAGGAAGTTCATAGCTTTCTGTCTTCGGTTGGTTACTACCGTAGATTCATCAACGCCTTAGCAGAAAGAACGTTGCCGCTTACAAATTTATTGTCCTTTAGCTGTTCGTTTGTATGGGGTGACCCTTGTAAGGTAGCATTCGAGGATGTGAAACAGGAGCTAGCAAGAGCACCCGTTTTAAAAGCACCTAAAAGAGGTGAGGTATTCTACATATTTTCAGCAGCCACGATGTATAGTATCAGCTGCTGTTTAGCCCAAATTTGGGAGGAGAAGTGGTACCACCCGATTGCTTTTGCTAGTCGGAAGCTGGGGGTATCCGAAATCAATTACACTTACATGGAGAAATTGTGTCTAGCGATGGTTTTTGGGACCAAGAAGTTCAGGCATTACATTCTCTATGAGAAAGTCGTGCTTTATACGAAGGCGGAGGGACTTCGACTATTGATGAATAAGCTACAGCCGCCTGATCGTCTAGCAAAGTGGTTGATCACTTTGCAAGAATTTGATTATGAAATCAAGAGTAAGCCACCAAGGTTGCAAGGCATCGTGGAATGTCTAGTGGACTTTAGGGAGCCGAAAGAATCTGTGGCTGAAGGTAGTGACATGGAGATGTTATTTAAAATAGATACAGCATCTATTCCCTCCTGGTATGCTGCAATAACGCATTATTTATCAACAGGAGAGGCGGGATCCGAATTATGTAAGGCTGAGAAAAGGAAAATTAAGCAGCAAGCGTTAAAGTTTGCCTTGATCGCAGGTACATTATATCGGCAAGGGGTTGATGATATCTATCGCCGGTGTGTGATGCCTGACGAGGTGCCATTCATTTTGGAAGAGTGCCATGATTCTGCTTGCGGTGGCCATTTTGCTGGACGGCTTACAGCACAAAAGGCTTTAAGAGCAGGTTATTGGTGGCCTGCTATCTTCCAGGATGCGTTTGCATATGTTAAGAGATGCGATATTTGCCAACGACACGACAGTCGAGAGAATAGGAAACGACCACTCAACCCTATTATGGCGATACTTCCATTTGAGAAGTGGGGAATAGACTTTGTGGGTCCTATTACTCCGTCGTCGACTATGCAAAAGAGGTACATCATTGTCGCAACTGACTACTTCACGAAGTGGTCAGAAGCACGTGCAACAAAGAAAGATGATGCTAAAGAAACTGCTAGTTTCCTTTTAGAGCAGATAATATGCCGGTTTGGTCCGCCGAAAGAATTAGTGTCGGACCGCGGAACCCATTTCCTGAATAAGGTGATCAAAGGTTTGACAGAGTTGTGGAACATCAAGCATAACAAGACAACCCCATATAATCCGCAAGCCAATGGGCAAGTTGAAAGTACCAACAAGCAGCTTGTGGGCATCTTGTCCAAAATTGTGTCGGAAAAAAAACGAGATTGGGATAAAAAGTTATACGTGGCAGTGTGGGCCTATAATACGACCTTCAAACGAGCCACTGGCCATACCCCGTTCAAGTTAGTATATGGGGAGGAGTGTGTCTTGCCTTTAGAGATTGAGCTGCCGACTATTCGGTTTGCCATCAATCATTCTTTGAGTGATGAAGACGCACTTTTTGAGCGCTTGACGACACTGGCACATTTAGATGAGCTTAAGTTGCAGAGCTTATTGCACCAAGAAGTGGCGAAGCGCCGAATGAAGCAGCTACACGACCTCAAAGCCAAGAAATACACCTTCAAGAAAGGACAGCTTGTTCTGTATTATGATGCACGACGTGAATTATTTTCAGGCAAGCTAGAGCCCAAATGGGATGGGCCCTATAGGATTGTTAGAATAGGAAAGAATAAATCTACAGTGTTGTTAGCTGACCTTGAGGGGATAGAATTTAAAAATAAGGTTAATCTTAATAAGATTAAACCTTATTACTTCTGATTGTACTAATGCTATGACTGCCTTGCAGGTCTAGGCGAGATCGATCAAATATCTGCAAGGAAATCGTGATAGAGGTTGATGGGTCGTCTGATCCCTTATTTAGAGCACCCATATTTAGAACAGAGGTATCATCAGGGAAAGCTCATTTGGTGGAGCAAAGGATACAAGGTGATTGAGCAAGAAGGCGGGACATTTATTTGGGAGATCAAAGTCTTCTGCCATCACTGCCTACAAATTTTGACGAGCATCCCTGTTGAATTCAATGATGATGGAGGGATGGAGCCTACAGTCCACCCGTTGAATATGCTGAATTTCGATTACCATAATTACGAGTAGAGTTCAAGATGGCGGGATATGTAAACCCTTTATGGACGTACACCTTGTACTTTGATGGGGCATCCGGGGTCCATGCAAAAAAGGAAGTGTAGGAGTCGTCATCCGAGACCCCCGACGATGCATTGTCATGAAGTTAGCTGCTTATCTCGGGGCGAATTTTACTAATAATATGGCCGAATACAAAGCCCTGATCATGGGTTTGAATATTGCAAAGAAGGGTGGTATCCGCCAGTTGTTGGTAAAAGGGGACTCTCAGTTGGTCTTAAATCAACTCAATGGGACGTACATGGTACGAAACCCCATCCTTTGTATGTACCATCATACTGCCATAGCCCTGCTAGACGAATTCGATAGAGTGTCTTTTCAGCTGATTCCACGGAATTGGAATCAGTTTGCCGATTCATTGGCTAATTTCGCGTATGAAGAAGACCTCTTCTTTAATTGTGGCCCTTGTCCCGATATATCTATTGATGGTGAGACAGGACCCGGTCATTTGTGGGGTATGCTTTCTGAGCATGCCCTCTTTGGCAGACGATGGTTGATTTGGGTGATGCAGAGGGTAAGCGAGACTCATCTGCCTTTATTATCTTGGACCCATAGACTGATTTGACGACATGTGATGCGAACACCTCTTGCGATATACGCAGGAGGGATAGGTCATAATTTAATGCACTTAGTATAGGGCTACAAGCCCTGTTCCGTTGGGAATCATATGCTTTGATGTCTATCATGGTTGTTCCCAGGTGGATGTTCTGCATAGTATTGTTTTATTTCATTAGGCCAAGAGGGCCGATGCAGTTTTGTAGTGAAGTGTTTGATGTCATTAGGCCAAGAGGGCCATTTCCCTGTCTAGTGCGGGTGCGTTTAATCGGTTTTTGTTTTAAGTGTTGTGCTGGACAGGTTTCGTGTTTCGTGGACTTTGGTGAAGCCTGGAGAAGTCTTTGCTGCGATGGAAGCTTCTTGTGGCCAATCCAGGTGATATTTCTCCTTTACGAGTATTTTTTTTTTCCTTGTTATATGTGTATTTATACTTGTCGAGGGGAGACATTTTTGTTGGGGACCGGCAACCAAGGCATGAAGTCCCAGGTTTAGGCTAAGTATGTTTGAGGGAGGTCGGAGCAGTCATTGCCTCCTGTAAAGACATTGTTAGACATCGAAAGACCTGTTTTAGAAGGGAGTCCTAGTGGCCCTATTCTGCTAGCCTGCTAGGCAGCCGTTCTAGGAGTTCTTGTTAGTAGTGAGGCAGTTAGAGAAGCCTGCCAGAAGATAATAATGATGATGCCAAGAAACTCTGTACATCCTAAAAGATGACTATAAATACGAAGGTGTGTAAAAAGGGGTTCTAACCCCTATCAAGGAAAAGAAAAGAAATGGAAATGTATAGGCAGTTGCTCATTGCCTTGCGAGGGCCTGGTAGGTTCCTGGGGACGAGTCAGACCCGGGGCCGATACCTTGTCTTCCTAGGGGTGGCTTCTTGCTGGAAAAATAATATCAAAACAAGGACGGTTGGAGCGAAAATAAAAGTGAGCGGTAGAAAAGGATTAAGTGTCGCCTTGCGAGGGCTTGGTAGATTCTTGGGTGCCAAGACAGGTCCTGAGGCCGATGCCCTGTTCTCCTTGGGTCACTACGCTCAGCTCCCTCCTTTTTACATGCCCAAGTATGTTCATCCAATAAAAATCCTCAAAGAAAAACTGTATTGAAAGAAAATACTCCTTGATCAGGCTATAGGAGTCCTCGCCTTGTAGGAGCTCCTAGTTGTGTTGTCTGAAGTAGGTAGGTAGTTCAGACTACCATTTAGGGCAACCGCTTTGATAGGTTTTTTTTTAGTTTGGCTGTGTTGGAGCAGTTGGTTAGTGACTCGCTTCGGATCTTCTATTAGATGATGCTAGGCCTATTCCTTGTGGATATCATGCTTTGGTTCTGTCCAGGGGTAGGGGAAGCATTGTGCTGAGTTTTAGTATATAATTGTTTTGTATCAGTTTGATGCTTCTTTGGTTGTTTATGTGCAGATATGTTCGTGGATTCGACGGGCTGTGTCGCCCTATCCCGTGGTCGCCAATGAGAGCGGAATTTAGGTGATGGGAAGTGCTTAAAAATAGCAAAAAATTATGAATATCAAGGGAAAAATATTCACTGTCAAAGGCGGCGGCTCGATCTAGGACGATTTTAAGCGTCAAAGTGCTTTAAAGGCGCCCGAGCGACACTTGTTGATTTTTCATAATTTTTTAGACAGTTGTGCGGGTTGACACGAGCTACTGGCCAATGCGGGATGCTAAGCCGGACGCCCAGGATTTTTCAGAGCTCAATTCGGAGTCCGGACGGGGAAATGGCCAAGGAAACGGTCAAGATATGAAAAGGTGGACACTTGGGAGGCCAAATTTGAGCATGCCTTTTGAGTTTGGACCCCCCCCAAAAATTTTATGCACCTTATGAAGCAAAAAACGTGGAGAGAGAATGAAGAGGCATGAAAAAACGTGATCAACAGAGGGCGCCATTTTTTTCGCCATGGATGGAGAGAGGGCATCATGGCTGCTGCAAACAACCCCCCCAATGGATTATGGGGCTTCATTCCCCTCTGTCTGTGGACTCTATCGCCGCCTCTCGCCCGAGAAATGGTGGTCTCTTTGAAGAATTCTGATTTCAGTCTTTCTCTCTCCTCCCTCTCTCTCTTCTAAAGGCAAGTTCATGTGGGAAGAAGAAGGAAGAAGAAAGAATGATGGAGGCTTGTCCGGCATGGATCGGATTGCTCCACGGGCTGCAAATAAGCGGTAATTTAAAATTTTCAAAGGAAATTTGAGCTTTTATGGCTTTTGATGGATGAAATGTTGTTCATATGGGATAAAAATTGTTCATGTTGCTGTTTTCTATGAGTTCTTGCTGGTCATAATCAAAAAATTAGAAAAATATGCATTTTGTGGTTCAAAATAATACATTAAAACACGTAAAACATGAAAAAACAAGGGAAAATGAGGGTTTTTGGCATAAAAATGGGGAAGTAAATAGGAACATCAACTAAACTTTCATTTTTCTGCAAGAAGGAACTAAGGGCCACAGCCCATAACCTGTTTTGAATTTTCAGTAATTAAATAATGCAGGAAAATAAGGGAAAATACAAGAAAATGGTGGAAAAACCCTAAAAAATAGGGAAAAAATGCATTTTGGGTTCCGAAAAATAAGGATAAATAAGAACAATGTTTGTGAATGTTTGTGGGGACTGAAGCATGAGGATTTGCCTCAGTTCAACCCCACCTTCTTGTTCTAGTGTGTCTTTTTCCGGTTTTTTTCACATAAAATGATGAGAAAATACCCTATAAACCCATCCAATGATGCAATATTTAAACGGGGAAGGGTAGAGGAGTTGAAATATGTCTAAATGCCGTGTGAAATGATGGGGAAGTTGCTGATTTCTATGCATAGCATTTAGGACGGATGATAATTAAAATTAAGAGCTTAGTAGCACGAGGATCACCTCGGTGCTAGGCCCATGCAACGAAGCACGATCGGTAGTTGGAAACCATTAAAAGGATGTTTTTGCACTTGTGCACGATACTGTTTGCTAAATGTTTGAGCACTAGACATCCACCAAATGCATAGAGCATGAAAAGAATTTAAGAGTATCGGTGAACAGCTCCTGGACATGCATTGCAATTGTTTTTAGAACATGACCTACGTTGAGAGGCAGTGAGACACCCATGCGGTAGGTAGACGGGGATCCTAAAGGGGAAATTAAGTAAGGACAATGGTACATTCCTGGACACGTTTATTTGGTACCTTGAGCGACTTTTGTGCGATGTGTCTAAATGTTGAGCGACGCATCGAGGGGCCAATCCCCAAGGTGTAGGAGAGTCGCAGAGGGTTGACGGCATTCAGCCGTAGGAGGAACCCCATGTGTATGTGATTCGAGCCTTTTGGCTATGTGAAAGGGACTCCCTCTGAGGAGTAATATTGGGTTAGGATCAGTTGGACTACAACATATTACAAACGCAATGTTTAGGAAGGCAGAGATTTTGATAGACGCTCTTGGCCGCGAGGCCGAGGGGTTGTCTTGTGCGTAGTGACGAGGTCCGGCTAGTGCATGAGCCAGTGCCGGCCCGTTTTTAGGTCCATCACCAATTTCGATATGGTGACACTTGAAAGAACCTATGAAACTCTTGATATTTTTCACTCACAATAATCCAAATGATATACTTCTATAAATACAAGATGATTAGTCACATGGATATCATGAAATTGCTCATTCTCAATGTGTTGCAAAGACTAATTTTTTGCATTGTTTCATTGAACACTTACAGTAGGTGCAACATGTATTTATTTGTGCATGAATACATATTGTACTAATGCCTCTATTATAAGGCAAGAATCAATCTTCCTTTGTTTAAGAACTAAAATTTTACCTTCCACTGCTTTGATACATCTACAATTGCATTTGCTTTCACCCTAAAAGCACCCTTCATACTTGGATACATATGCACCCAAGATGAGCAATGATATGTATCAGCAATCCAATTCCTTTCTTCATCTTTCCTATTACATACTTCTATCGAGAGAATTCTTATTCTTTTTTTAGGCATTACAACCTAGCCAATAGATGTAAAGAAGTATATGTTAAGCCCTAAACAATAAGCATTTTAAGTCCCACTAGTAATCACCAATATGCCATATGAATCAATTATGGCATTAAGAGATATTCACACCTTTATAGCCAAAAACACAAATATCAATATCAAAATGCATAAAGATATTACATCATCACAAAGTGCAAATTCAATTTCAAAGTGTCACATTGATATGAATATCATTTACATGAAAGAGAATGGAAAAAGTAATACAAGAACACTTAGAGAATTTTGCAAAAAGAAATTTCATTATAATGAATAGAGTTTGATCTAACTCAATACATTGTATGTATACTGGGTATTACAAAGTAGTTGTTACAAGGATGGTGGCCAAATGGCATGAAAATTTGATTTGTTTGTGTACTTTTAGAGCTCCTTCATCAAGGAGGGTAGCAAAGGCAGGAAGAGAAAATTGTATTCAAAAGCTTTGGGACATCAAGATGTACCAAAGGAAGAGCCAATGCAGCAGCATGATGTTCCAAATGTGGGTAATGGGCATAAACAAATGACGCTAGTGGGGCAATTTATGGATATGAAAGGTCAACTTGGAAGTGCCAACTTAATGCTTTTGGATAGCAAGGTATGCATGCTAATGTGGGTCATGCAGGATACTTTGGTGGTGGTCCTGTTTCCCAAGCGATGCTTGATAATGCTTTAGCCATGGGGACAAAAGGATTAAATTTATTTGGTATGCATCCACCTATATATGGTACGCAAGGCCCAATCTATCTTGGTATGGCAAGTGGAATGCCAAACCCTATGTAGAATAATGTTGATAGGGCACAAAGTAGCAAGTTTGACAATGCATCTATGCACGCCACTGCATTTGGGACTCATGGTATTAATGTTGGTCATGCAAATGCTTTATATAGTGTTAGTGCAATCAATGTACCCTTTTTTGTAGCAGCAACGTGAAAGTTTGAAGGATATATGTGCTCCAGAGAGACAAGGCCTAAAACCTAGTGGAGGTTTTGAGGCAAGTAAAGTTAGAAGTAAAGTTTTTGTATGCCTCTTGGTAAAGTTTTAGTATTGTTTAACTTATGAAAGGATGCAAGTGGATGTAGGAGGATGACATAGTAGATCATAATTAGTGATGCACTTTACCTTGAGGTATTTCAGTCAGAGACAATTTTGGATGGGCTCTTTCAGGCTCAACAGAGGATAGAAGGACTAGAGTATTGCCTAATGCCCAAGGGGAAGAAGGGGGGAGGGGTTACACTTCTACTCCCTTAGTGATGGACAACTCTAATGTATAGTGGATCTTGGATGTATTGAGCATACAAAAGGTATTGTATGACAAGATGTCTACCATGAGGTCACTATTCAATGTATTAGTTACTGTGGGTTGGTAGGTAGATATGTATGGTTTGCACCTTGGCTCTAGAACTATACATCTGCAAGGTTATTGACATGTATGGAATACATGGAATGTACATCATTTGGATGTGGTGTATACTTGCAAGCCAATATATGGCATACATGGATGGCATGCAGTGTACATTTGCAGATGATGCAAGAGAAGTACAATTGCATAAGTTACATGTGGTTTGCAGTTTATGTATGCTTTACATGAGTATCATGTGGTACATCATTGCTATGAGACACTAGTGATGCTTAGTTTGTGCATTATTTTGCCTTGGTGGTTAGAATAGTTTGGGTTTTGGCATGTGGATGCATCTTTTACAGCAATTATGATTCATGCGTGTGGATTGTAACTAGTTTAAGTGAGTGGAATTTCACACATGCAAAGGACATGATTGTGGTTAAGCAATAGGTGCACATGTTGTTTGACTATGATGATGGCATGTATTCTAGTCATTGCAACGAATGCTTTTAACACATTACAATGCAATCAAGGTTGATTGCAAGGATTTCAAGGGGGATGTTTGTTCAGGAGCATGTGTAATTTCGATGTTTTGCTTAGCATTTGAGTAAGTATTAATAAAATGTGAAAATGTGAGATACGCATGTGATGTGCAAGTTAGTTATTTCACAATCATGGGCTAAGGACCCTGAGAAGCCAGTGGATGTCAAATGCAAAAGTTGTAACGGTTAAATATGCGGGATCTAGAGCATGGCAGATGCGGAAGCTATGGAGGTTGGAAGAGAAAGAGTGATTTCATGAAGACACTAACATGACTGACTGTTACACAAGTGAATAAGGTTCCAAGATGGAAGCTTGGACTCATAAACACAATCTTGTGTATTGACTCACAATGACACATAGACTTTACTAAAGGAAAAAAGTACTATGACATTGCATTAGAAAAGAGAGTAAGTACAATGCTTTATAGGAAACTGGATGGTAGCACTTCTCCTACTGTGCTTATGGGATTCTAGTCATGAGCCCTCACTACTCCTTACAAAGAGACTGAAGTAGGTGTGATTGCAAACATCTCAACAGTAACAAGTTATGCTAGATAAATATTAGGTGGTCCTTCGTATAGTTCAATTTTTGAGAAAGAATTAAAAATTAAATTGATTTTTACAATTAATATTTTTTAAAAATAATTTAGTGGGCTAAAAATTTATTGAAAAATACAATTACAAGGTTTCCACTTGGTAAAATGTGTCCATGTAAGTGAGGGGTAGACTAATAGAGGCTATTGAAGCCTCATTTTAGTATGGTGGAGGTTGGGAGAGAAATAGAGAGAGTTGATGTTGCGATTTTCCTACTATTGTTCTACATTGATGGTTAATGGCCCTTTCATCCAAAAAAGAGTTCAACTCTCGTGACATGTATTCCCCACCTTGATTTATACAGAGTGTTATCAGCTTGCATCCATTGCCATTTTTGACCAAGGATAAGAAGATTTGACTTTTGACTTGTGCATGCAAACACTTTTGACTTGTGCCTCAAAGCATATGCCCAACAATGGCGGGTCATGTCAGCAACGAAGGTAACAAAATACGAGTATCATGTGATGGATTTGACATGCATGGGTCCACAAACATTATTAAGCAATAAGAAATGCAATTAGCACACAACTACCCTGTGGACACCAACCACCGACACCTACAATAGTGGTCGTAGTAGAAATACCTATAGAGGTCACAAAGGGCCAGGCACTAAGAGTAAAAAGCTAAATAAGTTTAATAGAAAGATGTGCCAAGTAAGGGTGTTTTAAATGTAATCCAACATGGTTTAGAGCTGCATGTAGGCTATGATTGTTCAAATTATATCATTGTGGAAGATTTTTGGGAAGATACAACAGTTCTATCCATCACTAGGGCAAATAATAAGATAAATTGGGATGATTAGGAGAAGGATCATGAAGTAGCCTTTAAGAAAATTTAGAAGTTATAGAAGAGTAAGGAATCAAAACAATCTTTGCAAATCTACCATATGAGGTGTAGGGTAGTCAACACTGTGTATGCAAAAAAAAACAACATGATATGCCACTGATAGGAGTACAGTTTAATGGCCAACAACAAAGTTCAGACCATTATGAACAATCTCAAGGTTCCCATGATTTATTTTCTACATTAGCTAAATCTTCATTACAGTTAACTTTAGAATAGATCCTTGACTTGATTCTAGGATTCAAAGAGAAACTCTTAGCAAAGATTATGCTGAATCAAGGAAAAGTGAGGACAAACTATGATGTTGACAACAAGGAGATTTTAGAATGTCAAGTTGTTATCCTCACACATTTTGAAGTAGTGGATTATAAAATGTCAACTTGTGGGATCCTTCACTCGACCGCCCAAGACCCACGGACCACTTATTGCTCAATCGTTTCAAGTTGAATGCTAATGGCTACCTCTCACATAGTTGTACGTGCTCTCAAGCCTATGAGTGTAGTGACCTTACCTCAATGCCTGATTGAGTATCCTCCTCTCTCTCAAGCGCACCAGTAGCTCCACAATCCGAGATGCAAGCTCAAGCAAACTCAATCCTCCTCGTTCAAGCTCCATGCTCCATAGCCATGTGTGAGACAAGAGAAGGGAAGAGAAGAGATAAAGAGAGAAGAAGATGGAGAGCTTCTCCACCACGGTCCCTCACACACTAAGCTCTCACACTCCCTCTCTCAAGCACAAGCAAGCAAGCAAGAAGAAGAAGAAGAAGAAGAAGAAGAAGAAGAAGAAGAAGAAGAAGGAGAGCCACTTTTGCCACACACAAAGAATGAGCTTCTCTATTCACTTTTTGGCTTTCATACATGCCCTCATCCCTTGGGCACCCATCCCCTTTTTTTTTACATGACCGGCCATCTTGCCAAGGTCCTCTTTTCCCATTCCCATGTATTTATATTATGCCTTCACCTATGCCCATATACTCTTTACAACTTGCACAGAAGGGAGCCTGGCGCTCTTTTACAAAAAACCGGGGGACCTTTTACATTTTAAAATATGCCTTTGTTGCCTTTGCCTTGACTTTTAAGGTTATTCTTGGTCTTTTGTCCTTTTCTCCTCTTATCCTTCTATCAGGCCACTTTTTTTTCCACTTTGATCCACATTTTTTATTTTTCTCAAATTTTATTTGCTTCCTTTTTCTTTGTCTCGCACTAGGGTCAACATTACCCCCTCCTAGTCGAGTACTAGTCCCATGGCACTTGTAGGGCTTTGTTGATGAGGGCTGGGATAATTGAAGGGTGGTCATGTGAGTCGATGATGGGGCTTTTGTGGGGCCATCTTGCCAAGGTCCTCTTTCCCATTCCCCTCTATTTACATTATGCCTTCACCTATGCCCGTCTATTCTTTACAACTTGCATAGGAGGAATCTTGGCGCTCTTTTACAAAAAATTGGGGGCACCTTTACATTTTAAAATGCAACTTTGTTGCCTTTGCCTTGAATTTTAAGGTTGCTCTTGCTCTTTTGGCCTTTTCTCCTCTTATCCTTTTGTCGAGCTGTTTTTTTTTTGTTTTGCTCTGCATTTTTGAATTTTCTCGAATTTTATTTACTTCCTTTTTCTTTGTCTCACACTGGGGTTAAGACAACCATACAAGTGGAATATTTGGACATTAAATTTGATAATTCATTATTAGAAGAAGGATCGTGAGTAAACATCATAGCTAAAGAGCTATATCTTTCATACAAATTATAAGGACTTGTACCAGCACCATTTCAAGTCAAAATGGTTGACTAGTGGAGACTTCAACCTTTAGGGATCCTGAAGAATCAACTCATTCAAGTTGTAGGTCTAAAGTTTAAGGTAAGCTTTGTTATCCTCTACATGGAAGGTCTAGGAGATTCATATAATATGCTATTGGGAGGAATTGGTTTAGATTATCCAAGTTAAAGCAAGATTGGGGTGTAGATACTGTAATTATTCCCCATGGTTGTAAGGAGGTCAAGTTATCTATAATCACTCAAGTGGTATTGAAGCCAAAGTATTGTCCATTGGTTGCTCAAACAATAAATTTTGCACTCGAGATTAAAGATGATGAGGAAGAACTCTTTTTACAGGCCAATCCTACCATTGTATCGATCTTTGAGGTGGATGTTGAAAAAATTATGTCTAAATATAATGTGTTTACAACAATACCATTGTAGGAATCAACTTTACCATTGCAGGTAGAGAGGTTACCATTGCATGCAAATAGAGACTTGATACATGAAAATAGTGACCTCATACAACATAACACTAAATTGGATGGGGAAAGCAGTGAATCTTGTCCTAAGGGAAGTAAAGGAATTGATGTGGAAACTCTCAAAGAGTGAGAAAATTCTTCGTTAGAAATAAAGGAGGCTCTTGATAGAGCTAGTAAGCAAGCCATTATTGATGCTGAGTTGAAATATGAACACACCATGAGCAAGTCAACAAGAGTGCTTGAAGATTATATTCACGAAATGTATTTGGATGCTGAATCAAGTTCTAAATCAATAAAGATGAGTAATTTTATTGAGGAAGACTTCAAGCACCAATTGATTCATCTATGCAAAGAATTCTAAGATCTTTTTGCTTGGGAGTACACTAACATGAAGGGATTTGATCCAAGGTGTGTCAACATAGAATTAATTTGAAGGTACACACTAAGCCTATCACGCAGAAAATGTACCAGATGATTCCAAACTAGGCTAAATAGGTGAAAGAAGGGATTTATATACTTCTTATAGTTGTCTTTATCAAGCTAGTTAATGAAGTGACCTAGTTGCCACCTATTGTACTAGTACCCAAAAATAATGACAAGATATGGGTTTGTGTGGATTATAGAAAATTAACTGTAGCAACAATAACTAATCCATTCCCTCTTCATTTACAGATTCCTTATTGGATAATGTAGCAAATCATGAGATCCATAGTTTTTTGGATGGTTTCTCTAGATATAATCATATTTGAATACGCCTAGGTGATATCAATAAGACCACTTTTATAGCAAAATAGGGGGCATTTGTAAGTATTGTTATGAATTTTGGATTAAAGAATGGACCACTAAAGTTTCAAGGTACAACACATAAAACTTTTGATATATATCTCACTACTTTTATGAGAGTTTTCATAGATAATTTCTATGTGTTTGGCAAGAAAGCATATCACTTGTAGCATCTTGTTCTATATTTGGAAAGATTCCATCAATTTGGGATGTCTCTTAACCCATTTAAATCAAATTTTGCTGCTAAAAGAGGGGTTCTTTTAAGCCATATTATATCACATGAAGGTATGTCTATAGACCTAAGGAAAATTTAGGCAATTCAAAAGGCTATTGTATACCTACAACAATCCAAGAGGTGATGCAGTTTGTGGGGGCAAGTGAAATTGCACATAGGTTTTGGTATATTAAAGAAGATGCTTTTATTCACACCAATTTTGCGACATCTGTAGTGGAACATTCCATTTCATGTATTTGTTGATGCATCTGACATTGCAGTGGGTGCAGTCTTGATGCAGGAAAGGGTTGCAAAATTGTTCCGACCTGTCTACTATGCAAGTAGAAGGCTTATAGTAGCTAAGAATAATTATACAATGATTGAGAGAGAAACTCTTGGAATTATATTTGCATTACAAAAGTTGAGACATTGCCTATTGGGAAACCAAGTAATCTTTCATGTGGATCATTAAGCTTTATTGTACCTCATTAGTAAATCATAGCTTGTAGGAAGATTAGCAAGGTGGATGCTTCTTTTGCAAGAGTTTGATTATAAAATAGTGCATACACTGGCCAAAGACCACGTTGTATGATTTCTTGAGAAGGATTGAGTCACGGACCCTATACAAGGTGTAAATGATCGGTTGCCTGATGGAGAGCTATGTAGTGTTTAGGTACATCAATTCAATTCTTTTTATGATCAAATGTTGAATTATCTGCTTGATGGAATAATGTCTACAGAATTGTCTAGAGACCACCATAGAAGACTGGCATTATAGAGCAGACACTGTCAGGTTATAATGGGAGTGCTCTATAGGAGATGTATTGACAATGTATTGAGAAGATGTGTAATTGTTGAAGAACAACATGCTATACTGTATGAGGCACATGCGGGACTGATAGAATGTCATTTCTTTGGTGAGATTTACATGCAAGAAGATTCTTTAAGCTAGTTTATGGTGACCAACGGTTCTCAAAGATACTCATCAATATGTTAAGGAGTACATTACTTGTATGCGGGAAGGTTAGCCTCAACCTTGAGATGGGATGATGCAGGATCATCCAGTATTGCCATTTTCAAAAATGGGGCATTGATTTTGTGGTCCCTATTAAACCAATAGTATGTCAAAGTAAAAATTAATATATTTTGGTATGTATGGATTATGCACTAAGTGGGTTGAAGCCAAAGCTTTGTGAGATAATAAAGAAGCAAGTGTAGCATTGTTTCTCTACTCCAATGTAATGACTCAATTTGGCTGTCCTATAGAGTTGGTAAGTGACCATGGTAAGCATTTTCTAAATGAACTGATTAAGGAGCTGACTGCATAAGAAGGCAACACCTTACCACCCTCAAGAAATGGGCATGTTGAATGTTTTAACAAGACCTTGTTGTAGATTATTAAAAGATAGTCATTGATTACTCTACAGATTAGGACATTAAATTAGATTCACCACTATGGTCTTTCCACACAGCATATAAGGTGTCAATAGGTTTGACTAACTTGACTTTGTTCAAGTTAGTCTATGGACTTGAAGTAGTGGTCCCAATGGAATTCTTAGTTCCTAGCTTGGGAGTGGTAGTAACTCATAAATTATCTCATGAAGATTCAGTACATGACAGGTTATAGAAGTTGATGCAACTTGAAGAGGATCGGATCATAGATCACTATTTGTTAGTAGTAGTGCAATTAAGATGGAAAGCATGGGTCAATTAACATATTAAAAAGAATATTTTTAAGGAGGGAGATTGTTTGTGCCTCTCGTTCAACCACCAAGACTCGTGGACCGCTTATTGTTTCAAGCATTTCAAGCCAAGTGCAAAGCTACCTCTCGCATAGCCATGCGCGCTCTCATGCCTAGAGTGTAGTGGGCTTACATTCATGCACGATTGATTTTCCTCATCCCTCAAGCTCTATAGTGGTGGCTCCATGATCTAAGGTGCAAGCTCAAGCAAGCTTGATCCTCAAGCTCCAAGCTTCGCACTCCACTTCCGCACGTGAGACAAGAGAAGAGAAGAAGAAGAAGAAGAAGAAGAAGAAGAAGAAGAAGAAGAAGAAGAGAGGGAAGATGGAGAGTTTCTCCGCCATGGTCCCTTACCCTCACACACTCACTCCCTCACACTCCCTCTCTCAAGCACAAGAATAAGCACAAGCGAGAGCAAGAAGAAGAAGAAAGCTAGTTTTGGTCACACACAAGAATGATCTCCTTCATTCACTTTTTGCCTTTTTTTATACATGCTCTTATCTCTTCCTTGGGTGGCCATCCCCCTTTCTAGTGGGTTGGCCTTTGTCCCTTCCTCTACTCTCTTTTCTTCTCCTTCCTATTAGTATAGACCTCAATCCGCACCTCTCATTCTTTACAATTTACACGGGAGAGAGCCCAACACACTTTTACAAAATGAATTACAATATGCCCATTGAGTTTTTTGCTAGAATATTTGATGCACTTATTATTGTGTGCTCCCTTTCACATTTGAGGCCTTTCCTACACTTTTTCTGAGCTTGCCTCTCTCTTTTGTTTTTCTCACCACTTCCCAAGGTGTAACATTACCCCCTCCTAGCTGGGTGCCAATCCCATGGCACCTGATTGTATGGGCTGATTTTGCAAAGGGTTGATGAGGAATGGAGCATGGGGTTGTTGAGAAGGTGCACATTGGACATGCTTTTTGAAGTGGGTTTGGGAGGTTTCCAATGATGAAGATAGATGAGTGGTCGATGAAGGCCTCTGTAGGTGTTGGTTTGCCGCACCGCCATACAATCTTCCTGAAAAAAGAGTGCACTTCCTAGGGGATCGTGCCTACCTTACCATGAAATGCACTGTGTAAGTGATGGTGGAATTGGAAGATGGATCGAGAACCATAGAAAAGCCTAAGGTGTTGTTGAAGGCTACCCTCTCATAGCTTAAACTAAACAGAAAACTAGGGACAAAGCACACAAAATCTATGTGTATGGCTCTGCCATTAATCTCAAAATTGAAAAGAAACCATAAATCCCTCTCTTAATAATGAACAAATTCATCATCTTCATCCATAGCTTCAACCATTATGCACAAAAGAAAGAGCAAAAGGGAAAAGAGGAATTTCTGCACAAAAGATAGAGAGGAGAGAGGAATTTTGGCACCACCTAAAAGGAGAATGTGTGTGTGTTGGAAGAAAGGAGAGAAAGAGGCACATAATCAACCGTGCACTCCACCCCACCTTTTCCCCAAAAGACACACAACCCTTCATATTTTTTATTATTTCTTTAACTTTTTGATATGCAAAATATCTCAACACCCCTCCTCAATCACAACCAGAAGTACAAAGTGTGTAGAGGCTTTAGTGAGAGCAACACTCTACAAAGTGTGGGCACACCATAAACATGGAAAAACACTAGAGGCTGTTGCAGAAAAGACTAAGTGTGGGTACCACAAACATGATGGTCATCTAGAGGCTGTAGCAGGGGCCTCACAAAGTGTACAGAGGCTGTAGTACAAGGCTAATAGGGAGTTTACAAGTTTATGTCTGAAGCATTAGGGCTAGGAAATACAAAGCTAAAAAAATTCTATTTGAATAGGATTGATGAGGTTTGTCCTTATCTTGGTGGTCTTCTTCTTCTTCTTCTTCTTCTTCTTCCTTTTCTCCGTTTTCCTTTTCTTCTTTGATTGCAACTAGATAGGCCTTTTGGGATCTCTTTTTGGCGTAGCAAAACTTCTTAGTGTGTTCGGTCCTTTTGCAGAAGTCACAAAAGAGCTGATTCCTCTTGCCTTTGTACCTATTGCCAACATATAGTGCATGTTCATCTCTGGAGATTTTTAGCTTCTTTTCCTCCTCTAACATTGATGCCTGGATGTCAACAAGTTCAGGGTTTGGCATATTGATTAGAGTTGTTAATACATTAATATATTCAGGAGGCAAACTCTTAAGTAGAACACCGATGCAAACATCTTCTTCCATTTTAGCGTTGATTCCTGCAAGTTGGGTTAGAAGTCCTTTCATGTAATTTAGATGTGTGGCAAGTGATATGCTGGACTTCATTTCAAGCCTGAAAAACTAAGTCAAGAGACCATACTTTGATGATTTAGAAATTGCACCAAACAAGAAGTCAAGTCTCTTTCATGTATCCTGTGAAGTGTCACAATTATCCACATGGTGGATATAGCTGTTGTCTAGCTCGAGTTTAATAAAGGCCTGAGCCTTATCATCATTCTTTTTCCAAGTGATTGCAAGGTCTGCATCATGAGGCTTCTTTTCTTTTCCAGTAGTAATGATCGAGAGACCCTTCTTTATCAGGATGAGTTTGATGCGGGTCTGCCAAGTATGAAATCGAACTCCTTTGAAGCGAGCAGTTGGAGAGTCTTTGCCCATGTTAGATGACTGGAGCAATAGAAAATAACTCCAGAATTCTCAGATTTTATCAGTGGAAGTGCAGATTATAGTGTGTGAAGAGACACAAGTAATGAGAGTGTGAAAACACACTATGTAAAGACTATGTCTGGGTTTATGCCGAGAACTCAAATCTTCTATCAATGAATCCAGGCTGTTCTCCTACTTGATTTGATGTTGGGATAGTAGATCGGAGTGGCAGTGGGTTGTTCCAGGTGGTAGCAGATAGAAAATGATGAGATTTTTGAGCTTGGTGAAGTTTGGCAATGGCTTCCTAGATTAGGGTTTTGACCCAGCCCTGGTTTTTTTGAAGCATATGATGGCCAATATTGTAGCATGATGTGTGACAGAGATGCACTTGATGTTGAGAAAGATTTTCCTAGAAGACATTATGATGAATGGTGGCATGTAGTGTGAGATCAGTAAGCTCCAAGATGCCTAGGTACTGCCTGGCTATGGAGGCCACATGACAGATCCTGAGAAAAATGACAATGCTGATTAGTGGACAGGGCAATGTCAAGTTTTGAGGTGATACAGAGGAGCTCTAAGAGCAGGAAAACACTTCTCTAGAAGAAAGTTTGTCAAGATCTCTTCTACTAAAGAGATCTAAGGGCTTGAAGTAGGATAGATGCAAGATGGGTATGGCTGCCACAAGGTCAAATGGAGAAGGAGTCGGAGATGAGCTCCTAGACTGGATTGAGCTCAAGCTGAGCTAGATGAGAGTAGAATGGAGATGGAGAAGCAATGCCATGCCCAACTGGGCTCTAATACCATATTAAAATATGTGGGATCTAGAGCATGGAAGATGCCGAAGCTATGGAGGTTGAAAGAGGAAGAAGAAACTCATGAAGACATTGACTCAGACAAAGACAAATTGTCACACAAGTGAATTAGGGTCCAAGATTGAGACTTGGACTCATAAACACAATCTTGTGTGTGTACAGTGACATAGAAACTTTACTAGAAAGAAAAGAGTACTATCATTGCATTAGAAAAAGAGTGCAAGTACAATGCTTTATAGGAATTGAGTGGTGGCACTTTCTCCTACTGTGCATATGGGATTCTGGTCCTAAGCCCTCACTACTCCTTACAAAGGGACTGAAGTAGGTGTGATTGCAAAATATCTTAACAAATCTACCATGCACCTCTCAATTGAAATCAACTCCAAACCTTCTTGGGTAGGGCATGTAGATAGAATCATCCCGTTCATGGGGTAGGGTGTTGCAAAAAGCCATCTAGGCCTCTAAAGTAAAGTTCCATATGTTCCTGCACCACCTAGCTTGTGCCTCATATCCCTCCATCCTTTGGGGCGCCTCCACTACCTTATCTTCCCAATAGTTTGTAGGTTCATACTGCCACCATATGGGATTCCTCATCCATTCATCTAGCCATCTCCTTCCTAGCCTTGCTGCAAGCTTAATGACATCCTCCACCACCCTAGGAGATAATACTCTGTCCAATGTGCGAGGGAAGTTGAAGGAGAACTTGAAGGCATGGCCATAGTTTTTCCATTGCTCCCACACTACAAGTTCCTAGCCCCAAATAATAGGGTTGCACTCCTTGCTTTGAGGGATGGCCACTTGTGGAACTTGTAGTGTCTTGGCTTGAAACTTCCTACGGGCATGTTCCACTCACTCTTTGCGCATGTGCCTCATCTCCACCTGATGGGACCTAAAATGGGCCGGTACTGGCTAAGGCACTAGCTGGACCTCATGCACTCAACAGACAACCCCATCTCGTTGCCTCGCGGGCCAAGAGCGTCTATCGAGGGATACACTATCTTAAACACACATCACAGACACAAGGGCACCCCACCGGCTGGTTGCGGTGGTCCTACTGCAGCTCTCCTACATCTTGGGGATTGGCCCCTCGATGTGCTGCTTCCACACATAGACACATTTGAAACAAGCTCCCTCTTAGTGCCAATATATTTAACATTCCAGAAATGCACTTATCCTCACTTATCCATCCCCTTTGATCCACCGTCTAGACCTACATCTAGGTTGCTCACTCTCTCTACATGGGGGTCAAGTCACCAAGTGCTATGCATCCAGGAGCTTGTAATTGATACCATTTAACGATGCTTAATGCAAATATGTATATGATTATTTGCTCAAACAATTGAAAAACCAACCTCGTGCATTGTGCAAATCTATTCTTTTCATATTTCCATATACTAACGCATAATTGCTGCGATGAGAGAAGACACCGAGCCTTACACTCGTGTTGTACTTCCCTTTATTTAACTTAACGTCATCCTATATGAATAATGCAACAAATACATCAAATTTTATAACATATTTCAATGCTCAAACTCCCCTCTCTCCCTACCATTTAGAGTTTTGCTGCGGTGATAGGTAAAAGGGCTATTTCATGTGTATTTCGTACGAAATAAGCAGTAAACACTCACAAAAATATATAAATGGGGATAACCTGAGGCAAACCCTCATGCTTTATCCTCATTATACACTCACAGACACATCCATAATTTTTCATAATTTTCCTCGTCCGTTTCCTATTTTTTCCCTTTTAAAAAACAAAATTTCCTAAATTTCCTTATTTATTATCAGTAAAAATGGAAGAAAATTAGCATTATTTTAGAGCTCTGGCTCTAGAGTCCTTAAACAGCAACCATGTAGATTTTATTGTTGTTTTGTTTCATGTTTTTTTGATTTTAAGCATAAAAACTCCATTTTTACTCTAAAAACCATGCTTTTCGAGGTTTTTCCATTTATTTTCCACTCTTTAAGTGTATATTTTCTGAGTTTTTAATTATGAAATTCTAAAACCAATAGCAAACAACATGTTCATCAATTTTTAGCCCATATAAACATTGCTAACCTCATCAAGTGCGAAAGAAGATCCATTTTCTTTGTGAAAATGTCATTATCGTGCATCTTTTATTATTTCGGGTTTTGAAACTTGTTGCAGGTCTACAAATTAGGGCCCGTTTGATGCTCAGCCCCCCTCTACACTGCCATCTTCAGTCCACCTTCTGTTTGGAAGCAATCTGGTACCACGTGGATGAGCATTCACCAACCGGGCTTCATTCTTCTTCACACGTAGGAATTGCCCCTTGCAGGAGAGAGAGGGAGGAGAGAGAAAGACTGAAACCTGATCTCCACAATGGGGCAACCATTTGAGGAGCGGTCTGGAGTGATGGAGAGCGAAGATGAAGGGTAGAGCAGGCATGTAATCGGTTGGGGGATTGCTTACAGCCCCCATAATCCATCTCAATGATTGGAGAAGAAGATGGCACCTTCCTGCATGCCTGCGTGAAAAACGCCCCCCCCCCCTCAGAATCATTTTTTTGAAGGGCCCCCCTAAAGGGAGCCCCCAACGGTCATGCCTTTTGGGACTTATCAAGTCCCATTCACACTTGACTTTGAACTGGGCCTCCCGGGCGCTCCCATTTCCTCGTTCGATGTCCGTTTTGAAGTCCAAAAAATCCTGGGCATCCATCTTGAAGTTCTCCACTATTGGGCATCTCCCACGGTCTCATTTGACACACCAAATAATTATGAAAATTCATCAACTGTCGTCAAGTGGGTCTTTTAAGCATTTTTCGGGCATTGCCGCTTAAAATAGTATTGATTGTTGCCACCGTCGCCTTCGACGAAGTCTATTTTTTCCCTGAAATTTGGAAAATTTGGCTATTTTTAAGCACTTCTTAGCATTAAAAATCATCTATCATTGGCGACCAGGAGATAGGGCGACTCAGCCCGTCGAATCCCACGAACAAATTTTCACATAAACACAATCACAAAGAGCGTCATGTTGATACAAAATAGATACACAACAAAACACATGACAGCTCTCACCCTACCCCTTGTCAAAACCAAGGCAGGAAATCCACGAGGAGTAGTCCTAGCATAATCTGACAGAAAACCTAAAGCTGGTCACTAACCAACTGTTCCAACACAATCAAGCTAACAAGAACCATCAAAGAGGTCATCCTCAGTGGAGATTTGAACTACCTACCTAACTAAGGACAACCCAACTAGGAGCTCCTACTAGGTGAGGACTCCTATAGCCTGATCAACAAGTATTATCTTTTAGCACATTGCGTCTTTAGCCTCTTATTTTCCATACTCGGGCGTGTATAAAGGAGGGAGCTGAGCATAGTGACCCAAGGAGAATAAGGCATCGACCTTAGAACCTGTCTCGGTACCTAAGAACTTACCAAGCCCGTGCAAGGAAATACTTAATCCGTTTCTAATGCTCACTTTTATTTTCGCTCTAACCTTCTTTTATTCTTTGTTTTTCAGCTAGAAGCCACCCCTAGGAAGACAAGGCATCAGCCCCGGGTGTGACTCGTCCCCAGGAATCTACCAGGCCTTCACAAGGCGATAAACAATAGTGCAAGGATTTTTCTTTCTTTTCATTTATATTTTTATAGGGGTTAGAACCCCTTTTTACACACCTCTATATATTCATATATTGTCTTTCAGATACTTAGGGGTTTTGTCTCTTTCAATCATTATTTTAGTAGGCTTCTCTAACTACCTCACAACTAACAGGAACTCCTAGAACGGTCGCCTAGCAGGTCAGTAGAATAGGGTCACTAGAACTCCCACCTAAAACAGGTCTTACAATGCTTGACAATGCCTTTCTGGAGGCAATGACTACTTAGACCTCCCCCAGATATATAGAGCCTAATCCTGGGACTTCATGCCTTGGTTGTCGGTCCCCACCAAACAAAAGAAAGTAACTTGTACACACACACAGAACATTAATTGCTTAAGGAAAAAGACTCGAAAAAAGGGACGAAACCACCTGGAATGGCCACAAGAAGCTCCTTCGTAGCAAAGGCTCCCTCCGGTGACTTCGTTAACCTGTATGATGCAATCACTACAATAAAAAACCATTAACTGTACCCGCCCCAAACAGACGAATGGCCCTCTTGGCCTAAAGAAATAGCACATTTCACTGCAAACTAGCTAGCCCTCTTGGCCTAAGGAAATAAGTCATTAAAACCTGAAAACAATTGGCCCTCTTGGCCTAAAGAAATCAAGCAAACTTGCTCATATAGATCCCTCCTTGGAAGAAGGCAAATATACAAACACACGGTCCACTCCAAGGGGAAAGACATGGTGCTCAACCCTAAACTAAATGCATCAAGTTATGACCCATACCTCCTGCATATATAGCAAGAGGCATACGCATAACATGTCGTTGAATCGACCTATGGGTCCAAGATAATAGTGGTAGATGGGTCTCGGCTACTCTTCTCATTACCCATATCAACCATTGCCTACCATATAACGCGTGGTCTGATAATATTTCCCACAAACGACCAGGTCCCATCTCATTATCAATAACAACATCTGGATTTGGACCACAGTTGAAAAAGAGGTCCTCCTCATAAGCAAGATTGGCTAATGAATCCGCAAACTGATCCAATAACGTGGAATGAGCTGAAGAGATATGCTCTCAAATTCATCAAGTAGGGTTATAACAGTTCAATGATACATATGAAGGATAGGATTCCAGACTGTATATGTCCCATTAAGTTGATTTAAGATTAGCTGGGAATCCCCCTTTACTAATAACCACCTAATGCCACCTTTCTTGGCAATATTCAATCTTATAATCAAGGCTTTATACTCCACCATGTTGTTAGTGAATCCCACCATGAGATAAGCAGCTAATTTCATTGTAAATCTACGTCGAGGATCTCGGATAACTACTCCAACACTCCCTTCCCTATGAGGCCCCCTGGACACTCCATCAAAGTATAACGTGTACGTCTACAATGGGTTTACACAGCCAGCCCCATCAAGAACTCCTCTATTCATAATTATGATAATCAAAATTCAACATATTTAGAGGATGAACTGACGGCTCCATCTCACCTTCTTCATTAAACTCAACACGGATGCTTGTCAAGATTTGTAAACAGTGATGGCAGAAAACTTTAATCTCCCACACAAAGGTACCGTCTTCTTGCTCAATCACTTTGTATCCCTTGCTCAACCAGATAAGCCTCCCCTGATTATATCTTTGCTCTAGATATGGGTGCTCCAAATAAGGAATTAACTATCCCATCGACCAATTTAAGCTCTTCTGTAGGTCTCAAATTAGCCCCAGCATGGACCTGCAATGCATTTAGCGCATTAGAAATAATAAGGTTTAATCTTATTAAGATTAACCTTATTCTTAAATTCCACTCCTTGTAGATCAACTAATAAAACTGTGGACTTATTTTTACCTATCCGAACTATCTTGTAAGGGCATCCCATCTAGGTTCCAGCTTTCCTGGAAATAACTCCCTATGCGTATTGCAATACAGAACTAATTTTCCTTTTTTAAAGGTATACTTCTTTGCTTTTAGATCATGCAACCGCTTCATCCGATGTTTAGCTACCTTCTGGTGCAACAAACTCTGCAATTTGAGCTCGTCCAAGTGGGCTATAGTTGTAAACCGCTCAAATAAGGCATATTCATCACCCAAAGAATGATTGATTGGGAATCTTATGGTCGGAAACTCAATTTCTAAGGGCAAGACACACTCCTCCCTATAAACTAATTTGAATGGGGTGTGGCCAGTGGCTCGTTTAAACGTCGTATTATATGCCCAAACCGCCACATATAATTTTGTATCCCGGTCCCGTTTCTTTTCAGAGACTATCTTGGATAGGATACCCACAAGCTGCTTATTGGTACTTTCAACCTGTCTATTGGGCTTGTGGATTATAGGGGGTTGTCTTGTTATGCTTAATGCTCCATGATTCAGTTAGGCTTCTAATTACTTTATTTAAAAAATGAGTTCCATAGTCCGATACTATTTCCTTTGGGGGACCAAAACGGCAGATGATCTGCTCAAGTAGGAAACTAGCAGTCTCTAATGCATTGTCCTGCCTCATCACCCGTGCTTCCAACCACTTTGTAAAGTAATCAGTTGCTACTATAATATATCTTTTTTGAGTAGTAGACGATGGGGTAATAGGTCCCACAAAATCGATGCCCCCCTTCTCAAATGGAAGGATAGCCATAATAGGCGTAAGTGGTTGCTTCCTATTCTCTCTACTATCATGTCTTTGACATGTATCACATCTTTTAACATAGTCAAATGAATCTTGGAAGATGGAAGGCCACCAATAACCAACTTGTAAAGCCTTTTTGTGCCATCAACCGCCCAAAAAAGTGCCCTCCACAACTGGAATTATGTTACTCTTCCAAAATAAAGGGAACCTCGTTAGGCATCACACATTGGCGATAGATATCATCAACACCTTGTCGATATAATGTCCCTGCGATCAATGAAAATTTCAATGCCTGCTGTTTAATCCTCTTCTCGGGTTTTGATTGAGTAGCTCCAGTCTCTCTCGTAGAAAGATAGTGCGTTATAGCAGCATACCAGGAGGGAATAGACACCGTATCAATCTTAAACAATGTTTCCATGTCACTTCCTTCAGCCGAGACCTCTTTTGGCTCTCCGAAATCCACAAGACACTCGACAATTCCTTGAAGTTTCGGCGGCTTGCTCTTAATCTCACAATCAAACTCTTGCAAAGTGATTAACCACTTTGCTAAATGATCAGGTGTAACGTGTCCGCTTGTCGACTTGTGGGACATGTCTTAGCAGCCCATCGGGAGGGGAGTCTAGAAAGCACAACCTAGCACTCCCAAGGAATGTCACAGGGTTTGCGATCTAGGTCTTCCCGAGTCTGCCCCAAAGCGGAAGTATCCAGCCGTTCCCACTTAGGACCGACCTGAAGTTAGGGTTTCTTTCCTATCAGCCAAGTCTCTAGGAAGTAGCTAGCGTCGAGCTCCAGATGAACCACTTTGTGTAGGAACAACAGAGTCGAAGTGGATTTATGCTGCACTTGGTTCATGGAGAATAGGAAACGAGAGGGATGCGAAGCTCAACCTCTCTGCCCATAAGGCATAGTCCCATTCCGCTCCCCTAAAATAGCATAAATTGGGATCCTAACTCTACTGACTCTAGGTCTTCATAGTTTCGTAATTACGTCTTTTGAGAAAAGTTCCCAGCTAACCGCAACCACCCTTCCGTAGGACGGACCCAAGTCACGTCCACCACACTTTCCTTGATAGCTTTAGTTGTCTAATTAGGTCCTACCACATTTATGTGTGACATTTAAAATCATCTTCATTAATTAAGCCTTTCAAGGCATAGAGTTCGTTCACGTAATTTACAACACATACACAAAAACAAAACAAGCAGTCCTTTTATCAAACAAGTTCCTTAACTTATCTTTAAGTTAATCTTTGTCTCCTGCCCATACAGGAGAATTATGTATCCCTTCTGTCCAACAGAAGTACCTGGTCCAAATCTCATGGCACCGAAATTTCCATCCTTTATCTAGAATAAGATCTTCCAACGTCCCAGACGTTGGGCTCACGGGGATCTCCAACTCCATTCTGGACAGGCAAGGGGTGTCAGGAGCTCCACTTGACCCACAAGCGATCTAGGAGTGAGATGCCATTTCCGTGGTTGGCCTTTTCACCACTCGACCATCGGTGTGTGAATCGAGCAGTGCCCTCTCGGGATAATTCACGATGTGATCTTGGAGATGATCCATGCTTGCAAAATATCATTCCTTAATTAATCCAATTAAAATTCAAGCACAATCAAAGCAATCGGCCCTAATATCATATTCTAGAAAAACATTTCTTTATTCCCATGGCAACTTGTCATTACAAACCCCTGCCATGCATTTGCCATCAACACAAGCCTTGGAATATTTATCCAAATCACAACGCAACAATCCCGTGATTGAAAGAAAAACATTTAGGGTGTTGTTCAATCAACCAACAAAACTAATTGTATTTTTTCCAAACAATACAATAATAGATGTGACAATAATTCCATCGCATATTCACTCTCCCCCTTGGGGCCAAAGAGTAGAATTTACTTAATATTCCCTCCTTTAGCCTAAGGCATATGCTAAAGGTTCCAATACTATACATGACGTAAGTCCTATTCTATCTTTTTAGGATAATATCTAAAATATAATAGTTTTTTTTCGTCAAGAATCTAATATTTTTGGACCATTGAAACTATACACATTAATACTAGTAATTAATATGGCTCATAAGTCCCCTTCACATTGTACTTTTCGTGAAGGGTGGCTACGGTCCTTATGAATCCGAGAAAAATGTCAGATTTATGACTCTCAATTTTTTGAAATATATTTTTAATTGAATGCAAATTATTAGCTATTAATGCTAGTCAGTTTTTACCTTAGTTAGTCTTTAGTTAGTAATCTTACTAACTTATTAATTGACTAACTAACTTTCAAACCAACCAACTAACTTTTATTGCGTGAAAATATTACATTAGGCGACTGTAACTTATTCAACAACAATCAAAGCCCTTCCGCCTTCGTATAAAAAACCACCCTCTCATAAAGAATGTAGTGCTTGAACTTCTTGGTCACAAATACCATCGCAAGGCACAACTTCTCCATATAGGTGTAGTTAATTTCTAATATGCCCAACTTTCGACTCGCAAAAGCTATTGGATGGTACCACTTTTCCTCCCAAATTTGGGCCAAATAGCAGTTGATACTATACATAGTTGTTGCTGAAAATATATAGAACATTTCACCCCTTTTAGGTGCTTTTAAAACAGGTGCTTTGGCAAGCTCCTGCTTTACACGTCAGTGGCAATGTTCTTTCTGCCAAGACATTGATAAACCTCCGATAATACCCTACTGATGACAAAAAGCTATGCACTTCCTTTGGAGTACGCGGTGGACTCATGGGGACTATGACCTTGATTTTTTCAGGATCAGTCGCAATCCCTACAAAACTGACCACGTGGCCTAACAAGAGCCCATAAGGAACTCCAAAGATGCACTTCCGTGGGTTAAGAGCTATGCAGAATTGTCTGCAACACTCAAAACACTTCCATAATATAATTAACTATTTATCCCTTACGGTGGTTGCCCCCAGATTGTCAATGAATACATTCAACTCCTCAGGGGAAATGTCGGCAAAGGTCTTGTCGGCTATTCTCTGCCACGAACCTGGTGCATTACATAACCCAAATGCCATCACATGATATGCAAAGCTACCGAAGATAGTAATAAACGTTGTTTTTAGCTTGTCTTGCTCAACAATTGCCATTTGGTTATACCCTGCAAAGCAGTCCATAAACGAATAGATTTCCCGACCTCTTAGTTGATCCAAAATTTGTTCAATAAATGGCAACGGGTAGTAATCTTTTACAATTTTCTTTTTCAACTCTCTAAAATCTATGCAAAGCCGAATTTGATTATTCTTCTTCTTTCTGATCACAACTAGTGAGCACCATTCAGTATGCTGAATAGGGAGGATCAAACCTGCTTTCTGCAACTTCTGCAGTTCCTCGAATAACCCATCCCTTAATTCAAAAGGCATATGTCTTACTTTCTGACGTACAGGGCGGGAACCTTCCTTTACAAGAATAGTATGCACCGCTAGACTGGGAGGAATACCCCTAAGTTTGTCATAGCTCCAAGCAGAGATGTCGCGGAACTCTTGAATCAGGGACACATAGTCCTCTCTTTCTTCCGAACTGAGCATAGAACCCAATTTGATTGGCCATGAATCATTAGGCGTACCAAGATTTAGCTCAATAACATCCACATCTCTTATTCGATCATGAGGCTCTATCGGCTGATTCAAGGTTATCTAATAAATATCCTTTGTAGTGGACCCTTCCTTAGATCCATCGCTTGATGACGTCTCACTATTAGATGGATTATCTACTGTTTCTAGTTCAGTGGAGGATAAAGGAGCTCTCTCACTCTGAGGAGACTCAGGGTAAGCATCCACTATTACACGATAGGCACCTCGACCTAGAATCACTCGACTAGTGGGTATATTGACTTGACAGTCTGTTCGTAAAATCCAGGGCCCTCCTAGCAAAACTCGATAGCTAGGACGTCCTGCAAACCTTATCACCCTATAGTCCAGATAGCATTCCACGCTTGCAATAGTAATGTGGACTTTAGTGATGCAACCTTCCGGTTGTCTTAGACTATCATCCGCCATCCTAAGAAGTGTGGAGCCGTCTTTTTGAATATCGAGACCTAGCCGCTCCATCAAGTCTGAACTTATGATATTGACGGAGGATCCAGTGTCCACGATAGCGTGCTCCACTAATATTCCATCAACATACGCTGGAACCCTAGGGCAATGCTTTTTAGCATGATCGAACTAATCTTCAACGACTCTAGCTATACCCAAAGGTTCTACTATATACCTGATACGCAGGATTTTCTTGAATTCCTTGCGTACTCCTGGAGAAAGTTTAATCAATTGCAAGAGATTCACATCTGGTTTGACTTCACAAAGAGAACTTGCTAGATCAAAGTCATGGTAATTAGCCAAAGTTCTCTTCTTAGGCCAAACCATTCTTTCCTTTGGCCATTAGACTGTCGGCTTTAGTGCCTCTTTTTTGACTTTTCTCTTCTTTCTTGCACCTCTCTATCCTTCTCGGGATCCACTTTACCGTCAACAAGCCTTAGAGGTCCACCTTCCATATCCGGATTCAGGACTCACTTTTCCTTAGCATCCTTCTTAGGGTTTCCCTCGACAGGTTTTACAGTTACTTTATCACCCTCTTTAATCTTTTGCCCTCTTGTTATGGCTCGTACATTAGAAGTTTTAGCATCATTGACACGTACAACCTCAATAAGGTTGACTCCACTGCCATGAGGCAACTCCTCTACAACAGCCTTTCCTCGTTGCAGTATTTGTCTTGGTCCCTCATCTTGCTAGAGATTATTCCCTTGTGCGTGATGATTAATTGGACCAGGTTGTTTACTTCCTTGTTGGAGAGAACTGATCTTACTCCAACAGATAGCAGCTAAGTGGCCAGACTTTTCGCAAATATCACATTTGACATTCGGGCAATTCCTAGGGAAATGTGGCCAATCCCTAATCAAGTGGTTAGGCACATGGGGCTGCTCCTTTGAGGAGAATAATGACTTACAATCTCCAACCACCATCTAGGCCTCTCAGTATGTTCTGCTTTTTGTATTTCGGCTTGACGATTCTTGTCAGAGGACATAAACCGACTGTTTGGTCCCTAGAAACCCTAGATTCAAGAACCACCACTTGTTGGTGGCTCCTGGAAAACGCACCACTGATGGGACCTAAAATGGACCGGCATTGGCTAAGGCACTAGCCGGACCTCATGCACTCAACAGACAGCCCCACCTTGCGGCCTCGCGGGGCAGGAGCATCTATTGAGGGATACACTATCCTAAACACTAATTACTACGAGTTTATAGTCTGTAATCCAACGGATGTTCCCTTTTCCCGTCTCCTCAAAGGGAGATTATACATATATCGGCAATGAATGCCACATATCACAGACATAAGGGCACCCCATCGGCTGATTGCCGTGGCTCTACTACAGCTCTCCTACATCTTGGGGATTGGCCCCTCGATGCACTGCTTCCACATATAGACACATTCGAAACGAGCTCCCCTCTTAGTTCTAATATATTTAACATTCCAGAAATGCACTTATCCTCACTTATCCATCCCCTTTGACCCACTATCTAGACCTACAGCTAGGTTTCTCACTCTCTCTACGTGGGTTAAGTCGTAAAGAAACCAAGTGCTATGCATCTAGAAGCTTGTAATTGATACCATTTAACGATGCTTAATGCAAGTGCGTATATGATTAAGTGCTCAAACAATTAAAAAACCAGCATCATGCATTGTGCAAATCCATTCTTTTCATATTTCCATACACTAACGCATAATTGCTGTGATGAGAGAAGACACCAAGCCTTACAATCGTGCTGTACTTCCCTTTATTTAACTTAACATCATCCTATATGAATAATGCAGCAAATACATCAGATTTTATAACATATTTCAACGCTCAAACTCCCCTCTCTCCCTGCCGTTTAGAGTTTTGCTTGCGGTGATAGGTAAAAGGGTAATTTCATGTGTATTTCGCACGAAATAAGCAATAAATACTCATAAAAACATATAAATGGGGATAACCTGAGGCAAACCCTCATGCTTTATCCTCATTATACACTCACAGACACATCCATAATGTTCCATAATTTTTCTCATCCGTTCCCTATTTTTCCCCTTTTAGAAAGAAAAATTTCCTAATTTTTCTTATTTATTATCAATAAAAATGGAAGAAAATTAGCATTATTTTAGAACTGTGGCTCTAGAGTCCTTAAACAGCAACCATGTAGATTTTATTGGTGTTTTGTTTCATGGTTTTCCGATTTTAAGCCCAAGAACTCCATTTTTACTCTAAAAACCATGCATTTCAAGTTTTTTTCATTTATTTCCCACTCTTTAAGTGTATATTTTCTGATTTTTTTAATTATGAAAGACTCAAACAAAGAAAAATTATTACACAAGTGAATTACATTCCAAGATTGAGACTTGGACTCATAAACACAATCTTGTGTGTGTACAGTGACATAGACACTTTACTGGAAAGAAAAGAGTACTATCATTGCATTAGAAAAAGAGTGCAAGTACAATGCTTTATAGGAATTGAGTGGTGGCACTTTCTCCTACTGTGCATATGGGATTCTGGTCCTGAGCCCTCACTGCTCCTTACAAAGGGACTGAAGTATGTGTGATTGCAAAATATCTCGACAAATCTACCATGTACCTCTCGATTGAAATCAACTCCAAACCTTCTTGGGTAGGGCATGTAGATAGAATCATCCCATTCATGGGGTAGGGTGTTGCAAAAATCCATCTAGGCCTCTAAAGTAAAGTTCCATATGTTCCTGGACCACCTAGCTTGTGCCTCATATCCCTTCATCCTTTGGGGCACCTCCACTACCTTATCTTCCCAATAGTTTGCAGGTTCATACTTCCACCATATGGGATTCCTCATCCATTCATCTAGCCATCTCCTTCCTAGCCTTGCTGCAAGCTTAATGACATCCTCCACCACCCTAGGAGATAATGCTCTGTCCAATGTGCGAGGGAAGTTGAACGAGAACTTGAAGGCATGGCCATAGTTTTTCCATTGCTCCCACACTGCAAGTTCCTAGCCCCAAATAACAGGATTGCACTCCTTGCTTTGAGGGATGGCCACTTGTGGAACTTGTAGTGTCTTGGCTTGAAACTTCCTACGGGCATGTTCCACTCACTCTTTGCACATGTGCCTCATCTCCACCTTATGGGACCTAAAATGGGCCGGCACTGGCTAAGGCACTAGCCGGACCTCATGCACTCAACAGACAACCCCACCTCGTGGCCTCGTGGGCCAAGAGCGTCTATCGAGGGATACACTATCCTAAACACTAATTACTGCGTGTTTATAGTCTGTAATCCAACGGATGTTTCCTTTCCTCGTCTCCTCAAAGGGAGATTATACACGTATAGGCAATGAATGCCACATATCACAGACACAAGGGCACCCCACCGGCTGATTACCATGCCCTACTGCAGCTCTCCTACATCTTGGGGATTGGCCCCTCGATGTGCTGCTTCCACACATAGAGACATTCGAAACAAGCTCCCCTCTTAGTGCCAATATATTTAACGTTCCAGCAATGCACTTATCCTCACTTATCCATCCCCTTTGATCCACCGTCTAGACCTATATCCAGGTTGCTCACTCTCTCTACATGGGGGTCAGGTCACCAAGTGCTGTGCATCCAGGAGCTTGTAATTGATACCATTTAACGATGCTTAATGCAAATGTGTATATGATTAATTGCTCAACAAGTGAAAAACCAACCTCGTGCATTGTGCAAATCCATTCTGTTCATATTTCCATATACTAACGCATAATTGCTGCGATGAGAGAAGACACCGAGCCTTACACTCGTGCTGTACTCCCCTTTATTTAACTTAATGTCATCCTATATGAATAATGCAACAAATACATCAGATTTTATAACATATTTCAATGCTCAAACTCCCCTCTCTCCCTACTGTTTAGAGTTTTGCTTGCGGTGATAGGTAGGCAATTTCATGTGTATTTCACACGAAATAAGCAGTAAATACTCAGAAAAACATATAAATGGGGATAACCTAAGGCAAACCCTCATGCTTTATTCTCATTATACACTCATAGATACATCCATAATTTTCCATAAATTTCCTCGTTCGCTCCCTATTTTTCCCCTTTTACAAAGCATTTTGCCTAATTTTTCTTATTTATTATCAATAAAAATGGAAGAAAATTAGCATTATTTTAGAGCACTGTCTCTTGAGTCCTTAAACAACAACCATGTAGATTTTATTGGTGTTTTGTTTCATGTTTTTTCGATTTTAAACGTAAAAACTCCATTTTTACTCTAAAAACCATGCTTTTCGAGGTTTTTCCATTTATTTTTCACTCTTTAAGTGTATATTGTCTGAGTTTTTTATTATGAAATTCTAAAACCAACAGCAAACAACATGTCAGCCAATTTTTAGCCCATATGAACATTGCTAACATCATCAAATGCGAAAAAAGAGATATTTTCTTTGTAAAAATGTCATTATTGTGCATCTTTTATTATTTTGGGTTTTGAAACTTGTTGCGGGTCTACAAATCAGGGCCCGTTTGATGCTCAGCCTGCCTCAACATTGCCACATTCAGCCTACCTTCGGTTTGGAAGCAATTTGGTACCACACGGGTCGAGCATTCCGGTACCATCTTCAGCCCACCTTCGGTTTGGAAGCAATCCGGTACCACGCGAGACGAGCATTCACCAACGGGGCTTCATTCTTTTTCATATGCAGGAACTGCCCATTGTAGGAGAGAGGGAGGAGAGAGAAATACTGAAATCTGATCTCCACAATGGGGCAGCCATTTGAGGAGCGGTCTAGATTGATGGAGAGCGAAGGTTGTATTTGCTGTTCTGGATCCCTAAGCCCTAGCAAGGAGAGTTTTTGTGTTTTAGCCAGCTGAGATTAGGTGAGCGTATTGGTCCTCTACTCCCCCAAGTTGGCGCTAGGCTTGGGTGCCTTGGCATGGAGTCCATGTTGCAGCGCCCTCCTTGTTGGTTCTAGTTTTCTTCTTAGTTGTTCCAATGTCTCTTCTCCTCTCGATTGTGTGACATTCAATGTTGTGCTCAAGAATTTGCATTGTTGCTCCAGCATTCCCGTCTCGATAGTCGTAACTTTGCTTTTCGCCAAGAGGCATTCACTCTTAGAATGGGCTAGCTTGTAACCTAAGTCTTTGATTCTATTTTTGTTCCTAGTGGCCCATTCCTTTACTCTTTCCTTCATCTACTTTAACCCTTGATTTTGCTATCAGGATAGGGTGACAATCACCTACTCCTAATCCTGCAAACAACAATGTGTGCATTTGTTCTACTCCTAGTTTTTACATGCTACCTATTCCCTCAATATAGTTTGCTCATGAAGAGCTGATTGAAGCTGTTTGTGAAGCTCCTTAAGCTTCTTCATGGTATCCTTGTCTCTCTGGTTCCTTGCCACCTGCAACACTCTATTCTTGCCTCTTCTCTTTGCCTCTTCAACTCCTTTATTTCTAGCTCAAGTTGTTTGTTTTCCTTAGAGTTGACGGCATACATATTTTCTAGGGAGATTACGGTTCTCTCTTTCTTCATCATATAACTCCTTTAGACTCTCATCTCCCTCCCTTGCCTTTAATGCCTCTTTTAGTATGATCACCTTCGTATTCATGATGGTCATCACTCTTACTTGTTCCACCTTGTAGGTTGCAAATGCAATCTTCTCTTCTTCGACCTTTGTAAGCATGGCCTTTTTTCTCTTTTGTTGCTATGTTGAGTTAGCTTTGTAGCTCCTTTACCAATTCGTCTTGATCTTCATTTTTGCACACAGTCGAAGGCACCAGAGTGGTTGGCACTTCTAAGTGGGGCACCTTTAGATGTTGGTGTAATTTTGCATTAGCTATTGTTTTACTGCTGACTTCTTTGTTCTTGCAAGTGGGGATCCTTTGCTGGGTGCAAGTTCAATTTCTTGTACTTTGCTAACTAAGTACTGCACCCAATCCATGATGTTGCTTTTTTTGATCACCCCTTCTACAGTTCCTTATGTTGGGGTGATTGTAAGTGCGGCCATGACTAGTGGGATTGGGTGTAGAGAGGCTTTACCCTTACCTTCCACCCACCAAACTTGGTCCTACCTATTTAGATATGTTGCACTTGTGCCTAGCACATCCTCTCATGATGGGCTCATCATTGCAAATTCCTGAGATTGGGAGGGTTGTTGCATAGATTTCCAAATGGCCAAGGCAAACCCTCTTCCTCCTCTTCTTGTCTGTTGACGTGCTCTTCTTCTAATCTCTTTGATTCCTCCTCCACCCTCTATAGCTCCCTATTTTCCTTGGAGGTGGATCGAGTTTTTCTTATGGGTTCCTCCCCCCTTGGCTCGACAACTCTAAGCCTTGTTGCTCATTGACTATTCTCTCGCTTGAGGCTTCTTGCTATTGAAAGGGTTGGTCATTCTCATTTTTATTAGCAACTCTCTCCATGTTGTCTAATTGTTTCTTGTGGACTTCGTCTTCCACTATTCTCGTGCTGAAAGCGAGATGGTTGGGCTTGTTGGGGTGAGAGAGTGAGGCTCCTCTCGGATTGGTGATAGCTCCGGGGTCTCCTCTACTACTTCTCTTTCCACCTCCCCCAAAGCTTCATGGACGATGGTTGTTAACACTCCTTTAAAGCCTACAATCAAAGGCTTGGAGGTACGATTTTTCCTCTCAGACTCTGCTGTGGTAGCCAGGGACTCCCCTCCTACCACTCTTGGTGCTTTGGCTAGTACCTTTGTTGATGCATGCATTGTCTTACAGATGTAGGCATTCCAATTCACCTCGTCCTAGGGCATTGGTTGCAAGGGTCTCTAGCAATGGTATACCTATTCTATTCATAGAACATTATATCTCTGGCTTGAAAAAAGGGTGTGGACCATTTTAGCCTATAGTTGAATGGTGGGGTCCGCAATATCAGCTAGACTAATTCCATCATTAGTGTAGACCTTCTTTTGTCCATCCCCAGAATCCCCTACACATCCCTCTTTGGCCTCTTCTCCAGCTTCTCTGCTAATCCCAATGCCTTCTCCACAATCTTTAAAGTAAGGGCAAGTTCCACCCTTCTATAGGTTTTGCCTTGCCTGATGGTCACGATGCCACCGTTCCTTTAGACATCAAAATTCCTCAAGAATTCTGTACATTTGTTGTGGTGGTCAATGTCTTGTCCCACCTTTTCCCCAAGTACTTGGCAAGGTTACACCACTCTATCATCTGTGCCACTGCCTCTTAGGCTGTCATCACTCCTTCCAGATTGTGGATGCTACAATATTTTAATTGGTTGAATGCTCGAATCTCCATGGCTAATCCGTATCTTCTATGCTCCTCCTCTGAGAAGGGAGCTTTTTGACTTTATCATATTGACCTACCATTTTGGTTTTTGTCGCCACAAAATATTCCACAATTAGTTTTCTTTAAAGGGTATCTTTTGCATGAAAAGTAAAATGACTAGAAAGATTAGTGTCCAACAATGAGGAATATAACCCACAAAATAAGAATTCTCATACCAATCAATCCACACATTTTTACACATTCATTCTTTCAATTTAAAATTCAATTTCTATTTTGAGTTTTTATCCATTACCACCCTTCCCCTTGGAAAAGATGAAAATCCTTCCTAGGATTGTGGAAATCAAGGTGTATGAGCAGGTGTATGTGGTATGCTTCACTTCCTTACGAGCTAGTCGTAAAACTTGGGGTTACACTCTAGAGTCACAAAACGGACCACATCCTATGGGCTAATGCCTACTTGCATGATATAAGTTAATACGTTAGTCAAGAGGTCGCCGGAGTCGAGTCGACTTACACTGTGAAGTTCCTCCTCAGTTAGAATCTTATCCAAGTATGGGTGAAGCATGATATTGTCTTCTAATGGCTAATTCCTTGTTATGACCAACACTCTAAATGAGGTGGGGGCCACATAGATTGGGTTGTACTCAGAAGTCTTAATGGCACATCATTGCACCGCATTGGTTATGATATGGTAACTCTCTTGAGCCCATGAAAGGTGCAAATTATACCACTTGTGTAAGAAATTGGAATCAGATTCAACTAGTTATTGGAGTTCAAAAAGTTCCTATGGTGGCATGGACATTTTACTTTTCTTATATGATGTGATTAAGTGTTGACTTATGGCCTTTTCTTATGAAATTTCATTGCCAATCATCTCAAAAAAGAATTCCTATTCTTTCCAAGAACAGAGCAAGAAACATACCTCATTTGCTATGGGTTCATCAAGTAGGGCTAGGTCTAGACATTCATCAAGTAGGCCTATTCTCAGTGGGTGTGGTAGGCTTGGTTTGCGAGGTTTGAAGTTTGATTGATGCTTTGTTGTCAGGTTTTGCAGTGGTGATCATCTTAGAGTCCTTAGGTGGGGGCTTGCTTGAGCACTCAAGGATTGAGCACCCCTTTTTTTAGTTCTTCTCTTCCCCTATTTTAGTTGACGTTTCTAAAAATTGGTTTTTTGGGCAATGAAATTGAGGATCATACATAGCGGTTGAGAGTTTAGGCAACCACAGCAGGGTGTTACCCTCATAGTATCATTGGGCGTGTAGTAGCGCAAGGCTTTTGAAACCTAGTGCTGCTCAATCATGTGTGACATTTATGAAACTATAGTCTATGCTTAGAGACTCACTTGAGTGTTTGAATCATGGTTCCTCGATGTGGCTATGAAATTGCCATGGGAGTATATTGTGATGTACTACCCTCCTCCTTAGGGTCGACACTAGGTTTAGCTACCGTTGGCACTACATGCTTTAGGACAACTATGGTGCTCTTGCTGAAATCCATTGCTATTCTAACATGACTAATGGCAAGGTGGATGCACTGCAAGTCGTAGTCAACATTACAATGAACTTGTTTTTTGAATACATGTCTCAATAGTGAATCCTTACCAACACTTTTCTCATTAGGTAGCATGTAGAAGATGATGGGTAGGCTCTCAGTCTCGATAGAAACCATTAGTTTGCATTTCCTTAAGGGTAGATAGGATTGCTCTCCAAACAGGCTAAGGTTTGCATTGATTGGTTGCAATTGGGGTTGGCGGTCCAATGTTCATGCATTAAGATATTGGCATCAACTCCCTCATCAATTAGTGCATCAAGGGCATATGGTTTTTGGGAGGTTACGATGGTTCACATCTAGGTTGGTGCTACCACCACCTCCTCAAGTTTTGTGATGGTTGCAACCCTCACAATATCGGACATTTGTGAAGTACTTTTTGATGCAACTTCTGCTGAAGAAACCTATGCCCTCTCCTTCTAGGGTTTCAAGTTCCACATTTCTCGTGCTACTGATATTGCAAACCTTGAAAAGTCCCAATCCCCTCAACTTTATTTTTGGCTTGTGTCTGGTGCACAAATCGGATGCCGTAAGCGCGCATAGTGAGCGTCAGAAGGTCCCCAAGAACAAAAGAACTCTACTTTTTGCACACAAATCAATGTAGAAGACTTGCACGACATGAACAAGAGACCAATTGGGTGCAATCTCCCCCCATGCCTTGTGTGAGTGCTCCACAAAGCATGTATTTTATGTATTAATCATCTTCAAGCTCAAATAATAGCCCAAATTACAAAATAGCACGCTTTTGGCTTTTGAGTTTGCTTTAGTGCCAAATAGAAATAAAGCTAATGGGCGGGCGCCCAAGAAGTCAGGCATACCCAATACAATGTCCAAATACAAATATCTAAATTGTGCGTCCATGCGCATATAAAAATAAAAAATAAATATCCAACGCCTTGATAAATAGGCGCGACAAAATATAGGCGCCATGCCTAAGGTATGTGCCCATCAAAATATAAATGATAACTCGAATACACGCTATCCTCCAATGCTTTCCACTGCCACTGCTGCTATCTCTACACATCAACTGAAGCATTCACAATCGTTAATAAAATAATACAATTAAATCGAAAAAAGTGAATGACTAGCAGTCTTCAGCTACATAAATAAATCAATAGGTTAGAAATCAATCCTAACCTTAATTTATCACGAGTGCGCACTCTAAACTCATAAACGTTTATTAATTTAAATATGTATTTTACGGGATCACTCGCTATGGAATCACCCATGTATACACTAAATTAACAAAACGCCCAAAAAGGATAGGCGTCCCTATCGACTTCTTGCACAAAGAATCCACTTTGTGTATGAGCCCCGATAATCAAAGTTTACGGAATCCACTGTAAAACCTCACGAAATCCACCGTGTAATATGCCTCCTGGCATCATACCCCTGGAATGGGATGGCAATTGTCCTCAATTGCTATTAGCTCAATGTGGAGCTAACGGAGTGGGGAAAGCATTTAAGTCTCTAGCGCGCATCCATTGGGCCTCTTCAACAGGATGGTTTTTAAACTTGACCAAATATCTAGAATATTTACGGCCAGTTCTAGTGGTCATAAAGTCAGTATCTATAATAGCTTCAGGTTCAAGGATTTCAGTCTCATCATCTAATAAAGGTGGGTTTTCATAGACAAGGTGTACAGGTAATTGGCCTCTAAAGGGTCGTAATAAACTAATATGAAAGGTGTTGTGAATTTTCCAATGTGGTGGTAGTTATAGTTTAAATGCATTGTCATTGATTTTGTGAATGATCTTGAATGGTCCATAGAATCTAGGTGCTAATTTCACAAGTGGATGTTTATCTACACTTTGTAATCTACGTTTTTCTATTCGTAACCAAACATAATCATCAACTTTGAAATTCATAGCTGTCTTTTCTTATTGGCTTGTTTTGTATATGATTGCTGGGCTTTGGCAATCATATCTTTGACTTCATCAAAAATAGTAGCATGCATGTTAGCAATATCATCAGCACTCTGAATTTTATTTGATAATGATGCAACAGGTGTAGGCAATCTATAACCATAAAAAACTTCAAATGGTGCTTTCTTTGTAACTGTGTGTGGAGTATTGTTATATGCAAACTGAAGTAAATATAGATGTGTATCGCATGTGTGTGGTTTTGAAATAGTGTAAGCACGTAAAAGATCTAAAATAGTACTGTTAGTAGCTTCTGTTTGACCATTAGTTTCAGGATGAAATGCAGATGAAAAATCAATCTTTGTTCCTAAGTTAGCAAACAAAGTAATCCAAAAATTATTACAAAATCTAGAATCACGATCAGAAATAATAACTTTTGGTAAACCATGATTAGTAAACACAATTTTCAAAAACAATTGAGCTGCTTGAGATGTTGTTAAAGTTTTCTTGTATGGAATGCAATATGCTTGTTTACTAAACCTGTCTACAACAGTCCAAATCATATCATGATTAGGTTCCCATGGTCGTGATGGAATAGATAAGGGCATTAGTAAACCATACTGTTTACCATGGTGTCTTTTAACTCTTTGACAAACTAAACATTCAGAAACAAAGTTAGATACATCAGTGTCCATATGTGGCCAATAAAAATCTTCAGTCAATGTACGCAAAGTAGATATAATACCTCTATGACCTTGATATGGAGGACAATGAATCTCATTCAATACAAATGATCTAAATGGAACTGTAACACATAATCTCTTTTCATAAAACATGAATCCATTATTGTAAGATAGTGAATCAATAGGAATCCAATTATTTGCAACTAATTTATTCCAATCAGATTGAAAAGTAATATCCTGATGATAAGTATCTTTCAAAGGGGTAAGGGAATCAAATAATATCATAGAAATATTATGAATGGTCGGTCTTCTACTCAAAGCGTCGGCTACTACATTCTTTTTTCCTAGTTGATATTGTATAAGGGGATGAAAACTTTGAATGAAAGCTGCCCATTTTATATGTCGGTCAGAGATTTGGGGTTGACTAAGGAGATGTCTAATACTTTGTTGGTCAGTCTTAATCATAAACTCAAAACCCATTAAGTAATGTTTCCATTGACAAAAGGCTTGTACTACAACTAGCAATTCTTTATCATATGTAGAGTATTTAAGTTCGGATGGTTTCAATTTACAACTAGAGTAGGCTGTGGGATGATTATCTTGCATAAGTACAGCTCCTATTCCAGATCTGCTAGCATCAGTAACTCCTAAAAAGAATGGTCTATTGAAATTAGGTAGTTGTAATACATGTTTCAATAAATCAAAAGATTTTTGTTGATTATCAGTCCAATTATAAACAATACCCTTCTTTAAAAGTTTAGTCAAAGGCAAGGCAAGTAATGAAAAATTTCGCACAAACTTTCTGTAAAAACTAGCAAGACCTAGAAAAGAACGTAACTCATGCATATTTATCCTCTACTTGATTTTGAATTTCTTTCTGTTCAATTTGGTTATGCCTATATGGTGCTTTACAGGGTGCTTCAGTACCAAGAATTAAATCTATTTTGTGATCTTCAGGTCGTGAAGGTGGTAGTCCAGGTGGTAAATCATCGGCAAAACAATCTTTAAATTGTGCAAGAAATTATTTATGCCTAGGATGCATATATTTTTCTTTAGCTTGAAGTTCATTCACCCAAATTAAATAAGATTTACTACTTTTACGTAATGCATGTTTAGCTTGAGTATGAATGAGCAGTGGAAAATTATTGGAGGCGTGCATACCATGCAATGTAATTTGTTTTCCTTGAAAAAAAAATTTAATTGAATGTGTGGAATAATCTATGTCAGGATTATACTGATGACGCCAAGGCATACCTAAGATAATATCACTGGACTGTAAAGGTACAACTAGGAAATTTCTACGTTCAGTGTATTTACCAATTTTAATTTCTAAGTTATGCACCTCTTGTGTTCCATTATATCTTGTGCCTAGGAATGCTACTTTAATGCGATAATGTGTAGAAATAGTTTGTAAATTCAATTCTTTCACTAACTTTGCAGAAATAAAGTCATGTGTGCTACCATCATCATGCAAAATAATCTTTTCTTTACCATGCACAAAACATTTCATTGTCAACAAAGAATGTGGAGTTGGGATACCTGGCAAAATATCTGAAGTAGTGGTAATGTCGTCATCAACTTCTGTAAAGTCAGGCATTTCCTCACGTTCTTCTTCTTCCATTGCGCCAAGATAATTGATATGGACAGGTGGCTTCTTCGATTGGCAATTGGCTGCTAGATGTCCAGGTTGATGGCATTTGTAACAAACTATAGATTTGGCTTTAGATACATTACTGGCAATGGCAAGAAGTCTAGGAATATTGGGATTTGGCTGTGAGGATAGCTTAGGGTTTGGATTGGTATTTGATGGCAAAGCAGGTGGTCGTGTCCAAGACTTACGGAATGACAATGGAAGAAAACGACTTTGATTGAATCTTCTAAAATTTGAATTGAATTGCTTGGAACCATAGTTACCATTTGCTGGAAATTGTTGTGAACGCTTGTCTCTTCCTCAAATCTTGCCTTCAGTGTCATGAGCCAAAGAAATTGCATCTTCAAGGGTTGTAGGCTTGAACATATTGACTTCAGCGTAGTAATGTCCAAGTAAGCCATCGTAGGTTCAGGAAGATCACCTTGAGCCATTAAATCATCCATATTTTGTTCCGTCATCCTGTAAAAATCTAAAAGACCTCACACTCTCGAAATCTGATTAGCGCGATGAGCGTAGCTCAAAGTCGGGTATACAAGGCTTATAGATTTTTGTTTGGCTTATATGGTCTTTGTCTTTTGCAGTTGCGGTGTTCGTAGTCTTTGTAGAAACTACGTATGACCTTCTGCGTGTGCTGAAACTGGTTCAGCAAGTCCGCGTGTGTGAACAGAGTCTTCCAGGGAGCAATTCCGTAATTCTGTGCTTCTGCGCAGGAACAGTCTTTATGGGAGTAATTTAGATAAGTCTGTGCTGACTTCTGTGGACTTGCAGGAGTTGCAGAGTAATAGAACTTGATGAACTTGGGTAATTAAGCTTAATGAACTTTGAAAACTAAGAAGCTTTAAGCTTCTGGAGCCGTCGTGGAAATTTAGGACATGAATATGTCCTCGACTGATTCGACGCTGCCCAGCATGTCTTCTTGCCGCTTGATGACGATTTTATGTTTAAAGCTTCTTGAGCTTAATACTAAGCTTTCTAACCTTTGAATTTAAGCTTTTGAACTTGTTGAAGATATGGAGCTTACTGTTGACTGTGGGAAAAAAACAACTTGGAGAGGGAGATGTAGGAGTGGTCCTCCACCTCCTCAGGCCGGTCCTTCGCGATCAGAGGTTGCAGACAGAGGTTCTTGACCACCAGGAATCCACCCGTATCGACCGTTCACGATGAAACTGACTGTAGAGCTCGATCGTTCCAAAGCTCCGCCTTCGTGCAAGATGGGTAGCAATTGGAAGCTCTCGATCTCAGCTTCACTTTGATACCACTAGTGCACAGATCGGATGCCGTAAGCCCGCGTAGTGAGCGTCAGAAGGTCCCCAAGCACAAAAGAACTCTACTTTTTGCACAAAAATTAATGTAGAAGACTTGCATGACATGAACAAGAGACCAATTGGATGCAATCTCCCCCCATGCCTTGTGTGAGCGCTCCACAAAGCATGTATTTTATGTATTAATCATCTTCAAGCTCAAATAATAGCCCAAATTACAAAATAGCACGCTTTTGGCTTTTGAGTTTGCTTTAGTGCCAAATAAAAATAAAGCTAATGGGCGGGCGCCCAAGAAGTCAGGCATTCCCACAATGTCCAAATACAAATATCTAAATCGTGCGCCCATGCGCATACAAAAATAATAAATAAATATCCAATGCCTTGATAAATAGGTGCGACAAAATATAGGTGCCATGCCTAAGGTATGCGCCCATCAAAATATAAATGATAGCTCGAATACACGCTATCCTCCAATGCTTTCCACCGCCACTGCTGCTATCTCTACACATCAACTGAAGCATTCACAATCGTTAGTAAAATAATACAATTAAACCGAAAAAAGTGAATACCTAGCAGTCTTCAGCTACATAAATAAATCAATTGGTTAGAAATCAATCCTAACCTTAATTTATCACGAGTGTGCACTTTATCCTCATAAACGTTTATTAATTTAAATATGTATTTTGCGGAATCACCCGCTATGGAATCACCCATGTACACACTAAATTAACAAAACGCCCGAAAAGGATAGGCATCCCCATCGAGTTCTCGCACAAAGAATCCACTTTGTGTATGAGCCCCGGTAATCAAAGTTTATGGAATCCACCGTAAAACCTCACGGAATCCACCGTGGCACGGAATCCACCGTGTAATATGCCTCCTGGTATCAGTGTCCCTTGATAGAGTATAGCAAGACTAAGTCTCCTTGCCCAAAGTCTTATTATTTGACATATTTGTCAAACCAACTCTTTCAACATGCCTTTTTGCATATTAGAACATGGGTCACAATGAGACGAGTCTCAGATAGGCATTCCGGCTATACTAACCGATTTGTCCATGCTTCGTGGCCCTCCCATCTCTCTTGGGTTTCTATTCTCAAGCTTGAAACAAAGAATTCCATTGGCAAAATAGCTTTGGTTCCATAGGTCATTTTGAATGGAGTCTGTTCTATGGCTATTTTGTAGGCTATCCTATATGCCCATAAAGCTGCCATGAGCTTGTTGTCCCAGTCATTGCATAAGGCAGAGACCAATTTTGTTATAATACCCATCAATATCTTATTCTAGATTGGACTTGACCATTATCTTGAGGATAATATGGAGAGGACTTTTTGTGGATTATTAAAAATGTGGATAACAAGTGAGCGATCACTTCATTCATGAAGTGTGTGCCTTGGTCACTGACTCTATGGGGCAACTGAACCATGAGGTTAGTTGCTCCCAAAGGAACTTGGCCATGGTCCTAGCATAATTTTTGCAAGTTTCTTAAGTTGTAGGGCTGATTGGGCCAATGAAGTCAATTCCCCACTTCCTGAATGGTTGGCATGTGATCACTGGGCTTAACTCCATTTTGTCCTTACAAGTAGGGACTTTGGTCTGTTGGCGCTCATCACAATGCTTCACAAACTTGGTTGCATCACAAAATAGTGTTGGCCACCAAAATTGGGACTGAAGCACCTTACATGCTATGGTGTTTCCATTGAAGTGCCCTCCTCTAGCTATTCCACCATGTGCTTCCTTGAGCACCTCATACATTTTGTGTTCACAAATACATCTTCTTAAAAGTCCATCCTATTCTACACTATACAATTGGCCTACAACCAACTGATAGGGTTGGAACTTCAAGATTATTCTTTTAAAATAGGTTTCTCTATGGATTGTTTCAATAGTCCGTTCTCCAGTATGTGGACTATGTCATCTAGCCAATATGGTGTGAGGTTTGCTCTAAATAATTCTCATTCACTAGAAATTTTAAAAAGGCGTGCATTTGATAGGTCATCATTGATTCCCTATCCAATGGCTTCTCCTATGGGTACATGAGACACATGATCTACCATATAATGTTGTTTTTCCTTTCATCATACGATCATAGAGAAGCCAAATTCCAAAAACAAAAGTAACCATAGAGCGATGTATCCCATTGCACAATGCTTGATGATCCACAAAGAAGGTGAAGGGTATCATTAGAAGATAGATTTTGAACTTCTTTATGGCAAACACCATGGCCAACCCTCCCTCTCTATTGTGGAGTAGTTCATTTCTATTCTCAATGGGCTGTCTGCTACTAGCAAAGCTCACTGGATAGTCGAGGTTATGTTCACTAGGTTGGCACAACATTGCCCCCACGGTAAATTTTGATGCATTGATGTGCACGTGAAAGGTAATGGACAAATTTAGGGATCTTAAGATAGGAGATGAATTTAGATCATGTTTAAGCCTTTCATATGCTTGTTGACATTATTGGGTCCACTCAAATACTACCAATAACTTGTACAAGGGTCTAGCAATCAAGGCATAGCTTAGTACAAATCACCGATAGTATCTTTTGTGGCCTAAGAAACATTGAACTCCCTTAAATTTGGTCAATGGTTGGGGGAAGGTCTATATTACCTTAACTTTAGAAAAGTCTGAGGCTATCCCATTCCTTGATACAACGTGTCCTAAAATGTAACCATGCCTGCTACATCGAGGGTCATGGGGATGTTGTGAGTCACAATACTTTGATCTATTCCCTTTAGCTCATCTAAGGACCATGCAAACACATCATCAAATTTCCTTAGGAGATTTATGAGATCATGTTCTCCTTCTTGGTTAGGTCATCTGCTATGTACACAAGCTGAGGCTTGTCCTTTTCCTCCAGCCAAGTTGACCTCCTTAACCTTGGTTGGTCCTTTGATGGGTTCACTAGCTTTCCCTTTCCGTTTAGCCCCTACTAACACCACTATTCAATCACCCTTTCTGTATTTCGTGAAGTGCTTGGGTAGGTCCTAGGGTTTCATTTTCCATTCAGCTTCTAAAGACTTTGATTGTTTCCTTTTCTCCTCCCTTAGCCTTTTGTGCCTTAGGTGGACTGGAAGGTCCCCCTTGGTGCATCGGGTCCCAGATGGTCAAGGTATCTTGGGATCACGATGAGAGCTCACCTCTAACTACGAATTATACTCGTCATGAGAGTCCAGCTACATGCTACTCTCCATAAGATCCTTGAGAGGCTTTAAATTGGCAGTTGGGTTACCCACAATCTAACTTTATAGATACTCAAGAATTTTGTGAAGTTCTAATTTGTTGGCTAGGACATGATAGGTGATTGGTGTTGGTTGACCCATGGAACTCTCAGCCATCATGTAGAAGGGTGCCGTGTAGGCAGGTTAGAAGTGAAGGTGGCAATCTTAAGTTTGCAGCTTTAGCAAGGTAGATATGACATCTAAGTCCACTGGTGAGGTTTTCCATGTCTCCATCTCTACTCAAAATACTTCTTATCTAATACCCGAGAATATCATCCCATTACCCTAGTACTGTATTACTCTGGCATTTCTTATCCAAGGTCTACCAAGCAAGATATCATAATCCACTCCCTTCATAACTATGAAGTTCGTTGAGAATTGGATTCCTGATATCTTTAGTGGCTAATCCTTTAGAACTCTGAAGGATCTAACCTTCATCTCATTCACTAGAATGAGATTGAACCTTGTGGTCTCTATCAATGTATTTCTCCAAGCTTGCAAGATTGCATGACTAAGTACACTAATCCCTGCCCTCGTGTCTACTATCCCCTTTCGTGTAGTATCTCCTAAGGCAACTATATGTAAGACCGTATGCATCTCAATGCCCTCCCAAAAGACATTTACTTGTGGGGACTTAGACGTTGGATTCAATGTTAGGCTGTGATATGTGTGCCATGGCATCGTGCTCTAGAAGGTCTTATAGTTCATGGTCTTTACTACATTCTACCCATCGCTTCAATTCTTGCCAAAGTGCAAAGTTTTGCCTAACCAATTTTCCCAATGACAACATCACAAGAGTTGTTATTATTGAGGTTAGGAATTTGCCATGCGTCTTTCCCTCCTTAGCTTCATGGGCTCCTTGCCAATGCTTGTGAGCTAGTTGCATAGTCACAGCCCCCTCATCATGCCCATGTAGTTGTTCAAGTGGTGTTGTTGTCTCTCCTCCTATCCTTAGATATGTGTGAGAGGTTGGTGGGCTCAAGGTTGAGAGTTCATTAATCTCATCCTCAATGATAGGTTTGGCATCTTGAAGGTAAGCTTGCACTTCTTTTATCCACTCCTTGACCTTATTTGTAGCCCCTCAGTAGCATCTACTGCTAGTTGGGGTCAAGGTACTCTCCAACCTTAGCACTTCCCTTATCTCTCATCTTAGGGGCAAATGTTTCTGCTTTGGCATATGTGACTTGTTTGCCCTTGATTAATGTGGTCTCACTTTGAGCGTTATTTTTGCCTCAGTTCTCTATTTCCTCCACCATTGACTCTTGTTCCTTAGAGAGGATGCATCCAGGTTTCTAGGTCCAGGTAATGAGATACTAGCGTGTGAGCTTGTGTCATCATGACATTTAGGGAATAGGTATGCCATAGTTGTCATGTGACTTGATAGAAAAGAGTCCGAGTGGCATAGATTGTATGATTGTTAAGCTAGTGGAGGGTTTTTGCCTAGGTCAATTGGTGAACAAATGTGTGACTCTACATTCGGGGCACTTCAAGTCCGTCTTCTCTCTATTTTCTTGCTCCTTTTTAGGGTGGAAAGATTAGATACGTCCTGGGTGGCCACATGTCCTGGGTTCTTAGTTCTTGCCTCCTCCTAGGCCTCTACCTCTTCCTATGCCCAAGGCCATGATTGGCATAGGCCTATAGTCCATCAATATAGGATTTTCCTCTTTATCATAAAAGACATAAGGGTTCAAGTAAGAATCTTCCTCTGGTGTTTTCTCCACAAAATGCAATGGAGCTTCAGTTGGTGGATGGGTCACGATAGGTACTAGAGGTCTAGGGATTCCTATTGGGTTGATGTCTAATTCTCCATGCAGTTGGCTTTGAATCGTTAGGTGCAGGGAGAGCCAAAGGGGCTCTCCTTCTAAAATATGGTTATTTAACTCTTGGATAATATGGCTAAATGTAAGGTGACTATCTTGGCAAATGACAGTGCATGGTGTCATGCCCAAATCTTTCATAATTTGCACAAGGCCTTGATCTGGGATTGAGACATTCATGAGGCAGGTGGTTCCCTCCATAGTGCATACACTACACGACGTGAGGTCCAACTGGTCTTCATATTGATTCTTGCAATCTGGACATCTCCGATTTTAGGTCATAGCTTGGGTCTAGTCAACATTCTTCCCTCTTTCTTATTCACTAGGGGCTACTCATTCACTAGTTGCTATAGCTCTCTCGATGTTCCTAATTTCATTGCTAACATACTACACAACCTAAGAGCTTCTCTCCCTAAGCAAGTTATCTACCCATATGGCTTTCTCAAAGACTCTTGCAAGCACATCCCTTTGCAAGTTTAAGTTTCTTGCAAGGGCCTTATAGAGTTCTTCATTATGGATCTCGTTAATAAATATGGTAGAGATTGCTCTCTCATTAGGTCACTCAGCTTTGCATGTATCCTCTTATAGAGACTCCTAACATGTGTGACATAGTCTTGCATGTTCTTTTTCTCTTTTTGGTTGACATTCATAAGCTTAACAATGAGGTTGTCGGAGTATCTTGCCTCTAAGAATCTCTGGATGAAGAGATTCTTCAACTGGGTGAAGTCATTACATTCCACATTGTCTAGACTAGTGAACCAAGTTTGTTCCTTTTCTGAATGGTTGTGCTTGTTGAGCGGGGTCCATGAGGTTATTGGCCTCGCACACTTTCTCAAACTACTAGACGTTGTAGGGGTCATTGGTGGCCTAGTATTTATCAAGTTTCTTTGTAACAATGGGTATTTTTGTTTGGCTCCTAGCATTTCGGGTGACTCCCAACCTGTGACTTCCAACCCAACTAGCAATGATGTTCCCAATAGTACCCCACTTTACTCAGTCCTGGTATTGTCGACTAATCCTTTTGTGAGTACCTCACTTACTCTAAGGTTGGCTTCTAGGACTCTCTCCCTATCGACATTACCTCCTATTTTGTTCCTACTTGAGATGGCTAGGATCTTGTGAACCTCATTGAGCTCTCTCTCCTGATGCAACCTCTGAGCCCTTTGCTCTTGGCTATAACTCAGAATGTGCTGCAATGCCATCCTTTCCAGTCTCCTTTCTTCCTCAAGAAGATTGGGCATGACATTGACTACTAGTCTCCCATGGTGCGCTATCCTCATCTACTGATTGTATTGTGTGACAAGTCGCCGGATGTTGTTTGGGTGATTAGCCATGTTAAGGTCAAGGTTGAGGTCTAGACTATACTCATTTGTGCTGGTGTCTACTATAGTAGTTTCCTCCTGACCAATTAGTGCATCTATGAGATCAATTAAGCTGGTTGTTAGAGATATATCCCTAATCTCAGCGAGCCTTTCCTTCTCTCAACAATGTGATGGTTCAGTCCCCTCTATGTCTTTGTCCCTAGTTTTTTGGGTCCCTTGTCTAATTCTTGGGATTGTACTCCTATTGGTGGGTTATTTTTTAGCTTAATTACCTTTAGTGTGTTCCTTGTTAACCCAACAGTTTACAAATATACAACACTTATACACCAAGAGTGTGTCTCGATGTGCGTTGTGCAAAATTAGGCTTTCCAGCTTTCACATGTGCTTAAATGCCTACATTGTCGAGTGTGACCTTTGATGGAGTTGACTGTGTCAATTAGTTTCCTATTCTTGATGCTTTTGGAGGGTTTTTGACTACTCATGATCATTTAAATTGGGTTCTCTATGGGCCGTGGTGATAGGTGATCTGTTGGGCATCTAACCAAGTGAGTCAATTTAGGTCTCTACTCAGGTAGCGGCCAATGGTCAATTCCTTCAATCCCCCCACAGACTACTAGGTTGAGTTTTTTTTTTTGAGTGTAAACATCCCTATGGTTTCATTTATTTTCCTAGACTTCAACCTAGCTACTGGTCAGTTGTTGGGAATAGGCCCTATAAGCCTATGAAGGTCAAAAATTAGTCAAAATAGGGTTTTGGACAACTAGTCTGAGTCCCAGATCTGATTGTTTGAGTCATGGTTTTGGCCGTCTGAGTGGACTTCTTAAAGGATTTGGCCATTTGAGTGGTCAAACTGAGACTTAAACTCAAACAATGGGTGCCCCTTTGAGCATCTAAGTGGCCATCCAATGCTCGAAATTTGGTTGTTCGAGGCCAAGTGGTCAGGTCCGTCTAAATCAATCTACTGAAATGACTTAGATGTCTAAGCCAGTCATCCTTTCGAGGCCTATGGTCGCCATTCGAGAAACATCCAAAAACTCACTGAATGATAGAAACACCCTATTTAATGACTTAATGCCACTATTTAAATCACCTACATTTCCATATTAATGCAACAATCAACAACAAGGATTCAGAGCATACTTGGAAGAGCTGGAAGCATCAAGACAAGAATCATTGTTGGAGCTTGTGGACTTGTCACTCCATGTCTCTCTCTCACTAGCCCTCTCTCAATCTCATTGAATGCAAATGAGCTCTCTCCCCCCATTTTTCACCTTTTGTTTTCTCTGTTTCTCCCTTTACACTCAATTTTTCTCTTTGGACATGAAAAATCTATTTCCTTTCTTCCCCTATTTTCCTATTTCTTGGTTATCCAGAGAGTTATATTTCCTTCTTTTTTCCTTATTTTCCAAACCTTAATGTCTCAAGTCTAATCAAAATGGACAACTCCTACTCTAAACAATGCACACAAAGCTTTCTAAACCTAAACTAATCCACACAAAAAATTGAATAGACTCCGACTCCCTTGCTTCCTACCTAAAACCAAGTGCTATTTCATAGTCAAAATCCTACTTCGTCACTCGATTTAGAGCATGCAAGCACTCAAATATTGAATTCGTTGTCTTGGCAACAAAACCAAAATGTGTGTGCCTCTTGCTCAACCACCAAGGTCCACAGACTACTTATTGTTTCAAGTGTTTCAAGACAAGTGCAATGGCTACCTCTCACATAGCCATGCATGCTCTCACACCTATGAGTGTAGTGGGATTACCTTCATGCCCAATCGAGTTGCCTCCTCCCTCAAGCTCTCTGGTAGCTCTACAATCCAAGGTGTAAGATCAAGCAAGCTCGATCCTCAAGCTCCAAGCTCCACACTCCATTTCCACATGTGAGACAAGAGAAGAGAAGAGAAGAGAAGAAGAAGAAGAAGAGAGGAGAAGATGGAGAGCTTCTCCACCATGGTCCCTCACCCTCACACACTCACTCCCTCTCTCAAGCACAAGCACAAGCAAGAGCAAGAAGAAGAAGAAAGCTATTTTTGGCCACACACAAGAATGATCTTCTTCATTCACTTTTTGCCTTTTTATCCATGCCCTTATCCCTTCCTTGGGCAGCCATCCCTCTTTTTGGTTAAGTCTTTGTCCCTTCCTCTACTCTTTTTTTTTCTCCTTCCTATTAGTGTAGGCCTCAGCCCGTGCCTCTCATTCTTTACAATCTACATGGGAGAGAGACCATTGCTATTTTTATAAAATGAGTTACAATAAGCCCGATGCTATTTTATAAAATGAGTTACAATATTTGGTGCACTTATTATTGTGTGCTTCCTTTTACATTTGAGGCTTTTCCTACACTTTTTCTGAGCTTGCCTCTCTCCTCTGTTTTTCTTGCCTTGGGGTTGTCTTTCATTTTTGGGGATTCTTGAAATTCCAAAGGTGTAATAGAAATCTTGTGATGGTATACAATTCTAAGCTTGGTAAGAACCCAAGGAAGTTGAAGTTGTGGTATACAGTCCATATGAAGCTATCAAAGATGTGGGCCAAGGAACTTTTGTTTTGGCTACACTGCAAGATGAGATAATTAAGCAGGAAATCAATGGATTTAGATTGTAGAGATTAGTACATCCAAATTATGATGACTGAATTCAAGAGGCACAAGGAAATCCAACAGTTACAGTTAATTTAGTAAATTAGCCTTTAGTAGTGTTACTTGATATAACAGGCTATGATTTTCTGCTTGAAACGGTAGCCTATGATTTTTTGACTCTTATGGTTGTTTGTAGGTTTTCTTGGATTTATTCTCTACATGGAGTACCATTATATTATTGTGAGATTGTTGTTGATGTTATTATCTTTTAGATTATTTTTGATTCTCATGTGGAAGTTAGTCAAGTTTTTGAGTTTGTTGTATGAGGTGTGGAGGAATATTTTGGAATTGTCCACAATCCTGTTGCAAGCAATATGGAGCTTATGAAGTGGTGGTATTATCCACAAGTAAAGCTTGGCCATAGGAACTTAGGCTATGGTGGATATATATTTAAAGGATTTTTACGACCTATCATGGCATGGGAGAATATCATCTTGGCATTGCTGGAGTGTTCTTTAAAAGGACTTTAAATTTCTAACCATGAATTTCTATGGATGATGGGACATAGGAGAAATTGACTTCAACTAAAGCTATTTTACCATTGGAATTGTATGCATCCATGAAATGTCAATTGGGTGAAGGCCAATTGAAGGGCCAAAACACAACTGCCAAAGTCACTGAGAGTACATTGTGCAATTAGTATGTAGAAGACTTCCTCCTTTTTGGAAATTTTACTCCGTGTGAGTTTGAAAAAGGGGAAAAAAGGGAAACTATGGCAAAGAGGGCATGATGTCTTGCTCATGCATTCGGAGGAAGTGACCAAGAGTGCCATATCTCACTCCATTGTCTTTATCATTCATCATGTTCTCAACCTCTCTTACAACCTGATTTTCAGTAGGCCATTGTTGATGCAAACATGGTGAAGACTAGGGGAAAGAAGGCACAAAAATTGCATGTGGTGAAGAGGAGGCAATAGTAGCTTAAAGAAGTGCATGATGAAGAGGAGGAATGGAGTGATAGCCCTCTTGAGATTACTCCTTCAAGGGTGAAGGAGACAGTTATTGAATAGTGTGCATGTAAAGCAACAACTTGCTATACTTCAGGAGAGTGGTAAAATTGGGGGGAAGTTGGGGATTACACCTTCTCTTTTGTCTCAAGTTTTTTCCCTTGAACTCAATGATAATCCTAAACATTGGCATTGAATGGATGAGGCAATGCAACAGGAATTTGGAAATGCCACACGTGTAAAGAATCACTATATTCTTAGGCATGCCGATCTTAAGAGAAGGTATTTCATCAAATGGTTTATGGAATGGTTTCTTATCTTTATCAAGACGGACAAAATTCTAAGGATACATTTGGAATCCTTTGGTATGATGAAAATGTAGCTACTCCTAAATGGCTAGGAACTCTTCATGACAAGCTTATCTAGGAAGTCCATGTGCTTACTCTCAAAAAACAATAGTAGAATAGTTGGATTGGATCAATGTTAGTGGCTTTATATACAGGCTTGCAAGTCGTATGACCCAACTATTCATGATTTTTTATGGGATTCATAGAAAGGTGACAAGCTTAATGCATTTAAGAAGTAGAAGTTAGTGGATGGTAACCTTGTGGATATATATGACAAAGATTTAGGTCACTCTAATTCTTTGTTGGATAGTGTAAATGATCATGATAACAAGCATGTTGATCCATTGAATATGGAATTTTCTTTACATGATGTACCACATGGTGATGCTATGTGTAGTGCTATGCCTTTGGATTTTTCTAAATGGTTAAATGATGCTAAACATGATGTGATTCATGAGGATGTTGTCATAAAAGGTATGCAAAAGAAAGTCAAATTCTCTAAAGTGAAGATGGAGACTATGTCCAAGCAATTTGATTGCATATAGTAGGGAGATGTTATGTCTCATGATAGGAAATTATTGGATGCAGGTTATGTTCCTTATATGCTCGAGGAAGTAGGTTCACTTATTTTTGGATTGCATAGGTTTATGATTGACATGAATGCATGTGGTGCTCTCAAATTGGATGTTGTTCAGTCATTGTAGGAGCAATTGTCTTGCATGAAGTCTAAGAAGGATACTATGCTCATTGAGATGGATAAAATGAAATCGTTGTATGTTAGTGAAGTGGATGCTTTGAGAAGATAGATTGATGATTATTGGCTTCAATTTTTTGGTGGAACCATTTGGCTAGCCAGTGACATAGTAGTATTAAGAGGAGCCGGTAGCATGGGCACATTTTGCATTATGCTTCCTCTCCCCATTCAAATTGGTCATAGGTGTGCTAGTTACACCTTGGCTTCCATTGGTCAATTCCAAATTATTTCTAGGACCTAGACTCAAATTTAAGTTTGCCCTAGATGCGTAGGCCATTTCTTGTAAGTGGGACTCTACCTCCTCTACTCATGTAATAGTAGTATCTATATCAACAAGAGCAACACTACTCAACTGGACTTGGATATTGAAGTCTAATCCATGTAGAAAGTACTGCAATTGGATCGTGGGCGGAATAGGAATAGAGGTTTGTAATTTGTGAAACACCTCTTTTAGTTCTTGGCGTATGCTCGATTATTCTCATGGGGTTCTTGACATATTACATTTAGAAAACACGCAACCAATAGTGACTACCTCTCTCAGGGGCAAACTCTCTTTGGAAGGTTGCAAAGAATAAGTCGATCATGGTTATGGTTTTGGCTTCCAAGCCATGATACCACATTGCAACTCTTCCTTTCAGAATCATATTGAAAAACATCATGAGATGTCCTTCATCTTGAATTTGACAATTGAACATTAGTTTCTAGGACTCACTAAACATCTTCCTTTGCTTACCCATTAAAGATGGGTAGAGGGAAACCTAAGGTTGGAAAATCTAATGTTCTTGTAGTAGCAGGTATTGCAATGGATTGTGCCATTATGACGATGAGGTTTACTCTAGGGGATTGTATCAATGGGGTTATACTCCCACTCAAAGTAGATTGAATTTTTAAAGAAAGGGAAATACATGAGCTTTCTCCTCCCCTTAACAGACTGATTGAGATATTAATTGGGCAACAAGACCTCTATTTCTTAAGGATATTGGACTACTATGCTTAGGAGAATATCTCCTAAGGATCTTAGCTCATCATCTAGCCCTTTTTTTGTCTCTTTCTTGATGTTGAATCTTAGCTTGATTATGTCTATTAGGAAATAATGAATCTATTTTAATGTTCTTTGGCATAAACTGAACAACTGGTCTCCAAGATTCGAAAAACACTATTGATTAGAGGCTCTTTGCAAACACACCACTTGTCAGGACCTAAAATGGGCTGAGTGGATCTAGGGCTCTAGCTAGGCCTCCTATGCTCACCAAACCACCCTCACGGCCTCGCAACAACGAGGAATGTCTAGAAGCTATTCACTACTTTAAATAAATCATGTGTTTGTATCAATTTGTAGTCCAACATTTTTTCCCTTCCTGACTCCAATAGAGGGAGTACCCCCAAATATACAAGTGATCAATACCTTGATTCACATATAAAGAGAGCTCCCTCTCAATAGAATGTAGTGGCTCCTATGGCTCTCTTACACCCCGAGGATTGGCCCCAGGATACACTGTCTTACACATAGAACATGAATGTAACAGATTCCTCTCATAGTATAAATCCTAATGATCTAAGAGACTATATATGTTCCTCACTTAATTTGTTTTCCCAAGATATTCCACTATCCTATAATAAAGGGGAATCTTATACTCTCAATGTTGGTCCTCACCTAGACATATAATTACCATGCATCTAGAAATTTATCTTCTGATACCATATATAGATTGCATATGCAAAGTGTATGGCATTTTGTGCTCAAAGAACTTAACTAAAAACTAACCAACATGAAGTGCACAAAAAATCTTTTCACGATTTCTTTCTATTAGCATCATGCGACATTGCTAAGGAACAACACACTAGGCTAATCTATGCTACTGAATACTTTAAAAATTATATAAACCTCAACCTGTACACTAAAATATGAAAATAGATCAACAAATTAATCAAATGTCTTTTCATTTCAGCCCCACATCCCTATCCATTATATTTTTTGTTTGCATAATTGTAGGGAGATTTCGTGATAATTTTTCATAGAAACAAGCCCTAAATACACACTTTAAAGGAAAATTGAGGCAAACCCTCATGCTTTACCTTCATTATACATTCACAAAGAATATCCTAATTTTAAATAATTTTTAATACACAAAACCTAAAATTTTCTTAAATTTTTTCCTTCATTCGATCATTTTCTATGAATTTTTCCATTTACTTTAATATAAATTATTTTTATTAAAATTTTCTAATTTTTATGACTTATGTAAAGTGTGATTCAGTGGCATATTCATTTTTAATGCCATATGAACATCATTTAATATCCAAAATAAAAAAATGACCCCATTTTTCATTAAATCTCGTGTTTCAAATTTTACGATTTTATTATTTTTTAATATAGGTGAAAGAAAATGAATGAATTTTTGGAGTTATAAACATTAAAAAAACATGTTTTAATCATTTGCAACCATCTTTCCATCATATGCACTAACGATTCATCATGAAAACTAAATAAAGATCACTTACTAAAAAGTTCGCATGTGTACGTCTCGTATTTCGAGAAAATGGAGCTGCTGACACAATTTTTCAGTCATTGACATATTTAAATCACCTGATCTACTTGTCATTATGCTTTTGAGACATCATGCATTACTGATTTGTCAAATCAGCCCTCCCTCCCTCTCTCATAAACAACCATATGAACAAGGAATGAAGAGGAGAGAGAACATGAGAGAGAAAGACTGAAATTGGATCTTATTGATTACTACATCATTTTGTGCAATCTCTGAAGTGATTGATGGTGAGGAATTGATGAAACTTAGGCCCAAGAGGAGGAGGAAGATTATGACAGTCATAAAAAAATGGATTTTTGAATGGGAGGAAGGGGTGTCGAAAAAAATGCATCCCCTTATCTTATGTGATTTTTTGCTTTGTAGCTTCTTAACTATGATTTGAAGCATAATCATTAGCTTATCTAATTCAAATTTTGATGTTCACACTTGACTCAAAGTGGTTTTGTTTGGGACGGAGGGGCGAACAACCTTAGAATCATGATCCGACTAGATGTCAGCTTTCTAGCATCGAAATCTATCACTCTAGCCTCTGTCACATGCTCTTTGACTTTTGCATCTAGTAGTTGCTTCCTAACATCAAACCTTTTAGCCACCCATTAAATAGGGAGTCAAAAAAACTCTAATTGATGAATGGATAGTTGCATTGGATTCCTGGCATTGAAATGCATCTAGGAAAACTCTAGCTCCTTGATCCATGACTGTTTCATTTTTCACTAAAACCGTCTCTTTTACGGGTCTCAGGTCACTTTGCTCTTAAAATTCAACTTTAAAATCCGCTCTCATAGTTTGAGGTGGGAATGATGCTACATGCAATTATGACCATCATTTTGGAACCTTTGCACCTATATACCTCTATAGATGAGGCGCAACTGCCCCACTTCACCACCCTCTCATACTCCCTCTCTAGCACTGGAGAGTTGTGAGTGTTGTCATGCATCACTTGTACTAGAAATTGAGAAGGGAGGCACCTGTAACCATCATTGGGGCCACATATCTAGAGCCTAAACCAAGACTTGGAGATGAGGAACACTCGTTGAGAGAGTCATCACCCTTTGTCACCATCCATGCTAGCTCCTTCCATAAAGTTGCTAATGTCCTGCAATCCTTCTAGAGGTGTCCCTTCTTGCCACAATAATAGCATTAGGACTTCTTCTTCTTTTTCTTCTTCTTCCATACATCACCTCTCTCTAAGATTGGAACATCTAGAGCACCAAGAGACAACATCCTCACTGAAACTTGAATCTTAACACAACAAGTCTCCAACATAACACTCATAGGTGAGGAAATAGTGTCTACATATGCTGACCGTGAGGCAAGGTTGTCTCCATATGTAGTAGTTAGGGAGTGATCTGTATAGTATGATCTGTACGGAATGATACATATTCATATGCTTTAGTACGAAAAAAAGGCACTTTTTACCCACTCTCCTTCAAGCCTACAACTTCCTTTTTCTCTTTCTCCTTTCTTTTGTCTCCCTCCCTCCCTCTCTCTCTCTCTCTCTCTCTCAAGCTTCTCACACCCTCTTTTTCTCTCAAGCCTCTCATCACACACACACACACACACGCACGCATGCACGCACGCATGCACGCACGCACGCACGCACACGCACACGCACACGCACACGCACACGCACACGCACACGCACACAACCTCTCTCTCTGTCTCTCTCTCTCTAGAGCCTATCCCTCTCTCTCAACATTCTCTCTCTCAAGCCCACCCTTCTCTTATTTGTATGATCATTCATGTATGATGTATCCACTCCCATCTATGTAGTTGTAAGTTATAGGCAGCACTAGTACATGTTGTGCATGCAACATTAAGTTTTGGCATGTTATCCTCAAGTATTCATCTTATATACTCTAATATCATTGCTATTTAGACAAATCTTAAAATATCATTTAGTAACGTATTTTATCATAATGTACCATATCATACCTTTCATATTTGACAACTATGCTATGAGGAGGAATACCTAAGAAGCCATGATGAGGAGATACAAAGAAGATGAAGAAATGTAAGGGATCTTCAAGGATAAAGTATGCTAAAAAACAAACTCACAAGCATTGCATGAGTTCAAAGCAATGAAGAAAGCACATAGAGAAAATATCAATAATAATTAGAGTGTATGACATAAGAACATGACAATCGGATGTACATGAACCCTGTTTAAAGCTAAGCAATGTATCACGAAGTGAAAATACAGACTAAAAAAATAGCCAAAACCAGTTAGAAACACTATCACCTAGTGTTGAACAAGGACAAACAATAAAAACACAAAGGCCGATGGCAAAAATATAGTCAATAACTATAGTAAATGCAGTCGACCTACATAAGAATAGGTCGCCTCAACATGTTGTCCCCAAAATGCAAGACAGATAGAGTGAGGAATGAAGTCCCTTATCCAAAAATAGTCCAAAAACTATAAATGTAGATGGTAGACATGATAACACTAAAAAATTTAGTAGAAATTTGGTAAAAAATGATCTGAAGATGGTCAAGCAAACTAGAAATTAGTCGCAACAATCAAGAGCAAGTCTAATTAGTAGCAAGAAAGTCAAAACTTAGACTTGAAACATTTGAAAATAGTAGCAAGAACCTTGATCTTGAAATCTCATACCATGTAAGAAGTGGATGCAATGATGGAAGCTTGGAAAACTGTTGTAGTAGACTGTTGAACACAAGAGATAAAGGAAAAGAGAAACACTATAAAAGAGAAGAATGCTACACAAAAACTTAGAAGCAAAGAGATACTCAAGAAATGGAATCCATATACCAAGATATGAGACAATATAGGTCCAACATGAATCACTAGCTATGATGGCACAAGCATTGGCTTCCTCTCTCCATCAAAACCTATAGGTGGTGAATGACATTATGGAGGAGGGAGTGACCATAATATATAGGCAAAGTCAATGCATAAATGATGTTAGGTTGATAAACCACTAGCAATAAAGGCCTCAAATGCCATGAAAATGACAAATATAAAATGCCTAAAATATCTATAATGTGTCTAGTCCACTCTGGCATGCACAAACTCATACATGAATTGACATATTTGCTAATACGCAACCCTAAAAGTTTGAGTATTTGAGGCTTCAATCTCCTGGCACACTTCCCGAGGTTGTTGTCAAACCCTAATTTTTGCCCTAAATTAAGATCTACAACAAATAAAAATATAATTTCTTAGCCTCTAGAAATTAGAATGCTAAGATCTTCAAAGCAAGGCTAGGCAATGGAGGAAGGAGAAAATTCAGACTTCCAATGTGAGAAAATGGAAGAAATTGGTTGCTGCCTTGGCTATACAACCATGAAAGCTATCTCCATCAATGGGTTTCACTCAATATGATGTTGTTTGGTTGAAACATCCCTCAAACTACTATCACCTGCTCCTGTAGTATCTTTAGGAGGGCAGCATGTCACCAACTCTCGGAGGGTTCATTGCTAGTTGAAAATGGCCTTTCAGTTGTTGTAGTAGCTATGGTAGCCTTCTCTTTGTCTCTCTGAGCTTGCAAAAGGCTGGAAATAACTCTCTCTCTCTTTTCTCTCTCTCTCTCTCTCTCTCTCTCTCTCTCTCTCTCTCTCTCTCTCTCTCTCTCTCTCTCTCTCTCTCTCTCTCTCTCTCTCCCAACCTCAAAATCATCTCCCACTTGCATGGGCAAGTTTTTGTTAGTAGTCATGTTTGTCATGCCTTGTCATCTCTTGCCTGTGAGCCTCAGTTTGAGTTAGCAATTTGAGCTAGATGAGGAACTTTGGAGCTCTAACAAGTTTGTCATGTGTTTTGATGGCAGAAGCTACTCATTCTAGAGTGGCTATTTGGGTGCATTTCTACTGTTTGTTGGGTTCAGGTGTGTTTTCTATGAGCAGTTTTTGCATTTCCTAAGCTCTCCACACCTACTAGACAGTCCATTGAATTTTTTGGTGGCTAACAAGCATTTTCTAGGTATTTATTATGCCATGACTAGTAGTAAATACTGGGCGGCTAGCATTTATGGCACTTTTAGATTTCAATAGACTAGTTTAGGGGTTTTGTGGCTATTTATAGGCATTCCTTACTTGGCAATCATTCATACCATCATCTTTCTTCTTCCTTGGTAGGTGCACACTCTGACTCTGTCATCTTCCTCAATCTCCAGTGCTACCATTATTAGTAGCCTGATCTATGCCCTCACTGATGTTATGGGCTACATGCAGGGACTGATCAGTCCATCATCATTGTATCAGCATTCTTCTTCACAGTCAGTGCAATATTCTTTTCTCTCTTTGTGTTTGTGTTTCTCTTCCATTGTGCACTCTCACATGATATCATCGCCTACGTGAGGACACAATTAGGAGATTTCTTACAAAAGAGCAAGTTCATTGCAAAGAAGTAGCTTAGATTTCCAAAAAACCAATTTTTAGCATGTGTTTACTATGTTTATAGCTCGAACAGGTGGTCCAATGCCCATTTTCACCCCGAGCAGCCATGTGAGAATCTCCAGGGACTAGTCGGTAGCTTTTCTGCATCAAGAAGAATCAACTTTTGCGTTTTGACCAAAATATAAATTTGTGTTTTTGTAGGTGTCTATTTCCTGGTGCAGGCATTAGTAGATTTCTATGGGAAATAACTTTCTCAGCCTTGGCAATAGCTTTCTGCTATGGGCAACAATTTTTTTTGTAGATGATAGCCTCTTGGTGCCAAAGCAATAGTTCTTTCTTTGTCAAACATAGCTTTCTGGGAGATTGATGGTTGGAAGATGTCTTATCACCAATTCTTTGCTAACTTAGAGGATGAGGTCTCTATTCCTTTCTCTGAGAGACAAAGAGATTTTTGTGCTAGTTCACACAATGAACAGAGGTCATCTAGCCCATTTGTACGGGATCCCTCTCTTCCCCATTCTCTCCATGTTTCACACAAGGCCCATTCTACTGGCCTTCATATGCCATTCATAGCACCATCTACACAGGTGCTCGTGCTTCGTTCTTTGCCTAGAGAAGACTGGCTTGATGGTTCCAACTACTTTCTTTGGTCGTGCAAAGTGGGATGTATCCTTGATACCTTCAATCTTTGGGAGTTTATTACCCATCCTATTCCCCATGTCCAGTGGAAGATCCCACCATTGGATCATCGATGGATTGTGTGGCCTTATGGGATCGGCTTAACTCCTAGGGCTTGATGTTTCCTCTTTATGAGCTTACATGATTCTGTCACAGTGCATGTGTGTATGTTGTGGTGGCAAGTACTAGAAGTGTGGAGAAAGCTTGCTTCTTTATATGATTAGAAGACATTTGCCCATCGGATTACTCTTGATACAACAATCCTTTGGACACCTCAATTCCAATAAATCACCTTATAATGATCGTGATACAAGGAGAAAAACAACATTACCAACTTTAAGGGAGATAACTCGTTAGCTAACGAAATGAAATAATGGATTAATAAGCTTGAAATATACTTTACACTCTATTGAAGAAGCGATGAAGCTAAGATTTATTACGTAGCTCTTTATCTTAAAGCTTATACCCATACTTGGTGGAGGTATATGCAAAAGATTAGGGAAGAGTTTGATACTTGGGATAAATTCTAGTGGGTAATGTTTGAGGTGTTTAAACCATTTAGATAAGAGGACCGGCTCCAAAATTCTTACAGCAATGTTCCAACTTTCCCTAGAGTTTATGGCACAAAATAAGGAACAAATCCAAGGACTAATACTAAATTTAAATAAAAATTTTAAAGGACAAAATTTGGAGGGAAACCTATGGCTAATAATCCACAAGGAAATCATGTGTCTAATGATACGTTGAAAAATATGTATACCAAAGGCTAATGCTTTAAGTATGGGGAGAAATGGACCCTTTTGCATGCATTTGTTGATACTTATAATAAAATCATAGAGGCAAAGTTCATACTTTGGACATAAAGTTGAAAGGGGGATTTTTCACTCCTGTATCTACTTCTGCCATTCCCAAAGTAATGAAAAATCATATTTCAACTTACTTGGTTTTCACTAAAGATAAAAGTGATAATGAAAATGTTGGGAATGTCACTCAAATAAAGATTGCATGTCATTTCTAAAAATGTATGTTCATTAATTTTCTCTATCACTTCCAGGGAAGCTATCACTTGAAAGGCCCAAGGATCATGGCATAGACTTGATTCTTAGCAGTTTCCCTCCTAACAAGCCACCTTTCAGAGTTAGTGTAGCCTAATAAAGGAGATTATGAGTTAGGTGAATGAGTTGTTAAAGAAAGGGTTGATTTGGCCTAGGAGATGTTCTCCACTACTTCTAGTATAGAAAAAGGATGAGTCATGGCGCATGTGCATTGATTATTGTGCATTGAATAAAATCACGATAAAGAATGAATTTTTGATCCCTAGAATTGATGACATATTGGATAGATGTAGGGGGCATTCATTTTCAGCTATATAGATTTGAAAAGTGGATACCGTCAAATTCAAATCAGGCCTAAAGATGTATCTAAGACAACTTTCCAAATATCTTTTGGTTTATATGAGTTTCTTATCATGCCATTTGGGCTTAGTATAATGCTCCTACCACATTCAAAAGAATGATGGATTGCCTTTTTTGGCAGCACAGTGCATTTTTGGGTACTTTCTTTGATGACATAATTGTCTTTTCAAGGAACGAGGATGAGCATTAGAAGTACTTGGCAATAGTGTTTAATGAGTTGCATAAGCATCAATTGTTAATAAAAGACAATAAAAGTGAATTTTTCTTGCATGAGATCCATGTTTTGGGGCACATAATTGCTGATGGCATTTGTATGGATCCTGCAAAAGTTGAAGCAATTCATTCATGGCCACATCTTAGGAATTTTCACAAGATTCATAGCTTTATGGGACTTTGTTTGTACTACAGAAAGTATATATAGAGCTTTGTTGAAACTGCTTCTCCCTTGCATGCTTCACAAAAGAAGAATGTGCCTTTTAGATGGATAAATGTGGAGATTTCAACATTTGATATGTTCAAAGACAAAGTGACTTTAGAACCTATGCTTATGTTTCTTGATCTCAAGAAGTCATTCATTGTGCAATGTGATGCATGTAGAAATAGCATTGGGGCAATTTTAATGGAGGATGGCCATGTAGTTGCTTATGAAAGTTGTGTTCTCCATGGTGGAGAGAGGAATTTGTAGGTCTATAAAAAAGAGCTCCTTGTTGTAATTTATGCACTATATATGTCGAAAGACGACTTGTTGGGGATTGATTTCACAATGCAGACAGATCATTAGACATTGAGATACTATTTGATGTAGATGAAGTTGTCAAAGAGGCATATAAGATGCAAAAACTTTCTCTCTATGTTTCACTTTCAAATTGTACACATTGATAGGAAAATGAATGTAGTGACTTTGCTGATGACTATCATGTAGGCCTCAATTATCGGCTATCAGCATGGTTTACCACACTAAGTTGGATGCCATGAGAGATCAATATGTTGCTGATTCAAACTTTGGGAATGTATATGACGAGCTTTGCAATGGCCACAATTTATGCTTAGAGAGGGTTTTCTGATGATGCATGGATGACTGTATCATAAAGAAATTGAAGGCCAAGGTGATGATTGAGAGTCATGCTCCCCCTTATGCAAGGCATAGAGGTATTGATGCCATAGTAAAGGAAATGGATTACTTCTTTATTCTAGACAAGCCTTAAGAGAGCATTGCCATGGATTTTATCTTTGAGTTTCCCCATACATCTATAAGGAATGATGGAATATGGACTATAATTTGCATATTCAATAAAAAGAAGGCCCATTTTATTCCAGTAAGAAAGAAGATAAAGGCTAATCATATGGCACATCTTTTTATGAACATGTGTTCTATTACCATGGAATAATGCGAGAGCCGATCATCAGTGTGATCAAGACCCACGGATGACCAATTTGTTTTGGAAGGGGTTGCTTAAGAACATGGGTACTATGTTGAAATTTTCTCATCCTTCCATCCACAAAATTGATGCTCAATATGAGGAGGCGAACTCCATAGTTTGGATATTTTGAAGTACTATGTATTAGATCACAAAGCACAGTGGGAACAACATTTGCTATTCATTGAGTTTGCATACAATAATATGGTGCATAGTTTCACTGGCAAGGATCCTTTTGAGGTGGTAATAAAGTACCCCCTATTTTGCACATACGAAATAAAATTTTTGAGGTAGATTACTATGTGGAGAGTATGGATATAGCTTACAAGAAGATTAAGTTTGCACTTCAAAGATCACAAGATAAGCAAAAGAGGGCAACTGATCATCATAAATGTTCTTTACAAAAAGATGAAGGGCAAAGAGAGATTATACCCAAAGCTGAGTATGAGATACTATGGGGGGTTCCAAGTGTTGGAGAGAATCAATGGTAATTTTTCTCCAATCTTCCTTAGTATTTCTACGGTCGGGAAATAAATGCAAAGTGGCAATACCACAAACATGCACCAATACAATGTCACCAATAGAGACTAAACCCTCTGAAGGGCATCGATCCTACAATAAATCACCTCATGGAGTTATATGAGTAAAATCTCCACTATCAACTAGCCAAGGCCTCTCAAAAGATGAGGCAACCATTGAAGAAGGCTTCTCAACAATATGAAGGAAAATTGACTCATGGGTAACCACTAGAGTAGAGGTAGAAGGATCAGATCCACCCTTCACTCTCGGATGAAGGTGAGGGTACTTCTTCCAACATTTCTCCTCTAGATGTGTCCCCTTCCCATAGTATGGACATTTAGGCTTCTCCAAGTCAGAGTCGAAGCCTTGGTCTTTTTGCTTTTGACTTCCCTTTCTTCTTCTTCCTCCCTCTCGAACATGCAACAAAAGCTTTGGTGGAGGTGGATCCACTGGCTACCTGTTTGGCACATGTGTCATGGTCCAAAACAAGCAAGGCAAGCTTCTCCCATAGAATGGGTCCTCAATGTAATGAGGTGACTGACCATTGCCATGATTAGAGGGTCTTTCAAATGATTGAAACCTTATTGGAAGTTGATCATGCATAGAACTTCGTCCACCATCATGTTTATCATCAAGATTCAACTCCACTCTTCTTGGCAACACGATAGCAGGCTAACTATAGAATGACTTATAAAAGGGATCAAATCCATACTCATCTTCATCCACTCAAGTATCCTTTTCATGCCTAGTGTCATTCTTTTGGTTGTATTGAGGTCTTGATTTATTCTTGGGTTGGCTGAATTTAGAGGCTCTCTATTCTCAAAGATTGTGGGATCAAGAAGTGGAGTGGAATATGGCTCTTTTGGGGGTGGAACATTACCAATTGTAGATTGCATTTCTTGCATTTTACTTCCCAAATTCTTGATAACAGCAATTGGTTCATCAAATTTGCAATCCATTGACTTGTTGAGAAAGTATATACCCCCAAGAATCCTTTCATTCATGATGTTCAACTCCTTTGACAATTGCTGGTAGCCCATTAGAGCCTTGAGGCATATGATACTCTACATTTTTAGGATGCTTATGCTAGGCATTAATTGCACCAGTACCATCATCATCCTCTTGGTGCTGATTTAGTCTAAGATTAGATCCATTAGGCTGAAATTAGAAGGTCTCGACATCCTCACTAATTGATTTAAAAATTTGGTCTTTTCTCTTATTCTTGGCCATCTTGAATACAAATCTATCTACAATGACCAATAGTCACACAAAAGTTGCAATAAATTTTGATTGAAATGTCCAAACAAAGTAATTTTTATCTTGAGACCTTGACAACAAAGCCCTTTATTGATTATGATCATCAATTTATGTTAGAAATACTTTTATTGATCCTTAAACCAAATCTAGGTGCCGATACAACCATGTTCACACTTGTAATACCACCTATAAATAGTTTTTCCTATGCCAAAGTATAAGATTGAATTGTACATGTAGGGTACTTGTATCACCTATAGTGCATTTTGAAGAGTGGTAAAAGCGTCTAGAAGTATCTATACTAGTCTGAAATATCCTTTAAAATTGCATGAAATGCCCTATTTTATCCTTTTAGACTGAAATAACCCTGTAAGACCTATGAAAATGATGAGGTAAGTTGAAACCACTATAGGGATGTAAAATGAGACCCTTCAATGCCACGATATCATCTTCACTCAACCATGTTGTATTGGCACCTACATGGGCTTTGAGACTTGGGGGGTATGTAAATTTCCTCCCAAAGTCAAGTTGTACACACCTTTGTGAGGGAGGGTCACCTCTCTTTTGGCTCACATCTCACCCGACAGATGATTTTTTCTCATGAGTAACTTGACATGGCAAGTGCATACTAGACTAATCAAATAATTATGATGTGCATGGGTAGAAATGGTTATTTGATTCTTTCAATGAGATGCAAGTGGGAATAGAAAAATGGACTAAAATTGAATGGAAAAGGTTTGGGATTCTACCCTTTTGCAGTGACTCACTACAACATAATTTTTTCCCACTTACCAACTTGCATACTTTCCACTTATGGCACATCAATGGAGGGTCAAGTTTAGGAATCAAATTATAGCAATGACTCAATGCAAAATCTCAATGGGATATAAGCATTTCATATAAGCATTTCATGGACATGATAGTAAAGATTTAAAACATAACCACAAGCAACCATGGATTGGTTCTATGTGATGTCCATAATGAAAGGGAGATTTAAAGAGTATAGGAGTCAATGGTACCTCTTGTAGTTTTTGAACCCCAAATGATCAAGCCATTACTTGATATATCACTTCTCTATGGATGTCCTACTATAAGCATCCAAGATTTGACCAATCTAGATTGATGAAAGGTTGAATCTTGATTAAAAACTTTCAATTATTGGGGTAGCATCCATAATACAAGCTTATTAATAAAAATGAATAAAATTTTTGATATAATTTATGAATAATCCCCATTATCCATGCTTGAAAATAGTGAAAATTCCAAAGATCCCATCATGGATCATCAATGCTAGCCAAGAATGAGTTGCTTGAGCTTCTCCTTACATACTGTTAAAGGTAGCAATGATATTAAACGCATGAGCCAATGGGAAGAGAGGAGTAATGGCAATCCAACATGGCACATGGCTAGAGAGAATGTCCCATCACTTGACATGGCACATAGGTAGTGAGAAGGCCCCACCACAAGCAATGGCCTATATAAATAGGAGGAAGCAAAGCACGGTTGTTGTTGCTGTTTCGAGCATACTCATTGTCATGGAGGCCAATATAGTAGAATGTTCTCTTACTTGATGTTATAACCTTATTGAGTCATTCTTCTAGCCCTCTTGACTAGCATCTTTGGTGTGCTCTAACAATAGAGTTATTTTGTACTATCCCCACTCAATGTATTTTGTAGTAGTATTGCCTTCTTAGTCATTGTATTTGTTGGTGTTTTGCTTTTATATTTTGTAGAACTATGTGGCAGTTGGTCCCTAACCAATGTATAGACTTTGATTTTAGCAATACACTCTAGATTGAGTCTTGAGTACCTTTTGTGCTTGTCTCCTATGCTGTGATTATCTCACTCTCCAACCTAGACTCCAAACATCGACAATGATGTCAATGATTGTCTATGTCAATTTTGAGTGCATCCATCATCATCTCTACGGCAGGCATGCAAGGAAACCGATAACACATCCTAAGAGTGGAATAGAACAAAAGCCCTATGAATAGAACCATAATGGGCTAAGATTTTAGAATAAACTTATGAAACCCTACTTTCCACGAGGTTAAAAAAGAAACAACACACAAAATCTTAATGAATCTTGATGATATGATCCAATGTTAATAGGGTCTTTGATGCTGAGTCTAACATTCAATCAAAGGAGAATGGATATGCCAAGTTTCCCTTCCAATCTTCAAGAATTTCATGAAGAAGACTTGTTGCCTTGTTTTACCATAGTGAAATTTGAGAAAAACTTCAAATGATTTGAAGACAATGCTTCAATCTTGAACCATTAATAAATGTGAAGCTTTAAGAGGATATTTAGGAGGAGATTGAGTTAAAAACCCTTTCTAATGACCACAATCAAATGAAAGAATGCTTGTTGTCCTTTAACTCCATGTCTAGGGTTCTAAATCTTCATGAAAGATCAAGAAAATAAGAAATCTTGTCCAATACTATAATAAGGAGAGATTTAGGTTGAGTAGATAGCTTATTTTAGCTTTAAGCAAGCTTTAATGGAGATTAAGACTGTTGGCATGTGTAATTCTACAATAGAATGGGAGAAATCTTGCATAAAGGCTAGAGAAAACCTTCATTGATGCTTGACTAAGCTTATCCTTGCTCTATCAAAGAATTTGGAGCCTTTCTATACCACAAATTAATCAACAATTGAATCATGTTGATGAAGGAGACTATTTAGGATAGTAGACAAGTTCATGATTGAAGGATATGAATCCTAAAGTTCCATGGAGGTTGAAGGAGCTTGAAAAGAGAAAAGTAAGGGTTTCTTGAAAAGTAATGAGGGTTCTAGTCTCCTCCACACTCTTTGAGTGCCAATTTATCCAAGTTATACCAAAATTGGTCTCTTAAAAGGTCACGACCTACTAAAATAGCGTCTCAACTACCATTTCTTCCATAACCTTGTTAGTAGTCTCCAAAATGATCATAGTTAAGAATGGTAAAGTCTAGCCATAGTTATAATGTGACCACACCTTGTGACCAATATCTAACTGCAATTCCATGCCTTTAATGACTGCAAATAAATTGTGACATGAAAAGGGACTCTTTAATATGTTGAGATTCAAGCTCATGTAACTTTGGCTTCGGTTTGGTTACCTTAGTTGAATAAGGTTTGGGTCACACTGACTCAACCATGATTACATCTAGGTTACTTTACTTATGTATGTTTTGGTTGTATAAACACAAGAGTGTGTGGAAGATAATGGAATTTGGATAGGGAGCATGGCTACTCTCCTTCTTGCCTAGCCTTTGTCCCTCTCTCTCTCTGATTTCTTTCATGGTGTTAGAGCCTCTGTCAGGTGATAATGTAGGAAAGTCCAATGGAGCTAAGGGAGATAGTAAAGATGCCTTAGCTCCATTGTGTGAAATTGAAAGCCATTTAGATAGAGAATTACAACTCTATTCTATGTTTGTGAAAGGGCCATCTAGAGAAAATATCGATTTGCAAAGTTATCTACTGGTATAATAGCAATCAACACCAATGATGCATACAACCCAGCTACCCGGCCTGCTACAACTTCCATTACATCCCAAGTCATTGTTTCAAGATCAAGAATGTTAAGATCATTCAACAGGTGTCGCTTGGAATCTTCTCCCCCAAACATCACTAAATTAGAACCAACCAAGGTAACTGATTGGCCACCCCGTGCAGCAAGAGCTATTTCGTAGGACTTCAAAAGTGACCACAAGTTTGTTTCATTGTCAAATGCTCGCACTAACACTATGTCAAAAGGATCTTTAAAATGTCCAGCAACATCAAGAAGCTTATTACCATGTTGAATCAAGCTGTGTCCAACACAAGAAGGCAACAAATGGGATTCTTCATGTGGAGAAGTAGAGGACGTAGTTGACTTCTGCTCCCCTTTTAACCACATCAAAGAATTCAAGTCAAGCACCTGCATCATTTAGATATCATCCATTATGATTGCCTCCAACTATATACATCTTGTCTTGAATCACTGTACTGAAGAGGACTTTTATAAATGTTGCTATAAGAAGATGCGGAGGCATTGTAAAGAAAGGTGAAACTCTATACATTGCATATGGTTCCAATGGTCAGTGGGGACAAAAAAAAAATTGTGGTTGAGAAGCTCTATCAGTTCACTTTTGGGCCTAGCCTATGATTGGTTGAGAATACCAATAGTTTTCATGTTGGACAAGTACAAGTGGTTAGATACATATATGTCTCATACACATATTTGGGAACAAAGCACATGTATGGGCTGGGAATGCAATAGTGTTTATTGTTACAAATTTTTAGTAAAAATTGGTTGCACTACATGTCATTGAAGTGCATTGCTTGGCATTTTGGGGTAATTAACTCTACACACATAAAATCTTGTTTTGCAAAGTTGAAGAATTTGGAATGGCAAACATAGGAGAGAAGGATACTATCACCCAAATAGTAGTTGAGAAGCTAGACTACAACTACTTTGTTTTATGGAAGTTCAAGATGTCATTGGGATCTTGTCACAAGTCTTGAAGATGAGCCCAAGCTACTAGAGGATAAACCTCCAACACATGATCAATTGAAGACATATAAGACATGGTCGGAAAAGGCTAGCAAGGTCTTGCATTGGCTATCCTTATGTGTGTCAGACACAAAAGCTATGCAAATTGCAAATTGTACATCACAAAAAGCCGCTTGGGACTTGTTGATGAAGAATTATGGCCATGTCACTCATGCAAGAAAGACACAATTGAAGAAAAAATTTAGCCACATATCCAGGACTAGAAGGTCTATTGAAGACTATGTGAGTGAGATTAGAACCATTGCAGAGCAACTAGGCTCAATTGGAGTTGAAGTTGAGGATGATGATTTGGTGGCCACTACCCTCCATGGTCTTGGAGAGGAGTACAAGCAGTTTGACACTTCCATCTCAGTGAGTCAGGAGCAGCCTAACTTTGATGAACTTGTGGCACTTCTTTTGCATGAAGAAGTGAAGCTTGGACTCAATACAAGTTCCAATGGGCCTAAGAACAACAGAGACAATGTCTTCTACTCAAATCAAAGGGGTAGAGGTGAAAGATGAAGGTCAAAAGCTTTAGAGGAAGAGGAGCTAGAAATGCATATGCAGCTCGTGGAAGCAGAATGATCTCAAAGAGAAAAAGGAAGGCAACATGGTAATTATGCCTCTTTTAGTGGTGTGCAGGAGGATGACGTGTTGTTTTCTATGCAACATGTGAAGAAGGGGTTGCCTACACAAGACAAAGTAGATGATGTATAGTATATAGACTTAGGGGCATCTAACCACATGACTCCTCATGGAGAGCGGTTTGACACATTAGTAGAAGGTGCTCATGGATATTTTTGCACAGGGGATGATACACATCATGATATTAAGCATTTAGGTAGCGTTCCCTTGATGATGCACAGTGACAAGAAAAAGAGTCTATATGATGTGTTACATGTACCCTCCATTATCAAAAACTTGCTTTTTGTGGGACAAATGGCTGAACAGAATGTACAAGTTAGATTCAATAGAGATGGATGCTACATTGAAGAGTATAGTCAAGGATGCAAACTCATTGCTAAAGGCAAAAGAAATGGTAGGATGTTTACATTGGATACAAAAATTCCAGCCTTGAATGCTACTATGTATTCACATGACAATGTTGCAATAAGGGACATTGAGATATGGCATAAAAGGATTAAAGGTTCAAAAGCTGAAAAATATACAATATAAGAAAGTTGTACTTGGACTCCCTAAGTTCAAGCATGTGGAATTGGGATATGTATGCCAATCATGTCAATTTGGAAAGCAATCAAGACTTCCATTTATGAGGCATGTAAGCACTGCTACTAGACCATTACAACTTGTACATTCTAATATATGGGGACCCTCACAGAATGCATCTCTTGGGGGATCACACTACTATGTATCATTCATAGATGAATATAGTAGGTACACATGGTTGTATTTGCTAAAGCACAAGAGTGGTGTCATGGATGCTTTTCAAGACTTCAAGAGACATGCGGAGAAAGAATTGGCTTGTTACATCTCATGCTTGAGATCTGATAAGTGGTGGAGAATATGTCTCTAAAGACTTTGATCACTTCTTGGCAACCTATGGGATAAAGATGCAATTGACATGCACAATTGACATGCACATACACACCACAACAAAATGGTGTGGAAAAAAGGAAAAAAAGTGTGATCATGGAATCAACTAGAGCCATGTTGAATGAGAACAGCCTACCAAATGCATATTGGGCAGAGGTTGTAATGACTGTTGTGTATGTCATGAATCGTGTACCAACAATAGGGATACATGAGGTGACTCCACATGAGAGGCTTTATGGGATAAAGCCTGGCATTAGCCATCTTAAGGTCTTTGGATGTTTGGCATATGTACATGTTCCAAATGAGAAGAGGAAGAAGCTTGATCCAAAGGCAGAAAAGGCCATCTTTATTGGGTATGCACAAGATATGAAGGCTTACAAATACTACAATCCTTCTATGCATGAGACATTGGTCTCAAGAGATATAGTATTTGATGATTTGAATTCATGGCATGAGAAGAAGGCCATCTTGATGGATGATGATGATGTTTGTCACGAGACTTATGTACATGTAGGTACAAATGAGAGTGCAGAAATTTCTAGGCATTCTAAAGATGCTACTACATCAGTTAGTCCTTGGACAGCCTAGGTAGATTGAGGAGATCAACATCTTTATCCACTGACATGGGTATGTCAGTGAGGGGGAGAAATGTGGATAAAGGCAAAGGAAAACTTGATGATGTTACAAGGCCACTGACTTCTGGTTATGATTCACCTAGCATTGACAACTTGGATAGTGAGTTAGACATTCCATCAATTGTGACTCTTGGTGTAAGACATAGATATGTACCACCTCATGAGAGAGGAGAGTCTCATACTGCACCTCAGTTGAGGAGATAAAAAAGAGTCAGAAAACTTGTGGATAGGCTTACATACATTGGCTACACACAATGAGACACTATGCATATATGGCAAAAGTCATTAGCTTCAAGGAACCCACAAAGTTTTTTGAAGCTATTCTGGATTATCATTGGTGTAAGGCAATGGTAGATGAGGAATATTTAGCATTGGTTGAAAATGACACTTGGAATTTGGTTGAGTTTCCTGAAGGAAAAATGCATATTGGTTGCAAATGGGAATACAAGGTGAAGTACAAATCAGATGGTACATTGGAAAGATACAAGGCAAGACTTGTGGCAAAAGGGTATGCACATCAATATGGTCTTGATTATGAGGAGACATTCAGCCCCATTGCTAAAATGGAAACTGTGAGAACAGTGATTGCATTGGCACCATCTAGAGGATGGAGAAAATTTCAAATGGATGTGAAGAATGCTTTCCTTAATGGTGATTTGGTTGAGGAAGTATACATGGATCAGCCTAAGGGCTATGTATATCCTGGTTTTCCTACACCTGTGTGTAGATTGAAGAAAGCATTGTATGGGTTGAAGCAAGCACCTAGAGCTTGGAATGCTAAGTTAAGTGCATGCTTACACAAGCTTGGTCTCACTATGGGCAAGGCTGATCATAGCCTATTCCAAAGAAGACAAGGGCTGGTTATGTGATATTAGTAATCTATGTGGATGACTTGATCATTACACTGATGATGCCAAGGGAATTGGAGAGATCAAGGAAATGTTACATGTTGAATTTCAGGTCAAAGATTTGGGTGAACTGAAGTATTTCCTTAGGATTGAGGTTGTTTCTACACCTCATGGTTCTTGGTTGTTGCAAAAGCAATATGCACATGACATGTTAACCAAGTATGGTATGTTGGATTGCAAGCCTTTGAGCACTCCATTGGAGCAAAATGTTGAGCTACTTGCAGATGTTGGGCATGAGATTGAGAATGTCACTATGTATAGACAGATGGTGGGTAGCCTAATTTACCTTACCATTACTAGACAGGACCTTAGCTATTCAGTTGGACTGATTAGCCAATTCATGAAAAAGCCTAGGAAGCATCACTTGGATGCATTGAGGAGGATCTTGAGATATGTGAAGGCTACATCAGATTATGGTCTATTCTATAAGCATGGTAAGACTTTGGAGCTTACAGGATATATAGATGTTGACCTGGCAGGAAGTACCATGATAGGAGATTTACTAGTGGGTATGCATTTTCCCTTGGTAGTAGTATGGTCAACTGGATCAATAAGAAGCAACCTATAGTTGCACTCTCTCGTACTGAGGTAGAGTATAGAGGTGCTACACTTGCTTCATGTGAGGAAGCATGGCTCATGAAGCTTCTTGATGATTTGGGCATGTAGGAAGTCAGGCATGTCACACTCTATTGTGACAACATAAGTAGTGTGCTCCTAGCTAGTAATCCTATCTATCATGCTAGGACTAAGCACATTGAGGTACATTATCACTTTATCAGAGAAAAAGTGATTGCAGGTGACATTGATTTGGTCCATGTGAGGACAAAAGACCAAGTTGTAGATATCTTTACCAAGTCATTGGGTAAATATAAGTTTGGTCATTTCAGAGAGCTACTTGGAGTGACGTACCACACTTGAGCTTGAGGGGGAGTGTTGAGATTCAGCAGCTCACGTATCTTTGCTCACGTATCTTTGGTTTTGGTTTGGTTACCTTAGTTGAATAAGGTTTGGGTCACACTGACTCAACCTTGGTTACATCTAGGTTACTTTACTTCTGTATGTTTTGGTTGTATAAACACAAGAGTGTGTGGAAGATAATGGAATTTGGATAGGGAGCATGGCTGCTCTCCTTTTGCCTGATCTTTGTCCCTCTCTCTCTGTGATTTCTTTCATAATAGGATCAAAATATAAGCTCTGACACCAATGTAAAAGAGCCAGACTCCATAGCCAAATAAATACAAAATAAACTCAAGAAGTTATGGAAGCCATGATCAAGATTATCATAGCCTATGATCTGATTATTAATCTAAAGCAATACACCAAGGAAATTGGTAATGGTAGCAATGAACTCACCCCTTGCAATTTCAGAGCAAGGTACTCACCCCTTAGCTATGGTGGGAGGTCCACAAAAGGAAGCCTTAAGAGCAATATTTGATTAATGGTAAAAAATATGATGGATGTGTATTTCTTACAACTTTATATACCCCCCTTCTCTATCACTATGTCCTATGCTTCATTACAAACTTTGAAGTAGGCAGTGCTACGAAGAATACACAATCATGTATTAGGAAACTCATAGGAAACCCAAATATAATGACATAAAAACATGAGAATACATCATAAACACTAATAAATCAAAGAATAAAAAACATAGAACATAAAGAATATGTTGAAAAATAGACAAAAACATAGTGAATCATGGCACCCATTGTCAAATCTCATATAACATAATAGGAATCCATCATACAACAGGTCATGAATATCATGAATGATTAGAACGTGAATGACACCACAAATACCTCTTCATGCCATGTTGAAAACTACCTACATAACTATAACTTCATGAGGCATCTAAGGATTTCCCCACACATAGAACTACTACAAGTAAAGTACTAACCATGCTAAGGGAAAACATAATGCATGATGTGTGAAACCATGGCTAACACCTAGCACAACTTGGTAGATGGCTAGTATAGCCATGACTCAAACCCTCGCATGATTCATGGTATTAGATGCCTTATCCAAAACTGACATAATTAGTGAGAAAAATTATGCATTATTCACAGACTTGCACCATGAAGTAAGCCACAAAGAGTAACGATAAGTAAAGTCTCTCTAGTAGGATACTTATAGCTTTCTAGTGAGGTTGCATAATCCCCTCAAAAGACAGTCACAAAACATAGGCATACATAGCATAAATATGATGGAAAAAAGAAAGAAAGTTTGAAAATAGTACAAAAGATTCTCATGAGATGTGAGGCTCATGAGCATCATGAGAGTCAATAATGGACTACTCCTATGCATATGCTACTCAGGTGATACAGAAGACAAAACATCAACTTCATGAATCCTATTATGTGTAAGCTCCCTGATCTTAACCTACTTATTGATATCATGCAATAAGCCTTCACAACATCAATATTTGAGGATTAATTTTCAGCATTATTATGTTGCTTAACACTTTACAACTTAGAAATCATGCCCAAAAGTCTATCATACTCAACCTGCATCCCTTCAAGATTCTCCTTGAGCACATACTTTTTTATGAATTAATGCTTCCAAAATTTTAGAAACAAATGACAAGTACAACATTGCATAGGGCTGAAGACAACATGAGACATCCTCCTAGCAATGGAAATCCATTGATCCTGCATAACCCTAACCTATTGCAAATTAGAGTTGGAGGCGTGAGAGAGTGTGCACAAGAGGGAGAGAGAGAGAGAGCTCAAGTACTAGACAAGATCTTGTTTAGTTAGTTGCTCAAAGTAGAACTAGTACACTCTCCTCTCTATTGAGTGTGTACTTTAGGCTATTTATATAGCCACTGGAGGAGTTAGGGTTAGGGTTTCTCCTATCCTCCAGCCCTTTTACACCTAGCTACCCTTATCCTCTCTAATGTAGCGAGAGTTCCTATGCTTACCTTTCAACACCCCCCTCCTCAATGCCAGGTGGCATTGGATACAAATAGGATGCCTCCCCTTAATTCACAATGAGATGCCTTTATAAATCAGGCTACATGAAAAGGTTATAGGTAGAGAGTGTTACAAGGATCAAAAGAGTCGGTCACATGTGGATTGGGAGGCAAAGTTGACCTCCAATTCCTTAGGTACTTCTAGAACACCGGGACACTTATTGGTGATATGTCCAATCTTTTTGCATTTATTGCACTTCATTTTATTAGGATATTTCTTCCAACGATTTTTCATAATATGCCCCTTTTTGTGAAAAAAAGAGCACTTAGTATAAGTTGTATGAACTAACACTTGCTCACGGGAAGTAAATGTTGAAGACCCTTTAGTATGGTTTCTATTCTCTTCATCCAGGTATGACTAGATGGTACTTGCTAAAGTTGGGTTTGGGATATTAGTTAGGGTAATCACCATTCATCATGGATAGGTGCTTGAACAGAGGTAAGCTGTGCCATAAGCCCCTTCATATGTGAAATGAACTTGCTTAGATCTTCTCCCTGTTTGTATTCCAAGCTTAAAAACTCAATCTTGATAAATATCTTGGAGTGCTTCCCTGTAGCACCGTAGAGTCTTTTGAGCTCATCCATTTTTCTTTTGCAGTTAAGAGATGGTCAATGTGATGAATTAAGGATTCATCTAAATGAAGCATGATGATGGCCTGAGCCCATTCATCATCTTCTACATCAAGAGGATTGGCTGGGTCAAAGGGCCAATATCCTCTTTCCATCATTTTATATTTGATCAAAACCTGCCAAGGATGGAAATATTTTCCATTAAATTTCTAAATTTGAGGACGAACATCAGCATATGTTGTGGTCATTGGGAATGTCTTATCACTTGTTAGGGCAGTGTCTAGTCCCTTACAACCTTGCCACTGAATGAGGAAGCAAATCAAACATTTGATATCGAAGTTGTAATGAGGAGAAAGGCTAAAAATCATACATATGTAATATTTCAAAATATGACTTTGGTGGTCCTTTCTTATGTGCAATCTTCTTCTGAGGTTTAATGGTCTTTTTAGGCTTTAATGATCTGAGCCTAGACTAGACTTTGGGCTCCTCCTTGTGGTATGGCTTAGTGGATGAACCTTGTGTTGGACAAGGACGGTCTATGATTTCAAAGCTTGTTGCTGATGATTCCGAGGAGAGTACAATGACACTCATCCCTCTGATTTCATTGAGCAGTGTACTTGAAAAAAGTCACTCAAGATATGCAATACAATTTTAGTGTATGATGGTCTATGTGTTTATAATTGTACACATAGCTTTACAACTTGAAGAAAAGTACTCAGTTGTTTTAATTTCCTGATAAAAAAATTCATATTGTGTAAGTATTAGTAGCAATGATGATCAAACAATGTGTCTTAGTGCTTACAAGCACTCATCTATATCTCAAGTTTCTAGAGATGGTAAATGTCGGTTTTGATAAGCTTGATGACAACTTTCCAAGTGTACCAACCTCTGAGATTAGGTTCCCAACTGGCTTAAAGGAGTTAAATCAGTGATTAAATAACTGTTAATGACCAAACATTGAGAAATCTGAAAGCTGAAGAAGCTTGAAGCTTCCTAGCTATGGCTACCAGGAAACTGACACTTAGGTTTTGGCTTCTAGTAGCCAATAGAGATCAAATTTCCCCAAGCCCTCTTAGGGGGAGATGGCCCACTAGGGGGGCTATGAAAGACTTATGGTGGCCCCAATGATTGCACCGCCTGCTACCCACCAAGCTTGGAGACATCACATTGCCAGAAATTGTGCCGATTCTGTGTTTCAAACAATGTCGTCCTTCTTTGTGGCTCATGTCAAGGTTTATGGTGCTGGGCTACTGCATCTTGAGTTGGGAAAGAGTTCCTTAGAAGGGCCTTGAGCTAAAACCTCCTCCTTTATTCTCCCCAAGTCCTCCATCAGAGGTGGGTCTGGTTTGGCTATGGAGGCAAGAGGTAAAAGATGAAGATGATGGAAAATCATGTGCACTTAGTGCTTTAGGATAGGATTAGGACCAAGGAAATAGGGAAAACAGAAGGGTTTTCTACTGCTGAAAATAGGCTAAAAACTGGGAGAAAGGGGCATAAAACCTAAATCTTGAATAGATGGGTGCAAGAGGGGAAACCATAAGGTTGAAGGAGACATGAGTAGGGCAATAACAGGCTCAAAAGGTCAGGGGAAGCCTCATTTTGCAGTCAGATATTGAGAGAGAGAGCTTGAGAGAGAGACTGTGAGTGCAAGTACAGAAGGGATTCGATCCGGTTGTTTTGCTGTCACCCAGCCATTCTAGGTATTCCTTGACCTTCTCTAAGTTGTTCTTGTTTGATCTGGAAAGTTGGAGCTTGTACCAGGACCCCCGCGCATAGCATTCGTCATTTGAGCCCTCGCAACTGTGCCACGACAAATGCAATCGGACCAGGCTGCAAGTGTCCGAGTCCCAAAATTGAACACTCAGACTGTTTGACTCTCGGAGTTGGACCGTCTACCAATCGGACCGTCCAACTCAGATGCACCACCTGAGACTCGGATCACCCATTCCGATCAGACCAAATACGCGATTGGACCATCTGACTATGCTAGTAGGACCCACTTTGAGACTTGGACCACCCGGTCTGATCAGACAGTTTGATTCTACCAATCAGACCAATTCCAGTCGGTGGACTGCCCAGACTCGAATGGTCCGACTCCCAGAATCAAACCACCAAGGCATAAAATTTTAAACTAGTAAGTGAGCCACCTCCTTAGGCCAAGGCCACTCCGAATACATCCCCAAACATCCATGAATACCTGACCCAACTCTAAGAAGCCAAAAATTGGAGAAGCCACACCTGGGCAACCTAGAGTCAACCTCTAGTAGCAGGCCATAGAACAGATGAGACTTAGAGCTAAAACTGACCCTCAAATTCCAATCCGGCCTTGACGGAGAGTAGAGTGTGTAGCATAGACCCTACGAGAGGACAGCCAGGAAATGCACTTAGAGCCATATTAGGCTACGAACAAAAGGGGGAAAAGTGGGAACGTTGTTCATTTTGCATTTGTACCCCACAATGATTTCATCATTGTAAGTGTAATAAAAGGGAGAAAACCTGATTTGGCACTGTGCATTGGAAAGCACTAAGCACAAGTGTGAATAAAATTGACAGCTCCTTTCAATAACAAGGAACTGATATAGAACCATAATAATTCAAAGAACCCACCAGTAGGAGCAGACCTTGAGACATAGATAGGTGCCACAGAGCCCCGTTAATAGGACCTTGGACCCCTGCAAAGGGGGCTTTGCCCCCTTCGCACCTCCCCCAAGTAGGTTGGAGAGAAAACGCGCACCGTGATAGGTCCTCCAAATTAGACCCTAGTGTAGTAATGGCTCTACACAAGCATGGATTCTCACTTGCAAAGGAGCAATGAAAAGCCCATACCCAAACAAAGGCAAACAGGGAACCTAGAACCTCAATGGGCCACTCTAGCCAACAAGGGCAAAAAGGCCACACCGCAAAAACATGTATGTGTTGTGTTCGGACTGCATCTAGTCAAAGCGGAATGGAACAACATCAAGCTACAACTACAAGGATGACTAAACATGACAGTCTTAATGATAGATACACCTTGAACGACACTACACAGACGACCCAAGAAATAAGTGGAGAACCCACATCTGGTCGTGTAATTGGGAACTCAAGGGCATATATCAGAAGGCTTCAATTTACAAGCCAAGACCCGGAAGATGAAGACATAGTACTGGCTGCTTATCTTAGGGTCAAAATCACCGCAAAAAGGGAGCACTGTGTCGATGCTCTCATTGATGAAGGAGCTGATTTTAATATCTTGACCTATGAAGCATGGACCCTACTAGTCCAACCAGTGCTCACATCGACTAATGAAACTCTTAACCCTTATGGGGGACACCCACAAGCACTTATAGGGAAGTGCAGCATCCTTGTAACCCTTGAAACTGAAAGCTTGCTTATCCTCTTCCATGTCCCTCCAAATAGTGCTAATTGTGGAAAGGAAACCCTCCTAGGATGACCCTTCAAAAGGGTGATGAAGTGTGAGGCCAATTATGTAGCATAGAGGATACACTTGACACTACTGGGTGTGAGGATAATCGCAAGCTTTAGCAAGGATGACCTCATTAAACCTTGAGGGAAAGACAAGGGATGTTTTGACATACTAGGCAAGCCTAGTAACAAGAGTAAGGACTTGTTGAAAGAGTTGATACAAGCACATGTTGAATAGAGAGAACTAGTGAGCAAGGCCATGCTTGAAACAAGAAGGTCAGGAGACAATGCCAAGGACAGGTTTTGGACTTACAAATATCATAGAAGACCACAAAAGAAGACTTACAGATGAAGGCATCGATGGAGAGTGAGCACAATGCCGCAATGGATATCCAAAGCATTGCTACATGCTCAAGGGTATTACGCAGGTAACCGATGGATTTGGGTACCAAAGCCCTCGGCTAAACAACCTCTAACAATTGAAGGCCAGATCGTATCAAAAGCAAGGAAACACAGGAGGAAATCTAAATGAAAAACCAAGTTTCGAGTCAAAAATATTGGAGTGGCCGAGTCCCTCACGATCAAAATCAAGAAACCAAACGGGACTATTCGAAGGGTAGATCCTTAGCCTAGCATGCTAGACAAGCAGATATAAGATGTGATCGTTGAGGGTACACAAAAGCCACTAGTGCCCATGGAGCCTTTGATTTCCCAAGTGGATAAAAAGCATCATAGGCACAACATTGCGCATGGCAAGGTTAAATGCTCAACAACACAAATGGCAGAATCATTTAACAGCCACGAGCAAATCTCCTAGCTAGTGTCAAAGCCACTTAGGAGTCCCAAGTCTCCTACACCCTCTTTCCCTAAACAGACACATGAAGCAAAACAACAGTCATCAAGTGCAGCCGCTCAATCCCAATCTCTATCTTTATCCAAGCTTCTAGATGTCCAAGAGTTGGGACGTAACACCACCTGTAGCTCTTCGCCCAAGGATATGACTGTGCAATCTAATGTGACTAGATCAACTGGGGCTTGATCTGCACAAGTGAATGCTCAAAGGGCAACAAAAGACACAACCACTTCCAATCTGCTTGAGGACCTAACACAGCAATCTACTAATAGTAGCCAGTCCACTGAACTAGCCATTACTACTTCCAATCAGGAATCATAGCAGTCACAACCTTTGGCCATGATGACACCTCTGGTGGAAGGCATCCTTGGCCATTCACATGTGAAAGAGGTGTCGCAACCAACATCTTTGACACCCTTGGCATTGTCAAAGCACCTGAAGCCTAGGCTTGAGGAGAGATCTCTCAAAGAGGTGGCCAAGGAGAGGGCGCATCTGGCCAATCAACCTAGCAAGGCTATTCAACAGGCAGCAGCCATGCCCCATAAGGAGACACTAGAGAAAGAGAATATTGAGGCCCAACCAAACACATCAACGGTTGACCTGGTTCAAGGTCCTGAGTCCTTAAAGGATGCACCACAATTGCCCAAGAAAAAGAGGAGAAAACAACGGCAATTGCTAGTGGCTCTAGACACCAAGAAGATTGAGACCAAGAGCGATGATGAGCTGAGGAATAAAGCATCGAGTCCATCTACTAGTGAGCCCATTGCCATCTCTCCTAACAATGGTGAAACCTCAGACACATCCATGTGCTCTGAAAAATCAAAACAACCATTACCATCAATGGTTGCTTGCAACACTCAATCCACTGACAACAGAATTCGCACTGACCAATCAAGAGTGGATACAACACTGTCACAACAGGGTGACAAGACTATACTGGTCACATCCAAGGAGAACCATGACACAATAGTAGCAAGGACTCAGGAGAAACATGGAAACCCCAAGAGCATAAGCAATCCTAGCATGGACCAATCTTGCTCATCTAGGCTTGAGCCCCAGCTATGCTAAAACCTAGGGAAACTCCTAGAACCTTGCACAAGATAGCAACTGAGCAAGCCCTCATCGAACATAGAAGTGTCACAGAATGCTTAACTGAGTTGGATGCTAAGCTCAAAGTATTCGCACGTGCCTACGTCCTTGCAGATATAAGCACATTCCCTAGGGAGCAGCTTGAAGAATACTTGCCATTTTCCCTATCCTAGGAAGAGCAAGAACATCTTGACAAGCACTATGGCAGGCTCTTGCATGAATGCATGTGACTCATTTCTGATGAGGAAGACGACGAGCTATGCTTAACTGTCACATTCAATGATGTACTCTACCAAAAAAATTTCTTAGAGATAGAGCAACTAAAGCAACAATCAGAGGGTCAAAGTCAATTTGAAAAGCATTGGTTTGAAAACTGTGTTACAATGGCCGAACTAGGAGCCCAGATTATGACAGTCTTAGAGGAGCGATTGGCCAAATGGCGGTCTTAAGGAGATCCAACCTATGTGGCGCCAACTTCCTTTCGACTGCTGACTGCCATTCGGGGTATGGACTAAGCCAAAACTGGCCAAGAAAACTCTCTAATTGATAAGGTTCTCACTGAGGAGGAGCTACATGTTGCGAGTAGGCTTAGACAAGGTACCATGCTACTTGATGTTGCAAAATATCTATTGTTATTGAGTAAGCTACCACGAGTACTGGATGCGTGTGCCACACTCTAGTACAATCCTGAGTTCTACAATTGGTTTTTATCCTCACAAAGTGACATGGATTTGTAAATATGTACATAAATGAACAATGAGTTTTGTGACCCTGTATAGATAATATCAACACACACAAGCAATGATAGTCAAGCGTAGGGAGAAGAGTTGGGTTTGACAGGCCAAGCTCCTCAGGTCCGCCTCTCACCACACATCTAGAAGACATGTGACCATTCCCGCCTCCAAGTGAAGGGCATGCAACCCTCATTACCGCCATAGGAAGCCCTGACCAACATCTCTGACAACGTAGACAGGGCGCAGTCCCCTTCTATATACCTTTTCCCTTTTCGGTCTATCCTTCTGGGGACGAGCCTTGCTCCACTCCATCACAACCAGTCCACGCAACTTAGCATAAGCCAAGATCTACTAATGGCTAGAATACGCTCCGCAGTCGAAGCATGACAAATATCATCACGAGGCCGTCCCTCTACAACAAACACTGCATGCCTCACCTCACCCCTCCTCCTCATAAGTGCTTGATAATCCAATGTTTAATCCCTTTCATGCAAATAATTCTATTCTACCTCAAAGCCTAACCTTGGTTCACATTTTGCAGATTTCCCCATAGTAGCCATCATGGAGCACACAATGCAACTGGCATACAAGGAATCTCTTAGCTGTCGGAGGGAGGATAAGGCACTAGCGGCTCCACAAGAACGCTATGTGCCTACTCTAAAGAGGTACACACCGAAAAGAGGCCCCAAGAGACACTGCCCAGGACGCAGGCTGAAAACTCCCCAAGCATCCTTTTGTATTTTTAATCCCAGCCTTTCCATCAATTTTGAATTCATAATGTTGATGGAGGATCCCATATTCACAATGGAATGATCCACTAATATGCCATCAACATATGTTGCCACCCTTGGGCATGACACATGCTATTTTTCAAGGGCTTGAAGATATACCTAGTGTTAATAATATTCTTAAACTCTTTATGCACTCCTAAAGATAACTTGATTGTTAATCCTCAAACAAACAAGGTGGAAAATCGGAAGATCTAAAGCAGAAGACAAGGCCAAGGCAAAAGTGAAACAGAAGATGAAGGTGCGCCAACAAGAATGTGAAAACATAAGAAGTGCAGAAAAGTCCTAAAGCAAGGAGAAAGGCGCAAGAGAGAAAGTGCAAGTCAATACTTTTGTAAAAAAGGCACAGGGCACACCATGATTTATTTTAAGAGTGCCGGGCTCTCACCTGTGCAATTTGTGAAGGTAGATGGGTGGTAGGAAGGAAGCTAGGAAGATAGGAGGACAATGGGAAAAAGGGCCTAGGTCACGGTCGGCCATGTAAAAAAGGGGATAAGGGGATGACCGCCCAAAATGGATTTAGGGTTTTGTATATAAATTTGAAAAATGAATGAGAAGCTCATTCTTGTGTGTGGCAAAAAGTTTATTCTTCTTCTTCTCTTCTTCTTGCCTTCTTGCTTGTGCCTGAGAGAGGGAGTGAGGGAGTGAGTGTGTGAGAGTGAGGGATCGAGGAGAGGAAGCTCCCCATCTCCTCTCTTCATCTTATTCTCTTCTCTACTCTTCTCTTGTCTCGTGCGGCTTTGGAGGATGGAGATTGTTGGAGAGGGATTGAGGTTGCTTGAGCTTGCCTCAAGGATCATGGAGCTACCAGCGTGCATGGGAGAGGAGGGTACTTGATCGGGCATCAAGGTAAGCTCACTACACCCCATAGGTAGGGAGGGCACGTCGGCTATGTGAGAGGTAGCCATGGCCACTCAGCTTGAAACGCTTGACCAATAAGCATTCCGTAGGTCTCGGGGGTTGAGCTTGAAGCTCCCTTCATTGATCAACTACAAGAGATTTACATTAGGCTTTACCTCCTAAAGAGAATTGGGTAAGTAAAATTCATGATAATTAGCAATGGTTCTCTTCTCTCCTTCCAGATCATTCTTTCTCTTGGTCACTAGAATAGGCTTAGGTGCCTCTTTCTTGGCTTCTACCTTCTTTTTTGGAAACTCCTTATTGAAGTCAGCTTTCCTACCAACAGCTTTTAGAGGATTGGATTTTACATTAGGGTTAAGGACTTGCATCCCCTTATCATCCTATTTAGGGTTCGCCTCAATAAGTTTTACATTATCTCTAACACCTTCTTCTATTCTCTTGTAATGGCTTGTAAACTAGAAGCCGTAGTGGTGTTGACACCCACAGCTTTGATAAGGTTGACACCACTACCACCGGGCAGCTCTTCTATGATAGCTTTTTCTCTCTGCAATATTTGCTTTGGTTTCTCATCTTGTGTATCTTTTGAGATTCTACGTGATGAGTAATGGTATCTTCTTCAGGACAACACCAGATTTTGGTCGCTCATATTTGGTTCTATTACTATGTATTTGTGTCTTGAATATTTATGATGTCTTTCAAGTTATCTGATTAGGAGTGGTCGTGATGACACAGAACTGTGTGAAAGTTTTCAGGACAGTAGTTCTGCATT